>NC_089825.1:136081847-138829326 GCF_035046505.1 Tiliqua scincoides | reverse complement strand
GGGGGTGACCAGACCCAGGAAACATAAGTAAAACATTTCTTCCTTACCTCCCTGTAGGCTGCCTGGTTGCCAGTGTGTTTTGTTGGACTTGCACCAGCTATGTTGCTGACTGAGGAGCCTCAGGGGGTTGGTCTGGGCTGGGAAAGGTGGAGAGAATCAGGCATGTGTGTCCGCCTCTGAAATCCACTCCCTCCTGCTCCTGAACTGCCTCCCCCACACTTTGGCCCGCTCCCCTCTGCCACCTTCGCGCATGGTGGCAATGCATCATTTACAGCAGCGCAGCAGTATTTACAACCTGCTGTCCTAAATGCCCAATAGGATTGGGTGGTAAATTAACATTTCACGATTAAACTCCAGGCCCCCTTATCATTTTATTGCATGCAAAGGAAAATTTCAGACCAATATTCAAGACTCTCCTTGAATGACTTCAAATAGCCATGTTGTGGCTGGCTCTACATTCTTCAGGTTCTTCCCACCAGACTCATGCAGCCCCCCCAAAAAACAACTTAAGCCTTCCTCCTCTCCTCCACCCCCCAGCCCCCACCTCCTGGTACCAACCTACCCGGCTCCTACCTTGTCTTCTACTGCTGTCGATATGAACACCAGCTTTCAGATGGTTCACAAGGTCTTTGACACAACACAGAGGTGGCAAGTAAGCAAGCACACACACACACACACACACACACACACACACACACAAGTTGCAAGCCCGCACAAAAGTGAGTCGGGACTCAAGTCAATTTGGGTCCAAACGCTTTTCTAAGTCACTGGCACCAAGTCACAGGTTGATTGCGATTCAATGCCATCCATGACACGAGTTAACTCAAGTGGCCATCCCTGGCTTTCTCTGTTCCTGCTGGGGACTAAGATTGAGCTAATACCACTCAGTTTCCACTTGGTATTTCACTAGACATTGAGTAGGCATTCAGAAACTTGAGGACTAGAAACCATGTTTTGTTAATTTGTTTCTTAAGGAAGTTGAGATGATCAAATGTCCCTATTCTGACATCTTTGCATAGTATGTATTTGTGTGCCAAAGTGGAATAAGTGCAGAATTTTTAAATACATACAGTTAATACCTTCCACAGTAACTGGCAGGGTAATGACACATAAAGACAAGTTGTAGTTCATTGGCAGAGCACAGGCTTTCCATGCAGAATTCCCTGTTCCACTCCTGCCATTGCCAGTAAAGAAGACCTCAGGTAGCAGAGCTGGGCAGTGCTACCCACTACAGAGCCACAGTGATGGAGTAGCCAGAGTGTTACGCAGGGATGAGGAAGACCTAGGTTCAGGTTCCTATTCAACCATGGAACTCACTGAGGATGGAACTCACCTAAGGATGAGGAGCACTGCCGCTGGATGTCATAAACGTGATGTAAAGCATGTTTATGGCACCCTCCGAGTAGGGAGTGCTGGCACCAGCCCAGCACCAATCGGTGCTGAGCCCAGTGATGGACTAATACTGCCCGGAGCAAGGGAAGAGTGCTGGGTGGCAGTAAGGACTTTCAGGGTGAGGTGTTCTGGGGTAGAGTGGGGGGAACAGGGACGAGAGCGGGGTGGAACCAGCAGATCCCTGGCCTCCTCAAGGTAAGGGTATATTCCTTCCCTTACCTCAGGACTGCATTGAGGCTGGAAAATTGGTTCGGACCGGGCTGTCAGTCATGGCTTCGGAAGGTCTGTTTTTACAATGCAAGTCACTCGGAGTGCTGCAAACTGCAATGCAAGTCCAAAATGCAACAAATGGGACATTACCCCAATGACAACAGTAGCAACATCCTTAGGGACTTCTTCCAAAATTAAAGAAGAAGAAGAAGCTTCAACAAGGAAACAAAAGGATCAAACTCCAGAGTCTGCGAAATTGTAGCAAAAACAGCAAAACTCACACTGATTTCAGTTCAGTCAGAAGGTATCTGGGACTGGCACCATCCATCTCAGCGATCGAGACTTCATTGCAAGGCAATCTGTCATCCTCCACACATTGTGGTCTTTCAAGAAGGCTCAGATATGATGGAAAAAAGACATGCAAGAAACCCAGGTGAGCAAAAAGAGACCGATGGAGGGCAAAGATGGTGTCGTCCAGGATAACACTTGAATGAAAATGAGAGAGCTGAGAACAAGAATCTAAATAACCTTCTCCATACAATTATACAAAGGGGGGATTTGAATGAAATCACCCATTTCCCCCCTCAACAATATCATCTGAAAATGAAGAGGATGGAGTCCTTCCAGTTCCTTGAGATAAAATCCTGCTGCAATCTGAGGTCCTTGGATTCCACCCCCTGTGTTCAAATCCTGTGCTCTTTTTTGAGCTGATGAAGATGTCAGCATCCCGGGGAGTGCTGGCTACTGCTCAGTCCCAAATGGGACAATTACAAATGAAAAAAAGGTTTTGCAGTTGTTGTAAACAGCAGAACTTCCGAAGGCATGTGTACTTTTTCCCCCCAATATTTTTTCTCCCTTGGAAGAAGAGCCTACCTCAGCAAAAACTGAGCAGGTCATTGATGGCATTTGCATTGTGCCCATCTTCAGTGTGGCAAACATGGTTCCCTCCCCCTCTAAGGCACACTACTAACAGAGAACAACTGGCCCCAAATCACCTAGTGCAGCAAGAATGACAACTTCAGGTCTCTCCCCCACCCAGACACTGCCCCCTTCCTCCCTTCCCTGCCCCATTTCTCCCACCGCCCACCTCCACCGCCAACTTATTGGCACTCTCCCAGGACGCCTCTCCACCATCCTGCACATTGATGCGCGCTGGCAGCCTTGTTGCACAAACTAGGCTCACAAATCAGTTACATGACACTGCCCCACTGCCATAAATCAGATATTAGGATTAAGCCATTCAACTCCAACAGCCCTAGCCTATCACACTGCCGCACTGGGAGAACACACATGCCACCAGTGCCAACTGCTGAAAAGCACCCATAGCAAAGCACAGGTCACCAGACACATAGAATCAGTTGTAAATCAGTGGTAGCTGCTGTTACCTCTTGAGCAGCAAGGCCCATCAGATAGTTTGTGGCATCTCAGTAAGCAATGGCGATAATTTCTTAGAGCAGACCAAGCAAAAATTGAATGACTTCCTGGATCTTCAGCACTTCCTGCTGCCATTCCTCCGTCTTTCTCACACTTACCGTCCTACTTGCTGTCAGCTCCTTTCACATATTAGCCTCGAGTGCTTCTTTCCTGTTGTGTTATGCTGTTGTGTTATGTCTAACACCAGATTCACCTGGCTGGTGTTAGACATATGGGGGATTTTCCTGCGATGATGGCAGGTGTTTTGAATCTGGCTGGCCCCTTTTACAATTTTTCACAAGCCCCCCCCCCCGATCTCTGTGTGTGTGTGGGGGGGCTAAATCACAAGTGAACACAACATGTGAGGTCCTCGACTGTGATTACTGCTTACATGGCATTGAAGGTAAACTGGGTTAATGTTGCCACAGTGCTCAAATTATTTATTTAGGGCGCAATCCTAATCCCTTATGTCAGTGCTTTCCTTCACTGGCTTAGTGGTGCCAATGGGACATGTGCTGCATCCTGCAGTTGGGTGTCACTCACAGAGGCCTCCTCAAAGGAAGGGAATGTTTGTTCCCTTCCCTCAGAGCTGCATTGCCCTTTTGTCAGTGCTGGAAAGCACTGACATAAGGGGTTAGGATTGCATCCTCAGGGAATTAACAAAGAATGCAGGGTTGGTTTCCTGAGAATCAGAGTAACTCATTCTCTCCAGCTTTGACCTTCCCTGTTGGAGCAGCCCATGGAACAAGGGATCTTCGGGGATAGAGGTGAAGACCGGCATCATTAAGAATCAATTCAACAGATTGACAAGAGAGTGTGCCCAAAGATACAAGTGATTTATTGGAGAAAAGAGTTGCTACAGGAAAGGATACAAATAAAGCGATAGATTAGGCAGGAGTTCTGGTCTAGAGGGTTGAGCCTCCATTTGCCTGAAGATAACATCCACAAGGTCACTGGTTCGAGGCCACCGGCACCGTGCGACCTTGAAGCAGCTGACAAGCTGAACTGAGCTATTCCATCTGCTCTGAGTGTGGGAGGATGGAGGCCAGAATGTGCGACCAGATCAAGAAAGAAACATCTGAATGTTGTGGTTTCTTGACAGATAGAAACCTTCTTTCAAATTGTAAAAATCCCTACGGGGATTTAATTTGCCTGCCTATGTAAACTGCCTTGCATAAAGTCTAAGGGAAATCTGAGGACCAAGAAAGGCGGTATAGAAATACCTGTATTTATTATTATTATTATTATTATTATTATTATTATTATTATTATTATTATTATTATTATTAACCATATTTTGTGAAATGTACCTAACAGAGAAGTAGAAAAGCAATTGATTTTTTGGGGAAGAAGCTTTTGAGAAACTCTAAATTTTTAGCCCAGTCCTTAAACTGAGATGAGAGAAAGAAGGGTGAGTGGAAAGGAAAAGAAAGCATATTAATAAGTACCCACAGATGATATGGTTGGGGGAAGCCTTGCAGGGACCTGAACAGATTTGGAAATTCTGATTTCATGCAACATGGGGTGACCATCGGCTGGTCAGAACCCTTCACTATTTATGGGGTTTTGGAGTTGCTGCTTATGTACAGCTCTCAAAATAAGCATGTTCACCTGGTTATTGGGGTGTAAAAGGGGTTCTGGATGTTTCTGCGCTAGTGTGTTTATGTGCAAACTGGTGTTTGGATGGATTCAGAGCAGGTGCTGATGTGCCTCTTTCTGGCACACAATCAATGGGAACACTTCGACTCAAAATGCAGGTGCGCAGGGCACATTACACAATGGGCACCTTTGAAATGCAGGCACAGCTTCAAAACAAAGAGGTGACAAGAGGATACCAGAAAGACACTGATGGAAGGTGAAAGATGCATCACACGCATATTGCAAAGGCTGCATTCAATAAACAGCTACACTGAAAGGGAGCATTCAGGGATGGCTTGAAAAATACAGACACAAGAAGGAGGTTAAATAACGGCACATATTTAATGGAGACTAGGCAGTGAATAAAAAGTTTGCATAATGGGAGTACATACTTTTCCCAGGGTGGGTGACACAAAGTGGCACCCAGAATTCAAAATGGAGTTTTTGAGGCTTGATCTGAGTTTCAGGAAAAGCAGCATCCACAGTTCATATTTTTCATCTAGATTATATGGATTCGTACCATGATAATCCATGCTGGCCATGCAGGATTGGACAAAAATTGACTTGGGTAGGCAATTTTGGCTTGAGTGGTGTTGCTGCCTCAAGGCATTTATGGTACTATGTGCAAGTACTGTGTACCAATGAAATAAAAGAATGGAATTCAGAAGAATCACCACAACGAATAGACTGGCCTGAGCCATCCTCCATTGTTTGCTCCAGTCCTGGAAGCCTGAGAAATCTTCCCTCTGAATCTGGTGGTAGCCATGATGGCCATGCCTGCATGAATCTTTCTCTATAACCATCTCTGAAACAGTAGCCCTCATCCTCCCATCACATTCCCTAAGGTATAGTGCAACCCCATAGAAATTGCAACATCCCAAAAACACAGGAGAAAGATAAGAACACATTTCAATGAAAATGTCATAATACAAACAATGTATATCAATTATTATAATAAAAAATATTTAATCCTCATCAATCTCATCTATTATAATAATATTACAAAATAGTAATACAGAATTGGTGAAACTTAGGTCTCACATGGACAACAGTGGACAAAGTTCTAGGAGCCTATGAAATGAAACTTCATACATCTACTCCCTTTGATGCAGCAGCAGGAGTTTACACTTGTGATTCAATTTCCCCATGGCTCCCTTCATCTCTTGGTTCCTCAGAGTGTAGATCAGAGGATTTAGGGCAGGGGTGACTACCATGTAGAACACAGAAGCCATTTTGTCCACCTGAGAGTGGGAGAAGGGTTTAAGGTAGACAAAAACCATGGGTCCATAGAAGAGGCCAACCACTGTCAGGTGGGAGCTGCAGGTAGACAGAGCCTTCCTACCACCCTTCCCAAAACGGCCACAGAAGGAGGCCAAGATGATGACATATGAAACCAGTACAGCCAGACAGTTGGGTAGAGTTATTAAGCCACCACTGATCAGCATCAGTATCTCAACCACATAGATTTCTGCACATGCCAGCTTGATTACCTGTGGGATGTCACAGAAGAAATTGTCCAGCACATTCGGTCCACAGAATGGTAGCTAGGCTATGACCACCATCTGGACAGTGGAATGAATGAAGGCTCCTGTCCAGCAAAATATCAGTAGACTGAAGCAGCGTTGCCGGTCCATGATGGATGTATATCTCAGTGGGTGGCATATGGCCACACAATGGTCGTAGGCCATGAGAGTGAGGACAAACATCTCTGCACCCCCAAAGAGGTGCAGACCAAACAGCTGGACCATACAGCCACCATAAGATATGATAGAGAAACTGTTCAATAGGTCGGTCACTAATTTTGGGGCAGCCAATGAACCCAAAGACATGTCGATAAAGGACAGATTGGCAAGGAAGAAATACATGGGACTTTGAAGGAGCTTGGACTCAGACCACACGGTCACCATAATTACGAAGTTTCCCAGAAGGGCGGTGGTGTAGCAGGCCAAGACCAGGACAAAAAGAAAGAGCTGTGCAATGTGGGAACAGGAGAAGCCCAGCAAAATGAACTTTGAGATGGTGGAGCCATTCATGTTGATGGTTGGTTCTAGTGCAATTTTTAAAAAATGAAGTATGTGAGCGATATTTCAACCCAGACACAAATTTTTTTAATCATTTTATTCCTGTAATTTATAACCTGACTTTCTATATAACAGACTCTTTTACCCTCCTGGAATTATGAATAAAATCAAGGTGATTCCACTCCTCTTTCTTTAGTTCTCAACTTCTAGACCTTTTCCAGGCTCTTTCCTTATGACTATACACACACAATGGTTTTCAGGCAATATTCATTGTTGTGTGTGAGCATGTCAAGGTAGAAATACAATAAATCAGTCACTGGAAAGAGCATGAATCTTTTGAAATAATCATGTGAATAGACCAATTAATTATATCTGCATCTAGTTCCTTATGAGGACTTATTTCAGTTTTTCTGTTTGTTTTAATTTTAGAACACATTGACCCCAATCTCCAACCCATACAAGAGGTCAAGTTGGCCTAAACTTTGAATAAAAGCAGTACAATAAAAATACTGAAAACTTAAAACAATAAGCAAGAATAAAATAAACTGAGCAATAGATAACAAGTTTTTTAAAAAAGGTTTCTGGGATTTGTTTTTATTTGCATCTGCTAAACAGAAGGAGTACAGAAGGATTTTGTAGGCTATGTAATTCACTGAAGTCCCTGATTGATGGAAATGCTTCTACTGTAACTTCTGAGATTCAGTTTCTTAGGAATTTCTTAGCCCTGTGATTCTTAATGACCGTTGAGATTTTCATGATGCTGAATTCTATAAAGAGTCCTAACTCCTGTCTCTGTGCAGGAAGAATTCAGAACTGGCATACAGACAGGTAACTCTTCCTGCAGTGGCTTAGAGATGGGATTTGATCTCAGGGAAGTGTGCAGGCTTTCCATGCAGAAGGTCACAGTTCAATCTGTGGCAGCTCAGGGGGTTCTATCGGGCCAGTCGCTACAATGCTGCATGTGACATCCTGAACTCTTTGGAGGAAGGGAGGTGAAAATATTATTCATAATATGGAGCAATCCCTATACATTCATGGTGCTAATCGTGATGATGACTGGTACTACTTAAACAACCCAGTTCTATCCTTTTCCCTACTATAGCATGCAGACGCACCAAAACTGCATGCTGGACGGGAGGAGGGGGTGATCAGGAGGCTTGGGAAAGGTAAGGAAAATTCTCTTACCCCTCTCTAAGCCCCTTGAGCCAATGGGTCTCCTTGGACCTGCACAAGCTATATAGCTCTATTCCAAGAAGAGCTTGGCTTTATTCCAAGAAGACAGTGGGGTTTGTCAGGAGGCTCCAGAGGGCATAACATCTGGTGCTTGTCAGGCTGGGAGACATCCTCTTCCGTCTCCAACATATCCCCTTCCCCCTTCCAATTCATCCCAATCTGCTCAGCTCCCCACTCCATTCTCTCTGTCCTCCCTAGTTAGTTGCCAGTCCTATGCAACTTTCCAGCACTGATGCAGCTGTGCCAATGGGGCATGTGCTGCATCCTGTGATGAGGGAGGGCAATGGTGTAGCTAGAGGGGGTGCAAAGCACTAAGTTGGGCAGGGGGCCTCACCGTGGTGTGCAGGTGGCCCCTCCCCGTCCCCTTGGGAGCCATTTTGGGTAGTGGGAGCATTCCGCCTCCATTTTGCTCCCAGCACCCAGAATGGCTCGGAAGGGGAGGGGCCACGTGCACTTTGCGATGAGGCTCCCTGCAAAACCTTGTGCTTTGCATCCCCTCTAGCTACACCACTGTGGAAGGGCAGTCACAAAGACCTCCTCAAGGCAAAGGAGCATTTGTTCCCTTACCTTGGGACCATAAAGCAAGTTCCACAGCAGAAAAGCTGATTCCAGCAGACAAACCTCTTGATAGGATTGAGCGGTGATTCCCCCCCCCCCCCCAGAACTGCACAGAAAACAAAGTAGTTGCAGTGTAAGTACAGGGAAGACAGTGTAATGGAAGATCAGAAGATCATCAGGTGGATGATGTGGTGCTGACAGCGATTCCCTGTTTTGACAGCTGGTTGACAGCTCTGGGAAGGGCAGGGCTGGCTCCACAGCTGTAATCAATCAAGGCCAATGGAGACTTGGTTGGACACCTGAGCTTCATTTGACCTTGATGGGACTCGAGCTAACAAGGTAGCTCACAGCTGAGCTGCATTTGGACTTAACAAGGGGCTGCAGGATAAAAGGCAGCTTCAGAAGGAGCAAAGGGCTGACCAGAGCGGGACGCTGACCAGAGAGAGAACCCTGACCCAGAGGGACACCCGGACGGACTCACACTGGGAGAAGGGGACTGCCAGAACTCTGCTGGAGGACACACAGAGGAGAGGATTGCCAGGACCCTGCTGGAGGAGACACTCTTCTGGAGAAGATAGAGGAAGGGACTACTGAGACTCTGCTGGACACACACTCTGCTGCATTGGACTGCTACTGGGAAGATTGGACTGGGAATACTGGACTGGGAAGATTGGACTGCTTTGGAGATTGAACTGTGGACTTGGACTGGAGGTGTCAAACCTTCACCCACTGAGTTAAGTGGAGTTTTGGGGAGGGAAAGCCTCTGGACAAGAGGACTTGCAGGGAGTGTCTGTAGCAATAAATTCTTGTTAATTGCTATAGATAAGGAGTTCTGTGTTCATTTCTTTGCACACCACAGCTGTTGTTTCTTGGAAAAGGAGGGTGTTAATTAGCCAAAAAGCAGGCATTAGAAGGGAGTTGGGATATTTGGATGGGACAAATTGGCCTAGTCGGCAGGATTCAAAAATTAGGATAGGACAGGCAGAATCCGCACACCCCTTAGCAGGCAGTGCTTAAGAAGCCATTGAATTGTATTCATAACAATTATCAAATCACCCTCAAATGACTTTCAAGACACGACTGTGATTGCTGACAATTCAGAACTTGAATTGTGGTTGCAACAATTCAGAACTGCAATTGCATAGCAAAAGAAACAGAGCAAGCATCAATAACACCACTTAGGTGGTGGTTATAGTGTCCAATGAAGGCACTGGACACTCTGTTCCAATCATGCAAAGCAGATCCCCTGCAGAAGCCTTCAGTGTCAATCAACCATTCCTAAGCCACCCTCCAGCTTCTCAAACTACTGTACTCACCAGCATGAGAAAGGAAGTAAAAAATATCAGGTAAGCAAAAGGAAGGAAACAGGAACAGAAGGTGTTGTGACCCAGAAGATCCTAATGAAAATAAATGTCACTGAGGCACAAAAATGAAAAATGTCCCTCCATGCAAATATGCAAATTGATATTTTCACAGACAAATATTGTTTCTCCCAAACTGACTTCAACCTCCCTTGAAAGTAAGAGGAAGACTCCTGTTGAAATCCCCTTTATAGTATCCTCCTTTGATCCACAGCCTTTTGATTCCACCCACTGTGAACAATGCCTGAGGTCCCGTCTTGGCACTGACACAGTTGTCAGCACCCTGGAGAGAGCTGCCTGCTGTTTGGTCCCACATGGGGTGATTAAAATCTAAGAAGATCTGGAACTTGTTGTATGCAATAGATATTATGCGGCCTGGGTGCTGTCAAGGGTTTTTTCCCACCGGGGGGTGTTGAGCTGAAGCCAGCAAAATCAGTAGTTTGTGTGTATAATTTTAACCCCACCATTCCTTCAAGAAATTCAGTGTCGCATACAACCTCCCTGTAAGGTGGGTTGAGGATTCAAGGATGCAAATACCCCGTAAGATACAGAGGTGTAATGGATACCAAGTTGCCTAAGGTAACCTATGGACTCCATGACTGAGCAAAGATCTCAACATCAATATTACTTCGTCAAACTGCAAGACATTAGCCTCTACACTACCCTGGCTCTCTGTTAAGATTGTCACATGGCCAGTTTTGTCTCTTTTGCAGTGTCACACATGAATGCTCAGGACTTGCAAATGAGGTATCTTGTGTTGGCACAGAAAGTTCCCTAGGGGAAACTCCAGAGCTCTCCAGGAAGAATTATCAGGCTATAGCAGGGGTGCCCAAACCCCGGCCCGGGGGCCACTTGCGGCCCTCAAGGCCTCTCAATGCGGCCCTCAGGGAGCCTCCAGTCTCCAATGAGCCTCTGGCCCTCCTAAGATTTGTTGAAGCCCACACTGGCCCAATGCAACTTCTCTCAGCGTGAGGGAGACTGTTTGCCCTCTCGTGTGAGCTGTGGGATGAGGGCTCCCTCCACTGCTTGCTGTTTCGCATCTGTGATGCAGCAGTAGCAATGAAGGAAAGGCTAGTCTTGCTTTGTGCCAGGCCTTTTATAGGCCTTGAGCTATTGCAAGACCTTCATTCATTCATATAAGTTCATCTTTAATATATTCATTTATGTAAACTTATGTAAATTTATTCATTTAAATGTAAAGTGATTCTTTTTTTGCCCCGGCCCCCGACACAGTGTCAGAGAACTGATGTGGCCCTCCTGCCAAAAACTTTGGACACCCCTGGGCTATAGCATGAATATCATGTAAGAGTATCATGAGCGACTTGGAACAAGGCTGGTTAAAAGTCAAGTTTCTCACTCCTGAGGGGAGATTGAGGATGATTTGAGTGCTTCTTTGGGGTAGGACTCTGGGGATGGGATTCACGAGAAGCAACTTTACAGGGACTGTGTTACTGTTAGGGCAGCCATTCTTGTGGGTCTGCTGAGGTCCTGGGCTAAATGTTAGCATTTTCAGGTAAGTGCCAGGGACTATTTCAGTCCATCAGCCAGCCTGGCTGCATTGCCACCCTTCTTGCTGGTGCTCCCACTCTTGCTATACAGGTCAGCTTGGTAGTAGAAATTGTTCAGCATGTTAGGTCCATAGAATGGTATATGGGCACCATCTACCCTCCGTTCTATGCTTCCCCTCTAATGTGCAGAGGTAGTAAACCAATGGTTGTGTTCTAGGTTGTGCTCTCAGTTTCCATTCATTGACAGTGACAATATCCCTGCTCAGTGGCCCACTTGAGGTGTGTATGCACCTACAATGTGTTCAGGTATCATTTGCACTGCACGAAGTTCTTGTGTCAAAATGACAGTAGGGCCCTGACATTCAGTCTGAAAGCTACTTTTCTGGATGCAGAACATTTTAAAGACTTACAGTATGGAGTCTCCACTTTCTGGGCAAGGCAATCAAGTAGATGGTGGAGTCTCAGCTTCAACCTATTAAGCATCCCTATATCAAGACAGGTTATCCATCCATCTAGCCCAGCATAGTCTACTCTTGCTTGCCAGAAATTGTGAAGCAGAGGCCTTATCCCTGTAACCTACCTGCTCATTGTTCATGGCAGGAACCAGATTTGTGAAACATCTGCTGTGCTTTCCAAAAATGGTCCCACAAACAGTGACTTGTGCCAGGATCCTATTCCCTTTTTGAACCCTCCAATGCCCCTTTTCTTTCCTTGAACTTACACCAGCAAAATGGCTGGCATAGGTCCAAGGATAACCAGAGCTGATTAGGCAGCTATCAAGGGGTAAGTCCAAAATGCCTTTGCAGGCTGTCTGATTCCCCACCACCACCAGCAGAGAACACAGTGCAGCCTCCATTCGCAAAGCTGCATGTTATAATGTGGCAGGGGATATGCTCAGCTGCAGTGGTGTCACTAGGATTTGCACCACCCAGTGTGGAAGGCCAGTGCATCAGCCCGCACATGGACCTCTTCCCATACAATGGTGTTTTGTTTTTTTGTTGTTGGTGTTGGGCTATAGCTTTTGACAGTACTTTTTTTGTTTAAAAAAAAAGGTGCAGGAATTCACAACTTGTTAATCATTTATTTATTTGTTTATTTATTTATAAACCTTTTTTATTGGAGAAATAAAATATTTTATGTGCTTCCCCCCTAAAGATGAACTTACTTCTGAGTAGACATGCATAGGATTGGGCTGTCAATCGCCACATCCTCTTCTCCCAGCTACTTTTTCTACACAGGGGGAAAATACTGTACAGGTGCACTTATATTGTGTAGTATGTAGTGTGGCACTACTTTGAGGAGAGGAAGCAGTGAATGGATTCTGAAAAATGGCTTCCATGAGTTCCATGTAGTAAAATTACTCTAAGCAACTGTGGGAGTAAGAACAAAAAAGGAATTTTTACATGAGTGGGGTCCTTAGGTGCACATAGAAACAGCTATGTTTGCAAACAAGCGATAAAATATGGTTTAATTCAGGTATCAGAATACTCTGTGTCTTTGGGAAGGTGCTTGGCATGCAATTGTATGTTCTCTGCTGCCTTGAGCAGCTGCTGTGCATTGCTGGACAGGAGCTGCAAATGCTGGCTGGCAGAGGGCATGCTTGTGGGGGAAGGATGAGGAGGATCTCTGGGAAGGCTGGACAGCACATTGTACACATGTAGAATCCCTTTTCACCAGCCCTTAGCATGTGAAAATGGGTGCAGGTATATATCTCTGCCAGGATTAAGAGCCCAATCCTAGGTATGTCTACTCTGAAGTAAGTCTTGTTCTAGTCAATGGAGGTTACTCCCACGAAAGTGCCTAGGATTGCAGCCTAAGAGCCCAATCTTGTCTACTCAGAAGTCCACTTTAGTGAATGGGGCTTACTGTGGATAGGATGGCAGCCTCAGGGCCCAATCCTGTGCCTGTCTACTCAGAAGTAAGTTCCAATATAGTGAATGGGGCTTCCTCCCAGGAAAGTGTGGAGAGGAGTGCAGCCTCAGACCCCTTCCTCTGCTTGTCTACTCAGAAGTCAGTCCCACTAGAGGCAGTGGGGCTTCCTCCCAGGAAGGTGTGGAGAGGACTGCAGCCTCAGAACCCCTCCTCTGCCTGTCTACTCAGGCTGCAAGGATAAGACACTTTGCCAGGAGTAAGCCCCATTGAACACAATGGAACTTGCTTCTGAGTAGACATGCATAGCTTAGGGCTCTCAGGCTGCAAGGCTATGACACTTTCCCAGGAGTAAACCCCATTGAACACAATGGAACTTACTTCTGAGTAGACATGCATAGGCTTGGGCTCTCAGGCTGCAAGGCTATGCACCCTTTCCCAGGAGCAAGCCCCATTGAGCACAATTAGACTTACTTCTGAGTAGACATGCCTAGGCTCGTGCTGCAGATTGTCATGGGTCTGCACCAGCCAGCTTCATAAGAACATAAGAACATAAGAACAGCCCCACTGGATCAGGCCATAGGCCCATCTAGTCCAGCTTCCTGTATCTCACAGCGGCCCACCAAATGCCCCAGGGAGCACACCAGATAACAAGAGACCTCATCCTGGTGCTCTCCCCTACATCTGGCATTCTGACTTAACCCATTCCTAAAATCAGGAGGTTGCGCATACACATCATGGCTTGTACCCCATAATGGATTTTTCCTCCAGAAACTCATCCAATCCCCTTTTAAAGGCGTCTAGGCTAGACGCCAGCACCACATCCTGTGGCAAGGAATTCCACAGACCGACCACGCGCTGAGTAAAGAAATATTTTCTTTTGTCTGTCCTAACCCGCCCAACACTCAATTTTAGTGGATGTCCCCTGGTTCTGGTATTATGTGAGAGTGTAAAGAGCATCTCCCTATCCACTCTGTCCATCCCCTGCATAATTTTGTATGTCTCAATCATGTCCCCCCTCAAGCATCGCTTTTCTAGGCTGAAGAGGCCCAAACGCCGTAGCCTTTCCTCATAAGGAAGGTGCCCCAGCCCCGTAATCATCTTAGTCGCTCTCTTTTGCACCTTTTCCATTTCCACTATGTCTTTTTTGAGATGCGGCGACCAGAACTGGACACAATACTCCAGGTGTGGCCTTACCATAGATTTGTACAACGGCATTATAATACTAACCGTTTTGTTCTCAATACCCTTCCTAATGATCCCAAGCATAGAATTGGCCTTCTTCACTGCCACCGCACATTGGATCGACACTTTCATCGACCTGTCCACCACCACCCCAAGATCTCTCTCCTGATCTGTCACAGACAGTTCAGAACCCATCAGCCTATATCTAAAGTTTTGATTTTTTGCCCCAATGTGCATGACTTTACACTTACTGACATTGAAGCGCATCTGCCATTTTGCTGCCCATTCTGCCAGTCTGGAGAGATCCTTCTGGAGCTCCTCACAATCACTTCTGGTCTTTACCACTCGGAAAAGTTTGGTGTCGTCTGCAAACTTAGCCACTTCACTGCTCAACCCTGTCTCCAGGTCATTTATGAAGAGGTTGAAAAGCACCGGTCCCAGGACAGATCCTTGGGGCACACCGCTTTTCACCTCTCTCCATTGTGAAAATTGCCCATTGACACCCACTCTCTGCTTCCTGGCCTCCAACCAGTTCTCAATCCACGAGAGGACCTGTCCTCTAATTCCCTGACTGTGGAGTTTTTTCAGTAGCCTTTGGTGAGGGACCGTGTCAAACGCCTTCTGAAAGTCCAGATATATAATGTCCACGGGTTCTCCCGCATCCACATGCCTGTTGACCTTTTCAAAGAATTCTATAAGGTTGGTGAGGCAAGACTTACCCTTACAGAAGCCATGCTGACTCTCCCTCAGCAAGGCCTGTTCGTCTATGTGTTTTGAGATCCTATCTTTGATGAGGCATTCCACCATCTTACCCGGTATAGATGTTAGGCTGACCGGCCTATAGTTTCCCGGGTCCCCCCTCTTTCCCTTTTTAAAAATAGGCGTGACATTTGCTATCCTCCAATCTTCTGGCACCGTGGCCGTTTTGAGGGACAAGTTGCATACCTTAGTCAAGAGATCTGCAACTTCATTCTTCAATTCCTTAATAACCCTTGGGTGTATGCCATCAGGGCCCGGTGACTTATTGATCTTTAATTTATCAATGAGGTCTGAAACATCTTCTCTTTTAACCTCTATCTGACTTAACTCCTCGGTCAGGAGGGGCCGTTCGGGCAGCGGTATCTGCCCGAGGTCTTCTGCCGTGAAGACAGATGCAAAGAACTCATTTAATTTCTCTGCCATCTCTAAGTCTCCTTTTATCTCCCCTTTCCCTCCCTCACCATCCAGAGGGCCAACCGCTTCTCTGGCGGGTTTCCTGCTTCTAACATATTTGAAGAAGCTTTTATTATTCCCCTTAATGTTGCTGGCCATGCGTTCCTCATAGTCTCGCTTGGCCTCCCCTATCACCTTCTTACATTTCTTTTGCCACAGTTTATGTTCCTTTTTATTCTCTTCATTAGGGCAAGACTTCCATTTACGGAAGGAAGCTTCCTTGCCCTTCACAGCCTCTCTAACTTGGCTGGTTAGCCATGCGGGCACTCTCCTGGATTTAGTGGAACCCTTCTTTCTTTGCGGTATACACCTCTGCTGGGCCTCTATTACTGTTGTTTTAAGCAGCCTCCATGCACTCTGGAGAGACTGGACTCTTTTTACCCTCTCTTTCAACCTCCTTCTAACCAGCCTCCTCATTTGAGGGAAGTCCGCCCGTCGGAAGTCAAGGGTTTTTGTTAGAGCTTCCTTCCCCTCCTCTGCCAAGCCAGTACCTGGGTGTTCCTTGAGTGCCACAGCCTGTCTCCCTGGCTGGCTGTCCATCCTCCTCGGCATCGGCGCATGTCGCCCGCACCCTACACTGGCTTAGAAGCTGCGCTGGGGGCAGAGCGCAGGGGGAGGGGAGGCAGGCTGGGCTCAGGTGAGAGCTTGGAGATGGGGCAGGAGGGGGTCATTGTGCAGACAGGCAGGGGCCAGGTGCCCGCCCACCCTGCACCCCCCAGCACCCACCCAGCTAATGCCTCTGTTTTGCTCCCCCCCCTTCCTGGAATGCCTCCAAAGGGAAGGGGCCCCTGCAAAAAGGTGCCGGAACTCCGTCCCGCCACGTTCCATTAGAAAAAAGCCCTGGCTTTTGATGGAATAGAGATATTTCAACGCAGTTCATTTCATTGCATTCTGCATGAAATCACACATTGAATGATATATAACATGATGGTACTATTTGAAAATACTAAGATTTTAGAAATTTTGGACAGTAGTGGTGTCACACACACACCCCCTCGTGCTCATCACCTGGTGCAGCCTGCATCTCCTGAACCCCACCCCCCAGCGACGCCACTGCTCAGTTGTCATATGTTCTGAGCACACAAATGAAAGCATACATGTTTAAATTGTAACTGGTGTGGTGGACCATGGAGTCCATGGGAGAGGATTCATTCATTCATCAGTAGGAACACACTCTTGACCTCCTCGAAAATACTCATGTTCATAGCAGTCTGCATTCTACAGCTAGTGTATTACCTCTATCATAATTCTGCTGAGATTGTCTATATCCATACAATGAGATACAATCCAAAGCATGCTATTCATAGATGCAGTCCACTCTGATGCTGCTGAATCAGCAAGCAAAATACAGGACCTGAACATTTCAACTATTAATGATACTCTTTGATTAAGTTCAAAATTATATAATAAGGAATATCAACCATTTGAAATCATTTAGCATGACAAGCACATTCAGTAACAGGCAGTTACATATAGAAAAAAATTTGCAAGATAATATCCATAAGCATATCAGCAAGCAATTAATTAAAAAATGAAATAAAACTAAAAAAATATTTAAAATATAGTAGGTACTCGCCTATAAGGCAAGAAATTTCTGTCAATAAATCAAGTGTAAAGCCTCATCTTATCTGAGAGTCACATTGTGGCAGCCAGGAGAAGCCCAGAGGAGAGCAAGAGGCCAATGCAGAGATAATTAAAGGCAATTAGTCTCCCGGGCAACGAGGCTGCAAGCTGCAACCAAAGTTAACCTTTTCACTCCTCCTGAGAAAAAAGCAAGCAAGGGCTTGACACCACCATTTTAATCAAGCAAGCCTCCTTCTCTTTTGCAGGATCACACCTGACCCTTCTCCACCCTCATTCTATTTTGAAAATGTTTGGCAGAAGTTTGGTTTTTAAACTTTACCAGAATGTAATTGTCATTTCCATCTGAAACAAAGTCCAAAGCTACAATGCAATGAACCATTACTTGAGAAGAACACTGATGGAAAGCAATGGGTCTACTTCTGAGTAAATCAGGTTGCAACTATGTGTAGCTGAGCTTGCTTGTGCTCACTGCTTGTTGCTTGTCTCTCCACTGTGAACTGAATTGCACACTCCCAGTTATGTGTTATATGTTGTATAAGTTGAGCCTCTGGCTTGACACACTAGGCACCTTAAAGGATTAGATTAATGGTCCTACTGGTATGTTTATAGTGCACTTATTCTGATAGTGTTCAGAAAAAGGTTGTGAAGACGAGAATTAAAAAAGTTAATGAATAAAAATGTATCATATGATCTTTTACTATATTTTTATTAAATTAGAGACTATACAATTCTTAGGTAACAATTACTGATAGGTTATTTTTCAGGGTCTGGCTTTGGATAAAATAAGACAAAATTATAGTCAGACACCCACTCTAAGTTTAACCCCCCCCCCCAACTTATACAATGGTCATAGGAAATGCCATTAGTTTTGCTCAAAATCTGCTCTCAACTTATCTGTGAGATCAGCTTGTGCTTGAGTTGCTGCAGAAAGTGCAAATAATCCATTGAAGTTTAGGGCTCACGTATACAACAATGTAATTGATAGGGAAAGGAAATCTTGCACTGAGGAAACAGGAGGTGTCTACACTTGTTTTTCAATTTCCTCATGGATTCCTTCACCTCTTGGTTTCTCAGAGTGTAGATCAGGGGATTGAAAGCAGGCGTGACTACCATGTAGAACATGGAGGCCATTTTGTCCACTTGGGAGCTGGAGGAGGTCTTCAGATACACAAAAACAATGGGCCCATAGAAGAGGCCAACCACTGTGAGGTGGGAGCCACAAGTGGACAGAGCCTTCCTACCACCCTTCCCAAAATGGCCACAGATGGTGGCCAGGATGATGACATATGAAAGCAGCAAGGTCAGAAAGCAAGGAAGAGTTACTAGGCCATCACTGACTACCATGAGTATCTTAGCAACATAGGTTTCTGAACAGGACAGCTTGATTACCTGTGGGATGTCACAGAAGAAATTATCCAACACATTCACTCCACAATATGGTAGCTGAGACATCACCACTGTCTGAAAAACGCTGTGAATAAGTGCTCCCATCCAACAAAATACGACGAGACTGAAGCAACATTGTCGGTTCATGATGGTTATGTATCTCAGTGGGTGGCAGATGGCCACATAGCGATCATAGCCCATGACAGTGAGGAGGAACATTTCTGCACCTCCAAAGAAGTGGAGACCAAATATCTGGGCCATGCAACCGCTAAAGGAAATAGTTCCGCCACTGTTCAATAGGTCAGTTGCTAGTTTGGGGGTTGCTACAGAGCCCAATGACATATCGAGGAGGGACAGATTGACAAGAAACAAATACATGGGGCACTGAAAGAGCCTGGGCTCAGACCACACAGTTACCATGATTAGTAAGTTTCCTACAAGGATGGTGATGTAGCAGGTCAAGACCAGAGTTAAAAGGATGAACTGAGCACAGTTAGAGCAGGAGAAGTCCAGGAAGAAAAACTCTGTAATAGTAGACCCATTCATCTTGATGGCTGGTTCAAGGCACAGAAACAAATGGAACACTGTTAATCTGCAGGCCTTGCAATTGGCTTCTGCTGGACATAAGTGGAATAAGTGTGGATTTCTGGCATACACTAAGAGCCCAATCCTATCCAACAATCCAGTGATGGTGCAGCCACAATGCAGCCACAAGGTGAAGCAACAAACATTCCCTTACACTGAGTAGACCTCCATGACTGCTGCCCCACCACCACCACAGGATGCTGTGCACACCATAGTGACCCAGTTGCATCAGCAGCCAATAGTTGGATAGGACTGGGTTCTTAGCTAATACCTCCCACAGTAACTAGCATAGCAGTGACAACTGAGGACAGGCTGTAATTCAGTAGTAGAGTGCTGGTTTTGCATGAAGTTCCCAAGTTCCGCTCTACTATTGCACTTAAAAATACTGCAAGTTGCAGGGCTGGACAGTTCAGGGCTATGAAGACATCGTGATGCAGTAGCCAGAGTGTTGTACAGAGATTGGGGAGACTTGGGTTCAAACCATTACTCAGCCATGAAGATCACTGGGTGACCATGTCCAGTCAAACAGGCTGAATTCAGCTTATCTCACAGGATTGTTGTGAGGAAAAAAGGAGGAACATGCATGCTGCCTGAGCCCCTTGGAGGAAGAATGAGACATAAATGAAATATGACACATACCTCTGGTCTGATCAGGACATTTGCATATTCCACAAGGATTTGCTCTTTTTCATTACTGGAGTTCTGAAGGCAGAAAAAATATGGATTTAGGTTGTGTCCTACCTTGAAACTTCATTCCAGGGAGAGTCATCCCATGTAACCGATTTTTAATTTCAGCATAAGAGAGTTCAACTGTGCAAAAAGATTCTCTTCAATATCTGTAGCAATTGCTTGCTTTCCATACAATAATAATTTTATACTCAGAACAAGTAGATCTGTTGCTTTCTCTCATCATAAAGTACTGGAGAACTGAGTCTAAACAGAGTCTAAAAATGTGTAGGGCCCAATCCCAATCAGCCCTTGGGCCGGTGCAAATTCCTTGTGCCAACCCGGAGGAGTCGCCAAAGTGCTGCAAAGCACCTTGGTGCCACCAAGAGAAGAGGAAGGCTGGCACACATCCATCCACTGCCCTTTGGAGGCCAACAAGGGCCTTGCAGAGCTGGCGCAAGGGTAGGTTCACGCAACCATGTCAGACTAACGCAGAGGCTTGGGGACGGCTGGGCCCAGGAGGGGGCATTCCAGGGCAGGGGGAGCCATAGGCAACCCCATAGGCAACCCCAACCCTGCTCTGGATATGGGGCAAGCCAGCTGGTCTGCCTGTTCCATCAAGGGTTAGGCTTAGGCTGCTAGTGTTTTTGTTTGCTTTGGTCAAGACACATTTCATTAACATTCTTTGAATGTTTAATTTGGGGATACTCAGTTGTGAGCGGTAAATACAGAAACAAAAAAATAGAGATAATGTATCTATTATTGATATTGCATCAGGAAATGAAAGCTTTGAATTTTCACATTGCTTTATTAACAAATTAAATTCCTTATATAAAGGCTCATAATTATATTTATACAGAATTTACACTGTGTTTTTTAATTTTATACCTATGTATCATATAGGCTTCTCTGTCGAAATTAAAATCTCATCTGAACAAACAATTTAGATTCTCTTTTACTATATATTTGAAAGGGGGGAATATTTTGCATACATTTTTTCAGCTGCCTGAATATTCCATGCAAAATACTGGAGACTTATTACTATCAATGAGTGGGTGGGAAGAAGGTGGAAATATTAGACAATGGCAAAACTAACAGCTTTTGTACATGTAAAAGCAGAGAGACAAAATGAAATGACTAACTTTAAATGGTGTCCATACTGTATATTTGGCACTCTGTTACATTCCTTTTTCAGTGTTACTATGTGGAATCGATGTTGCATTGAGCAATTTGTATATCAGAATTTTTGGAGAGATACGGCCTGATTTTAAAGTATTGTAAATATGCGCTGGTATTAACAGTAAAATTTTAAATAAATCTTTTCAGCTGCAATCCTAACCACATTTTCCTGAGAGTAAGCCCCATTGAACAAAATAGGACTTACTTCAGAGTAGACCTGGTTAGGATTGCACCCAATATCTATAGCGCAAAAATTTTTAATTTTTATAAAGCGCTTTCCATACTTTGATTAATTGTCTGGTAATGTTCTGTTCTTTTTTTAGCCGTTACAATTCATCATATCACTTTAATCTCCCTTTTTTTTTTTTAATGAAAACCACTTGGGTACAATCCTAGCCTACTGAAACAAGCAGGCCTACTAGCCTATGCTGTATTCAGTGCAGGTTTGGTGTGGCCCGGGTGTAACTCAGAGCAAAGGGATTTTAGGCACAAATCCTAACCAATTTTTCAGCACTGACACAGCTGCGCAATTGGGGCATTTGCTGCATCACGGAGGCCTCCTCAAGGTAAGGGAACATTTCTTCTCTTACCTTAGAGCCATATTGCCCTTACCTCAGTGCTGGAAAGTTGGTTATGATTGTGCCCTTAGTCCCCTTTCTCCAAGCCACGCCACAGGCTGCCCTATGGAGTTACTTGGAACTGAGCACATTTCATGGGCGCAAATCCAAGCAGCCTGAATTACACCGCTCAGGCCACAGCCAGGGGTTGGGATCTAGCCTGCGCTGCCACAGCCAGCCCCAACCCCCTCCAGGGCCTGAGCCTCCCCACAGACCACTCTCCCCCTGCACTGGAATGCCCCTCTGCCTCTGTTCCTCGGTCCTCCCCCACCCCCTATGCTGGCCTACCCAGGCCGGCACAAACTCACCCTGTCCCAGCACAGCTCTGGCTCTGCTGGGTCAGAGCACTTTGGTGCACTAGCCCAGCCTGCTCCCGAGTAGTGGCAAACATACTTTATGGCATGTTCATGACAGTCAGGAGCTGGCACAAGGGACTTGTGCTGGCTGAGGGCAGAGGTAGAATTGGGCTTCCTGAGTGTTGCAAAATTGGGAACCCCAAAATGTGATAATTATTCCATTTACACCAGTAGCAACGTCAGTAGCAGCCTTAATGATTCACAGTCAAACATATATATGAATTTAGATTTTGAAACAACCTGTAGCTGCAAATAGAGACTTAACCAAGGAAAGAAAAGGAGCAGTTTTAGAAGTCTACACAGAAATAGAAAGAACTGCAATACTCACAGTTGTTGCAATTCACACTCGAAGGAGATTTTGGGCTAGCACCTTCCATCTCAGTGGTCAAAGCTTCACTACACAGTAACACTTCATTCTCTGATCTTTCAAGAATGGTCAAAATGATGGGAGAGAGAGATGCAAGAAATCCAGGTGTGCAAAAGGAAACAGAGGGAGGGATGTGGTGGGGTCCAGAATGATGCTCTTATGAAAATGAGGGAACTGTGGTTGCAAATGTAAATAAGTTTGAATGAAAACACTCGTACCAATACTCATTCCCCGCTTCCCAAGATCTTGTATTTTGAAAATTACTGAAAAGTTTGAAAAGATCTGAAAATTAAGAGAGCCTCTCATGTTTCCCTTGATATAATCTTCTAGCAATCTGAGGTCCTTGGATTTTACCCTCTGTATTCAAAGCCTCTTCCTAAGGCTGGCAAAGACATCCGCATCCTGGACACTGCTGACTGCTGCTCAATCCCCAAAGGGATAATTATGAGACTGGTTTTGAAGTTCTTGTAAACAGCAGAACTTTTGAGGGCTTGTGTGCTTTTTCCAAGTATTTATTCCCCCGGGGATGAAGAGCTTCTGTCAGCAAAAGTCGCTGCATGTCATTTATTTAATTTCTACCCCACTTTTCCTCAGGATGGTGAACATGGTTCCTTTCCCCTTTTATCTTCATAACAACCCTCAAATGTTGACTAGGCTAAGAGAAAGCAGTTGGCCCACCATCACTCAACTGAGCAAGAAACCAGTAACTCTCTCTAGGCTAACTGCCCAACCCTATCCCCGACCACATCATAGTATTCGTGCTGATAAAACACATATTGCATGCTTTGGTGGGTGGGGGGTGGCCATTGGACAGCCTGCAAGGGGTAAGAAATTAGCCTGTCTGATCACCTATGGGTCTCCTCAAACCTAGGCCAGCCTAGGACCTTGCTGGCCCAAGTCTGAGGAGAGCCAGAAGGGTGGGGTAGGCAGAAAAGTGGAATATAAATTCTGATGTGCACAACTGCTGCTGAATCCACCCCCTCCCTCCCCCAACACAACCCTGGTTCCTCCCCTACATGCCCTACCTCTCTCCCTGCCCGTGGATTGGGTAAGAGGCACTTTTTCAAGTGGGTGCTCCTTTTTTTTTAGCAGGGGGAGAGTAACTGGCCCACCTCACCCCAGCACTGTCTGTTCTAGTGGCTGTCTGCTGGTATTCATTTGCATCTTTTTAGATTGTGAGCCCTTTTGGGACAGGGAGCCATTTAGTTATTTGATTTTTCTCTGTAAACCGCTTTGTGAACTTTTAGTTGAAAAGCGGTATATAAATACTGTTTATTATTATTATTATTATTATTATTATTATTATTGTCCCTGCTGCCAACTTACCAGCCTTTTTGGAGCCTCCTGGAGCCATTTCCATATACATCAAACCTCTTATCATTTGTGGCAGTGGCCTGGCAGCATCCCACAGTAGCCTGGCTTTTTCATCACCATAAAGGATGTTGCGCTGCAGAAACACTAGTTCTGGCACAAGGCCCTAATAAAATAGGGCCTCAGGGTCCGATTCAGATCTTTGTGCGCTGGCTCATCAACGGTGAACACTCCACCAGATCCAGAGCCCTCACAGCCTGACACGGGGGCCAGCTAAACAGCCACCGCAGAATTGAGTAGCTCCACTGAGGGATGACTTCCCTATCTCAGGGGAAGTGGACAAATGTCCCCTTCTCCCAAAGAGCTGCCACCGACTGTTCAGCACACTCAGGATGCTGTGGTAGCCATTTAGGTGCCAGGGCAGCTCCACATGCCGGGCAACTAAGGATTGGGCTGCCCGTTGACTAATTTAACATGCACAGATTCTCCCTCATAGTTTTCCCTGGACAAATGTGCTTTTTGCAATGAACACATGAATGCAAAGACATGTCCTAGATCTTCTGGAACCTGGTGGGACGGCAAATGATACCACCTGCTGCTTTAAAAATTCCAGTCTAGCCACAGAGCTAAAGAACATATGAGAGTCTGCACTGTCTCAGTGCCATCTGCTGTTGGTTTGAACAATTGCATTAACCATTTTTCAGCCAAGTACAACTCTGATACTTATTAATTCAGGCAGGAACATTCAGCATTTGATAGCCGCAATATCTTCCCCACATTTTTTTTGTATGGCAACCATGAAGCCAAGAGTTGCTTAAGTGGAATTGCCCTACAACTGTCCAAAGTAACAGAGAGGGTTTTAGCAGCCATCTCACTCCTTTTGAGCTCTAGCTATGCTAAGCAGGCCCTACTGATAATTGGCAGTAATTCAAGTTGATATCTTTATTAATTCTACTATTATCACCATCATAATTATTTTGCACAAAGAGAGTCTGGTCCAACAAGAAGCTGACGGAACATACCAAGATCCAGGTCTACAGAGCTTGCGTCCTGAGTACACTTCTGTACTGCAGCGAGTCATGGACTCTCCGCTCACAACAGAAGAGGAAACTGAACGCTTTCCACATGCGCTGCCTCCGTCACATCCTCAGCATCACCTGGCAGGACAAAGTTCCTAACAACACAGTCTTGGAACGTGCTGGAATCCCTAGCATGTATGCACTGCTGAAACAGAGACGCCTGCGTTGGCTCGGTCATGTCGTGAGAATGGATGATGGCTGGATCCCAAAGGATCTCCTCTATGGAGAACTCGTGCAAGGAAAGCACCCTACAGGTAGACCACAGCTGCGATACAAGGACATCTGCAAGAGGGATCTGAAGGCCTTAGGAATGGACCTCAGCAAGTGGGAAACCCTGGCCTCTGAGCGGCCCGCTTGGAGGCAGGCTGTGCAGCATGGCCTTTCCCAGTTTGAAGAGACACTTTGCCAACAGTCTGAGGCTAAGAGGCAAAGAAAGAAGGCCCATAGCCTTCTATTGTATTGGCAACCTTCAGTCTCGAAAGACTATGGTATCGCGCTCTGAAAGGTGGTTCTGGAACAGCGTCTAGTGTGGCTGAAAAGGCCAATCCAGGAGTGACAATCCCTTCCACACCGGGAGCAAGTGCAGTCTGTCCCTGGTCTGTCTCCCTGGCTATGGGCCTTCCTTCTTTGCCTCTTAGCCTCAGACTGTTGGCAAAGTGTCTCTTCAAACTGGGAAAGGCCATGCTGCACAGCCTGCCTCCAAGCGGGCCGCTCAGAGGCCAGGGTTTCCCACTTGTTGAGGTCCATCCCTAAGGCCTTCAGATCCCTCTTGCAGATGTCCTTGTATCACAGCTGTGGTCTACCTGTAGGGCGCTTTCCTTGCACGAGTTCTAATTATTTTGTTTATTTTGTGTGGTTAGTCCAAAGGCTTTCAAATGTTTGACAAGGATTTTAAAAAACAAAAACCAAAAGATTTCAAGGACAGCAAAACAATGGCCATTTCAAAAAGCAGCAAGCAGAGCCTCTGCATAGAAAGCAAGTTGAAAGCCAGCAACTGGTCAGTCTAAACATCTAGAAGGTTGCAACAAATGTTAAGGTCTTTACATCAGTCAGCAATGTTGTGAGGCTTCCTGAGGCTAGCATTCCATAATAGAGGCACCTAAATGCAAGGTGACCATGTCTTGTCACAGCTCCTCCCCACTGGGCCTCATACCTGCTGAAGGCTGATTAGTTTCCCTTGGTTGACTCACCAGTACAGCAAGCAAAAGCCAGAGTCAGTTCCCAGTCCAATCAACAAAAGTTGCCAAATCAGAGTCCAAAGTCAATATGCTGGGTCACAGTCCAAGGTCAGACTCCAGGTAAGCCAGTTAGTCAATGCAAGGTACGAAATCAGAGTCCAGAAATGATATGCCAGGTCACAGTCTGACCCTGTCCTCCAAACATTCACTCCTCCTACAACCCACACCACTAGTTCCTCCAGGTGTTGTTTATATGCTGGCAGGTTCACTTTAGCCTCTAGTGGCTGCAGCTGTGCAGCACACCTCCAGCCACCACCTGGGCTTTAACCCTGCATTTACTTAGAGCAAGGGGCACTGTGGACACCACACCCTATCTCCTCGGTAATATCTTCCATGATGTCACTACAGACCAGATGTCCTCTTTTTCCAGGACATGTCCTCCTTTTTAGCTTCATGTCCTGGAAAATCTTTAATGCCCTTCTTTTCCCTGTGAGCAGGTAACACAGAGCCTTCTTGGAATTAATAAATTATGGCTGCAATCCTAACCACACTTTCCTGAGAGTAAGCCCCATTGAACACAATAGGACATACTTCTGAGTAGACCTGTTTAGGCTTGTGCCATATATGGAATAAATTATATGTAATATAGTTTTAAATTTAATAATAAGTAATACAGTGTTTAAATTAACCACATGAGGTCAATGAGTGTTTTTAGCTTTTATTTTGTCATGTCCTACATTTTTGGATGTCCTACATTTTGGGGGTACCTTGTCCTCTTTTGCAGTTATGACATCTAGTCACCCTGCCTAAATGGGAACTACCTCCATTGATAGCCAAGGTGTTCAAAGTGAGAGAGAAAGCTCTGTCCATGGTGCTGGAATTCAGATGGGGCGGTTGTTTCTTTTTGCACTCAGGTGTATAAGCAGTTTATGTAGCAGTCTCTTAGTGATTGGGTACCTATGTACACATTTACCCTTTAGGGCAGGGATCTCCAAACCCCGGCCCGGGGGCCATATCTGGCCCACGATGAGCTTCTATCCGGCCTGTGGCCAGCCTGAAAGTCTCTGGCCCACTTGGCCGAACATGACTGGAACTGTGCTCTGGTTGCATCTGCAGGGTGTTCTAAGGGCCAGAGAGTTTGAATGAATGAGCCTGTTCATTCATTTATTCACTCATCTAAGTTCCATCTTATTTATATAAATTTTATATTTAACAGAAATAAGTTACCCCTGCTTCAGGGTAACTTGGCTTCCACAAGGAGCCTCTTAAATCACCCATCAGTGCAGACTGGTGGGATCCAATGATGCGCATGAGCAAAGTATTTGCGCGCATACGTGGGCTTGCACTGTGCAATCTTTCCTGTAAAATACGTAATATATTTTTTGTTCTCATCTGGTATGCTGGAAGAAAAAACCTTGAAAGACACTTGAATTATTCCTGGCTTGTCAAATTCTGGGACTGGATACTCAGTGGATTCTCAGTGGATACTGATCCACTGAGAAGCTAGTAAGAATTCTTTATTCATGACACATTTGAATTATCCCTTCATGGGGCTTTATAGCACCTAAAGTTCTCTGCTTAGGAGATAAGGTGGTTTAACAGCTATGAAATTGATTTATATATTCATCGTAGACACATCAACTTCCCCATATCCTAATTTATGTATCCTCTCCACAAGCAATGTTGGAATGTCAACACTCACTCCCTGTGCTCTGGAGGTTTAGTCCACTTTCCACTACAGATGAGCAGTGAGTCATCACATTTTAACCCATTTATGCCCAGCCCACAGGCATACACATTTGATCCCTGTTGCATATATGCATTGGGCAGAAATGGCTTTTAATAACTCCCTTTGCAGCACAGCCTAAGAGCATCATATCACCGGCTTCTCAAGAACCATTGATTCATTCACTGTTTTTTGCCCCCTCCTCTTCCAGCCTCAGATCTGATATATCATCCTGCTGACAAGCCCTGGCAGCAGTGCAGTCTCTGTGTGCCAAGACTGGATGCAACCTTGGGAGGTATGACTATACTGTTCTATGCTTTTGTTTGGGATGGTGGAAGTTAGACAGAAGTCCACCACTACTTCTATGAAGGCAAATGGCTGTAATGCAAGAGGAAGATCTTTTGATGAAACATGCTGGAGGCTGAAATCTTGCAAAGAAAATTTGACTAGGGGAACTTGCATCTAATCTAGCAAGGTATTTTTCAAGTTCTTATTTTCGTAAGTAAGACTGTGTACTCCTTAAGCCCTACTGCAGAAGAATTAATGTTAAGAGAGCATGGATGTGCACTTTGCTTTGCAAATTTAAATTAAGACATTGATGGACATCATCAAGGGCAGAAGATCACACATGACTGAAGTTAATCTGTAAGGTAATGGATATACTTAAATGGACACTGATCATCGAAAAATAAACACAGCAAGGTGAAGTGATCAGCCAAAGAAAAATAGCAGTGATTATTTTTTTTTAATGTTGCCTGTGATTTCAAAAGCTTGACAGACAGATGTGACCAGAAGCAGAGAGACCTCTGAATTTCCATTTAAGCTATCCATCTAATCTAACTGTCCAGTCAACTGTTAAAATACTTTTTGGGCTGCAATCCTATCTACACTTTCCAGAGAGTAAGACCCACTGAGCGCAATGGCACTTACATCTGAGTAGACATGCATAGGACTGCATCATCAGTCAATTGCAGGTAGTCAATTAACTCCCTGCCTGTGAATGAATGAATTGATTAAATGGCAATAGATTGGAATTCAATTGGAAATTATGATTTCCTAAGTCCATTTTGGTTCCTATTTTACTTGTTTTTCTCCATTTTAACAAAACAGAGTTAACTATTTAGGACCTCATCTTGAAGTCAGTTGAATGACTGACCTACTTTGTGTCACTAATGCCTCTGCCTATTATAGTTATTTCTGAATTTCTCTGTGACATTACGCTTGAGGCAGCTGATAGGTTAGGTTTCTGGATGTCATTTTCTTGAACTCCAGGTGATTTGGGGAGACAGATCATCGAGAACAGTTACTGTGAATGTCAGTTTTATATAACTAAATTGGGGGGAGGGGGGAGCAGTGTGCATGCTTACTTCTATATAACAGTTAAATTGCTAAATAAGGCAGTAGGGAGGCTGATTTCAGTGTTGTGGCTAGAGGGGGTTTGTGTGTGTTGTGTGTGTTTGTTTTAATTCCCACAGGATCATTTGGAGATGTAGAAAAAGAAAATGTGTTTTCTTTCCAGTGTCTGCTCCCATTCCATGGGTAAATCTTCTTCCAGCATCCATCAGTGAGGCCTAAGCAAACAATGGACAGAGAGAACCACACTACGGTGGCGGAATTCATTTTCCTGGGACTGGCCAAGGAGCCAGAGGTGAAGTTGCTCTTGTTTGCTGTGTTCTTGGCTGTGTATAGTGCAACTGTACTTGGCAACCTTTTCATAGTGGCCCTGGTGACACGTGAGCCTGTCCTCCATACTCCTATGTACTTTCTATTGGGGAATCTCTCCTTTCTGGATTTCTGCTACTCTACCATCACAGCTCCAAAGATGCTGATTGGTTTCCTGGCCAGGGTCAACACCATCACTTATGGTGGGTGCCTTTCTCAGATCTTCTTCTTCCACTTGATTGGGGGCATCAAGATCTTCCTTCTCACCATCATGGCCTATGACCGCTATGTCGCCATCTTCCACCCATTGCGCTATGTAGTCATCATGAGCAGGGCCGTGTGTGGTGGGCTGTTGTCAGCCTCCTGGATTGGGGGCTTCATCCACTCCATTGTGCAAGTGAGCATCATCATGAGGCTGCCCTTCTGTGGTCCCAATAAACTAGATAATTTCTACTGTGATGTGCCCCAGGTGGTCAAACTGGCATGCACCAATACCTTTGTGGTGGAATTGCTCATGGTGTCCAACAGTGGCCTGGTGACCTTGTTGTGCTTTGTTGTATTGTTTGTGTCATACTCCATCCTCCTGGCCAAACTTAGAGCAGGGTCTGGAGTAGGCCAGAGCAAGGCTCTCTGCACTTGCATCTCCCACATCACAGTGGTGACCCTGATTTTTGGACCTTGCATCTACATCTACATGCACCCCTTCCACAGCTTCCCCACAGACAAAGCTGTCTCTGTCCTCTACACTGTCATCACTCCCATTCTGAACCCTTTTATTTATACTCTGAGGAACAAAGATTTCCACACTGCCCTGGAAAAATTCAAGAGAAGAAAGGTGAAATTAACTCCTTGACACCAGTCAATGCAATATTCATTGTTCATTATGTATATGGGTTGTTCACAGTTCCACATAGATGATGTGCAAATCCAGTGGCAGGGAGCAAATGCCCCCAGTGCTGCTTCCACACGGTGCTCCAGACCTTGTGAGAAGCTTTGTAAAGCCTTCCAGTTTTCTGAAAGTATTGTTTAAGACCGTGCGGAAGTCTCAGACTGTTTTCCCAGTTGGTCTCAACGTTGCACGAGGCTCCGTGGTGCTGGGTAAGCAGGGGGGCCACATGGTGCAGGGGCTGGTATCATGGACCTTTGCCCCATAGTAGGGCAGGTCCATTACTGTTTAAATTAAGATGTGCTGCTTTTAGAGGAATCAGTTCAGTTTCATTAGTGTCTGCCTTTCTTCTAGGAAGTTCAAGGCATTGCAGTATACATGGGCTTTCTTGGAGATTTCCCATCTAGTCACTAATCAGATCCAAAACAGCTTGCCTTCAGATCTCACCCAGAATCTGTGTGATTGGTGGATAAGCTTCTGTTCATTTTGCAGTAACTTCATTGCCATCATCAATACCACATCACTTTATGCAGTCTTGCCATATAGGAAAATTTCCCTTGGCTCTTGGAGGCCAAATTTTTACAAAAGGGGGGGGGAAATCTGAACCACTCCCCCCCCCCCCACAGTTGCCATTATTGGAACACAATAACATTGGAAAAAGTTTTTCTAACTCCTTATTTAATAATTATTATAACGCTGTGATTGGATTCAAAGGAGGACATTTGACCATATGTTGGTAGCACCTGTTTTGTACCAGTGATGTAGAGTGGGTACAAAGCACTAAGTTTGGAAGGGCCTGGAATGGCTCCAAAGGGGAGTGGGAGGGGCCACTTGCATACTGCGGTGGGGCTCCCTGCAAAACTTAGTGCTTTTCACTCCCTCTGGCTATGCCACTGTTCTGTATAATCTATCCTGGGTTATCAATGGGTTATTGGAAGACACAACAAGTGGAGCCTTTTTATCCACATTAGTTCCATTCCATGACTTGTCGCAATTAACAAAAAACATGTTGTGCTAAATTCCATAGAGTTAAGCAAATACACTGCAGCCTGACACTTGGGGCTGGAAGGAAACTAAGGAAGCTGAGCTTTTAAGAGTCCAGTCCTATGTGTTTCTACTCAGAAGTAAGTCCCATTCCAGTCAATGGGGCTTACTCCCAGGAAAGTGTGGATTGGATTGTAGCCTAAATCTCATGCTTTGTTTGCTGGGAAGACTTGCTTGCTGGGCTGTTTTGTTTTGTGTAGGCTGGAGCAGGAGAGCCTGCACCATCTCAGTGGGGGGGGGGGAATTCAGCAAACACTCCTTGGGTTTTTTAAAGCAATCCCCTCTGTTGCTACTGCTACTGCCCCTGCCCCTGTGTGTGTGTGTGTGTGTGTGTGTGTGTGTGTGAGAGAGAGAGAGAGAGAGAGAGAGAGAGAGAGAGAGAGAGCTCCACCTTGCTGCTTGTGCTCTGGCTACAGAGGTTTTCTGCCCCCCTTCCCCTCTTTAGCCTCTTTGCTGGCTCAGGGGCTCCAAGAGTGTTACTCTTCCTTTGAAAGAGGAGCCTTTTCCATGGCTCCAGGGCTATTTCCCTGCCTGTGCAAGGCGGAGCCTTTTTGCAGTGTTTTGGGCTGCCTGGAAACTGATTGAGAAACCAGCACAAGGCAAAGGAGGCAAAAGTGTGTGTACTTTCAGTTCCCCCCACCCCATTCGCTTTGAGACAAATTCGCCAATAAAAAAATCTGTGGATAAATAGGTTGCACCTGTATATGCCTATAGTGTATTATTCCTGCTAGGGGTTGTGTGTATTCTGTGATTTCATCATTATATGAACATAGAAATTGGGACAGGGTGTACCACTGAGCACACCAAAAATATCAGTTTTTTAAAACCCCGGAGCACTGAACCCTGCAAAAACAATTTTGTTTAGGGTGATTTTTTTGGAAGTTCATACAGCACAGTCCTATGCATGTCTTCTCAGAAGTAAATAAGTATTCAGTGGAGCTTACTCGCAGGAGAATATGCAAAAGATTGCAGCCTTACTCACTAAGCCTGCAACCATTGTTTTCAAAGGCTGCGGGTGCAACTAAATTGCAGGTGAAAACTAGTGAAATTGCTGAAGCCAGGGAGAGGGCTCTGCAGAACATCTGTAGGTGATAGGGAAAGGGCACCCATGCCCTGCCTTGGTCTCTAACCAGATAATCCCACCCAAATTCTGCACCTAGAAAAACAGAATTCTGTAACCTGAAGAAATTGTGCAAATACAGCACTCTGCCTATAAGTAACATGGTTTACAACATCCTATATTGCTGCTTCTGCTTCCCAAGGACAGGGGTCAAAAGCTGTACAAACCAATGAAACCTAACCCCAATGCCACTGGAAATCCTGTGAGCATCTGGGGTTTTACCAGATATTGGTGATCCAATTTGAAGTCTATCTTCACTGCCTTAAAAATGGGGGAGGCGGGAGAAGGAGCTTTCTTAAAGGCTTGGGCATCCTGCACCTAAGCCAGGTCAGCGCTGGTAGCCCAAGTGCTGCCCTGGCAATTGCCACCGTGTGAGTGCCATAAGGCATTTTGCTGCCAGCAGGGATCACACTGAGCCAGTGAAAAGGCCAGCACCAGGCAACCCAGGGCCTCTTCCCCAGTAGGGTGCTGCAAACAAGAACCCGGCAGTAGGTATCTCCATCAGGTGGCAAGGAGGATTCTCAGGGTGGGGAGAATGTGGGGAGGGGCCACACAGAATGTGGGGAGGAGTGGAGGAAAGATCGGGTCTGTAAGGGGGCAGAGGAGGTGGCAGAGCCAAGTCACCTGACACAAACCTCCTGTTTTGCACCAGATATTTTTGGCTATTTTTCAGGGTTGGGAATGACTGTGGCAAATTTGCCACTAGTGTCCCATTGTGGTCCTAGGAACCCTGGTGAGTGGCAGCCACTAGCATTTTCCACCAGCAGTCCACAGAGCAAGGTTTTACTGACAGTGATTTTTAAAAAAATGCATGTAACATGCACATATAAGGGGGAAGAAATCATGTGCTGGGATTCTGTATTGAAACTAATGGCACAGCCATATATTTCAGGCATGAAAGTTAGTGACCTTGGGCCAGCTGCAGTCTCAGGTACCTCACAGGGTTGTTGTGAGGACAAAAGGAGGGAAGGAAGCCTGTCCAGCACACTGAGCTTCTTGGAGAAAGGACGGTAGAAAAATGGGGAAAATAAATTTTTACTTGAAACGGCTCAACAACCAAAAGAGGGGTGTTGAACTGCAACTCGCGACATTTGCACACCTGCTTTTTAAACTATAGTGGGGAGAACCCTATCACTATTATGCACACATGGTGAAACCCTAAAGAAAGCCATTAGGAGCAGAAGAGAGGGTGTTTTGCCAGATTCCCGGTCCAAGTTTCACTTAGAGAATTTATGCCCACTCTAAGCTAATTAGCTCCCCTTCTTTCCCCAACAATGACCCTAGTTCTGCACTGCTGGCCCCCACCACCAGGGTAGCTCGCCTGTTCAACCTGCCACTGGCATAGCTAGAGGGGGGGTGGCGCACTAAGTTTTGCAGGGAGCCTTCCTGCAGCATGCAAGTGGCTCCTCCCCCTCCCCTTGGGAGCCGTTGGCCTCAGTTTCCCCCCTACCCACATGGCTCCCAAGGGGAGGAGCCACTTGCACATTGCAGGGAAGCTCCCTGCAAAACTTAGTGTGCCACCCCCCCCCCCCCAGCTACACCAGTGCAACCTGCAGAGGTCCTCCTTCTTCCTCTCTCCTGCCACTACAGCAGCATCTTGGTCCTCAGCAGGTCTTGGGTGTGGCAGCCACACACCTATCTCCAAAGTCCATCTGTCCTTTAGTCAGCTAGTCCATCAGCAGTTCTAATAGTCCATCAGCCATTAGTTCCTCAGTCTATTAATCCTGTCTCCCTTTCTCAAGCTTTCTTCCTTCTACTCCCCACATCCCTCCCCTTCCTGCAGGTGCTGTTCTTATCCCTGAGGGCCCTATTGCCTTTGAGTAGCTGCAGTTGTGCAGCACACTCACTGCAATCTCAGGCCCTGCTGTGAACCCCATGCTTGCCTGCCAGAGCAAGGGGTCCCTGTCGACACCACACCCTATCTCCTTGAGGGATCTTGCACAGTTCCATTACAGAGGACAGGAGAGAAGAATGACTTCTAAGGAGAAGCCAAGAGGGGGGAAAACATGAGAGCAGGTCGGACATAGCCAGATTTGTTGCCATCATTGGGTTTGTCTGGGGAACCCAAAGACAGAAAGGGAACACTTTGGGGTACAGGGAAGGAAGGAAGAAGGAAGAATTTGTGGGGAAGAAAGGGGCAGGGTGCAGCAGATTAGGCTTCAGCTGGCAATGGTTGCCTGAATTGAGGGCTATAGACAAGAGTGAGCCCAGGAACAGGTCATAGAACACTTCACCCACTCACAGAGGGGGAGTTAATCACTATTAGCCAGTGCCACAGAGGCCAAACTCTTTTAACCCATGTCACAGAGGCCTCCAAAGAAGATCCACCTTGAAGGACCCAATGGATCAGTCGGGGGGTGGTGGTTTTAGGAAAACTTTGCTTCTTTGGAGGCCCCCATTTTGGCCAGAAAAATGAGTTACAGGGCTCCTTACTGGAATTTGTTAGTTAAGTTATTAACTAACAAATACAAATATATTTGCATGACATCACCCACTCCGCTGCTGGCTTCGGAAATGCTGGAAGTATAATTGGAAGGCTGGAGGACACGGTATTTGTAATTGGCAGGATAATGCTTATTTCTGTGCTCTGGTGAAAACCTGCCTGGGAACAATGAGTGGGTGACCTTGGGCCAGTCACTCTCACTCATCCTTGCCCTACCTCACAGGGTTGTTGTGAGGGCAAAAGGAGGGAAGGAACTGTGTGAGGGACTGTCTAAAAATGTGAAAAATAACTAAATAATAACCTGACTTCAAGCACCTTCCTAATGCTTTTCATGAAAACTGATAACTTCGTAGGCTAGAAGAATCAGTTGACTACATTCTGGTGCCTGAAGGAGAAAGTCACAAGGATGCCCCCCTGAAATATGATAATAATAACCTAATGACTTAATTTCCTGCCCTTTAAGAATCCCACCACCCTCTGCTTGTTGAAGGGCAAAGCAAAGGAACACATTTCAATCCTCAAGTTTCTAATGCTAAGGCTCCCTCTTGTGGTCAAAGGTTGCTATGTGCTCTCTTCACCCTTCATAAAGTCAAAAACATGGGGAAAGATCAGGCAGGAAATTCTGAGAAGAGCAGGCCAAAAGGCATGCTGTTGTAATGATTCTGGCTGCAGACCCATTGCCGTTGTCATATCTTGCTGTGACTTCCAGTTGCCTGGGGATCTTCTCCTTCGGTGCCCCACTGGGAAACCCAAACTGTCATTTTAATAATTCCCCTTGCAACCTACCTCTTGCCTGGTGGCTTCTCATGCTCTCTTGGGTCCTGGCAGATCCAGAACTTCCAAACCCATTAAGCCATTTCTTAAGCCCAACGTTGCATATAGGCAACAGGGACCAAATGTGTACACCTGCGGGCCAGGCAGAAATGGGTTTTAAGATCCTTGCATTTTTTAGAGTAAATTATATGTCCTGGGGAAGGTGTTCTGCTAAGCAGAGCAAGCATTTAGGTGGCAGAAAGAGGCTGCTTTCCCTTCACAATCCATTGTAGCTGGTAGGTGCTAACTCAGGCTTTGCTATTTTAAGATAACGCAACTGGCTCCAGGGAGTATGCTTTCTGCAAACCATTTCAGAACTCCCTCCCTCTACTACTCTGTGGAAAATACACTGAGATGGTGTCTGTTTTTATTTTTAACTTTGAGTTTTGCATCTTTACTCCGACAGTGGAAGTTGGGCTTTAAAAACAAAGAAAAGCGTGACTATAGCGTGAGTATTCTGAGAGTAAAGTGTGATTAAATAACAGCTTCAGCAGGAATTTCCAAGCAGTTCCTGTGCAATTTATTTCACGGATCAACTGTAAATTTGGTTTGGATGTGCTGCCTTTCTCCCCCTGGTCATTTTCATCTTAAGCCAGCCCCAAAGTCTCATCTAGTCTCATCTAAGCCTCCTGAAAGCTTGCTGTCTTTTAATGTATGGGGGTTCTGTGCTTTTAACAGCCTCACGACAAGGAGAAACCTAACAGGTGCAGCTCTTCTCAGCATGGAGAGACTCAGGTGTATCTAGAAATGGGAACACTGAAGGACATTCATATTAGAAGAGCATACATTTGAGGCTCTCTCTCTCTCTCTCCCTCTCCCTCTCCTGTCCACCTTCCTACTTCTTCTACTTGTCCTCTCTCTTTTGAGCCTGTCACTAGATGGATGAGTATGGGCCCAATCCTCCCCAACTTTCCAGCACAGATGTAGCTGTGCCAACAGGGCGTGAGCTTCATTCTGCTGAGGAAGGACAGGTGCTTAGGCCTCTTCAAGGTAAGGGAATGTTTGCTCGCTTACCATGGGGCTGCATTCTGGCTGCATCAGCACTGGAAAGTTGGACAGGATTGCACCCTAAGTGGATAAGGGCGCAATCCTAACCCCTTATGTCAGTGCTTTCCAGCATTGACATAAGGGCAGTGCAGCTCTGAGGAAAGGAAACAAACCTTCCCTTACTCTGAGGAGGCCTCCATGAGTGACACCCAACTGCAGGATGCAGCACCTGTGCCATTGGCACCGCTATGCCAGTGCTGGAAAGCAATGACATAAGGGGTTAGGATTGTGCCCAAAGTAGATGAAAGTGCACCATTCTTTCATGCCCATTTTCCCACTATTAATCTGATATTTATCTCCTCTTCGACCATTTCGTCCTTCTTTCCATCCAAACCCCTTTTCCCATCTAGGTCCACCCACTTAAACCTTACTCCAGGGATGGACAGTGGCACAGGCAGAGCCATACTGGTAGATTCACCACCCCCAAAGTCGGAGGGTGAGAGAAACAGTTCCGAAGTGACAGAGTTCATCCTGATGGGGCTGTCTCATGAATGGGGAGTTCAGCTTTTCCTCTTTGCCCTTTTCCTGCTCTTCTACTTGATCGTTCTTCCAAGCAACGTGCTGATCATTATCACCATCAGGAGTGACCCCCACCTCAACTCACCCATGTATTTCCTGTTGGCCAACCTGGCATTCTTGGACATCTGGTACTCCTCCATCACTGCCCCCAAGATGCTAATCGACTTCTTGTCTGAGCGCAAGATCATATCCTTTGGAGGCTGCATCGCTCAGCTCTTCTTCCTCCATTTTGTGGGCGCCTCCGAGATGTTCCTGCTCACCGTCATGGCCTACGACCGCTATGTTGCCATCTGCCGTCCCTTACACTACACCACTATGATGAGCCGGCGACTGTGTATCATACTGGTGCTCATCTCCTGGGCTGGTGGCTTTGTCCATTCCTTCATCCAAGTCGTGCTGATTGTCCGTCTCCCTTTCTGCGGCCCCAATGAACTGGACAACTACTTCTGCGACATCACCCAGGTGCTGAGGATCACCTGCGCGAATACTTTTGCTGAGGAGATGGTGATGATTTTCAGCAGTGGACTCATCTCTGTTGTCTGCTTCGTGGCCCTCTTGGTTTCCTATGCCTTCCTGCTCACCGTGTTGAAGACGAACACCGGTGAGTCGGCCAGCAAGGCCCTTTCCACCTGCTATTCCCACATCGTTATCGTCATTTTCATGTTTGGCCCTGCGATTTACATCTATGCCCGACCCTTTGACGAGTATGCCCCTGACAAGGTGGTCTCTGTCCTCCATACCATCATCTTCCCACTCCTGAACCCCATCATTTATACCCTCAGAAACAAGGAGATCACAACTGCAATGAAGAAGGTGGTCCTCAGATACCTTCTCTGCAGGAAGTGAAGACAGCAGAAAGCAGATGTCCCAGGTTTTCCCTTATGGCTGAGTAAGGGAATCCCTAACAGCCATTTTGGGTTCATCCTCATAACCAAGGGTGAGCAAACGCAATCTATTTTAATAGGGAAATGTCACCAGGAATTCCAGTGATTACTTGTACTTAATATTGATCTTCCTCTCCCCTACAAACACAGCTGCTCTCTTACACACATGCACGTATTATATAATTGAGATACAAGCACAGAAAAATATGTCCCATTTTCAGTTCTTAAATTATCAATGATTATATCCTGGCATCCTCTGCTGGGTACCCATGTCTAAGAATTAGAGAAAAAAAACAACTAGCAATGATGTTTTCACCTTAAAACTGATATAACCTGGTTAATTTCAAGGAAAATCAACTATGTTTTGTCCAAGAAAGTTTAGTGGCATCCCACATAAAATGTTCCCTGACCTAGAGGTTTCTTATTAACAAATATTTGTATTTATAGAGTATATTTTAGTAAGTAAATATTAAAGTGTACATATTCAGGGTCAAAATGCACTTTGAAAGTGTGTTTTCCTTTTTAAAAAAGAATGGGGGGGGGGTTGTGAAATATGGCACTATGGTGAGGATAGGGGGACTTTGTTATGTAGCTCCCATTGCAGTCACATTCCAGCACTGTTTTCAGTAGGGAAAAGTTTCAATTGGCTTTCAACTGACATTCTTCTCTTACTGTGAATAGTGGCCTGCGTTGGTAGTGAGTGGGAAATTTTAATGCCTCCTAACCCTGCCACAGTTACATTACATTTTACATGCTCCCCCCATGCTCTATTATTTTCTAAAGAAAATAAAAACATGGCCAACACACACATTCAAAGAAATGTGGTCCTTTGATACTAGAGGCCGTGTTTCTTTCACAGCCCACAATCCAAGGAAATCTCTGCTTCTTTAGCCATGTTCAGTTGTACATCTCCATGGGAGACAAATGTGTGAAGACTTCTCTAGAACATGCCAGTGACACAGGCACTTCACTCCTATCCTCCTGGGATCAGCACTCATCTACCGTGATCACAGGGAATGTTATCTCCTCGTGATTACCACTCTGGAAAGTTCTGGAAGCTCTCCTCATACATGGTCATGTTGCTCATGGCTTGGGCAGGGGTGAAGCCAAGCACCCACACTGTCAGCACATCTGAGGAAGTTCGCTCCCTGTGGATATTAATGGCTGAACAGGGATTTTATGATGGAAACCTCCTTCTGTCCTGTTGAGAACTCCAAGCTTGAGAACTGTCCTGTTGAGAACTCCAAGGTCTTTCCAATACCAACATCTAAGAGTTCATCACAATACAACAGGTGACAACCATAACACAGATATATGTCAAATGAAAATTCCAAGATCCCTTTGAGTGGCATCAAATTCCTGAAGGACCACAGGAAACATTTTTTGTCCGTAAGCAACTTGCTTGCCCAAAACCTCCCTACTATTTACCTTGAAAGGGAGAAGAGTCAATTCAGCATGTGTAGTCCAGGTGAACTACCCCCCCCCCCCTTCTTGGAGACATAAAGGGCACTGGGTTTTGGTTGCAGTGAAAGACATGTTCATACATCTCTAAACCTGAGTATGTCAGTTATTCAAATGTTATTTATTTTGCCTCTGAGAAAAAGGTCATTAAGTTCTTCCACTACATTAAAACCATGTTGGTTCCGGTATGAATCCTTGCTTGGTTGTGAAATGCTCAGTGGGTGATCTTGGGACAATTACTAGTGTGGCCTGTCTCACAGGTGGTTGTGAAGAGAAAACAGGCAGGGGAGAATCTCAGATGCCACCCAATGCTCTTTGGGGGAATGGTGGGATAACAGTATAATAAAGAAATCCAACAGCCCATTGATATGATTGGTAGTGCCTTATTTCATACATTGTTTGTTCTCTTCTTTCACTTATAACCACAAAGTAGGAAAATGGTTCCATACCCTACTTAGAACTATCATTCCTCATCTATTCACAGGCCCCACAAAAATATTTCGGAATCCCTTGTTAAAATAATTCACCAGAAAGATATGGAGTTTGTTGAATGTGTCTGACAAGAGGGGAGGAGAAAAAGCTCACACAAAAGTTACATAAGAAGAGCCCTGCTGGATCAGGCCAAAGGCCCATCTAGTCCATTCCTGTGTCTTACAGTGGCCCACCAAATGCTCCAGGGAGCAAGTCCAGCTTCCTGTATCTCACAATGGCCCACCAGATGCCTCAGGGAGCACACAAGTCAACAAGAGACCTGCATCCTGGTGCCCTCCCTTGCATCTGGCATTCTGATGCAGCCTACTTCTAGAATCAGGAGGTTGCACATACCCATCACAGCTTGTAACTTGTGATGGACGTTTCCTCCAGAAATTTGTCCAATCCCCTTCTAAAGGCATCCAGGTCAGCTGCCATCACTACATCCTGTGGCAGGGAGTTCCACAGACTAATTGCAACTTTATTGTTCTCCTCATGCAGCAGCACTCCCAAAATGGCCACCAATGGAGCCAGAGTTGCTTACCTGGGACAAGGGGTATGTTGCAACCGTTGCCGTTGGTAACCTTCAGTCCTGAAAGACTATGGTATCGCGCTCTGAATGGTGGTTCTGGAACAGCGTCTAGTGTGGCTGAAAAGGCCAATTTGGGAGTGACAATCCCTTCCACACTGGGAGCAGGTGCAGTCTGTCCCTGGTCTGTCTCCCTGGCTACGGGCCTTCCTTCTTTGCCTCTTTGCCTCAGACTGTTGGCCAAGTGTCTCTTCAAACTGGGAAAGGCCATGCTGCACAGCCTGCCTCCAAGCAGGCTGCTCAGAGGCCAGGGTTTCCCACTTGTTGAGGTCCACTCCTAAGGCCTTCAGATCCCTCTTGCAGATGTCCTTGTATTGCAGCTGTGGTCTACCTGTAGGGCGCTTTCCTTTCATGAGTTCTCCATAGAGGAGATCCTTTGGGATCTGGCCATCATCCATTCTCACGACATGACCGAGCCAACGCAGGCGTCTCTGTTTCAGCAGTGCATACATGCTAAGGATTCCAGCACGTTCCAGGACTGTGTTGTTTGGAACTTTGTCCTGCCAGGTGATGCCGAGAATGCCTTGGAGGCAGCGCATGTGGAAACATTCAGTTTCCTCTCCTGTTGTGAGCGAAGAGTCCATGACTCGCTGCAGTACAGAAGTGTACTCAGGACGCAAGCTCTGTAGACCTGGATCTTGGTATGTTCCGTCAGCTTCTTGTTGGACCAGACTCTCTTTGTGAGTCTGGAAAACGTGGTAGCTGCTTTACCGATGCGTTTGTTTAGCTCGGTATCGAGAGAAAGAGTGTCGGAGATCGCTGAGCCAAGGTACACAAAGTCATGGACCATGACATGTGTTTTCTTCAGGCTGATCGTCAGTCCAAAATCTTGGCAGGCCTTGCTAAAACGATCCATGAGCTGCTGGAGATCTTTGGCAGAGTGGGTAGTGACAGCTGCATCATCAGCAAAGAGGAAGTCACGCAGACATTTCAGCTGGACTTTGGACTTTGCTCTCAGTCTGGAGAGGTTGAAGAGCTTTCCATCTGATCTGGTCCAGAGATAGATGCCTTCTGTTGTGGTTCCAAAGGCATGCTTCAGCAGGACAGTGAAGAAAATCCCAAACAAGATCCCCGTAAAAGAGCCATTGTTCATCCTCGGCGATTTCAATGGTAGAGTTGGTGCTGATCATAGTTCATGGCCCACTTGCATAGGTCAGTTCGGCACTGGGAAGATGAACGAAAATGGCCAACGCCTGCTAGAGTTTTGCTGTCATCACAGTCTCTGTGTCAGCAACACGTTCTTCAACACAAAGCCCCAACATAGAGTCTCTTGGAGACACCCAAGATCAAAGCACTGGCACCAGCTCGACCTGATTCTCACCAGATGCTCCAGCCTTCCCAGCATCAAGATCACACGCAGCTATCAGGGTGCTGCCTGCGACACTGACCACTCCCTGGTGTGCAGCAGAGTGAAACTGCAAACAAAACGACTGTACCACACCAAAAAGAAGGAAGACCTCGCATTGATACCATTCGCATTGATACCCGGGATCAGAGAAAAGTGGAGGAATTTGCACAGGCGCTTGAGGAATCTCTTCCAGGCCTGGCCGACGCAAACGCATCCAACATATGGGAACATTTCAAGAATGCCGTTTACAACAACGCCATGTCCATATTTGGCAAGAAGACCAACAAGACGGCAGATTGGTTTGAAGCCCACTCTGAGGAGTTGACACCAGTCATTGAGGAAAAGAGGAGAGCTCAAGCAGCATACAAGGCCTGTCCCAGTGAGCGCAACCTGCAGGTCCTCCGAGCTGCTCGCAGCAAAGTCCAGCAGACTGCCAGGAGATGTGCTAACGACTACTGGCTCCAGCTCTGCTCCCAGATACAGATAGCAGCTCACCTGCGCAACTTCAAGGGGATGTATGACTGTATCAAGCAGGCCCTATGTTGCAAGGCAGCCCACAAAGTATAGTGGTCCAGCTCATGCTGGCACAGTGGCTTTCACTGGGAAGGGAAGTGGGGAAGAGAGGGTAAAGCTTGGTAAAGAGAAGGGAGTATTTGGTTACCAGTCCTGAGTGCCAGCTTGGCACAATGGTTATTGAGTACTGACCGGAGTGGGATGTTTTACACAACACCAGCAGATCAATGGACAATAAAACTAGCAGAGTGATACCAAAAGGGGGAATGAAGAACCCTCAGGGGTCCTGCAACCCCACCATTTATTCCCTTTTATCCCACAGAAACCTATAGGTTTATATTTGTGGGGTGGACTCTTCAAGGAACCCTCTTCTGTGACTTAATGACCCCTGCTTGCTCCCCCCCAGCCCTATGTGGGCGCTGCTAGTGTTTTGCACCCTACCAAAGGTACAGCCGCTATCTCTGGAGGTCTGTTGCTTAATTCAGATGGTCTCCCTGGTTCAGTTTAGCCATGGAGCCGTTAGGGTTGGAAACCTTTCTGTTGTCTCACTGTGTTTACTTCAGATCAGGAAATGCTCAAGGTGTGACTTTTGTTCACAGGGTCAAAGTCACCCAGAGTGGGGGGGGGGGGGTTTGACTGCACAAGCAAATTATAGGTGTTGCCCTCCTGTCACAGTTGGTGCTTTGGGCCCCAGTGGGCAACCTGAAATCCAAGTAGAGGGGGCCCAGGGTTCAGGTTACAAGCAATGCTGCCTGGACGAGTTCTCTCTGAGACTTGGGCTGTAGGAGGGCTGTCTTATATGGGCCTCAGACACGGTCAGGATGAAGATTTCATCACCCTGCTTCCACCTCAACAGTGGGCGTTCTCCTGGAGCATCACTTGCTGCTGCTACTCGGGCCAAGGCCTACCCAGACTGAGCTTTCCTCCTAGGCCAGGTAAGAATTGAAATAAAGACAGCCCCCTGAACAGTCTTCCTCCCTCCGCCCTGCCCAAATAGTGCTCCCTCTTGACCCCTGGCTCCCTCCCCCCCTCTCATATCCTCTCCCTCATATCCCCCTCTGGGATATGCCCCAGGGGATATCCCTCATGCTGCATCACCACAGCTTGGCCTGTAGCGTGGCTGCCGAGCAAGTGCAGCCCCCTCACGGCTCCCCTGCTGCAGCCGGAAGTGAATGGGGCAGGTGACGTCACAGGTGCTGCTAGAAGAGGCATGCCTCAAAACGCTTTGTGCCACCTGGGCCAGCAAGTTAACTCATCCATTGCTCTCTGGTGGTGGTGCAGCCCAAGCCCAGACCCCTGCAGGCTCCAAACACCCATCAAGGACACCACTGAGTGAGGCCAGAGCGGGGTAAGGCTGGGCAAACCCAGGCACCTCCTTTCATCTTATAGGACCTGAAACCTCTTGCCATCAGTCCAATCCTAAAGACCCGTTACTGGTTCGGGTTCTGCTTTCCTCTCAGGCACCCAATGCCACCTACACATGTACTCAAACGTGTCACGCAAATAAAAGAAATAAAAGGGTTGTCAGGCAACAACTACCCAGATCCAGGGACGTGCGGTGGGTTGGAAGGCAGGTGAGACAGGGCCTCTCCACCAGAGTCCTTCGAAAAGCGCCATGTGGGTTGTGTGTGCTTGCACACCTCACATGCAGCGGGGCTTTTCGAAGGACTCTGTTGGGGAGGCTCTGCCTCACCTGACTCCCTACCCACTGCATGTCCCTGACCAGATCACAGAAAGAGGTGACAGTGACAAAAAAGGTGAGGGGACCCGTGTCATGAAAGCTCCCCCCATGAAGCTCTCGCTTTTCAGCAAAAAAATTACAGTTGTGCACCACTTAATATGTTAACAGGGGATACGTTCTCCTATCCCTCTTGTTATGTGATTAGGTCACTAAGTGAACATTCAGGCCAATCTAGTGCCTTTGTTGTGTTAACAAACACTGCCTGCCAGACACTAGCTGGCTGCACAGGCTACTGGAGACAGATTGCTTCACCTTTGCATTAAGAGCTTCTCTGTTATGTAAACAGGCACTCTGCTGGAGGCTATGGGAGACAGAATTGCCACATTAAAAGCATCTTTACTGTGCTTTGACGACCGCCATATTTGCGGTCCATTGTTAAAGGAAAGGTTGTTAAGCGGTGCACACCTGATACATGAAAACTTTGCTCAGTCCTGTAGTCCACTCTTTTGGTTTTTGTTACTGCAAACTAACTACGGATGATGCAGAGGTGGAGCTGGCTTTGCTTCTGGTAGTAAGTTCTCCAAGTTTAGAGCTCTGAATTCCAGGGGGGATCTCAGAGCAGTAACTTTGCAAAGAAACTCCCTCTGCAACCAAGATGTCCGTAGTGCCAGTTTGCCTTGTCAAGATCCAAAGACATAAACCCAGCAGAGTTTTTTCATTGCTCTTGCTGGCTTCATTATACTAGGGAAAGAGGATACAAAGTCATCAAGCCACACCGCTCCTCATTTCAAGAAGTGATTGACTGGGGACACGGATCCTCTGGAACACCGAAGTAAGTAGAGAAAAGGAAAGCCTGGCAGGGCTGATATGAAACAAATACGCTGAGAGAGAGAGAGAGAGAGAGAGAGAGAGAGAGAGAGAGAGAGAGAGAGAGAGTGGTGGTGGTGGGGGGATTAATCATTTATTTATTATCTATTAATTAATAACTATTCAACTATTAAATAAATAAATAGATGATGGTGGTGGTGGTGATGATGATGATGATGAAGATGATGATGATAAATAAATAGATAATGAAGATGATGGTGGTGGGGGGTGATGATGATGATGATGGTAATAAATAGATGATGATGATGATGATGATGATGAAGAAGAAGAAAAGGCTGGCCCAGGCAGACAGTGCAGTCCCGGGGGTCTTTTCCCGCGCCCGTGGCAGGGAGGGGTCGTCCTGTCACCTGTCCGGGGCGTCGAGGACCGGCCAGGCCGCCCCCGGTACGCGTCCGGGGCGCGGGCGCAGAGGTGGGCTCAGAGTCGGGGGCGCGCCCCGCCCCGCGGAGTGGCCCTTCTGCTGTGCCCGCGAGGCTGAGGCTCGAACCGGCCAGGGCGCGAGCATTTTTAATAAGATACACACTGAGCATTAATATTGTGTGGGGGGGGGGCTTCCATTTCCATTGTGCCTGTTGCGAAAAATTATTCTGTGGTGGAAGTTTACGTAGTCCTGTTGATGTGACTTTGGATGAACAGAAATGGGAGCCATTTAAAGAAAAATAATCCACTGTAAAATTTAAGAACAAATCCATTTCCTAACAAAGCACATGCTGGTTGAATATCCTACACCTCCAAATGTTGTATCCACTTCTAATTCAATGCCATTTCATTTTTAAGTCATCCTGTGTCTGGGCACATTGATCCTGATGTTGGTGTTAAATTGCTTGTTGTACTTCCTTAACTTAAAGACATATGCTACAGTTTTGCTCATTATATTTGTTTGTATTTCTAGACTGCCCCATTCTTAAGACTGCAACCAGATCACATCTCTTTTTGGTGTGTGTGCAATCCATAAGAACCCAAACTTCCCAGTATGTCCCATTTTTCCTTCCTGTTCTGCTATCTCCAGTTTGGTCCTCAAAAATTGCACCTTTTTAAAAAGAAGTTCATGCTGTTGTTTGATGGTCCTTAAGAGAAGCCTCACACTATCCTTCTAACCAGGCATAATTCATCCTACTGCTCATCCTTCATTACTGAGACCATTATTATTTTGATAATGAATTTGCACACTTGCACTCTGACCCAGCCACACATTCACCTCCAGAAGGAACAAACCATTATGAGAAAAATACTGTGTTCCACCCAAAACAGCATCTCCCATGTGGCATGTTCTACCTCCCTCTCCATAATGTGTTAACGCATTGTGCGTTTAATTCCAGAAGATTCCATTTCTCAAAAAGGGGAGGAGAATTATCAAAAAGAAGCTGCAAGGAAAAGAATGTTTAAATTGTTTTTGGAAGGTTTGAAGCTGCTTAAATACATTATAACAGCAGTGGGTCCCCAGTCCATTCATTCATTCATTCATTCATTTTTTTTTTGTGGTGCATAAAAGGTTGAAAACACTGCAGTAAATCATCTACTAAAAACTGTCATTGCCATAATACTTGAGCCCTCTGGACCAGCCCTCTGGTCCCCGTGTCCATTTCATCCCTCATCCTCCTTGCCACAGGATGTGGTGAGGGCACCTGGCCTAGATGCATACCTTGAAAAGGGAATTGGACAGATCTGTGGAGGAAAAGTCCATCACAGGTTATGATGATGGGTGTACCTAACTTCCTGGTTTTAGAAGTAGGCTGTGTGAGAATGCCAGATGCAAGAGAGGGCACCAGGATGCAGGTCTCTTTTTATATTGGGTGCTCCTGTTTCTCTGCTTGTGCCTCTTCTTTTGTACTCACGGACAGGACCTCATATTTGTCTCTGTTGAATTCCATCCTGTTGCTATGGGCCCAATGATTTATGATGCCTACATTTACTGTACATGGAGGCCAAGGAGGCTGTTATCTGGAAGTTATCTGGGATGTGTATTTCACCTTTACAGGAAAAATGGGGAGCCTGAAAGGAAACCAAACAAGGGTCAGTGAGTTCCTGTTGGCAGCTATTTCCCCAACGTGGCAGTCCCAAATCACCCTTTTTGTCATCTTCCTGCTGGTCTATTCAACCACACTGGTAGGAAACACCCTCATCATAGTGACAGTAATGTCTGACTCTCGGCTACGTACGCCCATGTACTTTCTGCTGGGAAACCTCTCCTTCCTAGATATCTGCACCTCCAGTGTCACCGCCCCCAAGATGCTGATGGACCTCTTGGCTGTGAAGAGGAACATCTCCTTTGATGCCTGCATGGCTCAGCTGTTTTTCATCCATGTGGTTCTGGCTGCTGAGATGTTCCTCCTCAGTATCATGGCCTATGACAGGTATGTGGCCATTTGCAAGCCTCTGCACTATCCCAGTATCATGAACAGGAGCATCTGCAGCTGGCTGGTGGCAGCTTCTTGGACTGGAGGATTCATCCACGCCACAGTCCAGACTGTCCTCACCTTAAGACTGCCATTCTGTGGGCCAAACCAGGTGGACAACTTCTTCTGTGATGTCCCACCGGTCATTAAGTTGGCCTGCACTGACACCTATGTCATAGAGCTCCTCATGGTCTTCAACAGTGGCCTTATCTCCACCACTTGCTTCATCATCTTGGTGACTTCACCATCCTGGTGAAGATCCGTTCCCCTGAAGGACGGCACAAAGTCCTCAGTGTCTGCGCTTCCCACCTCACCGTGGTGACCTTGTTCTTTGGGCCCTGCATCTTCATCTATGCCCGACCTTTCTCCACCTTCTCAGTAGACAAGCTCGTCTCTGTCCTGTACAACAGCGTCACACCCATGTTGAATCCTATGATCTACACCTTGAGGAATAAGGAGGTTAAGTCAGCCATGAGAAGGCTGAGAATCAAGGAAGTAACTTCAGAGGGGAATATGACAGTGTGACATGCATGAAAAGGGAAGAGCCTCATCTCTAAAAAATTTACCTTCCATGAGGAGATACTGACTAGGAAGTGGTTGCCATATAGGGTAGAATCAGTTTCATTCAGTAAATGTGATCTAGTATGTTCTCTCCTAGATTTGAATGTTCTAGAATGTTCTCTTCTATATTTATTATGTAAATTCTAATTCTTCCTGGGTCATACAAACAGAAGAGGAAGGTGGAAAACTGATCTTGGGCATGGGCATTGCCACCAAATAAAAATACAAAAATAAGTGAGAAACAAAAATCTGAAAATATTTTAATCTGACCAATACAAAGGCTTATTGGAACAAATTATTTGTGTTTTTTTTAATCAATCAATCAATTGAGCAGCCAGCCATCATACTAAAAAGGCAATGGACAAGAAACATGCCATTACAATAGTTTCAATCAATGATATAAAAATTATGACCTGCAACATCAGCTCATCAGTGGTTAGAGAGAAATTTGCCTTTTTGATTTACATGTATTCTAGATGCCAGCACTTACAGTAAGGTTGCGGGTGACATAGGGTGCCAAAACAAGGAATGCTCAGAAATATCTCCTTGCTCCCAGAAATCTAGATGTTGGGTAAAGATTCTAACAGCCCAATCCAACGGAGCAGTGGGATGGGGTGACCAGAAGGCCAATGAGAGGTAAATAAATGCCTTTTTTACTTTCTCCTTGGTAGGCCTTCTAGTCACCTGTGGGTAGAGGTGGGTGAAAGCAGTTTTATTTTTTTGCAGATTTTGGTGTTTTCCAAAGGTAGAAGGCAAAAAGCATGTTGTGTGTTTTTATTCAAATTTTACATTAAAAATATAAATCATGATCTCTTTAAAAGTGTACTAGGCTACTACAGTTTTAAAGAATTAAATAAATAAATAAATAAATAAAATAAACACCAAATAAAACACCCTCTTTGCAGATTTTAAAGGTTTTTTGTTTTTTTTACAAAAATGAGAAGTACAAAAAGTGGTGTTAAGTGTTATGTGTTTTAATTTTGTTATCACTATTTTCACCCACCGCTACCTATGGGTCTTCTTAGATCCATACCATCTGTCATTCATCATTGGCATCTTTCAGTCTTGGAAGACTATGGTGTTGCGCTCTGAAAAGTGGTTCTGAACAGCATCTAGTGCAGTTAGCGTAAGTCCAAGGAGAGGAAAGGGGCAGACCTGGGCTGAGAAAGGGGGCAGATCTGTTGCGTCCCACTGCTGCCAAGATCCACACCCACAAATGAGTACAATACTCTGGGAAGAGTGTTGGTTTTGATTTTGGTTAAACATATACAGAATTGGGTAGCGCAGTCTGGTTCTGAGATTATAATGGAAATAACAGGGTTAAAACAGGAAGTCCTTTGAAGTCAGAATGTCAGGCTAGGACCATGAAGATTCAGACACAAAATTCAGTTTAGCCAGGAAGTCTACACCACAATCTGGGGCCACTCACTATCTTTGTCTAACCCACCTCACAGGGTTTTTGTGAGGATAATGGGAAGGGTGAGGAATTACATATGCCACATGGATGTCCCCACATATGGCTGCATTAGGCATGATACACCTTGATCTATGTATGACTGCCAGGGTCAACCCAAGGACTCCTGATACCTGAGGCTACATACCAAATGTTGCTTCCCCTTACCAGGTGATGTACCAGCCTCTGCCCCTTTCAATGTTCTTGCTCAGCATTCTCACCCCCCACCACATTTCCTCTTCTCTCTCTCTCCCCCTCTTTCTTTCTCAACCCAGCGAGTGAAAAGAAAGGAGAAGCAGAGCAGACAAGTATTCAGACAGAGATGGACACCCCCCCCCACCAATCTCCTGCCCAAGACGACCATTTCAGGTGGCCTCATGGATGGGCTGTTCCTGGGAACTATCCCAAATTCTATGCAGAGGTGAAAGTATCTGCTATTTTCCACAATGGCCAGTTTCGCTATTGACAGCAACAAGAGGGAATCCGTGAGGTTTTTGGTAGCCCTTTCACACATTCAGTGAACCCCATAAGGAGGAATGGGAAAATGCCTGCTCATCGTCCATGCACTCAGCTGCAAGTCTGAAAAAGAGCCCTGCGCATACAGTTGTACATGCTGGCAGCCTTCACTGTGTGATCAAGAAACCTGTTTTTCCATCCCTGTGGTTTTTTATCTAATTTTTTTTCCAACCAGCTGGTTCCCAAGTTAATAAAAATACATGGATGGCAACCTTCAGTCTCAAAAGACTATGGTATAAGCCTACAGCACCTGGTATTCCAACAGGTGGTCTCCCATCCAAGTACTAACCAGGCCTGACCCTGCTTAGCTTCCAAGATCAGACAAGATCAGGCATGTGCAGGGTAACAGTTACTATAATAAAAATACAATAAATAATACAAATACAAAATACAAATACAAAAATACAATAAATAAAAATACAATAAAGCCACAATCAAAACCACATTTATTATCTGTCAGTGAAAGGATTAACAGGAAGACGTATCTGGAGATAGTTCTGCCTGTTGTCAACAATGGCCAACCAGTTGCCTGCACTAGAGCTCTCCGAAAGGGCTTGATCGAGATAGCCACTCTTCTTGCTTGTTGAATCAGCTGGGACAAGCCTGGAAGGAAGTCTTAAATGCAAAGTGGGGTTGCCTGTCATAGATCTGGTCATAATCAGGACAATAATGCTGACAGCAGAACATACCGTAATCAATATCCTGACAACAGAACTTCATTTGGTGCTAACTTTTTAATTAGACCCTTGGGACAAATGGCAAGAGCTGCATGGCAGGGCACAGAGTGTCCTCGAGCACCCCTCCCTCCCTCCTCCCCCGCCCCCAGCTCACAGAGGGCCAGAAGCTATATAGTGACAGGGAGAAGGAAACCTTGAGCTGCCAGAAGGACAGCCTGCCAGCCCTTTGCAGGGAGCAGGAGGTAAGGGGCGTGCTTATCTCCAGGCTTTGTCACTCTTTGCATCTCCAGTGCTCCCCTACCCACCCATCTCCTTCTTGCTAGCCAGTGCAGGAAAGGTAAAGTGTGTAACAGGGTTTTCTGATACCCTTTTCAGCTAGACAGACTCAAACTTTGGTGTGTAGTCTAAGGGCACTGGGTGGAATTCATAGATCCCTCTCCAGCTCCTGGGAGTGGCTGGTTGGTTCTGTCCCACTTCACTGCCATGGGTGTGCATGGGGGCATGACTCTCGATGCATGACTGTATGATTTCTGTCTGCTGTTTGCTGTAGAAGGGAACCCACAGTGCAGAAGTAAGCCCCATTGAACTAAGTGGAACTTACTTCTGAGAACTAAGTAAGCCCCATTGAACTCAGAAGTTCTAACCCCATGTCAGAAGTAAGCCCCATTGAACTCAGTGGAACTTACTTCTGAGTAAACATACATAGGCTCATGTTGTAATTGTGATAGAGGGGAGCTTGTGTTTGCATTTGAGTTTCCTGCCATGGATTCACAGACTCTCTGTGGAATTTATCTTAGCATTTGCTGTCTGTAAAATGGACAAGTGTGTTCTAGAGTTTTTATCTCTGTGCTCAATCTCTGGGCCTCATTTATTCCTGCAGTTTTGATTGGTAATGTGCTTATTTTCTGAAGTTACACACACCAGTAACTCTTTGAACAGAGGCTGTATGTTTGTGTCTGTGTGTGTGTGTGTGGGGGGGGGTATTTCTCTTCTTTCGTTTATTGCCCTATTCCTTCCACTAACTTTTGACTTCAGTTAACATTTGGATTTTATAAAATTACTGCTCACGCTGGATATTGAACACATGGCACAGCTAAACATCTGGATTTTCTCACTGAGCATCCACTAAGAAGTGAACTGCAATCTAGCTGGACCTCCCAGCCATACGTCTCCTCCTGAGCTTAATGATTCTTTGCATTATAACAAATTCTGTCAAGAGTTAGGGAAAAAAAGATGTAGCATTTTCTATTTCTGCATCTCCGCCACTATTCCACTGCAGGTCTGTGCACTGTAAGGATGGACCATGGAAATCATACAGTAGTGACAGAGTTCGTTCTCCAGGGACTGTCACAGAGATGGGAGCTGCAGCTGTTCCTCTCTACTCTCCTCCTCTTCTATGCCATCATCCTTCCTGGGAATATCCTGATCATTGTGACTATTTGGAAAGAGCCCCGTCTGGGATCCCCCATGTTTTTCTTCTTGGCTAACCTGGCCTTGATGGACATCTGCTACAGCTGCGTCACCCCTCCAAAGATGATGGCCAATCTCTTCTCTGGCTGTAAAACTATCTCCTACCAGGCCTGCATGCTTCAGATTTTTTTCATCCACTTTCTGGGTGCAGCTGAGACCTGCCTCCTTATTACTATGGGTGTTGATCGGTATGTAGCCATCTGTCTCCCGTTGCACTATGCCACCATAATGACCAGACCGGTTTGCTGGACTTTAGTGATAGGCTCCTGGTCTGCAGGCTTCTTGCACTCCATGATCCAGGTTATTCTCATAATCCCACTTCCTTTCTGTGGCCTCAATGAGCTGGACAATTTATTCTGTGATGTCACCCAGCTCATCAGGCTAGCTTGCACCGATACGTACTCCCTGGAGTTCGTCATGTTTGTGAATAGTGGTCTGACCAACGCAGCATGCTTCATCCTTCTCCTTATCTCATATGGAGTCCTGATGGTCAAAGTGAGGAAGGGCTCCATTAAAGGAAAGAGCAAGGCTTCCTCCACTTGTGTCACTCATATCATCATCGTCTTCATCATGTTCAGTCCTGCTATCTATATCTACTGTCATCCTTTCCAGGACTTCCCCTTCGACAAGGTGGTGGCCTTGTTCCACACTGTGGTCTTCCCCTTGATGAACCCCATGATCTACACCCTGAGGAACAAGGAGATCAAAGCTGCTATGTGGAGATGGATAAAGAAGTGAAAGTGAAATGAAGACAGATAAAGAAGAGAAGTCAGCTCTTTGGAGGGAGCAAGAGGTAAGGGGTTGCTTCATTTTCTCTCTCTCCTTTTTAATTTTATTTCTTCTCCTTGTTCCTCTTCCTTTCTTGTGAGCCACAACTAGGGCTTCCAACTCAGAAGCAATGCCTGGATATATTTATTTTTCCATCATAGTGTACTGTAAAGTTGAAAATTCCTGGAGGCCCTATTAAAAGCTCCAGGATTACCTGGAGAGTGATGCTGATTCCTGAGGACTTTAGGTCAATCCAGGAGGGCCAAGAAAAAGAATGAAGGGGATGAGCATTCTATTCCTACACCTCAAGATAGATAGATCTTCCTTCCTTCCTTCCTTCCTTCCTTCTTTCTCCACTCAACTTACAAAAATCTTTATATTTGCTGTTTTTAACAGTGGAAATGATGACTTGACAATTATGTACATTTTTATGAGTGAAAAATTCAAAGAATAAAATGTATTTTTTTCCCCTTGGGAGGACCAAATTTTACAATATAGATTTTTTTTTTAATTGCTAGTTTTTCATGAATAACGTATGTGAGTTTGTATGTACCCGAATCTGTTCTGTGATTCTTTGGTCACAAAGCATGGAATTTACTGTAAGACGCAGTATTTTCAGAACCTGTGGCATTTCTCTCTTTGAAATGCACATTTCATGCAGGTTCCTGTGTGCAGGTATTGTTGGCAACCTTCAGTCTCGAAAGACTATGGCAGGGGTGCTCAATAGGTGGATCGCGATCTACCAGTAGACCAAAATGAGGCAAAATGAGTAGATCGCGAGTAGTTGGAAGTACATACCTTATGTCAAACTATTTTGACAGCTGAAAGTCCTGCCCCTTTTTACCAGAAATCCCACCCCCTAAGGGGTTCATGTGTCCCCTCAAACAACTCTCCCCAAGACCGTCGACCACTAGGGAGGGGTTTTGTAGCACCCCGACATTTGGTTTGGTGGGAAAAGGAGCCCCACAAAAAGTATTGGAAAGGGGTTCATGTGACCCCTCAAACAAATTCTCCCATTACCACCGACCACTAGGGAAGGGTTTTCTAGCATCCCGACATTTGGTTTGGTGGGAAAAGGAGCCCCCCAATAAAGTGTTGGAAAGGGGTTCATGTGACCCCTCAAACAACCTCTCCCATTACCACCGACCACTAGAGAGGGGTTTTGTAGCACCCCAACATTTGGTTTGGTGGGAAAAGGAGCCCCCCAATCAAGTGTGGGAAAGGGGTTCATGTGACCCCTCATCAGCTCGTTCCATCACTGTTGACCAATAGGAATGGAATTTGTAGTTCTCGGACCACCGCAGGGACCAATAGGGAATGGGAACAGGCCTGGGCATGCCCTCTGTATTTTAAGGCCCTGGCCTTCGGGGGGAGGGAGAAAGCTGATCAGCCTGATGCAGCCATGGCCTCCCCTCTGAAAAGCTCACCCGCTTTGCCTTCTGGGACCGAGACTCCCCAGTTGGAGTGCGAATCCCCTGCTAGGGAATTGACCAAGATGGAGAGCCCCGAAGAAGAGAAGGAGAACGTGCTGCCTTCTGAGGGGGGGGGGAGACCCCGGTCAGACCCGCGGATAATCAAAACTACGTTCGCAAGCTATTCAAGTTGGAGATCTGCGATGAGCCGGAGACCCCAGACAGACCCACTGATTCTCAAAGCCTACCACAGGCACCTATGAAGAAGAAGCAAAAATGTAGGCATTATGAGGAGGAGGAGGAGGAGGAGGAGGAGGAGGAGGAGGAGGATGACGTGTTACCGTTTCCATCTTTGAACCTGGTTTACCAATTTGCAATGGAAGAACCACCTGTACCTAGAGAACCTGAAGGAGAGGTAAATTATTGTGCTTGAGTGCATACGTGAGTGTGTTGCCTGAAAAGTAAAAATCAAAAAAATACTTATTTGTGTTTTTTTTTTCTGTAGGCTATTCCAAAGAAGGACGCTTTCAAAACATTACAAAACCTATGTCTGAAAGTAAACCACAGAATGTGGAACACCTTCTAAATGTCATCAATTGCCATGACCCAACTGAAATCTAACCATAAAGGTGCTCTCATGATTACATCATCTTATTCACTGACAGGTGAAGACAGCTCTGAAGTTCAAAGCAGCATTAAGTATAACTGGAAAATGGGTGTATAATATTCTGTTAAAATACTAAATGGCAAGGTGTTGTAAAGTAATAGCAGCAGCTAATAAATAATGTGTCCCCATCCAACATATTAAACTGTCTTATACTCAGTCAGACCATTAGTCCAGTATTGTCCACTGTGGCTTGCTTTGGCTTTCTAGGGTTTCAGTCCTCAGGGTTCTCAGTCCTGACTGGTATGGACAGGGATGAACCTTGTACTGTACTGCTGAGCTGTGGCCCCTCCTCCCATCATCACAACACTTCAGATTTATCCAGGCAAATGAAATAATTGCAATGTATGCTGATCAGGTTTACCTGAATATTTTATTATTACTTGTAAGGGGCAGATATTGTGGTAGTCTCAACCTTATAAATATTGTTTTAGTATGCATGATGTTTTCTTCAGCTTTGAAACTAATGGACATTGTGGCAGTAGTTACAGGTTAGAATTTGACCCCCAGGTGGGACAAAATAATGTTCTAAAGCAAGGGTGGCCAACCTGCAGCACAAATGCTACTAGTGGCACACTGACTCTTTCTGATTGGCATGCATGAAGTTGCCATATATTTTTGAAAAACTTTTAAATGATAACAAAGAATTATTACAAAAAATAGCAAAGAAAGAAAACTGCAGTTTACAGTTTGCTTGCTTTCTTTGCTACTTCTTACACAACAAACCTTCAAGTTTCTAATGCTGCAGTGTGCACACTAAGAGTGGCCACACCTACTGTGCTTGACTTGCTTTGACTGAAAAACAGGCAGTAAGGTAAGAAAAGAATTTTGAATAGGAGAGAAAGTCAATAGGGCAAATGCTAGAGAGCTGCATTTCACTAACAGGCATGTCACTTGCTTACCCAAGAAGTCTTGGGGTGGGCTGTGGAAGGCAGCAGGGGACAAGCGGGACAGCGCAGAGATGACCAATGAGATCAGCAAAGGCCAGATGGCCCAGCTGTGTGGAGATACTATCTTTGAGAAAATCAGTCACAAATAGGTCCTGGCTAAGTTATCATCTTTGATAACAAGAAAGTGAGCAAGCAGAGGGGGGCTGGGCTGTGCAGAAGGGGAGTGAATACATGTTATATAGACTTTGAAATGGGTTCCACAAGGCCAGACTAAAGGTCCATGCAAGCTGTCTTTCTGGCCTCATCAGCAGTCAGCCAGGTGTCTTTGGAAAGCCCCAAATAAGCAACAGCATTCTCATGTTTTTTGCTCCGTACCATCTGGTACTTGGAGACATACTGCTCTTGAACTTGGAGGCTCTATTTAGCTAGCTTGATAATCACTAAAAAAAGACATTAAAGTGGAGTGACATGTTCAAGATTTTCTACATAAAAAGTGGCACATCTTGTGCTGCGGGTTGGCCACCCTGTACTTAAGATTACAGTGTGGGTTCTTTGTTTCCTCACAAAATGTTAATTTCCACCTACTGATTAAATCTCTGCCTACTAGTTTCCTTGTATCTAGAGTTCCTCTTTTTAAATTTCCGTTGCTGCTTTTATATTATGAAATAGCTGTTTTATATTTGAATCTACTCTTATATTTTTAATTTTAAGTGTTTAATTGTTAAATATTTTTATTCAGATGTTTTATCTTCTGCATGTTTTACTTTGATGTTGAGTACGAGAACAGTGGTATATAAATCTTTTAAATAAATATCTGTCATTGTATTTTTAATTATTTGTATCTTTTTTTGGAAAGCAATCCCAAACTGACTTGAACTAAGTATTTGCTGAAGTTCACCTGTGGCTCACTATTCTCTTTGTATCTCTCCGTATCTAATGAGAGCATAAATATGAAACAAAGCAATAACTTCCCCTCGCCTGAACTTGTCTCCCATGCCATGACACACATGTTGATTACATGTGATTTGACTGTGCCTTCTGACAAATTAATAGCAGGGCTTCATATTACAAAATGTGACACAGATTTGGATGCAACACAGAAGCCCATAAATAGAACGCACAATGCTAAAACATGGTTATATGCTTGATTAGATGCAAACCTTGGACTCAGAGGCTCCCTCTTCCCTTCTGCTTGGCTAGCAGGGAGGTTTAAAGCTTCTGATTTGATATAGAAACATGATCAGACATGATTATTTATTCATCTACATGATTAAATATTTGTGGTTATCTTCTAGTTTATGTTCATATCAATATTTGTATAAACAAATACTGATGTATATAAAGCTGACACTAGAATGGCTGGGAACTTGTTTTGTTCCTCTAATACAGTGATTTTCATCCTTTTTCATCTCATGGCATTAAAATTGTCAAGCCACACCCATCAGATTTTTGACCATTTAGAAGGTACACCATGTTACCAGAGGGGGGCTCACATCCCCCATTGGCCCTACTAATAAATGACCTTCCCACAAATTTCTGTGGCACACCTGTGGACCACTCGCAGCACACCAATGTGCCATGGCACAGTGGTTGAAAATGGCTGCTCTAATATTAATATACTAAAAGTAATATATTTACTATATAATAAAAAATAATATTGTGGAAATATTTGTTCCAGTATATTATTTGTTGACATTTAATTCATAAAATAGGCAACGGAGTCCATGTACCTTTATTTGTTTGATTTCATACCGGATCATTTTGTGAGTGTCAAGTGGATCATCACTTGCTGGAACCACCTTTTCACTTGAAATTTTTTGCTCTAATCACTGTAAGAAAATGAAAAAGAAATGTTAATGGCAACAAAACGGATGTTTTCTTATTCCCTTGCTTTTTATTTAGTGTTATACAATACTAGGATTATAAAGTACAGCTACTGTGCTAACATATTCAGTACTATTTATGTTTTTCCCCCAAAGCAAATAACAGAATCTTCAACACCAGAGTTTGAATGGATTGCTTATCTGAATTTCTTCACGTTTCTGGAAATGCAGTCTTCTCTCAGCCAGACACAGGTTAACAACTGGGGGTTAATCCTGAAGGATTGCATTCCAATAACTTGGAAATTTTTCAAACTTTTTGACATGTGAAACAGAATTTGGGGTCTGTTTTTTACGTGACTTCTTTTAAGATTTATGGTGTGAAAATAAAAACATACTAACTTACCAACATTTTTGTTTATTGTATGGGCCTGGGAAGAAAAAACTAATTGGAATGTCCAGAAGTGAGGGGTACAGAGATTTTTCCTATAAAAGGGGACACCTTATTGTGTGTGTCAGAACATCTCTCAAAAAAGGTTGCAGTTCTTTTTGGTAAGCATATTGCTCTCTCTCCTTTGCCTTTGGAATTTGTATGTGTTGGGGCGTGTATGTGAATCTGATAGAATTAAATATTGCTTCTCTCTATCAGAATCTGTATGTCAGACTGCTTTTATTCAAGGTTTGTATTTTTCACTCTGCAAGTGCTCTGGGGCATTCTTGGTCTGAGAAAATCTTACACCTGTATAGCTGGCTGCATAATTTTGTATGATTGTACTATGCCAACCAGCATGTCTGTGTGAAACTTGCCTCTCTCTCTCTCTCTCTCTCTGTGTGTGTGTGTGTGTGTGTGTGTGTGTGTGTGTGTGTGTGTCAGAGGCCTAATAGGCTGTCTTTAATTCAGGGTCTGTTTTGTTCACTCTGCATGTGCTCTGGAGCATTCATGGTCTGAGTAAAACTTCCATATGCTGGCTTATTCAGGAAATATGCTTTTTCATGTGTTCTGTGTTCCTGTGTGAATCTGTTAGAAATAAAAAAATGCTGCCTTTATTCATGAGGGGGAGATGGTCAGGCTGCACAGTTTTTTTTTTGGAATGTTCCTTTTCACCTGTATGATTTGAATTTTGGTCTTCCCAAGGCTAAGGAACAGAGGGCAGTTCCTCTGAGGGTGTGGGGGATGTGATTCAGTACTAGTTTGTTTCGTATGTTCCCCCCATCACCAGAACTCCCCAAATCCACTGCTCCAACAGGTTGATTCCAACCATTTTTCTCCCAACAGACCCGTCATGCTGGAGGCAGAAAACTTCACCCTCTTCATTAAGAACAGCATCCGCTTTCCACTCTTCAATTTTGAGAAGTGAGTCACTAGAGTGACTCTAGAGTAAGAAACTCAAGCTCACATTGCATTTAGTAGATTTTTGGTGAACTTTGGTTAAAAACAACCTGCCAAAAAGTCATCTGCCACAGAAATGCCCCATGGCTGATGTGACTTATTCCCTGGGGATTGTTGGAGGCCCTGTGTGTCAAGAGAAGGAAACTGTGGCACAGACCAACAATAGCTGTGCTGCAGCAGCAGTTGTGTCTTATCAAGATAAAATGTATGTTATATATGTTCAGCATATATGTTGAACCAGAGTCAACCGCTGAAGGATCAGATCTCCATCAAATATGCTCTGATCTGGATAAAGTATCTGGATAAAGTATCCCCCACACCCTCAGAGGAACTGCCCTCTGTTCCTTAGCCTTGGGAAGCCCATTTTGATCTGGATAAAGTATGTATACATTGTAGAAGGTACCACTAAATGTCTCTCTTGATCAAGTGCATTTGATCTGAGCTCTTGACCAAGAGTCAACTGTTGCCAAAGAAAGTAATCATTCCTCCCTTTGTTATCAGTTTGCATCTTAATATAATAGCATAATATAATAATGTAGGCCACCCACACAAGAGAATTCTCAGCTTCAAGGAATATTTGCCCACAAACAAAAAAACTCTGGGTGAATGGGACAGTATGATTCCACTGACCACTTTTCCAACTCTGTTTGAAGGTATACAGTGTGAGCAATAGTATCTTACTTTGAACGAATCAGGGATTGGGCTCTCCAACCACTTACACAGGTACAGAGTCCATCTCTGCAGGGCACCAACCCTGGATCTCACAGGTCTGGGAAGTGGCACTGTAATTAACACAGCGGCCAGTCAGTATCCCTGTAGAAGGAAACAACAGCCTGTCATGCCAACATTACAGTAAAAACCAAAGTTCAGTGTAATATGAAGCTACCTCTTTTCTCAAATCCTTTCAATGAATTTTGTGTCTCAGATACGGACACTATTTGCAATTCTTCAGTTCATGTTAATATGCCTAATATAGCCCTTAGCACTGAACACATTTGCTCACCCACAAATTAGACCACGCTTAAGACCAAACCATCAGAGATCAGAGAGAAACATCATGCATACTAAAATAATATTTATAAGGTTGAGACTACCACAATATCTGCCCCCTACAAGTAATAATAAAATATTCAGGTAAACCTGATCAACATACATTGCAATTATTTCATTTGCCTGGATAAATCTGAAGTGTTGTGATGATGGGAGGAGGGGCCACAGCTCAGCAGTACAGTACAAGGTTCATCCCTGTCCATACCAGTCAGGACTGAGAACCCTGAGGACTGAAACCCTAGAAAGCCAAAGCAAGCCACAGTGGACAATACTGGACTAATGGTCTGACTGAGTATAAGACAGTTTAATATGTTGGATGGGGACACATTATTTATTAGCTGCTGCTATTACTTTACAACACCTTGCCATTTAGTATTTTAACAGAATATTATACACCCATTTTCCAGTTATACTTAATGCTGCTTTGAACTTCAGAGCTGTCTTCACCTGTCAGTGAATAAGATGATGTAATCATGAGAGCACCTTTATGGTTAGATTTCAGTTGGGTCATGGCAATTGATGACATTTAGAAGGTGTTCCACATTCTGTGGTTTACTTTCAGACATAGGTTTTGTAATGTTTTGAAAGCATCCTTCTTTGGAATAGCCTACAGAAAAAAAAAACACAAATAAGTATTTTTTTGATTTTTACTTTTCAGGCAACACACTCACGTATGCACTCAAGCACAATAATTTACCTCTCCTTCAGGTTCTCTAGGTACAGGTGGTTCTTCCATTGCAAATTGGTAAACCAGGTTCAAAGATGGAAACGGTAACACGTCATCCTCCTCCTCCTCCTCCTCCTCATAATGCCTACATTTTTGCTTCTTCTTCATAGGTGCCTGTGGTAGGCTTTGAGAATCAGTGGGTCTGTCTGGGGTCTCCGGCTCATCGCAGATCTCCAACTTGAATAGCTTGCGAACGTAGTTTTGAGAATCCGCGGGTCTGACCGGGGTCTCCCCCCCCCCCTCAGAAGGCAGCACGTTCTCCTTCTCTTCTTCGGGGCTCTCCATCTTGGTCAATTCCCTAGCAGGGGATTCGCACTCCAACTGGGGAGTCTCGGTCCCAGAAGGCAAAGCGGGTGAGCTTTTCAGAGGGGAGGCCATGGCTGCATCAGGCTGATCAGCTTTCTCCCTCCCCCCGAAGGCCAGGGCCTTAAAATACAGAGGGCATGCCCAGGCCTGTTCCCATTCCCTATTGGTCCCTGCGGTGGTCCGAGAACTACAAATTCCATTCCTATTGGTCAACAGTGATGGAACGAGCTGATTGAGGGGTCACATGAACCCCTTTCCCACACTTGATTGGGGGGCTCCTTTTCCCACCAAACCAAATGTTGGGGTGCTACAAAACCCCTCTCAAGTGGTAGAGAGGAACTGGGAGAAGTTGTTTGAGGGGTCGCATGAACCCCTTTCCAACACTTTATTGGGGGGCTCCTTTTCCCACCAAACCAAATGTCGGGGTGCTAGAAAACCCTTCCCGAGTGGTCGGTGGTAATGGGAGAAGTTGTTTGAGGGGTCACATGAACCCCTTTCCAACACTTTTTGGGGGGCTACTTTTCCCACCAAACCAAATGTCGGGGTCTACCTGTAGGGCGCTTTCCTTGCATGAGTTCTCCATAGAGGAGATCGTTTGGGATCCGGACATCATCCATTCTCACAACACGACCAAGCCAACACAGGCGTCTCTGTTTCAGCAGTGCATACATGCTAGGGATTCCAGCACATTCCAGGACTGTGTTGTTTGGAACTTTGTCCTGCCAGGTGATGCCGAGAATGCATCAGAGGCAGCGCATGTGGAAAGCGTTCAGTTTCCTCTCCTATTGTGAGCAAAGAGTCCATGACTCGCTGCAGTTCAGAAGTGTACTCAGGACGCAAACTCTGTAGACCTGGATCTTGGTATGTTCCGTCAGCTTCTTGTTGGACCAGACTCTCTTTGTGAGTCTGGAAAACGTGGTAGCTGCTTTACCGATGCGTTTGTTTAGCTCGGTATCGAGAGAAAGAGTGTCGGAGATCGCTGAGCCAAGGTACACAAAGTCATGGACAACCTCCAGTTCATGTGCAGAGATTGTAATGCAGGGAGGTGAGTCCACATCCTGAACCATGACCTGTGTTTTCTTCAGGCTGATCGTCAGTCCAAAATCTTGGCAGGCCTTGCTAAAATGATCCATGAGCTGCTGGAGATCTTTGGCAGAGTGGGTAGTGACAGCTGCATCGTCGGCAAAGAGGAAGTCACGCAGACATTTCAGCTGGACTTTGGACTTTGCTCTCAGTCTGGAGAGGTTGAAGAGCTTTCCGTCTGATCTGTTCCGGAGATAGATGCCTTCTGTTGCAGTTCCAAAGGCATGCTTCAGCAGAACAGCGAAGAAAATCCCAAACAAGGTTGGTGCAAGAACACAGCCCTGCTTCACACCGCTTCGGATGTCAAAGGGGTCTGATGTGGAGCCATCGAAGACAACAGTGCCCTTCATGTCCTTGTGGAAGGATCTGATGATGCTGAGGAGCCTGGGTGGACATCCAATCTTGGGGAGAATCTTGAAGAGGCCATCCCTGCTGACCAGGTCGAAGGCCTTCGTGAGATCTATGAAGCCTATAAAGAGTGGCTGTCGTTCCCTGCATTTCTCCTGCAGGTGTCTAGTATTATGGCAAGTATTACTGGCAGTCATAACATAGTTCTGGGTAGATGGGCAACACTGTGAAGTGGGAGGGGGGTGGAAGCATAGCACCCAAAGTTGAATAGGACCAAGTTAGAGTTGAAACCTCAACTTGGGGGTTGTTGTCTTTAAAAAAATCTCTCTCAAGAGCAATGATTTCTGAAGTTTTTGGCTTACCAAGAAAAGTGCTTCCTAAGATCATGTCATATGAAGGTACAGTTGTCTCTTGTAAGAGGATTACAAAATTAGACCACAACTCAAAGAAATCTTCCTTATGGCTCCCTCTTGTCACACTTTGTGCTTTGGGTCATAAGTGAGCCAAGTCCTTTTATTACAGTGGATGGCAAAAGTCTCCCAAAGTTGTAAGCTGATCTGAACATCTGAGGGCCATTTCACACATGGCAAAGATGTAAATCTGTGTGTTGATTCAAGTGGAAACTGCAGCTAATCCAACACTCTGGCAAGGGCATTGCTGTAATTCTTATACATAGCCCACTAGATGTTGGTGGCTGGATTTAGACTATTGAATATCAGGTCCTATCCAAGAATCTGGGATATGCACAGATATTTCCATAAAATGGGTGCTATTCCAACTACAACTGCTTTCTGTAGCAGGTGTGAGTGATTTCATTTACACCTATGATCCTCAGGTGTTTTTCTGAGTCTTTTAGTTTGTGCCTAGAGGGCCGACAACACTTGGTACAATTTTAGCCTCGACTTCAGTTTGCAAATCTTTATATTTCATGACTCTGTTCTGTTCTTTCTCTTCAATCTTGCATCTCCAGGTATTGCCATATCTACTATTAATAGTTAACATATCTATAAACCACTTTAAAACAAAAAATATTGTATGGCTATTCGATATAGAGCAGGGGTGTCCAAAGTTTTTGGCAGGAGGGCCACATTAGCTCTCTGACACCGAGTCGGGGGCCGGGGGGAAAAAAGAATTAATTTACATTGAAAATTTGAATAAATTTACATAAGTTTTCATAAATGAATATATTAAAGATGAAATTATATGAATGAATGAAGGTCTTGCAATAGCTCAAGGCCTATAAAAGGCCTTGCACAAAGCAAGGCTGGCCTTTCCTTTGCTGCCGCTGCTGCATCACAGATGTGAAAGAGCAAGCAGTGGAGGGAGCTCTCACCCCACAGCTCACACGAGAGGTCAAACAGTCGCCCTCACGCTGAGAGCAGTTGTGTTGGGCCAGTGCTGGCTTCAACAAATCTCCGGAGGGCCAGAGGCTCATTGGAGACTGGGGGCTCCCTGAGGGCCGCATTGAGAGGCCGCGAGGGCCACAAGCGGCCCCCGGGCTGGGGTTTGGGCACCCCTGACATAGAGAAACAGGATTTGCAAGATGCAGTCCATAAGTCTTGTTCACCTCTATACGTAGGTCGTTCATGGCCCTCTGATTTGGGTTCAAGCTATCTACATGTGTTCACCTCAGATTCGTAGAGCCTTTACGCAGGGTAGGTTTAATATCTTACCTATAAATGTACTAAGAGCAAGATTTAATAGACCATTGGAGAGTCCCCAGTCATGTTCTTGCAACCTGACCTCAAAAGAGTCCTTGACCCATGTACTTTTGCTTTGTATCAACTATATTGATTCATGCCATCGATTTCTATATCCATTCCTGGAAAGCTTTCATGGTTCAGATACATACTTGGTCCAGTACTTGTTGGATGGGAGAAATGGAGACTGCTTAAAAGAACAGTAATAAGAGGCCCAGCGGAAGTGTATACTGCAAAGGAAGAAGGGCTCCACTAAGTCCAGGAGGGTGCCCGCATGGCTAACCAGCCAAGTTAGGGAGGCCATAAAGGGCAAGGAAGCTTCCTTCTGTAAATGGAAGTCTTGCCTTAATGAAGAGAATAAAAAGGAACATAAACTGTGGCAAAAGAAATGTAAGTAGGTGAATCGGGAGGCCAAGCGAGACTATGAGGAACGCATGGCCAGCAACATTAAGGGGAATAATAAGAACTTCTTCAAATACGTTAGAAGCAGGAAACCCGCCAGATAAGTGTTTGGCCCTCTGGATGGTGAGGGAGGGAAAGAGAAGATAAAAGGAGACTTGGAGATGGCAGAGAAATTGAATGAGTTCTTTGCATCTGTCTTCACGGCAGAAGACCTCGGGCAAATACCACTGCCTGAACAGCCCCTCCTGACCAAGGAATTAAATTAGATAGAGGTTGAAAGAGGTTTCAGACCTCATTGATAAATTAAAGATCAATAAGTCACCGGGCCCTGATGGCATCCACCCAAGAGTTATTAAGGAAGAATGAAGTTGCTGATCTCTTGACTAAAATATGCAACTTGTCCCTCAAAATGACCGCAGTGCCAGAAGATTGGAGGATAGCAAATGTCACACCAATCTTTAAAAAGTGAAAGAGGGGGGACCTGGGAAACTATAGGCCGATCAGCCTAACATCTATAACGGGTAAGATGGTGGACTGCCTCATCAAAGACAGAATCTCAAAACACACAAACAGGCCTTGCTGAGGGAGAATCAGCATGGCTTCTGTAAGGCAAAGTCTTACCTCACAAACCTTTTAGAATTCTTTGAAAAGGTCAACAGGCATGTGGATGCGGGAGAACCTGTGGACATTATATATCTGGACTTTCAGAAGGCGTTCAACACGGTCCCTCACCAGAGGCTGCTGAAAAAACTCCACAGTCAGGGAATTAGAGGACAGGTCCTCTCATGGATTGAGAACTGGTTGAAGACCAGGAAACAGAGAGTGGGTGTCAATGGGCAATTTTCACAATGGAGAGAGGTGAAAAGTTGCATGCCCCAAGGATCTGTCCTGGGACTGGTGCTCTTCAACCTCTTCATATATGACCTGGAGACAGGGTTGAGCAATGAGGTGGCAAAAGACACCAAACTTTTCTGAGTGGTGAAGACCAGATGTGAATGTGAAGAGCTTCAGAAGTATCTCTCCAAACTGGCGCAATGGGTAGCAAAATGGCAAATGTGTTTCAATGTCAGTAAGTGTAAAGTCATGCACTTTGGGGCAAAAAATCAAAACTTCACATATAGGCTAATGGGTTCTGAGCTGTCTGTGACAGATCAGGAGAGAGATCTTGGGGTGGTGGTGGACAAGTCAATGAAAGTGTTGACCTAATGTGCGGCGGCAGTAAAGAAGGCCAATTCTATGCTTGGGATCATTAGAAAAGGTATTGAGAACAAAACAGCTAATATTACGAATGCTGTTGTACAAATCGATGGCAAGGCCACACCTGGAGTATTGTGTCCAGTTCTGGTCATCACATTTCAAAAAGGACATAGTGGAAATGGAAAAGGTGCAAAAGAGAGTGATTAAGATGATTAGTCTTCCTTATGAGGGCACCTTCCTTATGAGGAAATGCTACGGTGTTTGGGCCTCTTCAGCCTAGAAAAGAGGCGCCCAAGGGGGGACATGATTGAGACATACAAAATTATGCATGGGAAGGATAAAGTGGATAGAGAGATGCTCTTTACACTCTCACATAACACCAGAACCAGGGGACATCCACTAAAATTGAGTGTTGGGAGGGTTAGGACAGACAAAAGAAAATCTTTCTTTACTCAGCATGTGGTCATTCTGTGGAACTCCTTGCCACAGGATGTGGTGATGGCATCTGGCCTGGATGCCTTTAAAAGGGGATTGGACAAGTTTCTGGAGGAAAAATCCATTATGTGTTGCAAGCCATGATGTGTATGCGCAATCTCCTGATTTTAGAAATGGGCTATGTCAGAATGCCAGATGCAAGGGAGGGCACCAGGATGCAGGTCTCTTGTTATCAGGTGTGCTCCCTGGGGAATTTTTTATCTGTTATCTGGTGTGCTCCCTAGGGCATTTGGTGAGCTGCTGTGAGATACAGGAAGCTGGACTAGATGGGCCTATGAACTGATCCAGTGGGGCTGTTCTTATGTTCTTATTCTCTCTTTGGAGGGAACTTGAATGGTGAGATGGAAATGAAATAAATGAATTTGTCATCCACCAAATGAAATGCAAACAAGTATATATCTTAACTTGGCCTTAACTTTCTGCATTGCTGTTAACAGATCAAAGCTCTGTCTCATCATTTTTCTTCCATTTTCATTCCAGTATTTCAGCCAGTAGGGTTCTGAAGTGGTGTGTGATAGAAGGTGACAGAATGTTCAGGGTAATATGCCATTAGGGCAAATGGTTAAAAGCTTAAAAGCCACACTATTTTCATTTAGGGGAAAGCTTAAGAATTGAAAACTGGCTGCTCTGCTGAATTGGCAGCTCTGCTAAATGTCAAGGTTGCTACTGGCAAGAGATAAATTTTAGAAGAACAACACTTATTTTAGACAGGGCTATTCCATTTGAAAGTAAGGGGGAGGCAAGAAGATAAGAGGAAGAAATAGAAAATACCAGGGAAACTTCTGCCTTTGAAGGTTCTCTGTCTAAATAGCAAACTAAAACAGATAACAATGAACAGATGGGTGTTATTTGGCAGAAGAATACCCATCTTAGCAAAGACAGTCTACAGTTTTATTCTTTCATGCTTTTTAGAGCAAAGGACAGTGTAGCTAGAAGCCTTACATTAGAACACTAGAAGACTTACTTTAGAAGCTGTTTGCTATTTTCATAGAAGTCTCACAGAAGTGCCAAGGATATCACCATGCTTGCCTGACATTCTTCCAAGCTTTAAAATAGTCTTTGTCGTTAAAGTGTAACCAACATATATGGAGATATGGTAGCCATTAAAAGTAAGTTTTAACTGCCTGATTTTATTAAAGGTCTGGCTAAAGCATAAAGCCATATAGAATAGTGAAAGCCATTTCCATCTAAAAATCATAGTTAGTATCACAGAAAAGCTGCTTAGAAAGCTGTTTTGCTAGTTTCACAGACTTTGGAATTTGGAAAAGGGAGTTGCATCTCAAAGATAGATAAAACTGCTTCTTGGCAGAAGTATACGGCCAGCCAAGCTGGGAAAACACACATAAATGCAACATTGTAGTAAGAAAAGTCTTAGTATTATCAGTTGGCAGGCTGAAATAGGGTTCAGCTGGTTGGACACAGACATCTGCAGAGACGAGTTTAGAAAAAGAATACATTTAATTAGATAAGCAAGAACATTCTTGAGAAAGCCTTTGTTTGAATTGCAACTGAAATGAAATGAATGTCAAAGGGGGTTAGTGTAGGTTTGATTAGGAAGGTGCAGAGAGAGAGAGAGAGAGAGGAGGGAGAAAGCAGAATATCTGAGTAATTTGTTTGAAGGTAAATGGAAGAATCCTATATGTAGTGAAAGTTTAGCTTGTTTTATGTTAAAATATATGAAAAATCACAAGAAGCTGGCTTCCTCAAATGTACTCAAAGTACATAAACTGTTAAAGGGAAGTTTAAAGGACCTTGCTTAACAGAGGTTGGCAGAGAGCCCCATAGTGTTTTGCTGAGAACAGAACAAGGAACGCAGGAGAGATAAAACAGGTGGCTCAAGCAAGACCATTAATCAGGAAGGGAGATGTATGCCAAGAAATAGGTCTGAAGTCTTGCCAAGAAGGTCGGTTCTGAATAAAATAAGGTTATAGTGCACTCTACTGGTTCTTGAAAACTTTGTATTCAATATGTTTAATTGTATAATTTTACCTTATTTGGAACCCTGTAACTTGAAGCTCACCTATCAAGTGTCTCTAAGGTTATCTACAGCCTTAGCCCCATCTATGATGTCAAACTTCAGCCAATGGGAAGTTCAAATCTTCAAACAAAGGACCCAAAATGTTGTAAAGGGTCTGGTTAAGACTGATACTTGCTCTCAATGCTTTGGACAGGAGTCCCATGAGATGCCCATTGCTAGCAATGAAATAAAAGCTTACAGACGATCATGCTTGACTACTGAGTCTTGCTTTTGAAACTTGCAACACCTTGCAACAGTGTGCAATAGTAAATTAAACAGCCCAACCCTGTTGGGCTGCCCCACTGGTGGAACTGGTGGTTCACCATTACTGGCTGTTGTAAAGCAGCCATAAAGCACCCTCCAGCAGCACAAGAGTGGTGCATTGGTGCAACACCAGTAGGATGACTGGAGATTTCTAGCACGTGGTGCCAGACTGCTGGCCACCCGCCAGAGCAGGTGGTAGCCCAATCCTCTGCTCCCCGGAGCCCAGAGGAGCAGCAGTGCCAAAATGGCTATTGTTGCATCCTATGGGCACTGCAGCAGCCATTGGAGTCTCCTCAGGGGAAGGGGACATTTCTTCCCTTCCACTGGGTAAAGACGCAGGCCCCGTCATGGGTCTCCTCCAGTCTGCCTGGCTATTTTGCAGGCACACACTGGAAGAGCTTGTTGTCCAGCTTTTCAGCCCAACCCAGAGCATCAAATCTGGCAAAGCAGGGCTCTGTAGGTCCCACCCCCCTCCCATCCTGGTTCCTCCTCCTGCAGTGCCCTCTCCCCACCCTCTCCCTGCCCTGGAACTCCTCCCCCTGCCCCAACCAACCTTATCGCTGCCTGAAGCTCTTCCCTTGTTCCGGGCAGTGTCTGTCCAGTGACGGGCTCAGCACCAACTGCTGCTGGGCCAGCGCCAGTGGTCCCTACACGGAGGGTGCCTTAAATGTGCTTTACAGCATGTTTATGACACCCAGCGCCGGCGGTACACTCGTACTTGGGCTCTAAGACAGCAGGGTGGATAGGAGGAAATGGGGGAGGGCGGGGAGGGGCAAAACTGGGTGGAGAGGGTGAGGAACGAGGCACGGTGGCCGTAAGAGGGGGTGGATCTGGTGGTGATGGCATCTGCTGGATCCTCCAGCAGCAGCTTCCCCACCACCTTTCTCTCCTCGGAAATATAGCAGCTGAAGAGCCGGTGCAGGTCCAAGGAGACCCACTGCAGGGCAGAAGGCCAGCTTTGAGTTAAGGACATCCACTGTACATACCACAGTTTTTTTCCCCCTCTTGGTTATTTGGTTACAACCTTTGACAGAATAACAGAATACAGATAATTTAATTCAGTTTGTTGCATTGTATTCAGCATTAAATTATCTCTGTAATAACATTTTCATTTATGCTGTTTGTCTGAAAACAACAGCCATCAGATCTCATCTATACAAATATTCCAAAAGGGAGCCAGAGTTTTAGCCACTAGTCTACTATCCTTGAAAAAGAACTGAAAAAAGCATTTGTTTATAGGCTCAACTGTTTAATAAGGCCCTTGGGGACAAGTGGCACACCAGGGCTCAGCCTGCATCTCCTCACCTCTGGCTCTCCCAGGGCCAGAAGCAAGAAAGCTGTGAGGATCAAGGCCCCTTGTGCTGCTTGAGGGAGGCCTTCTCTTTGGAGGGAGCAAGAGGTAAGGGGTTGCTGCTCTCTCTCTCTCTCTCTCTCTCTCCATTCTTTGATCTCAAAACACAAGCATGGAATTTAGGGTATGATGCACTATTTGAAGGACCTGTGGCAGTTCTGTTTTTAAAATGCACATTTCATAAACTGCATATTTCTGGGCATTATGGCTGTGAATCTACACTGTGGATATAGCAGGGACGTGCGGTGGGTGGGGAGGCAGGTTAGGCAGAGCATCCCCACCGGAGTCCTTTGAAAAGCGCCACTGCCGTGTGAGGCACTCAAGCACTCAGCCCACATGCTCTGCATGGGTTGTGGTCTGGCCCTCCTGCCAAGCATAACACGGATGAAGAGACAGACAGGAACACCCGGCTATGCAGAGACCACTTCCTGTCTTTAGCACGTACTGATGGTACATTGAGTAGCAGTGATTTATAGCATAGGATGGGCCATTGATGGGCAGGAAGTTAAGTGAAAGAAGAAAAGGTAGCCTCAGAAGACAAAAAAATACAGAGTGAAAGGTGAGTCTCAAGCTGGTAATTTATACACACAATTTTTCTCAGGAGCAGAGAATTCTGAAGTCCTTTTCTTACAAGGAAATGATTTCTTGAAATGTGTTTGCTAGAAGGTTATGTCTTCAGAAGCACCAGCTGCAGAATAAATCTTCCAGAACGTACCACCTTGTGACGCCCCCCTCTCTCATATGTGTGTGTGGGGGGGGCACCCAAGACCCAAGTTGTTGGATATTGTTTGGAGGAATTTCAAGATTTCCCACAAGTTAGATGGCTATGAAGAGGAAGACACTGCCAATCCCAGTTCTCTGAGGAGTGCTCTGAATTCATAACATTGCCTTTCACATGGAGCTGAAGTTGGCTCCTGGTGATTAGAGATCATTACGTAAGTGGAATGCCCAGACATAATTCTCCTAGCTAGCCCACCCACTGATTCCATGTATCTCAAGGTGTATAACGCTGACAATGCTGTAGCTGAATCACATGTTCGATTGCAGGACTATGCACTGTAAGGATGGAGCAAGGAAATCACACAGTGGTGACGGAGTTCATTCTCCAGGGGTTATCACAGAGATGGGAGCTGCAGCTGTTCCTTTGTGCCCTCCTCCTACTCTTCTATATCATCATCCTACCTGGGAACATCCTGATCATTGTGACAATATGGAATGACCCCTGCCTGGGATCCCCCATGTTTTTCTTCTTGGCCAGTCTAGCCTTGCTGGACATCTGCTACTGCTGCGTCACCCCTCCCAAGATGATGGCAAATCTCTTCTCTGGCCACAGAACCATCTCCTACCAGGCCTGCATAGCTCAGATCTTTTTTATTCATTTCCTGGGTGGGGCTGAGATATTCCTTCTAATTGCCATGGCTCTGGATCGCTATGTGGCCATCTGCCACCCACTGCGTTATGCCACTGTAATGACCAGGATGGCTTGCTGGACGATGGTGGGAAGTTCATGGGCCGGAGGCTTCATGCATTCCATTATCCAGGTCTTTTTCATCCTTCCACTTCCCTTCTGTGGCCCCAATGAGTTGGACAATTTCTTCTGTGATGTCACCCAGTTCATCAAGCTAGCTTGCACCAATACCTACATGACAGAGTTCATTATGTTTGTCAGCAACAGCCTGGTCATTGTCGTAGGCTTCATCTTCCTCCTCATCTCCTATGGGGCCCTGCTGGTCAAAGTGAGGACAGGTTCCAGACATGGGAAGAGCAAAGCCTCCTCCACATGCATTTCCCACATCATCATTGTATTTATCATGTTTGGTCCTGCCATCTACATCTACTGCCGCCCATTCCAGAACTTTCCATTTGACAAGACTGTGGCCTTCTTCCACACTGTGGTCTTCCCTTTGATGAACCCCATAATATACACACTGAGGAACAAAGAGATCAAAGCTGCTATGTGGAAATACCTGAAAAAAATATAGAATTTGAAGGAATGAGTCACAGAAAACCAGAACATACTAGGAAAGGAAGGCTTTGCTTTTTCAAAAATGTTGTTCTTATGTTCAAGATTCTTGTAGTGGAGAGTCACACACTAGTGAGTGTCTGGTAACTCTGCAGAAACTCTGTTAGAGGTATGAAATGTGTGGTTGAATCATCTCCACCATGAAGTGCTTGTTACAAATTAATTCAAACAATAGACCCCCAGCAGGCCTCCAGACAGTTCTGGGCTGTGTTGGACTATTTGCAGCAGTGACATGCAGTGGGTGGGGTGGCAGGGCCCCCCACTGGAGTCCTTCGAAAAGCGTCATTGCAATTTGAGGTGAGCAAGCGCTCACAGCACACGTGCAAAAGTGCATGGGTTGTGTGTGCTTGCGTGCCTCACGCGGTGGCGGCATTTTTTGAAGCCTCTCCTCCCTCCCCACTCATCACACAGTCCTTGTGTTACAGTAATAATGCCATATGATTTACTCAGTAACTGTAATTACTTGCCAAGATTACCAAATCTCAGCATTGAAAAAGACTTGAAGTGTATATATGTTGCATTCCTTAAACATAAAATGTGGGATATGCTCTCTCATGATGATAATAATGAAGAGTATTCATAATAAATAAAATCATACAAGAGTTCAGTGTAATATTCAATCTATTCTATGAGTCATTTTGAAAAGCAATGTTAGGATTGAGTGTTTATGCCAAATAAAGGTTTTGATGTTGTTGTTGTTGTTGTTGTTAGGATTGAGCAGGCATAATCTGTGGAGAAACCTCCTTTTACAGAGTATTTCATGTTCAACCAGAGCTTGCTTGAAAGCTGTGACTGATGCTGAGGTTGATCCACATCCATCACTCATGTCTCTTGGTAACATCTCATTGGAGCAGACATATGGCGGAATGTCACTGTGCTCAGCATTTTTCCATTCACCACCATGCAGTAGCCCATGAAGTAACATGGGGGGGGGGGAGGAAATGCTACACCAGATGGCATCACATAAGATGTTTGCATCACCAGATGTGACCAGGAAATGTGTAGGAAATGAGGCAAACCCACCTCACCGGGATATTGTGAGACTAAGGGTGCAATCCTAATGCGCCCTTGGGACCCCGCTAGTCCCTTGTGCCTGCCCAGGAGTGTCACAAAAGTGCCATAAAGCACTTTTGCGCCACTCAATGGGCAGATAGGCTGGTGTACAGATGTGCACTAGCCTCCCTGTGCCGATGCGGGCCCCAGGGAGAGGGTGAGCTCAGGGATGCAGGGGTCTGGGGAAGGGCATGGGGACGGCAGGGAGGAGGTGGGAGAGAGGTGTTTTGGGGCGGGAGGAGGGCAGGCATTCCCAGGGGTAGTCAGATGGGGAGCGGGATGCGGGCCATGATCCAGTGGTTATGCCGGATCCTAACCCCATTCCCAGGCGTCCCAGTCCCGAGTTGCTCCAATTTGTGCTACCTCTTAAATTGGTACAGATTGGAATAGCCCCATTGGGGCTGCTGTGGCTTTACCCAGGTAAGGGGTAAGGGGAAGCAATTCACCTTGCCTCGGGCTGAGCCACTTTCAGACCTGATGCCTGCTTACCTGTCTCAGACCCCCCTCCCCCAGCCAAACCTGTAGCAACCATCAATACAGTGAAACAAAGAACCAAAATGGGGGCGGAGGCAAGAAAAACACAGGAAAAGCATGAAATTAGGGGAAAGCTTTTCTGCTCATTAAGCTTAAAAGAATTCACTGCTCAGCTATCAGTTGGCAATTCTTCTTGGCAAACTAACAAAGCATCTAGCTAGCTAACCACAGACATTGGCGAGAGATAAACTTTAGAAGGCAACACATATTTTAGTTAGATAAAGACAAGGCTATTCCTTTTTTTTTTTAAAGTAAGGAGGAGGCGAGAAGAAGTAGAAAGTACCAGGAAAAACTTCTGCCTTTGAAAACTCTCTTTGTTTGAATTGCAACTAAAACAGATAACAACGAGCAGATGGGCATCGTTTGACAGAATACCCATCTTAGCAAAGACAGTCTACCTGTGTCCACCTATAGTTTTAAAGATTGTTATTCTTTCATGCTTTTTAGAGCAAAAGACAGTGTCATTACCTTAGCTAGAAGCCTTGCATTAAAACACTGGCAGAATTATTTTAGAAGCTGTTTGTAACTTTCACAAAAGTCTCACAGAAGCTGGGACTTTGAGCTTCAAAGACTGTTAATAAGGAAGAGACACAAATAAGTAAAATAGTCTTTGCCCTAAAGTGTAACCAACATATATGGAGACGTAGTAGTCATTAGAAATAAGTTTTAACTGCTTGATTTTATTAAAAGCAATAAGGCTTGACTAAAGATGCTTGAGTCTCAGAGTCTGGAATGAACTCAGATGAGCAAATACCAGTTTGGGCAGACAACTTTGGCAGAGGCAGATGTCTTGGCAAAAGCTTTCGCTAAGCCTGTATCTCTGTAGACTGTATTGTAACGCTTTAGAAACATGTTTGGAATAAAACAAGATAAAGGAACACAGAAGAGATAAGACAGGTAGCTCAAGCAAGGCCATCCTAATCATCCTGGAGAGGAGGGAAACAATCCCCTAGGGGGGATCCCTTCTCCAGGGGATGGGCCCGTATCCGAGCGCACTCAGGATACTCCTCGGCGGGAGGGGGGTCGGGGGCTTCTTGTAGTGGGGGATTCGATTATTAGAAACATAGAGAGGGGGGTTTGCGACGGATGTGAGGACCGCATGGTGACTTGCCTGCCTGGTGCGAAGGTTGCGGACATCACTTCTCGTCTAGACAGGCTAGTAGACAGTGCTGGGGGAGAGGTAGCGGCTGTGGTGCATGTCGGCACCAACGACGTGGGCAAGTGTAGCTGGGAGGTCCTGGAGGCCAAATTTAGGCTTTTAGGCAGGAAGCTGAAAGCCAGGACCTCAAAGGTAGCGTTCTCTGAAGTGCTACCTGTTCCACGCGCAGGGCCAGCTAGGCAGGCGGAGATCAGGGATCTCAATGCGTGGATGAGACGGTGGTGTAGGGAGGAGGGGTTTAGATTCGTTAGGCACTGGGGAACGTTTTGGGACAAGCGGGGCCTGTACAAGAGGGACGGGCTCCATTTGAACCAGAATGGAACCAGACTGCTGGCGCATAACATTAAAAAGGTGGCAGAGCAGCTTTTAAACTGATCCCTGGGGGAAGGCCGACAGGAGCCGAGGGGCATCCGGTTCGGGACTCCTCATCCCTATGGGATGAGGATGGAGAGGTTAGAGAACAACAAGACAAAGGTAGGGTAGGAGAAGAAATTGGGAAAGGTAGGGTGATGGGATGTGATAGACGGTTTGGCACAATGAGAGGATGCGGGGACAAAGGAGCGAATAAGCAGCCCATCCTGGGGCATTCCGTGTATAAATGCTTTTATGTGAATGCCCGAAGTCTACGAGCAAAGGTGGGAGAACTGGAATGTCTGGTGACAAGGGAAAATATTGACATAGTGGGCATAACGGAAACCTGGTGGAATGCGGAGAATCAGTGGGATACCGCAATCCCGGGCTATAAACTCTACAGGAGGGACAGGCAGGGGCGTGTTGGAGGTGGGGTGGCCCTTTATGTTAAGGAAGGGATAGAATCCAGCAAAGTAGAGATTGAAGGTGGGTCCGACTCCACCGTAGAATCTCTGTGGGTTAAATTCCCAGGCTTGTGCAGCGATGTAATACTGGGGGCGTGCTATCGTCCTCCAGACCAGAAATCTGATGGGGACCTTGAAATGAGGAAACAGATCAGGGAGGTGACAAGGAGGGACAAGGTTGTAATCATGGGGGACTTCAATTATCCTCATATTGACTGGGTCAATTTGTGTTCTGGTCACGATAAGGAAACCGGATTTCTTGACGTGCTAAATGACTGTGGCTTAGATCAGCTAGTCACGGAGCCCACCAGAGGACAGGTGACTCTGGATTTAATTTTGTGCAGTACGCAGGACCTGGTTAGAGATGTAAACGTTACTGAGCCATTGGGGAACAGTGATCATGCTGCGATCCGTTTTGACATGCACGTTGGGGGAAGAATACCAGGCAAATCTCTCACAAAAACCCTTGACTTCCGAGGGGCGGACTTCCCTCAAATGAGGAGGCTGGTTAGAAGGAGGTTGAAAGGGAGGGTAAAAAGAGTCCAGTTTCTCCAGAGTGCATGGAGGCTGCTTAAAACAACAGTAATAGAGGCCCAGCAGAGGTGTATACCGCAAAGAAAGAAGGGTTCCACTAAATCCAGGAGAGTGCCCACATGGCTAACCAGCCAAGTTAGAGAGGCTGTGAAGGGCAAGGAAGCTTCCTTCCGTAAATGGAAGTCTTGCCCTAATGAAGAGAATAAAAAGGAACATAAACTGTGGCAAAAGAAATGTAAGAAGGTGATAGGGGAGGCCAAGCGAGACTATGAGGAACGCATGGCCAGCAACATTAAGGGGAATAATAAAAGCTTCTTCAAATATGTTAGAAGCAGGAAACCCGCCAGAGAAGCGGTTGGCCCTCTGGATGGTGAGGGAGGGAAAGGGGAGATAAAAGGAGACTTAGAGATGGCAGAGAAATTAAATGAGTTCTTTGCATCTGTCTTCACGGCAGAAGACCTCGGGCAGATACCGCTGCCCGAACAGCCCCTCCTAACCGAGGAGTTAAGTCAGATAGAGGTTAAAAGAGGAGATGTTTCAGACCTCATTGATAAATTAAAGATCAATAAGTCACCGGGCCCTGATGGCATCCACCCAAGGGTTATTAAGGAATTGAAGAATGAAGTTGCAGATCTCTTGACTAAGGTATGCAACTTGTCCCTCAAAACGGCCACGGTACCAGAAGATTGGAGGATAGCAAATGTCACGCCTATTTTTAAAAAGGGAAAGAGGGGGGACCCGGGAAACTATAGGCCGGTCAGCCTAACATCCTTACCAGGTAAGATGGTGGAATGCCTCATCAAAGATAGGATCTCAAAACACATAGATGAACAGGCCTTGCTGAGGGAGAGTCAGCATGTCTTCTGTAAGGGTAAGTCTTGCCTCACAAACCTTATAGAATTCTTTGAAAAGGTCAACAGGCATGTGGATGTGGTAGAACCCGTGGACATTATATATCTGGACTTTCAGAAGGCGTTTGACACGGTCCCTCACCAAAGGCTACTGAAAAAACTCCACAGTCAGGGAATTAGAGGACAGGTCCTCTCGTGGATTGAGAACTGGTTGGAGGCCAGGAAGCAGAGAGTGGGTGTCAATGGGCAATTTTCACAATGGAGAGAGGTGAAAAGTGGTGTGCCCCAAGGATCTGTCCTGGGACCGGTGCTTTTCAACCTCTTCATAAATGACCTGGAGACAGGGTTGAGCAGTGAAGTGGCTAAGTTTGCAGATGACACCAAAATTTTCCGAGTGGTAAAGACCAGAAGTGATTGTGAGGAGCTCCAGAAGGATCTCTCCAGACTGGCAGAATGGGCAGCAAAATAGCAGATGCGCTTCAATGTCAGTAAGTGTAAAGTCATGCACATTGGGGCAAAAAATCAAAACTTTAGATATAGGCTGATGGGTTCTGAGCTGTCTGTGACAGATCAGGAGAGAGATCTTGGGGTGGTGGTGGACAGGTCGATGAAAGTGTCGACCCAATGTGCGGCGGCAGTGAAGAAGGCCAATTCTATGCTTGGGATCATTAGGAAGGGTATTGAGAACAAAACAGTTAGTATTATAATGCCGTTGTACAAATCGATGGTAAGGCCACACCTGGAGTATTGTGTCCAGTTCTGGTCGCCGCATCTCAAAAAAGACATAGTGGAAATGGAAAAGGTGCAAAAGAGAGCGACTAAGATGATTACGGGGCTGGGGCACCTTCCTTATGAGGAAAGGCTACGGCGTTTGGGCCTCTTCAGCCTAGAAAAGAGACGCTTGAGGGGGGACATGATTGAGACATACAAAATTATGCAGGGGATGGACAGAGTGGATAGGGAGATGCTCTTTACACTCTCACATAATACCAGAACCAGGGGACATCCACTAAAATTGAGTGTTGGGCGGGTTAGGACAGACAAAAGAAAATATTTCTTTACTCAGCGTGTGGTCGGTCTGTGGAACTCCTTGCCACAGGATGTGGTGCTGGCGTCTAGCCTAGACGCCTTTAAAAGGGGATTGGACGAGTTTCTGGAGGAAAAATCCATTATGGGGTACAAGCCATGATGTGTATGCGCAACCTCCTGATTTTAGGAATGGGTTAAGTCAGAATGCCAGATGTAGGGGAGGGCACCAGGATGAGGTCTCTTGTTATCTGGTGTGCTCCCTGGGGCATTTGGTGGGCCGCTGTGAGATACAAGTAGCTGGACTAGATGGGCCTATGGCCTGATCCAGTGGGGCTGTTCTTATGTTCTTATGTTCTTATGGAAGAGTCTAATGGGTTTGATGTTCTGCCAAATGGTCAATGCCAGGTCAGTCCTGGATAAAATAATGTTACAGCACACTCTACTGGTTCTTGAAAACTTTGTAATTCAATATGTTTAATTGTTTAATTTTACCTTTTATGGAAACTGTAACCTGAAACAAGTCTATCAAGTGTCTCTAAAGTTATCTATAGCCTATTAAGCGTCAGCCCCATCTATGATGTCAAACTTCAGCCAATGAGAAGTCTACATTTTCCTAGAATTGTATAAAAAGTGTCCCACTCCTTTGAAGAGTGCTTTTTCTGCATTTGAGCTGAGTCTCCCAGAGGCCACAGACGTGTCTTGTTGAAACAATAAAGAACCTTCATAGCCTTCCACCTCTCAGTGTCTTGCTTATTTGGTCTCAGCGGCACTGGACAGACCCACCCCTGTCTACCAACAGGTGCTGCCTTTCTGGGCAGGGTACAACAGCCCCAATCCTGCCTTGGACGCAGCGCAGGCCTGCTGCCCTGCCTACTTCAGGGCAGGTTAGGATCACGCTGCACAGTTCTATAACTTGTATAGCAGCATTTCTCAAACTGCGGGACTGCACTCTTAGCCGCTTGATCATATATCAGAGTCAAGTCTAACTGTAGCAGGCACCTGGAGTGACACCATTCCTTAACACCAGTTGCTGGAGACCCATTGTGGGGAGGAGACCCACTGCAGGGTGGGAGGCTTACAGAGGGTGATTTAAATAATTATGAAACAGAGCCAGCTGTAGAGAGATTGGGCAATGGGGCCCAATGGGACCCTATGCCTGGACAGGACCCGCGCTGGGGGACAAATGGATCTCCTGCAGCCACAGCCAGCAACTCATTCTTCATTCTCTGCATGCCAAGGTGTCACAAGGTTGGTGTGGCTAGCAGGGCGTCCACCATTGGAGGACCCTCACACCCACCCTTGTGTCCTATTGGCCTGAAATCCCCCCCCCCCTGGAAGCAATTATTGGTGACACGCTGATGTTATCATGTCGCCCTGCCTACTTCTGGGAAGGCGCACTTCATGCCAGGTCCCATCAGTCAGGGCCTGCCACTCATCACTGTGAGCAGAGGGGTTGTGCAATGGGGAGCCTGCAAACAATATTTGAAATTGTGCCCAACAGCTCCAAAAGCCAGCCCTGCTAGGGAAAGAAACACAAAATTGGATTCTCTCACACATGCTGCTCAATAGTATCTTTGAAACAGAACAGGGAAAGCTATAGTTTTTGCTATACTTTTTAATAAGACCCCAGGGGACAGATGGAAGAAGCTCAGCATGCATCTCCCCACCAGCTTCTGGCTCTCCTAAGGCTAGAAGCAAGATAGCTATGAGGATCAAGAGCCCTTGTGCTGCCGAAGGGCTGCCATCTCTTTGGAGGGAGCAAGAGGTAAGGGGTTGCTTCATTTTCTCTCTCTCCTTCTTTTTAATTTTATTTCTTCTCCTTGTTCCTCTTCCTTTCTTGTGAGCCACAACTAGGGCTTCCAACTCAGAAGTGATGTCTGGATATATTTATTTTTCCAACATGGTGTACTGTAGAGTTGAAAATTCCTGGAGGCCCTGTTAAAAGCTCCAGGATTACCTGGAGAGTGATGCTGATTCCTGAGGACTTTAGGTTAATCCAGGAGAGTCAAAAAAAAAAAAAAAAAAAAAAAAGAATGAAGGGGATGTGCATTCTATTCCTACCCCTCAAGATAGATCTTTCTTTCTTTCTTTCTTTCTTTCTTTCTTTCTTTCTTTCTTTCTTTCTTTCTTTCTTTCTTTCTTTCTTTCTTTCTTTCAGCAAATATTTATATTTGCTGTTTTTAACAGTGCAAATGATGACTTGACAATTATGTACATTATTATGAGTGAAAAATTCAAAGAAAAAAATGTATTTTTTTCCCCTTGGGAAGAGCAAATTTTACAAGTAATATAGATTTTTTTTTTAATTGCTAGTTTTTCATGAACAACATATGTGAGTTTGTATGTATCTGTTCTGTGATTCTTTGGTCACAGAGTATAAGCAAGGAATTTAGTGTCAGATGCATTTCTCTTTTTGAAATGCACATTTCATGCAGGTTCCTGTGTGCAGGTGTTATGGCAAGTATTACTGTATTTCAGAGAGAGCTGGTCAGCTGGCAGTCATAACATAGTTCTGGGTAGATGGGCAACACTGTGAAGTGGGGGTGGGGTGGAAGCATAGCACCCAAAGGTGAGTAAGACCAAGTTAGAGTTGAAACCTCAACTTGGGAGTTGTTGTCTTTAAAAAAATCTCTCTCAAGAGCAATGATTTCTGAAGTTTTTGGCTTACCAAGAAAAGTGCTTCCTAAGATCATGTCATATGAAGGTACAGTTGTCTCTTGTCAGATGATTACAAAATTAGACCATAACTCAAAGAAATCTTCCCTATGGCTCTCTCTTGTCTCTCTTTGTGTTTTGGGTCATAAGTGAGCCAAGTCCTTTTATTACAGGGGATGGCAAAAGTCTCCCAAAGTTGTCAGCTAATCTGAACATCTGAGGGCCATTTCACACATGGCAAAGATGTGAATCTGAGTGTTGATTCAAGTGGAAACTGCAGCTAATCCAACACTCTGGCAAGGGCATTGCTGTAATTCTTATGCATAGCCCACCAGATGTTGGTGGCTGGATTTAGACTGTTGAATATCAGGTCCTATCCAAGAATCTGGGATATGCACAGATATTTCCATAAAATGGGTGCTGCTCCAACTAGGACTGGTTTCTGTAGCCTTTGTGAGTGTTTTCATTTACATTTACATGGGAGAAATGAGTGCCGCTCATCAAATGTTGCAAAATATTGAGGCATTGTCGAGGCATAAATTCCTCTGTATTTGTTTGCCTGATCAATGATTGGTGGCTACCCTGAATGTTTTAATTTTGTTTTCTTGATGGATTGTTTATGCCAATAAAGGTGGAATGAATGAATGAACAATACAGGTCAATTTAAACTAAAAAGGACCATATTGCTATTAATAAAACTGAAAGATATATATTGTATGGTGAAGCAATGATGAGTTGACATAAAAAAGACACGGTGCCAGGGTGTCAAGTTTGAGTGTCAGGGGCAAAAAGCTGCTTCTCTGAGCCAGCCCCTCAACCTTTTATTTTATTCTTTGGCACAAGGCTTGGATTACTCTCAGTCACAGATAAGACGCTCTTTCTCAAGCAAAAACACATTCCTAACGAATAAGCTCTAACTTCTGAACACTAACCCTTATCTCTAGAACTATAACTCATCCCTGTTTCCCTTGCACTGGGCCTCTTGCTTTCAGCTTCTCATGAGCAAAGCCCATTCCAAGGTTTGCCTCGGACGGGGGTGGGCGTGCCCACCAAATGTTGCCATGTCTTGCAAAAAGCTCCAGAGCCCAGTGCCTCTACATTACTATACTGCTGTTACACTACAGTATGGCATGCTTGTTTTCAGATTCAGGTGAAATTGAATCCTGGTTTACATGAAAACCACCTAGTCCAGATGTATTCTTATCCTGCAGCTTAGCTGGATCACCCAGCTGTGGTTCTGTGGACCACCCTGCCATCAGATTGCGCACTGATCACAAGGTCTATTAAGAGTACTGAAAAAAATAAATACTTTTTCCCTTTTCACATCCTCACAACTGTTTCACTGCAGGTCTATGCTCTATAAGGATGGAACATGGGAATCATACAGTGGTGACAGAGTTCATTCTCCAGGGACTGTCACAGAGATGGGAACTTCATGTGTTCTTTGCTGCCCTTCTCTTACTCTTCTACATCATCATCCTTCCTGGAAATATCCTCATCATTGTGACTATTTGGAATGACCCTCGTCTGGGATCCCCCATGTTTTTCTTCTTGGCCAGCCTGGCTTTGCTGGACATTTGCTACAGCTGCGTCACCCCTCCGAAAATGATGGCCAATCTCTTCTCTGGCCTTAAAACCATCTCCTACAAGGCCTGCATAGCTCAGATTTTTTTCATCCATTTTCTGGGTGGGGCTGAGATTTGCCTCCTTATTGCCATGGCTGTGGATCGATATGTGGCCATCTGCCACCCACTGCGTTATGCTACTTTTGTGACCAGACTGGTTTGCCAGTCCTTAGTGCTAGGTTCATGGGCTGCAGGCTTCTTGCACTCCATGATCCAGGTTATTCTCATAATCCCACTCCCTTTCTGCGGCCCCAATGAACTAGACAACTTCTTCTGTGATGTTACTCAGCTCATCAAGCTTGCTTGCACCAACACTTATGCATTAGAGTTTGCCATGTTTGTCAATAGTGGTCTGGTCACCACCACTTGCTTCATCCTCCTCCTCATCTCGTACGGAGTCCTGCTGGTCAAAGTGAGAAAGGGCTCCATTGAAGGAAAGAGCAAGGCTTCCTCCACTTGTGTCACTCATATCATCATCGTCTTCATCATGTTCAGTCCTGCTATCTATATCTACTGTCATCCTTTCCAGGACTTTCCCTTTGACAAGGTGGTGGCCTTCTTCCACACTGTGGTCTTCCCCTTGATGAACCCCATGATCTACACCCTGAGGAACAAGGAGATCAAAGCTGCTATGTGGAGACGGATGAAGAAGTGAAATTGGGGTTTCCATGTCAAAGAAAACCAGGATACACTGATGCAATGTTTGACGCGATTAATTTTTGGAGGGTTAAGTGGAGGATTGAAACATAGCCCTTAAGCAGTTGTTACATATTAATTCAAACAGATCCCATCCCAGTTCTCCAAACGGTTCTGTGCTATGTTAGACTAACTATGTATTTACTCAGTAACTGTAATTACTTGCCAAAGGTACCAAATTTCAGCATTGGGAAAGACTTGAAGCTCATGTACATTCCTTATGCTGATAGAGAGATTTCTGGGACTTGGTCTCTGGGTCAAATTGCTAAGCAGACATAGACTTCTTTATAAGCATATAGAAAATTTTATTTACATGCTATTTACAGATTAAGAATAGATTTGGAGGGATACAGGTTCTAAGTTACCCCATGGTGGATTTTTGATTTCTCCCCGAACCACACCCAAAACTCCAGTACTTGTACTCTATGGACAACAAGTGACCCATGTGATATACATGTTATTTCCCTCTCCTTATTTAGCATACTGGTGCATGGTTCCAGCCCTAACTGGGAGCCATGTATGGAAGTTCTGGCCTGCATCTTTGATTTCACAACACCCTGGAGTGTTCCTTTTGGGAAAGCTATGACACACATGTTTTTCTCTGCAGGTCATCTTGACATTTTCTACCTTGTTTTTAACAGAAAACACAAGTCATGTTTTTTTCTAATGTTCTTCCTCTGAGAGAAGTTAGGTTAACCTCTAAAATCTCTAACAATCCTTCGTTTTTTTCTTGACCAAAATAAACATCTCGGTGTTTATCTTGGTCACACTTTTATACTACTGATTTAGGGACATACGTGTTTGGTTGAACTCCTTTGCTAGGCCTTTGTATGCAGCTGTATGTATATTTAACTAAAACAATGAGTTTTAACTACACTTTTCTAAGCACACTTTAACTTTTTGGTATTGAAGCCTTACTAACTCTAGTGTCTTGCATTGCTTTGGAAAGGTACATTCTTGATACTTGGGAGACTAACTATGAAAGAGAACTTGTCATGATGACAGAAACTATAGCAAGAAAGAGAGTTGCTATATCAGTGGTGTAGCTTAAAGAATACAACGCAACTTTTAGGAAGTCTCTTGTAACATGCAAAGCTGCTATTGATAGCAGTAACTGAGATATATGTTTAAACACATGTTTCCTTGCATAAAGTGCAATATCCTTAGTGAATCAATATGTAATTTTAATATTTGAGTTCGTAGTACTTCTACATTTGTTAGACTATGCAGATTTTGCTCATGCAACGAGCATCCGTGTCACCTGATGCTGTGCATCCATGGCTGCTTACTTCAAAGGCCTTGTTATCTAAGCCAACCTAAGTCTCCTTAGCTATAAGTTGTCTTTAGATCAGTGCCTTAGTTAGAAGCTAGCTCATTTTATGGCCGACACAATGCTCAAATGCACACTATATAACTCTTTAAAAGAGTAATATTCTGTAAAAGAAGTACTTTAGACTTTGCAAATCCATTCTTTTAACTTTAATAATACTAAGGACAGACCACTTTATTTGTGAATAGTGTACCTAACTAAAGCTATATGAAAATGCATTCTTATGTAGAGATACTTTGTGTTTACTAACCTTAGAAAAAACTTTATAGGACTTTATGAAAAGAAACTCATACTTTTGTATAGCTTAACGTTTTAAAACTTAGGTTATACTAGTTATGACTTACTACGGCTAGACCTTAATTACTTTACTCACACTTAACTAATAAGGAATGTTCTGCATAACACCTTTTTTTGGGGAAATAGGGAAACACGTCTAAGAGCCTTTTTTTTTACTTATATTTACCCACGCTTGCAGTGTCTTTGGATTTTACCACCTCTTTCAACTAGGTGTGATAGGTGTGCAATAGGTTAACTATGTTTATGTCTTCTTTGCTTATTTTTCTCTCATTGCTTTTTTTTGAGCGATTAGAATTAAACAATAACAATTTGGTTACACTTTAGGCATTCTACATACAGCTTAACTATTACACATTCATCTATCAATAAGAAAACAACACCATTGTAAAACATAATACAAATTAACATAATGAACAATCATGAAATATGAAATGTGAAAAATATTGGAACAGTAAAAAAACATTTTAAAACATCACATCACAACAGACTACAAACACAGTTGTAATCATTAAAGAAAGAGTCTATTAAGAAATCATTTGGAAAAGCCTGTTTTGAAATAGTCCGTTAGAAAAGTTCAAAGTGATGCTCCATAGGACATCTGTCTTAGTAATCCTTTCCTTCAAACAAAGTCACAAAGTCACAAAGTTTATGTCATTTTTACTGTTTGCAGGTAGTAGTTTATTTTAAATTGATAGCTCTCAAGCTTCATGATTATTTCTTCAAACATAAGCACTTGGTTTACCTGAAAAAGAATCAGCTCTAACAAGATATCAAAAACTGAAAACATTTTACTCTTTTCCATATGGCTGGCTTTGCAGGCTTTAGTTTAAACTTTGAAATAAAAGGAACCCGTTTTTTTTTCTTTTCTCTGAGCGATCTTGGCTAGCTTCTTAGAAACTTTTGGCTTATTTCCTAGAACTTCAACACATAACTTAGATCATAAAAACCTTTGGTTTACATACAAGCCTCTGTTATTGCGAGCATACAAATGAACTTATAAGAAATAGAACATACAGATCAAAACAAACTCACCCAAACTTATTCCTTTTGTACTTTGTGAATGCATAGTGCTGCTTGTTTGACTTTGGCACGTTGAGGTTATTATTTTTCCATTATTTTAAAAATTATTCACTTAAATCACCTTGCTCCAGCATTTGCAAATTTCTTTAACTTTCCTGTACATACTTGATAAGCAGGTTACTATACATGATAGTATACATATACATGATCCCTCAGAGACGCCTGCGTTGGCTTGGTCATGTCGTGAGAATGGATGATGGCCGGATCCCAAAGGATCTCCTCTATGGAGAACTCGTGCAAGGAAAGCGCCCTACAGGTAGACCACAGCTGCGATACAAGGACATCTGCAAGAGGGATCTGAAGGCCTTAGGGATGGACCTCAACAAGTGGGAAACCCTGGCCTCTGAGCGGCCCGCTTGGAGGCAGGCTGTGCAGCATGGCCTTTCCCAGTTTGAAGAGACACTTTGCCAACAGTCTGAGGCTAAGAGGCAAAGAAGGAAGGCCCATAGCCAGGGAGACAGACCAGGGACAGACTGCACTTGCTCCCGGTGTGGAAGGGATTGTCACTCCCGGATTGGCCTTTTCAGCCACACTAGACGCTGTGCCAGAACCACCTTTCAGAGCGCGATACCATAGTCTTTCGAGACTGAAGGTTGCCAATACAATACATGATAGAAAATAAAAGAAAATACAAACGAAAACACACATATGCCAAATAGCAAAACACAGCAAAATTAATTACTTCATTTAATACTTAATAAACTCTATACTTAATCAACTCTATACTGCCAGCAGAAGCGTCCTTCTGATGGAAGCATCATGAACAACATAACAGCACAGTGGCACACTAATAGAATAGGCCACCCTGGTACTAGAAGAGAACTGGAAGGGGTTACAATTTGAACTTTAAGATGACAATAAAGTAGCATAGCAAGGAAATTTTTTCTTCAAGAGATTATTACTTTTCCAATTATTATTTCAATTCACAGTTTGAATGTGCTTCAAAAAATTTCCTGTAGTTAGCTTACACAGACACTGTTAACACATATTTATACTGTTGTGTACTTTCAACACAAAGGTAACTTTTGACAGAAATTGCAAAAGGGATTTAAAACTTTAGGAATAGACCTTAACACAGGAAATCCTGGCCTCCAAGAGGCTTGCTTGGAGACAGGCTACACAGCATGGCCTCTTTTAGTTTGAAGAGACACTTTGCCAACAGACTGAGGCAAAGAGACAAAGAAGGAAGACCTATAGTCAGGGAGACAGACCAAGGACAGACTACACTTGCTCCTAGTATGAAAGGGACAGCCATTCCTGAATTGGCTTCTTGGTCACACTAGACACTGTTCTAGAACCACTCTTCAGAATGAGATACCATAGTCTTTCAAGACTGAAGGTTGCTATAGTAGTAACTAAACATACACACTATTTGAGCCTTGCATTTTTGCAACATTAGCTTTACACATTCAAATGCACACAAATTAATTCACCTTTTCTCAAAATCAGCACCTGAGCAACTGGCAAGACTAGATGTGGGGCTGATTTGACAAGGATACACACAACAGAGACACAGCCTAGAAGTTAAGGGATAAAAATTTCAAGGGATAAGAAAGGAAATAGGACTGTCTTTGGGGACTGGGTACAGAACTCAGGTTCGGAGTGCAGCTAAAAAAGAAGCTGCCATGGAATTAGACACACGCTCTGAAAGGATTGATTCAGGGTTCCTGGAGCACAAAGGCGTTCCAGAGGTCTCCTCGCTGCCACTTCCTCCTTATGCTAAGAAAGGGCTTTGGAGCTACAAGGCTCTTTGGACAGCTGGGCATGTGCGATGATGGTCCCAGTTAAAATTTACTGGTGGGACTCCTCCCCCTCCTTTTGGTGGGGGTCACTTTTGGAGCTATCCTGCTTTCTGCAGGGATCCTGTTGGGATTTTGATTCTTACGTCATTCTAAGTTTCTGCACACTTAGGCATACTACTGCACAGCCGACTTGCACAACATTGCATTAGTTGCACTGCTGGTGGCTGGCTTCACCTTGCTTTACAGCAAAAGCCAACTACAAGAACTTGCTAGCAATCCACTACCACAGCTCTGGCTGCTGCTGCACTCATAACAGTGACGCTGTAGAAAAATTTGGGTCTGAGGACTGGGGTATGAGGGGACAGTTCTGGCACAGAAATAACAGGGCAGAGGTTGGGACTGAGAAACATCAGCTGAGCTAGCCAAGCCAACCAACTTTAGGGGACTAGCATTTTTCTCCCATCAAAAATGTAGATACTTTACTGCAGAGAGGTGTGCAATTGCACATCGGGCTCTTTCAGAATACAGACTCACTGGCATGCACTGCAGCTCTAAATCCTATCAAAGGTACAAAGATATATCTAGCATAGGAAGAAAGGAAACCAGCACCATTACCCACCTAGCAACATAGCTAAATAACACTGACACTTCTCACTCAAGACTCTGTCCTCAAAGGCTTCAGACACCTCTATCATCTGCTGCTCTTACTACTTCTTGCAACTCAGATACTCAACAAGTAAAAATCCCTTTACTATGTTGGTTCATTGTCTATTGGGAACAAAAGTTCAGACTCTTGCTTTGCCGTTCAGCAAGCTACCAAAATCCTCTTTGTGGACTAGTAACTTGAGGTGCAGCCTTTAAAACAATCATTTTAAGCATTATTTTACTTTCAAGTAAAATCCTTTTAATTTTTTTTTTTTTTACACATGACTGCGCAGAAAGGAAAAATTCTTACTTGAACTGAGCAGATCACAGTTAAAAATAGCTGCAACAGGGTTGCTTACGCAATCAGGCTGGGAAATTGCCAAACAACTGGTGAACTCCCAGACAGACAATTTTAGCAATTTCAGCTTAACTTTTGCTAAGAGCACAAGCAGGAAAACTTTTTCTTTCAACATTTAAACTGAAAAAAACCAGGACTTTCTAAAGTCAAAAAAAAACATGTATAACTAGGGAAACTTAGATTTCCCTCGCCTGGCCAGGCTGAAACTGGAGTGACTTCACTCCACTGTAAAAAAAATCACTGCCGTTAGCTGACTTCACTAGTCAACTAGAAGCACTAATTGCAACTAGAGGAATTAGAGAAGTTTACATACCTTATTTAGACATTAGGAGATAAGACACATGTGATAGACAACATGAAACACAGAAACATGAAATAAACAGGCAGCATAAAGTTAGAATCATACTGAGTTCATTACTTAAGTTCACAGTCACTTTGGAAGTGACGCTTACTAACGTTTGCATAACAATTAGCAATTCCTGTGAGGGAAGAACTTTGACAAAGAGCACTTCATAATACTATAGCATGTATTATTTTTATTTTATCACTCTCATTCTCACACTTCACACATGTCCATGGACTAATCCAAACACATTACTCACTCTATACACATCTGCACTTATAAATAGCATATTTCACATTACACATGCTTATAATTTACAGCTCTAATGTACATGCAAAAGAATTAAACATTTCATACTTACTTCAGACTTCCCTCCATTCCGAGGTTTCCAACACTGAAAGCACTTACAATACAATCTTACCTCTCTTCTCTTCATGCCATGACAGCCTTACTACTTCAGGTACTAACTTCTGTTAGATCTCATTGTTGAATCAACAATGGCACAGTGTCCTTTTAATTTTTTTCTTAACTTTCCTCGTATTCGCTCCTCCTAAATTCTTACTTTGCCCCATATTCTTTTTAAACTAGCACATAAAAGCACACAGCTCTGTTAAATCACTCTGGCTTAAACAACACAGCCTTAGACAGGAAGCAGATTCACTGACTATTTTTTTAGGAGAACTGCCAAGTTGCTACGCTGCTAAAGCGAATTTTTAACTATAGAAACTGCTTGAGTCACTCTAATATTTACAAATTTAAACTCTTTCTCTGTCTCTAAAAGGACAGTGAGCACTAATTAAAGATTGCTTACTAACTTTCCCACAGGTATGTCTACTACACACAAGGGTCCAGACAATGTTTTTTTTTTTTTTGTTTTTGTTTTCCAAACCTGTTTCACCGCAGTTCTGGCCACCCAGAACTGGAACCTGTCTTACCCAGACAGTCACCGGGGATATACACACTTGTCCCCAAGGGCCCTTATTTACCCAACAAGGTTTACTTAAGATACCAAGGACAAGGTACCCAGGACAAGGACACCTGCTCCTATTGTACTCTTTCTTCCTTGTGGTAGGTACCTTGTACATTACTGTACTTCTGTACCCTGTACTTACTTTGAGGTCCACACCCTCATGCAGCAACTCCACTGCAGCAACTCCACTGCAGCTCCACTGCAACAACTGCACTGCAGCTCCACTGGTCGACCAGACAGACAGACACTTAGACAACACTTTCACATACTTGCCTGCTTGCATCACTCACACCAGTAGACATCATGTGCAATCAGGGGAGAAATCATCATGTACAGGGAGAACCTGTATCCCATGTCTTTTCCAATTTAAGTTGCTTGTTTTTTCCTAACTGCTTAGCAGAGAACAGCCAGAGTCCCATCTGGGTCAGCCAACTGATAGAGAGATTTCTGGGACTTGGTCTCTGGGTCAAATTGCTAAGCAGACATAGACTTCTTTATAAGCATATAGAAAATTTTATTTACATGCTATTTACAGATTAAGAATAGATTTGGAGGGATACAGGTTCTAAGTTACCCCATGGTGGATTTTTGATTTTTCCCCGAACCACACCCAAAACTCCAGTACTTGTACTCTATGGACAACAAGTGACCCATGTGATATACATGTTATTTCCCTCTCCTTATTTAGCATACTGGTGCATGGTTCCAGCCCTAACTGGGAGCCATGTATGGAAGTTCTGGCCTGCAACTTTGATTTCACAACACCCTGGAATGTTCCTTTTGGGAAAGCTATGACACACATGTTTTTCTCTGCAGGTCACCTTGACATTTTCTACCTTGTTTTTAACAGAAAACACGAGTCATGTTTTTTTCTAATGTTCTTCCTCTGAGAGAAGTTAGGTTAACCTCTAAAATCTCTAACAATGCATAAATGTGGTGTGTGTTCCCTCCACTCCTAATAATGAAGAGTATTTGTAATAAATGAAATCATTCAGCAGAAGAGTGAAATCTGTAATCTTCCAATCTAACCCTAACACAAAACACAAAACTGGTTCATTTCTCTTATCAGTCACGAAGCTCATTAGAGGACCTTGAATTCATCATCATTTTTCCGTCTAATCAACTTCACAGGCAGGAGAAAATGGAGACCATTCGTGCCATCTGAACCTCCTTTCAGCTGTACCCCAAGGTCTCCTTCTTGGGCTTCAATCCATTGAAGCATGGAGACTTGCCTTCAGAGAAAGATGCAATATAGATGCAGTTTGGATCCTATTATAAATACATATTACTTGACTATACTGAATGATGATGATGATGATGATGATGATGATGATGATGATGATGATGATGATGAATGAATGAATGAATGAATGAATGAATGAATGAATAAGCCTTGCAATCTCACAAAGCAAATGAATATTTTTGTAGACCACCAAGCTAAATATTGTAGAGATAATGAAGGAGACCAGAAGGAGACCAGGGAAAACATTGACATAGTGGGCATAACGGAAACCTGGTGGAATGCGGAAAATCAGTGGGATACCGCAATCCCAGGCTATAAACTCTACAGGAGGGACAGGGAGGGGCGTGTTGGAGGTGGGGTGGCCGTTTACGTTAAGGAAGGGATAGAATCCAGCAAAGTAGAGATTGAAGGCGGGTCCACCATAGAATCTCTGTGGGTAAAATTACCAGGCCTCAGGAGCGATGTAATACGGGGGCATATTATCGTCCTCCAGACCAGAAACTGGAAGGGGAACTTAAAATGAGGAAACAGATCAGGGAGGTGACAAGGAGGGACAGGGTTGTAATCATGGGGGACTTCAATTATCCTCATATTGACTGGGTCAATTTGTGTTCTGGTCACAAAAAGGAGACCGGATTCCTTGACATGTTAAATGACTGTGCCTTAGACCAGCTAGTCATGGAGCCCATCAGAGGACAGGTGACTTTGGATTCAATATTGTGCAGTACTCAGGACCTGGTTAGAGATGTCAATGTTATGGAGCCGTTGGGGAACAGTGATCATGCTGTGATTCGTTTCGACGTGCATGTTGGGGAAAGAATACCGGGCAAATTTCTCACAAAAACCTTTGACTTCTGACGAGCGAACTTCCCTCAAATGAAGAGGCTGGTTAGAAGGAGGTTGAAAGGGAAGGTAAAAAGAGTCCAATCTCTCCAGAGTACATGGAGGCCCTCTTAAAATAGAGGCCCAGCAGAAGTGTATATCGCAAAGGAAGAAGGGCTCCACTAAATCCAGGAGGGTGCCCGCATGGCTAACCAGCCAAGTTAGAGAGGCCATAAAGGGCAAGGAAGCTTCCTTCTGTATATGGAAGTCTTGCCCTAATGAAGAGAATAAAAAGGAACATAAACTGTGGCAAAAGAAGTGTAAGAAGGAGATATGGGAGGCCAAGCAAGACTATGAGGAATGCATGGCCAGCAACATTAAGGGGAATAATAAAAGCTTCTTCAAGTATGCTAGAAGCAGGAAACCCGCCAGTGAAGCGGTTGGCCCCCTGGATGGTGAGGGAGGGAAAGGGGAGATAAAAGGAGACTTAGAGATGGCAGAGAAATTAAATGAGTTCCTTGCATCTGTTTAATCTGAGAAATTAAATGAGTTCCTTGTATTCATGGCAGAAGACCTCGAGCAGATACTGATGCCCGAACGGCCCCTCCTGACCAAGGAATTAAGTCAGATAGAGGTTGAAAGAGAAGATGTTTCAGACCTCATTGATAAATTAAAGATCAATAAGTCACCGGGCCCGGATGGCATCCACCCAAGAGTTATGAAGGAATTAAAGAATGAAGTTGCTGATCTCTTGACTGAAATATGCAACTTGTCCCTCAAAACGGCCAAGGTGCCAGAGGATTGGAGGATAGCAAATGCCACACCAATCTTTAAAAAGGGAAAGAGGGGGGACCCGGGAAACTATAGGTTGGTCAGCCTAACATCTATACTGGGTAAGATGGTAGAATGCCTCATCAAAGATAGAATCTCAAAACACATAAACGAACAGGCCTTGCTGAGGGAGAATTAGCATGGCTTCTGTGAGGGTAAGTCTTGTCTCATAAACCTTTTAGAATTCTTTGAAAAGGTCAACAGGCATGTGGATGCGGGAGAACCCATGGACATTATATATATGGACTTTCAGAATGCGTTCGACATGGTCCCTCACTTTAAAAGGGGATTGGACAAGTTTCTGGAGGAAAAATCCATTATGGGTTACAAGCAATGATGTGTATGTGCAAGCTCCTGATTTTAGAAATGGAGTATGCCAATGCAAGGGAGGGCACCAGGATGCAGGTCTCTTGTTATCTGGTGTGTTCCCTGGGGCATTTGGTGGGCCGCTGTGAGATACAGGAAGCTGGACTAGATGGGCCTATGACCTGGTCCAGTGGGGCTGTTCTTATGTTCTTATGACAATATAACTACCAACATGTAGTTGGTACCAACTACCAACACTGCCAAATCTGGATGCATCTAGAGTTTGTGAAATCAGAAAATCTCCCGATGATTACTGAAGGCAACAAAGGTTTCCCTGAGGTAGGTGCCACCCAGGCAGTGGTGCTTACCTGAAGGAGCTCTGCATCCCGGGCGTGACATGTAATCATATCAGTCCTGACCTTCCAGGCTCTCACATTGATTCAAATGTGAAAGAATGCCTCCCTTTGCTGATCTGTGGTCCACTTCAGGCCCAGTCGCCATGCGCTCTCACTAGTATAAGATGAAAACATGGTGACAGCATGCAGCAGCTGGGCCCAAAGCAGCCTGAAGACTGCTGAAGGGTGGTGTGGTGATGTGCTCCTGTTTGGGGGCATCACTGGGGGTCAGAAGCATCACTAGGGTTTACATCACCATCACCATAATGGTCCATACAGAATAAATTACAATATCATAAGCAGAGATTAAATGCAGTGCAATCACTAGGGTTGGTGTCATCTCCATTAATTAACTTTATTTATTTAAAAGTGTTTTAGTACAGGTCACCCAACAAATCAGTAATCAACAAAAAACCAGTGGTCAACTTCACTCACACCATTGAATAATAGTTCTAGTATTAGCTCTGATCCATGTAAATGACAGATGACTTATACTAACACTTATCGGTTCCCTGCTGTGTCATAAAAACACCTTATTCGTTCTTGGAACAATCAGTTTCATTGGTCAGTTTTGAGTAAAGCAAATCCACTTCTTGTTATGTAAAGCGGGTAAGGTTTCTTTTTCTCGTTATTTGGCTATAACTTTTGATAAAATATAGATATCTCAACATCGTTTGTCTCATTACATTCTGCAGGAAATTACCGATCAAATGGTATATAAGTTTATGGTATTATTCATAAACACCAAGTCTTCCACAATTTTGACCACTAGTAGTGTCACTGCCCTTGTGAAGGTCACCTGGTTTGGTCTCCCCTTAGCAATGCCACTGGGGGAACTATAAGAGTTTACCTGATGGCTCTTCTGTGCTGTATTCTGAATAAACCACTGGATACTGGTGAATTTGCACCTGAGTGTGATTTCCCCACCAAGGTACACAAAGTATTGCTGTCTTTCATGGAGCCCAGGAATCGGCCCTTCCTGCACCCGTGGGGAAGCTTCCAGGGGAGGGGGCTAAAACCTTCTTGGGCCCCAGGCCCAGTCTCTATGGGGTTGTAGGCAGCCTTCCCTGTAAGCTGTGTGGCTCTGTGGACACACAGCGGGAATGGAAGCCCCTCACAGTTTGCCTCTCAGTGCTCTGGTGCTTGGCCATGATGACATCATTGGCAAGCACTCCAGATCCACCCCAAACTGCCACTGTAGGGCTCTGCACACCTTGAAAAAAGTTCAGGGAACACTGGTTGTGGGCCTGGTTAGACCTGTCCTCTGAAGTCAGTTGCCGGCCCTACTCAGTATAGGACAGAATATAAACCCAAATGATGTATTTTGAATACCAGGCCTCTTCAAACTCTCTTACTGCCAGCTTCCCTTTATGGCACCCAAAATCTGTGCTTGCCCAATAACCTCCTAATGGCTTGTATGATCTCTTTGTTCCTCAGTGTGTAGATCATGGGGTTCATCAGAGGGAAGACCACAGTGTGAAAAACCGCCACAACTTTGTCAAGGGAGAATTCTAAGAAAGGTCGGCAGTAGATGTAGATGGCGGGACCAAACATGATGAAGATGATGATGATGTGGGTGATGCAAGTGGAAGCAGCTTTTCTCTTCCCTTCAGAGGAGCCCATCTTCACCTTGACCAGCAGGGCTCCATAGGAGATGAGCAGGAGGATGAAACACATCACACTGGACAGGCCACTGTTGAAGAACATGAAGAATTCCAGAGCATAAGTGTCATTGCAAGCCAACTTGACAATCTGGGTGATGTCACAGAAGAAATTGTCCAACTCGTTGGGTCCACAGAAAGGGAGTGGGACAATAAAGATGATCTGGATAATAGAGTGCACGAAGCCTACACCCCAAGAGGCCAAGACCAGAGTCCAACAGACTGCTCTGGTGATAAGACTGGCATAGCGCAATGGGTGACAAATGGCTACATAGCGGTCAATGGCCATAGCAATGATAAGGATGACCTCAGATCCCCCCAGCAAGTGAAGGAAGAAGATCTGGACTATACAGCCTTTGTAGGAGATTGTTTTGTGACTGGAGAAGAAATCAGCAAGCATCTTGGGTGGGGTGACGGAGCAGTAGCAGATGTCCAGGAAGGCCAGATTGGCCAAGAAGAAGTACATGGGGGAGCTCATTCGGGGGTCGCTTCGGATGGTCATGATGATGAGGATGTTCCCTGGCAGGATCAGTGAGTAGAAGACAAAGAAGAGGATAAAGAGAAAGAGCTGAACTTCTCTTGCCTGGGAAAGACCCAGCAGTACAAACTCTTTCATGACGGTCTGATTCCTTTGCAGCATCTTTTAACATCCTCATTCTGCAGCAAACACACAGAATTGCAAAGGCAAGTAAAAGACGTCTGTGACATATCCAATCTGCACTTACTCACAAATCCAGTATTCGCTCCTCGTAAGGAAATCAAGCCTGCAAAAGTCTGACCTTAACACTTCCTGTAGCTTGGGGAAGTAGAAAGGGTCAGACTTTTGCAGGCTTGATTTCTTTACCAGGAGTGAGTACTGGTGGACTTAGCCGGCTTTGGCAATACCCGTTTATAAAATGCAGGAGCTAAACAGGTGAACACACAGATAATGCTGCTGTCTCATATAGCAGCAGTCCCTCCAAAATCACAGTATGCCCTTGCTAGCCCCCAAGAATCTCTTTTGGGTGTCCGGTTGTAAAACACAGGCTACAAATTATAAGTGGGACAGTAGGTGATTTGCAGGAAAGACAGAGGGCCCAGTCCTATCCAACTTTTGAGAGCTGGTGCAGCTGAAATGCAGCCTTGAGGAAAGGAAACAAAAGTTCCCTAACTTGCAGGAGGCCTCCATGATTGCCCTCCCACCACAGGATGCAGTGCATGTCTCATTGGCAAGGTTGCAGCGGCGCTGGAAAATTGGGTGGGATTTGGCCCTCAATAGGCATAGGGTATTTCCTATTTTAAAAACACCTTTTATTATTATAAGCATTATTTCTGGAGGAAAAAAATATCAATTTGCCGGTTAAGAGGACCAAAAATAATTGTACCAGGTAGCTCTGTAATCATGAGCCAAAAATCCTGCTATACATTTTTGACTCCTTGTTAATATATTCTATACCATACTGTTTTTTTAGAATTCAAAATTAGTTTTTCATAAACCAGGCACCAACTTTATATCATCCTTACAACAAATAATGGCTGTTTGTTTAAACTGTCTCTGAGGCCTTCCATCTTGACCTTTGTCGCATCCCTCCTCCGTGTCAAGGTTTTGAAAAAAGATTTTTTACACAAAACCAGATTTTCTCCAGATTCGCTCTCTCTTACAAAGGCGGAAGGAGAGCACTAGTGATCAGTGGTGTCACTAGGGTGTACATCACCCAGTGTGGGAGGCCAGCGTGGCATCCCTATGATGGACCAACTCACATGCAGTGCGCAGGGCAATGCCCAGGCAACGGACAGGGTGTTGTACCATTGCCCAGCCCCCTGCTGGTTTTTTGGCTATAACCTTTGATAGCAAAGAGATATTTAAACATGATTTGTTTCATCACATTCTGCATGAAATTACACATTGAATGATGTATAACATGATGGTATTATTCAAAAATACAAAGATTTTAAAATTTTTTGGCCACCAGTGGTGTGTCCCCCCCATGCGTGTTAACCAATGCGGTTTGCACCCCATAGACCCTCCTAGCAACACCACTGCAGGTGATCTTTTATCAACCAGGGATTTATCCCAGTGTTTACGGCAGTCATCTGGAATGACCTTCTAACTGGGAAGGAGAATCAGACCAGTTCAGTGAAGCTGACTTAGGTTCAGAGAAAAGCAAAGGAAGTGCATGATGTGATCACCTTGATCCACTATTGACTCATTACTATAGTGGGACCGGGTTGGATAGCACTTAAAAATATTCATGGGGAAGTCTGACTTTGCTAGCTCAGTGGAACCTCCATGACAAAGGGTGGTCTACCTCTTTCTTGCAAGGGACAAATAGCAGGGAAAAGCTATTGCTTTCATATCCTATCTGTGCATTTCTCAGACACATCTGATTGAGTGCTGCTGGAAACTGAATACTGGAGCACATGGTGGCAAAGGTGGACTTTGGTCCCATCCAGCAAGGAAAGTCTTACATGGTGGAGCCTTGATGTGCATATTCTTGTCACATGGCTAGACTCTCACTTATATTTTGAACTATATCAGGTGCTCCAGTGTGTCCAGAAGGCATAGAAAAACAGAATAGAAAAATCCATGACCTACCAAAGATTATTAACTACACATGGAGTCTAAGAAGGAGTACACCTTTGACTGCATGATTTGGGGACAAATGGTAGGAGATGTGCACAACTATTATGCCCTGTTTGGGAGCTTCCAAGGGGCAGCCATCTAACCACAACTGGGCAGACTAGATGTAGTATTTTTGAGAGGTGCAATTGTGCCTTGGCATGCAGAGGTGAACCCACAGTTGCCAAAGGGCTTCTTGTCCTCCTTTGCATGTAGTCACGTTAGGACCAATCAGGGCCAAGGAATAGCATGAAGGGCATCAACCACAACCAACAACAAATATTGACTAGAGGGGTAGCAAAGGTTAAAAAAAGAAGTGAAGAAGTGAAGAATGTCATGGAATCAAAGGAGCCTTTGTGAGAGATGGCATTTGAGCAACTGAAGTTCATAACACTTTGCCTCAGTTCATAAGATGACATCTCCCACACAAAGCAGCTTATCTGCTCTGCTTCTGTGGAGGAACTGAAGTATGAGCTTGGAGGTATCCATGCCATTGTCCAGCCTCAGGGAGCTCCATTACATAATTTTCTCCTACATGGTGCCTTAAGAGGTTAGTAAAGTCTATTCTAAGCAACAGGCAGCTATAGCATAAGATACATTTCCTCATGATCATGTACTCTCAAGAAAGGGTAGGGCTGTTTATTAAGCTATCAGAAGGTTGTTTCCTTCTAGTTCCTGCTGGTCCTGGTTTGTGCTGAAAGGACCACAGTAGCCTTTAGCGGTGGTTTAAAAGAAAAATCCAGTGGATGGGAAGATGTCAAATCAACAACCAGAAAAAGTGTGAGGAAGAGCTCTAAAATTTCTAGCTATCAGAAAAAAAACCTTAGAGTCACAATTAGGACAAGAAACAGAGAAAGAGGAAGGCAGGCAGAGAGTGTCCAGAAATTAAAAGACAGGAACAAATGACTTACTGCTCAGTATCTGGATAGGAAAAGAGGCCCTTAGCAAATCATGGTTGTCTGCACATCCCAAAACCAAGTTGCTTCTGGACCCTTAAGGAGCACTGATGATGGAAGAACAGATCCAGTCTGTGGTTAGCCCTGGAACCAAGCCCAGCCCAGCACTCAGAGACCTTGTTAAAAAAAGTTAGTGGCTGAGTTTGCAGCAGCCCCTTGGGGGACTAGGAACATGAATTAGTTCACCGTTTGATCAGATGATTCTTTTCCTAGTGTCCTATGATTTGGCTCTTGTACTTGAGCCACCTTGATGTGAGTTGTCTGCCCCCCCCACCCCCGAGCCATGCACAAAGTGAGTTTGAAAACACCTTGCTCACAACCCAATCCTATCTACACTTTCCTGGGAGTAAGCCCTATTGACTCTAATGGAACTTACTTCTGAGAAAACATGCATAGGATTGGGCTCTTAGACTCCAGTATTCAGGAGAGAGTATCCTGTAGGGCTTTTAGGCTTGGGAAGGGAGTTCGGATGTGGTCATGATCCAGCCACACGCAAGTCTTTTGAAATCCTATTGATATTAATGGCAGGGAGTGAAAATTTGAACCATGCAATGCTGAGCAGCATCTGCTGATCACTCTCCCTATTCAAGAAAAGAAACTGGAAAATTCTCCCTCACCTTGAATACTTTTGGTTGGGGCATGATTCAGTCGAAGGCATGTTTGTGTATTTGATGCTGCTTCCATGGGGATGGTTTAAGAAAATTATATGGTGTAATGCAGCTCCTTCTTTTGACCATAGGAACTCCTGCTAAGCCAAGCACCCTCCTCCCCCAGGTAGAGACAAGATTTATTAATCAAATACGTTGATGTTTAAGGAATACTCATTATCAGCAATCTAGAACAAACTAATATGATAGACCAGTGATGGCAAACCTTTTAGTAACCGAGTACCCAAACTTCAACCCAAAACCCACTTATTTATTGCGAAGTGCCAACATGGCAATTAAACCTGAATACTGAGGTTTTAGTTTAGAAAAAACAAATCGTACATTAACATCTTTTGTCTTTAAAGAAAAACACAATAACAGAGCTTTCAATGATACAACCTTTTATTGAAAGGTCAAAGTCTGCATTTGGCCTGCTTTTGAACCATTAATGTGATTTTTGCTGTTGTATGCATGCTGATAATTTGTCTAACCTTGGTTCATACTTTGTAAGTTTGAGAGCAACACATGCAGCACTCAGGTCATCTGTTAGTCTGTTTCTGGTGTCAGATTTGATATCATTCAAAGCTGAAAACAGCTGCTCACAAGCATAAGATGATCCAAACAAAGTAATCCCAAGTACTTTCATTGACTTAAAATTATTTGGCAGAGAATTCCACACTGCTGTCCTTTGTCATCCCTTCTATCCTCTCAAGTGTTTCACGCAGGTAAAGAGGGTACACAGTTGCTCTCCCCTACTTTAAAAGATGGCTTTTTGCCTAGGAGCCAATTAGACAAGGTTAAACATAAGGAAGGTACCAAAGTTACACTGAATAAGAAGGGCATTTCCACTACCTAGGGAGAAATGAACCTTAGCAAGTGTAGTGTAGTGGCTAAGAGACATCAACTATCTGCAACAGGAGGATAATAATACTGACCTACCTGAGAGTTACTGCATGTATGGACATGACAATGACAAGACAGGTCAGCATTTTTGAAGTGCTGCATAAATACTTATTAATACTTATTACCACCCCCTGTATAAATACAACAGCAAAGGAATAGGGCAGCAGGCACAATTGAACAGGGAATGTGCACAGTGATCCTGTGACACTTTGCTCAGAATTCAGTTGAAAAAAGGCTTACTTCTGAGAAAGCCTGCACCAGATTCATGCCCAAGTGAAAGAGAGGTGGGGGTGGAACGAGGACAACTACAGACTTGGGGCCCAATCCTATCCAATTTTCCAGTGCTGCTGCTGCTGTGCAAATGAAGTATGCACTGCTTCCTGTGGTGCGGGGGGGGGGGTGCAGTCACAGAAGCCTCCTCAATGTATGGGAACATTTGGTCCATTACCTTGGGGTGCACAGGTGCTGGAAAGTTGGGTAGGATTGAGCTCTAAGGGCCTGTCTACTTAGATGTAAACCCCATTATAGTCAGTGGGGCTTACTCCCAGGCAAGTGTGGACAGGACTGCAGCCTGAAGCTTCCACCTGATGCCCAATTTGCGGGGATGAAGCCCCCAGGCAGCCAGTGAACGTGCCCAGGACAGAGAGCCCGAGAGTGACTGAGGAGCATCGACCCAGCTTCGATGGCAATGACATGCTCCCAGATCTAAGCGCTGGATCTCCGCCTGGATGGCCAACTGCTGCTGCTGCTGCTGCTTGTTCATGGCGGAGGCAGGCGCTCCAACAACCACCCTGCCCGCAGACCCACTGACCAACCAAGGCAGCCAACAGCACCCCCCAGCAGCCGGCCACTCAGCCCGGCAGCCAGCACGCACCAAGCCCCGGTGCTGTCAGTCATCCCTACTCCGGCCGAGGAAGCCCGGGGTCACAGGAGGGGGCCAGGCCATGGAGAGCTGCCGCCCGCCCCTCGCAGTCAACACCCCACCGGGCCTCCAGAGCTGCCGCCCCGTGGCTTTCTGGGGCTTCAAACTCAGAGTTGAAACTCTGTACTGGGGCGACAGTGCGCGTGCCCACGGAAAGGGCTTTGAGTGTCCTCTGTGGCACGCGTGCCATAGGTTCGCCATCACTGTGATAGACAAACAATGCAATCTTACCTGACTAAATCCTATCTGAAACTGTATCGTTCCAAAGAATATCAGAGACCACCTTTCAATAAACATATTAATTCAATATGATGGTACAAGTGAACGAACAGAACAGGTTAACACTGGACAAGGTGATATCTCAAGTTTTTTTTCTTTCTGTTAAAAGTGGTGAGTCTAATTGACCGCATGTATTTTGATTTTTAAGTCATTTCATTCTTTGGGCTTAAGAACAAGGAGCAACAACACCTGAAAATAAGTCACGTTGGGCTGACAGTGCAATCTTAGACATGTCTAATCAGAAGGAAGTTCCACTGAGTCCATTGGGACCTACTGCCACGTAAGGGACCAATCCTATCCAACTTTCCAGCACCAGTGCAGCTGCAATGCAGCCTTAGGATAAGGGAAAAAACGTCCCCATATCTTGACAAGGCCTCTGAGCCTGCCTCCTCAACACAGGATGCAGGGCATGCCCCATTGGCATGGCTGCACTGGCACTGGAAAATTGGATAGAATTGGGCCCTAAGTGTGTACAGACATCCATGATATCCCCAGATCCGGTATCTGTGGAACCAATTCACTTTTATTCTTACCAATAGTGCTAAGAATGAATGTATCTTGCTTTTACAGGGTATTATAAAACTGAACCTTATAGACAACAAGCAGGCAGGCACCCTGCATGCAAGGGGGACACAGGAGAACATTAACAGGATGTAGAAAGCTTCCTGTTGAAGGTGTAGACTGGGTAAGGCAGTTTTGTGCGATTCTGCCAGGTCCACACTGTAGCTGTCATGCCCAAACTTAACTTGAATGATTTGTTTTCAAGCTAGACCACTGGTATCAAATTTGGTTTGATAGGCAGAAAGAACAGTTCTGTTGTTTAGGCATGGGCTCAGAATGGCAGAGTTTATACCAGGCTTGGCCAAGCAAGAGGTCTGTGTTTGCCCAACAACCTCCTTGTGGCTTGTTTGATCTCCTTGTTCCTCAGTGTGTAGATCATGGGGTTCATCAGAGGGAAGACTGTTGTGTGGAAAATAGCCACCACCTTGTCAAAAGGAAAGTCCAAGAAGGGGTGGCAATAGATATAGATGGCAGGACCAAACATGATGAAGATGATGATGATGTGGGTGATGCAAGTGGAAGCAGCTTTTCTCTTCCCTTCAGAGGAGCCCATCTTCACCTTGACCAGCAGGGCTCCATAGGAGATGAGCAGGAGGATGAAACACATCACACTGGACAGGCCACTGTTGAAGAACATGAAGAATTCCAGAGCATAAGTGTCATTGCAAGCCAACTTGACAATCTGGGTGATATCACAGAAGAAATTGTCCTACTCGTTGGGTCCACAGAAAGGGAGTGGGACAATAAAGATGATCTGGATAATAGAGTGCACGAAGCCTACACCCCAAGAGGCCAAGACCAGAGTCCAACAGACTGCTCTGGTGATAAGACTGGCATAGCGCAATGGGTGACAAATGGCTACATAGCGGTCAATGGCCATAGCAATGATAAGGATGACCTCAGATCCCCCCAGCAAGTGAAGGAAGAAGATCTGGACTATACAGCCTTTGTAGGAGATTGTTTTGTGACTGGAGAAGAAATCAGCAAACATCTTGGGTGGGGTGACAGAGCAGTAGCAGATGTCCAGGAAGGCTAGATTGGCTAAGAAGAAGTACATGGGGGAGCTCAATTGGGGGTCGCTTTGGATGGTCACGATGATGAGGATGTTTCCTGGCAGGATCAGTGAGTAGAAGACAAGGTAGAGAACAAATAGGAAGAGCTGGGCCTCTCTTGCCTGAGAGAGACCCAACAACACAAACTCTTTCACAATGGATTGGTTTCCATTCTCCATCTTGCTGCTGCCATCTTCTACAAAATATGGGGACAGAACAGTGTAAATAAGAAGAACATTCGATAGAGCTCTGTGCTCTATGGAGTGTGTAGAGGAGTGTGATTGTTCACTTCTTCTGCTACCTTTAAACCACCCACTCACACTATTACTCAGGATTTGTTAATTAATTTTATTCTTGTTTTTATATACTAATTTTTTAAAAGTTGTTTCAGTGAAGACTTCAAAATTCCATTATAAAAAGTTCTACCTATTTTAAAAATGTCATTATAAATGTTTTTAAAAATCAAATGTGCCTTTTAGGGGTATACCCTGTACATACCTGAAAGTGTATACATATCTGTGACATTGCACTGAAATCTACGTAGAAAGTCTGTCCCATTAGGCAAGACCCATCTCTGCTGGTGACCAGAAGTACTTAGCTGAAGTGCTAGCAGAATGCTTGGAAGCAGCAACAAAGGTGGCAACCCAGGGCCACTTATGTTCTTCAGTGTCCCTTTTCCTTACAGCTCCTCTCTGACTACCTCCTCTGCTTTTGCTCATTCCTTGGATCTCACTCTCTCTCTCTCCCTCTCCCCCCTCCCTCTTCCTCCACAGAGCAAGTTGATACTGGAAGCAAGGCTTACTATGTTTAGTGAAACATACCCCAATGAAAGGGTGCCTAGGAGGGCAGTTGCAACATAACTCCAGGCATGTTTACTTGGAAGTAAGTCCCATTCTTCCCAATGGAGTTTACTTCCAGGTAAGTTTAGGATCCAGGTAAGTTTAGGATTGCACGTCTAGGATTGCAGCCTGGCAGCCCAATCCTATGCATGTCTACTCAGAAGTAAGTCCCATTAGAGTCAATGGAGCTAACTCCCAGGAAAGTGTGGATAGGATAGGGCTATCAAGGCTCTCTGTTCTCCTCAGACTGGAAAAAAGAAGGAATCAGCAAAGCGGATAAGAAGTTGGAAGAAGTTAGAGAATAAAAGTTGAAGGGCCCTCTTGGTATTTTGCTACAATCGCTTGAAGGCTGGGGTTTACTTTGAGGATTTGTGTGCTGCCTTTCAATGATATAAAGAACCCAATCAAGGTGGCTAAAAAGAGGCTTAAAAGGTAATTCTCAACTAGTCCAAATGAATTTAAACACACATATGTGCCTGCACAAAGGGTGTTCATTGTTGAAATAGGCTACGGAGTCCACGGGCAGAGCAACCATTTGAATATCACAACAGAGCAGTGGTTCTCACATATTTAGCACCAGGACCCATGATTTAGAATGAGAATCTGTCCAGGACCCACCAGAAGTGATATCATGACTGGGCGTGACATCATCAAGCAGGAAAATTTTAAGAATCCTAGGCTGTAATCCTACCCACACTTACCCTGAAGTAAGTTTCATTGACTATCATTGTTAAAAGCATATACTGGTAGCCTGTTCAAAGTACAGGTCTGTAACATTTCCCCAAATGCAGTCACATACCATGGGAGCATCAAGTCTAATATATTAAAAATAAACTATTTAATTGAATGGGGACCCACCTGAAATTGGCTCGCGACCCACCTAGTGGGTCCCGACCCACAGTTTGAGAAACACTGCAATAGATTAATATTCCAAGGAATACTGCTGTTTTATTGTTTTGCATTATGTAAGCTGCCTTGAGATTCCAGAAAGATGGAGTATAAATTTTTTAAATAAATGATTTTTGATTGCGTTCTTGTTGTATAGTCAGTACGGAGGCCCGCATGGGCTGACACTGTGCTTCCATGCTGGTTGGAGAGGCCCTGGCCAGGTGTGTGTGTTAGAATACAGCTTAGGTCACCCAGGCTAGTTCCACCTCCTCTCCAGGTCCAGGTCTGCCCACCAGCCTGCTTTTCCCTTTCCCCAAAATGCCCCTTTCTAACCTCCTGCCACCCTCCTCAGCCCCCTATGCTGGCCAGCCTAGCTGGGGCAAACTTACCCTTGCCCCGTGGGGGATCGAGCACAAGGAGACTGATGTGTGTCCTTGCGCTGGCCTAGTCTGCTCACAAGGAGTTGCAAACGTGCTTTCCGGCATATTTTTGTTACATGCCCAATGCATTATTGTTGCATGCTCCATGCTTTCCTGAGAGGTGAATTGTTAAGGAGTCAGTGTTGTGGAGGAGAGAGCACAAGAGATTTAAAGTGCAATCCTAACCGACTTTCCAGCACTGACATAGCTGTGCCAATGGGGCATGCACTACATCCTTCAGAGGGGAGAAGGTCAAGCAGGCCTCCTGAAAGTAAGGGCATATTTGTTACCTGATTTGGGGGCTGCATTGTGGCTAGGTCAGTGCTGGAAAGTTGGTTAGGATTGTGCTCTTAGAGCACAATCGTAACTGGGATTGATGAGAAGAAAGTGAAAGACATAGAAAAATGGATGATTTTCAAGGGTTGCTTACCATTCATAAGTAGTATAAGGGACCCACCTTCTGTCAAAATACCGGAACCACATGACCGGATGCAGAAACCGCTCCCCCCTCCCCGCCCCCGGAAGCACGTGACCGGATGCGGAAATACGTCAGCGGAAACCACGCCCCGGAAGGGGTGGAGGGTGGGCATGTGACCCCTCTAGGAACTCCTCACGAGACCCCTGACCACGTGGTGGAGGTTTCAGAATGGCAGGACCAGGGTGGAGGGTGGCGCCCTTCGGGCGCCATTTTCTGCGCCGCCCCCCGGAAATGGGGTGCCATGTGACCCCTGTAGGAACTCCCCTCGGGACCCCGGACCAATAGGAGGGGGTTTTAGGGACCACAGGACCGCTGCGTGGTGTGGAGGGTGGTCCCGAGGATATGCCAGGGCATGTCTGGACGAGGGGGGAAATTTAAACCGCTGGGGAGAGGGGAAAAACCCTCTTTCTTTTGCAACCAGTAGAGACTTACCACAACAAACAAGCAAAAATAAATAAATAAATAAAATGGAGAGACCCGTGGAACTTGACTTGCCAGAGTGCTTAGGGACGACAATCAATTTTTATAATCTGGAGCCAGAGCAAGGTGTTGCAACAATAGACTGGGCTGCATATTTGAATCATGGCGAACAACTGAGTGAGAATGCAACAGCCACAGTCGCAGCCACTGTGGAAAATGCACCGGTCTCTTCCCTAGAGACACCCAAGAGGCCTACAGAGCCAAGCAACCATGCAGCAGCCCCACTGCGAAAAAAGCAGAGGAAGCGTTATCACAGTACCAGCTCAGACGATTATGAAAAACCCTCTCTACACCTTATGTACAAGCTTGCCTTAAATGAAGAAAGCCGCTGTTACCCATCTGTCCCATGCAGGTGTGATAAAAACGAGAACAATGTTGGACAGCATGACGCTGTGGAATCTTTGAAAGCCAAGAATGCACAGGTAAGATTCTTTTGGAGTTGTGAACAAAAAAAAAAAATGTTTTAGGATGTGTGAATAGTTCTGAAAGAGGGGTCTAATCAATTTTAAATTATTTTAAGGAACCACCTGTGGAGAAAGAGGGCCCCAGCTTACCTGAGAACAGACAGTATTTGGTAGGTGACCTTCTGGGGGTGGGGTGTGGGGGGGTTTGGTTATATTTTAAAGAAAATTTAATATTTGGCTAAAAATATTTTGCAGGATCTTTTAGAAAAACAAGAATCTTTCGTTACACTGAGACATCTGTTAGGACTGCAATTGACAGAAGCGGATAATGTCCTACCAAGAAACTTCTCAAGTGCAACACGTGGAATAGCCAGAGCAGTTGTTCACAGCGTGCTGAAATTGTGCTTACAGAACTACTTACATGAGCTGTGTCAAGGCTGCCAGGTGAATGCCCCTGGGCAGCTAGCACATGAGTGTGTCAACTGGAGACAGTCTGATATAGACACAATGTTGAGAGAACTGTGTTGGAACTTGAATGTACCCGCCATACTGCATCTTTTGACAATATTATTGAAATTAACCACAGGAGGAGTGTTTTGTTTGATTATATGTAAAGATGGACAGGCTGCAGTTAACACGCCTGATGGATACAAACTCCTATACCAGGAAGATGTTCAAAGGTGTATTTCCTTCTGACCAGCTGCCTAAAAAGAAACTTCTGCAGAGACCACTGGGGCTAGTGGTCAACACACATCCACACAACCTGCCTGGAGAACACTGGCTCGCGATATACCTGACAGAAGACAACCACGGTGAATTTTTTGACTCCTATGGACACCCCCCAGACCACCCCCGCCTCCCCAGAGCCATCATGACATTTTTAAGAAAAAACGCCTCTGTAACGACATTTCAAACAAGGCAACTACAGGACCCAGACGCTGTGACCTGTGGGTACCACTGTGTGTTTTTTCTGGACCAGCGCTGTAGGGGCCGGAGTTTTAAACAGATTCAAGAACTGTATTCTGATGATTTACCAAGGAATGACCAGATGGTGGTGCAATTTGTAAAAAAGGAGAGGAACATGCACCGATCTGCCCCCTGTGTTTTTCAACATGCCCAGACATGTGTCTCCTGTAATGATTTTCATGGCCGTGTTTCTCAATAAAGTGCCCCCCCCCCGGCTTAAAAATGAAATTTATGTGCCTGGTTTATTTGTTTGTTTGTTAATAACAAGGCAAAGGCAGTGGGGGTGGAGTTAAAAGCTTATTTTATTCATAAGCTGAGCCAATTAAAGGTGTTAGATTGTCTTTGCTTTCTAGAAGATCTCCTGGATGGGGTGGGCACCTGTGGCAACTCTGTAACAGGGCCTGGATTTTTCATGTGTTCCAAAATGTCCTTGATGGTGGGATTCCCAACAACTGTGGATGGAACATTAAGTTCAGCCATGGCCTAGAGAAATAAATCCCATCCTTTAGGGATGCGCCGGGCAGGCAGAGCATGAAACTGGGTGATCCCCTTCACCAAGTCCTGCATATTGGAACCAGGAGCAGGTTCCCCTCTGTAAACAAAAGCACCTTTTTCATCCCAGGATGAAATACTTTGATTCTGCTTCATTTTGTTTAACAGCAGCCACGCTTTGTTCTTAAATCAGGCAGGCAGGCTGTCCAAGACCTCATGAAAGATACCTGCGTGAGTTGCAGGGGATTCTGCAGCAACAGCACCGGGCTCAGGGGCTGATGGTAAAAACAGACTGAGTTTTTCCTTTTCAGTGTCAGCCTGTTTGACATGGACCAGGTATTTTTGAAGCAGTGCAGTATATTGTTTAGCTTTCTTGTCCTGGGACAAATCCCACCTCTGAAGAACACCTTGCATTTCACCATCTAAGGAATACATGGCTGCAGCCCTGATGTTTTCCTCTCGTGGAGTAGGTGCCTTGAGTTGCTCTAGCTGGTGGCTAGGCACAAGGTACATTTTTTCAGCATACTCCATTACTGGCTAGTTAAAAGGCCAGTTATTAGTGGAATAGCAAAACTTAGTAAGGGGCCAAGAAAACTGCCCGACTGCTTAACAAGTTGCTTCTTTCTTTTCAAAGACAGCCTTTTATTGCTCAGTCTTTTGATAAATGCAAGTTTTTTTCTCAACACTGATATCTGCCGGGCAGATAGAGGTACGTTGCCTTTTAAAGTATTGAGCGCTATTTCTGAGATGGCAGAAATTAAGTCACATGAAGCATGAGACAGAATGAAGTGTCTCTGGCGCGGGGAAGCCTTGATCAGCAGTTTTAAAAGGGGCAGATTTCTCTTAACGCAGTTAGACATGTTGTGGGCTGGCGGGCAGTTACAAGTGAGAAGCCAGGTGCTTAAGTCACCTCCTTTTGTTATGGGTTGTGGTTTTTTTCATAATATATACAACAGGCCAATCAGGGGGAAACAACCCCGTTCTTAGTCTGTAAGCTTCCGGGGTGGTTGCGCACAAATCCACCAATAGATAACCATAAGGCTTGGTGGTTGCATCCTGGAAACTCTCCATGAAAAACTTACTGTTTCCTGGGTACATCTGGCGGGCCAGCGTTATGACCTGTAGTTTATCCCTGGGGTTTTTGAACAGTACCATATATTTTGCATTTAGGGTGGTCGTGCGACTGGTTTTCCCCTGGCAGAATATATTCTGTGTGATGAGAAAAACACTTAGATTACGGAGATGTACATATTTTGTAAAGACGTCGCCAATTTCCGCGCTGTTAGAAGCAGAGGTCATTAGATCATCCAATATGACAAAGTTCACTTTATTTGGGGGGAGCAACTGGTCATCACTGAAGGATTCAGGAAGACCCTCCATGAAGCGAATATGGGGGTATTTACACAGGAGTTCTTTGTACACAGGTTGCCAGCAGCTGTAGCACCAAATAATATTTTCAGCCATAACAGAAAACACAGTATCAGCATTATCCAGCATATTTTTTATAAAGTATGTTTTCCCGCAGTGGCTAGGCCCAGCTAGAATGGCTGAAAACGGGTGCCTCCAGTGCACATCCATCTTAAAAGCCGTAAGGCAGGGTTTTGAAATCTTTAACCAGAACCCTCTTGTCATATACTACCTTTAGTGTTTCCTTTAGGGGCCCTGTTTCAATATTCCACTGCTTTTTATTTCTCAAAATACCCATTTGCTGTACAACAATTTCTTTAGGATTTGACCCGTAGTCCAGAACCATCTGTTTCAGGCTATGAAAATTTACATGCTCTGAATTAGCCGATGTCAGTGTTATTCCTTTAACCTTCATAGACAGTTTTTGAGAAGGATATAAAGAATAAGCATATGTCTTCGGTCCAGATGAAACAAACTCTGTGATACGCTCATGTGGCGGGATCTCGCTTGTCAGATCCCCTAAATAGTTGCCTAAGGGAGGGCACCATGCCCCTGGGCGGTGTACAAATATCACAGAGTCTGTGTCATGGTACAGACACCTCTCCTGTAACCTGTCTAACAGGTTATAAAGCTCCAGCCGGGCATATGCAGTTGTAAAAGCCCCTATCAAAACATTAGTTTTCCCAGACAGTGTAAAACGCTCCTTAGCATGGCGCCACGATACACTCACAGTTTCATCATCAATAATTTCAAAGCCTGAGACTTCATAGTCTTGAGAAAAGGCATAATCCATGAGCTCCGTAGGGTCCCTCACAATGGTGGTATTCAGAAGGTTTGAACGCTGTGCAAACTTCCCCCACAAAGAGTTTAGAAACAGTTTTGCTATTTGACACTTTGCTGGGTTCACAGCGATATGATCCGGGCGTAATTGAATCCCTTCTCTCTCATAGTAATCATTAATATATTTGTTTTGTTTCTCCACATCTGTACACCACCCTGGATACCCTGAAGCCTCCTGTTTCTGGCGCAAGTGCATTTTAATGTAATCTGAAAACAGATCCTCAGATTTGTTTTCAAAATGCCATATTTCTAAAATTTCCAAAACTGTGTACCCCTTTTCTATAGCCTTCATTAACTCCACACTGCACCATGTGCCTTCTAGGGATCTTTCGTCATCTGTGTGGTGGCACGGTTCCTGCTGCCTAGCCTCTGCGCATGTGCGGCACAGAGGAAACATGAGTTTCTCCCCCACCCTCACTGGTAATACTGGGAAAAAGAGACCTCTTGGAGGGAGCACTCTAGTTTTCACAAGACCAAAGTAGTCAGAGAGAGGTCCAAAATTATTAAATATGATTTCTGGATGCCCAATTGGATAAAGTTTAGTCTTATTGACAAAGGGGTATAAACTTGTGAAATCATAATAACAGATCTCTTCACCATCTGTAGGCTTATAATACAAAGTTATGGCATTGGTTCTGCCCCCAAAAAGCGCATCCCGGGGTTTTAAAGCCTGTGGGAATTTTTTTTCACTTAGAAACCCCCTAAGCTCAGCATCTGTTTGACACATCTGGTGCCACTCGTGCTCTCAAATGGTCCTGACATCAAACCCCTTGTTTTTGAGATCGGCTGCTTTAAATTGGGTTTTGTAATGGAGGTCACGAAAGCTTGTACCAGTCATGGGGTTTCTAGCATTCTCATAGTAACAATTAGGACACCCATGAAAAAAACAGCCGTTAAATTCAAAGGCAGTTGGCCTGCCCTGGACAACTGCAAACCCATCCAGAAAATAACTCCCCACCTGGTGTTCACCTCCTTTTAGAGCATGCCTGATCTCAATTCCTTCTTTACGTTCAAGATACTGAAGCCACTGTATGGCCGGAGTGGAAAATCTCTTTGTCTGTCTGTGGTAATTGTCCCAGGGGAGAAGAGCAATAGTTTTTTTTTTTAGGAACATGTATCTAAACATGGCCATACAAACACTAGCAAGTGTCAACAACTGGAAAGGATCTATGCCCTCATTCTTACCCTCTCCTTTAGTCATAGTTAGGATTTCCTCCCTGTACAAGAGGCAGGCCTTCCTCAATATTTTTACATCCTGCTGGCAATAGTGCGCAAGCTCTCTCTGGAGATCAAAAGTGTTATTTTTGTTCTCCTCATACCAGGAGAGAAAATCCTTCTTCTCACCTGGCATCATATTTTCAGGCCCATAATATTTTTTATCAGGAAAAGTTCCCACATAAGTGCTGTTTTCAGCCGTGTTAAAAAAATGTGGAAAAAATCCTTTACACCCCTCAAACCCCATAGCCTGTGGGAGTTTTGACAGCTTCATGGGAAGAAATTTTAAACTATCTATAAACCTTATGCCCAGTCGTTTTACAGCCACACACATCAGCTTGCCCCCCTGCACAATGAGATCTATGTCCATTTTTTCAACCAGTAGTTCCCGAACTACAAAATAAGAATCATAACCTTTGGCGTTATGGGCCAAAAAGGTGTAGTTCTTGAACTTTTTGTCAATAAACTTTTTAACAAAGGCAGAAATGCACCCCTCCCCTTTGAACTCCCAGGTATCTTTTTCCTCCATACCCATTGCAAAAATGTAGTTGACTACATGGGTACCTGTGTCTTGAGAGCATTCAAAATCATAAAAGATATACCGTTCTGATACCTCAACTTCCTTAAGAGGGGGCATGAAGCACTGGTGTCTCTTTATAGGGCCAAGTGGTTCTTGGCATTGCTTGCAGCACTTTACTGTGCATCTGTGTTTTCTAGGGAGATATGCCTCACAGGTGTCACACATAATTTTAGCACCACAATCTATCTTGTTCTCAGCTGCCAGTTCTTTATGTCTTGCCAGGCAGCGTGCAGATTTTGCTAATAATTTACAAGTGTCACAGCGTTGTGCTTTGCCCGGTGCACACTGGGGTTCCAAACATAAATGGCAGCGATATGCACAGTTGTGCGTATGGGTATAAGCATTTCCACACAGAGTGCAGTAATTTTTTCTACCAAAGAACCCTTTCATGTTTAGGATCCCATAATAATGGTCATCGTGCAGCAGCAGAAAGCAGGACTTAGGATATATAGGGGGCCCTGTTCTAAAAATACCCCACCCTTTATTGCCGTGTATGACCACCCCGATATTCACATGTAAATGGCTTTCAAAGATTGGCACATCTGTTAACATAACTTTTGCTGAGGCATAATACACAACTCGTCATACATTTGTCTGGTGTCCTGCATTAACTGTGTTACAGTTTTCCCAGGTGCTAGGACTGCTAGAAGACTTCCCCCAAAACACAGGTTATCACCAATGTTACCGAGGTCCACAAGGTGGCGCCGCTTTTTATGTATGATTTGGCTATAGAGTATAGAGCTGACCACGCGTCTACCACACCCCCCCTTATTTCTGATTACACTCACTATGAGGCGTAGTGTACCATCAAGATGAATCTCAGTGTTGCTCTGCATAAGATGTGAGAGTTGGTTCAAAAAATCTTGAGCACTCAGAGCCCCTCTATGCCTTCTAACAGAAAAGAGTGGGTCATTTAACCCCCCGCCTTCTAGGCGCATCTGAACCAGATCGCCATCTTGCAAGAGGCCATTTAATTCATCAAATAGCTGTTGAATACAATTGCTTATTGCCTCTTGCACCAGAAGGGGGTGGCCCAGTTGCTCAAGGTTTTGAAACCGAAAAGACATTCCAATTCGGAAAACTGGTAAATGGGGGGCATGCCACTCCCACCGATTCACCCTCTCCAGATAGACTTTTGAGGGGTCATTATCGGAATCTGATTCAGCACTGTGAGATGTTCCTGAAGCAGGACCCTGTGTTTCTGGAACATGTGGGGGTGCGTGGTCTGATTAGAAGCTGTGAGATGTTGTTGGAGAGACTGGTAGCTCTGGGGAAGGAGAACCGGTGTCATCAGATTCCACTGAATCAGTGAGTCCTTGATCAACAACCAGGTTTTCTGGTGTGGGTTGGACCCCTGCCCCAAATTGGCTCAGAACCCCTGGGTAAATTTGGACATGTTTAATTTCTTCTAGGAATGCTACAAGCTCAGCCTTTTCCAGAGTCCCAGCTATGAATCTAGACCAGTGTTCTTTCAAACGGGCATTCAATGCTGAAACTTGTGTTGTGATCAAAGAGGTGAGGTAGCGTTCTCTTTCCTGTATGGCGTTCCTGCAGTCTGAAAACATGTATCCTGTCTCCATTTGCTCATGGCTGATGCTTGGCAGTGGGGTAGTGTCAGTAGCCTTTTTACACGGGGGCTCATCTTCACATGTGCTCTGTGTTGCAACACGTTTTTGAGGGTTGGCAGCTGTAGGGAAAAAGAGCACATTAAGAAACCTTTCCAAAGGACAATGGGAGGCTGTTGGGGAAAAAACATTTTTAAAAATGCGCTTTTTAAAAGGACTTACCTCTCTGGGGGCTGGTGCTGGTGTGTGACTTTGGTCTCACAGCCTTAGAGCCTTCCCCTGGAAAACAAACATCAGGACATTAAATTTTTTAAATTGTCTGAATGCTGTGGAAACCCCCCCTCCCCCAATATTTAAAACAGACCTGTGCGCTGCAGTGCCTGTATGTGTGTGTGTGTTTTGTTTTTGAGAGAGTTAACGCCCATAAGAACATAAGGACAGCCCCGCTGGAGTGGCAGGGAGTTCCACAGACCAACCACATGCTAAGTAAAGGCTGCTGGGAAGGATGACATTTTAAAATGGGCTTTTTAAAAGGACTTACCTCTCTGGGGGGTGGTGTTGGTGTGTGACTTTGGTCTCACAGCCTTAGAGCCATCTCCTGGAAAACAAACATCAGGACATTAAACTTTTAATTTTTTTTTTATTTTAAACAACTGTCTCAATGCACTGGAAAAAACTGTATTTAAAACAGGGGCGGGTGTATGGGTACCTCTGTGAAAGGTATAATGTCCCATGGGTGCACAGATTGTTCTGGGGGTTGCAGCAGTATCTGAAAGAAAGAACAACAAAAATTTAAAAACGGACTAGCCCTAAACAGGTGTGAACACAGGCCTGCATGCAGAGCAAAATCATGGCCTGGGTCAAGGATCCTTACCTAGGGCCACTGTGTGTCTTGGTTGTCTTGGTGGCATTGGATCTGGGGGGGGAAGAGCTTTAGTGTTTTGTGAAACAAGAAAAGGGCCTCCCCCCTTTTTTCTTTTTCTTTTTAGCTTTAAACAGTAGGAATTACCTCTCTGGGGAATGCTGGAAGGGGCTGCCTCTCCTAACATGGGTTCATCCAACCATGCTGAGTCAGGGAAGAGAATAGACATTGATTGCCATTTTTATTTCTATTTTTTATTTATTTTAAAAAAGGTGCAATTTCAGACTAATAATCAAGAATACCGACCAGCCATCTGTGATTCTGTGAAGCCTCCTTGCTCTGCCATTTTCACAGTCACCTGGGTAGTAAATACTTGAAAAAAAACATTCAAGATTTAACAAACGGACAATGATTTCAGGCACATCACATAGATGCAAGCCCCATTCAGAAAATTAAATCTATAAACAGGACATTTTATAAACATTTATAATGTTTATAAACATATATAAACATTTTATAAACAGGACATTAAACCAGTCTTGCCATAGCAAAATGGGGAAAAAACAAACTGCATTTAGCAAACCCCATGCCCCACCAAACATCCACCCCCACCCCGCCCCCTTCCAGCAAAAGCAAGCACATGCTTTGCCACCCAAGATGGCGGCCAGGCTCACAAATGCAAGCCTCACTCAGAAAACTAAATCTATAAACAGGGAATTTATCCAGAATGCAGACAGCTTTCCCCCAAAATAGCTACCCAGATTCAAGGGAGCACAGCTAGCAACCAGGCTGACCCCAGCAAAACGGGAAAAAACAAACTGCATTTAGCAAACCCCATGCCCCACCAAACATCCACCCCCCTCCCCACTTGCATCAAAAACAACCACAGGGCTTGCCACCCAAGATGGAGGTCTGTATATACTCACCTGTGTGGGAGATAAGTCTGTCTACCCAGGTTCAGGTGGAGAGAGGAAGATGGTGGCTGAGATCGGTGCTTATATGGCTCTCTGCCTGGCCTCCTATGATTGGCTGCTCCTTTGGCTGCTTGCTCAGAATTCTGGGAGTGGTGTCCGCCTCCCCCCAGCTCCTGCAAAGAAAAGATCAGAGCCGCCCACCCAACCACCCCCCAAATCCAGCAGCTTCAGGTTGTTAATGAGCATGTGAGCTTGGGGAAGGTGTGCTGCTAAACTGTTTCCTTAGGTTTGAATTGATTAAATCACTGTTTAAATGGAGGCCTGTGCTGGTTTTCCACACCCTGTGACCAGCCAGCTGCTAAACTGTTTCCTTAGGTTTGAATTGATTAAATCACTCTGTTTAAATGGAGCCCTGTGCTGGTTTTCCACACCCTGTGACCAGCCAGCCTGTTTTGAAACAAAACTTTTTTTTTATTCCTGCTTTTACACATACAACATAAAAAAATGTACAGTGGCTACAAAAATCTAAAACACAGCAATATTTAAAAGTCAATCATTTCACAAGGAATCTATGATAATTCATTCTCCCCGTGATATGCTGCATGTGCTGTACAAACCTCTGATCTGATAATTTTAAAATCTTGTATAACATTTTTTGGGGTTCTGGCGCCTTGTGCACTGTTTCACTGAGGGACAGTGTGTATTGGATTGTTTCACAATCCACATCTAGACAGTGCATTGTAAAACCAAGCATTAAAATAAGATGCAGTATGGCGGGTACATTCAAGTTCCAACACAGTTCTCTCAAACTTGTGTCTATATCAGACTGTCTCCAGTTGACACACTCATGTGCTAGCTGCCCAGGGGCATTCACCTGGCAGCCTTGACACAGCTCATGTAAGTAGTTCTGTAAGCACAATTTCAGCACGCTGTGAACAACTGCTCTGGCTATTCCACGTGTTGCACTTGAGAAGTTTCTTGGTAGGACATTATCCGCTTCTGTCAATTGCAGTCCTAACAGATGTCTCAGTGTAACGAAAGATTCTTGTTTTTCTAAAAGATCCTGCAAAATATTTTTAGCCAAATATTAAATTTTCTTTAAAATATAACCAAACCCCCCCCACACCCCACCCCCAGAAGGTCACCTACCAAATACTATCTGTTCTCAGGTAAGCTGGGGCCCTCTTTCTCCACAGGTGGTTCCTTAAAATAATTTAAAATTGATTAGACCCCTCTTTCAGAACTATTCACACATCCTAAAACATTTTTTTTTTGTTCACAACTCCAAAAGAATCTTACCTGTGCATTCTTGGCTTTCAAAGATTCCACAGCGTCATGCTGTCCAACATTGTTCTTGTTTTTATCACACTTGCATGGGACAGATGGGTAACAGCGGCTTTCTTCATTTAAGGCAAGCTTGTACATAAGGTGTAGAGAGGGTTTTTCATAATCGTCTGAGCTGGTACTGTGATAACGCTTCCTCTGCTTTTTTTGCAGTGGGGCTGCTGCATGGTTGCTTGGCTCTGTAGGCCTCTTGGGTGTCTCTAGGGAAGAGATCGGTGCATTTTCCACAGTGGCTGCGACTGTGGCTGTTGCATTCTCACTCAGTTGTTCGCCGTGATTCAAATATGCAGCCCAGTCTATTGTTGCAACACCTTGCTCTGGCTCCAGATTATAAAAATTGATTGTCGTCCCTAAACACTCTGGCAAGTCAAGTTCCACGGGTCTCTCCATTTTTTTTATTTATTTATTTTTGCTTGTTTGTTGTGGTAAGTCTCTACTGGTTGCAAAAGAAAGAGGGTTTCTCCCCCTCTCCCCGGCAGTTTAAATTTCCCCCCTCGTCCAGACATGCCCTGGCATATCCTCGGGACCACCCTCCACACCACGCAGCGGTCCTGTGGTCCCTAAAACCCCCTCCTATTGGTCCGGGGTCCCGAGGGGAGTTCCTACAGGGGTCACATGGCACCCCATTTCCGGGGGGCGGCGCAGAAAATGGCGCCCTTTGGGCGCCACCCACCCCCCTGGTCCTGCCATTCTGAAACCTCCACCACGTGGTCAGGGGTCTCGTGAGGAGTTCCTAGAGGGGTCACATGCCCACCCTCCACCCCTTCCGGGGCGTGGTTTCCGCTGACGTATTTCTGCATCCGGTCACGTGCTTCCGGGGGTGGGGAGGGGGGAGGGGTTTCCGCATCCGGTCACATGGTTCCGGTATTTTGACAGAAGGTGGGTCCCTTATACTACTGATATGATATCATCAATTTGGTTGCATTTACCAATAAATCCTTCCATAAAGTCGAAGTTGGAGAGATGTTCCACCAGGCTCCTGGAGGAAAAGAGTTTGCCATTAATGAAAGTGCCATTGTGTGGAATCACAGGTTTAACCAGGTAGAAAGAACCATTACTGTAGGTAATGAATCATTACTGTAGGAAGAACCAAACTGTAGGTTTTACAGTTGCAAGTTGTAATCCAGGTTGTTGGGTAACTGTTGAGATACTCTTGGCTGCTCTTATAAAGCTGGTGGAGCTAGTTGATGATGGCATTTGCAATAAGATATATAGTCAACCTGCATCTTATTCAAGGGTTACATTCCAGAGTCGGCATGTAAAGTTAAAATTGCACATACTCAAAATTACCTTGCAAATCCTTTTATTCATAAAATACATGCTGTCTCATTAAAAACTATGATTGGTATGTGGGAAGTGAGACCTATAGAGAGAATAGCAGCTTCATTCTCCAGTCTCAGGCTCACTCTGGGGTAAGCATTTAATAAGTGGAATTGCAGGTGGTAAATTGTCTGCAGTGTTTAAACTGTTGGTTTTCTCTGATTTTTTTTTTTTTTGGTCAAGTGCATGTAATATACTTAAAGAGCTATTGTAATTATTTTTTATAGTCAACTGCACATGTCTTTAAATGCATAATTTGGCCCTTGTATGCTTGTTGGTTATTTTTCACGTAGGAGCCAAGGGGGCAGATAGGTCTGAATTGGGGCTGCACTGGGAGAAAAGTAAAAAAGTCCCTTTTCTTTACATCACCCTCCTGATGCAGATTGCCCCCAATCTGACACCACCTGGTTACAGACACCAATGATCTGAAAAGGGACAATCTACTCATTTAATGCATTGTGTAGTTTGAACCTCAGATACCATATGAAGTGCTTAAAATCTGCTCTATGAATGTGACATATTCAGACACTGCTCTCAAACATGCTACTTTTAAAAGCAGAAGAGTGCAGGGAAACATTCTACTGTCACCTTGCAGCTCTCCCCAGAGTGCTTAAGAGGTCTAATTTAAATTCATTGGGAAGTGAGTAGAGGGACTATGCATTCCCACTACAGGAGTGCATATATCTGTAACTGCATTGGGGTGGCTGATGGTATAAGTATCATGAAGCAATATGACAATTCTCCCCAGAAAACCTCTTCTGTTGTTTTGAGGTGCTGCCCCAATCCACATGTGTTGAGAGTTGTCGTCCTGGCCAGAGCAGAGTGGTTCGTCAGGTGGAGCCAGTTTGTTGCTATGACTGTGCTCAGTGCTCTGAAGGGAGGATTTCAAGCCAGATGGGTAAGAAAACACATTCAAAGCTAAATGGGGAGGCCATTCCGACGTTTGTATAAGTGATCTGCAGAAAGGACTGGTTCATATAGGCATAAATGCCTGCAATCACAGTGATCACAGAAATGGGTGAATGATGGGCCAATCTAGCCTCTCTTTCCTCTGGTGGAATATGTGTTGTGCCAGCAGAAAAAGAGGATAGGATTGGGCTGAAAAGTACTTTACGTTAGGCTCAGAGTTCCTGGGCTAAGATCACTTATGGTCAAATGGTGAATTTAATCTCGATCTTCCAGGGCCTTATTCTACCCACTGCACTACACTGCCTCTCAGGTTTTCAAGCTTTCTGAAGTTGTTCCTTGTGGTCCGTTTTAATAGGTATATGTTGCATTATTTCCAGAGGAATGCTATGTCCATAGAAATGTGTGATGCTGAATTAATTAGCTGAACTGAGACATGCCAGCTCCTATTCCACTGGTAAATCAGGAAATTCTATATTATTTATTGATTTATTTACTCCAAAATGAAAAGAAGAGATCTCACACTTGGAGAGAGCAGGGGAATATGATGAATATGATTTTTAATTAATGCTTTGTTCATTGTTTCTATGGTATACTACAACTTATGAAGTCTGATCATGATTCTCTGTCCATGATGTATCATTATAATGCCAAACTCAGCTAAACAAATCAAGCCCTGAACGTTAATCTGTTATCGGAATAAAAAGTTAAGGTAAAGGTTTCCCCTGCACAGTTGTGGTGCTCATCTCCATCTCAACGTTGAGGGAGCCAGCGTTGTCCGAAGACGTCTTCTGTGGTCATGTGGCCAGCGTGACTAAATGCTGAAGCACACGGAACTCTGTTATCTTCCCACTGAAGTGGTACCTGCTTATCTACTTGCATTCAGCACCGGATGACTCCAATAGTCAAAGCCAACAACGGGAGCATTACTTGCACCCTGTTCTTTGCTTTGCTGCTCTGCTTTCTATGTTCCTTTGTGTTCATTGGCTGTCCTGGGAAAGTGTCCTGCATTCGCCGGCAAACCTGGTTTGCCATCGCTTTCACTGGGGCTGTTTCCTCGGTGTTGACCAAAACCGTCACTGTGGTTCTGGCTTTTGTGGCTACAAAGCCAGGAAACCACATAAGGAAATGGGTGGGGAAGAGACAATGGTGTCCATTGTCGTTCTCTGTTCTCTTACGCAAACCGGCCTCTGTGCAGTATGGCTGGCCACCTCTCCCCCCTTTCCAGAGTCTGACATGCATTCTCAGATGGGCCAAATCCTCATGCAATGCAATGAAGGCTCTAATATCATGTTCTGCATTGTCTTGAGCTACATGGGGTTCCTGGCCATCATCAGTTTCACTGTGGCTTTCTTAGCCAGGACATTGCCTGATACTTTTAATGAGGCCAAGCTGATCACCTTCAGCATGTTGGTCTTTTGCAGTGTCTGGGTGTCCTTTGTCCCAACCTACCTAAGCACCAAGGGGAAATACATGGTGGCCGTGGAGATCTTCTCCATCTTGACCTCTAGTGCTGGATTGTTGAGTTTTATCTTTCTCCCCAAACTCTACATTATTGTGGTGAAGCCTGAGCTGAACACCAGGGAACAGCTAGTGCAGAAAAAGAATTTTAGCACTTGATTGATCACCTCCAATCTTTTTAAGCCTCTCTCTCCTCCCATTCAATATTGTGTCTTTTCTTTTATCCAAATGTTAACCTAAAGCTGTGGACAAGCTTGTGTCTGTTGCTATGTCTGTAAAACATTTAGGAGGTTTCAACCGTACAAGGAATAAACAAGGATGAACTGACTTTTCCAACTTGCTTATTAGCACTGACCCATTTCTCTCACAATAGCAGCAAAAGGGATTATTTTCTTTAGTTCTCCGAACAACAGTTGTGAAGATAATTTGTTGTGAAGCATTCATAGATTCCACTTAGACTGTAAATTGGTCCAACTGTTAGATATGGAAGAATCAGAGATGTCATTAAAGAGTTGCCTTATTTTTGCAGGTGCAGGTACTCTGCTAATATCCATAACAACACTGACACAGCTGAGCAGGCTGCCTCCTTGTGACAATGGCTGTCTGATGACAGCCTTGCATCACCCCCACATCCAAAATGTCATCCGTTCCCACTTCGTCCACCCAATTGATATAGAAATACAGGTATTTCTATACTGCCTTTCTTGGTCCTCAGATTTCTTCTTAGACTTTATTCAAGGCGGTTTACATAGGCAGGCAATTTAAATCCCCATAGGGATTTTTACAATTTGAAAGAAGGTTTCTATGTTTCAAGAAACCACAACAATCAGATGTTTCTTTCTTGATCTGGTTGCACATTCTGGCCTCCATCCTCCCATGCTCAGAGCAGATGGAATAGCTCGGCTCAGCTTGTCAGCTGCTTCAAGGTCGCACAGTGCCGGTGGCCTTGAACTGGTGACCTTCAGATGTTATCTTCAGGCAAATGGAGGATCAACCCTCTAGACCAGACCTCCTGCCCACCCCTGGTTAACACCCCTGGTTTAGCCAGTTGGCCACTTCTGGCAGGAACAGTACAGGTTTGGGGCTAGGAACAGGGATCTCATGCGCATCTATGGTATGTAAGGGCCTCAGGGGAAGCAAATACCCATCTCCAGGTGCTGTCTTGGGGATGCTGGCTGGTGACCCTTAAGGCCTGAATTGCCAGGTGCATCCTAAATGCTTTCCAGCTTGGGATGAGCTGAGCAATTTTGCTGCCTTGACCCTGTTTCCAGGGATTGGTGGGGAATCAGAGGTTGGCTTGAGCTGATCGCTGGTTGGAGCCAGGGTGCTAACACCCCAAGGGGGACATGAACACCTGCATCTGACTCCCTCAGGGGAGGTGTCCAGACCAAAGGGGGATGGGAGGAGCTCCCCAGTCAGGATCCACAGCATGATTAAGTTGAATGAATTCTGTCAGCAATGAAGTGGCCCAATTTATTGGATCTTGTCTCATGCAATTTGTGGTGGGTGCTTGTGCAATGCCCAGTGTGCATACAGTCCCTCAACATGTCTTATATGTTCTGCTGGTGGACAGGAGGGATCGACCACAACACATTCCACCACCAGCTTTAGCAAGAGAGAAAATTGGCACCATCCAGAGTTAAAAGCTGGAAGAACTACTGCCACCTCAGTGTCGAGCCTGGTGATATATTTTTAAAGAAAAGTTTAAGGTGCTTCCAAGAAGCTATGATGATCATAAAACTTGACCTGAGACTAACGATAGTCCATCGTACATACAGTATTTGCTAATTTCCCCCAAGGAAAATTGTGCTGGCTCAGGGTGCAGTTAGGATTGCACCCTTCATGTTGCATGCAAATAGGATCCTTTAAGTTCTCTGCTTCTGTCAAGGAGATTTTGAACAGGAGGAGAATTTGTGTCTGGAAGGGGCTTCTGTAGCCACGCACTTAGCGTAAGCTATTGATCATATAGTAGCTATGAATATAAATGTGCGAAATTCTACGGTGCTGGTAAGTCAAAATCACATCTTTTTTTGGCTGCTGGGGAAAAAAAAGATAAGGGGGAGAGGAGAAGAGAGGAACCCAGGAGTTAAAGCAGTCATGTTAGCAGTGATTGGAGACTCAGGACATTTGCACCAGCAGCTCCCAAGTGCCTGATGGTAGCACCCCTCTCATGCCATTGTAAATGGACTAACAGTAGCAGATCGCGAGATCCACTGCCATAAATGTGTGATCGAACTGACCTTTTGTCTATACTAGTGGCATAGCTAAGGAGGTTGAGGGGGTAGCAGTTGCACCAGGCATCAAGCTTTAGGGGGGCAACAAGTTGAGGTTGACACTAGTGACCAAATTGTGAAAGTCTTGGCATGTATGAATAACATCATCATGTTATATATCATTGGAAAGGTAATTTAATGCTGAATGCAATGAAGCAAACTGCATTGGAATATCTGTATACTATCAAAAGTTATGGCCGATTAACTAAAAATTGAAAAACCTTATGGTACAAAAAGTGGATTTTATTAAATCAAAACTGACCTATGAGACTAACTGTTCTGAGAGCCAATGACATGTTATCATGATACAGCATGAAACCAATAAGGTGATAATATGAGTCCATAATGTACCATAATATAGTTACCCCTGCTAACTGGGTAAAAAGGCACTTTTTCAAGTGGTGCCCCTCTTATATATATCAGCGGGGAGAGAATAACCATCCCTCTTCACCCCAGTGATGGAGATTTTAAAGGGTTAACCTAACTTCTCTCAGATGAGAAAAACAACCAAAATTAGGAGCCAAAGCAATGACTAGTGTTGCTGTTAAAAACAGGATAGGAAAGCCATTATGTCAAGTTGACCTTCACAAAAGAACATGTACGTCATAGTATCCTAAGAAGTAAAATTCCAGACTCTTGTGTAATCAAAGTTGCAGGCCAGAAATTTCTCCATAGATGGGTAACAGGCTTCCCAGTTAGGGCTGGAACCATGCACCAGTATGCCCAATAAGGAAGTGGAAGTCACATGCAATATCACATGAGTCCGTTGTTTGTTACAGAGTACAAGTAAGAAGGTCTGGGTGTGGTTCTCTGAGAAACAAAGGAACCAGCCAAAAGGGTAAAACTTCTGTATCCAACCTGTATCCAACCTGAATCTGAAATCTGTTTCTAACCTGTAAATAGCTGTAAATAAAAGTCTACATTTTGAAATCTAAAGGCTTTATGACTGTTTAGCATTGCGTAAGAGAACGAATCCTAAAAATATTTCCATCACCAGCAGAGTGTCTTGAACCAATCAGGGGCATACTTTTTATTTATTTACTTAAATAAATTTGATTTTGTCTGGTGTGGGGCTACAAATCTCTGACCCCAGGTAGCAGACTGATGCCTTAGTTATGCCACTGATTGGGGGGAGGCAGCAGAGCAAGTGGGTGGCAAGCTGCTGAGGGGAGAAGGCAGGTTTTCTCCCAATATTCACTTTTTAAAAAACTCAGGCATGACGTCACTTCTGGTTGTGACGTCACTTCTGGGTCAATATTTTGAGCTTGGCACCAGGCTACATGATCATTAGCTACGCCACTGGTCTATACAATGAAAATAGGAATCATGTGCATATTAAGTAAGGGAAATTGTCATTGCAGCTTTGTTCCAAAAAATATCACCAACTCCTGAGCTTTGTATTTGCAATCAATGAAATCAACGAGAATGCTGACCTCTTGCCCAACAAGACACTGGGATTTCAGATCGGAAAGAGTGCCACCAATTCAATGGGGACCTGTTTAGGCACTATGTATCTCCTTTTTGGAAGGCAAGGGAAAATTCTGAATCACCAGTGCGGCAGGGTACAGAAGTTAATGGCCATCATTGGAGGGCTGACGTCCCACAATGCCAACCAGATGCCCCACATCTTAAGGGTCTACAAGATTCCACAGGCATGTCCTTTCTTTCATAGGTACAGGCCCAGTCATTAGGTAAGGTAGAGGAACAGATGCATTTGTGTTTTTACTGCCCCCTCCCGAAAGTGGTCAAAGGACTCTGATCTAGCTACTTAGGGCTAATTCCTAGAAATGACTTGGGCGCCAGCCCAGGAGGGTCGGAAACGTACCATAAGACATGTTTGTGCTTCCTTGAGAGGAAGCCAGGCTGGCGCTCCAAGAAGCACTGGCCTGCAGAGGCTGACAGAAGCCTCTGCACTTGCTTCCTCTCTGAGGCTTGCATTGGCCAGCTGGGCCGACACAAGCAGCAAAGGTAGGCAGGGAAAGGAGGTGGGGGGGCTGGGGGAGGTGTTCCTGGGCAGGGGGAGGGCGGGCGGGGGCAAGGAATGGGAGTTGGGGCTGGGGTTCCGCAGTTGTCCCGGATCCCAACCCCCGTTCGCAGGGAGAACAGAGCAGCTTCAAGCCACCACTCTCCTTGGACTTGTGCCACCTCAAGAGAAGCAGTTTTTGGGGGTGGGGGTGGGGGGATTTGGGGGCAGAGAAGCAGTTACAAGAATTTTATTTTTTTCATTTTTGCACATCAACTTCTCCATTAGGAATCTATCACAATTCTACCATCTTCTTTGCCCATCAGGTTCACATTAGTTGAACACTTGAGTTCAACTCCATGGGGAAGGGGGAAAAAAAAAAGACAATATTCTAGATTGAAGTCTTGGGCACTGAAGGGTTTAAATATTTTCTCTCATTTCTTTTCTGCTCAAATTTTCCCCTTCCAAACTTGCACCCCAGTTTTGCCACTCTTCCTCCAAAATCTCTGCACAACCTACTTTTGTGGTAGAAAACACAAAATTGAGGATATGGGATTTGCATTTGCAGGAAGCATGTAATTAACTCTTTTGCAAGTATAGCACTGTTTTTGTTTTGGTTTTTTTGTTTTTTTTAAAATACACCTTTGTCTATAAAATATAACTTGGAGATGACACACAGAGAGTTCACTCTGTCTTGTCTTATTTGCAACAATATAGTTGCCTTTCCTCTGAGCTTAGTCAGGATTCAATCCTATCCAACCTTTCAGCCTGGATGCAGCCTGGCCAACGGGGCACATGCTGCATCCTGCTGTGGGGGAACAGTCATGGAGGCCACCTCAGTAAGGGAGAATTTGTTCCCTTACCTCAGTGCTGCATATGCTGCATCAGAGCTGGAAAGCTGAATAGGACTGGACCCTGAGTGAGCACTTGGCTCTATAATGAGTGATGCAATTCAGTCCCCTCCTCTCTTCCAGATAGTTGCAAATGAAAACCCTCCATACTCTGGGATAGTTGATCTGCTGGCGCATTTTGGATGGACCTGGGTTGGACTCCTGGTTTCTGATGATGAGACTGGAGAAACCTTCTTGCGCATTCTGGCACCCAGGTTGCTCCAACACAGTATTTGCTTTGCTTTTCGGGAAATGATTCCAGCACTGAAGACTTACTGGTCAAAAGAAACACCGTTTTATAAACTCCACAACATGAGTGTTGTTCTGTCACTGACTGACAGCAAAGTGATCCTCGTTCATGGGAATTCACAGATCATGGAGGGTTTATGGCTGATTCCTTCATGCACTTGTGTCTCACAGAACCCCTTGAAAAATACTGAGAAACAAAATGCATCTGTGAGAGCAATAAGAGGGGCTCCGTTCGTTATGAGTTTGCTTCTGGGTGCCCTTTAAAGTACTAGGTTTCACCTTTAAAGTCCTAAACAGCTTGGGGAGTGGGTATCCAAAGTATTGCCTTCACCCCCATCTCTAGATCTGTCCAAAAATCTTCTGGGGAGATGCTTTTGCACCTTCCCCTCCTATCTGAAGGTTGACTGATTGGGATTTGCAGAAGGGCCTTCTCAGTGGTCACTCCCTTCCTGTCTTTCTGAGAACTTATAATTCCATGAAGTTTTATTTTCTACATTTTCTTGCTATGCATATTTGTTCATAAAAACCTCAAACCACCAATCAGCGGCATAGCTAGCGAGGGGCAGGGGGCGGTCCACCCCAGTTACCTCCCTTGGGGTGGGGTGACACCACAAATGAACCAACATTGCTAACATTGTGGAGGTTTCGAATAACCCCATCATGATATATACCATTGGATGTGGAATTTCCAGCAGAATGCAATGCAAAAAACCAAAATAAAATATCTCCTTTTCATTAAACGTTGTGCCCCCAAAAATGGAAAACAAAAAATGCATGGAGTCCTATGGAAAGTGAAACTGAGTCATATTACATGTTTACTCGCAAATAGGCAAACTTGCCTTAGTCCATCGGAATGGGCAGGTTGAGAGAAATCCACCAACACCAGAATGGTTCCTATCCAATGAAAGCAACCCCAAAAAACACCCAAGAAGGAAGTCCCTCCCTCCAAGCAGACCAACGTATTGAGCCCTATGGAAAGTGAAAATAAGCCACACAGTCGTGTTTACTTGTGAGTAAGCAAACGTGCCTTGGCTGCTGGTCAAGTCAGGCACAGGGAAATGCAAGGCTAGCAGCAATACCCCAATCTGATGAAAGTAGAGCTCAAGAAATGCTCCAGAAAGCAGCACCCCCCTCCCAAGAATAAAACAGAGGCTTCAGCTGGTAAGGTCAATTTTTATTTGTTTTTAGACTTGCAAAGCCAGGTGGGTCCTGATAGTGATATGCTTGCAATAGAAGAACTTACACTGAACTGGGCACTGGGGAGGGCTGAAAATCTCACTGATATTTCTGTGGGGGTGGGTGTATTATTGCAGGCAGGCTACAGAGAAAATTCGCCTGGTGAAACAGGGCTGGCTTCCCATTATTTAATTATTTGTTTTTCTTTAATTTAATTATTTATAATTATTTTATTTTGCTTGATGATATCACTTCCAACCATGACATCACTTCCGGTTGGCGATGGGGGTGCATCTTGGGTGAGTAGGAGGAATAACAGGGAATGTTGGGGAGCAACTGTGCCGGGCAGTAGGGTAGATTCGGTGACATGCTGGATGCCCCATTTTTCTGCTCTCTCTGCCCCTTGGCTGTTCATTGACTTATGCCAACAATATAGCTGCCATAGACAAGGTAGACCCATAGGTGAGCAGGCAGCCTATCAGAGGTAAGTAAAAAATAGTAATTAAAGATTTAAAAAAATTACTTACCTCCTGCAGCATGCAGTAGCATGCAACATTTGCTGAATGAAGTACAGTTGCATTCTATAACATGGAGGGGGATAGAACTGGGCCATTACTTATGTCCAGGTGAAATATTGTGATGATCCTTTGGTAGAAATACTGATGAGTTCTGATGGTATTGAAGTCTGAAAGCTTCAAGACTAGTTTAGTGATTTCCTTTTGAAAACTTTTCACTGATAGAAATTGAAAGGACTCTGTTGTAATTTTCTACTCTGTGCTACATTTCATGCAACACCTACACTAGACTGTTATCACTGAATTACAGAGGACAGGCATCCACTTTTTAAAATACTGAGACTTCTCCACTTCTTCCCAGATGCAGAAGATTGCCACGTGTGCCCTGAGGGTCAGCATCCAAACAAGAACCAGGATCGGTGTATCCCCAAATATATCACCTTCCTTTCCTATGAAGAGCCCTTAGGAATTACTTTGGCTTTGTTTGCTCTTTTCCTTTCTCTGGTCACAGTTTTGGTGATGTGGAGCTTCATAAAGCACCAAAATATTCCCATTGTCAAGGCCAACAACTGGGGCATCGCCTGTGCCTTGCTCGCTTCTCTGTTGCTTGCCTTTCTCTGCCCCTTTCTCTTCATTGGGAGGCCTGGGACAGTGACCTGCCTTCTCCGTCAAACACTGTTTGGCATCATTTTCTCCATTGCCATTTCTTGTGTGTTGGCCAGAACCGTCACTGTCATTGTGGCCTTCATGGCCACCAAACCAGGAAACAGGATGAGGAAGTGGGTAGGGAAGAGGCTGGCCGTGTCAGTCATTGTTCCCTGTGGTCTTATTCAAGCTGTCATCTGTGCTGTGTGGCTTGCAATGTCCCCACCAATCCCAGAATTAGACATGCACTCCCAGATCTGTCAGATCTCAGTGCAGTGCAATGAAGGCTCAGGCCTCATGTTCTATCTAGTCCTGAGCTACCTGGGGCTTCTGGCCATCATCAGCTTCACTGTGGCTTTCTTAGCCAGGACATTGCCTGATGTGTTTAATGAGGCCAAGCTGATCACCTTCAGCATGCTGGTCTTTTGCAGTGTTTGGGTGTCCTTTGTCCCAACATATCTGAGCACCAGGGGGAAATATATGGTGGCCGTGGAGATCTTCTCCATCTTGGCTTCCAGTGCTGGGCTACTAGGATGCATTTTTCTCCCCAAGTGTTATATTATTGTACTGAGACCTAACCTAAATACCAGAGAGCAGCTGGTAAGACACAAACATCTGCAGCACTAACTAATGTTCCCAGTTCATCACACACCTCCCACCCCCAGTCTCTATGTAATCCTACGGACAAGTTGTGTCTTCTTCATAGATGGAAAATAATCTAGGCCGTCTTAAGCGATCAACAGTCTGATCAGCGTTTTCTGGTGGTTTCTATGCATACAAATACTAATCTCAAGCAGAGCGGCAGATGTGTAGGTCACATTGTTGGTCGGTTTGGACAATGCATCTCAATTCAAGGAGGAGGAACATAGGTATGTACATCTCCCTCACCCCCATAGCACACCCCACCTAATTGTACAGGCAGGTGGTTCAACTCAACTGCTGCTCTAGGTACAGATTAAGTATTACTTAGTACTACAAAGTCACAGGTCCTGAAACAACTTCAGTTTCGCTTTCTTGGCTAGTCAGTTTTCTGCTACTTCAATGAATCCATGTCGCACTTTCAGCAGGCTTGCATTTCTCAGTGATAGAGGTCCTTTGTCCCAAGGAAAGGGGAATAACATGGTGTTTGTAAACTTCTTGTTCTCCTCAGCCTGTGGTGCTGACTGAGAGCCCAATCCTGAGCTTGTACTGCTGGCATACCGCAAGTGCAGAGTGTTGCAAATGTTCCATAAGTCACACCTCTGACAATTTGCATGGGGTCAGTCCTGGCGCCAACCCAGCGCCAGTCTGTGATGAGTGCTGCTCCAGCCATGTGCCACCTGGAGCAAAGGAAAAGCTCCAAGCGGCAGTGAGGTTCATCAGGGTAAGGAGAAAGGTGTTCAGTGGTGGGAGGAGGGCAGGGGGAGCGTGGGAGGAGGAGGAACAGGGGCGGGAGGAGGGTGGGACTGGCAGAGCTGTGTTCCACCAGATCCAGAACTCTGCCTTGGGCCTTCTGTCCTGACATGGAGTCTTTCAACTATGCGCTGGTAAAATAGCCAGCACAGACTTGAGAAGCCCCATTGCAGGGCTTGGGGCTTTACCCAGGAGAAAAGGAACAAAAAGTCCCAAGACCTCCAAGTCCTTTCCTGTGTGGCCACTTTGGCACTGCTGCTCCTGCGGGCTCCAGGAAGCCTGGGATTGGGCCGTTAGTGAACTGAATGCTTTTGACAAACAGTAAATCATGATGACCTGAATCCATGGATGATTTTGCTCTTCTTTTCTGCAGTCACTGGAATAGTGATGTGGGTCTTCATTCAACACCACGATACTCCCATAGTCAAGGCCAACAACTGGAGCATCACCTGTGCCCTCCTCTGCTCTCTGCTGCTTTGCTCCCTCTGCTCCTTTCTGTTCATTGGCCAGCCTGGGAGGGTGACCTGCCTTCTCCGTCAAACCGTGTTTGGCATCATCTTCTCCATTGCTGTTTCTTGTGTGTTGGCCAAAACCCTCACCGTGGTGGTGGCCTTCATGGCCACCAAGCCTGGACACAGGATGAGGAAATGGGTCAGGAAAAGACTGGCAGTGTCAGTCATCATACTCTCTTCTCTGACTCAGAGTGCCATCTGTGCAGTGTGGTTGACCACGTCTCCCCCCTTCCCAGAATCAGACATGCGTTCTCAGCCCACTCAGATCATAGTGCAATGCAACGAAGGTGCACCCACCATGTTCTACACTGTGCTTGGCTACATGGGCCTTCTGGCCATCATCAGCTTTGCCGTGGCTTTCTTAGTCAGAAAACTGCCAGATACTTTCAATGAAGCCAAGCTGATCACCTTCAGCATGCTGGTGTTTTGCAGTGTCTGGGTATCATTAATCCCGGCCTACTTGAGCACCAAGGGGAAATACATGGTGGCTGTGGAGATCTCCATCTTGGCCTCCAGTGCTGGATTGCTGGGTTGCATCTTCATCCCTAAAGTCTACATTATTGTACTGAGGCCTGAGTTGAACACCAAAGAACAGCTAGTAAGGAAAAAGTAATTTTGGTCCTTACCTAAATTCTTCCTTTCCTCTTATCACTGTTGCACTTTCCGTATTGTCTATTATCTTGTTTAAAGCTATAGGCAAAATCTGGTCCACTTTTATGCTTGTGAAGCACCTCATAGTCAAAAGATAATCAATGGTGATGTTGAATGAAGCCGTCTCTCTATAAACATTACTCTATTTACTAAAGCAAATGAAACCTTTTCCTTCTGTTTGATGGGAAGTTAAATTGAGGGATGGGAAGTTAAATTGAGGGCTGAGTTGAAGTTGCCACTCAAAAGTTGCACTCTGCCACTCAAAAGCCACCTTCCGCTTTTGTTTCAGCATAGGAAAGGCAGGATACAAAAGTTGAAAATAAATAATTCACAGGCAACAAAAAGATTTGTAGTGCCTCACTGTTCCATGGAAGTTCCTCGGGAGAGAAAATTGGTGGGCTCACAGACTCATGGGAAAAAGCAGTCGGGCAGCCCAATTCCATAGAGAGCCCACGGCAGCAGATCTCACACTCTAGTGCTGTTATGTCCTCTTAACCATGTCACAAAAGCTGTGGCGATGTTGTGAACTTCCAGATGTGGCAAGCACATCTGGGGGGGCTGAGAGCAGCAGGCCATGGCAGCACCCTGATGCACACCAGCAGGACAAAAAACACAGGTCATATCCCATGGCACTCATTTTTCCATTGGGGAAGCTCTTTGCAGTGGCACTCCTCCCTCCCAGCAATTGTCAGGACCCCCTGCATGTGCCACTCCTGCACACTACCTCGTCGAGCAAGAGGAATGGTATACATCAGGGGTGCTCAAACTTTCAACTTTAGGGATGCTGGACCTAACAAGTGTATAGAAGAGAGAATTTCAGCAGGTGTAGCTTGTCATCTGTGGGATGACAAGTTGCACCTGCTGCAATTCTCTCTTCTATACACTTGTTAAAGGTCCAGCATCCCTAAAGTTGAAAGTCTGAGCACCCCTGGCATACATGGTACCGCCCCTAGAGGACCCTGCCTCTCATCCATCAGGCCCTTCTTACAGATGTGTCCTGCATCCAGGCGTGCCAGCTGGATAGGGGACTGTGCCAGCTCTTCAGCCCCAGGATCCAGTCCCAACCTGGAAGAGCACCCCCTTCCTCCAGAAATTCCTGATAACCCTCCACTACCTGGGGACTGAAAGCTTCCAGGGGTCATCACATGTCAACATAGGAACTGCTTAATTATCTACCAGTTGATGTGTTCCTCAATGCCACGTTCCTGCACCTGTCCGTCTATGACACCTTCCTCACTGCTGCGGCATAGCTGCATCACCTCCGTAAGAATACTATGGTGTTATGTTGTTTCTCAAATTCATCTCCATTGTTGATGTGACACATGTGGGTATATCCACTCCACCTGATGTGCCCAGGATGAACTACAACAGACATCAGCAGCACACCCTGAATGTCTAGGCAACCTGTGATGCCTGGGGGCTCTTCACCACCATCACTGCCAAGTTCCTTGGCAGCATCCATGGTGCCCAGGTTTTCAACACCTCTGCCATCAAGGCCACCTTGCCATCATGGCCAGAGAGGAATGGCTGGCTCCTAGGTAGGTGTTGGGACTTGGGGTTGGAGGGCCATGCAGTCACATGGTGATAGCCAGCTGCCTCCATCTTAACCATGGCTACCCCCATGGCCTTAGTCCATGATGCCTTATGTGATGGAGCCCCCAAGGCCTATGGCCAGGTTCAACATAGCATACCATCCATGACTGTGATGTGTGTTTGGGATGCTGAAGATGTTCTTCTGGTGCCTGCAACTATCCAGGGAGCTTCTGATGAGGACCAAGGTCGCCAAGGTGTTTGTGCCATGTTCCACAGTATGGCCTGTAGAAGAACACAGCAGCCCTGGCTGATGGGGAAGGGGGCTCAGGGCTGTCGTATACTTGTCGTACACTCCCAGGGTTTTGGGTGCTCAGAGTTCTTAGTTCTTGAACCCTAGAGCCTCAAGGACCCCTGTTCGGTAGAACTGCCACCACCCTGTATGTGCCAGTGTCTCTTTCCAGGGACACTGAGACCCTCTAGGCTTAATTCTATCCCTTGCAGGCACTGAGTACTTTCTTTAATTTAAAGCCTCAGATCTCAAGTTACTAGTCCTCAATGAGTATTTGGTAGCTTGCTGAACGGCTAGGCAGGATTCTGAACTTTTGTCCCCAACAGACAATGAACAACTTAGTAAAAGGATTTTTACTTTATGAAGTACATAAGGTTACATAAAGTTCCAAAAGGCAGCAAATACTAGAGGCATGAAACTTCTAGGAAATATCTCAGCATTAAAATAATAAAGCTAACTGGCTATCTCTATTATTCCCTAACTCTCACCTGGGTCAGCTTCTGTTGTAGATCTTCAGCCCCAGTTACCTATGAGGCCACATGGCCCTGGCGGGGCAGGATGAGCACCCACCACCTTTCCCACCAAGAGAGAAAGACCAAAGAATAAGAGACAAGACACCCCTTTGGGCTTTGGTCTTATACTTCTCATGCTACAGGATGAGGTGACTCTGTACTTTTTTGAACTGACCAATCAGAACTCTTGGGGACAGAATCTTCTCGAAGTGGGGCTGGATGCTAGCCCTCTTAGTTCTCCCCCTCCCCACTGGGGATTCATGGGCACCTCTCGGTCTGCTGAGGTGTACATTTTCACCTTTCATTGAGTTGTAAATTCCTTGCAGCTAGGATACAAGCCTATAGCCAGGGAGACAGACCAGGGACAGACTGCACTTGCTCCCGGTGTGGAAGGGACTGTCACTCCCGAATCGGCCTTTTCAGCCACACTAGACGCTGTTCCAGAACCACCTTTCAGAGCGCGATACCAGAGTCTTTCAAGACTGAAGTTTGCCAACATGGAGGATGCAAGCCACTTCTATGTTACTGGGTTACTTTGGTTCAGGCTTTGCAATGCAACTAGGCCTAAACTGCACATATTCATGACAAGGGCCATGGACATCCCACCCACCGATGCAAAGCCTGCCCAGCAGTTCCTGGGGCACTGCCATCCAGGAGCACATCACAGCCCAGTACATTAGCTAGTGAAGGTGAGTGCAAAGTGGGCCAGGGACTACACCACCCCAGGGACAAACCCTCCCTCCTAGGGCCCATAGAGAGCCCTATGAGAGGAAGGCACCCATCTACCCAAGAAAGGCCCCAGAAAGACCCAAGAAGCAGGGCAGGGATCGGATTTGGCACTGCCGTACTCCGTGACAAACCCATGGAATACCCTCATGCTGCTGGGATTGCACTAGCATCTCGTCTGTGTTTGATACGCGGTGGTGCAGCATTTTGGCTGGCACTAGGTCTACGTCTGTCAGCAGAAACTGTCTTCTGCCAGCAGAGTGCTGGCAGGGCTCCTTTATACCAGCTTGTCTCACACATAGGATCGGGTTGTTAGCATTTTCTATACTAGGCAAAAAGCTAAATGCAAAATATGAAAAGAAATAAGTACGATCTCAATACGGTATTTCTCTTATCCTGTTATCTGGGGTGACTTTTTGGTTGGCTGGCTAACAGTGGTGGACTTCCCCAGCCCCACGCTCAGGGTCAAGGTCCGTGATGGCTCCCCCGCAAGATGCTGCCACCGCCCTGTGCTCGAATCCACACACACCCCACTCATGGGATCACTACAGAGCCTCGCACAACTCCAGAACAAACCAAGGAGGGCATCTGAGGTTTCCCCGCATGTTCGACCACGTCTGGAGTCTCAGTAAGGCTTCTGCGTGGTCCTAGAGGCATGCAGAGCTTTGCATCTGGCCATTAGCCCTTTTCAGTGAATGGTAGGTCCACTACTGCTGGCTAAATGCCACAGATGGAAATCCAAACTGGTCACCTGTGGTCACTTCTTCCTCCTATTTCCACTGTTCTCATGCTAGTCTAAACCAATTCAGAAACTTCTACTCAATACCCATCATGCACTGCGTCTGGCCCCTGGCTGTATAGCCAACAGACATAACTTCTTGAGTTTTGAAGAGAACTGAGCAAGTTGGAAATGGCAATTCTCAACCCTGTAATTCAGATAATTATACTTATCTAGCTCCAAAAGTCCCATGGCTAACCAGAGACCACAAGCAGAATTCAAAACAGAAACAGATGAATCCATCCCAGGAGCTGATGAGGCACTCCATCTATGAAGGCTGGTTCCAAAGCAACCTGTCAGCTACCAGCTTCTTCAAGGTAAATTGGAGGCAGGCAAGGAAGGATCAACTGAATGTTTGAGACTCCAGGTGGGGAATTGGGTGCAGCAGTGTCTTGGTTTTAGGAGCCTCTTTCAAGACTGATTCTTGTGGCAATTGCGCAGTTGGTGTGTGTCGCACAACAAACTTCGACCGGTTTAGCTGTGGACAAGAACTGCGGGCAGATGGCATTGCTGCTGCTCCTTTTGCTGCCTCATGTTTTTTGCAAGCACCAGGACTACCAATGTGGCTGGAGGCCAAGGTCTCCAACTCCTATTGAGGTTTCTCCAGATGAAATACTGATTGCTGAATTTGTCTCTATTTACCTTAACTTTTGGGATGAGTTCCACTTTAGTACACGCCCACTTTTCTCACAAAGTGGCTTGTAAGTAGTTCCTCAGTGTGTGAAAATGGACATTCTCAATATTTCTGTGACTAGAAGGGGGAAAGTCGTCATTATCTTTGATCTCGTTATAATGGGGCCATTTAATGCCGATGAATTCAACTGCATTCCCCATTATAAACACTCCATTAATTGTAATATGAAAAAATATTGTCTGAACTGTATCAACCAATGCTCAGAGAATATACTGACAGCACAATCCTATGCATGCCTGCTTAGAAGTAAATTCCATTGTGCTCAACTGGGCTTACTCCTAGGAAAGTGTGTATAGGATTGCAGCCTTATTGTGCAGCATACACTGGTCAAATTTCAGAGGAATCAGATGCGGAGCGTTTGAGGTGCAGAAGTTTAAAAATGTGCATTGACTTTCAATATCATGCAGTGATGGCTAGATATGTAGTTTCTGGAAATGCTGAAGCCAGGGGTTCTCTGCTCTCGTTTCTGCTCTGTTTCAGGCTTTGCTTCTTCCCTCCACCTCTTCCCTCCTCCTGGCCTCCACTCCTTCCCAGTCTAGAGTCTTCTGCATTAGGGCTCCCGTTTCTCCAGTGCCATCCTTTGCAGAACTCGGGACCTTGGTGGCCACTCCTTGGTAATAGCCCTCTTCCCCTCTCAAACTCCCCCAGTCTCTAGGGCAGGGGTGTCAAACATAAGGCCCAGGGGCCGAATGTGGCCCCCGGAAGCTTTTTATCTGGACCTCAGTCTCTCAGCTTCTGAGGTGTTACTGCTGAAAAGGCGGTCCACATGAAAATTGGGCTCTCCCAAATCTTGAGATATGATCAAGATTTGCGTACTTTCTCTTCTGTCATTTGCAGTTAATGAGTTTTTATATGAGAACAGGGTCTGATTTCTGACCATTAGTTGATTAATGATGTCACTATCTGCTTAATGACATCACTGCCGGCCCTCAGCTAGAGCCCTGAATGCTAACTTCGGCCCTCTGTATGAAACGAGTTTGACACCCCTGCTCTCGGGTGCCTGCCCTCCTCTCTACATCAGGCCACGCCCATTGCCTTGTAGTGTTCATCTGTTTCTCCTTCCTGCTACCACTGCCCCACCTTCTCTTCCTCTGCCCTTCTTCTCATCACTCCAGTTTAGTAGCAACTTCTCTCCCCCCTCCTTCTTTTCCTTTGCTTCCCCAATGGTGCCTGTCCCATTCTTGCCTCTTAGCCTCCACCGCATCCTTCTTTCCTTTCCAATGATGTACCAATGTTCTAAAGCAGGAGTGGCTGACCTGTGCCACATGTGCCGCTAGTGGCACGTGCACACTTTCCAAGTGGCACTCACAATGTCACCATGCATTTCTGAAAAACATGTAAATCATAACAAAGAAAGCATTGCAGCAGTTGATGGTTTGCTTGCTTCCTTTGCAACTCCTTACACAGCATGCCCCCAAGTTTCTAACACCGTAATGGGTCCATTCAGGGCAGCCACGCCCACTCCTCTTGGTTTGCTCTAGTTGGAAAATGGGAGAAGGGGAGGAAAAGAATGACGGACAGGACAGAAAACCAATAGGGCAGATGCCAGTGAGTTGCATTCCGCCAACTGGTGGGTTACTTTCTTACCTGAGAAGGCTGGTATTGGTAGAGCACTGAAAAGGCAAGGGGTGGCTGTAGAAGGTGGCAGGGATGGAATGGGGTGGTGCCAACGAGAAGGTGATGGTGCCAACCAGAGATGACCAACAAGATCAGCAAAGCCCAGTTCGGCAAAGATCACATCTTCAGAAAAACCATCTGCAAAGAGATCCTGGCTAAGATCATCTCTGAGGATGAGAAGATGGGCAGGCAGAGGGAGGCTCCGCTGTGCAGAAGGGCAATGAACATACATTACATGCGCCTTGGAACAAGTCCTGCTGGGCTGGACTCAGGGTTGATGCAGGCCACCTTTCTGGTCTCAGTCAGATGACTTTAGAAAGCACCAGACAGCACTCCCAGCCTTCTTGCTTTGTACCTTCTGGCACTGGGAGATATACTGCCCTTAAAGTTGGAGGCTCTAATAGCTCTACTTATCTGTCATGGTAATCGCTAAAAGTGACATTAAGGTGGAGTTGCACAATGAAGATTCTCTACATAAAATATGGCATGGGGTATGTTGCGGGTTGGCCATCCCTGTTCTAAAGGATCAAAATACAAAAGACCTACTATGAGATATTAAGTATTACAAACCTCAGTGCCTAGTAGCTATACCTTAGTTCAGAGATACTATGCTTGTCTACACGTACAAGGTCTAATATTCAACGAGCATACTTCTTTATATCTTAGTGCCTCAGAACTTCCACCATGTCTCTGTTTTTTGGTTTGCCGTAAGTGAGATCAACACAAATTCCAACCTTTTACCCAACAACTCACTGAATTACACAATCTCCCTAAATGCTTACAATGCAAAAGGATCCTGTGCTGGCACCATGGAAGTTCTTTTCTCAGGATTTCAGAATCCCCTCAATTACAATTGTGGAATGAAAGTCCAGCTAAGGGCTATCATTGGAGGACTCACCACTTATAACGCCAGGCAGATGCCCCACATTGTCATTCTCTACAGGATACCACAGGTATGTGCCTTCATCTCTGTGTATATTTTCAAGCAATGGAAAAGTTAGGGAAGGCAAACACGCTGTATTTCTACATATGTCTCACCCAGATTGATGGGACAAAGGACTCTGTTTTGCTCTTTTGCTTAGCATTGGTCATTCATGTTTCAATCAGGTTCTAATTACACTTTGCATGAGAATATGTGCATACAGGATATTAGAGTTAGGTTGCTTTCTAGTTAGAAAACCAGAAGCTAAGCCCTTCTGCTACCAGCAATGTGTCAACTGGTAGTGTTCATAACATGTGCAGGCCTTCATTTTGTACACTGAGGGGAAGGGGAAAATTGGAGAAATTGGTAGTAAAGAAGCAATGGGCAGGGAAAGAAAGTACAACCTGCCCATTTTCTATGCCAAATCCTGAACCCTTTAAAAATTTTAATTGGACTCTGACATGTGGCATTGTGCATAAGGTATAATTAGTACTCCAGTAATCCTGCCCAGACTGCAGCATCAGAAGTCTCCACAATATTTGCTGGGCAATGAAACAGAAATTGAAATCAAACTTCTATTGTGTCACACATTTGGGGCATCGACTGACATTTGCAGAATGGTTCTTAGCTCTGAAAATATCCCTGGCATTCCCTTTAGCTCAGCTACGGCTCCTTTGATCCGGCATTAAGTGACAAAACTCAGTTCCCCTCCTTATACCGGATGATCCCAAATGAAAAGGCTCAGTACGATGGGATTGCGCAGCTGCTTCGGCATTTTGGATGGACCTGGGTTGGCCTCATTGTCTCAGATGACGACAGCGGAGAGACCTTTGGGCGGATCCTCAAGCCCAGGCTCCTCCAGAGCCACATTTGCATTGCTTTTAGGGAAGTTGTTCCAACACTCAAGTCCTTCTGGGGAGAAATGGAAAAGCAGATTCATGATCAACTGGAACGAACACGTTCTACCATCTCCTCAGCCAAAAACAACGTGATTCTCGTTCATGGGGGGTTTCGTTCCATGGAGGGTTTACGCAAGATTCTGTCAAAAAGTGAACGTGATGAAATGAAACCAATAGAGAGGGTTTGGATCGTAACAGCTCACTGGGATTTCTCTTCTGTATTCCATCTGGATCTATTCACACCACAATCTTTCAATGGCACTTTGTCCTTTGCACTCCACACAAATGAAATGGCAGGATATGCAGATTTTCTTGAGACATTATATTTTAAAGTACTTCATCAATTTGTGTTCCTGCTTTTCTGGTCCGATATGTTTTACTGTTCATTGCCTTTAGTTGCTCAATATAAACCAGCAGGACAACGCTGCACGGGGAGGGAAAAGTTGAGCAGCCTCCCCAAGTCCATATTTGAAACAGGAATGCCTGGTCATAGTTATGGCATCTACAATTCTGTTTATGCTCTGGTACATGCACTCCATGCCATAGATTCATCGAGGTCAAAACAGAAATTGATGGGAGATGGAGGTTCATGGGACTTCAGGGATGTTCAGCCGTGGCAGGTAGAGTGGTTTCTCCTATTAATTCAGTTTAATAAGAAACGTCATACAGGTCCAGCCTTGTTATTCATGGACTTTTTATACACGGATTTGACTCAACACAAATGGCCACTGCAGATGAGAAAGAATGTGCTGATCCCTGGAGAAGGGGAAAAACGCATCCCTTTAAATTCAGTTTAAAAAACTGACCAGTCCTTTAACAATAGCCTCCTTAATAAGAGAGAGAGAGAGAGGGCAGCTGGCTGACAATCCATCAATCCTTCTCTCTCCAGGGGACCCCTCCCTTCCCCCTGAGCATGTGAAAGAAAGGTAATCACTTTGCATTGGTGAAGGGAGGGACTGAGTGAAGCACCTTTGTAAGCCCTTGCAGGACGACTGATTAATGGATTGTCTTCTTAATGATTCTTATCTTACATCACAAAGGTCAGCAAGGTTGTTTTTAAATCGCCAGAGCAAAGAAACTTGGTTTTTTGCATTGATTTGCTATCTGGTCCAACAAGAAGCTGACGGAACATACCAAGATCCAGGTCTACAGAGCTTGCGTCCTGAGTACACTTCTGTACTGCAGCGAGTCATGGACTCTTCGCTCACAACAGGAGAGGAAACTGAGCGCTTTCCACATGCGCTGCCTCCGACGCATCCTCGGCATCACCTGGCAGGACAAAGTTCCAAACAACACAGTCCTGGAACGTGCTGGAATCCCTAGCATGTATTCACTGTTGAAACAGAGACGCCTGCGTTGGCTTGGTTATGTCGTGAGAATGGATGATGGCCGGATCCCAAAGGATCTCCTCTATGGAGAACTCGTGCAAGGAAAGCGCCCTACAGGTAGACCACAGCTGCGATACAAGGACATCTGCAAGAGGGATCTGAAGGCCTTAGGGATGGACCTCAACAAGTGGGAAACCCTGGCCTCTGAGCGGCCCGCTTGGAGGCAGGCTGTGCAGCATGGCCTTTCCCAGTTTGAAGAGACACTTAGCCAACAGTCTGAGGCTAAGAGGCAAAGAAGGAAGGCCCATAGCCAGGGAGACAGACCAGGGACAGACTGCGCTTGCTCCCGGTGTGGAAGGGATTGTCACTCCCGAATTGGCCTTTTCAGCCACACTAGACGCTGTGCCAGAACCACCTTTCAGAGCGTGATACCATAGTCTTTCGAGACTGAAGGTTGCCAATACCTGCTATAGTGCATTTTTTACCTTCTATGTGAGTGCTTGGAACAGAACCCACACAAATAATGAGGCTCAACCTGTAATTGGCAAGAGTACCTTGCCCTACTGCAGATATTACTGGCACCCTCTCTCTTTCCTGCTGGTTTCACATATGGCAAAAATGGAAGTGTTTTCTCAGTCATTTAACTAGGACTGGCAAAATCATCTTAGGTTTTGTGCAGTCCCCTTTCGGGCGCAGTCCTAACCAACTTTCCAGGACCGAGATAAGGGCGATGCAGCTCCGAGGTAAGGGAACAAGCATTCCCTTACCTTGAGGACGCCTCCATGACTGCCCCCAACTGCAGCATATGCCCCACTGGCACAACCATGTCAGTGCTGGAAAGTTGGTTGGGATTTCGGCCATAATTAGTCTTCTCTAATGAGTCATTTCTAAGAAGACTACAGGGTGGGCCATAATTTGGACAAATTTGGTTGGAGTTTGGGAGTGTGCTTATGAATGTCATCCAGGACGTGGTGCATTTCCCCCACAGTTCAATCACTGATTCTCAGGGCATTCTTATGCATGTCTACATTTACAGGAATGTTAGACTGAGTTCAGATGGGGTTACTTCCAGGCAAATGTGCCTCAAATGGCATCTAATAACTATAAACATTCCATCACTTTACAGTACGTTTGTGATGGCTGCTGCCAGGGCCGCACACTTAAGACTAGTGCTGTGGCCCTGGGGATAGGGCCATTAACTTATGTGTGAATGTAACAAATCCAATAGTTTCAGGGAAGTTGCACTAGGTTTTGACAACTGAAAGCAGCTCATTCACATTTCTCTCACTTCCAAACTAGCTTCACTCCTTTCTGAAAAATGTTCACTTCAACAATAGTGTCGGGGAAGAAATATTCTTTGATGAAAACATGGATTTGGCAGCTCCATATGACATCATGAACACAGTCACATATCCCAATAAGTCCTTTCATAGAATCCGTGTTGGACGGATGGACCCCTGGGCTCCTGCAGGAAAAGAGTTCACCATCAACAGAAGTGCCATAGTGTGGAATCACAAGTACAACCAAGTGAGGATTTCTATTATCTTCCTGAATTGTAGATTCCACAGCAGAAAAAGATCAGAGGAAGGGTGTGCTCTGACCCAGAACCCTTCATTCTCGGTGCTGTTGTTGTCTCAGGCCCTGTTGCACCATGGTATTTTGAGTGTCACAGAGACTCTTTCAATCCCTCTTAGAACCTCAGTGGATAAATAGGTTGAACTCAACATGACAGAACACAGGAAGAAATGGCTGGTTTCAGGTTCTCAATGTGATGCTTTTCTACTTGTTGATAGATGCTTCCACAGTTCACTTGTGTTGACAGTTGTCCTCCTGGACACAGCAGGATTGTTCTTCAGGGTGCCCAGGTGTGTTGCTATGACTGCACTCAGTGCTCTGAAGATAGCATCTCGGTCCAGACAGGTAAGTAAAAGAGTACAAAGGGACATCAACTCCTGCTGCCTCCACGCCCCTGTTCCTCCCCCTCTTCACCCAGTTTTGCCACTAACCACCTCTCCCCACCCACCCTCCTATCCATCCCCTGCCCCCACTGCTACCTTACTTGGTTCTGCAGGGTCTGTTTGGCTGAGCTGCAGCACTGCTGCCTCATGACGCAGCGCTCATAAAAATGGCCACCAATGGAGTGCAGCCTGCTCTGTTGGCCGCCATTTTCCAAAAGTGGATGTGCCTTCCACCATTGTAAGTGGCTTCATGTGACAGCCCAATCCTGGCGATGAAAGGCCTGCTATAATCCATAGAGCAGAATATGACAATATTTAAATAACGGTATGTGGAACTATAACTAAATAAAATCACAAACTGTGTGCAAGTTCTCCTGTACTATATTTGCATGAATTTGCTTGTTATTTCCAGATGCAGAAGATTGCCACAAGTGCCCAGAAGATCACCACCCAAACAGGAAGCAGGATCAGTGCATCCCTAAAACAAAAACTTACTTGTCATGTCAAGAGCCCTTGGGAATTACATTGATTTCCTTGGCTCTCTTCTTTTCTGCAGTCACTGGAATAGTGATGTGGGTCTTCATTCAACACCACGATACTCCCATAGTCAAGGCCAACAACTGGAGCATCACCTGTGCCCTCCTCTGCTCTCTGCTGCTTTGCTTCCTCTGCTCCTTTCTGTTCATTGGCCAGCCTGGGAGGGTGACCTGCCTTCTCCGCCAAAGCGTGTTTGGCATCATCTTCTCCATTGCTGTTTCCTGTGTGTTGGCCAAAACCCTCACTGTGGTGGTGGCCTTCATGGCCACTAAGCCAGGAAACAGGATGAGGAAATGGGTAGGGAAGAGGCTGGCAGTGTCAGTCATCATACTCTCTACTCTTACTCAGAGTGCCGTCTGTGCAGTGTGGCTGACCACGTCTCCCCCCTTCCCAGAATCAGACATGCGTTCTCAGCCCACTCAGATCATAGTGCAATGCAATGAAGGTTCACCCACCATGTTCTACACTGTGCTTGGCTACATGGGCTTTCTGGCCATCATCAGCTTTGCCGTGGCTTTCTTTGCCAGAAAACTGCCAGATACTTTCAATGAAGCCAAGCTGATCACCTTCAGCATGCTGGTGTTTTGCAGTGTCTGGGTATCATTTATCCCAGCCTACTTGAGCACCAAGGGGAAATATATGGTGGCCGTGGAGATCTTCTCCATCTTGGCCTCCAGTGCTGGATTGCTGGGTTGCATCTTCATCCCTAAAATCTACATTATTTTTCTGAAGCCTGAGCTGAATACCAGGGAACAGCTAGTAAGGAAAAAGGATTTTGCTACCTGACTGAAATTCTCTTTCTTCTTATTTGTCTCGTTATTTTCCCCCTCACTTTTATGGTTTGTCTTTTAAAAAAATTGTTAAGTCCAACTACTTTGATGTTTGTAAAACACTTTGGATCATGCATGCATTTAATACATTAGAAAAGTTTCCTCATATGTCATTTTTTTGCCCAATTATTGTTCCAGCAGAGCCCTGCTTTTAACTTGATGAAAAAGAATGTGTATACACACACAAGCAAACACAGAGATAGATAGATAGATAGATAGATAGATAGATAGAGAGAGAGAGAGAGAGAGAGAGAGAGAGAGAGAGAGAGAGAGAGAGAGAGAGGTTGATTACCCCTTATCTAGAATTCCAAAATCCAGAATGTTCCAAAATCTGAGTCTTTCGCATGCTGACAGGACCTTGGTGGGAATAGCACAAAACGTGCAAAGGGAGTAGCTGGCCCCAGAGCACACATCTCTTCAAAGCCCACGAGATCTCCGCCATGTCGCCCAAGTCGAGCTGGGTGCCAAATTCCAAGGCCGCTGCCCTCTTCCTTGCCCAAAACACAGTGGAGTGTCCAATAAGAACATAAGAATGATGCGGACACAGGTGGGGAACACTGTGCAGCGACCTGAAAATACAGAAAGGAGTGTAAGTAACCTGAATCTGTAACCGAAGACCTGTAACAGTACGCCTTAAGTGTCCATCACACTGGGCAAAAGAACTAGGAACTATCACACCAGTCCCTGACCAGGCCGCAGCCATGGCCCCCACATGGGACGCCCATCACACCGGGCACCCAAACACTCACTCAGTGGTACCTATCACACCAGGTACCGTTCATCCACAAGCCAGGCCAGCACATAGCCTATTGGCCTAGTACTTACTTAGGTAGAACTTAGAAGCGACCAACCTCCACTGGCCGATGCATTAATATCCACTGGTGAAAGACTAATACTGCTGCAACAGATGCTGCCCCAATTCTGAATGAATGCAGCCCACCCATGTAGGGTGCTGAATACCAACCAGCCACTGCAAGGCAAACACTGGGCAATGAAGGCCTACTTCACTTGCAAATGTAGCCCATACAGTGTGCTGAATGCTTGCCAGCCACTGCCAGGTAACCAGGGGCCAATGAAGTCCTCTTTCACTCACAAAAACCTATTCCTACAACGAGTGCTAAATGCCCACCAGCTACTTCCTGGAAACCATTGGCAACTAAAGAACATCACTTGTAAGTGTAGCCCCATATAGGGGAATGAAACTCTCTGGTTACTGCCAGGCAAACACGGACCAATGAAGACCTATTTTACTTGCAAATTCTGCTGCATCTGGGGTCCTGAATACCCACCAGCCACTGCCTGCCAAACATTGGCCAATAAATACCATTTTCACTTGCAAACATAGCCCCACATAGGGTGCTGAATGCTTGCCGGCTACTGCTGGGCAACTATATGCTAGTAAATGCCTACTTCACTTACAAATGTAGTCCCATATAGGGTGCTGAATACTTGCTGGCTATTGCCAGGCAACTATGGGCCAGTAAAGCCTACTTCACTTGCAAACATAGTCCCAAATAGGGTGCTGAATACTTGCTGGCTATTGCCAGGCAACTATGGGCCAGTAAAGCCTACTTCACTTGCAAACATAGTCCCAAATAGGGTGCTGAATACTTGCTGACAACTGCCTTGCAACCATGGACCAATAAAGGCCTTCTTCATTTACAAATGTAGACTCACATAGAGTGCTGAATGCCCAGCAGCTACTGCCGGACAAACATGGGCAAATAAATGCACCTGCAGATATAGCCCCAGAGAGGGTTCTGAACGCTTGCTGGCTGCTGCCAGGCAACTATGGGCCAGTATAGGCTTATTTCACTTGTTAATGTAGTCCCATATACTGTGCTGAATGCTTGCTGGCTACTGCAATGAAAACATGGGCCAATAAAGTAATATTGAACCTATAAAGGAACTCCTATATAGGGTGCCAAATGCTTGCCAGCTATTGCCAGGCAACGATGGGCCAAATATAGCCTCAGATAGGGTGCTGAACTGTCATTAGCTACTGCCAGGCAATTATGGGCCGTTGAAGGCCTACTTCACCTACAAAGGTAGCCCCATACAGAGTGCTGAAAAGAGAGTGGCACTGCCAGGCAACCAGGGGCTATTGAAAGGTTGGACTAAACAACTTACAAATGTAGTCCAAAATAGGGTGCTGAATGCTTGCTGGTCACTGCCAGACAACCATGGGCCCATGAAGGCCTAATCTACTTGCTGGCATAGCCTGTGGCATAGCTAATGATCATGTAACCTAGTGCCAAGCTCAAAATGTTGCCCTGGAAGTGAAGTCACAACCGGAAGTGACATCACACCTAGGCTTTTTAAAAAGTGAAAATTGGGCGGAAACCTGCCTCCTCCCCCCAGCAGCTCATCACCCACTTGCTCTGCTGCCTCCCCCCAGTCAGTGGCATAGCTAAGGCATCAATCTGATAGCTGGGGTCAAAGAAGATTTTGTAGCCCCCACATGATAAAAACAAATTTAATTAAATAAATAAAAAGTTATTGGTTCCATGCTGTATCATAAGAACATCTCGTTGACACTCAGAACAATCAGACTCAGGTCCGTTTGGAGTTAAGCAAATCCACTTTTTGTTCTATAAGACAGTTGTGCTTTCATTTTCTGGTAAATTTTCCATAACTTTTGATAGAATACAGATATTCCAATCTGGTTTGTTTAACTGCATTCTGCATTGAATTACCTTTCCAATGATATATAATATGATGGTTTTAGTTATACATAGCAAGATTTTCACAATTTTGGTCACTAGTATCAAGCTCAGGTTGTTGCCCCCCTAAAGCTTGATGCCCGGTGCAACTGCTACACCCTGCACCCCCTTAGCTACGCCACTGGGCATAGCCCATATAAGATGGGGATGAATTAACCACCTGAATGCAATTTGGTCATGAGTGGCCTGAGCTAAGTCTGACCTAAACTTATGGGGAAATAGTGAAGGAATGGGAGAATTCTGATGCAAAATACAGAGAATGTGACCGATCAATCCCCTATACATATCTAATCTTGCTGCTCAGGAACACGTTTTGCCATAGTAAGGAAGACCAAACAAAGGAGTCTATGAGACCTGAGCCTCCATCTAATGGTCTTAGTAATGTCAAGCAAGCATGGTGTGCAGTAAGTAAGCTGCTGCTATGATTATGATTATGATTATGATTATGATTATGATTATGATTATGATTATTAAAAACACTGTAAATTAAAGGGCATGTCCCCAATCATGTGTGTAGAAATCTTCATTGATGATTAAGGAGTAACCTGTAGCACTTCTGATAATCCAGGAGTGCTGACTGAGTTTACAAAACATTTGAGAGTGCTGTATAAAGACATACGCAGCCAATGATAGCACTGACACTATTCTGGGCCAAAGGAGTGGCAAACAAACCACCCTGATATCAATGCCTTCCCAAGGGACCACTTAGGACCCAGTCCTATCCAATCCTCCAGCACCACTGCTGCTGCAATGCAGCCCTGAAGAAAGGAAACAAATGTTCCCCTATCTGGAGGAGGCCTCCATGACTGCTCCCCCACTGCAGGATGCAGTGGGTGTCTTATTGGCACGGCTGCACCAGCGCTGGAAAACCAGACAGGACCTGGCCCTTCTTTATTTCTCAGATGCTATACTACCTTTACTTGAAGGAGCTCAGGTTCTGAGCTCCTTCAGACATGGTTCTGTCTCTCCCTTGTCCCCTACAGCAACACTGTGAGTGAGGTTAAACTGAGAGACAATGACTTGCCAAAGTCACCCCAAAAGTATCATGGCCAAGCAGGGGCTGACCTGGATCTTCAAGATCCAGCCCCTCCCCAGAGCCACCACCCCTCAGGCTCTCTGGTTCCAATATTCAAATAGATCCTAATTTTTCCCCAGGGAGGTCTCTCCCCATAAATGAAGCAAGAAATGACATACAAAGAGGGTTTGAAAGGGGCTGTGCAACCCTCATGATCTGACTTTCCTGATTTTGATTTGCTTTGCCTTGCAGAAGTTCAGAGGTGGCCTCACTCCAATGAGCAGTTCCAAGCAGGCCTGAATCCTCTTGCAGAGACAGGCAGCCTCCTTAACCTGTCCCCTTATTCCCTGGACATCATATCATCTACCCAGGAAGCCTTATACTGATCACTCCCTGGCCGCTGCAGTTGGACAAGCTGGGTGGGGAGAGGAAGCAACTGGGGCAGCACAAGCAGCACACACAGGCCTCCCTCATCCTGACAGACACTCACATAGAAGCTTTAAGAATCCACACATTTGTTCACTATGTAGAACAACCCAACAGTGAATTCTAAGTTCCCCCTTTAATATATATGCCACCTTTTGTCATCTGATATTACTCTATAGTTGTATGCCAATAAATTCACATATTAAGAGTAAGCAGTGGGAGGTCAACTTGTGTCTCTGCAACTCTGAATGCTTGTGCTGCCAAAGGGGAGGGAAGCGGCCAGGCAGAAACAAGCACAGCAAATGGGAAAGTTCCTAAGAAGTCTACGCGGCCTGTGATCAGGACCCTCCCCAGGCTGGAGGAGGAAAGAGCCAGGAGCTCAGCTCCTCAGAGGGAGTGGACTCACCCAGGACGAAAGTGGCTGCCTGAGGAGAAAGCCATGAGGCAATTGGCAAGTGGCTGCCATGAAGAGCACCGGGAAAGGAGGAGCTTGTTAAGGGCAAAAAGGCACAAACAGGCAAAGAAAACACTGCCAGCAATTGAAGAGAAGTGAAGGGGGCAGAAAAGTGCCAGAAAAAAGGGACACCGAGGCAGGAGGGCAGGGCTGGTGCAGAAGCTGGTTCACCTGGCTGTGACCAGACTGTTAGCAAGAGCTAGTTTTGTAGCACTGACAGAAGGTGACAGAATGGATAAGATAAATGCTTAAAAGAGTGTTATGCTATTATGGCAAATGTTTAGAAGCTGAGATGCTTAAAAAGCTTAAAAGCTAGTCTCTGCTTCAACCAGGTCTGAAAACTGCAGGCTGGCAGCTAGATTTGGCAGAATGTCAGGAAGCTCTTGGCAGTATACCAAGGCATCAGATAACAGTTCCAAACAATGCACACATTGAAGGCACTGTCTTGTGAAAAGGGAGGGTGAGAGAGGGAAACTCCCAAGTCATCTCAAGCTCTTTGCTTGTAAACAGAGAACAATGAGCAAATGAAAACCCTTGGCAAAAAGCATTTTTGCAGATTTAAAATCATAATGCTTTGAGGTTTCCTTTCTAAACCAAAAAGACAGTCTCATATACATAAATTAAACACTGGGAGAGCTATTTAGTGTGTATTATACCAAAAGCATCTTAGCAAGTGCTAAAAAGATTACTATGATGGCTTGGTTGCCAATAATTCTTCAATATTTAATAGTTAGTGTCTTTAAGAGTGTAATCAACATATATATAAAGGCATGGTAGTATGAAAGTGAGTTTTAACTGTTAGAATGTTTAATAAAAATACACAGAATAGCAAAAAGCTATTAGATTCTATTATTAGAAATGCTTAAGCCACCAGTCTCAAATGCAACCTTGGCAGAGGCAGATGTCTTGGCAAAAGCATTCCTAAGCCTGTATCTCTGAGACCTTGAGAACTCAAAGACTTGCAGAATTTGTTGCATCTCAGATAGACTTTTGGCAACTGCTTATGGACAGAGCAGGGAAAGTACACGGCTCTGCAACATTTTGGTGAGAGAGGCTTATCTGTTGACAGGTGAAATAGGATTTTCTAACAAACAGAGATACAGACACCTGCAGAACCAGCTAGACAGAAGATAACAGAAATATCTATGAGAGCCTTTGTCTGGGCTACAAGAGACTGTAGAGGGAGCTATAATTTGGTCAAAGTAAAAGAGAAAGTTTTCTGAAAGCAATCCTTTTTACAATAAGGATTTAGTTTGTCTTGTATTAAATAAATTACACTGTACATCCAAAGGTAACAGGTCACATACAGGGAATCACAACATGGAATAGAGGAAAGTCAGAGAGCTCAGCTTAAACAAAGTTTGGCAGAGAGCCCCATGGTGTCTAGCAGAAGGAATGTAAGAGATAAACAGATGGCTCCTAGCCAAGGCCATCCAAGTTAAGGATGCCAAGAAATAAGTACAAGGACATGCCAAAAGCCAGTTCTGAATATAATTGAGGTTACAGTGCAGGGACAGACTGCACTTGCTCCCAGTGTGGAAGGGATTGTCACTCCTGAATTGGCCTCTTCAGCCACACTAGACGCCGTTCCAGAACCACCTTTCAGAGCACGATACCATAGTCTTTAGAGACTGAAGGTTGCTAACAACACAGCACACTCTACTGGTACTTGGAAACAAAGTTTTCTATATGTTTAAATGTATGGTATTGCCTTATTTGAAACCTGTAACTTGAAACCAACCAATCAAATGTTTGTAAGGCTATCTCCGGCCAACCCAGAGCAAGCCCCATCTATGATGTCAAACTCCAGCCAATGGAAAGTGCAAAACTCCTCAAACAAAGGAGCCAAAATGAAATATAAGGGAGAGGTTCAGACTGGGAAAATTGATCTCACTGCTTCAGACTGGAGTCCCTTGAGATGCCTGTTGCTGGCAAAGAAATAAAGCTTGCAGACGATCACCAGTCTTGCCTACTGAGTTTGCTTTTGAATCTTGCAACACCTTGCAACAGCACCAGTTACTATACTTTATACCTGCCTAGACTGACTTGGATTTATTTTTGAGCACCACTGGAGGTGCTCATGACTGACTTCAAACACTCAGGGCACAATCCTCACCCCCTTTTCAGCTTTGAGGAAAGGGAACAAAGATGGCCCTAACTTGAGGAGGCCTCCATAGCTGCCCCCCAACTGCAGGGTGCAGCACATGCCCCACTGGCACAGCTATGTCAGTGCTGGAAAGACCTAAATGGTTCCGAGTCAGGCCATCCAAATCCAGCCGGAGAATCCTGCTCACCCTACAGGCCCTCTGCAGTACAGTGGCAGGAATGAGGAATTGGTTTCTCATCCAAGTCCGTATTCTTCAAATAAATCAAAGAAATGATGGAGCTGCTCATCTGGCACCTGTGACTCTCCCTGCTCCACGTTACCTCTTTCTCAGAAGTTTGGAGTGTCAGCATGGAAGAGCTGCGACAGGGAGCTTGCCAGATTGGTGCAGACGGAAGCCGGGCAGCCTGCCAGCCCCAGCAACAGCTGCACCACAGCCCTCAGTTCCAAAAGGCAGCCCACTGCAATGTCTGTATTTTCCCACCTTTGCCACATGTGCTGAGGGGGAGGGGCAGTGCAAATGGCGGCGGGGCTGCAAGGGCCCCACCAGGATTATTCCCGTCTAGTAGGACTAAGATCTATTCTCTCTGCGTCCAAAAGCAACATGATTGTTCTTCAGGGAGATTCACGACCTACGGAGAGTTTGCGATTGATTTGTCAGGGTTAGAACATAACCCAGGTTAAATTTGCAGGCCTGAATAAGGTAGGGCCTAATGTTTGTGAAGTGCTGAGTCACCAGGACTCAGGTGTAGAGTGAGCCAGCTGATGAGGCATGTAGCTTGAGACAGGGTGTGGAGACACCACCCATCCTGATTCGTGCACAGAGCTTTATAAGAGACTGTGAGAGCCCTCATGTGTGGGTCGTTGGTGGTCATGTGTGTTGTATGTTTTGCTGTCTCTGCTTTGTTTTGCTTTGCTGCTGCTATTATTGTAAATTTGTAAATACAGACTGAAATGGTGATGGATTTCCTTGCGTCTGTGCACTCTCTACGTTGTGGGCTGTGTCCTTGAAGCTGCATTTCGCTGGACAACCAGATAAGGAGCTACTCCCTCCTCGACAAGATTCTAGTACTTTATGAAGATGCAAAGCAAGACCCAACAGAGAAGGTTTGGATCATGACATCTCAGGGGGATTTTGCAACAGTATTCCACCCGCTTTTATTCACACCCAAATCTTTCAATGGTACCTTGTCTCTCATACTCCACGCAAACCATGTGCCAGGATAGGAAGATTTCCTTAAGGCAATAAATCCGCATCAGCCTATGTTTTCTTTCTTGTATAGTGTCTGGTCAGTTCCATTTGAGTGTTCATTCCCCACATTTAACTGGTATCTACCAAGCACTGCACTGGGAACTGCACTGGAGAGGAGAAACTGAGCCGTCTCCCCAGTTCTGTATTTGAAATGAAAATGTCTCATGAGAGCTACAGTATCTACAATGCTGCACATGCTGTAGCACATGCTCTCCATTCCATGTACTCTTCAATATCCAAGAACAGATTAAAGGGAAATGGAGGCACAGGAGATGTCTGGGAAGGTGGGAGTGACAGACAAACAAACCAGGCAGGGGGCAGACAGTGGACACTTTTGGGGACTCCGTGAGCACACCGTAAGCATTGCAGGGAGAGGGGCGGGACTGGTGGATCTCTGCTCCGCTGGATCAAGAACACTGCATCGGGCATCCATGCAGTGGATCCATGCAGTGGAGAGGTCTGACATGGGACCTCTCAACACTGCGCCGGTTATTTTGCAGGTACATACATGGAACTCAGGATGCAGCGGTTGCCTTTAGGTGCTGCTGCTCCTCTGGATGTCCAGAAGCTCAAAATTGGACTCTAAGGGTGCAATCCTAACCCCTTATGTCAGTGTTTTCCAGCACTGGCACAGCGGTGCCAATGGGATGTGTGCTGCATCCTGCAGTTGGGTGTCACTCATGGAGCCCTCCTCAAAGTCTGGGATTGTTTGTTCCCTTACCTCAGAGCTGAATTGCCCTTATGTTGGTGCTGACATAAGGGGTAGGACGTAAGCACTGATGTAAGCACTGACTTAAGGGGTTAGGATTGCGTCCTAAACCTCCTCCACCTGTTGATCACCACCCACCCATCCAACATGAAACATTAGGTCCTACATGTGTAGGGCTCTTCACACACACACACACACACACACACAGCTTCTTCAGCCTTGCAGACATCTGAAAAAGTTTCTCAATGTGATCATCTGCCTGGTCATTATCAAAATCACTGCCTTCCGTTAGAGAAGTCCCAGGGATAATCTGAAGCCACCTTCAAAATTCATAACAAAAACAGCTGAATCCACTTGGGAGTTGAGGATAAAATGTGCACTTCAGCTTTTGAAAAGCCAGCTACACGAGGCAGGTGTAGGGTATTCACTGCATACAGCCAGGTGTCTGTCGCTTGAGTATGAAGACCTCATGTGAGAAACTTAGCAGTGGGGCTTTGCTCAGCCCCTCTACGGTCATTTCTCCTCATGACTGATGATTGTGTTCATGGTGCCTCATGTGTGGAAGTCACTGGAAATTGGTAGAATGCTGTGGGGCTGAGGTTCAGACATGCTGCTGTTCAGATGGTCAACAGTGCTGCTGCTGCAACTGCCTTACAGTGTCATCAACAACTGCCAGTCCAGGTGGGGTAGGCAGAAGAACACCCATCAGTCTCCAGACGTAACTATTGGTGTCTTTGCCTCTTTCGGTACTGTTGAGCAGAAAGATCTCTCTTTTAAAGAAACTCCAGATGTATCTTCCCTGGAAAGACTGTAAGTTGGGTTGTGGTTTTGATGTCTAGTAATTCTGATTAAAATCAGTGTTGTAAATATAGAAAAATTCCTTGGGATTACATACTTTTGGACTGGTGGCAATAGTGGGGGCACTAGAGGTGGCTTGGAGTGAGTTCAAGTTCACATATACCAAAAGACCCCTGCATCTAGAGAACTAGGATGTCAGGGTGAACACTAGTCTTGAACTCATTTGATGTTCCCTGCTCATTATCCTTGTGTGGAGAAGTTTTTTTGTAGGAAGGAACAGAACATTTGGTTATGTGAGCTGCAGCCGGTGCACTAAAGTGGTTTGCTAGTGGGTGTGCTTTTAAAGACATCTGGAACATGACCACACATGGAGGAAAGCTAATATGCCTGCAGGTTCGAGTGTGAAGGTCAATGGCACAACTTAGTGGAATGACACACAAGAGCTATGGGGCACAATGGTGACGGTGTAACAATAGATCACTTTTATTGTGGGGATAATAATGCAACTGCAAAAATGTGCATTCAAAATACAAAGCAATACAGTGTATAGGATATTTTCAACCTTTTTCAGCTCATGGCACAGTGTCAGGGGTGTAAAATTGTAAAGACTCACCATGGGTTCTTGGACAAGGCACACCCAGCTGCCAGTCAGAGTGCCCACATTCCCCAGTGGCCTAATAAATGACCCTCCCCAAACGTCCATGGCACACATGCAGACCGTGCGTGGCACACCAATGTGCCACTCACAGGGGTTGAAAATTGCTGCAGTGTATTCACTACTCACTCATACAACTTGGCCTAATCATAAGCAGTTGCTAGGGCTGCAATCCCATAAACACTGACCACATGTTTATATCATATGTTGAAAGCTTGGGGCTGATCTCAGGCCTCCCCTTAAATGATTCCAACCTAGACAAGAGTCCTGGACTCAGATATGTCAAGGAGAACATGATGGAGGTGCTAATTGTGTCCTCAACTTGGCTGCAAACGTGACAAGAAGCTAGAGAGGCTAAGTGAGTCACTGGCCAGGCTTGTTAAAGGTGATCTATCTGTATCTGCTACAGGAGTTTGAAGAGTTGTAGGAATCATGGGGCGAATTTGCCAAGACTACTGGCCTGTGTGATCCGGGCCTTGTGCTGATGGCACTTGCAATCCTTCAGCCCAAGGCTTGGGCTGAGGCAGTGCACAGGCCCCCAGCACAAATGGCTGGAGGCCCCTGAACACGGAAGGAGTGCAGATCCCATTCCAGAGCAGGCGGGTCAGCAGAGGAGGGTCAGAGGAAGGATCAGGCTGGGAGGCATGTTGAGGGAGAGCCTCAGTGACAGTGGTGGTGCCAGTAGGCTAAGCCCCCAGACCGGGTCGAATGCAGTCACTTGGATCTATGTCAGCAACAAAGCTGGTTTCTTAAAAGCTGGAAGAGTTTAAAATGCAGAAGGAAATAGATCAAAAGAGGCAAAATGGATACTTGATTAGAGAGACTTTGTCCAATCCCATCCCCTGCCACTCTCAAAGGTGGAGGTGCACACTGCATGCTCTGGGGGGAGCTTGAGGTTTCTGGTGGTGCACACACACGGTCGCCAGCCATTCACACTGGTGGCTCCATTGCATGCCCTGTCACTGCTTGTGTAGTGGAGAGGGATTCCAGTGATGGAACACTTGCTCCATCAACAGAAGGTGCCCATAGGATTAGGCCTTAGGGCTGCATGGCTATTCACATTGACCTGGAAGTAAGCCCCATTGAACACAATGAGGAGACATGCATACAGTGGCAAAGTAAAGAATAATAGAATCTTAGAGCTGGAAAAACCTAAAGCACCATCTAGTCCAAACCCCTGCCTCCAAGTAGGAAATCCTCTTAGAGCATCTTCAAAATAACACAAAACCAGTTTTTAATGAAACAATCCCTGCACTATAAGGGGATCTGTTTGTCACTTTCTACCCTTGAAGTTCATCTAGGCATGAGCAAAGGGCTCTTCCATGACAGAAACAAAACCTCTCAAGCCAGCCTTCCCTTGTCAGGAGTTGGGGAACTGAGACTCCACTTTCCTCATTGGCTTGTTCCAGGAGAAGAAAATGTCATCCTGTTCAACCACCAATAAACTATGGGAAGATGAGTGGACACATCCAGCAGGCCAGGTGACCAGATCCCTTCCGACTTTTGTTCAGAAGGAACTAGTGTGATAGGATTATATTATTTTCCATCTCTTTTCCTTGTTGGGCATCAAAAGATGTTACCAGGAATTCCTTGCCTGTAACTGAGCATAGTGAGAGCTAGAAAGTTCAGAAAAGCAGAGCTGCACGTGGGCCCATCAACCTGATTTTAAGCACAAGTAAGGGCTATGCAAAGAGCATGAAGCATTTCCATTCACCATATTGACTATGAACCAGAGCCTAAGACTACATGATTGTCTCATTTCAGCGTAATTCTGAAGTACTTCCATCGTCTCTTTGCCATGATGTTTGCCAGGTTCGAAATCGAGAAAGATGTCAACCTCTTGACAAACAAGACATTGAATTTTTTACCGATTGAAAACGCTAACAATGCCAGGCGGTCCTGTTCTGGAACTATGCGTCTCCTTTTCACAGGTCAGGGGCATCCCCTTAATTACGTCTGCAGCAAGGAAAAGGAGCTCATTGTCGTCATTGGGGGGCTCATTCCTCAGAACTCAAAGTTGATGCCCCACATCTTAAATATCTACAGGATCCCACAGGTATGTGTGTTCCCTAATCTAGAGAGAGGTACAGACACTAGGATTGCTAGGAGAGCAGACAATCTGGGCTACAACAAGTGAAGACAGAAGACTCTTCTCTATCCATTTAGCACAGAGTTGGAATCAAATGTTAATCAAGTGATGTGTGAAAATGTCAAAACCTGATGAAGTTCTTAAAAAACCACTTTAAGGAGGGAATAATTTGTACTGAATTAGCGGCAAATGTATGTGGGCAAAATATTTTCTCCAGTACCTTCCCTTGAGGAAGTCTCCATGAATGCCCCACACTTCAGGATGCAGTGCATAACACATTGACAGCGGAATTAAAGCTGGAAACTTGGACAGGAGTGGGTTCTGAGAGCCCAATCCTATGCCTGTCTACTCAGAAGTAAATCCCATGATAGTCAATAGAGCTTACTCCCAGGAAAGTGTGGACAGAATTGGAGCCTGAATGAATTATCCTAAGCCTCTTGGTCATCCTGCCCAAAACACTACACCCCAGAAAATGGAGACTTCCAAATTTTTGTTACAGGATCAAGTACAAAAAACTCTACTATATAACCTGCCAGGCATTTGAGAGAGGACCTTTTTATTTAGCAATCATCAGATGTTTGTCTGCCCTAAAAAGCTCATTTCATTTCCCCTTAGCTCAATTATGACTTCTTTGACTCTGCACTGAGTGACAGAACACAGTTCCCTTCCCTCTACCAGATGGTCCCAAATGCAAGATCTCAGTACACTGGGATTGTTCGACTGATTCGGCATTTCAAATGGAACTGGATTGGCCTCCTTGTTTCAGACAATGACAATGGAGAAACATTTCTGAGGACTCTCATTCCCAGGCTCCTCCAAAACAACATTTGTGTGGCTTTTACAGAAGTTCTTTCAGGACTAAAGACGTATGTGGAAGTGAACCAACCCTTTTATGACCGTTTACAAGGCGTAAGATCTATTGTCTCCATGTCCAGGAGCAACGTGATTGTTGTTCATGGAGAGTCACGATCTATGGAGAGTTTGCAATTGATTCTAACATTTTATGAAAAAGCAAAGCAAGACCCAACAGAGAAAGTTTGGATCAAGACATCTCAGTGGGATTTTGCAACAGTATTCAACCCGGTTCTATTCACATCCAAATCCTTCAATGGGACCTTGTCATTCACACTCCACACAAAGGACGTGCCTGGATATGAAGACTTCCTTGAGGCAATAAATCCACATCAGCCTGTGTTTTCTTTCATACATAAGTTTTGGTCAGTTGCATTTTGGTGTTCACTCCCCAAGTTCAACTGGTATCTACCAAACACAGGGAACTGCACTGGGGAGGAGAAGCTGAGCAGTCTCCCCAGTTCCGTATTTGAAATGAAAATGTCCGGTGAGAGCTACAATATCTACAATGCTGCTCATGCTGTAGCACATGCTCTCCAATCCATGTACTCTTCAATATCCAAGCATAGATTAAAGGGAACTGGAGGCACAGGGGATGTTTGGGCTGTTCAGCCATGGCAGGTAGGATTTTCCTGTAAGCCTTTAATGTGTACAGTCACCCCTGCATTCCCGTGGATGGACTTGGATCCACTCTTGCAATGCAACTGGACTGAGCGAGAAGTGAGACAATATTTTCACTTTAGTTTGTCTAAGCCCGAGTCCTTTCCATTTGGAAATGGGCTTAATTTAGAGGAGCAATAGATTGAAGGATAACTTTTGGGGTTATTAAATGAATTGTGAATTCTGGTGGAAATGGGGACTGGGAGTAGGAGGAGGGGTGAGAATAACTCTGAGAAAGTTTAACTATCTAATGTTTATAATCATCACATAGAAAAAAATGTTCTCATAGGTTTTGCTTGTATGCAGTCTTTCAGGAAATGTTCACAATATTTATTTTCTGGCCCTGATTATTATTCATTTCATGTCATGACTACTACTGAAAATAATTATGTCATATACAGGGGGAGGTGTCAATAATGTATGGGCCCCAGGTGTCCAATGACCTAGCCATGCGCCTGCATGTATAATCACAGTCTCTTCAGTGCCAGAAGGTCAAGGTCGCAGATTCCAGTGATATCAAAAGAACTCCTGCTCAACAGTTTACCCCTATTATTTTTCTTTTTCTTCAATCAGCTTCACCACTTTCTGAGAAATGTTCGCTTCAACAATAGTGCAGGCGAAGAAATATTCTTTGATAAAAATGGGGAACAGGCGACAGGTTTTGATATTGTCAACACCATCACATTCCACAATCTGTCTTTCCATAGAGTCATGGTGGGAAAGGTGGACCCCTGGGCTCCTGAAGGAGAAGAGTTTGCCGTTAATGGAAGCGCCATTGTGTGGAATCAGAAGTTTGATCAGGTGGGAAGGATCTTTTATGTAATTGCTGAGCTATAGTTCCACAGTTGCAGAAGAACATGGAAGTACTCTTCAGCAGATGTCTGGGAATTAATCTTCCAGTGCATGCTGCACTTACTCCGAAGCAAGCCCTATGGTACTCACTGGGATTTACTCTGGATCTGCCAGACTTCTGTGGTTATCATAACATTGATGCAAGAATAACACGGACAAATGGGGCAGGTTTGTTGTAATGCTTGTGCTTGTAGAATAGGATGAATAACCATGGATAATACATGCAAAGCTCATGCATGCCCAGGCATATGATATCTATGCTCTTTTGTCTTTGTGTTTATCCATATCTTCCTATGAATTGTGAGGCTGAATTGAATATCGTGAAGGGATGGTACATAGGGTAAGTAACCAAGGAGCGAAAACATCTTGATTCATATATAGAACAATTTTGAAAGGACACTTATTGGGTCTACAGCCTGCCTACGTAAACCACCTTGAGTAATATCTGGCAATAAACATATATAAATATAGGAGTAAATTAATCAGTATATGAGGTCAGAGGAGCACATGTCGAATATAGATGTTTACAGAAACGTGACTTATATGTCATTACTGTATTCTCAGTACCAAACCAAACCAAACATCACAGCAAAGAGAAAACAGTTGATTTCCATATTAAACCAATTTCCTCTGGGGTTTTTTGAAGATGCCGCCCCGATCGACATGCACTGAGAGCTGCCATCCTGGACAGACAAAGGTGGTACGCCAGGGGGAGCAGATCTGTTGCTATGACTGTGCTCAGTGCCCTGAAGGGAGGATTTCCAGCCAGCTGGGTAAGTGAAGAAGGTGATGCTCCATCCAATCGGTGTGCCAGAAGTTTGTGGAAATGAGCTGCTGAAAGGTCTTCCAGCCCAATCTTTTCTTTCCCAGCACTCAGAGGAACTGTGGCATCCAGGAACTTTTGTCCCCTTCCCCCGAGGAATGTCTCAGGTCCCGCTATGGGGTTTCTCATGTTTGCACCAGCTATTTTGCAGGCACTGATGTGAGAACCTTCATGTCAAGCTATTGGTTGGCAGGTTGGACACAGAGGATGGGATATGGCGGAGGAGGCCTCTGCCACTCCCTCAACCCTCCCACCCCATCTCTTCCCCAATTCCCCCTTCCCCCGCTCACAACGCCATCCCAAAACCAAAAGGCCATACCACTGCCTGGCAGTCCCACTTTTCTCCACGCAGTCACATGGCATTCTTCATCCAGAACTACCTACTCCAAGGGTGCCGTAAATGTGCTTAACGACATGTTTACAACACCCAGTGTCAGCACTGGAGCTCAGCACCGGTGCTAGGAACCTTTAGGATTGGACTATTAGGGACGAATCCTCAATTCATCATACTGATACAGTCAGTAAAGCAACAATTCAGCAGAGAATATGGCCCAGTCCTATGGGACTGTTATGACAGTGGGGCAGGTGTCTACTGTTGCCAAAGGCCCAGTGATGGCGTGAAGCTGGTGTCACCACTGGGCCAAACCAAGCATCTGCTTCAAAGCAGCTACAGATCTGGAACCACATTGCTGCAGATGCCGGTAAGTCAGAAGTGGGGCATGTTGTGGGTGAGGAGAGATCAGGCCAGGGGAGAGAGGAGGTGGATCCTGGTGGCAGCAACATGCACCAGGATCGAATCCTTGAACCTTGCCTCGGAACACTCCCTGACTCTCCTCGGAAGCGCATCAGCAAAATGGAGGAGGAGACCTACAGGTGACTGGGCAGCCTATACGCAACTCTGCTGGCCAGCTGTTTGCCCCCCATGACAGCACACACTTCCTAGGCACAGCACAGCTGACATTTGGGTAAAGCCTGATGCCAGATTTATTGAGGGTTGACATTCAAAGGATACCTAGATATGTTACATACATGGATGTAGACAAAGAAACATTTGAGTGAGTGATTTCTTTTGTATGTATTCATTAGCACACTTCATCCTATGATTGCACTGCACTGTTGCCAGACAAGCTCAGGTGACGCAAGTATACTTTGAACTGTTGAATCCCTGCATGTTTCTTTTAGATGCAGATCATTGCAGTGACTGCCCAGAGGACCAGCATCCAAGCAGGAACCAGGATCACTGTATCCCCAAAGCCATAACCTTTTTGTCCTATGAAGAGCCCTTGGGAATTGTTCTGGCTTCTTCTGCTCTTCTGCTCTCCACCATCACACTTGTGCTCGTGTGGAGCTTCATTCAGCACAGGAACACCCCCATTGTCAAAGCCAACAACTGGAACATCACCTGTGCCCTGCTGTTCTCCCTGCTGTGTTGCTTCCTCTGCACATTTCTGTTCATTGGCCAGCCCAGAAAGGCATCCTGCATTCTCTGGCAGACCTTGTTTGCCATCACTTTCACTGGGGCAGTTTCTTCAGTGTTGGCCAAAACCCTCACTGTGGTCCTGGCCTTCATGGCCACCAGACCAGCTAACAGGATGAGAAAATTGTTAGGGATGAGATTGGCCATGTCCGTCATCGTGGTGTGTTGCCTGATCCAAACTGGCCTCTGTGCAGCGTGGTTGGCAGTGTCTCCCCCCTTCCCAGAGCTTGACGTGCACTCCCTGATAGGTCAGATCATAGTGCAGTGCAATGAAGGCTCAACCTTCATGTTCTCCATTGTTCTGGGCTACATGGGATTTCTGGCCCTTGTCAGTTTTTTGGTGGCTTTTTTGGCCAGAAGACTGCCTGATACTTTCAATGAGGCCAAGCTGATCACCTTCAGCATGTTAGTCTTTTGCAGTGTTTGGGTGTCCTTTGTGCCAGCCTACCTGAGCACCAAGGGGAAATACATGGTGGCCATGGAGGTCTTCTCCATCTTGGTCTCTAGTGCTGGATTGTTGGGTTTCATCTTTCTCCCCAAATTCTACATTATTGTGTTGAGGCCCCAGCTTAACACCAAGGAAAACTTAGTAAGGAAAAAGAATTTTGTCACCTGACTGAATTGCTTGAGTACCTTCGTCCGTAGCATTGTGCATGAACCCCTTGAGATATGTCCATTGTTTTATAGAAACTCATGTGATTTCCTTCTACATTCCCAACTATTCCTCTTGGACATAATCCTGAGATTCATTTCAACTTTCACCAATCTGACATTTCAGGGTCAATCTAATTTCTCATTCCTCCCTTCTCCTCCAAGGTGTTGTCCTATTGTTCTAGATAGATGTTCTCTCTAGTCCTGAGCTACCTGGGGCTTCTGGCCTTCATCAGCTTCACTGTGGCTTTCTTAGCCAGGTCATTGCCTGATGCGTTTAATGAGGCCAAGCTGATCACCTTCAGCATGCTGGTCTTTTGCAGTGTTTGGGTGTCCATTTTCCTAGCATATCTGAGCACTAGGGGGAATATATGGTGGCTGTGGAGATCTTCTCCATCTTGGTTTCCAGTGCCGGGCTACTAGGATGCATTTTTCTCCCCAAGTGCTATATTATTGTACTGAGACCTAACCTAAATACCAGAGCGCAGCTGGTAGGAAACAAGTATCTGCAGTACTGACTAATGTTCCCAGTTCATCACATGCTTCCTCTTTCCTTGTCTATTTCACTGCATTTTAAAATGTAATCCTATGGACAAGGTTGTATCTTCTTCATAATTAGAAAATCATTTAGTATGTTTTAAGCAATCACTAGATAATAAAATCATGATGAGTGCCTTTCTCTGTTGATGCATTTATTGTTGGCCCATTTCCCTTCCAGAGATAGCAAAAGAAGTTCCTGTTTGTGTTCTTATAGTGGAGTACGAAGATCTTTTGCACCAGACATTATGGAGAATCCAAGCCAATAAAAGCGTAAATTAAAGACATTTATGTAGTTTGAAGATGAAGCAATACTGACAGGCCCTGGTAGCGCTGCAGTAATCATGACGCCATGGCGACCCAGGGGCTTTTCACCTTACCTGGGAGGATTGCAGTGGCCTCTAGCAGGGTCCAGGAGGCTCACAGACCCCATGACTGCACAGAGCTCCAATCTCAGAGTCTCCTGGACTTTTCTGGAGGCCAGCATAACCCCCCCACCCCCAGGTAAAGTTAATAGCCCCAGGCTGACTTTTGCAGTGATTGGGTGTCCTTCGTGCGAACCTACCTGAGTACCTGTCTCCCAGGACTTACCCTGACAGTGATCCACAGCAGGGAAGGAGGAGGACGAAGGAAGGCAAGCTGAAGGAGGGGGAGCACAGCCCAAGGGAACCCCACAGGGGAATGCCCTGGGAGGACAAGGAGCCAGCCAGAGGGGGTAAAGCTCCTGGGCCATCCCTACCCATTGGGTGGGGCAGGAGCTAGTAAGTAGTACCTAATATTTGAAAAGTGAACTTCTGTCCAAGTGAAAAGTCTGATCAAATATCCTCCTGTACATTCAGAAAAAAAATACTTCATTACTAAATTTATCTTTAGTCCGAAGCATGTTTCCCATCAAGATTTATGAGTTAAAATGGCTCTGCTCTGTTTTGCCCACAACATGTTATTTATTCATGTATTCATCATCAGGTATTAAATAATGCAGTACATGAATTTCTGTGTATAATGTGTATTAGTGCCCTGGTGCCTTTTTTTTTTTTTTTTTTTTACCAAGCAGAATCTAATCTCCTTTGCTGTGTTGCTTGAGAAGCACTTTTATTTCTTTTTATTTTGAGCCCCACGTGCATGTGGTGCTGGGTACCTCCCAAGAGATCATGACCCAAGCCAGTAGTGTGCCTTGAAGCAGGACAGATGGCAAGAGGTCTCAGATCCTCCAGGCCTCCTTTGGTTCAGACTACAGGCAACTATAAAAAGATCCTGCCTTCAGCTGCAGCCCAAATTCCAGGAACCCATCTTCGTCTTTGTCTCTCACCCATAGCTTCTCTCCTCTCCCCTCCTTCCTGGCTCCTGCTGGACTCCAGCCCCAGTTCTCCCTGGGAAACCCCTAACATGTGTTGGCCTTTCTTTGGAATCCTGAGGGGGGGGGGGGAGATACAAGTGAATTTTTAGTAGAGAAACTGTAAGTAGGGAAAGAGCTAAGCACATATCACCCAATTCTCTGCTCCAAATCCCTATTCCTAAATGTTTTAAAAATATTAATTAGACTCTGAGATGTGAAATTATGCATAAAATATAATTAGGACTCCAGTAGTCCTGCGCAGACTGCAGCATCAGAAGTCTCCACAATATTTGCTGGACAATGAACACAAATTGAAATCAAACTTCTATTGTGTCACACATTTGGGGGCATTCATTGACATTTGCAGATTGTGAAAGATTCTACTGTGCTCTGAAAACATCTCTGGTGTTCCCTTCAGGGAAGTTGTTCCAATGCTCAAGTCCTTATTGGGAGAAATGAAGAAGCAGATTCATGACCAACTGGAACGAACATGTTCTACCATCTCCTCAGCCAAAAGCAATGTGATTCTTGTTCATGGGGGTTTACGCTCTATGGAGGGTTTGCGCAAGATTCTGTCCAAAAGTGAACGTGATGAAATGAAACCAATAGAGAGGGTCTGGATCATAACAGCTCACTGGGATTTCTCTTCCGTTTTCCATCTGGATCTGTTCACACCACAGTCCTTCAATGGCACTTTGTCCTTTTCACTGCACAGAAATGATGTGGCAGGATATCAGGGGATCATTGAGAAAATAAATCTTAACAATTTTAATCTTTATCACTTCAGACTCTTCTGGTCTACTGTATTTCACTGTTCTGTACCTTCAATTGGTCTACATATACCAGGAGCAGAAGATTGCACTGGGGAGGAGAAATTGAGCAGCCTGCCCAAGTCCATCTTTGAAATGAAAATGTCTGGGCAGAGCTATGGTATCTACAATGCTGTTTATGATATAGTGCATGCTCTCCATGCCATGGAGTCATCAAAGTCCAAACAGAAGCTGAAGGGGGACGGAGGCACATGGGATCTTCGGAATGTCCAGCGGTGGCAGGTAGGGTGGATTCTCTTGGCAATTGCAACTGTCTGGGAGAATTGATGTTGTCACCAGGTATGTTATGAATAGCAGCCTCCATGTATGCTGCTCCTTTCACAGGTTGCAAAAATGGGGGGTTATTTGGAATCGTTACTGAGACCTGCAAAACTACCACACCCTTTTGGGGACAGCAAACAAATTCTTCTTGATTCACTGCTGATCTGACCAGTGACTGGTTCCTGTTGGCAACCACATTCTGACCTCTAATCTACCTATGTTGTGAAATATCTTCAGGCCCCAGTACAGTCAAGGTTAAAAACGGGGGGGGGGGGCTGTAGGTGCTGGTCAGTAGGAAAAGAAACAGTTCCACTGTCGGGATTGGACTAGTTGACCAATTAGGCCCCTTCCAACTCTATGATTCCATAAAATGGCAGCTGTTGGCGCAACTGTCGGCAGACATTTTGGGAGCGCTGCCACAAGAGGGAGCAGTGCTCCCCATCTGTTGACAAACCTGCCAGCAGCAGGGGCAGGGAGGAAGCAAAATGGGGCATGGAAGGGGAAGAATGAGATACAAGGAGGCTCCAGGATGGGAAGAATTGATAGGACTGGGTCCAAAGTGCTTTATTCAAGGGGCAGATGGGGCTCATTCACCTTAGGTTTTGTGCTGGCACCATTTATTACTGTTTTAAGAAGACTGCATGTTGAGCTGTAATTTGGAGAGTGTTGGGGGAGTGGACCTGTGGGTTTCATCAAGAGTATCCTGCATTTCCCCCTTAGTTCAATCACTAAATATATTCAACATTCAACAGAGAAAACTAAGGGCCCAATCCTATCCAACTTTCCAGCTCCGGTGTAGCCCGAATGCAGCCCCGTGGTAAGGAACAAATGTTCCCAAACCTTGAGAAGAGCCCAGTGATTATCCCTCCACCACAGGATGCAGCACACACCCCACTGACACAACAGCACGGCACTGGAAAATGGGATGGGATTCGGCCCTGAAACGGCACAGTAAATATAGTAAATATTAGAGCCCATCAGACATGAGGAGCCTGGGAGATTAGAAACAGCTTCACCTGCAACCAGAAAGCATATTTGAAGACGTGAGAGGCATATAGGAAAGAACATTGTTCAAATGGGGCTTCTCTCCCTGCATCCCTGTCACCCTGTTCACCTTGGACTGAAGGAGTGCCCAGCGGGTGCCATCCCTTGATGAGTGCAGCGAATAAGGGATGAATCCTATCCAATTTTCCAGTGTTGGTGCTGCTGTGCCTATGGGATATGCACTGCTTCCTGTGTAAGAAAGAGGCTTTATGTGTTAGCTAGTCAGATATTTTCTAGAAAAAGTCAAACGTCAAAGAAATTGCATTCAACTTGTTCTTGATCATTGACCCAAGTTCTTTTCTTTCTTCCTCTCCTCCAAGATAGCTTCACTCCTTTCTGAAAAACATTCACTTCAACAATAGTGCTGGGGATGAAATATTTTTTGATGAAAATATGGATTTTGCCACTCCGTTTGATATCATGAACGCAGTCACTTATCCCAATAAGTCCTTTCATAGAATCTGCGTGGGAAAGATGGATCCCTGGGCTTCTGAAGGAAAAGAGTTCACTATCAACCAAAGTGCCATAGTGTGGAATCACAAGTTTAAGCAGGTGGGAAACACTAGCATGTTTCTAAAGTATACAATCCCCAGTTCAAAAAGAACAGAGAAAGGCTCTTGCCTTTTCTCCCTTCCCGTTCCCTTCTCTGATTTCAACTTTTCAGGGATGACTCTATGCCAAGAGGTTGAACAGTTGCCCTCATGCTAAGAGCAGTTGCATCAGGCCAATGCAGACTCCAGCAAGTCTCTGGACGGCCAGAGGCTCATTGGACACAGGGTGCTCCCTGGGGGCCAAATTGGGAGTCCCGAAAGGTCATAAGTGGCCCCTGGGCTGGGGTTTGGGCACCCCTGGTCTAGAGGGACCATGTATCTAGCACAACGATTTTCAACCCTTTTCACCTTATGGCACACTGACAATGCAGTGAAGTTGTCAAGGCATACTATCAGTTTTCTGAGAATTGACAAGGCACCTCATGTGACAGATGGGGGGCTCACATCCCCAATGGCCCCACAAATAAGTGACCCTCTCCCAAATTCCTGCGGCATACCTATGGACCATTCATGACACGCTAATGTGCCATGTCACACTGGTTGAAAAGTCACTGGTCTAGCAGATGGTATAAGTTCATATGGCTGGTGAGGCTGAACTGCAAATGGAAAACAGAGCAGAGAGTAAAAGATAAAACAAAATGTAAAATGTAGAAAGACAAATCAAAAGGCTAGTAAATCACAGAGAACATTGCTGTAAACACTGATTGCTCCATATATATTCACTATGGATTAGTCATTAGTGTGTTCTTGTGTAAAATGGATGGGAACCTCACTTTGTGGAGCTGAGAAAAAGAAACAGATAATCTCCACTCTCAACCCCATCCCTTCTACTTATTGACAGATGCGTCCACAGTCCACATGTGTGGAGAGTTGCCTTCCTGGACACGGCAGGATTGTTCGTCAGGGTGCTCAGGTATGTTGCTATGACTGCGCTCAGTGCTCTGAAGATAGTATCTTGGTCCAGACAGGTAAGTAAAAGAATACAAAGGGACATCAAATCCTGCTGCCTCCATGCCCCGGATCGTCCCCCTCCTCACCCGGTTTTGCCAGTAGCCACCCCGCCCCACTCTCATCACCTCCCCCCACTGCGACCTTACTTGGTTCTTCAGGGTCTGTTTGGCTGAGCTGCAGCACTGCTGCCTCTCGAAGCAGCACTCACAACATGGCCACCAATGGAGTGCTGCGCACTAAGCTGGCAGCCACCTTACGACAGAGGATGTGTCTTCTGCTGTCATAAGTAGCTCCATGCGACAGCCCAATCCTGGTGATGAAAGGTTTGCCATAATCCATAGAGAGATTATAACAATACTTACATACCAGTATGTGGATATATAACTAACGGCACAATCCTAACCCCTTTCCAGCACTGACATAAGGGCAATGCAGCTCCAAGATAAGGGAACAAACATTCCCTTTCTTTGAGGAGGACTCCGTGAGTGACACCCAACTGCAGGATGCAGCACACGTCCCATTGGCACCACTATGCCAGTGCTGGAAAGCTCTGACATAAGGGGTTAGGATTGCACACTCAATAAAATCACAAACTGTGTGCAAGTGCTCCTGTACTATATTTGTATACAATATACAGTGCTCCTCTGCTCTCTGCTGCTTTGCTTCCTCTGCTCCTTTCTGTTCATTGGCCAGCCTGGGAGGGTGACCTGCCTTCTCCGTCAAACCGTGTTTGGCATCATCTTCTCCATTGCTGTTTCTTGTGTGTTGACCAAAACCCTCACCGTGGTGGTGGCCTTCATGGCCACCAAGCCAGGAAACAGGATGAGGAAATGGGTAGGGAAAAGACTGGCAGTGTCGGTCATCTTACTCTCTTCTCTAACTCCGAGTGGCATCTATGCAGTGTGGCTGACCACGTCTCCCCCCTTCCCAGAATCAGACATGCGTTCTCAGCCCACTCAAATCATAGTGCAATGCAACGAAGGTGCACCCACCATGCTCTACACTGTGCTTTGCTACATGGGCTTTCTGGCCATCATCAGCTTTGCCGTGGCTTTCTTTGCCAGAAAACTGCCAGATACTTTCAATGAAGCCAAGCTGATCACCTTCAGCATGCTGGTGTGTTGCAGTGTCTGGGTATCATTTATCCCAGCCTACTTGAGCACCAAGGGGAAATACATGGTGGCCGTGGAGATCTTCTCCATCTTGGCCTCCAGTGCTGGATTGCTGGGTTGCATCTTCATCCCTAAAGTCTACATCATTGTACTGAGGCCTGAGTTGAACACCAAAGAACAGCTAGTAAGGAAAAAGTAATTTTGGTCCCTCCCTAAATTCTTCCTTTCCTCTTATCAATGTTGCACTTTCCGTATTGTGTATTATCTTGTTTAAGGCTATAGGCCATGTGCAAAATCCAGTCCACCTTTATGCTTATGAAGCACCTCATAGTCAAAAGATAATCAATGGTGATGTTGAATGAAGCCGTCTCTCTATAAACATTACTCTATTAACTAAACTTTTTCCTTCTGTTTGATGGGAAGTTAAATTGAGGGCTGAGCTGAAGTTGCCACTCAAAAGTTGCACTTTGCCACTCAAAAGTCACCTTCCGCTTTTGTTTCAGCATAGGAAAGGCAGGATACAAATGTTTAAAATAAATAATTCACAGGCAGCAAAAAGATTTGTAGTGCCTCATTGTGCCATGGAAGTTCCTCGGGAGAGAAAATTGGTGGGCTCACAGACTCATGGAAAAAAGCAGTCGGGCAGCCCAATTCCACAGAGAGCCCACGGCAGCAGATCTCACACTCTAGTGCTGTTATGTCCTCTTAACCATGTCACAAAAGCTGTGGCGATGTTGTGAACTTCCAGATGCACAGCTGGAACAGAGAAGTCAGAGGTGGAAGGAAGTTGTGGGTCGTGAGGGCAGGTTATGGTTTGGGGGAGGATTGAGGGAAGATTGGCTGGAACAGGTTGGATAGGTTGTGCAAGCAGCACCAGATTGTGCAAGCAGCAATTGGTCTGGACTGAAGTATGTGGCCAGCACAGCCGGGGGTGGGGGGAAGCTGGGAGCAGCAGGCCATAGCAGCACCCTGATGCACACCAGTGGGACAAAAAACACAGGTCACATCCCACGGGGCTCATTTTTCCATTGGGGAAGCTCTTTGCAGTGGCACTCCTCCCTCCCAGCAATTGTCAGGACCCCCTGCATGTGCCACTCCTGCACACTACCTCGTTGAGCGAGAGGAATGGCATACATGGTACTGCCCCTAGAGGACCCTGCCTCTCATCCATCAGGCCCTTCTTACAGATGTGTCCTGCATCCAGGCATACCAGCTGGATAGGGACTGTGCCAGCTCTTCAGCCCCAGGATCCAGTCTCAACCCGGAAGAGCATCCCCTTCCTCCGGAAATTCCTGATGGCCCTCCACTACCTGGGGACTGAAAGCTTCCAGGGGTCATCACATGTCAATACAGGAACTGCCTAATTATCTACCAGTTGATCTGTTGATGAGTTCCTCAGTGCCAACTTCCTGCACCTATCTGTCTATGTCACCTTCCTCACTGCTGTGGCATAGCTGCATCACCTGCATTAAGAATACTATGGTGTTGTGGTGTTTCTCAAATTCATCTCCATTGATGATGTGACACATGTGGGTATATCCACTCCACCTGAAGTGCCCAGGATGAACTGCAACAGACATCAGCAGCACACCCTGAATGTCTAGGCAACCTGTGATGCCTGGGGACTCTTCACCAGCATCACTGCCAAGTTCCCTGGCAGCATCCATGGTGCCCAGGTTCTTGACACTTCTGCCATCAAGGCCACCTTGGCGTCATGGCCAGAGGGGAAGAGCCGGCTCCTAGGTAGGTGTGGGGACTTGGAGTTGGAGGGCCGTGCAGTCACATGGTGATAGCCAGCTGCCTCCTTCTTAACCATGGCTACCCCCATGGCCTTAGTCCATGATGCCTTATGTGATGGAGCCCCCAAGGCCTATGGCCAGGTTCAACATGGCGTACCATCCATAGCCCATGATGCCTTATGTGGTGGAGCCCCCAAGGCCTATGGCAGGTTCAACATGGCATACCATCCATGACTGTGGTGTGTATGTGTGGGATGCTGAAGATGTTCTTCTGGTGCCTGCAACTATCCAGGGGACTTCTGATGAGGACCAAGGACACCAAGGTGTTTGTGCCATGTTCCACAGTATGGCCTGCAGAAGAACACAGCAGCCCTGTCTGATGGGAAAGGGGGCTCAGGGCCATGGACATCCCACCCACCGATGCAAAGCCAGCCCAGCAGTTCCTGGGGCACTGCCATCCAGGAGCCCATCACAGCCCAGTACATTAGCTAGTGAAGGTGAGTGCAAAGTGGGCCAGGGACTGCACCACCCCAGGGACAAACCCTCCCTTCTAGGGCCCATAGAGAGTCCTATGAGAGGGAGGCACCCACCTACCCAAGAAAGGCCCCAGAAAGACCCAAGAAGCGGGGCAGGGATCGGATTTGGCACTGCCGTACTCCGTGACAAACCTATGGAATACCCTCATGCTGCTGGGATTGCACTAGCATCTCGTCTGTGTTTGATACACGGTGGTGCAGCATTTTGGCTGGCACTAGGTCTACATCTGTCAGCAGAAACTGTCTTCTGCCGGCAGAATGCTGGCAGGGCTCCCTTTATACCAGCTTGTCTCACATACAGGATCAGGTTGTTAGCATTTTCTATGCTAGGCAAAAAGCTAAATGCAAAATATGAAGAGAAATAAGTACGATCTCAATACTGTATTTCACTTATCCTGTTATCTGGGGTGACTTTTTGGTTGGCTGGCTAACAGTGGTGGACTTCCCCAGCCCCACACTCAGGGTAAAGGTCCGTGATGGCTCCCCCGCAAGATGCTGCCACCGCCTTGTGCTCAAATCCACCCCCCCACTCATGGGATCCCTACAGAGCCTCACAGAACTCCACGGCAAACCAAGGAAGGCATCTGAGGTTTCCCTGCATGTCTGACCACGTCTGGAGTCTCAGTAAGGCTTCTGCGTGGTCCTAGACCTGGGGTCGGCAACCTGTGTTTTCAGAGCTGCACGCGGCTCTTTCACTGGTCTGATGCGGCTCTCAAGTGGGGGCTGGAAGCGGGGCGCTTTCCCCACGGCTGCCACCCAGCCAGCTCAGCCCTGAGGTTCAGCCCGCTGCAGGGCAAAGGAAGGAAGGTTGCAGGGAAGAGGTGCCTGGCTGCCCTGTGTGGGAGGGTCCCCGTCCCCTTGCCCAGCTGGGTGCTTGCTTACAGTGGGGGTGGAGAGCTGGTCTAGGAGAGCGCCTCCGCCCCTGCCTGCCAAGGAAGGAGCTGCTGTGGGCGAAGGCGGCGCCCCGGCCCCGCACTCACCAGCAGCCTGCACCCGCAGCACATCGCTGCAAGGCGCCCCCTGCGCATGCCACCAGCGGCTCTCTCGGACCTGCTCTCTGCCCCCCACTGTGAGCAAGCACCCTGCTGGGCAAGGGGGCGGGGACCCTCCCGCACAGGGCAGCCAGGCACCTCTTCCCTGCACCCTTCCTACCTTCGCCCTGCAGCGGGCTGAACCTCAGGACAGAGCTGCTGGTGGCGAGCGCGGGGGGCTCCTTGCAGGGACCCCCGTGGCTGGGCAGGGAGAGCTGGCAGCGCTGGCACGGCTGCGCATGGGCTCAGTGGGGAAGGGCATCAACGGAAGGGCTCCAGTAGGCGGTCGTCTCCCGGGCTGCTGAGGGAGGGTGCTGCAAACTGCAGTCCAGGTTTGAGGGGTAGGTGGGAGCCCCTCCCCTCAGGTGAAGCACGAGGGATGGTCCCTGCTGGCTGCCTGGTGTCTTGGGCCTCCCTGGGCGTGAGGGGAGCCCTGTCCTTTTCAGTGGGGCTCACTACTCAGTGCCCACAAAGCCCCTTTTTTCCCCCTCCTCCTCCCCCCTTGAGACCTTAGGGTCACACCTGTTGGAGTTTGGTGCAACTCCGTCTGCTGTCCAGAGGTGGCAGGATACTGTCCTGAAAGGGTTAAGTAAGCCATAGCCCAGTGACCCTAGCCTACACTTTACCTGTCTCCTTTGGATGACCTATGTGGGGGTGTGGCCCAGACCCTGGCCTATAACCTTCCCTTCACTCCGAGCATGCCCTCTCTTCCTCACTGAACCTGACAAGGTGGCACTCAGCAGGGCTTTGCTGGTGACGCCATCTTGACGACATGGCACACACCAGCATCATTCAGTTGACAAAGTGCGCCAAGAAGGAGCAGAGAAGAGAAGATCCAGGGACCAGGACAACAGCAGAGCAAAGGTAAGTAAATAGTAAATAAAAAAAATATTTTCTTGGTGCTGCATAATAAAAGGACATAAGAACATAAGAACAGCCCCACTGGTTCAAGCCATAGGCCCATCTAGTGCAGCTTCCTGTATCCCACAACGGCCCACCAAATGCCCCAGGGAGCACACAAGATAATAAGAGACCTCATTCTGGTGCCCTCCCTTGCATTGGCATTCTGACATAGCCATTTATAAAATCAGGAGGTTGCACATACACATCATGGCTTGTATCCCGTAATGAATTTTTCCTCCAGAAACTTGTCCAATCCCCTTTTAAAGGCGTCCAGGCCAGATGCCATCACCACATCCTGTGGCAAGGAGTTCCACAGACCAACCACACGCTGAGTAAAGAAATATTTTCTTTTGTCTGTCCTAAATCTCCCAACACTCAACTTTAGTGTATGTCCCCTGGTTCTGGTGTTATATGAGAGTGTAAGGAGCATCTCTAGTCTATGCACTCTGTTCATCCCCTGCATAATTTTGTATGTCTCAATCATGTCCCCCCTCAGGCACCTCTTTTCTAGGCTGAAGAGGCCCAAACGCCATAGCCTTTCCTCATAAGGAAGGTGCCCCAGCACCTACAGGGGACCTACAAGAGGGGGCTACATTATAAAAATGGGACCTATAAGAGCATAAAGGTAAAAAAACAACAACAACAAAACTATATATGCAGTGTTATCTTCATTTTAAATGTCAAAAGTGTTTTGTGGCTCCTGAGGTTTTCTTTTCTCCAGAAAACGGGTCCAAATGGTTCTTTGAATGTTTAAGGTTGCCGACCCCTGTCCTAGACCATGCAGAGCTTTGCACCTGGACATTAGCCCCTTTCAGTGAATGGTAGGTCCACTACTGCTGGCTAAAAGCCACAGATAGAAATCCAAACTGGTCATCTGTGGTCACTTCTATTTCCACTGTTCTCATGCTAGTCTAAATCAAAACTGTTCAGAAACTTCGACTCAATAGCCATCATGCAGTGAGTTTGATCCCTGGCTGTATAGCCAACAGACATAACTTCTTGAGTTTTGCAGAGAACTGAGCATGTTGGAAATGGCAATTCTCAACCCTGTAATTCAGATAATTATACTTATCTAGCTCCAAAAGTCCCATGGCTAACCAGAGACCACAAGCAGAATTCAAAACAGAAACAGATGAATCCATCCCAGGAGCTGATGAGGCACTCCATCTATGAAGGCTGGTTCCAAAGCAACCTGTCAGCTACCAGCTTCTTCAAGGTAAATTGGAGGCAGGCGAGGAAGGATCAACCGAAAGTTTGAGACTCCAGGTGGGGAATTGGGTGCAGCAGTGTCTTGGTTGTAGGAACTTCTTTCAAGACTGATTCTTGTGGCGACTGTACAGTTGGTGTGTGTCACACAACAAACATCGACCGGTTTAGCTGTGGACAAGAACTACGGGCAGATGGCATTGCTGCTGCTCCTTTTGCTGCCTCATGTTTTCTGCAAGCACCAGGACTCCCAATGTGGCTGGAGGCCGATGTCTCCAAATCCTATTGAGGCTTCTCCAGATGAAATACTGATTGCTGAATTTGTCTCTCTTTTCCTTAACTTTTGGGATGAGTTCCACTTTACTACACGCCCACTTTACTCACAAAGTGGCATGTAAGTAGTTCCTCAGTATGTGAAAATGGACATTCTCAATATTTCTGTGACTAGAAGGGGGAAAGTCTTCATTATCTTTGACCTCGTTATAATGGGGCCATTTAATGCCGATGAATCCAACTGCATTCCCCATTATAAACATTCCATTAATTGTAACATGAAAAAAAATATTGTCTGAAATGTATCAACCAAGGCTCAGAGAATATACTGACAGCACAATCCTATGCATGTCTGCTTAGAAGTAAGTTCCATTGTGCTCAACTGGGTTTACTCCTAGGAAAGAGTGTATAGGATTGCAGCCTTATTGTGCACCATATGCTGGTCAAATTTCAGAGGAATCAGATGCGGAGCGTTTGAGGTGCAGAAGTTTAAAAATGTGCATTGACTTTCAATATCATGCAGTGATGGCTAGATATGTAGTTTCTGGAAATGCTGAAGCCAGGGGTTCTCTGCTCTCGTTTTTGCTCAGTTTCAGACATTGCTTCTTCCCTCCTTCTCTTCCCTCCTCCTGGCCTCCACTCCTTCCCAGTCTAGAGTCTTCTGCATTAGGGCTCCCATTTCTCCAGTGCCATCCTTTGCAGAACTCGGGATCTTGGTGGCCACTCCTTGGTAATAACCCTTTTCCGCTCACAAAGCTCCCCCAGTCTCTAGGGCAGGGGTGTCAGACATAAGGCCCAGGGGCTGGATGCGGCCCCCGGAAGCTTTTTATCTGGCCCTCAGGCTCTCAGCTTCTGAGGTGTTATGACTGAAAAGGCGGCCCACATGAAAATTGGGTTCTCCCAAATCTTGAGATATGATCAAGATTTGCGTACTTTCTCTTCTGTCATTTGCAGTTAATGAGTTTTTATATGAGAACAGGGTCTGATTTCTGACCATTAGCTGCTTAATGACGTCACTTACGTCATAAAGTGGCACTCACAAAGTCGCCATGCATTTCTGAAAAACATGTAAATCATAACAAAGAAAGCATTGCAGCAGTTGATGGTTTGCTTGCTTCCTTTGCAACTCCTTACACAGCATGCCCCCAAGTTTCTAACACCGTAATGGGTCCATTCAGGGCAGCCACGCCCACTCCTCTTGGTTTGCTCTAGTTGGAAAATGGGAGAAGGGTAGGAAAAGAATGACGGACAGGACAGAAAACCAATAGGGCGGATGCCAGTGAGTTGCATTCCGCCAACTGGTGGGTTACTTTCTTACCTGAGAAGACCGGTATTGGTAGAGAACTGAAAAGGCAAGGGGTGGCTGTAGAAGGCGGCAGGGATGGAATGGGGTGGTGCCAACGAGAAGGTGGTGGTGCCAACCAGAGATGACCAACAAGATCAGCAAAGCCCAGTTCGGCAAAGATCACATCTTCAGAAAAACCATCTGCAAAGAGATCCTGGCTAAGATCATCTCTGAGGATGAGAAGATGGGCAGGCAGAGGGAGGCTTCGCTGTGCAGAAGGGCAATGAACATACATTACATGCACCTTGGAACAAGTCCTGCTGGGTTGGACTCAGGGTTGATGCAGGCCACCTTTCTGGTCTCAGTCAGATGACTTTAGAAAGCACCAGACAGCACTCCCAGCCTTCTTGCTTTGTACCTTCTGGCACTGGGAGATATACTGCCCTTAAATTTGGAGGCTCTAATAGCTCTACTTATCTGTCATGGTAATCGCTGAAAGTGACATTAAGGTGGAGTTGCACAATGAAGATTCTCTACATAAAACATGGCATGGGGTATGCTGCGGGTTGGCCATCCCTGTTCTAAAGGAACAAAATACAAAAGACCTACTATGAGATATTAAGTATTACAAACCTCAGTGCCTAGTAGCTATACCTTAGTTCAGAGATACTATGCTTGTCTACACGTACAAGGTCTAATATTCAACGAGCATACTTCTGTACAGCTTAGTACCTCAGAACTTCCACCATGTCTCTGTTTTTTGGTTTACCGTAAGTGAGATCAACACAAATTCCAACCTTTTACCCAACAACTCACTGAGTTCCACACTCTGTCTAAATGCTTTCAATGCAAAGGGATCCTGTGCTGGCACCATGGAAGTTCTTTTCTCAGCATTTCAGAATCCCCTCAATTACAATTGTGGAATGAAAGTCAAGCTAAGGGCTATCATTGGAGGACTCACCACTTATAACACCAGGCAGATGCCCCACATTGTCAATCTCTATAGGATACCACAGGTATGTGCCTTCATCTCTGTGTATATAAAAGTTAGGGAAGGCAAACATGCTGTATTTCTACATATGTCTCACCCAAACTGATGGGCCAAAAGACTCTGTTGTGCTCTCTTTGCTTAGTATTGGCCATTCATGTTTCAATCAGGTTCTAATTACACTTTGCATGAGAATGTGTGCATACTGGGTATTAGAGTTAGGTTGCTTTCTAGTTAGAAAACCAGAAGCTAAGCTCTTCTGCTAATAATAATAATAATAATAACAATAACAATAACAATAACAATAACAACAACAACAACAACAACAATAACAATAACAATAACAATAACAATAACAATAACAACAACAATACAGGTATTTATATACCGCCTTTCTTGGTTGTCAGATTCCTCCTCAGATTTCTCCTTAATTCAAAATGGTTTACGTAGGCAGGCTGTTTAAATCCCCGTAGGGATTTTTACAATTAAAGAAAGGTTCTATTTTTCAAGAACCACACAACATTTCAGATGGAACTTTTGCGGTCTGTTATCACTTTCTGGCCTCCTCCCACACAGGCTGACAAGCAGCTCCTTCCGAAGAGCAGGTGGAATAACTCGGCTCAGCTTGTCAGCTGCTTCAAGGTCTTGCCGTTCTTGGTGCTGGTGGCCTCGAACTGGCGACCTTCATCTTCAGGCAGTTGGAGGCTCAGCCCTCTAGACCAGACCTCCTGCCCTCCTGCTACCAGCAATGTGTCAACTGGTAGTGTTCATAACATGTGCTGGCCTTCATTTTGCACACTCAGGGGAGGGGAAAATTTGAGAAATTGGTAGTAAAGAAGCAATGGGCAAGGAAGGAAAGTACAACCTGCCCATTTTCTATGCCAAATCCTGAACCATTTAAAAATTTTAATTGGACTCTGACATGTGGCATTGTGCATAAGATATAATTAGCACTCCAGTAATCCTGGCCAGTCAGCAGTATCAGAAATCTCCACAATATTTGCTGGACAATGAAACACAAATTCAAATCAAACTTCTATTGTGTCACGCATCAGGGGACGCAATTGCTATTTGCAGATTGTGAATGGTTCTTAGCTCTGAAAATATCTCTGGCATTCCTTTTAGCTCAGTTACGGCTCCTTTGATCCGGCCTTAAGTGACAAAACTCAGTTCCCCTCCTTATACCGGATGATCCCAAATGAAAAGGCTCAGTACGATGGGATTGTGCAGCTGCTTCGGCATTTCGGATGGACCTGGGTTGGCCTCATTGTCTCAGATGACGACAGCGGAGAGACCTTCTGGCGGATCCTGAAGTCCAGGCTCCTCCAGAGCCACATTTGCATCGCTTTTAGGGAAGTTGTTCCAATGCTCAAGTCCTTCTTGGGAGAAATGGAAAAGCAGATTCATGACCAACTGGAACAAACACGTTCCACCATCTCCTCAGCCAAAAGCAACGTGATTCTTGTTCATGGGGGGTTTCGTTCCATGGAGGGTTTACGCAAGATTCTATCAAAAAGTGAATATGATGAAATGAAACCAATACAGAGGGTTTGGATCATAACAGCTCACTGGGATTTCTCTTCTGTATTCCATCTGGATCTATTCACACCACAAACTTTCAATGGCACTTTGTCCTTTGCACTCCACACAAATGAAATGGCAGGATATGCAGATTTTCTTGAGACATTATTTCTTAAAGAATTTCATCATGTTGAGTTCCAGCTCTTCTGGACCCTAGTATTTCACTGTTCATTGCCTTTAGCTGACAAATATGTTCCAGCAGGAAAACGCTGCACTGGGAGGGAAAAGTTGAGTAGCCTCCCCAAGTCCATATTTGAAACAGGAATGCCTGGTCATAGTTATGGCATCTACAATTCTGTTTATGCTCTGGCACATGCGCTCCATGCCATATATTCATTGAAGTCAAAGCAGAAATTGATGGGAGATGGAGGTTCATGGGACTTCAGGGAAGTTCATCCTTGGCAGGTAGAGTGGATTCTCCTGTTAATTCAGTTTAATAAGAAACATCATACAGGTTCAGCCTTGTTATACATTGATTTTTTATACACAAATTTGACTCAACATGAATGGCCACTGCAAATGAGAAGGAATATGCTGATCCCTGGAGAAGGGGAAAAATGCATCCCTTTAAAATCAGTTTAAAAAACTGACCAGTCCTTTAACAATAGCTTCCTTAATGAGAGAGAGAGAGAGAGGGCAGCTGGCTGACAATCCATCAATCCTTCTCTCTCCAGGCGACCCCTCCCTTCCTCCTGAGCATGTGAAAGAAAGGTAATCACTTTGCATTGGTGAAGGGAGGGACTGAGTGAAGTGCCTTTGTAAGCCCTTGCAGGACAACTGATTGATGGATTGTCTTCTTAATGACTCTTATCTTACATCACAAAGGTCAGCAAGGTTGTTTTTAAATCACCAGAGCAAAGAAACTTGGTTTTATGCATTGATTTGCTATAGTGCGTTTTTTACCTTCTATGTGAGTGCTTGGAACAGAATCCACACAAATAAATAGGCTCAACCTGTAATTGGCAAGAGTACCTTGCCCTACTGCAGATATTACCAGCACCCTCTCTCTTTCCTGCTGGTTTCACATATGGCAAAAATGGAAGTGTTTTCTCAGTAATTTAACCAGGACTGGCAAAATCATCTTAGGTTTTGTGCAGTCCCCTTTCGGGCGCAGTCCTAACCAACTTTCCAGGACCGAGATCAGGGCGATGCAGCTCCGAGATAAGGGAACAAACATTCCCTTACCTTGAGGACACCTCCATGACTGCCCCCAACTGCAGCATATGCCCCACTGGCACAGCCATGTCAGTGCTGGAAAGTTGGTTAGGATTTGGGCCTTAATTAGTCTTCTCTAATGAGTCATTTCTAAGAAGAATACAGGGTGGGCCATAATTTGGACAAAATTGGTGGGAGTTAGGGAGTGTGCTTATGAATGTCATCCAGGACGTGGTGCATTTCCCCCACAGTCCGATCACTGATATTCAGGGCATTCTTATGCATGTCTCCACTTACAAGAAAGTTAGACTGAGTTCAGATGGGGTTACTTCCAGGCAAATGTGCCTCAAACTGCATCTAATAACTATAAACATTCCATCACTTTACAGTACGTTTGTGATGGCTGCTGCCAGGGCCGCACACTTAAGACTAGTGCTGTGGCCCTGGGGATAGGGCCATTAACTTATGCGCAAATGTAACAAATCCAAGAGTTTCAGGGAAGTTGCACTAGGTTTTGACCACTGAAAGCAGCTCATTCACATTTTTCTCACTTCCAAACTAGCTTCACTCCTTTCTGAAAAATGTTCACTTCAACAATAGTGTCGGGGAAGAAATATTCCTTGATGAAAACATGGATTTGGCAGCTCCATATGACATCATGAACACAGTCACATATCCCAATAAGTCCTTTCATAGAATCCGTGTTGGACAGATGGACCCCTGGGCTCCTGCAGGAAAAGAGTTCACCATCAACAGAAGTGCCATAGTGTGGAATCACAAGTACAGCCAAGTGAGGATTTCTATTATCTTCCTGAATTGTAGAATCCACAGCAGAAAAAGATCAGAGGAAGGGTGTGCTCTGACCCAGAACACTTCATTCTCAGTGCTGTTGTTGTCTCAGGCCCTGTTGCACCATGGTATTTTGAGTGTCACAGAGACTCTTTCAATCAATTTCATTTAATTTAATGAAATTAAATCTGGATAAGACAGAGGCTCTCCTGGTTCAGAAATCCTCGATGCAGGTGCTGGATTATCGGCTAGCTCTGAATGGGGTTGCACTCCCTCTGAAGGAGCAGGTTCGCAGCCTGGGGGTTCTCCTGGACTCGCAGCTGCTCCTGGATTCCCAGGTGGCGGCTGTGGCTAGGGGGCCTTCGCTCAGCTTCGGCTGGTGCGCCAGCTGCAGCCGTACTTGGATCGTGACATCAAGGTGACATCAAGGTTAGATTATTGTAACGCACTCTATGTGGTGCTGCCCCTGAAGACGGTTCGGAAACTGCAATTAGTGCAGAATGCGGCAGCCCATGTGGTCACTGGAGCTAGGCGGTCTTACTCTGTCAGTCCACTTCTCCGGGAGCTACATTGGCTGCCCGTTCGTTTCTGGGCCCAATTCAAGGTGCTGGTTTTGACCTTTAAAGCCCTATACTGCTCTGGGCCAGGATATCTTAGAGACGGTCTACTCCCGTACAATCCGGCTCGTCCTCTTAAGTCATCAGAGAAAGGCTTTTTACAAGTGCCGCCGCCTAAGGAGGTACATGGGGCGGCGACAAGAAATAGGGCCTTCTCAGTAGTGACACCAACATTATGGAACTCCCTTCCCCTTGACCTGAGAATGGCTCCCTCTCTTGAGAGTTTCCGGCGAGGCCTGAAGACACTGCTGTTTATACAAGCCTTCTGATTTTTTGGCCTTCTTAACATTTTTTACACATCTTGTAGTTTTTTACAGGCCTGAGTCCGCTGTGACTTGCTCTTTTGTGCTCTTTTTATTCTGTCTTTTAATCTGACTACCGTTTTTATGGTCTCTGTTAATGTGTTTTTCAATATGTTTTTATCTGCTATTGTGCTAATTTATGTTTTTTAAGTCTGTTTTTTACATGTTGTTAGCCGCCCTGGGTCCCTTTCAGGGAGAAGGGCGGGAAACAAATAAAGTTGTTTATTATTATTATTATTATTATTATTATTATTATTATTATTATTATTATTATTATTATTATTATTATCCCTCTTAGAACCTCTGTGGGTAAATAGGTTGAACTCAACATGACAGACCACAGGAAGAAATGGCTGGTTTCAGGTTCTCAATGTGATGCTTTTCTACTTGTTGATAGATGCTTCCACAGTCCACATGTGTTGACAGTTGTCCTCCTGGACACAGCAGGATTGTTCGTCAGGGTGCCCAGGTGTGTTGCTATGACTGCGCTCAGTGCTCTGAAGATAGCATCTCGGTCCAGACAGGTAAGTAAAAGAGTACAAAGGGACATCAACTCCTGCTGCCTCCACGCCCCTGTTCCTCCCCCTCTTCACCCAGTTTTGCCACTAACCACCTCTCCCCACACACCCTCCTATCCATCACCTGCCCCCACTGTGACCTTACTAGGTTCTGCAGGGTCTGCTTGGCTGAGCTGCAGCACTGCTGCCTCATGAAGCAGCGCTCATAAAAATGGCCACCAATGGAGTGCTGCCTGCTCTGTTGGCCGCCATTTTCCAACAGTGGATGTGCCTTCCACCGTCGTAAGAAGCTCCACATGACAGATTAATCCTGATGATGAAAGGCTTGCTATAATCCATAGAGCAGAATATGACAATATTTAAATAACGGTATGTGGAACTATAACTAAATAAAATCACAAACTGTGTGCAAGTTCTCCTGTACTATATTTGCATGAATTTGCTTGTTATTTCCAGATGCAGAAGAATGCCACAAGTGCCCAGAAGATCACCACCCAAACAGGAAGCAGGATCAGTGCATCCCTAAAAGAATAACTTACTTGTCGAGTCAAGAGCCCTTGGGAACTACATTGATTTCCTTGGCTCTCTTCTTTTCTGCAGTCACTGGAATAGTGATGTGGGTCTTCATTCAACACCACGATACTCCCATAGTCAAGGCCAACAACTGGAGCATCACCTGTGCCCTCCTCTGCTCTCTGCTGCTTTGCTTCCTCTGCTCCTTTCTGTTTATTGGCCAGCCTGGGAGGGTGACCTGCCTTCTCCGCCAAAGCGTGTTTGGCATCATCTTCTCCATTGCTGTTTCCTGTGTTTTGGCCAAAACCCTCACTGTGGTGGTGGCCTTCATGGCCACTAAGCCAGGAAACAGGATGAGGAAATGGGTAGGGAAAAGACTGGCAGTGTCAGTCATCATACTCTCTTCTCTGACTCAGAGTGGCATCTGTGCAGTGTGGCTGACCACGTCTCCCCCCTTCCCAGAATCAGACATGCATTCTCAGCCCACTCAAATCATAGTGCAATGCAACGAAGGTGCACCCACCATGTTCTACACTGTGCTTGGCTACATGGGCTTTCTGGCCATCATCAGCTTTGCTGTGGCTTTCTTTGCCAGAAAACTGCCGGATACTTTCAATGAAGCCAAGCTGATCACCTTCAGCATGCTGGTGTTTTGCAGTGTCTGGGTATCATTTATCCCGGCCTACTTGAGCACCAAGGGGAAATACATGGTGGCCGTGGAGATCTTCTCCATCTTGGCCTCCAGTGCTGGATTGCTGGGTTGCATCTTCATCCCTAAAATCTACATTATTGTTCTGAAGCCTGAACTGAATATCAGGGAACAGCTAGTAAGGAAAAAGGATTTTGCTACATGACTGAACTTCTCTTTCTTCTTATTTGTCTCGTTATTTTCCCCCTCACTTTTATGGTTTGTCTTTTAAAAAAATTGTGAAGTCCAACTACTTTGCTGTTTGTAAAACACTTTGGAACATGCATGCATTTAGTACATTAGAGAAGGTTCCTCATGTGTCATTTTTTTTGCCCAATTATTGTTCCAGCAGAGCCCTGCTCTTAACTTGATGAAAAAGAATGTGTATACACACACAAGCAAACACACACACACACACACACACACACACACACAGAGAGAGAGAGAGAGAGAGAGAGAGAGAGAGAGAGAGAGAGAGAGGTTGATTACCCCTTATCTGGAATTCCAAAACCCAGAATGTTCCAAAGTCTGAGTCTTTCGCACGCTGACAGGACCTTGGTGGGAGTAGCACAATACGTGCCGGGGCACAACCCAGCCAAGGAAGCCAGGAAGCACAGCACAAGTGGAGGGCTGCTACCAAGCAGAGGATCCTGGCCATGCTGCTGCCACCACTGGCATCCCATCCTTTTGCCACCAGGCTGCCTCCCTTTAGCCCTGCTTGGCTACAGTGCTCTTCCACCAGGTCAATGGACAGCCATTTCAGCCAATGGGAGTGAGCCTTCTGGGTGTGACAGGGCCCAACAGCTCCCATTGCCTTCAGTGGCATCTCCTTTCGTTCAGTTTCACGCAGGGTTTTTGTGATGCACAGGCAGCTCCTTCACACTGCTAAAATGACACTGGAAGAATCATGATCCTGATATAAAGTCCATCTTTCTTTCAATTAAACGTGATTTAGAAGAGAATTTCCATTAAAAGATAATTTCAGTGTAAGTAAATTGCAATGAGCCTGGCATGTGTGTCTTGAATCAGTACTGCTGGGTAGGTACTAAAGGCCTGGGTGCCTTGAAAGAGGCCACTCCTGATCCCAGAGAGTGCCTTCGGGTGGTAATGGCAGGGGGCCCAGCCGGGCAGGAGATGCTCCAGGGTGGGGAGCTTGCAAAGGGTCTCCTGAAATAAAGACAGGCAGCTGGTAGCTTCAAAATACAGCGACACAGAAATGTTTGTACTTCAACAGATTTGTTGGTCTTCAAGTGGTGTGTGTGTGTGTGTGTGTGTGTGTGTGTGTGTGTGTGTGTGTGTGTGTGTGTGTTATGAGATAGAGGCTACAATCCTGTTGACACTTACCTAAGACAAAGCCTTGTTGACTATAATGGGACTTACCTCTGAGCTTCCTCAACCCCTTTTCTGATGTTATTGAGAAAGCATTATTGGCATTTGATGAAATTCAGCATGGAGTCAGGATGGGATAGCTTAAAAGAGGAGAAAAGACAGCAGCTGGCTCTCTCCTCCAGCGTAGCACTGGAGGACTAAGTGGGAATTTATATGTGATAGGAAGTAATGTCCACTGCAGGCCATGCTTGAAACTGATATATGCATTATTTAATAAATTGTGGCTCTAACATCCTATAAGTGCCTTGTCTTCTGTGATTTATTGGAGGTGTGCACACAATTCATAAAGTAAACCACAACTTGGTGGAAAAATGAAACCTTTCCCCATCTTTTGAAAACAAGTCTTGAGACTCTCAGTGTTTTGTGGAGAGTGTTAATGTCCCGGAACACACTCCAGCACTCTGTGTGGGTAGCAAGCTGGACAGCAGAATTTCAGAACATAGGATTCTGAAATAGCCAGCAATCTCCAGCAAAGAGCACCTCAATGAGGTCAGGGTGTGTAGAGAAAGTGAACTTGTTCATCTAATACATGGAGTAAGACTACATTTGAAAAGCCCCACATTGCAGGTTCGTGCCTAAATACTACCAGCATGCCCTTGCATTTCTCTTTGCCATCAATGAGATCAACAAGAATGCCAAGCCGATGCCCAATGCCACACTAGGACACCAGATGTTGGACAATTCTTTTAATGCAAGAAGAACCTCTTGGAACACTCTGGAACTCCTCTTCAGCAAAGTGAAACTTTCCAATTACAACTGTGTCAGGGGGAAGAAGTTAATGGCTGCGATTGGTGGGCTCACTTCTCAAAACTCCATGCAGAAGGCCAACATCTTGAATGCCTACAAAATCCCACAGGTATGTGTCTTCATAGGCATGTTTCTTCACAGGTGTGCACTTTCAATGCAGAGAAGTGGAGATCTGCTTCCAGTACCCTACCTGTACCCCCTCCAAGTGTGGAAGTTGACAGGACTACTCAGCAGAAGCTGCTGTCATTACAAATTACCCAGCACCCCCCAATAAAGACACAGGCAAGGGTATATGGTACAAAGGGCCACTTTATTAACTATTTAAATATACTTCAGATTGCAACATGGCCTAACAAATAAGTCATGCGGGTTCTACATGGGGGAAACGGAGCTGCCCGTCTACTTCCCCCTATAGTTATTTGGGCGACCACACCAGACTCAGGGCAGCGTCAGTACAAGCCTGCCGCCCCCTTCATTGTCACCCCGAAGGGGCAGGGTGGCAGGCTAGCTCAGGCCACCCGAGCGAACCCGCGGTGCGCCTTTACCACCAGGCTGAGGTTCATCCAGCCTGCGCCACCCAGCCGGGAATGCCAGCATGACCAAGCGTGGAGTCCACCCGGCCCTTGCCACCCTGCGGTGTACACCGATATGACCTTACCTACCCAAAACCCGCACGATACCTGCCACCCGGGGGGTCAGCCTAGCGCTTGGCCCCACCGCCCCACACGGAAACAAATTTCCGCAGGCCCAGTTGCATTTCAAGAAGAAAAGTATAATTGCCCAACACCGAAAGGTGTACTCCAACGCTTCTGAACAACTGGGGCGCATCATAGCTGATGCCTGGGTGATAAATGACACCGACTCCGTAAAGGAGTACCGCCCGCCTCACATACGAATTTACCTTCTTCCTATCCAGTTCAATCTTTTTAACATCAGAGGCATAACACCAAACACTGTGAGGCAAGAGGTCAGACCATAAGATGACCGTCCCGCAAGATGCTGATTAATGTGGAGAATATCGCTGTAGGCCTGAAGCCTCAAGGACAGAGTCGTCCTCTGGCCCAGGTCGTTCTCTCCCAAATGTATAACGACGATGTGAGGCTGGGCATGGGCATGCACAAACTCATAAAAAGCAGGAAGAAGCTGATCCCACAGCATTCCCCGCCGTGCAACCCAATGCACAGTAGCCAAGGAACCAAGCTGCAACTGCATGCCAAAGCTACTGGATGCCGCCCTCTTCCTTGCCCAGAAAACGATGGAGTGGCTGAAGATAATGACCCGAACTGCTCCCGCCCTGGAACCTGTGGACAGGAAAACAGGAATCACAATTCCAGAAACATGCATCACTTAACCATATAGCACCTGGCAAAGCCAGTGCAAGTGAGCGCCCAACCGCTGTCACGGGACGAGCCCGGAAATATAGCATGCAAAACAGGAACATGTGGCAGTGCCACTATAAACTTCTGGCAATGCCAGTATAAAGAGCGCCCAACCACTGTCACGGGACAAGCTCGGAAATATAGCATGCAATACAGGAACTTGTGGCAGTGCCACTATAAACACCTGGCAATGCCAGTATAAAGAGCGCCCAACCGCTGTCACAGGCCGCGCCTGGAAATTTCTGTGGTATCTGCATCACCCCTCGCCCCTACCACCAGGGCGAGGGGGAATAGCCGAGCGAATCCTGCTCAGCGCTTGTCAGGCTCTCTGACGTAATACGAAAATGCGCAGGAGCGCCAACGGCCAATCCTCTGAATGTCCTGGGCTGGGAGGCCGATATCAGCTGCAGCCGATGCAGCCCCAATCCTGAAAGAGTGCAGGCCGTAATCTTCCGCCCGAAACCCCAGGTCCGCCACTGCCCTGCGAAAAAGGACCCTAACTGGAAAAACATAACAGGTGAGGCATCAACATGACAGAACAAGGCATCCCAAACCACAGGACGTGCAGCCAAACAAGACCAGCATCAGCAAAACTTGAGGCCTTGGCACAGAACGCCAATGCCGCCAAGTACACTGATAAAGACCCACAAGATACGTTAATGCCCTGCAGGTATAAAAGAACCGCATCAGGTGTTCTGGCGGAATAGGCCAGACTTGGGGTACGGCCAGGGCTGCCCAAAAGGCCTCAAATTCCCTTGCCTCCCTTTGATAGCTGTGAAGGTAGACGGCGCAAGCGCAGACAAATTTACATGCTGCGCTCTGCACAGCCAAGGGTCCTAAGCCAAAGGGGCATCGGGTCGGGATCCCGCCGCACCCCTGGAGCCAGCTGCCGGAAATGTTCCACCTAAAAAACAAGATAGGGTGTCGGCTATGCCGTTATCAAGACCCTGGATGTGCCTAATGAAAAACAAGGTGTTAATCTTAAGGCAATGCAAAACAAACACCCTCACCAGTCCCATTACCCGTGGGGACCGGGACGTCTGCTGGTTAACGACAAAAACCACAGCTTGGTTGTCGCACCAGAAACGCACGGTGGAGTTGGCAAATTCCTCTGCCCATAATTGAACTGCCACCGCAAGGGGGGGGACAGCCCTAAAAAATCATGTCTACAGTAACCCCTTCTGAAACCCATGTATCCGGCCAAGGGGCAGAACACCATCTCTCTCTAAAATAACTCCAAATCCAAAACCACCCGAAACATCAGAGTGAACCTGCAGCCCCGCCCCAAGTAAACACTCCTGCTGCCAAAAGGATACACCATTATAAAACTCCAAAACTGTAACCAGGTTCCCCATCTGCCTTCATGTCCTGGGTGATCCGCAGGCGATGGTGAAGCCTCTAATACCTGCCATGCAGGCATGCAGCCTCCTGAAAAAAGGCCTGGCTGGGGGCAACTACCCTGCAGGCAAAATTCAGATGTCCCACGAGAACCTGCAAATGTCTCTAGGACATTTTCGGAGCCTGGAGGCCAGCACGTATTAGCTGCTGCAGCCTAACCAACCTGTTGCCAGGCGGCCTACTGCACCGCTGTACAGTGTCTAATTCAATACCAAAAACGTAAGGGTAGTTGCGGGGCCCTCAAAATAATAGACCATTGAGGCGAGTCGTGCTCTGCTCACCACTAACCACTCCAAAAGGGAGGCAGATTTCTCGAAAGGGCACAGGAAATTGCGCATCTCATTGGTAGCGCTTTATCCAGATATAAGGAACCATTAAACTGAAACCAAGCAAACAAAAATCATCAGGGTGGACGGGCAAGAGTCTGATTGTAAACACAATATCCACCTTGGCCATAAGGGCGTCAAGGCCACAGCCACATACTACCCTGATAGCTTGGTCCAAAGAATATATCATAATGAACTAAGGTGTGCAGGGATCCTATCACTAACTGAACCCCCATAAGGATAGGACAGATGGTGAATGAGATGGAAGGTCCAGGGACCTTCTTGGAACTACACGTAACAGGAACACCTAAACATTGGGAAACGGAGGAGACTTAAAGGGGCCCGCCAGATGGCCGGCTCCCTATTCCTTATCTATCTTAGCTTAAACTGTTCCTTCCATACCCTTTACCGACAGGAGATTCCTGGCCCAGGTAGACCTGGAGGGAGGGGCCGCAGGAATCTGAATCCCTTGTCACTACCTTCAACTAATGATTGAGCGTCCGAAAACTTAGGATACCCCTACAAAATACAGCCAACACCTCTACTCTAATCAGGGTGGGCCACCTTCCCAGCTTGAGGGGGCTGACCACCCCCACTTTTGGCCTGCCCAGCTCGGAGCCTGGGACTCCTCCTAAATCCTGCCAACTTGGGGCACACGGACACCGAGTGCTGGCCGTTGTACTGCCCACTGACATGTGCAAGGGTGCAACCTGCCCTGCCGCACCGCCCCATGGAGTTAAACTCATAGCAGGAGCGGGGGGGTCAAAGCATCACACTCCTAACATCCCTGCCACTGGCCCGGCTGCGCCCAGAGCAAATGCCCACTAAGGATCAATCGCCCAAATTGGACCGGGCCGGCCAGATAATTTGAACCCACAATCCTGCTCTGAAACCTGCCAGTCGAGGGGATAATATCCAGGTACTTAAAGTGCAGCTGCCCGTGCTGCCTACATTTGAATAACTACTGCAGCATAAATAATATATCAGGTCAACCAATTATTCTAATTTCTACCAATTTTTCTGCCTTCACCCCACTTGGGGGACAGGCACTGGGTCACCCACCTTCAAGGCTGGCTCAGGTTGCTCACACAATAAACTAAACACATTAACAAACTCGCCCCGCTAAATTTTCCTTTAACTGCCAAGGCGAGTTGACCACCCAAAGGCAGGGCCACATCCCACTAGGCCACTCGTGGACGCTCACCTGACCCTTCCGTGGCTCCCTGAGAGAAAACCCCATACAGGACATCAGCATAAGGAGCTAGGCTGTAAGGGACACCAGAGACCATCAAGATCCGATGCCTGTACCTGAACAGCTGGAGGTCCCGGAGCCTGTCGCTCAATGAGCTTGTCCAAAGTGGTTAATCCCTTCTGTGCCCAGAAAATGATGGAGTGCCCACAGATAAGAACCTGAACTGTCCCTACCCAGGAACCTGGGAAGATGCCACCTGTGGCTGCTGCTGCTCATCAGGGTCCCACTGTGCTTGCACAACCGGAGGTCTGGCTGGAGCCTGTCACTCCTTAAGCTCCTCCAATGGTTACTCTGGAAGAGAGGATTTGCGTTAGGTTCGCCCCACGTCCCTTCCTGGTAGACCTCCCTGGGGAGGGAAGCACCTGATGCATTGACCATCACCCAAACCAGCGTTTACACATTGCACTCTCCTTCTTAAAAGCTTCTACCTGTGCAACCAGAGCCCACAGCTCAGCTGTATCATCCTCCTCCTCTGAGGAAGAAGTCAGTGCGAGCTGGGGGGGGAGCCTTCCCCCCTGATTTCTTATTCCTCATTGGGCATACAGACGTCTCAACAAAAAACCTGGGGGGGGAGTGGTGGCAACTGACAGCCACCTCTCACCCCTCCAATATATTTCTATTAGAGAAATATATATATTATTTCTGAGAGCCCAGTCCTATGCATGTCTACTCAGAAGTAAGTCCCATTATAGTCAATGGGGCTTACTCCCAGGAAAGTGTAGACAAGATTGAAGTCTTATTTATCATGACCGTCTTATTATTTAACAATCATTAATTAACAACAATTGTATTTTTTTTAATTATTATTATTAATAGCCAAAAAGGGGGGAGGGTCAAGCGGGGGGGGGCAGTTTGCAGTGAGTACTGCTCAACCTTGCTTCACAAAGCAATGATCCCCTGCTGAACCACCCCGGGCTCCACTCAGGGCACAATCCCCACAAGGTCTACTCAGAAGAAAGCCCGTTCTATTCAATGGGGCTTACTCCCAGGAAGCGTAGCTAGGACTGCTCAACTCCAAACAACCCGCACAGCTTCAGCCAGCAGCAAACACTGCCTGCCATTCACTCTCCACTAACGTGGGAGGCAGGAAAACAAGCGTGGGGCAGGAGGGCAAGCGGGAGCCACGCACACACGGGCCCACAGTCCAACCCAGCCAGGGGGGAGCTCAGGCAGTATACTCCAGCTGCCCCCAACCGAGGCGCAGCTGCAAGCAGCAGGCTCGCCCCTCCGGCCAGCGGGAGGATGGGTCTCACGCCCACACAGCCCCCGCAAGCCACCCTAACCAGCCAGCGGGAGGCTTAGGTTGGGCTCAGGCATGCCTGGCCCCTCGCCAGGCGCAGCTGGTCGCTGCAGCGCTTATCAGCGTGCCCCAAAAGGTGACAGCAGGGGCGGGGGAGAAGGCAGGCGCAAGCAGCACCAGCCTGGCTCCACTGGTAGCTGAAGCCCAGCAGCCAGCGAGCCCGGAGGCGAGGACCTCAGGTCCCGCTCTCACCACCCACAGAAGCACGCCAACCCCCAAACCCCGACGCCACCCTAACCACCCAGCGGGAGGCTCAGGTCGGGCTCATGCACGGCCCCTCCTCAGCCGGGTGCCAGAATTGGCGGGGTGGGGCAGGGCACTGGAGGCGGCACCAGCCTGGCTCCGCTGATAGCCACAGCTCAGCAGCCGCTGAGCCCGCGAGCGAGGCGCTCAGTCCCGCTCGCCACCCACGAAGCACACCAACCCCACCGGCTCACAGCCAAGGGGAGCGAAGAGTCACCCCTGCTTGAAAGCAAGCGGGGGGGGGAACCCCCAAGCCACACTAAGCAGCCTCAGCCGGGCACAACTGCCTGATACTGCTCACTGCCCTCCGGTGGAACCCTTGAAGGGCAGGTGGGCAGGCAAGGCTCCCACAGCAGAGACGGTTGAGCTCGGAGGCCACCCCACATGGCCTTCAGTTGGGGAGCAGCAAGCAGGGATCCTCCCTTGACCACTGCCTGGTCCCGACTGCGCGGGCTTCCCTGAGCAGCCTGCACGTGGCCCCAGACCAATTAGCCCCCAGCCAATCGGCTGCGAGGCTGGCCCTTCCTGTGTCTCGTGGGCGGGCAGGGTGAACGCCGGTGGCGTGCTAATACCCGTGCCACCGGAATTCTGTGGGCTTCTTGGAATGACAGGGCCATGGCCTTATAATTCTAGTACGGTTTGCTTCACCTCATTACAGAGCATGAGCCCACTGTACTTTAAGCCATGAGTCAGACACGAGTCAATGCAATTCCTCTCATAGTTGCTTAGCATTCACTCCATGGTATAATTTTATGTGTGTATCAGTGCTCTCTGCTCCAATAGCAAGTTTTTGAAGGGTATATCTGTTGGAGTAGTGTTTTCTCTGAATGTAAGAAGAAATACACTGTTTAATAATGAAGGAATACATTTCTCGCTTTAAAAATATTTGTCTCCCTGACTAGCTGAGCTATGCGCTTTTGACCCCATGTTGAGTGATAAAATTCAGTTCCCACTTTTCACCCGGATGATTCCAAACGAAAGCCTTCAGTATGCTGGAATTGTTCAATTGCTTAATCATTTTGGATGGAATTAGATTGGCCTTTTCATACCAGATGACGACAATGGAGAAAATTTTCACCAAACACTGAGACTGAGTCTCCTCCAGAAAAATATTTCCTGCTGCACTGGTGCTCTGCACGCTTAGGATTGGGCCATCAATTTAGTGGGAAGAGACCTCACATCTTAAGTATCTACAAGATTCCACAGGTACATGTGATCATCCATAGCTTCAGGACACACAGCCCACACTGTACCCAGTGCTGGGTGTGAGCAGGCTGGAGGTCTCCTCAGTGTAAGAGAACGTTTGTGGCACTAGGTTTGCAACATCCAGCACCAGCTGCTGCACTGGTGCTCTGCACGCTTAGGATTGGGCCGTCAGTTTAAAGGGAGGATTCCACTGGGGTTGGAAGGCTCTTGCAAAGCAGGTGTTTTCCTCTTGCATATCTCCATCTCTGTTATAAATGAGCCATGAAAAGCAGGAAAACCAATGGCAGCAATGTGCACAGAAAGGTTTTAGCAAGCACCCCAACCCCTTCTTGTTGCTTTGCTCCTAAATCTCACCTGTATAAACTGCTTTTTTTTGGGGGGGGGGGGAGGAAGTAATTGAGGTTCCCAAAGCGGCCACAGAAGGAGGCCAGGATGATGACATATGAAACCAGCAAGGTCAGGCAGTTAGGTAGAGTTATCAGGCCACCACTGACCAGCATGAGTTTCTCAACCACATAGATTTCTGCACAGGCCAGCTTGATTACCTGTGGGATGTCACAGAAGAAATTGTCCAGCACATTCGGTCCACAGAATGGTAGCTAGGCTATGACCACCATCTGGACAGTGGAATGAATGAAGGCTCCTGTCCAGCAAAATATCAGTAGACTGAAGCAGCGTTGCCGGTCCATGATGGCTGTAAATCTCAATGGGTGGCAAATGGCCACGTAATGGTCGTAGGCCATGAGAGTGAGGACAAACATCTCTGCACCCCCAAAGAGGTGCAGACCAAACAGCTGGGCCATACAACCACCATAGGAGATGACAGAACCACTGTTCAAGAGGCCGGTCACTAACTTTGGGGCAGCCACTGAACCCATAGACATGTCAATAATGGACAGATTGGCAAGGAAGAAATACATGGGGCTTTGATGGAGCTTGGGCTCAGACCACACAGTCACCATAATTAATAATAATAAATAATAATAACAGGTATTTATATACCGCCTTTCTTGGTATTTAATCAAGACTTTATTCAAGGCGGTTTATATAGGCAGGACTTTATTTAAATCCCTTATTAAATAGGGATTTTTACAATTTGAAAGAAGGTTCTTTCTTTCAAGAACCACTACATTCAGGTGTTTCATTCCGATCTGGCTTCACATTCTGGCCTCCATCCTCCCACGCTCAGAGCAGATGTAATAGCTCGGCTTCAGCTTGTCAGCTGCTTCAAGGTCGCACGGTGCCGGTGGCCTCGAACTGGCAACCTTGTGGATGGTATCTTCAGGCAAATGGAGGATCTACCCTCTAGACCAGACCTCCTGCCCTAATTAGGAAGATTCCCCAGAAGGGAGGTGGTGTAGCAGGCCAAGACCAGGACAAAAAGAAGGAGCTGTGCAGTGTGGGAACAGGAGAAGTCCATCCATTCATGTTGATGTTTGGTTCTGGTGCAGTTTAAAAAAAATGGAGTAAGTGAACAATATTCCAACCTGGACACAAATAGCCCATTTTAAATCATTTTAGTCCAGTAATGTATTACCTGACTTTCAATGTATCATGCTGTGCCACCGCCCCAAATTATGAATAAAATCAAGACGTTTTCGCTCTTTTTTCTTTAGTTCTCAAATTCTAGACGCTTCCAGGCTCCTTCCTCTCGTTACAACATACAAACAATGGTTTCAAGCCAATATTCATTGTTGTGTGTGCATGTCAAAATGGAAAGACAAAAAATAAACTTGTGTTAAAATAATTGAATGATTAGACCCATTAGTTTTATTTGCATCTCATTGCTTATCAGGACCAATTTCATTATTTCTGCAAACCAGAATGCTAACTGTGGTGGTGACAGCAGGGCATCAAATCAGGCCATCCTAAAAGTTTTATATATTATATAGAGAGTCGTCTGGTTCATTATTTATATGAATTTTATAGAGAGTCCTGGGCTAGTACTGGTGTCCTACACACTGCCTGGGAGACAGCCATCACAAACATGCTGTAAGACTTGTCACAGTGAGCAGGAGAAAGAAGGCACTGATGCAGAACCCAGCACTGGTAGGTGCTGGGCCTTCATGCCGCTCAGAAGACCAGCAGTAGCCTGCAGCAGGAAGTTCCACACCTCTCATGCTCATGCTGTAGCATATGCTCTGCATTCCATCTACTCTTCAATATCCAAGCATAGATTAAAGGGAACTGGAGGCACAGGGGATGTTTGGGCTGTTCAGTCATGGCCGGTAGGAGTTTCCTGTAAGCCTCTACTGTGTACGGTCATGGATGGACTTGGATCCGCTCTTGCAGTGCAACTGGACTGAGCGAGAAGTGAGACAATATTTTCACTTTAGTTTATCTAAGCCCTAGTCCTTTCCATTTGGAAAGGTACTGGCAGCCCAATCCTCTGCATGTCTACTCAGCAGTAAGTCCCATTAGAGTCAATGGGGCTTACTTCCAGGAAAGTGTGGATAGGATTGGGTTGTAAAAGCATCAACCATGTATTAACCGTGTTTAAGCTCATTTTTAACAGTGAGGAACCCAGTTGAGACAGGCTGTCCCTCAGTTCTGCTACTATGTTGATTACCTCTGAACTGAATGTCACAATGTTAGTATGTCTACAGTGGTTTAGCTCGTGGGAGGCAGGCAGTACCATGTGACACACTTGGGGACGGTGATACTATGAGTGGCCTAAACTGTGGATACTTTTTTATTTTTTGAATCATGCCATCATGATGTATATCCTTCGATAGGTAACTTAATGCAAAATGTAATGAAACAAACCGTGTTATCTGTTTTCTGTCAAACGTTCTAGCCAAATAACCAGAAAAGGAAAACACAACTGCCTTATGTAACAAAAAGTGGATTTCTTTCACTCAAAACCAACCAATGAGACTTGGGGTGCAATCCTAACCAACTTTCCAGCACTGACGTAGCTGTGCCAATGTGGCGTGCCCGGCATCCTGCAGTGGCGAGGCGGTCAAAGGGGCCTCTTCAACATACGGGCATGTTTGTTACCTTCCCTTGGGGCTGCATTGCAGCTAGGTCAGTGCTGGAAGGTTGGTTAGGATTGTGCCCTAATTGTTCCAAGAGCAAATGAGGTGTGATAAAACAGCATGGAACCAATAAGTGTTAGTCTGAGTCAGCTGTAATTTCCATGGATCAGAACTCAAACCAGCACTCCTATTCTTTTGTGTGTGTCAAGTTTGCCACTTGTTCTTTGTTGTTGACATTTGTTGGGTGACCTGGAATGTTGCATAGTAAAATAAATAAATAAATAAATAAATAAATAAATAAATAAATAAATAAATAAATAAAGTTAATGGGTGTGACACTAACCCTATTCATGTCACTAGTGGGACGTTTGGGTGGTGTTAGTCACTGGCTGAGTTGAAGTTAGTTTGTCACTTTTAAGTTAGTCACTCTTAAAGTGGACCCCAGAAGCTGGTGGGGACAGGATCACAAAGAGGGGGGCATGTGGGGGAGGGGATAACATTGGGGATGGAAAGTTTTTTATCTTGGAAGGACGGAGATGAGTAGTGGAGCAATAGACTGAAGGATTACTATTGGGGGTTATTAAATGAATTGTGAGTTCTGGTGGAAATGGGGACTGGGAATAGGAGGAGGGGTGAGAATAACTCTGAGAAAGCTTTACTATGTCAAGTTTATAATAATCACAGATTAAAAAATGTTCTCGTAGGTTTTGCTTCCATGCAAGGTCTTTCAGGTCACACGGAATTCCTCCAGCTTGTTGATTAGGAGGAGGGGTTGCAAGTTAATGTGGGGCATTGCGGACTTTCTGTGTTGTTGGTGCCTGCCTTAGACGACTTTAAAAGTGGGTTCCAAACATTAATGGTGGACTACAGATCTATCCGTGGTTATTAACCATTCTGCCTACAGTGAACCTCCAGGTGCAGGGGCAGGATATCACCGAGTACTAGCTGCAGAGACTTTCAGACCCTGCTTGTGGGGAAATGTTCAATGCCTTTATTTTCTGACCTTGATGATTATTCATTTCATGTCATGACTCCTACTGAAAATAATTTTGTCATATACAGGGGGCGGTGTCAAAAATGTATGGGTCCCGGATGTCCAATGACCTAGCCATGCATCTGCTTATACTAATCACAGTCTCTGCATTGCCAGAAGGCCAAGGTGGCAGGTTCCAGTGATATCAAAAGAACTCCTGCTCCACAATTGACCCCGGTGTTTTATTTTTCGTGTCCTCCAATCAGCTTCACCACTTTCTGAGAAACGTTCGCTTCAACAATAACGCAGGCGAAGAAATATTCTTTGAAAATGGGGAACTGGCAACAGGTTTTGATATTGTCAACATAGTCACGTTCCTCATTCACTCTTTCCATAGAGTCAGGGTAGGAAAGAAGGACCCCTGGGCTCCTGAAGGAGAAGAGTTTGCTGTTAATGGAAGCGTCATTGTGTGGAAACAGAAGTTCGATCAGGTGGGAAGGATCTGAATGCATTTTCTGAGCTACAGTTGCATAGTTGTAGAGGAACTCAGAAGTACTCTTCAGTAGATGCCTGGGAATGCATGTTCCTGTACATGATGCACTTACTCTGAAGCAAGCCCTACGGTATTCACTGGGATTTACTCTGGGTCTGCCAGCCCTCTGTGGTTATAGTGATGCAAGAGAAACACCTAAAAATGTGGCTGACTTGTTATAACGTTTGTGCTTGTAGACTAGGATGAATAACATGGATAATATATGCCAAACTCTCATATATGCAGGCATATGTTATCCATGCTCTTTTGTCCCCTTGTTTGTCCATCTCTTCCCATGAATTTTCAGGCTGAATTGATTATGGTGATGAGAAGAGGTGGTATGTAAAGGAACTAAAGGAAAACATCTGGGGACTGAAGGATTCTATATGTAGAACAATATTGTAAAGACCCTCATTGAAACTAACTAGGACAGCCCACCTATGTAAACCGTCTTGAGTAATATCTGATGAGAAAGGCCTTATATAAATACAGGTGTGTGCCACTTAATGACAGGGACACATTCCCTGATCCCTGTTACGTGATTAGGTCATTAAGTGAACATTCAGTCCAATCTATTGCCTTTGTTGCATAAACAGACACCGCCTGCCAGACACCGCTGGCTGCACAGGCTACTGGAGACAGATGGCCTCTTCTTTGCATTAAGAGCCTCTCTGTTGTGTAGAAAGACACTCTGCTGCAGGCTACAGGAGATGCGATTGCCTCCTTAAGAGCACCTTCATTGCACTTTGACCACCGTCAAATAGGCGATCAGTCATGAAGTGAACCATTGTTAAGCGGCACATGCCTGTATAGAAGTAAATCAATACGTATAAGAGGTCAGAGGAGCTCATGAGCTGTGTGTCATAACTGTATTCTCGGGCAGAACAAACCAAACCAAACATCACAGCAATGAGAAAACAGTTGATTTCCATGCTAACCCTTTCTCCTTTGGGGTTTTTTGAAGATGCTGCCCCAATTGACATGTACTGAGAGCTGCCATCCTGGACAGACAAAGGTGGTGCACCAGGGGGAGCAGATCTGTTGCTATGATTGTGCTCAGTGCTCTGAAGGGAGGATTTCCAGCCAGCTGGGTGAGTGAAGAAGGTGATGCTCCATCCAATCGGTGTTCCAGAAGTTTGTGGAAATGAGCAGCTCAAAGGTCTTCCAGCCCAATCTTTTCTTTCCCAGCACTCAGAGGAACTGTGGTGTCCAGGAACTTTTGTCCCCTTCCCCCAAGGAATGTCTCAGGTCCCGCGATGGGGCTTCTCATGTTTGCACCAGCTATTTTGCTGGCACCGATGTGAGAACCTTCATGTCAAGCTATGAGGTCGGACACAGAGGATAGGATCTGGCGGAGGAGGCCTCAGAGATCATTATGCCTTGAAGAAACAGGCTGATGGCCAAGATGGGAGAAATAGTTAACGTGATACAGTGCTGGTCCTGACATATCATGAGAGCTTTATTGTAGCATCCTGGTGAACTGAATGAGCTATGAATCTGGATTTGCCTGGTGAGATTCTCCATTTACGTGACACATTCCCTCTCTGCCTTAGCTGCAAGTGGGCATACTAATAATTATTGAAACAACAGCACAATCCCATGCATGTATATGCAAAAGTACCATTAAGCTCAATGTGATGTACTCTCAGGGAAGTGTTTATAGGATGTCAATATGTTCCATTGAATTCAGTGGGACTTATTTCTGAGGCTAAGAGGCAAAGAAGGAAGGCCCATAGCCAGGGAGACAGACCAGGGACAGACTGCACTTGCTCCCAGTGTGGAAGGGATTGTCACTCCCGAATTGGCCTTTTCAGCCACTAGATGCTGTTCCAGAACCACCTTTCAGAGCGCGATACCATAGTCTTTCGAGACTGAAGGTTGCCAACAACAATATTTCTGAGTAGTCATGCACAGGGTTATGTGAGAGCAGCAGTTCATAAATATTTTGGTTTCTGGAACCCTTTACAGTCCTAAAAGGAGTCTCTGCATGTGTAGTGTCTCGGGTAGCCCCTGAGGACCTGTGCATTTACAGAGTGCTGCAGCACCAAAGGCCTTGCAGACATTTGAAAAGGTTTCTCAATGCAATCATCTTCCTGGTAATTATCTAAATCATTGCCTTCCGTTAGAGAACTCTCAGGGATAATCTGAAGCTACTTGCAACATTCATAACAAAAACAGTGGACTGTACCTCGGGAGCTGAGGATAAAATGTTCATTTAAGCTTTTGAAAAGCCAGCTACACGAGGCAGGTGTAGGGTATTCACTGCATACAGCCAGGTGTCTGTCACTTGAGTGTGAAGACCTCGTGTGAGAAACTTGGCAGTGGGGATTCGCTCAGCCCCTCTATGGTCATTTCTCCTCATGACTGATGATTGTGTTTATGGTGCCTCGTGTGTGGAAGTCACTGGAAATTGGTAGAATGCTGTGGGGCTGAGGTTCAGACATGCTGCTGTTCAGATGGTCAACAGTGCTGCTGCTACTGCTGCCTTATGGTGTCATCAACCACTGCCACTCCAGGGGGGGTTGGCAGAAGAGCAGCTATCCGTCTTCGGACATAACTATTGCTGTCTTTGCCTCTCTCGCAATTGTTGATCAGAAAGATCTCTCTTTTAAAGAAACTCCAGATGTGTCTTCCCAGAAAGGAAGGTAAGTTGGGTTGTGGTTTGGATTAAAATTCAGTGTTGTAAATATAGAAAAATTACTCAGGATTACATACTTTGGGACTGGTGGCAATAGGGGCAGAAGTGGTGGCATGAAGTTCAAGTTCACAAATGCAAACAGACCCCAGCAACTAGAGAACTGGAATGTCAAGATGAACACTAAATAATGTTATTGTTATTATTGTTATTGTTGTTATTAACACTAGGCTAGACCTCTTTCGATGAGCCATGCTCATTATCCTTGTGCAAAGAAGTTTTTTTGCAGGAAGGAACATAGCATTTGGTTATGTGAGCTGCAGCCGGTGCTCTAAAGTGGTTTTGCTAGTGGGTGTGCTTTTAAAGACACGTGGAACAGGAACACACATGGAGGAAAGCTAATAGGCATGCAGGTTTGAGTGTGCTGGTCAATGGCACAACTTAGTGGAATGACACACAAGACCTATGGGGCACAATGGTGACGGTGTAACAATAGATCACTTTTATTGTGGAGATAATAATGCAACAGCAAAAATGTGCAGTCAAAATACAAAGCAATACAGTGTATTGGATATTTTCAACCTTTTTCAGCTCATGGCACACTGTCAGGGGTGTAAAATTGTAAAGACTCACCATGGGTTCTTGGACAAGGCACACCCAGCTGCCTGTCAGATTTCCCACATCACCCAATGGCCTAATAAATGACTCTCCCCAAATGGCCATGGCACACATGCACACCCTGCGTGGCACACCAATGTGCCACTCACAGGGGTTGAAAATTGCTGCAGTGTATTCACTACTCACTCATACAACTCGGCATCATCATAAGCAGTTGCTAGGGCTGCAATCCCATAAACACTTACCACATGTTCCTATTATACGTTGAATTCTTGGGGCTGATCTCAGGCCTCCCCCTTAAAAGATTCCAACCTAGACAAGAGTCCTCGACTCAGACATGTCAAGGAGAACATGATGGAGGTGCTAATTGTGTCATCAACAAGGCTGCAAATGTGACAAGAAGCTAGAGAGGCTTAGTGAGTCACTGGCCAGGCTTGCCAAAGGTGATCTATCTGTATCTCCTACAGGAGTTTGAAGAGTTGCAGGAATCATGGGGCTAATTTGCCAAGACTACTGGCCCAGTGTGATCTGGGCCTTGGGCTGACTGCACTTGCAATCCTTCAGCCCAAGGCACAAATGGCTGGAGCCCCTGAACGCGGAAGGAGTGCAGATCCCATTCCAGAGCAGGTGGGTCAGCAGAGGAGGTGCTCCGAGGAAGGATCAGGCTGGGAGGCATGTCGAGCGTGAGCCTCCGTGACAGTGGTTGTGCCAGTATGCTAAGCCCCCAGACTGGGTCGAATGCTGTTGCTTGGAGCTACTCAGATCTATGACAGCAGCAAAGTTGGTTTCTTAAAAGCCAGAGAAGTTTAAAATGTAGAAGGAAACAGATCAAAAGAGGCAAAATGGATACTTGATTAGAGAGACACACTGTCCAATTCCATCCCCTGCCACTCTAAAAGGTGGAGGTGCACACTGCATGCTCTGGGGGAGCTTGAGGTTTCTGGTGGTGCACACACATTCACGCTCCATTGCATGCACTGTCACTGCTTCTGTAGTGGAGAGGGATTCCAGTGGCGGAACACTTGCTCCATCAACAGAAGGTGCCCATAGGATTAGGCCTTAGGGCTGCATGGCTATTCACATTGACATGGAAGTAAGCCCCATTGAACACAATGAGGAGACATGCATATGGTGGCAAAGTAGAGTCTTAGAGCTGGAAAGGACCTAAAGCGTCATCTAGTCCAAACCCCTGCCTGTAAGCAGGAAATCCTCTAGAGCATCTCCAAAATAAAACAAAACCAGTTTTTAATGAAACAATCCCTGCACTGTAAGGGGATCTGTTTGTCCCTTTCTACCCTTGAAGGGCATTAAGGCATGAGCAAAAAGCCGTTCCATGATAGAAACAAAACACGTTACCTCTCAAGCCAGCCTTCCCTTCTCAGGAGTTGGGGAACTGAGGCTCCACTTTCCTCATTGGCTTGTTCCAGGAGAAGAAAATGTCGTCCTGTTCAACCACCCATAGACTATGGGAAGATGAGTGGACACATCCAGCGGGCCAAGTGACCAGATCCCTTCTGACTTTTGTTCAGAAGGAACTAGTGTGATAGGGTTATATTATTTTCCATCTCTTTTTCTTGTTGGACCATCAAAGGTTGTTACCAGGAATTCCTTGCCTGTAACTGGACATAGAGAGAGTTAGAAAGTTCATAAAAGCAGAGCTGCATGTGGGGCCATCAACCTGATTTTAAGCACAAGTAAGGGCTATGCAAAGAGCATGAAGCATTCCCATTCTCCATACTGAATATGAACCAGAGCCTAAGACTACGTGATTGTCTCATTTCAGCATAATTCCGAAGAACTTCCAGCATCTCTTTGCCATGATGTTTGCCAGGTTCGAAATCGAGAAAGATGTCGACCTCTTGACTAACAAGACAATGAAATTTTTATTTATTCAAAACGCTTACAATGCCAGGGGGTCCTGTTTTGGAACTATGCGTCTCCTTTTCACAGATGAGGGGCATCCCCTTAATTACATCTGCAGCAAGGAAAAGGAGCTCATTGTCATCATCGGGGGGCTCATTCCTCAAAATTTGAAGCTGATGCCTCACATCTTAAATATCTACAGGATCCCACAGGTATGTATGTTTCATAATCAGGAGAAAGGTATGGCCACTAGGATTGCTAAGAGAGCAGACAATCTGGGCTACAACAAGTGCGGTCAGAAGACTCTGCTCTGCCCATTTAGCACATAGCTTGGAGTCAAATGTTAATCAAGTGTTGTACAAAAATGTCAAAAGTTTTTAAAAAACCACTTTAAGGAGGGAATAAATTGTACTGAATTAGCAGCAAATCTATGTGGGCAAAATATTTTCTCCAATAATAATAATAATAATAATAATAATAATAATAATAATAATAATAATAATAATAATAATAATAATAATAATAACAACAACAGTATTTATATACCACTTTTCAACTAAAGTTCACAAGTACCTTACCTTGAGGAGGCCTCCATGAAAGCCCCACATTGCAGGATGTAGTGCATAATCCAATGACAGCTGAATCAAAACTGGAAAGTTGGACAGGATTGGATCCTGAGAGCCCAAGCCTATGCCTGTCTACTCAGAAGTAAGTCCCATGATAGTCAATGACACCTGCTCCCAGGAAAGTGCGGAAAGGATTGTAGGCTGAATGACTAATCCTAATCCTCTTGGTCATCCTGCCCAAAACACTACACCCAAAATTGAGACTTCCACATTTTCCATACAGGATAAAGTACAAAAAGATCTACTATATAACCTGCCAGGCATGTGAGAGAGGACCTTTTTATTTAGGAATAATGGGAGATGTTTGTCTGCCCTAAAAAGCTCATTGCCTTTCCACTTAGCTCAATTATGGCTTCTTTGACTCTGCACTGAGTGACAGAACTCAGTGACAGAACCCTTCTCTCTACCAGATGGTCCCAAATACAAGATCTCAGTACACTGGGATTGTTCGACTGATTAGACACTTCAAATGGGACTGGATTGGCCTCCTCGTTTCAGACAATGACACTGGAGAAACATTTCTGAGGACTCTCCTTCCCAGGTTCCTCCAAAACAACATTTGTGTGGCTTTTACAGAAGTTCTTTCAGAACTAAAGACATTTGTGGAAGAGAACCAACCCTTTTATGACTGTTTGGAAGGAGTAAGATCTATTGTCTCTTTGTCCAGGAGTAACGTGATTGTTGTTCATGGAGATTCACAATCTATGGAGAGTTTGCGATTTGTTCTAGCACTGTATGAAAATGTAAGGCAAGACCCAACAGAGAAGGTTTGGATCATGACATCTCAGTGGGATTTTGCAACCGTATTAAACCCACTTTTATTCACACCCAAATCCTTCAATGGTACCTTGTCCTTCACACCCCACACAAAGGACGTGCCTGGATATGAAGACTTCCTTAAGGCAATAAATCCACATCAGCCTGCATTTTCTTTCTCATACGAGTTTTGGTCAATTGCATTTCGGTGTTCACTCCCCACGTTCAACTGCTATCTACCAAAGACAGGGAACTGCACTGGGGAGGAGAAGCTGAGCAGTCTCCCCAGTTCCATATTTGAAATGAAAATGTCTGATGAGAGCTACAGTATCTACAATGCTGCTCATGCTGTAGTGCATGCTCTACATTCCATGTACTCTTCAATATCCAGGCATAAGTTAAAGGGCACTGGAGGCACAGGGGATGTTTGGGCTGTTCAGCCATGGCAGGTAGGATTTTACTGTAAGCCTCTACTGTGTACATTCATGGATGGACTTGGATCCACTCTTGCAATGCAACTGGACTGAGCTAGAAGTGAGACAATATTTTCACTTTAGTTTGTCTAAGCCCGAGCCCGAGTCCTTTCCATTTGGAAAGGGACTTAATTTAGAGGAGCAATAGATTGAAGGATAACTTTTGGGGTTATTAAATGAATTTTGAATTCTGGTGGAAATGGGGACTGGGAATAGGAGGAGGGCTGAGAATAACTCTGAGAAAGTTTAACTATGCAAAGTTTATAATCATCACATACAAAAAAATGTTCTTGTGGGTTTTGCTTGTATGCAGTCTTTCAGGAAATGTTCACAGTATTTATTTTCTGGCCCTGATTATTATTCATTTCATGTCATGACTACTACTGAAAATAATTTTGTCATACAGGGGGAGGTGTCAAAAATGTATGAGCCCCGGGTGTCCAATGACCTAGCCATGCGCCTCCATGTATAATCAGAGTCTCTTCATTGCCAGAAGGTCAAGGTCACAGATTCCAGTGATTTCAAAAGAACTTCTGCTCAACCGTTTACCCCTAAGTATTATTTTTCTTTTTCTCCAATCAGCTTCACCACTTTCTGAGAAATGTTCGCTTCAACAACAGTGCGGGCGAAGAAATATTCTTTGATAAAAATGGGGAACTGGCAACAGGTTTTGATATCGTCAACACCATCACATTCCACAATCTATCTTTCCATAGAGTCAGGGTAGGAAAGATGGACTCCTGGGCTCCTGAAGGAGAAGAGTTTGCCGTTAATGGAAGCGCCATTGTGTGGAATCAGAAGTTTGAGCAGGTGGGAAGGATCTTGTATGTATTTCCTGAGCTATAGTTCCATAATTGCAGAAGAACATGGAAGTACTCTTCAGCAGATGTCTGGGAATTCATATTCCTGTGCATGCTGCACTTACTCTGAAGCAAGCCCTATGGCATTCACTGGGATTTACTCTGGATCTGTCAGACTTCTGTGGTTATCATAACAGTGATGCAAGAATAACACGGACAAATGGGGCAGGCTTGTTATAATGAATAACATTAGAATAGGATGTAGAATAGGATGAATAACCATGGATAATACATGCAAAGCTCATGCATGCCCAGGCATATGATATCTATGCTCTTTTGTCTTTGTGTTTATCCATATCTTCCTATGAATTGTGAGGCTGAATTGAATATGGTGAAGAGGTGGTACGTCAGGTAAGTAACCATGGAAGGAAAACATCTGGATTCATACATAGAACAATATTGTAAAGACACTTATTGGGTCTACAGCCTGCCTACGTAAACCACCTTCAGTAATATCTGGCAAGAAGCATATATAAATATAGAAGTAAATCAATCGGAATACGAGGTTAGGGGAGCACATGTCAAATATAGATGTGACTTATATGTCATTAATGTATTCTCTTGCAAAACAAACCAAACATTATAGCAATGAGAAAACAGTTGATTTCCATATTAAACCACTTTCCTTTGGGTTTTTTGAAGATGCTGCCCCGATCGACATGTACTGAGAGCTGCCATCCTGGACAGACAAAGGTGGTACGCCAGGGGGAGCAGATCTGTTGCTATGATTGTGCTCAGTGCTCTGAAGGGAGGATTTCCAGCCAGCTGGGTAAGTGAAGAAGGTGATGCTCCATCCAATCGGTGTTCCAGAAGTTTGTGGAAATGAGCTGCTCAAAGGTCTTCCAGCCCAATCTTTTCTTTCCCAGCACTCAGAGGAACTGTGGCGTCCAGGAACTTTTGTCCCCTTCCCCCGAGGAATGTCTCAGGTCCTGCTATGGGGCTTCTCATGTTTGCACCAGCTATTTTGATGGCACCGATGTGAGAACCTTCATGTCAAGCTATTAGGTCATACACAGAGGATAGAATCTGGTGGTGGAGGCCTCTGCCGCTCCCACTCCCCTCCCACCCCATCTCTTCCCCAATTCCCCCGCTCAGAATAGAATCTCAAAACCGAAAGGCCATACCACTATCTGGTGGTCCCACTTATATCCACACAGTCACATGGCATTCTTCATCCAGAACTACCTACTCCAAGGGTGCCGTAAATGTGCTTTACGACATATTTACAGCACCCAGTGCCAGCACTGGAGCTCAGCACCGGTGCTATGAACCTTTAGGATTGGACCCTTAGGGTTCAATCCTCAATTCATCATACTGATGCAATCAGTAAAGCAACAATTCAGCAGAAAGTATGGCCCAGTCCTATGGGACTGTTATGACAGTGGGACAGGTGTCTACCGTTTTCATAGGCCCAGTGATGGCGTGAAGCTGGTGCCACCACTGGGCCAAACCAAGCATCTGCTTCAAAGCAGCTGCAGATCTGGAACCACATTGCTGCAGATGCCGGTAAGTCAGAAGTGGGGCATGTTGTGGATGAGGAGAGATCAGGCCAGGGAAGAGAGGAGGTGGATCTTGGTGGCAGCAACATGCACCAGGCTCTAATCCTTGAACCTTGCCTCGGAATACTCCCTGACTCTCCTCGGAAGTGCATCAGCAAAATGGAGGAGGAGACCTACAGGTGACTAGGCAGCCTATACACAACTCTGCTGGCCTGCAATTTGCCCCCCATGATGCCAGTTTTACTGAGGGTTGACATTCAAAGGATACCTGGATGTTTTATAAACATGGATGGATGCAAAGAAAAATTTAAGTGAGTGATTTCTTTTGTATGTATTAATTAGCACACTTCATCCTATGATTGACTGCACTGTTGCCAGACAGGCTCAGGTGACACAAATGCACTTTGAACTGTTGAATCCCTGCATGTTTCTTTTAGATGCAGATCATTGCAGTGACTGCCCAGAGGACCAGCATCCAAGCGGGAACCAGGATCACTGTATCCCCAAAGCCATCACTTTTTTGTCCTATGAAGAGCCCTTGGGAATCGTTCTGGCTTCTTCTGCTCTGCTGCTCTCCACCATCACACTTGTGCTCGTGTGGAGCTTCATTCAGCACAGGAACACCCCCATTGTCAAAGCCAACAACTGGAACATCACCTGTGCCCTGCTGTTCTTCCTGCTGTGTTGCTTCCTCTGCACATTTCTGTTCATTGGCCAGCCCAGAAAGGCATCCTGCATTCTCCAGCAGACGTTGTTTGCCATCACCTTCACTGGGGCAGTTTCTTCAGTGTTGGCCAAAACCCTCACTGTGGTCCTGGCCTTCATGGCCACCAGACCAGCCAACAGGATGAGGAAATGGTTAGGGAAGAGATTGGCCATGTCCGTCATTGTGGTGTGTTGTCTGAATCAAACTGGCCTCTGTGCAGCGTGGCTGGCAGTGTCTCCCCCCTTCCCAGAGCTTGACGTGCACTCCCTGATAGGTCAGATCATAGTGCAGTGCAATGAAGGCTCAGCGTTCATGTTCTCCATTGTTCTGGGCTACATGGGATTCCTGGCCCTTGTCAGTGTTTTGGTGGCTTTTTTGGCCAGAAGGCTGCCTGATACTTTCAATGAGGCCAAGCTGATCACCTTCAGCATGTTAGTCTTTTGCAGTGTTTGGGTGTCCTTTGTGCCAGCCTACCTGAGCACCAAGGGGAAGTACATGGTGGCCGTGGAGGTCTTCTCCATCTTGGTCTCTAGTGCTGGATTGTTGGGTTTCATCTTTCTCCCCAAATTCTTCATTATTGTGTTGAGGCCCCAGCTGAACACCAAAGAGAACTTAGTAAGGAAAAAGAACTTTGTTACCTGACTGAATTGCTTGAGTACCTTCGTCCATAGCATTGTGCATGAACCCCTTGAGATATGTCCATTGTTTTATAGAAACTCGTGTGACTTCCTTCTCTATTCCCAACTGTTCCTCTTGGACATAATCCTGAGATTCATTTCAACTTTCACCAATCTGACATTTCAGGGTCCATCTAATTTCTCATTCCTTCCTTCTCCTCCAAAGTGCAATCATCTACTTTAGTTATCCTAAGCTGTCTGTAACTGCTCAAAAAATAATAAATGATTATGATGATGGTGAACTGCTTCTTTAAATTGATTGATTGATTGATTGATTGACAGCCTTCATGTTCTCCAGCACCAAGGGGAAATACATGGTTGCCGTGGAGGTCTCCATCTTGGTCTCTATTGCTGGATTGTTGGGTTTCATCTTTCTCCCCAAATTCTACATTATTGTGGTGAAATCTGAGCTGAACACCAGGGAGCAGATTATAAGGAAAAATAAATTTGGTACCTGGCTGGCCTTCAATTTTCTTTTCATACTTCTGCTCCCTTTCAAGTTTGTGCCTTGCAATTTTGTGCAATATTAACTTGTATTATATTTGTATTGCATTTAGCAGGTTGAAACCAGTGAGAATATATAATAAATGAGGGTGAATTCACTCATTTTTCTCCCAGGTGCAGTAAAATGTGTTCACTGTTGATCCCTTCAGGAGATGAGTCTTAGATATCCTTCTGTCATGCACCTGACACTGACATCTGACCTGACAATAGAGAAAGAGATTTCTATCCAGTAATGCAGGACGTTGAGGTGGTGCAACATTTGTGCCATCACAATTTCACTTATGGCAGTGGATAGCTAAATGGCACCCATTTAGGACCAGGGATGAGTGATCACGGGCCCTCAGGTCACAAACAAAGGTGTCTTGATGAGCTCACTCCACAAAAGTTCTCACAGGATTCTAGGGAAAGAACAGGTCTAGATTTTGGGTCATAGGAAACTTGATGTATTTCCTGTGACACTGAGCTCCAGGTGACATTGGTTCATTCCTTCCCAGTCGGAAATGTGATGTTTTAGTTGACCAACAGCCTCAAAATCTCAATGAGTCTTGGATGGCTCTTTTCCACCTGCTTTCTACACCAGTATAACATGTCTGTCAACACCCCCCCCCCCCAAAGTTATCTTCAATACACAGGTTATTCTGAATCCACTGAATTCCCCATGGGGGGGAACAGACACACAACCACTTGCTACAGATCAGACAAACATATTTTCTTTACCCCTGCAGATAGTCAAAAAAGTTCTGGTCTGCAATGACCTTACCTATAATCATAATAATCCCTGCCTTCAGCTCCTGAAGCACCAGGGGCAGACAGCAGCCACTTAAGGATCTTGTAACTAAAACCCTTGAATTCTCCTTGGGAGCTGGTGATCTGCTTCAATCCCTTTATAAAGCCTCTCTTCAAAACAATGTGCATCATGTAGATTTAAGAGGCTAAGCCTGCAATCCTAACCACACTTTCCTGAGAGGAAGCCCCATTGAACAAAACAGAACATACTTCTGAGTAGACCTGGTTAGGATTGTGCCCTAGCTGAAGCTAACCTTCCTCAGTGGATGTCAGAGAGTCAGACATGGTTTAAAGGCCCTGTTTCCCTCACCCCTTTGGCTGTCAAGGTTGGTTCCATAGTTTTGTTTCTTTGTTTGCAAAGGCCGATGGTTGTGTGGCCCCAGCACTGCAAGTGTCCGTGTCACCTTGAAAGTCTTTGAGCGCAATTGAGACTGAGACCAAGATATGCTCCTGTTCAGGCTGTTCTCATTGCTGCTGCTGCTGCTTTTGCTTCTGCCCATGTTGTCAGCAAGAACTCTAAATCCAGTTGGGGTCTGCTGCCCGACATTCAACACAGCCTCCAAGATTCTTCTTACGATGATCTTGTCATTGGTGAATTTGTCCCCCTCCGTGTTGCTGAACTGAAGGAGGTTTCTTTCAGCAAAGCTCCGGATGTGTCTTCACTGGAGGCTTAGTAAGTAGCTCTCTTATGCTTGAAAGATATACCAAGGGCCGTATTGGCAGTCTGGTTCTCCTGCTTCCCATGTATGGTTGGGTGGTCATAGCCCTGTGAGCATCCGTGTCACCACAAATGTCTTTGAGTGCAGTTTGGATGGTGGCCTCCTTTTTTCAGCCCCATCCATGCAGCTCTGTGTGTTCATTTTAATTCTCCTAGTTGCCCTGATAAGTAGCCTGGAGTCCCTGTGGTTTCTCTGAGTTGATGGGGAGAGCTTTGTCACTAATAATAGATTTGGGTCTGGGCTACTGGTATCCAAACACAACCCTGTAGTATCTGCTTCATGCTGGATTCCTACAGTTTTTCTCTTTCTTTGAGTGGGAGGCAGAAACATCCCCAATTATTGAGTTGAACTGATAATTTGCTCTTCATTAAAACCAAGGCACAATGGGGACGGTGCTGACTGCTGTTCAGTCCCAAATGGGATAATTACAAATGAATAAGGTTTTGAAGTTCTCCTAAACAACAGAACTTTAGAGGGTCTGTACTTTTTTTCCAGTGCTTTGTCTACATCAGCAGAAGTCGATGCACTTCATCCATCTAAATCAGTGGTGTCCAAACTTTTTGGCAGGAGGACCACATCATCTGTCTGACACTGTGTCTGACACTGAGACAAGTCTTAATGGGGACACTTTCTGAGTCACCTGGAGCGTTTTCATGACTCGAAAAGACTCGAGTCACAAGTCTTTTTGATACATGTGTCAGGTGCAAAAAAAGGCTGATGCTGGTGTGTGTGTGTGTGTGTGTGAGAGAGAGAGAGAGAGAGAGAGTTCTCTTTAAACATTCTCCTGACGTCCCTGCCCATCTGTAAACAAGGTGGGAGGGGATGGGACGGACTGTGTGAGAGTGGAGACAGAAGCGGCAAGAGGGAGGAGGGTCATGTGCAGCAGCTGAGAGGCTTACCAGGACAACCCAATCCTTTGCAGCTGTACTCAGAAGTAGTTCCACTGTAGTTGGGCATTCAATGGGGCTTCCTCCCCACAAGTAACAACGGAGCTCACAGCAGCCATGCAATTGGAAAGCATGATCTCTATGAATCTCCCCTACCCCACTTCCCTGCCTCCTTTTTCCCTAGGCTTATTCAACCAGTCCTAAGACAAGAACCCCCTTTAGTTCCTCCTCTTGATCTCCCTCATTCAAAGAAACAAATCAGACCTCCCATCCTTCATCTTCATCAGTTCCTTCTTATTAGAGATTCCAATTAGAATCCAATTCCAATTCCTATTAGAGATTCCAATGTGCGGCGGCAGTAAAGAAGGCCAATTCTATGCTTGGGATCATTAGAAAAGGTATTGAGAACAAAATGGCTAATATTACAATGCCATTGTACAAATCGATGGTAAGGCCACACCTGGAGTATTGTGCCCAGTTCTGGTTGCCACATCTCAAAAAGGATATAGTGGAAATGGAAAAGGTGCAAAAGAGAGCGACTAAGATGATTACGGGGCTGGGGCACCTTCCTTATGAGGAAAGGCTACGGCGTTTGGGCCTCTTCAGCCTAGAAAAGAGGTGCCTGAGGGGGGACATGATTGAGACATACAAAATTATGCATGGGAAGTTTAAAGTGGATAGAGAGATGCTCTTTACACTCTCACATAACACCAGAACCAGGGGACATCCACTAAAATTGAGTGTTGGGAGGGTTAGGACAGACAAAAGAAAATATTTCTTTACTCAGCGTGTGGTCGGTCTGTGGAACTCCTTGCCACAGGATGTGGTGATGGCATCTGGGCTGGATGCCTTTAAAAGGGGATTGGACAAGTTTCTGGAGGAAAAATCCATTATGGGTTACAAGCCATGATGTATATGTGCAATGTCCTGATTTTAGAAATGGGCTATGTCAGAATGCCAATGCAAGGGAGGGCACCAGGATGCAGGTCTCTTGTTATCTGGTGTGCTCCCTGGGCCGCTGTGGGATACAGGAAGCTGGACTAGATGGGCCTATGGCCCTGATCCAGTGGGATCCTGATCGAATGCAAAAGCTAATATTAACCCTTCCCTGCCTCCTGGCTGGAACTTCCCTGCTGCTCGCTCAGCCTGAATGATGGCCCCACAAGGATTTTTCATGCCGCTAAAACAGTAAGCAAGCATACCCAGTCAGACTTGAGTCTGCATGCGTAGGGATGAGTGCCGAGTTAAGGGGCCCTTGACTCAAGCGTTTTGTGGAATCTTCCATGTGCGTGACTTGAGTGTACATGAGTCAGTGAAAAACGCTGATTTTTGCGACTCAGACTTGAGTCACTTACTCGAGTTCCCATCCCTGGAAGAAACTATGTACCCCACCTTGAGCTCCATGGAGGAAGGGAGGTGTAAAAATGTGGAAAAAAAAATTAAATGGATGGTGCAAGAAAGGGAAGTGAGGTAGAGATGGTGATTTGCTTAAGGGCATCCATTGAGTTTCACACCTGAAACACAGATATGCATTTGCATTCTTTGTGTTCATGCTGCATTTGACCATGAGGTCTGGAAACAGCTTTTACTGGAGTAAAAGTGTGGAACATGGATGGGGCTCTCTGGCATTATAAGCAGAATCAGTCTCTGAGATGTGGATTCCCAGAGCCCAGTCATTGGGGAGGTGCTCCTTATTGTCTACATATATTTGAGTGTGTGTGTGTGGGGGGGGGGGTGGATGGGAGATCTGGTTCTCTGCAAGAGTTGAGTTACATTAATTGAATGAAAGATTGTTATAGGAATGAGTCACGCAGGACATTTTCTGCCTCATTTCTACAACCACCTTCACATCCTCCTGCTGAGGCCCCAAATTGGGGACTGCATTTCCTTTGGCACTCTTGTGAATGAGAGCTGCCAGCCTCTGTCATTCACTGAGTGCTAAATAGTGGCAGAACTCACATGAAACTTCCGCCTGAGATCAAGGAGAGCCCCAATGAGTACGCAGAATGGGGTTCCTTTGTGCCAGTATTAAAATGCAGTGTGGGGGATTTTTGCAGGAGCTTGCCCAAGGCTTTACAGGCTCTGTTGAATCACTTTGGCTGCAGCAGAGTTTGGGGTTTAAATGAAACAAATGCACACATTCAAATATATTATCTATAAACATTTGGTTTCATTTATTCTCTGCTCTTTCTCCAGAAAGTTTAGACCTAACATCTCAGCTCTGTTCCCTTGACCAAATGGAAATCCTCAACATGGAAAGGGAAGGCCAGGATTGTGCCTACAGGCCTCACCTCCATCCATTCATTAGTTCTTCAGCACAAAGCCAACATATGTTCGGTTGGGGGGAACAAGGCTATAATTGCACAGAAGCTTCCCCATCCAGGCCCTGTGCAGCTCAGACCTGCAGCATCTACAACAAAACTACATTATGGGCCTGGGATAGAAATGGCTCACCTGTAGACACCTTTTGCTTTAGACACTTTGGCTGTCCAAGCAACAGAAGCATGGAAAGCTTCTCCAGAAAAGGAAGGGACTTTTCCCTCCAGGGATTCTATCTGTGGACCCGTGGAACTCTCCTGTGACCCTATTGCCACATTTCAGCTACATGGATGTGCAGAAGAAGCACATTCAAGATTACCTGTCAAAGCTGAGCTGCGGGTCATCATCAAGTCATCCCCACTGAGGTCAAGCTAATGGTCAGTAAAGACCATCAATCCTTAGGCAAAGTCCCAGACTGAGTGAGAAAGGCATCTTCCTGTTGAGAAGAACCAGTGACCAGCCAGGGTGTGCAAAGCACTGAAGCATCTGATACTGCTTCACTGCCCATGGAGATGCTCCAGTCTGTAGTCTCACCTTCCCTCCATCACCCTCTGCCACCTCCTTCACCTCTGTCTTTCAGCCAAAGACAGCCTCTGTTCAATTGTGTTTTACAATTGTTTGCTTAAGACTTTCCCAGGCCAATATGCGGGCTGCAAGTGCCAGCATCGAATGTCATAGCCCCGCAGCTCCCCACTGACCAGCCTTCCTTTTCAGCTGGGTCACCTGAATAGGGCACCTACTATACATTTCACCTCTGCCCTCTTTAGGGTTTCCACTATGTGGTTAGGTATACTTCCAAATATCTGGGCCCATAGCTACCTCTCTCCATGCTAGTGGCTCTATATTTGTTTGTTTTGTTTGTTTTTGAAAGGATTTTTTCAAACTCTGCTTTTCAACCACTTTGGTACCCAGAACATCTCCCAGTCAAAGTAACATTGCTGTAAAACCAGTAAGATAGTTCCAAAAGACTAGGAAGCAGAGGATTACAAATGAAATCATTTATTGACTCAACAAGGTCCAAGAATTTAATGCGGTTTTTTAAAATCTTGGGCACTTACATCTGAAAGGAAAATTACATGGGTGCCTGATGTTCTGTAATGGGGCATCCCCATTGAAAATCTCCGCTTTCGCCCCAGAGCCACTAAGAGGATTTTATCAGGGATTCAAAATTTCTTTGGAGGCTCTTCAAATGTGAATTTGGCTCCCAGGCCCCCTTTTGAACCTGGGTCCAGATTTGATGGACCCCTGCATGCTTCTCTCAGAGGACCTGACTCACCTTGCCACAGATACTCCCAGCAAGACAGCTACCTGAATATAGGTTCCTAAGATTGCAGATGGTCCTTGTACATTTCCTTGGCCACCAGACCACTGTTAGAGCTGTGCTATAGGCAGCCATCAAATGGAGCCAGGAGCCAGGAACCAAGGACCACAAGAAAGAATCCTTGTCCAAGCAAAGTCCCAGCCTGATCAGGAAGCCATTGAGGAGGACAATGGAAGCCTTCCTGTGGAGGACAGCCAATGGCCATCCTGTGTGGGATTGCTTGGGAATATATCATTGCCTAGGGCAGTGTTTCTCAAACTGTGGATCGGGACCCAATAGGTGCTCACAATCCAATTTCAGGTGGGTCCCCATTCATTTTAATATTTTATTTTTAATATATTAGATTTGATGCTACCATGGTATGTGATTGCATTTGAGAAATGTTACAGATCTGTACCTTGAACAGGCTACGATATATATGCTTTTAACAATATAGTAAATGGAACTTACTCCTGGATAAGTGTGGGTAGGATTGCAGCCTAGGATTGTTGAAAATTGCCCTGCTTGAGGACATCACTTCCAGTCATGACATCACTTCCGGTGGGTCCTGACAAATTTTCATTCTAAAAGTGGGTCCCAGTGCTAAAAGTTTGAGAACCACTGGACTAGGAAGATGATCCAACCTGTACCACTGTCGGCTCACCACACAAGGCACCTGCACATTGCTGGCTCTCACCCTGGCAGTTCCAGCTGATCACAATATCCTCATCAACTATTTATCATGTGATTATAAATAATTATTCCTGAATCATCTTTCTTCAATAAGCAAGCAAACAATTAAACCTCTCCTTCCCATTTTTAGACCAGCACTGCAGCTTTCCCTCACAGGATCTGTGACCCAGTTATGCCAAAGGGGCTCCTTATGTGAAAGATTGGGGGTTCAAGAGGGCCACAAATGACCCCCGGGCAAGGATTTGGGCACCTCTGATCTAAATTGTATCCCACCCATCCTTGGTGTGTAAAACTACCCAGAAAGCTAAGCTAGCTGAGAGAAAGAAACTGGCCCAAAGTCCCCTAGCTGAGCAAGAATTTGAATCTAAGACCCCAGTCCTCATAAATCCTTGGCTTAGGTTTCCTTTGCTACATCAGAACGCAGCTCTGCTGTCATTAGTGCTCATCCTGTGGCAAGCACAGTGAACTGCAGATTTTAGCATCCTCTGGGATTTCCAGATAACTGTGAAAGAGTAGGGCAGCCTGATCCTAAGCTTCCCAGTGCTACAGGCTACAGTGGCGCTGAAATGGCCACCACCATATCCTGCAGGGCCAAGGAAGCCACTGGAGGTCTCCTCGTGGGAAGGGGACATTTCACCCCTTACCCTTAGCAAAGCCCCAGCCCCCGCAATGCGGTTACTTGAGTCTATGTCAGATAAATCACTGGTGCAGACTTCAGAAGCCCCACGTCAGGCTTTCGAGACAGAGCAGAGGATACTGCAGAGGAGGCCTCCACCAGTCCAACCCCCCTCCTGGGTCGGTCCCTCCACCGTTTCGCCCTCTCCCACCCTCTTCCGCCCAGGAATGCTTCCCCCACACCCTCCCACCATCCTCTCCATGCCATCCAGCGCTTACCTGATTGACGGTGGCAGCTGGGCCTTCCTTCGTGGCCCTGGCAGGGTGACGCAGGCCTCCCTGCTGGTGCCACTTACTCAAAGGGTGCTACAAACATGCTTTGCAACAGGTTTGTGACACCTAGCTCTGGTGGTACGAGTGTACCACCAACACACAAGCCCATAGGCTTCGGCCCTGAGACAGCAGAAGACCATCTAAAAGAGTATGTACCTCTTACTCAAGTGTGCCCTGTCCATGTACTCTCCCTGCCTCCACTCACTGGAACATTACATTAATTATCTCTTGCTAGGAACTCCTTCAATTCATGTGTCAGCCTGGGCGCCTGCCAGCCTACTTCCTGGTGCTCCTACTATTGCTGTACAGGTCAGCTTGATCACTTATGGGATGTACAGTGCAATCCTAACCCCCAGGATAGTCCAGCACAAGTCACTTGTGCTGATCGGGGGGTGTCACAAACATGCTGTAAGGCACGTCTGCACCAACTTTAGAGTCAGAGAGGCTAGCGCAAGGAGTTGCGTTGGCCTCCCCCTACGGGATCCAGGCCTGGCAGGGTAAGTTTGTGTTGGTTGAGCTCGGAGTCGGGGGGCGGGTGTGGGGAGGCCAGGGAAAAGGCGAGGAGGAGGTGTTTTGGGGGGAGGGAGGGTGGTGGGCATTCCCGGGCTGGGCAGGCGGGGAGCGGGAGGCAGACCATTCCCGGATGGCGAGAAGCAGCCTGTTCAGAGGCTTTCATCATCAATCATTGCAGTATGCCTGGGATGATGAGAACTCAAGGGAGAGAAAGATTTTGCTTCCCCTAGAACTGGGTGAAGAGTTTCCAGGATATTATATTGCATATGACACTGGGTACACAATCCACTCTGATGCTGCTGTATTTGCAAGTGTTGTACATGCTTTGGACAACAAATAATGAAATTGTTTGTGTAGGTTCAAAATCATATAACAATGAATCATAGACTTTTGAAATAATTTAGCATGATACACTCAGTAATAACATTTCATATTGAATCATATTGCAAGATAATATCTACCAGCAAACTATCATCAGTCGCTGAAAAAATAAAGCAATAAAATTACTTGCAAATAATTCATTTAGGGCCCAAATGCACAGCAATGCATTTGTTAGGGAAAGGAAAGTTCACTTCCTCTGAGGAAACAGGAGCCTTCTACAATTGTTTTTCAACTTCCCCATGGCTCCTTTCACCTCTTGGTTTCTCAGAGTGTAGATCAGAGGATTGAGGGCAGGGGTGACCACCATGTAGAATACGGAGGCCATTTTGTCCACCTGGGAGTTGGAGGAGGGCTTCATGTACACAAAGAAAATGGGTCCATAGAAGAGACCAACTACCATCAGATGAGAGCTGCAGGTGGACAGAGCCTTACTACCACCTTTCCCAAAACGACTACAGATGGCGGCCAGGATGGTGGCATATGAAACAAGCAAGAGCAGAAAGGAGGGTACAGCTGCTAGCCCATTACTTACTATCAAGACTATCTCATCAGCATAGGTTTCTGAACAGGCCAGCTTAATTACCTGTGGGATGTCACAATAGAAATTATCCAAGACATTCGCTCCACAATATGGTAATGGGGCCATGACCACTACTTGGACAATGCCGTGAATGAGTCCTCCTATCCAGCAAAATATGAGGAGACTGAAGCAACATTGTTGGTTCATGATGGTTGTGTATCTTAGTGGGTGGCAGATGGCCACATAGCGATCATAGGCCATGACAGTGAGGAGGAAAGCTTCTGAACCTCCAAAGAAGTGTTGGCTACATATCTGGGCCATGCAACCTCCAAAAGAAATGGTTCCGCCACTGTTCAACAGGTCAATCACTAGTTTTGGGGATGCTATAGAGCCCAATGACATATCAAGGAGGGACAGATTTGCAAGGAACAAATACATGGGGCACTGAAAGAGCCTGGACTCAGTCCACACCGTCAATATGATAAGCGTGTTTCCCAGGAGGATGGTGATGTAGCAGGTCATGACCAGAGTTAGAAGGATGAACTGAGCAGAGCGAGAGCAGGAGAAGTCCAGGAAGACAAACATTGTAACTGTGGACTCATTCATCTTGACGGCTGCTTCTACTCTGGTGGAACACTGTTCACACTTGCAGGTCCAGCTCACCTCACAAAACCTAGTAGCTTCCCCTTCTGGAGTTATGAATCAAGTTCTTACTCTTACTTTCAAGAACAAGATTCTTATTTCCTTGTTCGAATCCCTGCTTTGCAATGAAATTTGGTGAACCTTGGCCAGTAACAGTTTTATGAATGCCCCACTGATTGCTTGCAGCTGTGAAGCAGAAGCCTTGCTATTTGAAATCATTTCACCATACACTGAAGGTGGTGGGCTTGGGACTTTAGTATACTAAAACTGTGTTCTGCTTTGAGCAATGTTCCTTCCTCCTAGGAGAAGGAGAAGTCCAGGAAGACATACTTTATAATGGTGAACCGATTCATCTTGTTGGCTGTTTCAAGAGAGAAAAAACAAATAGGATATTTTCAGACTTTCGTGGTCGCAGTTCAACTGTTTCTATTTACACTGGAACACTGTTAACCCTTGCAGGTCAAGGTCACCTCACAAAACCTAGTAGCTTCCCCTTCTGGAGATAGGAATAGAATTCACAAGTTCTTACTCTTACTTTCAAGAACAAGATTCTTATTTCGTTGTTCGAATCCCTGCTTTGCAATGAAAGTTGGTGAAGCTTGGCCAGTAACTGTTTTATTAATGCGCTACTGATGCTCGCAGCTGTGAAGCAGAAGCCTTGCTATTTGAAATCATTTCACCATACACTGTAGGTGGTGAACTTGGGACTTTGTGTATACAAAACCTGTGTTCTACTTTGGTGTGAACTGTTACCCTGCACATGCCTGATCGCGTCTGATCTCAGAAGCTAAGCAGGGTCAGGCCTGGTTAGTACTTGGATGGGAGACCACCTGGGAGATACCGGGTGCTGTAGGCTTATACCATAGTCTTTCGAGACTGAAGGTTGCCAACCATGTTCTACTTTGAGCAATGTTCTACTAGGAGCAGGAGAAGTCCAGGAAGACATACTTTATAATGGTGAACCGATTCATCTTGTTGGCTGTTTCAAGAGAGAAAAGACAAATAGGATATTTTCAGACTTTTTTGGTCGGAGTTCAGCTGTTTCTGTTTACAAGCTTCTGAGGTTCTAGACCACATTCCATGCAAGCTGGATCTTGACAAAACATCAGGGAGATCAAACTTGCATGGAATGTGGTCTAGAACCTCAGAAACTTGTAATTACAAAGAAATAGGATACCTTTAACACTCTAGGCCAGGGTGTCAAACTGAAGGCCAGAGAGCCGAATGAGGCCCACAAGAGCCCTTTACGTAGCCCTCAGGCTGTCCCAGCACCACCATCAGCTACTCTCAGCTGCTAAGCTGTGCTGAGGAGTCACTGCTGAAAGGGCAGCCATGTGATAATTGAACTCTCACATATCTTGAAAATATGACCAAGAATTGCATATTTTCTCTTCTGTCAGTTGTGGTTGATGACCTGCTTCATGACATCACTTCCTGCTTCATGACATTGGGCCTTCAGCAAGCCTCATGAATGCTATTCAACCCACTGTATAAGTTTGACACCTCTGCAATAAGCCAGTGATTTTCAATCTTTTTTCATCCCATGGCACGCTGCCAAGGTGCTAAAATTGTCAAGGCACATCACACTGCTGGTGGGGGGTTCACATCCCCCAATGGCTCTACTAATAAAATAACCCTCCTTGAAACTCCCATGGCACACCTGCAGACCATTTGCAGCACATCAGTGTGTCTCAGTATACTGGTTGAAAATCACAGCTGTAGACTCTGGTCACCTCACCTCCCACACCATATTATCTTCTTGGAACTTTTAATAGAATCCACAAGTTCTTGTTCTTGCAGCCCAGTCCTCTGCTGGGCTGGGCTGCATGATGCATGGCTGCTGAACCAGAGTCTGTTTCATTCTGGGCAGGAGGTCTGGTCTGGGCAGAAGGTCTGGTCTAGAGGGTAGAGCCTCCGTCTGTCTGAAGATAACATCCACAAGGTCGCCAGTTCGAGGCCACCGGCACCGTGCGACCTTGAAGCAGCTGACAAGCTGAAGCCGAGCTATTTCATCTGCTCTGAGCATGGGAGGATGGAGGTCAGAATGTGAAGCCAGATCGGAATGAAACACCTGAATGTAGTCGTTCTTGAAAGAAAGAACCTTCTTTCAATTGTAAAAATCCCTATTTAATAAGGGATTTAAAGAAGCCTGCCTATGTAAACCGCCTTGAATAAAGTCTTGAATAAAGACCAAGAAAGGTGGTATATAAATATGTTATTTATTATATTATTATTATTATTATTATTATTATTATTATTATTATTCTGCAGGCTAGCTGGAAGGTAGGCTAACTGAGAGACCTAAGTAATGAGAAGTCTTATGAGCTTGTTCCCCGCTGCCTGGTTGCCTTTGGGTCTCCTCAAGGTTACACCAGCCATCTTGCTGGTGTGGCTTTCTTTAGCCTTTCAGAGGCTGTCAGATCAGTGATGGGGACACAGGATCCGGCAGATACCACTGCCCCTGAGATATGTCTCTGTCCCGTCATGATCCTCCCCAGTCCTGTCTCCAAGCTCCTCCTGAACTTCTTTCTTCACTGCCCAGGGTCCACCAGAGGCTGATCTGTGTAGCATTGTCAGGGCATGAGGCCTTCTGGGCCTTGCCCTGAGAGTTTCACTCTGTAAACCAGCAGAGATGTTGCTGTGATAGCAACCCATATGGTACCCTGGCTGCCTGTGTTTTGGGGGGGCAGTGAAGTAGCAGGGAACCTTGGAGGGCTTCCGGGGGGACTGCTAAATAGATGTGTTTTTCAAGTGCCTCAACAATGAGGCACTCTTCGTTGCCAAGAAGAAGGAATGAAGGCTAAGAGCTTGAACGGGGGGGGGGGGGGGAGGTCTCTTGAAACGGCAATTTCAGAGATTTTCTCCCTGTTTGCTCCGTGCTGAATCACATTGTATCCCGGACGCCATCTTCGGAGATGATTCGGACAGCTGGGAACTCCCCCCCCACGGCCTAGATACAACAACATGACAGCGAAAAAAGCTTTAAATTGTGAGTAACCAGCTCCTTAAAAGGCTATAACAAGAACTGCAATCAAGAGGTTGGAAGGAGGAAAAGTTAACTTTAAGATTATTTACGTTGGCTGGTAACCACCCAGAGGGGAAATCAGCGAATCTGGATTTAAAGAAACCCTTGCTGGAGTAATTTTCTCTGTTTCGTAATAAGGGTGACTGCAAGAAAAAGAGAGACAAAAAGATAAAGATCACCCTGCTAAATGGCATGCATGGAAAAGAAATAAATAACTAATCTTCAACGGCTGAAATAACTTTTACTTTCCTAGCAAGAAGGCTCAATTCAGGCCTGGTCATTTAAAGGCATACTACGAGTAATTTGACAGTGTTATTGACCTGGATTACTGATCCACCCCTTTTGGAAGAAGGGATACAAGATAAAGACTTGGATGACTCTTCAATTGTTTGACTGATTTGACATTGTTATTGACTGCAAGTGGAATATTGACTTACCCTTTTGGATATAAAAATTGGAAATTAGCCCTACAAGAAGGTGAAACAAGATAATGAGAGTTGGTTGTTTTTTTTAATTGTTGGACTATTTTATCTCTGTTTTTTACAGCCAGAGGTATTTCGGCTTGATTTGATATTGATAAGAATGGCATTCAAAAATTTAAAGGATGTTAGTAAAAGTCAGGCCTTATTAATGGATTTGTTGTGGGATTTCAGAAGTGAAATGAAGCAACAGGTCAGAAAATTATCTGAAAAAATGAAGCAAATAAACTCCTCCCTGACAAGCATGCAGGAACAGATTACAAATAACAGATAAGAAAAAAGAATGAGTCAAATGTTGGATGAAACTAAAGAAGTGGAGATTTTTGAAATGAGACAGGAGATGGAAAAAGCAACCGTCATTATCAGAATTAAGAATTTTAAGGAAGAAAAAAGAGGAAACTTTCAGACAGTACATTGTTTCAAGAAGAGGAAGAATTTTGGGATTAAATCCAAAAAGAACAGAATGAAGAAAAAGAAAGAAGAAAAGAGAGGGATTAAGAAATTTAAGAGAGTTAAGAAGAAAAAGAAGAAGTGGAAGGAGCAGTGGGAGGAGCAAGAAGGAAAACACCAATAAGACAGAGGACAAAGAAACTACTAAGACAGAAAGTCAAAATGACTGAACAACAAAGTAGAATTTTTTTTCTCTTTTGTAGATATTAATGGACCGAATTCTTTTTAGAAATGAAGAGTATTCCATTAATTATGTTAAATCTAAGTAGATGTAAATGGAAACTTGGAACACAAATATTGCGAAAACTAAAGTGGTATTAAGATAACTAAAAGGGTTATTCTTTAAAAAGGAAATTATATAAAATATTTTATAGATGGCATTTAATTCCAGAGAAAATAGTAAAAATGTACCCTGGGTCATCAAACAAATGCTGGATAAGTAAAGAATTGAGGGAATTTTTTATTATATGTGGTGGATATGCGAAAAAGCAAAGAAATATTGGGAAATGATATATAAACTGTTACAAGAGATATTGAAGTGTGTATTACCATTTAAACTGGAAACATTCCTCTTAAGTGCGACATCAGAAATTAAGTCAGATAAGAAATATGTTATTCTAAATATTAGTTTAGTGGCAAGAAGAGCGTATAAGTTAAAATTTGAAGCCTTTTTATGATCGGATAGATAATTTTAGATAAAAAATATTGATTGTTTAGTTAAATTATTAATCAGTAGATTAACAAATATGATAATTTTTGTATTGATGAATAACTTGTTTATAGACATTATCATTTTTTTTTTTTACTAATGTATGTTGTAATCGATGGCCAATACCCTCATGCGTAACTTGTGTAGTCCCAGCCCTAAGTCTAACCGATTTTCCTTACCTGTATCTGTAATAAATAAACTTTGTTAAAAAAATAAATAAAAATAAAATAAAGACCCCAATACTAAATAGTACTCACCGGTTCAGCGCTGGTGCCCACTGTCACAAACATGCTGTTGCGAGCACTCAGTGCCGGCCCAGAACCAGAGCTAGCCCAGTGCCAGTGTCACAGGGACACACCCCGCAACTGGGAGGGCATGCCCCCAGGGACCCAGCCTGGCTCGAGGGGCTCACCTGCATGAAGGGGGGAGGTGACCTACCTGGACACGAGCACCCCGCAGCTCAGCCGGCAGCAGCCCCAAGCAAGACGCCCGTCCTTCCTGCAGCCTGACCTGGCCCAGGGACGCCGCGGACAACAGAGGCAGAGGACCCGCCCCTTGGCCCCAGCGACGGCAGCGGCCGTAGGGAAGGCATGCGGGAGGTGCCTTTCCCCTGCAGCTGCCGTGGGAGGGGGCTGGACAGCAGAAGGTGGGGATTCCCCGCCTGGGGGAACCTGGGAGGGGCGGAGCCTCATGGTCGGGTTCCCATGGTCTCACCTGTCCTAGAAGAGGCAGGGCACCAAAGTCTGAGGCAAAGCCTCATAAGGAGCTGGGAGGGCGAGAAAGGGAAAGGCAGAACATGGGCAGGGAGGACGGCTCGTGAAGGAAATGAGGCCGCCTCTTTTTGCCCCCAGGAGAGCGAGGTGGGAGCCCAGGGAGAAAGGAAAATGGGCTGGACAGGCCCTGGAGGAGGCCCTTCCACCTGGCACCCCTGGGCAAGTGGAAGAGGGAGGAACCCGGCTGCCCTCCCCAACACTTACCCAGGCTTACCTCTGGAGGCTCCAGGCGCCAAGCACCGGACCAGGGATGCTCCGGGACTTCTTCAGCCAGTGAGGCAACTTGGCGGGGCATCTGCGAGGAAGACGTGGTGGAAGGAGAGAAGAAACCTTGTTAGCTGAAGGGTGTTGTAACGACTCTCATGAATGTAAAGATACTTACCCGATTAAACTGTATCAAAAGGACCTGGACTGCTGCCTCTGCTTCAGCTCAAACAGCGGGTAGGTGATGGGGAACCCCAGGGGGGGAGGCAGCCCCCAGAATGGACATAACAGCCAACCAGTGTTTTTATGTCAGTTTCTTTGCAGGCATCAATGAGAATGTAACATAATTTTTGTACTGCCATAAGACAACAAATATCAGTGACACAGAGGGTAATATACAACTCTGGTTGGCTATGTCTTTGTAAGCCAAAAGTATTACGAGGCAATAGATATCACAAAGTCATGCGTAATCATACAAAAGAACTAAAAGTAATAAAGGGGGTAGGGCTCCTATGGTAGACTTCTGAAAATTGTGGCTAACCCAATTAAATTAGGTAAGTAATGTTCCGAATGCAAAGGTATTTTCTTTATCTGAATTTGTTTTTCCTGATCTGGAATTATAAGAATCTGGATTTGAATCTCTCAGGCACACAACTCACTTGGTGAAATCAAGACTATGCAACATAAAGTGATATACAGGTCCAACCTTGTTATACATGGATTTTTTATACACGGATTTGACTCAACATGAATGGCCCCTGCAAATGAGAAGGAATGTGCTGATCCCTGGGGAAGGGGCAAAAATGCATCCCTTTAAAATCACAGTTAAAAAAACTGCTTTTACTGTTGTAGAGAGATAGTCATGCAAGCGATTACAGGTATAACCTAATTATCCACAGATTTTTCTATCTCAAAGCAATGAGAAGGGCAATTTAAAGGAAAACAGTAACAATAGCCTTGTTAATGGAATAGAGGGCAGCTAGCTTACAATCCATCAATCATTCTCTCTTCAGGCTTCACTCCCATTCCCCTTGAACACATGAAAGAAGGCTAAATGTCAGTGATTATCACCTCATCCATTCTTTCCCCCTTGCTGGGGCTCCTGGTGAAAGGAGGGGTTGCTGCCTCCTAGTGAAGCCTTTCTAAGCACATGGAGAGAGACGGATTGTCTCTGTGTGCATTTCAAAAGGTCAGCAAGGCTGTTTTTAAATCACTGAGGAAAAGAACTTTGATTTTTAAATTGATTTGCTTTAGTGCGATTTTGTTTTTTGCCATCCACGTGAGTTCAGGGAACAGAACCCTCAAAAATAATGAGACTCAACCTGTACAGTCAGTTTTTATTATCTGCTAGGGTTAGATTCCTGGAAACCCTCATGGATAGTGAATTCGCAGATAATAAACCATTAATCCAATGGGATCAATGGGGGTAAGCAGAAGGGGTACCCTCCCTGCCATCAGAGGAATCCAACAGCGAACCTCAGAAAGCCAGCAGACTGCAGCAGGAAGTGCCAAAATACATCTGAATGCTGCAGAGACCTTCCAGAGGCTGCAGGGACCTTTGGGATGGCACCCGCAACCAGTGCAGACTCCTTTAAAATTACCAGCAGAAGCTTCCACTGTCCATCTTAAAGGGGTCCGTGCTGGTCACAGCCACTATTCTGAAGGTCCCTGCAGTCTCCAGAAAGTCTCTGAATAGCAGATAATGAGAACAGAGGTGCAGATAATGAGAGAAGGTAGCAATTCTGCCTCGCCGTGCTCTCCTCCCTGTTTTGTTGCCTGTCCCAACCTTCCGATTCATTAAAGGTCTCTGACCAAGAGATTGTCAGCTTGTGATTTCTATCACAGAATCTGTACGCTTTAGCCCCAGATTCATAGCCCAAAAACGTCGGTTTTAACGCTTTGTCCGCTTTTTTTCGTCTAAATTTGTGGGGGACATTAACCCAGGCTGACACCCCAAATGTGCGCATGTGCTTCAGAGATGGGGGTCTCCCGTACAACGCCTCGTACGGAGTTTTATTTATGGCGGATGTCCATAGACGATTTAACAAATAATTTGCTGTTAACATGGCTTCTGTCCAATACCTCCTTCCCAGGTTTGAGTCAGCTAACAGCACACACATTTTCATTTGCAATAAACCATTCCGTCTCTCAACCATTCCATTTTCGGCAGGCATGCCCCTATTAATCAACCTTTGGCGTATGCCTTGTGCTCTTAACCAGTTTTGCAACTCAGAGCACGTAAATTCTGTCCCACGGTCGGTTTGAAGTTCCCCAACCTTGTGCGCGTAGTTGCGCTCTACAAACCTCACCCACTCACAGATACGTTGACAGGTTTGTGATTTTTCTCAAAGTAGATAACAGAAACTGAACCTGCTAAAGTGGTCAATTAAAACTAAGACATATTTTGCACCCCCGAAGGATTCTTCTAGGGGGCCAATAAGGTCAGCATAAGTCAATTCGAATGGACAGGACGTTCGTCTATCGCTCTTTAAATTTACAGGGCACGCCTTTGACTTAACCCTCTTGCAGGTCTGACAGTCAAGATAATTAGGGCATTCATCGAATTTTACACCACAGGCATTTTGCACTGTTTTCTCTAGAATTGCGTAAGAAGGATGACCAAGTCTTCTATGCCAGAGATGGCAACAGTGAATATGGTCTGCCTCATTTCTACACAAGTTTGTGGCATTTACAGAAGGTGTTACTTCCAAGACATAGAGACCACCTCTTTCAGTGCCTTGTGCACAGACCTTATTTCCCTTTAAGACCTTGCAGTGCCCATTTTGAAATTGCACACAATATCCCTGTCTGTCCAAAGCAGCAACACTCAACAAATTGTGCTTCAGTTGAGGGACATACAATACATCAGTCACGGACTCACCAAACCCTGGCACTGACACTGTGCCCTCCCCTTTAACCGGGGAGCTGAGTCCATCTGCCAGATTCACTGCAGCTCGAGCAGCTGGCTGCAGAAATGTAAATAGTTCCTTGTCTCGGGCGACGTGCTGACTGGCCCCGCTGTCGATCAGCCACTGGTGCTCACTTTCCTGCTCCACCACCTGGACCACCGAGACGTTGGAGCTTTTGTAGCCCCTCCGACGCCTCATATCCTTCCTCCCTGTACTTCGATCCTTCAGGGAGGGACATGCACGTCGCAGGTGTGATGTGGAACCGCAGGCGAAACAGCGTTTTACAACCAGCACTCCAGGAACATCAACATTCTCTTGGAAAGCAGCCTTGTTTGTTGGAGCCTCCCTCACTCGGGATTCCTTGGCTGCCTGCCCACGCTCTTGTCGGTTGTCTGCCCGTTTCTGCTCCTCCTCCACCAGCCAGCTGGTGAGATAAGCAAGGGTTAGCTGGCTCTCCGGGAGAGCTTCCAGAGTCGTCACAAGTGTATCATAGGACTCATCCAGCGAAGATAAGACGACGAATACTTTGTGCAGCTCCGGAAACGAGACTCCTCTCTCGTCCAGTTCTGTAAATAGCTGCCGCCTGGCACGGAGATGCTCTGTAACACTGGTGGCAGGTTCTAATCTTTTACGATACAGCCATCTCGTTAGGCTGATCTTTGACACGGCAGAGTCAGAAACGTAAACTTGGCGTAGTGCATTCCAGCACTCGTGAGCTGACTCTATGCCTCGTATGTGGATTAACTGGCTATCTTCCAAGCCCAAAATAATAGTGGCCAAGGCTTGCTCGTTTGCAATGTCCATTTCAGGGCTTTCATCAAGCTGCGCAGTTCGAACAACTTCCCACAGCGACTGTTTGGTAAGATACATCTTCATCTTAACAGCCCAGTTCATATAATTGCTCTCATTGAGCCTTGTCAGTGGATATGCTGGCACTGCAGTCATCTTTCAGGACTGTACACAGGTCTCTTGCAGATAAACTTTGCTCTGCAGACTCACCGGGGTGCTCACAGACGCGCTCGGGTTAGATAGCAGCTGGGTGCTGGGCCCATAACCTGTTGCGAGCTGCTGGAGTGTGGACGTTCATGCAGCTGGCTGCCCGGCTGCTAGCTTGGCTTGCCTATCTCTCAAGGTCGGCGCGCACACACTCCTGGCAACAAAGACGACACAAGGCAGAAGTCCTCCACCAAATGTTCTTTACTATGTACAAGATATTTACAAGAGCAACAGTCCAAACTGTACAAATGGTACACGAATCACTGATCGCACTGACGTAGCCTTCGGCACAAAATCCACTCTGCATCTCCCACACCTTTGCTAGCCCCTGCAGGAACTTATACTGGTGACAGCCAATCAGCATGAGGGAAATACTGCACAGTCATGCTGACTTGGCATGTGCTGTCTCTCTCTCACACACACACACACACACACACACACACACACACACAGAGTGTCACCTGGTGTACATCACCCGATATTGCATCAGCTTGGTTCCCAGGGTGCTGTGCTGGCTAAGTCTGGCCAAGGCTTCAGGCCTGCTACTGTACAGCCAGTAAATTACATAGCAGTCCCGGGGATGAACCCTTGACAGACTGTGTGAAAATTGTGTGTCTGTAACAGAGCAATTACCATTTCTATAGTACTTTATTGTGATCAAAGCACTTCACATTCATTAGTTTAATAATTTATACAATAAACCTATAAGGCAGGTCAGAATTTTTTCACTATATTATTGTGGGTGTGGTGGAGAAAAGGCTGATAGTAGTTTGCCCAAGGCCATTTAGTGAGTGCATTGCTGAGGAGGGATCGGGGGGGGGGGAGTGTTTCCTAATTCATACATAGCTCAGGCTCTCAGAGCCACTAGCTCTCCTACAGAATGTTCATAGGGAGCTCTAAAAATAATAACTTTATTTGCATAGGGAAAATATAGAATGGCACCTAATAGTAACTGTGAACAAAGGTTTCTTCTTTCTGAATTTCCTGCATATGCTTCTTCAGGGAAGCAACATCATAGCAAGGAACATCACATGTGTCTCATCTTGCATTTGATCTCTGTAAGTGTTTTTTTTTCCCAGAACCATAGGAAAGCCTATCACGTACCTGCAGTTTGTGGGCCCACTGTGTTGAAAGGAGCAAGAAAGCGCCTTCATTCTGGGCTGCTGATTGCTCATGTTCCTGGAGCCAAACGGAACAGATGAGTTCCTTTTGAAACTTGGGTGGCCTTGTATGCACTCAAACAAAATGTCTTTCAAAAAAATGCATTTAGCTATTGAGCATCAAGTTGAGCATCAGTTTTTATAAAGAAAGTACCTACCTATCAGTGAGTGATCAATAAGGTCAACACACACAAAAACACCTTCATGATTGCAGAATGATTTTAAATTGCTCCCTGAGTCTGTTGTCTCCAAGCAGCAAGTCATATGTATGTTTGGGGGATTTTCTCCCAGTTTGGGAGATTATATGGTGGTGGGGGGGGGGGTTCCACAGCAATCTCTCCCTCCAGTGGCAAAGTGCCTAAACTGGCATTGCAGTGGTCCAGATAAAATCTCCCAGTCCAGATGGCAAGCCACTGTACAAATGGCTTTCCACACTCAGTAGCTACCTTAAGGAAGAAGTCATGGGGCCATTGGGATGTACTAAGCAATGCTTTGCCTCAGACACAATCTGGAAAGATAGCAGTTCCTCAGAAAGGTACTTCCTAGTGTTGCGAGGTGAAATGCAAAGTCCGCAGCAAACTTCAAAAGCAAACTTTAAAGTTGAAAACAAACTCAAAAACAAACTCGGTAGGCAAGAATGGTGATCATCTGCAAGCTTCTTTAATTTCATTGCCAGCAATGGGCCTCTCCTTTGTTCAAAGTGATGAGAGCAGTGAGAGCTGTGTGGTGACTCTCATTGCCCTCCAGAGAATAGCAATGTTTCACTATGAATCCTTGGTTTATATAGGATTCTGGCTTCTTTGTTTGAAAAATTTCACTATCATTGGCTAAGGGTGGATGACATCAGAAATGAAGCCTTTCTTGGGATTGGCTACAGGTTTTAAGCATTTGATTGGTTAGTCTCAGGTTACAGCATGATTTCCAACAACCTGTAGGTGGCACTGTTTACCCATTTATTCAGAGCTAGTTTGAATTATTCTTTATCAAACAATATAAACTCTTTATTAACTGAACTTCTGACTTTCTATCATTCTTGGTATGTGTATTAATTTAATCTGATACCAAACAGACTGATTTCTTCTTAAAAACAAGGGTTTTCAAATGACTTTCTCTCTTTGTTAAAGCCTGCTTTCTCTGTTAACTTTAGAATTCAGGCAGACTATTTCTGGAATATTTTTGTTCGTTTGAGCTTCTGATGATACTTTCCAGATGCCCTTACTTATCGGTTCTTGTCAACTAAGGTTGACTATTCTCTCATTAAAATACTCTTGCTTTTGGCACCAACAGATAGAGATAAAAATTTTCTAGTTTACTCCCTTATTCTCTGTATGTTGCTCCTTATCTAGTTGACAGGTATGATATAGAGAGTTGGAATGCTTTTGCTTAGATAAAGGTCTTATCTGTAAACTGTAACTTCTCTAGAGTCTTCCTAATTAATTCACTTTAGGCATCTGCATTTTCAAGGCTTGAGACTTAAGTCTTTTACTACATTCCAATATTCTGTGTTTTTCATGCTTTCATTAAACTAAATTTAACAACTAGAATCCACTCTTTCATTTATATTGTTAATTGTATTCTCTAACCATTAAAGCAGTGAAGAATATCAACATACATGCTGACTTTCATGATTCATTTGGCAATTCTATAAACCTTTGGGTGTGAGGCTTTAACAGCTTCCAGATATCTCTTTCTGCTAATTTACAACCTTAGGCACTTCTCATTACACTTTGCACAGTAGCCTGTTTGTAGCCTAAATGCGGTCACACACACCATGATGTTGCATGCACAAGACATGAATCCTTTCTGATAGCTTTGCTAATGCTCAATTTGTTTTATAGAAAGCTTATTCAATTATATTTAAAATACAAGATGTTTTCTGTCTAAAAATCCTTCTTTCTATGTGTTTTTCCTACAAGCCATTCAGGCTCTGGGGGTTGCATTCCTGACTTCAAAGTGAAGCTACGGCATAGTCCTATTCATCATTCTAATTAGGCTTGACGGCTACTAATTCTAGCCTTCTCTTATCTGATGTTGCGACAATTAAGTAGTGAAACATCTTAGATTTATGGCTTTTGCCTCAGCCTTCTGTTTAAACTTCTCCAGAGGGGGTGAATTAAAGTTCATATGGTTTAAACAGTGCTAGACATAATTTTCCATTTCTTATTTAACTAATTCACCCATTGCATTAACATTATTAAACATATTGCTTTGAACTGATTCACTTATAAATGACTTGGGTGCTCTCTGCAATTTTGTGTTCTATAAAAGAGCAGGAGGGAATGTATTTTCATTCCCTAATTCCTTATTAGCAGACTTTGGCTTCAAAGGGACTTCTCCAGCAGGCTTTCCTTTCTGATTTATTGCCTGCTTGTAATCTCATCTCTGTAACTCTGTTTGCAGACAGAGCCTAAAAATGCACTCCAAATTCTGAGCATCTCTCTATAAGTTTGCCTTTGTTTGTTTCTGAATATCTAGCCACAAACATTTTCCCTATTTCTAATAATTTGGTTAATTAAACTAATTCACTCAGAACATAGCATCAACATTGGCTTCATTAAACATAAGCAAACACCTGAACACCTCCCTATTAAACTGCCAAACATGTGAACATGGAATATTTTGGTTCAGCATAATGGCTACATACACATACATAATAACTTGTGGCTTCCAGGGCCTTGCCTCACTAGGGCAGCTATTCCATAGAAGCCATGAAAAAGTTATACCATTTAAGAAATCAGAGTCATTTTACTTATCAGACATCAAATATACCTATTATGCCGTCCACACCAAAGCAGCTATTGCACTTTTGCAAATATGGCCTCAGAGGATACAGGCTTGAAAATGACCTTTTTGTGAGCACTGAGGCTATGCTTTAAAAAAATTAAATCATTCAAGAGCTTCCTCACAAATCTTCAGGTTATTTGGAGCCCAGGCAATTCACAACAACATCGTAGAACAGGATCATGTGGTTACTGCTGGAATGCAAATGTTACAGATACAGTACTGTATTTTTAAGGATTAGCCAATAGTTCCTCCAATGCAAAGGTGGTTTGATCCTTGGGTGGTACTTTCTAGGATTTTAGAACTGCAAATCTACTGTCTCACTGCCCCCAAAGTTTTTTTTAAAACCTCTAATGGCCAAAAAAGAAAAGAAAAATCTTGACTTTGAGATAAAAATAATGCTTGACTTTGGAAATTTTCTGGAGCTTTTTTCCTCTGGGATTTTTCCTGAAATTATGTAAACAGACACTAGCTGGCTGTGCAGGCTACTGGAGAAAGATTATCTCTCCGGTAGCCTGTGTTAGTCATGGTGCAGTCTCATGCAGGCTGTTCTGGTTAAGGAGGCTTACTCCCAGAAAAGTATGCATAGGATTGCAGCTGAAGGCCTAGAACAGGGGTGGGCAAACATTTTGGCAGGAGGACCACATCATCTCTCTGACACTGTGTTGGGGGCCAAGAAAAAGAAGAATTAATTTACATTTCATATTTGAATAAATTTACATAAATGAATACACTAGAGCAGAACTTATATGAATGAATGAATTTTACTGAACTTATTTATAATACACACAAGAACTATAAATGGTTGGTTGGCAACCTTCAGTCTAGAAAGACTATGGTATAAGCCTACAACACCTGGTATTCCCAGGCAGTCTCCCATCCAAGTACTAACCAGGCCTGACCCTGCTTAGCTTCAGAAATCAGACAAGATGAGGCATGTGCAGGGTAACAGTTGCTGCTAAGAACTATACCACATGCAGGTAGAACCACATGAGAACTATGAACTGTTTGCCGCACACCTCTTGCACAGTGAAAACATACAGACATAAGCTGTTCAGAGGCAATGGGGGGGGTTGGGTTAAAATAATGCCCAGGGAAAAGCAGAAAACACATGGAGACTATAAAAGGCCTTGGTCTAACTCGGCCCACAGCTTGCATCTGGCCGTCGCAACAGGCAGTAACGGGCCAGTGCGGGCTGCAATAGTCTCTGACGGGCCAGAGGCTCAAGGGAGACTGGGAGCTTCCTGAGGGTCGGATTGGGGGCGACAAATGGGTCAGGGTTCTATTTCCAGTAGCCTGTGCAGCTAGTGAGTGTGCGGCAGGGACTGTCTGTTTACACAACAAAGACAATAGATTGGGCTGAATGTTCACTTAATGACCTAATTGCATAACAACAGGGACTGGAGAACACACCCCTGTTGTTAAGTGGCAGACATCTGCGTACTGTGCATTTTTTTTTTAAAAAAAGGTTATTTATAGCTTAGCTTGTGACAGCCTCCTGGGTTAGAATGACCAAAGGAGAACATCTGACATACTCTGGTTTACAGCTTTAAAATCCCACTTTCATATCCACATCTCAGGTTAGAATTTCTTGTGCACTAACAGTATCAGCAAGCCAGTCTGATTTGGTTCTGTGTCTTCTCTGAGGATGCCTCCCATTTGCACCTATTTGTGTTTGCAGCTAGGCTGTATTCAAATGTCATTTCCCTTGTTTCTACTCTGCCCTTTTCTGCAGAGGTTTCAACAGCCTGGCTCATTGAAGCCAACAACACAAGTTGATGACATATTGAAGGATTGAGAGCAGAGGCAGTGGGATCTGTGTGAAGCCAGTCTCAACACAGAAGGGAATGAATGATGTTGATGTCAGAGGAAGAATCCATGAATTAAAAAATGCAATGTCACCTGATTGTATGAGTGGATTAGTTTTAAGCCCCTCTGAGCTCACCTCACCTGCTCTCTTCCCTCCCCGGCCTGCGCATGAACCACTGTGCTGCTGACATACTGACCCCGGGGGATCTGGAGAGGCTGCTGCAGCACAGCCGGTACCACTTGCTTTCTCTGGCAGAGACCCAGTGGAGCGCTAGAGAGCACCCTGATTTGCAATTAACGAAGGCTGCAATCCTAACCACACTTTCCTGAGAGCAAGCCCCATTGAACAAAATAGGACTTACTTCTGAGTAGACCTGGTTAGGATTGTGTTCTGAGTTGGGCTGCTGTGCTGTCAGAACCTGAGTTCCAGCAGCATAGCGTGGTGATAGGATTGGCAGAAAGGCTGCAATTCTATCTACACTTACCTAACCCTCATTGACGATAATGGGCCTAACTTTTCAGTAAATAAACTCCTTCCTCTTCAGCTCAAAATGCGTTTAATGAAAACAAAACACAGCTTCCATACTTTATTCACTCGGTTATAGGGTTTGATTTTTCAGCTATCATTTTTATCAGTTTAAACATTTCAATCATTTTGTTGGTTTAGGATCTATTTTTAAAAAAATGAAACTTATGTGAAGTGTTGCAAACAGAAAAGTAGCTTCTAAATGCAATAAATGATCCTATCCATCCGTCAGGTCCTATCCATCTCAGTGATCAAAAATTCATTGCAAAGCAATCCTGAACATATGGTACCCTGGCTGCCAGTGTGTTATGTCACCTTATTGTGCATATAGGATTCTAAGGATTCTATTGAGTCTAAGGATAGGATTGGGCCCTTAGACTCAATATCTAGGCTAGACCCAACATCAGGCTCCTGTCTCACATTACTACATAAAATTACTTCAGCCCAAAATTCAGGGCAGGGTGATCTCTTCAAATAAAGTGTTGGTGGGGTAGGATGGGGTATCAATGAAATTATATCACATGTACCACTGGCCTATTTGGAAGCTTCATGTGTTGCACAAAGGTTTCCAGCTGATCTTGTTGCTGGAGTTCTGAAGGCAGCTCCTGCATAGGACTGGACACTAAAGGGGTTTGGTTACTTTTTATCCAAATATAGTTCAGTAAATATCTTTGCCAAGTTTAATTTGGAAATGCTGAACTAGGATTGGTCAACGCTGAAGAAAAAATTGAACCGTAATAACATCCAAATTGAAAGTTTTAATCTCTACCATTACTGTATTAACACACTGAATTCCTTGTATAAAGGAAGTAATATTTATACAGTCTCTCCAGTATATTTCTAAATTGTATGCCTGTTCCCTACCCCGAGGAGACTTCCAGTCACCTCCTCACCTGCGTAGCTGGTGGTAGAAGCACAGATTAGGATTCGGCTGCCTGGTAAATAGAAATAAAATTAATAACTACTTTCAGTCTGTTTGCAATTCCAAGCTTCTCCAGGAGATTGTAATAATATACAATGGAGTTATCTTGTAGCCAAGTGATATCTGATAACAGGAAGAATAACGGAAAAGATTTTACTTTACTTTTTCAGTGTTACCAAGAATTGATATTGTGCTGAGATATTTACTAGAATCCTTAGGGGTTGCGCTGTCTCAGTTAATTATATTGTAAATATGCACTAAATAGTGACAAAGAAAACAAATTCATACCTTGACAGCTCAAAAAAATAAAAATTTTTTTTTCCAAAAAACACAATTTCCATACCTAATTATTCAGTTATGGTGTTTAGATTTTCATGTTATTTTTTATTATTTTACCCATTTCAACCATTATGTTGGTTGAGGTTCTATTTTTTAAAATGAAAATCGCTCAGAGTGTTGCACACAGAAAAGCAGCTTCTAAATGCAATAAAATTGAGATGTTTCTTACACCAATAACAGCACCCTTAGCGAGTGATGACCAAACACATATGCGCATTTAAATTATTTTATTCAACACTGCAAAAAGAGGCTTAAGCAAGAAAACAGAAGGATCAGATCAGTCTACAAAGTCAAAGAAATAACCGCAATACTCACTCTTGCTGTAATTCACATTCAGGGGAGAGGTAGGTTTGGTCCCATCTATCTCAGTGATCAAGAATTCATGGCAAGGCAATCCTGCATCCTACAAACTCTGTGGTCTTTCCAGAAGACTCAGAAATGATGGAGGATGCACAAAATCCAGGTGAGCCAAAGAAGAGATGGAGGTGGAAGGTGGTGTGGTCAATGATGCTACTCATATGAAAATGAGAAAACTGAGGACTAGAATAAGTTTCTCCATGCAACAATGCAAAAGGAGAATTGGAGTGAGAAGACTCACACACGCGCACCCCAATATCTTTCACCACCTCCGGAAACTGGGAGGACACAGCCCTTCAAGGCTCCCTGGATATAATCCTCCTGCGCTATGACAACCTTTGCTTTCTCACCCTCTGTATTCAAAGCCGGTGCTCTTTTTTTCTAAAGCTGATGAAGACGTCAGCATGCTGGATGGTGCTGCCTGCTCTTGTCCCCCAAATGGCTTCATTAATTACAAAGGAAAAAAGTTTTTGAAGTTCTCCTAAGCAGCAGAACTTGCTGAATCAAGGCTCGTCTTGCATAGGGAAAAAGCACTTGAAAAAGCACACAGTCCTCTACTTGATGCATTTCATTTATTTAATTTGTGTCCCATCTTTCTGCAGTGTGGCAAACATGGTGCCCTTCCCCAGAAAGCTAAGCTAGCTGGAGAAAGAAACCAGCCCAAAGTCACTTAGGGTGCAATCTTAACCCCTTATGTCGGTGCTTTCCAGCACCAACATAAGGGCAATGCAGCTCTGAGGTCAGGGAACAAACATTCCCTTACTTTGAGGAGGCCTCCGTGAGTGACACCCAACTGCAGGCTGCAGCACATGTCCCATTGGCACCGCTATGCCAGTGCTGGAAAGTACTGACATAAGGGGTTAAGATTGTGCCCTTAGTTGAGCAAGAATTTGACTCTAATAGACCAATCCTCATAAATCCTTGCCCTGGGCTGCCTTTGCAACATCAGAACACAGCTCTACTGTCATTAACCCATTTCTGACCAGCCCACAGGTGTACACTTCCAAATGCGCTTCTATTTGATCCCTGTTGCATAGATGCAACCTTGGGCAGAAATGGCTTAAAGCTCATACAGTGTCGTGCATGATGCACAGCTGATTTTAGCATCCTCTTAGATTACCAGGTTACTGCGAAAAAGTTTAAGGGCGCCCAGAGGAGCAACGGTGCAAAAATGGATACAACTGTATCCAGAGGGGGCTGGGAGGCAGCGGGAGGTCTCCACGGGGGAAGGGGATTTTCATCCATTTCCCCTGGGGAAAACCCCAAGCCCTGCAGTGGGGCTTCTCAAGTCTGTGCTGGCTAAATCACTGGTGCAGACCTGAGCAGCTCCATTTGGGGCTATCAAGTGGTATGCTTGCAACACCCAGAGCCAGCAGTAGGAGCGTACCAATGGCACTAGAGTCCAAAGAATTGGGCTGTTAGGCTGAAATCCTATCCACATTTACTTAGAAGTAAGATCCATTGACTACAACGGGATTTACTTCTGAGTGACATGCCCAGGATTGGGCTGCCAGTCTTCATTTAGGTCAAGGGTTGATTGACAGCTACTGGTCACTACTGCATGTACTCTTGAACTCATCTCAAACACCCTACACTAATATATTCTGCGTGGAGGGGGCAGAACTTTGTTAAAGCACCTGAGAGCTACCCTTAACAAACTACAGTCTCCAGAATGTATTGGGGTAACAGAAATGCATTGGAAGTGAATTAAAAGTGTAATGGAATTGCAACTCTGAATAAATTTGTTTTGTACTGTATAGTTTGTTTTATAAAGGTTCAAGCCCTGGGGATTTTGTCCCCCTGTCCCTCTTCTTCTCAGTCCTGTCTGGGAAACCAGTACTGTTTACCCCCTTTCTTCCTCTTCCTCTCTAATATACAAATGTACAGCACTTTCATGACACTCCTCAGCTGGAGCAAGGGACTTGTGCCGGCCGAAGGGCTGTTTGGGATTGTGCCCTAATATAATTATCTCTTGCTAGGAACTCTTTTGATTTCTGAGCCAGGCTGGCTGCCTGCCAATCTACTTGCTGGTGCTCGTACCTTTGCTGTACAGGTCGGCTTGATCGCATTGTGTCCATAGAACAGAATCTGAACAACCAGTAGTGTCTTCCCCCTTTTTTGTTCTTCCTCGCTAATATGCAGGTGTGCAGAACCAATGTTTGTGTTTTAGGTTGTCCTCCCAGTGTACATGCAGTGGCAGTGAGGCCCATCAGATCTGCTCAGTGGCCCACTTGAGCTGAACTTGTGCCTAGAATGTGTCACTTTGGGCACAGTCCTAAGCAACTTTCCGGCACCAAAGTAAGGGCAATGAAGCTCCTAGATAAGGGAACAAATATGCCTTACTTTGAGGAGACCTCCATGACTGCCACCCAACTGCAGGATGCAACACTTGCCCCACTGGCACAGCTACGCCAGTGCTGGAAAGTAGGTTAGGATTGCAAACTTAATATGATTTTAGTGCCAAAATCCTGGTGGGCCCCTGACTGAGAATCTGGAGCTCTTTCCTGGAGGCAGAACATTTTAAAAATCACAGTACTCTCAGAATTTTTGCCATTAATAAAATATTAAAAGAAGGGGAGACAAGTACTTGACCACATTAGCTGAGATCAAGCTATGTGCTTTCTCATTGCCAAAACATTTTTATTTTCAAATGTAGATTTTGATAAGAAACAAGGACCCAGTGAGAAGTTTCAACCTCAGCCGTCATCTTTGCATGTAGAGTCTTCCAGACAAAAAGATGGTTGGTGTGACAAGTCAAGGCAAGACAAGGCAACAGGAGGTTTGTGGAGTCATCTCCCTTTAGTCAGCCATTCAACCTATTAAGCTTCCCTGTCAAGCTAATGGTATGTCTATGATTGCTTGCAACTGTGGAGCCTTGCTATTTTAGATCCTTTCACTGTACATGGAAGGAGGTGGACTTTGAGCTTTTCCTAACATGTGTCCCAGCATTTCATACTTAAGGGTATTATAACAAAATATCCACTGGCAAACTATCAAGTCAGTGAAAAAATAAATAACTACAAAAACAAAAAATAATAATAGTTCTACAATAGTGTAAGAATGGCAAACAATTCATTGAAATCTAGGGCTCAATCACAGAACATCTTTGCTAGGAAAAGGAAAATTCACTCCCTCTGAAGAAGCAGGAGGCATTGACACTTGTTTTTCAACTTCCCTATGGCTCTCTTCACCTCTTGGTTCCTCAGAGTGTAGATCAGAGGATTGAGTGCAGGAGTGACCACCATGTAGAACACGGAGGCCATTTTGTCCACCTGGGAGTAGGAGGAGGGCTTCAGATACACAAAGATACAGGGTCCAAAGAAAAGACCAACTACTGTCAGGTGGGAACTGCAGGTGGACAGAGCCTTACTACCATCCTTCCCAAAACGGCCACAGATGGTGGCCAGGATGATGGCATATGAAACCAGCAAGGCCAGAAGGGAGGGTACAAGTAGTAGGCCATCACTGACTATCAAGAGTATTTCATCAACATAGGTTTCTGAACAGGCCAGCTTGATCAACTGTGTGATGTCACAATAGAAATTATCTAACACATTCGCTCCACAATATGGTAGTAGGGCCATGACTGCTACCTGGAAAATGCCATGAATGAGTCCCCCTATCCAGCAAAATATGAGGAGACCGAAGCAATGTTGTCGGTTCATGATAGTTGTGTATCTCAGTGGGTGGCAGATGGCCACATAGCGATCGTAGGCCATGACAGCAAGGAGGAACATTTCTGAACCACCAAAAAAGTGTTGGCTACATATCTGGGCCATGCAACCTCCAAAAGAAATGGTTCTGCCGCTGTTCAACAGGTCAGTCACTAGTTTTGGGGATGCTACAGAGCCCAATGTCATATCAAGGAGGGACAGATTGGCCAGGAACAAGTACATGGGGCACTGAAAGAGTTTGGGCTCAGTCCACACCGTCACCATGATAAGCATGTTTCCCAGAAGGATGGTGATGTAGCAGGTCAAGACCAGAGTTAAAAGGATGAACCAAGCAGAGCGAGAGCAGGAGAAGTCCAGGAAGACAAACTCTGTAATGATGGACCCATTCATCTTGTTGGCTGTTTCAAGAGGGAAAAAAACAAACAGGAATCTTTCAGGATTTCATGGTCAGAGTTCAACTGTTTCTGTTTACAAGCTTCTGAGGTTCTAGACCACATTCCCTGCAAGTTTGAGCTTGATGAAACATCAGGGAGATCAGACTCGTATGGAAAGTGGTTTAGAACCTCAGAAACTTGTAATTACAAAGAAATAGGATACCTTTAACACTCTAGGCCAGCGGTTTTCAACCATTGTGCCATGGTACACTGGTGTGCCGCGAGGCAGCCTCAGGTTTGCCACGGGGCCAGGCAGAAGCTGCGAGCGTGGGGGAGAAGCGGCTGCTTTGACCCTCATGTGGCAGCCAGCGAAAAAGGAGCGGCCACGGCTGCTTTACATCTGCTGCTGAGAGGAAGGCTGCAACCCAATCCTAATTTACCTGGAAGTAAGCCCCGTTGACTATTACGGGGCTTACTTCTGAGTAGACACGCCTAGGATTGGGTATCAAGTCCGCCCCGCATGCTGATTGGGCAGCTAGAGAAGCCCACGGAGTGAGTGAGAAGGAGGGAGGCCGGAGCATGCAAGCAGGTCGGAAGGGAGCGAGTCTGCTGAGGCCACCAGCCCAAGAACTGGCTGGCCTGGTGAAGGGTCCCCGAAAGATCCTTTTCCTGCCACAGTTGCCTGCAACTACCCAGAGCGACCCTCCCTGCCTTGCCTTTTGCCTTTCAGACGAAGGGCTTTGGGCCACAATCCTATCCACACTTACCTGGGAGTAAGCCCCATTGAGTATAGAAGGGCTTACTTCTGAGTAGACATGCCTAGAATCGGGCTTTTGGTCACACTTTTTTTTTTCTTAAATACAGGAGGAGGCAACTGGCACTTCTCCCCACCCCACTCCCTCCCACAGGCACATTCCCTCCCCCAAATCTCATAATTGCAGTTAGCACCTCTCTTACCGTCCCTCCCTTCACTCCTCCGTATCTTCCCAAGGTCCAGACTCACTTTCCTCACATTCTCCCCCCCCCCACTCCAGCTGAATCCTGCACTTCTTTCAATCACGTGTCTTCATTGCCCCTCACCCCACTATGTGCTCAGTCTGACCTCTCTTTACCAGCACTTTCTGGCATCACACTTTAATAACAACATTTTCCCTCCTTTCCAGAATCAGAAATACTCCAAACTTCATACTCTCCAAACTTCTTGTGAGTCTTTGGCTGCAATCCTAACCACACGTTCCTGAGAGTAAGCCCCATTGAACAAAATAGGACTTACTTCTGAGTAGACCTGGTTAGGATTGTGCCCTTTGTCATGTAGTGATTTAATTGTATTAATTATATTAATTAAAAATTAATTATAATGTAGTAATTTAGCGTGAGTAAAGAACTGGTAGTGTGCCTTGACAATTTTAGTTCCTTGTCAGTGTGCCGTGAGCTGAAAAAGGTTGAAAATGTCTACTCTAGGCCAAGGGCATAAAACATAAGGCCAGGGGGCCGAATGCAGCCCATGGGAGCTCTTCATTCATAGGGCTCTCCCAGCATCACCATCAGCTACTCTCAGCTGCTAAGCTGTGCTGAGGAGTCACTGCTGAAAGGGCACCCAGGTGATAATTGAGCTCTCACATATGAGCTCTCACAGATATGACCAAGAATTGCATATTTTCTCTTGTCAGTTGTGGCTCATGAGTTGCTCCATGACCTGCTTTATGACATCACTTCCTGCTTAATTACATCACTTCCAGCCCTCAGCAGGCCTCATGAATGCTATTCGGCCCGCTGTATAATATGAGTTCGAACCCTCTGCAAAAAGCCCGTAATTTTCAGCCTTTTCTCATCTCATGGCATGCTGCCAAGGCAGTTAAATTGTCAAGGCACACCACGCTGCTGGTGGGGGGCTCATACCCCCCAATGGCTCTACTAATAAAATGACCCTCCTTCAAACATTGCAGCATATTTGCAGACCATTTGCAGCACAACATTGGGCCTCAGCACACTGGTTGGAAATTGCTGCTATAGACCCTGGTCACCTCACCTACCATATTATATTCTTCTCTTAGAAATCTTAATACAGCCCACAAGTTCTTGCTCTTGCAGCCCAGTCCTCTGCTGGGCTGGGCTGCACGGTGCATGGCTGCTGACCCGGAGTCTGTTTCATTCTGCAGGCTAGCTGGAAAGTAGGCTAGCTGGAAGAGCTAAATAATGAAAAGTCTTATTAACTTGCCCCCCCCACTGCCTGGTCTCCTTTGGGTCTCCCCAAGATTACTCCAGCCATCTTGCTGGCATAGCTTTGATTAGCCTTTCAGGTGGTGTCGGATCAGTGGTGGGGGCATAGGATTCGGCAGAAACCATTGACCCTGAGATCTGTCCCAGTCCCATCACAATCCTCCCCTGTCCTGTCTCCAAGCTTCTCCTGAACTTCTTTCTTCACTGCCCAGGTTCACAAGAGGCTAATGTGTGTAGCACTGTCAGTGGCATGAGGCCTTCTGGACCTTGCCCTGGCAGCATCATCCTGCAAACCAGCAGAGGTGTTACCAAGAGAGCAGCCCACATGGTACCCTGGCAGCCTGTGTGTTATGCCACCTTATTGTACATATAGGATTCTAAGGATTCTAGTGAGTCTAATGATCTGATTGGGCCCTTGAGACCAAACACAAGGCTCCTGTCTTGCATTACTACAGACAGTTATTTCAGCCCAACATTCAGGGCAGTGTGGTCTCAGTGTGATATCACTTATCTGATCTGAACATTTGGAAGCTTCATGTGTTGCAGAGAGATTTCTAGCAGATCTTGTTGCTGGAGTTCTGAAGGCAGATCCTGCATAGGACTCAGCACTGAGTCTAATGGCTTTTGTTACTTTTTGTTTTATCAAAATATATTTCAGTAAAAATCTTTGCCAATGTTTAATTTGGAAATCCTAAACTATGATTGGTCAATGCTGAAAAAAAAAATTGAACCATAAACCTCCCAATTGAAAGTTTTGATTTTTACCATTACTGAATTAACTCATTGAATTTCTTATATAAACATTCATTGTAATATCTATACAGGCTCTAATATCTATATAGAGATTGTTATAATATACTGTATGATGGCATTGTCTTGTTGCCAAGTGATATCAGAAGGTTGGAAGAATAATGGAAAAGATTTTACTTCCTGTTACTTTTTCACTGTTACCAAGTTGAACTAATATTGTGCTGAGACGTTGTGTACTAAAATCCTTAGGAGTTGCGCTGTCTCAGTTAATAATATTGTAAATATGCACTGATAGAAATACTGAAAAAGAAAATAAACTCCTTCCTTGATAGCTCAGAAAATATGCAATCAAAACAAAAGAACACAATTTCCATCCTTTATCCAGTTGCTGTGTTTAGTTTTTCATGTGTTAATTTTATTATTTTACCCATTTCAATCATTATGTTGGTTGAGCTTCTGTCTTTTAAAATGAAAATCCCTTGGAGTGTTGCAGTTCCTAAATGCAATGAATCAGTGGTTCTCACACATTTAGCACCAGGACCCACTTTTTAGAATCAGAATCTGCCAGGACCCACCAGAAGTGATGTTATGACTAGAAGTGACATCATCAAGCAGGAAAATTTTTAATAATCCTAGGCTGCAATCCTACCCACACTTACCCAGGAGTAAGTTTCCTTTACTATCATTGTTAAAAGAATATACATAGTAGCTTGTTCAAAGTACAGGTCTGCAATATATCCCCAAATGCAGTCATATACCATGAGAGCATCAAGTCTTTTAAAAATAAAATATTGAAATGAATGGGGACCCACCTAAAATTGGTCTACCTAAAATTAAGGTCTGCAATATATCCCCAAATGCAGTCACATACCATGAGAGCATCAAGTCTATCTATCTTGGAAGCTAAGCAGGGTGAGGCCTGGTTAGTACTTGGATGGGAGACCACCTGGGAATATCAGGTGCTGTAGGCTTATACCATAGTCTTTCGAAACTGAAGGTTGCCAACCAACCATCAAGTCTATTAAATATAAAATATTGAAATGAATGGGGACCCACCTAAAATTGGCTCGTGACCCAACTAATGGGTCCCGACCCACAGTTTGTGAAACACTGCAATAAATTATTCTTACACCAAAAACAGCATCCTTAGCGAGTCATGACCAAACACATATGCACATTTAAGACATATTATTCAACGCTGCAAAAAGAGGCTTTAGCAAGAAAACAGAAGGATCAGATCAGTCTACAAAGCCAAAGAAATAACTGCAATACTCACTCTTGCAGGAATTCACACTCAAGGGAGAGGTGGGTTCGGTTCCATCTATCTCAGTGATCAAGAATTCATGGCAAGGCAATCCTGCATCCTACAAACTCTGTGGCTTTTCCAGAAGACTCTGAAATGATGGAGGATGCACGAAATCCAGGCAAGCAAAAGAAGAGATGGAGGCGGAAGGTGGGGTGGTCGAGGATGCTACTCATATGAAAATGAGAAAACTGAGAACTAGAATAAGTTTCTCCATGTAACAATGCAAAAGGAGAATTGGAGTGAGATGACTCACTCCCCCACCCCATATCTTTCACCACCTCTGGGAACTGGGAGGGCACAGCCAGTTTCCCGGGATATAATCCTCCTGCAATATGAGGACCTTTGCTTTCTCACCCTCTGTATTCAAAGCTGGTGCTCTTTTTTTCGAAAGCTGACAAAGACATCAGCATGCTGGATGGTGCTGCCTGCTCTTGTCCCCCAAGTGGCTTAATTAATTACAAAGGAAAAAGTTTTTGAAGTTCTCCTAAACAGCAGAACTTGCTGCATCAAGTTCTACTGATGTAGGCTCGTCTTGCATGGGGAAAAAGCACTTGAAAAAAGCACGCACTCCTCTGCTTGATAAAGTTCATTTATTTAATTTGTGCCCCACCTGTCCGCAGTGTGGCAAACATGGTGCCCTTCCCCAGAAAGCTAAGCTAGCTGGAGAAAGCAACCAGCCCAAAGTCACTTAGTTGAGCAAGAATGGACTCTAATAGACCAATCCTCATAAATCCTTGCCCTGGGCTGCCTTTGCAACATCAGAACACAGTTCTACTGTCATTAACCCATTTTTGCCCAGCCCACAGATGTACACTTCCAAATGGGCTTCTGTTTGATCCCTGTTGCATACATGCAACGTTGGGCAGAAATGGCTTAAAGCTCATACAGTGTTGTGCACGATGCACAGCTGATTTTAGCATCTTCTTGGATTACCAGGTTACTGTGAAAGAGTTTAAGAGGTTAATTCGGAGCTTCCCGGTGCCCAGAGGAGCAACGGTGCAAAAATGGCTGCTGCTGTATCCAGCGGGGGCTGGGAAGCAGCTGGAGGTCTCTTCGGAGGAAGGGGATTTTCATCCCCTTCCCCTGGGGAAAGCCCCAAGCCCTGCAGTGGGGCTTCTCAAATCTGCGCTGACTAAATAGTTGGCGCAGACCTGAGAAGCTCCAGGTTGGGCTCCCAAGGGACATGTTTGCACCACCCAGAGTCAGCGTACGAGCGAACCAACAGCACTAGAGCCCAAAGAATTGAGCTGTTGGGCTAAGATCCAATCCACATTTGCTTGGGAGTAAGCTCCATTCAGGGCTTCTGAGACGAATGTTATCAGGGGGTACGAAGTTTTCTTTGGGGCCCCTTTGCAAAGGGAGAGGGGTGAATTAACCAGAGCAGGGCAGGTTAATGCTGGGCAAGCAGAATGGGGGCAGGGAAGGGCAAAACAGGACAGAGGGTGGAGACAACTGGAAAAGTCTTCTGAGCCCTGGTCTACCCACCCATGTGGCATCGGCAGATAGATGCAGTAATACGGAAAACCAAACACACTCCTAAGCATATATGGTTTGCCAGTGACTGCAGCTGCAATGCTTGTGGTAGTGTCCCCAGCATCCCATGAAGGCTACAAGTCTGAATAGATTGGAAAAAGTAAGACCCTAGGAAATTTCTGGGGCCCCTCCTTTGGCTCCTGGGCCCCCTTTTTGACCCTGGGCCCGAGTACGAATTATCCCCTTTACTCCCCTCTCCTAGGCCCTGGCTCCATTGACTACAATGGGATTTACTTCTGAGTGACATGCCCAGGATTGGGCTGCCAGTCTTCATTTAGGTTAAGTGTTGATTGACAGCTACTGGTTACTACTGCATGTACTCTTGAACTCATCCCAAACACCCTGCCCTAATGTATTCTGTGTGGAGGGGACAGAACTTTGTTAAAGCATCTGAGAGCTATTAGAGCTACCCTTAACAAACTACAGTCTCCAGAATGTATTGGGGTAACAGAAATGCATTGGAAGTGGATTAAAAATGTAGTGGAAATGCAACTCTGAATAAATTTGATTTATATGATTTTAGTGCCAAAATCCTGGTGGGTTCCTGACAGAGAATCTGGAGGTTTTTTCTGGAGGTAGAACATTTTTAAAAATCACAATACTCTGCCATTAATAAAATATTAAAAGAAGGGGAGACAAGTACTTGACCACATTAACCCAGATCAAGGTATGTGCTTTCTCATTGCCAAAACATTTTTATTTCCAAGTGTAGATATTAATAAGAGACAAGGACCCAGTGAGAAGTTTCAGCCTCAGCCCTCATCTTTGCATGTAGAGTCTTCCAGACAAAAAGATGGTTGGTGTGACAAGTCAAGGCAAGACAAGGCAACAGGAGGTTTGTGGAGTCATCTCCCTTTAGTCAGCCATTCAACCTATTAAGCTTCCCTGTCAAGCTAATGGTATGTCTATGATTGCTTGCAACTGTGGAGCCTTGCTATTTTAGATCCTTTCACTGTACATGGAAGGAGGTGGATTTTGAGATTTTCCTAACATGTGTCCCAGCATTTCATACTTAAGGGTATTATAACAAAATATCCACTGGCAAACTATCAACAGTCAGTGAAAAAATAAATAATTACCAAAATAATAATAATAATAATAATAGTTCTACAATAGTGTAAGAATGGCAAACAATTCATTGAAATCTACGGCTCAAACGCACAACATCTTTGCTAGGAAAAGGAAAATTCACTCCCTCTGAGGAACCAGAATGCATTGACACTTGTTTTTCAACTTCCCTATGGCTCTCTTCACCTCTTGGTTCCTCAGAGTGTAGATCAGAGGATTGAGTGCTGGAGTGACCACCATGTAGAACACAGAGGCCATTTTGTCCACCTGGGAGTAGGAGGAGGGCTTCAGATACACAAAGATACTGGGTCCAAAGAAAAGGCCAACTACTGTCAAGTGGGAACTGCAGGTGGACAGAGCCTTACTACCATCCTTCCCAAAACGGCCACAGATGGTGGCCAGGATGGTGGCATATGAAACCAGCAAGGCCAGAAGGGAGGGTACAATTACTAGGCCATCACTGACTATCAAGAGTATTTCATCAACAGAGGTTTCTGAACAGGCCAGCTTGATCAACTGTGTGATGTCACAATAGAAATTATCTAACACATTCGCTCCACAATATGGTAGTAGGGCCATGACTGCTACCTGGAAAATGCCATGAGTGAGTCCCCCTATCCAGCAAAATATGAGGAGACCGAAGCAATGTTGTCGGTTCATGATAGTTGTGTATCTTAGTGGGTGGCAGATGGCCACATAGCGATCGTAGGCCATTACAGCAAGGAGGAAAATTTCTGAACCACCAAAAAAGTGTTGGCTACATATCTGGGCCATGCATTCTCCATAAGAAATGGTTCCACCGCTGTTCAACAGGTGAGTCACTAGTTTGGGAGATGCTATAGAGCCCAATGTCATATCATGGAGGGACAGATTAGCCAGGAACAAGTACATGGGGCACTGAAAGAGTTTGGGCTCAGTCCACACCGTCACCATGATAAGCGTGTTTCCCAGAAGGATAGTGATGTAGCAGGTCAAGACCAGAGTTAAAAGGATGAACCGAGCAGAGCGAGAGCAGGAGAAGTCCAGGAAGACAAACTCTGCAACTGTTGACCCATTCATCCCGATAGCTGGTTCTAGTCAGAGAAAGAAAGAGAATATCAATAACCCTTGCAGGCCTTACTCACCTCTCCAAACCCAGTAGCTTCTCCGTCCTGGTACCATGAATAGAATCCACAAGCTCCTGCTTTTATTTTTAAGAGCAAGGTTCTTATTTCCAGGTTCAAATCTTTGCTTAGCCATGAGGCATCCTTGGTGAACTGCAGCCTGTCCTGCAGCCTGACCTACCTCACAGGGTTGGTTGGAGTACAAATGGTGGGAAGAAACCATGGCTACCACCCTGTGGCCCTTAGAGGAAAGGTGGAATAAACACATGAAAAATTAAATTAATGCCCCAATCCTATCCCTCTCCATTCTATGCCATGCAGCTGTGCCTACTGTACTGCATTCAATGGTGGGGGGTGACCAGACCCAGGAAACATAAGTAAAACATTTCTTCCTTACCTCCCTGTAGGCTGCCTGGTTGCCAGTGTGTTTTGTTGGACTTGCACCAGCTATGTTGCTGACTGAGGAGCCTCAGGGGGTTGGTCTGGGCTGGGAAAGGTGGAGAGAATCAGGCATGTGTGTCCGCCTCTGAAATCCACTCCCTCCTGCTCCTGAACTGCCTCCCCCACACTTTGGCCCGCTCCCCTCTGCCACCTTCGCGCATGGTGGCAATGCATCATTTACAGCAGCGCAGCAGTATTTACAACCTGCTGTCCTAAATGCCCAATAGGATTGGGTGGTAAATTAACATTTCACGATTAAACTCCAGGCCCCCTTATCATTTTATTGCATGCAAAGGAAAATTTCAGACCAATATTCAAGACTCTCCTTGAATGACTTCAAATAGCCATGTTGTGGCTGGCTCTACATTCTTCTGGTTCTTCCCACCAGACTCATGCAGCCCCCCCCCAAAAAAAAAACAACTTAAGCCTTCCTCCTCCCCTCCACCCCCCAGCCCAACCTACCCGGCTCCTACCATGTCTTTTACTGCTGTCGATATGAACACCAGCTTTCAGATGGTCCACAAGGTCTTTGACACAACACAGAGGTGGCAAGTAAGCAAGCACACACACACACACACACACACACACACACACACACACACACACACACACACAAGTTGCAAGCCCGCACAAAAGTGAGTCGGGACTCAAGTCAATTTGGGTCCAAACACTTTTCTAAGTCACTGGCACCAAGTCACAGGTTGATTGCGATTCAATGCCATCCATGACACGAGTTAACTCAAGTGGCCATCCCTGGCTTTCTCTGTTCCTGCTGGGGACTAAGATTGAGCTAATACCACTCAGTTTCCACTTGGTATTTCACTAGACATTGAGTAGGCATTCAGAAACTTGAGGACTAGAAACCATGTTTTGTTAATTTGTTTCTTAAGGAAGTTGAGATGATCAAATGTCCCTATTCTGACATCTTTGCATAGTATGTATTTGTGTGCCAAAGTGGAATAAGTGCAGAATTTTTAAATACATACAGTTAATACCTTCCACGGTAACTGGCAGGGTAATGACACATAAAGACAAGTTGTAGTTCATTGGCAGAGCACAGGCTTTCCATGCAGAATTCCCTGTTCCACTCCTGCCATTGCCAGTAAAGAAGACCTCAGGTAGCAGAGCTGGGCAGTGCTACCCACTACAGAGCCACAGTGATGGAGTAGCCAGAGTGTTGCGCAGGGAAGAGGAAGACCTAGGTTCAGGTTCCTATTCAACCATGGAACTCACTGAGGATGGAACTCACCTAAGGATGAGGAGCACTGCCGCTGGATGTCATAAACGTGATGTAAAGCATGTTTATGGCACCCTCCGAGTAGGGAGTGCTGGCACCAGCCCAGCGCCAATCGGTGCTGAGCCCAGTGATGGACTAATACTGCCCGGAGCAAGGGAAGAGTGCTGGGTGGCAGTAAGGACTTTCAGGGTGAGGTGTTCTGGGGTAGAGTGGGGGGAACAGGGACGAGAGCGGGGTGGGACCAGCAGATCCCTGGCCTCCTCAAGGTAAGGGTATATTCCTTCCCTTACCTCAGGACTGCATTGAGGCTGGAAAATTGGTTCGGACCGGGCTGTCAATCATGGCTTCGGAAGGTCTGTTTTTACAATGCAAGTCACTCGGAGTGCTGCAAACTGCAATGCAAGTCCAAAATGCAACAAATGGGACATTACCCCAATGACAACAGTAGCAACATCCTTAGGGACTTCTTCCAAAATTAAAAAAGAAGAAGAAGCTTCAACAAGGAAACAAAAGGATCAAACTCCAGAGTCTGCGAAATTGTAGCAAAAACAGCAAAACTCACACTGATTTCAGTTCAGTCAGAAGGTATCTGGGGCTGGCACCGTCCATCTCAGTGATCGAGACTTCATTGCAAGGCAATCTGTCATCCTCCACACATTGTGGTCTTTCAAGAAGGCTCAGATATGATGGAAAAAAGACATGCAAGAAACCCAGGTGAGCAAAAAGAGACCGATGGAGGGCAAAGATGGTGTCGTCCAGGATAACACTTGAATGAAAATGAGAGAGCTGAGAACAAGAATCTAAATAACCTTCTCCATACAATTATACAAAGGGGGGATTTGAATGAAATCACCCATTTCCCCCCTCAACAATATCATCTGAAAATGAAGAGGATGGAGTCCTTCCAGTTCCTTGAGATAAAATCCTGCTGCAATCTGAGGTCCTTGGATTCCACCCCCTGTGTTCAAATCCTGTGCTCTTTTTTTGAGCTGATGAAGATGTCAGCATCCCGGGGAGTGCTGGCTACTGCTCAGTCCCAAATGGGACAATTACAAATGAAAAAAAGGTTTTGCAGTTGTTGTAAACAGCAGAACTTCCGAAGGCATGTGTACTTTTTCCCCTCAATATTTTTTCTCCCTTGGAAGAAGAGCCTACCTCAGCAAAAACTGAGCAGGTCATTGATGGCATTTGCATTGTGCCCATCTTCAGTGTGGCAAACATGGTTCCCTCCCCCTCTAAGGCACACTACTAACAGAGAACAACTGGCCCCAAATCACCTAGTGCAGCAAGAATGACAACTTCAGGTCTCTCCCCCACCCAGACACTGCCCCCTTCCTCCCTTCCCTGCCCCATTTCTCCCACCGCCCACCTCCACCGCCAACTTATTGGCACTCTCCCAGGACGCCTCTCCACCATCCTGCACATTGATGCGCGCTGGCAGCCTTGTTGCACAAACTAGGCTCACAAATCACTTACATGACACTGCCCCACTGCCATAAATCAGATATTAGGATTAAGCCATTCAACTCCAACAGCCCTAGCCTATCACACTGCCGCACTGGGAGAACACACATGCCACCAGTGCCAACTGCTGAAAAGCACCCATAGCAAAGCACAGGTCACCAGACACATAGAATCAGTTGTAAATCAGTGGTAGCTGCTGTTACCTCTTGAGCAGCAAGGCCCATCAGATAGTTTGTGGCATCTCAGTAAGCAATGGCGATAATTTCTTAGAGCAGACCAAGCAAAAATTGAATGACTTCCTGGATCTTCAGCACTTCCTGCTGCCATTCCTCCGTCTTTCTCACACTTACCATCCTACTTGCTGTCAGCTCCTTTCACATATTAGCCTCGAGTGCTTCTTTCCTGTTGTGTTATGCTGTTGTGTTATGTCTAACACCAGATTCACCTGGCTGGTGTTAGACATATGGGGGATTTTCCTGCGATGATGGCAGGTGTTTTGAATCTGGCTGGCCTCTTTTACAATTTTTCACAAGCCCCCCCCCCCCGATCTCTGTGTGTGTGTGGGGGGGGCTAAATCACAAGTGAACACAACATGTGAGGTCCTCGACTGTGATTACTGCTTACATGGCATTGAAGGTAAACTGGGTTAATGTTGCCACAGTGCTCAAATTATTTATTTAGGGTGCAATCCTAATCCCTTATGTCAGTGCTTTCCTTCACTGGCTTAGCGGTGCCAATGGGACATGTGCTGCATCCTGCAGTTGGGTGTCACTCACAGAGGCCTCCTCAAAGGAAGGGAATGTTTGTTCCCTTCCCTCAGAGCTGCATTGCCCTTTTGTCAGTGCTGGAAAGCACTGACATAAGGGGTTAGGATTGCACCCTCAGGGAATTAACAAAGAATGCAGGGTTGGTTTCCTGAGAATCAGAGTAACTCATTCTCTCCAGCTTTGACCTTCCCTGTTGGAGCAGCCCATGGAACAAGGGATCTTCGGGGATAGAGGTGAAGACCGGCATCATTAAGAATCAATTCAACAGATTGACAAGAGAGTGTGCCCAAAGATACAAGTGATTTATTGGAGAAAAGAGTTGCTACAGGAAAGGATACAAATAAAGCGATAGATTAGGCAGGAGTTCTGGTCTAGAGGGTTGAGCCTCCATTTGCCTGAAGATAACATCCACAAGGTCACTGGTTCGAGGCCACCGGCACCGTGCGACCTTGAAGCAGCTGACAAGCTGAACTGAGCTATTCCATCTGCTCTGAGTGTGGGAGGATGGAGGCCAGAATGTGCGACCAGATCAAGAAAGAAACATCTGAATGTTGCGGTTTCTTGACAGATAGAAACCTTCTTTCAAATTGTAAAAATCCCTACGGGGATTTAATTTGCCTGCCTATGTAAACTGCCTTGCATAAAGTCTAAGGGAAATCTGAGGACCAAGAAAGGCGGTATAGAAATACCTGTATTTTTTATTATTATTATTATTATTATTATTATTATTATTATTATTATTATTATTATTATTATTATTATTAACCATATTTTGTGAAATGTACCTAACAGAGAAGTAGAAAAGCAATTGATTTTTTGGGGAAGAAGCTTTTGAGAAACTCTAAATTTTTAGCCCAGTCCTTAAACTGAGATGAGAGAAAGAAGGGTGAGTGGAAAGGAAAAGAAAGCATATTAATAAGTACCCACAGATGATATGGTTGGGGGAAGCCTTGCAGGGACCTGAACAGATTTGGAAATTCTGATTTCATGCAACATGGGGTGACCATCGGCTGGTCAGAACCCGTCACTATTTATGGGGTTTTGGAGTTGCTGCTTATGTATTGTATTGTATTGGCAACCTTCAGTCTCGAAAGACTATGGTATCGCGCTCTGAAAGGTGGTTCTGGCACAGCGTCTAGTGTGGCTGAAAAGGCCAATCCGGGAGTGACAATCCCTTCCACACCAGGAGCAAGTGCAGTCTGTCCCTGGTCTGTCTCCCTGGCTATGGGCCTTCCTTCTTTGCCTCTTAGCCTCAGACTGTTGGCAAAGTGTCTCTTCAAACTGGGAAAGGCCATGCTGCACAGCCTGCCTCCAAGCGGGCCGCTCAGAGGCCAGGGTTTCCCACTTGTTGAGGTCCATCCCTAAGGCCTTCAGATCCCTCTTGCAGATGTCCTTGTATCGCAGCTGTGGTCTACCTGTAGGGCGCTTTCCTTGCACGAGTTCTCCATAGAGGAGATCCTTTGGGATCCGGCCATCATCCATTCTCACGACATGACCAAGCCAACGCAGGCGTCTCTGTTTCAGCAGTGAATACATGCTAGGGATTCCAGCACGTTCCAGGACTGTGTTGTTTGGAACTTTGTCCTGCCAGGTGATGCCGAGGATGCGTCGGAGGCAGCGCATGTGGAAAGCGCTCAGTTTCCTCTCCTGTTGTGGGCGAAGAGTCCATGACTCGCTGCAGTACAGAAGTGTACTCAGGACGCAAGCTCTGTAGACCTGGATCTTGGTATGTTCCGTCAGCTTCTTGTTGGACCAGACTCTCTTTGTGAGTCTGGAAAACGTGGTAGCTGCTTTACCGATGCACCTGTTTAGCTCGGCATCGAGAGAATGAGTGTCGGAGATCGTTGAGCCAAGGTACACAAAGTCATGGACAACCTCCAGTTCATGCTCAGAGATTGTAATGCAGGGAGGTGAGTCCACATCCTGAACCATGACCTGTGTTTTCTTCAGGCTGATTGTCAGTCCAAAATCTTGGCAGGCCTTGCTAAAACGATCCATGAGCTGCTGGAGATCTTTGGCAGAGTGGGTAGTGACAGCTGCATCGTCGGCAAAGAGGAAGTCACGCAGACATTTCAGCTGGACTTTGGATTTTGCTCTCAGTCTGGAGAGGTTGAAGAGCTTTCCGTCTGATCTGGTCCGGAGATAGATGCCTTCTGTTGCAGTTCCAAAGGCCTGCTTCAGCAGGACAGCGAAGAAAATCCCAAACAAGGTTGGTGCAAGAACACAGCCCTGCTTCACTCCGCTTCGGATGTCAAAAGGGTCTGATGTGGAGCCATCGAAGACAACAGTGCCCTTCATGTCCTTGTGGAAGGATCTGATGATGCTGAGGAGCCTGGGTGGACATCCAATCTTGGGGAGAATCTTGAAGAGGCCGTCTCTGCTGACCAGGTCGAAAGCCTTTGTGAGATCTATGAAGGCTATAAAGAGTGGCTGTCGTTGTTCCCTGCATTTCTCCTGCAGTTGTCTAAGGGAGAATACCATATCAGTGGTGGACCTGTTGGCTCGGAATCCACACTGCGATTCTGGATAGACGCTCTCTGCAAGTACCTGGAGCCTCTTTAGTACAACTCGGGCAAACAGCTTTCCTACAACGCTAAGGAGAGAGATGCCGCGGTAGTTGTTGCAGTCACCCCTGTCACCTTTGTTCTTGTACAGCGTGATGATGTTTGCATCCCTCATGTCTTGAGGTACTCCACCTTCTCTCCAGCAGAGACAGAGGATTTCATGCAGCTCAGTGACGATGATCTCTTTGCAGCATTTTAGGACTTCAGCAGGGATGCTGTCTTTTCCAGGTGCCTTGCCAAAGGCAAGGGAGTCCAGGGCCACGTGAAGTTCTTCTAGGGTTGGTTCACTGTCAAGCTCTTCCAGCACAGGCAGGCACTCAATGTTGTTCAGTGCTTCTTCGGTGACTACATTTTCTCTGGAATATAGCTCAGAGTAGTGCTGCACCCAGCGTTCCATCTGCTGCGCCCGATCCTGGATGACCTCGCCTGTGGCAGACTTCAGAGGGGCAATTTTCTTCTGTTCAATTTTTCACATGAAAAAGGAAGGAAGACCTCGCATTGATACCAGCAAGACCCGGGATCAGAGAAAAGTGGAGGAATTTGCACAAGCGCTTGAGGAATCTCTTCCAGGCCCGGCCGACGCAAACGCATCCAACAGATGGGAACATTTCAAGAATACCATTTACAACACCGCCTTGTCCATATTCGGCAAGAAGACCAACAAGGCGGCAGACTGGTTTGAAGCCCACTCTGAGGAGTTGACACCAGTCATTGAGGAAAAGAGGAGAGCTCAAGCAGCATACAAGGTCTGTCCCAGTGAGCGCAACCTGCAGGTCCTCCGAACTGCTCGCAGCAAAGTCCAACAGACTGCCAGGAGATGTGCTAACGACTACTGGCTCCAGCTCTGTTCCGAGATACAGATAGCAGCTGACACGGGCAACATCAAGGGGATGTATGATGGTATCAAGCAGGCCCTAGGTCCAACACAGAAGAAAATTGCTGCTTATGTACAGCTCTCAAAATAAGCATGTTCACCTGGTTATTGGGGTGTAAAAGGGGTTCTGGATGTTTCTGCGCTAGTGTGTTTATGTGCAAACTGGTGTTTGGATGGATTCAGAGCAGGTGCTGATGTGCCTCTTTCTGGCACACAATCAATGGGAACACTTCGACTCAAAATGCAGGTGCGCAGGGCACATTACACAATGGGCACCTTTGAAATGCAGGCACAGCTTCAAAACAAAGAGGTGACAAGAGGATACCAGAAAGACACTGATGGAAGGTGAAAGATGCATCACACGCATATTGCAAAGGCTGCATTCAATAAACAGCTACACTGAAAGGGAGCATTCAGGGATGGCTTGAAAAATACAGACACAAGAAGGAGGTTAAATAACGGCACATATTTAATGGAGACTAGGCAGTGAATAAAAAGTTTGCATAATGGGAGTACATACTTTTCCCAGGGTGGGTGACACAAAGTGGCACCCAGAATTCAAAATGGAGTTTTTGAGGCTTGATCTGAGTTTCAGGAAAAGCAGCATCCACAGTTCATATTTTTCATCTAGATTATATGGATTCGTACCATGATAATCCATGCTGGCCATGCAGGATTGGACAAAAATTGACTTGGGTAGGCAATTTTGGCTTGAGTGGTGTTGCTGCCTCAAGGCATTTATGGTACTATGTGCAAGTACTGTGTACCAATGAAATAAAAGAATGGAATTCAGAAGAATCACCACAACGAATAGACTGGCCTGAGCCATCCTCCATTGTTTGCTCCAGTCCTGGTAGCCTGAGAAATCTTCCCTCTGAATCTGGTGGTAGCCATGATGGCCATGCCTGCATGAATCTTTCTCTATAACCATCTCTGAAACAGTAGCCCTCATCCTCCCATCACATTCCCTAAGGTATAGTGCAACCCCATAGAAATTGCAACATCCCAAAAACACAGGAGAAAGATAAGAACACAATTCAATGAAAATGTCATAATACAAACAATGTATATCAATTATTATAATAAAAAATATTTAATCCTCATCAATCTCATCTATTATAATAATATTACAAAATAGTAATACAGAATTGGTGAAACTTAGGTCTCACATGGACAACAGTGGACAAAGTTCTAGGAGCCTATGAAATGAAACTTCATACATCTACTCCCTTTGATGCAGCAGCAGGAGTTTACACTTGTGATTCAATTTCCCCATGGCTCCCTTCATCTCTTGGTTCCTCAGAGTGTAGATCAGAGGATTTAGGGCAGGGGTGACTACCATGTAGAACACAGAAGCCATTTTGTCCACCTGAGAGTGGGAGAAGGGTTTAAGGTAGACAAAAACCATGGGTCCAAAGAAGAGGCCAACCACTGTCAGGTGGGAGCTGCAGGTAGACAGAGCCTTCCTACCACCCTTCCCAAAACGGCCACAGAAGGAGGCCAAGATGATGACATATGAAACCAGTACAGCCAGACAGTTGGGTAGAGTTATTAAGCCACCACTGATCAGCATCAGTATCTCAACCACATAGATTTCTGCACATGCCAGCTTGATTACCTGTGGGATGTCACAGAAGAAATTGTCCAACACATTCGGTCCACAGAATGGTAGCTGGGCTAAGACCACTATCTGGATAGTGGAATGAATGAAGGCTCCTGTCCAGCAAAATATCAGTAGACTGAAGCAGCGTTGCCGGTCCATGATGGATGTATATCTCAGTGGGTGGCATATGGCCACACAATGGTCGTAGGCCATGAGAGTGAGGACAAACATCTCTGCACCCCCAAAGAGGTGCAGACCAAACAGCTGGACCATACAGCCACCATAAGATATGATAGAGAAACTGTTCAATAGGTCGGTCACTAATTTTGGGGCAGCCAATGAACCCAAAGACATGTCGATAAAGGACAGATTGGCAAGGAAGAAATACATGGGACTTTGAAGGAGCTTGGACTCAGACCACACGGTCACCATAATTACGAAGTTTCCCAGAAGGGCGGTGGTGTAGCAGGCCAAGACCAGGACAAAAAGAAAGAGCTGTGCAATGTGGGAACAGGAGAAGCCCAGCAAAATGAACTTTGAGATGGTGGAGCCATTCATGTTGATGGTTGGTTCTAGTGCAATTTTTAAAAAATGAAGTATGTGAGCGATATTTCAACCCAGACACAAATTTTTTTAATCATTTTATTCCTGTAATTTATAACCTGACTTTCTATATAACAGACTCTTTTACCCTCCTGGAATTATGAATAAAATCAAGGTGATTCCACTCCTCTTTCTTTAGTTCTCAACTTCTAGACCTTTTCCAGGCTCTTTCCTTATGACTATACACACACAATGGTTTTCAGGCAATATTCATTGTTGTGTGTGAGCATGTCAAGGTAGAAATACAATAAATCAGTCACTGGAAAGAGCATGAATCTTTTGAAATAATCATGTGAATAGACCAATTAATTATATCTGCATCTAGTTCCTTATGAGGACTTATTTCAGTTTTTCTGTTTGTTTTAATTTTAGAACACATTGACCCCAATCTCCAACCCATACAAGAGGTCAAGTTGGCCTAAACTTTGAATAAAAGCAGTACAATAAAAATACTGAAAACTTAAAACAATAAGCAAGAATAAAATAAACTGAGCAATAGATAACAAGTTTTTTAAAAAAGGTTTCTGGGATTTGTTTTTATTTGCATCTGCTAAACAGAAGGAGTACAGAAGGATTTTGTAGGCTATGTAATTCACTGAAGTCCCTGATTGATGGAAATGCTTCTACTGTAACTTCTGAGATTCAGTTTCTTAGGAATTTCTTAGCCCTGTGATTCTTAATGACCGTTGAGATTTTCATGATGCTGAATTCTATAAAGAGTCCTAACTCCTGTCTCTGTGCAGGAAGAATTCAGAACTGGCATACAGACAGGTAACTCTTCCTGCAGTGGCTTAGAGATGGGATTTGATCTCAGGGAAGTGTGCAGGCTTTCCATGCAGAAGGTCACAGTTCAATCTGTGGCAGCTCAGGGGGTTCTATCGGGCCAGTCGCTACAATGCTGCATGTGACATCCTGAACTCTTTGGAGGAAGGGAGGTGAAAATATTATTCATAATATGGAGCAATCCCTATACATTCATGGTGCTAATCGTGATGATGACTGGTACTACTTAAACAACCCAGTTCTATCCTTTTCCCTACTATAGCATGCAGACGCACCAAAACTGCATGCTGGACGGGAGGAGGGGGTGATCAGGAGGCTTGGGAAAGGTAAGGAAAATTCTCTTACCCCTCTCTAAGCCCCTTGAGCCAATGGGTCTCCTTGGACCTGCACAAGCTATATAGCTCTATTCCAAGAAGAGCTTGGCTTTATTCCAAGAAGACAGTGGGGTTTGTCAGGAGGCTCCAGAGGGCATAACATCTGGTGCTTGTCAGGCTGGGAGACATCCTCTTCCGTCTCCAACATATCCCCTTCCCCCTTCCAATTCATCCCAATCTGCTCAGCTCCCCACTCCATTCTCTCTGTCCTCCCTAGTTAGGGGCCAGTCCTATGCAACTTTCCAGCACTGATGCAGCTGTGCCAATGGGGCATGTGCTGCATCCTGTGATGAGGGAGGGCAATGGTGTAGCTAGAGGGGGTGCAAAGCACTAAGTTGGGCAGGGGGCCTCACCGTGGTGTGCAGGTGGCCCCTCCCCGTCCCCTTGGGAGCCATTTTGGGTAGTGGGAGCATTCCGCCTCCATTTTGCTCCCAGCACCCAGAATGGCTCGGAAGGGGAGGGGCCACGTGCACTTTGCGATGAGGCTCCCTGCAAAACCTTGTGCTTTGCATCCCCTCTAGCTACACCACTGTGGAAGGGCAGTCACAAAGACCTCCTCAAGGCAAAGGAGCATTTGTTCCCTTACCTTGGGACCATAAAGCAAGTTCCACAGCAGAAAAGCTGATTCCAGCAGACAAACCTCTTGATAGGATTGAGCGGTGATTCCCCCCCCCCCCCAGAACTGCACAGAAAACAAAGTAGTTGCAGTGTAAGTACAGGGAAGACAGTGTAATGGAAGATCAGAAGATCATCAGGTGGATGATGTGGTGCTGACAGCGATTCCCTGTTTTGACAGCTGGTTGACAGCTCTGGGAAGGGCAGGGCTGGCTCCACAGCTGTAATCAATCAAGGCCAATGGAGACCTGGTTGGACACCTGAGCTTCATTTGACCTTGATGGGACTCGAGCTAACAAGGTAGCTCACAGCTGAGCTGCATTTGGACTTAACAAGGGGCTGCAGGATAAAAGGCAGCTTCAGAAGGAGCATAGGGCTGACCAGAGCGGGACGCTGACCAGAGAGAGAACCCTGACCCAGAGGGACACCCGGACGGACTCACACTGGGAGAAGGGGACTGCCAGAACTCTGCTGGAGGACACACAGAGGAGAGGATTGCCAGGACCCTGCTGGAGGAGACACTCTTCTGGAGAAGATAGAGGAAGGGACTACTGAGACTCTGCTGGACACACACTCTGCTGCATTGGACTGCTACTGGGAAGATTGGACTGCTTTGGAGATTGAACTGTGGACTTGGACTGGAGGTGTCAAACCTTCACCCACTGAGTTAAGTGGAGTTTTGGGGAGGGAAAGCCTCTGGACAAGAGGACTTGCAGGGAGTGTCTGTAGCAATAAATTCTTGTTAATTGCTATAGATAAGGAGTTCTGTGTTCATTTCTTTGCACACCACAGCTGTTGTTTCTTGGAAAAGGAGGGTGTTAATTAGCCAAAAAGCAGGCATTAGAAGGGAGTTGGGATATTTGGATGGGACAAATTGGCGTAGTCGGCAGGATTCAAAAATTAGGATAGGACAGGCAGAATCCGCACACCCCTTAGCAGGCAGTGCTTAAGAAGCCATTGAATTGTATTCATAACAATTATCAAATCACCCTCAAATGACTTTCAAGACATGACTGTGATTGCTGACAATTCAGAACTTGAATTGTGGTTGCAACAATTCAGAACTGCAATTGCATAGCAAAAGAAACAGAGCAAGCATCAATAACACCACTTAGGTGGTGGTTATAGTGTCCAATGAAGGCACTGGACACTCTGTTCCAATCATGCAAAGCAGATCCCCTGCAGAAGCCTTCAGTGTCAATCAACCATTCCTAAGCCACCCTCCAGCTTCTCAAACTACTGTACTCACCAGCATGAGAAAGGAAGTAAAAAATATCAGGTAAGCAAAAGGAAGGAAACAGGAACAGAAGGTGTTGTGACCCAGAAGATCCTAATGAAAATAAATGTCACTGAGGCACAAAAATGAAAAATGTCCCTCCATGCAAATATGCAAATTGATATTTTCACAGACAAATATTGTTTCTCCCAAACTGACTTCAACCTCCCTTGAAAGTAAGAGGAAGACTCCTGTTGAAATCCCCTTTATAGTATCCTCCTTTGATCCACAGCCTTTTGATTCCACCCACTGTGAACAATGCCTGAGGTCCCGTCTTGGCACTGACACAGTTGTCAGCACCCTGGAGAGAGCTGCCTGCTGTTTGGTCCCACATGGGGTGATTAAAATCTAAGAAGATCTGGAACTTGTTGTATGCAATAGATATTATGCGGCCTGGGTGCTGTCAAGGGTTTTTTCCCACCGGGGGGTGTTGAGCTGAAGCCAGCAAAATCAGTAGTTTGTGTGTATAATTTTAACCCCACCATTCCTTCAAGAAATTCAGTGTCGCATACAACCTCCCTGTAAGGTGGGTTGAGGATTCAAGGATGCAAATACCCCGTAAGATACAGAGGTGTAATGGATACCAAGTTGCCTAAGGTAACCTATGGACTCCATGACTGAGCAAAGATCTCAACATCAATATTACTTCGTCAAACTGCAAGACATTAGCCTCTACACTACCCTGGCTCTCTGTTAAGATTGTCACATGGCCAGTTTTGTCTCTTTTGCAGTGTCACACATGAATGCTCAGGACTTGCAAATGAGGTATCTTGTGTTGGCACAGAAAGTTCCCTAGGGGAAACTCCAGAGCTCTCCAGGAAGAATTATCAGGCTATAGCAGGGGTGCCCAAACCCCGGCCCGGGGGCCACTTGCGGCCCTCAAGGCCTCTCAATGTGGCCCTCAGGGAGCCTCCAGTCTCCAATGAGCCTCTGGCCCTCCTAAGATTTGTTGAAGCCCACACTGGCCCAATGCAACTTCTCTCAGCGTGAGGGAGACTGTTTGCCCTCTCGTGTGAGCTGTGGGATGAGGGCTCCCTCCACTGCTTGCTGTTTCGCATCTGTGATGCAGCAGTAGCAATGAAGGAAAGGCTAGTCTTGCTTTGTGCCAGGCCTTTTATAGGCCTTGAGCTATTGCAAGACCTTCATTCATTCATATAAGTTCATCTTTAATATATTCATTTATGTAAACTTATGTAAATTTATTCATTTAAATGTAAAGTGATTCTTTTTTTGCCCCGGCCCCCGACACAGTGTCAGAGAACTGATGTGGCCCTCCTGCCAAAAACTTTGGACACCCCTGGGCTATAGCATGAATATCATGTAAGAGTATCATGAGCGACTTGGAACAAGGCTGGTTAAAAGTCAAGTTTCTCACTCCTGAGGGGAGATTGAGGATGATTTGAGTGCTTCTTTGGGGTAGGACTCTGGGGATGGGATTCACGAGAAGCAACTTTACAGGGACTGTGTTACTGTTAGGGCAGCCATTCTTGTGGGTCTGCTGAGGTCCTGGGCTAAATGTTAGCATTTTCAGGTAAGTGCCAGGGACTATTTCAGTCCATCAGCCAGCCTGGCTGCATTGCCACCCTTCTTGCTGGTGCTCCCACTCTTGCTATACAGGTCAGCTTGGTAGTAGAAATTGTTCAGCATGTTAGGTCCATAGAATGGTATATGGGCACCATCTACCCTCCGTTCTATGCTTCCCCTCTAATGTGCAGAGGTAGTAAACCAATGGTTGTGTTCTAGGTTGTGCTCTCAGTTTCCATTCATTGACAGTGACAATATCCCTGCTCAGTGGCCCACTTGAGGTGTGTATGCACCTACAATGTGTTCAGGTATCATTTGCACTGCACAAAGTTCTTGTGTCAAAATGACAGTAGGGCCCTGACATTCAGTCTGAAAGCTACTTTTCTGGATGCAGAACATTTTAAAGACTTACAGTATGGAGTCTCCACTTTCTGGGCAAGGCAATCAAGTAGATGGTGGAGTCTCAGCTTCAACCTATTAAGCATCCCTATATCAAGACAGGTTATCCATCCATCTAGCCCAGCATAGTCTACTCTTGCTTGCCAGAAATTGTGAAGCAGAGGCCTTATCCCTGTAACCTACCTGCTCATTGTTCATGGCAGGAACCAGATTTGTGAAACATCTGCTGTGCTTTCTAAAAATGGTCCCACAAGCAGTGACTTGTGCCAGGATCCTATTCCCTTTTTGAACCCTCCAATGCCCCTTTTCTTTCCTTGAACTTACACCAGCAAAATGGCTGGCATAGGTCCAAGGATAACCAGAGCTGATTAGGCAGCTATCAAGGGGTAAGTCCAAAATGCCTTTGCAGGCTGTCTGATTCCCCACCACCACCAGCAGAGAACACAGTGCAGCCTCCATTCGCAAAGCTGCATGTTATAATGTGGCAGGGGATATGCTCAGCTGCAGTGGTGTCACTAGGATTTGCACCACCCAGTGTGGAAGGCCAGTGCATCAGCCCGCACATGGACCTCTTCCCATACAATGGTGTTTTGTTTTTTTGTTGTTGGTGTTGGGCTATAGCTTTTGACAGTACTTTTTTTGTTTAAAAAAAAAGGTGCAGGAATTCACAACTTGTTAATCATTTATTTATTTGTTTATTTATAAACCTTTTTTATTGGAGAAATAAAATATTTTATGTGCTTCCCCCCTAAAGATGAACTTACTTCTGAGTAGACATGCATAGGATTGGGCTGTCAATCGCCACATCCTCTTCTCCCAGCTACTTTTTCTACACAGGGGGAAAATACTGTACAGGTGAACTTATATTGTGTAGTATGTAGTGTGGCACTACTTTGAGGAGAGGAAGCAGTGAATGGATTCTGAAAAATGGCTTCCATGAGTTCCATGTAGTAAAATTACTCTAAGCAACTGTGGGAGTAAGAACAAAAAAGGAATTTTTACATGAGTGGGGTCCTTAGGTGCACATAGAAACAGCTATGTTTGCAAACAAGCGATAAAATATGGTTTAATTCAGGTATCAGAATACTCTGTGTCTTTGGGAAGGTGCTTGGCATGCAATTGTATGTTCTCTGCTGCCTTGAGCAGCTGCTGTGCATTGCTGGACAGGAGCTGCAAATGCTGGCTGGCAGAGGGCATGCTTGTGGGGGAAGGATGAGGAGGATCTCTGGGAAGGCTGGACAGCACATTGTACACATGTAGAATCCCTTTTCACCAGCCCTTAGCATGTGAAAATGGGTGCAGGTATATATCTCTGCCAGGATTAAGAGCCCAATCCTAGGTATGTCTACTCTGAAGTAAGTCTTGTTCTAGTCAATGGAGGTTACTCCCACGAAAGTGCCTAGGATTGCAGCCTAAGAGCCCAATCTTGTCTACTCAGAAGTCCACTTTAGTGAATGGGGCTTACTGTGGATAGGATGGCAGCCTCAGGGCCCAATCCTGTGCCTGTCTACTCAGAAGTAAGTTCCAATATAGTGAATGGGGCTTCCTCCCAGGAAAGTGTGGAGAGGAGTGCAGCCTCAGACCCCTTCCTCTGCTTGTCTACTCAGAAGTCAGTCCCACTAGAGGCAGTGGGGCTTCCTCCCAGGAAGGTGTGGAGAGGACTGCAGCCTCAGAACCCCTCCTCTGCCTGTCTACTCAGGCTGCAAGGATAAGACACTTTGCCAGGAGTAAGCCCCATTGAACACAATGGAACTTGCTTCTGAGTAGACATGCATAGCTTAGGGCTCTCAGGCTGCAAGGCTATGACACTTTCCCAGGAGTAAACCCCATTGAACACAATGGAACTTACTTCTGAGTAGACATGCATAGGCTTGGGCTCTCAGGCTGCAAGGCTATGCACCCTTTCCCAGGAGCAAGCCCCATTGAGCACAATTAGACTTACTTCTGAGTAGACATGCCTAGGCTCGTGCTGCAGATTGTCATGGGTCTGCACCAGCCAGCTTCATAAGAACATAAGAACATAAGAACAGCCCCACTGGATCAGGCCATAGGCCCATCTAGTCCAGCTTCCTGTATCTCACAGCGGCCCACCAAATGCCCCAGGGAGCACACCAGATAACAAGAGACCTCATCCTGGTGCTCTCCCCTACATCTGGCATTCTGACTTAACCCATTCCTAAAATCAGGAGGTTGCGCATACACATCATGGCTTGTACCCCATAATGGATTTTTCCTCCAGAAACTCATCCAATCCCCTTTTAAAGGCGTCTAGGCTAGACGCCAGCACCACATCCTGTGGCAAGGAATTCCACAGACCGACCACGCGCTGAGTAAAGAAATATTTTCTTTTGTCTGTCCTAACCCGCCCAACACTCAATTTTAGTGGATGTCCCCTGGTTCTGGTATTATGTGAGAGTGTAAAGAGCATCTCCCTATCCACTCTGTCCATCCCCTGCATAATTTTGTATGTCTCAATCATGTCCCCCCTCAAGCATCGCTTTTCTAGGCTGAAGAGGCCCAAACGCCGTAGCCTTTCCTCATAAGGAAGGTGCCCCAGCCCCGTAATCATCTTAGTCGCTCTCTTTTGCACCTTTTCCATTTCCACTATGTCTTTTTTGAGATGCGGCGACCAGAACTGGACACAATACTCCAGGTGTGGCCTTACCATAGATTTGTACAACGGCATTATAATACTAACCGTTTTGTTCTCAATACCCTTCCTAATGATCCCAAGCATAGAATTGGCCTTCTTCACTGCCACCGCACATTGGGTCGACACTTTCATCGACCTGTCCACCACCACCCCAAGATCTCTCTCCTGATCTGTCACAGACAGTTCAGAACCCATCAGCCTATATCTAAAGTTTTGATTTTTTGCCCCAATGTGCATGACTTTACACTTACTGACATTGAAGCGCATCTGCCATTTTGCTGCCCATTCTGCCAGTCTGGAGAGATCCTTCTGGAGCTCCTCACAATCACTTCTGGTCTTTACCACTCGGAAAAGTTTGGTGTCGTCTGCAAACTTAGCCACTTCACTGCTCAACCCTGTCTCCAGGTCATTTATGAAGAGGTTGAAAAGCACCGGTCCCAGGACAGATCCTTGGGGCACACCGCTTTTCACCTCTCTCCATTGTGAAAATTGCCCATTGACACCCACTCTCTGCTTCCTGGCCTCCAACCAGTTCTCAATCCACGAGAGGACCTGTCCTCTAATTCCCTGACTGTGGAGTTTTTTCAGTAGCCTTTGGTGAGGGACCGTGTCAAACGCCTTCTGAAAGTCCAGATATATAATGTCCACGGGTTCTCCCGCATCCACATGCCTGTTGACCTTTTCAAAGAATTCTATAAGGTTGGTGAGGCAAGACTTACCCTTACAGAAGCCATGCTGACTCTCCCTCAGCAAGGCCTGTTCGTCTATGTGTTTTGAGATCCTATCTTTGATGAGGCATTCCACCATCTTACCCGGTATAGATGTTAGGCTGACCGGCCTATAGTTTCCCGGGTCCCCCCTCTTTCCCTTTTTAAAAATAGGCGTGACATTTGCTATCCTCCAATCTTCTGGCACCGTGGCCGTTTTGAGGGACAAGTTGCATACCTTAGTCAAGAGATCTGCAACTTCATTCTTCAATTCCTTAATAACCCTTGGGTGTATGCCATCAGGGCCCGGTGACTTATTGATCTTTAATTTATCAATGAGGTCTGAAACATCTTCTCTTTTAACCTCTATCTGACTTAACTCCTCGGTCAGGAGGGGCCGTTCGGGCAGCGGTATCTGCCCGAGGTCTTCTGCCGTGAAGACAGATGCAAAGAACTCATTTAATTTCTCTGCCATCTCTAAGTCTCCTTTTATCTCCCCTTTCCCTCCCTCACCATCCAGAGGGCCAACCGCTTCTCTGGCGGGTTTCCTGCTTCTAACATATTTGAAGAAGCTTTTATTATTCCCCTTAATGTTGCTGGCCATGCGTTCCTCATAGTCTCGCTTGGCCTCCCCTATCACCTTCTTACATTTCTTTTGCCACAGTTTATGTTCCTTTTTATTCTCTTCATTAGGGCAAGACTTCCATTTACGGAAGGAAGCTTCCTTGCCCTTCACAGCCTCTCTAACTTGGCTGGTTAGCCATGCGGGCACTCTCCTGGATTTAGTGGAACCCTTCTTTCTTTGCGGTATACACCTCTGCTGGGCCTCTATTACTGTTGTTTTAAGCAGCCTCCATGCACTCTGGAGAGACTGGACTCTTTTTACCCTCTCTTTCAACCTCCTTCTAACCAGCCTCCTCATTTGAGGGAAGTCCGCCCGTCGGAAGTCAAGGGTTTTTGTTAGAGCTTCCTTCCCCTCCTCTGCCAAGCCAGTACCTGGGTGTTCCTTGAGTGCCACAGCCTGTCTCCCTGGCTGGCTGTCCATCCTCCTCGGCATCGGCGCATGTCGCCCGCACCCTACACTGGCTTAGAAGCTGCGCTGGGGGCAGAGCGCAGGGGGAGGGGAGGCAGGCTGGGCTCAGGTGAGAGCTTGGAGATGGGGCAGGAGGGGGTCATTGTGCAGACAGGCAGGGGCCAGGTGCCCGCCCACCCTGCACCCCCCAGCACCCACCCAGCTAATGCCTCTGTTTTGCTCCCCCCCCTTCCTGGAATGCCTCCAAAGGGAAGGGGCCCCTGCAAAAAGGTGCCGGAACTCCGTCCCGCCACGTTCCATTAGAAAAAAGCCCTGGCTTTTGATGGAATAGAGATATTTCAACGCAGTTCATTTCATTGCATTCTGCATGAAATCACACATTGAATGATATATAACATGATGGTACTATTTGAAAATACTAAGATTTTAGAAATTTTGGACAGTAGTGGTGTCACACACACACCCCCTCGTGCTCATCACCTGGTGCAGCCTGCATCTCCTGAACCCCACCCCCCAGCGACGCCACTGCTCAGTTGTCATATGTTCTGAGCACACAAATGAAAGCATACATGTTTAAATTGTAACTGGTGTGGTGGACCATGGAGTCCATGGGAGAGGATTCATTCATTCATCAGTAGGAACACACTCTTGACCTCCTCGAAAATACTCATGTTCATAGCAGTCTGCATTCTACAGCTAGTGTATTACCTCTATCATAATTCTGCTGAGATTGTCTATATCCATACAATGAGATACAATCCAAAGCATGCTATTCATAGATGCAGTCCACTCTGATGCTGCTGAATCAGCAAGCAAAATACAGGACCTGAACATTTCAACTATTAATGATACTCTTTGATTAAGTTCAAAATTATATAATAAGGAATATCAACCATTTGAAATCATTTAGCATGACAAGCACATTCAGTAACAGGCAGTTACATATAGAAAAAAATTTGCAAGATAATATCCATAAGCATATCAGCAAGCAATTAATTAAAAAATGAAATAAAACTAAAAAAATATTTAAAATATAGTAGGTACTCGCCTATAAGGCAAGAAATTTCTGTCAATAAATCAAGTGTAAAGCCTCATCTTATCTGAGAGTCACATTGTGGCAGCCAGGAGAAGCCCAGAGGAGAGCAAGAGGCCAATGCAGAGATAATTAAAGGCAATTAGTCTCCCGGGCAACGAGGCTGCAAGCTGCAACCAAAGTTAACCTTTTCACTCCTCCTGAGAAAAAAGCAAGCAAGGGCTTGACACCACCATTTTAATCAAGCAAGCCTCCTTCTCTTTTGCAGGATCACACCTGACCCTTCTCCACCCTCATTCTATTTTGAAAATGTTTGGCAGAAGTTTGGTTTTTAAACTTTACCAGAATGTAATTGTCATTTCCATCTGAAACAAAGTCCAAAGCTACAATGCAATGAACCATTACTTGAGAAGAACACTGATGGAAAGCAATGGGTCTACTTCTGAGTAAATCAGGTTGCAACTATGTGTAGCTGAGCTTGCTTGTGCTCACTGCTTGTTGCTTGTCTCTCCACTGTGAACTGAATTGCACACTCCCAGTTATGTGTTATACGTTGTATAAGTTGAGCCTCTGGCTTGACACACTAGGCACCTTAAAGGATTAGATTAATGGTCCTACTGGTATGTTTATAGTGCACTTATTCTGATAGTGTTCAGAAAAAGGTTGTGAAGACGAGAATTAAAAAAGTTAATGAATAAAAATGTATCATATGATCTTTTACTATATTTTTATTAAATTAGAGACTATACAATTCTTAGGTAACAATTACTGATAGGTTATTTTTCAGGGTCTGGCTTTGGATAAAATAAGACAAAATTATAGTCAGACACCCACTCTAAGTTTAACCCCCCCCCCCCAACTTATACAATGGTCATAGGAAATGCCATTAGTTTTGCTCAAAATCTGCTCTCAACTTATCTGTGAGATCAGCTTGTGCTTGAGTTGCTGCAGAAAGTGCAAATAATCCATTGAAGTTTAGGGCTCACGTATACAACAATGTAATTGATAGGGAAAGGAAATCTTGCACTGAGGAAACAGGAGGTGTCTACACTTGTTTTTCAATTTCCTCATGGATTCCTTCACCTCTTGGTTTCTCAGAGTGTAGATCAGGGGATTGAAAGCAGGCGTGACTACCATGTAGAACATGGAGGCCATTTTGTCCACTTGGGAGCTGGAGGAGGTCTTCAGATACACAAAAACAATGGGCCCATAGAAGAGGCCAACCACTGTGAGGTGGGAGCCACAAGTGGACAGAGCCTTCCTACCACCCTTCCCAAAATGGCCACAGATGGTGGCCAGGATGATGACATATGAAAGCAGCAAGGTCAGAAAGCAAGGAAGAGTTACTAGGCCATCACTGACTACCATGAGTATCTTAGCAACATAGGTTTCTGAACAGGACAGCTTGATTACCTGTGGGATGTCACAGAAGAAATTATCCAACACATTCACTCCACAATATGGTAGCTGAGACATCACCACTGTCTGAAAAACGCTGTGAATAAGTGCTCCCATCCAACAAAATACGACGAGACTGAAGCAACATTGTCGGTTCATGATGGTTGTGTATCTCAGTGGGTGGCAGATGGCCACATAGCGATCATAGCCCATGACAGTGAGGAGGAACATTTCTGCACCTCCAAAGAAGTGGAGACCAAATATCTGGGCCATGCAACCGCTAAAGGAAATAGTTCCGCCACTGTTCAATAGGTCAGTTGCTAGTTTGGGGGTTGCTACAGAGCCCAATGACATATCGAGGAGGGACAGATTGACAAGAAACAAATACATGGGGCACTGAAAGAGCCTGGGCTCAGACCACACAGTTACCATGATTAGTAAGTTTCCTACAAGGATGGTGATGTAGCAGGTCAAGACCAGAGTTAAAAGGATGAACTGAGCACAGTTAGAGCAGGAGAAGTCCAGGAAGAAAAACTCTGTAATAGTAGACCCATTCATCTTGATGGCTGGTTCAAGGCACAGAAACAAATGGAACACTGTTAATCTGCAGGCCTTGCAATTGGCTTCTGCTGGACATAAGTGGAATAAGTGTGGATTTCTGGCATACACTAAGAGCCCAATCCTATCCAACAATCCAGTGATGGTGCAGCCACAATGCAGCCACAAGGTGAAGCAACAAACATTCCCTTACACTGAGTAGACCTCCATGACTGCTGCCCCACCACCACCACAGGATGCTGTGCACACCATAGTGACCCAGTTGCATCAGCAGCCAATAGTTGGATAGGACTGGGTTCTTAGCTAATACCTCCCACAGTAACTAGCATAGCAGTGACAACTGAGGACAGGCTGTAATTCAGTAGTAGAGTGCTGGTTTTGCATGAAGTTCCCAAGTTCCGCTCTACTATTGCACTTAAAAATACTGCAAGTTGCAGGGCTGGACAGTTCAGGGCTATGAAGACATCGTGATGCAGTAGCCAGAGTGTTGTACAGAGATTGGGGAGACTTGGGTTCAAACCATTACTCAGCCATGAAGATCACTGGGTGACCATGTCCAGTCAAACAGGCTGAATTCAGCTTATCTCACAGGATTGTTGTGAGGAAAAAAGGAGGAACATGCATGCTGCCTGAGCCCCTTGGAGGAAGAATGAGACATAAATGAAATATGACACATACCTCTGGTCTGATCAGGACATTTGCATATTCCACAAGGATTTGCTCTTTTTCATTACTGGAGTTCTGAAGGCAGAAAAAATATGGATTTAGGTTGTGTCCTACCTTGAAACTTCATTCCAGGGAGAGTCATCCCATGTAACCGATTTTTAATTTCAGCATAAGAGAGTTCAACTGTGCAAAAAGATTCTCTTCAATATCTGTAGCAATTGCTTGCTTTCCATACAATAATAATTTTATACTCAGAACAAGTAGATCTGTTGCTTTCTCTCATCATAAAGTACTGGAGAACTGAGTCTAAACAGAGTCTAAAAATGTGTAGGGCCCAATCCCAATCAGCCCTTGGGCCGGTGCAAATTCCTTGTGCCAACCCGGAGGAGTCGCCAAAGTGCTGCAAAGCACCTTGGTGCCACCAAGAGAAGAGGAAGGCTGGCACACATCCATCCACTGCCCTTTGGAGGCCAACAAGGGCCTTGCAGAGCTGGCGCAAGGGTAGGTTCACGCAACCATGTCAGACTAACGCAGAGGCTTGGGGACGGCTGGGCCCAGGAGGGGGCATTCCAGGGCAGGGGGAGCCATAGGCAACCCCATAGGCAACCCCAACCCTGCTCTGGATATGGGGCAAGCCAGCTGGTCTGCCTGTTCCATCAAGGGTTAGGCTTAGGCTGCTAGTGTTTTTGTTTGCTTTGGTCAAGACACATTTCATTAACATTCTTTGAATGTTTAATTTGGGGATACTCAGTTGTGAGCGGTAAATACAGAAACAAAAAAAATAGAGATAATGTATCTATTATTGATATTGCATCAGGAAATGAAAGCTTTGAATTTTCACATTGCTTTATTAACAAATTAAATTCCTTATATAAAGGCTCATAATTATATTTATACAGAATTTACACTGTGTTTTTTAATTTTATACCTATGTATCATATAGGCTTCTCTGTCGAAATTAAAATCTCATCTGAACAAACAATTTAGATTCTCTTTTACTATATATTTGAAAGGGGGGAATATTTTGCATACATTTTTTCAGCTGCCTGAATATTCCATGCAAAATACTGGAGACTTATTACTATCAATGAGTGGGTGGGAAGAAGGTGGAAATATTAGACAATGGCAAAACTAACAGCTTTTGTACATGTAAAAGCAGAGAGACAAAATGAAATGACTAACTTTAAATGGTGTCCATACTGTATATTTGGCACTCTGTTACATTCCTTTTTCAGTGTTACTATGTGGAATCGATGTTGCATTGAGCAATTTGTATATCAGAATTTTTGGAGAGATACGGCCTGATTTTAAAGTATTGTAAATATGCGCTGGTATTAACAGTAAAATTTTAAATAAATCTTTTCAGCTGCAATCCTAACCACATTTTCCTGAGAGTAAGCCCCATTGAACAAAATAGGACTTACTTCAGAGTAGACCTGGTTAGGATTGCACCCAATATCTATAGCGCAAAAATTTTTAATTTTTATAAAGCGCTTTCCATACTTTGATTAATTGTCTGGTAATGTTCTGTTCTTTTTTTAGCCGTTACAATTCATCATATCACTTTAATCTCCCTTTTTTTTTTTTAATGAAAACCACTTGGGTACAATCCTAGCCTACTGAAACAAGCAGGCCTACTAGCCTATGCTGTATTCAGTGCAGGTTTGGTGTGGCCCGGGTGTAACTCAGAGCAAAGGGATTTTAGGCACAAATCCTAACCAATTTTTCAGCACTGACACAGCTGCGCAATTGGGGCATTTGCTGCATCACGGAGGCCTCCTCAAGGTAAGGGAACATTTCTTCTCTTACCTTAGAGCCATATTGCCCTTACCTCAGTGCTGGAACGTTGGGTATGATTGTGCCCTTAGTCCCCTTTCTCCAAGCCACGCCACAGGCTGCCCTATGGAGTTACTTGGAACTGAGCACATTTCATGGGCGCAAATCCAAGCAGCCTGAATTACACCGCTCAGGCCACAGCCAGGGGTTGGGATCTAGCCTGCGCTGCCACAGCCAGCCCCAACCCCCTCCAGGGCCTGAGCCTCCCCACAGACCACTCTCCCCCTGCACTGGAATGCCCCTCTGCCTCTGTTCCTCGGTCCTCCCCCACCCCCTATGCTGGCCTACCCAGGCCGGCACAAACTCACCCTGTCCCAGCACAGCTCTGGCTCTGCTGGGTCAGAGCACTTTGGTGCACTAGCCCAGCCTGCTCCCGAGTAGTGGCAAACATACTTTATGGCATGTTCATGACAGTCAGGAGCTGGCACAAGGGACTTGTGCTGGCTGAGGGCAGAGGTAGAATTGGGCTTCCTGAGTGTTGCAAAATTGGGAACCCCAAAATGTGATAATTATTCCATTTACACCAGTAGCAACGTCAGTAGCAGCCTTAATGATTCACAGTCAAACATATATATGAATTTAGATTTTGAAACAACCTGTAGCTGCAAATAGAGACTTAACCAAGGAAAGAAAAGGAGCAGTTTTAGAAGTCTACACAGAAATAGAAAGAACTGCAATACTCACAGTTGTTGCAATTCACACTCGAAGGAGATTTTGGGCTAGCACCTTCCATCTCAGTGGTCAAAGCTTCACTACACAGTAACACTTCATTCTCTGATCTTTCAAGAATGGTCAAAATGATGGGAGAGAGAGATGCAAGAAATCCAGGTGTGCAAAAGGAAACAGAGGGAGGGATGTGGTGGGGTCCAGAATGATGCTCTTATGAAAATGAGGGAACTGTGGTTGCAAATGTAAATAAGTTTGAATGAAAACACTCGTACCAATACTCATTCCCCGCTTCCCAAGATCTTGTATTTTGAAAATTACTGAAAAGTTTGAAAAGATCTGAAAATTAAGAGAGCCTCTCATGTTTCCCTTGATATAATCTTCTAGCAATCTGAGGTCCTTGGATTTTACCCTCTGTATTCAAAGCCTCTTCCTAAGGCTGGCAAAGACATCTGCATCCTGGACACTGCTGACTGCTGCTCAATCCCCAAAGGGATAATTATGAGACTGGTTTTGAAGTTCTTGTAAACAGCAGAACTTTTGAGGGCTTGTGTGCTTTTTCCAAGTATTTATTCCCCCGGGGATGAAGAGCTTCTGTCAGCAAAAGTCGCTGCATGTCATTTATTTAATTTCTACCCCACTTTTCCTCAGGATGGTGAACATGGTTCCTTTCCCCTTTTATCTTCATAACAACCCTCAAATGTTGACTAGGCTAAGAGAAAGCAGTTGGCCCACCATCACTCAACTGAGCAAGAAACCAGTAACTCTCTCTAGGCTAACTGCCCAACCCTATCCCCGACCACATCATAGTATTCGTGCTGATAAAACACATATTGCATGCTTTGGTGGGTGGGGGGTGGCCATTGGACAGCCTGCAAGGGGTAAGAAATTAGCCTGTCTGATCACCTATGGGTCTCCTCAAACCTAGGCCAGCCTAGGACCTTGCTGGCCCAAGTCTGAGGAGAGCCAGAAGGGTGGGGTAGGCAGAAAAGTGGAATATAAATTCTGATGTGCACAACTGCTGCTGAATCCACCCCCTCCCTCCCCCAACACAACCCTGGTTCCTCCCCTACATGCCCTACCTCTCTCCCTGCCCGTGGATTGGGTAAGAGGCACTTTTTCAAGTGGGTGCTCCTTTTTTTTAGCAGGGGGAGAGTAACTGGCCCACCTCCCCCCAGCACTGTCTGTTCTAGTGGCTGTCTGCTGGTATTCATTTGCATCTTTTTAGATTGTGAGCCCTTTTGGGACAGGGAGCCATTTAGTTATTTGATTTTTCTCTGTAAACCGCTTTGTGAACTTTTAGTTGAAAAGCGGTATATAAATACTGTTTATTATTATTATTATTATTATTATTGTCCCTGCTGCCAACTTACCAGCCTTTTTGGAGCCTCCTGGAGCCATTTCCATATACATCAAACCTCTTATCATTTGTGGCAGTGGCCTGGCAGCATCCCACAGTAGCCTGGCTTTTTCATCACCATAAAGGATGTTGCGCTGCAGAAACACTAGTTCTGGCACAAGGCCCTAATAAAATAGGGCCTCAGGGTCCGATTCAGATCTTTGTGCGCTGGCTCATCAACGGTGAACACTCCACCAGATCCAGAGCCCTCACAGCCTGACACGGGGGCCAGCTAAACAGCCACCGCAGAATTGAGTAGCTCCACTGAGGGATGACTTCCCTATCTCAGGGGAAGTGGACAAATGTCCCCTTCTCCCAAAGAGCTGCCACCGACTGTTCAGCACACTCAGGATGCTGTGGTAGCCATTTAGGTGCCAGGGCAGCTCCACATGCCGGGCAACTAAGGATTGGGCTGCCCGTTGACTAATTTAACATGCACAGATTCTCCCTCATAGTTTTCCCTGGACAAATGTGCTTTTTGCAATGAACACATGAATGCAAAGACATGTCCTAGATCTTCTGGAACCTGGTGGGACGGCAAATGATACCACCTGCTGCTTTAAAAATTCCAGTCTAGCCACAGAGCTAAAGAACATATGAGAGTCTGCACTGTCTCAGTGCCATCTGCTGTTGGTTTGAACAATTGCATTAACCATTTTTCAGCCAAGTACAACTCTGATACTTATTAATTCAGGCAGGAACATTCAGCATTTGATAGCCGCAATATCTTCCCCACATTTTTTTTGTATGGCAACCATGAAGCCAAGAGTTGCTTAAGTGGAATTGCCCTACAACTGTCCAAAGTAACAGAGAGGGTTTTAGCAGCCATCTCACTCCTTTTGAGCTCTAGCTATGCTAAGCAGGCCCTACTGATAATTGGCAGTAATTCAAGTTGATATCTTTATTAATTCTACTATTATCACCATCATAATTATTTTGCACAAAGAGAGTCTGGTCCAACAAGAAGCTGACGGAACATACCAAGATCCAGGTCTACAGAGCTTGCGTCCTGAGTACACTTCTGTACTGCAGCGAGTCATGGACTCTCTGCTCACAACAGAAGAGGAAACTGAACGCTTTCCACATGCGCTGCCTCCGTCACATCCTCAGCATCACCTGGCAGGACAAAGTTCCTAACAACACAGTCTTGGAACGTGCTGGAATCCCTAGCATGTATGCACTGCTGAAACAGAGACGCCTGCGTTGGCTCGGTCATGTCGTGAGAATGGATGATGGCTGGATCCCAAAGGATCTCCTCTATGGAGAACTCGTGCAAGGAAAGCACCCTACAGGTAGACCACAGCTGCAATACAAGGACATCTGCAAGAGGGATCTGAAGGCCTTAGGAATGGACCTCAGCAAGTGGGAAACCCTGGCCTCTGAGCGGCCCGCTTGGAGGCAGGCTGTGCAGCATGGCCTTTCCCAGTTTGAAGAGACACTTTGCCAACAGTCTGAGGCTAAGAGGCAAAGAAAGAAGGCCCATAGCCTTCTATTGTATTGGCAACCTTCAGTCTCGAAAGACTATGGTATCGCGCTCTGAAAGGTGGTTCTGGAACAGCGTCTAGTGTGGCTGAAAAGGCCAATCCGGGAGTGACAATCCCTTCCACACCGGGAGCAAGTGCAGTCTGTCCCTGGTCTGTCTCCCTGGCTATGGGCCTTCCTTCTTTGCCTCTTAGCCTCAGACTGTTGGCAAAGTGTCTCTTCAAACTGGGAAAGGCCATGCTGCACAGCCTGCCTCCAAGCGGGCCGCTCAGAGGCCAGGGTTTCCCACTTGTTGAGGTCCATCCCTAAGGCCTTCAGATCCCTCTTGCAGATGTCCTTGTATCACAGCTGTGGTCTACCTGTAGGGCGCTTTCCTTGCATGAGTTCTAATTATTTTGTTTATTTTGTGTGGTTAGTCCAAAGGCTTTCAAATGTTTGACAAGGATTTTAAAAAACAAAAACCAAAAGATTTCAAGGACAGCAAAACAATGGCCATTTCAAAAAGCAGCAAGCAGAGCCTCTGCATAGAAAGCAAGTTGAAAGCCAGCAACTGGTCAGTCTAAACATCTAGAAGGTTGCAACAAATGTTAAGGTCTTTACATCAGTCAGCAATGTTGTGAGGCTTCCTGAGGCTAGCATTCCATAATAGAGGCACCTAAATGCAAGGTGACCATGTCTTGTCACAGCTCCTCCCCACTGGGCCTCATACCTGCTGAAGGCTGATTAGTTTCCCTTGGTTGACTCACCAGTACAGCAAGCAAAAGCCAGAGTCAGTTCCCAGTCCAATCAACAAAAGTTGCCAAATCAGAGTCCAAAGTCAATATGCTGGGTCACAGTCCAAGGTCAGACTCCAGGTAAGCCAGTTAGTCAATGCAAGGTACCAAATCAGAGTCCAGAAATGATATGCCAGGTCACAGTCTGACCCTGTCCTCCAAACATTCACTCCTCCTACAACCCACACCACTAGTTCCTCCAGGTGTTGTTTATATGCTGGCAGGTTCACTTTAGCCTCTAGTGGCTGCAGCTGTGCAGCACACCTCCAGCCACCACCTGGGCTTTAACCCTGCATTTACTTAGAGCAAGGGGCACTGTGGACACCACACCCTATCTCCTCGGTAATATCTTCCATGATGTCACTACAGACCAGATGTCCTCTTTTTCCAGGACATGTCCTCCTTTTTAGCTTCATGTCCTGGAAAATCTTTAATGCCCTTCTTTTCCCTGTGAGCAGGTAACACAGAGCCTTCTTGGAATTAATAAATTATGGCTGCAATCCTAACCACACTTTCCTGAGAGTAAGCCCCATTGAACACAATAGGACATACTTCTGAGTAGACCTGTTTAGGCTTGTGCCATATATGGAATAAATTATATGTAATATAGTTTTAAATTTAATAATAAGTAATACAGTGTTTAAATTAACCACATGAGGTCAATGAGTGTTTTTAGCTTTTATTTTGTCATGTCCTACATTTTTGGATGTCCTACATTTTGGGGGTACCTTGTCCTCTTTTGCAGTTATGACATCTAGTCACCCTGCCTAAATGGGAACTACCTCCATTGATAGCCAAGGTGTTCAAAGTGAGAGAGAAAGCTCTGTCCATGGTGCTGGAATTCAGATGGGGCGGCTGTTTCTTTTTGCACTCAGGTGTATAAGCAGTTTATGTAGCAGTCTCTTAGTGATTGGGTACCTATGTACACATTTACCCTTTAGGGCAGGGATCTCCAAACCCCGGCCCGGGGGCCATATCTGGCCCACGATGAGCTTCTATCCGGCCTGTGGCCAGCCTGAAAGTCTCTGGCCCACTTGGCCGAACATGACTGGAACTGTGCTCTGGTTGCATCTGCAGGGTGTTCTAAGGGCCAGAGAGTTTGAATGAATGAGCCTGTTCATTCATTTATTCACTCATCTAAGTTCCATCTTATTTATATAAATTTTATATTTAACAGAAATAAGTTACCCCTGCTTCAGGGTAACTTGGCTTCCACAAGGAGCCTCTTAAATCACCCATCAGTGCAGACTGGTGGGATCCAATGATGCGCATGAGCAAAGTATTTGCGCGCATACGTGGGCTTGCACTGTGCAATCTTTCCTGTAAAATACGTAATATATTTTTTGTTCTCATCTGGTATGCTGGAAGAAAAAACCTTGAAAGACACTTGAATTATTCCTGGCTTGTCAAATTCTGGGACTGGATACTCAGTGGATTCTCAGTGGATACTGATCCACTGAGAAGCTAGTAAGAATTCTTTATTCATGACACATTGGAATTATCCCTTCATGGGGCTTTATAGCACCTAAAGTTCTCTGCTTAGGAGATAAGGTGGTTTAACAGCTATGAAATTGATTTATATATTCATCGTAGACACATCAACTTCCCCATATCCTAATTTATGTATCCTCTCCACAAGCAATGTTGGAATGTCAACACTCACTCCCTGTGCTCTGGAGGTTTAGTCCACTTTCCACTACAGATGAGCAGTGAGTCATCACATTTTAACCCATTTATGCCCACCCCACAGGCGTACACATTTGATCCCTGTTGCATATATGCATTGGGCAGAAATGGCTTTTAATAACTCCCTTTGCAGCACAGCCTAAGAGCATCATATCACCGGCTTCTCAAGAACCATTGATTCATTCACTGTTTTTTGCCCCCTCCTCTTCCAGCCTCAGATCTGATATATCATCCTGCTGACAAGCCCTGGCAGCAGTGCAGTCTCTGTGTGCCAAGACTGGATGCAACCTTGGGAGGTATGACTATACTGTTCTATGCTTTTGTTTGGGATGGTGGAAGTTAGACAGAAGTCCACCACTACTTCTATGAAGGCAAATGGCTGTAATGCAAGAGGAAGATCTTTTGATGAAACATGCTGGAGGCTGAAATCTTGCAAAGAAAATTTGACTAGGGGAACTTGCATCTAATCTAGCAAGGTATTTTTCAAGTTCTTATTTTCGTAAGTAAGACTGTGTACTCCTTAAGCCCTACTGCAGAAGAATTAATGTTAAGAGAGCATGGATGTGCACTTTGCTTTGCAAATTTAAATTAAGACATTGATGGACATCATCAAGGGCAGAAGATCACACATGACTGAAGTTAATCTGTAAGGTAATGGGTATACTTAAATGGACACTGATCATCGAAAAATAAACACAGCAAGGTGAAGTGATCAGCCAAAGAAAAATAGCAGTGATTTTTTTTTTTTAATGTTGCCTGTGATTTCAAAAGCTTGACAGACAGATGTGACCAGAAGCAGAGAGACCTCTGAATTTCCATTTAAGCTATCCATCTAATCTAACTGTCCAGTCAACTGTTAAAATACTTTTTGGGCTGCAATCCTATCTACACTTTCCAGAGAGTAAGACCCACTGAGCGCAATGGCACTTACATCTGAGTAGACATGCATAGGACTGCATCATCAGTCAATTGCAGGTAGTCAATTAACTCCCTGCCTGTGAATGAATGAATTGATTAAATGGCAATAGATTGGAATTCAATTGGAAATTATGATTTCCTAAGTCCATTTTGGTTCCTATTTTACTTGTTTTTCTCCATTTTAACAAAACAGAGTTAACTATTTAGGACCTCATCTTGAAGTCAGTTGAATGACTGACCTACTTTGTGTCACTAATGCCTCTGCCTATTATAGTTATTTCTGAATTTCTCTGTGACATTACGCTTGAGGCAGCTGATAGGTTAGGTTTCTGGATGTCATTTTCTTGAACTCCAGGTGATTTGGGGAGACAGATCATCGAGAACAGTTACTGTGAATGTCAGTTTTATATAACTAAATTGGGGGGAGGGGGGAGCAGTGTGCATGCTTACTTCTATATAACAGTTAAATTGCTAAATAAGGCAGTAGGGAGGCTGATTTCAGTGTTGTGGCTAGAGGGGGTTTGTGTGTGTTGTGTGTGTTTGTTTTAATTCCCACAGGATCATTTGGAGATGTAGAAAAAGAAAATGTGTTTTCTTTCCAGTGTCTGCTCCCATTCCATGGGTAAATCTTCTTCCAGCATCCATCAGTGAGGCCTAAGCGAACAATGGACAGAGAGAACCACACTACGGTGGCGGAATTCATTTTCCTGGGACTGGCCAAGGAGCCAGAGGTGAAGTTGCTCTTGTTTGCTGTGTTCTTGGCTGTGTATAGTGCAACTGTACTTGGCAACCTTTTCATAGTGGCCCTGGTGACACGTGAGCCTGTCCTCCATACTCCTATGTACTTTCTATTGGGGAATCTCTCCTTTCTGGATTTCTGCTACTCTACCATCACAGCTCCAAAGATGCTGATTGGTTTCCTGGCCAGGGTCAACACCATCACTTATGGTGGGTGCCTTTCTCAGATCTTCTTCTTCCACTTGATTGGGGGCATCAAGATCTTCCTTCTCACCATCATGGCCTATGACCGCTATGTCGCCATCTTCCACCCATTGCGCTATGTAGTCATCATGAGCAGGGCCGTGTGTGGTGGGCTGTTGTCAGCCTCCTGGATTGGGGGCTTCATCCACTCCATTGTGCAAGTGAGCATCATCATGAGGCTGCCCTTCTGTGGTCCCAATAAACTAGATAATTTCTACTGTGATGTGCCCCAGGTGGTCAAACTGGCATGCACCAATACCTTTGTGGTGGAATTGCTCATGGTGTCCAACAGTGGCCTGGTGACCTTGTTGTGCTTTGTTGTATTGTTTGTGTCATACTCCATCCTCCTGGCCAAACTTAGAGCAGGGTCTGGAGTAGGCCAGAGCAAGGCTCTCTGCACTTGCATCTCCCACATCACAGTGGTGACCCTGATTTTTGGACCTTGCATCTACATCTACATGCACCCCTTCCACAGCTTCCCCACAGACAAAGCTGTCTCTGTCCTCTACACTGTCATCACTCCCATTCTGAACCCTTTTATTTATACTCTGAGGAACAAAGATTTCCACACTGCCCTGGAAAAATTCAAGAGAAGAAAGGTGAAATTAACTCCTTGACACCAGTCAATGCAATATTCATTGTTCATTATGTATATGGGTTGTTCACAGTTCCACATAGATGATGTGCAAATCCAGTGGCAGGGAGCAAATGCCCCCAGTGCTGCTTCCACACGGTGCTCCAGACCTTGTGAGAAGCTTTGTAAAGCCTTCCAGTTTTCTGAAAGTATTGTTTAAGACCGTGCGGAAGTCTCAGACTGTTTTCCCAGTTGGTCTCAACGTTGCACGAGGCTCCGTGGTGCTGGGTAAGCAGGGGGGCCACATGGTGCAGGGGCTGGTATCATGGACCTTTGCCCCATAGTAGGGCAGGTCCATTACTGTTTAAATTAAGATGTGCTGCTTTTAGAGGAATCAGTTCAGTTTCATTAGTGTCTGCCTTTCTTCTAGGAAGTTCAAGGCATTGCAGTATACATGGGCTTTCTTGGAGATTTCCCATCTAGTCACTAATCAGATCCAAAACAGCTTGCCTTCAGATCTCACCCAGAATCTGTGTGATTGGTGGATAAGCTTCTGTTCATTTTGCAGTAACTTCATTGCCATCATCAATACCACATCACTTTATGCAGTCTTGCCATATAGGAAAATTTCCCTTGGCTCTTGGAGGCCAAATTTTTACAAAAGGGGGGGGGGAAATCTGAACCACTCCCCCCCCCCACAGTTGCCATTATTGGAACACAATAACATTGGAAAAAGTTTTTCTAACTCCTTATTTAATAATTATTATAACGCTGTGATTGGATTCAAAGGAGGACATTTGACCATATGTTGGTAGCACCTGTTTTGTACCAGTGATGTAGAGTGGGTACAAAGCACTAAGTTTGGAAGGGCCTGGAATGGCTCCAAAGGGGAGTGGGAGGGGCCACTTGCATACTGCGGTGGGGCTCCCTGCAAAACTTAGTGCTTTTCACTCCCTCTGGCTATGCCACTGTTCTGTATAATCTATCCTGGGTTATCAATGGGTTATTGGAAGACACAACAAGTGGAGCCTTTTTATCCACATTAGTTCCATTCCATGACTTGTCGCAATTAACAAAAAACATGTTGTGCTAAATTCCATAGAGTTAAGCAAATACACTGCAGCCTGACACTTGGGGCTGGAAGGAAACTAAGGAAGCTGAGCTTTTAAGAGTCCAGTCCTATGTGTTTCTACTCAGAAGTAAGTCCCATTCCAGTCAATGGGGCTTACTCCCAGGAAAGTGTGGATTGGATTGTAGCCTAAATCTCATGCTTTGTTTGCTGGGAAGACTTGCTTGCTGGGCTGTTTTGTTTTGTGTAGGCTGGAGCAGGAGAGCCTGCACCATCTCAGTGGGGGGGGGGGAATTCAGCAAACACTCCTTGGGTTTTTTAAAGCAATCCCCTCTGTTGCTACTGCTACTGCCCCTGCCCCTGTGTGTGTGTGTGTGTGTGTGTGTGTGTGTGTGTGTGTGTGTGTGAGAGAGAGAGAGAGAGAGAGAGAGAGAGAGAGCTCCACCTTGCTGCTTGTGCTCTGGCTACAGAGGTTTTCTGCCCCCCTTCCCCTCTTTAGCCTCTTTGCTGGCTCAGGGGCTCCAAGAGTGTTACTCTTCCTTTGAAAGAGGAGCCTTTTCCATGGCTCCAGGGCTATTTCCCTGCCTGTGCAAGGCGGAGCCTTTTTGCAGTGTTTTGGGCTGCCTGGAAACTGATTGAGAAACCAGCACAAGGCAAAGGAGGCAAAAGTGTGTGTACTTTCAGTTCCCCCCACCCCATTCGCTTTGAGACAAATTCGCCAATAAAAAAATCTGTGGATAAATAGGTTGCACCTGTATATGCCTATAGTGTATTATTCCTGCTAGGGGTTGTGTGTATTCTGTGATTTCATCATTATATGAACATAGAAATTGGGACAGGGTGTACCACTGAGCACACCAAAAATATCAGTTTTTTAAAACCCCGGAGCACTGAACCCTGCAAAAACAATTTTGTTTAGGGTGATTTTTTTGGAAGTTCATACAGCACAGTCCTATGCATGTCTTCTCAGAAGTAAATAAGTATTCAGTGGAGCTTACTCGCAGGAGAATATGCAAAAGATTGCAGCCTTACTCACTAAGCCTGCAACCATTGTTTTCAAAGGCTGCGGGTGCAACTAAATTGCAGGTGAAAACTAGTGAAATTGCTGAAGCCAGGGAGAGGGCTCTGCAGAACATCTGTAGGTGATAGGGAAAGGGCACCCATGCCCTGCCTTGGTCTCTAACCAGATAATCCCACCCAAATTCTGCACCTAGAAAAACAGAATTCTGTAACCTGAAGAAATTGTGCAAATACAGCACTCTGCCTATAAGTAACATGGTTTACAACATCCTATATTGCTGCTTCTGCTTCCCAAGGACAGGGGTCAAAAGCTGTACAAACCAATGAAACCTAACCCCAATGCCACTGGAAATCCTGTGAGCATCTGGGGTTTTACCAGATATTGGTGATCCAATTTGAAGTCTATCTTCACTGCCTTAAAAATGGGGGAGGCGGGAGAAGGAGCTTTCTTAAAGGCTTGGGCATCCTGCACCTAAGCCAGGTCAGCGCTGGTAGCCCAAGTGCTGCCCTGGCAATTGCCACCGTGTGAGTGCCATAAGGCATTTTGCTGCCAGCAGGGATCACACTGAGCCAGTGAAAAGGCCAGCACCAGGCAACCCAGGGCCTCTTCCCCAGTAGGGTGCTGCAAACAAGAACCCGGCAGTAGGTATCTCCATCAGGTGGCAAGGAGGATTCTCAGGGTGGGGAGAATGTGGGGAGGGGCCACACAGAATGTGGGGAGGAGTGGAGGAAAGATCGGGTCTGTAAGGGGGCAGAGGAGGTGGCAGAGCCAAGTCACCTGACACAAACCTCCTGTTTTGCACCAGATATTTTTGGCTATTTTTCAGGGTTGGGAATGACTGTGGCAAATTTGCCACTAGTGTCCCATTGTGGTCCTAGGAACCCTGGTGAGTGGCAGCCACTAGCATTTTCCACCAGCAGTCCACAGAGCAAGGTTTTACTGACAGTGATTTTTAAAAAAATGCATGTAACATGCACATATAAGGGGGAAGAAATCATGTGCTGGGATTCTGTATTGAAACTAATGGCACAGCCATATATTTCAGGCATGAAAGTTAGTGACCTTGGGCCAGCTGCAGTCTCAGGTACCTCACAGGGTTGTTGTGAGGACAAAAGGAGGGAAGGAAGCCTGTCCAGCACACTGAGCTTCTTGGAGAAAGGACGGTAGAAAAATGGGGAAAATAAATTTTTACTTGAAACGGCTCAACAACCAAAAGAGGGGTGTTGAACTGCAACTCGCGACATTTGCACACCTGCTTTTTAAACTATAGTGGGGAGAACCCTATCACTATTATGCACACATGGTGAAACCCTAAAGAAAGCCATTAGGAGCAGAAGAGAGGGTGTTTTGCCAGATTCCCGGTCCAAGTTTCACTTAGAGAATTTATGCCCACTCTAAGCTAATTAGCTCCCCTTCTTTCCCCAACAATGACCCTAGTTCTGCACTGCTGGCCCCCACCACCAGGGTAGCTCGCCTGTTCAACCTGCCACTGGCATAGCTAGAGGGGGGGTGGCGCACTAAGTTTTGCAGGGAGCCTTCCTGCAGCATGCAAGTGGCTCCTCCCCCTCCCCTTGGGAGCCGTTGGCCTCAGTTTCCCCCCTACCCACATGGCTCCCAAGGGGAGGAGCCACTTGCACATTGCAGGGAAGCTCCCTGCAAAACTTAGTGTGCCACCCCCCCCCAGCTACACCAGTGCAACCTGCAGAGGTCCTCCTTCTTCCTCTCTCCTGCCACTACAGCAGCATCTTGGTCCTCAGCAGGTCTTGGGTGTGGCAGCCACACACCTATCTCCAAAGTCCATCTGTCCTTTAGTCAGCTAGTCCATCAGCAGTTCTAATAGTCCATCAGCCATTAGTTCCTCAGTCTATTAATCCTGTCTCCCTTTCTCAAGCTTTCTTCCTTCTACTCCCCACATCCCTCCCCTTCCTGCAGGTGCTGTTCTTATCCCTGAGGGCCCTATTGCCTTTGAGTAGCTGCAGTTGTGCAGCACACTCACTGCAATCTCAGGCCCTGCTGTGAACCCCATGCTTGCCTGCCAGAGCAAGGGGTCCCTGTCGACACCACACCCTATCTCCTTGAGGGATCTTGCACAGTTCCATTACAGAGGACAGGAGAGAAGAATGACTTCTAAGGAGAAGCCAAGAGGGGGAAAAACATGAGAGCAGGTCGGACATAGCCAGATTTGTTGCCATCATTGGGTTTGTCTGGGGAACCCAAAGACAGAAAGGGAACACTTTGGGGTACAGGGAAGGAAGGAAGAAGGAAGAATTTGTGGGGAAGAAAGGGGCAGGGTGCAGCAGATCAGGCTTCAGCTGGCAATGGTTGCCTGAATTGAGGGCTATAGACAAGAGTGAGCCCAGGAACAGGTCATAGAACACTTCACCCACTCACAGAGGGGGAGTTAATCACTATTAGCCAGTGCCACAGAGGCCAAACTCTTTTAACCCATGTCACAGAGGCCTCCAAAGAAGATCCACCTTGAAGGACCCAATGGATCAGTCGGGGGGTGGTGGTTTTAGGAAAACTTTGCTTCTTTGGAGGCCCCCATTTTGGCCAGAAAAATGAGTTACAGGGCTCCTTACTGGAATTTGTTAGTTAAGTTATTAACTAACAAATACAAATATATTTGCATGACATCACCCACTCCGCTGCTGGCTTCGGAAATGCTGGAAGTATAATTGGAAGGCTGGAGGACACGGTATTTGTAATTGGCAGGATAATGCTTATTTCTGTGCTCTGGTGAAAACCTGCCTGGGAACAATGAGTGGGTGACCTTGGGCCAGTCACTCTCACTCATCCTTGCCCTACCTCACAGGGTTGTTGTGAGGGCAAAAGGAGGGAAGGAACTGTGTGAGGGACTGTCTAAAAATGTGAAAAATAACTAAATAATAACCTGACTTCAAGCACCTTCCTAATGCTTTTCATGAAAACTGATAACTTCGTAGGCTAGAAGAATCAGTTGACTACATTCTGGTGCCTGAAGGAGAAAGTCACAAGGATGCCCCCCTGAAATATGATAATAATAACCTAATGACTTAATTTCCTGCCCTTTAAGAATCCCACCACCCTCTGCTTGTTGAAGGGCAAAGCAAAGGAACACATTTCAATCCTCAAGTTTCTAATGCTAAGGCTCCCTCTTGTGGTCAAAGGTTGCTATGTGCTCTCTTCACCCTTCATAAAGTCAAAAACATGGGGAAAGATCAGGCAGGAAATTCTGAGAAGAGCAGGCCAAAAGGCATGCTGTTGTAATGATTCTGGCTGCAGACCCATTGCCGTTGTCATATCTTGCTGTGACTTCCAGTTGCCTGGGGATCTTCTCCTTCGGTGCCCCACTGGGAAACCCAAACTGTCATTTTAATAATTCCCCTTGCAACCTACCTCTTGCCTGGTGGCTTCTCATGCTCTCTTGGGTCCTGGCAGATCCAGAACTTCCAAACCCATTAAGCCATTTCTTAAGCCCAACGTTGCATATAGGCAACAGGGACCAAATGTGTACACCTGCGGGCCAGGCAGAAATGGGTTTTAAGATCCTTGCATTTTTTAGAGTAAATTATATGTCCTGGGGAAGGTGTTCTGCTAAGCAGAGCAAGCATTTAGGTGGCAGAAAGAGGCTGCTTTCCCTTCACAATCCATTGTAGCTGGTAGGTGCTAACTCAGGCTTTGCTATTTTAAGATAACGCAACTGGCTCCAGGGAGTATGCTTTCTGCAAACCATTTCAGAACTCCCTCCCTCTACTACTCTGTGGAAAATACACTGAGATGGTGTCTGTTTTTATTTTTAACTTTGAGTTTTGCATCTTTACTCCGACAGTGGAAGTTGGGCTTTAAAAACAAAGAAAAGCGTGACTATAGCGTGAATATTCTGAGAGTAAAGTGTGATTAAATAACAGCTTCAGCAGGAATTTCCAAGCAGTTCCTGTGCAATTTATTTCACGGATCAACTGTAAATTTGGTTTGGATGTGCTGCCTTTCTCCCCCTGGTCATTTTCATCTTAAGCCAGCCCCAAAGTCTCATCTAGTCTCATCTAAGCCTCCTGAAAGCTTGCTGTCTTTTAATGTATGGGGGTTCTGTGCTTTTAACAGCCTCACGACAAGGAGAAACCTAACAGGTGCAGCTCTTCTCAGCATGGAGAGACTCAGGTGTATCTAGAAATGGGAACACTGAAGGACATTCATATTAGAAGAGCATACATTTGAGGCTCTCTCTCTCTCTCTCCCTCTCCCTCTCCTGTCCACCTTCCTACTTCTTCTACTGGTCCTCTCTCTTTTGAGCCTGTCACTAGATGGATGAGTATGGGCCCAATCCTCCCCAACTTTCCAGCACAGATGTAGCTGTGCCAACAGGGCATGAGCTTCATTCTGCTGAGGAAGGACAGGTGCTTAGGCCTCTTCAAGGTAAGGGAATGTTTGCTCGCTTACCATGGGGCTGCATTCTGGCTGCATCAGCACTGGAAAGTTGGACAGGATTGCACCCTAAGTGGATAAGGGCGCAATCCTAACCCCTTATGTCAGTGCTTTCCAGCATTGACATAAGGGCAGTGCAGCTCTGAGGAAAGGAAACAAACCTTCCCTTACTCTGAGGAGGCCTCCATGAGTGACACTCAACTGCAGGATGCAGCACCTGTGCCATTGGCACCGCTATGCCAGTGCTGGAAAGCAATGACATAAGGGGTTAGGATTGTGCCCAAAGTAGATGAAAGTGCACCATTCTTTCATGCCCATTTTCCCACTATTAATCTGATATTTATCTCCTCTTCGACCATTTCGTCCTTCTTTCCATCCAAACCCCTTTTCCCATCTAGGTCCACCCACTTAAACCTTACTCCAGGGATGGACAGTGGCACAGGCAGAGCCATACTGGTAGATTCACCACCCCCAAAGTCGGAGGGTGAGAGAAACAGTTCCGAAGTGACAGAGTTCATCCTGATGGGGCTGTCTCATGAATGGGGAGTTCAGCTTTTCCTCTTTGCCCTTTTCCTGCTCTTCTACTTGATCGTTCTTCCAAGCAACGTGCTGATCATTATCACCATCAGGAGTGACCCCCACCTCAACTCACCCATGTATTTCCTGTTGGCCAACCTGGCATTCTTGGACATCTGGTACTCCTCCATCACTGCCCCCAAGATGCTAATCGACTTCTTGTCTGAGCGCAAGATCATATCCTTTGGAGGCTGCATCGCTCAGCTCTTCTTCCTCCATTTTGTGGGCGCCTCCGAGATGTTCCTGCTCACCGTCATGGCCTACGACCGCTATGTTGCCATCTGCCGTCCCTTACACTACACCACTATGATGAGCCGGCGACTGTGTATCATACTGGTGCTCATCTCCTGGGCTGGTGGCTTTGTCCATTCCTTCATCCAAGTCGTGCTGATTGTCCGTCTCCCTTTCTGCGGCCCCAATGAACTGGACAACTACTTCTGCGACATCACCCAGGTGCTGAGGATCACCTGCGCGAATACTTTTGCTGAGGAGATGGTGATGATTTTCAGCAGTGGACTCATCTCTGTTGTCTGCTTCGTGGCCCTCTTGGTTTCCTATGCCTTCCTGCTCACCGTGTTGAAGACGAACACCGGTGAGTCGGCCAGCAAGGCCCTTTCCACCTGCTATTCCCACATCGTTATCGTCATTTTCATGTTTGGCCCTGCGATTTACATCTATGCCCGACCCTTTGACGAGTATGCCCCTGACAAGGTGGTCTCTGTCTTCCATACCATCATCTTCCCACTCCTGAACCCCATCATTTATACCCTCAGAAACAAGGAGATCACAACTGCAATGAAGAAGGTGGTCCTCAGATACCTTCTCTGCAGGAAGTGAAGACAGCAGAAAGCAGATGTCCCAGGTTTTCCCTTATGGCTGAGTAAGGGAATCCCTAACAGCCATTTTGGGTTCATCCTCATAACCAAGGGTGTGCAAACGCAATCTATTTTAATAGGGAAATGTCACCAGGAATTCCAGTGATTACTTGTACTTAATATTGATCTTCCTCTCCCCTACAAACACAGCTGCTCTCTTACACACATGCACGTATTATATAATTGAGATACAAGCACAGAAAAATATGTCCCATTTTCAGTTCTTAAATTATCAATGATTATATCCTGGCATCCTCTGCTGGGTACCCATGTCTAAGAATTAGAGAAAAAAAACAACTAGCAATGATGTTTTCACCTTAAAACTGATATAACCTGGTTAATTTCAAGGAAAATCAACTATGTTTTGTCCAAGAAAGTTTAGTGGCATCCCACATAAAATGTTCCCTGACCTAGAGGTTTCTTATTAACAAATATTTGTATTTATAGAGTATATTTTAGTAAGTAAATATTAAAGTGTACATATTCAGGGTCAAAATGCACTTTGAAAGTGTGTTTTCCTTTTTAAAAAAGAATGGGGGGGGGTTGTGAAATATGGCACTATGGTGAGGATAGGGGGACTTTGTTATGTAGCTCCCATTGCAGTCACATTCCAGCACTGTTTTCAGTAGGGAAAAGTTTCAATTGGCTTTCAACTGACATTCTTCTCTTACTGTGAATAGTGGCCTGCGTTGGTAGTGAGTGGGAAATTTTAATGCCTCCTAACCCTGCCACAGTTACATTACATTTTACATGCTCCCCCCATGCTCTATTATTTTCTAAAGAAAATAAAAACATGGCCAACACACACATTCAAAGAAATGTGGTCCTTTGATACTAGAGGCCGTGTTTCTTTCACAGCCCACAATCCAAGGAAATCTCTGCTTCTTTAGCCATGTTCAGTTGTACATCTCCATGGGAGACAAATGTGTGAAGACTTCTCTAGAACATGCCAGTGACACAGGCACTTCACTCCTATCCTCCTGGGATCAGCACTCATCTACCGTGATCACAGGGAATGTTATCTCCTCGTGATTACCACTCTGGAAAGTTCTGGAAGCTCTCCTCATACATGGTCATGTTGCTCATGGCTTGGGCAGGGGTGAAGCCAAGCACCCACACTGTCAGCACATCTGAGGAAGTTCGCTCCCTGTGGATATTAATGGCTGAACAGGGATTTTATGATGGAAACCTCCTTCTGTCCTGTTGAGAACTCCAAGCTTGAGAACTGTCCTGTTGAGAACTCCAAGGTCTTTCCAATACCAACATCTAAGAGTTCATCACAATACAACAGGTGACAACCATAACACAGATATATGTCAAATGAAAATTCCAAGATCCCTTTGAGTGGCATCAAATTCCTGAAGGACCACAGGAAACATTTTTTGTCCGTAAGCAACTTGCTTGCCCAAAACCTCCCTACTATTTACCTTGAAAGGGAGAAGAGTCAATTCAGCATGTGTAGTCCAGGTGAACTACCCCCCCCCCCTTCTTGGAGACATAAAGGGCACTGGGTTTTGGTTGCAGTGAAAGACATGTTCATACATCTCTAAACCTGAGTATGTCAGTTATTCAAATGTTATTTATTTTGCCTCTGAGAAAAAGGTCATTAAGTTCTTCCACTACATTAAAACCATGTTGGTTCCGGTATGAATCCTTGCTTGGTTGTGAAATGCTCAGTGGGTGATCTTGGGACAATTACTAGTGTGGCCTGTCTCACAGGTGGTTGTGAAGAGAAAACAGGCAGGGGAGAATCTCAGATGCCACCCAATGCTCTTTGGGGGAATGGTGGGATAACAGTATAATAAAGAAATCCAACAGCCCATTGATATGATTGGTAGTGCCTTATTTCATACATTGTTTGTTCTCTTCTTTCACTTATAACCACAAAGTAGGAAAATGGTTCCATACCCTACTTAGAACTATCATTCCTCATCTATTCACAGGCCCCACAAAAATATTTCGGAATCCCTTGTTAAAATAATTCACCAGAAAGATATGGAGTTTGTTGAATGTGTCTGACAAGAGGGGAGGAGAAAAAGCTCACACAAAAGTTACATAAGAAGAGCCCTGCTGGATCAGGCCAAAGGCCCATCTAGTCCATTCCTGTGTCTTACAGTGGCCCACCAAATGCTCCAGGGAGCAAGTCCAGCTTCCTGTATCTCACAATGGCCCACCAGATGCCTCAGGGAGCACACAAGTCAACAAGAGACCTGCATCCTGGTGCCCTCCCTTGCATCTGGCATTCTGATGCAGCCTACTTCTAGAATCAGGAGGTTGCACATACCCATCACAGCTTGTAACTTGTGATGGACGTTTCCTCCAGAAATTTGTCCAATCCCCTTCTAAAGGCATCCAGGTCAGCTGCCATCACTACATCCTGTGGCAGGGAGTTCCACAGACTAATTGCAACTTTATTGTTCTCCTCATGCAGCAGCACTCCCAAAATGGCCACCAATGGAGCCAGAGTTGCTTACCTGGGACAAGGGGTATGTTGCAACCGTTGCCGTTGGTAACCTTCAGTCCTGAAAGACTATGGTATCGCGCTCTGAATGGTGGTTCTGGAACAGCGTCTAGTGTGGCTGAAAAGGCCAATTTGGGAGTGACAATCCCTTCCACACTGGGAGCAGGTGCAGTCTGTCCCTGGTCTGTCTCCCTGGCTATGGGCCTTCCTTCTTTGCCTCTTTGCCTCAGACTGTTGGCCAAGTGTCTCTTCAAACTGGGAAAGGCCATGCTGCACAGCCTGCCTCCAAGCAGGTTGCTCAGAGGCCAGGGTTTCCCACTTGTTGAGGTCCACTCCTAAGGCCTTCAGATCCCTCTTGCAGATGTCCTTGTATTGCAGCTGTGGTCTACCTGTAGGGCGCTTTCCTTTCATGAGTTCTCCATAGAGGAGATCCTTTGGGATCCGGCCATCATCCATTCTCACGACATGACCGAGCCAACGCAGGCGTCTCTGTTTCAGCAGTGCATACATGCTAAGGATTCCAGCACGTTCCAGGACTGTGTTGTTTGGAACTTTGTCCTGCCAGGTGATGCCGAGAATGCCTTGGAGGCAGCGCATGTGGAAACATTCAGTTTCCTCTCCTGTTGTGAGCGAAGAGTCCATGACTCGCTGCAGTACAGAAGTGTACTCAGGACGCAAGCTCTGTAGACCTGGATCTTGGTATGTTCCGTCAGCTTCTTGTTGGACCAGACTCTCTTTGTGAGTCTGGAAAACGTGGTAGCTGCTTTACCGATGCGTTTGTTTAGCTCGGTATCGAGAGAAAGAGTGTCGGAGATCGCTGAGCCAAGGTACACAAAGTCATGGACCATGACATGTGTTTTCTTCAGGCTGATCGTCAGTCCAAAATCTTGGCAGGCCTTGCTAAACCGATCCATGAGCTGCTGGAGATCTTTGGCAGAGTGGGTAGTGACAGCTGCATCGTCGGCAAAGAGGAAGTCACGCAGACATTTCAGCTGGACTTTGGACTTTGCTCTCAGTCTGGAGAGGTTGAAGAGCTTTCCATCTGATCTGGTCCAGAGATAGATGCCTTCTGTTGTGGTTCCAAAGGCATGCTTCAGCAGGACAGTGAAGAAAATCCCAAACAAGATCCCCGTAAAAGAGCCATTGTTCATCCTCGGCAATTTCAATGGTAGAGTTGGTGCTGATCATAGTTCGTGGCCCACTTGCATAGGTCAGTTCGGCACTGGGAAGATGAACGAAAATGGCCAACGCCTGCTAGAGTTTTGCTGTCATCACAGTCTCTGTGTCAGCAACACGTTCTTCAACACAAAGCCCCAACATAGAGTCTCTTGGAGACACCCAAGATCAAAGCACTGGCACCAGCTCGACCTGATTCTCACCAGATGCTCCAGCCTTCCCAGCATCAAGATCACACGCAGCTATCAGGGTGCTGCCTGCGACACTGACCACTCCTTGGTGTGCAGCAGAGTGAAACTGCAAACAAAACGACTGTACCACACCAAAAAGAAGGAAGACCTCGCATTGATACCATTCGCATTGATACCCGGGATCAGAGAAAAGTGGAGGAATTTGCACAGGCGCTTGAGGAATCTCTTCCAGGCCTGGCCGACGCAAACGCATCCAACATATGGGAACATTTCAAGAATGCCGTTTACAACAACGCCATGCCCATATTTGGCAAGAAGACCAACAAGACGGCAGATTGGTTTGAAGCCCACTCTGAGGAGTTGACACCAGTCATTGAGGAAAAGAGGAGAGCTCAAGCAGCATACAAGGCCTGTCCCAGTGAGCGCAACCTGCAGGTCCTCCGAGCTGCTCGCAGCAAAGTCCAGCAGACTGCCAGGAGATGTGCTAACGACTACTGGCTCCAGCTCTGCTCCCAGATACAGATAGCAGCTCACCTGCGCAACTTCAAGGGGATGTATGACTGTATCAAGCAGGCCCTATGTTGCAAGGCAGCCCACAAAGTATAGTGGTCCAGCTCATGCTGGCACAGTGGCTTTCACTGGGAAGGGAAGTGGGGAAGAGAGGGTAAAGCTTGGTAAAGAGAAGGGAGTATTTGGTTACCAGTCCTGAGTGCCAGCTTGGCACAATGGTTATTGAGTACTGACCGGAGTGGGATGTTTTACACAACACCAGCAGATCAATGGACAATAAAACTAGCAGAGTGATACCAAAAGGGGGAATGAAGAACCCTCAGGGGTCCTGCAACCCCACCATTTATTCCCTTTTATCCCACAGAAACCTATAGGTTTATATTTGTGGGGTGGACTCTTCAAGGAACCCTCTTCTGTGACTTAATGACCCCTGCTTGCTCCCCCCCAGCCCTATGTGGGCGCTGCTAGTGTTTTGCACCCTACCAAAGGTACAGCCGCTATCTCTGGAGGTCTGTTGCTTAATTCAGATGGTCTCCCTGGTTCAGTTTAGCCATGGAGCCGTTAGGGTTGGAAACCTTTCTGTTGTCTCACTGTGTTTACTTCAGATCAGGAAATGCTCAAGGTGTGACTTTTGTTCACAGGGTCAAAGTCACCCAGAGTGGGGGGGGGGGGTTTGACTGCACAAGCAAATTATAGGTGTTGCCCTCCTGTCACAGTTGGTGCTTTGGGCCCCAGTGGGCAACCTGAAATCCAAGTAGAGGGGGCCCAGGGTTCAGGTTACAAGCAATGCTGCCTGGACGAGTTCTCTCTGAGACTTGGGCTGTAGGAGGGCTGTCTTATATGGGCCTCAGACACGGTCAGGATGAAGATTTCATCACCCTGCTTCCACCTCAACAGTGGGCGTTCTCCTGGAGCATCACTTGCTGCTGCTACTCGGGCCAAGGCCTACCCAGACTGAGCTTTCCTCCTAGGCCAGGTAAGAATTGAAATAAAGACAGCCCCCTGAACAGTCTTCCTCCCTCCGCCCTGCCCAAATAGTGCTCCCTCTTGACCCCTGGCTCCCTCCCCCCCTCTCATATCCTCTCCCTCATATCCCCCTCTGGGATATGCCCCAGGGGATATCCCTCATGCTGCATCACCACAGCTTGGCCTGTAGCGTGGCTGCCGAGCAAGTGCAGCCCCCTCACGGCTCCCCTGCTGCAGCCGGAAGTGAATGGGGCAGGTGACGTCACAGGTGCTGCTAGAAGAGGCATGCCTCAAAACGCTTTGTGCCACCTGGGCCAGCAAGTTAACTCATCCATTGCTCTCTGGTGGTGGTGCAGCCCAAGCCCAGACCCCTGCAGGCTCCAAACACCCATCAAGGACACCACTGAGTGAGGCCAGAGCGGGGTAAGGCTGGGCAAACCCAGGCACCTCCTTTCATCTTATAGGACCTGAAACCTCTTGCCATCAGTCCAATCCTAAAGACCCGTTACTGGTTCGGGTTCTGCTTTCCTCTCAGGCACCCAATGCCACCTACACATGTACTCAAACGTGTCACGCAAATAAAAGAAATAAAAGGGTTGTCAGGCAACAACTACCCAGATCCAGGGACGTGCGGTGGGTTGGAAGGCAGGTGAGACAGGGCCTCTCCACCAGAGTCCTTCGAAAAGCGCCATGTGGGTTGTGTGTGCTTGCACACCTCACATGCAGCGGGGCTTTTCGAAGGACTCTGTTGGGGAGGCTCTGCCTCACCTGACTCCCTACCCACTGCATGTCCCTGACCAGATCACAGAAAGAGGTGACAGTGACAAAAAAGGTGAGGGGACCCGTGTCATGAAAGCTCCCCCCATGAAGCTCTCGCTTTTCAGCAAAAAAATTACAGTTGTGCACCACTTAATATGTTAACAGGGGATACGTTCTCCTATCCCTCTTGTTATGTGATTAGGTCACTAAGTGAACATTCAGGCCAATCTAGTGCCTTTGTTGTGTTAACAAACACTGCCTGCCAGACACTAGCTGGCTGCACAGGCTACTGGAGACAGATTGCTTCACCTTTGCATTAAGAGCTTCTCTGTTATGTAAACAGGCACTCTGCTGGAGGCTATGGGAGACAGAATTGCCACATTAAAAGCATCTTTACTGTGCTTTGACGACCGCCATATTTGCGGTCCATTGTTAAAGGAAAGGTTGTTAAGCGGTGCACACCTGATACATGAAAACTTTGCTCAGTCCTGTAGTCCACTCTTTTGGTTTTTGTTACTGCAAACTAACTACGGATGATGCAGAGGTGGAGCTGGCTTTGCTTCTGGTAGTAAGTTCTCCAAGTTTAGAGCTCTGAATTCCAGGGGGGATCTCAGAGCAGTAACTTTGCAAAGAAACTCCCTCTGCAACCAAGATGTCCGTAGTGCCAGTTTGCCTTGTCAAGATCCAAAGACATAAACCCAGCAGAGTTTTTTCATTGCTCTTGCTGGCTTCATTATACTAGGGAAAGAGGATACAAAGTCATCAAGCCACACCGCTCCTCATTTCAAGAAGTGATTGACTGGGGACACGGATCCTCTGGAACACCGAAGTAAGTAGAGAAAAGGAAAGCCTGGCAGGGCTGATATGAAACAAATACGCTGAGAGAGAGAGAGAGAGAGAGAGAGAGAGAGAGAGAGAGAGAGAGAGAGAGAGAGTGGTGGTGGTGGGGGGATTAATCATTTATTTATTATCTATTAATTAATAACTATTCAACTATTAAATAAATAAATAGATGATGGTGGTGGTGGTGATGATGATGATGATGAAGATGATGATGATAAATAAATAGATAATGAAGATGATGGTGGTGGGGGGTGATGATGATGATGATGGTAATAAATAGATGATGATGATGATGATGATGATGATGATGATGATGATGAAGAAGAAGAAAAGGCTGGCCCAGGCAGACAGTGCAGTCCCGGGGGTCTTTTCCCGCGCCCGTGGCAGGGAGGGGTCGTCCTGTCACCTGTCCGGGGCGTCGAGGACCGGCCAGGCCGCCCCCGGTACGCGTCCGGGGCGCGGGCGCAGAGGTGGGCTCAGAGTCGGGGGCGCGCCCCGCCCCGCGGAGTGGCCCTTCTGCTGTGCCCGCGAGGCTGAGGCTCGAACCAGCCAGGGCGCGAGCATTTTTAATAAGATACACACTGAGCATTAATATTGTGTGGGGGGGGGGGGGCTTCCATTTCCATTGTGCCTGTTGCGAAAAATTATTCTGTGGTGGAAGTTTACGTAGTCCTGTTGATGTGACTTTGGATGAACAGAAATGGGAGCCATTTAAAGAAAAATAATCCACTGTAAAATTTAAGAACAAATCCATTTCCTAACAAAGCACATGCTGGTTGAATATCCTACACCTCCAAATGTTGTATCCACTTCTAATTCAATGCCATTTCATTTTTAAGTCATCCTGTGTCTGGGCACATTGATCCTGATGTTGGTGTTAAATTGCTTGTTGTACTTCCTTAACTTAAAGACATATGCTACAGTTTTGCTCATTATATTTGTTTGTATTTCTAGACTGCTCCATTCTTAAGACTGCAACCAGATCACATCTCTTTTTGGTGTGTGTGCAATCCATAAGAACCCAAACTTCCCAGTATGTCCCATTTTTCCTTCCTGTTCTGCTATCTCCAGTTTGGTCCTCAAAAATTGCACCTTTTTAAAAAGAAGTTCATGCTGTTGTTTGATGGTCCTTAAGAGAAGCCTCACACTATCCTTCTAACCAGGCATAATTCATCCTACTGCTCATCCTTCATTACTGAGACCATTATTATTTTGATAATGAATTTGCACACTTGCACTCTGACCCAGCCACACATTCACCTCCAGAAGGAACAAACCATTATGAGAAAAATACTGTGTTCCACCCAAAACAGCATCTCCCATGTGGCATGTTCTACCTCCCTCTCCATAATGTGTTAACGCATTGTGCGTTTAATTCCAGAAGATTCCATTTCTCAAAAAGGGGAGGAGAATTATCAAAAAGAAGCTGCAAGGAAAAGAATGTTTAAATTGTTTTTGGAAGGTTTGAAGCTGCTTAAATACATTATAACAGCAGTGGGTCCCCAGTCCATTCATTCATTCATTCATTTTTTTTTTGTGGTGCATAAAAGGTTGAAAACACTGCAGTAAATCATCTACTAAAAACTGTCATTGCCATAATACTTGAGCCCTCTGGACCAGCCCTCTGGTCCCCGTGTCCATTTCATCCCTCATCCTCCTTGCCACAGGATGTGGTGAGGGCACCTGGCCTAGATGCATACCTTGAAAAGGGAATTGGACAGATCTGTGGAGGAAAAGTCCATCACAGGTTATGATGATGGGTGTACCTAACTTCCTGGTTTTAGAAGTAGGCTGTGTGAGAATGCCAGATGCAAGAGAGGGCACCAGGATGCAGGTCTCTTTTTATATTGGGTGCTCCTGTTTCTCTGCTTGTGCCTCTTCTTTTGTACTCACGGACAGAACCTCATATTTGTCTCTGTTGAATTCCATCCTGTTGCTATGGGCCCAATGATTTATGATGCCTACATTTACTGTACATGGAGGCCAAGGAGGCTGTTATCTGGAAGTTATCTGGGATGTGTATTTCACCTTTACAGGAAAAATGGGGAGCCTGAAAGGAAACCAAACAAGGGTCAGTGAGTTCCTGTTGGCAGCTATTTCCCCAACGTGGCAGTCCCAAATCACCCTTTTTGTCATCTTCCTGCTGGTCTATTCAACCACACTGGTAGGAAACACCCTCATCATAGTGACAGTAATGTCTGACTCTCGGCTACGTACGCCCATGTACTTTCTGCTGGGAAACCTCTCCTTCCTAGATATCTGCACCTCCAGTGTCACCGCCCCCAAGATGCTGATGGACCTCTTGGCTGTGAAGAGGAACATCTCCTTTGATGCCTGCATGGCTCAGCTGTTTTTCATCCATGTGGTTCTGGCTGCTGAGATGTTCCTCCTCAGTATCATGGCCTATGACAGGTATGTGGCCATTTGCAAGCCTCTGCACTATCCCAGTATCATGAACAGGAGCATCTGCAGCTGGCTGGTGGCAGCTTCTTGGACTGGAGGATTCATCCACGCCACAGTCCAGACTGTCCTCACCTTAAGACTGCCATTCTGTGGGCCAAACCAGGTGGACAACGTCTTCTGTGATGTCCCACCAGTCATTAAGTTGGCCTGCACTGACACCTATGTCATAGAGCTCCTCATGGTCTTCAACAGTGGCCTTATCTCCACCACTTGCTTCATCATCTTGGTGACTTCACCATCCTGGTGAAGATCCGTTCCCCTGAAGGACGGCACAAAGTCCTCAGTGTCTGCGCTTCCCACCTCACCGTGGTGACCTTGTTCTTTGGGCCCTGCATCTTCATCTATGCCCGACCTTTCTCCACCTTCTCAGTAGACAAGCTCGTCTCTGTCCTGTACAACAGCGTCACACCCATGTTGAATCCTATGATCTACACCTTGAGGAATAAGGAGGTTAAGTCAGCCATGAGAAGGCTGAGAATCAAGGAAGTAACTTCAGAGGGGAATATGACAGTGTGACATGCATGAAAAGGGAAGAGCCTCATCTCTAAAAAATTTACCTTCCATGAGGAGATACTGACTAGGAAGTGGTTGCCATATAGGGTAGAATCAGTTTCATTCAGTAAATGTGATCTAGTATGTTCTCTCCTAGATTTGAATGTTCTAGAATGTTCTCTTCTATATTTATTATGTAAATTCTAATTCTTCCTGGGTCATACAAACAGAAGAGGAAGGTGGAAAACTGATCTTGGGCATGGGCATTGCCACCAAATAAAAATACAAAAATAAGTGAGAAACAAAAATCTGAAAATATTTTAATCTGACCAATACAAAGGCTTATTGGAACAAATTATTTGTGTTTTTTTTCAATCAATCAATCAATTGAGCAGCCAGTCATCATACTAAAAAGGCAATGGACAAGAAACATGCCATTACAATAGTTTCAATCAATGATATAAAAATTATGACCTGCAACATCAGCTCATCAGTGGTTAGAGAGAAATTTGCCTTTTTGATTTACATGTATTCTAGATGCCAGCACTTACAGTAAGGTTGCGGGTGACATAGGGTGCCAAAACAAGGAATGCTCAGAAATATCTCCTTGCTCCCAGAAATCTAGATGTTGGGTAAAGATTCTAACAGCCCAATCCAAAGGAGCAGTGGGATGGGGTGACCAGAAGGCCAATGAGAGGTAAATAAATGCCTTTTTTACTTTCTCCTTGGTAGGCCTTCTAGTCACCTATGGGTAGAGGTGGGTGAAAGCAGTTTTATTTTTTTGCAGATTTTGGTGTTTTCCAAAGGTAGAAGGCAAAAAGCATGTTGTGTGTTTTTATTCAAATTTTACATTAAAAATATAAATCATGATCTCTTTAAAAGTGTACTAGGCTACTACAGTTTTAAAGAATTAAATAAATAAATAAATAAATAAATAAATAAATAAAATAAACACCAAATAAAACACCCTCTTTGCAGATTTTAAAGGTTTTTTGTTTTTTTTTACAAAAATGAGAAGTACAAAAAGTGGTGTTAAGTGTTATGTGTTTTAATTTTGTTATCACCATTTTCACCCACCGCTACCTATGGGTCTTCTTAGATCCATACCATCTGTCATTCATCATTGGCATCTTTCAGTCTTGGAAGACTATGGTGTTGCGCTCTGAAAAGTGGTTCTGAACAGCATCTAGTGCAGTTAGCGTAAGTCCAAGGAGAGGAAAGGGGCAGACCTGGGCTGAGAAAGGGGGCAGATCTGTTGCGTCCCACTGCTGCCAAGATCCACACCCACAAATGAGTACAATACTCTGGGAAGAGTGTTGGTTTTGATTTTGGTTAAACATATACAGAATTGGGTAGCGCAGTCTGGTTCTGAGATTATAATGGAAATAACAGGGTTAAAACAGGAAGTCCTTTGAAGTCAGAATGTCAGGCTAGGACCATGAAGATTCAGACACAAAATTCAGTTTAGCCAGGAAGTCTACACCACAATCTGGGGCCACTCACTATCTTTGTCTAACCCACCTCACAGGGTTTTTGTGAGGATAATGGGAAGGGTGAGGAATTACATATGCCACATGGATGTCCCCACATATGGCTGCATTAGGCATGATACACCTTGATCTATGTATGACTGCCAGGGTCAACCCAAGGACTCCTGATACCTGAGGCTACATACCAAATGTTGCTTCCCCTTACCAGGTGATGTACCAGCCTCTGCCCCTTTCAATGTTCTTGCTCAGCATTCTCACCCCCCACCACATTTCCTCTTCTCTCTCTCTCCCCCTCTTTCTTTCTCAACCCAGCGAGTGAAAAGAAAGGAGAAGCAGAGCAGACAAGTATTCAGACAGAGATGGACACCACCCCCCCACCAATCTCCTGCCCAAGACGACCATTTCAGGTGGCCTCATGGATGGGCTGTTCCTGGGAACTATCCCAAATTCTATGCAGAGGTGAAAGTATCTGCTATTTCCCACAATGGCCAGTTTCGCTATTGACAGCAACAAGAGGGAATCCGTGAGGTTTTTGGTAGCCCTTTCACACATTCAGTGAACCCCATAAGGAGGAATGGGAAAATGCCTGCTCATCGTCCATGCATTCAGCTGCAAGTCTGAAAAAGAGCCCTGCGCATACAGTTGTACATGCTGGCAGCCTTCACTGTGTGATCAAGAAACCTGTTTTTCCATCCCTGTGGTTTTTTATCTAATTTTTTTTCCAACCAGCTGGTTCCCAAGTTAATAAAAATACATGGATGGCAACCTTCAGTCTCAAAAGACTATGGTATAAGCCTACAGCACCTGGTATTCCAACAGGTGGTCTCCCATCCAAGTACTAACCAGGCCTGACCCTGCTTAGCTTCCAAGATCAGACAAGATCAGGCATGTGCAGGGTAACAGTTACTATAATAAAAATACAATAAATAATACAAATACAAAATACAAATACAAAAATACAATAAATAAAAATACAATAAAGCCACAATCAAAACCACATTTATTATCTGTCAGTGAAAGGATTAACAGGAAGACGTATCTGGAGATAGTTCTGCCTGTTGTCAACAATGGCCAACCAGTTGCCTGCACTAGAGCTCTCCGAAAGGGCTTGATCGAGATAGCCACTCTTCTTGCTTGTTGAATCAGCTGGGACAAGCCTGGAAGGAAGTCTTAAATGCAAAGTGGGGTTGCCTGTCATAGATCTGGTCATAATCAGGACAATAATGCTGACAGCAGAACATACCGTAATCAATATCCTGACAACAGAACTTCATTTGGTGCTAACTTTTTAATTAGACCCTTGGGACAAATGGCAAGAGCTGCATGGCAGGGCACAGAGTGTCCTCGAGCACCCCTCCCTCCCTCCTCCCCCGCCCCCAGCTCGCAGAGGGCCAGAAGCTATATAGTGACAGGGAGAAGGAAACCTTGAGCTGCCAGAAGGACAGCCTGCCAGCCCTTTGCAGGGAGCAGGAGGTAAGGGGCGTGCTTATCTCCAGGCTTTGTCACTCTTTGCATCTCCAGTGCTCCCCTACCCACCCATCTCCTTCTTGCTAGCCAGTGCAGGAAAGGTAAAGTGTGTAACAGGGTTTTCTGATACCCTTTTCAGCTAGACAGACTCAAACTTTGGTGTGTAGTCTAAGGGCACTGGGTGGAATTCATAGATCCCTCTCCAGCTCCTGGGAGTGGCTGGTTGGTTCTGTCCCACTTCACTGCCATGGGTGTGCCTGGGGGCATGACTCTCGATGCATGACTGTATGATTTCTGTCTGCTGTTTGCTGTAGAAGGGAACCCACAGTGCAGAAGTAAGCCCCATTGAACTAAGTGGAACTTACTTCTGAGAACTAAGTAAGCCCCATTGAACTCAGAAGTTCTAACCCCATGTCAGAAGTAAGCCCCATTGAACTCAGTGGAACTTACTTCTGAGTAAACATACATAGGCTCATGTTGTAATTGTGATAGAGGGGAGCTTGTGTTTGCATTTGAGTTTCCTGCCATGGATTCACAGACTCTTTGTGGAATTTATCTTAGCATTTGCTGTCTGTAAAATGGACAAGTGTGTTCTAGAGTTTTTATCTCTGTGCTCAATCTCTGGGCCTCATTTATTCCTGCAGTTTTGATTGGTAATGTGCTTATTTTCTGAAGTTACACACACCAGTAACTCTTTGAACAGAGGCTGTATGTTTGTGTCTGTGTGTGTGTGTGTGTGTGGGGGGGTATTTCTCTTCTTTCATTTATTGCCCTATTCCTTCCACTAACTTTTGACTTCAGTTAACATTTGGATTTTATAAAATTACTGCTCACGCTGGATATTGAACACATGGCACAGCTAAACATCTGGATTTTCTCACTGAGCATCCACTAAGAAGTGAACTGCAATCTAGCTGGACCTCCCAGCCATACGTCTCCTCCTGAGCTTAATGATTCTTTGCATTATAACAAATTCTGTCAAGAGTTAGGGAAAAAAAGATGTAGCATTTTCTATTTCTGCATCTCCGCCACTATTCCACTGCAGGTCTGTGCACTGTAAGGATGGACCATGGAAATCATACAGTAGTGACAGTGTTCGTTCTCCAGGGACTGTCACAGAGATGGGAGCTGCAGCTGTTCCTCTCTACTCTCCTCCTCTTCTATGCCATCATCCTTCCTGGGAATATCCTGATCATTGTGACTATTTGGAAAAAGCCCCGTCTGGGATCCCCCATGTTTTTCTTCTTGGCTAACCTGGCCTTGATGGACATCTGCTACAGCTGCGTCACCCCTCCAAAGATGATGGCCAATCTCTTCTCTGGCTGTAAAACTATCTCCTACCAGGCCTGCATGCTTCAGATTTTTTTCATCCACTTTCTGGGTGCAGCTGAGACCTGCCTCCTTTTTACTATGGGTGTTGATCGGTATGTAGCCATCTGTCTCCCATTGCACTATGCCACCATAATGACCAGACCGGTTTGCTGGACTTTAGTGATAGGCTCCTGGTCTGCAGGCTTCTTGCACTCCATGATCCAGGTTATTCTCATAATCCCACTTCCTTTCTGTGGCCTCAATGAGCTGGACAATTTATTCTGTGATGTCACCCAGCTCATCAGGCTAGCTTGCACCGATACGTACTCCCTGGAGTTCGTCATGTTTGTGAATAGTGGTCTGACCAACGCAGCATGCTTCATCCTTCTCCTTATCTCATATGGAGTCCTGATGGTCAAAGTGAGGAAGGGCTCCATTAAAGGAAAGAGCAAGGCTTCCTCCACTTGTGTCACTCATATCATCATCGTCTTCATCATGTTCAGTCCTGCTATCTATATCTACTGTCATCCTTTCCAGGACTTCCCCTTCGACAAGGTGGTGGCCTTGTTCCACACTGTGGTCTTCCCCTTGATGAACCCCATGATCTACACCCTGAGGAACAAGGAGATCAAAGCTGCTATGTGGAGATGGATAAAGAAGTGAAAGTGAAATGAAGACAGATAAAGAAGAGAAGTCAGCTCTTTGGAGGGAGCAAGAGGTAAGGGGTTGCTTCATTTTCTCTCTCTCCTTTTTAATTTTATTTCTTCTCCTTGTTCCTCTTCCTTTCTTGTGAGCCACAACTAGGGGTTCCAACTCAGAAGCAATGCCTGGATATATTTATTTTTCCATCATAGTGTACTGTAAAGTTGAAAATTCCTGGAGGCCCTATTAAAAGCTCCAGGATTACCTGGAGAGTGATGCTGATTCCTGAGGACTTTAGGTCAATCCAGGAGGGCCAAGAAAAAGAATGAAGGGGATGAGCATTCTATTCCTACACCTCAAGATAGATAGATCTTCCTTCCTTCCTTCCTTCCTTCTTTCTCCACTCAACTTACAAAAATCTTTATATTTGCTGTTTTTAACAGTGCAAATGATGACTTGACAATTATGTACATTTTTATGAGTGAAAAATTCAAAGAATAAAATGTATTTTTTCCCCTTGGGAGGACCAAATTTTACAATATAGATTTTTTTTTAATTGCTAGTTTTTAATGAACAACGTATGTGAGTTTGTATGTACCCGAATCTGTTCTGTGATTCTTTGGTCACAAAGCATGGAATTTACTGTAAGACGCAGTATTTTCAGAACCTGTGGCATTTCTCTCTTTGAAATGCACATTTCATGCAGGTTCCTGTGTGCAGGTATTGTTGGCAACCTTCAGTCTCGAAAGACTATGGCAGGGGTGCTCAATAGGTGGATCGCGATCTACCAGTAGACCAAAATGAGGCAAAATGAGTAGATCGCGAGTAGTTGGAAGTACATACCTTATGTCAAACTATTTTGACAGCTGAAAGTCCTGCCCCTTTTTACCAGAAATCCCACCCCCTAAGGGGTTCATGTGTCCCCTCAAACAACTCTCCCCAAGACCGTCGACCACTAGGGAGGGGTTTTGTAGCACCCCGACATTTGGTTTGGTGGGAAAAGGAGCCCCACAAAAAGTATTGGAAAGGGTTTCATGTGACCCCTCAAACAACTTTTCCCATTACCACCGACCACTAGGGAAGGGTTTTCTAGCATCCCGACATTTGGTTTGGTGGGAAAAGGAGCCCCCCAATAAAGTGTTGGAAAGGGGTTCATGTGACCCCTCCAACAACCTCTCCCATTACCACCGACCACTAGAGAGGGGTTTTGTAGCACCCCGACATTTGGTTTGGTGGGAAAAGGAGCCCCCCAATCAAGTGTTGGAAAGGGGTTCATGTGACCCCTCAATCAGCTCGTTCCATCACTGTTGACCAATAGGAATGGAATTTGTAGTTCTCGGACCACCGCAGGGACCAATAGGGAATGGGAACAGGCCTGGGCATGCCCTCTGTATTTTAAGGCCCTGGCCTTCGGGGGGAGGGAGAAAGCTGATCAGCCTGATGCAGCCATGGCCTCCCCTCTGAAAAGCTCACCCGCTTTGCCTTCTGGGACCGAGACTCCCCAGTTGGAGTGCGAATCCCCTGCTAGGGAATTGACCAAGATGGAGAGCCCCGAAGAAGAGAAGGAGAACGTGCTGCCTTCTGAGGGGGGGGAGACCCCGGTCAGACCCGCGGATTCTCAAAACTACGTTCGCAAGCTATTCAAGTTGGAGATCTGCGATGAGCCGGAGACCCCAGACAGACCCACTGATTCTCAAAGCCTACCACAGGCACCTATGAAGAGAAGCAAAAATGTAGGCATTATGAGGAGGAGGAGGAGGAGGAGGAGGAGGAGGATGACGTGTTACCGTTTCCATCTTTGAACCTGGTTTACCAATTTGCAATGGAAGAACCACCTGTACCTAGAGAACCTGAAGGAGAGGTAAATTATTGTGCTTGAGTGCATACGTGAGTGTGTTGCCTGAAAAGTAAAAATCAAAAAAATACTTATTTGTGTTTTTTTTTTCTGTAGGCTATTCCAAAGAAGGACGCTTTCAAAACATTACAAAACCTATGTCTGAAAGTAAACCACAGAATGTGGAACACCTTCTAAATGTCATCAATTGCCATGACCCAACTGAAATCTAACCATAAAGGTGCTCTCATGATTACATCATCTTATTCACTGACAGGTGAAGACAGCTCTGAAGTTCAAAGCAGCATTAAGTATAACTGGAAAATGGGTGTATAATATTCTGTTAAAATACTAAATGGCAAGGTGTTGTAAAGTAATAGCAGCAGCTAATAAATAATGTGTCCCCATCCAACATATTAAACTGTCTTATACTCAGTCAGACCATTAGTCCAGTATTGTCCACTGTGGCTTGCTTTGGCTTTCTAGGGTTTCAGTCCTCAGGGTTCTCAGTCCTGACTGGTATGGACAGGGATGAACCTTGTACTGTACTGCTGAGCTGTGGCCCCTCCTCCCATCATCACAACACTTCAGATTTATCCAGGCAAATGAAATAATTGCAATGTATGCTGATCAGGTTTACCTGAATATTTTATTATTACTTGTAAGGGGCAGATATTGTGGTAGTCTCAACCTTATAAATATTGTTTTAGTATGCATGATGTTTTCTTCAGCTTTGAAACTAATGGACATTGTGGCAGTAGTTACAGGTTAGAATTTGACCCCCAGGTGGGACAAAATAATGTTCTAAAGCAAGGGTGGCCAACCTGCAGCACAAATGCTACTAGTGGCACACTGACTCTTTCTGATTGGCATGCATGAAGTTGCCATATATTTTTGAAAAACTTTTAAATGATAACAAAGAATTATTACAAAAAATAGCAAAGAAAGAAAACTGCAGTTTACAGTTTGCTTGCTTTCTTTGCTACTTCTTACACAACAAACCTTCAAGTTTCTAATGCTGCAGTGTGCACACTAAGAGTGGCCACACCTACTGTGCTTGACTTGCTTTGACTGAAAAACAGGCAGTAAGGTAAGAAAAGAATTTTGAATAGGAGAGAAAGTCAATAGGGCAAATGCTAGAGAGCTGCATTTCACTAACAGGCATGTCACTTGCTTACCCAAGAAGTCTTGGGGTGGGCTGTGGAAGGCAGCAGGGGACAAGCGGGACAGCGCAGAGATGACCAATGAGATCAGCAAAGGCCAGATGGCCCAGCTGTGTGGAGATACTATCTTTGAGAAAATCAGTCACAAATAGGTCCTGGCTAAGTTATCATCTTTGATAACAAGAAAGTGAGCAAGCAGAGGGGGGCTGGGCTGTGCAGAAGGGGAGTGAATACATGTTATATAGACTTTGAAATGGGTTCCACAAGGCCAGACTAAAGGTCCATGCAAGCTGTCTTTCTGGCCTCATCAGCAGTCAGCCAGGTGTCTTTGGCAAGCCCCAAATAAGCAACAGCATTCTCATGTTTTTTGCTCCGTACCATCTGGTACTTGGAGACATACTGCTCTTGAACTTGGAGGCTCTATTTAGCTAGCTTGATAATCACTAAAAAAAGACATTAAAGTGGAGTGACATGTTCAAGATTTTCTACATAAAAAGTGGCACATCTTGTGCTGCGGGTTGGCCACCCTGTACTTAAGATTACAGTGTGGGTTCTTTGTTTCCTCACAAAATGTTAATTTCCACCTACTGATTAAATCTCTGCCTACTAGTTTCCTTGTATCTAGAGTTCCTCTTTTTAAATTTCCGTTGCTGCTTTTATATTATGAAATAGCTGTTTTATATTTGAATCTACTCTTATATTTTTAATTTTAAGTGTTTAATTGTTAAATATTTTTATTCAGATGTTTTATCTTCTACATGTTTTACTTTGATGTTGAGTATGAGAACAGTGGTATATAAATCTTTTAAATACATATCTGTCATTGTATTTTTAATTATTTGTATCTTTTTTTGGAAAGCAATCCCAAACTGACTTGAACTAAGTATTTGCTGAAGTTCACCTGTGGCTCACTATTCTCTTTGTATCTCTCCGTATCTAATGAGAGCATAAATATGAAACAAAGCAATAACTTCCCCTCGCCTGAACTTGTCTCCCATGCCATGACACACATGTTGATTACATGTGATTTGACTGTGCCTTCTGACAAATTAATAGCAGGGCTTCATATTACAAAATGTGACACAGATTTGGATGCAACACAGAAGCCCATAAATAGAACGCACAATGCTAAAACATGGTTATATGCTTGATTAGATGCAAACCTTGGACTCAGAGGCTCCCTCTTCCCTTCTGCTTGGCTAGCAGGGAGGTTTAAAGCTTCTGATTTGATATAGAAACATGATCAGACATGATTATTTATTCATCTACATGATTAAATATTTGTGGTTATCTTCTAGTTTATGTTCATATCAATATTTGTATAAACAAATACTGATGTATATAAAGCTGACACTAGAATGGCTGGGAACTTGTTTTGTTCCTCTAATACAGTGATTTTCATCCTTTTTCATCTCATGGCATTAAAATTGTCAAGCCACACCCATCAGATTTTTGACCATTTAGAAGGTACACCATGTTACCAGAGGGGGGCTCACATCCCCCATTGGCCCTACTAATAAATGACCTTCCCACAAATTTCTGTGGCACACCTGTGGACCACTCGCAGCACACCAATGTGCCATGGCACAGTGGTTGAAAATGGCTGCTCTAATATTAATATACTAAAAGTAATATATTTACTATATAATAATAAATAATATTGTGGAAATATTTGTTCCAGTATATTATTTGTTGACATTTAATTCATAAAATAGGCAACGGAGTCCATGTACCTTTATTTGTTTGATTTCATACCGGATCATTTTGTGAGTGTCAAGTGGATCATCACTTGCTGGAACCACCTTTTCACTTGAAATTTTTTGCTCTAATCACTGTAAGAAAATGAAAAAGAAATGTTAATGGCAACAAAACGGATGTTTTCTTATTCCCTTGCTTTTTATTTAGTGTTATACAATACTAGGATTATAAAGTACAGCTACTGTGCTAACATATTCAGTACTATTTATGTTTTTCCCCCAAAGCAAATAACAGAATCTTCAACACCAGAGTTTGAATGGATTGCTTATCTGAATTTCTTCACGTTTCTGGAAATGCAGTCTTCTCTCAGCCAGACACAGGTCAACAACTGGGGGTTAATCCTGAAGGATTGCATTCCAATAACTTGGAAATTTTTCAAACTTTTTGACATGTGAAACAGAATTTGGGGTCTGTTTTTTACGTGACTTCTTTTAAGATTTATGGTGTGAAAATAAAAACATACTAACTTACCAACATTTTTGTTTATTGTATGGGCCTGGGAAGAAAAAACTAATTGGAATGTCCAGAAGTGAGGGGTACAGAGATTTTTCCTATAAAAGGGGACACCTTATTGTGTGTGTCAGAACATCTCTCAAAAAAGGTTGCAGTTCTTTTTGGTAAGCATATTGCTCTCTCTCCTTTGCCTTTGGAATTTGTATGTGTTGGGGCGTGTATGTGAATCTGATAGAATTAAATATTGCTTCTCTCTATCAGAATCTGTATGTCAGACTGCTTTTATTCAAGGTTTGTATTTTTCACTCTGCAAGTGCTCTGGGGCATTCTTGGTCTGAGAAAATCTTACACCTGTATCGCTGGCTGCATAATTTTGTATGATTGTACTATGCCAACCAGCATGTCTGTGTGAAACTTGCCTCTCTCTCTCTCTGTGTGTGTGTGTGTGTGTGTGTGTGTGTGTGTGTGTGTGTGTGTGTGTCAGAGGCCTAATAGGCTGTCTTTAATTCAGGGTCTGTTTTGTTCACTCTGCATGTGCTCTGGAGCATTCATGGTCTGAGTAAAACTTCCATATGCTGGCTTATTCAGGAAATATGCTTTTTCATGTGTTCTGTGTTCCTGTGTGAATCTGTTAGAAATAAAAAAATGCTGCCTTTTTTCATGAGGGGGAGATGGTCAGGCTGCACAGTTTTTTTTTGGAATGTTCCTTTTCACCTGTATGATTTGAATTTTGGTCTTCCCAAGGCTAAGGAACAGAGGGCAGTTCCTCTGAGGGTGTGGGGGATGTGATTCAGTACTAGTTTGTTTCGTATGTTCCCCCCATCACCAGAACTCCCCAAATCCACTGCTCCAACAGGTTGATTCCAACCATTTTTCTCCCAACAGACCCGTCATGCTGGAGGCAGAAAACTTCACCCTCTTCATTAAGAACAGCATCCGCTTTCCACTCTTCAATTTTGAGAAGTGAGTCACTAGAGTGACTCTAGAGTAAGAAACTCAAGCTCACATTGCATTTAGTAGATTTTTGGTGAACTTTGGTTAAAAACAACCTGCCAAAAAGTCATCTGCCACAGAAATGCCCCATGGCTGATGTGACTTATTCCCTGGGGATTGTTGGAGGCCCTGTGTGTCAAGAGAAGGAAACTGTGGCACAGACCAACAATAGCTGTGCTGCAGCAGCAGTTGTGTCTTATCAAGATAAAATGTATGTTATATATGTTCAGCATATATGTTGAACCAGAGTCAACCGCTGAAGGATCAGATCTCCATCAAATATGCTCTGATCTGGATAAAGTATCTGGATAAAGTATCCCCCACACCCTCAGAGGAATTACCCTCTGTTCCTTAGCCTTGGGAAGCCCATTTTGATCTGGATAAAGTATGCATACATTGTAGAAGGTACCACTAAATGTCTCTCTTGATCAAGTGCATTTGATCTGAGCTCTTGACCAAGAGTCAACTGTTGCCAAAGAAAGTAATCATTCCTCCCTTTGTTATCAGTTTGCATCTTAATATAATAGCATAATATAATAATGTAGGCCACCCACACAAGAGAATTCTCAGCTTCAAGGAATATTTGCCCACAAACAAAAAAACTCTGGGTGAATGGGACAGTATGATTCCACTGACCACTTTTCCAACTCTGTTTGAAGGTATACAGTGTGAGCAATAGTATCTTACTTTGAACGAATCAGGGATTGGGCTCTCCAACCACTTACACAGGTACAGAGTCCATCTCTGCAGGGCACCAACCCTGGATCTCACAGGTCTGGGAAGTGGCACTGTAATTAACACAGCGGCCAGTCAGTATCCCTGTAGAAGGAAACAACAGCCTGTCATGCCAACATTACAGTAAAAACCAAAGTTCAGTGTAATATGAAGCTACCTCTTTTCTCAAATCCTTTCAATGAATTTTGTGTCTCAGATACGGACACTATTTGCAATTCTTCAGTTCATGTTAATATGCCTAATATAGCCCTTAGCACTGAACACATTTGCTCACCCACAAATTAGACCACGCTTAAGACCAAACCATCAGAGATCAGAGAGAAACATCATGCATACTAAAATAATATTTATAAGGTTGAGACTACCACAATATCTGCCCCCTACAAGTAATAATAAAATATTCAGGTAAACCTGATCAACATACATTGCAATTATTTCATTTGCCTGGATAAATCTGAAGTGTTGTGATGATGGGAGGAGGGGCCACAGCTCAGCAGTACAGTACAAGGTTCATCCCTGTCCATACCAGTCAGGACTGAGAACCCTGAGGACTGAAACCCTAGAAAGCCAAAGCAAGCCACAGTGGACAATACTGGACTAATGGTCTGACTGAGTATAAGACAGTTTAATATGTTGGATGGGGACACATTATTTATTAGCTGCTGCTATTACTTTACAACACCTTGCCATTTAGTATTTTAACAGAATATTATACACCCATTTTCCAGTTATACTTAATGCTGCTTTGAACTTCAGAGCTGTCTTCACCTGTCAGTGAATAAGATGATGTAATCATGAGAGCACCTTTATGGTTAGATTTCAGTTGGGTCATGGCAATTGATGACATTTAGAAGGTGTTCCACATTCTGTGGTTTACTTTCAGACATAGGTTTTGTAATGTTTTGAAAGCGTCCTTCTTTGGAATAGCCTACAGAAAAAAAAAACACAAATAAGTATTTTTTTGATTTTTACTTTTCAGGCAACACACTCACGTATGCACTCAAGCACAATAATTTACCTCTCCTTCAGGTTCTCTAGGTACAGGTGGTTCTTCCATTGCAAATTGGTAAACCAGGTTCAAAGATGGAAACGGTAACACGTCATCCTCCTCCTCCTCCTCCTCCTCCTCCTCCTCATAATGCCTACATTTTTGCTTCTTCTTCATAGGTGCCTGTGGTAGGCTTTGAGAATCAGTGGGTCTGTCTGGGGTCTCCGGCTCATCGCAGATCTCCAACTTGAACAGCTTGCGAACGTAGTTTTGAGAATCCGCGGGTCTGACCGGGGTCTCCCCCCCCCTCAGAAGGCAGCACGTTCTCCTTCTCTTCTTCAGGGCTCTCCATCTTGGTCAATTCCCTAGCAGGGGATTCGCACTCCAACTGGGGAGTCTCGGTCCCAGAAGGCAAAGCGGGTGAGCTTTTCAGAGGGGAGGCCATGGCTGCATCAGGCTGATCAGCTTTCTCCCTCCCCCCGAAGGCCAGGGCCTTAAAATACAGAGGGCATGCCCAGGCCTGTTCCCATTCCCTATTGGTCCCTGCGGTGGTCCGAGAACTACAAATTCCATTCCTATTGGTCAACAGTGATGGAACGAGCTGATTGAGGGGTCACATGAACCCCTTTCCCACACTTGATTGGGGGGCTCCTTTTCCCACCAAACCAAATGTCGGGGTGCTACAAAACCCCTCTCTAGTGGTCGGTGGTAATGGGAGAGGTTGTTTGAGGGGTCACATGAACCCCTTTCCAACACTTTATTGGGGGGCTCCTTTTCCCACCAAACCAAATGTCGGGGTGCTAGAAAACCCTTCCCGAGTGGTCGGTGGTAATGGGAGAAGTTGTTTGAGGGGTCACATGAACCCCTTTCCAACACTTTTTGGGGGGCTACTTTTCCCACCAAACCAAATGTCGGGGTCTACCTGTAGGGCGCTTTCCTTGCATGAGTTCTCCATAGAGGAGATCGTTTGGGATCCGGACATCATCCATTCTCACAACACGACCAAGCCAACACAGGCGTCTCTGTTTCAGCAGTGCATACATGCTAGGGATTCCAGCACATTCCAGGACTGTGTTGTTTGGAACTTTGTCCTGCCAGGTGATGCCGAGAATGCATCAGAGGCAGCGCATGTGGAAAGCGTTCAGTTTCCTCTCCTATTGTGAGCAAAGAGTCCATGACTCGCTGCAGTACAGAAGTGTACTCAGGACGCAAACTCTGTAGACCTGGATCTTGGTATGTTCCGTCAGCTTCTTGTTGGACCAGACTCTCTTTGTGAGTCTGGAAAACGTGGTAGCTGCTTTACCGATGCGTTTGTTTAGCTCGGTATCGAGAGAAAGAGTGTCGGAGATCGCTGAGCCAAGGTACACAAAGTCATGGACAACCTCCAGTTCATGTGCAGAGATTGTAATGCAGGGAGGTGAGTCCACATCCTGAACCATGACCTGTGTTTTCTTCAGGCTGATCGTCAGTCCAAAATCTTGGCAGGCCTTGCTAAAATGATCCATGAGCTGCTGGAGATCTTTGGCAGAGTGGGTAGTGACAGCTGCATCGTCGGCAAAGAGGAAGTCACGCAGACATTTCAGCTGGACTTTGGACTTTGCTCTCAGTCTGGAGAGGTTGAAGAGCTTTCCGTCTGATCTGTTCCGGAGATAGATGCCTTCTGTTGCAGTTCCAAAGGCATGCTTCAGCAGAACAGCGAAGAAAATCCCAAACAAGGTTGGTGCAAGAACACAGCCCTGCTTCACACCGCTTCGGATGTCAAAGGGGTCTGATGTGGAGCCATCGAAGACAACAGTGCCCTTCATGTCCTTGTGGAAGGATCTGATGATGCTGAGGAGCCTGGGTGGACATCCAATCTTGGGGAGAATCTTGAAGAGGCCATCCCTGCTGACCAGGTCGAAGGCCTTCGTGAGATCTATGAAGCCTATAAAGAGTGGCTGTCGTTCCCTGCATTTCTCCTGCAGGTGTCTAGTATTATGGCAAGTATTACTGGCAGTCATAACATAGTTCTGGGTAGATGGGCAACACTGTGAAGTGGGAGGGGGGTGGAAGCATAGCACCCAAAGTTGAATAGGACCAAGTTAGAGTTGAAACCTCAACTTGGGGGTTGTTGTCTTTAAAAAAATCTCTCTCAAGAGCAATGATTTCTGAAGTTTTTGGCTTACCAAGAAAAGTGCTTCCTAAGATCATGTCATATGAAGGTACAGTTGTCTCTTGTAAGATGATTACAAAATTAGACCACAACTCAAAGAAATCTTCCTTATGGCTCCCTCTTGTCACACTTTGTGCTTTGGGTCATAAGTGAGCCAAGTCCTTTTATTACAGTGGATGGCAAAAGTCTCCCAAAGTTGTAAGCTGATCTGAACATCTGAGGGCCATTTCACACATGGCAAAGATGTAAATCTGTGTGTTGATTCAAGTGGAAACTGCAGCTAATCCAACACTCTGGCAAGGGCATTGCTGTAATTCTTATACATAGCCCACTAGATGTTGGTGGCTGGATTTAGACTATTGAATATCAGGTCCTATCCAAGAATCTGGGATATGCACAGATATTTCCATAAAATGGGTGCTATTCCAACTACAACTGCTTTCTGTAGCAGGTGTGAGTGATTTCATTTACACCTATGATCCTCAGGTGTTTTTCTGAGTCTTTTAGTTTGTGCCTAGAGGGCCGACAACACTTGGTACAATTTTAGCCTCGACTTCAGTTTGCAAATCTTTATATTTCATGACTCTGTTCTGTTCTTTCTCTTCAATCTTGCATCTCCAGGTATTGCCATATCTACTATTAATAGTTAACATATCTATAAACCACTTTAAAACAAAAAATATTGTATGGCTATTCGATATAGAGCAGGGGTGTCCAAAGTTTTTGGCAGGAGGGCCACATTAGCTCTCTGACACCGAGTCGGGGGCCGGGGGGAAAAAAGAATTAATTTACATTGAAAATTTGAATAAATTTACATAAGTTTTCATAAATGAATATATTAAAGATGAAATTATATGAATGAATGAAGGTCTTGCAATAGCTCAAGGCCTATAAAAGGCCTTGCACAAAGCAAGGCTGGCCTTTCCTTTGCTGCCGCTGCTGCATCACAGATGTGAAAGAGCAAGCAGTGGAGGGAGCTCTCACCCCACAGCTCACACGAGAGGTCAAACAGTCGCCCTCACGCTGAGAGCAGTTGCGTTGGGCCAGTGCTGGCTTCAACAAATCTCCGGAGGGCCAGAGGCTCATTGGAGACTGGGGGCTCCCTGAGGGCCGCATTGAGAGGCCGCGAGTGCCGCAAGCGGCCCCCGGGCTGGGGTTTGGGCACCCCTGACATAGAGAAACAGGATTTGCAAGATGCAGTCCATAAGTCTTGTTCACCTCCATACGTAGGTCGTTCATGGCCCTCTGATTTGGGTTCAAGCTATCTACATGTGTTCACCTCAGATTCGTAGAGCCTTTACGCAGGGTAGGTTTAATATCTTACCTATAAATGTACTAAGAGCAAGATTTAATAGACCATTGGAGAGTCCCCAGTCATGTTCTTGCAACCTGACCTCAAAAGAGTCCTTGACCCATGTACTTTTGCTTTGTATCAACTATATTGATTCATGCCATCGATTTCTATATCCATTCCTGGAAAGCTTTCATGGTTCAGATACATACTTGGTCCGGTACTTGTTGGATGGGAGAAATGGAGACTGCTTAAAAGAACAATAATAAGAGGCCCAGCGGAAGTGTATACGTGGATCTGGTGGTGGATCTGGTGGTGATGGCATCTGCTGGATCCTCCAGGAGCAGCTTCCCCACCGCCTTTCTCTCCTTCGAAATATAGCAGCTGAAGAGCCGGTGCAGGTCCAAGGAGACCCACTGCAGGGCAGAAGGCCAGCTTTGAGTTAAGGACATCCACTGTACATACCACAGTTTTTTTCCCCCTCTTGGTTATTTGGTTACAACCTTTGACAGAATAACAGAATACAGATAATTTAATCCAGTTTGTTGCATTGTATTCAGCATTAAATTATCTCTGTAATAACATTTTAATTTATGCTGTTTGTCTGAAAACAACAGCCATCAGATCTCATCTATACAAATATTCCAAAAGGGAGCCAGAGTTTTAGCCACTAGTCTACTATCCTTGAAAAAGAACTGAAAAAAGCATTCGTTTATAGGCTCAACTGTTTAATAAGGCCCTTGGGGACAAGTGGCACACCAGGGCTCAGCCTGCATCTCCTCACCTCTGGCTCTCCCAGGGCCAGAAGCAAGAAAGCTGTGAGGATCAAGGCCCCTTGTGCTGCTTGAGGGAGGCCTTCTCTTTGGAGGGAGCAAGAGGTAAGGGGTTGCTGCTCTCTCTCTCTCTCTCTCTCTCTCCATTCTTTGATCTCAAAACACAAGCATGGAATTTAGGGTATGATGCACTATTTGAAGGACCTGTGGCAGTTCTGTTTTTAAAATGCACATTTCATAAACTGCATATTTCTGGGCATTATGGCTGTGAATCTACACTGTGGATATAGCAGGGACGTGCGGTGGGTGGGGAGGCAGGTGCGGCAGAGCATCCCCACCGGAGTCCTTTGAAAAGCGCCACTGCCGTGTGAGGCACTCAAGCACTCAGCCCACATGCTCTGCATGGGTTGTGGTCTGGCCCTCCTGCCAAGCATAACACGGATGAAGAGACAGACAGGAACACCCGGCTATGCAGAGGCCATTTTCTGTCTTTAGCACGTACTGATGGTACATTGAGTAGCAGTGATTTATAGCATAGGATGGGCCATTGATGGGCAGGAAGTTAAGTGAAAGAAGAAAAGGTAGCCTCAGAAGACAAAAAAATACAGAGTGAAAGGTGAGTCTCAAGCTGGTAATTTATACACACAATTTTTCTCAGGAGCAGAGAATTCTGAAGTCCTTTTCTTACAAGGAAATGATTTCTTGAAATGTGTTTGCTAGAAGGTTATGTCTTCAGAAGCACCAGCTGCAGAATAAATCTTCCAGAACGTACCACCTTGTGACGCCCCCCTCTCTCATATGTGTGGGGGGGGGCACCCAAGACCCAAGTTGTTGGATATTGTTTGGAGGAATTTCAAGATTTCCCACAAGTTAGATGGCTATGAAGAGGAAGACACTGCCAATCCCAGTTCTCTGAGGAGTGCTCTGAATTCATAACATTGCCTTTCACATGGAGCTGAAGTTGGCTCCTGGTGATTAGAGATCATTACGTAAGTGGAATGCCCAGACATAATTCTCCTAGCTAGCCCACCCACTGATTCCATGTATCTCAAGGTGTATAACGCTGACAATGCTGTAGCTGAATCACATGTTCGATTGCAGGACTATGCACTGTAAGGATGGAGCAAGGAAATCACACAGTGGTGACGGAGTTCATTCTCCAGGGGTTATCACAGAGATGGGAGCTGCAGCTGTTCCTTTGTGCCCTCCTCCTACTCTTCTATATCATCATCCTACCTGGGAACATCCTGATCATTGTGACAATATGGAATGACCCCTGCCTGGGATCCCCCATGTTTTTCTTCTTGGCCAGTCTAGCCTTGCTGGACATCTGCTACTGCTGCGTCACCCCTCCCAAGATGATGGCAAATCTCTTCTCTGGCCACAGAACCATCTCCTACCAGGCCTGCATAGCTCAGATCTTTTTTATTCATTTCCTGGGTGGGGCTGAGATATTCCTTCTAATTGCCATGGCTCTGGATCGCTATGTGGCCATCTGCCACCCACTGCGTTATGCCACTGTAATGACCAGGATGGCTTGCTGGACGATGGTGGGAAGTTCATGGGCCGGAGGCTTCATGCATTCCATTATCCAGGTCTTTTTCATCCTTCCACTTCCCTTCTGTGGCCCCAATGAGTTGGACAATTTCTTCTGTGATGTCACCCAGTTCATCAAGCTAGCTTGCACCAATACCTACATGACAGAGTTCATTATGTTTGTCAGCAACAGCCTGGTCATTGTCGTAGGCTTCATCTTCCTCCTCATCTCCTATGGGGCCCTGCTGGTCAAAGTGAGGACAGGTTCCAGACATGGGAAGAGCAAAGCCTCCTCCACATGCATTTCCCACATCATCATTGTATTTATCATGTTTGGTCCTGCCATCTACATCTACTGCCGCCCATTCCAGAACTTTCCATTTGACAAGACTGTGGCCTTCTTCCACACTGTGGTCTTCCCTTTGATGAACCCCATAATATACACACTGAGGAACAAAGAGATCAAAGCTGCTATGTGGAAATACCTGAAAAAAATATAGAATTTGAAGGAATGAGTCACAGAAAACCAGAACATACTAGGAAAGGAAGGCTTTGCTTTTTCAAAAATGTTGTTCTTATGTTCAAGATTCTTGTAGTGGAGAGTCACACACTAGTGAGTGTCTGGTAACTCTGCAGAAACTCTGTTAGAGGTATGAAATGTGTGGTTGAATCATCTCCACCATGAAGTGCTTGTTACAAATTAATTCAAACAATAGACCCCCAGCAGGCCTCCAGACAGTTCTGGGCTGTGTTGGACTATTTGCAGCAGTGACATGCAGTGGGTGGGGTGGCAGGGCCCCCCACTGGAGTCCTTCGAAAAGCGTCATTGCAATTTGAGGTGAGCAAGCGCTCACAGCACACGTGCAAAAGTGCATGGGTTGTGTGTGCTTGCGTGCCTCACGCGGTGGCGGCATTTTTTGAAGCCTCTCCTCCCTCCCCACTCATCACACAGTCCTTGTGTTACAGTAATAATGCCATATGATTTACTCAGTAACTGTAATTACTTGCCAAGATTACCAAATCTCAGCATTGAAAAAGACTTGAAGTGTATATATGTTGCATTCCTTAAACATAAAATGTGGGATATGCTCTCTCATGATGATAATAATGAAGAGTATTCATAATAAATAAAATCATACAAGAGTTCAGTGTAATATTCAATCTATTCTATGAGTCATTTTGAAAAGCAATGTTAGGATTGAGTGTTTATGCCAAATAAAGGTTTTGATGTTGTTGTTGTTGTTGTTGTTAGGATTGAGCAGGCATAATCTGTGGAGAAACCTCCTTTTACAGAGTATTTCATGTTCAACCAGAGCTTGCTTGAAAGCTGTGACTGATGCTGAGGTTGATCCACATCCATCACTCATGTCTCTTGGTAACATCTCATTGGAGCAGACATATGGCGGAATGTCACTGTGCTCAGCATTTTTCCATTCACCACCATGCAGTAGCCCATGAAGTAACATGGGGGGGGGGGAGGAAATGCTACACCAGATGGCATCACATAAGATGTTTGCATCACCAGATGTGACCAGGAAATGTGTAGGAAATGAGGCAAACCCACCTCACCGGGATATTGTGAGACTAAGGGTGCAATCCTAATGCGCCCTTGGGACCCCGCTAGTCCCTTGTGCCTGCCCAGGAGTGTCACAAAAGTGCCATAAAGCACTTTTGCGCCACTCAATGGGCAGATAGGCTGGTGTACAGATGTGCACTAGCCTCCCTGTGCCGATGCGGGCCCCAGGGAGAGGGTGAGCTCAGGGATGCAGGGGTCTGGGGAAGGGCATGGGGACGGCAGGGAGGAGGTGGGAGAGAGGTGTTTTGGGGCGGGAGGAGGGCAGGCATTCCCAGGGGTAGTCAGATGGGGAGCGGGATGCGGGCCATGATCCAGTGGTTATGCCGGATCCTAACCCCATTCCCAGGCGTCCCAGTCCCGAGTTGCTCCAATTTGTGCTACCTCTTAAATTGGTACAGATTGGAATAGCCCCATTGGGGCTGCTGTGGCTTTACCCAGGTAAGGGGTAAGGGGAAGCAATTCACCTTGCCTCGGGCTGAGCCACTTTCAGACCTGATGCCTGCTTACCTGTCTCAGACCCCCCTCCCCCAGCCAAACCTGTAGCAACCATCAATACAGTGAAACAAAGAACCAAAATGGGGGCGGAGGCAAGAAAAACACAGGAAAAGCATGAAATTAGGGGAAAGCTTTTCTGCTCATTAAGCTTAAAAGAATTCACTGCTCAGCTATCAGTTGGCAATTCTTCTTGGCAAACTAACAAAGCATCTAGCTAGCTAACCACAGACATTGGCGAGAGATAAACTTTAGAAGGCAACACATATTTTAGTTAGATAAAGACAAGGCTATTCCTTTTTTTTTTTAAAGTAAGGAGGAGGCGAGAAGAAGTAGAAAGTACCAGGAAAAACTTCTGCCTTTGAAAACTCTCTTTGTTTGAATTGCAACTAAAACAGATAACAACGAGCAGATGGGCATCGTTTGACAGAATACCCATCTTAGCAAAGACAGTCTACCTGTGTCCACCTATAGTTTTAAAGATTGTTATTCTTTCATGCTTTTTAGAGCAAAAGACAGTGTCATTACCTTAGCTAGAAGCCTTGCATTAAAACACTGGCAGAATTATTTTAGAAGCTGTTTGTAACTTTCACAAAAGTCTCACAGAAGCTGGGACTTTGAGCTTCAAAGACTGTTAATAAGGAAGAGACACAAATAAGTAAAATAGTCTTTGCCCTAAAGTGTAACCAACATATATGGAGACGTAGTAGTCATTAGAAATAAGTTTTAACTGCTTGATTTTATTAAAAGCAATAAGGCTTGACTAAAGATGCTTGAGTCTCAGAGTCTGGAATGAACTCAGATGAGCAAATACCAGTTTGGGCAGACAACTTTGGCAGAGGCAGATGTCTTGGCAAAAGCTTTCGCTAAGCCTGTATCTCTGTAGACTGTATTGTAACGCTTTAGAAACATGTTTGGAATAAAACAAGATAAAGGAACACAGAAGAGATAAGACAGGTAGCTCAAGCAAGGCCATCCTAATCATCCTGGAGAGGAGGGAAACAATCCCCTAGGGGGGATCCCTTCTCCAGGGGATGGGCCCGTATCCGAGCGCACTCAGGATACTCCTCGGCGGGAGGGGGGTCGGGGGCTTCTTGTAGTGGGGGATTCGATTATTAGAAACATAGAGAGGGGGGTTTGCGACGGATGTGAGGACCGCATGGTGACTTGCCTGCCTGGTGCGAAGGTTGCGGACATCACTTCTCGTCTAGACAGGCTAGTAGACAGTGCTGGGGGAGAGGTAGCGGCTGTGGTGCATGTCGGCACCAACGACGTGGGCAAGTGTAGCTGGGAGGTCCTGGAGGCCAAATTTAGGCTTTTAGGCAGGAAGCTGAAAGCCAGGACCTCAAAGGTAGCGTTCTCTGAAGTGCTACCTGTTCCACGCGCAGGGCCAGCTAGGCAGGCGGAGATCAGGGATCTCAATGCGTGGATGAGACGGTGGTGTAGGGAGGAGGGGTTTAGATTCGTTAGGCACTGGGGAACGTTTTGGGACAAGCGGGGCCTGTACAAGAGGGACGGGCTCCATTTGAACCAGAATGGAACCAGACTGCTGGCGCATAACATTAAAAAGGTGGCAGAGCAGCTTTTAAACTGATCCCTGGGGGAAGGCCGACAGGAGCCGAGGGGCATCCGGTTCGGGACTCCTCATCCCTATGGGATGAGGATGGAGAGGTTAGAGAACAACAAGACAAAGGTAGGGTAGGAGAAGAAATTGGGAAAGGTAGGGTGATGGGATGTGATAGACGGTTTGGCACAATGAGAGGATGCGGGGACAAAGGAGCGAATAAGCAGCCCATCCTGGGGCATTCCGTGTATAAATGCTTTTATGTGAATGCCCGAAGTCTACGAGCAAAGGTGGGAGAACTGGAATGTCTGGTGACAAGGGAAAATATTGACATAGTGGGCATAACGGAAACCTGGTGGAATGCGGAGAATCAGTGGGATACCGCAATCCCGGGCTATAAACTCTACAGGAGGGACAGGCAGGGGCGTGTTGGAGGTGGGGTGGCCCTTTATGTTAAGGAAGGGATAGAATCCAGCAAAGTAGAGATTGAAGGTGGGTCCGACTCCACCGTAGAATCTCTGTGGGTTAAATTCCCAGGCTTGTGCAGCGATGTAATACTGGGGGCGTGCTATCGTCCTCCAGACCAGAAATCTGATGGGGACCTTGAAATGAGGAAACAGATCAGGGAGGTGACAAGGAGGGACAAGGTTGTAATCATGGGGGACTTCAATTATCCTCATATTGACTGGGTCAATTTGTGTTCTGGTCACGATAAGGAAACCGGATTTCTTGACGTGCTAAATGACTGTGGCTTAGATCAGCTAGTCACGGAGCCCACCAGAGGACAGGTGACTCTGGATTTAATTTTGTGCAGTACGCAGGACCTGGTTAGAGATGTAAACGTTACTGAGCCATTGGGGAACAGTGATCATGCTGCGATCCGTTTTGACATGCACGTTGGGGGAAGAATACCAGGCAAATCTCTCACAAAAACCCTTGACTTCCGAGGGGCGGACTTCCCTCAAATGAGGAGGCTGGTTAGAAGGAGGTTGAAAGGGAGGGTAAAAAGAGTCCAGTTTCTCCAGAGTGCATGGAGGCTGCTTAAAACAACAGTAATAGAGGCCCAGCAGAGGTGTATACCGCAAAGAAAGAAGGGTTCCACTAAATCCAGGAGAGTGCCCACATGGCTAACCAGCCAAGTTAGAGAGGCTGTGAAGGGCAAGGAAGCTTCCTTCCGTAAATGGAAGTCTTGCCCTAATGAAGAGAATAAAAAGGAACATAAACTGTGGCAAAAGAAATGTAAGAAGGTGATAGGGGAGGCCAAGCGAGACTATGAGGAACGCATGGCCAGCAACATTAAGGGGAATAATAAAAGCTTCTTCAAATATGTTAGAAGCAGGAAACCCGCCAGAGAAGCGGTTGGCCCTCTGGATGGTGAGGGAGGGAAAGGGGAGATAAAAGGAGACTTAGAGATGGCAGAGAAATTAAATGAGTTCTTTGCATCTGTCTTCACGGCAGAAGACCTCGGGCAGATACCGCTGCCCGAACAGCCCCTCCTAACCGAGGAGTTAAGTCAGATAGAGGTTAAAAGAGGAGATGTTTCAGACCTCATTGATAAATTAAAGATCAATAAGTCACCGGGCCCTGATGGCATCCACCCAAGGGTTATTAAGGAATTGAAGAATGAAGTTGCAGATCTCTTGACTAAGGTATGCAACTTGTCCCTCAAAACGGCCACGGTACCAGAAGATTGGAGGATAGCAAATGTCACGCCTATTTTTAAAAAGGGAAAGAGGGGGGACCCGGGAAACTATAGGCCGGTCAGCCTAACATCCTTACCAGGTAAGATGGTGGAATGCCTCATCAAAGATAGGATCTCAAAACACATAGATGAACAGGCCTTGCTGAGGGAGAGTCAGCATGTCTTCTGTAAGGGTAAGTCTTGCCTCACAAACCTTATAGAATTCTTTGAAAAGGTCAACAGGCATGTGGATGTGGTAGAACCCGTGGACATTATATATCTGGACTTTCAGAAGGCGTTTGACACGGTCCCTCACCAAAGGCTACTGAAAAAACTCCACAGTCAGGGAATTAGAGGACAGGTCCTCTCGTGGATTGAGAACTGGTTGGAGGCCAGGAAGCAGAGAGTGGGTGTCAATGGGCAATTTTCACAATGGAGAGAGGTGAAAAGTGGTGTGCCCCAAGGATCTGTCCTGGGACCGGTGCTTTTCAACCTCTTCATAAATGACCTGGAGACAGGGTTGAGCAGTGAAGTGGCTAAGTTTGCAGACGACACCAAAATTTTCCGAGTGGTAAAGACCAGAAGTGATTGTGAGGAGCTCCAGAAGGATCTCTCCAGACTGGCAGAATGGGCAGCAAAATAGCAGATGCGCTTCAATGTCAGTAAGTGTAAAGTCATGCACATTGGGGCAAAAAATCAAAACTTTAGATATAGGCTGATGGGTTCTGAGCTGTCTGTGACAGATCAGGAGAGAGATCTTGGGGTGGTGGTGGACAGGTCGATGAAAGTGTCGACCCAATGTGCGGCGGCAGTGAAGAAGGCCAATTCTATGCTTGGGATCATTAGGAAGGGTATTGAGAACAAAACAGTTAGTATTATAATGCCGTTGTACAAATCGATGGTAAGGCCACACCTGGAGTATTGTGTCCAGTTCTGGTCGCCGCATCTCAAAAAAGACATAGTGGAAATGGAAAAGGTGCAAAAGAGAGCGACTAAGATGATTACGGGGCTGGGGCACCTTCCTTATGAGGAAAGGCTACGGCGTTTGGGCCTCTTCAGCCTAGAAAAGAGACGCTTGAGGGGGGACATGATTGAGACATACAAAATTATGCAGGGGATGGACAGAGTGGATAGGGAGATGCTCTTTACACTCTCACATAATACCAGAACCAGGGGACATCCACTAAAATTGAGTGTTGGGCGGGTTAGGACAGACAAAAGAAAATATTTCTTTACTCAGCGTGTGGTCGGTCTGTGGAACTCCTTGCCACAGGATGTGGTGCTGGCGTCTAGCCTAGACGCCTTTAAAAGGGGATTGGACGAGTTTCTGGAGGAAAAATCCATTATGGGGTACAAGCCATGATGTGTATGCGCAACCTCCTGATTTTAGGAATGGGTTAAGTCAGAATGCCAGATGTAGGGGAGGGCACCAGGATGAGGTCTCTTGTTATCTGGTGTGCTCCCTGGGGCATTTGGTGGGCCGCTGTGAGATACAAGTAGCTGGACTAGATGGGCCTATGGCCTGATCCAGTGGGGCTGTTCTTATGTTCTTATGTTCTTATGGAAGAGTCTAATGGGTTTGATGTTCTGCCAAATGGTCAATGCCAGGTCAGTCCTGGATAAAATAATGTTACAGCACACTCTACTGGTTCTTGAAAACTTTGTAATTCAATATGTTTAATTGTTTAATTTTACCTTTTATGGAAACTGTAACCTGAAACAAGTCTATCAAGTGTCTCTAAAGTTATCTATAGCCTATTAAGCGTCAGCCCCATCTATGATGTCAAACTTCAGCCAATGAGAAGTCTACATTTTCCTAGAATTGTATAAAAAGTGTCCCACTCCTTTGAAGAGTGCTTTTTCTGCATTTGAGCTGAGTCTCCCAGAGGCCACAGACGTGTCTTGTTGAAACAATAAAGAACCTTCATAGCCTTCCACCTCTCAGTGTCTTGCTTATTTGGTCTCAGCGGCACTGGACAGACCCACCCCTGTCTACCAACAGGTGCTGCCTTTCTGGGCAGGGTACAACAGCCCCAATCCTGCCTTGGACGCAGCGCAGGCCTGCTGCCCTGCCTACTTCAGGGCAGGTTAGGATCACGCTGCACAGTTCTATAACTTGTATAGCAGCATTTCTCAAACTGCGGGACTGCACTCTTAGCCGCTTGATCATATATCAGAGTCAAGTCTAACTGTAGCAGGCACCTGGAGTGACACCATTCCTTAACACCAGTTGCTGGAGACCCATTGTGGGGAGGAGACCCACTGCAGGGTGGGAGGCTTACAGAGGGTGATTTAAATAATTATGAAACAGAGCCAGCTGTAGAGAGATTGGGCAATGGGGCCCAATGGGACCCTATGCCTGGACAGGACCCGCGCTGGGGGACAAATGGATCTCCTGCAGCCACAGCCAGCAACTCATTCTTCATTCTCTGCATGCCAAGGTGTCACAAGGTTGGTGTGGCTAGCAGGGCGTCCACCATTGGAGGACCCTCACACCCACCCTTGTGTCCTATTGGCCTGAAATCCCCCCCCCCCTGGAAGCAATTATTGGTGACACGCTGATGTTATCATGTCGCCCTGCCTACTTCTGGGAAGGCGCACTTCATGCCAGGTCCCATCAGTCAGGGCCTGCCACTCATCACTGTGAGCAGAGGGGTTGTGCAATGGGGAGCCTGCAAACAATATTTGAAATTGTGCCCAACAGCTCCAAAAGCCAGCCCTGCTAGGGAAAGAAACACAAAATTGGATTCTCTCACACATGCTGCTCAATAGTATCTTTGAAACAGAACAGGGAAAGCTATAGTTTTTGCTATACTTTTTAATAAGACCCCAGGGGACAGATGGAAGAAGCTCAGCATGCATCTCCCCACCAGCTTCTGGCTCTCCTAAGGCTAGAAGCAAGATAGCTATGAGGATCAAGAGCCCTTGTGCTGCCGAAGGGCTGCCATCTCTTTGGAGGGAGCAAGAGGTAAGGGGTTGCTTCATTTTCTCTCTCTCCTTCTTTTTAATTTTATTTCTTCTCCTTGTTCCTCTTCCTTTCTTGTGAGCCACAACTAGGGCTTCCAACTCAGAAGTGATGTCTGGATATATTTATTTTTCCAACATGGTGTACTGTAGAGTTGAAAATTCCTGGAGGCCCTGTTAAAAGCTCCAGGATTACCTGGAGAGTGATGCTGATTCCTGAGGACTTTAGGTTAATCCAGGAGAGTCAAAAAAAAAAAAAAAAAAAAAAAAGAATGAAGGGGATGTGCATTCTATTCCTACCCCTCAAGATAGATCTTTCTTTCTTTCTTTCTTTCTTTCTTTCTTTCTTTCTTTCTTTCTTTCTTTCTTTCTTTCTTTCTTTCTTTCTTTCTTTCAGCAAATATTTATATTTGCTGTTTTTAACAGTGCAAATGATGACTTGACAATTATGTACATTATTATGAGTGAAAAATTCAAAGAAAAAAATGTATTTTTTTCCCCTTGGGAAGAGCAAATTTTACAAGTAATATAGATTTTTTTTTTAATTGCTAGTTTTTCACGAACAACATATGTGAGTTTGTATGTATCTGTTCTGTGATTCTTTGGTCACAGAGTATAAGCAAGGAATTTAGTGTCAGATGCATTTCTCTTTTTGAAATGCACATTTCATGCAGGTTCCTGTGTGCAGGTGTTATGGCAAGTATTACTGTATTTCAGAGAGAGCTGGTCAGCTGGCAGTCATAACATAGTTCTGGGTAGATGGGCAACACTGTGAAGTGGGGGTGGGGTGGAAGCATAGCACCCAAAGGTGAGTAAGACCAAGTTAGAGTTGAAACCTCAACTTGGGAGTTGTTGTCTTTAAAAAAATCTCTCTCAAGAGCAATGATTTCTGAAGTTTTTGGCTTACCAAGAAAAGTGCTTCCTAAGATCATGTCATATGAAGGTACAGTTGTCTCTTGTAAGATGATTACAAAATTAGACCACAACTCAAAGAAATCTTCCCTATGGCTCTCTCTTGTCTCTCTTTGTGTTTTGGGTCATAAGTGAGCCAAGACCTTTTATTACAGGGGATGGCAAAAGTCTCCCAAAGTTGTCAGCTAATCTGAACATCTGAGGGCCATTTCACACATGGCAAAGATGTGAATCTGAGTGTTGATTCAAGTGGAAACTGCAGCTAATCCAACACTCTGGCAGGGGCATTGCTGTAATTCTTATGCATAGCCCACCAGATGTTGGTGGCTGGATTTAGACTGTTGAATATCAGGTCCTATCCAAGAATCTGGGATATGCACAGATATTTCCATAAAATGGGTGCTGCTCCAACTAGGACTGGTTTCTGTAGCCTTTGTGAGTGTTTTCATTTACATTTACATGGGAGAAATGAGTGCCGCTCATCAAATGTTGCAAAATATTGAGGCATTGTCGAGGCATAAATTCCTCTGTATTTGTTTGCCTGATCAATGATTGGTGGCTACCCTGAATGTTTTAATTTTGTTTTCTTGATGGATTGTTTATGCCAATAAAGGTGGAATGAATGAATGAACAATACAGGTCAATTTAAACTCATGTATTGGCAACCTTCAGTCTCGAAAGACTATGGCATCGCGCTCTGAAAGGTGGTTCTGGCACAGCGTCTAGTGTGGCTGAAAAGGCCAATCCGGGAGTGACAATCCCTTCCACACCGGGAGCAAGTGCAGTCTGTCCCTGGTCTGTCTCCCTGGCTATGGGCCTTCCTTCTTTGCCTCTTAGCCTCAGACTGTTGGCAAAGTGTCTCTTCAAACTGGGAAAGGCCATGCTGCACAGCCTGCCTCCAAGCGGGCCGCTCAGAGGCCAGGGTTTCCCACTTGTTGAGGTCCATCCCTAAGGCCTTCAGATCCCTCTTGCAGATGTCCTTGTATCGCAGCTGTGGTCTACCTGTAGGGCGCTTTCCTTGCATGAGTTCTCCATAGAGGAGATCCTTTGGGATCCGGCCATCATCCATTCTCACGACATGACCAAGCCAACGCAGGCGTCTCTGTTTCAGCAGTGAATACATCAGCTTCTTGTTGGACCAGACTCTCTTTGTGAGTCTGGAAAACGTGGTAGCTGCTTTACCGATGCGCCTGTTTAGCTCGGCATCGAGAGAATGAGTGTAGGAGTTTTCTGTTTTCTGTTGCATGGTGCAGAGTTGTCGATCCGCTTGTCGGTTTTCACCCTAAACCCCACGCACCCCATGAGGTTAACGGACCGTGGCGAGGCAACACCTTACTGGCTGGGGACTGCCCAGCTTAAGGCGGGCGGTAGCTGCCCAATGAGATGCAATGATCTCTCCCACCGTCGGAAGCAGCCCCTGGCGTCATGCTCTACGCCAATCGAGCAAAGACTTATAACCGGTAAACTGCTGCTTCCCGTGTTGTGCCGACGCCGTATGGCGAAGTTGGAGTGTCCTCTCCAGTGCGCGAAGCCTGGGTAAAGAAGGTATGGAGGATAGGCTGTTACCCATGCAGCAAATCCCCCCTCTCCACGTCGCTGGAATGGTCCAATGGAAAGGCAGAAGCCAATACGGTTGGTTCCAGCGGCGTCGCAGGAGTTGCCAGAACGTGACTGTGTTCAGCCATGAACTGCCTAAGGGACTCCGGCTCCTGATTTTGCCTCGAGGTTGACTCCTGAAGCCTTTTCCAGAACTGGATGTAGCCACAAGGCAGTGGAGGTTTGGGATCAGAGTTTCCTTCTCTTAGATGAGCTGCCTTCCTAGGCTGACGAGTCCCATCTACCCGGTCAATTTAAACTAAAAAGGACCATATTGCTATTAATAAAACTGAAAGATATATATTGTATGGTGAAGCAATGATGAGTTGACATAAAAAAGACACGGTGCCAGGGTGTCAAGTTTGAGTGTCAGGGGCAAAAAGCTGCTTCTCTGAGTCAGCCCCTCAACCTTTTATTTTATTCTTTGGCACAAGGCTTGGATTACTCTCAGTCACAGATAAGACGCTCTTTCTCAAGCAAAAACACATTCCTAACGAATAAGCTCTAACTTCTGAACACTAACCCTTATCTCTAGACCTATAACTCATCCCTGTTTCCCTTGCACTGGGCCTCTTGCTTTCAGCTTCTCATGAGCAAAGCCCATTCCAAGGTTTGCCTCGGACGGGGGTGGGCGTGCCCACCAAATGTTGCCATGTCTTGCAAAAAGCTCCAGAGCCCAGTGCCTCTACATTACTATACTGCTGTTACACTACAGTATGGCATGCTTGTTTTCAGATTCAGGTGAAATTGAATCCTGGTTTACATGAAAACCACCTAGTCCAGATGTATTCTTATCCTGCAGCTTAGCTGGATCACCCAGCTGTGGTTCTGTGGACCACCCTGCCATCAGATTGCGCACTGATCACAAGGTCTATTAAGAGTACTGAAAAAAATAAATACTTTTTCCCTTTTCACATCCTCACAACTGTTTCACTGCAGGTCTATGCTCTATAAGGATGGAACATGGGAATCATACAGTGGTGACAGAGTTCATTCTCCAGGGACTGTCACAGAGATGGGAACTTCATGTGTTCTTTGCTGCCCTTCTCTTACTCTTCTACATCATCATCCTTCCTGGAAATATCCTCATCATTGTGACTATTTGGAATGACCCTCGTTTGGGATCCCCCATGTTTTTCTTCTTGGCCAGCCTGGCTTTGCTGGACATTTGCTACAGCTGCGTCACCCCTCCGAAAATGATGGCCAATCTCTTCTCTGGCCTTAAAACCATCTCCTACAAGGCCTGCATAGCTCAGATTTTTTTCATCCATTTTCTGGGTGGGGCTGAGATTTGCCTCCTTATTGCCATGGCTGTGGATCGATATGTGGCCATCTGCCACCCACTGCGTTATGCTACTTTTGTGACCAGAGTGGTTTGCCAGTCCTTAGTGCTAGGTTCATGGGCTGCAGGCTTCTTGCACTCCATGATCCAGGTTATTCTCATAATCCCACTCCCTTTCTGCGGCCCCAATGAACTAGACAACTTCTTCTGTGATGTTACTCAGCTCATCAAGCTTGCTTGCACCAACACTTATGCATTAGAGTTTGCCATGTTTGTCAATAGTGGTCTGGTCACCACCACTTGCTTCATCCTCCTCCTCATCTCGTACGGAGTCCTGCTGGTCAAAGTGAGAAAGGGCTCCATTGAAGGAAAGAGCAAGGCTTCCTCCACTTGTGTCACTCATATCATCATCGTCTTCATCATGTTCAGTCCTGCTATCTATATCTACTGTCATCCTTTCCAGGACTTTCCCTTTGACAAGGTGGTGGCCTTCTTCCACACTGTGGTCTTCCCCTTGATGAACCCCATGATCTACACCCTGAGGAACAAGGAGATCAAAGCTGCTATGTGGAGACGGATGAAGAAGTGAAATTGGGGTTTCCATGTCAAAGAAAACCAGGATACACTGATGCAATGTTTGACGCGATTAATTTTTGGAGGGTTAAGTGGAGGATTGAAACATAGCCCTTAAGCAGTTGTTACATATTAATTCAAACAGATCCCATCCCAGTTCTCCAAACGGTTCTGTGCTATGTTAGACTAACTATGTATTTACTCAGTAACTGTAATTACTTGCCAAAGGTACCAAATTTCAGCATTGGGAAAGACTTGAAGCTCATGTACATTCCTTATGCTGATAGAGAGATTTCTGGGACTTGGTCTCTGGGTCAAATTGCTAAGCAGACATAGACTTCTTTATAAACATATAGAAAATTTTATTTACATGCTATTTACAGATTAAGAATAGATTTGGAGGGATACAGGTTCTAAGTTACCCCATGGTGGATTTTTGATTTCTCCCTGAACCACACCCAAAACTCCAGTACTTGTACTCTATGGACAACAAGTGACCCATGTGATATACATGTTATTTCCCTCTCCTTATTTAGCATACTGGTGCATGGTTCCAGCCCTAACTGGGAGCCATGTATGGAAGTTCTGGCCTGCATCTTTGATTTCACAACACCCTGGAGTGTTCCTTTTGGGAAAGCTATGACACACATGTTTTTCTCTGCAGGTCATCTTGACATTTTCTACCTTGTTTTTAACAGAAAACACGAGTCATGTTTTTTTCTAATGTTCTTCCTCTGAGAGAAGTTAGGTTAACCTCTAAAATCTCTAACAATCCTTCGTTTTTTTCTTGACCAAAATAAACATCTCGGTGTTTATCTTGGTCACACTTTTATACTACTGATTTAGGGACATACGTGTTTGGTTGAACTCCTTTGCTAGGCCTTTGTATGCAGCTGTATGTATATTTAACTAAAACAATGAGTTTTAACTACACTTTTCTAAGCACACTTTAACTTTTTGGTATTGAAGCCTTACTAACTCTAGTGTCTTGCATTGCTTTGGAAAGGCACATTCTTGATACTTGGGAGACTAACTATGAAAGAGAACTTGTCATGATGACAGAAACTATAGCAAGAAAGAGAGTTGCTATATTAATGGTGTAGCTTAAAGAATACAACGCAACTTTTAGGAAGTCTCTTGTAACATGCAAAGCTGCTATTGATAGCAGTAACTGAGATATATGTTTAAACACATGTTTCCTTGCATAAAGTGCAATATCCTCAGTGAATCAATATGTAATTTTAATATTTGAGTTCGTAGTACTTCTACATTTGTTAGACTATGCAGATTTTGCTCATGCAACGAGCATCCGTGTCACCTGATGCTATGCATCCATGGCTGCTTACTTCAAAGGCCTTGTTATCTAAGCCAACCTAAGTCTCTTTAGCTATAAGTTGTCTTTAGATCAGTGCCCTAGTTAGAAGCTAGCTCATTTTATGGCCGACACAATGCTCAAATGCACACTATATAACTCTTTAAAAGAGTAATATTCTGTAAAAGAAGTACTTTAGACTTTGCAAATCCATTCTTTTAACTTTAATAATACTAAGGACAGACCACTTTATTTGTGAATAGTGTACCTAACTAAAGCTATATGAAAATGCATTCTTATGTAGAGATACTTTGTGTTTACTAACCTTAGAAAAAACTTTATAGGACTTTATGAAAAGAAACTCATACTTTTGTATAGCTTAACGTTTTAAAACTTAGGTTATACTAGTTATGACTTACTACGGCTAGACCTTAATTACTTTACTCACACTTAACTAATAAGGAATGTTCTGCATAACACCTTTTTTTTGGGAAATAGGGAAACACGTCTAAGAGCCTTTTTTTTACTTATATTTACCCACGCTTGCAGTGTCTTTGGATTTTACCACCTCTTTCAACTAGGTGTGATAGGTGTGCAATAGGTTAACTATGTTTATGTCTTCTTTGCTTATTTTTCTCTCATTGCTTTTTTTTGAGCGATTAGAATTAAACAATAACAATTTGGTTACACTTTAGGCATTCTACATACAGCTTAACTCTTACACATTCATCTATCAATAAGAAAACAACACCATTGTAAAACATAATACAAATTAACATAATGAACAATCATGAAATATGAAATGTGAAAAATATTGGAACAGTAAAAAAACATTTTAAAACATCACATCACAACAGACTACAAACACAGTTGTAATCATTAAAGAAAGAGTCTATTAAGAAATCATTTGGAAAAGCCTATGTTTTGAAATAGTCCGTTAGAAAAGTTCAAAGTGATGCTCCATAGGACATCTGTCTTAGTAATCCTTTCCTTCAAACAAAGTCACAAAGTCACAAAGTTTATGTCATTTTTACTGTTTGCAGGTAGTAGTTTATTTTAAATTGATAGCTCTCAAGCTTCATGATTATTTCTTCAAACATAAGCACTTGGTTTACCTGAAAAAGAATCAGCTCTAACAAGATATCAAAAACTGAAACATTTTACTCTTTTCCATATGGCTGGCTTTGCAGGCTTTAGTTTAAACTTTGAAATAAAAGGAACCCGTTTTTTTTTCTTTTCTCTGAGCGATCTTGGCTAGCTTCTTAGAAACTTTTGGCTTATTTCCTGGAACTTCAACACAGAACTTAGATCATAAAAACCTTTGGTTTACATACAAGCCTCTGTTATTGCGAGCATACAAATGAACTTATAAGAAATAGAACATACAGATCAAAACAAACTCACCCAAACTTATTCCTTTTGTACTTTGTGAATGCATAGTGCTGCTTGTTTGACTTTGGCACGTTGAGGTTATTATTTTTCCATTATTTTAAAAATTATTCACTTAAATCACCTTGCTCCTGCATTTGCAAATTTCTTTAACTTTCCTGTACATACTTGATAAGCAGGTTACTATACATGGTAGAAAATAAAAGAAAATACAAACGAAAACACACATATGCCAAATAGCAAAACACAGCAAAATTAATTACTTCATTTAATACTTAATAAACTCTATACTTAATCAACTCTATACTGCCAGCAGAAGCGTCCTTCTGATGGCAGCATCATGAACAACATAACAGCACAGTGGCACACTAATAGAATAGGCCACCCTGGTACTAGAAGAGAACTGGAAGGGGTTACAATTTGGACTTTAAGATGACAATAAAGTAGCATAGCAAGGAAATTTTTTCTTCAAGAGATTATTACTTTTCCAATTATTATTTCAATTCACAGTTTGAATGTGCTTCAAAAAATTTCCTGTAGTTAGCTTACACAGACACTGTTAACACATATTTATACTGTTGTGTACTTTCAACACAAAGGTAACTTTTGACAGAAATTGCAAAAGGGATTTAAAACTTTAGGAATAGACCTTAACACAGGAAACCCTGGCCTCCAAGCGGCTTGCTTGGAGACAGGCTACACAGCATGGCCTCTTTTAGTTTGAAGAGACACTTTGCCAACAGACTGAGGCAAAGAGACAAAGAAGGAAGACCTATAGTCAGGGAGACAGACCAAGGACAGACTACACTTGCTCCTAGTATGAAAGGGACAGCCACTCCTGAATTGGCTTCTTGGTCACACTAGACACTGTTCTAGAACCACTCTTCAGAATGAGATATCATAGTCTTTCAAGACTGAAGGTTGCTATAGTAGTAACTAAACATACACACTATTTGAGCCTTGCATTTTTGCAACATTAGCTTTACACATTCAAATGCACACAAATTAATTCACCTTTTCTCAAAATCAGCACCTGAGCAACTGGCAAGACTAGATGTGGGGCTGATTTGACAAGGATACACACAACAGAGACACAGCCTAGAAGTTAAGGGATAAAAATTTCAAGGGATAAGAAAGGAAATAGGACTGTCTTTGGGGACTGGGTACAGAACTCAGGTTCGGAGTGCAGCTAAAAAAGAAGCTGCCATGGAATTAGACACACTCTCTGAAAGGATCGATTCAGGGTTCCTGGAGCACAAAGGCGTTCCAGAGGTCTCCTCGCTGCCACTTCCTCCTTATGCTAAGAAAGGGCTTTGGAGCTACAAGGGTCTTTGGACAGCTGGGCATGTGCGATGATGGTCCCAGTTAAAATTTACTGGTGGGACTCCTCCCCCTCCTTTTGGTGGGGGTCACTTTTGGAACTATCCTGCTTTCTGCAGGGATCCTGTTGGGATTTTGATTCTTACGTCATTCTAAGTTTCTGCACACTTAGGCATACTACTGCACAGCCGACTTGCACAACATTGCATTAGTTGCACTGCTGGTGGCTGGCTTCACCTTGCTTTACAGCAAAAGCCAACTACAAGAACTTGCTAGCAATCCACTACCACAGCTCTGGCTGCTGCTGCACTCATAACAGTGACGCTGTAGAAAAATTTGGGTCTGAGGACTGGGGTATGAGGGGACAGTTCTGGCACAGAAATAACAAGGCAGAGGTTGGGACTGAGAAACATCAGCTGAGCTAGCCAAGCCAACCAACTTTAGGGGACTAGCATTTTTCTCCCATCAAAATGTAGATACTTTTCTGCAGAGAGGTGTGCAATTGCACATCGGGCTCTTTCAGAATACAGACTCACTGGCATGCACTGCAGCTCTAAATCCTATCAAAGGTACAAAGATATATCTAGCATAGGAAGAAAGGAAACCAGCACCATTACCCACCTAGCAACATAGCTAAATAACACTGACACTTCTCACTCAAGACTCTGTCCTCAAAGGCTTCAGACACCTCTATCATCTGCTGCTCTTACTACTTCTTGCAACTCAGATACTCAACAAGTAAAAATCCCTTTACTATGTTGGTTCATTGTCTATTGGGAACAAAAGTTCAGACTCTTGCTTTGCCGTTCAGCAAGCTACCACAATCCTCTTTGTGGACTAGTAACTTGAGGTGCAGCCTTTAAAACAATCATTTTAAGCATTATTTTACTTTCAAGTAAAATCCTTTTAATTTTTTTTTTTTTACACATGACTGCGCAGAAAGGAAAAATTCTTACTTGAACTGAGCAGATCACAGTTAAAAATAGCTGCAACAGGGAGCTTACGCAATCAGGCTGGGAAATTGCCAAACAACTGGTGAACTCCCAGACAGACAATTTTAGCAATTTCAGCTTAACTTTTGCTAAGAGCACAAGCAGGAAAACTTTTTCTTTCAACATTTAAACTGAAAAAACCCAGGACTTTCTAAAGTCAAAAAAAAACATGTATAACTAGGGAAACTTAGATTTCCCTCACCTGGCCAGGCTGAAACTGGAGTGACTTCACTCCACTGTAAAAAAAATCACTGCCGTTAGCTGACTTCACTAGTCAACTAGAAGCACTAATTGCAACTAGAGGAATTAGAGAAGTTTACATACCTTATTTAGACAATAGGAGATAAGACACATGTGATAGACAACATGAAACACAGAAACATGAAATAAACAGGCAGCATAAAGTTAGAATCATACTGAGTTCATTACTTAAGTTCACAGTCACTTTGGAAGTGACGCTTACTAACGTTTGCATAACAATTAGCAATTCCTGTGAGGGAAGAACTTTGACAAGGAGCACTTCATAATACTATAGCATGTATTATTTTTATTTTATCACTCTCATTCTCACACTTCACACATGTCCATGGACTAATCCAAACACATTACTCACTCTATACACATCTGCACTTATAAATAGCATATTTCACATTACACATGCTTATAATTTACAGCTCTAATGTACATGCAAAAGAATTAAACATTTCATACTTACTTCAGACTTCCCTCCATTCCGAGGTTTCCAACACTGAAAGCACTTACAATACAATCTTACCTCTCTTCTCTTCATGCCACGACAGCCTTACTACTTCAGGTACTAACTTCTGTTAGATCTCATTGTTGAATCAACAATGGCACAGTGTCCTTTTAATTTTTTTCTTAACTTTCCTCGTATTCGCTCCTCCTAAATTCTTACTTTGCCCTATATTCTTTTTAAACTAGCACATAAAAGCACACAGCTCTGTTAAATCACTCTGGCTTAAACAACACAGCCTTAGACAGGAAGCAGATTCACTGACTATTTTTTTAGGAGAACTGCCAAGTTGCTACGCTGCTAAAGCAAATTTTTAACTATAGAAACTGCTTGAGTCACTCTAATATTTACAAATTTAAACTCTTTCTCTGTCTCTAAAAGGACAGTGAGCACTAATTAAAGATTGCTTACTAACTTTCCCACAGGTATGTCTACTACACACAAGGGTCCAGACAATGTTTTTTTTTTTTTTTTTTAAACCTGTTTCACCGCAGTTCTGGCCACCCAGAACTGGAACCTGTCTTACCCAGACAGTCACCGGGGATATACACACTTGTCCCCAAGGGCCCTTATTTACCCAACAAGGTTTACTTAAGATACCAAGGACAAGGTACCCAGGACAAGGACACCTGCTCCTATTGTACTCTTTCTTCCTTGTGGTAGGTACCTTGTACATTACTGTACTTCTGTACCCTGTACTTACTTTGAGGTCCACACCCTCATGCAGCAACTCCACTGCAGCAACTCCACTGCAGCTCCACTGCAACAACTGCACTGCAGCTCCACTGGTCGACCAGACAGACAGACACTTAGACAACACTTTCACATACTTGCCTGCTTGCATCACTCACACCAGTAGACATCATGTGCAATCAGGGGAGAAATCATCATGTACAGGGAGAACCTGTATCCCATGTCTTTTCCAATTTAAGTTGCTTGTTTTTTTCCTAACTGCTTAGCAGAGAACAGCCAGAGTCCCATCTGGGTCAGCCAACTGATAGAGAGATTTCTGGGACTTGGTCTCTGGGTCAAATTGCTAAGCAGACATAGACTTCTTTATAAGCATATAGAAAATTTTATTTACATGCTATTTACAGATTAAGAATAGATTTGGAGGGATACAGGTTCTAAGTTACCCCATGGTGGATTTTTGATTTCTCCCCGAACCACACCCAAAACTCCAGTACTTGTACTCTATGGACAACAAGTGACCCATGTGATATACATGTTATTTCCCTCTCCTTATTTAGCATACTGGTGCATGGTTCCAGCCCTAACTGGGAGCCATGTATGGAAGTTCTGGCCTGCAACTTTGATTTCACAACACCCTGGAATGTTCCTTTTGGGAAAGCTATGACACACATGTTTTTCTCTGCAGGTCATCTTGACATTTTCTATCTTGTTTTAAACAGAAAACACGAGTCATGTTTTTTTTCTAATGTTCTTCCTCTGAGAGAAGTTAGGTTAACCTCTAAAATCTCTAACAATGCATAAATGTGGTGTGTGTTCCCTCCACTCCTAATAATGAAGAGTATTTGTAATAAATGAAATCATTCAGCAGAAGAGTGAAATCTGTAATCTTCCAATCTAACCCTAACACAAAACACAAAACTGGTTCATTTCTCTTATCAGTCACGAAGCTCATTAGAGGACCTTGAATTCATCATCATTTTTCCGTCTAATCAACTTCACAGGCAGGAGAAAATGGAGACCATTCGTGCCATCTGAACCTCCTTTCAGCTGTACCCCAAGGTCTCCTTCTTGGGCGTCAATCCATTGAAGTATGGAGACTTGCCTTCAGAGGAAGATGCAATATAGATGCAGTTTGGATCCTATTATAAATACATATTACTTGACTATACTGAATGATGATGATGATGATGATGATGATGATGATGATGATGATGATGATGATGATGATGATGATGAATGAATGAATGAATGAATGAATGAATGAATAAGCCTTGCAATCTCACAAAGCAAATGAATATTTTTGTAGACCACCAAGCTAAATATTGTAGAGATAATGAAGGAGACCAGAAGGAGACCAGGGAAAACATTGACATAGTGGGCATAACGGAAACCTGGTGGAATGCGGAAAATCAGTGGGATACCGCAATCCCAGGCTATAAACTCTACAGGAGGGACAGGGAGGGGCGTGTTGGAGGTGGGGTGGCCGTTTACGTTAAGGAAGGGATAGAATCCAGCAAAGTAGAGATTGAAGGCGGGTCCACCATAGAATCTCTGTGGGTAAAATTACCAGGCCTCAGGAGCGATGTAATACGGGGGCATATTATCGTCCTCCAGACCAGAAACTGGAAGGGGAACTTAAAATGAGGAAACAGATCAGGGAGGTGACAAGGAGGGACAGGGTTGTAATCATGGGGGACTTCAATTATCCTCATATAGACTGGATCAATTTGTGTTCTGGTCACAAAAAGGAGACCGGATTCCTTGACATGTTAAATGACTGTGCCTTAGACCAGCTAGTCATGGAGCCCACCAGAGGACAGGTGACTTTGGATTTAATATTGTGCAGTACTCAGGACCTGGTTAGAGATGTCAATGTTATGGAGCCGTTGGGGAACAGTGATCATGCTGTGATCCGTTTCGACGTGCATGTTGGGGGAAGAATATCGGGCAAATTTCTCACAAAAACTTTTGACTTCTGACGAGCGAACTTCCCTCAAATGAAGAGGCTGGTTAGAAGGAGGTTGAAAGGGAAGGTAAAAAGAGTCCAATCTCTCCAGAGTACATGGAGGCCCTCTTAAAATAGAGGCCCAGCAGAAGTGTATATCGCAAAGGAAGAAGGGCTCCACTAAATCCAGGAGGGTGCCCGCATGGCTAACCAGCCAAGTTAGAGAGGCTGTAAAGGGCAAGGAAGCTTCCTTCTGTATATGGAAGTCTTGCCCTAATGAAGAGAATAAAAAGGAACATAAACTGTGGCAAAAGAAATGTAAGAAGGAGATACGGGAGGCCAAGCAAGACTATGAGGAATGCATGGCCAGCAACATTAAGGGGAATAATAAAAGCTTCTTCAAGTATGCTAGAAGCAGGAAACCCACCAGTGAAGCGGTTGGCCCCCTGGATGGTGAGGGAGGGAAAGGGGAGATAAAAGGAGACTTAGAGATGGCAGAGAAATTAAATGAGTTCCTTGCATCTGTCTTCATTGCAGAAGACCTCGGGCAGATACTGCTGCCTGAACGGCCCCTCCTGACCAAGGAATTAAGTCAGATAGAGGTTGAAAGAGAAGATGTTTCAGACCTCCTTGAGAAATTAAAGATCAATAAGTCACCGGGCCCGGATGGCATCCACCCAAGAGTTATTAAGGAATTAAAGAATGAAGTTGCTGATCTTTTGGCTAAAATATGCAACTTGTCCCTCAAAACGGCCACGGTGCCAGAGGATTGGAGGATAGCTAATGCCACACCAATCTTTAAAAAGGGAAAGAGGGGGGACCCGGGAAACTATAGGTTGGTCAGCCTAACATCTATACTGGGTAAGATGGTGGAATGCCTCATCAAAGATAGAATCTCAAAACACATAAATGAACAGGCCTTGCTGAGGGAGAATCAGCATGGCTTCTGTGAGGGTAACTCTTGCCTCACAAACCTTTTAGAAATCTTTGAAAAGGTCAACAGGCATGTGGATGCGGGAGAACCCATGGACATTATATATCTGGACTTTCAGAAGGCGTTCGACATGGTCCCTCACTCTAAAAGGGGATTGGACAAGTTTCTGGAGGAAAAATCCATTATGGGTTACAAGCCATGATGTGTATGTGCAAGCTCTTGATTTTAGAAATGGATCATGTCAGAATGCCAGTGCAAGGGAGGGCACCAGGATGCAGGTCTCTTGTTATCTGGTGTGTTCCCTGGGGCATTTGGTGGGCTGCTGTGAGATACAGGAAGCTGGACTAGATGGGCCTATGACCTGGTCCAGTGGGGCTGTTCTTATGTTCTTATGACAATATAACTACCAACATGTAGTTGGTACCAACTACCAACACTGCCAAATCTGGATGCATCTAGAGTTTGTGAAATCAGAAAATCTCCCGATGATTACTGAAGGCAACAAAGGTTTCCCTGAGGTAGGTGCCACCCAGGCAGTGGTGCTTACCTGAAGGAGCTCTGCATCCCGGGCGTGACATGTAATCATATCAGTCCTGACCTTCCAGGCTCTCACACTGATTCAAATGTAAAAGAATGCCTCCCTTTGCTGATCTTTGGTCCACTTCAGGCCCAGGCGCCAAGCGCTCTCACTAGTATGAGATGAAAACATGGTGACAGCATGCAGCAGCTGGGCCCAAAGCAGCCTGAAGACTGCTGAAGGGTGGTGTGGTGATGTGCTCCTGTTTGGGGGCACCACTGGGGGTCAGAAGCATCACTAGGGTTTACATCACCATCACCATAATGGTCCATACAGAATAAATTACAATATCATAAGCAGAGACTAAATGCAGTGCAATCACTAGGGTTGGTGTCATCTCCATTAATTAACTTTATTTATTTAAAAGTGTTTTAGTACAGGTCACCCAACAAATCAGTAATCAACAAAAAACCAGTGGTCAACTTCACTCACACCATTGAATAATAGTTCTAGTATTAGCTCTGATCCATGTAAATGACAGATGACTTATACTAACACTTATCGGTTCCCTGCTGTGTCATAAAAACACCTTATTCGTTCTTGGAACAATCAGTTTCATTGGTCAGTTTTGAGTAAAGCAAATCCACTTCTTGTTATGTAAAGCGGGTAAGGTTTCTTTTTCTCGTTATTTGGCTATAACTTTTGATAAAATATAGATATCTCAACATCGTTTGTCTCATTACATTCTGCAGGAAATTACCGATCAAATGGTATATAAGTTTATGGTATTATTCATAAACACCAAGTCTTCCACAATTTTGACCACTAGTAGTGTCACTGCCCTTGTGAAGGTCACCTGGTTTGGTCTCCCCTTAGCAATGCCACTGGGGGAACTATAAGAGTTTACCTGATGGCTCTTCTGTGCTGTATTCTGAATAAACCACTGGATACTGGTGAATTTGCACCTGAGTGTGATTTCCCCACCAAGGTACACAAAGTATTGCTGTCTTTCATGGAGCCCAGGAATCGGCCCTTCCTGCACCCATGGGGAAGCTTCCAGGGGAGGGGGCTAAAACCTTCTTGGGCCCCAGGCCCAGTCTCTATGGGGTTGTAGGCAGCCTTTCCTGTAAGCTGTGTAGCTCTGTGGACACACAGTGGGAATGGAAGCCCCTCACAGTTTGCCTCTCAGTGCTCTGGTGCTTGGCCATGATGACATCATTGGCAAGCACTCCAGATCACCCCAAACTGCCACTGTAGGGCTCTGCACACCTTGAAAAAAGTTCAGGGAACACTGGTTGTGGGCCTGGTTAGACCTGTCCTCTGAAGTCAGTTGCCGGCCCTACTCAGTATAGGACAGAATATAAACCCAAATGATGTATTTTGAATACCAGGCCTCTTCAAACTCTCTTACTGCCAGCTTCCCTTTATGGCACCCAAAATCTGTGCTTGCCCAATAACCTCCTAATGGCTTGTATGATCTCTTTGTTCCTCAGTGTGTAGATCATGGGGTTCATCAGAGGGAAGACCACAGTGTGAAAAACCGCCACAACTTTGTCAAGGGAGAATTCTAAGAAAGGTCGGCAGTAGATGTAGATGGCAGGACCAAACATGATGAAGATGATGATGATGTGGGTGATGCAAGTGGAAGCAGCTTTTCTCTTCCCTTCAGAGGAGCCCATCTTCACCTTGACCAGCAGGGCTCCATAGGAGATGAGCAGGAGGATGAAACACATCACACTGGACAGGCCACTGTTGAAGAACATGAAGAATTCCAGAGCATAAGTGTCATTGCAAGCCAACTTGACAATCTGGGTGATGTCACAGAAGAAATTGTCCAACTCGTTGGGTCCACAGAAAGGGAGTGGGACAATAAAGATGATCTGGATAATAGAGTGCACAAAGCCTACACCCCAAGAGGCCAAGACCAGAGTCCAACAGACTGCTCTGGTGATAAGACTGGCATAGCGCAATGGGTGACAAATGGCTACATAGCGGTCAATGGCCATAGCAATGATAAGGATGACCTCAGATCCCCCCAGCAAGTGAAGGAAGAAGATCTGGACTATACAGCCTTTGTAGGAGATTGTTTTGTGACTGGAGAAGAAATCAGCAAGCATCTTGGGTGGGGTGACGGAGCAGTAGCAGATGTCCAGGAAGGCCAGATTGGCCAAGAAGAAGTACATGGGGGAGCTCATTCGGGGGTCGCTTCGGATGGTCATGATGATGAGGATGTTCCCTGGCAGGATCAGTGAGTAGAAGACAAGGAAGAGGATAAAGAGAAAGAGCTGAACTTCTCTTGCCTGGGAAAGACCCAGCAGTACAAACTCTTTCATGACGGTCTGATTCCTTTGCAGCATCTTTTAACATCATTCTGCAGCAAACACACAGAATTGCAAAGGCAAGTAAAAGACGTCTGTGACATATCCAATCTGCACTTACTCACAAATCCAGTATTCGCTCCTCGTAAGGAAATCAAGCCTGCAAAAGTCTGACCTTAACACTTCCTGTAGCTTGGGGAAGTAGAAAGGGTCAGACTTTTGCAGGCTTGATTTCTTTACCAGGAGTGAGTACTGGTGGACTTAGCCGGCTTTGGCAATACCCGTTTATAAAATGCAGGAGCTAAACAGGTGAACACACAGATAATGCTGCTGTCTCATATAGCAGCAGTCCCTCCAAAATCACAGTCTGCCCTTGCTAGCCCCCAAGAATCTCTTTTGGGTGTCCGGTTGTAAAACACAGGCTACAAATTATAAGTGGGGCAGTAGGTGATTTGCAGGAAAGACGGAGGGCCCAGTCCTATCCAACTTTTGAGAGCTGGTGCAGCTGAAATGCAGCCTTGAGGAAAGGAAACAAACGTTCCCTAACTTGCAGGAGGCCTCCATGCTTGCCCTCCCACCACAGGATGCAGTGCATGTCTCATTGGCACGGTTGCAGCGGCGCTGGAAAATTGGGTGGGATTTGGCCCTCAATAGGCATAGGGTATTTCCTATTTTAAAAACACCTTTTATTATTATAAGCATTATTTCTGGAGGAAAAAAATATCAATTTGCCAATTAAGGGGACCAAAAATAATTGTACCAGGTAGCTCTGTAATCATGAGCCAAAACATCCTGGTATACATTTTTGACTCCTTGTTAATATATTCTATACCATACTTTTTTTTAGAATTCAAAATTAGTTTTTCAGAAACCAGGCACCAACTTTATATCATCCTTACAACAAATAATGGCTGTTTGTTTAAACTGTCTCTGAGGCCTTCCATCTTGACCTTTGTCGCATCTGTCCTCCGTGTCAAGGTTTTGTAAAAAGATTTTTTACACAAAGCCAGATTTTCTCCAGATTCGCTCTCTCTTACAAAGGCGGAAGGAGAACACTAGTGATCAGTGGTGTCACTAGGGTGTACATCACCCAGTGTGGGAGGCCAGCGTGGCATCCCTATGATGGACCAACTCACATGCAGTGCGCAGGGCAATGCCCAGGCAACGGACAGGGTGTTGTACCATTGCCCAGCCCCCTGCTGGTTTTTTTGGCTATAACCTTTGATAGCAAAGAGATATTTAAACATGATTTGTTTCATCACATTCTGCATGAAATTACACATTGAATGATGTATAACATGATGGTATTATTCAAAAATACAATGATTTTAAAAAATTTTGGCCACCAGTGGTGTGTCTCCCCATGCGTGTTACCCAATGTGGTTTGCACCCCATAGACCCTCCTAGCAACACCACTGCAGGTGATCATTTATCAACCAGGGACTTATCCCAGTGTGTACGACAGTCATCTGGAATGACCTTCCAACTGGGAAGGAGAATCGGATCGGTTCAGTGAAGCTGACTTAGGTTCAGAGAAGAGCAAAGGAAGTGCATGATGTGATCACCATGATCCACTATTGACTCATTACTATAGTGGGACTGGGTTGGATAGCACTTAAAAATATTAATGGGGAAGTCTGACTTTGCTAGCTCAGTGGAACCTCCATGACAAAGGGTGGTCTGCCTATTTCTTGCGAGGGACAAATAGCAGGGAAAAGCTATTGCTTTCATATACAATCTGTGCATTTCTCAGACACATCTGACTGAGCGCTGCTGGAAACTGAATACTGGAGCACATGGTGGCAAAGATGGACTTTGGTCCCATCCAGCAAGGAAAGTCTTACATGGTGGAGCCTTGATGTGCATATTCTTGTCACATGGCTAGACTCTCACTTATATTTTGAACTATATCAGGTGCTCCAGTGTGTCCAGAAGGCATAGAAAAACAGAACAGAAAAATCCATGACCTACCAAAGATTATTAACTACACATGGGGTCTAAGAAGGAGTACACCTTTGACTGCATGATTTGGGGACAAATGGTAGGAGATGTGCACAACCATTATGCCCTGTTTGGGAGCTTCCAAGGGGCAGCCATCTAACCACAACTGGGCACAGAGTGGCAGACTAGATGTAGTATTTTTGAGAGGTGCAATTGCGCCTTGGCATGCAGAGGTGAACCCACAGTTGCCAAAGGGCTTCTTGTCCTCCTTTGCATGTAGTCACGTTAGGACCAATCAGGGCCAAGGAATAGCATGAAGGGCATCAACCACAACTAACAACAAACATTTACTAGAGGGGTAGCAAAAGTTAAAAAAAAAGAAGCGAAGAAGTGAAGAATGACATGGAATCAAAGGAGCCTTTTTGAGAGATGGCATTTGAGCAACTGAAGTTCATAACACTTTGCCTCAGTTCATAAGATGACCTCTCCCACACAAAGCAGCTTATCTGCTCTGCTTCTGTGGAGGAACTGAAGTATGAGCTTGGAGGTATCCATGCCATTGTCCAGCCTCAGGGAGCTCCATTACATAATTTTCTCCTACATGGTGCCTTAAGAGGTTAGTAAAGTCTATTCTAAGCAACAGGCAGCTATAGCATAAGATACATTTCCTCATGATCATGTACTCTCAAGAAAGGGTAGGGCTGTTTATTAAGTTATCAGAAGGTTGTTTCCTGGTTCGTGCTGAAAGGACCACAATAGCCTTTAGTGGTGGTTCAAAAGAAAAATCTAGTGGATGGGAAGGTATCAAATTAACAACCAGAAAAAGTGTGAGAAAGAGCTCTAAAATTTCTAGCTATCAGAAAAAAAAACCTTAGAGTCACAATTAGGACAAGAAACAGAGAAAGAGGAAGGCAGGCAGAGAGTGTCCAGAAATTAAAAGACAGGAACAAATGACTTACTGCTCAGTATCTGGATAGGAAAAGAGGCCCTTAGCAAATCATGGTTGTCTGCACATCCCAAAACCAAGTTGCTTCTGGACCCTTAAGAAGCACTGATGATGGAAGAACAGATCCAGTCTGTGATTAGCCCTGGAACCAAGCCCAGCCCAGCACTCAGAGACCTTGTTAAAAAAAGTTAGTGGCTGAGTTTGCAGCAGCCCCTCGGGGGACTAGGAACATGAATTAGTTCACCGTTTGATCAGATGATTCTTTTCCTAGTGTCCTATGATTTGGCTCTTGTACTTGAGCCACCTTGATGTGAGTTGTCTGCCCCCCACTCCCGAGCCATGCACAAAGTGGGTTTGAAAACACCTTGCTCACAACCCAATCCTATCCACACTTTCCTGGGAGTAAGCCCTATTGACTCTAATGGGAATTACTTCTGAGTAGACATGCATAGGATTGGGCTGTTAGACTCCAGTATTCAGGAGAGAGTATCCTGTAGGGCTTTTAGGCTCGGGAAGGGAGTTCGGATGTGGTCATGATCCAGCCACACGCAAGTCTTTTGAAATCCTATTGATATTAATGGCAGGGAGTGAAAATTTGAACCATGCAATGCTGAGCAGCATCTGCTGATCACTCTCCCTATTCAAGAAAAGAAACTGGAAAATTCTCCCTCACCTTGAATACTTTTGGTTGGGGCATGATTCAGTCGAAGGCATGTTTGTGTATTTGATACTGCTTCCATGGGGATGGTTTAAGAAAATTATATGGTGTAATGCAGCTCCTTCTTTTGACCATAGGAACTCCTGCTAAGCCAAGCACCCTCCTCCCCCAGGTAGAGACAAGATTTATTAATCAAATACGTTGATGTTTAAGGAATACTCATTATCAGCAATCTAGAACAAACTAATATGATAGACCAGTGATGGCAAACCTTTTAGTGACCGAGTGCCCAAACTTCAACCCAAAACCCACTTATTTATTGCGAAGTGCCAACATGGCAATTAAACCTGAATACTGAGGTTTTAGTTTAGAAAAAACAAATCGTACATTAACATCTTTTGTCTTTAAAGAAAAACACAATAACAGAGCTTTCAATGATACAACCTTTTATTGAAAGGTCAAAGTCTGCATTTGGCCTGCTTTTGAACCATTAATGTGATTTTTGCTGTTGTATGCATGCTGATAATTTGTCTAACCTTGGTTCATACTTTGTAAGTTTGAGAGCAACACATGCAGCACTCAGGTCATCTGTTAGTCTGTTTCTGGTGTCAGATTTGATATCATTCAAAGCTGAAAACAGCTGCTCACAAGCATAAGATGATCCAAACAAAGTAATCCCAAGTACTTTCATTGACTTAAAATTATTTGGCAGAGAATTCCACACTGCTGTCCTTTGTCATCCCTTCTATCCTCTCAAGTGTTTCACGCAGGTAAAGAGGGTACACAGTTGCTCTCCCCTACTTTAAAAGATGACTTTTTGCCTAGGAGCCAATTAGACAAGGTTAAACATAAGGAAGGTACCAAAGTTACACTGAATAAGAAGGGCATTTCCACTACCTAGGGAGAAATGAACCTTAGCAAGTGTAGTGTAGTGGCTAAGAGACATCAACTATCTGCAACAGGAGGATAATAAGACTGACCTACCTGAGAGTTACTGCAGGTATGGACAAGACAAGACAAGGCAATGCAGGTATGGACAAGACAATGACAAGACAGGTCAGCATTTTTGAAGTGCTGCATAAATACTTATTAATACTTATTACCACCCCCTGTATAAATACAACAGCAAAGGAATAGGGCAGCAGGCACAACTGAACAGGGAATGTGCAGAGTGATCCTGTGACACTTTACTCAGAATTCAGTTGAAAAAAGGCTTACTTCTGAGAAAGCCTGCACCAGATTCATGCCCAAGTGAAAGAGAGGTGGGGGTGGAACGAGGACAACTACAGAGTTGGGGCCCAATCCTATCCAATTTTCCAGTGCTGCTGCTGCTGTGCAAATGAAGTATGCACTGCTTCCTGTGGGGCGGGGGGGGGGGTGCAGTCACAGAAACCTCCTCAATGTATGGGAACATTTGGTCCATTACCTTGGGGTGCACAGGTGCTGGAAAGTTGGGTAGGATTGAGCTCTAAGGGCCTGTCTACTTAGATGTAAACCCCATTATAGTCAGTGGGGCTTACTCCCAGGCAAGTGTGGACAGGACTGCAGCCTGAAGCTTCCACCTGATGCCCAATTTGCGGGGATGAAGCCCCCAGGCAGCCAGTGAATGTGCCCAGGACAGAGAGCCTGAGAGCGACTGAGGAGCATCGACCCAGCTTCGATGGCAATGACATGCTCCCAGATCTAAGCGCTGGATCTCCGCCTGGATGGCCAACTGCTGCTGCTGCTGCTGCTTGTTCATGGCGGAGGCAGGCGCTCCAACAACCACCCTGCCTGCAGACCCACTGACCAACCAAGGCAGCCAACAGCACCCCCCAGCAGCCGGCCACTCAGCCCGGCAGCCAGCACGCAACAAGCCCCGGCGCTGTCAGTTCATCCCTACTCCGGCCGAGGAAGCCCGTGGTCACAGGAGGGGGCCAGGCCATGGAGAGCTGCCGCCCGCCTCTCGCAGTCAACACCCCACCGGGCCTCCAGAGCTGCTGCCCCATGGCTTTCTGGGGCTTCAAACTCAGAGTTGAAACTCTGTACTGGGGCGACAGTGCGCGTGCCCATGGAAAGGGCTTTGAGTGTCCTCTGTGGCACGCGTGCCATAGGTTCGCCATCACTGTGATAGACAAACAATGCAATCTTACCTGACTAAATCCTATCTGAAACTGTATCGTTCCAAAGAATATCAGAGACCACCTTTCAATAAACATATTAATTCAATATGATGGTACAAGTGAACGAACAGAACAGGTTAACACTGGACAAGGTGATATCTCAAGTTTTTTTTCTTTCTGTTAAAGGTGGTGAGTCTAATTGACCGCATGTATTTTGATTTTTAAGTCATTTCATTCTTTGGGCTTAAGAACAAGGAGCAACAACACCTGAAAATAAGTCACGTTGGGCTGACAGTGCAATCTTAGACATGTCTAATCAGAAGGAAGTTCCACTGAGTCCATTGGGACCTACTGCCACGTAAGGGACCAATCCTATCCAACTTTCCAGCACCAGTGCAGCTGCAATGCAGCCTTAGGATAAGGGAAAAAACGTCCCCATATCTTGACAAGGCCTCTGTGCCTGCCTCCTCAACACAGGATGCAGGGCATGCCCCATTGGCATGGCTGCACTGGCACTGGAAAATTGGATAGAATTGGGCCCTAAGTGTGTACAGACATCCATGATATCCCCAGATCCGGTATCTGTGGATCCAGTGATCCACGGTTCTCCATGACCTTGCATCCCCCCCCCCCCGGCACCAATTCACTTTTATTCTTACCAATAGTGCTAAGAATGAATGTATCTTGCTTTTACAGGGTATTATAAAACTGAACCTTATAGCCAACAAGCAGGCAGGCACCCTGCATGCAAGGGGGACACAGGAGAACATTAACAGGATGTAGAAAGCTTCCTGTTGAAGGTGTAGACTGGGTAAGGCAGTTTTGTGCGATTCTGCCAGGTCCACACTGTAGCTGTCACGCCCAAACTTAACTTGAATGATTTGTTTTCAAGCTAGACCACTGGTATCAAATTTGGTTTGATAGGCAGAAAGAACTGTTCTGTTGTTTAGGCATGGGCTCAGAATGGCAGAGTTTATACCAGGCTTGGCCAAGCAAGAGGTCTGTGTTTGCCCAACAACCTCCTTGTGGCTTGTTTGATCTCCTTGTTCCTCAGTGTGTAGATCATGGGGTTCATCAGAGGGAAGACTGTTGTGTGGAAAATAGCCACCACCTTGTCAAAAGGAAAGTCCAAGAAGGGGTGGCAATAGATATAGATGGCAGGACCAAACATGATGAAGATGATGATGATGTGGGTGATGCAAGTGGAAGCAGCTTTTCTCTTCCCTTCAGAGGAGCCCATCTTCACCTTGACCAGCAGGGCTCCATAGGAGATGAGCAGGAGGATGAAACACATCATGTTGGACAGGCCACTGTTGAAGAACATGAAGAATTCCAGAGCATAAGTGTCATTGCAAGCCAACTTGACAATCTGGGTGATGTCACAGAAGAAATTGTCCAACTCGTTGGGTCCACAGAAAGGGAGTGGGACAATAAAGATGATCTGGATAATAGAGTGCACGAAGCCTACACCCCAAGAGGCCAAGACCAGAGTCCAACAGACTGCTCTGGTGATAAGACTGGCATAGCGCAATGGGTGACAAATGGCTACATAGCGGTCAATGGCCATAGCAATGATAAGGATGACCTCAGATCCCCCCAGCAAGTGAAGGAAGAAGATCTGGACTATACAGCCTTTGTAGGAGATTGTTTTGTGACTGGAGAAGAAATCAGCAAACATCTTGGGTGGGGTGACAGAGCAGTAGCAGATGTCCAGGAAGGCTAGATTGGCTAAGAAGAAGTACATGGGGGAGCTCATTCGGGGGTCGCTTTGGATGGTCACGATGATGAGGATGTTTCCTGGCAGGATCAGTGAGTAGAAGACAAGGTAGAGAACAAATAGGAAGAGCTGGGTCTCTCTTGCCTGAGAGAGACCCAACAACACAAACTCTTTCACAATGGATTGGTTTCCATTCTCCATCTTGCTGCTGCCATCTTCTACAAAACATGGGGACAGAACAGTGTAAATAAGAAGAACATTCAATAGAGCTCTGTGCTCTATGGAGTGTGTAGAGGAGTGTGATTGTTCACTTCTTCTGCTACCTTTAAACCACCCACTCACACTATTACTCAGGATTTGTTAATTAATTTTATTCTTGTTTTTATATACTAATTTTTTTAAAAGTTGTTTCAGTGAAGACTTCAAAATTCCATTATAAAAAGTTCTACCTATTTTAAAAATGTCATTATAAATGTTTTTAAAAATCAAATGTGCCTTGTAGGGGTATACCCTGTACATACCTGAAAGTGTATACATATCTGTGACATTGCACTGAAATCTACGTAGAAAGTCTGTCCCATTAGGCAAGACCCATCTCTGCTGGTGACCAGAAGTACTTAGCTGAAGTGCTAGCAGAATGCTTGGAAGCAGCAACAAAAGTGGCAACCCAGGGGCACTTACGTTCTTCAGTGTCCCTTTTCCTTACAGCTCCTCTCTGACTACCTCCTCTGCTTTTGCTCCTTCCTTGGATCTCACTCTCTCTCTCTCCCCCCTCCCTCTTCCTCCACAGAGCAAGTTGATACTGGAAGGCTCACTATGTTTAGTGAAACATACCCCAATGAAAGGGTGCCTAGGAGGGCAGTTGCAACATAACTCCAGGCATGTTTACTTGGAAGTAAGTCCCATTCTTCCCAATGGAGTTTACTTCCAGGTAAGTTTAGGATCCAGGTAAGTTTAGGATTGCACGTCTAGGATTGCAGCCTGGCAGCCCAATCCTATGCATGTCTACTCAGAAGTAAGTCCCATTAGAGTCAATGGAGCTAACTCCCAGGAAAGTGTGGATAGGATAGGGCTATCAAGGCTCTCTGTTCTCCTCAGACTGGAAAAAAGAAGGAATCAGCAAAGCGGATAAGAAGTTGGAAGAAGTTAGAGAATAAAAGTTGAAGGGCCCTCTTGGTATTTTGCTACAATCGCTCGAAGGCTGGGGTTTACTTTGAGGATTTGTGTGCTGCCTTTCAATGATATAAAGAACCCAATCAAGGTGGCTAAAAAGAGGCTTAAAAGGTAATTCTCAACTAGTCCAAATGAATTTAAACACACATATCAGTGTGCCTGCACAAAGGGTGTTCATTGTTGAAATAGGCTACGGAGTCCACGGGCAGAGCAACCATTTGAATATCACAACAGAGCAGTGGTTCTCACATATTTAGCACCAGGACCCACGATTTAGAATGAGAATCTGTCCAGGACCCACCAGAAGTGATATCATGACTGGGCGTGACATCATCAAGCAGGAAAATTTTAAGAATCCTAGGCTGTAATCCTACCCACACTTACCCTGAAGTAAGTTTCATTGACTATCATTGTTAAAAGCATATACACGGTAGCCTGTTCAAAGTACAGGTCTGTAACATTTCCCCAAATGCAGTCACATACCATGGGAGCATCAAGTCTAATATATTAAAAATAAACTATTTAATTGAATGGGGACCCACCTGAAATTGGCTCACGACCCACCTAGTGGGTCCCGACCCACAGTTTGAGAAACACTGCAATAGATTAATATTCCAAGGAATACTGCTGTTTTATTGTTTCGCATTATGTAAGCTGCCTTGAGATTCCAGAAAGGTGGAGTATAAATTTTTTAAATAAATGATTTTTGATTGCGTTCTTGTTGTATAGTCAGTACGGAGGCCCGCATGGGCTGACACTGTGCTTCCATGCTGGTTGGAGAGGCCCTGGCCGGGTGTGTGTGTTAGAATACAGCTTAGGTCACCCAGGCTAGTTCCACCCCTCTCCAGGTCCAGGTCTGCCCACCAGCCTGCTTTTCCCTTTCCCCAAAATGCCCCTTTCTAACCTCCTGCCACCCTCCTCAGCCCCCTATGCTGGCCAGCCTAGCTGGGGCAAACTTACCCTTGCCCCGTGGGGGATCGAGCACAAGGAGACTGATGTGTGTCCTTGCGCTGGCCTAGTCTGCTCACAAGGAGTTGCAAACGTGCTTTCCGGAATATTTTTGTTACATGCCCAGTGCATTATTGTTGCATGCTCCATGCTTTCCTGAGAGGTGAATTGTTGAAGGAGTCAGTGTTGTGGAGGAGAGAGCACAAGAGATTTAAAGTGCAATCCTAACCGACTTTCCAGCACTGACATAGCTGTGCCAATGGGGCATGCACTACATCCTTCAGAGGGGAGAACGTCAAGCAGGCCTCCTGAAAGTAAAGGCATATTTGTTACCTGATTTGGGGGCTGCATTGTGGCTAGGTCAGTGCTGGAAAGTTGGTTAGGATTGTGCCCTTAGAGCACAATCGTAACTGGGATTGATGAGAAGAAAGTGAAAGACAGAAAAATGGATGATTTTCAAGGGTTGCTTACCATTCATAAGTAGTATAAGGGACCCACCTTCTGTCAAAATACCGGAACCACGTGACCGGATCCAGAAACCCCTCCCCCCTCCCCACCCCCGGAAGCACGTGACCGGATGCAGAAATACGTCAGCGGAAACCACGCCCCGGAAGGGGTGGAGGGTGGGCATGTGACCCCTCTAGGAACTCCTCACGAGACCCCTGACCACGTGGTGGAGGTTTCAGAACGGCAGGACCAGGGGGGAGGGTGGCGCCCGAAGGGCGCCATTTTCTGCGCCGCCCCCCAGAAATGGGGTGCCATGTGACCCCTGTAGGAACTCCCCTCGGGACCCTGGACCAATAGGAGGGGGTTTTAGGGACCACAGGACCGCTGCGTGGTGTGGAGGGTGGTCCCGAGGATATGCCAGGGCATGTCTGGACAAGGGGGGAAATTTAAACCGCCAGGGAGAGGGGAAAAACCCTCTTTCTTTTGCAACCAGTAGAGACTTACCACAACAAACAAGCAAAAATAAATAAATAAATAAAATGGAGAGACCCGTGGAACTTGACTTGCCAGAGTGTTTAGGGACGACAATCAATTTTTATAATCTGGAGCCAGAGCAAGGTGTTGCAACAATAGACTGGGCTGCATATTTGAATCACGGCGAACAACTGAGTGAGAATGCGACAGCCACAGTCACAGCCACTGTGGAAAATGCACCGGTCTCTTCCCTAGAGACACCCAAGAGGCCTACAGAGCCAAGCAACCATGCAGCAGCCCCACTGCGAAAAAAGCAGAGGAAGCGTTATCACAGTACCAGCTCAGACGATTATGAAAAACCCTCTCTACACCTTATGTACAAGCTTGCCTTAAATGAAGAAAGCCGCTGTTACCCATCTGTCCCATGCAGGTGTGATAAAAACAAGAACAATGTTGGACAGCATGACGCTGTGGAATCTTTGAAAGCCAAGAATGCACAGGTAAGATTCTTCTGGAGTTGTGAACAAAAAAAAAAATGTTTTAGGATGTGTGAATAGTTCTGAAAGAGGGGTCTAATCAATTTTAAATTATTTTAAGGAACCACCTGTGGAGAAAGAGGGCCCCAGCTTACCTGAGAACAGACAGTATTTGGTAGGTGACCTTCTGGGGGTGGGGTGTGGGGGGGTTTGGTTATATTTTAAAGAAAATTTAATATTTGGCTAAAAATATTTTGCAGGATCTTTTAGAAAAACAAGAATCTTTCGTTACACTGAGACATCTGTTAGGACTGCAATTGACAGAAGCGGATAATGTCCTACCAAGAAACTTCTCAAGTGCAACACGTGGATTAGCCAGAGCAGTTGTTCACAGCGTGCTGAAATTGTGCTTACAGAACTACTTACATGAGCTGTGTCAAGGCTGCCAGGTGAATGCCCCTGGGCAGCTAGCACATGAGTGTGTCAACTGGAGACAGTCTGATATAGACACAATGTTGAGAGAACTGTGTTGGAACTTGAATGTACCCGCCATACTGCATCTTTTGACAATATTATTGAAATTAACCACAGGAGGAGTGTTTTGTTTAATTATATGTAAAGATGGACACGCTGCAGTTAACACGCCTGATGGATACAAACTCCTATACCAGGAAGATGTTCAAAGGTGTATTTCCTTCTGACCAGCTGCCTAAAAAGAAACTTCTGCAGAGACCACTGGGGCTAGTGGTCAACACACATCCACACAACCTGCCTGGAGAACACTGGCTCGCGATATACCTGACAGAAGACAACCACGGTGAATTTTTTGACTCCTATGGACACCCCCCAGACCATCCCCGCCTCCCCAGAGCCATCATGACATTTTTAAGAAAAAACGCCTCTGTAACGACATTTCAAACAAGGCAACTACAGGCCCCAGACGCTGTGACCTGTGGGTACCACTGTGTGTTTTTTCTGGACCAGCGCTGTAGGGGCCGGAGTTTTAAACAGATTCAAGAACTGTATTCTGATGATTTACCAAGGAATGACCAGATGGTGGTGCAATTTGTAAAAAAGGAGAGGAACATGCACCGATCTGCCCCCTGTGTTTTTCAACATGCCCAGACATGTGTCTCCTGTAATGATTTTCATTGCCGTGTTTCTCAATAAAGTGCCCCCCCGGCTTAAAAATGAAATTTATGTGCCTGGTTTATTTGTTTGTTTGTTAATAACAAGGCAAAGGCAGTGGGGGTGGAGTTAAAAGCTTATTTTATTCATAAGCTGAGCCAATTAAGGGTGTTAGATTGTCTTTGCTTTCTAGAAGATCTCCTGGATGGGGTGGGCACCTGTGGCAACTCTGTAACAGGGCCTGGATTTTTCATGTGTTCCAAAATGTCCTTGATGGTGGGATTCCCAACAACTGTGGATGGAACATTAAGTTCAGCCATGGCCTGGAGAAATAAATCCCATCCTTTAGGGATGCGCCGGGCAGGCAGAGCATGAAACTGGGTGATCCCCTTCACCAAGTCCTGCATATTGGAACCAGGAGCAGGTTCCCCTCTGTAAACAAAAGCACCTTTTTCATCCCAGGATGAAATACTTTGATTCTGCTTCATTTTGTTTAACAGCAGCCGCACTTTATTCTTAAATCGGGCAGGCAGGCTGTCCAAGACCTCATGAAAGATACCTGCGTGAGTTGCAGGGGATTCTGCAGCAACAGCACCGGGCTCAGGGGCTGATGGTAAAAACAAACTGAGTTTTTCCTTTTCAGCGTCAGCCTGTTTGACATGGACCAGGTATTTTTGAAGCAGTGCAGTATATTGTTTAGCTTTCTCGTCCTGGGACAAATCCCACCTCTGAAGAACACCTTGCATTTCACCATCTAAGGAATACATGGCTGCAGCCCTGATGTTTTCCTCTCGTGGAGTAGGTGCCTTGAGTTGCTCTAGCTGGTGGCTAGGCACAAGGTACATTTTTTCAGCATACTCCATTACTGGCTAGTTAAAAGGCCAGTTATTAGTGGAATAGCAAAACTTAGTAAGGGGCCAAGAAAACCGCCCGACTGCTTAACAAGCTGCTTCTTTCTTTTCAAAGACAGCCTTTTATTGCTCAGTCTTTTGATAAACGCACGTTTTTTTCTCAACACTGATATCTGCCGGGCAGATAGAGGTACGTTGCCTTTTAAAGTATTGAGCGCTATTTCTGAGATGGCAGAAATTAAGTCACATGAAGCATGAGACAGAATGAAGTGTCTCTGGCGCGGGGAAGCCTTGATCAGCAGTTTTAAAAGGGGCAGATTTCTCTTAATGCAGTTAGACATGTTGTGGGCTGGCGGGCAGTTACAAGTGAGAAGCCAGGTGCTTAAGTCACCTCCTTTTGTTATGGGTTGTGGTTTTTTTCATAATATATACAACAGGCCAATCAGGGGGAAACAACCCCGTTCTTAGTCTGTAAGCTTCCGGGGTGGTTGCGCACAAATCCACCAATAGATAACCATAAGGCTTGGTGGTTGCATCCTGGAAACTCTCCATGAAAAACTTACTGTTTCCTGGGTACATCTGGCGGGCCAGCGTTACAACCTGTAGTTTATCCCTGGGGTTTTTGAACAGTACCATATATTTTGCATTTAGGGTGGTCGTGCGACTGGTTTTCCCCTGGCAGAATATATTCTGTGTGATGAGAAAAACACTTAGATTACGGAGATGTACATATTTTGTAAAGACGTCGCCAATTTCCGCGCTGTTAGAAGCAGAGGTCATTAGATCATCCAATATGACAAAGTTCACTTTATTTGGGGGGAGCAACTGGTCATCACTGAAGGATTCAGGAAGACCCTCCATGAAGCGAATATGGGGGTATTTACACAGGAGTTCTTTGTACACAGGTTGCCAGCAGCTGTAGCACCAAATAATATTTTCAGCCATAACAGAAAACACAGTATCAGCATTATCCAGCATATTTTTTATAAAGTATGTTTTCCCGCAGTGGCTAGGCCCAGCTAGAATGGCTGAAAACGGGTGCCTCCAGCGCACATCCATCTTAAAAGCCATAAGGCAGGGTTTTGAAATCTTTTACCAGAACCCTCTTGTCATATACTACCTTTAGTGTTTTCTTTAGGGGCCCTGTTTCAATATTCCACTGCTTTTTATTTCTCAAAATACCCATTTGCTGTACAACAATTTCTTTAGGATTTGACCCGTAGTCCAGAACCATCTGTTTCAGGCTATGAAAATTTACATGCTCTGAATTAGCCGATGTCAGTGTTATTCCTTTAACCTTCATAGACAGTTTTTGAGAAGGATATAAAGAATAAGCATATGTCTTCAGTCCAGATGAAACAAACTCTGTGATACGCTCATGTGGCGGAATGTCGCTTGTCAGATCCCCTAAATAGTCGCCTAAGGGAGGGCACCACGCCCCTGGGCGGTGTACAAATATCACAGAGTCTGTGTCATGGTACAGACACCTCTCCTGTAACCTGTCTAACAGGTTATAAAGCTCCAGCCGGGCATATGCAGTTGTAAAAGCCCCTATCAAAACATTAGTTTTCCCAGACAGTGTAAAACGCTCCTTAGCATGGCGCCATGATACACTCACTGTTTCATCATCAATAATTTCAAAGCCTGAGACTTCATAGTCTTGAGAAAAGGCATAACCCATGAGCTCCGTAGGGTCCCTCACAATGGTGGTATTCAGAAGGTTTGAACGCTGTGCAAACTTCCCCCACAAAGAGTTTAGAAACAGTTTTGCTATTTGACGCTTTGCTGGGTTCACAGCGATATGATCCGGGCGTAATTGAATCCCTTCTCTCTCATAGTAATCATTAATATATTTGTTTTGTTTCTCCACATCTGTACACCACCCTGGATACCCTGAAGCCTCCTGTTTCTGGCGCAAGTGCATTTTAATGTAATCTGAAAACAGATCCTCAGATTTGTTTTCAAAATGCCATATTTCTAAAATTTCCAAAACTGTGTACCCCTTTTCTATAGCCTTCATTAACTCCACTGCACCATGTGCCTTCTAGGGCTCTTTCGTCATCTGTGTGGTGGCACGGTTCCTGCTGCCTAGCCTCTGCGCATGTGCGGCACAGAGGAAACATGAGTTTCTCCCCCACCCTCACTGGTAATACTGGGAAAAAGAGACCTCTTGGAGGGAGCACTCTAGTTTTCACAAGACCAAAGTAGTCAGAGAGAGGTCCAAAATTATTAAATATGATTTCTGGATGCCCAATTGGATAAAGTTTAGTCTTATTGACAAAGGGGTATAAACTTGTGAAATCATAATAACAGATCTCTTCACCATCTGTAGGCTTATAATACAAAGTTATGGCATTGGTTCTGCCCCCAAAAAGCGCATCCCGGGGTTTTAAAGCCTGTGGGAATTTTTTTTCACTTAGAAACCCCCTAAGCTCAGCATCTGTTTGACACATCTGGTGCCACTCGTGCTCCCAAATGGTCCTGACATCAAACCCCTTGTTTTTGAGATCGGTGCTTTAAATTGGATTTTGTAATGGAGGTCACGAAAGCTTGTACCAGTCATGGGGATTCTAGCATTCTCATTGTAACAATTAGGACACCCATGAAAAAAACAGCCGTTAAATTCAAAGGCAGTTGGCCTGCCCTGGACAACTGCAAACCCATCCAGAAAATAACTCCCCACCTGGTGTTCACCTCCTTTTAGAGCATGCCTGATCTCAATTCCTTCTTTACGTTCAAGATACTGAAGCCACTGTATGGCCGGAGTGGAAAATCTCTTTGTCTGTCTGTGGTAATTGTCCCAGGGGAGAAGAGCAATAGTTTCTTTTTTTAGGAACATGTATCTAAACATGGCCATACAAACACTAGCAAGTGTCAACAACTGGAAAGGATCTATGCCCTCATTCTTACCCTCTCCTTTAGTCATAGTTAGGATTTCCTCCCTGTACAAGAGGCAGGCCTTCCTCAATATTTTTACATCCTGCTGGCAATAGTGCGCAAGCTCTCGCTGGAGATCAAAAGTGTTATTTTTGTTCTCCTCATACCAGGAGAGAAAATCCTTCTTCTCACCTGGCATCATATTTTCAGGCCCATAATATTTTTTATCAGGAAAAGTTCCCACATAAGTGCTGTTTTCAGCCGTGTTAAAAAAATGTGGGAAAAATTCTTTACACCCCTCAAACCCCATAGCCTGTGGGAGTTTTGACAGCTTCATGGGAAGAAAGTTTAAACTATCTATAAACCTTATGCCCAGTCATTTTACGGCCACACACATCAGCTTGCCCCCCTGCACAATGAGATCTATGTCCATTTTTTCAGCCAGTAGTTCCCGAACTACAAAATAAGAATCATAACCTTTGGCGTTATGGGCCAAAAAGGTATAGTTCTAGAACTTTTTGTCAATAAACTTTTTAACAAAGGCAGAAATGCACCCCTCCCCTTTGAACTCCCAGGTATCTTTTTCCTCCATACCCATTGCAAAAATGTAGTTGACTACATGGGTACCTGTGTCTTGAGAGCATTCAAAATCATAAAAGATATACCGTTCTGATACCTCAACTTCCTTAAGAGGGGGCATGAAGCACTGGTGACTCTTTATAGGGCCAAGCGGTTCTTGGCATTGCTTGCAGCACTTTACTGTGCATCTGTGCTTTCTAGGGAGATATGCCTCACAGGTGTCACACATAGATTGTGGTGCTAAAATTATCTTGTTCTCAGCTGCCAGTTCTTTATGCCTTGCCAGGCAGCGTGCAGATTTTGCTAATAATTTACAAGTGTCACAGCGTTGTGCTTTGCCCGGTGCACACTGGGGTTCCAAACATAAACGGCAGCGATATGCACAGTTGTGCGTATGGGTATAAGCATTTCCACACAGAGTGCAGTAATTTTTTCTACCAAAGAACGCTTTCATGTTTAGGATCCCATAATAATGGTCATTGTGCAGCAGCAGAAAGCAGGACTTGGGATATATAGGGGGCCCTGTTCTAAAAATACCCCACCCTTTATTGCCGTGTATGACCACCCCGATATTCACGTGTAAATGGCTTTCAAAGATTGGCACATCTGTTAACATTAACTTTTGCTGAGGCGTAATACACAACTCGTCATACATTTGTCTGGTGTCCTGCATTAACTGTGTTACAGTTTTCCCAGGTGCTAGGACTGCTAGAAGACTTCCCCCAAAACACAGGTTATCACCAATGTTACCGAGGTCCACAAGGTGGCGCCGCTTTTTATGTATGATTTGGCTATAGAGTATAGAGCTGACCACGCGTCTACCACACCCCCCCTTATTTCTGATTACACTCACTATGAGGCGTAGTGTACCATCAAGATGAATCTCAGTGTTGCTCTGCATAAGATGTGAGATTTAGTTCAAAAAATCTTGAGCACTCAGAGCCCCTCTATGCCTTCTAACAGAAAAGAGTGGGTCATTTAACCCCCCGCCTTCTAGGCGCATCTGAACCAGATCGCCATCTTGCAAGAGGCCATTTAATTCATCAAATAGCTGTTGAATACAATTGCTTATTGCCTCTTGCACCAGAAGGGGGTGGCCCAGTTGCTCAAGGTTTTGAAACCGAAAAGACATTCCAATTCGGAAAACTGGTAAATGGGGGGCATGCCACTCCCACCGATTCACCCTCTCCAGATAGACTTTTGAGGGGTCATTATCGGAATCTGATTCAGCACTGTGAGATGTTCCTGAAGCAGGACCCTGTGTTTCTGGAACATGTGGGGGTTCGTGGTCTGGTTCAGAGCTGTGAGATGTTGTTGGAGAGGCTGGTAGCTCTGGGGAAGGAGAACCGGTGTCATCAGATTCCACTGAATCAGGGAGTCCTTGATCAACAACCAGGTTTTCTGGTGTGGGTTGGACCCCTGCCCCAAATTGGCTCAGAACCCCTGGGTAAATTTGGACATGTTTAATTTCTTCTAGGAATGCTACAAGCTCAGCCTTTTCCAGAGTCCCAGCTATGAATCTAGACCAGTGTTCTTTCAAACGGGCATTCAATGCTGAAACTTGTGTTGTGATCAAAGAGGTGAGGTAGCGTTCTCTTTCCTGTATGGCGTTCCTGCAGTCTGAAAACATGTATCCTGTCTCCATTTGCTCATGGCTGATGCTTGGCAGTGGGGTAGTGTCAGTAGCCTTTTTACACGGGGGCTCATCTTCACATGTGCTCTGTGTTGCAACACGTTTTTGAGGGTTGGCAGCTGTAGGGAAAAAGAGCACATTAAGAAACCTTTCCAAAGGACAATGGGAGGCTGTTGGGGAAAAAACATTTTTAAAAATGCGCTTTTTAAAAGGACTTACCTCTCTGGGGGCTGGTGCTGGTGTGTGACTTTGGTCTCACAGCCTTAGAGCCTTCCCCTGGAAAACAAACATCAGGACATTAAATTTTTTAAATTGTCTGAATGCTGTGGAAACCCCCCCTCCCCCAATATTTAAAACAGACCTGTGCGCTGCAGTGCCTGTATGTATGTGTGTGTTTTGTTTTTGAGAGAGTTAACGCCCATAAGAACATAAGGACAGCCCCGCTGGAGTGGCAGGGAGTTCCACAGACCAACCACATGCTAAGTAAAGGCTGCTGGGAAGGAGAACATTATAAAATGGGCTTTTTAAAAGGACTTACCTCTCTGGGGGGTGGTGTTGGTGTGTGACTTTGGGCTCACAGCCTTAGAGCCATCTCCTGGGAAACAAACATCAGGACATTAAATTTTTAATTTTTTTTTTATTTTAAACAACTGTCTCAATGCACTGAAAAAAACTGTATTTAAAACAGGGGCGGGTGTATGCGTACCTCTGTGAAAGGTATAATGTCCCATGGGTGCACAGATTGTTCTGGGGGTTGCAGCAGTATCTGAAAGAAAGAACAACAAAAATTTAAAAACGGACTAGCCCTAAACGGGTGTGAACACAGGCCTGCATGCAGAGCAAAATCATGGCCTGGGTCAAGGATCCTTACCTAGGGCCACTGTGTGTCTTGGTTGTCTTGGTGGCATTGGATCTGGGGGGGGAAAGAGCTTTAGTGTTTTGTGAAACAAGAAAAGGGCCTCCCCCCTTTTTTTCTTTTTCTTTTTAGCTTTAAACAGTAGGAATTATCTCTCTGGGGAATGCTGGAAGGGGCTGCCTCTCCTAACATGGGTTCATCCAACCATGCTGAGTCAGGGAAGAGAATAGACATTGATTGCCATTTTTATTTCTATTTTTTATTTATTTTAAAAAAGATGCAATTTCAGACTAATAATCAAGAATACCGACCAGCCATCTGTGATTCCGTGAAGCCTCCTTGCTCTGCCATTTTCACAGTCACCTGGGTAGTAAATACTTGAAAAAAACATTCAAGATTTAACAAACGGACAATGATTTCAGGCACATCACATAGATGCAAGCCCCATTCAGAAAACTAAATCTATAAACAGGACATTTTATAAACATTTATAACATTTATAAACATATATAAACATTTTATAAACAGGACATTAAACCAGTCTTGCCATAGCAAAACGGGGAAAAAACAAACTGCATTTAGCAAACCCCATGCCCCACCAAACATCCACCCCCACCCCGCCCCCTTCCAGCAAAAGCAAGCACATGCTTTGCCACCCAAGATGGCGGCCAGGCTCACAAATGCAAGCCTCACTCAGAAAACTAAATCTATAAACAGGGAATTTATCCAGAATGCAGACAGCTTTCCCCCAAAATAGCTACCCAGATTCAAGGGAGCACAGCTGGCAACCAGGCTGACCCCAGCAAAACGGGGAAAAAACAAACAAACTGCATTTAGCAAACCCCATGCCCCACCAAACATCCACCCCCTCCCCACTTGCAGCAAAAACAACCACAGGGCTTGCCACCCAAGATGGAGGTCTGTATATACTCACCTGTGTGGGAGATAAGTCTGTCTACCCAGGTTCAGGTGGAGAGAGGAAGATGGTGGCTGAGATCGGTGCTTATATGGCTCTCTGCCTGGCCTCCTATGATTGGCTGCTCCTTTGGCTGCTTGCTCAGAATTCTGGGAGTGGTCTCCGCCTCCCCCCAGCTCCTGCAAAGAAAAGATCAGAGCCGCCCACCCAACCACCCCCCAAATCCAGCAGCTTCAGGTTGTTAATGAGCATGTGAGCTTGGGGAAGGTGTGCTGCTAAACTGTTTCCTTAGGTTTGAATTGATTAAATCACTGTTTAAATGGAGGCCTGTGCTGGTTTTCCACACCCTGTGACCAGCCAGCTGCTAAACTGTTTCCTTAGGTTTGAATTGATTAAATCACTGTTTAAATGGAGGCCTGTGCTGGTTTTCCACACCCTGTGACCAGCCAGCCTGTTTTGAAACAAAACTTTTTTTTTACTCCTGCTTTTTACACATAGAATATAAAAAATACTATAGTAACTACAGAATGCTAAATTGAAATAAATCTTTTTATTCCTGCTTTTACACATACAACATAAAAAAAATGTACAATGGCTACAAAAATCTAAAACACAGCAATATTTAAAAGTCAATCATTTCACAAGGAATCTATGATAATTCATTCTCCCCGTGATATGCTGCATGTGCTGTACAAACCTCTGATCTGATAATTTTAAAATCTTGTATAACATTTTTTGGGGTTCTGGCGCCTTGTGCACTGTTTCAATGAGGGACAGTGTGTATTGGATTGTTTCACAATCCACATCTAGACAGTGCATTGGAAAACCAAGCATTAAAATAAGATGCAGTATGGCGGGTACATTCAAGTTCCAACGTATTTCTGCATCAAACTTGTGTCTATATCAGACTGTCTCCAGTTGACACACTCATGTGCTAGCTGCCCAGGGGCATTCACCTGGCAGCCTTGACACAGCTCATGTAAGTAGTTCTGTAAGCACAATTTCAGCACGCTGTGAACAACTGCTCTGGCTAATCCACGTGTTGCACTTGAGAAGTTTCTTGGTAGGACATTATCCGCTTCTGTCAATTGCAGTCCTAACAGATGTCTCAGTGTAACGAAAGATTCTTGTTTTTCTAAAAGATCCTGCAAAATATTTTTAGCCAAATATTAAATTTTCTTTAAAATATAACCAAACCCCCCCCCCACACCCCACCCCCAGAAGGTCACCTACCAAATACTGTCTGTTCTCAGGTAAGCTGGGGCCCTCTTTCTCCACAGGTGGTTCCTTAAAGTAATTTAAAATTGATTAGACCCCTCTTTCAGAACTATTCACACATCCTAAAACATTTTTTTTTTGTTCACAACTCCAAAAGAATCTTACCTGTGCATTCTTGGCTTTCAAAGATTCCACAGCGTCATGCTGTCCAACATTGTTCTCGTTTTTATCACACTTGCATGGGACAGATGGGTAACAGCAGCTTTCTTCATTTAAGGCAAGCTTGTACATAAGGTGTAGAGAGGGTTTTTCATAATCGTCTGAGCTGGTACTGTGATAACGCTTCCTCTGCTTTTTTTGCAGTGGGGCTGCTGCATGGTTGCTTGGCTCTGTAGGCCTCTTGGGTGTCTCTAGGGAAGAGACCGGTGCATTTTCCACAGTGGCTGAGACTGTGGCTGTCGCATTCTCACTCAGTTGTTCGCCGTGATTCAAATATGCAGCCCAGTCTATTGTTGCAACACCTTGCTCTGGCTCCAGATTATAAAAATTGATTGTCATCCCTAAACACTCTGGCAAGTCAAGTTCCACGGGTCTCTCCATTTTTTTTATTTATTTATTTTTGCTTGTTTGTTGTGGTAAGTCTCTACTGGTTGCAAAAGAAAGAGGGTTTCTCCCCTCTCCCCGGCAGTTTAAATTTCCCCTCTCGTCCAGACATGCCCTGGCATATCCTCGGGACCACCCTCCACACCACGCAGCGGTCCCGTGGTCCCTAAAACCCCCTCCTATTGGTCCGGGGTCCCGAGGGGAGTTCCTACAGGGGTCACATGGCACCCCATTTCCGGGGGGGGGCGCAGAAAATGGTGCCCTTTGGGCACCACCCACCCCCCTGGTCCTGCCGTTCTGAAACCTCCACCACGTGGTCAGGAGTCTCGTGAGGAGTTCCTAGAGGGGTCACATGCCCACCCTCCACCCCTTCCGGGGCGTGGTTTCCGCTGACGTATTTCTGCATCCGGTCACGTGCTTCCGGGGGTGGGGAGGGGGGAGGGGTTTCCGCATCCGGTCACATGGTTCCGGTATTTTGACAGAAGGTGGGTCCCTTATACTACTGATATGATATCATCAATTTGGTTGCATTTACCAATAAATCCTTCCATAAAGTCGAAGTTGGAGAGATGTTCCACCAGGCTCCTGGAGGAAAAGAGTTTGCCATTAATGAAAGTGCCATTGTGTGGAATCACAGGTTTAACCAGGTAGAAAGAACCATTACTGTAGGTAATGAATCATTACTGTAGGAAGAACCAAACTGTAGGTTTTACAGTTGCAAGTTGTAATCCAGGTTGTTGGGTAACTGTTGAGATACTCTTGGCTGCTCTTATAAAGCTGGTGGAGCTAGTTGATGATGGCATTTGCAATAAGATATATAGTCAACCTGCATCTTATTCAAGGGTTACATTCCAGAGTCGGCATGTAAAGTTAAAATTGCACATACTCAAAATTACCTTGCAAATCCTTTTATTCATAACACTTCTGTTACTCATAACAGAGTAACAGTGTTTATTCATAAGTGTTTATTCATAACACTTCTGTACTGCAGCGAGTCATGGACTCTTCGCTCACAACAGGAGAGGAAACTGAACGCTTTCCACATGCGCTGCCTCCGACGCATCCTCGGCATCACCTGGCAGGACAAAGTTCCTAACAACACAGTCCTGGAACGTGCTGGAATCCCTAGCATGTATTCACTGCTGAAACAGAGACGCCTGCGTTGGCTTGGTCATGTCGTGAGAATGGATGATGGCCAGATCCCAAAGGATCTCCTCTATGGAGAACTCGTGCAAGGAAAGCGCCCTACAGGTAGACCACAGCTGCGATACAAGGACATCTGCAAGAGGGATCTGAAGGCCTTAGGGATGGACCTCAACAAGTGGGAAACCCTGGCCTCTGAGCGGCCCGCTTGGAGGCAGGCTGTGCAGCATGGCCTTTCCCAGTTTGAAGAGACACTTTGCCAACAGTCTGAGGCTAAGAGGCAAAGAAGGAAGGCCCATAGCCAGGGAGACAGACCAGGGACAGACTGCACTTGCTCCCGGTGTGGAAGGGATTGTCACTCCCGGATTGGCCTTTTCAGCCACACTAGACGCTGTGCCAGAACCACCTTTCAGAGCGCGATACCATAGTCTTTCGAGACTGAAGGTTGCCAATACAATATTCATAAAATACATGCTGTCTCATTAAAAACTATGATTGGTATGTGGGAAGTGAGACCTATAGAGAGAATAGCAGCTTCATTCTCCAGTCTCAGGCTCACTCTGGGGTAAGCATTTAATAAGTGGAATTGCAGGTGGTAAATTGTCTGCAGTGTTTAAACTGTTGGTTTTCTCTGATTTTTTTTTTTTTTTTTTTTTGGTCAAGTGCATGTAATATACTTAAAGAGCTATTGTAATTATTTTTTATAGTCAACTGCACATGTCTTTAAATGCATAATTTGGCCCTTGTATGCTTGTTGGTTATTTTTCACGTAGGAGCCAAGGGGGCAGATAGGTCTGAATTGGGGCTGCACTGGGAGAAAAGTAAAAAAGTCCCTTTTCTTTACATCACCCTCCTGATGCAGATTGCCCCCAATCTGACACCACCTGGTTACAGACACCAATGATCTGAAAAGGGACAATCTACTCATTTAATGCATTGTGTAGTTTGAACCTCAGATACCATATGAAGTGCTTAAAATCTGCTCTATGAATGTGACATATTCAGACACTGCTCTCAAACATGCTACTTTTAAAAGCAGAAGAGTACAGGGAAACATTCTACTGTCACCTTGCAGCTCTCCCCAGAGTGCTTAAGAGGTCTAATTTAAATTCATTGGGAAGTGAGTAGAGGGACTATGCATTCCCACTACAGGAGTGCATATATCTGTAACTGCATTGGGGTGGCTGACGGTATAAGTATCATGAAGCAATATGACAATTCTCCCCAGAAAACCTCTTCTGTTGTTTTGAGGTGCTGCCCCAATCCACATGTGTTGAGAGTTGTCGTCCTGGCCAGAGCAGAGTGGTTCGTCAGGCGGAGCCAGTTTGTTGCTATGACTGTGCTCAGTGCTCTGAAGGGAGGATTTCAAGCCAGATGGGTAAGAAAACACATTCAAAGCTAAATGGGGAGGCCATTCCGACGTTTGTATAAGTGATCTGCAGAAAGGACTGGTTCATATAGGCATAAATGCCTGCAATCACAGTGATCACAGAAATGGGTGAATGATGGGCCAATCTACCCTCTCTTTCCTCTGGTGGAATATGTGTTGTGCCAGCAGAAAAAGAGGATAGGATTGGGCTGAAAAGTACTTTACGTTAGGCTCAGAGTTCCTGGGCTAAGATCACTTATGGTCAAATGGTGAATTTAATCTCAATCCTCCAGTGCCTTATTCTACCCACTGCACTACACTGCCTCTCAGGTTTTCAAGCTTTCTGAAGCTGTTCCTTGTGGTCCGTTTTAATAGGTATATGTTGCATTATTTCCAGAGGAATGCTATGTCCATAGAAATGTGTGATGCTGAATTAATTAGCTGAACGGAGACATGCCAGCTCCTATTCCACTGGTAAATCAGGAAATTCTATATTATTTATTGATTTATTTACTCCAAAATGAAAAGAAGAGATCTCACACTTGGAGAGAGCAGGGGGATATGATGAATATGATTTTTAATTAATGCTTTGTTCATTGTTTCTATGGTATACTACAACTTATGAAGTCTGATCATGATTCTCTGTCCATGATGTATCATTATAATGCCAAACTCAGCTAAACAAAATCAAGCCCTGAACGTTAATCTGTTATCGGAATAAAAAGTTAAGGTAAAGGTTTCCCCTGCACAGTTGTGGTGCTCATCTCCATCTCAACGTTGAGGGAGCCAGCGTTGTCTGAAGACGTCTTCTGTGGTCATGTGGCCAGCGTGACTAAATGCTGAAGCACACGGAACTCTGTTATCGTCCCACTGAAGTGGTACCTGCTTATCTACTTGCATTTAGATGCTTTTGAACCGCTAGGTTGGCAGGAGCTGAGGCAAGTAACAGGAGGTCACCCTGTACCTCAACACCAGGGTCTTGGACTCCTGGACTGCCGACCTTCCAGCCTAAAGTCTAGTGTTTTTAACCACTCAGCCACCACACCTCATGCTCTTGGACTACTAGTGATATTGACCACAGGCCATGTGTGTGATTCAACTTGTATTGGTCCAATGGCATGTTTCATACCATTCAGGGTCAACCTATCATAAGACTAAGGCACTGATGCCACTAGGCTAAGCAGGTAAGATGACCCATGCACATTTTGACATGTTAAAACAGTGTCCTCGTTGTTCAGATGCAGATCATTGTGACAAGTGTCCAGAAGACCAGTATCCAGACAGCAACCAGGACCGATGTGTCCCCAAAATCATAACGTTTTTGTCCTATGAAGAGCCCTTGGGAAACATCTTGTCTTCTTCTGTTCTGTTCTTTTCTGTGGTCACGCTTGTGGTGATGGGGAGCTTCATTCAGCACCGGATGACTCCAATAGTCAAAGCCAACAATGGGAGCATTACTTGCACCCTGCTCTTTGCTTTGCTGCTTTGCTTTCTATGTTCCTTTGTGTTCATTGGCTTTCCTGGGAAAGTGTCCTGCATTCTCCGGCAACCTGGTTTGCCATCGCTTTCACTGGGGCTGTTTCCTCGGTGTTGGCCAAAACCGTCACTGTGGTTCTGGCTTTTGTGGCTACAAAGCCAGGAAACCACATAAGGAAATGGGTGGGGAAGAGACAATGGTGTCCATTGTCGTTCTCTGTTCTCTTACGCAAACCGGCCTCTGTGCAGTATGGCTGGCCACCTCTCCCCCCTTTCCAGAGTCTGACATGCATTCTCAGATGGGCCAAATCCTCATGCAATGCAATGAAGGCTCTAATATCATGTTCTACATTGTCTTGAGCTACATGGGGTTCCTGGCCATCATCAGTTTCACTGTGGCTTTCTTAGCCAGGACATTGCCTGATACTTTTAATGAGGCCAAGCTGATCACCTTCAGCATGTTGGTCTTTTGCAGTGTCTGGGTGTCCTTTGTCCCAACCTACCTAAGCACCAAGGGGAAATACATGGTGGCCGTGGAGATCTTCTCCATCTTGACCTCTAGTGCTGGATTGTTGAGTTTTATCTTTCTCCCCAAACTCTACATTATTGTGGTGAAGCCTGAGCTGAACACCAGGGAACAGCTAGTGCAGAAAAAGAATTTTAGCACTTGATTGATCACCTCCAATCTTTTTAAGCCTCTCTCTCCTCCCATTCAATATTGTGTCTTTTCTTTTATCCAAATGTTAACCTAAAGCTGTGGACAAGCTTGTGTCTGTTGCTATGTCTGTAAAACATTTAGGAGGTTTCAACCGTACAAGGAATAAACAAGGATGAACTGACTTTTCCGACTTGCTTATTAGCACTGACACATTTCTCTCACAATAGCAGCAAAAGGGATTATTTTCTTTAGTTCTCCGAACAACAGTTGTGAAGATAATTTGTTGTGAAGCATTCATAGATTCCACTTAGACTGTAAATTGGTCCAACTGTTAGATATGGAAGAATCAGAGATGTCATTAAAGAGTTGCCTTATTTTTGCAGGTGCAGGTACTCTGCTAATATCCATAACAACACTGACACAGCTGAGCAGGCTGCCTCCTTGTGACAATGGCTGTCTGATGACAGCCTTGCATCACCCCCACATCCAAAATGTCATCCGTTCCCACTTTGTCCACCCAATTGATATAGAAATACAGGTATTTCTATACTGCCTTTCTTGGTCCTCAGATTTCTTCTTAGACTTTATTCAAGGCGGTTTACATAGGCAGGCAATTTAAATCCCCATAGGGATTTTTACAATTTGAAAGAAGGTTTCTATGTTTCAAGAAACCACAACAATCAGATGTTTCTTTCTTGATCTGATTGCACATTCTGGCCTCCATCCTCCCACGCTCAGAGCAGATGGAATAGCTCGGCTCAGCTTGTCAGCTGCTTCAAGGTCGCACAGTGCCAGTGGCCTTGAACTGGTGACCTTCAGATGTTATCTTCAGGCAAATGGAGGATCAACCCTCTAGACCAGACCTCCTGCCCACCCCTGGTTAACACCCCTGGTTTAGCCAGTTGGCCACTTCTGGCAGGAACAGTACAGGTTTGGGGCTAGGAACAGGGATCTCATGCGCATCTATGGTATGTAAGGGCCTCAGGGGAAGCAAATACCCATCTCCAGGTGCTGTCTTGGGGATGCTGGCTGGTGACCCTTAAAGCCTGAATTGCCAGGTGCATCCTAAATGCTTTCCAGCTTGGGATGAGCTGAGCAATTTTGCTGCCTTGACCCTGTTTCCAGGGATTGGTGGGGAATCAGAGGTTGGCTTGAGCTGTTCGCTGGTTGGAGCCAGGGTGCTAACACCCCAAGGGGGACATGAACACCTGCATCTGACTCCCTCAGGGGAGGTGTCCAGACCAAAGGGGGATGGGAGGAGCTCCCCAGTCAGGATCCACAGCATGATTAAGTTGAATGAATTCTGTCAGCAATGAAGTGGCCCAATTTATACCATCTTGTCTCATGCAATTTGTGGTGGGTGCTTGTGCAATGCCCAGTGTGCATACAGTCCCTCAACATGTCTTATATGTTCTGCTGGTGGACAGGAGGGATCGACCACAACACATTCCACCACCAGCTTTAGCAAGAGAGAAAATTGGCACCATCCAGAGTTAAAAGCTGGAAGAACTACTGCCACCTCAGTGTCGAGCCTGGTGATATATTTTTAAAGAAAAGTTTAAGGTGCTTCCAAGAAGCTATGATGATCATAAAACTTGACCTGAGACTAACAATAGTCCATCGTACATACAGTATTTGCTAATTTCCCCCAAGGAAAATTGTGCCGGCTCAGGGTGCAGTTAGGATTGCACCCTTCATGTTGCATGCAAATAGGATCCTTTAAGTTCTCTGCTTCTGTCAAGGAGATTTTGAACAGGAGGAGAATTTGTGTCTGGAAGGGGCTTCTGTAGCCACGCACTTAGCGTAAGCTATTGATCATATAGTAACTATGAATATAAATGTGCGAAATTCTACGGTGCTGGTAAGTCAAAATCACATCTTTTTTTGGCTGCTGGGAAAAAAAAAGATAAGGGGGAGAGGAGAAGAGAGGAACCCAGGAGTTAAAGCAGTCATGTTAGCAGTGATTGGAGACTCAGGACATTTGCACCAGCAGCTCCCAAGTGCCTGATGGTAGCACCCCTCTCATGCCATTGTAAATGGACTAACAGTAGCAGATCGCGAGATCCACTGCCATAAATGTGTGATCGAACTGACCTTTTGTCTATACTAGTGGCATAGCTAAGGAGGTTGAGGGGGTAGCAGTTGCACCAGGCATCAAGCTTTAGGGGGGCAACAAGTTGAGGTTGACACTAGTGACCAAATTGTGAAAGTCTTGGCATGTATGAATAACATCATCATGTTATATATCATTGGAAAGGTAATTTAATGCTGAATGCAATGAAGCAAACTGCATTGGAATATCTGTATACTATCAAAAGTTATGGCCGATTAACTAAAAATTGAAAAACCTTATGGTACAAAAAGTGGATTTTATTAAATCAAAACTGACCTATGAGACTAACTGTTCTGAGAGCCAATGACATGTTATCATGATACAGCATGAAACCAATAAGGTGATAATATGAGTCCATAATGTACCATAATATAGTTACCCCTGCTAACTGGGTAAAAAGGCACTTTTTCAAGTGGTGCCCCTCTTATATATATCAGCGGGGAGAGAATAACCATCCCTCTTCACCCCAGTGATGGAGATTTTAAAGGGTTAACCTAACTTCTCTCAGATGAGAAAAACAACCAAAATTAGGAGCCAAAGCAATGACTAGTGTTGCTGTTAAAAACAGGATAGGAAAGCCATTATGTCAAGTTGACCTTCACAAAAGAACATGTACGTCATAGTATCCCAAGAAGTAAAATTCCAGACTCTTGTGTAATCAAAGTTGCAGGCCAGAAATTTCTCCATAGATGGGTAACAGACTTCCCAGTTAGGGCTGGAACCATGCACCAGTATGCCCAATAAGGAAGTGGAAGTCACATGCAATATCACATGAGTCCGTTGTTTGTTACAGAGTACAAGTAAGAAGGTCTGGGTGTGGTTCTCTGAGAAACAAAGGAACCAGCCAAAAGGGTAAAACTTCTGTATCCAACCTGTATCCAACCTGAATCTGAAATCTGTTTCTAACCTGTAAATAGCTGTAAATAAAAGTCTACATTTTGAAATCTAAAGGCTTTATGACTGTTTAGCATTGCGTCAGAGAATGAATCCTAAAATATTTCCATCACCAGCAGAGTGTCTTGAACCAATCAGGGGCATACTTTTTATTTATTTACTTAAATAAATTTGATTTTGTCTGGTGTGGGGCTACAAATCTCTGACCCCAGGTAGCAGACTGATGCCTTAGTTATGCCACTGATTGGGGGGAGGCAGCAGAGCAAGTGGGTGGCAAGCTGCTGAGGGGAGAAGGCAGGTTTTCTCCCAATATTCACTTTTTAAAAAACTCAGGCATGACGTCACTTCTGGTTGTGACGTCACTTCTGGGTCAATATTTTGAGCTTGGCACCAGGCTAAATGATCATTAGCTACGCCACTGGTCTATACAATGAAAATAGGAATCATGTGCATATTAAGTAAGGGAAATTGTCATTGCAGCTTTGTTCCAAAAAATACCACCAACTCCTGAGCTTTGTATTTGCAATCAATGAAATCAACGAGAATGCTGACCTCTTGCCCAACAAGACACTGGGATTTCAGATCGGAAAGAGTGCCACCAATTCAATGGGGACCTGTTTAGGCACTATGTATCTCCTTTTTGGAAGGCAAGGGAAAATTCTGAATCACCAGTGCGGCAGGGTACAGAAGTTATTGGCCATCATTGGAGGGCTGACGTCCCACAATGCCAACCAGATGCCCCACATCTTAAGGGTCTACAAGATTCCACAGGCATGTCCTTTCTTTCATAGGTACAGGCCCAGTCATTAGGTAAGGTAGAGGAACAGATGCATTTGTGTTTTTACTGCCCCCTCCCGAAAGTGGTCAAAGGACTCTGATCTAGCTACTTAGGGCTAATTCCTAGAAATGACTTGGGCGCCAGCCCAGGAGGGTCGGAAACATACCATAAGACATGTTTGTGCTTCCTTGAGAGGAAGCCAGGCTGGCGTTCCAAGAAGCACTGGCCTGCAGGGGCTGACGGAAGCCTCTGCACTTGCTTCCTCTCTGAGGCTTGCATTGGCCAGCTGGGCCGACACAAGCAGCAAAGGTAGGCAGGGAAAGGAGGTGGGGGGGCTGGGGGAGGTGTTCCTGGGCAGGGGGAGGGCGGGCGGGGGCAAGGAATGGGAGTTGGGGCTGGGGTTCCGCAGTTGTCCCGGATCCCAACCCCCGTTCGCAGGGAGAACAGAGCAGCTTCAAGCCACCACTCTCCTTGGACTTGTGCCACCTCAAGAGAAGCAGTTTTTGGGGGTGGGGGTGGGGGGATTTGGGGGCAGAGAAGCAGTTACAAGAATTTTATTTTTTTCATTTTTGCACATCATCTTCTCCATTAGGAATCTATCACAATTCCACCATCTTCTTTGCCCATCACATTCACATTAGTTGAACACTTGAGTTCAACTCCGTGGGGAAGGGAAATATTCTAGATTGAAGTCTTGGGCACTGAAGGGTTTAAATATTTTCTCTCATTTCTTTTCTGCTCAAATTTTCCCCTTCCAAACTTGCACCCCAATTTTGCCACTCTTCCTCCAAAATCTCTGCACAACCTACTTTTGTGGTAGAAAACACAAAATTGAGGATATGGGATTTGCATTTGCAGGAGGCATGTAATTAACTCTTTTGCAAGTATAGCACTGTTTTGGTTTTGGTTTTTTTGGTTTTTTTTTAAATACACCTTTGTCTATAAAATATAACTTGGAGATGACACACAGAGAGTTCACTCTGTCTTGTCTTATTTGCAACAATATAGTTGCCTTTCCTCTGAGCTTAGTCAGGATTCAATCCTATCCAACCTTTCAGCCTGGATGCAGCCTGGCCAACGGGGCACATGCTGCATCCTGCTGTGGGGGAACAGTCATGGAGGCCACCTCAGTAAGGGAGAATTTGTTCCCTTACCTCAGTGCTGCATATGCTGCATCAGAGCTGGAAAGCTGAATAGGACTGGACCCTGAGTGAGCACTTGGCTCTATAATGAGTGATGCAATTCAGTCCCCTCCTCTCTTCCAGATAGTTGCAAATGAAAACCCTCCATACTCTGGGATAGTTGATCTGCTGGCGCATTTTGGATGGACCTGGGTTGGACTCCTGGTTTCTGATGATGAGACTGGAGAAACCTTCTTGCGCATTCTGGCACCCAGGTTGCTCCAACACAGTATTTGCTTTGCTTTTCGGGAAATGATTCCAGCACTGAAGACTTACTGGTCAAAAGAAACACCGTTTTATAAACTCCACAACATGAGTGTTGTTCTGTCACTGACCGACAGCAAAGTGATCCTCGTTCATGGGAATTCACAGATCATGGAGGGTTTACGGCTGATTCCTTCATGCACTTGTGTCTCACAGAACCCCTTGAAAAATACTGAGAAACAAAATGCATCTGTGAGAGCAATAAGAGGGGCTCCGTTCGTTATGAGTTTGCTTCTGGGTGCCCTTTAAAATCCTAAACAGCTTGGGGAGTGGGTATCCAAAGTATTGCCTTCACCCCCATCTCTAGATCTGTCCAAAAATCTTCTGGGGAGATGCTTTTGCACCTTCCCCTCCTATCTGAAGGTTGACTGATTGGGATTTGCAGAAGGGCCTTCTCAGTGGTCACTCCCTTCCTGTCTTTCTGAGAACTTATAATTCCATGAAGTTTTATTTTCTACATTTTCTTGCTATGCATATTTGTTCATAAAAACCTCAAACCACCAACCAGTGGCATAGCTAGCGAGGGGCAGGGGGCGGTCCACCCCAGTTACCTCCCTTGGGGTGGGGTGACACCACAAATGAACCAACATTGCTAACATTGTGGAGGTTTCGAATAACCCCATCATGCTATATACCATTGGATGTGGAATTTCCAGCAGAATGCAATGCAAAAAACCGGAATAAAATATCTCCTTTTCATCAAACGTTGTGCCCCCAAAAATGGAAAACAAAAAATGCATGGAGTCCTATGGAAAGTGAAACTGAGTCATATTACATGTTTACTCGCAAATAGGCAAACTTGCCTTAGTCCATCGGAATGGGCAGGTTGAGAGAAATCCACCAACACCAGAATGGTTCCTATCCAATGAAAGCAACCCCAAAAAACACCCAAGAAGGAAGTCCCTCCCTCCAAGCAGACCAACGTATTGAGCCCTATGGAAAGTGAAAATAAGCCACACAGTCGTGTTTACTTGTGAGTAAGCAAACGTGCCTTGGCTGCTGGTCAAGTCAGGCACAGGGAAATGCAAAGCTAGCAGCATGGTCCCAATGTGATGAAAGTGGAGCTCAAGAAATGCTCCAGAAGGCAGCACCCCCCTCCCAAGAATAAAACAGAGGCTTCAGCTGGTAAGGTCAATTTTTATTTGTTTTTAGACTTGCAAAGCCAGGTGGGTCCTGATAGTGATATGCTTGCAATAGAAGAACTTACACTGAACTGGGCACTGGGGAGGGCTGAAAATCTCACTGATATTTCTGTGGGGGTGGGTGTATTATTGCAGGCAGGCTACAGAGAAAATTCGCCTGGTGAAACAGGGCTGGCTTCCCATTATTTAATTATTTGTTTTTCTTTAATTTAATTATTTATAATTATTTTATTTTGCTTGATGATATCACTTCCAACCATGACATCACTTCCGGTTGGCGATGGGGGTGCATCTTGGGTGAGGAGGAGGAATAACAGGGAATGTTGGGGAGCGACTGTGCCGGGCAGTAGGGTAGATTCGGTGACATGCTGGATGCCCCATTTTTCTGCTCTCTCTGCCCCTTGGCTGTTCATTGACTTATGCCAACAATATAGCTGCCATAGACAAGGTAGACCCATAGGTGAGCAGGCAGCCTATCAGAGGTAAGTAAAAAATAGTAATTAAAGATTTAAAAAAATTACTTACCTCCTGCAGCATGCAGTAGCATGCAACATTTGCTGAATGAAGTACAGTTGCATTCTATAACATGGAGGGGGATAGAACTGGGCCATTACTTATGTCCAGGTGAAATATTGTGATGATCCTTTGGTAGAAATACTGATGAGTTCTGATGGTATTGAAGTCTGAAAGCTTCAAGGGTAGTTTCGTGATTTCCCTTTGAAAACTTTTCACTGATAGAAATTGAAAGGACTCTGTTGTAATTTTCTACTCTGTGCTACATTTCATGCCACACCTACACTAGACTGTTATCACTGAATATTTTAAATTCAGTGCATCCACTTTTTAATGCATCCGCGTCAACAGGGCATCCACTTTTTAAAATACTGAGACTTCTCCACTTCTTCCCAGATGCAGAAGATTGCCACGTGTGCCCTGAGGGTCATCATCCAAACAAGAACCAGGATCGGTGTATCCCCAAATATATAACCTTCCTTTCCTATGAAGAGCCCTTAGGAATTACTTTGGCTTTGTTTGCTCTTTTCCTTTCTCTGGTCACAGTTTTGGTGATGTGGAGCTTCATAAAGCACCAAAATACTCCCATTGTCAAGGCCAACAACTGGGGCATCGCCTGTGCCTTGCTCGCTTCTCTGTTGCTTGCCTTTCTCTGCCCCTTTCTCTTCATTGGGAGACCTGGGACAGTGACCTGCCTTCTCCGTCAAACACTGTTTGGCATCATTTTCTCCATTGCCATTTCTTGTGTGTTGGCCAAAACCGTCACTGTCATTGCGGCCTTCATGGCCACCAAGCCAGGAAACAGGATGAGGAAGTGGGTAGGGAAGAGGCTGGCCGTGTCAGTCATTGTTCCCTGTGGTCTTATTCAAGCTGTCATCTGTGCTGTGTGGCTTGCAATGTCCCCACCATTCCCAGAATTAGACATGCACTCCCAGATCTGTCAGATCTCAGTGCAGTGCAATGAAGGCTCAGGCCTCATGTTCTATCTAGTCCTGAGCTACCTGGGGCTTCTGGCCATCATCAGCTTCACTGTGGCTTTCTTAGCCAGGACATTGCCTGATGTGTTTAATGAGGCCAAGCTGATCACCTTCAGCATGCTGGTCTTTTGCAGTGTTTGGGTGTCCTTTGTCCCAACATATCTGAGCACCAGGGGGAAATATATGGTGGCCGTGGAGATCTTCTCCATCTTGGCTTCCAGTGCTGGGCTACTAGGATGCATTTTTCTCCCCAAGTGTTATATTATTGTACTGAGACCTAACCTAAATACCAGAGAGCAGCTGGTAAGACACAAACATCTGCAGCACTAACTAATGTTCCCAGTTCATCACACACCTCCCACCCCCAGTCTCTATGTAATCCTACGGACAAGTTGTGTCTTCTTCATAGTTGGAAAATAATCTAGGCCGTCTTAAGCGATCAACAGTCTGATCAGCGTTTTCTGGTGGTTTCTATGCATACAAATACTAATCTCAAGCAGAGCGGCAGATGTGTAGGTCACATTGTTGGTCGGTTTGGACAATGCATCTCAATTCAAGGAGGAGGAACATAGGTATGTACATCTCCCTCACCCCCATAGCACATCCCAACTAATTGTACAGGCAGGTGGTTCAACTCAACTGCTGCTCTAGGTACAGATTAAGTATTACTTAGTACTACAAAGTCACAGGTCCTGAAACAACTTCAGTTTCGCTTTCTTGGCTAGTCAGTTTTCTGCTACTTCAATGAATCCATGTTGCACTTTCAGCAGGCTTGCATTTCTCAGTGATAGAGGTCCTTTGTCCCAAGGAAAGGGGAATAACATGGTGTTTGTAAACTTCTTGTTCTCCTCAGCCTGTGGTGCTGACTGAGAGCCCAATCCTGAGCTTGTACTGCTGGCATACCGCAAGTGCAGAGTGTTGCAAATGTTCCATAAGTCACACCTCTGACAATTTGCATGGGGTCGGTCCTGGCGCCAACCCAGCGCCAGTCTGTGATGAGTGCTGCTCCAGCCATGTGCCACCTGGAGCAAAGGAAAAGCTCCAAGCGGCAGTGAGGTTCATCAGGGTAAGGACAAAGGTGTTCAGTGGTGGGAGGAGGGCAGGGGGAGCGTGGGAGGAGGAGGAACAGGGGCGGGAGGAGGGTGGGACTGGCAGAGCTGTGTTCCACCAGATCCAGAACTCTGCCTTGGGCCTTCTGTCCTGACATGGAGTCTTTCAACTATGCGCTGGTAAAATAGCCAGCACAGACTTGAGAAGCCCCATTGCAGGGCTTGGGGCTTTACCCAGGAGAAAAGGAACAAAAAGTCCCAAGACCTCCAAGTGCTTTCCTGTGTGGCCACTTTGGCACTGCTGCTCCAGCGGGCTCCAGGAAGCCTGGGATTGGGCCGTTAGTGAACTGAATGCTTTTGACAAACAGTAAATCATGATGACCTGAATCCATGGATGATTTTGCTACTGAGTGTCCTCTCTTCTTTTCTGCAGTCACTGGAATAGTGATGTGGGTCTTCATTCAACACCACGATACTCCCATAGTCAAGGCCAACAACTGGAGCATCACCTGTGCCCTCCTCTGCTCTCTGCTGCTTTGCTTCCTCTGCTCCTTTCTGTTCATTGGCCAGCCTGGGAGGGTGACCTGCCTTCTCCGTCAAACCGTGTTTGGCATCATCTTCTCCATTGCTGTTTCTTGTGTGTTGGCCAAAACCCTCACTGTGGTGGTGGCCTTCATGGCCACCAAGCCAGGAAACAGGATGAGGAAATGGGTAGGGAAAAGGCTGGCAGTGTCAGTCATCATACTCTCTTCTCTGACTCAGAGTGGCATCTGTGCAGTGTGGCTGACCACGTCTCCCCCCTTCCCAGAATCAGACATGAATTCTCAGCCCACTCAGATCATAGTGCAATGCAACGAAGGTTCACCCACCATGTTCTACACTGTGCTTGGCTACATGGGCCTTCTGGCCATCATCAGCTTTGCCGTGGCTTTCTTAGTCAGAAAACTGCCAGATACTTTCAATGAAGCCAAGCTGATCACCTTCAGCATGCTGGTGTTTTGCAGTGTCTGGGTATCATTAATCCCGGCCTACTTGAGCACCAAGGGGAAATACATGGTGGCTGTGGAGATCTCCATCTTGGCCTCCAGTGCTGGATTGCTGGGTTGCATCTTCATCCCTAAAGTCTACATTATTGTACTGAGGCCTGAGTTGAACACCAAAGAACAGCTAGTAAGGAAAAAGTAATTTTGGTCCTTACCTAAATTCTTCCTTTCCTCTTATCACTGTTGCACTTTCCGTATTGTCTATTATCTTGTTTAAAGCTATAGGCAAAATCTGGTCCACTTTTATGCTTGTGAAGCACCTCATAGTCAAAAGATAATCAATGGTGATGTTGAATGAAGCCGTCTCTCTATAAACATTACTCTATTTACTAAAGCAAATGAAACCTTTTCCTTCTGTTTGATGGGAAGTTAAATTGAGGGCTGAGTTGAAGTTGCCACTCAAAAGTTGCACTCTGCCACTCAAAAGCCACCTTCCGCTTTTGTTTCAGCATAGGAAAGGCAGGATACAAAAGTTGAAAATAAATAATTCACAGGCAACAAAAAGATTTGTAGTGCCTCACTGTTCCATGGAAGTTCCTCGGGAGAGAAAATTGGTGGGCTCACAGACTCATGGGAAAAAGCAGTCGGGCAGCCCAATTCCATAGAGAGCCCACGGCAGCAGATCTCACACTCTAGTGCTGTTATGTCCTCTTAACCATGTCACAAAAGCTGTGGCGATGTTGTGAACTTCCAGATGTGGCAAGCACATCTGGGGGGCTGGGAGCAGCAGGCCATGGCAGCACCCTGATGCACACCAGCAGGACAAAAAACACAGGTCATATCCCACGGCACTCATTTTTCCATTGGGGAAGCTCTTTGCAGTGGCACTCCTCCCTCCCAGCAATTGTCAGGACCCCCTGCATGTGCCACTCCTGCACACTACCTCGTCGAGCAAGAGGAATGGCATACATCAGGGGTGCTCAAACTTTCAACTTTAGGGATGCTGGACCTAACAAGTGTATAGAAGAGAGAATTTCAGCAGGTGTAGCTTGTCATCTGTGGGATGACAAGTTGCACCTGCTGCAATTCTCTCTTCTATACACTTGTTAAAGTTCCAGCATCCCTAAAGTTGAAAGTCTGAGCACCCCTGGCATACATAGTACCGCCCCTAGAGGACCCTGCCTCTCATCCATCAGGCCCTTCTTACAGATGTGTCCTGCATCCAGGCGTGCCAGCTGGATAGGGGACTGTGCCAGCTCTTCAGCCCCAGGATTCAGTCCCAACCTGGAAGAGCACCCCCTTCCTCCAGAAATTCCTGATAACCCTCCACTACCTGGGGACTGAAAGCTTCCAGGGGTCATCACGTGTCAACATAGGAACTACTTAATTATCTACCAGTTGATGTGTTCCTCAATGCCACGTTCCTGCACCTGTCCGTCTATGACACCTTCCTCACTGCTGCGGCATAGCTGCATCACCTCCGTAAGAATACTATGGTGTTATGTTGTTTCTCAAATTCATCTCCATTGTTGATGTGACACATGTGGGTATATCCACTCCACCTGATGTGCCCAGGATGAACTACAACAGACATCAGCAGCACACCCTGAATGTCTAGGCAACCTGTGATGCCTGGGGACTCTTCACCACCATCACTGCCAAGTTCCTTGGCAGCATCCATGGTGCCCAGGTTTTCAACACCTCTGCCATCAAGGCCACCTTGCCATCATGGCCAGAGAGGAATGGCTGGCTCCTAGGTAGGTGTTGGGACTTGGGGTTGGAGGGCCATGCAGTCACAGCCAGCTGCCTCCATCTTAACCATGGCTACCCCCATGGCCTTAGTCCATGATGCCTTATGTGATGGAGCCCCCAAGGCCTATGGCCAGGTTCAACATGGCATACCATCCATGACTGTGATGTGTGTTTGGGATGCTGAAGATGTTCTTCTGGTGCCTGCAACTATCCAGGGGGCTTCTGATGAGGACAAAGGTTGCCAAGGTGTTTGTGCCATGTTCCACAGTATGGCCTGTAGAAGAACACAGCAGCCCTGGCTGATGGGGAAGGGGGCTCAGGGCTGTCGTATACTTGTCGTACACTCCCAGGGTTTTGGGTGCTCAGAGTTCTTAGTTCTTGAACCCTAGAGCCTCAAGGACCCCTGTTCGGTAGAACTGCCACCACCCTGTATGTGCCAGTGTCTCTTTCCAGGGACACTGAGACCCTCTAGGCTTAATTCTATCCCTTGCAGGCACTGAGTACTTTCTTTAATTTAAAGCCTCAGATCTCAAGTTACTAGTCCTCAATGAGTATTTGGTAGCTTGCTGAACGGCTAGGCAGGATTCTGAACTTTTGTCCCCAACAGACAATGAACAACTTAGTAAAAGGATTTTTACTTTATGAAGTACATAAGGTTACATAAAGTTCCAAAAGGCAGCAAATACTAGAGGCATGAAACTTCTAGGAAATATCTCAGCATTAAAATAATAAAGCTAACTGGCTATCTCTATTATTCCCTAACTCTCACCTGGGTCAGCTTCTGTTGTAGATCTTCAGCCCCAGTTACCTATGAGGCCACATGGCCCTGGCGGGGCAGGATGAGCACCCACCACCTTTCCCACCAAGAGAGAAAGACCAAAGAATAAGAGACAAGGCACCCCTTTGGGCTTTGTTCTTATACTTCTCATGCTACAGGATGAGGTGACTCTGTACTTTTTTGAACTGACCAATCAGAACTCTTGGGGACAGAATCTTCTCGAAGTGGGGCTGGATGCTAGCCCTCTTAGTTCTCCCCCTCCCCACTGGGGATTCATGGGCACCTCTCGGTCTGCTGAGGTGTACATTTTCACCTTTCATTGAGTTGTAAATTCCTTGCAGCTAGGATACAAGCCTATAGCCAGGGAGACAGACCAGGGACAGACTGCACTTGCTCCCGGTGTGGAAGGGACTGTCACTCCCGAATCGGCCTTTTCAGCCACACTAGACGCTGTTCCAGAACCACCTTTCAGAGCGTGATACCAGAGTCTTTCGAGACTGAAGTTTGCCAACATGGAGGATGCAAGCCACTTCTATGTTACTGGGTTACTTTGGTTCAGGCTTTGCAATGCAACTAGGCCTAAACTGCACATATTCATGACAAGGGCCATGGACATCCCACCCACCGATGCAAAGCCAGCCCAGCAGTTCCTGAGGCACTGCCATCCAGGAGCCCATCACAGCCCAGTACATTAGCTAGTGAAGGTGAGTGCAAAGTGGGCCAGGGACTACACCACCCCAGGGACAAACCCTCCCTCCTAGGGCCCATAGAGAGTCCTATGAGAGGAAGGCACCCGTCTACCCAAGAAAGGCCCCAGGAAGACCCAAGAAGCGGGGCAGGGATCGGATTTGGCACTGCCATACTCCATGGCAAACCCATGGAATGCCCTCATGCTGCTGGGATTGCACTAGCATCTCGTCTGTGTTTGATACGCGGTGGTGCAGCATTTTGGCTGGCACTAGGTCTACGTCTGTCAGCAGAAACTGTCTTCTGCCAGCAGAGTGCTGGCAGGGCTCCTTTATACCAGCTTGTCTCACACATAGGATCGGGTTGTTAGCATTTTCTATGCTAGGCAAAAAGCTAAATGCAAAATATGAAAAGAAATAAGTACGATCTCAATACTGTATTTCACTTATCCTGTTATCTGGGGTGACTTTTTGGTTGGCTGGCTAACAGTGGTGGACTTCCCCAGCCCCACGCTCAGGGTCAAGGTCTGTGATGGCTCCCCCGCAAGATGCTGCCACCGCCCTGTGCTCGAATCCACACACACCCCACTCATGGGATCGCTACAGAGCCTCGCACAACTCCAGAACAAACCAAGGAGGGCATCTGAGGTTTCCCCGCATGTTCGACCACATCTGGAGTCTCAGTAAGGCTTCTGCGTGGTCCTAGAGGCATGCAGAGCTTTGCATCTGGCCATTAGCCCTTTTCAGTGAATGGTAGGTCCACTACTGCTGGCTAAATGCCACAGATGGAAATCCGAACTGGTCACCTGTGGTCACTTCTTCCTCCTATTTCCACTGTTCTCATGCTAGTCTAAATCAATTCAGAAACTTCTACTCAATACCCATCATGCAGTGCATCTGGCCCCTGGCTGTATAGCCAACAGACATAACTTCTTGAGTTTTGAAGAGAACTGAGCAAGTTGGAAATGGCAATTCTCAACCCTGTAATTCAGATAATTATACTTATCTAGCTCCAAAAGTCCCATGGCTAACCAGAGACCACAAGCAGAATTCAAAACAGAAACAGATGAATCCATCCCAGGAGCTGATGAGGCACTCCATCTATGAAGGCTGGTTCCAAAGCAACCTGTCAGCTACCAGCTTCTTCAAGGTAAATTGGAGGCAGGCAAGAAAGGATCAACTGAATGTTTGAGACTCCAGGTGGGGAATTGGGTGCAGCAGTGTCTTGGTTTTAGGAGCCTCTTTCAAGACTGATTCTTGTGGCAATTGCGCAGTTGGTGTGTGTCGCACAACAAACTTCGACCGGTTTAGCTGTGGACAAGAACTGCGGGCAGATGGCATTGCTGCTGCTCCTTTTGCTGCCTCATGTTTTTTTGCAACCACCAGGACTACCAATGTGGCTGGAGGCCAAGGTCTCCAACTCCTATTGAAGTTTCTCCAGATGAAATACTGATTGCTGAATTTGTCTCTCTTTTCCTTAACTTTTGGGATGAGTTCCACTTTAGTACACGCCCACTTTTCTCACAAAGTGACTTGTAAGTAGTTCCTCAGTGTGTGAAAATGGACATTCTCAATATTTCTGTGACTAGAAGGGGGAAAGTCGTCATTATCTTTGATCTCGTTATAATGGGGCCATTTAATGCCGATGAATCCAACTGCATTCCCCATTATAAACACTCCATTAATTGTAATATGAAAAAATATTTTCTGAACTGTATCAACCAATGCTCAGAGAATATACTGACAGCACAATCCTATGCATGTCTGCTTAGAAGTAAATTCCATTGTGCTCAACTGGGCTTACTCCTAGGAAAGTGTGTATAGGATTGCAGCCTTATTGTGCAGCATACACTGGTCAAATTTCAGAGGAATCAGATGCGGAGCGTTTGAGGTGCAGAAGTTTAAAAATGTGCATTGACTTTCAATATCATGCAGTGATGGCTAGATATGTAGTTTCTGGAAATGCTGAAGCCAGGGGTTCTCTGCTCTCGTTTCTGCTCAGTTTCAGACTTTGCTTCTTCCCTCCTTCTCTTCCCTCCTCCTGGCCTCCACTCCTTCCCAGTCTAGAGTCTTCTGCATTAGGGCTCCCGTTTCTCCAGTGCCATCCTTTGCAGAACTCGGGACCTTGGTGGCCACTCCTTGGTAATAGCCCTCTTCCCCTCACAAAGCTCCCCCAGTCTCTAGGGCAGGGGTGTCAAACATAAGGCCCAGGGGCCGGATGTGGCCCCGGAAGCTTTTTATCCGGACCTCAGTCTCTCAACTTCTGAGGTGTTACTGCTGAAAAGGCGGTCCAAATGAAAATTGGGCTCTCCCAAATCTTGAGATATGATCAAGATTTGCGTACTTTCTCTTCCGTCATTTGCAGTTAATGAGTTTTTATATGAGAACAGGGTCTGATTTCTGACCATTAGTTGATTAATGATGTCACTCTCTGCTTAATGACATCACTGCCGGCCCTCAGCTAGAGCCCTGAATGCTAACTTCGGCCCTCTGTATGAAACGAGTTTGACACCCCTGCTCTCGGGTGCCTGCCCTCCTCTCTACATCAGGCCACGCCCATTGCCTTGTAGTGTTCATCTCTTTCTCCTTCCTGCTACCACTGCCCCACCTTCTCTTCCTCTGCGCTTCTCATCACTCCAGTTTAGTAGCGACTTCTCATCCCCCTCCTTCTTTTCCTTTGCTTCCCCAATGGTGCCTGTCCCATTCTTGCCTCTTAGCCTCCACCTCATCCTTCTTTCCTTTCCAACGATGTACCAATGTTCTAAAGCAGGAGTGGCTGACCTGTGCCACATGTGCCGCTAGTGGCACATGGACACTTTCCAAGTGGCACTCACAAAGTCGCCATGCATTTCTGAAAAACATGTAAATCATAACAAAGAAAGCATTGCAGCAGTTGATGGTTTGCTTGATTCCTTGGCAACTCCTTACACAGCATGCCCCCAAGTTTCTAACACCGTAATGGGTCCATTCAGGGCAGCCACGCCCACTCCTCTTGGTTTGCTCTAGTTGGAAAATGGGAGAAGGGGAGGAAAAGAATGACAGACAGGACAGAAAACCAATAGGGCGGATGCCAGTGAGTTGCATTCCGCCAACTGGTGGGTTACTTTCTTACCTGAGAAGGCTGGTATTGGTAGAGCACTGAAAAGGCAAAGGGTGGCTGTAGAAGGCGGCAGGGACGGAATGGGGTGGTGCCAATGAGAAGGTGGTGGTGCCAACCAGAGATGACCAACAAGATCAGCAAAGCCCAGTTTGGCAAAGATCACATTTTCAGAAAAACCATCTGCAAAGAGATCCTGGCTAAGATCATCTTTGAGGATGAGAAGATGGGCAGGCAGAGGGAGGCTTCGCTGTGCAGAAGGGCAATGAACATACATTACATGCACCTTGGAACAAGTCCTGCTGGGCTGGACTCAGGGTTGATGCAGGCCACCTTTCTGGTCTCAATCAGATGACTTTAGAAAGCACCAGACAGCACTCCCAGCCTTCTTGCTTTGTACCTTCTGGCACTGGGAGATATACTGCCCTTAAATTTGGAGGCTCTAATAGCTCTACTTATCTGTCATGGTAATCGCTAAAAGTGACATTAAAGTGGAGTTGCACAATGAAGATTCTCTACATAAAATATGGCATGGGGTATGTTGCGGGTTGGCCATCCCTGTTCTAAAGGATCAAAATACAAAAGACCTACTATGAGATATTAAGTATTACAAACCTCAGTGCCTAGTAGCTATACCTTAGTTCAGAGATACTATGCTTGTCTACACGTACAAGGTCTAATATTCAACGAGCATACTTCTTTATAGCTTAGTGCCTCAGAACTTCCACCATGTCTCTGTTTTATGGTTTGCCATAAGTGAGATCAACACAAATTCCAACCTTTTACCCAACAACTCACTGAATTACACAATCTCCCTAAATGCTTACAATGCAAAAGGATCCTGTGCTGGCACCATGGAAGTTCTTTTCTCAGCATTTCAGAATCCCCTCAATTACAATTGTGGAACAAAAGTCAAGCTAAGGGCTATCATTGGAGGACTCACCACTTATAACGCCAGGCAGATGCCCCACATTGTCAATCTCTATAGGATACCACAGGTATGTGCCTTCATCTCTGTGTATATTTTCAAGCAATGGAAAAGTTAGGGAAGGCAAACACGCTGTATTTCTACATATGTCTCACCCAGATTGATGGGCCAAAGGACTCTGTTTTGCTCTTTTGCTTAGCATTGGTCATTCATGTTTCAATCAGGTTCTAATTACACTTTGCATGAGAATATGTGCATACAGGATATTAGAGTTAGGTTGCTTTCTAGTTAGAAAACCAGAAGCTAAGCCCTTCTGCTACCAGCAATGTGTCAACTGGTAGTGTTCATAACATGTGCAGGCCTTCATTTTGTACACTGAGGGGAAGGGGAAAATTGGAGAAATTGGTAGTAAAGAAGCAATGGGCAGGGAAAGAAAGTACAACCTGCCCATTTTCTATGCCAAATCCTGAACCCTTTAAAAATTTTAATTGGACTCTGACATGTGGCATTGTGCATAAGGTATAATTAGTACTCCAGTAATCCTGCCCAGACTGCAGCATCAGAAGTCTCCACAATATTTGCTGGGCAATGAAACACAAATTGAAATCAAACTTCTATTGTGTCACACATTTGGGGCATCGATTGACATTTGCAGAATGGTTCTTAGCTCTGAAAATATCCCTGGCATTCCTTTTAGCTCAGTTACGGCTCCTTTGATCCCGCATTAAGTGACAAAACTCAGTTCCCCTCCTTATACCGGATGATCCCAAATGAAAAGGCTCAGTACGATGGGATTGTGCAGCTGCTTCGGCATTTTGGATGGACCTGGGTTGGCCTCATTGTCTCAGATGACGACAGCGGAGAGACATTCTGGCGGAACCTCAAGCCCAGGCTCCTCCAGAGCCACATTTGCATTGCTTTTAGGGAAGTTGTTCCAACACTCAAGTCCTTCTGGGGAGAAATGGAAAAGCAGATTCATGACCAACTGGAACGAACACGTTCTACCATCTCCTCAGCCAAAAGCAACGTGATTCTCGTTCATGGGGCGTTTCGTTCCATGGAGGGTTTACGCAAGATTCTGTCAAAAAGTGAATGTGATGAAATGAAACCAATAGAGAGGGTTTGGATCGTAACAGCTCACTGGGATTTCTTTTCTGTATTCCATCTGGATCTATTCACACCACAATCTTTCAATGGCACTTTGTCCTTTGCACTCCACACAAATGAAATGGCAGGATATGCAGATTTTCTTGAGACATTATATTTTAAAGAACTTCATCAATTTGTGTTCCAGCTTTTCTGGTCCGATATGTTTTACTGTTCATTGCCTTTACTTGCTCAATATAAACCAGCAGGACAACGCTGCACGGGGAGGGAAAAGTTGAGCAGCCTCCCCAAGTCCATATTTGAAACAGGAATGCCTGGTCATAGTTATGGCATCTACAATTCTGTTTATGCTCTGGTACATGCACTCCATGCCATAGATTCATCGAGGTCAAAACAGAAATTGATGGGAGATGGAGGTTCATGGGACTTCAGGGATGTTCAGCCGTGGCAGGTAGAGTGGATTCTCCTATTAATTCAGTTTAATAAGAAACGTCATACAGGTCCAGCCTTGTTATTCATGGACTTTTTATACACAGATTTGACTCAACACAAATGGCCACTGCAGATGAGAAAGAATGTGCTGATCCCTGGAGAAGGGGAAAAACGCATCCCTTTAAATTCAGTTTAAATAACTGACCAGTCCTTTAACAATAGCCTCCTTAATAAGAGAGAGAGAGAGGGCAGCTGGCCGACAATCCACCAATCCTTCTCTCTCCAGGGGACCCCTCCCTTCCCCCTGAGCATGTGAAAGAAAGGTAATCACTTTGCATTGGTGAAGGGAGGGACTGAGTGAAGCACCTTTGTAAGCCCTTGCAGGACGACTGATTAATGGATTGTCTTCTTAATGATTCTTATCTTACATCACAAAGGTCAGCAAGGTTGTTTTTAAATCGCCAGAGCAAAGAAACTTGGTTTTTTGCATTGATTTGCTATAGTGCATTTTTTACCTTCTATGTGAGTGCTTGGAACAGAACCCACAAAAATAATGAGGCTCAACCTGTAATTGGCAAGAGTACCTTGCCCTACTGCAGATATTACCAGCACCCTCTCTCTTTCCTGCTGGTTTCACATATAGCAAAAATGGAAGTGTTTTCTCAGTCATTTAACTAGGACTGGCAAAATCATCTTAGGTTTTGTGCACTCCCCTTTCGGGCGCAGTCCTAACCAACTTTCCAGGACCGAGATCAGGGCGATGCAGCTCCGAGGTAAGGGAACAAGCATTCCCTTACCTTGAGGACGCCTCCATGACTGCCCCCAACTGCAGCATATGCCCCACTGGCACAACCATGTCAGTGCTGGAAAGTTGGTTGGGATTTCAGCCTTAATTAGTCTTCTCTAATGAGTCATTTCTAAGAAGACTACAGGGTGGGCCATAATTTGGACAAATTTGGTTGGAGTTTGGGAGTGTGCTTATGAATGTCATCCAGGACGTGGTGCATTTCCCCCACAGTTCAATCACTGATTCTTATGGGCATTCTTATGCATGTCTACATTTACAGGAATGTTAGACTGAGTTCAGATGGGGTTACTTCCAGGCAAATGTGCCTCAAATGGCATTTAATAACTATAAGCATTCCATCACTTTACAGTACGTTTGTGATGGCTGCTGCCAGGGCCGCTCACTTAAGACTAGTGCTGTGGCCCTGGGGATAGGGCCATTACCTTATGTGTGAATGTAACAAATCCAATAGTTTCAGGGAAGTTGCACTAGGTTTTGACCACTGAAAGCAGCTCATTCACATTTTTCTCACTTCCAAACTAGCTTCACTCCTTTCTGAAAAATGTTCACTTCAACAATAGTGTCGGGGAAGAAATATTCTTTGATGAAAACATGGATTTGGCAGCTCCATATGACATCATGAACACAGTCACATATCCCAATAAGTCCTTTCATAGAATCCGTGTTGGACGGATGGACCCCTGGGCTCCTGCAGGAAAAGAGTTCACCATCAACAGAAGTGCCATAGTGTGGAATCACAAGTACAACCAAGTGAGGATTTCTATTATCTTCCTGAATTGTAGAATCCACAGCAGAAAAAGATCAGAGGAAGGTTGTGCTCTGACCCAGAACCCTTCATTCTCGGTGCTGTTGTTGTCTCAGCCCTGTTGCACCATGGTATTTTGAGTGTCACAGAGACTCCATCAGTCCCTCTTAGAACCTCAGTGGGTAAATAGGTTGAACTCAACATGACAGAACACAGGAAGAAATGGCTGGTTTCAGGTTCTCAATGTGATGCTTCTCTACTTGTTGATAGATGCTTCCACAGTCCACATGTGTTGACAGTTGTCCTCCTGGACACAGCAGGATTGTTCTTCAGGGTGCCCAGGTGTGTTGCTATGACTGCACTCAGTGCTCTGAAGATAGCATCTCGGTCCAGACAGGTAAGTAAAAGAGTACAAAGTGATATCAACTCCTGCTGCCTCCACGCCCCTGTTCCTCCCCCTCTTCACCCAGTTTTGCCACTAACCACCTCTCCCCACCCACCCTCCTATCCATCCCCTGCCCCCACTGCTACCTTACTAGGTTCTGCAGGGTCTGTTTGGCTGAGCTGCAGCACTGCTGCCTCATGACACAGCACTCATAAAAATGGCCACCAATGGAGTGCAGCCTGCTCTGTTGGCCGCCATTTTCCAAAAGTGGATGTGCCTTCCACCATTGTAAGTGGCTTCATGTGACAGCCCAATCCTGGCGATGAAAGGCCCGCTATAATCCATAGAGCAGAATATGACAATATTTAAATAACGGTATGTGGAACTATAACTAAATAAAATCACAAACTGTGTGCAAGTTCTCCTGTACTATATTTGCATGAATTTGCTTGTTATTTCCAGATGCAGAAGATTGCCACAAGTGCCCAGAAGATCACCACCCAAACAGGAAGCAGGATCAGTGCATCCCTAAAACAATAACTTACTTGTCATGTCAAGAGCCCTTGGGAATTACATTGATTTCCTTGGCTCTCTTCTTTTCTGCAGTCACTGGAATAGTGATGTGGGTCTTCATTCAACACCACGATACTCCCATAGTCAAGGCCAACAACTGGAGCATCACCTGTGCCCTCCTCTGCTCTCTGCTGCTTTGCTTCCTCTGCTCCTTTCTGTTCATTGGCCAGCCTGGGAGGGTGACCTGCCTTCTCCGCCAAACCGTGTTTGGCATCATCTTCTCCATTGCTGTTTCCTGTGTGTTGGCCAAAACCCTCACTGTGGTGGTGGCCTTCATGGCCACCAAGCCTGGAAACAGGATGAGGAAATGGGTAGGGAAGAGGCTGGCAGTGTTGGTCATCATACTCTCTTCTCTGACTCAGAGTGCCATCTGTGCAGTGTGGCTGACCACGTCTCCCCCCTTCCCAGAATCAGACATGCATTCTCAATTCACTCAGATCATATTGCAATGCAACGAAGGTTCACCCACCATGTTCTACACTGTGCTTGGCTACATGGGCTTTCTGGCCATCATCAGCTTTGCCGTGGCTTTCTTTGCCAGAAAACTGCCAGATACTTTCAATGAAGCCAAGCTGATCACCTTCAGCATGCTGGTGTTTTGCAGTGTCTGGGTATCATTTATCCCGGCCTACTTGAGCACCAAGGGGAAATATATGGTGGCCGTGGAGATCATCTCCATCTTGGCCTCCAGTGCTGGATTGCTGGGTTGCATCTTCATCCCTAAAATCTACATTATTGTTCTGAAGCCTGAACTGAATACCAGGGAACAGCTAGTAAGGAAAAAGGATTTTGCTACCTGACTGAAATTCTCTTTCTTCTTATTTGTCTCGTTATTTCCCCCCTCACTTTTATGGTTTGTCTTTTAAAAAAATTGTTAAGTCCAACTACTTTGATGTTTGTAAAACACTTTGGAACATGCATGCATTTAATACATTAGAAAAGTTTCCTCATATGTCATTTTTTTTGCCCAATTATTGTTCCAGCAGAGCCCTGCTTTTAACTTGATGAAAAAGAATGTGTATACACACACAAGCAAACACAGAGATAGATAGATAGATAGATAGATAGATAGAGAGAGAGAGAGAGAGAGAGAGAGAGAGAGAGAGAGAGAGAGAGAGACAGAGAGAGAGAGAGAGGTTGATTACCCCTTATCTGGAATTCCAAAATCCAGAATGTTCCAAAATCTGAGTCTTTCGCTTGCTGACAGGACCTTGGTGGGAATAGCACAAAACGTGTAAAGGGAGTAGCTGGCCCCAGAGCATACATCTCTTCAAAGCCCACAAGATCTCCGCCATGTCACCCAAGTCGAGCTGGGTGCCAAATTCCAAGGCCGCTGCCCTCTTCCTCGCCCAAACCACAGTGGAGTTTCCAATAATTACATAAGAATGATGCGGACACAGGTGGGGAACACTGTGCAGTGACCTGAAAATACAGAAAGGAGTGTAAGTAACCTGAATCTGTAACCTAAGACCTGTAACAGTACGCCTTAAGTGTCCATCACACTGCGCAAAAGAACTAGGAACTATCACACTAGTCCCTGACCAGGCGCAGCCATGGCCCCCACATGGGACGCCCATCACACCGGGCACCCAAACACTCACTCAGTGGTACCTATCATACCAGGTTCTGTTCATCCGCAGGCCAGGCCAGCACATAGCCTATTGGCCTAGTACTTACTTAGGTAGAACTTAGAAGCGACCAACCTCCACTGGCCGATGCATTAATATCCACTGGTGAAAGACTAATACTGCTGCAACAGATGCTGCCCCAATTCTGAATGAATGCAGCCCACCCATGTAGGGTGCTGAATACCAACCAGCCACTGCAAGGCAAACACTGGGCAATGAAGGCCTACTTCACTTGCAAATGTAGCCCATACAGTGTGCTAAATGCTTGCCAGCCACTGCCAGGTAACCAGGGGCCAATGAAGTCCTCTTTCACTCATAAAAACCTATTCCTACAAAGAGTGCTAAATGCCCACCAGCTACTTCCTGGAAACCATTGGCAACTAAAGAACATCACTTGTAAGTGTAGCCCCATATAGGGGAATGAAACTCTCTGGTTACTGCCAGGCAAACACGGACCAATGAAGACCTATTTTACTTGCAAATTCTGCTGCATCTAGGGTCCTGAATGCCCACCAGCCACTGCCTGCCAAACATTGGCCAATAAATACCATTTTCACTTGCAAACATAGCCCCATATAGGGTGCTGAATGCTTGCCGTCTACTGCCGGGCAACTATATGCTAGTAAATGCCTACTTCACTTACAAATGTAGTCCCATATAGGGTGCTGAATACTTGCTGGCTATTGCCAGGCAACTATGGGCCAGTAAAGCCTACTTCACTTGCAAACATAGTCCCAAATAGGGTGCTGAATACTTGCTGGCTATTGCCAGGCAACTATGGGCCAGTAAAGCCTACTTCACTTGCAAACATAGTCCCAAATAGGGTGCTGAAAGCTTGCTGAGAACTGCCTTGCAACCAAGGACCAATAAAGGCCTTCTTCATTTACAAATGTAGACCCACATAGAGTGCTGAATGCCCAGCTGCTACTGCAGGACAAACATGGGCAAATAAATGCACCTGCAGATATAGCCCCAGAGAGGGTTCTGAACGCTTGCTGGCTGCTGCCAGGCAACTATGGGCCAGTAAAGGCTTATTTCACTTGTTAACGTAGTCCCATATACTGTGCTGAATGCTTGCTGGCTACTGCAATGAAAACATGGGCCAATAAAGTAATATTGAACCTACAAAGGAACTCCTATATAGGGTGCCAAATGCTTGCCAGCTATTGCCAGGCAACGATGGGCCAAATATAGCCTCAGATAGGGTGCTGAACTGTCATTAGCTACTGCCAGGCAATTATGGGCCATTGAAGGCCTGCTTCACCTACAAAGGTAGCCCCATACAGAGTGCTGAAAAGAGAGTGGCACTGCCAGGCAACCAGGGGCTATTGAAAGGTTGGACTAAACAACTTACAAATGTAGTCCAAAATAGGGTGCTGAATGCTTGCTGGTCACTGCCAGACAACCATGGGCCCAAGAAGGCCTAATCTACTTGCTGGCATAGCCTGTGGTGTAGCTAATGATCATGTAACCTAGTGCCAAGCTCAAAATGTTGCCCTGGAAGTGAAGTCACAACCAGAAGTGACATCACACCTAGGCTTTTTAAAAAGTGAAAATTGGGCGGAAACCTGCCTCCTCCCCCCAGCAGCTCATCACCCACTTGCTCTGCTGCCTCCCCCCAGTCAGTGGCATAGCTAAGGCATCAATCTGATAGCTGGGGTCAAAGAAGATTTTGTAGCCCCCACATGATAAAAACAAATTTAATTAAATAAATAAAAAGTTATTGGTTCCATGCTGTATCATAAGAATATCTCATTGGCACTCAGAACAATCAGACTCAGGTCAGTTTGGAGTTAAGCAAATCCACTTTTTGTTCTATAAGACAGTTGTGCTTTCATTTTCTGGTAAATTGGCCATAACTTTTGATAGAATACAGATATTCCAATCTGGTTTGTTTAACTGCATTCTGCATTGAATTACCTTTCCAATGATATATAATATGATGGTATTAGTTATACATGGCAAGATTTTCACAATTTTGGTCACTAGTATCAAGCTCAGGTTGTTGCCCCCCTAAAGCTTGATGCCCGGTGCAACTGCTACACCCTGCACCCCCTTAGCTATGCCACTGGGCATAGCCCATATAAGATGGGGATGAATTAACCACCTGAATGCAATTTGGTCATGAGTGGCCTGAGCTAAGACTGACCTAAACTTATGGGGAAATAGTGAAGGAATGGGAGCATTCTGATGCAAAATACAGAGAATGCGATTGATCAATCCCCTATACATATCTAATCTTGCTGCTCAGGAACACGTTTTGCCATAGTAAGGAAGACCAAACAAAGGAGCCTATGAGACCTGAGCCTCCATCTAATGGTCTTAGTAATGTCAAGCAAGCATGGTGTGCAGTAAGTAAGCTGCTGCTATGATTATGATTATGATTATGATTATGATTATGATTATGATTATGATTATGATTATTAAAAACACTGTAAATTAAAGGGCATGTCCCCAATCATGTGTGTAGAAATCTTCATTGATGATTAAGGAGTAACCTGTAGCCCTTCTGATAATCCAGGAGTGCTGACTGAGTTTACAAAACATTTGAGAGTGCTGTATAAAGACATACGCAGCCAGTGATAGCAATGACACTATTCTGGGCCAAAGGAGTGGCAAACAAACCACCCTGATATCAATGCCTTCCCAAGGGACCACTTAGGACCCAGTCCTATCCAATCCTCCAGCACCACTGCTGCTGCAATGCAGCCCTGAAGAAAGGAAACAAATGTTCCCCTATCTGGAGGAGGCCTCCATGACTGCTCCCCCACTGCAGGGTGCAGTGGGTGTCTTATTGGCACGGCTGCACCAGCACTGGAAAACCAGACAGGACCTGGCCCTTCTTTATTTCTCAGATGCTATACTACCTTTACTTGAAGGAGCTCAGGGTAATGCACATGGTTCTGTCTCTCCCTTGCCCCTACAGCAACACTGTGAGTGAGGTTAAACTGAGAGACAATGACTTGCCAAAGTCACCCCAAAAGTATCATGGCCAAGCAGGGGCTGACCTGGATCTTCAAGATCCAGCCCCTCCCCAGAGCCACCACCCCTCAGGCTCTCTGGTTCCAATATTCAAATAGATCCTAATTTTTCCCCAGGGAGGTCTCTCCCCATAAATGAAGCAAGAAATGACAAACAAAGAGGGTTTGAAAGGGGCTGTGCAACCCTCATGATCTGACTTTCCTGATTTGGATTTGCTTTGCCTTGCAGAAGTTCAGAGGTGGCCTCACTCCAATGAGCAGTTCCAAGCAGGCCTGTATCCTCTTGCAGAGACAGGCAGCCTCCTTAACCTGTCCCCTTATTCCCTGGACATCATATCATCTACCCAGGAAGCCTTTATTCACTGATCACTCCCTGGCCGCTGCAGTTGGACAAGCTGGGTGGGGAGAGGAAGCAACTGGGGCAGCACAAGCAGCACACACAGGCCTCCCTCATCCTGACAGACACTCACATAGAAGCTTTAAGAATCCACACATTTGTTCACTATGTAGAACAACCTAACAGTAAATTCTAAGTTCCCCCTTTAATATATATGCCACCTTTTGTCATCTGATATTACTCTGTAGTTGTATGCCAATAAATTCACATATTAAGAGTAAGCAGTGGGAGGTCAACTTGTGTCTCTGCAAAGATGAATGCTTGTGCTGCCAAAGGGGAGGGAAGCGGCCAGGCAGAAACAAGCACAGCAAATGGGAAAGTTCCTAAGAAGTCTACGCGGCTTGTGATCAGGACCCTCCCCAGGCTGGAGGAGGAAAGAGCCAGGAGCTCAGCTCCTCAGAGGGAGTGGACTCGCCCAGGACGAAAGTGGCTGCCTGAGGCGAAAGCCAAGAGGCAACTGGCAAGTGGCTGCCATGAAGAGCACCGGGAAAGGAGGAGCTTGTTAAGGGCAAAAAGGCATGAACAGGCAAAGAAAACACTGCCAGCAATTGAAGAGAAGTGAAGGGAGCAGAAAAGTGCCAGAAAAAAGGGACACCGAGGCAGGAGGGCAGGGCTGGTGCAGAAGCTGGTTCACCTGGCTGTGACCAGACTGTTAGCAAGAGCTAGTTTTGTAGCACTGACAGAAGGTGACAGAATGGATAAGATAAATGCTTAAAAGAGTGTTATGCTATTATGGCAAATGTTTAGAAGCTGAGATGCTTACAAAAAGCTTAAAAGCTAGTCTCTTCTTCAACCAGGTCTGAAAACTGCAGGCTGGCAGCTAGATTTGGCAGAATGTCAGGAAGCTCTTGGCAGCATACCAAGGCATCAGATAACAGTTCCAAACAATGCGCACAGTGAAGGCACTGTCTTGTGAAAAGGGAGGATGAGAGAGGGAAACTCCCAAGTCATCTCAAGCTCCTTGCTTGTAAACAGAGAACAATGAGCAAATGAAAACCCTTGGCAAAAAGCATGTTTGCAGATTTAAAATCATAATGCTTTGAGGTTTCCTTTCTAAACCAAAAAGACAGTCTCATATACATAAATTAAACACTGGGAGAGCTATTTAGTGGGTATTATACCAAAAGCATCTTAGCAAGTGCTAAAAAGATTACTATGATTGCTTGCTTGCCAATAATTCTTCAATATTTAATAGTTAGTGTCTTTAAGAGTGTAATCAACATATATATAAAGGCATGGTAGTATGAAAGTGAGTTTTAACTGTTAGAATGTTTAATAAAAATACACAGAATAGTAAAAAGCTATTAGATTCTATTATTAGAAATGCTTAAGTCACCAGTCTCAAATGCAACCTTGGCAGAGGCAGATGTCTTGGCAAAAGCATTCCTAAGCCTGTATCTCTGAGACCTTGAGAACTCAAAGACTTGCAGAATTTGTTGCATCTCAGATAGACTTTTGGCAACTGCTTATGGACAGAGCAGGGAAAGTACATGGCTCTGCAACATTTTGGTGAGAGAGGCTTATCTGTTGACAGGTGAAATAGGATTTTCTAACAAACAGAGATACAGACACCTGCAGAACCAGCTAGACAGAAGATAACAGAAATATCTATGAGAGCCTTTGTCTGGGCTACAAGAGACTGTAGAGGGAGCTATAATTTGGTCAAAGTAAAAGAGAAAGTTTTCTGAAAGCAATCCTTTTTACAATAAGGATTTAGTTTGTCTTGTATTAAATAAATTACACTGTACATCCAAAGGTAACAGGTCACATACAGGGAATCACAACATGGAATAGAGGAAAGTCAGAGAGCTCAGCTTAAACAAAGGTTGGCAGAGAGCCCCATGGTGTCTAGCAGAAGGAATGTAAGAGATAAACAGATGGCTCCTAGCCAAGGCCATCCAAGTTAAGGATGCCAAGAAATAAGTACAAGGACATGCCAAAAGCCAGTTCTGAATATAATTGAGGTTACAGTGCAGGGACAGACTGCACTTGTTCCCAGTGTGGAAGGGATTGTCACTCCCGAATTGGCCTCTTCAGCCACACTAGACGCCGTTCCAGAACCACCTTTCAGAGCGCGATACCAGAGTCTTTAGAGACTGAAGGTTGCCAACAACCCAGCGCACTCTACTGGTACTTGGAAACAAAGTTTTCTATATGTTTAAATGTATGGTATTGCCTTATTTGAAACCTGTAACTTGAAACCAACCAATCAAATGTTTGTAAGGCTATCTCCGGCCAACCCAGAGCAAGCCCCATCTATGATGTCAAACTCCAGCCAATGGAAAGTGCAAAACTCCTCAAACAAAGGAGCCAAAATGAAATATAAGGGAGAGGTTCAGACTGGGAAAATTGATCTCACTGCTTCAGACTGGAGTCCCTTGAGATGCCTGTTGCTGGCAAAGAAATAAAGCTTGCAGACGATCACCAGTCTTGCCTACTGAGTTTGCTTTTGAATCTTGCAACACCTTGCAACAGCACCAGTTACTATACTTTATACCTGCCTAGACTGACTTGGATTTATTTTTGAGCACCACTGGAGGTGCTCGTGACTGACTTCAAACACTCAGGGCACAATCCTCACCCCCTTTTCAGCTCTGAGGAAAGGGAACAAAGATGGCCCTAACTTGAGGAGGCCTCCATAGCTGCCCCCCTACTGCAGGGTGCAGCACATGCCCCACTGGCACAGCTATGTCAGTGCTGGAAAGACCTAAATGGTTCCGAGTCAGGCCATCCAAATCCAGCCGAAGAATCCTGCTCACCCTACAGGCCCTCTGCAGTACAGTGGCAGGAATGAGGAATTGGTTTCTCATCCAAGTCCGTATTCTTCAAATAAAATCAAAGAAATGATGGAGCTGCTCATCTGGCACCTGTGACTCTCCCTGCTCCACGTTACCTCTTTCTCAGACGTTTGGAGTGTCAGCATGGAAGAGCTGCGACAGGGAGCTTGCCAGATTGGTGCAGACTGAAGCCGGGCAGCCTGCCAGCCCCAGCAACAGCTGCACCACAGCCCTCAGTTCCAAAAGGCAGCCCATTGCAATGTCTGTATTTTCCCACCTTTGCCACATGTGCTGAGGGGGAGGGGCAGTGCAAATGGTGGCGGGGCTGCAAGGGCCCCACCAGAATTATCCCCGTCTAGTAGGACTAAGATCTATTCTCTCTGCGTCCAAAAGCAACATGATTGTTCTTCAGGGAGATTCACGACCTATGGAGAGTTTGCGATTGATTCTAGTACTTCCTTAAGGCAATAAATCCATATCAGCCTCTGTTTTCTTTCTTGTATAATGTCTGGTCATTTCCATTTGAGTGTTCATTCCCCACATTTAACTGGTATCTACCAAGCACTGCACTGGGAACTGCACTGGAGAGGAGAAACTGAGCCGTCTCCCCAGTTCTGTATTTGAAATGAAAATGTCTGGTGAGAGCTACAGTATCTACAATGCTGCTCATGCTGTAGCACATGCTCTCCATTCCATGTACTCTTCAATATCCAAGAACAGATTAAAGGGAAATGGAGGCACAGGAGATGTCTGGGAAGGTGGGAGTGACAGACAAACAAACCAGGCAAACAAACCAGACAGTGGACACTTTCGGGGACTCCCTGAGCACACCGTAAGCATTGCAGGGAGAGGGGCGGGACTGGTGGAGCTCTGCTCCGCTGGATCAAGAACACTGCATCGGGCATCCATGCAGTGGATCCATGCAGTGGAGAGGTCTGACATGGGACCTCTCAACACTGCGCCGGTTATTTTGCAGGTACATACATGGAACTCAGGATGCAGCGGTTGCCTTTAGGTGCTGCTGCTCCTCTGGATGTCCAGAAGCTCAAAATTGGACTCTAAGGGCGCAATCCTAACCCCTTATGTCAGTGTTTTCCAGCACTGGCACAGCGGTGCCAATGGGATGTGTGCTGCATCCTGCAGTTGGGTGCATGGAGCCCTCCTCAAAGTCCGGGAATGTTTGTTCCCTTACCTCAGAGCTGAATTGCCCTTATGTTGGTGCTGATGTAAGGGGTAGGACGTAAGCACTGACGTAAGCACTGACTTAAGGGGTTAGGATTGCATCCTAAACCTCCTCCACCTGTTGATCACCACCCACCCATCCAACACGAAACATTAGGTCCTACATGTGTAGGGCTCTTCACACACACACACAGCTTCTTCAGCCTTGCAGACATCTGAAAAAGTTTCTCAATGTGATCATCTGCCTGGTCATTATCGAAATCACTGCCTTCCATTAGAGAAGTCCCAGGGATAATCTGAAGCCACCTTCAAAATTCATAACAAAAACAGCTGAATCCACTTGGGAGTTGAGGATAAAATGGGCACTTCAGCTTTTGAAAAGCCAGCTACACGAGGCAGGTGTAGGGTATTCACTGCATACAGCCAGGTGTCTGTCGCTTGAGTATGAAGACCTCATGAGAGAAACTTGGCAGTGGGGCTTTGCTCAGCCCCTCTACCGTCATTTCTCCTCATGACTGATGATTGTGTTCATGGTGCCTCATGTGTGGAAGTCACTGGAAATTGGTTGAATGCTGTGGGGCTGAGGTTCAGACATGCTGCTGTTCAGATGGTCAACAGTGCTGCTGCTGCAACTGCCTTACAGTGTCGTCAACAACTGCCAGTCCAGGTGGGGTAGGCAGAAGAACACCCATCTGTCTCCAGACGTAACTATTGGTGTCTTTGCCTCTTTCGGTACTGTTGAGCAGAAAGATCTCTCTTTTAAAGAAACTCCAGATGTATCTTCCCTGGAAAGACTGTAAGTTGGGTTGTGGTTTTGATGTCTAGTAATTCTGATTAAAATCAGTGTTGTAAATATAGAAAAATTCCTTGGGATTACATACTTTGGGACTGGTGGCAATAGTGGGGGCACTAGAGGTGGCTTGGAGTGAGTTCAAGTTCACATATACCAAAAGACCCCTGCATCTAGAGAACTAGGATGTCAGGGTGAACACTAGTCTTGAACACATTTGATGTTCCCTGCTCATTATCCTTGTGTGGAGAAGTTTTTTTGTAGGAAGGAACAGAACATTTGGTTATGTGAGCTGCAGCCGGTGCACTAAAGTGGTTTGGCTAGTGGGTGTGCTTTTAAAGACACGTGGAACATGACCACACATGGAGGAAAGCTAATAGGCCTGCAGGTTCGAGTGTAAAGGTCAATGGCACAACAGTGGAATGACACACAAGAGCTATGGGGCACAATGGTGATGGTGTAACAATAGATCACTTTTATTGTGGGGATAATAATGCAACAGCAAAAATGTGCATTCAAAATATAAAGCAATACAGTGTATCGGATATTTTCAACCTTTTTCAGCTCATGGCACACTGTCAGGGGTGTAAAATTGTAAAGACTCACCATGGGTTCTTGGACAAGGCACACCCAGCTGCCAGTCAGAGTGCCCACATCCCCCAGTGGCCTAATAAATGACCCTCCCCAAACATCCACGGCACACATGCAGACCGTGCGTGGCACACCAATGTGCCACTCACAGGGGTTGAAAATTGCTGCAGTGTATTCACTACTCACTCATACAACTCGGCCTAATCATAAGCAGTTGCTAGGGCTGCAATCCCATAAACACTGACCACATGTTCATATCATATGTTGAATGCTTGAGGCTGATCTCAGGCCTCCCCTTAAATGATTCCAACCTAGACAAGAGTCCTGGACTCAGACATGTCAAGGAGAACATGATGGAGGTGCTAATTGTGTCATCCACTTGGATGCAAACGTGACAAGAAGCTAGAGAGGCTAAGTGAGTCACTGGCCAGGCTTGTTAAAGGTGATCTATCTGTATCTGCTACAGGAGTTTGAAGAGTTGTAGGAATCATGGGGCGAATTTGCCAAGACTACTGGCCTGTGTGATCCGGGCCTTGTGCTGATGGCACTTGCAATCCTTCAGCCCAAGGCTTGAGCTTCAGCAGTGCACAGACCCCCAGCACAAATGGCTGGAGGCCCCTGAATGTGGAAGGAGTGCAGATCCCATTCCAGAGCAGGCGGGTCAGCAGAGGAGGGTCAGAGGAAGGATCAGGCTGGGAGGCATGTTGAGGGAGAGCCTCAGTGACAGTGGTGGTGCCAGTAGGCTAAGCCCTCAGACTGGATCGAATGCAGTCACTTGGATCTATGTCAGCAACAAAGCTGGTTTCTTAAAAGCTGGAAGAGTTTAAAATGCAGAAGGAAATAGATCAAAGGAGGCAAAATGGATACTTGATGAGAGAGACTTTGTCCAATCCCATCCCCTGCCACTCTCAAAGGTGGAGATGCACACTGCATGCTCTGGGGGGAGCTTGAGGTTTCTGGTGGTGCACACACACAGTTGCCAGCCATTCACACTGGTGGCTCCATTGCATGCACTGTCACTGCTTCTGTAGTGGAGAGGGATTCCAGTGGTGGAACACTTGCTCCATCAACAGAAGGTGCCCATAGGATTAGGCATTAGGGCTGCATGGCTATTCACATTGACCTGGAAGTAAGCCCCATTGAACACAATGAGGAGACATGCATACAGTGGCAAAGTAAAGAATAATAGAATCATAGAGCTGGAAAGACCTAAAGCATCATCTAGTCCAAACCCCTGCCTCCAAGTAGGAAATCCTCTTAGAGCATCTTCAAAATAACACAAAACCAGTTTTTAATGAAACAATCCCTGCACTATAAGGGGATCTGTTTGTCACTTTCTACCCTTGAAGGTCATCTAGGCATGAGCAAAGGGCTCTTCCATGACAGAAACAAAACCTCTCGAGCCAGCCTTCCCTTGTCAGGAGTTGGGGAACTGAGACTCCACTTTCCTCATTGGCTTGTTCCAGGAGAAGAAAATGTCATCCTGTTCAACCACCCATAAACTATGGGAAGATGAGTGGACACATCCAGCGGGCCAGGTGACCAGATCCCTTCTGACTTTTGTTCAGAAGGAACTAGTGTGATAGGATAATATTATTTTCCATCTCTTTTCCTTGTTGGGCATCAAAAGATGTTACCAGGGATTCCTTGCATATAACTGAGCATAGTGAGAGCTAGAAAGTTCATAAAAGCAGAGCTGCTTGTGGTCCCATCAACCTGATTTTAAGCACGAGTAAGGGCTATGCAAAGAGCATGAAGCATTTCCATTCACCATATTGACTATGAACCAGAGCCTAAGACTACATGATTTTCTCATTTCAGCGTAATTCTGAAGTACTTCCATCGTCTCTTTGCCATGATGTTTGCCAGGTTCGAAATCGAGAAAGATGTCAACCTCTTGACAAACAAGACATTGAATTTTTTACCGATTGAAAACGCTAACAATGCCAGGGGGTCCTGTTCTGGAACTATGCGTCTCCTTTTCACAGGTCAGGGGCATCCCCTTAATTACGTCTGCAGCAAGGAAAAGGAGCTCATTGTCGTCATTGGGGGGCTCATTCCTCAGAACTCAAAGTTGATGCCCCACATCTTAAATATCTACAGGATCCCACAGGTATGTGTGTTCCCTAATCTAGAGAGAGGTACAGACACTAGGATTGCTAGGAGAGCAGACAATCTGGGCTACAACAAGTGAAGACAGAAGACTCTTCTCTATCCATTTAGCACAGAGTTGGAATCAAATGTTAATCAAGTGATGTGTGAAAATGTCAAAACCTGATTAAATTCTTAAAAAACCACTTTAAAGAGGGAATAATTTGTACTGAATTAGCGGCAAATGTATGTGGGCAAAATATTTTCTCCAATAACTTCCCTTGAGGAAGTCTCCATGAATGCCCCACACTTCAGGATGCAGTGCATAACACATTGACAGCAGAATTAAAGCTGGAAAGTTGGACAGGAGTGGGTTCTGAGAGTCCAAACCTATGCCTGTCTACTCAGAAGTAAATCCCATGATAGTCAATAGAGCTTACTCCCAGGAAAGTGTGGACAGATTTGGAGCCTGAATGAATTATCCTAAGCCTCTTGGTCATCCTGCCCAAAACACTACACCCCAGAAAATGGAGACTTCCAAATTTTTGTTACAGGATCAAGTACAAAAAAATCTACTATATAACCTGCCAGGCATTTGAGAGAGGACCTTTTTATTTAGTAATCATCAGATGTTTGTCTGCCCTAAAAAGCTCATTTCATTTCCCCTTAGCTCAATTATGACTTCTTTGACTCTGCACTGGGTGACAGAACACAGTTCCCTTCCCTCTACCAGATGGTCCCAAATGCAAGATCTCAGTACACTGGGATTGTTCGACTGATTCGGCATTTCAAATGGAACTGGATTGGTCTCCTCGTTTCAGACAATGACACTGGAGAAACATTTCTGAGGACTCTCATTCCCAGGCTCCTCCAAAACAACATTTGTGTGGCTTTTACAGAAGTTCTTTCAGGACTAAAGACGTATGTGGAAGTGAACCAACCCTTTTATGACCGTTTAGAAGGCGTAAGATCTATTGTCTCTATGTCCAGGAGCAACGTGATTGTTGTTCATGGAGAGTCACGATCTATGGAGAGTTTGCAATTGATTCTAACATTTTATGAAAAAGCAAAGCAAGACCCAACAGAGAAAGTTTGGCTCAAGACATCTCAGTGGGATTTTGCAACAGTATTCAACCCGGTTCTATTCACATCCAAATCCTTCAATGGTACCTTGTCATACACACTCCACACCAAGGACGTGCCTGGATATGAAGACTTCCTTGAGGCAATAAATCCACATCAGCCTGTGTTTTCTTTCATACATAAGTTTTGGTCAGTTGCATTTTGGTGTTCACTCCCCAAGTTTAACTGGTACCTACCAAACACAGGGAACTGCACTGGGGAGGAGAAGCTCAGCAGTCTCCCCAGTTCCGTATTTGAAATGAAAATGTCCGGTGAGAGCTACAATATCTACAATGCTGCTCATGCCGTAGCACATGCTCTGCATTCCATGTACTCTTCAATATCCAAGCATAGATTAAAGGGAACTGGAGGCACAGCGGATGTTTGGGCTGTTCAGCCATGGAAGGTAGGATTTTCCTGTAAGCCTTTAATGTGTACGGTCACCCCTGCATTCCCATGGATGGACTTGGATCCACTCTTGCAATGCAACTGGACTGAGCGAGAAGTGAGACAATATTTTCACTTTCGTTTGTCTAAACCCGAGTCCTTTCCATTTGGAAAGGGACTTAATTTAGAGGAGCAATAGATTGAAGGATAACTTTTGGGGTTATTAAATGAATTGTGAATTCTGGTGGAAATGGGGACTGGGAATAAGAGGAGGGGGTGAGAATAACTCTGAGAAAGTTTAACTATGTAATGTTTATAATCATCACATAGAAAAAAATGTTCTCATAGGTTTTGCTTGTATGCAGTCTTTCAGGAAATGTTAACAATATTTATTTTCTGGCCATGATTATTATTCATTTCATGTCATGACTACTACTGAAAATAATTATGTCATATACAGGGGGAGGTGTCAATAATGTATGGGCCCCAGGTGTCCAATGACCTAGCCATGTGCCTGCATGTATAATCACAGTCTCTTCAGCGCCAGAAGGTCAAGGTCGCAGATTCCAGTGATATCAAAAGAACTCCTGCTCAACAGTTTACCCCTGAGTATTCTTTTTCTTTTTCTCCAATCAGCTTCACCACTTTCTGAGAAACATTCGCTTCAACAATAGTGCGGGCGAAGAAATATTCTTTGATAAAAATGGGGAACAGGCAACAGGTTTTGATATTGTCAACACCATCACATTCCACAACCTGTCTTTCCAAAGAATCCGGGTGGGAAAGGTGGACCCCTGGGCTCCTGAAGGAGAAGAGTTTGCCGTTAATGGAAGCGCCATTGTGTGGAATCAGAAGTTTGATCAGGTGGGAAGGATCTTTTATGTAATTGCTGAGCTATAGTTCCACAGTTGCAGAAGAACATGGAAGTACTCTTCAGCAGATGTCTGGGAATTAATCTTCCAGTGCATGCTGCACTTACTCCGAAGCAAGCCCTATGGTACTCACTGGGATTTACTCTGGATCTGCCAGACTTCTGTGGTTATCATAACAGTGATGCAAGAATAACACGGACAAATGGGGCAGGTTTGTTGTAATGCTTGTGCTTGTAGAATAGGATGAACAACCATGGATAACACATGCAAAGCTCATGCATGCCCAGGCATATGATATCTATGCTCTTTTGTTTTTGTGTTTATCCATATCTTCCTATGAATTGTGAGGCTGAATTGAATATGGTGAAGGGATGGTACGTAGGGTAAGTAACCATGGAAGGAAAACATCTTGATTCATATATAGAACAATGTTGAAAGGACACTTATTGGGTCTACAGCCTGCCTACGTAAACCACCTTGAGTAATATCTGGCAAGAAACATATATAAATATAGGAGTAAATTAATCAGTATATGTGGTCAGAGGAGCACATGTCAAATATAGATGTTTACAGAAACGTGACTTATATGTCATTACTGTATTCTCAGTACCAAACCAAACCAAACATCACAGCAAAGAGAAAACAGTTGATTTCCGTATTAAACCACTTTCCTTTGGGTTTTTTGAAGATGCTGCCCCAATTGACATGCACTGAGAGCTGCCATCCTGGACAGACAAAGGTGGTACGCCAGGGGGAGCAGATCTGTTGCTATGACTGTGCTCAGTGCTCTGAAGGGAGGATTTCCAGCCAGCTGGGTAAGTGAAGAAGGTGATTATCCATCCAATCGGTGATCCAGAAGTTTGTGGAAATGAGCTGCTCAAAGGACTTCCAGCCCAATCTTTTCTTTCCCAGCACTCAGAGGAACTGTGGCATCCAGGAACTTTTGTCCCCGTCCCCCGAGGAATGTCTCAGGTCCCGCGATGGGGCTTCTCATGTTTGCACCAGCTATTTTGCTGGCACAGATGTGAGAACCTTCATGTCAAGCTATTAGGTCAGACACAGAGGATAGGATCTGGCGGAGGAGGCATCTGCCGCTCCCACACGCTTCCCACCACATCTCTTCCCCCATTCCCCCTTCCCCCGCACAGAACGCCATCCCAAAACCGAAAGGCCATACCACTGCCTGGCAGTCCCACTTTTCTCCACACAGTTACATGGCATTCTTCATCCAGAACTACCTACTCCAAGGGTGCCGTAAATGTGCTTTACGACATGTTTACAACACCCAGTGCCAGCACTGGAGTTCAGCACCAGTGCTAGGAACCTTTAGGATTGGAATCCTACATTCATCATACTGATGCAGTCAGTAAAGCAACAATTTAGGATTGGAATCCTAAATTCATCATACTGATGCAGTCAGTAAAGCAACAATTCAGCAGAACGTATGGCCCAGTCCTATGGGACTGTTAGGACAGTGGGGCAGGTGTCTACTGTTGTCAAAGGCCCAGTGATGGCGTGAAGCTGGTGCCACCACTGGGCCAAACCAACCATCTGCTTCAAAGCAGCTGCAGATCCGGAACCACATTGCTGCAGATGCCGGTAAGTCAGAAGTGGGGCATGTTGTGGGTGAGGAGAGATCAGGCCAGGGGAGAGAGGAGGAGGATCCTGGTGGCAGCAACATGCACCAGGCTCTAATCCTTGAACCTTGCTTCAGAACACTCCCTCACTCTCCTCGGAAGTGCATCAGCAAAATGGAGGAGGAGACCTACAGGTGACTGGGCAGCCTATACACAACTCTGCTGGCCAGCTGTTTGCCCCCCATGACAGCACAGACTTCCTAGGCACAGTACAGCTGACTTTGGGTAAAGCCTTATGCCAGATTTATTGAGGGTTGACATTCAAAGGATATCTAGATGTTACATACATGGATGTAGACAAAGAAACATTGGAGTGAGTGATTTCTTTTGTATGTATTCATTAGCACACTTCATCCTATGATTGCACTGCACTGTTGCCAGACAGGCTCAGGTGACGCAAGTATACTTTGAACTGTTGAATCCCTGCATGTTTCTTTTAGATGCAGATCATTGCAGTGACTGCTCAGAGGACCAGCATACAAGCAGGAACCAGGATCACTGTATCCCCAAAGCCATAACCTTTTTGTCCTATGAAGAGCCCCTGGGAATCGTTCTGGCTTCTTCTGCTCTGCTGCTCTCCACAATCACACTTGTGCTCGTGGGGAGCTTCATTCAGCACAGGAACAACCCCATTGTCAAAGCCAACAACTGGAACATCACCTGTGCCCTGCTGTTCTCCCTTCTGTGTTGCTTCCTCTGCGCATTTCTGTTCATTGGCCAGCCCAGAAAGGAATCCTGCATTCTCCGGCAGACCTTGTTTGCCATCACTTTCACTGGGGCAGTTTCTTCAGTGTTGGCCAAAACCCTCACTGTGGTCCTGGCCTTCATGGCCACCAGACCAGCCAACAGGATGAGAAAATGGTTAGGGACGAGATTGGCCATGTCCATCATCGTGGTGTGTTGCCTGATCCAAACTAGCCTCTGTGCAGCGTGGCTGGCAGTGTCTCCCCCCTTCCCAGAGCTTGACGCGCACTCCCTGATAGCTCAGATCATAGTGCAGTGCAATGAAGGCTCAACCTTCATGTTCTCCATTGTTCTGGGCTACATGGTATTTCTGGCCTTTGTCAGTTTTTGGGTGGCTTTTTTGGCCAGAAGGTTGCCTGATACTTTCAATGAGGCCAAGCTGATCACCTTCAGCATGTTAGTCTTTTGCAGTGTTTGGGTGTCCTTTGTGCCAGCCTACCTGAGCACCAAGGGGAAATTCATGGTGGCCATGGAGGTCTTCTCCATCTTGTTCTCTAGTGCTGGATTGTTGGGTTTCATCTTTCTCCCCAAATTCTACATTATTGTGTTGAGGCCCCAGCTTAACACCAAAGAAAACTTAGTAAGGAAAAAGAATTTTGTCACCTGACTGAATTGCTTGAGTACCTTCGTCCGTAGCATTGTGCATGAACCCCTTGAGATATGTCCATTGTTTTATAAAAACTCATGTGAATTCCTTCTTTATTCCCAACTATTCCTCTTGGACATAATCCTGAGATTCATTTCAACTTTCACCAATCTGACATTTCAGGGTCAATCTAATTTCTCGTTCCTCCCTTCTCCTCCAAGGCGGTGTCCTATTGTTCTAGATAGATGTTCTATCTAGTCCTGAGCTACCTGGGGCTTCTGGCCTTCATAAGCTTCACTGTGGCTTTCTTAGCCAGGTCATTGCCTGATGCGTTTAATGAGGCCAAGCTGATCACCTTCAGCATGCTGGTCTTTTGCAGTGTTTGGGTGTCCTTTTTCCTAGCATATCTGAGCACCAGGGGGAATATATGGTGGCCGTGGAGATCTTCTCCATCTTGGTTTCCAGTGCCGGGCTACTAGGATGCATTTTTCTCCCCAAGTGCTATATTATTGTATTGAGACCTAACCTAAATACCAGAGCGCAGCTGGTAAGAAACAAGTATCTGCAGTACTGACTAATGTTCCCAGTTCATCACATGCTTCCTCTTTCCTTGTCTATTTCACTGCATTTTAAAATGTAATCCTATGGACAAGGTTGTATCTTCTTCATAATTAGAAAATCATTTAGTATGTTTTAAGCAATCACTAGATAATAAAATCATGATGAGTGCCTATCTCTGTTGATGCATTTATTGTTGGCCCATTTCCCTTCCAGAGATAGCAAAAGAAGTTCCTGTTTGTGTTCTTATAGTAAAGTACGAAGATCTTTTGCACCAGACATTATGGAGAATCCAAGCCAATAAAAGCGTAAATTAAAGAGATTTATGTAGTTTGAAGATGAAGCAATACTGACAGGCCCTGGTAGTGCTGCAGTAATCATGACGCCATGGGGACCCAGGGGCTTGTCACCTTACCTGGTAGGATTGCAGTGGCCTCTAGCAGGGTCCAGGAGGCTCACAGCCCCCATGACTGCACAGAGCTCCAATCTCTGAGTCTTTTGGACTTTTCTGGAGGCCAGCAGAACCCCCCACGCCCAGGTAAAGTTAATAGCCCCAGGCTGACTTTTGCAGTGATTGGGTGTCCTTTGTGCCAACCTACCTGAGTACCTGTCTCCCAGGGACTTACCCTGATAGTGATGCACAGCAGGGAAGGAGGAGGACGAAGGAAGGTGAGCCGAAGGAGGGGGAGCACAGCCCAAGGGAACCCCCCAGGGAAATGCCCTGGGAGGACAAGGAGCCAGCCAGAGGGGGTAAAGCTCCTGGGCCATCCCTAACCATTGGGCGGGGCAGGAGCTAGTAAGTAGTACCTAATATTTGAAAAGTGAACTTCTGTCCAAGTGAAAAGTCTGATCAAATATCCTCCTGTACATTCAGAAAAAAAAATACTTCATTACTAAATTTATCTTTAGTCAGAAGCATGTTTCCCATCAAGATTTATGAGTTAAAATGGCTCTGCTTTGTTTAGCCCACAACATGTTAGATATTCAGGTATTCATCATCAGGTATTAAATAATGCAGTACCTGATTTTCTGGGTATAATGTGTATTAGAGCCCTGGTGCCTTTTTTTTCTTTTTTTTTTTTACCAAGCAGAATCTAATCTCCTTTGCTGTGTTGCTTGAGAAGCACTTTTATTTCTTTTTATTTTGAGCCCCACATGCATGTGGTGCTGGGTACCTCCCAAGAGAGCATGACCCAAGCCAGTAGTGTGCCTTGAAGCAGGACTGATGGCAAGAGGTCTCAGATCCTCCAGGCCTTCTTTGGTTCAGGCTACAGGCAACTATAAAAAGATCCTGCCTTCAGCTGCAGCCCAAATTCCAGGAACCCATCTTCTTCTTTGTCTCTCACCCATAGCTTCTCTCCTCTCCCCTCCTTCCTGGCTCCTGCTGGACTCTAGCCCCAGTTCTCCCTGGGAAACCCCTAACATGTGTTGGCCTTTCTTTGGAATCCTGGGGGGGGGGGGGGAAGATACAAGTGAATTTTTAGTAGAGAAACTGTAAGTAGGGAAAGAGCTAAGCACATATCACCCAATTCTCTGCTCCAAATCCCTATTCCTAAACGTTTTAAAAATATTAATTAGACTCTGAGATGTGAAATTATGCATAAAATATAATTAGGACTCCAGTAGTCCTGCACAGACTGCAGCATCAGAAGTCTCCACAATATTTGCTGGACAATGAACACAAATTGAAATCAAACTTCTATTGTGTCACACATTTGGGGGCATTGATTGACATTTGCAGATTGTGAAAGATTCTACTGTGCTCTGAAAACATCTCTGGTGTTCCCTTCAGGGAAGTTGTTCCAATGCTCAAGTCCTTATTGGGAGAAATGAAGAAGCAGATTCATGACCAACTGGAACAAACACGTTCTACCATCTCCTCAGCCAAAAGCAATGTGATTCTTGTTCATGGGGGTTTACGCTCTATGGAGGGTTTGCGCAAGATTCTGTCCAAAAGTGAACATGATGAAATGAAACCAATAGAGAGGGTCTGGATCATAACAGCTCACTGGGATTTCTCTTCCGTATTCCATCTGGATCTGTTCACACCACAGTCCTTCAATGGCACTTTGTCCTTTTCACTGCACAGAAATGACGTGGAAGGATACCAGAGGATCATTGAGAAAATAAATCTTAACAAATTTAATCTTTATCACTTCTGACTCTTCTGGTCTACTGTATGTCAGTGTTTTGTGCCTTCAGTTGGTCTACATATACCAGGAGCAGAAGATTGCACTGGGGAGGAGAAATTGAGCAGCCTGCCCAAGTCCATCTTTGAAATGAAAATGTCTGGGCAGAGCTATGGTATCTACAATGCTGTTTCTGCTGTAGCGCATGCTCTCCATGCCATTGAGTCATCAAAGTCCAAACAGAAACTGAAGGGGGATGGAGGCACATGGGATCTTCGGAATGTCCAGCGGTGGCAGGTAGGGTGGATTCTCTTGGCAATTGCAACTGTCTGGGAGAATTGATGTTGTCACCAGGTATGTTATGAATAGCAGCCTCCATGTATGCTGCTCCTTTCACAGGTTGCAAAAATGGGGGGTTATTTGGAATCGTTACTGAGACCTGCAAAACTACCACACCTTTTTGGGGACAGCAAACAAATTCTTCTTGATTCACTGCTGATCTGACCATTGACTGGTTCCTGTTGGCAACCACATTCTGACCTCTAATCTACCTATGTTGTGAAATATCTTCAGGCCCCAGTACAGTCAAGGTTAAAAAAGGGGGGGGCTATAGGTGCTGGTCAGTAGGAAAAGAAACAGTTCCACTGTCGGGATTGGACTAGTTGACCAATCAGGCCCCTTCCAACTCTATGATTCTATAAAATTGCTGCTGTCGGCGCAACTGTTGGCAGACATTTTGGGAGCACTGCCACAAGAGGGAACAGTGCTCCCCATCTGATGACAAACCTGCCAGCAGCAGGGGCAGGGAGGAAGCAAAATGGGGCATGGAAGGGGAGGAATGAGATGCGAGAAGGCTCCAGGATGGGGAGAAAGGATAGGACTGGGTCCAAATGCTTTATTCAAGGGGCAGGTGGGGCTTGTTCACCTTCGGTTTTGTGCTGCCACCATTTATTATTGTTTTAAGAAGATTGCATGTTGAGCTGTAATTTGGAGAGTTTTGGGGGAGTGGACCTGTGGGTTTCATCAAGAGTATCCTGCATTTCCCCCTTAGTTCAATCACTAAATATATTCAACATTCAACAGAGAAAACTAAGGGCCCAATCCTATCCAACTTTCCAGCTCCGGTGTAGCCACAATGCAGCCCCGTGGTAAGGGAATAAATGTTCCCAAACCTTGAGAAGACCCCAGTGATTATCCCTCCACCACAGGATGCAGCACACACCCCACTGACACAACAGCACCAGCCCTGGAAAATGGGATAGGATTCGGCCCTAAAACAGCACAGGAAATATAGTAAATATTAGAACCCATCAGACATGAAGAGCCTGGGAGATTAGAAACAGCTTCACCTGCAACCAGAAAGCATATTTGAAGACGTGAGAGGCGTATAGGAAAGAACATTGTTTAAATGGGACTCCTCTCCATGCATCCCTGTCACCCTGCTCACCTTGGACTGAAGGAGTGCCCAGCAGGTGCCATCCCTTGATGAGTGCAGCGAATAAGGGCTGAACCCTATCCAATTTTCCAGTGTGGGTGCTGCTGTGCCTATGGGATATGCACTGCTTCCTGTGTAGGGGAGGCAGTCTTGGAGGCCTCCTGAAGGTAGAGGAACATTTGTTCCCTTACCTTGGGGCTGCATTGTGGCTGCCCCAGTGCTGGAAAGTTGGACAGGACTGGGCCGCAAAACAGGCCAATGTGGAGAAGGGAACTCTTTCAAATGACCAGATTCAAAGATATGAGAAGCTTTTGATGGAAATCTCAGCTGCGGATTACATTTTTGCAGTTTCTTCTTCTTAGGATGACTGGAAGATACAAATAATTTATGTTGGTTTGAATTTATACATCATAGAAAAGTAAGAAAGAGGCTTTAAGCATTAGCTAGTCAGATATTTTCTAGAAAAAGTCAAATGTCAAAGAAATTGCATTCCAGCTTGTTCTTGATCATTGACCCGAGTTCATTTCTTTCTTCCTCTCCTCAAAGACAGCTTCACTCCTTTCTGAAAAACATTCACTTCAATAATAGTGCTGGGGATGAAATATTTTTTGATGAAAATATGGATTTTGCCACTCCGTTTGATATCATGAACACAGTCACTTATCCCAATAAGTCCTTTCATAGAATCTGCGTGGGAAAGATGGATCCCTGGGCTTCTGAAGGAAAAGAGTTCACTATCAACCAAAGTGCCATAGTGTGGAATCACAAGTTTAAGCAGGTGGGAAACACTAGCATGTTTCTAAAGTATACAATCCCCAGTTCAAAAAGAACAGAGAAAGGCTCTTGCCTTTTCTCCCTTCCCGTTCCCTTCTCTGATTTCAACTTTTCAGGGATGACTCTATGCCAAGAGGTTGAACAGTTGCCCTCATGCTAAGAGCAGTTGCATCAGGCCAATGCAGACTCCAGCAAGTCTCTGGATGGCCAGAGGCTCATTGGACACTGGGGGCTCCCTGAGGGCCAAATTGGGAGTCCCCAAAGGTCATAAGTGGCCCCTGGGCTGGGGTTTGGGCACCCCTGGTCTAGAGGGACCATGTATCTAGCACAACAATTTTCAACCCTTTTCACCTTATGGCACACTGACAATGCAGTGAAGTTGTCAAGGCATACTATCAGTTTTTTGAGAGTTGACAAGGCACCTCATGCGGCTGATGGGGGGCTTACATCCCCAATGGCCCCACAAATAAGTGACCCTCTCCCAAATTCCTGTGGCATACCTATGGACCGTTCATGACACGCTAATGTGCCATGTCACACTGGTTGAAAAATCACTGGTCTAGCAGATGGTATAAGTTCATATGGCTGGTGAGGCTGAACTTCAAATGGAAAACAGAGCAGAGAGTAAAAGATAAAACAAAATGTAAAATGTAGAAAGACAAATCAAAAGGCTAGTAAATCACAGAGAACATTGCTGTGAACATTGATTGCTCCATAGATATTCACTATGGATTAGTCATTAGTGTGTTCTTGTGTAAAATGGATGGGAACCTCACTTTGTGGAGCTGAGGAAAAGAAACAGATGATCTCCACTCTCAACCCCATCCCTTCTACTTACTGACAGATGCTTCCACAGTCCACATGTGTGGAGAGTTGCCTTCCTGGACACAGCAGGATTGTTCATCAGGGTGCTCAGGTGTGTTGCTATGACTGCGCTCAGTGCTCTGAAGATAGCATCTCGGTCCAGACAGGTAAGTAAAAGAATACAAAGGGACATCAACCCCTGTTGCCTCTATGCCCCTGATACTCCCCCTCCTCACCTGGTTTTGCCAGTAGCCACCCTCCCCACCCCCACCCGCACACCCGCTCCTATCCATCACCTCCCCCCACTGCGACCTTACTTGATTCTGCAGAGTCTGTTTGGCTGAGCTGCAGCACTGCTGCCTCTCTTGTTTCCGCACTGTCCAATGAACACTCGAGACAACAGATATGGGAGAAAGGGCCACTTTATTTCTCATTAGCAAGAGAAGCAGAGGCTGAGACCTGTAGCATCAGAGGCAGCGAAAGCCCCTGTGGTGCAGGGAGGGACCTCTGGGCGGTACCAGAAACCTCTGCACCCAGGCGGGCATGCACCCGACTCTGAGTCGCGCCCCGCTGCTGGGCGGCGTGTCTCATCCATGTCTATCCCTTAAGGGGAAGGCAGCCAGGCTGCGGACTGCGCCACCTCGAACCGCTGAGCCTCTGAGGTGTGCCCGCAGTCCTGGCCAGGGCCCCGTCTACATCCTCGTGCCGCCAAGCCCCTGAGGACTGAAATAGGGTTCCGCCCTGCCTATGCCGCCTGAAGTTGCATGCCAAAAGTCCCATTCACGCCTCCTAACCTGCACCACCTGCCTTCTTAAAGTGACCAATGGCAGCTTGCAAACAGGAGGAGTGTAACCCCCTGGCCCGCAACAGTCTGGGGTAGGCGAAAAAACTGCCTGTCCTTCAGCCAATCTTGGCAGGCAGCAAAAAATTCCTGCCCGGCCCCAAACGGCGACCAGTTAAACTCAGACTGCCTCCAGGGTGGGCGGGCGGGCAGGTATTCTCACAGTGCTCACGTGCAAAAAAGGAAGAGGGCTGGGTCTCATGCCCTTTTAAAAGGTCTGCTGTAGCTGCCAGACCCAGCCCCTTTCTCCTCCCCCTTGGAGAGGGACTCTTGTGTCCTGGCCAGGACGAACAAACTCCGATCACCTTTTAATTGGGCGATCGGGAGGTCCGTGATGGCTCCCCCGCAAGATGCTGCCACCGCCCTGTGCTCGAATCCACACACACACACACACACACCCCACTCATGGGATCGCTACAGAGCCTCGCACAACTCCAGGACTAACCAAGGAGGGCATCTGAGGTTTCCCCGCATGTTTGACCATGTCTGGAGTCTCAGTAAGGCTTCTGCGTGGTCCTGGAGGCATGCAGAGCTTTGCATCTGGCCATTAGCCCTTTTCAGTGAATGGTAGGTTGTCATGAATATGTTCAGTTCAGGCCTAGTAGCATTGCAAGGCCTGAACCAAGCTAAAACAGTAACACAGAAGTGGCTTGCCTTTCCTAGCTGCCAGGATTTACAAATCAATGGAAGGTGATTATGTAGCACCTAGGCAGCCAGAAAGACGCCCATCAAGGATGGAATGCACCTGCTGATCTCCAGGGGGGAGGGAAGAACTGAGAGGTGGAACTTCCAGCTCCACTTCTGGAGGACAGGGTCTTTGTTCCTGGTCTCTTGGTGAGAGAGGTGGTGGGTGCACATCCTGCCCCGACAGGACCATGTGGCCATAGGTAACTGGCCTGAGGATCTACTAAAGAAGCTGACCCAGGTGAGGGTTACAGAATAATAGAGTTAGCCAGTTAGCTTTGTTGTTTTCTGCTGATATGTTTCCTAGAAGTTTTTAAAGCCTCTAGCATTTGCTGCCTTTTGTAACTTTTGTAACCCTATATTTAATAAAGTAGAAAATCTTTTTACCATGTTGGTTCATTGTCTGTTGGGGACAAAGGTTCAGAATCCTGCCTAGCCGTTCAGCAAGCTACCAAAAATCCTCATTGTGGACTAGAAACTTGAGGACTGAGACTTTAAGTAAAGAAAGTGCTCAGTGCCTACAAGGGATATAGTTAAGCCTAGAGGGTCTCGGTTTCCCTGGACGGAGGCACTGGCTCTTACAGGGAGGTGGCAGTACTACTGAACAGGGATCTTGAGGGCTCTAGGGTTCAGAACCAACAACTCTGAGCACCCCAAACCCTGGGAGTGAGACCCAAGGGTACGACATAGGTCCACTACTGCTGGCTAAAAGCCACAGATGTAAATCCAAGCTGGTAATCTGTGGTCACTTCTTCCTCCTATTTCCACTGTTCTCATGCTAGTCTAAATCAAAACTGTTCAGAAACTTCAACTCAATAGCCATCATGCAGTGAGTTTGATCCCTGGCTGTATAGCCAACCTTCTTGAGTTTTGCAGAGAACTGAGCGTGTTGGAAATGGCAATTCTCAACCCTGTAATTCAGATAATTATACTTATCTAGCTCCAAAAGTCCCATGGCTAACCCGAGACCATAAACAGAATTCAAAACAGAAACAGATGAATCCATCCCTGGAGCTGATGAGGCACTCCATCTATGAAGGCTGGTTCCAAAGCAACCTGTCAGCTACCAGCTTCTTCAAGGTAAATAGGAGACAGGCAAGGAAGGATCAACCGAAAGTTTGAGACTCCAGGTGGGGAACTGGGTGCAGCAGTGTCTTGGTTTTAGGAGCCTCTTTCAAGACTGATTCTTGTGGCGATTGCGCAGTTGGTGTGTATCGCACAACAAATATCGACCGGTTTAGCTGTGGACAAGAACTGCGGGCAGATGGCATTGCTGTTGCTCCTTTTGCTGCCTCATGTTTTCTGCAAGCACCAGGACTACCAATGTGGCTGGAGGCCAAGGTCTCCAACTCCTATTGAGGCTTCTCCAGATAAAATACCGATTGCTGAATTTGTCTCTCTTTCCCTTAACCTTTGGGATGCGTTCCACTTTAGAACACGACCACTTTTCTCACAAAGTGGCATGTAAGTAGTTCCTCAGTGTGTGAAAATGGACATTCTCAATATTTCTGTGAATAGAAGGGGGAAAGTCTTCATTATCTTTGACCTCGTTATAATGGGGCCATTTAATGCCAATGAATCCAACTGCATTCCCCAATATAAACACTCCATTAATTGTAATATGAAAAAATATTGTCTGAACTATATCAACCAAGGCTCAGAGAATATACTGACAGCACAATCCTATGCATGTCTGCTTAGAAGTAAGTTCCATTGTGCTCAACTGGGTTTACTCCTAGGAAAGTGTGTATAGGATTGCAGCCTTATTGTGCACCGTACACTGGTCAAATTTCAGAGGAATCAGATGCGGAGCGTTTGAGATGCAGAAGTTTAAAAATGTGCATTGACTTTCAATATCATGCAGTGATGGCTAGATATGTAGTTTCTGGAAATGCTGAAGCCAGGGGTTCTCTGCTCTCGTTTTTGCTCAGTTTCAGACTTTGCTTCTTCCCTCCTCCTCTTCCCTCCTCCTGGCCTCCACTCCTCCCCAGTCTAGAGTCTTCTGCATTAGGGCTCCCGTTTCTCCATTGCCATCCTTTGCAGAACTCGGGACCTTGGTGACCACTCCTTGGTAATAGCCCTCTTCCCCTCTCAAACTCCCCCAGTCTCTAGGGCAGGGGTGTCAAACATAAGGCCCAGGGGCTGGATGTGGCCCCTGGAAACTTTTTATCTGAACCTCAGGCTCTCAGCTTCTGAGGTGTTATCACTGAAAAGGCGGTCCACATGAAAATTGGGCTCTCCCAAATCTTGAGATATGATCAAGATTTGCGTACTTTCTCTTCTGTCATTTGCAGTTAATGAGTTTTTATATGAGAATAGGGCCTGATTTCTGACCATTAGTTGATTAACGATGTCACTTTCTGCTAAATGACATCACTTCCGGCCCTCAGCTAGAGCCTTGAATGCTAACTTCGGCCCTCTGTATGAAACGAGTTTGACACCCCTGCTCTCGGGTGCCTGCCCTCCTCTCTACATCAGGCCACGCCCATTGCCTTGTAGTGTTCATCTCTTTCTCCTTCCTGCTACCACTGCCCCACCTTCTCTTCCTCTGCCCTTCTTCTCATCCCCCCTCCTTCTTTTCCTTTGCTTCCCCAATGGTGTCTGTCCTATTCTTGCCTCTTAGCCTCCACCTCATCCTTCTTTCCTTTCCAATGATGTACCAATGTTCTAAAGCAGGAGTGGCTGACCTGAGGCACATGTGCCGCTAGTGGCACGTGGACACTTTCCAAGTGGCACTCACAAAGTCGCCATGCATTTCTGAAAAACATGTAAATCATAACAAAGAAAGCATTGCAGCAGTTGAGGGTTTGCTTGCTTCCTCTGCAACTCCTTACACAGCATGCCCCCAGTTTCCAACACCATAATGGGTCCATTCAGGGCAGCCACGCCCACTCCTCTTGGTTTGCTCTAGTTGGAAAATGGGAGAAGGGGAGGAAAAGAATGACGGACAGGACAGAAAACCAATAGGGCGGATGCCAGTGAGTTGCATTCCGCCAACTGGTGGGTGACTTTCTTACCTGAGAAGGCCGGTATTGGTAGAGCACTGAAAAGGCAAGGGGTGGCTGTAGAAGGTGGCAGGGATGGAATGGGGTGGTGCCAATGAGAAGGTGGTGGTGCCAACCAGAGATGACCAACAAGATCAGCAAAACCCAGTTCGGCAAAGATCACATCTTCAGAAAAACCATCTGCAAAGAGATCCTGGCTAAGATGATCTCTAAGGACTGGGCTGGACTCAGGGTTGATGCAGGCCACCTTTCTGGTCTCAGTCAGATGACTTTAGAAATCACCAAACAGCACTCCTAGCCTTCTGGCTTTGTACCTTCTGGCCCTGATAGATATACTGCCCTTAAATTTGGAGGCTCTAATAGCTCTAATCTGTCATGGTAATCGCTAAAAGTAACATTAAGGTGGAGTTGCACACTGAAGATTCTCTGCATAAAACATGGCATGGGTTATGCTGCGGGTTGGCCATCCCTGTTCTAAAGGATCAAAATACAAAAGACCTACTATGAGATATTAAGTACTACAAAACCTCAGTGCCTAGTAGCTATACCTTAGTTCAGAGATACTGTGCTTGTCTACACGTACAAGGTCTAATATTCAACGAGCATAATTCTTTACAGCTTAGTACCTCAGAACTTCCACCATGTCTCTGTTTTTTGGTTTGCCATAAGTGAGATCAACACAAATTCCAACCTTTTACCCAACAACTCACTGAGTTACACAATCTGCCTAAATGCTTTCAATGAAAAGGGATCCTGTGCTGGCACCATGGATGTTCTTTTCTCAGGATTTCAGAATCCCCTCAATTACAATTGTGGAATGAAAGTCCAGCTAAGGGCTATCATTGGAGGACTCACCACTTATAACGCCAGGCAGATGCCCCACATTGTCAATCTCTACAGGATACCACAGGTATGTGCCTTCATCTCTGTGTATATTTTCAAGCAATGGAAAAGTTAGGGAAGGCAAACATGCTGTATTTCTACGTATGTCTCACCCAGATTGATGGGCCAAAAGACTCTTTTGTGCTCTCTTTGCTTAGCATTGGTCATTCATGTTTCAATCAGGTTCTAATTACACTTTGCATGAGAATGTGTGCATACTGGGTATTAGAGTTAGGTTGCTTTCTAGTTAGAAAACCAGAAGCTAAGCTCTTCTGCTACCAGCAATGTGTCAACTGGTAGTGTTCATAACATGTGCCAGCCTTCATTTTGTTCACTGAGGGGAGGGGCAAAATTGGAGAAATTGGTAGTAAAGAAGCAATGGGCAGGGAAAACCCTTTAAAAATTTTAATTGGACTGTGACATGTGGCATTGTGCATAAGGTATAATTAGTACTCCAGTAATCCTGTGCAGACTACAGCATAAGAAGTCTCCACAACATTTGCTGGACAATGAAACACAAATTGAAATCAAACTTCTATTGTGTCACACATCAAGGGACACAATTGCTATTTGCAGATTGTGAATGGTTCTTAGCTCTGAAAATATCCCTTGCATTCCCTTCAGCTCAGTTACGGCTCCTTTGATCCGGCATTAAGTGACAAAACTCAGTTCCCCTCCTTATACCGGATGATCCCAAATGAAAAGGCTCAGTACGATGGGATTGTGCAGCTGCTTCGGCATTTCGGACGGACCTGGGTTGGCCTCATTGTCTCAGATGATGACAGCGGAGAGATTTTTGGGCGGATCCTCAAGTCCAGGCTCCTCCAGAGCCACATTTGCATTGCTTTTAGGGAAGTTGTTCCAACGCTCAAGTCCTTCTGGGGAGAAATGGAAAAGCAGATTCATGACCAACTGGAACGAACACGTTCTACCATCTCCTCAGCCAAAAGCAACGTGATTCTCGTTCATGGGGGGCTTCGTTCCATGGAGAGTTTACGCAAGATTCTATCAAAAAGTGAACATGATGAAATGAAACCAATAGAGAGGGTTTGGATCATAACAGCTCACTGGGATTTCTCTTCTGTATTCCATCTGGATCTATTCACACCACAATCTTTCAATGGCACTTTGTCCTTTGCACTCCACACAAATGAAATGGCAGGATATGCAGATTTTCTTGAGACATTATATCTTAAAGAATTTCATCAATTTGTGTTCCAGCTTTTCTGGTCCAGTATCTTTTACTGTTCATTGCCTTTAATTGGTCAATATATACCAGCAGGAAAACGCTGCACGGGGAGGGAAAAGATGAGCAGCCTCCCCAAGTCCATATTTGAAACAGGAGTGCCTGGTCATAGTTATGGCATCTACAATTCTGTTTATGCTCTGGCACATGCACTCCATGCCATAGATTCATCGAGGTCAAAACAGAAATTGATGGGAGATGGAGGTTCATGGGACTTAAGGGATGTTCAGCCGTGGCAGGTAGAGTGGATTCTCCTATTAATTCAGTTTAATAAGAAAGGTCATACAGGTCCAGCCTTGTTATACATGGATGTTTTATACACGGATTTGACTCAACACAAATGGCCACTGCAGATGAGAAGTAATGTGCTGATCCCTGGAGAAGGGGAAAAACGCATCCCTTTAAATTCAGTTTAAAAAACTGACCAGTCCTTTAACAATAGCCTCCTTAATGAGAGAAAGAGGGAGGGGCAGCTGGCTGACAATCCATCAATCCTTCTCTCTCCAGAGGACCCCTCCCTTCCCCCTGAGCATGTGAAAGAAAGGTAATCACTTTGCATTTGTGAAGGGAGGGATTGAGTGAAGCACCTTTGGAAGCCCTTGCAGGACGAATGAGTGATGGATTGTCTTCTTAATTACTCTAATCTTACATCACAAAGGTCAGCAAGGCTGTTTTTAAATCACCAGAGCAAAGAAACTTGGTTTTTTGCTTTGATTTGCTATATTGCATTTTTTACCTTCTATGTGAGTGCTTGGAACAGAACCCACGCAAATAATGAGGCTCAACCTGTAAGTGGCAAGAGTACCTTGCCCTACTACAAATATTACCAGCACCCTCTCTCTTTCCTGCTGGTTTCACATATGGCAAAAATGGAAGTGTTTTCTCAGTAATTTAACTAGCACTGGGAAAATCATCTTAGGTTTTGTGCAGTCCCCTTTCGGGCGCAGTCCTAACCAACTTTCCAGAACCAAGATAAGGGCGATGCAGCTCCGAGGTAAGGGAACAAGCATTCCCTTACCTTGAGGACACCTCCATGACTGCCCCCAACTGTAGCATATGCCCCACTAGCTCAGCCATGTCAGTGCTGGAAATTGGTTGGGATTTGGGCCTAAATTAGTTTTCTCTAATGAGTCATTTCTAAGAAGACTACAGGGTGGGCCATAATTTGGACAAATTTGGTTGGAGTTTGGGAGTGTGCTTATGAATGTCATCCAGGACGTGGTGCATTTCCCCCACAGTCCGATCACTGATTCTCAGGGCATTCTTATGCATGTCTACATTTACAGGAATGTTAGACTGAGTTCAGATGGGGTTACTTCCAGGCAAATGTGCCTCAAATGGCATCTAATAACTATAAACATTCCATCACTTTACAGTAGGTTTGTGATGGCTGCTGCCAGGGCCGAACACTTAAGACTAGTGCTGTGGCCCTGGGGATAGGGCCATTAACTTATGCGCGAATGTAACAAATCCAAGAGTTTCAGGGAAGTTGCACTAGGTTATGACCACTGAAAGCAGCTCATTCACATTTTTCTCACTTCCAAACCAGCTTCACTCCTTTCTGAAAAATGTTCACTTCAACAATAGTGTCGGGGAAGAAATATTCTTTGATGAAAACATGGATTTGGCAGCTCCATATGATATCATGAACACAGTCACATATCCCAATAAGTCCTTTCATAGAATCCGTGTTGGATGGATGGACCCCTGGGCTCCTGCAGGAAAAGAGTTCACCATCAGCAGAAGTGCCATAGTGTGGAATCACAAGTACAGCCAAGTGAGGATTTCTATTATCTTCCTGAATTGTAGAATCCACAGCAGAAAAAGATCAGAGGAAGGTTGTGCTCTGACCCAGAACCCTCCATTCTCAGTGCTATTTTTATTTCAGGCCCTGTTGCACCATGGTATTTTGAGTGTCACAGAGACTCCATCAATCCCTCTTAGAACCTCCGTGGGTAAATAGGTTGAACTCAACATGACAGAACACAGGAAGAAATGGCTGGTTTCAGGTTCTCAATGTGATGCTTTTCTACTTGTTGATAGATGCTTCCACAATCCACATGTGTTGACAGTTGTCCTCCTGGACAAAGCAGGATTGTTCGTCAGGGTGCCCAAGTGTGTTGCTATGACTGTGCTCAGTGCTCTGAAGATAGCATCTCGGTCCAGACAGGTAAGTAAAAGAGTACAAAGTGACATCAACTCTTGCTGCCTCCACGCCCCTGTTCCTCCCCCTCTTCACCCAGTTTTGCCACTAACCACCTCTCCCCACACACCCTCCTATCCATCACCTGCCCCCACAGCTACCTTACTAGGTTCTGCAGGGTCTGTTTGGCTGAGCTGCAGCACTGCTGCCTCATGACGCAGCGCTCATAAAAATGGCCACCAATGGAGTGCTGCCTGCTCTGTTGGCCGCTATTTTCCAAAAGTGGATGCACCTTCCACCATCGTAAGAGGCTTCACGTGACAGACCAATCCTGGTGATGAAAGGCTTGCTATAATCCATAGAGCATTATATGACAATATTTAAATAACGGTATGTGGAAATATAACTAAATAAAATCACAAACTGTATGCAAGTTCTCCTGTACTATATTTGCATGAATTTGCTTGTTATTTCCAGATGCAGAAGAATGCCACAAGTGCCCAGAAGATCACCACCCAAACAGGAAGCAGGATCAGTGCATCCCTAAAACTATAACTTACTTGTCGAGTCAAGAGCCTTTGGGAATTACATTGATTTCCTTGGCTCTCTTCTTTTCTGCAGTCACTGGAATAGTGATGTGGGTCTTCATTCAACACCACGATACTCCCATAGTCAAGGCCAACAACTGGAGCATCACCTGTGCCCTCCTCTGCTCTCTGCTGCTTTGCTTCCTCTGCTCCTTTCTGTTCATTGGCCAGCCTGGGAGGGTGACCTGCCTTCTCCGCCAAAGCGTGTTTGGCATCATCTTCTCCATTGCTGTTTCCTGCGTGTTGGCCAAAACCCTCACTGTGGTGGTGGCCTTCATGGCCACCAAGCCAGGAAACAGGATGAGGAAATGGGTAGGGAAGAGGCTGGCAGTGTCAGTCATCGTACTCTCTTCTCTGACTCAGAGTGGCATCTGTGCAGTGTGGCTGACCACGTCTCCCCCCTTCCCAGAATCAGACATGCGTTCTCAGCCCACTCAGATCATAGTGCAATGCAACGAAGGTTCACCCACCATGTTCTACACTGTGTTTGGCTACATGGGCTTTCTGGCCATCATCAGCTTTGCCGTGGCTTTCTTTGCCAGAAAACTGCCAGATACTTTCAATGAAGCCAAGCTGATCACCTTCAGCATGCTGGTGTTTTGCAGTGTCTGGGTATCATTTATCCCAGCCTACTTGAGCACCAAGGGGAAATACATGGTGGCCGTGGAGATCTTCTCCATCTTGGCCTCCAGTGCTGGATTGCTGGGTTGCATCTTCATCCCTAAAGTCTACATTATTGTACTGAGGCCTGAATTGAATACCAGGGAACAGCTAGTAAGGAAAAAGGATTTTGCTACTTGACTGAACTTCTCTTTCTTCTTACTTGTCTCATTATTTTCCCCCTCACTTTTATGGTTTGTCTTTTAAAAAAATTGTTAAGTCCAACTACTTTGATGTTTGTAAAACACTTTGGAACATGCATGCATTTAATACATTAGAAAAGGTTCCTCATATGTCATTTTTTTGCCCAATTATTGTTCCAGCAGAGCCCTGCTCTTAACTTGATGAAAAAGAATGTGTATACACACACAAGCAGACACACACACACACACACACACACACACACACACACACACACACACACACAGAGAGAGAGAGAGAGAGAGAGAGAGAGAGAGAGAGAGAGAGAGGTTGATTACCCCTTATCTGGAATTCCAAAATCCAGAATGTTCCAAAGTCTGAGTCTTTCACATGCTGACAGGACCTTGGTGGGAGTAGCACAAGACGTGCCGGGGCACAACCCAGCCAGGGAAGCCAGGCAGCACAGCACAAGTGGGAGGCTGCTACCAAGCAGAGGATCCTGGCCATGCTGCTGCAACCACTGGCATCCCATCCCTTTGCCACCAGGCTGCCTCCCTTTAGCCCTGTTTGGCTACAGTGCTCTTCAACCTGGTCAATGGACAGCCATTTCAGCCAATGGGAGTGAGCCTTCTGGGTGTGACAGGGCCAAACAGCTCCCATTGCCTTCAGTGGCATCTCCTTTCGTTCAGTTTCACGCAGGGTTTTTGTGATGCACAGGCAGCTCTTTCACACTGCTAAAATGACACTGGAAGAATCATGATCCTGATATAAAGTCCATCTTTCTTTCCATTAAACGTGATTTAGAAGAGAATTTCCATTAATATATAATTTCAGTGTAAGTAAATTGTAATGAGTCTGGCATGTGTGTCTTGAATCAGTATTGCTGGGTAGGTACTAAAGGCCTGGGTGCCTCAAAAAAGCCCACTGCTGATCCTGGAGAGTGCCTTTGGGTGGTAATGGCAAGGGGACTTTAATGGGCCCAGCCGGGCAGGAGATGCTCCAGGGTGGGGAGCTTGCAAAGGGTCTCCTGAAATAAAGACAGGCAGCTGGTAGCTTCAAAATACAGTGACACAGAAATGTTTGCACTTCAACAGATTTGTTGGTCTTCAAGTGGTGTGTGTGTGTGTGTGTGTGTGTGTGTGTGTGTGTGTGTGTGTGTTATGAGATAGAGGCTGCAATCCTGTTGACACTTACCTAAGAGAAAGCCTTGTTGACTATAATGGGACTTACCTCTGAGCTTCCTCAACCCCCTTTTCTGATGTTATTGAGAAAGCATTATTGGCATTTGATGGAATTAAGCATGGAGTCAAGATGGGATAGCTTAAAAGGGGAGAAAAGACAGAAGCTGGCTCTCTCCTCCAGCGTAAGATTCAGCACTGAAGTGGGAATTTATATGTGATAGGAAGTAATGTCCACTGCAGGCCATGCTTGAAACTGATATATGCATTATTTAATAAATTGTGGCAGGTCCATGGCCTTATAATTCTAGTATGGTTTGCTTCACCTCATTACAGAGCATGAGCCCACTGTACTTTAAGCCATGAGTCAGACATGAGTCAATGCAATTCCTCTCATAGTTGCTTAGCATTCACTCCATGGTATAATTTTATGTGTGTATCAGTGCTCTCTGCTCCAATAGCAAGTTTTTGAAGGGTACATCTGCTGGAGTAGTGTTTTCTCTGAATGTAAGAAGAAATACACTGTTTAATAATGAAGGAATACATTTCTCGCTTTAAAAATATTCGTCTCCGACTAGCTGAGCTATGGTGCTTTTGAACCCATGTTGAGTGATAAAATTCAGTTCCCCCTTTTCACCCGGATGATTCCAAACGAAAGCCTTCAGTATGCTGGAATTGTTCAATTGCTTAATCATTTTGGATGGAATTGGATTGGCCTTTTCATACCAGATGACGACAATGGAGAAAATTTTCACGGAACACTGAGACTGAGTCTCCTCCAGAAAAATATTTGCTGCTGCACTGGTGCTCTGCACGCTTAGGATTGGGCCATCAATTTAGTGGGAAGAGACCTCACATCTTAAGTATCTACAAGATTCCACAGGTACTTGCGATCATCCATAGCTTCAGGACACACAGCCCACACTGTACCCAGTGCTGGGATTGAGCAGGCTGGAGGTTTCTTCAGTGTAAGAGAACGTTTGTGGCACTAGGTTTGCAACACCCAGCACCAGCTACTGCACTGGTGCTCTGCACGCTTAGGATTGGGCCGTCAGTTTAACGGGAGGATTCCACTGGGGTTGGAAGGCTCTTGCAAAGCAGGTATTTTCCTCTTGCATACCTCTATCTCTGTTTTAAATGAGCCATGAAAAGCAGGAAAACCACTGGCAGCAATGTGCACAGAAAAGGTTTTAGCAAGCACCCCTAACCCCTTCTTGTTGCTCTGCAACTAAATCTCACCTTTATAAACTGCTTTTGGGGGGAGGGAGGAAGTAATTGAGGTTCTGAGACTTTCATTTGCAGATAACTGAATTAGATCATTGGTAATCCTTTCCTGAGAACCATATCACAAAGCCCAGGCAGCCCAGTCCTAACCTGTGCTGGAGCAGGCAGGCCAACTGGCCTGTGCTGTATCCAGTGCAGGTGAGGAGGTGGCAGTGGTGCAACTTGGAGAAAACAAATATCTATCCCCTTACCCCATTTCATGCACCACCACCATTCTGATCTATGCCAGTGAAATCTGGCCAAGTTGATCACCTTCAGCATGTTGGTCTTTTGCAGTGTTTGGGTGTCCTTTGTCCCAGCATATCTGAGCACCAGGGGGAAATACATGGCGGCAGTGGAGATCTTCTCCATCTTGGCTTCTAGTGCTGGGCTACTAGGATGCATTTTTCTCCCCAAGTGTTATATTAATGTTCTGAGACCTAACCTAAATACCAGAGAGCACCTGGTAAGACACAAACATCTGCAGCACTAACTAATGTTCCCAGTTCATCACACACCTCCCCCCTCTCCGTCTCTATTTAATCCTACGGACAAGTTGTGTCTTCATCATAGTTGGAAAATAATCTAGTACGTCTCAAGTAATCACCAGTCTGATCAGTATTTTACACTGGCACCCCCGAAAGAAGCACACGAGACACAGGCTTGGAATGATTTAAACTTTATTAATAAACAACAAACCTGCAGCAGGGAGAAATTTTTCTGAAGTCCCCCAGCATGCTGCCATCTAATAGCTTTGGGAAAATGGCGCTGGCCATCTACCTCCCCCTGACCCCAATAGGGTGTCACATCCTGGCTCAAGGTGTCACTCAATCGAGGACTGAGTTATCCTATCACTGCCAATCCCAAAGGGTCAAGGCAGCCGGCCAGCACAGACCCACACCGGAAAACCTTGTGTAAGCCTTTGCTTGAATCAGCCAAGGGGCTCACCAGCCAGCCTCATCAACCTGGACAAATGTTGTCAGAGCGGTTCTGGCTTACCCCTTGGCTTTGCTAACCTCAGCATGTATGCGAGCCCCTGCTCCTGGCTACCCAGCCAGCACGCCACCTGCCACACAGGGGGGGGGGTAACCTAGCGCTTAAGCCCCGCCACCCCAAGTAAAAACCCAACAGGCTCCTCAGACCCTGCTGCAGGTGAAACAGAAAAATATCGGCCTCAGTCATAGATAGATGTACTCTGTGAGAACATGATCTCAGGGTGGAAGATGCAGTTCCACCTTGTCTGGACATAACCCACCTCAGGTATGCATAGATCTTGTGCCTGGAGATGTCAACTACAAGAGGGCTGACAGCCCCAAGGCAGACCCGTCTGGGGAGCATGTCTGACAAGATTATGACAATTCCTGATAGCCAGCTGTGAGTCAGAGCAAGATCTCTACAGACCAGTAGCCTGAAGGACAACGAGGTCCTCTGGCGCAGGTCATTCTCACTAAAGTGTATTAACAGTACCTGAGCGGGTGTCCTGGAATCCAGAAAGTTCACACAGCAAAGGGAGTAGCTGGCCCCAGAGCATACATCTCTTGGAAGCCCACTAGATCTCTGCCATGTTGCCCAAGTCGAGCTGGGTGCCAAATTCCAAGGCCGTTGACCTCTTCCTTGCCCAAAACACAATGGAGTGTCCAATAAGAACATAATAATGATGCGGACACAGGTGGGGAACACTCAGCAGCAACCTGAAAATACAGAAAGGAGTGTAAGTAACCTGAATCTGTAACCTAAGACCTGTAACAGTACGCCTTAAGTGTCCATCACACTGAGCAAAAGAACTCGGAACTATCACACCAGTCCCTGACCAGGCCGCAGCCATGGCCCCCACATGGGACGCCCATCACACCGGGCACCCAAACACTCACTCAGTGGTACCTATCACACCAGGTACCGTTCATCCACAGGCCAGGCCAGCACATAGCCTATTGGCCTAGTACTTACTTAGGTAGAACTTAGAAGCGACCAACCTCCACTGGCCGATGCATTAATATCCACTGGTGAAAGACTAATACTGCTGCAACAGATGCTGCCCCAATTCTGAATGAATGCAGCCCACCCATGTAGGTACACCCATGAATACCAACCAGCCACTGCAAGGCAAACACTGGTCAAAGAAGGCCTACTTCACTTGCAAATGTAGCCCATACAGTGTCCTGAATGCTTGCCAGCCACTGCCAGGTAACCAGGGGCCAATGAAGTCCTCTTTCACTCACAAAAACCTATTCCTACAAAGAGTGCTAAATGCCCACCAGCTACTTCCTGGAAACCATTGGCAACTAAAGGACATCACTTGTAAGTGTAGCCCCATATAAGGGAATGAAACTCTCTGGTTACCGCCAGGCAAACACGGACGAATGAAGACCTATTTTACTTGCAAATTCTGCTGCATCTAAGGTCCTGAATGCCCACCAGCCACTGCCTGCCAAACATTGGCCAGTAAATATTATTATTATTATTATTATTATTATTATTATTATTATTATTATTATTATTAATTTATACCCCGCCTTTTTGCCCAATGGGCACACAAGGCGGCTTACAAACAATTTAAAATACAACATTAAAAACAATCATTAACAACAATTTACAATAATTAAAAAATCTAAAAACAAACAAACCCCATGGATTTTCATATAAAAGTAAGAACGCCAGCCAGCCTGTCAACAATTAAAAGCTTTTTGAAATAAAAAGGTCTTCAGTCCATGCCGAAACATTAGCAACGAGGGAGCAGTTCTCAGTTCTAAGGGGAGGGTATTCCACAGTTCGGGGGCCACCACCGAGAAGGCCCTCTTCCTGGCCGCCACCCCTCTCACATCTCTTAGTGGCGGCACAGTCAAAAGGGCCCCCCCCCCAGATGATCTAAGAGCATGGGCAGGATTGTAGGGAAGGAGGCGGTCCCTCAAATACCCCGGACCCGAGCCGTAAAGGGCTTTAAAAGTCAAAACTAGCACCTTGAATTGGGCCCGGAACAGAACAGGCAGCCAGTGTAGCCGCCGGAGCAATGGCTCGACAGAGTCAAACCGACATGCCCCAGCAACCACACAAGCAGCCACGTTCTGTACTAATTGTAATTTCCGGACCGTCTTCAAAGGCAGCCCCAAGTAGCGCGCATTGCAATAATCTAAACGAGATGTCACTAGGGCGTGGGTTACTGTGGCCAGATCTGCGCAGCTCAGGTACGGTCGCAGCTGGCGAATCAGCCGAAGCTGAGCAAAGGCTCCCCTGGCCACCACCGCCACCTGGGACTCCAGGAGCAGCTGTGGATCCAGGAGAATCCCCAAGCTGCGGACCTGCTCCTTCAGAGGGAGTGCAACCCCATTCAGAGCAGGCCGATAGTCCAGCACCCGAGCTGTGGATTTCTGAACCAAGAGCACCTCTGTTTTATCCGGATTTAATTTCAGCTTGTTCGCCCACATCCAGCCCCTAACCGCCTCCAGACAGTGATCCAGGACCCCAACCACCTCCTCAGAATAAGGGGGAAAGGAGAGATAAAGCTGGGTGTCATCAGCATACTGATGGAAACCCACTCCAAACCCCCGGATGACCTCTCCCAGCGGCTTCATGTAGATGTTAAAAAGCATGGGGGATAAGATGGAACCCTGCGGCTCCCCAAACCTAAGAGGTCGGGGTGCCAAACAGGCATCCCCCAGCACCACCTTCTGGGATCTGTCAGCCAGGAAGGAGCGGAACCACTTCAAAACCGTGCCTCCAAGCCCGAACCCGGCCAGCCAGCCCAGAAGGACACCATGGTCGATGGTGTCAAAAGCCACCGAGAGGTCCAGCAGGACTAACAGGGTTGCACTCCCCCGTCCATCCCCTGGTGAAGGTCATCCACCAAGGCGACCAAGGCAGTCTCTGTCCCGAACCCCGGCCTGAAGCCAGAAATACCATTTTCACTTGCAAACATAGCCCCATATAGGGTGCTGAATGCTCGCCGGCTACTGCCAGGCAACTATATGCTAGTAAATGCCTACTTCGCTTACAAATATAGTCCCATATAGGGTGCTGAATACTTGCTGGTTATTGCCAGGCAACTATGGGCCAGTAAAGCCTACTTCACTTGCAAACATAGTCCCAAATAGGGTGCTGAAAGCTTGCTGGCTACTGCCTTGCAACCAAGGACCAATAAAGGCCTTCTTCATTTACAAATGTAGACCCACATAGGGTGCTGAATGCCCACCAGCTACTGCCAGGTAACCATTGGCCATGAAAGGGCCTACTTCCCTTGTAAATGTAGCCCCAGATAGGGTTCTGAATGCTTGCTGGCTGCTGCCAGGCAACTATGGGCCAGTAAAGGCTAATTTCACTTGTTAATGTAGTCCCATATACTGTGCTGAATGCTTGCTGGCTACTGCAATGAAAACATGGGCCAATGAAGTAATATTGAACCTACAAAGGAACTCCTATATAGGGTGCCAAATGTTTGCCAGCTATTGCCAGGTAACTATGGGCCAAATATAGCCTCAGATAGGGGGCTGAACTGTCATCAGCTACTGCCAGGCAATTATGGGCCAATGAGGGCCTGCTTCACCTACAAAGGTAGCCCCATACAGAGTGCTGAAAATAGAGTGCCACTACCAGGCAACCAGGGGCTATTGAAAGGTTGGACTAAACAACTTACAAATGTAGTCCAAAATAGGGTGCTGAATGCTTGCTGGTCACTGCCAGACAACCATGGGCCCATGAAGGCCTAATCTACTTGCTGGCAAAGCCTGTGGCATAGCTAACGATCGTGTAGCCTGGTGCCAAGCTCAAAATGTTGCCCCGGAAGTGAAGTCACAACCAGAAGTGACATCACGCCCAGGCTTCTTAAAAAGTGAAAATTGGGGGAAACCTGCCTCCTCTGCCCAGCAGCTCACCACCCACTTGCTCTGCTGCCTCCCCCCAGTCAGTGGCATAGCTCAGGCATCAATCTACTAGCTGGGGTCAAAGATGATTTTGTAGCCCCCGCATGCTAATATCAAATTTAATTAAATAAAAGGTTATTGGTTCCAAGCTGTATCATAAGAACATCTCATTGGCACTCAGAACAATCAGACTCAGGTCAGTTTGGAGTTAAGTAAATTCACTTTTTGTTCCACAAGACAGTTGTGTTTTCATTTTCTGGTTAATTGGAGATAGCTTTTGACAGAATACAGATATTCCAATGTGGTTTGTTTAACTGCATTCTGCATTGAATTACCTTTCCAATGACATATAACATGATGGTATTATTTATACATAGCAAGATTTTCACAATTTTGGTCACTAGTGTCAAGCTCAGCTTGTTGCCCCCCTAAAGCTTGATGCCTGGTGCAACTGCTACCCCCTGCACTCCCTTAGCTACGCCACTGGGCATAACCCATATAAGATGGGGATGAATTAACCACCTGAATGCAATTTGAAGATGAGTGGCCTGAGCCAAGACTGACCTAAACTTATGGGCAAATAGTGAAGGAATGGGAGCATTCTGATGCAAAATACAGATAATGCGATTGATCAATCCCCTATACATATCTAATCTTGCTGCTCAAGAACATGTTTTAACATAGTAAGGAAGACCAAATAAAGGAGTCTATGAGACCTGAGCCTCCATCTAGTCTCTCTGCATCCAAAAGCAACATGATTGTTGTTCATGGAGATTCACGACCTACGGAGAGTTTGCGATTGATTCTAGTACTTTATGAAAATGCAAAGCAGGACCCAACAGAGAAGGTTTGGATCATGGCATCTCAGTGGGATTTTGCAACAGTATTCCACCCGCTTCTATTCACACCCAAATCTTTCAGTGGCATCTTGTCTCTCATACTCCACGCAAACCATGTGCCAGGATAGGAAGATTTCCTTAAGGCAATAAATCATATCAGCCTCTGTTTTCTTTCTTGTATAGTGTCTGGTCAGTTGCATTTACGCGTTCATTCCCCACATTTAACTGGTATCTACCAAGCACAGGGAGCCTCATTGGAGAGGAGAAATTGAGCCGTCTCCCTAGTTCTATATTTTAAATGAAAATGTCTGGTGAGAGCTACAGTATCTACAATGCTGCTCATGCCGTAGCACATGCTCTCCATTCCATGTACTCTTCAATATCCAAGCACAGATTAAAGGGAAATGAAGGCACAGGGGATGTTTGGGAAGGTGGGAGTGACAGACAAACAAACCAGGCAGGGGGCAGACAGCGGACACTTTCAGGGACTCTATGAGCACACCGTAAGTGTTGCAGGGAGAGGGGCGGGACTGGTAGAGCTCTGCTCCACAGGATCAAGAACATTGCATCAGGCATCCTGGTCTGACATGGGACCTCTCAACTCTGCGCTGGCTATTTTGCAGGCACATACTTGGAACTCAGGATGCAGCAGTTGCCTTTAGGTGCTGCTGCTCCTCTGGATGTCCAGCAGCTCAAGATTGGGCTCTAAGGGCGCAATCCTAACCCCTTATGTCAGTGCTTTCCAGCACTGGCACAGCAGTGCCAATGGGACGTGTGCTGCATCCTGCAGTTGGGTGTCACTCATGGTGACCTCCTCAACGTCCGGGAATGTTTGTTCCCTTACCTCAGAGCTGCACTGACCTTATGTCGGTGCTGGAAAGCACTGACGTAAGGAGTTAGGATTGTGCCCTAAACCTCCACCTGTTGATCACCACCCACCCATCCAACACAAAACATTAGGTCCTACATGTGTAGGGCTCTTCACACACACACACACACACACAGCTTCTTCAAACTTGCAGACATCTGAAAAAGTTTCTCAATACCACCATCTGTCTTGTCATTATCTAAATCATTGCCTTCCGTTAGAGAAGTCCCAGGGATAATCTGAAGCCACCTTCAAAATTCATAACTAAAACAGCTGAATTCACTCGGGAGCTGAGGATAAAATGTGCACTTCAGCTTTTGAAAAGCCAGCTACACTAGAAGGCTGTAGAGTATTCACTGCATACAGCCAGGTGTCTGTTGCTTGAGTATGAAGACCTCATGTGAGAAACTTGGCAGTGGGGATTTGTTCAGCCCCTCTACGGTCATTTCTCCTCGTGACTGATGATTGTGTTCATAGTGCCTCATGTGTGAAAGTCACTGGAAATTGGTTGAATGCTGTGGGGCTGAGGTTCAGACATGCTGCTGTTCAGATGGTCTACAGTGCTGCTGCTACTGCTGCAGCTGCCTTATGGTATCAGCAACAACTGCCACTCCAGGTGGGGTTGGCAGAAGAGCATTCAGCAGTCTCCAGATGTTACTATTGGTGTCTTTGTCTCTCTCACAACTATTGAGCCGAAAGATCTCTCTTTTAGCGAAACTCCAGATGTGTCTTCCCTGGACGGAAAGTAAGTTGGGTTGTGGTTTTGATGTCTAGTAATTCTGATTAAAATCAGTGTTGTAAATATAGAAAAATTCCTTGGGATTACATACTTTGGGACTGGTGGCAATAGTGGGGGCAGTAGAGGTGGCATTAAGTGAGTTCAAGTTCACATATACCAAAAGACCCCTGCACCTAGAGAACTAGGATGTCAAGGTGAACACTAAGCTAGAACTCTTTCGATGTTCCCTGCTCATTATCCTTCTGCAGATAAGTTTTTTGTAGGAAGGAACAGAACATTTGGTTATGTGAGCTGCAGCCAGTGCTCTAAAGTGGTTTTGCTAGTGGGTGTGCATTTAAAGACACGTGGAACATGACCACACATGGAGGAAGGCTAATAGGCCTGCAGGTTTGAGTGTGGTGGTCAATGGCACAACTTAGTGGAATGACACACAAGACCTATGGGGCACAATGGTGATGGTGTAACAATAGATCACTTTTATTGTGTGGATAATAATGCAACAGCAAAATGTGCAGTCAAAAAAGCAATATGGTATATCGGATATTTTCAATATTTTTCAGCTCATGGCACTCTGCCAGGGGGTAAAATTGTAAAGACTCACCATGGGTTCTTGGACAAGGCATACCCAGCTGCCAGTCAGAGTGCTCACATCATCCAATGGCCTAATAAATGACCCTCCCCAAATATCCATGGCACACATGCAGCCCATGAGTGGCACACCACTGTGCCACTCTCATGGGTTGAAAATCGCTGCAGTGTATTCACTACTCACTCATACAACTTGGCATCTTCTTAAGCAGTTGCTAGGGCTGCAATCCCACTGATCACATGTTCATATCATACGTTGAGTGCTTGGGGCTATCACATTGTAGCTCTGATTAGTGATTTCATAGCGCCTGAGCGGCATTTTGGGCTGAAATGCTCCACGGGGGTCTTCTGAAGGCCTAAAATGTCACGGAAAGTTGTACGGCCTTCTTGATTTCCTGGAACCTTCTGGGTGTTTGGAGAACCGTTACATTCTTTCTCCTCTGGGGATTCCTTTAAAAATATAAAAACAAACTGAATTTCTAATATTTTCTGTCTTTCTAACCCATTAATACAACGAGTATCAAGTAGGTCTGTAAAAAAAAAAAAAAAATGTTACCTGCGCAATCTTGATTGCCGCTGCCTCCGGAAACTCGAATACTGTGTGGAAAAGCTCAAACCCACAGTCACAGCCTCTTGGTGGAAAACGCAGTCTCTTCATCCCACGCTAGCTTGTAAAGAAGCTCCATAGGTATCGGCATTCGAAATTCGTCACTAACATCAATTTCACAGCATTGGCTTTTCTTCCTCAGTGGAGAACCCGTCAAACACTCAGAGACTGAAGCTGAGTGGGGAAGGTTCTCAAACACTGATATGAAAACCATGGAATTAGGCGAGACGGGAGGGCCTTGAGAATCAGTCGGGCTGACCAGGGTCTCCGGGTCTTCGGGGCTCTCCATCTTGATCAACTGCCAAGCATGCCAAGCATGCTTTTCACAAGCAGGGGGCTTCTGGGGAGTCTCCATCCCAGAAGGCAGCACATTCTCCTTCTCTTCAGGGCTGTCCATCTTGAGCAATTCCCTAGCAGGGGTTTCAGACTCCATCTGGGGAGTCTCGATTCCGGCAGGCGAAGTGGGTGAGCTTTTCAGAGGGGAGGCCATGGCTGCAGCAGGCTGAACGGCTTTCTCCCTTCCCCGAAAGCCAGGGTCATAAATACATGGGGCATGCCCAGGCCTGTCCCCACACCCCCTTTCCCATTGGTTCCCTGTGGTGGTCCGAGAACTATGAAACCCCTTCCTATTGGTCAGCGGTGATGGGGTGAGCGGTTTGAGGGGTCACATGAACCCCTTTCCTACACTTTATTGGCGGGTTCCTTTTCCCACCAAACCATATATCCTGGCACCACAAAACCCCTTCCTACTGGTCGGCGGGTATGGGGAGAGTTGTTTGAGGGGTCATGTGAACCCCTTTCCTACACTGTATTGGTGGGCTCCTTTTCCCACCAAACCATATATCCTGGCACCACAAAACCCCTTCCTACTAGTTGGTGGGGACGGGATAAGTTGTTTGAGGGGTCACATGAACCCCTTTCCTACACTTTATTGGTGGGCTCCTTTTCCCGCCAAACCATATATCCTGGCACCACAAAACCCCTTCCTACTGGTCGGTGGGGACATGGGGAGTTGTTTGAGGGGTCACATGAACCCCTTTCCTACACTTTATTTGCGGGCTCCTTTTCCTGCCATACCAAATTTCGGGGTGCTACAAAACACCACCCTAGTGGTCGACGGTCTTGGGGCAAGTTGTTTGAGGGGTCACTTGAACCCCCTAAGGGGGTGGAATTTCTGGTAAAGAGGGGTGGGACTTCCGCTGTCAAAGATAGTTTGAAATGAAGTATGAACTATATACTACTACTCGCAATCCTAACCAACTTTCTAGTACGACCTAGCCGCAATGCAGCCCCAAGGTAAGGTAACACACCTGCCCCTACCTTGAGGAGGCCCCCTTGACAGCCTTCCACTGCAAGATGCGCAATGGCACAGCTATGTCAGTGCTGGAAGGTTGGTTAGGATTGAGCCCTTAGTTTCTCCATACAAGGATGCAAAGGGAGAATTAGAGTGAGAATACTCTCACCCCAATATCTCACCCAATATCACCCCATTTTCCATCTCTGGAAAATGGGAGGACACTGCCCTTCGAGGTTCCCTGGATATAATCCTCCTGCAATCTGAGGACCTTAGATTTCTCACCCTCTGTATTCATAGTCTTTTCTAAAGGACTTTTGCTCTTTTTCTAAAGTTGATGAAGACTTGCTGGACGGTGCTGGCTGCTGTTCTGTCCCCAATGGGATAATTAGAAATGAAAGAGATTTTGAAGTTCTTGTAAACAGTAGAACTTTAGAGGGCCTGTTTGCTTTCTTTCAAGTGCTTTTCCTCCTGGCAAGAAGAACCAACATCAGCAGAACTTCATGCAGTTCTTTTATGGGCAGCCCAGTTCTATGTCAACCTCCACCATTGGTATGAGTACATGCACTGTCACAATTGTGCTATATAACCTGTTGCGCCAGCACGCAGGCCCATCCTACCAGCAGAAAGGCTTTGCAGTGGTCTCCCAGTACCATTTGGAGACCAGCGCCTGCTGGAGAAGGATGATGGGAGAGTGGGAGGGGCACGGGAAGGGCAAAACTGGGTTGGGGAAGCGCTGTTTCTGGGATGGGGGAGGGCAGGGAGAAGAACTGCTCAGGCCTTTTGAGGAGGGTGGGGATGGCAGAAGACGCCTCCACCATAGCCTATCCCCCTTCCAAACCTGAAGGCCTGACACAGGGCATCCCAGATTTATGCGAGGTATGGAACTGGTGTGGATCCAAGCAGCCCACTGAGGCTATTGGAGCTTTAGCCAGGGTAAAGGAATGAAGGTACCCCCGTACTTTGAGGAAACCTTCAGCAGCCACAGTTCTCCTGCTGGATACTGCAGAGGCTGCACCAGTTCCATTGCATGACATCACAGGAATTTAGTTTGAACTGGCCTATTAATCTGTATCCCAACTGTCTTGCACACCACTGCAGCAGTCCCCATACATACATGGGGAAAACCGTGCTGATGAGTTAGTTTGAATCTTGTTTATTTACAACATCACAAAAAGTAAAGCAGATGTAGGGCGCAATCCTAACCGCTTACGTCAGTGCTTTCCAGCACTGGCATGACAGTGCCAATGGGACATGTGCTGCATTTGCAGTTGGGTGTCACTCATGGAGGCTTCCTCAAAGGAAGGGAATGTTTGCTCCCTTACCTCAGAGCTGCATTGCCCTTATGTCAGTGCTGGAAAGCACTGACATAAGGGGTTGGGATTGCACCAGTAGTATCTTTATATGACCCTCTATATATAATGCTCACTCAGTCCATGATCCTTTCATTTTATCCATTGTGAAGCTGATCCCATGCTTCTAAGCCTGGGATTGGGGGTTGTTTGGCCAGTCCAGGAATGTGAAATTCCTCCCCTGTGGACCTCTTGGTCACTTTAATTTTGCAGGTAGTGCAGGTTCAAAGGCAGGAGCATGACCATTAGTGTGCATCTTGAGGTCAGCGAAGGCAGGGCTGAACCCACTTCCATCCCTCAGTGGCAGCGATATGGCAGGGTGGGTGGGTTGTCCCTGGCCTGGATTGCCGGAGCTACCTCAAAGGTTCAGTGGCATGGAGTGGCCCTGTTTGGCCCGGCTGCCTTGGCCCCTTGTGGGGTTGACAAGGATAACCTGGCACAGCCTGAACAGGGATGTGGCTTGGAATCAGGTGGTCAGACTCAGCCCTGGGGCCAGGTGTATTCAGGCACCTCTCATAGGATCCAGCCTCCGCACTAGAGTTCATTAGCTGCATCAAGAGCTGCAGGTTTCATGATTTCTACGCATCTTTATATGTATTTGCTAATTAATAAAGTGGCACGTTCTCCCACACCTGTTGTCTCGAGTGCTCATTGGAAGGTGCGCAAACAACAAAGTCTGTGGTCCTATCTTGCATGGACCAAAATGTCAGGATCCTGGACAGCACTTCCTTCCTTACCTCTTGCAGGCCTTTTGATTGCCCCTGCCCCAAACATAGTATGCAGCGCAGGCATCCAACGTGTGGCTCCATACTTCACTTTGGTGGGGTGGGTGGGAATCTGATTGGGTTGTTATGTAAATATTGGTTCTCCTTTGAGTACTGATCCTCTCCCCCCCCAGCCCACTTCTACTTCTTTATTTAGAAAAAGATCTGAAAAAGCAAAGATATCAATCTGCGTACAAAAGGCAGACAAGTTAGAGCAGGGATGTCAAACTCCTCAAACCCTTTTCATAGAGAGGGCCGGTTAGCATTCATGGTGCCTACTGAGGGCTGGAGGTGACATCACTAAGCATAAAGGGACATAATGAAGCAGATGAAATCCAGAAACAAGCATAAGAACATAAGAACAGCCCCACTGGATCAGGCCGTAGGCCCATCTAGTCCAGCTTCCTGTATCTCACAGCGGCCCACCAAATGTCCCAAGGAGCACACCAGATAACAAGAGACCTGCATCCTGGTGCCCTCCTTGTATCTGGCATTCTGACATAGCCCATTTCTAAAATCAGGAGGTTGCGCATATACATCATGGCTTGTACCCCGTAATGGATTTTTCCTCCAGAAATGTGTCCAATCCCCTTTTAAAGGCATCCAGGCCAGTTGCCATCACCACATCCTGTGGCAAAGAGTTCCACAGACCAACCACACGCTGAGTAAAGAAATATTTTCTTTTGTCTGTTCTAACTCTCCCCACACTCAATTTGAGTGGATGTCCCCTGGTTCTGGTGTTATGTGAGAGTGACAAGGGGGCATGGAGAGTTCTTGCCGACAGTCGCCAAGAGTTGGGCACAACTCAATGGATAAAGCAGCAACAATATTTAGAATGGATCCAGATTTCATCATCAATCTTTGCATTTTGCCCAGGATGAACTCAAGGGAAAACAGAGTACCACTAAAATAGTGTCCCTCCCCAGTCCTGGGAAGAGCTTCCACAATCAAGTCAATGAAACTACACACATTTACTCCCTATGAGGCAGTAGGAAAAGTTGACATTTGTCGTTCAACCTTCTCATGGCTCCCTTCATCTCTTGGTTCCTCAGAGTATAGATCAGGGGGTTGAGGGCAGGGGTGACTACCATGTAGAACACAGAAGCCATTTTGTCCACCTGAGAATCAGAGACAGGCTTAAGATACACAAAAACAACAGGCCCATAAAAAAGGCCAACTACCGTCAGGTGGGAGCTGCAGGTAGACAGAGCCTTCCTACCACCCTTCCCAAAGTGGCCACAGAAGGAGGCCAGGATGATGACATATGAAACCAGCAAGGTCAGGCAGTTAGGTAGAGTTATCAGGCCACCACTGACCAGCATGAGTTTCTCAACCACATAGATTTCTGCACAGGCCAGCTTGATTACCTGTGGGATGTCACAGAAGAAATTGTCCAGCACATTCGGTCCACAGAATGGTAACTGGGCTATGACCGCCATCTGGACAGTGGAATGAATGAAGGCTCCTGTCCAGCAAAATATCAGTAGACTGAAGCAGCGTTGCCGGTTCATGATGGCTGTATATCTCAATGACTGGCAAATGGCTACGTAACGGTCATACGCCATGAGAGTGAGGACAAACATCTCTGCACCCCCAAAGAGGTGCAGACTAAACAGCTGGGCCATACAACCACCATAGGAGATGACAGAACCACTGTTCAAGAGGCCGGTCACTAACTTTGGGGCAGCCAATGAACCCATAGACATGTCAATAATGGACAGATTGGCAAGGAAGAAATACATTGGGGCTTGATGGAGCTTGGCTCAGACCACACACTCACCATAATTAGGAAGTTTCCCAGAAGGGCGGTGGTGTAGCAGGCCAAGACCAGGACCAAAAGAAAGAGCTGTGCAGTGTGGGAAAAGGAGAAGCGCAGCAGAATGAACTCTGAGATGGTGGATCCATTCATGTCGATGGCTGGTTCTGGTGCAGTTTAAAAAAATGAAGTGAACAATATTCCAACCTGGACACAAATAGCCCATTTTTAATCATTTTATTCCAGTAACGTGTAACCTGACTTTCAATATTCTGTGCCCCCCCCCCCGAATTATGGATAAAATCAAGAAGTTTTCATTCTTCTTTCTTTAGTTCTCAACTTCTAGACTCTTCCAGGCTCCTTCCTCTTGTTACAACATACAAAAAATGGTTTCAGGCCAGTATTCATTGTTGTGTGTGCATGTCAAAATGGAAAGACAAAAAATAAACTTGTGTTAAAATAATTGAATTATTAGACCAATTAGTTTTATTTGCATCTCGTTGCTTATCAGGACCAATTTCATTATTTCTATTTCTCTCTTTTTTACATTTTTATCGTTTTTACCCCCACGTTTCCAATATGGGCAACCCAATCCTATTCAGTACTGGCCCAGCGGGTTCACCAGGCCACACTGTATCCAGCATTGGATTTGGGCAGGCAGGAGGTCTCAGGGTAATAACACTTGTTCCCTTACCCACACCAGCTCAATGGGGCTAGTTGGATCCATTGAGCTGGTGCAGAACTAAGTAGCCCTGTGTAATGCTGGGAGACCGAGGATAGGGGTTAGAATGTAGCAGAGACTATCCCCACTCCCTCCCGGGCCTGATCTTCCCCACCATTTCACTCTCCCCCACTCTAAAACACCCCTTCCCTGTCTCTCGAATGCTCTCCCCCACATCCCAGCCACCTAGGCAAGCTGTTCAGGGGCATCCAGTGCCCATGGGATGGCTCAGGACTTACCCTTGACAGCACTTATTCGCTGGATGCAAAAAAGTGCTCTGCAACACCCATCGCCAGCACTACAGCCACAGTGCCAGTGGAGCCCGGCAGCAGGATCATGCTCAAAGGGAGAACAAGGTGGTCAAAAATTGAATGAAAGCAACACAATAAAAACAAATGCTAACAACTCAAAACTGTGAGCAAGAATTCAGTGAACAGAGCGGTAAATAACAGGCTGGAAAATAGATTTGGGGGTTTTCTTCTTTGCTTCTGCTAAATCGATGAAGAGCAGAATATTTGGTAGGTTATGTAATTCATAGCCCAATCCTATGGTTCCCCCCACCATAGCATTCAGCTCCAACAAAACCTGCTGCACTGCATGCTATTGGGGAGGGGGCAATCAGGAGTCTTGGGAAGGGAAAGGGAAAGTATAGGTAACTTAATGCAAAATGTAATGAAACTGTAATGTGTTTCAATGAAAATGTAATGAAACTGTAATGTATACAATGAAAATGTAATGTGTTATCTGTTTTCTGTCAAACGTTCTAGCCAAATAACCAGAAAAGAAAAACACCACTGCCTTATGTAACAAAAAGTGGATTTCTTAAAATCAAAACCAACCAATGAGACTTGGGGTGCAATCCTAACCAACTTTCCAGCACTGACTTAGCTGTGCCAATGTGGCGTGCATGGCATCCTGCAGTGGGGAGGCAGTCAAAGGGGCCTCTTCAGCATACGGGCATGTTTGTTACCTTACCTTGGGGCTGCATTGCAGCTAGGTCAGTGCTGGAAGGTTGGTTAGGATTGTGCCCTAATTGTTCCAAGGGCAAATGAGGTGTGATAAAACAACATGGAACCCATAAGTGTTAGTCTGAGTCAGCTCTAATTTCCATGGATCAGAACTCACACTAGCACTCCTATTCTTTTGTGTGTGTCATCACGTTTGCCATTGGTTCTTTATTGGTGACTGATTTGTTGGGTGACCTGGAATGTTGCAAAGTAAAATAAATAAATAAATAAAGTTAATGGGGGTGACACTAACCCTAGTCATGTCACTAGTGGGACGTTTGGGTACTGTTAGTCACTGGCTGAATTGAAGTTAGTTTGTCACTTTTAAGTTAGTCACTCTTAAAGTGGACCCCAGAAGCTGGTGGGGACAGGATCACAAAGAAGGGGACATGTAGGGGAGGGGATAACATTGGGAATGGAAAGTTTCTTATCTTGGAAGGATGGAAGATGAGTAGTGGAGTAATAGACTGAAGGATTACTATTGGGAGATATTAAATGAATTTTGAGTTCTGGTGGAAATGGGGACTGGGAACAGGAGGGGGTGAGAATAACTCTGAGAAAGTTTTACCATGCAAAGTTTATAATAATCACAGATTAAAAAATGTTCTCGTGGGTTTTGCTTGCATGCAAGGTCTTTCAGGTCACACGGAATTCCTGCAGCTTGTTGACAAGGAGGAGGGGTTGCAAGTTAATGAGGGGCATTGGGGACTTTGTGTGTTGTTGGTACTTGCCTTAGATGACTTTAAAAGTGGGTTCCAAACATTAATGGTGGACTGCAGGTCTATCCATGGTTATTAACCATTCTGGCTACAGTGAACCTCCAGGTGCAGGGGCAGGATATCACAGAGTACTAGCTGCAGAGACTTTCACCCCCTGCTTGGGGGGGAATGTTCAATGCCTTTATTTTCTGGCCTTGATGATTATTCATTTCATGTCATAAGAACATAAGAACATAAGAACAGCCCCACTGGATCAGGCCATAGGCCCATCTAGTCCAGCTTCCTGTATCTCACAGCGGCCCACCAAATGCCCCAGGGAGCACACCAGATAACAAGAGACCTCATCCTGGTGCCCTCCCCTACATCTGGCATTCTGACTTAACCCATTCCTAAAATCAGGAGGTTGCGCATACACATCATGGCTTGTACCCCATAATGGATTTTTCCTCCAGAAACTCATCCAATCCCCTTTTAAAGGCGTCTAGGCTAGACGCCAGCACCACATCCTGTGGCAAGGAGTTCCACAGACCGACCACACGCTGAGTAAATAAATATTTTCTTTTGTCTGTCCTAACCCGCCCAACACTCAATTTTAGTGGATGTCCCCTGGTTCTGGTATTATGTGAGAGTGTAAAGAGCATCTCCCTATCCACTCTGTCCATCCCCTGCATAATTTTGTATGTCTCAATCATGTCCCCCCTCAAGCGTCTCTTTTCTAGGCTGAAGAGGCCCAAACGCCGTAGCCTTTCCTCATAAGGAAGGTGCCCCAGCCCCGTAATCATCTTAGTCGCTTGCTTTTGAACCTTTTCCATTTCCACTATGTCTTTTTTGAGATTCGGTGACCAGAACTGGACACAATACTCCAGGTGTAGCCTTACCATCGATTTGTACAACGGCATTATAATATTAGCCGTTTTGTTCTCAATACGCTTCCTAATTATCCCAAGCATAGAATTGGCCTTCTTCACTGCCGCCGCACATTGGGTCGACACTTTCATCGACCTGTCCACCACCACCCCAAGATCTCTCTCCTGATCTGTCACAGACAGCTCAGAGCCCATCAGCCTATATGTGAAGTTTTGATTTTTTGTCCCAGTGTGCATGACGTTACACTTACTGACATTGAAGCGCATCTGCCATTTTGCTGCCCATTCTGCCAGTCTGGAGAGATCCTTCTGGAGCTCCTCACAATCACTTCTGGTCTTTACCACTCGGAAAAGTTTGGTGTCGTCTGCAAACTTAGCCACTTCACTGCTCAACCCTGTCTCCAGGTCATTTATGAAGAGGTTGAAAAGCACCGGTCCCAGGACAGATCCTTGGGGCACACTGCTTTTCACCTCTCTCCATTGTGAAAATTGCCCATTGACACCCACTCTCTGCTTCCTGGCCTCCAACCAGTTCTCAATCCACGAGAGGACCTGTCCTCTAATTCCCTGACTGTGGAGTTTTTTCAGTAGCCTTTGGTGAGGGACCGTGTCAAACGCCTTCTGAAAGTCCAGATATATAATGTCCATGGGCTCTCCCACATCCACATGCCTGTTGACCTTTTCAAAGAATTCTATAAGGTTCGTGAGACAAGACTTACCCTTACAGAAGCCATGCTGACTCTCCCTCAGCAAGGCCTGTTCGTCTATGTGTTTTGAAACACATATGTCATGACTCCTACTCCTATGTCATGACTCCTACTGAAAATAATTTTGTCATATACAGGGGGCCGTGTCAAAAATGTATGGGCCCCGGGTGTCCAATGACCTAGCCATGCATCTGCAAGTATAATCACAGTCTCTGCATTGCCAGAAGGCCAAGGTGGCAGGTTCCAGTGATCTCAAAAGAACTCCTGCTCCACAATTGACCCCAGTGTTTTGTTTTTCTTGTCCTCCAATCAGCTTCACCACTTTCTGAGAAACGTTCGCTTCAACAATAATGCAGGCGAAGAAATATTCTTTGAAAATGGGGAATTGGCAACAGGTTTTGATATCGTCAACACTGTCATGTTCCTCAATCACTCTTTCCGTAGATTCAGGGTAGGAAGGATGGACCCCTGGGCTCCTGAAGGCGGAGAGTTTTCCATTAATGGAAGTGTCATTGTGTGGAAACAGAAGTTCGATAGGTGGGAAGGATCTGAATGCATTTTCTGAGCTACAGTTGCATAGTTGTAGAAGAACTCAGAAGTACTCTTCAGTAGATGCCTGGGAATGCATATTCCTATACATGATGCACTTACTCTGAAGCAAGCCCTATGGTATTCACTGGGATTTACTCTGCATCTGCCAGCCCTCTGTGGTTATAGTGATGCAAGAGTAACACCTAAATGTGGCTGACTTGTTATAATGTTTATGCTTGTAGACGAGGATGAATAACATGGATAATATACGCCAAACTCTCATATGTGCAGGCATATGTTATCCATGCTCTTTTGTCCCCTTGTTTGTCCATCTCTTCCCATGAACTTTCAGGTTGAATTGATTATGGTGATGAGAAGAGGTGGTATGTAAAGGAACTAAAGGAAAACATCTGCGGACTGAAGGATTCTATATGTAGAACAATATTGTAAAGACCCTCATTGGAACTAACTAGGACAGCCCACCTATGTAAACTGTCTTGAGTAATATCTGATGAGAAGGGCCTTATATAAATACAGGTGTGTGCCACTTAATGACAGGGACACGTTCCCTGATCCCTGTTATGCGATTAGGTCATTAAGTGAACATTCAGTCCAATCTATTGCCTTTGTTGTGTAAACAGACACCGCCTGCCAGACACCGCTGGCTGCACAGACTACTGGAGACAGATGGCCTCTTCTTTGCATTAAGAGCCTCTCTGTTGTGTAGACAGACACTCGGCTGCAGGCTACGGGAGATGCGATTGCCTCCTTAAGAGCACCTTCAATGTACTTTGACCACCGTCATATATGCGATCGGTCATGAAGTGAACCGTTGTTAAGTGTCACATGCCTGTATAGAAGGAAATCAATACCTATAAGAGGTCAGAGGAGCTCATGAGATGTGTGTCATAACTGTATTCTCGTGCAGAACAAACCAAACCAAACATCACAGCAATGAGAAAACAGTTGATTTCCATGCTAAACTTTTCTCCTTTAGGGTTTTTTGAAGATGCTGCCCTGATCGACATGCAGTGAGAGCTGCCATCCTGGACAGACAAAGATGGTATGCCAGGGGGAGCAGATCTGTTGCTATGACTGTGCTCAGTGCTCTGAAGGGAGGATTTCCAGCCAGCTGGGTAAGTGAAGAAGGTGCTGCTCCATCCAATCGGTGTTCCAGAAGTTTGAGGAAATGAAATGCTCAAAGGTCTTCCAGCCCAATCTTTTCTTTCAGAGGAACTGTGGCGTCCAGGAACTTTTGTCCCCTTCCCCCGAGGAATGTCTCAGGTCCCGCGATGGTGCTTCTCATGTTTGCACCAGCTATTTTGATGGCACCGATGTGAGAACCTTCATGTCAAGCTATTAGGTTGGACACAGAGGATAGGATCTGGTGGAGGAGGCCTCAGAGATCATTATGCCTTGAAGAAACAGGTTGAAGGCCAAGATGGGAGAAATAGTCAATGTGATACAGTGCTGGTCCTGACATATCATGAGAGCTTTATTGTAGCATCCTGGTGAACTGAATGAGCTAAGAATCTGGATTTGCCTGGTGAGATTCTCCATTTATGTAAGGCATTCTCTCTCTGCCTTAGCTGCAAGTGGGCATACTAATAATTATCGAAACAAAAGCACAATCCCATGCACTTATATGCAAAAGTACCATTAAGCCCAATGTGATGTGCTCCCAGGGAAGTGTTTATAGGATATCAGTATGTTCCATTGAATTCAGTGGGACTTATTTCTGAGTAGTCATGCACAGGGTTATGTGAGAGCAGCAGTTCACAAATATTTTGGTTTCTTTACACTCCTTTACACTCCTAAAAGGAGTCTCTGCATGCGTAGTGTCTCGGGTAGCCCCTGAGGACCTGTGCATTTACAGAGTGCTGCAGCACCAAATGCCTTGCAGACATTTGAAAAGCTTTCTCAATGCAATCATCTTCCTGGTAATTATCTAAATCATTGCCTTCCGTTAGAGAACTCCCAGGGATAATCTGAAACTACTTGCAACATTCATAACAAAAACAGTGGACTGTACCTCGGGACCTGAGGATAAAATGTTCATTTAAGCTTTTGAAAAGCCAGCTGCATGAGGCAGATGTTGGGTATTCACTGCATACAGCCAGGTGTCTGTCGCTTGAGTATGAAGACCTCATGTGAGAAACTTGGCAGTGGGGATTCGCTGAGCCACTCTACGGTCATTTCTGCTCATGACTGATGATTGTGTTCATGGTGCCTCATGTGTAGAAGTCACTGGAAACTGGTTGAATGCTGTGGGGCTGAGGGTCAGACATGCTGCTGTTCAGATGGTCAACAGTGCTGCTGCTACTGCTGCAGCTGTCTTACGGTGTCATCAACCACTGCCACTCCAGGGGGTGTCAGCAGAAGAGCAGCTATCAGTCTCCGTACATAACTATTGCTGTCTTTACCTCTCTCGCAAATGTTGAGCTGAAAGTTCTCTCTTTTAAAGAAACTCCAGATGTGTCTTCCCTGGAAGGAAAGTAAGTTGGGTTGTGGTTTGGATTAAAATTCAGTGTTGTAAATATAGAAAAATTACTCAGGATTACGTACGTTGGGACTGTTGGCAATAGGGGCAGAAGTGGTGGCATGAAGTTCAAGTTCACAAATGCAAAAAGACCCAAGCAACAAGAGAACTGGAATGTCCAGATGAACACTAAATATTGTTATTGTTATTATTGTCATTGTTGTTATTAACACTAGGCTAGAACTCTTTCGATGAGCCATGCTCATTATCCTTGTGTGGAGAAGTTTTTTTGCAGGAAGGAACATAACATTTGATTATGTGAGCTGCAGCCAGTGCTCTAAAGTGGTTTTGCTAGTGGGTGTGCTTTTAAAGACATGTGGAACAGGAATTCACATGGAGGAATGCTAATAGGCATGCAGGTTTGAGTGTGTTGGTCAATGGCACAACTTAGTGGAATGACACACAAGAGTTATGGGGCACAATGGTGATGGTGTAACAATAGATCACTTTTATTGTGGGGATAATAATGCAACAGCAAAAATGTGCAGTCAAAATACAGAGCAATACAGTGTATAGGATATTTTCAACCTTTTTCAGCTCATGGCACACTGTCAGGGGTGTAAAATTGTAAAGACTCACCATGGGTTCTTGGACAAGGCACACCCAGCTGCCAGTCAGAGTGCTCACATCCCCCAGTGGCCTAATAAATGACCCTCCCCAAATGTCCACGGCATACATGCAGACCATGCGTGGCACACCAATGTGCCACTCACAGGGGTTGAAAATCGCTGCAGTGTATTCACTACTCACTCATACAACTCGGCATCATCATAAGCAGTTGCTAGGGCTGCAATCCCATAAACACTGACCACATGTTCATATCATATGTTCAATGCCTAGAGGCTGATCTCAGGCCTCCCCCTTAAAAGATTCCAACCTAGACAAGAGTCCTGGACTCAGACATGTCAAGGAGAACATGATGGAGGTGCTAATTGTGTCCTCAACTTGGCTGCAAACGTGACAAGAAGCTGGAGAGGCTAAGTGAGACACTGGCCAGGCTTTTTAAAAGTGATCTATCTGTATCTGCTACAGGAGTTTGAAGAGTTGCAGGAATCATGGGGCGAATTTGCCAAGACTACTGGCCTGTGTGATCCGGGCCTTGTGCTGTTGGCACTTGCAATCCTTCAGCTCAAGGCTTGGGCTGCAGCAGTGCACAGGCCCCCAGCACAAATGGCTGGAGGCCCCTGAATGCGGAAGGAGTGCAGATCCCATTCCAGAGCAGGCGGGTCAGCAGAGGAGGGTCAGAGGAAGGATCAGGCTGGGAGGCATGTCGAGGGAGAGCCTCAGTGACAGTGGTGGTGCCAGTATTCTAAACCCCCAGACCGGGTCAAATGCAGTCACTTGGATCTATGTCAGCAACAAAGCTGGTTTCTTAAAAGCTGGAAGAGTTTAAAATGTTGAAGGAAATAGATCAAAAGAGGCAAAATGGATACTTGATTAGAGAGACTTTGTCCAATCCCATTTCCTGCCACTCTCAAAGGTGGAGGTGCACACTGCATGTTCTGGGGGGAGCTGGAGTTTTCAGGTGCTGCACACACACGGTCGCCAGCCATTCACGCTGTTGGCTCCATTACATGCACTGTTACTGCTTCTGTAGTGGAGAGGGATTCCAGTGGTGGAACACTTGCTCCATCAAGAGAAGGTGCCCATAGGATTTTCACAGATCAGGGGCATCCCCTTAATTACGTCTGCAGCAAGGAAAAGGAGCTCATTGTCGTCATTGGGGGGCTCATTCCTCAGAACTCGAAGCTGATGCCTCACATCTTAAATATCTATAGGATCACACAGGTATGTGTATTCCCTAATCTAGAGAGAGGTACAGCCACTAGGATTGCTAGGAGAGCAGACAATCTGGGCTACAACAAGTGAAGACAGAAGACTCTTCTCTGCCCATTTAGCACAGAGTTGGAATCAAATGTTAATCAAGTGTTGTGTGAAAAGGTCAAAACCTGATTAAGTTCTTAAAAAACCACTTTAAGGAGGGAATAATTTGTACTGAGTTAGCGGCAAATGTATGTGGGCAAAATATTTTCTCCAGTACCTTCCCTTGAGGAAGTCTCCATGAATGCCCCACACTGCAGGATGCAGTGCATAACACATTGACAGTGGAATTAAAGCTGGAAAGTTGGATAGGAGTGGGTTCTGAGAGCCCAGTCCTATGCCTGTCTACTCAGAAGTAAATCCCATGATAGTCAATAGAGCTTACTCCCAGGAAAGTGTGGACAGAATTGGAGCCTGAATGAATTATCCTAAGCCTCTTGGTCATCCTGCCCAAAACACTGCACCCCAGAAAATGGAGACTTCCAGATTTTTGTTACAGGATCAAGTACAAAAAACTCTACTATATAACCTGCCAGGCATTTGAGAGAAGACCTTTTTATTTAGCAATCATCAGAAGTTTCTCTGCCCTAAAAAGCTCCTTGTCTTTCCCCTTAGCTCAATTATGGCTTCTTTGACTCTGCACTGAGTGACAGAACACAGTTCCCTTCTCTCTACCAGATGGTCCCAAATGCAAGATCTCAGTACACTGGGATTGTTCGACTGATTCGGCATTTCAAATGGAACTGGATTGGCCTCCTTGTTTCAGACAATGACACTGGAGGAACATTTATGAGGACTCTCATTCCCAGGCTCCTCCAAAACAAAATTTGTGTGGCTTTTACAGAAGTTCTTTCAGGACCAAAGACGTATGTGGAAGTGACCCAACCCTTTCATGACCGTTTAGAAGGAGTAAGATCTATTGTCTCTATGTCCAGGAGCAATGTGATTGTTGTTCATGGAGAGTCACGATCTATGGAGAGTTTGCAATTGATTCTAGCATTTTATGAAAAAGCAAAGCAAGACCCAACAGAGAAAGTTTGGATCTGACATCTCAGTGGGATTTTGCAACAGTATCCAACCCGGTTCTATTCACACTCAAATCCTTCAATGGTACCTTGTCATTCACACCCCACACAAAGGACGTGCCTGGATATGAAGACTTCCTTGAGGCAATAAATCCAAATCAGCCTGTGTTTTCTTTCATACATATGTTTTGGTCAGTTGCATTTAGTTGTTCACTCTGGTATCTTACTCTTACCAAGTTCAACTGGTATCTACCAGACACAGGGAACTGCACTGGTGAGGAGAAGCTGAGCAGTCTCCCCTGTTCCGTATTTGAAATGAAAATGTCCGGTGAGAGCTACAATATCTACAATGCTGCTCATGCCGTAGCACCTGCTCTCCAATCCATGTACTCTTCAATATCCAAGCATAGATTAAAGGGAACTGGAGGCACAGGGGATGTTTGCGCTGTTCAGCCATGGAAGGTAGGATTTTCCTGTAAGCCTCTACTGTGTACAGTCAAGGATGGACTTGGATCCACTCTTGCAATGCAACTGGACTGAGCGAGAAGTGAGACAATATTTTCACTTTAGTTTGTCTTAGCCCGAGTCCTTTCCATTTGGAAAGGGGCTTAATTTAGAGGAGCAATAGATTGAAGGATTACTATTGTGGTTATTAAATGAATTGTGAATTCTGGTGGAAATGGGGACTGGGAGTAGGAGGAGGGGGTGAGAATAACTCTGAGAAAGTTTAACTATGTAAAGTTTATAATCATCACATAGAAAAAAATGTTCTCGTGGGTTTTGCTTGTATGCAGTCTTTCAGGAAATGTTCACAATATTTATTTTCTGGCCATGATTATTATTCATTTCATGTCATGACTACTACTGAAAATAATTATGTCATATACAGGGGGAGGTGTCAATAATGTATGGGCCCCAGGTGTCCAATGACCTAGCCATGCGCCTGCATGTATAATCACAGTCTCTTCAGTGCCAGAAAGTCAAGGTTGAAGATTCCAGTGATATCAAAAGAACTCCTGCTCAACAGATTACCCCTATTATTTTTCTTTTTCTCCAATCAGCTTCACCACTTTCTGAGAAATGTTCGCTTCAACAATAGTGCAGGCGAAGAAATATTCTTTGCTAAAAATGGGGAACAGGCGACAGGTTTTGATATTGTCAACACCATCACATTCCACAATCTGTCTTTCCATAGAGTCAGGGTGGGAAAGGTGGACCCCTGGGCTCCTGAAGGAGAAGAGTTTGCCGTTAATGGAAGCGCCATTGTGTGGAATCAGAAGTTTGATCAGGTGGGAAGGATCTTTTATTTAATTGTTGAGCTATAGTTCCACAGTTGCAGAAGAACATGGAAGTACCCTTCAGCAGATGTCTGGGAATTAGTCTTCCAGTGTATGCTGCACTTACTCCGAAGCAAGCCCTATGGTGTTGTTGGCAACCTTCAGTCTCTCGAGACTATGGTATTGCGCTCTGAAAGGTGGTTTTGGAACATCATCTAGTGTGGCTGAAAAGGCCAATTCAGGAGTGACAATCCCTTCCGCAACGGGAGCAAGTGCAGTCTGTCCCTGGTCTGTCTCCCTGGCTATGGGCCTTCCTTCTTTGCCCCTTTGCCTCAGACTGTTGGCCAAGTGTCTCTTCAAACTGGGAAAGGCCATGCTGCACAGCCTGCCTCCAAGCGGGCCGCTCAGAGGCCAGGGTTTCCCACTTGTTGAGGTCCACTCCTAAGGCCTTCAGATCCCTCTTGCAGATGTCCTTGTATCGCAGCTGTGGTCTACCTGTAGGGCGCTGTCCTTGCACAAGTTCTCCATAGAGGAGATCCTTTGGGATCCGCCCATCATCCATTCTCACGACATGACCGAGCCACCGCAGGCGTTTCTGTTTCAGCAGTGCATACATGCTAGGGATTCCAGCACGTTCCAGGACTGTGTTGTTTGGAACTTTGTCCTGCCAGGTGATGCCGAGAATGCGTCGGAGGCAGTGCATGTGGAAAGCGTTCAGTTTCCTCTCCTGTTGTGAGAGAAGAGTCCATGACTCGCTGCAGTACAGAAGTGTACTCAGGACGCAAGCTCTGTAGACTTGGATCTTGGTATGTTCCGTCAGCTTCTTGTTGGACCAGACTCTCTTTGTGAGTCTGGAAAACATGGTAGCTGCTTTACCAATGCATTTGTTTAGTTCGGTATTGAGAGAAAGAATGTCAGAGATCGTTGAGCCAAGGTACACAAAGTCATGGACAACCTCCAGTTCATGCATAGAGATTGTAATGCAGGGAGGTGAGTCCACATCCTGAACCATGACCTGTGTTTTCTTCAGGCTGATCCTCAGTCCAAAATCTTGTCAGGCCTTGCTAAAACGATCCATGAGCTGCTGGAGATCTTTGGCAGAGTGGGTAGTGACAGCTGCATCGTCGGCAAAGAGGAAGTCACGCAGACATTTCAGCTGGACTTTGGACTTTGCTCTCAGTCTGGAGAGGTTGAAGAGCTTTCCGTCTGATCTGGTCCAGAGATAGATGCCTTCTGTTGCGGTTCCAAAGGCCTGCTTCAGCAGAACAGCGAAGAAAATCCCAAACAAGGTTGGTGCAAGAACACAGCCCTGCTTCATGCCGCTTCGGATGTCAAAGGGGTCTGATGTGGAGCCGTCGAAGACAACAGTGCCCTTCACGTCCTTGTGGAAGGATCTGATGATGCTGAGGAGCCTGGGTGGACATCCAATCTTGGGGAGAATCTTGAAGAGGCCATCCCTGCTGACCAAGTCGAAGGCCTTTGTGAGATCTATGAAGGCTATAAAGAGTGGCTGTCACTGTTCCCTGCATTTCTCCTGCAGTTGTCTAAGGGAGAATACCATATCAGTGGTGGACCTGTTATCCACAAATGCCTTTGAGTGCAGTTTGGATGGTGGCCTCCTTTTCTCAGCCCCATCCATGCAGTTGTGTGTGTTCATTTTAATTCTCATAGTTGCCCTGATAAGTAGCCTGGAGTCCCTGTGGTTTCTCTGAGGTGATGGGGAGAGCTTTGTAACTAATCATAGATTTGAGTCTGGGCTACTGGTATCCAAACACAACCCTGTGGTGTCTGCTTCATGATGGATTCCCACAGTTTTTCTCCTTTGAGAGAGAGGCAGAAACATCCCCAATTATTGAGTTGAACTGATAATCTGCTCTTCGTTAAAACCAAGGCACAGTTTCCAGTGTGGTAGTGAACCTGTGTCTGGTCAGTTCCAGTGCAGACTGTGGGTTGGGACTGCATGATAGATTCCTGAGATATTCAAGAGAGTCACACCACATACTGAAATCCATATTGCCGTCCTGTTAGACCTGATCAGCACTGAGGCTAAATACTCTTCTACTGACAGGGACGTTTCTGATCATTTTATTTCCCCATTGATTTCTGTAGTAAAGAAAAGGTGTAGAAGGGAGGGGGGAAACTCTAAAAATATTTTAGATAATGATAAAGTATGAGAGATAATAATAGAACGAAAACTAGAATTTCAAGGAGAACACCAGTCTAGAACCCTTGTCCTTCATATACTAGCTTTCTGCCTGCTTGGATTTTATTTTTGTACAGAGGAGCATATGAAGCGGCACCGCCAGGCACAGAATTATTTCTGTACTGAGAAATACATCTGGTCTAAGAGGCAGGAAGGCAATGAGGATCTGTCAGGCTGCTGTCAGAACAAAAACCACCACCAATGCCCCACCCCATAGGTTGGCAACTTGAGTGTTTATTGATTTAATCACCTGTACCTTAATTGTAAAATTTACTGATTCGTTTGGACTCTGGGCAGATTACAGCAGTGACCAACAAATGTACCTGATCAACTGCATCCCTCAAAAGAGTCAAAATCTGATTTAGGATATGGAAAAGATGTGGGGAGACAGCGGCAGGCAAAAGTAATACAGTAGCCATCTTTGAACAATGACAGAATATTTATGAAGGTTTTGCCCGAGTGCTGCACATACACAGTGACTAGCATGCCAGTGACACAGGGATGTGCAGTGGTGGGGAGGCAGATGAGACAGAGCCTCCCCACTGGAGTTCTTTGAAAAGCTCCACGGTCAAGTTTGGTGCCCAAGGACGCACAACCCACACGCTCTGTACAGGGGTTGTGGGTGTTTGGTGCCTCTTATGGCATCAACGCTTTTAGAAGAATTCCGGTAGGGAGGCTCTGCCTCACCTGCCTCCCCACCCACTTCATGTCCCTTCGGTAACAGCTTCAAAGAGTCAGAAAGGCCATGGTGGGTACATTAATGCAGCAATGTGCATTGGGACCTCACACTACATGTCAATCTCATTGCAGCATAATTTCCAAGTACTACCACCCTGTCCTGGCCTTGGCATTTGCTGTGAGTGAGATCAACAAGGATGCCAGCCTCTTACCCAATAGCACGTTGGGATGCAAAATCTATGAAAATGCTTACAATGCCTTAGGAACCAGCTTTGGAACAATGTCCCTCCTTTTTGCAGGACAGGGGAATCCCCTGAACTACCACTGTGGTGGGAACAGGAAGCTAGTGGCCATCATTGGCGGGGTCACCCCCCAAAACACCAAGCAGATGCCCCATATCCTACATATCTATAAGATGCCACAGGTAAGTGTAATTGTCTAGATGGAGAACATAAGAACATAAGAACATAAGAACAGCCCCACTGGATCAGGCCATAGGCCCATCTAGTCCAGCTTCCTGTATCTCACAGCGGCCCACCAAATGCCCCAGGGAGCACACCAGATAACAAGAGACCTCATCCTGGTGCTCTCCCCTACATCTGGCATTCTGACTTAACCCATTCCTAAAATCAGGAGGTTGCGCATACACATCATGGCTTGTACCCCATAATGGATTTTTCCTCCAGAAACTCATCCAATCCCCTTTTAAAGGCGTCTAGGCTAGACGCCAGCACCACATCCTGTGGCAAGGAGTTCCACAGACCGACCACACGCTGAGTAAATAAATATTTTCTTTTGTCTGTCCTAACCCGCCCAACACTCAATTTTAGTGGATGTCCCCTGGTTCTGGTATTATGTGAGAGTGTAAAGAGCATCTCCCTATCCACTCTGTCCATCCCCTGCATAATTTTGTATGTCTCAATCATGTCCCCCCTCAAGCGTCTCTTTTCTAGGCTGAAGAGGCCCAAACGCCGTAGCCTTTCCTCATAAGGAAGGTGCCCCAGCCCCGTAATCATCTTAGTTGCTCTCTTTTGCACCTTTTCCATTTCCACTATGTCTTTATTGAGATGCGGCGACCAGAACTGGACACAATACTCCAGGTGTGGCCTTACCATCGATTTGTACAACGGCATTATAATACTAATCGTTTTGTTCTCAATACCCTTCCTAATGATCCCAAGCATAGAATTGGCCTTCTTCACTGCCGCCGCACATTGGGTCGACACTTTCATCGACCTGTCCACCACCACCCCAAGATCTCTCTCCTGATCTGTCACAGACAGCTCAGAACCCATCAGCCTATATCTAAAGTTTTGATTTTTTGCCCCAATGTGCATGACTTTACACTTACTGACATTGAAGCACATCTGCCATTTTGCTGCCCATTCTGCCAGTCTGGAGAGATCCTTCTGGAGCTCCTCACAATCACTTCTGGTCTTTACCACTCGGAAAAGTTTGGTGTCGTCTGCAAACTTTGCCACTTCACTGCTCAACCCTGTCTCCAGGTCATTTATGAAGAGGTTGAAAAGCACCGGTCCCAGGACAGATCCTTGGGGCACACCGCTTTTCACCTCTCTCCATTGTGAAAATTGCCCATTGACACCCACTCTCTGCTTCCTGGCCTCCAACCAGTTCTCAATCCACGAGAGGACCTGTCCTCTAATTCCCTGACTGTGGAGTTTTTTCAGTAGCCTTTGGTGAGGGACCGTGTCAAACGCCTTCTGAAAGTCCAGATATATAATGTCCACGGGTTCTCCCGCATCCACATGCCTGTTGACCTTTTCAAAGAATTCTATAAGGTTTGTGAGGCAAGACTTACCCTTACAGAAGCCATGCTGACTCTCCCTCAGCAAGGCCTGTTCGTCTATGTGTTTTGAGATCCTATCTTTGATGAGGCATTCCACCATCTTACCCGGTATGGATGTTAGGCTGACCGGCCTATAGTTTCCCGGGTCCCCCCTCTTTCCCTTTTTAAAAATAGGCGTGACATTTGCTATCCTCCAATCTTCTGGCACTGTGGCCGTTTTGAGGGACAAGTTGCATACCTTAGTCAAGAGATCTGCAACTTCATTCTTCAATTCCTTAATAACCCTTGGGTGTATGCCATCAGGGCCCGGTGACTTATTGATCTTTAATTTATCAATGAGGTCTGAAACATCTTCTCTTTTAACCTCTATCTGACTTAACTCCTCGGTTAGGAGGGGCCGTTCGGGCAGCGGTATCTGCCCGAGGTCTTCTGCCGTGAAGACAGATGCAAAGAACTCATTTAATTTCTCTGCCATCTCTAAGTCTCCTTTTATCTCCCCTTTCCCTCCCTCACCATCCAGAGGGCCAACCGCTTCTCTGACGGGTTTCCTGCTTCTAACATATTTGAAGAAGCTTTTATTATTCCCCTTAATGTTGCTGGCCATGCGTTCCTCATAGTCTCGCTTGGCCTCCCCTATCACCTTCTTACATTTCTTTTGCCACAGTTTATGTTCCTTTTTATTCTCTTCATTAGGGCAAGACTTCCATTTACGGAAGGAAGCTTCCTTGCCCTTCACAGCCTCTCTAACTTGGCTGGTTAGCCATGCGGGCACCCTCCTGGATTTAGTGGAACCCTTCTTTCTTTGCGGTATACACCTCTGCTGGGCCTCTATTACTGTTGTTTTAAGCAGCCTCCATGCACTCTGGAGAGACTGGACTCTTTTTACCCTCCCTTTCAACCTCCTTCTAACCAGCCTCCTGGTTGCACCTTTGGAGAGGTGCAACTCCAAAGAAATGAGATATTCCTCATCTCTTGGTTCAAAGCTAACTGCACTATCTATTTGAACACACACATTCCAATGTTGATGCCTTCTTTCAAAAAGCACTTTAAGAAAGGGGGATCAGAATGGGATAATGGCAGAGGTGAGTAATTAACCTGTTCACTGCTCACATCATATACAAATTAGCCAACTGTTAAACTCTTTATTTGGATTCTGTGTTCGGGAAGAGGTTTTTTGCTAGCATCTTTATGTGACTGAAGCACATCAATATTCAATAAATCTTTTGCCTTTAGCACATATTTGAGGCGTTCTCTCTTTCTGAACTTGAACAGTTGAGAGAAATATGTGATTATTCTATATTATCATCCCACCCACCCTCAACCCAGTCTAACCTGCTATGCCTTTAAGATGGAGCATCGGACAGTGCAATCCTATGCGTGTGTTCTCAGAAGTAAACCCCATTCGGTTCAGAGGGACTGGCTCCCACATAAGTTCATATTGCATTGCAAGGCCCTACTAGCCTGTCATTGACTAGGTGCAATGTGACCAGCCACTTTGAATGTATCTTTATCTCCATTCCAATGGATTATCATAATTCTGGTGGCACGTGAATTAACGCGCCACCGCGTTTGCCCTGCCCCTGCACGAGGCACAGCAGCTGCTAGCCCCACAGCCTATTGGCTGGTAGCGAATTGGATTGAGGCCACATGCAGGCTGCTCGGGAAGCCCGCGCAGTCAGGACCAGGCAGCGATCAGAGAAAGACCTCCCTGACACAGGTCAGGTTGCTGTGGCCCCGAGCCCAGCGGACTGGGCCATGATCGCCTGCCTGCCCGCATGCCCTCTTCTGAGGCTTACCATGGGCAGTTCGGGCAGCCAGCGCTGGGGCACCTAGGGGCTGTGCTTGGGCAGGTCCGTGCCTAAGCCTGCCCTTCGCCCTGCCGGTTGAGTGGGGTGGCTGCAAGGAACGGGCTGCCTGCTTGGTTTTCGTCCCCACTTGCCCTCCTGCCTGTGATTGGGGCTTGTGGGCGGCGCTGGGCAGTTCACCGTCCCCGCTCATAGCGCAGACGTGCAGTTTTGTGTATGTTGCCTCCTTTGCTTGGCTGTGAGGCCTGGTGGCTGTGTGGTGCTGACACTTAAGCATAAACAAAGCTGAGCAGGGTTAGCTGTGGTTCCGGCTTGGATGGGAGACCTGGATTTGGATAACAGTTTTGCGGTGTCCTTTACATAAAGGAAATTAGAGATAAAGACATAAATAGGAACAGGTGGAAGGAGAATATTAGAGCAATTTAATTGCAAGTATTGTAGGGGTGATAGGTTAGTTAGCAGTGGGCCCCCCAGTTGTTCAATCATGAGTATGCCTAAGAGAAACAAGAAATCCGGGGGGAAGGCCCCTAAGCGTCCCCCCCAGTCCCGCACCAGCTTCTTCCTTGGATGAGGAGGATGATACAGTTGAGTTGCGGGTCCTGGTTGCACGGGGGAGGGGGGAGAGGTGCTCGAGGAGGAGAAAGCAATGCGTGAGGCTGGCTTGGGCGATGGTGGTGGCAGTTCAGGTGCTCCCCCCCAGTCGGAGGTCTACCAGGAAGGGGCCTGGTGCGAAGCTCATGCAAATCCTCTCTTCCAGATTCACCGCTTTGGAGACGCCTCTTGAGCGACAGGCTCCAGCTGGACCACCAGTTGTTCAGGCACAGGCATCGGGCCCTGATGAGCAGCAGCATTCGCAAGGGGCATCTTCCCAGGCAGTGCCCAGGCCTCCAATGGGTGAGAGCGGGCAGATGGATAGCACAGCTTGGGCTGGAGTATGGGATGAACGAGAAGGAGTGAGTGCCCCAGCGATGGCACCTTCGGCTCCAACGCCCTATTGGCCAGCTTGGGGTTATTCTCAGGTGCCGCAAGCCCCCCCCCTTTTCCGTATTCACCAGGAATATGGCAGCAACCTGGGATCTCCCCAGAGGCGCCAGCAGCCCAGGTGGGGCGGACCAGAGCTGCCGCTCTTCCATTTACGGGCTTTCCCTGGTCTCTGGTGTCCCTTATAGCCTCGCCCCTTATGCCAATGTCCCGTATGGGGTTTTTCCTCAGGGAGCCATGGAAGCGTCAATGAGCCTCCGCGAGTGGCTTATGGGGATGTGGCCCTGCCTTTGGGTGGTCACCTCGCCTTGGCAGTTAAAGAAAAAATTGGCGGGGTGAGTTTGTTGATGTGTTTAGTTTATTACATAAGGAACCTGAGCCAGCCTTGAAGGTGGGTGACCCAGCGCCTGACCCCCAAGTGGCATGAAGGCAGAAAATGGATAAAAATTGGAATAATTGGTTAAATGGAGACATTATTTATGCTGCAGTAGTTATCCAAATGCAGCCAGCAAGGGCGACTGCGCTTTTTAAGTACTTGGATATTGTCCACAGGGCTTTCCGCGAATATGTGGGTGCGGCCTGGCTTGCGTATTTTCGTTTTCGTGCTTCGCAGTACCCCGCCCTCGACTGGCAGGTTCCACAGTGGGAATTGCGGGTCCAAATTATCCTGCCGGCCCAGTCTAATTTAGGTGATCAATCCGATAGTGGGCATTTGATGGCTCGGAGTACGACCGGGACTGTGGCAGGGATGTCAGGAGTGCATTGGGTTTACCCCCCCCCCGCTCCTGCTATGAGTTTACCTCCACAGGGTGGTGCAGCAAGGTAGACTGCATTTTTGCACATGTCTGCGGGCAGTGGAATGGCCAGCACTCGGTGTTTGTGTGCCCCAAGTTGGCAGGATTTAGGAGGGGTCCTAGGCCGGGTGGACTCCACGCTTGGTCATGCTGGCATTCCTGGCTGGATGACGCAGGCTGGATGAACCTCAGCCTGGTGGTAAAGGCGCACTGCGGGTTCGCTCAGGTGGCCTGAGCTAGCCTGCCATCCTGCCCCTTCGGAGTGACAACGAAGGGGGCGGCAGGCTTGTACTGATGCTGCCCAGAGTCTGGTGTGGTCGCCCAAATCACTATAGGGGGAAGTAGACGGGCAGCTCCGTTTCCCCCATGTAGAACCCGCATGACTTGTTTGTTAGGCCCTGTTGCAATCTTAAGTATATTTAAATAGTTAATAAAGTGGCCCTTTGTACCATATGCCCTTGCCTGTGTCTTTATTGGGGGGTGCTGGGTAAATAGAGGGCCAAAAGTTCAGGACATCATCATAAAAATTTATTATTTTTTGAGCAGTTACAGACAGCTTAGGATAACTAAAGTAGATGATTGCAATTTGGAGGAGAAGGGAGGAATGAGAAATTAGGCTGACCCTGAAATGTCAGGTTGGTGGAAGTTGAAATGAATCTCAGGATTATGTCCAAGAGGAACAGTTGGGAATAGAGAAGGAAGTCACACGAGTTTCTATAAAACAATGGACGTATCTCAAGGGGTTCATGCACAATGCTATGGACAAAGGTACTCAAGCAATTCAGTCAGGTAACAACATTCTTTTTCCTTACTAAGTTCTCCTTGGTGTTCAGCTGGGGCCTCAACACAATAATGAAGAATTTGGGGAGAAAGATGAAACCCAACAATCCAGCACTAGAGACCAAGATGGAGAAGACCTCCACGGCCACCATGTACTTCCCCTTGGTGCTCAGGTAGGCTGGCACAAAGGACACCCAAACACTGCAAAAGACTAACATGCTGAAGGTGATCAGCTTGGCCTCATTGAAAGTATCAGGCAGTCTTCTGGCCAAAAAAGCCATCACAAAACTGACAAGGGCCAGAAATCCCATGTAGCCCAGAACAATGGAGAACATGAAGGTTGAGCCTTCGTTGCACTGCACTATGATCTGACCTATCAGAGAGTGCGCGTCAAGCTCTGGGAAGGGGGGAGACACTGCCAGCCATGCTGCACAGAGGCCAGTTTGGATCAGACAACACACCACAATGACGGACATGGCCAATCTCTTCCCTAACCATTTTCTCATCCTGTTGGCTGGTCTGGTGGCCATGAAGGCCAGGACCACAGTGAGGGTTTTGGCCAGCACTGAAGAAACAGCCCCAGTGAAGGTGATGGCAAACAAGGTCTGCCGGAGAATGCAGGATTCCTTTCTGGGCTGGCCAATGAACAGAAATGTGCAGAGGAAGCAACACAGCAGGGAGAACAGCAGGGCACAGGTGATGTTCCAGTTGTTGGCTTTGACAATGGGGGTGTTCCTGTGCTGAATGAAGCTCCACATGAGCACAAGTGTGATGGTGGAGAGCAGCAGAGCAGAAGAAGCCAGAACGATTCCCAAGGGCTCTTCAAAGGACAAAAAAGTGATGGCTTTGGGAATACAGTGATCCTGGTTCGCATTTGGATGCTGGTCCTCTGGGCAGTCACTGCAATGATCTGCATCTAAAAGAAAAATGCAGGGATTCAACAGTTCAAAGTGTACTTGCGTCACCTGAGGCAACCGTGCAGTACAATCATAGTATGAAGCTTGCTAATTAATACATGCAAAAGAGATCCGTCACTCAAATGTTTCTTTGCATCCATTCATGTAAGTAACACATCCAGGTATCCTTTGAATGTTAACCCTCAGTAAAACTGGCGCCAGGCTTTACCGAAAGGTCAGATTTGCTGTGCCTAGGAAGTGTCTGCTGTCATGGGGGGCAAACAGCTGACCAGCTGGAGTTGCGTATAGGCTGCCCAGTCACCTGTAGGTCTCCTCCTCCATTTTGCTGATGCACTTCTGGGTAGAGACAGGGAGTATTCCGTGGCAAGGTTCAAGGATTAGAGCCTGGTGCATGTTGCTGCCACCAGGATCCACCTCCTCTATTCCCTTGAAACTCCTCTGGCCTGATCTCTCCTCATCCACAACATGCCCCACTTCTGACTTATCGGCATCTCCAGCAATGTGGTTCTGGATCTGCAGCTGCTTTGAAGCAGATGCTTGGTTTGGCCCAGTGGTGGCACCAGCTTCACGCCATCACTGGGCCTTTGACAACAGTAGACACCTGCCCCACTGTCATAACAGTCCCATAGGACTGGGCCATATTTTCAGCTGAATTGCTGCTTTACTGACTGCATCAGCATTATGAATGTAAGATTGGGCCCTCAGGGTCCAATCCTAAAGGTTCATAGCACCAGTGCTGAGTTCCAGTGCTGGCACTGGGTGTTGTAAAAATGTTGTAAAGCACATTTACGGCACCCTTGGAGTAGGTAGTGCCGTATGAAGAATGCCATGTGACTGCGTGGAGATAAGTGGGACCACCAGGAAGTGGTATGGCCTTTTGGTTTTGGGATGGCGTTCTGAGCGAGGGAAGGAGGGAATGGGGGAAGTGATGGGGTGGGAGGGGTGTGGGAGTGGCAGAGGCCTGCTCTGACATGAAGGTTCTCACATCTGTGCCAGCAAAATAGCTGGTGTAAACATGAGAAACCCCATAGTGGGAACTGAGACATTCCTCGGGGGAAGGGGACAAAAGTTCCTGGATGCCACTGTTCCTCTGAGTGCTGGGAAAGAAATGATTGGACTGTAAGACCATTGAGCAGCTCATTTCCACAAACTTCTGGAACACCCACTGGATGGAGCATCACCTTCTTCACTTACCCAGCTGGCTGGAAATCCTCCCTTCAGAGCACTGAGCACAATCATAGCAACAGATCTGCTCCCCCTGGCGTACCATCTTTGTCTGTCCAGGATGGCAGCTCTCAGTACATGTCGATCGGGGCAGCATCTTCAAAAAACCCCAAAGGAGAAAGTGTTAGCATAGAAATCAACTGTTTTCTCATTGCTGTGATGTCTGGTTTGGTTTGTTCTGCACGAGAATACAGTTATGACACACAGCTCATGAGCTCCTCTGACCTTTTATAGTTATTGATTTACTTCTATACAGGCATGCGCTGCCTAACAACAGTTCACTTAATGACTGATCACATATATGATGGTGGTCAAAGCACAATGAAGGTGCTCTTAAGGAGGCAATCGCATCTCCCATAGCCTGCAGCAGAGTGTCTGTCTACACAACAGAGAGTATCTTAATGCAAACAAGAGGCCATCTGTCTCCGGTAGCCTGTGCAGCCAGCTAGTGTCTGGCAGGGGGTGTCTGTTTACACAACAAAGGCAATAGATTGGACTGAATGTTCACTTAATGACCTAACCATGTAACAGGGATCAGGGAATGTGTCCCTGTCATTAAGTGGCGCACACCTGCATTTATATCAGGCCCTTCTCATCAGATATTACTCAAGACGGTTTACATAGGTGGGCTGTCCTAGTTAGTTCCAATGAGGGTCTTCACAATATTGTTCTACATATAGAATCCTTCAGTCCCCAGATGTTTTCCTTTAGTTCCTTTACATACCACCTCTTCTCATCACCATAATCAATTCAGCCTGAAAATTCATGGGAAGAGATGGACAAACAAGGGGACAAAAGAGCATGGATAACATATGCCTGTACATATGAGAGTTTGGCAAATATAATAATAATAATAATAATAGTAACTACTTTATTTTTACCCTGCCTTTCTCCCCGAAGGGACTCATGGCGGATTACAATATGTTAAAATCAGATTAAAACAGAATTTAAAAACAAATAGAAGCATATCAACACATTAACACATTTCAGAAAAAAAACAGTAGTTAGATTTTAAAAAAGTTAGGTAAAAAGAGCATAGAGTAGCAAATCATGAAAGAATCAGGCCTGTAAAAAATACTAAAAGATGTGGAAAAGATGTTAGAAAGACCAAGATCTCAGAATGCTTGTTTAAACAAAAGAGTCTTCAGGCCTCGCCGAAAAGTCTCAAGAGAGGGAGCCATTCTTAAGTCAAGGGGAAGGGAATTCCATAACGTTGGTGCCACTACTGAGAAGGCCCTATTTCTTGCTGCTGCCCCACGTAACTCCCTAGGCAGCGGCACTTGTAAAAAGGCCTTCTCTGATGACATAAGAGGATGAGCCGGATTGTATGGAAGTAGGCGATCTCTAAAATACCCTGGCCCAGAGCAGTATAGGGTTTTAAAGGTCAAAACCAGCACCTTGAATTGGGCCCGGAAACGAATGGGCAGCCAATGCAGCCGCTGGAGAAGCGGGCTGACAGAGTCAAACAACCTACCTCCAGTAACTATGCGGGCAGCCGCATTCTGCACTAGTTGCAGTTTCCGAATCGTCTTCAAGGGCAGCCTCACAGAAAGCGCGTTACAATAATCTAACCTTGATGTCACCATGGCATGGATCACCATGGCCAGGTCTGCACGATCCAAGTACGGCCGCAGCTGGCACACCAGCCAAAGCTGAGCGAAGGGCCCTCTAGCTGCAGCAGCCAGCTGGGAATCCAGGAGAAGCTGCGAGTCCAGGTGGACCCCCAAGCTGCGGACTTGCTCCTTCAGGGGGAGTGCAACCCCATTCAGTGCAAGCCGGTAGTCTAGCACCTGCATTGAGGATTTCCGAACCAGGAGAGCCTCTGTCTTATCTGGATTTAATTTCAGCTTGTTAGCCCCCATCCAGATCCTCACTGCCTCCAGATAGCGCTCCAGGCCCTCAACCGCCACCCTGGAGTCTGGAGGAAAGGAAAGATAGAGCTGGGTGTCATCGGCATATTGATGGCACCCCACTCAAAACCCCCGGATGACCTCTCCCAGCGGTCATGTAGATGTTAAATAGCATGGGGGACAGAATTGAACCCTGTGGCACCCCACACTTCAAGGACCAGGCTGTTGAAAAGGCATCCCCCAGCACCACCATCTGAGTCCGCCCCTCTAAGTACGAGCAAAACCACCGCAAAACAGTTCCTCCAACTCGGCCGATCGTCCCAGAAGGATACCATGGTCAATGGTATCAAAAGCCGCTGAGAGGTCCAGCAGGACCAACAGGGACGCACTCCCCCTGTCTGGTCCCTGGCGTAGGTCATTCACCAAGATGACCAAGGTGGTTTCCATCCCAAAGCCCGGCCTGAAATCAGATTGAAAAGGATCCAGATAATCCGCTTCATCCAAGACCCTCTGGAGTTGAGACGCCACCACCTGCTCAATTACCTTGCCCAGAAATGGGATGTTGGAGACTGGCCAGTAGCTGTCTAATACAGTGGAATCCAGGGAGGGCTTCTTCAGGAAGGGGCGAACCACTGCTTGTTTCAAAGCACATGGCAGCGTCCCCTCCATCAAAGAAGAGTTGACCACCCTCCCTGTCCGCTCAGCCAGTCCACCCTGGGCAGCTCTTATCAGCCAAACCGGGCAAGGGTCAAGCAGGCAGGCAGATGGCCTCACACTCCAAAGGAGTCTGTCCACATCCTCAGGCTGTACAAGCTGAAAAGAATCCCACAACACTGGATAAGCAGTTGCCAAGGGGACATCTTCAGACATTGTCAATGTGGCATCCAAGTTGTGATGAATACGATGGATTTTATCTGCAAAATGTTGTGCAAACACGTCACAGTGGCCGGCCGTGTGTTCCTCCTGGTCTACTGGAGGGGCCTGATGGAGGAGGCCCCGTACCACACAGAATGGCTCTGCTGGACGGTTGTCAGCAGATGCAATGGTAGCAGAGAAGAAAGATCTCTTCGCAGCTACCACCGCCACGGAATAGGCTCTGTAATGAGCTCTACTCCATGTCTGATCTGATTTATCACAAGTTTCCTGCCACCGTCACTGTAGACGTCTGCCCTGCCACTTCATCATTCGCAGCTCCTCAGTGAACCAAGGAGCCACTCCGAGTCTGCGACGTGGCAGAGGTCGTTCTGGAGCAATCTCATCTACTGCCCTGGTCATTTCCCCATTCCGGAGGTCAACCAGGGCTTTGGCAGTGGGAAAATCCTCCAGAGCCCTCAGGAATCCTCAGGATCCATTAGCCTCCGGGGGCGGACCATAGAAAACGGTCCCCTGCCTCTGCGGAGGTAGGAAGACGCAACAAGCCTATACCCTACTAGGAAGTGATCTGTCCATGACAACGGAGTGATCTTGATCTCCTCTACATCCAGATCACTACCCCTGTGCCCAGCTGTAAACACCAGGTCCAGCACGTGTCCTGCAGAATGTGTTGGGGCCAGGATCTTCCGGGACAGGCCCATGGTTGACATGGCAGCCATGAAATCCTGAGCTGCACCTGCTGCAGGGGCCTCGGCATGAACATTGAAGTCCCCCAGCACTAGTGGCGGGGGGCCTCCAATGCTACCCCCGAGATCACCCCGGTCAGCTCAGGCAGGGAGACTGTTGGGCAGCAGGGCGGGCGGTACACCAACAGAATCCCAATCCTGTCTGGCCCTCTCAACACAACATGCAGGCACTCGAACCCAGCAAACTGCTGGACAAGGCACCTGGCAAGGGAGATGGACTCACGATAGACCATTGCAGCTCCCCCTCCCCGTCCCTGCAATCTTGGCTGCTGCAAAACCTGGAAAACTGGTGGACAAATTTCAGAGAGACTAACTCATCCCTCCATGTCCAACCATGTCTCCATAATACATTCCAGGTCGGCTTTCTCATCCAGGATTAAATCCCGGTTATTCATGGTTATCCATGATTATTCATCCTAATCTACAAGCACAAACCTAACAAGTCAATCACATTTGTAAGTGTTACTCTTGCATCACTGTTATGATCATCACAGAAGGCTGCCAGATCCAGAGTAAATCCCAGTGAATGCCATAGGGCTTGCTTCAGAGTAAGTGCATCATGTACAGGAATATGCATTCCCAGGCATCTGCTAAAGAGTACTTCTGAGTTCCTCTACAACTATGGAACTATAGCTCAGGAAATACATAGAAGATCCTTCCCACCTGCTCAAACTTCTGATTCCACACAATGGCGCTTCCATTAATGGCAAACTCTTCTCCTTCAGGAGCCCAGGGGTCCATCTTTCCTACTCTAACTCTACGGAAAGAGTGATTGTGGAATGTGATGGTGTTGACAATATCAAAACCTGTTGCCAGTTCCCCATTTTTATCAAAGAATATTTCTTCGCCCGCACTATTGTTTAAGCGAACGTTTCTCAGAAAGTGGTGAAGCTGATTGGAGGAAAAGAAAAAGAATACTCAGGGGTAAACTGTTGAGCAGGATTTCTTTTGATATCACTGGAATCTGGGACCTTGACCTTCTGGCGCTGAAGAGACTTTGATTATACATGCAGGTGCATTGCTAGGTCATTGGACACTTGGAGCCCATACATTTTTGGCACCTCTGCCTGTTTATGACAAAATTATTTTCAGTAGTAGTCGTGACATGAAATAAATAATAATCAGGGCCAGAAAATAAATACTGTGAACATTTCCTGAAAGACTGCATACAAGAAAAAACCTATGAGAACATTTTTTTCTATGTGATGATTATAAACTTTACATACTTAAACTTTCTCAGAGTTAATCTCACCCCCTCCTCCTATTCCCAGTCCCCATTTCCACCAGAATTCACAATTCATTTAATAATCCCAATAATAATCCTTCAATCTATTGCTCCTCTAAATTAAGCCCCTTTCCAAATGGACAAACGAAAGTGAAAATATTGTCTCACTTCTCGCTCAGTCCAGTTGCATTGCAAGAGTGGATCCAAGTCCATCCATGGGAATGCAGGGGTGACTATACAAATTAGAGGCTTACAGGAAAATCCTACCTGCCACGGCTGAACAGGCCAAACATCCCCTGTGCCTCCAGTTCCCTTTAACTTATGCCTGGATATTGAAAAGTACATGGAATGTAGAGCATGCGCTACAGCATGAGCAGCATTGTAGATACTGTAGCTCTCACCGGACATTTTCATTTCAAATATGGAACTGGGGAGACTGCTCAGCTTCTCCTCCCCAGTGCAGTTCCCTGTGTTTGGTAGATACCTGTTGAACTTGGGGAGTGAACACCGAAATGCAACTGACCAAAAATCATATAAGAAAGAAAACACAGGCTGATGTGGATTTATTGCCTTAAGGAAGTCTTCATATCCAGGCACGTCCTTTGTGTGGAATGTGAATGACAAGGTACCATTGAAGGATTTGGGTGTGAATAGAACCGGGTTGAATACTGTTGCAAAATCCCACTGAGATGTCATGATCCAAACCTTCTCTGTTGGGTCTTGCATTGCATTTTCATACACTGCTAGAGCCAATCGCAAACTCTCCATAGATCGTAAATCTCCATGAACAACAATCACGTTGCTCCTGGACATAGAGACAATAGATCTTACTCCTTCTATACGGTCACGCAAGGCTTGGTTATTTTCCAAGAACGTCTTTGGTCCTGAAAGAACTTCTGTAAAAGCCACACAAATGTTGTTCTGGAGGAACCTGGGAATGAGAGTCCTCAGAAATGTTTCTCCAGTGTCATTGTCTGAAACGAGGAGGCCAATCCAGTTCCATTTGAAATGTCGAATCAGTTGAGCAATCCCAGTGTACTGAGATCTTGCATTTGGGACCATCTGGTAGAGAGAAGGGAACTGAGTTCTGTCACCCAGTGCAGAGTCAAAGAAGCCATAACTGAGCTAAGGGGAAAGGCAATGAGATTTTTAGGGCAGACAAACATCTCCCATTATTCCTAAATAAAAAGGTCCTCTCTCACATGCCTGGCAAGTTATATAGTAGATCTTTTTGTGCTTTATCCTCTACGGAAAATGCGCAAGTCTCAATTTTCTGGGGCGCAGCGTTTTGGGCAGGATGACCAAGAGAATTAGGATTAGTCATTCAGCCTACAATCCTTTCCGCACTTTCCTGGGAGCAAGTGTCATTGACTATCATGGGACTTACTTCTGAGTAGACAGGCATAGGCTTGGGCTCTCAGGACCCAATCCTGTCCAACTTTCCAGCTTTGATTCAGCTGTCATTGGATTATGCACTACATCCTGCAATGTGGGGCTTTCATGGAGGCCTCCTCAAGGTAAGGTATTGGAGAAAATATTTTTCCCACATAGATTTGCTGCTAATTCAGTACAATTTATTCCCTCCTTAAAGTGGCTTTTTAAAAACATAATCAGGTTTTGACATTTTCACACAACAATTGATTAACATTTGACTCCAAGCTATGTGCTAAATGGGCAGAGCAGAGTCTTCTGACCGCACTTGTTGTAGCCCAGATGGTCTGCTCTCCTAGAAATCCTAGTGGCTGTACATCTCTCTAGATTATGGGACACACATACCTGTGGGATCCTGTAGATATTTAAGATGTGGGGCATCAGCTTTGAATTTTGAGGAATGAGCCCCCCAATGACGACAATAAGTTCCTTTTCCTTGCTGCAGACGTAATTAAGGGGATGCCCTTGATCTGTGAAAAGGAGACGCATAGTTCCAGAACAGGACCCCCTGGCATTGTAAATGTTACTAGTCGGTAAAAAATTCAATGTTTTGTTTGTCAAGAGGTTGACATCTTTCTTGATTTCAAAACTGGCAAATTTCATGGCAAAGAGACAATGGAAGTACTTTGGAATTGTGCTGAAATGAGACAATCATGTAGTCTTAGGCTCTGGTTCATATTCAATATGGTGAATGGGAATGCTCCATGCTCTTTGCATAGCCCTTACTCGTGCTTAAAATCAGGGTGATGGGCCCACATGCAGCTCTGCTTTTATGAACTTTCTAGCTCTCGCTATGCCCAGTTACAGGCAAGGAATTTGCTGGCACAGGAATTTGCTGGTAACATCTTTTGATGGCCCAACAAGAAAAAGAGATGGAAAATAATATAACCCTATCACACTAGTTCCTTCTGAACAAAAGTCAGAAGGGATCTGGTCACCTGGCCCGCTGGATGTGTCCACTCATCTTCCCATAGTTTATGGGTGGTTGAACAGGATGACAAGTTTCTTCTCCTGGAACAAGTCAATGAGGAAAGTGGAGCCTCAGTTCCCCAACTCCTGAGAAGGGAAGGCTGGCTTGAGAGGTAACGTGTTTTGTTTCTATCATGGAACGGCTTTTTGCTCATGCCTTAATGACCTTCAAGGGTAGAAAGTGACAAACAGATCCCCTTATAGTGCATGGAATGTTTCATTCAAAACTGGTTTTGTTTTATTTTGGAGATGCTCTAAGAGGATTTCCTGCTTACAGGCAGGGGTTTGGACTAGATGACCCTTTAGGTCCTTTCCAGCTCTAAGATTCTATGATTCTTTACTTTGCCACCGTATGCATGTCTCCTCATTGTGTTCAATGGGGCTTACTTCCAGGTCAATGTGAATAGCCATGCAGCCCTAAGGCCTAATCCTATGGGCACCTTCTGTTGATGGAGCTAGTTTTCCACCACTGGAATCTCTCTCCACTACAGAAGCAGTGACAGCGCATGCAATGGAGCCACCAGCGTGAATGGCTGGCAACCGTGTGCGTGCACCACCAGAAACCTCAAGCTCCCCGTGAGCATGAAGTGTGCACCTCCGTCTTTTAGAGTGGCAGGGGATAGGATTGGACTGTGTGTCTCTCTAATCAAGTATCCGTTTTCCCTCTTTTGGTCTATTTCCTTCTACATTTTTAACTCCTCTGGCTTTTAAGAAACCCGCTTTGCTGCTGACATAGATCTGAGTAGACCCATGCGACTTGTATAGACCCAGTCTGGGGGCTTTGCATACTGGCACCACCACTGTCACTGAGGCTCACCCTCGACATGCCTCCCAGCCTGATCCTTCCTCGGAGCACCTCCTCTGCTTACCCACCTGCCCTGGAATGAGATCTGCACTCCTTCTGCGTTCAGGGGCTCCAGCCATTTGTGCCTTGGGCTGAAGAATTGCAAGTGCAATCAGCACAAAGCCTGGATTCCACTGGGCCAGTAGTCTTGGCAAACTAGCCCCATGATTCCTGCAATCTTCAAACTCCTGTAGCAGGTACAGATACAGATAGATCACCTTTGGCAAGCCTGGCCAGTGACTCATTTAGCCTCTCTAGCTTCTTGTCACATTTGCGGCCAAGTTGATGACACAGTTAGCACCTCCATCATGTTCTCCTTGACATGTCTGAGTCCAGGACTCTTGTCTAGGTTGGAATCATTTAAGGGGAGGCCTGAGATCAGCCCCAGGCATTCAACATATGATATGAACATGTGGTCAGTGTTTATGGGATTGCAGCCCTAGCAACTGCTTAAGATTATGTTTAAGATTATGCCGAGTTGTATGAGTGAGTAGTGAATACACTGCAGCGATTTTCAACCCATCTGAGTGGCATTGGTGTGCCACGCACGATCTGCATGCGTGCCATGGACGTTTGCGTAGGGTCATTTATTAGGCCATTGGGTGATGTGGGCACTCTGACTGGCAGCTGGGTGTGCCTTGTCCAAGAACCCATGGTGAGTCTTTACAATTTTACACCCCTGACAGTGTGCCATGAGCTGAAAAAGGTTGAAAATATCCCATATACTGTATTGCTTTGTATTTTGAATGCACATTTTTGCTGTTGCATTATTAACCTCACAATAAAAGTGATCTATTGTTACACTGTCACCATTGTGCCCCATAGCTCTTGTGTGTCATTCCACTAAGTTGTGCCACTAAGTTGTGCCATTGACCACCACACTCGAATCTGCATGCCTATTAGCTTTCCTCCATGTGTGTTCCTTTTCCACACATCTTTAAAAGCACACCCACTAGCAAAACCACTTTAGAGTACCGGCTGCAGCTCACATAACCCAATCTTATGTTCCTTCCTGCAAAAAAACTTCTCCGCACAAGGATAATGAGCAGGGCACATTGAAAGAGTTATAGCCTAATAATAATAATAATAATAATAATAATAATAATAATAATAATAATAATAATAATAATAATAATAATAATATTTATTTAGTGTTCATCTTGACCTTCCAGTTCTCTAGCTGCCAGGGTCTTTCTGCATATGTGAGCTTGAACTTCATGCCACCACTACTGCCCCTATTTCCACCAGTCCCAAAGTATGTAATCCCGAATAATTTTTCTATATTTGTAACACTGAATTTTAATCCAAACCACAACCCAACTTACTTTCCTTCCAGGGAAGACACATCTGGAGTTTCTTTAAAAGAGAGATCTTTCTGATCAACAATTGCGAGAGAGGCAAAGACTCCAACAGTAAGGTCTGGAGACTGGTGGGTGCTCTTCTGCCATCCCCCCCTGTAGTGGCAGTGGTTGATGACACCATAAGGCAGCTGCAGCGGTAGCAGCAGCACTGTTGACCATCTGAACAGCAGCATGTCTGAACCTCAGCCCCACAGCATTCTACCAATTTCCAGTGACTTTCACACATGAGGCACCATGAACACAATCATCAGTCACGAGGAGAAATGACCGTAGAGGGGCTGAGCGAATCCCAACTGCCAAGTTTCTCACATGAGGTCTTCATACTCAAGCAACAGACACCTGGCTGCATGCAGTGAATACCCGACATCTGCCTCGTGTAGCTGGCTTTTCAAAAGCTGAAGTGCACATTTTATCCTCAGCTCCTGAGTGGATTCAGCTGTTTTTGTTATGAATTTTGAAGGTGGCCTCAGATTATCCCTGGGACTTCTCTAACGGAAGGCAGTGATTTAGATAATTACCAGGAAGATGATTGCATTGAGAAACCTTTTCAAATGTCTGCAAGGCATTTGGTGCTGCAGCACTCTGTAAATGCACAGGTGCTCAGGGGCTACCCGAGACACTACGCATGCAGAGACTCATAAGAACATAAGAACAGCCCCACTGGATCAGGCCATAGGCCCATCTAGTCCAGCTTCCTGTATCTCACAGCGGCCCACCAAATGCCCCAGGGAGCACACCAGATAACAAGAGACCTCATCCTGGTGCTCTCCCCTACATCTGGCATTCTGACTTAACCCATTCCTAAAATCAGGAGGTTGCGCATACACATCATGGCTTGTACCCCATAATGGATTTTTCCTCCAGAAACTCGTCCAATCCACTTTTAAAGGCGTCTAGGCTAGACGCCAGCACCACATCCTGTGGCAAGGAGTTCCACAGACTGACCACGCGCTGAGTAAAGAAATATTTTATTTTGTCTGTCCTAACCCCCCCAACACTCAATTTTAGTGGATGTCCCCTGGTTCTGGTATTATGTGAGAGTGTAAAGAGCATCTCCCTATCCACTCTGTCCATCCCCTGCATAATTTTGTATGTCTCAATCATGTCCCCCCTCAAGCGTCTCTTTTCTAGGCTGAAGAGGCCCAAACGCCGTAGCCTTTCCTCATAAGGAAGGTGCCCCAGCCCCGTAATCAGCTTAGTCGCTCTCTTTTGCACCTTCTCCATTTCCACTATGTCTTTTTTGAGATGCGGCGACCAGAACTGGACACAATACTCCAGGTGTGGCCTTACCATCGATTTGTACAACGGCATTATAATATTAGCCGTTTTGTTCTCAATACCCTTCCTAATGATCCCAAGCATAGAATTGGCCTTCTTCACTGCCGCCGCACATTGGGTCGACACTTTCATCGACCTGTCCACCACCACCCCAAGATCTCTCTCCTGATCTGTCACAGACAGCTCAGAACCCATCAGCCTATATCTAAAGTTTTGATTTTTTGCCCCAATGTGCATGACTTTACACTTACTGACATTGAAGCGCATCTGCCATTTTGCTGCCCATTCTGCCAGTCTGGAGAGATCCTTCTGGAGCTCCTCACAATCACTTCTGGTCTTTACCACTCGGAAAAGTTTGGTGTCGTCTGCAAACTTAGCCACTTCACTGCTCAACCCTGTCTCCAGGTCATTTATGAAGAGGTTGAAAAGCACCGGTCCCAGGACAGATCCTTGGGGCACACCGCTTTTCACCTCTCTCCATTGTGAAAATTGCCCATTGACACCCACTCTCTGCTTCCTGGCCTCCAACCAGTTCTCAATCCACGAGAGGACCTGTCCTCTAATTCCCTGACTGTGGAGTTTTTTCAGTAGCCTTTGGTGAGGGACCGTGTCAAACGCCTTCTGAAAGTCCAGATATATAATGTCCACGGGTTCTCCCGCATCCACATGCCTGTTGACCTTTTCAAAGAATTCTATAAGGTTTGTGAGGCAAGACTTACCCTTACAGAAGCCATGCTGACTCTCCCTCAGCAAGGCCTGTTCGTCTATGTGTTTTGAGATCCTATCTTTGATGAGGCATTCCACCATCTTACCCGGTATGGATGTTAGGCTGACCGGCCTATAGTTTCCCGGGTCCCCCCTCTTTCCCTTTTTAAAAATAGGCGTGACATTTGCTATCCTCCAATCTTCTGGTACCGTGGCTGTTTTGAGGGACAAGTTGCATACCTTAGTCAAGAGATCTGCAACTTCATTCTTCAATTCCTTAATAACCCTTGGGTGTATGCCATCAGGGCCCGGTGACTTATTGATCTTTAATTTATCAATGAGGTCTGAAACATCTTCTCTTTTAACCTCTATCTGACTTAACTCCTCGGTCAGGAGGGGCCGTTCGGGCAGCGGTATCTGCCCGAGGTCTTCTGCCGTGAAGACAGATGCAAAGAACTCATTTAATTTCTCTGCCATCTCTAAGTCTCCTTTTATCTCCCCTTTCCCTCCCTCACCATCCAGAGGGCCAACCGCTTCTCTGGCGGGTTTCCTGCTTCTAACATATTTGAAGAAGCTTTTATTATTCCCCTTAATGTTGCTGGCCATGCGTTCCTCATAGTCTCGCTTGGCCTCCCCTATCACCTTCTTACATTTCTTTTGCCACAGTTTATGTTCCTTTTTATTCTCCTCATTAGGGCAAGACTTCCATTTACGGAAGGAAGCTTCCTTGCCCTTCACAGCCTCTCTAACTTGGCTGGTTAGCCATGCGGGCACTCTCCTGGATTTAGTGGAACCCTTCTTTCTTTGCGGTATACACCTCTGCTGGGCCTCTATTACTGTTGTTTTAAGCAGCCTCCATGCACTCTGGAGAGACTGGACTCTTTTTACCCTCCCTTTCAACCTCCTTCTAACCAGCCTCCTCATTTGAGGGAAGTCCGCCCGTCGGAAGTCAAGGGTTTTTGTTAGAGATTTGCCTGGTATTCTTCCCCCAACGTGCACATCAAAACGGATCGCAGCATGATCACTGTTCCCCAATGGCTCAGTAACGTTTACATCTCTAACCAGGTCCTGCGTACCGCACAAAATTAAATCCAGAGTCACCTGTCCTCTGGTGGGCTCCTTGACTAGCTGATCTAAGCCACAGTCATTTAGCACGTCAAGAAATCCGGTTTCCTTATCGTGACCAGAACACAAATTGACCCAGTCAATATGAGGATAATTGAAGTCCCCCATGATTACAACCCTGTCCTTCCTTGTCACCTCCCTGATCTGTTTCCTCATTTCAAGGTCCCCATCAGATTTCTGGTCTGGAGGACGATAGCACGCCCCCAGTATTACATCGCTGCACAAGCCTGGTAATTTAACCCACAGAGATTCTACGGTGGAGTCGGACCCACCTTCAATCTCTACTTTGCTGGATTCTATCCCTTCCTTGACATAAAGGGCCACCCCACCTCCAACACGCCCCTGCCTGTCCCTCCTGTAGAGTTTATAGCCCGGGATTGCGGTATCCCACTGATTCTCCGCATTCCACCAGGTTTCCGTTATGCCCACTATGTCAATATTTTCCCTTGTCACCAGACATTCCAGTTCTCCCACCTTTGCTCGTAGACTTCGGGCATTTGCATAAAAGCATTTATACACGGAATGCCCCAGGATGGGCTGCTTATTTGCTCCTTTGTCCCCGCATCCTCTCATTGTGCCAAACCGTCTATCACATCCCATCACCCTACCTTTCCCAATTTCTTCTCCTACCCTGCCTTTGTCTTGTTGTTCTCTAACCTCCCCATCCTCATCCCATAGGGATGAGGAGTCCCGAACCGGATGCCCCTCGGCTCCTGTCGGCCTTCCCCCAGGGATCAGTTTAAAAGCTGCTCTGCCACCTTTTTAATGTTATGCGCCAGCAGTCTGGTTCCATTCTGGTTCAAATGGAGCCCGTCCCTCTTGTACAGGCCCCGCTTGTCCCAAAACGTTCCCCAGTGCCTAACGAATCTAAACCCCTCCTCCCTACACCACCGTCTCATCCACGCATTGAGACCCCTGATCTCCGCCTGCCTAGCTGGCCCTGCGCGTGGAACAGGTAGCACTTCAGAGAACGCTACCTTTGAGGTCCTGGCTTTCAGCTTCCTGCCTAAAAGCCTAAATTTGGCCTCCAGGACCTCCCAGCTACACTTGCCCACGTCGTTGGTGCCGACATGCACCACAGCCGCTACCTCTCCCCCAGCACTGTCTACTAGCCTGTCTAGACGAGAAGTGATGTCCGCAACCTTCGCACCAGGCAGGCAAGTCACCATGCGGTCCTCACATCCGTCGCAAACCCCCCTCTCTATGTTTCTAATAATCGAATCCCCCACTACAAGAAGCCCCCGACCCCCCTCCCGCCGAGGAGTATCCCGAGTGCGCTCGGATATGGGCCCATCCCCTGGAGAAGGGATCCCCCCTAGGGGATTGTTTCCCTCCTCTCCAGGATGACGTCCTCCAGTCCCGAGACTTCCCACCCGGGCAGCCGTGGAGCTGCACGCCTGAGGTTGGGACGAAGCCTGATCGTCCCCAGAAGTCTCCCCACGGTCCTCCTCTGGCTGCCTGCGCTTCTCCAGGTCGGCCACCAAGGCTTCAAGGGAGCGGACGCGTTCCCTGAGAGCCTGGAGCTCCTTGCATCGAGGACACACCCATGACTTATGCCCCAGAGGCATATAATCATACATGTGGCACTCGATGCAGAACACTGGATAGCCCCCACCCTGCTGCTGGCTGTCTGACTGCATAGCTTTTTTGTTGTTGTTGTTGTTTTATTTAGGGGTCCTTTTAAAAACCGTACACTGGATAGCAGCCCTTTTCTCTAGGGAAGAGGAAGGGCAGCGTATGGGGCCCTGGCCTCCTCGCCCTGCTGCTGCACTCGCCCAGATGCTAAACTCTTGTGCCTTACCTGGCACTTAGTTCCCAGAGGCACTTGGTGTCCCAGAGGCCACACGCGTCTGCAGAGAGCCTCACGCGATGGCCTGCCTAGCTTTATACTCCTGGCTGGCTCCTCCCCCCTCCTTCCTTCCTGATTGAAAGGGGGCTGGCCTTCCCAGGTGAGTTTACAAAAGCTCAGGAAGGCAAATGGCTGCTGATGGGCGTGACCTACTCTGCAGGCTCCTGAATGGACTGCTTGGATTAGCCTAATGGGGCTCTTAATGGGTTGGGAATTGGCCCTTCCTAGGTCCTTTCCCTCCTAGTTCTGTTCTCTTAGGCTGGACTGTTTTTGTAACCTCAAGCTAGTTTTTATTTGGGTTTGTTTAATTATTTATTGCTCTCTAGATCCTGTGTCCCAATTTACTGACCTGTTTAGGTTATGTTCTAACTTAGATTAGGTTTAACCTGGGTTAAGTATAGGTTTAATTTAAACAAGTAGAAAACCTGCTTTTCACTTTATCCTCCTCCCTTCCTTCGATTAAGTGCTACCTTAGGTGCAGCTAACTTTCAATTTTGATTTAAATGCCTGACCCTTGGGCACTTACTCACGAGTAGGACTCTGCTCTTACTCACGAGTAGGACTCTGCTCCTGCTCACGAGTAGCCCTATGTACCTCCCTTAGGTGCTAACTTTCAATTTTGATTTAAGGTTGCTTTAAAGGTAAGGTTAAGGTTAGAAGACAGGGAGTTAGAAAGACAAAGCGTTAGAATGAGTACACTTACCTCCTCCTCCTGCTCCTCCTCCTCTCCTTCTCCAAAACTCAGAGGTCTCCTTGCCTTCTCCTCGCCCAGATGCTAAACTCTTGTGCCTTACCTGGCACTTAGTTCCCAGAGGCACTTGGTGTCCCAGAGGCCACACGCGTCTGCAGAGTGTGGGAGTGTAAAGGGTTTACACTTTTAGGAGTGTAAAGGGTTCCAGAAACCAAAATGTTTGTGAACTGCTGCTCTCACGTCACCCTGTGCATGACTACTCAGAAATAAGTCCCACTGAATTCAATGGAACCTATTGATATCCTATAAACACTTCCCTGGGAGCACATCACATTGAGCTTAATGGTACTTTTGCATATACGTGCATGGGATTGTGCTGTTGTTTCAATAATTATTAGTATGCCCACTTGCAGCTAAGGCAGAGAGGGAAAGTCTTACGTAAATGGAGATTCTCCCCAGGCAAATCCAGATTCTTAGCTCATTCAGTTCACCAGGATGCTACAATAAAGCTCTCATGATATGTTAGGACCAGCACTGTATCACTTTGACTATTTCACCCATCTTGGCCATCAGCCTGTTTCTTCAAGGCATAATGATCTCACAGTGTTGCATCTTCATCAGGACAAGCAGGAAATCACAATAAATAAATTTTCCTAAAGATCCAGTTCACCATCATTACAATCATTTATTATTTTTTGAGCAGTTAGAATTTGCAAATGGCTTAGGATAACAAAAGCAGATGACTGCACTTTGGAGGAGAAGGGAGGAATGAGAAATTAGATTGACCCTAAAATGTCAAATTGGTGCAAAATGAATCTCAGAATTATGTCCAAGGAGGAACAGCTGGGAATATTGAAGGAAGTCACATGAATTTCTATTTTAAAAAATGGACATATCTCAAGGGTTTTCTGCACAATGCTATGGACAAAGGTACTCAAGTATGCCTGTCAGGTAACAACATTCTTTTTCCTTACTAAATTCTCCTTGGTGTTCAGCTGGGGCCTCACCACAGTAATGAAGAATTTGGGGAGAAAGATGAAACCCAACAATTCATCACTAGAGACCAAGATGGAGAAGACCTCCACGGCCACCATGTATTTCCCCTTGGTACTCAGGTAGGTTGGCACAAAGGACACCCAAACACGGCAAAGCACCAACATGCTGAAAGTGATCAACTTGGCCTCATTGAAAGTATCAGGCAGCCTTCTGGTTAAAAAGCCACCACAAAGCTGGCAAGGGCCAGAAATCCCATATAGCCCACAACAATAGAGAACATGAAGACTGAGCCTTCGTTGCACTGCACTATGATCTGACCTATCAGGGAGTGCGCGTCAAGCTCTGGGAAGGGGGGAGACACTGCCAGCCACGCTGCACAGAGGCCAGTTTGAATCAGACAACACACTACAATGATGGACATGGCCAAACTCTTCCCTAACCATTTTCTCATTCTGTTAGCTGGTATGGTGGCCATGAAGGAGAGGACCACAGTGAGGGTTTTGGTCAACACTGAAGAAACATATTGCTGTGCCTAGGAAGTGCCTGCTGTCATAGCGGGAGGCAATCAGAGAGCCAGCAGGAGTTAAGTGTATAGGCTGCCCAGTCACCTGTAGGTCTCCTCCTCCATTTTGCTGATGCACTTCTGAGGAGAGTCAAGGAGTATTCCGAGGCAAAGTTCAAGGATTAGAGCCTGGTGCATGTTGCTGCCACCAGGATCCACCTCCTCTCTTCCCTGGCCTGATCTCTCCTCATTCACAACATGCCCCACTTCTGACATACCGGCTTCTGCAGCAATGTGGTTCCAGATCTGCAGCTGCTTTAAAGCAGATGCTTGGTTTGGCCCAGTGGTGGCACCAGCTTCACGCCATCACTGAGCCTTTGACTACAGTAGACACCTGCCCCACTGTCATAACAGTCCCATAGGACTGGGCCATATGTTCAGCTGAATTGCTGCTTTACTGACTGCATCAGCATTATGAATGTAGGATTGGGCCCTCAGGGTCCAATCCTAAAGGTTCCTAGCACTGGTGCTGAGTTCCAGGGCTGGCACTGGGTGTTGTAAACATGTTGTCAAGCACATTTACGGCACCCTGGGAGTAGGTAGTGCCGTATGAAGAATGCCATGTGACTGCGTGGAGATAAGTGGGAACACCAGGCAGTGGTATGGCCTTTCGGTTTTGGGATGGCATTCTGAGCAGGGGAATTGGGGAAGTGATGGGGTGGGAGGGGTGTGGGAGTGGCGGAGGCCTCCTCCGCCAGATCCCATCCTCTGTGTACAACCTAATAGCTTGACATGAAGGTTCTCACATCTGTGCCAGCAAAATAGCTGGTGCAAACATGAGAAGCCCCATAGTAGGACCTGAGACATTCCTCGGGGGAAGGGGACAAAAGTTCCTGGACGCCACAGTTCCTCTGAGTGCTGGGAAAGAAAAGATTGGGCTGGAAGACCTTTGAGCAGCTCATTTCCGCAAACTTCTGGAACACAGATTGGATGGAGCATCACCTTCTTCACTTACCCAGCTGGCTGGAAATCCTCCCTTCAGAGCACTGAGCACAGTCATAGCAACAGATCTGCTCCCCCTGGCGTACCACCTTTGTCTGTCCAGGATGGCAGCTCTCAGTACATGTCAATCGGGGCAGCATCTTCAAAAAACTCCAAAGGAGAAAGGGTTAGCATGGAAATCAACTGTTTTCTCATTGCTGTGATGTTTGGTTTGGTTTGTTCTGCATGAGAATACAGTTATGACACACAGCTCATGAGCTCCTCTGACCTTTTATAGTTATTGATTTACTTCTATACAGGCATGCGCTGCCTAACAACAGTTCACTTAATGACTGATCACATATATGACGGTGGTCAAAGCACAATGACGGTGCTCTTAAGGAGGCAATCACATCTCCCGTAGCCTGCAGCAGAGTGTCTGTCTACACAACAGAGAGTATCTTAATGCAAACAAGAGGCTATCTGTCTCCAGTAGCCTTTGCAGCCAGCTAGTGTCTGGCAGGGCATGTCCGTTTACATAACAAAGGCAATAGATTGCACTGAATGTTCACTTAATGACCTAATCACATAACAGGGATTAGGGAACGTATCCCTGTCATTACGTGGCTCACACCTGTATTTATATAATGCCTTTCTCATCTGATATTACTCAGGACAGTTTACACAGGTGGGCTGTCCTAGTTAGTTCCAATGAGGGTCTTTACAATATTGTTCCAAATATAGAGTCCTTCAATCTTCAGATGTTTTCCTTTATTTCCTTTACGTACCACCTCTTCTCATCACCATAATCAATTCAGCCTGAAAATTCATAGAAAGAGATGGACAAACAAGGGGACAATAGAACATGGATAACATATGCCTGCACATATGAGAGTTTTACATATATTATCCATGTTATTCACCCTAGTCTACAAGCACAGACATTATAACAAGTTGGCCACATTTGTAGGTGTTACCCTTGTATTACTGTTATGATAATCACAGAAGGATGGCAGATCCAGAGAAAATCCCAGTGAATACCTTAGGGCTTGCTTCAGAGTAAGTGCATCTTGTACAGGAATATGCATTCCCAGGCATCTGCTGAGTTCTTCTACAACTATGGAACTTCTTGTTGGCATCCCTCAGTCTCGGAAGACCATGGTGTCACGCTCTGAATGGTGGTTCTGGAACAGACTGTCCTCTCCAGTGCACTAAGCCTGGGTAAAGTAGGTATGGAGGATAGGCTGTTACCCATGCAGCAAATCCCCCCTCTCCACGTCGCTGAAATGGTCCAATGGAAAGGCAGAGTCCAATACGGTTGGTTCCAGCGACGTCGCAGGAGTTTCCAGAACGTGACTGTGTTCAGCCATGAACTGCCTCAGGGACTCCGGCTCCTGATTTTCCCTCGAGGTTGACTCCTGAAGCCTTTTCCATAACTGGATGTAGCCACAAGGCAGTGGAGGTTTGGGATCAGAGTTTTCCTTCTCTCAGTGGAAACTATGGAACTATAGCTCAGAAAATGCATTCAGATCCTTCCCACCTGATAAAACTTCTGTTTCCACACAATGACACTTCCATTAACGGCAAACTCTTCTCCTTCAGTAGCCCAGGGGTCCATCCTTCCTACGCTGACTCTATGGAAAGAGCAATTGAGGAACATGACTGTGTTGACGATATCAAAACCTGCTGCCAGTTCCCCATTTTCAAAGAATTTTTCTTTGCCTGTGTTATTGTTGAAGCGAATGTTTCTCAGAAAGTGGTGAAGCTGATTGGAGGACAAGAAAAATAAAACACTGGGGTCAACTGTGGAGCAGGAGTTCTTTTGAGATCACTGGAATCTACCACCTTGAACTTCTGGCAATGCAGAGACTGTGATTATACATGCAGGCGCATAGCTAGGTCATTGGACATTTGGAGCGCATACTTTTTTGACACCTCCCCCTGTATACGACAAAATTATTTTCAATAGTAGTCATGACATGAAATGAATAATAATCAAGGCCAGAAAATAAAGGCATTGAGCATTTTCCCACAAGCAGGGGGTGAAAGTCTCTGCACCTAGTACTCTGTGAAATCCTGCCCCTGTACCTGGAGGTTCAATGTAGCGAGAATGTTTAATAACCACGGATAGACCTGTAGTCCACCATTAATGTTTGGAACTCTTGCACCAGTTCACTCTGGTGCTCCGTCAGCCACTTCCCGAACTGGGCCAAGTCAGAAGGGCCCAGTTGCTGGCGGTCGGGAAGGGGGCCATACCCTGCTGGCCTCCAGCAGGATCTGAGTCACGGTGCCAGATGTGAGGCCTCCCTGTGGGGGAAAGGGAGGGCCCGCCCGGCCTTTCCAAGGGGGACCCCCTTGTGGAGGCCTCAGACTAGTTCCCCAGAAGAAAGGGGGGTTGCATCACCTGGCTCCCCCTCTTTGGGCTGGCAGCATTTGCCAGAGTCAGGAGCAGGGGCTGCTGTCAGCAGATCCTCCTGCCTGCTCTTCTAATTCCCAACTGCCTTGTCATCCCTGGCCTCCAGGTTTATGTAGGGCAGTCCCCTCCCCTTTGGCCCCTCCCCTTCCCTCACAGGAATGGTACAAAAAGGACCTGTCTCTGGGACTGCCCTCGCCTGGGATTACCACCACTCCTCCCCTTCCTCTCTCCGTTTCCCTCCCACCTCCTCTCACCTGGAGCTGCCAGGGTTGCTCCTGAGATGGCTGGGAAGGCTGCTGCCTCTGCTCTGATCTCTGCCTTTGGGTGGTGGGCTGGCCCTGCCCACCTGGGTCCTGTAGCTCTACAGATGAAGTCGGGAGATCCAGCTGTGGGCTCCCAATCTTACAGCCTGGTGCCCTGCCTGGCAAGGCAGGCCCCGTCTGGCTGGGCGAGGGAGTGCTCCCCTTCTCCCCTGAGGCGGGGGAGGGGTGGCTGCCCAGCAGCTGAATGGCCTGTGTCCTGTCTCCCCCCTCCCTCCTCCAAGGCGGAGGGAGAAGCGGGGGATTTGGCACGCAGTGTTCCTCTGCTGCACTTTGCCGCCCACAGGAGTGTTCAGGCAGCATATTGGGAGGTGGCCCCATGTTCCACTGGCTTCCTCCCTGATCCTCTGACCCAGAAGTCCTGTCCCTGGGTAAGTTGTGGACCTGTGGGAGGAGGGGAACCCCAACACACACACCCCTGTGAGATTGGTGATGGGGTCTCAGCAACCCTGTCTTCGAACAGGCGAGAGAGGCAGTCAGCATTACAGTGCAGCACGCCCTTGTGGTGCCGGATTGAGAAGAAGAAGGGCAGCAGGGCCAGGTACCTGTGGAGCACTCTGTCATTGTGGTCCTTGACCCAATGGATCCACTGGAGGGGTGCATGGTCCATCACAAGGACAAAAGGATTAGCGGTCAGGTAATAGCGCTAGGCAGTAATGGCCCACTTCACGGCCAAAGCTTCTCGTTCAATGGAGGCGTACCACCGCTTGGCGGGTTGCAGCTTTCGACTAAGATATGCTTCAGGCCGCTCTCCTTCAGGATACTCCTGTACCAGGACCACGCCCAGTCCTATCAACAAGGCGTCAGCCTGTATGACAAAGGGCCCACTAATATCCGGGCTGTGTAGAACTGGGTCCCCTAGGAGGGTCTCTCAGAGGTCCTCGAAGGCCCGGTGGGCTCAGACAGTCACAGGATCAGGTTCTGAGCAGGCCCCTTTAGCAAATCGGTCAGGGGGCTGGCATGGGAGACAAAGTGGGGGATGAAACGGCTATAGTATCCAGTGAGCCTGAGAAATTGTCACTGCTGCCTCCATGTTCAGAGTGGAGGGCAGGTCTTCAAGGCATACACCTTCTCGGGTTGGGGCACGAGCCAGCCTTGTGCCCCAGGAAATGGAGAGCTGTTGTTCCTAACAGGCTCTTCTTGGGGTTAGCCCTTAGCCCTGCTTCGCGTAGGGCTGCCTGGACCTTTTGGAAATGACCCAAGTGCTCCTCCTGGTTTCTGCAGAAGATCAGGATGTCATCAATGTATGCAACACAAAACATCTGGCAGGACCTCAACACACAGTCACCCAAACGTTGGAATGTCGCAGCTGCCCCGTGCAGTCCGAAAGGTGTGACCGTGAAATAAAAGAGCCCCTGGGGGTGGCGAAGGCGGTCTTCTCCCGGTCCTGGTGTCAGAGGGGCAGTTGCCAATATCCTTTTGTAAGATCCAGGGAGGACAGGTATTGGGTTTCTCCTACCTGGTCCAACAGGACTTCTGCCCGTGGCATCGGGTACGCATCAATTTTGGCCCTTCTATTCACCTCTCAAAAATCAATGCAGAAGTAGATAGTGCCATCTGGTTTGGGTACTAGTACGATGGGGCTGTGCCATTCACTGTGCAAAGGTTCAATCACGCTGAGGTGTAGCATGTCCTCCACTTCTTGATTCACCACCTCCCATCGTTTCCACAGAAGTGGTCTCCATACAGTCTGGACCACCGCCCCTACTTCCGTCGGTATCTTGTGCTGTATGATATGAGTCCAACCTGGGGTCATTGAAAACCCCTCAGGGAAGTCTTCTAAAAGGGTCTTCAGCTGGGTCATTTGGTGTTCCGACAAAGTAGCCCCAAATGAGGGCAGTGTCGGCGCAGCCAGGTCCCAGGACCAGGGAGATGGGAAACGGTCCCCTCCAGGGTCCTCCCGGTTGGTTTGGGAAGAGGGCCCCGTGTACCAGGACCTGGTCCTTGTTCTGGAAGGAACATACCTGGGTGGTGCAGTTGTAGTAGCGCTTCTGTTGGTCCTGGGTGCGTTGCAGGTTCTTTTGAGCCAAGACATGGGCCGTCTCTAAAGTCTCTCGGGGTCGGGTCATGTACTCCCCTACAGGTAGGGATGGGGCCGATGATGGCGGAGCCCATCCATCTCAGAGTATCACAAGCAGGCTGTGGGGCTGATGGCCATATAGCAGGTCAAAAGGAGCGAGGCCGGTCAAGGCTTGGGGGGTCTCTCGGACGGCGAAGAGGATCGCATCCAGATACAAGTCCCACCAGGTGGGTCGGTCAAGGGCCAACTTCTGAATCATCGCCTTAAGGGTCTGATTGAAACCTTCCACTAAGCCATAGGTTTGGGGGTGGTAGATGGCCGTGAACCTTTGTTTGATGCCCAAGGTTTGACACAATGCCTTTAGCACCCGTGATGTGAAGGGTCTCCCTCTCTCAGTCAGTACCACACTGGGGAGCCCCACCTGGGCAAACAGGTGCATCAGGGCTTTCGTGACACCAGAGGCCTGCATCCCCCACAAAAGTACAACCTCCGGATAGCGGGATGCATAGTCCATCACGACCAATGCGTAACGGTGCCCACTAACGGTCCTTGGCCCTACAAAGTCCATAGCAATGTGCTCTAATGGTGTGCCAACCACCGGCAAAGGGCACAAGGGGGCCTGGGGTGATCGTGGAGCATTTCCCTTCTGGCAAGTAGTGCAGATGCAGCAATGGGCCTAGGCATCGGGGACCAAAGTGGGTCAGAAAAAATAGCGCAAAGCCTGGCCCACCATTTTCCATGACCCCGGGTGTCCGGCCCAGTCGGCATCATGGGCAAAGTGCAAGACCAGTGGCCTAAACTCATGGGGGACAACCAGCTGTTTGTCAAAGCCACCTTTTTCCCGGGAAGGTGCCACCCGCCACCAGAGCCCCACCTCCCTCTCAATCCGGGGAAAGTGGTCTGCCCGCCTGGCGTCAATTACCTGCCCTTCATTCACTGCGGCATTGTCCCGGAGGTCGGCCATGGTTGGATCTTCTTCTTGCACCTGATGGAACCGGGGGTCGGTGGCCAGTCCCTCCGCGGGGGTGTTGGGTAGCAACTCTGGTGGCATTGCCCAAGTCGAGGGTCCTTCGCCTGGGTCTTCCTCTTCCATGGCCAGAACAGTTCACTCGGCCTGTTCTATGGCATGCCGCACACCAGACTGTGGAAGGTCAGTGTGTCCCAGCCCAGAAGAATGGGGTAGGTCAGTTCTTCCATTTGTACCAACTTGACCTCATTGTCCTGGTCCTGGTAGCGCAGAGTTACCTTCACCACCAGGAGGTGCTGGGTATGTCAGTGTAGGCAGGCCACAATCATCCAGCAGAGTACTGGGAGGTCAGCAGGTAGGAGGTGAGCCTGAATCATTGAAACAGCACTGCCCGAGTCCAGGAAGGCCATCAATTGCCTTTGTCCCAGGCTGACTTTCATGACTAGGGGCGCCAGGCGTACTGGTCTGGCTCACCCTTCACCTGCCACCATCAAGGTAAGGTCACATTCCATGAACAGACAGTCATGCTTGTAATGCCCCATCTGCCCGCAGATGTAGCAGGGGCAACACCGTGCCTCCTCCACCGGTCTTCCAGTGATGTCCGGCAGAGAGGGCAGCAGTCCCTGGGGTCTGGGCCTGGGAGACCTAACTGGGGAAGGCAGGGGGGCCATGACACTCTCTGTGTCAGTCCTCGCCCTTGGAGACACGGCTCCACCCAGGGGCAGGCCATAGAAGCAACCACGAGGGCCAGGGTGGGCCTGTCCATCAAGAGGGGGGCGGGAGTCGCCCCAGCGTCTGCAGCGCCTTGTGTTTCACTCCGAGGGTCTCGATGGCCTTCGGCAGCCTCGGCATCTAGGAAGTTCTCAAAGAGCTTCATTGCAGTCACCAGGTCAGCGGGGTGGTGTCGGCTAACCCATAGTCAGCCTCTGAGGGCATCACATGATACACTTGGTCGAGTACCATCTTGTCCACGATGGTATGGCCCTCTTCAGTGGTGGGCTTCATCCACCTCTGGGCTGCTTCTCGCATCTCGGCAATGATGGCCCAGCGCCGACTTCCCTGGATATACCGGATGTCACAAAACCGGAGGCGGAAGAAGTCCTCTGATATTCCGTAACGGTCCAACAGGGCGTCCTTCAACCTTTCGAAGTTCGCTAGGTCTTCAGGCGGTGTTGCCTTTCACATGGAGGCTGCTTATCCTGTTAGATAAGGGCCCAAAATGTAAGTCCATTGCATGCGTGGCCAACGGGCCAACGTGGAAGTCCTCTCAAATATGGTCAAATAAGTCTCTATGTCGTCCTCTGGCAAGAGTCGGGAAAACTTGAACTGCAGAGTTCCACCTGGAGCGGCAGCGGCAGTGCTATCAGCCATCCCAGCCGCAAGCCCGTCCTCGATTTTCTACAGGAGCGCGGCTTCATCCACCCGAGACTGGCGGTATAGCTCTTGCACCAGTTCACTCTGGTGCTCCATCAGCCACTTCCCGAACTGGGCCAAGTCAAAAGGGTCTGACAACGCTGGTGGTCAAGATGGGGGCCGTACCTTGCTGGCCTCCGGCGGGATCTGAGTCACGGCGCCAGATGTGAGGCCTCCCTGTGGGGGAAGGGGAGGGCCCGCCCAGCCTTTCCAAGGCAGACCCCCTTGTGGAGGCCTCAGATTAGTTCCCCAGAAGAAAGGGGGGTTGCATCACCCGGCTCCCCCTCTTTGGGCTGGCAGCATTTGCCAGAGTCAGGAGCAGGGGCTGCTGTCAGCAGATCCTCCTGCCTGCTCTTCTAATTCTCAACTGCCTTGTCATCCCTGGCCTCCAGGTTTATGTAAGGCAGACCCCTCCCCTTTGGCCCCTCCCCTTCCCTCACAGGGATGGTACAAAAAGGGCCTGTCTCTGGGACTGCCCTCGCCTGGGATTACCACCACTCCTCCCCTTTCTCTCTCCGTTTCCCTCCCACCTCCTCTCACCTGGAGCTGCCAGGGTTGCTCCTGAGATGGCTGGGAAGGCTGCTGCCTCTGCTCTGATCTCTGCCTTTGGGTGGTGGGCTGGCCCTGCCCACCTGGGTCCTTTAGCTCTACAGGTGACGTCAGGAAGTCCAGCTGTGTGCTCCCGATGTCACAGCCAGGTGCCCTGCCCGGCAAGGCAGGCCCCAGCCAGCTGGGCGAGGGAGTGCTCCCCTTCTCCCCTGAGGCGGGGGAGGGGCGGCTGCCCAGCAGCCAAATGGCCTGCATCCTGTATCCCCCCTCCCTCCTCCAAGGCGGAGGGAGAAGCGGGGGGTTCGGCACGCAGTGTTCCTCTGCTGTGCTTTGCCACCCACAGGAATGCCCAGGCTGCATATGGGGAGGTGGCCCCATGTTCCACTGGCTTCCTCCCTGATCCTCTGACCCTGAAGACCTCTCCCTGAGTAAGTTGTGGACCTGTGGGAGGAGGGGAACCCTGACAATTGTATACAACAGAATATGTCTTGTATCATTACTACAGCTTTCACGAAAAATATTCATTAGAAATATCTCTAGTTCAAATGGTATAACACATTTAAAAATAATTTGGATATTCATATGTACTTTTCTCCAGAATTCTTATGCCTTAGAACAGAGCCACCACATGTGGTAAAAAGATCCTTTCGCCTCCTTACATTTCCAGCATTTATTGCATGTACCAGGATACATTTTTGCCAGCCTGTCTGGAGGTAGGTACCATCTATAAAAGATTTTATAGGTATTCTCTTTCATCATTGTTGCTTTGATTATCTTCATATTTCTTTTCCAGATCTGTTGCCAATTGTTCACTGTTATATTGTGCCCAATATTCTTTGCCCACAGGATCATCACCTCTTTTACAGACTCATCTTCCATTTTCATGTTTAACAAATATTGGTACATCTTCTTAATATAGTGTTCCTCATTTGATAAGAACATTTTATCAAATTCTTTCTCCACTGTGTAAACTCCTTCTTTTTTATCTTCCATCCATCTTGTTTTAACTTGTAATTCTGTCAGCCATTCCAATTTAATCCCTTTCTCCAATAACTCTTCTTTAATAAAAATCTGCTTTATCGTCTAATAAGTTGTCATATCTCTTATTTTGTGATTCCCATATCCACATTGGCTTTGCATTAATTTCTAGTGGTTTGACCCATCTCGGGATTTTCCCATAACCTTTATATCTTATTTGTTCCCAAGCAAATAACAGTGCCCTTCATATCAAATGTTGTTAAAAGTAACTGTGGTATTTAGCTTTATTGTAAATCATAACGGAATGGGGACCAATCTGCAGATCATGTAATTCTAGTTCCAACTCTCTAGATTTTTCCAATTCTGCCCAGTCTTTTATCCAGTTCATTGCTGCTACATAATAATACATTTCCCAATTAGGCATTCCAAGGCCAGCTTGCTCTTTAGCATCTTGCAATAGTTTCATCTTCACTCTTGCTTTTTTTCCTTGCCAAATAAAGTTGGCCAGAACTTTATTCAATTCTTGGAAAAATGATTTCTTTAATATCACTGGAATTGTCTGGAATAAAAATAGTAGTTTCGGAAACACGTTTGTTTTTATTGTTGCTATTCTCCCCAGCAACGATAATTTCAATCTATTCCATTTTTTTAAATCATTCTTAATCTCCATCATTAACTTTAAATAGTTATTTTCCATCAATGCACTGGGTTTGTCTGTCAAGATAATAACCAGATATTTAACTTTATTTGTAATATTAATACCAAATTCTTGTATTTGCTGTTTCCCTTGTTTTCTAATATTTTTCACTAATAGTTTCGTTTTATCATAATTTATCTTCAGTCCTGCCATTTCTCCATATTCTGTCATCTATCAAATATTTTAAGGACTGCTTTGGATCCTCAAAAATGAAAGTAAGATCATCTGCATATGCCTGGATCTTAAATTCTTCTTTTTGGACCTTCAACAATTCTTTCATCTCTTCTTACTATGTTGTTCAATACTTCCAAAGTTAAAATAAATAATAATGGAGATAAAGGACATCCTTGTCTTGTTCCCTGTTGGATTTCTATCTTTCTTGTTATATTACCTTTTATCTTTATTCTCACTGTCTGTTTTGTGTATATCTTCTCTATTATCTTTATAAACTTTGCTCCAAAATTCATCTGATACATTTGTTGTATCATAACATTCCAATTTACTCTGTCAAATGCTTTATGTGCATCTACAAAGATTAATCCTAATTTCTTCTCTGGGTGTGCCTCAAAATATTCTATTCTATCAATAATAACTCTCACATTATTTTTTAGGTGTCGTTTTGGTAAGTAGCCCGTTTGATGTTGATGTATTATTTGTAGCAGGACTCTCTTTAATCTTCCAGCTAATATTGATGCAAAGATCTTATAATCCGTATTTAAAAGAGAGATCGGTCTATAATTTCTAATTTCTTTCTTTTCCGTGTCTGTGTATTAGCATAATTAATGCTTCTTTCCATGAGTCCGGTATACTTCCAGTTTCCCAGATATCATTAACCAAATTCTTGAATGGTAATTGTATAATCTCTTCAAATATAGTATTCAGCCAGAATTGCGTCTGGTTCAGGAGATTTCTGATTTTTCTGTCTTTTAATTGCTTCTGTTAATTCTTGCATGGAAATTTCTTGATCCAGAATTTGTTTCTGTTCTGAGGTCAGTTTTAGCATATTATTTTTTAATAGGTAATCCTTTTGCAAGTTAGGATCTATATTCTTCTTCTTATATAATTGTTGATAGAATTTTTCTATTATAAATTTAACTTCTGAAGATTTATGCTTCCCAATTCCATTTTCATCTATCAAACTGCTTATAAAGTTCCTCTGTCATTCTTTTTTTCAGTCTGTGTGCTAACCATCTTCCAGGTTTATTTGCATTTTTGAAATAATTCTGTTTAATTAGTTTTAATTTTTTCTCAATTTCTTCCATTTGTATAATTCTAATCTCATGTTGAAGTCTTTGTATTTTAGCATTTAATTCTTCTCTAGATGGATTCTCTTGGAACTCCTGCTCCTTCTTCTTCATTTTTAAGATTAGTTCTTTGATACGTTGATTATCCCTCTCTTTTTTCCTTGCTGAAAATTTCATCATAATTCCTCTAAAATATGCTTTGCTTGTATCCCAGATAATTTGTGGTCTTATTTCTGGGTGATTATTTATTTTAAGAAACCAACTCATTTCTTTTCTTTCATATCAGCAATGTTCCAGAACCCTTTCCTTTGAGATTTATTAAATTTTAAACTAATTGGATTATGATCCGCAAAGGTGCTTGGTAATATTTCTGCTTTGAATATATCTGTCATTGCTGTAATCCAACACATATCTATTCTGGACCATACTTTATGATGTGTTAAAAAGTGAGCATATTACTGTTTTCCTGGATTCTGAACTCTCCATGTGTCAATCAGATTAAGTTCTTCTACCAATCATAAAAAAGATTTAGGTAAACTTTCTTTTTCCTCTTACTTGATCTATCTAAATTCATGTCAAACGTTGAATTAAAATCACCCAGCAAAATCAGATCATATTCATTCAAATGAGCCAATTTTCTATGTAATTTTTCATAAAATTTTTCACGTGAGTCATTTGGAGCATATATACTTACCACTAATAATTTCTTTTCCAGATATGTAATTTCTACTCTCAATATTCTGCTGTCTTCATCTACTTAAATCAATTTTGGATTCAACCAAGGTTTAATATATAAGGCTAAGCCTTTTTCTTCTTTTTTGTTTCTGCTGTATAAAAAAGTTTGCCTAATTTCTTATTTTGTAGAAGTTTCCAATCTTCCATCGCCCAAGCCAGCCTCATGCATTGCTTTCTCCATCTCAAGCGTCTCCCCCCACCGAGCAACCAGGACCCGCAGCTCAGCTGTATTATCCTCCTCATCCAAGGAAGAACCTGGTGCGAGATGGGGGGGCGCTTTGGGGCCTTCCCCCAGATTTCTTGTTTCTCTTAGGCATACTTACGATTGAACAACTGGGGGGGGGCACTGCTAACTAACCTATCACCCCTACAATACTTACAATTACTATTAAAGTACTCTAATGTTCTCCTTCCACCTGTCCCTATTTAATTATCTATTTCTTATTTCACTTTTTTAAAAAAATTATATTTAATCACAACTTATTAAAAAAAATTTAAATTTTATCCCCCTTTTTATTTATTCAACTTTTTTTTTAAATTTTAATTATGCAAAGGACACAGCAACGATTATCCAAATCTAGGTCTCCCATCCAAACCAGGACCACAGCTGACCCTGCTTAGCTTCATTTATGGTTGAGCGGCAACACCACTCAGCCACCAGGCCTCATAGCCAAGTGCAAAGGACATAGCAAAACTGCTAACCCATTCTAGGTCACCCATCTACTTTTGGACCATAGCTGACCCTGCTTAGCTTCACTCAACACTGAGCATCAACACTGCTCAGCCACCAGCCCACACTGCCAAGTGTGCAAAGGAATATACAGAAAAACGCTGGAGAGGATAAATGCCCAGCACCACCCACAAGCCCCAATCACAGGCAGGAGGGTGCGCAGGGATGAAAGCGCTCAGTGCCCTTGCCGGCAGGCGCAACAAGCAGCCGGCAAGGAGCCCAGGCAGGGCGCTCCAGTGACCCCAATGAAAGCAGGCACCAGCCGCAGCCACACGCTCCTACGGGGCGCCTGCAATGAAGCAGGCGGCCTGTTCCGGGCAGGCACCCCACACAAACGGCAGGGCGGAGGGCAAGCTCAGGCATGGACCTGCCAAAGCAGAGATGCCAGGCACCCCAGCGCTGGCTGCCCAAACCACCCGTGGGAGGTGGGGGGGAGGTCAGGCACTCAGCAGCTCCCGCTGAGTGCAGCTGGTAGCTGCATGCGTCTGCCTCTCAGCCCGCGAGCAGGGAGCCTGAGTCCACCCTCGCACTAGCCCCAGGCGCACCAACCCCACCAGAGGCAGGGGAGCACCAGCTGCGCACACGTAGCCAAAGAGGGGCGCAGCCAAACTGCAGCCCCTGCAAGGAAAGCCCCCCGCAGCCCAGCCAAGAAGCCCAACCTGGGCACCACCACCAACAGCTCACTGCCCCAGGTGAGCTAACAGAAGGCAGGCGGGTGGGCAGGTGCCCACAGCTGAATCCGCTGGGCTCGGGGACACAGCAACGTGGCCTGTGTTGGGGAGTAGTGCAAAGGAGGTCCTCCTCTGATCGCTGCCTGGTCCCGACTGCTCGGGCTTCTCCGAGCAGCCTGCACATGGCCTCACACCAATTAGCCCCCAGCCAATCAGCTGCGAGGCTGGCCCCTCCTGTGCCTCCTACGGGGGCAGGGCAAACGCCGGTGGCGCACTAATTCACATGCCATGGGAATAAGTTGAACACTTAAGTTGAACTCCATGGGGAAGGGGGAAAAAAGACAATATTCTCGAGTGAAGTCTTGGGCACTGAAAGGTTTAAATATTTTCTCTCATTTCTTTTCTGCTCAAATTTTCCCCTTCCAAACTTGCACCCCTGTTTTGCCACTCTTCCTCCAAAATCTCTGCACAACCTACTTTTGAGGTAGAAAACACAAAATTGAGGATATGGGATTTGCGTTTGCAGGTAGCATGTAATTAACTCTATTGCAAGTATAGCACTTGCAAGTATAGAACTTTAAAAAAAACAAAACCTTTGTCTATAAAATATAACTTGGAGAGGAGACACACAGAGTTCACTCTATCTTGTCTTATTTGCAACAATATAGTTGCCTTTCCTCTGAGCTTAGTTAGGGCCCAATCCTATCCAACCTTTCAGCTGGATGCAGGTCAGACACAGAGGATAGTACGCCAGAGGATAGAGGTGGTATGCTAGGGGGAGCAGATCTGTTGCTACGACTGTGCTCAGTGCGCTGAAGGGAGGATTTCCAGCCAGCTGGGTAAGTGAAGAAGGTAATGCTCCATCCAATCGGTGTTCCAGAAGTTGGTGGAAATGAGCTGCTCAAAGATCTTCCAGCCCAATCTTTTCTTTCCCAGCACTAAGAGGAACTGTGGCGTCCAGGAACTTTTGTCCCCTTCCCCCTTGGAATGTCTCAGGTCCCGCGATGGGGCTTCTCATGTTTGCACCAGCTATTTTGCTGGCACAGATGTGAGAACCTTCATGCCAAGCTATTAGGTCGGACATAGAGGATGGAATCTGGCAGAGGAGGCCTCAGAGAACTTTATGCCTTGAAGAACAGGCCGATGGCCAAGATGGAAGAAACAGTCAACGTGACTGGTCCTGACATATCATGAGAGCTTTATTGTAGCATCCTGGTGAACTGAATGAGCTAAGAATCTGGATTTGCCTGCGGAGATTCTCCATTTACGTAAGACATTCGCTCTCTGCCTTAGCTGCAAGTGGGCATACTAATAATTATTGAAACAACAGCACAATCCCATGCATGTATATGCAAAAGTACCATTAAGCTCAATGTGATGTGCCTCCAGGGAAGTGTTTATAGGATATCAATATGTTCCATTGAATTCAGTGGGACTTATTTCTGAGTAGTCATGCACAGGGTGTTGTGAGAGCAGCAGTTCACAAACATTTTGGTTTCTGGAACCGTTTACACTCCTAAAAGGAGTCTCTGCATGTGTAGTGTCTCGGGTAGCCCCTGAGCACTTGTGCATTTACAGAGTGCTGCAGCACCAAATGCCTTGCAGACATTAGAAAAGGTTTCTCAATGTAATCATCTTCCTGGTAATTATCTAAATTATTGCCTTCCGTTAGAGAACTCCCAGGGATAATCTGAAGCTACTTGCAACATTCATAACAAAAACAGTAGACTGTACCTCGGGAGCTGAGGATAAAATGTTCATTTAAGCTTTTGAAAAGCCAGCTGCATGAGGCAGGTGTAGGGTATTCACTGCATACAGCCAGGTGTCTGTCGCTTGAGTATGAAGACCTCATGTGAGAAACATGGCAGTGGAGATTCGCTCAGCCCCTCTACGGTCATTTCTGCTCGTGACTGATAATTGTGTTCATGGTGCCTCGTGTGTGGAAGTCACTGGAAATTGGTAGAATGCTGTGGGGGTGAGGTTCAGACATGCTGCTGTTCAGATGGTCAACAGTGCTGCTGCTACTGCTGCAGCTGCCTTACGGTGTCATCAACCACTGCCACTCCAGGGGGGGTTGGCAGAAGAGCAGCTATCAGTCTCCAGACATAACTATTGCTGTCTTTGCCTCTCTCGCAATTGTTGATCAGAAAGATCTCTCTTTTAAAGAAACTCCAGATGTGTCTTCCCTGGAAGGAAAGTAAGTTGGGTTGTGGTTGGGAGTAAAATTCAGTGTTGTAAATATAGAAAAATTACTCAGGATTACGTACTTTGGGACTGTTTGGTTATGTGAGCTGCAGCTGGTGCTCTAAAGTGGTTTTGCTAGTGGGTGTGCTTTTAAAGACACATGGAACAAGAACACACATGGAGGAAAGCTAATAGGCATGCAGGTTCGAGTGTGGTGGTCAATGGCACAATTGAGTGGAATGACACACAAGAGCTCTGGGGCACAATGGTGACAGTGTAACAATAGATCACTTTTATTGTGGGGTTAATAATGCAACAGCAAAAATGTGCAGTCAAAATACAAAGCAATACAGTGTATCGGATATTTTCAACCTTTTTCAGCTCATGGCACACTGTCAGGGGTGTAAAATTGAAAAGACTCACCATGGGTTCTTGGACAAGGCACACCCAGTTGCCAGTTAGAGTGCCCACATCCCCCAGGGGCCTAATAAATGACCTTCCCCAAATGTCCATGGCACACATGCAGACCGTGCATGGCACACCAATGTGCCACTCATAGGGGTTGAAAATTGCTGCAGTGTATTCACTACTCACTCATACAACTCGGCATAATCTTAAGCAGTTGCGAGGGCTGCAATCCCATAAACACTTACCACATGTTCATATCATATGTTGAATGCTTAGGGGCTGATCTCAGGCCTCCCCCTTAAAAGATTCCAACCTAGACAAGAGTCCTGGACTCAGACATGTCAAGGAGAACATGATGGAGGTGCTAATGGTGTCATCAACTTGGCTGCAAATGTGAGAAGAAGCTAGAGAGGCTTAGCGAGTCCCTGGCCAGGCTTGCCAAAGGTGATCTATCTGTACCTGTTACAGGAGTTTGAAGAGTTGCAGGAATCATGGGGCTAGTTTGCCAAGACTACTGGCCCAGTGTGATCCCGGCCTTGTGCTGATGGCACTTGCAATCCTTCAGCACAAGGCTTGGGCTGCAGCGGTGCACAGGCCACCAGCACAAATGACTGGAGCCCCTGAACACAGAAGGAGTGCAGATCCCATTCCAGAGCAGGTGGGTCAGCAAAGGAGGTGCTCCCAGGAATGGTCAGGCTGGGAGGCATGTCGAGGGTGAGCCTCAGTGACAGTGATGGTGCCAGGATGCTAAGCCCCCCAGACTGGATCAAATGCAGTTGCTTGGATCTACTCAGATCTATGTCAGCAGCAAAGCTGGTTTCTTAAAAGCCAGAGAAGTTTAAAATGTAGAAGGAAATAGATCAAAAGAGGCAAAATGGATACTTGATAAGAGAGGCGCACAGTCCAATCCAATCCCCTGCCACTCTAAAAGGTGGAGGTGCAAACTGCATGCTCTGGGGGGAGCTGCAGGTTTCTGGTGGTGCACACACACGGTCACCAGCCATTCACGCTGGTGGATCCATTGCATGCACTGTAACTGCTTCTATAGTGGAGAGGATTCCAGTGATGGAACACTTGCTCCATCAACAGAAGGTGCCCATAGGATTAGGCCTAGTGTTGCATGGCTATTCACATTGACCTGGAAGTAAGCTCCATTGAACACAATGAGGAGACATGCATACTGTGGCAAAGTAAAGAATAATACTCACCCACCTCACCCCAGCACTGTCTGTTCGAGTGGCTGCCTGCTGGTGTTCTTTTTGCATCTTCTTAGATTGTGAGCCCTTTTGGGAAAGGGAGCCATTTAGTTATTTGATTTTTCTCTGTAAACCGCTTTGTGAACTTTTAGTTGAAAAGCAGTATATAAATACTGTTAATAATAATAATAATAATAATAATAATATAATAATAGAATCTTAGAGCTGGAAAGGACCTAAAGGGTCATCTAGTCCAAACCCCTGCCTGGAAGCAGGAAATCCTCTTAGAGCATCTTCAAAATAAAACAAAACCAGTTTTTAATGAAGCAATCCCTGCACTATGAGGGGATCTGTTTGTCACTTTCTACCCTTGAAGGTCATCAAGGCATGATATGAGCAAAGGGCTCTTCCATGACAGAAACAAAACGCGCTACCTCTCAAGCCAGCCTTCCCTTCTCAGGAGTTGGGGAACTGAGGCTCCACTTTCCTCATTGGCTTGTTCCAGGAGAAGAAAATGTCATCCTGTTCAACCACCCATAGACTATGGGAAGATGAGTGGACACATCCAGCAGGCCAGGTGACCAGATCCCTTCTGACTTCTGTTCAGAAGGAACTAGTGTGATAGGGTTATATTATTTTCCATCTCTTTTTCTTGTTGGGCCTTCAAAAGATGTAACCAGGAATTCCTTGCCTGTAACTGGGCATAGCGAGAGATAGAAATGAAAGCAGAGCTGCATGTGGGCCATCAACCTGTTTTTAAGCACAAGTAAGGGCTATGCAAAGAGCATGAAGCATTCCCATTCACCATATTGAATATGAACCAGAGCCTAAGACTACATGATTGTCTCATTTCAGCGTAATTCCCAAGTACTTCCATTGTTTCTTTGCCATGAAGTTTTCCAGGTTCGAAATCGAGAAAGATGTCAACCTCTTGACTAACAAGACAATGAATTTTTTATGGATTGAAAACGCTAACAATGCCAGGGGGGCCTGTTCTAGAACTATGCGTCTCCTTTTCACAGGTCAGGGGCATCCCCTTAATTACGTCTGCAGCAAGGAAAAGGAACTCATTGTCGTCATTGGGGGGCTCATTCCTCAAAATTTGAAACTGATGCCTCACATCTTAAATATCTACAGGATCCCACAGGTATGTTTGTTCCCTAATCTAGAGAGAGGTTCAGACACTAGGATTGCTTGGAGAGCAGACAATCTGGGCTACAACAAGCGAAGACAGAAGACACTTCTCTGTCCATTTAGCACAAAGTTGGAATCAAATGTTAATCAAGTGTTGTGTGAGAATGTCATAACCTGATTAAGTTTTTAGAAAACCACTTTAAGGAGGGAATAAATTGTACTGAATTAGCAGCAAATCTATGTGGGAAAAATATTTTCTCCAATACCCTACCTTGAGGAGGCCTCCATGAAAGCCCCACATTGCAGGATGTAGTGCATAATCCAATGACAGCTGAATCAAAACTGGAAAGTTGGACAGGATTGGGTCCTGAGAGCTCAAGCCTATGCCTGTCTACTCAGAAGTAAGTCCCATGATAGTCAATGACACTTGCTCCCAGGAAAGTGTGGAAAGGATTGTAGGCTGAATGACTAATCCTAATCCTCTTGGTTATCCTGCCCAAAACACTACACCCAAAATTGAGACATCCACATTTTCCATACAGGATAAAGTACAAAAAGATCTACTGTATAACCTGCCAGGCATGTGAGAGAGGACCTTTTTATTTAGGAATAATGGGAGATGTTTGTCTGCACTAAAAAGTTCATTGCCTTTCTCCTTAGCTCAGTTATGGCTTCTTTGACTCTTCACTGAGTGACAGAACTCAGTTCCCTTCTCTGTACCAGATGGTTCCAAATGCAAGATCTCAGTACACTGGGATTGTTTGACTGATTAGACATTTCAAATGGAACTGGATTGGCCTCCTCGTTTCAGACAATGACACTGGAGAAACATTTCTGAGGACTCTCATTCCCAGGCTCCTCCAAAACAACTTTTGTGTGGCTTTTACAGAATTTCTTTCAGCACCAAAGTCGTTTTTGGAAGAGAACAAACCCTTTTATGACCGTTTAGAAGGAGTAAGATCTATTGTCTCTATGTCCAGGAGCAACGTGATTGTTGTTCATGGAGATTCACGATCTATGGAGAGTTTGCGATTGGTTCTAGCAGTATATGAAAATGCAAAGCAAGACCCAACAGAGAAAGTTTGGATCATGACATCTCAGTGGGATTTTGCAACTGTATTAAACCCGGTTCTATTCACACCCAAATCCTTCAATGGTACCTTGTCCTTCACACCCCACACAAAGGACGTGCCTCGATATCAAGACTTCCTTAATGCAATAAATCCACATCAGCCTGTGTTTTCTTTCTTATATAACTTTTGGTCAATTGCATTTCGGTGTTCACTCCCCATGTTCAACAGGTATCTACCAAACACAGGGAACTGCACTGGGGAGGAGAAGCTAAGCAGTCTCCCCAGTTCCATATTTGAAATGAAAATGTCTGGTGAGAGCTACAGTATCTACAATGCTGCTCATGCTGTAGTACATGTTCTACATTCCATGTACTCTTCAATATTCAAGCTTAAATTAAAGGGAACTGGAGGCACAGGGGATGTTTGGGCTGTTCAGCCGTGGCAGGTAGGATTTTCCTGTAAGCCTTTAATATGTACGGTCACCCCTGCATTCCCATGGATGGACTTGGATCCACTCTTGCAATGCTACTGGATTGAGCGCGAAGTGAGACAATATTTTCACTTTAGTTTGTCTAAGCCTGAAGCCATTTGGAAAGGGACTTAATTTAGAGGAGCAATAGATTGAAGGATTACTATTGGGGTTATTAAATGAATTGTGAATTCTGGTGGAAATGGGGACTGGGAAAAGGAGGAGGGGGTGAGAATAAATATGAGAAAGTTTAAGTATGTAAAGTTTATAATCATCACACAGAAAAAAATGTTCTTGTGGGTTTTGCTTGTATGCAGTCTTTCAGGAAATGTTCACAGTATTTATTTTCTGGCCCTGATTATTATTCATTTCATATCATGACTACTACTGAAAATAATTTTCTCATAAACAGGGGGAGGTGTCAAAAATGTATGGGCCCCAGGTGTCCAATGACCTAGCCATGCGCCTGCATGTATAATCACAGTCTCTTCAGTGCCAGAAGGTCAAGGTCGCAGATTCCAGTGATTTCAAAAGAACTTCTACTCAACTGTTTACCCCTGAGTATTCTTTTTCTTTTTCTCCAATCAGCTTCACCACTTTCTGAGAAACATTCACTTCAACAATAGTGCGGGCGAAGAAATATTCTTTGATAAAAATGGGGAACTGGCCACAGGTTTTGATATTGTCAACACCATCACATTCCACAATCTGTCTTTCCATAGAATCAGGGTGGGAAAGGTGGACCCCTGGGCTCCTGAAGGAGAAGAGTTTGCCGTTAATAGAAGCGCCATTTTGTGGAATCAGAAGTTTGAGCAGGTGGGAAGGATCTTGTATGTATTTCCTGAGGTATAGTTCCATAATTGCAGAAGAACATGGAAGTACTCTTCAGCAGATGTCTGGGAATTCATATTCCTGTGCATGCTGCACTTACTCTGAAGTAAGCCCTACGGCATTCACTGGGATTTACTCTGGATCTGTCAGACTTCTGTGGTTATCATAACAGTGATGCAAGAATAACACAGACAAATGGGGCAGGCTTGTTGTAATGCTCGTGCTTGTAGAATAGGATGAATAACCATGGATAATACATGCAAAGCTCATGCATGCCCAGGCATATGATATCTATGCTCTTTTGTCTTTGTGTTTATCCATATCTTCCTATGAATTGTGAGGCTGAATTGAATATGGTGAAGTGGTGGTACATACGGGAAGTAACCATGGAAGGAAAACATCTGGATTCATATATAGAACAATATTGTAAAGACACTTATTGGTTCTGCAGCCTTCCTATGTAAACCACCTTGAGTAATATCTGGCAAGAAACATATATAAATATACAAGTAAATCAATCAGAATATGAGGTCAGAGGATCACATGTCGTAAATAGATGTTTACAGAAATGTCACTTATATGTCATTACTGTATTCTTGTGCAAACCAAACCAAACCAAAACAAACATCACAGCAATGAGAAAACAGTTGATTTCCGTATTAAACCACTTTCCTTTGGGTTTTTTGAAGATGCTGCCCCAATTGACATGCACTGAGAGCTGCCATCCTGGACAGACAAAGGTGGTACGCCAGGGGGAGCAGATCTGTTGCTATGACTGTGCTCAGTGCTCTGAAGGGAGGATTTCCATCCAGCTGGGTAAGTGAAGAAGGTGATGCTCCATCCAATCGGTGTTCCAGAAGTTTGTGGAAATGAGCTGCTCAAAGGTCTTCCAGCCCAATCTTTTCTTTCCCAGCACTCAGAGGAACTGTGGCGTCCAGGAACTTTTGTCCCCTTCCCCCGAGAAATGTCTCAGGTCCCGCTATGGGGCTTCTCATGTTTGCACCAGCTATTTTGCTGACACCGATGTGAGAACCTTCATGTCAAGCTATTAGGTCGGACACAGAGGATAGGGTCTGGCGGAGGAGGCCTCTGCCACTCCCACTCCCCTCCCACCCCATCTCTTCCCCCTTCCCCCTTTCCCCGCTCAGAACGCCATCCCAAAACCAAAGGTCCATACCACTGCCTGGTGGTCCCACTTATCTCCACGCAGTCACATGGCATTCTTCATCCAGAACTACCTACTCCAAGGGTGCCATAAATGTGCTTTACGACATGTTTACAACACCCAGTGCCAGCACTGGAGCTTAGCACCGGTGCTAGGAACCTTTAGGATTGGACCCTTAGGGCCCAATCTTCAATTCATCATACTGATGCAGTCAGTAAAGCAACAGTTCAGCAGAACGTATGGCCCAGACCTATGGGACTGTTATGACAGTGGGGCAGGTGTCTACTGTTGTCAAAGGCCCAGTGATGGCGTGAAGCTGGTGCCACCACTGGGCCAAACCAAGCATCTCCTTCAAAGCAGCTGCAGATCTGGAACCACATTGCTGCAGATGCCGGTAAGTCAGAAGTGGAGCTTGTTGTGGATGAGGAGAGATCAGGCCAGGGAAGAGAGGAGCTGGATCCTGGTGGCATCCTGGGGCATTTAGTGGGCCGCTGTGAGATACAGGAAGCTGGACTAGATGGGCCTATGGCCTGATCCAGTGGGGCTGTTCTTATGTTCTTATCAACATGCACCAGGCTCTAATCCTTGAAACTTGCCTCAGAATTATCACTGACTCTTCTCGGAAGTGCATCAGCAAAATGGAGGAGGAGACCTACAAGTGAATGGGCAGCCTATACACAACTCTGCTGGCTGACTGTTCTCCCCCCATGACAGCACACACTTCCTAGGCACAGCTGACCTTTGGGTAAAGCCTGATGCCAGATTTATTGAGGGTTGACATTCAAAGGATACCTGGATGTATTACGTACATGGATGGATGCAAAGAAACATTTGAGTGAGTGATTTCTTTTGAATGTGTTAATTAGCAGACTTCATACTACGATTCAACTGCACTGTTGCCAGACAGGCTGAGTTGACACAAATACACTTTGAACTGTTGAATCCCTGCATGTTTCTTCTAGATGCAGAACACTGCAGTGACTGCCCAGAGGACCAGCATCCAAGCAGGAACCAGGATCACTGTATGCCCAAAGCCATCACTTTTTTGTCCTATGAAGAGCCCTTGGGAATCGTTCTGGCTTCTTCTGCTCTGCTGCTCTCCACCATCACACTTGTGCTCGTGTGGAGCTTCATTCAGCACAGGAACACCCCCATTGTCAAAGCCAACAACTGGAACATCACCTGTGCCCTGCTGTTCTCCCTGCTGTGTTGCTTCCTCTGCACATTTCTTTTCATTGGCCAGCCCAGAAAGGAATCCTGCATACTCCGGCAGACCTTGTTTGCCATCACCTTCACTGGGGCAGTTTCTTCAGTGTTGGCCAAAACCCTCACTGTGGTCCTGGCCTTCATGGCCACCAGACCAGCCAACAGGATGAGGAAATGGTTAGGGAAGAGATTGGCCATGTCCGTCATCGTGGTGTGTTGTCTGATTCAAACTGGCTTCTGTGCAATGTGGCTGGCGGTGTGTCCCCCCTTCCCAGAGTTTGAGGCTCACTCCCTGATAGGTCAGATCATAGTGCAGTGCAACGAAGGCTCAGTCTTCATGTTCTCCGCTGTTCTGGGCTACATGGGATTTCTGGCCCTTGTCAGTTTTTTGGTGGCTTTTTTGGCCAGAAGACTGCCTGATTCGTTCAATGAGGCCAAGCTGATCACCTTCAGTATGTTAGTCTTTTGCAGTGCTTGGGTGTCCTTTGTGCCAACCTACCTGAGCACCAAGGGGAAGTACATGGTGGCTGTGGAGGTCTTCTCCATCTTGGTCTCTAGTGCTGGATTGTTGGGTTTCATCTTTCTCCCCAAATTCTTCATTATTGTGTTGAGGCCCCAGCTGAACACCAAGGAGAACTTAGTAAGGAAAAAGAACTTTGTTACCTGACTGAATTGCTTGAGTACCTTCATCCGTAGCATTGTGCATGAGCCACTTGAGATACATCCATTGTTTTATAGTAACTCATGTGACTTCCTTCTATATTCCCAACTGTTCCTCTTGGACATAATCCTAGGATTCATTTCAACTTTCACCAATCTGACATTTCAGGGTCAATCTAATTTCTCGTTCTTCCCTTCTCCTCCAAAGTGCAATCATCTACTTTAGTAATCCTAAGCTGTTTGTAACTGCTCAAAAAATAATAAATTATGATGGTGAACGGCATCTTTAAATTGATTGATTGACAGCCTTCATGTTCTCCAGCATCAAGGGGAAATACATGGTGGTCATGGAGGTCTTCTCCATCTTGGTCTCTTGTGCTGGATTGTTGGGTTTCATCTTTCTCCCCAAATTCTACATTATTGTGATGAAATCTGAGCTGAACACCAGGGAGCAGATTATAAGGAAAAATATATTTGGTACCTGACTGGCCTTCAATTTTCTTTTCATACTTCTCCTCCCTTTCAAGTTTGTACCTTGCAATTTTGTGCAATACTAACTTGTATTATATTTGTATTGCATTTAGCAGGTTGAAACCAGTGAGATTAGATAATAAATGAGGGTGAATTGACTCATTTTCCTCCCAGGTGCAGTAAAATGTGTTCACTGTTGATCCCTTCAGGAGATGAGACTTAGATATGCTTCTGTCACGCATCTGACTTGACAACAGTGAAAGAGATTTCTATCCAGTAATGCAGGATGTTGAGGTGGTGCAACATTTGTGCCATCCCAATTTCACTTATGGCAGTGGATAGCTAAATGGCACCCATTTAGGACCAGGGATGAGCGATCACGGGCCCTCAGCTCCCAAATGAAGGTGTCTTGATGAGCTCACTCCATAAAAGTTCTCACAGGATTCTAGGGGAAGAACAGGTCTAGAATTTGGGTCATAGGAAACCTGATGTATTTCCTGTGACATTGAGCTCCAGGTGACATTGGTTCATTCCTTCCCAGTCTGAAATGTGATGTTTTAGTTGACCAACAGCCTCAAAATCTCCATTTAAATTTTAACCATCCATTAAAATTTTTTTTTTCTTTCACATTTTTACAGCTGCCTTCCTCCATGGAGCTCAGGGTGGGGTACATAGTTTCTTCCAGGGATGGGAACTCGAGTAAGTTACTCAATTCTGAGTCACAAAAATCAGCATTTTTCACTGACTCATGTACACTCAAGTCACGCACATGGAAGATTCCACAAAACACTTGAGTCAAGGGCCCCTTAACTCGGCACTCATCCCTATGCATGCAGACTCAGGTCTGACTGGGTATGCTTGCTTACTGTTTTAGCGGCATGAAAAAACCTTGTGGGGCCATCATTCAAGCTGAGCGAGCAGCAGGGAAGTTCCAGCCAGGAGGCAGGGAAGGGTTAATATTAGATTTTGCGTTCGAGCAGGAGGTGGGGAGGTGGGAATGGGCTCTCTTGCCCATCTAAGAACATAAACATATAAGAACAGCCCCACTGGATCAGGGCCATAGGCCCATTTAGTCCAGCTTCCTGTATCCCACAGCGGCCCAGGGAGCACACCAGATAACAAGAAAACTGCATCCTGGTGCCCTCCCTTGCATCTGGCATTCTGACATAGCCCATTTCTAAAATCAGGACATTGCACATACACATCATGGCTTGTAACCCATAATGGATTTTTCCTCCAGAAACTTGTCCAATCCCCTTTTAAAGGCATCCAGGCCAGATGCCATCACCACATCCTGTGGCAAGGAGTTCCACAGACCAACCACACGCTGAGTAAAGAAATATTTTCTTTTGTCTGTCCTAACCCTCCCAACACTCAATTTTAGTGGATGTCCCCTGGTTCTGGTGTTATGTGAGAGTGTAAAGAGCATCTCCCTATCCACTCTGTCCATCCCCTGCATAATTTTGTATGTCTCAATCATGTCCCCCCTCAGGTGTCTCTTTTCTAGGCTGAAGAGGCCCAAATGCCTTAGCCTTTCTTCATAAGGAAGGTGCCCCAGACCCGTAATCAACTTAGTCGCTCTCTTTTGCACCTTTTCCATTTCCACTATGTCTTTTTTGAGATGCGGCGACCAGAACTGGACACAATACTCCAGGTGTGGCCTTACCATCGATTTGTACAACGGCATTATAATATTAGCCATTTTGTTCTCAATACGCTTCCTAATTATCCCAAGCATAGAATTGGCCTTCTTCACTGCCGCCGCACATTGGGTCGACACTTTCATCGACCTGTCCACCATCACCCCAAGATCTCTCTCCTGATCTGTCACAGACAGCTCAGAACCCATCAGCCTATATCTAAAGTTTTGATTTTTTGCCCCAATGTGCATGACTTTACACTTACTGACATTGAAGCGCATCTGCCATTTTGCTGCCCATTCTGCCAGTCTGGAGAGATCTTTCTGGAGCTCCTCACAATCACTTCTGGTCTTCACCACTCAGAAAAGTTTGGTGTTGTCTGCAAACTTAGCCACCTCACTGCTCACCCCTGTCTCCAGGTCATTTATGAAGAGGTTGAAAAGCACCGGTCGCAGGACAGATCCTTGGGGCACACAGCTTTTCACCTCTCTCCATTGTGAAAATTGCCCATTGACACCCACTCTCTGCTTCCTGGCCTCCAACCAGTTCTCAGTCCATGAGAGGACCTGTCCTCTAATTCCCTGATTGTGGAGTTTTTTCAATAGCCTTTGGTGAGGGACCATGTTGAACGCCTTCTGAAAGTCCAGATAGATAATGTCCATGGGTTCTCCCACATCCACATGCCTGTTGACCTTTTCAAAGAATTCTATAAGGTTCGTGAGGCAAGACTTACCCTTACAGAAGCCATGCTGACTCTCCCTCAGCAAGGCCTGTTCGTCAAGGCCTCCCTCAGCAAGGCCTGTTGTGAATGAGAGATACCAGCCTCCATCATTCACTGAGTGCTAAATACTGGCAGAACTCACATGAAACCTCCACCTGAGATCAAGGAGAGCCCAAATGAGTATGCAGAATGGAGTTCCTTTGTGCCAGTATTAAAATGCAGTGTGGGGGGATTTTTGCAGGAGCTTGCCCAGGGCTTTGTGGGCTCTGTTGAATCACTCTGGCTGCAGCAGAGTTTGGGATTTAAATTAAACAAATGCACACATTCAAATATATTATCTATAAACATTTGGTTTCATTTATTCTCTGCTCTTTCTCCAGAAAGTTTAGACCTAACATCTCAGCTCTGTTCCCTTGACCAAATGGAAATCCTCAACATGGAAAGGGAAGGCCAGGATTGTGCCTACAGGCCTCACCTCCACCCATTCATTAGTTCTTCAGCACAAAGCCAACATATGTTCGGTTGGGGGGAACAAGGCTATAATTGCACAGAAGCTTCCCCATCCAGGCCGTGTGCAGCTCAGACCTGCAGCATCTACAACAAAACTACATTATGGGCCTGGGATAGAAATGGCTCACCTGTAGACACCTTTTGCTTTAGACACTTTGGCTGCCCAAGCAACAGAAGCATGGAAAGCTTCTCCAGAAAAGGAAGGGACTTTTCCCTCCAGGGATTCTATCTGTGGACCCATGGAACTCTCCTGTGACCCTATTGCCACATTTCAGCTACATGGATGTGCAGAAGAAGCACATTCAAGATTACCTGTCAAAGCTGAGCTGCGGGTCATCATCAAGTCATCCCTACTGAGGTCAAGCTAATGGTCAGTAAAGACCATCAATCCTTAGGCAAAGTTCCAGCCTGAGTGAGAAAGGCATCTTCCTGTTGAGAAGAACCAGTGACCAGCCAGGGTGTGCAAAGCACTGAAGCATCTGATACTGCTTCACTGCCCATGGAGATGCTCCAATCTGTAGTCTCACAGATTTCCCTCCATCACCCTCTGCCACCTCCTTCACCTCTGCCTTTCAGCCAAAGACAGCCTCTGTTCAACTGTGTTTTACAATTGTTTGCTTAAGACTTTCCCAGGCCAATATGCAGGCTGCAAGTGCCAGCATCAAATGTCATAGTCCAGCGGCTCCCCACTGACCAGCCTTCCTTTTCTGCTAGGTCACCTGAATAGGGCACCTACTATACATTTCACCTCTGCCCTCTTTAGGGTTTCCACTATGTGGTTAGGTATACTTCCAAATATCTGGGCCCATAGCTACCTCTCTCCATGCTAGTGGCTCTATATTTGTTTGTTTTGTTTGTTTTTTGAAAGGATTTTTTCAAACTCTGCTTTTCAACCACTTTGGTACCCAGAGCATCTCCCAGTCAAAGTAACATTGCTGTAAAACCAGTAAGATAGTTCCAAAAAACTAGGAAGCAGAGGATTACAAATGAAATCATTTATTGACTCAACAAGGTCCAAGAATTTAATGCGGTTCATTAAAATCTCGGGCAATTACATCTGAAAGGAAAATTACATGGGTGCCTGATGTTCTGTAATGGGGCATCCCCATTGAAAATCTCCGCTTTCGCCCCAGAGCCACTAAGAGGATTTTATCAGGGATTCAAAATTTCTTTGGAGCCTCTTCAAATGTGAGTTTGGCTCCCAGGCCCCCTTTTGAACCTGGGTCCAGATTTGGTGGACCCCTGCATGCTTCTCTCAGAGGACCTGACTCACCTTGCCACAGATACTCCCAGCAAGGCAGCTACCTGAATATAGGTTCCTAAGACTGCAGATGGTCCTTGTACATTTCCTTGGCCACCACACCACTGTTAGAGCTGTGCTATAGGCAGCCATCAAATGCAGCCAGGAGCCAGGAACCAAGGACCACAGGAGACAATCCTTGTCCAAGCAAAGTCCCAGCCTGATCAGGAAGCCATTGAGGAGGACAATGGAAGCCTTCCTGTGGAGGACAGCCAATGGCCATCCTGTGTGGGATTGCTTGGGAACATATCATTGCCTAGGACAGTGTTTCTCAAACTGTGGATCGGGACCCATTAGATGCTCACAATCCAATTTCAGGTGGGTCCCCATTCATTTCAATATTTTATTTCTAATATATTAGATTTGATGCTACCATGGTATGTGACTGCATTTGAGAAATGTTACAGATCTGTACCTTGAACAGGCTACGATATATATGCTTTTAACAATATAGTAAATGGGACTTACTCCTGGATAAGTGTGGGTAGGATTGCAGCCTAGGATTGTTGAAAATTGCCCTGCTTGAGGACATCAATTCCAGTCATGACATCACTTCTGGTGGGTCCTGACAAATTCTCATTCTAAAAAGTGGGTCCCAGTGCTAAAAGTTTGAGAACCACTGGCCTAGGAAGATGATCCAACCGGTACCACTGTCAGCTCACCACACAAGGCACCTGCACATTGCTGGCTCTCACCCTGGCAGTTCCAGCTGATCACAATATCCTCATCAACTATTTATCATGTGATGATAAATAATTATTCCTGAATCATCTTTCTTCAATAAGCAAGCAAATAAATAAACCTCTCCTTCCCATTATTAGACCAGCACTGCAGCTTTCCCTCACAGGATCAGTGACCCAGTTATGCCAAAGGGGCTCCTTACGTGACAGATTGGGGGTTCAAGAGGGCCACAAATGGCCCCCAGGCAAGGATTTGGGCACCTCTGATCTAAATTGTATCCCACCCATCCTTGGTGTGTAAAACTACTCAGAAAGCTAAGCTAGCTGAGAGAAAGAAACTGGCCCAAAGTCCCCTAGCTGAGCAAGAATTGGAATCTAAGACTCCAGTCCTCATAAATCCTTGGCTTAGGTTTCCTTTGCTACATCAGAACGCAGCTCTGCTGTCATTAGTGCTCATACTGTGGCAAGCACAGTGAACTGCAGATTTTAGCATCCTCTGGGATTTCCAGATAACTGTGAAAGAGTAGGGCAGACTGATCCTAAGCTTCCCAGCGCTACAGGCTACAGCGGCGCTGAAATGGCCACCACCGTATCCTGCAGGGCCAAGGAAGCCACTGGAGGTCTCCTCGTGGGAAGGGGACATTTCACCCCTTACCCTAAGCAAAGCCCCCGCCCCCGACCCCGCAATGCAGTTACTTGAGTCTATGTCAGATAAATCACTAGTGCAGACTTCAGAAGCCCCACGTCAGGCTTTCGAGACAGAGCAGAGGATACTGCAGAGGAGGCCTCCACCAGTCCAACCCCCCTCCTGGGTCGGTCCCTCCACCGTTTCGCCCTCTCCCACCCTCTTCCACCCAGGAATGCTTCCCCCACACCCTCCCACCATCCTCTCCATGCCATCCAGCGCTTACCTGATTGACGGTGGCAGTTGGGCCTTCCTTCGTGGCCCTGGCAGGGTGACGCAGGCCTCCCTGCTGGTGCCACTTACTCAAAGGGTGCTACAAACATGCTTTGCAACAGGTTTGTGACACCTAGCTCTGGTGGTACGAGTGTACCACCAACACACAAGCCCATAGGATTCGGCCCTGAGACAGCACAAGACCATCTAACAGAGTACCTCTTACCCAAGTGTGCCCTGTCCATGTACTCTCCCTGCCTCCACTCACTGGAACATTAAAAGAATTGTCTCTTGCTAGGAACTCCTTCAATTCATGTGTCAGCCTGGGCGCCTGCCAGCCTGCTTCCTGGTGCTCCTACTATTGCCGTACAGGTCAGCTTGATCACTTATGGGATGTACAGTGTAATCCTAACCCCCAGGATAGTACAGCACAAGTCACTTGTGCTGATCCGGGGGTGTCACAAACATGCCGTAAGACACGTCTGCACCAACTTTAGAGTCAGAGAGGCTAGCACAAGGAGTTGCGTTGGCCTCCCCCTACGGGATCCAGGCCTGGAAGGGTAAGTTTGTGTTGGTGGAGCTCTGAGTCGGGGGGCGGGTGTGGGGAGGCCAGGGAAGAGGCGAGGAGGAGGTGTTTTGGGGGGAGGGAGGGTGGTGGGCATTCCCGGGCTGGGCAGGCAGGGAGCGGGAGGCAGACCATTCCCAGGTGGCAAGAAGAAGCCTGTTCAGAGGCTTTCATCATCAATCATTGCAGTATGCCTGGGATGATGAGAACTCAAGGGAGAGAAAGATTTTGCTTCCCCTAGAACTGGGTGAAGAGTTTCCAGGATATTATATTGCATATGACACTGGGTACACAATCCACTCTGATGCTGCTGAATTTGCAAGTGTTGTACATGCTTTGGACAACAAATAATGAAATTGTTTGTGTAGGTTCAAAATCATATAACAATGAATCACAGACTTTTGAAATAATTTAGCATGACACATTCAGTAATAACATTTCATATTGAATCATATTGCAAGATAATATCTACCAGCAAACTATCATCAGTCGCTGAAAAAATAAAGCAATAAAATTACTTGCAAATAATTCATTTAGGGCCCAAATGCACAGCAATGCATTTGTTAGGGAAAGGAAATTTCACTTCCTCTGAGGAAACAGGAGCCTTCTACACTTGTTTTTCAACTTCCCCATGGCTCCTTTCACCTCTTGGTTCCTCAGAGTGTAGATCAGAGGATTGAGGGCAGGGGTGACCACCATGTAGAATACGGAGGCCATTTTGTCCACCTGGGAGTTGGAGGAGGGCTTCATGTACACAAAGAAAATGGGTCCATAGAAGAGACCAACTACCATCAGATGAGAGCTGCAGGTGGACAGAGCCTTACTACCACCTTTCCCAAAACGACTACAGATGGCGGCCAGGATGGTGGCATATGAAACAAGCAAGAGCAGAAAGGAGGGTACAGTTACTAGCCCATCACTTACTATCAAGACTATCTCATCAACATAGGTTTCGTAACAGGCCAGCTTAATTACCTGTGGGATATCACAATAGAAATTATCCAAGACATTCGCTCCACAATATGGTAATGGGGCCATGACCACTACTTGGACAATGCCGTGAATGAGTCCTCCTATCCAGCAAAATACGAGGAGACTGAAGCAACATTGTTGGTTCATGATGGTTGTGTATCTTAGTGGGTGGCAGATGGCCACATAGCGATCATAGGCCATGACAGTGAGGAGGAAAGCTTCTGAACCTCCAAAGAAGTGTTGGCTACATATCTGGGCCATGCAACCTCCAAAAGAAATGGTTCCCTCACTGTTCAACAGGTCAGTCACTAGTTTTGGGGATGCTATAGAGCCCAATGACATATCAAGGAGGGACAGATTTGCAAGAAACAAATACATGGGGCACTGAAAGAGCCTGGACTCAGTCCACACCGTCACTATGATAAGCGTGTTTCCCAGAAGGATGGTGATGTAGCAGGTCATGACCAGAGTTAGAAGGATGAACTGAGCAGAGCGAGAGCAGGAAAAGTCCAGGAAGACAAACATTGTAACTGTGGACTCATTCATCTTGATGGCTGCTTCTACTCTAGTGGAACACTGTTAATGCTTGCAGGTCCAGCTCACATCACAAAACCTAGTAGCTTCCCCTTCTGGAGCTAGGAATAGAATTCACAAGTTCTTACTCTTACTTTCAAGAACAAGATTCTTATTCCCTTGTTCGAATCCCTGCTTTGCAATGAAAGTTGGTGAAGCTTGGCCAGTAACTGTTTTACGAATGCCCCACTGATTGCTTGCAGCTGTGAAGCAGAAGCCTTGCTATTTGAAATCATTTCACCATACACTGAAGGTGTTGGACTTGGGACTTTGTGTAGACAAAACCTGTGTTCTGCTTTGAGCAATGTTCCTTCCTCCTAGGAGCAGGAGAAGTCCAGGAAGACATACTTTATAATGGTGAAGCGATTCATCTTGTTGGCTGTTTCAAGAGAGAAAAAACAAATAGGATATTTTCAGACGTTTGTGGTCGGAGTTCAGCTGTTTCTGTTTACAAGCTTCTGAGGTTCTAGACTACATTCCATGCAAGTTGGATCTTGACAAAACATCAGGGAGATCAAACTTGCATGGAATGTGGTCTAGAACCTCAGAAACTTGTAATTACAAAGAAATAGGATACCTTTAACACTCTAGGCCAGGGTGACACACTGAAGGCCAGAGAGCCGAATGAGGCCCACGAGAGCCCTTTATGCAGTCCTCAGGCTCTCCCAGCACCACCACCAGCTACTCTCAGCTGCTAAGCTGTGCTGAGGAGTCACTGCTGAAAGGGCAGCCGTGTGATAATTGAGCTCTCACATGTCTTGAAAATATGACCAAGAATTGCATATTTTCTCTTCTGTCAGTTGTGGTTGATGACCTGCTTCATGACATCACTTCCTGCTTCATGACATCGGGCCTTCAGCAAGCCTCATGAATGCTATTCAACCCACTGTATAATATGTGTTTGACACCTCTGCAATAAGCCAGTGATTTCCAATCTTTTCTCATCTCATGGCACGCTGCCAAGGCACTAAAGTTGTCAAGGCACATCACACCACCGGTGGGGGGTTCACATCCCCCAATGGCTCTACTAATAAAATAACCCTCCTTGAAACTCTCATGGCACACCTGCAGACCATTTGCAGCACATCAGTGTTCCTCGGCATACTGGTTGAAAATCACAGCTCTAGACCCTGGTCACCTCACCTCCCACACCATATTATCTTCTTGGAACTTTCAATAGAATCCACAAGTTCTTGCTCTTGCAGCCCAGTCCTCTGCTAGGCTTGCCTGCACGGTGCATGGCTGCTGAGCCAGAGTCTGTCTCATTCTGCAGGCTAGCTGGAAAGTAGGCTAGCTGAGAGACCTAAGTAATGAGAAGTCTTATTAGCTTGTTCCCCACTGCCTGGTCTCCTTTGGGTCTCCTCAAGGTTACACCAGCCACCTTGCTGGTGTAGCTTTCTTTAGCCTTTCAGGTGCTGTTGGATCAGTGATGGGGACACAGGATCCGGCAGATACCACTGCCCCTGAGATCTGTCCCTGTCCCTTCACGATCCTCCCCAGTCCTGTCTCCAAGCTGCTCTGAACTTCTTTCTTCACTGCCCAGGGTCCACCAGAGGCTGACTTGTGTAGCATTGTCAGGGCATGAGGCCTTCTGGGCCTTGCCCTGACGTTATCACACTGTAAACCAGCAGAGATGTTGCTGTGATCAAAACCCATATGGTACCCTGGCTGCCTGTGTGTTAGGTCACCTTATGGTGCATATAGGACTCTAAGGATTCTATTGAGTCTAAGGATAGGATTGAACCCTTAAGTGTCTAGACCCAACATCAGGCTCCTGTCTCGCATTACTACATACAATTACTTCTGCCCAAAATTCAGGGCAGGGTGATCACTTCAAATAAAGTGTTGGTGAGGTAGGATGGGGTATCAATGTAATTATGTCACACGTACCAATGGCCTGATTAGAATATTTGGAAGCTTCATGTGTTGCACAAAGGTTTCCAGCTGATCTTGTTGCTGGAGTTCTGAAGTCAGATCCTGCATAGGACTGGGCACTAAAGGGCTTTGGTTACTTTTTATCCAAATATAGTTCAGTAAATATCTTTGCCAAGTTTAATTTGGAAATGCTGAACTAGGATTGGTCAATGCTGAAGAAAAAATCAAACCGTAATAACATCCAAATTGAAAGTTTTAATTTTTACCATTACTGTATTAACACACTGAATTCCTTGTATAAAGGAAGTAATATTCATAAAGTCTCTCCAGTATATTTCTAAATTGTATGCCTATTCCCTACCCCAAGGAGACTTCCAGTCACCTCCTCAACTGCGTAGCTGATGGTAGAAGCACAGATTAGGGTTCGGCTGCCTGGTAAATAGAAATAAAATTAATTACTTTCAGTCTGTTTGCAATTCCAAGCTTCTCCAGGAGATTGTAATAATATACAATGGAGTTGTCTTGTTGCCAAGTGATATCTGATAATAGGAAGAATAATGGAAAAGATTTTACTTTCCTTTACTTTTTCAGTGTTACCAAGTTGAATTGGTATTGTGCTGAGATATTGAGTACTAGAATCCTTAGGAGTTGCGCTGCCTCAGTTAATAATATTGTAAATATGCACTAAATAGTGAAAAAGAAAATAAATTCATTCCTTGATAGCTCAAAAAAAATAAAAAACAATTTCAAAAAAACACAATTTCCATACATAATTATCCCGTTACGGTGTTTAGATTTTCATCTGTTACTTTTATTATTTTACCCGTTTCAATCATTATGTTGGTTGACATTCAGTTTTTTAAAATGAAAATCCCTTAGAGTGTTGCACAAATTTTCATTTTTGTGTAGTGTTGGATTGGTGATGGGGACATAGGATCCAGGGGGTACCACTGCCCCTGAGATCTGTCTCTGTTCCATTTCTTTCTATTTGAGGGTCTATACTCTGTGAGCCTTTTCAACCTAATTTCACTTGTCCTGTGCTTTGTGAAGGAGTGTGGAAGGAAGACGGTCTTTGTATCTGTTCAGTAAGTTTCTGTTCTATATAGGAAGCAGTGGCCTAGCTAGAGGGGTTGCAAAGCACGAAGTTTTGCAGGGAGCCTCACCGTGGCGTAGAAGTGGTCCCTCCCCCTCCGCTTCTGAGCTGTTCCAGGCTGTGAGAGCAGCGATATTGGAAGAAAAATATAACAATAATTTTTAGAAAATTACATTATGGTGCTTTTTTAGTGTTCCCAAGTTGAATTTATATTGGGCTGAGCAATTTCTGTACCAGAATCCTTGGGAGTTACACTGTCTGAATTAATGATATTATAAATACGCACTGAAATCAATAGTGAAAAAGAAAATAAACTCCTTCCTCTACAGCTCAAAATGTGCTTAATGAAAACAAAACACAACTCCATACTTTATCCACTCGGTTACAGGGTTTGATTTTTCATCGATCATTTTTATCAGTTTAACTTACTCAGTTTAAACATTTCAATCATTTTGTTGGTTTAGGATCTATTTTTAAAAAAATGAAACTTATGTGAAGTTTTGCAAACAGAAAAGTATCTTCTAAATGCAATAAATGATCCTTACACCAAAAACAGCACCCTTAGGGCACAAGCCTAACCAGGTCTACTCAGAAGTAAGTCCTATTGTGTTCAATGGGACTTACTCTCAGGAAAGTGAGGTTAGGATTGCAGCATTGGTGAGTCACGGACAAACACATATACACAGTTAGACTTTAAAACAACCTGTAGCTGCAAAAAATGGCTTAAGCAAGAAAACAGAAGCAACAGATTCAAGAGTTTACAAAGTCATAAAAATAGCTGCAATATTCACTCTTGTCATGATCTAAGTAGGTTTGGGTCAGGTCCTATCCATCTCAGTGATCAAAAATTCATTGAAAAGCAATCCTGCATCCTCCAAATATTGTGGTCTCTCCAGAAGGCTCAGAAATGATGGAGAAAGGGAACTCAAGAAATCCAGGTGAGCAAGGTGAGAGATGGAGGTGGAAGTTAGTGTGCTCGAGGATGCTACTCTTAAGAAAAGGAGAAATCAGAGAACTACATAAGAACATAAGAACATAAGAACAGCCCCACTGGATCAGGCCACAGGCCCATCTAGTCCAGCTTCCTGTATCTCACAGTGGCCCACCAAATGCCCCAGGGAGCACACCAGATAACAAGAGACCTCATCCTGGTGCCCTCCCCTGCATCTGGCATTCTGACATAACCCATTTCTAAAATCAGGAGGTTGCACATACACATCATGGCTTTGTGTATCAAGGCTTTTGCCCCTTTTAAAGGCAACCAGACCAGATGCCATCACCACATCCTGTGGCAAGGAGTTCCACAGACCAACCACACGCTGAGTAAAGAAATATTTTCTTCTGTCTGTTCTAACTCTCTCAACACTCAATTTTAGTGGATGTCCCCTGGTTCTGGTGTTATGTGAGAGTGTAAAGGTGAGAGTGAGAGTGACAAGGGGGCATGGAGAGTTCTTGCCAACAAAGTCGTCAAGAGTTGGGCATGACACAATGGATAAAACAGCAACAATATTTAGAATGGATCCATTACTGCTTTCATCATTGATCATTGCATTTTGCCCAGGATGAACTCAAGGAAGAACAGAGTACCACTAAAATAGTGTCCCTCCCAAGTCCTGGGAAGAGCTTCCACAATCAAGTGAAATAAAACTACACACATTTACTCCCTATAAGGCAGTAGGAGGAGCTGACATTTGTCATTCAACTTTCTCATGGCTCCCTTCATCTCTTGGTTGCTCAGAGTATAGATCAGGGGGTTGAGGGCAGGGATGACTAACATGTAGAACACAGAAGCCATTTTGTCCACCTGAGAGTCGGAGAAAGGCTTAAGATACACAAAAGCAACAGGCCCGTAAAGGAGGCCAACTACCATCAGGTGGGAGCTACAGGTAGACAGAGCCTTCCTACCACCCTTCCCAAAGTGGCCACAGAAGGAGGCCAGGATGATGACATATGAAACCAGCAAGGTCAGGCAGTTAGGTAGAGTTATCAGGCCACCACTGACCAGCATGAATTTCTCAACCACATAGATTTCTGCACAGGCCAGCTTGATTACCTGTGGGATGTCACAGAAGAAATTGTCCAGCTCATTCGGTCCACAGAATGGTAGCTTGGCTATGACCACCATCTGGACAGTGGAATGAATGAAGGCTCCTGTCCAGCAAAATATCAGTAGACTGAAGCAGCGTTGCCGGTCCATGATGGCTGTATATCTCAGTGGCTGGCAAATGGCCACGTAACGGTCGTAGGCCATGAGAGTGAGGACAAACATCTCTGCACCCCCAAAGAGGTGAAGACCAAACAGCTGGGCCATACAACCACCATAGGAGATGACAGAACCACTGTTCAAGAGGTTGGTCACTAACTTTGGGGCAGCCACTGAACCCAGAGACATGTAAATAATGGACAGATTGGCAAGGAAGAAATACATTGGGGCTTGATGGAGCTTGGCTCAGACCACACACTCACCATAATTAGGAAGTTTCCCAGAAGGGCGGTGGTGTAGCAGGCCAAGACCAGGACCAAAAGAAAGAGCTGTGCAGTGTGGGAAAAGGAGAAGCCCAGCAGAATGAACTCTGAGATGGTGGATCCATTCATGTCGATGGCTGGTTCTGGTGCAGTTTAAAAAAATGAAGTAAGTGAACAATATTCCAACCTGGACACAAATAGCCCAATATTAATCATTTTATTCCAGTAATGTGTAACCTGACTTTCAATATGCTGTGCTCCCCCCCCCGAATTATGAATAAAATCAAGAAGTTTTTGTTCTTCTTTCTTTAGTTCTCAACTTCTAGACTCTTCTCCTTGTTACAACATACAAACAATGGTTTCAAGCCAATATTCATTGTTGTGTGTGCATGTCAAAATGGAACGATAATAAACTTGTGTTAAAATAATTGAATTATTAGACCAATTAGTTTTATTTGCATCTCGTTGCTTATCAGGACCAATTTCATTATTTCTATTTCTCTCTTTCTTTACATTTTTATCTTTTTATCCCCACGTTTCCAATATGGGCAACCTAATCCTATCCAGTACTGGCACAGCGGATTTGCCAGGCCACACTGTAACCGGCATTGGATTTGGGCAGGCAGGAGGTCTCAGGGTAATAACACTTGTTCCCTTACCCTCGCCAGCTCAATGGGGCTAGTTGGATCCATTGAGCTGGTGCAGAACTAAGTAGCCCTGTGTAATGCTGGGAAACCGAGGATAGGGGTTAGAATGTAGCAGAGACCATCCTCACCCCCGCCCGGGCCTGATCTTCCCCACCATTTCACTCTCCCCCACTCTAAAACACCCCTTCCCTGTCTCTCCCCCACATCCCAGCCACCTAGGCAAGCTGTTCAGGGGCATCCAGTGCCCATGGGATGGCTCAGGACTTACCCTTGACAGCACTTATTCGCTGGCTGCAAAAAAAGTGCTAAGCAACACCCAGCGCTGTGACAGCGCTACAGCCCCAGTGCCAGTGGAGCCCGGCAGCAGGATCATGCTCGAAGGGAGAACAAGGTGGTCAAAAATTGAATGAAAGCAACACAATAAAAACAAATGCTAACAACTCAAAACTGTGAGCAAGAATACAGTGAACAGAGTGGTAAATAACAGGCTGGTAATTATTCCAAAATAATCAGATACTAATTCACTTCCCCAGAAGAGATGCCCACCTTTGGAAATCTAAAGAAACAATACTTCGGTCCCTTTCCCAACTTTTGAACTTTCAGGTTGCTCATTCGGATATAAAGTTCTTTTATTTCTTACCCACCCAGTCAACGTATAAAAGACTTTTCCTTGACTTCTGCTCAGCAAGTGTGCCCCAGCAGATATTTCACGCAGCACAAAGGCTCAGAAGATTTGATATCCTTCCTCAGCGTGTTTTTAAAGAGCTAGGCATCAGATCATTAATCAGGAAAAAAGCTAAGCGTGCAGAAGTCAACATCACTGGGGAGACAGATATGCCAACAACACGCAATTCAGATCTTCATGGTATAGCACCTGCAAGACAAGCTACTGTGAGGGATAGATATCAAGTACATGGGCGTGATGAACTGGAGGATCTGAAGATAAGATTGGATAGCCTCTTAGAACAAAGTAGACAACCCATCCATGGACATGAAGGAAAAGATCTGGTATCTGTGCAGAAAGTGGAAATGCTCTGGAAGGAGCTGTCAGATATGATGCAGACCACACATCCCCCTATTTCATGTGAGAGCACATCTTCTCCATGGGACTCTCCAATGGTTTCTTCAGACAAAGATCCTTCTCTGAGGGTGACCTATCAGACTGAGATGTATCAGGAGTCCCCAGTCAGGGGAAGCATGCCTTACTCCCCCTCTCTTGGGGGCTCTCCCTCTACAGTGCCACCTCCTGTTGGCTCAGCCTGGGCTTTTGAGTGTGAGAAACAGCCTTTTAACCATCTGCTTCCTCCACCAAAAGAGGCCATCGCTAGCGAACACTGCTGTTTAGATGATAAAATGGAGGGTGTGGTGATGGAGATGCCCATTACACCTATTCAAATTAAACAGCAACCTGCCTCTACTGCTTTAGAGGAACCCATGGCACAACCCTCTTAGCTTTCAACAGTGGATATCCTACCAAGCCAACAACCATTGATCCATCCTGTTCCTGATGGAACTCTAGCCATAGCAGCAACAGGCAATGCTCTAGAAGAGACAAATCTGCTGGATCGATTGGAAACCAAGCTAAGTTTGCCGGAGATCATTATGCTTGAGCCAGAGCCACAACCACCTGCCTCAAGCATGCAGAGGGGCTCAGAAATTCAAATTCCCTTAATTCCATCAGACTGACTGCTTCCACATCGACTCCCTGAAGCCCTCCAAGGTCAACTGAAAATCCTGTCTTGGAATATTGCTGGCTGGTCAGCAAAGTCATGGGAGAAAGTGCTAGATGAAATCCTAAGGGATAGAGATGTTATATTGCTACAGGAAACATGGGCTACCTTACCCATTGAGTTTGAAGGGTTCTCCGTAACATCTCTCCCAGCGCGGAAGAGTGCAGCGAAAGGTCATCCTGCTGGCGGTCTCGCCATATTAGTGAAACCAGTTTTTAAGCATGAGTTGTTGTTTATGGCCGATAGCTATTGTAAAATCCAGGCAATTAAGCTGAGGTTGCCACACCAAAGCCTTATGGTTATAAATGTGTACATGCCACCTGTCAACGACAAAGCGGCAACCGAAAAGCAATGGGTATATTTTAGTGGCATATTTAATGAATTGATTGGCAAATTTCCTTCTCTCATACCAATAATTTCTGCGGATTTTAATTCCAGGGTGGGACACAATAACGACATCTTCCATCACATCTTACATCTGCCTATTGATATGACCATACCAGAGCTCTGTCTCTTTGGAAGGCAGTCGGAAGACAGAACAATTAATGAGGCTGGGCTTCTTTTGGCTAAATTCTGTATTACCAACGGCCTCACTTGGTTAAATGGCCTAGGTTATCTGGGGGACAAAGGAGAGTATACCCATATCTCAACCAGAGGTATGAGTGTTATTGACTACATTCTGGTTCCCTTTTATTTTCTCCCACAGATAGTGAATTTTAGAGTTGGATACCCACAGTCTAGTGACCATTTACCCTTAATATGTGGCCTACTCCTCAGATTGCCACCACAATTCCCACTCTCAGGTGGAGGACGGCCACCCTGACATAATTAAAAGAATTAAATGGGATGCAGCCACTAAAGAGTCCTTTCGTGCACTACTACAAACTGAGGACATGTTCCAGTTGTCTACTTTAGATCCAGATAACCAACTAGGGATTGTGACCTTATTCGAGGTTTTAATATCAACTCTCCAGAACAAACTGGGCTGGATACCTCCACCTCAAAAAACAGAGGGCGGGAGAAAGAATTTTGCCAAGCTTGAGCAGATTTGCTTGACACTGAAGTTTGCTGTACGCAATGCTTACAATAAATTTCGAGAAACTAATAGTAGATTAAATTTACTACAATATTTTAAGCTGTCTGCCCAACTCAAAGAAGCTATCAAAACCTCGTTACACCACAATGCAACAGCGAGATGGTCACGTTTAATTAAATCTGTGAGATCTAAAAACGTCAAGATTTTTTGGCAAATTATATCAGGCTGTTTCTATAAAAACTCATTTGGTTTCACAGCAATTCCAGCTAAAATGTGGGAAGCACATTTTAAATTCATCTTCTTTGATGAAACTAAACCTATCTCCATTGTTAATATGCCACTCCCGCTAGATCTACCTGATTGGTCTGCAGTCTCAGTGGATGAAGCTCTCTCACTCATTAATCAGTTAAAGCTGGGTAAAGAGCAGGACCAGACTCAATTCCTCCTGATATTTATAAAGAAGCACCAGCGTGGTGGGCCCCAATAATCACAGAACTTTTCACTAGAATTGATAAGTTTGGGGTACTTCCGGACACTTGGACTAGATCTATCTTGGTTCCCATCTTCAAAAAAGGGGATAAAAAACTTCCCCCCAGCTACAGGCCAATCAGCCTCTTAGACCTGGCAGGGAAAATGTACGCCTCCCATTTACTTAAGAAACTTTCTGTCTGGATTTCGGACCATAACATCATAGGCCCAGAGCAAGCAGGTTTTAGGCCAAATAAGTCTGCAATTGATCAGTGTGTGGTACTATCCCACCTAATCTCCAAACAAAGGACTCAAAATAAATCCCGACTATATGTGGCTTTTTTAGATTTAAAGTCGGCCTTTGATTCCATAGATAGAGATAGACTCTGGGATAAACTTGAGAAGATGGGAGTGGACAAAAGGCTATTAATATTAATTCGTGCCCTTCATTTAAACACCTCATGCCAAGTGAAATTATCTCCGAGGGGTGGCCTCTCGGCCCCAATTCCAATCAACAAGGGGGTCAAGCAGGGGTGCGTTCTTGCTCCCACCCTGTTCAATCTCTTCATTAATGATCTGGCTCCCTATCTAGCAAACTTTGACGGGCATTCCCCCAAATTAGCTTCAATGGATATCCCTCTTCTTTTGTATGCTGATGACATGGCCCTGATATCCCGAACTAAAATAGGATTAAGGAGACTGGTTAACGCCTGCATAGAATATTTTACCAACAACGCCCTCCAGCTAAACTATGAAAAGTCCAAGATTGTGGTGTTTGGGCACTCTTGGAAACCACAGTCCTGGCTTTTCAATGGTAAATCAATACAACAAGTCAAGGAATTTCAGTATCTTGGTCTCCGGTTTCACTACCGGCTTTTCTGGTCTTCCCATCGTCTTACAGTAATCAACTCATCCAAACTAGCTGTTCAGGCTATTACTCGTTTTTTCTTCTCTTGGGGTAACTCATTCATTCCAGCTGCTCTCCAGGCTTTTAATGCCAAAGTTACGCCTCAAATTTTGTATGGCATTCCTGTTTGGATGCCAGCATTAAATGACTCGATTGAAAAGATCCATTCTAATTTTCTATACAAGATCTTAGGTGTACCGCATTGCATTCCCTTTGCGGCACTTTGCCTGGAGACAGGCCAATATAGGCTGGAGTTTCTAGCTTGGTCCAGTTTCTTAAAATACTGGGCCAAAGTGTGCTTCAGGGCTGACCAAAACCCATTGTTAAAGGGGTTATTGACTGACTCGCTGTTGTCTCCTTGCTTAGCTCTATTCAATAAGAAAATTAGACAAATGGGTCTCGAGGAAGATCTACAAGGAGCTGCTACACTTGAGGTTTCTATCAGGCTCTTGACAACAAGACTAACTGACATAGAAAGGCAAGAGATTTTGGCTGCAGCACAAAAAAAAAATGTTTGCCCCTAAATTTCCATCTTAACAATACTTTTGGTAAACAACCAAAGTACCTGACCTTCTTAGAGTGCCCCTTTGCAAGGAGGTCTTTTACATTAGCCCGATGCAATGTGTTGCCTTCTAATGACCTACTTGGTAGGTTTAGAAATGCCCCGAAAGAAGAACGAGTTTGCAATCATGGCCTCCGAGAGGTAGACTCTCTTCCACACATTGTTCTGCATTGCGCTTTTAATCAAGTGCTCAGAGACCAGCATCTCCCCTCGTTGTCAGGAAACAAAAAAGGTCTCTCTGAGATCACCTCTTTACAACTTTTGTTGGCAGGTGAATTCGAATTTGTGACCCTTCCAGTTGCTAATTTTTTTACAATTGAGCAACATGAAACGGGCTAAGCTGCTGGTTCTAAGCAACTAGGAGTAACTGTGTAAGCAAATTGTTGTGTTTTAACCCTTATACTTATCTCTCTTTTAACATATACCTTCATACATGACTGTTTGGAGATATTAGTTGTAAAACTATATGCCTAATAAAGGTTTGTTGTATGTTGTTGTATATTGTATGTTGTAACAGGCTGGAAAATAGATTTGGGGGTTTTCTTCTTTGCTTCTGCTAAATCTATGAAGAGCAGAATAGGTAGGTTAAGTAATTCATAGCCCAACTCTATTGTTTCCCCCACCATAGCATTCGGCTGCATCAAAACCTGCTGCACTGCATGTTATTGGGGGGGGGGGCAATCAGGAGGCTTTGGAAGGGAAAGGGAAAGTATTTTCCCTTACCCCTTCATAAGCCCCTCCCCCACCAGTGGGTCTCTTTGGACCTCTGCCAGGTCTTTAGTTTGGCTCAAGTTTGAGGAGACAAAAGGTAGGTGTTGGCTTGCTCCAGAAGGGCCACCATATGGCTAGAGGTGGAAGAAAATTCTGATCACAAAATAAAAACACAAAACGCCACTTTCTGCACTCCTCATCATAGTAAAAAAACAATAAATAAAAGTGTATTATTTGTTTTTTTTTTATTCATTATGTAATGGTCAGGGTGCATGGCTAATGACTGTGACTGCACCTGCTGACACTCTACCACCTATATCACCTACCTACAACCCTTTAAAAGTGATTATGATTTATAATTATAATGTGTATTTTGAACAAAAACATACATAACACCATTTTCTGCACTTCTACCATTGGAAAACACTAAAAGCCACACACACACACAAAACTTTTTCTCCCACCTCTACATATGGCACAAGTCACCCATGCTGGCTACCATCCCCTCCTGTCTCTGACATGCCCCTGGCCCTCCCCTCATTTCACCCAGTTATGCCCAATCCTCAATTCACTATGTCCACCCCACCAGCTCAGCACCTTTGGCAGGCCTTTGTCTTCCAACCAACACGCGCAGGCCCTCTGTGGCCTCTCCAGCAGTGATCTGGAAGCATGCAGCTATGCTTGCAACTTGATCACCATTTAGAATGGCAGGAAAGGGAATTCTGCCAACCAGAATGCTAACTGTGGTGGTGACAGCAGGGCATCAAATCAGGCCATCCTAAAAGTTCCTGATTGTGAGAAATGCTTCTACAGTAGCTTCTAAGATTCACAGTCCAGTCCTATCCAACTTTCCAGTCCCAATGCAGCCACAATGCAGCTCCAAGGTGAGGGAACCAATGTTCTCTTCCTTTGAAGTGGTCTAATGACTGACTCCCCCACCACAGGATGCAGGGCACACCCCCTTGCTCCAGTAGAATCAGTGCTGAAAAGTTAGGATTGGGCTGTCAGCCTGGTATTTCATGATTCTGAATAAGAGTTGAAATTTTCATGATGCTGAATTATATAGAGAGTCGTCTGGCCTGATTCTGTCCTGGGCTAGTACTGGTCTCCTACACACTGCCTGGGAGACAGCCATCACAAACATGCTGTAAGACATGTCACAGTGACCAGGAGAAAGAAGGCACTGATGCAGAACCCAGCACTGGTAGGTGCTGGGCCTTCATGCCGGTCAGAAGACCAGCAGTAGCCTGCAGCAGGAAGTTCCACACCTCTCATGCTCATGCTGTAGCACATGCTCTGCATTCCATGTACTCTTCAATATCCAAGAATAGATTAAAGGGAACTGGAGGCACAGGGGATGTTTGGGCTGTTCAGCCATGGCAGGTAGGAGTTTCCTGTAAGCCTCTACTGGGTACGGTCACAGATGGACTTGGATCCACTCTTGCAGTGCAACTGGACTGAGCAAGAAGTGAGACAACATTTTCAGTTTAGTTTGTCTAAGCCCAAGTCCTTTCCATTTGAAAAGGGACTGGCAGCCCAATCCTCTGCATGTCTACTCAGCAGTAAGTCCCATTAGAGTCAATGGAGCTTACTTCCAGGAAAGTGTGGATGGGATTGGGTTGTAAATTGTCTGCAGCGTCAACCATGTATTTATAGTTTTTAAGCTCATTCTTAACAGTGAGGAACCCAGTTGAGACAGGATGTCCCTCAGTTCTGCTACTATGTGGATTACCTCTGAACTGAATGTCACAATGTTAGTATGTCTACAGTGGTTTAGCTCGTGGGAGGCAGGCAGTACCATGTGACATACTCGGGGACGGTGATACTATGAGTGGCCTAAACTGTGGATACTTTTGTATTTTTGAATCATGCCGTCATGATATACATCCTTGATAGGTAACAGTGCAAAATGTAATGAAACAAACCGTGTTATCTGTTTTCTTTCAAACATTCTAGCCAAATAACCAGAAAAGGAAAACACAACTGCCTTATGTAACAAACAGTGGATTTCTTTAACTCAGAACCAACCAATGAGACTTGGGGTGCAATCCTAACCAACTTTCCAGCACTGACTTAGCTGTGCCAATGTGGCGTGCAAGGCATCCTGCAGTGGGGAGGCAGTCAAAGGGGCCTCTTCAGCATATGGGCATGTTTGTTACCTTCCCTTGGGGCTGCACTGCAGCTAGGTCAGTGCTGGAAGGTTGGTTAGGATTGTGCCCTAATTGTTCCAAGAGCAAATGAGGTGTGATAAAACAGCATGGAACCCATAAGTGTTAGTCCGAGTCAGCTCTAATTTCCATGGATCAGAACTCACACTAGCACTCCTATTCTTTTGTGTGTGTCAAGTTTGCCACTTGTTCTTTGTTGGTTAGTAAATTGTTGGGTGACCTGGAATGTTGTATAGTTAAATAAAAAAAAAAATAAAGTTAATGGGGGTGACACTAACCCTAGTCATGTCACTAGTGGGACGTTTGGGTTCTGTTAGTCACTGGCTGAGTTGAAGTTTGTTTGTCACTTTTAAGTTAGTCACTCTTAAAGTGGACCCCAGAAGCTGGTGGGGACAGGATCATAAAGAAGGGGACATGTGGGGGAGGGGATAACATTGCAGATGGAAAGTTTCTTATCTTGGAAGGACGGAGATGAGTAGTGGAGCAATAGACTGAAGGATTACTATTGGGGGTTATTAAATGAATTGTGAGTTCTGGTGGAAATGGGGACTGGGAATAGGAGGAGGGGGTGAGAATAACTCTGAGAAAGTTTTACTATGTCAAGTTTATAATAATCACAAATTAAAAAATGTTCTCGTGGGTTTTGCTTCCATGCAAGGTCTTTCAGGTCACACGGAATTCCTGCAGCTTGTTAACTAGGAGGCGGGGTTGCAAGTTAATGTGGGGCATTGGGGACTTTGTGTTTTGTTGGTGCCTGCCTTAGATGACTTTAAAAGTGGGTTCCAAACATTAATGGTGGACTACAGGTCTATCCGTGGTTATTAACCGTTCTGGCTACAGTGAAACTACAGCTGCAGGGGCAGGATATCACAGAATACTAGCTGCAGAGACTTTCACCCCCTGCTTGGGGGGGGGGGATGTTCAATGCCTTTATTTTCTGGCCTTGATTATTATACATTTCATGTCATGACTCCTACTGAAAATAATTTTGTCATATACAGGGGGCCGTGTCAAAAATGTATGGGCCCCAGGTGTCCAATGACCTAGCCATGCATCTGCAAGTATAATCACAGTCTCTGCATTGCCAGAAGGCCAAGGTGGCAGGTTCCAGTGATCTCAAAAGAACTCCTGCTCCACAATTGACTCCAGTGTTTTGTTTTTCTTGTCCTCCAATCAGCTTCACCACTTTCTGAGAAACTTTCGCTTCAACAATAACGCAGGCGAAGAAATATTCTTTGAAAATGGGGAACTGGCAACAGGTTTTGATATCGTCAATATAGTCATGTTCCTCAATCACTCTTTCCGTAGATTCAGGGTAGGAAAGATGGACCCCTGGGCTCCTGAAGGAAAAGAGTTTGCCGTTAATGGAAGTGTCATTGTGTGGAAACAGAAGTTTGATCAGATGGGAAGGATCTGAATGCATTTTCTGAGCTACAGTTGCATAGTTGTAGAAGAACTCAGAAGTACTCTTCAGAAGATGCCTGGGAATGCATATTCCTGTACATGATGCACTTACTCTGAAGCAAGCCCACTGGGATTTACTCTGGATCTGCCAGTCCTCTGTGGTTATAGTGACGCAAGAGTAACACCTACAAATGTGGCTGACTTGTTATAATGTTTGTGCTTGTAGACTAGGATGAATAACATGGATAATATATGCCAAATTTTCATATGTGCAGGCATATGTTATCCATGCTCTTTTGTCCCCTTGTTTGTCCATCTCTTCCCATGAATTTTCAGGCTGAATTGATTATGGTGATGAGAAGAGGTGGTATGTAAAGGAACTAAAGGAAAACATCTGGGGACTGAAGGATTCTATATGTAGAACAATATTGTAAAGACACTCATTGGAACTAACTAGGACAGCCCACCTATGTAAACCATCTTGAGTAATATCTGATGAGAAAGGCCTTATGTAAATACAGGTGTGTGCTACTTAATGACAGGGACACATTCCCTGATCCCTGTTACGTGATTAGGTCATTAATGAACATTCAGTCCAATATATTGCCTTTGTTGTGTAAACAGACACCCGCTGCCAGACAGTAGCTGGCTGCACAGGCTACTGGAGACAGATGGCCTCTTCTTTGCATTAAGAGCCTCTCTGTTGTGTAGAAAGACACTCTGCTGCAGGCTACGGGAGATGCGATTGCCTCCTTAAGAGCACCTTCATTGTACTTTGACCACCGTCATATATGCGATCAGTCATGAAGTGAACCGTTGTTAAGCGGCGCATGCCTGTATAGAAGTAAATCAATACCTATAAGAAGTCAGAGGAGCTCATGAGATGTGTGTCATAACTGTATTCTCATGCAGAACAAACCAAACCAAACCAAACATCACAGCAATGAGAAAACAGTTGATTTCCATGCTAACCCTTTCTCCTTTGGAGTTTTTTGAAGATGCTGCCCCAATCGACATGTACTGAGAGCTGCCGTCCTGGACAGACAAAGGTGGTATGCCAGGGGGAGCAGATCTGTTGCTATGATTGTGCTCAGTGCTCTGAAGGGAGGATTTCCAGCCAGCTGGGTAAGTGAAGAAGGTGATGCTCCATCCAATCGGTGTTCCAGAAGTTTGTGGAAATGAGCTGCTCAAAGGTCTTCCAGCCCAATCTTTTCTTTCCCAGCAGTCAGTGGCGTCAAGGAACTTTTGTCCCCTTCCCCCTTGGAATGTCTCAGGTCCCGCTATGGTGCTTCTCATGTTTGCACCAGCTATTTTGCTGGCACAGATGTGAGATCCTTCATGTCAAGCTATTAGGTCAGACACAGAGGATGGAATCTGGTGGAGGAGGCCTCAGAGATCATTATGCCTTGAAGAAACAGTATGAAGGCCAAGATGGGAGAAATAGTCAACGTGATACAGTGCTGGTCCTGACATATCATGAGAGCTTTATAGTAGCATCCTGGTGCTGAATGAGCTAAGAATCTGAATTTGCCTGGTGAGATTCTCCATTTACGTGACACTTTCCCTCTCTGCCTTAGCTGCAAGTGGGCATAATAATAATTATTGAAACAACAGCACAATCCCATGCATGTATATGCAAAAGTACCATTAAGCTCAATGTGATGTGCTCCCAGGGAAGTGTTTATAGGATGTCAATATTTTCCATTGAATTCAGTGGGACTTATTTCTGAGGCTAAGAGGCAAAGAAGGAAGGCCCATAGCCAGGGAGACAGACCAGGGACAGACTGCACTTGCTCCCAGTGTGGAAGGGATTGTCACTCCCAAATTGGCCTTTTCAGCAACACTAGATGCTGTTCCAGAACCACCTTTCAGAGCGCGATACCATAGTCTTTCGAGACTGAAGGTTGCCAGCAACAATATTTCTGAGTAGTCATGCACAGGGTGATGTGAGAGCAGCAGTTCACAAACATTTTGGTTTCTGGAACCCTTTACAGTCCTAAAAGGAGTCTCTGCATGTGTAGTGTCTCGGGTAGCCCCTGAGCACCTGTGCATTTACAGAGTGCTGCAGCACCAAAGGCCTTGCAGACATTTGAAAAGGTTTCTCAATGCAATCATCTTCCTGGTAATTATCTAAATCACTGCCTTCCGTTAGAGAACTCTCAGGGATAATCTGAAGCTACTTGCAACATTCATAACAAAAACAGTGGACTGTACCTCGGGAGCTGAGGATAAAATGTTCATTTAAGCTTTTGAAAAGCCAGCTACACGAGGCAGGTGTAGGGTATGCACTGCATACAGCCAGGTGTCTGTCGCTGGAGTATGAAGACCTCATGTGAGAAACTTGGCAGTGGGGATTCGCTCAGCCCCTCTACGGTCATTTCTCCTCATGACTGATGATTGTGTTCATGGTGCCTCATGTGTGAAAGTCACTGGAAATTGGTTGAATGCTGTGGGGCTGAGGTTCAGACATGCTGCTGTTCAGATGCTCAACAGTGCTGCTGCTACTGCTGCAGCTGCCTTATGGTGTCATCAACCACTGCCACTACAGGGGGGGATGGCAGAAGAGCACCCACCAGTCTCCAGACCTTACTGTTGGAGTCTTTGCCTCTCTCACAATTATTGATCAGAAAGTTCTCTCTTTTAAAGAAACTCCAGATGTGTCTTCCCCGAAAGGAATGTAAGTTTGGGTTGTGGTTTGGATTAAAATTCAGTGTTACAAATATAGAAAAATTACTCGGGATTACATACTTTGGGATTGGTGGAAATAGGGGCAGTAGTGGTGGCATGAAGTTCAACTTCACATGTGCAAAAAGACCCCAGCAACTAGAGAACTGGAAGCTCTAGATGAACACTAAATAAATATTGTTATTGTTATTATTATTATTGTTATTATTAACACTGACTAGGCTAAACTCTTTCCATGTGCCCTGCTCATTATCCTTGTGCGGAGAAGTTTTTTTGCAGGAAGGAACATAAGATTTGGTTATGTGAGCTGCAGCCGGTGCTCTAAAGTGGTTTTGCTAGTGGGTGTCCTTTTAAAGATGTGTGGAAAAGGAACACACATGAGGGAAAGCTAATAGGCATGCAGGTTTGGGTGTGGTGGTCAATGGCACAACTTAGTGGCACAAGTTACTGGAATGACACACAAGAGCTATGGGGCACAGTGGTGATGGTGTAACAATAGTTCACTTTTATTGTGGGGTTAATAATGCAACAGCAAAAATGTGCAGTCAAAATACAAAGCAATACAGTGTATCTGATATTTTCAACCTCTTTCAGCTCATGGCACACTGTCAGGGGTGTAAAATTGTAAAGACTCACCATGGGTTCTTGGACAAGGCACACCGAGCTGCCAGTCAGAGTGCCCACATCACCCAATGGCCTAATAAATGACCCTCCCCAAACATCCATGGCACACATGCAGACCGTGCGTGGCACACCAATGTGCTACTCAGATGGATTGAAAATCGCTGCAAAGTATTCACTACTCACTCATACAACTCGGCATAATCTTAAGCAGTTGCTAGGGCTGTAATCCCATAAACACTTACCACATGTTCATATCATATGTTGAATGCTTGGGGCTGATCTCAGGCCTTCCCTTAAATGATTCCAACCTAGACAAGAGTCCTGGACTCAGACATGTCAAGGAGAACATGATGGAGGTGCTAATTGTGTCCTCAACTTGGCTGCAAACGTGACAAGAAGCTAGAGAGGCTTAGTGAGTCACTGGCCAGGCTTGCCAAAGGTGCTCTATCTGTATCTGTTACAGGAGTTTGAAGAGTTGCAGGAATCATGGGGCTAGTTTGCCGAGACTACTGACCCAGTGTTATCCGGACCTTGTGCTGATTGACTTGCAATCCTTCAGCCCAAGACTTGGGCTGCAATGGTACACAGGCCACCAGCACAAATGGCTGGAGCCCCTGAATGCGGAAGGAGTGCAGATCCCATTCCAGAGCAGGTGGGTCAGCAGAGGAGGTGCTCCGAGGAAGGATTGGGCTGGGAGGCATGTCGAGGGTGAGCCTCAGTGACAGTGGGGGTGTCAGTATGCTAAGCCCCCAGACTGGGTCAAATGCAGTTGCTTGGATCTACTCAGATCTATGTCAGCAGCAAAGCTGGTTTCTTAAAAGCCGGAAGAGTTTAAAATGTAGAAGGAAATAGATCAAAAGAGGCAAAATGGATACTTGATTAGAGAGACACACTGTCCAATCCCATCCCCTGCCACTCTAAAAGATGGAGGTGCACACTGCATGCTCTGGGGGGAGTTTGAGGTTTCTGATGGTGCACACACACAGTCGCCAGCCATTCACGCTGGTGGCTCCATTGCATGCACTGTCACTGCTTCTGTAGTGGAGAGGGATTCCAGTGGTGGAACACTTGCTCCATCAACAGAAGGTGCCCATAGGATTTGGCCAAAAGCCGTCTTCCAGAGTATGAGGGTGCAACCATGAGCTCTCAACTAGACAGGTTGATGGTTTCTTATAAACCAGAAGAGTTTAAACAGGGGGAGGAGCTACAGTCTGGGCAATAAGATGCAGATTTTATGAGCTCTGTCTGACCTTCAGCTTTGGGTGCCCCTTCAAGGCTTTGGAGGGGCTATTTCTGGCTAGGAGAAGCCAGGAAAGTGCTTGAGACTTGAGGTGAGCAAACTCTTGGGGAAAGCAACCTCTAGTTTCGGGTAGAACCTGTCTCTTCAGCAACGAAGTGAAGGAACTCTATCAGCCATTAACTGGCAGAGGCAGCCTGGATTCCTCCCCTCCCTCTATGGCTTGGATTGCAGCTCTAAGGAAGGAGAAAATGCTCCAGGCTGTTTTTCTAATCTACCATCAAGAGGAGTGGTACAGCTTTCGAAATTCAGTGTCTTTGAAGAGGTGACTGAACAGACAGAAAGTAGTTGCTTAAAGAGAGGAAGAGAAGAGGCTTTTGGATTCCGCATCCCCTCAGAAACCCACTTCAGAGACTGTGTGATTTGCATTCAGTCACAATTATAAAGACTAAATAAGACTAATCAAGTGAACAAGAAGAACAGAGTGAACCACTGAGAATTTCCAGCTGCTTTGTTATGCACCAACCAACAACCAACAAAGAACAATTAACAGACAATTAAGGGACATTTGAAACACCTTATAAGGATACCATGGAGTAGGGAGACATCTAGTGGAGAAATCATATAAGAAATATTAATGTATTGGTGCTCTGGAAATATTTAGTTTAAGATATTCAGCAAAAAGAAGAAAGTAAAGGGGACTCTGGAGGAAGCTGAGTTGAAGAGACTTTCTATCTGCATGGGTGATGAATAAGCATTAAACAGAGATTAATACTGTAAACATTATTGAGATTTTGATTTATTGAACTGATATAGTGGATATCCTCCATCTCACTCAGCTCAGCTCAGCTCTCTCTCCAATTTCCAGGTACCCACAATGCCCTCTCTGCCCCTCCCCCCCCGGCATCCTCCATCTCACTCAGCACAGCTCTCTCTCTCATTTCCAGGTACCCACAGAGCCCTCTCTGCCCCTCCCCCCACATCCTCCATTTCACTCAGCACAGCTCTCTCTCCAATTTCCAGGTACCCACAATTTCCAGGTACTCCAATTTCCAGGTACCCTCCAGGTGAGACAGAGGATGTGGGGGGGAGGGGCAGAGAGGGCAGCACTGTCACTGCTTCTGTCGTGGAGAGGGATTCCAGTGGTGGAATACTAGCTCCATCAACAGAAGGTGCCCATAGGATTAGGCCTTAGGGCTGCATGGCTATTCACATTGACCTGGAAGTAAGCCCCATTGAACACAATGAGGAGACATGCATACGGTGGCAAAGTAAAGAATCATAGAGCTGGAGAGACCTAAAGCGTCATCTAGTCCAAAACCCTGCCTGGAAGCAGGAAATCCTCTTAGAGCATCTCCAAAATAAAACAAAACCAGTTTTTAACGAAACATTCCCTGCACTATAAGGGGATCTGTTTGTCACTTTCTACCCTTGAAGGTCATCAAGGCATGAGCAAAAAGCCGTTCCATGATAGAAACAAAACACATTACCTCTGAAGCCAGCCTTCCCTTCTCAGGAGTTGGGGAACTGAGGCTCCACTTTCCTCATTGGCTTGTTCCAGGAGAAGAAACTTGTCATCCAGTTCAACCACCCATAGACTATGGGAAGATGAGTGGGCACATCCAGCGGGCCAGGTGACCAGATCCCTTCGGACTTTTGTTCAGAAGGAACTAGTGTGATAGGGTTATTTTATCTTCCATCTCTTTTTCTTGTTGGGCCATCGAAAGATGTTACTAGGAATTCCTTGCCTGTTAACTGGGCATACCGAGATATAGAAAGTCCATAAAAGCAAAGCTGCATGAGGGCCCATCAACTTGATTTTAAGCACAAGTAAGGGCTATGCAAAGAGCATGGAGCATTCCCATTCACCATATTGAATATGAACCAGAGCCTAAGACTACATGATTGTCTCATTTCAGCATAATTCCAAAGTACTTCCATCGTCACTTTGCCATGATGTTTGCCAGTTTCGAAATCGAGAAAGATGTCAACCTCTTGAGAAACAAGACATTGAATTTTTTACCGATTGAAAACTCTAACAATGCCAGGGGGTCCTGTTCTGGAACTATGGGTCTCCTTTTCACAGATCAGGGGCATCCCCTTAATTACGTCTGTAGCAAGGAAAAGAAACTCATTGTCGTCATTGGGGGGCTCATTCCTCAAAACTCAAAGCTGATGCCTCACATCTTAAATATCTACAGGATCCCACAGGTATGTGTGTTCCCTAATCTAGAGAGAGGTACAGCCACTAGGATTGCTAGGAGACCAGACAATCTGGGCTACAACAAGTGAAGACAGAAGACTCTTCTCTGTTCATTTAGCACAGAGTTGGAATCAAATGTTAATCAATTGTTGTGTGAAATTGTCAAAATCAGATTAAGTTCTTAAAAAACCACTTTAAGGAGGGAATAATTTGTACTGAATTAGCAGCAAATCTATGTGGGATTGTATGTTTCATAATCAGGAGAGAGTTAATGCCACTAGAATTGCTAGGAAAGTAGACCATCTGGGCCATAAGAAGACAGAAGACCGCTCTGCCCATTTAGCACATAGCTTGGAATGCTGATGCCCCACATCTTCAATATCTACAGGATCCCACAGGTATGTGTGTCCCATAATCTAGAGAGATGTACAGCCACTAGGATTTCTAGGAGAGCAGTCCATCTGGGCTACAACAAGTGCGGACAGAAGACTCTGCTCTGCCCATTTAGAGCATAGCTTGGAGTCAAATGTTAATCAGGTGTTGTGTGAGAATGTCAAAACCTGATTAAGTTTTTTAAAAACCACTCTAAGGAGGGAATAAATTGTACTGAATTAGCAGCAAATCTATGTGGGCAAAATATTTTCTCCAATACCTTACCTTGAGGAGGCCTCCATGAAAGCCCCACATTGCAGGATGTAGTGCATAATTCAATGACACCTGAATCAAAGCTGGAAAGTTGGACAGGATTGGGTCCTGAGAGCCCAAGCCTATGCCTGTCTACTCAGAAGTAAGTCCCATGATCGTCAATGACACTTGCTCCCAGGAAAGTGCGAAAAGGATTGTAGGCTGAATGACTAATCCTAATCCGCTTGGTCATCCTGCCCAAAACACTACACCCAAAATTGAGACTTCCACATTTTCCATACAGTATAAAGTACAAAAAGATCTACTATATAACCTGCCAGGCATGTGAGAGAGGACCTTTTTATTTAGGAATAATGGGAGATGTTTGTCTGCACTAAAATGCTCATTGCCTTTCCCCTTAGATCAGTTATGGCTTCTTTGACTCTGCACTGAGTGACAGAACTCAGTTCCCTTCTCTGTACCAGATGGTCCCAAATGCAAGATCTCAGTACACTGGGATTGCTCAACTGATTCGACATTTCAAATGGAACTGGATTGGCCTCCTCGTTTCAGACAATAACACTGGAGAAACATTTCTGAGGACTCTCATTCCCAGGTTCCTCCAGAACAACATTTGTGTGGCTTTTACAGAAGTTCTTTCAGGACTAAAGACGTATGTGGAAGAGAAAGAACCCTTTTATGACCGTTTAGAAGGAGTAAGACCTATTGACTCTATGTCCAGGAGCAACGTGATTGTTGTTCATGGAGATTTACTATCTATGGAGAGTTTGAAAGTGATTCTAGCATTTTATGAAAATGGAAAGCAAGACCCAACAGAGAAGGTTTGGATCATGACATCTCAGTGGGATTTTGCTACCGTATTAAACCCGTTTTTATTCACACCCAAATCCTTCAATGGTACCTTGCCCTTCACACCCCACACAAAGGACGTGCCTGGATATGAAGACTTCCTTAAGGCAATAAATCCACAGCAGCCTGTGTTTTCTTTCTTCTACAAGTTTTGGTCAATTGCATTTCGGTGTTCACTCCCCACGTTCAACTAGTACCTACCAAACACAGGGAACTGCACTGGGGAGGAGAAGCTGAGCAGTCTCCCCAGTTCCAGATTTGAAATGAAAATGTCTGATGAGAGCTACAGTATCTACAATGCTGCTCATGCTGTAGTGCATGCTCTACATTCCATGTACTCTTCAATATCCAGGCATAGATTAAAGGGAATTGGAGGCACAGGGGATGTTTGGGCTGTTCAGCCATGGCAGGTAGGATTTTCCTGTAAGCCTCTACTGTGTACAGTCAAGGATGGACTTGGATCCACTCATGCAAAGCAACTGGACTGAGCGAGAAGTGAGACAATATTTTCACTTTCGTTTGTCTAAACCTGAGTCCTTTCCATTTGGAAAGGGACTTAATTTAGAGGAGCAATAGATTGAAGGATAACTTTTGGGGTTATTAAATGAATTTTGAATTCTGGTGGAAATGGGGACTGGGAATAGGAGGAGGGGGTGAGAATAACTCTGAGAAAGTTTAACTATGTCAAGTTTATAATCATCACATACAAAAAAATGTTCTCGTGGGTTTTGCTTGTATGCAGTCTTTCAGGAAATGTTCACAGTATTTATTTTCTGGCCCTGATTATTATTCATTTCATGTCATGACTACTACTGAAAATAATTTTGTCATATACAGGGGGAGGTGTCAAAAATGTATGGTCCCCAGGTGTCCAATGACCTAGCCATTTGCCTGCATGTATAATCAGAGTCTCTTCATTGCCAGAAGGTCAAGGTCACAGATTCCAGTGATTTCAAAAGAACTTCTACTCAACTGTTTACCCCTAAGTATTATTTTTCTTTTTCTCCAATCAGCTTCACCACTTTCTGAGAAACGTTCGCTTCAACAATAGTGCGGGTGAAGAAATATTCTTTGATAAAAATGGGGAACTGGCAACAGGTTTTGATATTGTCAACACCATCACATTCCACAATCTATCTTTCCATAGAGTCAGGGTAGGAATGATGGACCCCTGGGCTCCTGAAGGAGAAGAGTTTGCCATTAATGGAAGCGCCATTGTGTGGAATCAGAAGTTTGATCAGGTGAGAAGGATCTTGTATGTATTTCCTGAGCTATAGTTCAGCAGATGTCTGGGAATTCATATTCCTGTGCATGTTGCACCTACTCTGAAGCAAGCCCTATGGCATTCACTGGGATTTATTCTGGATCTGCCAGACTTCTGTGGTTATCATAACAGTGATGCAAGAATAACACGGACAAATGGGGCAGGCTTGTTATAATGAATAACATTAGAATAGGATGTAGAATAGGATGAATAACCATGGATAATACATGCAAAGCTCATGTATGCCCAGGCATATGATATCTATGCTCTTTTCTCTTTGTGTTTATCCATATCTTCCTATGAATTGTGAGGCTGAATTGAATATGGTGAAGAGGTGGTACGTCAGGTAAGTAACCATGGAAGGAAAACATCTGGATTCATATATAGAACAATATTGTAAAGACACTTATTGGGTCTATAGCCTGCCTACGTAAACCACTTTGAGTAATATCTGGCAAGAAACATATATAAATATAAAAGTAAATCAATCAGTATATGAGGTCAGAGGAGCACATGTCAAATATAAATGTGACTTATATGTCATTACTGAATTCTCGTGCAAAACAAAACAAACATCAGAGCAATGAGAAAACAGTTCATTTCCATATTAAACCACTTTCCTTTGGGTTTTTTGAAGATGCTGCCCCGATCGACATGTACTGAGAGCTGCCCTCCTGGACGGACAAAGGTGGTACACCAGGGGGAGCAGATCTGTTGCTATGACTGTGCTCAGTGCTCTGAAGGGAGGATTTCCAGCCAGCTGGGTAAGTGAAGAAGGTGATGTTCCATCCAATCGGTGTTCCAGAAGTTTGTGGAAATGAGCTGCTCAAAGGTCTTCCAGCCCAATCTTTTCTTTCCCAGCACTCAGAGGAACTGTGGCGTCCAGGAACTTTTGTCCCCTTCCCCCAAGGAATGTCTCAGGTCCCGCGATGGGGCTTCTCATGTTTGCACCAGCTATTTTGCTGGCACAGATGTGAGAACGTTCATGTCAAGCTATTAGGTCGTACACAGAGGATTGAATCTGGTGGAGGAGGCCTCTGCCACTCCCACTCCCCTCCCACCCCATCTCTTCCCCAATTCCCCCACTCAGAATGGAATCCCAAAACCAAAAGGCCATACCACTGTCTGGAGGTCCCACTTGTCTCCACACAGTCACATGGCATTCTTCATCCAGAACTACCTACTCCAAGGGTGCCGTAAATGTGCTTTACGACATGTTTACAACACCCAGTGCCAGCACTGGAGCTCAGCACTGGTGCTATGAACCTTTAGGATTGGACCCTTAGGCCTCAATCCTCAATTCATCATACTGATGCAGTCAGTAAAGCAACAGTTCAGCAGAAAGTATGGCCCAGTCCTATGGGACTGTTATGACAGTGGGGCAGGTGTCTACTGTTGTCAAAGGCTCAGTGATGGCGTGAAGCTGGTGCCACCACTGGGCCAAACCAAGCATCTGCTTCAAAGCAGCTGCAGATCCGGAACCTCATTGCTTCAGGTGCCAGTAAGTCAGAAGTAGGGCATGTTGTGGATGAGGAGAGATAAGGCCAGGGAAAAGAGGAGTTGGATCCTGGTGGCAGCAACATGCACCAGGCTCTAATCCTTGAACCTTGCCTTGGAATACTCCCTGACTCTCCTCAGAAGTGCATCAGCAAAATGGAGGAGGAGACCTACAGGTGACTGGGCAACCCATACGCAACTCTGCTGGCCGGCTGTTTGCCCCCCATGACAGCACACACTTCCTAGGCACAGCACAGCTGACATTTGGGTAAAGCCTGATGCCAGATTTATTGAGGGTTGACATTCAAAGGATACCTAGATATTTTACATACATGGATGTAGACAAAGAAACATTTGAGTGAGTGATTTCTTTTGTATGTATTCATTAGCACACTTCATCCTATGATTGAACTGCACTGTTGACAGACAGGCTCAGGTGATGCAAGTATACTTTGAACTGTTGAATCCCTGCATGTTTCTTTTAGATGCAGATCACTGCAGTGACTGCCCAGAGGACCAGCATCCAAGCAGGAACCAGGATCGCTGTATCCCCAAAGTCATAACCTTTTTGTCCTATGAAGAGCCCCTGGGAATCGTTCTGGCTTCTTCTGCTCTGCTGCTCTCCACCATCACACTTGTGCTCATGTGGAGCTTCATTCAGCACAGGAACACCCCCATTGTCAAAGCCAACAACTGGAACATCACCTGTGCCCTGCTGTTCTCCCTGCTGTGTTGCTTCCTCTGCACATTTCTGTTCTTTGGCCAGCCCAGAAAGGCATCCTGCATTCTCCGGCAGACCTTGTTTGCCATCACCTTCACTGGGGCTGTTTCTTCAGTCTTGGCCAAAACCCTCACTGTGGTCCTGGCCTTCATGGCCACCAGACCAGCCAACAGGATGAGGAAATGTTTAGGGAAGAGATTGGCCATGTCTGTCATCGTGGTGTGTTGTCTGATCCAAACTGGCCTCTGTGCAATGTGGCTGGCAGTGTCTCCCCCCTTCCCAGAGCTTGACACACACTCCCTGATAGGTCAGATCATAGTGCAGTGCAATGAAGGCTCAACCTTCGTGTTCTCCACTGTACTGGGCTACATGGGATTTCTGGCCCTTGTCAGTTTTGTGGTGGCTTTTTTGGCCAGAAGACTACCTGATACTTTCAATGAGGCCAAGCTGATCACCTTCAGCATGTTAGTCTTTTGCAGTGTTTGGGTGTCCTTTGTGCCAGCCTACCTGAGCACCAAGGGGAAATACATGGTGGCTGTGGAGGTCTTCTCCATCTTGGTCTCTAGTGCTGGATTGTTGGGTTTCATCTTTCTCCCCAAATTCTTCATTATTGTGTTGAGGCCCCAGCTGAACACCAAGGATAACTTAGTAAGGAAAAAGAACTTTGTTACCTGACTGAATTGCTTGAGTACCTTCATCCGTAGCCTTGTGCATGAACCCCTTGAGATATGTCCATTGTTTTATAGGAACTTATGTGACTTCCTTCTATAGTCCCAACTGTTCCACTTGGACATAATCCTGAGATTCATTTCAACTTTCACCAATCTGACATTTCAGGGTCCATCTAATTTCTCGTTCCTTCCTTCTCCTCCAAAGTGTAATCATCTACTTTAGTTATCCTAAGCTGTTTGTAACTGCTCAAAAAATAATAAATGATTATGATGATGGTGAACTGCTTCTTTAAATTGATTGATTGATTGACAGCCTTCATGTTCTCCAGCACCAAGGGGAAATACATGGTTACCGTGGAGGACTCCATCTTGGTCTCTTGTGCTGGACTGTTGTGTTTCATCTTTCTCCCCAAATTCTACATTATTGTGGTGAAATCTGAGCTGAGCACCAGGAAGCAGATTATAAGGAAAAATAAATTTGGTACCTGACTGGCCTTCTGTTTTCTTTTCATACTTCTCCTCCTACTCAAGTTTCTGCCTTGCAATTTTGTGCAATATAAACTTATATTTGTATTGCATTTAGCAGGTTGAAACCAGTGAGAATAGATAATAAATGAGGGTGAATTCACTCATTTTCCTCCCAGGTGCAGTAAAATGTGTTCTCTGCTGATCCCTTTTGGAGATGAGACTTAGATATCCTTCTGTCATGCACCTGACACTGACATCTGACCTGACAATAGAGAAAGATATCTCTGTCCAGTAATGCAGGACGCTGAGGAGGTGCAACATTCGTGCCATCCTAATTTCACTTATGGCAGTGGATAGCTAAATGGCACCCATTGAGGACCAGGGATGAGCGATCATGGGCCCACAGGTCACAAACGAAGGTGTCTTGATAAGCTCACTCCACAAAAGTTCTCGCAGGATTCTAGGGGAAGAACAGGCCTAGATTTTGGGTCAAAGGAAACTTGATGTCTTTCCTGTGACAATGAGCTCCAGGTGACATTGGTTCATTCCTTCCCAGTCGGAAATGTGATGTTTTAGTTGACCAACAGCCTCAAAATCTCAATGAGTCATGGATGGCTCCTCTCCACCTGCTTTCTACACCAGTATAACATGTCTGTCAACGCCCCCCCCCCAAAGTTATCTTCAATACTCAGGTTATTCTGAATCCGCTGAATTCCCCATCGGGGGGGACAGATACACAACCACTTGCTACGGATCAGACAAACATATTTTCTTTACCCCTGCAGATAGTCAAAAAAGTTCTGGTCTGCAATGACCTGTCCTATAATCATAATAATCCCTGCCTTCAGCTCTTGAAAGCACCAGGGGCAGACAGCAGCCACTTAAGGATCTTTTAACTAAAACCCTTGAATTCTCCTTGGGAGCTGGTGATCTGCTTCAATCCCTTTATAAAGCCTCTCTCCGAAACAATGTTCATCATTTAGATTGAGGAGGCTAAGCCTGCAAACCTGAGCTCACTCCACAAAATTTCTCACAGGATTCTAGAGGAAGAACAGGTCTAGATTTTGGGTCATAGGAAACTTGATGTCTTTCCTGTGACATTGAGCTCCAGGTGACATTGGTTCATTCCTTCCCAGCCGGAAATGTGATGTTTTAGTTGACCAACAGCCTCAAAATCTCAATGAGTCATGCATGGCTTTTTCCACCTGCTTTCTACACCAGTATAACTTGTCTGTCAACACCCCCCCCCCCAAAAAAAAAAAAAAAAAAAAGTTATCTTCAATACTCAGGTTATTCTGAATCCGCTGAATTCCCCATGGGGGGGAACAGACACACAACCACTTGCTACGGATCAGACAAACATATTTCCTTTACCCCTGCAGATAGTCAAAAAAGTTCTGGTCTGCAATGACCTGTCCTATAATCATAATAATCCCTGCCTTCAGCTCCTGAAAGCACCAGTGGCAGACAGCAGCCACAAAGATCTTTTAACTAAAACCCTTGAATTCTCCTTGGGAGCTGGTGATCTGCTTCAATCCCTTTATAAAGCCTCTCTTCAAAACAATGTGCATCATGTAGATTTAAGAGGCTAAGCCTGCAATCCTAACCACACTTTCCTGAGAGGAAGCCCCATTGAACAAAAGAGAACTTACTTCTGAGTAGACCTGGTTAGGATTGTGCCCTAACTGAAGATAACCTTCCTCAGTGGATGTTTGAGAGTCAGACATGGTGTGAAGGCCCTGTTTCCCTCACCCCTTTGGCTATCAAGGTGGGTTCCATAGTTTTGTTTCTTTGTTTGCAAAGGCCGATGGTTGTGTGGCCCCAGCACTGCAAGTGTCCGTGTCACCTTGAGAGTCTTTGAGCGCAATTGAGACTGAGACCAAGATATGCTCCTGTTCAGGCTGTTCTCGTTGCTGCTGCTGCTGCTTTTGTTTCTGCCTCATGTTGTCAGCAAGAACTCTAAATCCAGTTGGGGTCTGCTGCCCGACATTCAACGCAGCCGCCAAGATTCTTCTTCCGATGTTCTTGTCATTGGCGAATTTGTCCCCCTCCATGTTGCTGAACTGAAGGAGGTTTCTTTCAGCAAAACTCCGGATGTGTCTTCACTGGAGGCTTAGTAAGTAGCTCTCCTCTGCTTGAAAGATATACCAAGGGCCACATTGGCAGTCTGGTTCTCCTGCTTCCCATGTATGGTTGTGTGGTCATAGCGCTGTGAGCATCCATGTCACCACGATTGCCTTTGAGTGCAGTTTGGATGGTGGCCTCCTTTTCTCAGCCCCATCCGTGCAGCTGTGTGTGTTCATTTTAATTCTCCTAGTTGCCCTGATAAGTAGCCTGGAGTCCATGTGGTTTCTCTGAGGTGATGGGGAGAGCTTTGTAACTAATCATAGATTTGAGTCTGGGCTACTGGTATCCAAACACAACCCTGTAGTATCTGCTTCATGCTGGATTCCCAGTTTTTCTCTTTCTTTGAGTGGGAGGCAGAAACATCCCCAATTATTGAGTTGAACTGATAATCTGCTCTTCATTAAAACCAAGGCACAGTTTCCAGTGTGGTAGTGAACCTGTGTCTGGTCAGTTCCAGTGCAGACTGGAGGTTGGAACTGCAAGATAGATTCTTGAGATATTCAAGAGAGTCACACCACATATTGAAATCCGTACGGACATCCTATTAGACCAGATCATCACTTAAATATTTTTCTCCTGACAGGGATGTTTCCAGATCATTTTCTTTCCCCACTGATTTCTGAAGTAAAGAAAAGGTGTAGAAGGGAGGGGGGGACGTCCTATTATTTTATTTTTGTACAGAGGAGCATATGAAGTGGCACCGCCAGGCACAGAATTATTTCTGTACTGAGAAATACATCTGGTCTAAGAGGCAGGAAGGCAGTGAGGATCTGTCAGGCTGCTGTCAGAACAAAAACCACCAACAACCACCCACCCCATAGGTTGGCATCTTGAGTGTGTGTGTGTTTATTGATTTAATCACCTGTTCCTTAATTGTAAAATTTACTGATTCGTTTGGACTCTGGGCAGATTACAGCAGTGACCAACAAATGTACCTGATCAACTGCATCCCTCTAAAGTTCAAAATCTGATTTAGGAAATGGAAAAGATGTGGGGAAACAGTGGCAGACCAAAGTAATATAGTCACCATTTTTGAACATTCAACGCAGCCTCCGAGACTCTAAGACTCTAAGACTCTAAGACATTAAAACTAAGGCACAATCTGGCTTATCAAGTCTGTGCCAGCTATTTTGCTAGTGCAGACCCGAAAAACTCTGTGTCAGGCTTTCCTACTCCATAAGAAAGTCAGGATATGGTGGAGCAGAGCTCTGCCAATCCCGCCCCCGGCCCCAGTTCCTCCTCCCTCCCCATCCTCCCCCACACTTGTTCCTTCCTCTCCCCAGAGGCTGCACTGCCACCCGGTGGTTTCAATCACCCATGGCAGCGGCACGTCCTCCTTCTGCCAGTACTGAGTTGATGCCTGACTGGTGCAGGCCCAGTGCTGGTGCTCCTTAATGGCCAGGTACCATAAACATGCTTTACAGCACGTTTACGGCACCTGGTGCTAAAGTTCAGAGCTGGCGCTGGGCCGTTTCAGGATTGGGCCTGAACTCATATCCCTGTAGCTAACTATTCAACTGGTTAAGCTTCCCTGTCAAGCTATTGGTTCATCCAGCCCATTATAGTCTACTCTGTTTGCTTGCAATTGAGAACCAGAGGCGGTTCTCAGGAGGTGAAGGAGGTGGACTTTGAGCTTTGTGCATCAAAACATGTGGTCAATTTGGAGCAGTGTTCCTTCCCCCTCCAACCCACTTGGATTTCTGTAGAATTTATTTTGAATATCTATCGCTTTTGTCATCAACCATTGCATTATACCCACAGGTATAATGGCAGAGCCTGAGGGGCACATGCCCTGGGTGTTATGGCGGGGGGGCGCATGACTGCCCCTGGGTTCCATGCAGTCATCTCCAGGTTCTCCCAAGGGGGTGAGGAGCCATTAGCTTTGCGTGCTCCATTCTGGCTTCTGTGGTGGCTACCAGTCTCCACAGAAATTGGAATAGAACGCTCAAAGCTGGCTGAGCCTCAACCCCCAGGCAGAACCCTGAAGTGACATCATGACATCACAAGATGTCATGATGTCACTAGGTGTCATGACATCATCATGTCACAACATCACATGGTGTCATGGCGCCATTGCCCCGGGAGCTGGGGTGAATTGTTTTGCCTTTGTCTATGCCCACAATGATGAGAACTCAAGGAACAGGAGAGTACTGCTGAATTCCCCCCTTCCCCTGGAATTGTGTGGAGAGCGTCCCATATTCGGACACCGCATGCAATCAAAACTTTGGATTGTCAGACATCATGCACTCTGATGCTGCTGAATTTGCAAACAGAATGCATGAATTGAACATTCCAACAAATAAAGCACAACACTGTGTAACAAAATTCAATTTCATGTTTATCTGAATATTTTCAAGCTTTTTATGAATTTTGGTGAGGTTTTTTGAAAATGCTACTATTTTGGCACAGCATCAGTAGTTTAGCTCAGTGGTTCCCAGACTTTTGGGCACCACAGTCCTCTTCATGCTTCATGGTGGGTCACAACCCAGTGCTCAGTGCTGCACTGAAGAGCCTTACTTGGAGTCCCTGGAGGCTGCTTGTGGGTTGTGCCTGCCCATGACCCACTCATCTGGCCCCTGCAGGCCTCAGGAAGACTCCTGGATGTGACAGGAAGTCACAGAAGTGAACAGGAAATAAACCAGAAGTGGCTTCTGAGAACTGAAAGTTGCTTCTGATCTCATCCAGGAGGCATTTTGAGGCTGGTGGAGAGAGCTGTGGGTCAGCAGGGTCAGGAATCAAGCTCCAGGGACTCAGTGCAGCACTGAACATTGGGATGCAACCCACCCACGTCCCACAGTTTGAGAAACACTGGTTTAGCCACAGTCTACACTACACAAGTCTACGTAGTTGTAAAATACTGTGTGTATAATACTGCATTTGGCAATAGGATGGGGGATGTAAGAGAACTACAAAAGCTTTGATGATACCAAAAAAACTAAGGGTGAAACCCTAACTTGCACTGGAACTGGCAGGACAGCATACATGCACTGTATCCAGCACAAGTTTCAGGCAGCCAGAGGCTCCGCCAGGGGCAAGGAGAAATATTTCCCTTACCTCAGGGACAGCCACTGCAGTCCGAATGGGGCTACTCGGATCTGCTCCACCTCTGGAAGCAGTGCAAATCCGAGCAACCTGGGACTGCCCTGGGCCATCCGGGAATGGGACTAGGATCTGGCATAACTGCAGGATCCTGGCCCCGCCTCACGTGTCTTGCCCACTGTCCCATCTGCCCTCCCCCTGCCCTCCCACACATCCACCACCCCCAGTTCCACCCTCCCCCACCCCATTACACCCCCTTTCTGCCTCTTTCACTGCCTCTGCGCCACTCAGAGCCTTACCTCTCAGTGCAGGTTTCTGTTAGTTGGAATGCAGCACCAGCCTTTCCATCTGTGCAGACTACGTTAGAGTAGTCGCAACACAGCACATTTATACACAGCATTTATTATTTATTATATGTGTATTTATATACACATTTATTACAGCACTATAGGCTGGAACAGAATTGGCATTGGATTGTGCTCAGAATTGTAAAATAAATATTAAAAATTCCATATAAACAATTTTTTGTGTTACACAGTGTTATTTGTGTATGTTCATAACTATATGATTATGAACAATTTGAAAGAATTTAGTATGACAAACACGTTCAGTAGTAGCCAGTTTCATACTGACTCATGTATTGGCAACCTTCAGTCTCGAAAGACTATGGTATCGCGCTCTGAAAGGTGGTTCTGGCACAGCGTCTAGTGTGGCTGAAAAGGCCAATCCGGGAGTGACAATCCCTTCCACACCGGGAGCAAGTGCAGTCTGTCCCTGGTCTGTCTCCCTGGCTATGGGCCTTCCTTCTTTGCCTCTTAGCCTCAGACTGTTGGCAAAGTGTCTCTTCAAACTGGGAAAGGCCATGCTGCACAGCCTGCCTCCAAGCGGGCCGCTCAGAGGCCAGGGTTTCCCACTTGTTGAGGTCCATCCCTAAGGCCTTCAGATCCCTCTTGCAGATGTCCTTGTATCGCAGCTGTGGTCTACCTGTAGGGCGCTTTCCTTGCATGAGTTCTCCATAGAGGAGATCCTTTGGGATCCGGCCATCATCCATTCTCACGACATGACCAAGCCAACGCAGGCGTCTCTGTTTCAGCAGTGAATACATGCTAGGGATTCCAGCACGTTCCAGGACTGTGTTGTTTGGAACTTTGTCCTGCCAGGTGATGCCGAGGATGCGTCGGAGGCAGCGCATGTGGAAAGCGCTCAGTTTCCTCTCCTGTTGTGGGCGAAGAGTCCATGACTCGCTGCAGTACAGAAGTGTACTCAGGACGCAAGCTCTGTAGACCTGGATCTTGGTATGTTCCGTCAGCTTCTTGTTGGACCAGACTCTCTTTGTGAGTCTGGAAAACGTGGTAGCTGCTTTACCGATGCGCCTGTTTAGCTCGGCATCGAGAGAATGAGTGTCGGAGATCGTTGAGCCAAGGTACACAAAGTCATGGACAACCTCCAGTTCATGCTCAGAGATTGTAATGCAGGGAGGTGAGTCCACATCCTGAACCATGACCTGTGTTTTCTTCAGGCTGATTGTCAGTCCAAAATCTTGGCAGGCCTTGCTAAAACGATCCATGAGCTGCTGGAGATCTTTGGCAGAGTGGGTAGTGACAGCTGCATCGTCGGCAAAGAGGAAGTCACGCAGACATTTCAGCTGGACTTTGGATTTTGCTCTCAGTCTGGAGAGGTTGAAGAGCTTTCCGTCTGATCTGGTCCGGAGATAGATGCCTTCTGTTGCAGTTCCAAAGGCCTGCTTCAGCAGGACAGCGAAGAAAATCCCAAACAAGGTTGGTGCAAGAACACAGCCCTGCTTCACTCCGCTTCGGATGTCAAAAGGGTCTGATGTGGAGCCATCGAAGACAACAGTGCCCTTCATGTCCTTGTGGAAGGATCTGATGATGCTGAGGAGCCTGGGTGGACATCCAATCTTGGGGAGAATCTTGAAGAGGCCGTCTCTGCTGACCAGGTCGAAAGCCTTTGTGAGATCTATGAAGGCTATAAAGAGTGGCTGTCGTTGTTCCCTGCATTTCTCCTGCAGTTGTCTAAGGGAGAATACCATATCAGTGGTGGACCTGTTGGCTCGGAATCCACACTGCGATTCTGGATAGACGCTCTCTGCAAGTACCTGGAGCCTCTTTAGTACAACTCGGGCAAACAGCTTTCCTACAACGCTAAGGAGAGAGATGCCGCGGTAGTTGTTGCAGTCACCCCTGTCACCTTTGTTCTTGTACAGCGTGATGATGTTTGCATCCCTCATGTCTTGAGGTACTCCACCTTCTCTCCAGCAGAGACAGAGGATTTCATGCAGCTCAGTGACGATGATCTCTTTGCAGCATTTTAGGACTTCAGCAGGGATGCTGTCTTTTCCAGGTGCCTTGCCAAAGGCAAGGGAGTCCAGGGCCACGTGAAGTTCTTCTAGGGTTGGTTCACTGTCAAGCTCTTCCAGCACAGGCAGGCACTCAATGTTGTTCAGTGCTTCTTCGGTGACTACATTTTCTCTGGAATATAGCTCAGAGTAGTGCTGCACCCAGCGTTCCATCTGCTGCGCCCGATCCTGGATGACCTCGCCTGTGGCAGACTTCAGAGGGGCAATTTTCTTCTGTGTTGGACCTAGGGCCTGCTTGATACCATCATACATCCCCTTGATGTTGCCCGTGTCAGCTGCTATCTGTATCTCGGAACAGAGCTGGAGCCAGTAGTCGTTAGCACATCTCCTGGCAGTCTGTTGGACTTTGCTGCGAGCAGTTCGGAGGACCTGCAGGTTGCGCTCACTGGGACAGACCTTGTATGCTGCTTGAGCTCTCCTCTTTTCCTCAATGACTGGTGTCAACTCCTCAGAGTGGGCTTCAAACCAGTCTGCCGCCTTGTTGGTCTTCTTGCCGAATATGGACAAGGCGGTGTTGTAAACGGTATTCTTGAAATGTTCCCATCTGCTGGATGCGTTTGCGTCGGCCGGGCCTGGAAGAGATTCCTCAAGCGCTTGTGCAAATTCCTCCACTTTTCTCTGATCCCGGGTCTTGCTGGTATCAATGCGAGGTCTTCCTTCCTTTTTCGTGTGATACAGTCGCTTTGTTTGCAGTTTCACTCTGCTGCACACCAGGGAGTGGTCAGTGTCGCAGGCAGCACCATGATAACTGCGTGTGATCTTGATGCTGGGAAGGCTGGAGCGTCTGGTGAGGATCAGGTCGAGCTGGTGCCAGTGCTTTGATCTTGGATGTCTCCAAGAGACTCTATGTTGGGGCTTTGTGTTGAAGAATGTGTTGCTGACACAGAGACCGTGATGACAGCAAAACTCTAGCAGGCGTTGGCCATTTTCGTTCATCCTCCCAGTGCCAAACTGACCTAAGCAAGTGGGCCATGAACTGTTATCAGCACCAACTCTAGCATTGAAATCGCCGAGGATGAACAATGGCTCTTTTACAGGGATTTTCTTGACAGTGGTGGCCAGGTCATCATAGAATTTGTCTTTGGCTTCTGCTGGAGACGACAGAGTCGGTGCATAAGCACTGATGAGAGTGATAGGTCCTGCTGATGACTGGAGCTGCAGGGACAAAATTCTTTCACTTCCCACAGTAGGTGGGATGATGGATTTCAGCAGGGTATTTCTGACCGCAAAGCCAACGCCATGTTCCCTGGTTTCGTTTGGTGGTTTTCCCTGCCAGAAAAATGAGAAATTTCTCTCCTTGACAGATCCGGAATCTGGCAGCCTAGTCTCTTGAAGGGCGACGATGTCCATCTGCAGTCTGCTCAGCTCCATGTCGATGACAGCTGTTTTGCGTGCGTCGTCTATTTCTTGCAGGTCATCAGAGAAGCCAGGTGTCATTGTCCTAACGTTCCAGGTGCCCAGCTTTAGGGCAGTAGTTTTCTGTTTTCTGTTGCATGGTGCAGAGTTGTCGATCCGCTTGTCGGTTTTCACCCTAAACCCCACGCACCCCATGAGGTTAACGGACCGTGGCGAGGCAACACCTTACTGGCTGGGGACTGCCCAGCTTAAGGCGGGCGGTAGCTGCCCAATGAGATGCAATGATCTCTCCCACCGTCGGAAGCAGCCCCTGGCGTCATGCTCTACGCCAATCGAGCAAAGACTTATAACCGGTAAACTGCTGCTTCCCGTGTTGTGCCAACGCCGTATGGTGAAGTTGGAGTGTCCTCTCCAGTGCGCGAAGCCTGGGTAAAGAAGGTATGGAGGATAGGCTGTTACCCATGCAGCAAATCCCCCCTCTCCACGTCGCTGGAATGGTCCAATGGAAAGGCAGAAGCCAATACGGTTGGTTCCAGCGGCGTCGCAGGAGTTGCCAGAACGTGACTGTGTTCAGCCATGAACTGCCTAAGGGACTCCGGCTCCTGATTTTGCCTCGAGGTTGACTCCTGAAGCCTTTTCCAGAACTGGATGTAGCCACAAGGCAGTGGAGGTTTGGGATCAGAGTTTCCTTCTCTTAGATGAGCTGCCTTCCTAGGCTGACGAGTCCCATCTACCCGGTGGCTGTTTAGTCGCCTCTTACGACAAGTACAGCCAAACTGTACTTACAAACAAGTACAGCCAAACTGTACTTACAAACTGTATTGTACAAACAGCCAAACTACAATATATCCACAAGCAAACAATCAGCGATCAATTTTTACATAACAGAGAAAAAAAATTTAAGTTTTAAAACGATTTTAAAATTGCAAATAATTCACTGGAATGTAGGGTTCATTTGCACAACAATGCAACTCTTTCACTCCCTTTGATCAAGAAAGAGGCGTGTAAACTTTTGTTTCATCTTCCCCATGGCTCCCTTCATTTCTTGGTTTCTCAGAGTGTAGATCAGAGGATTGAGGGCAGGTGTGATGACCGTATAGATAACAGAAGCCATCTTGTCCACCTGGGAGTTGGAGGAGGGCTTCATGTACACAAAGATAACGGGTCCATAGAAGAGGCAAACTACAGTCAGGTGGGAGCTGCAAGTGGACAGAGCCTTCCTACCACCCTTCCCAAAATGGCCACAGAGGGTGGCCAGGATGGTGGCATATGAAACCAGCAAAGTTAGAAAGCCGGGTAGGGTTATCACAGCATCACTAACAACTATGACCATCTCGGCAACATAGACATCTGAACAGGCCAGCTTGATCAACTGTGGAATTTCACAGAAGAAATTATCCAACACATTTGCTCCACAATATGGTAGCTGAGCCATTATTACTGTCTGACAAATGCCATGAATGAGTCCCCCTGCCCAGCAAAGTAGGAGGAGACTGAAGCAACGTTGTGGGTTGATGATGGTTGTGTACCTCAGCGGGTGGCAGATGGCTACATAGCGATCATAGGCCATGACAGCAAGGAGGAATATTTCCGCACTGCCAAAGAAGTGGAGGCCAAATATCTGGGCCATGCAGCCCCTATAAGAAATGGTACTGCCACTGTTCAATAGATCGGTTGCTAGTTTTGGGGCAGCCACTGAGCCCATGGTCATGTCAAGGAGGGATAGATTGGAAAGGAACAAATACATGGGGCACTGGAACAGCCTGGGCTCAGACCACACAGTCACCATAATTAGCAAATTACCCAGAAGAACGGTGGCATAGCAGGTCAACACCAGCATTAAAAGGTAGAACTGAGCAGAGCGGGAGAAGGAAAAGTTCAAGAATACAAACTCTGTAATGGAGGACCCATTCATCTTGATGGCTGGTGCTAGAGGAAAAGCAAATGGGACACTGTTAACACTCCAGGCACTGGTCACATCTTCCCACACCATATTCTCCTCCTGAAACTATTAAGAGAATCAACAAGTTCTTGCTCTTGCAGTCCAAACCTCTGCTGGGCTGGGCTGGCCTGGCCTGCACAGTGCATGGCTGGTGACCCAGAGTCTGGTTCCTCCTGCTTACTAGATGGAAACTAGGCTAGCTGGGAGAGATGAGAAAGGTTTTATTAACTTGTCCCCAAGTTACACTGCCCCCCACTTATGCTGTCTTTCTGGCCTAATTTTTTAGCTTTTTGTTGGATTTGTGATGGGGGCACAGGATCCAGGGGGTACCACTGCCCCTGAGATCTGTCTCTGTTCCATTTCTTTCTATTTGATCAATACCTGTGTTTTGTTTAGGAGTGTGGAAGTGATGCACGGTGAGCCTGGTAGTTATGGTATAGGATGCTTACCTGAAATGTAAACAGCATGGTTTTTGATCTCTCTCTCTCTGAATGTCCAAGCAAGTTCAACTTGAGTAAAAAAAATGGTTCTCCTACAAGTCAAGCGGTGGCTGGATTTGGCAGCATGCCGCGCAGTGTTCTCATTACAGCAGAACAATGTTGATACATTTGAATGAAGTATTTGACTTCAGAGCACAGGAAAAAAAAATCCAGCAGTTTGAATTTGGCTTGAAGTTTTAACATTGCTTTAATGTCCAGTTTGAAGACTTTTGGAGCACTAGGCTGTGCACACACATGCTAGAAAGCAAGTATTCACACCAGCTCTCCTTATTGTTCTTGTTCTTCATTTCAGAAACCAGTTTTGGTGCATTAACACATGTGACTAGCAAGTAGTAATATTTTAAGTTGTAGTAGTCTAACAGCATTAGAGGTTTAAGACAACATATCAAAAGCTACTTCCAGGTTCACAGCAAAGCATTTCCGGATTAACACATTGCAAAGGTCAGATTCCCAGAGAAAATCATTTCACTGCGGTTTTTAGATGAACACACACACCTTGATGTCAATGGCAAGTATGTTGCCTTACGAAGGCCACAGTACATCATCCGATGGTTATGAGGTGAGGTAACTTGTGTGTGCAGTGCCATCGGCTAACTGCTGGGGGTATATTGCATATGATGGATGTATAAGATGGCCTACTATAAAACAACAGATGTTTTAAACCCACCAATGAATTATCTCCAAAGAGAAATCTATGTGTCTCAAGGAGGGAACCCCAGATTGTCATAAAAGTGTGCTGCAGAAGGCACTCTGGGCTTTGCTTCTCTACTTCCACTTCTGACTTGTACACACACACTCTCAAAGCTTTGCATAATGTTGGTGTGATTTCTCTCACTTTGGATTTACAATAAAGGCCTGGATTTGATCACCTTTGCCTCCTGAGTTTGCTTTGGTACCTGGGATATGGTGAACTTTTAGTTGAAAAGCGGTATATAAATACTGTTGATTGATTGATTGATTGATCACAGTGCAACATCTGAGATCTCTTGTAACATCTAGGATCCCTTGCAACATCTTGGTTTTTGCACCTTGCAACAGAAGGAAGACAGTCTTTGTATCTGTTCAGTAAGTTTCTGTTCTATATAGGAAGCAGTGGCATAGCTAGAGGGGTTGAAGTAAAAATATTTTTGCTTACCTCCACCTAAGTCCTAGGCCACCTATGGGTTTCCTCAGACATACAGCACCCATTTTGGAAAAGAGGGGAAATGTTTTATAAGAGGGGGTGATTTGCTACAAATCCACCCTTCCTGCTTCCTCCCAACCCACTGCTTCCTCACCTGCTCTCTTCCTTCCCCGGCCTGCGCATGAACCACTGTGCTGCTGACATACTGACCCTGGGGGATCTGGAGGGGCTGCTGCAGCACAGCCGGTACCACTTGCTTTCTCTGGCAGAGACCCAGTGGAGCACTAGAGAGCACCCTGATTTGCAATGTAGGAAGGCTGCAATCCTAACCACACTTTCCCGAGAGTAAGCCCCATTGAACAAAACAGGACTTACTTCTGAGTAGACCTGGTTAGGATTGTGTTCTGAGTTGGGCTGCTGTGCTGTCAGAACCTGAGTTCCAGCAGCATAGCCTGGTGATAGGATTGGCGGAAAGGCTGCAATCCTATCTACACTTACCTAAGAGTAAGCCTCATTGACGATAATGGGCCTAACTTTTGAGTAGGCATGTGTAAGATTGGGCACGGAGTCCAAAGTTTTTGTTACATTTTGTTTGATCAAGACCTATTTCAGTAACAAATTTGGCCAATGTTTAAAAATTTGGAAAACAGAAATGGAAAGTTTGGTGTGTTTTTTTCCATTACTGTATTAACATACTTAAGGCCCGATCCTATCCATGTTTCCAGCACTGACGTAGCCATGCCAAAGGGGCACACACTGCCTTCTATGTTGGTGGGAACAGTCACGGAGACCTTCCCAAGATATGGGAATGTTTGTTCCCTTTTTCAGGGCTGCATTGTTCCTGCATCGGTGCTGGAAAGTTAGGATTGCTGGATAGGATTGCACCCTGAATTCTTGTAAACAGGTTCATAGTTATATTTATATAGTCTCTCTATTTCTGGAATATATATGTATATATGGTACAGGCATCTTCGTGAATCAACATTCAATTTTCTTCTTAATAAACTCATTAGTTTCTCCTTTATTATATGGATCCACTCAAACGAAACATCTTTGCTTTTCCCCCCTTCATTTAATCCGTAGACTGCAAATTAGATCAACGGTCTCATGAGTGTTTAAGAAAGTATGTTTGAAATGGGGTTGGAATGAAATTTGACAAAGTACAACATTCAGGCATTCAGAAATGCATAAATTGTTGTTAAAATATACCTCCACCCTAGAACATCGCTATGATGCTACGGCAAATGTATGCAAGATATTGGGCAATAATATTCCTTTCTACTACTCAGGTAAATAGAAATAAAATTAACAACTGCTTTCAGTCTTTGTTGGCAGTGCCAAGTTTCTGAAGGAGATTCTTATAATATATGATTGAATTGTCCTGGATCCAAGTGATATCAGAAGAAAAATATAACAATAATTTTTTAAAAAAATTACATTATGGTGCTTTTTTAGTGTTCCCAAGTTGAATTTATATTGGGCTGAGCAATTTGTGTACCAGAATCCTTGGGAGTTACACTGTCTGAGTTAATGATATTATAAATATGCACTGATATCAATAGTGAAAAAGAAAATAAACTCCTTCCTCTACAGCTCAAAATATGTTTAATGAAAACAAAACACAACTTCTAGGGTTAGATTTTTCAGCTATCATTTTTATCAGTTTAAACATTTCAATCATTTTGTTGGTTTAGGATCTATTTAAAAAAAATGAAAATTATGTGAAGTGTTGCAAACAGAAAAGTAGCTTCTAAATGCAATAATTGATCCTTACACCAAAAACAATAATTGATCCTTACACCAAAAACAGCACTCTTAGGGCACAAGCCTAACCAGGTCTACTCAGAAGTAAGTCCTATTGTGTTCAATGGGACTTACTCCCAGGAAAGTGAGGTTAGGATTGCAGCCTTGGTGAGTCATGGACAAACACATACACATTTAGACTTTAAAACAACCTGTAGCTGCAAAAAATGGCTTAAGCAAGAAAACAGAAGCAACAGATTAAAGAGTTTACAAAGTCATAAAAATAACTGCAATACTCACTCTTGTCACAATCTAAGTAGGTTTGGGTCAGGTCCTATCCATCTCAGTGATCATTGCAAAGCAATCCTGCATCCTCCAAATATTGTGGTCTCTCCAGAAGGCTCAGAAATGATGAAGAAAGGGAACTCAAGAAATCCAGGTGAGCAAGGTGAGAGATGGAGGTGGAAGTTAGTGTACTCGAGGATGCTACTCTTAAGAAAAGGAGAAAGCAGAGAACTAGAATAAGACTAAGGACGCAATCCTAACCAACTTTCTAGCACTGACTTAGCCACAATGCAGCCCCAAGGTAAGGTAACACACCTGCCCTTACCTTGAGGAGGCCCCCTTGACAGCCTTCCACTGCAAGATGCACAATGGCACAGCTATGTCAGTGCTGGAAGGTTGGTTAGGATTGAGCCCTTAGTTTCTCCATACAAGGATGCAAAGGGAGAATTAGAGTGAGAATACTCTCACCCCAGTATCTTTCAACACCTCTGGAAAATGGGAGGACGCCGCCCTTCGAGGTTCCCTGGATATAATCCTCCTGCAATCTGAGGACCTTGAATTTCCCACCTTCTATATTCATAGCCTTTTCTAAAGGCCTTTTGCCCTTTTTCTAAAGTTGATGACATCAGCATGATGGACGGTGCTGGCTGCTGTTCAGTCCCCAATGGGATAATTAGAAATGAATGAGATTTTGAAGTTCTTGTAAACAGTAAAAATTTAGAGGGCCTGTTTGCTTTTTTTCCAAGTGCATTTTCTCCTTGCAAGAAGAACCAACATGAGCAGAACTTCACGCGGTTTTTTTATGGGCAGCCTAGCTCTATGCTGACCTCTACCAATGGTATGAGTACATGCACTGTCACAAATGTGCTATATAACCTGTTGCACCAGCAGAAAGGCTTTGCACTGGTCTCCCACTACCATTTGCAGACCAGCGCCTACTGGAGAAGGACAGTGGGAGGGTGGAAGGGCATGGGAAGGGCAAAACTGGGTTGGGGAGGCGTTGTTTCTGGGATGGGGGAGGGCAGGGAGAAGAACTGCTCAGGCCTTTGGAGGAGGGTGGGGATGGCAGAAGAGGCCTCCACCATATCCTATCCCCCTTCCAAACCTGAAGGCCTGACACAGGGCATCCCAGATTTATGCAAGGTATGGAACTGGTGTGGATCCAAGCAGCCCCACTGAGGCTACTGGGGCTTTACCCAGGGTAAGGAATGAAGGTACCCCCGTACTTTGGGGAAACCTCCAGCAGCCAGAGTTCTCCTGCTGGATACTGCAGAGGCTGCACCAGCTCCATTGCATGACATCACAGGAATTTAATTTGAACTGGCCTATTAATCTGTATCCCAACTGTCTTGCACACTTCTGCAGCAGTCCCCATACATACATAAATGGGGGAAATCGTGCTGATGAGTTAGTTTGAATCTTGTTTTTCTACATCACAAAAAGTAAAGCAGATGTAGGGCGCAATTCTAACCCCTTATGTCAGTGCTGTCCAGCATTGGCATAGCAGTGCCAATGGGACACGTGCTGCATCCTGCAATTGGGTGTCACTCACAGAGGCCTCCTCAAAGTAAGGGAATGTTTGTTCCCTTACCTCAGAGCTGCATTGCCCTTATGTCAGTGCTGGAAAGCACTGACATAAGGAGTTAGCATTGCACCAGTAGTATCTTTATATGACCCTCTATATATTATCCTCACTCAATCCATGATCCTTTCATTTCATCCATTGTGAAAACTGATCCCATGCTTCTAATCCTGGGACTGGGGGTTGTTTGGCCAGTCCAGGAATGTGAAATTCCTCCCATGTGGACCTCTAATTTTGCAGGTAGTGCAGGTTCAAAGGCAGGAGCATGACCATTAGTGCGCACCTTGAGGTCAGCGAAGGCAGGGCTGAACCACCCTTCAGTGGCCTAACAGTCTGAGGGGTTGGATGGTTTGTCCCTAACCTGGATTGCAGAAGCTGCCTGCAAGGCTCAGTGACATGGAGTGGCCCTACAAGGTTCGGCAGCCTCAGCCCCTGTGTGAGGTTTTCAAGAATGACCTGACACAGCCTGAACAGGGGTGTGGCTTGGAATCAGGTGGTAAGACTCAGCCCTGGGGCCAGGTGTATTCAGGCAGCTCTCACAGGATCCAGCCTCTGCACTAGAGTTCATTAGCTGCATTAAGAGCTGCAGGTCTCATGATTTCTATGCATCCTTATATGTATTTGCTAATTGATAAAGTGGCCCATTCTCCCGTACCTGTTGTCTCAAGTGCTCATTGGGAGGTGCACAAAGTCTGTGGTCCTATCTTGGCATGGACCAAAATGTCAGGACCCTTGACAGCACTTCCTTCCTTCCCTCTTGCAGGCCTTTTGATTGCCCCTGCCCCAAACATAGTATGCAGCGAGGCATCCAATGTGTGGCTCCATACTTCACCTTGGTGGGGGGCGGGGAATCTGATTGGGTTGTTATGTAAATATTGGTTCTCCTTTGAGTACTGATCCTCTCCCCCCCAGCCCACTTCTACTTCTTTATTTAGAAAAAGCAAAGATATCACTCTGCATACAGAAGGCAGACAAGTTAGAGCAGGGATGTCAAACTCCTCAAACTCTTTTCATAGAGAGGGCCGGTTAGCATTCATGGTGCCTGCTGAGGGCTGGAGGTGACATCACTAAGCATAAAGTGACATCATGAAGCAGATGAAATCCAGAAATAAGTACGTAGGCTATGGTGGAGTGGTGCAATGCCCCACTGGACAGCCAATCAGAGTGGGTCACAAGATGGTCTTGTGACTATGAGGTCACCCTATTCTGATTGGCTGGCCCTGGTATATATGAGGGCAAGAACAGACACCAAATGTGGGTTTGCTGTGGTGGAGTTCTGAGTGTCGTGCTGCTGGTTTTTGTTCTGGCTTTGGCTGCCTTATCGTGACTGTGCTGTGCTGTGTCCCTGACTTCTGGTCCGTTTGACTGACTACTCTTCTGCCTGCTCCTTTTACCAATACATGCTTCTGCAACAAACAAGCCTGGGTCTGTGTCGTTGGCTCTGTTTGGGATTGTCCGCTTCCTGTGCTACCTCCCTACGCTCCGGTGCCTCTCTACTACTGGGAAGGCAAGGGTCATCCTCCCCTGCCATCCTGACAGACACTATCAACACAGATGCAAAGATTAACATCCTGCAATCGAAAGACGTTGTGCTTGACAAGGTGGCATGGAGAGTTCTTGCCAACAAAGTCGCCAAGAGTTGGGCACGACTGAATGGATAAAACAGCAACAATATTTAGAATGCATCCAGTACTACTTTTATCATCAACCATCACATTTTACCCAGGATGAACTCAAGGAAAAACAGAGTACCACTAAAATAGTGTCCTTCCCCAGTCCTGGGAAGAGCTTCCACAATCAAATCAATGAAACTACACACATTTACTCCCTATGAGGCAGTAGGAGGAGCTGACATTTGTTGTTCAACCTTCTCATGGCTCCCTTCATCTCTTGGTTCCTCAGAGTATAGATCAGGGGGTTGAGGGCAGGGGTGACTACCATGTAGAACACAGAAGCTATTATGTCCACCTGAGAATCAGAGAAAGGCTTAAGATACACAAACGCAACAGGCCCGTAAAGGAGGCCAACTACCGTCAGGTGGGAGCTGCAGGTAGACAGAACCTCCCTACCACCCTTCCCAAAGCGGCCACAGAAGGAGGCCAGGATGATGGCATATGAAACCAGCAAGGTCAGGCAGTTTGGTAGAGTTATCAGGCCACCACTGATCAGCATGAGTTTCTCAACCACATAGATTTCTGCACATGATTCTGAATGAGAGTTGAAATTTTCATGATGCTGAATTATATAGAGAGTCGTCTGGCCTGATTCTGTCCTGGGTTAGTACTGGTCTCCTACACACTGCCTGGGAGACAGCCATCACAAACATGCTGTAAGACATGTCACAGTGACCAGGAGAAAGAAGGCACTGATGCAGAACCCAGCACTGGTAGGTGCTGGGCCTTCATGCCGCTCAGAAGACCAGCAGTAGCCTGCAGCAGGAAGTTCCACACCTCTCATGCTCATGCTGTAGCACATGCTCTGCATTCCATGTACTCTTCAATATCCAAGCATAGATTAAAGGGAACTGGAGGCACCGGGGATGTTTGGGCTGTTCAGCCAAGGCAGGTAGGAGTTTCCTGGAAGCCTCTACTCTGTACGGTCACAGATGGAATTGGATCCACTGTTGCAATGCAACTGGACTGAGCGAGAAGTGAGACAACATTTTCAGTTTAGTTTGTCTAAACCCAAGTCCTTTCCATTTGGAAAGGGACTGGCAGCCCAATCCTCTGCATGTCTACTCAGCAGTAAGTCCCATTAGAGTCAATGGGGCTTACTTCTAGGAAAGTGTGGATAGGATTGGGTTGTTAATTGCCTGCAGCATCAACCATGTATTAACCGTTTTTAAGCTCATTATTAACAGTGAGGAACCCAGTTGAGACAGGTTGTCCCTCAGTTCTGCCACTATGTTGATTGCCTCTGAACTGAATGTCACAATGTTAGTATGTCTACAGTGGATTAGCTCGTGGGAGGCAGGCAGTACCATGTGACACACTCGGGGAAGGTGATACTGTGAGTGGCCTAAGCTATGGATACTTTTGTATTTTTGAATCATGCCGTCATGATATATATCCTTCGATAGGTAACTTAATGCAAAATGTAATGAAACAAACCGTGTTATCTGTTTTCTGTCAAACATTCTAGCCAAATAACCAGAAAAGGAAAACAGAACTGCCTTATGTTACAAAAAGTGGATTTCTTTCACTCAAAACCAACCAATGAGACTTGGGGTGCAATCCTAACCAACTTTCCAGCACTGACTTAGCTGTGCCAATGTGGCGTGCAAGGCATCCTGCAGTGGGGAGGCAGTCAAAGGGGCCTCTTCAGCATATGGGCATGTTTGTTACCTTCCCTTGGGGCTGCACTGCAGCTAGGTCAGTGCTGGAAGGTTGGTTAGGATTGTGCCCTAATTGTTCCAAGAGCAAATGAGGTGTGATAAAACAGCATGGAACCCATAAGTGTTAGTCTGGGTCAGCTCTAATTTCCATGGATCAGAAATCACACTAGCACTCCTATTCTTTTGTGTGTGTCAAGTTTGCCACTTGTTCTTTGTTGGTTAGTAAATTGTTGGGTGACCTGGAATGTTTTATAGTAAAATAAATAAATAAATAAAGTTAATGGGGGTGACACTAACCCTAGTCATGTCACTAGTGGGACGTTTGGGTGCTGTTAGTCACTGGCTGAGTTGAAGTTAGTTTGTCATTTTTAAGTTATTCACTCTTAAAGTGGACCCCAGAAGCTGGTGGGGACAGGATCAAAAAGAGGGGGAAATGTGGGGGAAGGGATAACATTGGGGATGGAAAGTTTCTTATCTTGGAAGGACGGAGACGAGTAGAGGAGCAATAGACTGAAGGATTACTATTGGGGGTTATTAAATGAATTGTGAACTCTGGTGGAATGGGGACTGGGAATAAGAGGAGGGGGTGAGAATAACTCTGAGAAAGTTTTACTATGTCAAGTTTATAATAATTACAGATAAAAAAATGTTCTCGTGGGTTTTGCTTGCATGCAAGGTCTTTCAGGTCACATGGAATTCCTGCAGATTCCTGACTAGGAGGAGGGGTTGCAAGTTAATGTGGGGCATTGGGGACTTTGTGTGCTGTTGGTGACTGCCTTAGATGATTTTAAAAGTGGGTTCCAAACATTAATGGTGGACTACAGGTCTATCCATGGTTATTAGCAATTCTGGCTACATTGAACCTCCAGGTGCAGGGGCAGGATATCACAGAGTCTGCAGAGACTTTCACCCCCTGCTTGGGGGGGGGATGTTCAATGCCTTTATTTTCTGCCCTTGATGATTATTCATTTCATGTCATGACTCCTACTGAAAATAATTTTGTCGTATACAGGGGGCAGTGTCAAAAATGTATGGGCCCTGGGTCTCCAATGACCTAGCCATGCATCTGAGAGTATAATCACAGTCTCTGCATTGCCAGAAGGCCAAGGTGGCAGGTTCCAGTGATCTCAAAAGAACTCCTGCTCCACAATTGAACCCAGTGTTTTATTTTTCTTGTCCTCCAATCAGCTTCACCACTTTCTGAGAAACTTTCACTTCAACAATAACGCAGGCGAAGAAATATTCTTTGAAAATGGGGAACTGGCAACAGGTTTCGATATTGTCAACATAGTCACGTTCCTCAATCACTCTTTCCGTAGATTCAGGGTAGGAAAGATGGACCCCTTGGCTCCTGAAGGAAAAGAGTTTGCCGTTAATGGAAGTGTCATTGTGTGGAAAAAGAAGTTCGATCAGGTGGGAAGGATCTGAATGCATTTTCTGAGCTACAGTTGCATAGTTGTAGAAGAACTGAGAAGTACTCTTCAGCAGATGCCTGGGAATGCATATTCCTGTTCATGATGCACTTACTCTGAAGCAAGCCTTATGGTATTCACTGGGATTTACTCTGGATCTGCCAGCCCTCTGTGGTTATAGTGATGCAAGAGTAACACCTAAATGTGGTTGACTTGTTATAATGTTTATGCTTGTAAACTAGGATGAATAACATGGATAATATATGCCAAACTCTCATTTGTGAAGGCGTATGTTATCCATGCTCTTTTGTCCCCTTGTTTGTCCATCTCTTCCCATGAATTTTCAGGCTGAATTGATTATGGTGATGAGAAGAGGCGGTATGTAAAGGAACTATAGGAAAACATCTGGGGGCTGAAGGATTCTATATGTAGAACAATATTGTAAAGACCCTCATTGGAACTAACTAGGACAGCCCAACTATGTAAATCATCTTGAGTAATATCTGATGAGAAGGGCCTTATATAAATACAGGTGTGCGCCACTTAATGACAGGGACACGTTCCCTGATCCCTGTTATGCGATTAGGTCATTAAGCAAACATTCAGTCCAATCTATTGCCTTTGTTGTGTAAAGAGACACCCCCTGCCAGACGGTAGCTGGCTGCACAGGCTACTGGAGACAGATGGCCTCTTCTTTGCATTGAGAGCCTCTCTGTTGTGTAGAAAGACACTCTGCTGCAGGCTACGGGAGATGCGATTGCCTCCTTAAGAGCACCTTCATTGTGCTTTGACCACCATCATATATGCGATCAGTCATGAAGTGAACCGTTGTTAAGCGGTGCATGCCTGTATAGAAGTAAATCAAGACCTATAAGAGGTCAGAGGAGCTCATGAGATTTGTGTCATAACTGTATTCTCGTGCAGAACAAACCAAACCAAACATCACAGCAATGAGAAAACAGTTGATTTCCATGCTAACCCTTTCTCCTTTGGGGTTTTTTGAAGATGCTGCCCCGATCGACATGTACTGAGAGCTGCCATCCTGGACATACAAAGGTGGTACGCCAGGGGGAGCAGATCTGTTGCTATGACTGTGCTCAGTGCTCTGAAGGGAGGATTTCCAGCCAGCTGGGTAAGTGAAGAAGGTGGTGCTCCATCCAATCGGTGTTCCAGAAGTTTGTGGAAATGAGCTGCTCAAAGGTCTTCCAGCCCAATCTTTTCTTTCCCAGCACTCAGAGGAACTGTGGCATCAAGGAACTTTTGTCCCCTTCCCCCGAGGAATGTCTCAGGTCCCGCGATGGGGCTTCTCAAGTTTGCACCAGCTATTCTGCTGGCACAGATGTGAGAACCTTGTGGTTTCTGGAACCCTTTACACTCCTAAAAGGAGTCTCTGCATGTGTAGTGTCTCGGGTAGCCCCTGAGCACCTGTGCATTTACAGAGTGCTGCAGCACCAAAGGCCTTGCAGACATTTGAAAAGGTTTCTCAATGCAATCACCTTCCTGGTAATTATCTAAATCATTGCCTTCCATTAGAGAAGTCCCAGGGATAATCTGAAGCTACTTGCAACATTCATAACAAAAACAGTGGACTGTACCTTGGGAGCTGAGGATAAAATGCTCATTTAAGCTTTTGAAAAGCCAGCTGCACAAGGCAGGTATAGGGTATTCACTGCATACAGCCAGGTGTCTGTTGCTTGAGTATGAAGACCTCATGTGAGAAACTTGGCAGTGGGGATTCGCTCAGCCCCTCTACGGTCACTTCTCCTCGTGACTGATGATTGTGTTCATGGTGCCTCGTGTGTGAAAGTCACTGGAAATTGGTTGAATGCTGTGGGGCTGAGGTTCAGACATGCTGCTGTTCAGATGCTCAACAGTGCTGCTGCTACTGCTGCAGCTGCCTTATGGTGTCATCAACCACTGCCACTACAGGGGGGGATGGCAGAAGAGCACCCACCAGTCTCCAGACATTACTATTGGAGTCTTTGCCTCTCTCACAATTATTGATCAGAAAGTTCTCTCTTTTAAAGAAACTCCAGATGTGTCTTCCCCGAAAGGAATGTAAGTTTGGGTTGTGGTTTGGATTAAAATTCAGTGTTACAAATATAGAAAAATTACTCGGGATTACATACTTTGGGACTGGTGGCAATAGGGGCAGTAGTGGTGGCATGAAGTTCAACTTCACATGTGCAAAAAGACCCCAGCAACTAGAGAACTGGAAGCTCTAGATGAACACTAAATAAATATTGTTATTGTTATTATTATTATTGTTATTATTAACACTGACTAGGCTAAACTCTTTCCATGTGCCCTGCTCATTATCCTTGTGTGGAGAAGTTTTTTTGCAGGAAGGAACATAAGATTTGGTTATGTGAGCTGCAGCCGGTGCTCTAAAGTGGTTTTGCTAGTGGGTGTGCTTTTAAAGACACGTGGAACAGGAACACACATGGAGGAAAGCTAATAGGCATGCAGGTTTGAGTGTGGTGGTCAATGGCACAATTTAGTGGAATGACACAAAAGAGCTATGGGGCACAATGGTGACAGTATAACAATAGATCACTTTTATTGTGGGGATAATAATGCAACAGCAAAAATGTGCAGTCAAAATACAAAGCAATACAGTGTATCGGATATTTTCATCCTTTTTCAGCTCATGGCATACTGTCAGGGGTGTAAAATTGTAAAGACTCACCATGGGTTCTTGGACAAGGCACACCCAGCTGCCAGTTAGAGTGCCCACATCACCCAGTGGCCTAATAAATGACCCTCCACAAACGTCCATGGCACACATGCAGATCATGTGTGGCACACCAATGTGCCACTCACATGGGTTGACAATCGCTGCAGTGTATTCACTACTCACTCATACAACTCGGCATAATCTTAAGAAGTTGCTAGTGCTGCAATCCAATAAACACTTACCACATGTTCATATCATACGTTGAATGCTTGGGGCTGATCTCAGGCCTCCCCCTTAAAAGATTCCAACCTAGACAAGAGTCCTGGACTCAGACATGTCAAGGAGAACATGATGGAGGTGCTAATGGTGTCATCAACTTGGCTGCAAATGTGAGAAGAAGCTAGAGAGGCTTAGTGAGTCACTGGCCAGGCTTGCCAGCCTTATCTGCATCTGCTATAGCAGTTTGAAGAGTTGCAGGAATCATGGGGCTAGTTTGCCAAGACTACTGGCCCAGTGTGATCCGGGCCTTGTGCTGACTGCACTTCAGCCCAATCCTTCAGCCCAAGGCTTGGGCTGCAGTGGTGCACAGGCCCCCAGCACAAATGACTGGAGCCCCTGAACGCGGAAGGAGTGCAGATCCCATTCCAGAGCAGGTGGGTCAGCAGAGGAGGTGCTCCGAGGAAGGGTCAGGCTGGGAGGCATGTCGAGGGTGAGCCTCAGTGACAGTGGTGGTGCCAGGATGCTAAGCCCCCAAACTGGGTCGAATGCAGTTGCTTGGAGCTATTCAGATCTATGACAGCAGCAAAGTTGGTTTCTTAAAAGCCAGAGAAGTTTAAAATGTAGAAGGAAATAGATCAAAAGAGGCAAAATGGATACTTGATTAGAGAGGCGCACAGTCCAATCCCATCCCCTGCCACTCTAAAAGGTGGAGGTGCACACTGCATGCTCTGGGGGGAGTTGAGTTTTCTGGTGGTGCACACGCACGTTCGCCAGCCATTCACGCTCCATTGCATGCACGGTCACTGATTCTATAGTGGAGAGGGATTCCAGTGGTGGAACACTTGCTCCATCAACAGAAGGTGCCCATAGGATTAGGCCTTAGGACTGCATGGCTATTCACATTGACCTGGAAGTAAGCCCCATTGAACACAATGAGGAGAAATGCATACGGTGGCAAAGTAAAGAATCATAGAGCTGGAAAGGACCTAAAGGGTCATCTAGTCCAAACCCCTGCCTGGAAGCAGAAAATCCGCTTAGAGCATCTCCAAAATAAAACAAAACCAGTTTTTAGTGAAACAATCCCTGCACTATAAGGGGATCTGTTTGTCACTTTCTACCCTTGAAGGTCATCTAGGCATGAGCAAAGGGCTCTTCCATGACAGAAACAAAACACACTACCTCTCAAGCCAGCCTTCCCTTCTCAGGAGTTGGGGAACTGAGGCTCCACTTTCCTCATTGGCTTGTTCCAGGAGAAGAAAATGTCATCCTGTTCAACCACCCATAGACTATGGGAAGATGAGTGGACACATCCAGTGGGCCAGGTGACCAGATCGCTTCTGATTTTTGTTCAGAAGGAACTAGTGTGATAGGGTTATGTTATTTTCCATCTCTTTTTCTTGTTGGAAAATCAAAAGATGTTACCAGGAATTCCTTGCCTGTAACTGGGCATAGAGAGAGTTAGAAAGTTCATAAAAGCAGAGCTGCATGTGGGCCCATCAACCTGATTTAAAGCACAAGTAAAGGCTATGCAAAGAGCATGAAGCATTCCCATTCACCATATTGAATATGAACCAGAGCCTAAGACTACATGATTGTCTCATTTCAGCGTAATTCCCAAGTACTACCATTGTTACTTTGCCATGGAGTTTGCCAGGTTTGAAATCGAGAAAGATGTCGACCTCTTGACTAACAAGACAATGAATTTTTTATCGATTGAAAATGCTTACAATGCCAGGGGGTCCTGTTTGGGAACTATGGATCTCCTTTTCACACGTCAGGGGCATCCCTTTAATTACGTCTGTAGCAAGGATAAGGAACTCATTGTCATCATTGGGGGGCTCATTCCTCAAAATTTGAAGCTGATGCCTCACATCTTAAATATCTACAGGATCCCACAGGTATGTATGTTTCATAATCAGGAGAGAGGTACGGCCAATAGGATTGCTAGGAGAGCAGACCATCTGGGCTACAACAAGTGCGGTCAGAAGACTCCGCTCTGCCCATTTAGCGCATAGCTTGGAATCAAATGTTGATCAAGTGTTGTGTGAGGATGTCAAAACCTGATTAAGTTTTTTAAAAACCACTTTAAGGAGGAATAAGTTGTACTGAATTAGCAGCAAATCTATGTGCGCAAGATATTTTCTCTAATACCTTACCTTGAGAAGGCCTCCATGAAAGCCCCACCTTGCAGGATGTAGTGCATAATTCAATGACAGCTGAATCAAAACTGGAAAGTTGGACAGGATTGGGTCCTGACAGCCAAACCTATGCCTGTCTACTCAGAAGTAAGTCCCATGATAGTCAATGACACTTGCTCCCAGGAAAGTGTGGAAAGGATTGTAGGCTGAATGACTAATCCTAATCCTCTTGGTTATCCTGCCCAAAACACTACACCCAAAATTGAGACTTCCACATTTTCCGTACAGGATAAAGTACAAAAAGATCTACTATATAACCTGCCAGGCATGTGAGGGAGGACCTTTTTAATTAGGAATAATGGGAGATGTTTGTCTGCACTAAAAAGCTAATTGCCTTTCCCCTTAGCTCAATTATGGCTTCTTTGACTCTGCACTGAGTGACAGAACTCAGTTCCCTTCTCTGTACCAGATGGTCCCAAATGCAAGATCTCAGTACACTGGGATTCTTCAACTGATTCGACATTTCAAATGGAACTGGATTGGCCTCCTCGTTTCAGACAATGACATTGGAGAAACATTTCTGAGGACTCTCATTCCCACACTTCTCCAGAACAACATTTGTGTGGCTTTTACAGAAGTTCTTTCAGGACCAAAGATGTATGTGGAAGATAACGAAACCTTTTATGACCATTTAGAAGGAGTAGGATCTATTGTCTCTATGTCCAGGAGCAACGTGATTGTTGTTCATGGAGATTCACAATCTATGGAGAGTTTGAAAGTGATTTTAGCAGTGTATGAAAATGCAAAGCAAGACCCAACAGAGAAGGTTTGGATCATGACATCTCATTGGGATTTTGCAACCGTATTACACCCGGTTTTATTCACACCAAAATCCTTCAGTGGTACCTTGTCCTTCACACCCCACACAAAGGACGTGCCTGGATATGAAGACTTCCTTAAGGCAATAAATCAACATCAGCCTGCATTTTCTTTCCCATACGGGTTTTGGTCAGTTGCATTTCGGTGTTCTCTCCCCATGTTCAACTGGTATCTACCAAACACAGGGAACTGCACTGGGGAGGAGAAGCTCAGCAGTCTCCCCAGTTCCATATTTGAAATGAAAATGTCTGGTGAGAGCTACAGTATCTACAATGCTGCTCATGCTGTAGCGCATGCTCTACATTCCATGTACTTTTCAATATCCAGGCATAAGTTAAAGGGAACTGGAGGCACAGGGGATGTTTGGCCTGTTCAGCCATGGCAGGTAGGATTTTCCTGTAAGCCTCTACTGTGTACAGTCACTGATGGACTTGGATCCATTCATGCAAAGCAACTGGACTGAGCAAGAAGTGAGACAATATTTTCACTTTAGTTTATCTAAGCCCGAGTCCTTTCCATTTGGAAAGGGACTTAATTTAGAGGAGCAATAGATTGAAGGATTACTATTGGGGTTATTAAATGAATTGTGAATTCTGGTGGAAATGGGGACTGGGAATAGGAGGAGGGGGTGAGAATAAGTCTCAGAAAGTTTAACTATGTCAAGTTTATAATCATCACATACAAAAAAATGTTCTCGTGGGTTTTGCTTGCATGCAGTCTTTTCAGGAAATGTTCACAGTATTTATTTTCTGGCCCTGATTATTATTCATTTCATGTCATGACTACTACTGAAAATAATTTTGTCATATACAGGGGGAGGTGTCAAAAATGTATGGGCCCCAGGTGTCCAATGACCTAGCCATGCGCCTCCATGTATAATCAGAGTCTCTTCATTGCCAGAAGGTCAAGGTCGCAGATTCCAGTGATTTCAAAAGAACTTCTACTCAACTGTTTACCCCTGAGTATTCTTTTTCTCCAATCAGCTTCACCACTTTCTGAGAAACGTTCGCTTCAGCAATAGTGCGGGCGAAGAAATATTCTTTGATAAAAATGGGGAACTGGCAACAGGTTTTGATATTGTCAACACCATCACATTCCACAATCTGTCTTTCCATAGAGTCAGGGTGGGAAAGGTGGACCCCTGGGCTCCTGAAGGAGAAGAGTTTGCCGTTAATGGAAGCGCCATTGTGTGGAATCAGAAGTTTGAGCAGATGGGAAGGATCTTGTATGTATTTCCTGAGCTATAGTTCCATAATTGCAGAAGAACATGGAAGTACTCTTCAGCAGATGTCTGGGAATTCATATTCCTGTGCATGCTGCACTTACTCTGAAGCAAGCCCTATGGCATTCACTGGGATTTATTCTGGATCTGTCAGACTTCTGTGGTTATCATAACAGTGATGCAAGAATAACACGGACAAATGGGGCAGGCTTGTTATAATGAATAACATTAGAATAGGATGTAGAATAGGATGAATAACCATGGATAATACATGCAAAGCTCATGTATGCCCAGGCATATGATATCTATGCTCTTTTGTCTTTGTGTTTATCCATATCTTCCTATGAATTGTGAGGCTGAATTGAATATGGTGAAGAGGTGGTACGTCAGGTAAGTAACCATGGAAGGAAAACATCTGGATTCATATATAGAACAATATTGTAAAGACACTTATTTGGGTCTACAGCCTGCCTACGTAAACCACCTTGAGTAATATCTGGCAAGAAACATGTATAAATATAAAAGTAAATCAATCAGTATATGAGGTCAGAGGAGCACATGTCAAATATAGATGTGACTTATATGTCATTACTGAATTCTCGTGCAAAACAAAACAAACATCAGAGCAATGAGAAAACAGTTGATTTCCATATTAAACCACTTTCCTTTGGGTTTTTTGAAGATGCTGCCCCGATCGACATGTACTGAGAGCTGCCATCCTGGACAGACAAAGGTGGTATGCCAGGAGGAGCAGATCTGTTGCTACGACTGTGCTCAGTGCTCTGAAGGGAGGATTTCCAGCCAGCTGGGTAAGTGAAGAAGGTGATGTTCCATCCAATCGGTGTTCCAGAAGTTTGTGGAAATGAGCTGCTCAAAGGTCTTCCAGCCCAATCTTTTCTTTCCCAGCACTCAGAGGAACTGTGGCGTCCAGGAACTTTTGTCCCCTTCCCCCGAGGAATGTCTCAGGTCCGCGATGGGGCTTCTCATGTTTGCACCAGCTATTTTGCTGGCACAGATGTGAGAACGTTCATGTCAAGCTATTAGGTCGTACACAGAGGATAGAATCTGGTGGATGAGGCCTCTGCCACTCCCACTCCCCTCCCACCCCATCTCTTCCCCAATTCCCCCACTCAGAATGGAATCCCAAAACCAAAAGGCCATACCACTGTCTGGAGGTCCCACTTGTCTCCACACAGTCACATGGCATTCTTCATCCAGAACTACCTACTCCAAGGGTGCCGTAAATGTGCTTTACGACATGTTTACAGCACCCAGTGCCAGCACTGGAGCTCAGCACCAGTGATATGAACCTTTAGGATTGGACCCTTAGGCCTCAATCCTCAATTCATCATACTGATGCAGTCAGTAAAGCAACAGTTCAGCAGAAAGTATGGCCCAGTCCTATGGGATTGTTATGACAGTGGGTCAGGTGTCTACTGTTGTCAAAGGCCCAGTGATGGCGTGAAGCTGGTGCCACCACTGGGCCAAACCAAGCATCTGCTTCAAAGCAGCTGCAGATCTGGAACCTCATTGCTTCAGGTGCCAGTAAGTCAGAAGTAGGGCATGTTGTGGATGAGGAGAGATCAGGCCAGGGGAGAGAGGAGGTGGATCCTGGTGGCAGCAACATGCACCAGGCTCTAATCCTTGAACCTTGCCTTGGAATACTCCCTGACTCTCCCCGGAAGTGCATCAGCAAAATGCAGGAGGAGACCTACAGGTGACTGGGCAACCCATACGCAACTCTGCTGGTCGGCTGTTTGCCCCCGATGACAGCACACACTTCCTAGGCACAGCACAGCTGACCTTTGGGTAAAGCCTGATGCCAGTTTTACTTAGGGTTGACATTCAAAGGATACCTGAATGTATTACATACATGGATGGGTGCAAAGAAACATTTGAGTGATGGATTTCTTTTGCATGTATTAATTAGCACACTTCATCCTATGATTGAACATCCTATGATTGATTGATCCTATGATTGAACTCCTATGATTGAAAATCACAGCTCTAGACACTGGTCACCTCACCTCCCACACCATATTATCTTCTTGGAACTTTTAATAGAATCCACAAGTTCTTGCTCTTGCAGCCCAGTCTTCTGCTGGGCTGGGCTGCACAGTGCATGGCTGCTGAGTCAGAGTCTGTTTCATTCTGCAGGCTAGCTGGAAAGTAGGCTAGCTGAGAGACCTAAGTAATGAGAGGTCTTATTAGCTTGTTCCCCACTGCCTGGTCTCCTTTGGGTATCCTCAAGATTACACCAGCCATCTTGCTGGCATAGCTTTCTTTAGCCTTTCAGGTGGTGTTGGATCAGTGGTGAGGGCATAGGATTCGGCAGAAACCATTGACCCTGAGATCTGTCCCTGTCCCATCACAATCCTCCCCTGTCCTGTCTCCAAGCTTCTCCTGAACTTCTTTCTTCACTGCCCAGGTTCACAAGAGGCTAATGTGTGTAGCACTGTCAGTGGCATGAGGCCTTCTGGACCTTGCCCTGGCAGCATCATCCTGCAAACCAGCAGAGGTGTTGCCAAGAGAGCAGCTCACATGGTACCCTGGCAGCCTGTGTGTTATGCCACCTTATTGTACATATAGGATTCTAAGGATTCTAGTGAGTCTAATGATCTGATTGGGCCCTTGAGACCGAACACAAGGCTCCTGTCTTGCATTGCTACATACAATTGTTTCTGCACTGTCCAATGAACACTCGAGACAACAGATATGGGAGAAAGGGCCACTTTATTGCACATAAACAAGAGGAGCAAAGGCTGAGACCTGCAGCATCCGAGGCAGCGAAAGCCCCTGTGGTGCGGGAGGGACCTCTGGGTGGTACCAGAAAACTCTGCCCCCAGGCGGGCATGCACCCGACTCAGAGCCACGCCCCGCTGCTGGGACGGCATGCCTCATCCATGTCTATCCCTTAAGGGGAAGGCAGCCGGACCGCAGACTGTGCCACCTCGAGCCGCTGAGCCTCTGAGGTGTGCCCCACGGTCCCGGCCAGGGCCCCGTCTACGTCCTCGTGCCACCAAGCCCCTGAGGACTGAAATAGGGTTCTGCCCTGCCTATGCCGCCTGAAGGTGCATGCCAAAGTCCCATTCACGCCTCCTAACCCGCACCACCTGCCCTCTTAAAGTGACCAATGGCAGCTTGCAAACGGGGGGGTGCAACCCCCTGGCCCATAACAGTCTGGGGTCGGCGAAAAAACGCCTGCCTCTCGGCCAATCTTGGCAGCCAGCAAAAAATTCCTACCCGGCCCCAAACGGTGACCAGTTAAACTCAGACTGCCTCTAGGGCGGGCGGATGGGTATTCCCATGGTGCCCACGTGCACAAAGAGGAAGAGGGCTGGGTCTCGTCCCCTGCCAGCCCAGCCCCCTTTCACCTCCCCTCTGGGGAGGGACTGGCCTCTCGTGTCCTGGTCAGGCAAAACAAACTCCGACCACCTCCTTAAAGGGGGGCGATCGGGATTATTTCAGCCCAACATTCAGGGCAGTGTGGTCTCAGTGTGATACCACTTATCTGATTTGAACATTTGGAAGCTTTGTGTGTTGCACAGAGATTTCTAGCAGATCTCGTTACTGGAGTTCTGAAGGCAGATCCTGCATAGGTTCAGCACTGAGTTTAATGGCTTTTATTACTTTTTGTTTTATCAAAATATATTCCAGTAAAAATCTTTGCCACTGTTTAATTTGGAAATCCTGAACTATGATTGGGCAATGCTGAAAAAATTGAACCATAAACCTCCCAATTGAAAGTTTTGATTTTCACCATTACTGAATTAACTCATTGAATTTCTTGTATAAACATTCATAGTAATATCTATACAGAGATTTTTATAATATATGATGGAGTTGTCTTGTTGCCAAGTGATATCAGAAGGTTGGAAGAATAATGGAAAAGATTTTACTTCCTGTTACTTTTTCACTGTTACCAAGTTGAACTAATATTGTGCTGAGATGTCGTGTACTAAAATCCTTAGGGGTTTCGCTGTCTCAGTTAATAATATTGTAAAAATGCACTGATAGAAATACTGAAAAAGAAAATAAACTCCTTCCTTGATAGCTCAAAAAATATGCAATCAAAACAAAAGAACACAATTTCTATCCTTTATCTAGTTACTGTGTTTAGTTTTTCATGTGTTAATTTTAATATTTTACCCATTTCAATCATTATTTTGGTTGAGCTTCTGTTTTTTAAAATGAAAATCCCTTGGAGTGTTGCAGTTCCTAAATGCAGTGAATTAGTGGTTCTCACACATTTAGCACCGGGACCCACTTTTTAGAATCAGAATCTGCCAGGACCCACCAGAAGTGATGTCATGACTAGAAGTGACATCATCAAGCAGGAACATTTTTAACAATCCTAGGCTGCAATCCAACCCACATTTACCCAAGAGTAAGTCCCACTGACTATCATTGTTAAAAGAATATACATAGTAGCTTGTTCAAAGTACAGGTCTGCAATATTTCCCCAAATGCAGTCACATACCATGAGAGCATCAAGTCTATTAAAAATAAAATAGTGAAATGAATGGGGACCCACCTAAAATTGCCTCGTGACCCAACTAGTGTGTCCCGACCCCCAGTGTGTGAAACACTGCAATAAATGATTCGTACACCAAAAACCGCCCCCTTAGCGAGTCATGACCAAAAACATAGGCACATTTAGAACATATTATTCAACGCTGCAAAAAGAGGCTTAAGCAAGAAAACAGAAGGATCAGATCAGTCTACAAAGTCAAAGAAATAACTGCAATACTCACTCTTGCTGGAATTCGCACTCAAGGGAGAGGTGGGTTTGGTCCCATCTATCTCAGTGATCAAGAATTCAGGACAAGGCAATCCTGCATCCTACAAACTCTGTGTTCCTTCCAGAAGACTCCGAAATGATGGAGGGTGCACGAAATCCAGGCAAGCAAAAGAAGAGATGGAGGCGGAAGGTGGTGCAGTCATGGATGCTACTCATATGAAAATGAGAAAAATGAGAACTAGAATAAGTTTCTCCATGTAACAATGCAAAAGGAGAGTAGGAGTGAGAATACTCACTTCCCCCCCCCCCATATCTTTCACCACCTCTGGGAACTGGGAGGGCACAGCCAGTTTCCCAGGATATAATCCTCCTGCAATATGAGGACCTTTGCTTTCTCACCCTCTGTATTCAAAGCTGGTGCTCTTTTTTCCTAAAACTGACAAAGACATCAGCATGCTGGATGGTGCTGCCTGCTCTTGTCCCCCAAGTGGCTTAATTAATTGCAAAGGAAAAAGTTTTTGAAATTCTCTTAAACAGCAGAACTTGCTGCATCAAGTTCTACTGATATAGGCTCATCTTGCATGGGGAAAAAGCACTTGAAAAAAGCACGCAGTCCTCTGCTTGATAAAGTTCATTTATTTAATTTGTGCCCCATCTGTCCGCAGTGTGGCAAACATGGTGCCCTTCCCCAGAAAGCTAAGCTAGCTGAAGAAAGCAACCAGCCCAAAGTCACTTAGTTGAGCAAGAATGGACTCTAATAGACCAATCCTCATAAATCCTTGCCCTGGGCTGCCTTTGCAACATCAGAACACAGTTCTACTGTCATTAACCCATTTTTGCCCAGCCCATAGATGTACACTTCCAAATGGGCTTCTGTTTGATCCCTGTTGCATACATGCAACGTTGGGCAGAAATGGCTTAAAGCTCATACAGTGTTGTGCACGATGCACAGCTGATTTCAGCATCTTCTTGGATTACCAGGTTACTGCGAAAGAGTTTAAGAGGTTAATTCGGAGCTTCCTGGTGCCCAGAGGAGCAACGGTGCAAAAATGGCTGCTGCTGTATCCAGCGAGGGCTGGGAAGCAGCTGGAGGGCTCTTCGGGGGAAGGGGATTTTCATCCCCTTCCCCTGGGGAAAGCCCCAAGCCCTGCAGTGGGGCTTCTCAAATCTGCGCTGACTAAATAGTTGGCGCAGACCTGAGAAGCTCCAGGTTGGGCTCCCAAGTGACATGTTTGCACCACCCAGAGTCAGCGTACGAGCGAACCACCGGCACTAGAGCCCAAAGAATTGAGCTGTTGGGCTAAGATCCAATCCACATTTGCTTGGGAGTAAGCTCCATTCAGGGCCTCTGAGACGAATTTTATCAGGGGGTACGAAGTTTTCTTTGGGGCCCCTTTGCAAAGGGAGAGGGGTGAAACAGAGCAGGGCAGGTTAATGCTGGGCAAGCAGAATGGGGGCAGGGAAGGGCAAAACAGGACGGAGGGTGGAGACAACTGGAAAAGTCTTCTGAGCCCTGGTCTACCCACCCATGTGGCATCGGCAGATAGATGCAGTAGTACGGAAAACCAAACACACTCCTAAGCGTATATGGTTTGCCAGTGACTGCAGCTGCAATGCTTGTGGTAGTGTCCCCAGCATCCCATGAAGGCTACAAGTCTGAATAGACTGGAAAAAATAAGACCCTAGGAAATTTCTGGGGCCCCTCCTCTGGCTCCTGGGCCCCCTTTTTGACCCTGGGCCCGGGTACAAATTATCCCCTTTACTCCCCTCTCCTAGGCCCTGGCTCCATTGACTACAATGGGATTTATTTCTGAGTGACATGCCCAGGATTGGGCTGCCAGTCTTCATTTAGGTTAAGGGTTGATTGACAGCTACTGGTTACTACTGCATGTACTCTTGAACTCATCCCAAACACCCTGCCCTAATGTATTCTGTGTGGAGGGGACAGAACTTTGTTAAAGCATCTGAGAGCTATTAGAGCTACCCTTAACAAACTACAGTCTCCAGAATGTATTGGGGTAACAGAAATGCATTGGAAGTGAATTAAAAATGTAGTGGAAATGCAACTCTGAATAAATTTGATTTATATTATTTTAGTGCCAAAATCCTGGTGGGTCCCTGACAGAGAATCTGGAGGTTTTTTTCTGGAGGTAGAACATTTTTAAAAATCACAATACTCTGCCATTAATAAAATATTAAAAGAAGGGGAGACAAGTACTTGATCACATTAGCTCAGATCAAGGTATGTGCTTTCTCATTGCCAAAACATTTTTATTTCCAAGTGTAGATTTTGATAAGAGACAAGGACCCAGTGAGAAGTTTCAACCTCAGCCCTCATCTTTGCATGTAGAGTCTTCCAGACAAAAAGATGGTTGGTGTGACAAGTCAAGGCAAGACAAGGCAACAGGAGGTTTGTGGAGTCATCTCCCTTTAGTCAGCCATTCAACCTATTAAGCTTCCCTGTCAAGCTAATGGTATGTCTATGATTGCTTGCAACTGTGGAGCCTTGCTATTTTAGATCCTTTCACTGTACACGGAAGGAGGTGCACTTTGAGCTTTTCCTAACATGTGTCCTAGCATTTCATACTTAAGGGTATTATAACAAAATATCCACTGGCAAACTATCAACAGTCAGTGAAAAAATAAATAATTACCAAAAAAAAATAATAATAATAGTTCTACAATAGTGTAAGAATGGCAAACAATTCATTGAAATCTACGGCTCAAACGCACAACATCTTTGCTAGGAAAAGGAAAATTCACTCCCTCTGAGGAACCAGAATGCATTGACACTTGTTTTTCAACTTCCCTATGGCTCTCTTCACCTCTTGGTTCCTCAGAGTGTAGATCAGAGGATTGAGTGCAGGAGTGACCACCATGTAGAACACAGAGGCCATTTTGTCCACCCGGGAGTAGGAGGAGGGCTTCAGATACACAAAGATACTGGGTCCAAAGAAAAGGCCAACTACTGTCAGGTGGGAACTGCAGGTGGACAGAGCCTTACTACCATCCTTCCCAAAACGGCCACAGACGGTGGCATATGAAACCAGCAAGGCCAGAAGGGAGGGTACAATTACTAGGCCATCACTGACTATCAAGAGTATTTCATCAACAGAGGTTTCTGAACAGGCCAGCTTGATCAACTGTGTGATGTCACAATAGAAATTATCTAACACATTCACTCCACAATATGGTAGTAGGGTCATGACTGCTACCTGGAAAATGCCATGAATGAGTCCCCCTATCCAGCAAAATATGAGGAGACTGAAGCAATGTTGTCGGTTCATGATAGTTGTGTATCTCAGTGGGTGGCAGATGGCCACATAGCGATCGTAGGCCATGACAGCAAGGAGGAACATTTCTGAACCACCAAAAAAGTGTTGGCTACATATCTGGGCCATGCATTCTCCATAAGAAATGGTTCCACCACTGTTCAACAGGTGAGTCACTAGTTTGGGAGATGCTATAGAGCCCAATGTCATATCATGGAGGGACAGATTAGCCAGGAACAAGTACATGGGGCACTGAAAGAGTTTGGGCTCAGTCCGCACCGTCACCATGATAAGCGTGTTTCCCAGAAGGATAGTGATGTAGCAGGTCAAGACCAGAGTTAAAAGGATGAACCGAGCAGAGCGAGAGCAGGAGAAGTCCAGGAAGACAAACTCTGCAACTGTTGACCCATTCATCCCGATAGCTGGGTCTAGTCAGAGAAAGAAAGAGAATATCATTAACCCTTTCAGGCCTTACTCACCTCTCCAAACCCAGTAGCTTCTCCGTCCTGGTACCATGAATAGAATCCAAAACCTCCTGCTTTTATTTTTAAGAGCAAGGTTCTTATTTCCAGGTTCAAATCTTTGCTTAGCCATGAGGCATCCTTGGTGAACTGCAGCCTGTCCTGTAGCCTGACCTACCTCACAGGGTTGGTTGGAGTACAAATGGTGGGAAGAAACCATGGCTACCACCCTGTGGCCCTTAGAGGAAAGGTGGAATAAACACATGAAAAATTAAATTAATGCCCCAATCCTATCCCTCTCCATTCTATGCCATGCAGCTGTGCCTACTGTACTGCATTCAATGGTGGGGGGTGACCAGACCCAGGAAACATAAGTAAAACATTTCTTCCTTACCTCCCTGTAGGCTGCCTGGTTGCCAGTGTGTTTTGTTGGACTTACACCAGCTATGTTGCTGACTGAGGAGCCTCAGGGGGTTGGTCTGGGCTGGGAAAGGTGGAGAGAATCAGGCATGTGTGTCCGCCTCTGAAATCCACTCCCTCCTGCTCCTGAACTGCCTCCCCCACACTTTGGCCCGCTCCCCTCTGCCACCTTCGCGCATGGTGGCAATGCATCATTTACAGCAGCGCAGCAGTATTTACAACCTGCTGTCCTAAATGCCCAATAGGATTGGGTGGTAAATTAACATTTCACGATTAAACTCCAGGCCCCCTTATCATTTTATTGCATGCAAAGGAAAATTTCAGACCAATATTCAAGACTCTCCTTGAATGACTTCAAATAGCCATGTTGTGGCTGGCTCTACATTCTTCAGGTTCTTCCCACCAGACTCATGCAGCCCCCCCAAAAAACAACTTAAGCCTTCCTCCTCCCCTCCACCCCCCAGCCCAACCTACCCGGCTCCTACCATGTCTTCTACTGCTGTCGATATGAACACCAGCTTTCAGATGATCCACAAGGTCTTTGACACAACACAGAGGTGGCAAGCAAGCAAGCAAGCAAGCACACACACACACACACACACACACACACACACACACACACACACAAGTTGCAAGCCCGCACAAAAGTGAGTCAGGACTCAAGTCAATTTGGGTCCAAACACTTTTCTAAGTCACTGGCACCAAGTCACAGGTTGATTGCGATTCAATGCCATCCATGACATGAGTTAACTCAAGTGGCCATCCCTGGCTTTCTCTGTTCCTGCTGGGGACTAAGATTGAGCTAATACCACTCAGTTTCCACTTGGTATTTCACTAGACATTGAGTAGGCATTCAGAAACTTGAGGACTAGAAACCATGTTTTGTTAATTTGTTTCTTAAGGAAGTTGAGATGATCAAATGTCCCTATTCTGACATCTTTGCGTAGTACGTATTTGTGTGCCAAAGTGGAATAAGTGCAGAATTTTTAAATACATACAGTTAATACCTTCCACAGTAACTGGCAGGGTAATGACACATAAAGACAAGTTGTAGTTCATTGGCAGAGCACAGGCTTTCCATGCAGAATTCCCTGTTCCACTCCTGCCATTGCCAGTAAAGAAGACCTCAGGTAGCAGAGCTGGGCAGTGCTACCCACTACAGAGCCACAGTGATGGAGTAGCCAGAGTGTTGCGCAGGGATGAGGAAGACCTAGGTTCAGGTTCCTATTCAACCATGGAACTCACTGAGGATGGAACTCACCTAAGGATGAGGAGCACTGCCGCTGGATGTCATAAACGTGATGTAAAGCATGTTTATGGCACCCTCCGAGTAGGGAGTGCTGGCACCAGCCCAGCGCCAATCGGTGCTGAGCCCAGTGATGGACTAATACTGCCCGGAGCAAGGGAAGAGTGCTGGGTGGCAGTAAGGACTTTCAGGGTGAGGTGTTCTGGGGTAGAGTGGGGGGAACAGGGACGAGAGCGGGGTGGGACCAGCAGATCCCTGGCCTCCTCAAGGTAAGGGTATATTCCCTCCCTTACCTCAGGACTGCATTGAGGCTGGAAAATTGGTTCGGACCGGGCTGTCAATCATGGCTTCGGAAGGTCTGTTTTTACAATGCAAGTCACTCGGAGTGCTGCAAACTGCAATGCAAGTCCAAAATGCAACAAATGGGACATTACCCCAATGACAACAGTAGCAACATCCTTAGGGACTTCTTCCAAAATTAAAAAAGAAGAAGAAGCCTCAACAAGGAAACAAAAGGATCAAACTCCAGAGTCTGCGAAATTGTAGCAAAAACAGCAAAACTCACACTGATTTCAGTTTGCAGTCAGAAGGTATCTGGGACTGGCACCATCCATCTCAGCGATCGAGACTTCATTGCAAGGCAATCTGTCATCCTCCACACATTGTGGTCTTTCAAGAAGGCTCAGATATGATGGAAAAAAGACATGCAAGAAACCCAGGTGAGCAAAAAGAGACCGATGGAGGGGAAAGATGGTGTCGTCCAGGATAACACTTGAATGAAAATGAGAGAGCTGAGAACAAGAATCTAAATAACCTTCTCCATACAATTATACAAAGGGGGGATTTGAATGAAATCACCCATTTCCCCCCTCAACAATATCATCTGAAAATGAAGAGGATGGAGTCCTTCCAGTTCCTTGAGATAAAATCCTGCTGCAATCTGAGGTCCTTGGATTCCACCCCCTGTGTTCAAATCCTGTGCTCTTTTTTTGAGCTGATGAAGATGTCAGCATCCCGGGGAGTGCTGGCTACTGCTCAGTCCCAAATGGGACAATTACAAATGAAAAAAAGGTTTTGCAGTTCTTGTAAACAGCAGAACTTCCGAAGGCATGTGTACTTTTTCCCCCCAATATTTTTTCTCCCTTGGAAGAAGAGCCTACCTCAGCAAAAACTGAGCAGGTCATTGATGGCATTTGCATTGTGCCCATCTTCAGTGTGGCAAACATGGTTCCCTCCCCCTCTAAGGCACACTGCTAACAGAGAACAACTGGCCCCAAATCACCTAGGGCAGCAAGAATGACAACTTCAGGTCTCTCCCCCACCCAGACACTGCCCCCTTCCTCCCTTCCCTGCCCCATTTCTCCCACCGCCCACCTCCACCGCCAACTTATTGGCACTCTCCCAGGACGCCTCTCCACCATCCTGCACATTGATGCGCGCTGGCAGCCTTGTTGCACAAACTAGGCTCACAAATCACTTACATGACACTGCCCCACTGCCATAAATCAGATATTAGGATTAAGCCATTCAACTCCAACAGCCCTAGCCTATCACACTGCCGCACCGGGAGAACACACATGCCACCAGTGCCAACTGCTGAAAAGCACCCATAGTAAAGCACAGGTCACCAGACACATAGAATCAGTCGTAAATCAGTGGTAGCTGCTGTTACCTCTTGAGCAGCAAGGCCCATCAGATAGTTTGTGGCATCTCAGTAAGCAATGGCGATAATTTCTTAGAGCAGACCAAGCAAAAATTGAATGACTTCCTGGATCTTCAGCACTTCCTGCTGCCATTCCTCCGTCTTTCTCACACTTACCATCCTACTTGCAGTCAGCTCCTTTCACATATTAGCCTCGAGTGCTTCTTTCCTGTTGTGTTATGCTGTTGTGTTATGTCTAACATCAGATTCACCTGGCTGGTGTTAGACATATGGGGGATTTTCCTGCGATGATGGCAGGTGTTTTGAATTTGGCTGGCCCCTTTTACAATTTTTCACAAGCCCCCCCGATCTCTGTGTGTGTGTGGGGGGGCTAAATCGCAAGTGAACACAACATGTGAGGTCCTCGACTGTGATTACTGCTTACATGGCATTGAAGGTAAACTGGGTTAATGTTGCCACAGTGCTCAAATTATTTATTTAGGGCGCAATCCTAATCCCTTATGTCAGTGCTTTCCTTCACTGGCTTAGCGGTGCCAATGGGACATGTGCTGCATCCTGCAGTTGGGTGTCACTCACAGAGGCCTCCTCAAAGTAAGGGAATGTTTGTTCCCTTCCCTCAGAGCTGCATTGCCCTTTTGTCAGTGCTGGAAAGTACTGACATAAGGGGTTAGGATTGCACCCTCAGGGAATTAACAAAGAATGCAGGGTTGGTTTCCTGAGGATCAGAGTAGCTCATTCTCTCCAGCTTTGACCTTCCCTGTTGGAGCAGCCCATGGAACAAGGGATCTTCGGGGATAGGGGTGAAGACCAGCATCATTAAGAATCAATTCAACAGATTGACAAGAGAGTGTGCCCAAAGATACAAGTGATTTATTGGAGAAAAGAGTTGCTACAGGAAAGGATACAAATAAAGCGATAGATTAGGCAGGAGGTCTGGTCTAGAGGGTTGAGCCTCCATTTGCCTGAAGATAACATCCGAAGGTCGCCAGTTCGAGGCCACCGGCACCATGCGACCTTGAAGCAGCTGACAAGCTGAGCTGAGCTATTCCATCTGCTCTGAGCGTGGGAGGATGGAGGCCAGAATGTGCGACCAGATCAAGAAAGAAACATCTGAATGTTGTGGTTTCTTAAAAGATAGAAACCTTCTTTCAAATTGTAAAAATCCCTACGGGAATTTTATTTGCCTGCCTATGTAAACCGCCTTGAATAAAGTCTAAGGAGAAATCTGAGGACCAAGAAAGGCGGTATAGAAATACCTGTATTTATTATTATTATTATTATTATTATTATTATTATTATTAACCATATTTTGTGAAATGTACCTAACAGAGAAGTAGAAAAGCAATTGATTTTTTGGGGAAGAAGCTTTTGAGAAACTCTAAATTTTTAGCCCAGTCCTTAAACTGAGATGAGAGAAAGAAGGGTGAGTGGAAAGGAAAAGAAAGCATATTCATAAGTACCCAAAGATGATATGGTTGGGGGAAGCCTTGCAGGGACCTGAACAGATTTGGAAATTCTGATTTCATGCAACATGGGGTGACCATCGGCTGGTCAGAACCCTTCACTATTTATGGGGTTTTGGAGTTGCTGCTTATGTACAGCTCTCAAAATAAGCATGTTCACCTGGTTATTGGGGTGTAAAAGGGGTTCTGGATGTTTCTGCGCTAGTGTGTTTATGTGCAAACTGGTGTTTGGATGGATTCAGAGCAGGTGCTGATGTGCCTCTTTCTGGCACACAATCAATGGGAACACTTCGACTCAAAATGCAGGTGCGCAGGGCACATTACACAATGGGCACCTTTGAAATGCAGGCACAGCTTCAAAACAAAGAGGTGACAAGAGGATACCAGAAAGACACTGATGGAAGGTGAAAGATGCATCACACGCATATTGCAAAGGCTGCATTCAATAAACAGATACACTGAAAGGGAGCGTTCAGGGGTGGCTTGAAATCTTCCCTCTGAATCTGGTGGTAGCCATGATGGCCATGCCTGCATGAATCTTTCTCTATAACCATCTCTGAAACAGTAGCCCTCATCCTCCCATCACATTCCCTAATGTATAGTGCAACCCCATAGAAATGGCAACATCCCAAAAACACAGGAGAAAGATAAGAAGACAATTCAATAAAAATGTCATAATACAAACAATGTATATCAATTATTATAATAAAAAACATTTAATCCTCATCAATCTCATCTATTATAATAATATTACAAAATAGTAATACAGAATTGGTGAAACTTAGGTCTCACATGGAGAACAGCAGACAAAGTTCTAGGAGCCTATGAAATGAAACTTCATACATCTACTCCCTTTGAGGCAGCAGCAGGAGTTTACACTTGTGATTCAACTTCCCCATGGCTCCCTTCATCTCTTGGTTCCTCAGAGTGTAGATCAGAGGATTTAGGGCAGGGGTGACCACCATGTAGAACACAGAAGCCATTTTGTCCACCTGAGAGTGGGAGAAGGGTTTAAGGTAGACAAAAACCATGGGTCCATAGAAGAGGCCAACCACTGTCAGGTGGGAGCTGCAGGTAGACAGAGCCTTCCTACCACCCTTCCCAAAACGGCCACAGAAGGAGGCCAAGATGATGACATATGAAACCAGTACAGCCAGACAGTTGGGTAGAGTTATTAAGCCACCACTGATCAGCATCAGTATCTCAACCACATAGATTTCTGCACACGCCAGCTTGATTACCTGTGGGATGTCACAGAAGAAATTGTCCAACACATTCGGTCCACAGAATGGTAGCTGGGCTAAGACCACTATCTGGACAGTGGAATGAATGAAGGCTCCTGTCCAGCAAAATATCAGTAGACTGAAGCAGCGTTGCCGGTCCATGATGGATGTATATCTCAGTGGGTGGCATATGGCCACATAACGGTCGTAGGCCATGAGAGTGAGGACAAACATCTCTGCACCCCCAAAGAGGTGGAGACCAAACAGCTGGACCATACAGCCACCATAAGAGATGATAGAGAAACTGTTCAATAGGTCGGTCACTAATTTTGGGGCAGCCAATGAACCCAAAGACATGTCGATAAAGGACAGATTGGCAAGGAAGAAATACATGGGACTTTGAAGGAGCTTGGACTCAGACCACACGGTCACCATAATTACGAAGTTTCCCAGAAGGGCAGTGGTGTAGCAGGCCAAGACCAGGACAAAAAGAAAGAGCTGTGCAATGTGGGAACAGGAGAAGCCCAGCAAAATGAACTTTGAGATGGTGGATCCATTCATGTTGATGGTTGGTTCTAGTGCAATTTTTAAAAAATGAAGTATGTGAGCGATATTTCAACCCAGACACAAATTTTTTAAATCATTTTATTCCTGTAATTTATAACCTGACTTTCTATATAACATACTCTTTTACCCTCCTGGAATTATGAATAAAATCAAGGTGATTTCACTCCTCTTTCTTTAGTTCTCAACTTCTAGACCTTTTCCAGGCTCTTTCCTTATGACTATATACACACAATGGTTTTCAGGCAATATTCATTGTTGTGTGTGAGCATGTCAAGGTAGAAATACAATAAATCAGTCACTGGAAAGAGCATGAATCTTTTGAAATAATCGTGTGAATAGACCAATTAATTATATCTGCATCTAGTTCCTTATGAGGACTTATTTCAGTTTTTCTGTTTGTTTTAATTTTAGAACACATTGACCCCAATCTCCAACCCGTACAAGAGGTCAAGTTGGCCTAAACTTTGAATAAAAGCAGTACAATAAAAATACTGAAAACGTAAAACAATAAGCAAGAATAAAATAAACTGAGCGATAGATAAAAGTTTTTTAAAATAGTTTCTGCTAAAATTTGCATCTGCTAAACAGGAGTACAGAAGGATTTTGTAGGCTATGTAATTCACTGAAGTCCCTGATTGATGGAAATGCTTCTACTGTAACTTCTGAGATTCAACCAGGAATTTCTTAGCCCTGTGATTCTTAATGACCGTTGAGATTTTCATGATGCTGAATTCTATAAAGAGTCCTAACTCCTGTCTCTGTGCAGGAAGAATTCAGAACTGGCATACAGACAGGTAACTCTTCCTGCAGTGGCTTAGAGATGGGACTTGATCTCAGGAAAGTGTGCAGGCTTACCATGCAGAAGGTCATAGTTCAATCTGTGGCAGCTCAGGGGGTTCTATCGGGCCAGTTGCTACAATGCTGCATGTGACATCCTGAACTCTTTGGAGGAAGGGAGGTGAAAATATTATTCATAATATGGAGCAATCCCTATACATTCATGGTGCTAATCGTGATGATGACTGGTACTACTTAAACAACCCAGTTCTATCCTTTTCCCCACTATAGCATGCAGACGCACCAAAACTGCATGCTGGATGGGAGGAGGGGGTGATCAGGAGGCTTGGGAGAGGTAAGGAAAATTCTTTTACCCCTCTCTAAGCCCCTTGAGCCAATGGGTCTCCTTGGACCTGCACAAGCTATATAGCTCTATTCCAAGAAGAGCTTGGCTTTATTCCAAGAAGACAGTGGGGATTGTCAGGAGGCTCCAGAGGGCATAACATCTGGTGCTTGTCAGGCTGGGAGACATCCTCTTCCATCTCCAACATATCCCCTTCCCCCTTCCAATTCATCCCAATCTGCTCAGCTCCCCACTCCATTCTCTCTGTCCTCCCTAGTTAGGGGCCAGTCCTATGCAACTTTCCAGCACTGATGCAGCTGTGCCAATGGGGCATGTGCTGCATCCTGTGATGAGGGAGGGCAATGGTGTAGCTAGAGGGGGTGCAAAGCACTAAGTTGGGCAGGGGGCCTCACAGTGGTGTGCAGGTGGCCCCTCCCCGTCCGCTTGGGAGCCATTTTGGGTAATGGGAGCATTCCGCCTCCATTTTGCTCCCAGCACCCAGAATGGCTCGGAAGAGGAAGGGGAGGGGCCGTGTGCACTTTGCGATGAGGCTCCCTGCAAAACCTTGTGCTTTGCCCCCCTCTAGCTACACCACTGTGGAAGGGCAGTCACAAAGACCTCCTCAAGGTAAAGGAGCATTTGTTCCCTTACCTTGGGACCATAAAGCAAGTTCCACAGCAGAAAAGCTGATTCCAGCAGACAAACCTCTTGACAGGATTGAGCGGCGATTTTTTCCCCCCCAGAACTGCACAGAAAACAAAGTAGTTGCAGTGTAAGTACAGGGAAGGCAGTGTAATGGAAGATCAGAAGATCGATCATCAGGTGGATGATGTGGTGTTGACAGCTGGTTGACAGCTCTGGGAAGGGCAGGGCTGGCTCCACAGCTGTAATCAATCAAGGCCAATGGAGACCTGGTTGGACACCTGAGCTTCATTTGACCTTGATGGGACCCGAGCTAACGAGGTAGCTCACAGCTGAGCTGCATTTGGACTTAACAAGGGGCTGCAGGATAAAAGGCAGCTTCAGAAGGAGCAAAGGGCTGACCAGAGGGAGGACCCTGACCCAGAGGGACACCCGGACGGACTCACACTGGGAGAAGGGGACTACCAGAACTCTGCTGGAGGACACACAGAGGAGAGGACTGCCAGAACCCTGCTGGAGGAGACACTCTTCTGGAGAAGATAGAGGAAGGGACTGCTGAGACTCTGCTGGACACACACTATGCTGCATTGGACTGCTACTGGGAAGATTGGACTGGGAATACTGGACTGGGAAGATTGGACTGCTTTGGAGATTGAACTGTGGACTTGGACTGGAGGCGTCAAACCTTCACCCACTGAGTTAAGTGGAGTTTTGGGGAGGGAAAGCCTCTGGACAAGAGGACTTGCAGGGAGTGTCTATGTTTGTAGCAATAAATTATTGTTAATTGCACAAACTGATAAGGAGTTCTGTGTTCATTCCTTTGCACACCACAGCTGTTGTTTCTTGGAAAAGGAGGGTGTTAATTAGCCAAAAAGTGGGCATTAGAAGGGAGTTGGGATATTTGGACCGGATAAATTGGCGTAGTCGGCAGGATTTGAAAATTAGGGTAGGACAGGCAGAATCTGCACACCCCTTAGCAGGCAGTGCTTAAGAAGCCATTGAATTGTATTCATAACAATTATCAAATCACCCTCAAATGACTTTCAAGACATGACTGTGATCGCTGGCAATTCAGAATTTGAATTGTGGTTGCAACAATTCAGAACTGCAATTGCATAGCAAAAGAAACAGAGCAAGCATCAATAACACCACTTAGGTGGTGGTTATAGTGTTCAATGAAGGCACTGGACACTCTGTTCCAATCACGCAAAGCAGATCCCCTGCAGAAGCCTTCAGTGTCAATCAACCATTCCTAAGCCACCCTCCAGCTTCTCAAACTACTGTACTCACCAGCATGAGAAAGGAAGCAAAAAATATCAGGTAAGCAAAAGGAAGGAAACAGGAATAGAAGGTGTTGTGACCCAGAAGATCCTTGTGAAAATAAATGTTACTGAGGCACAAAAATGAAAAATGTCCCTCCATGCAAATATGCAAATTGATATTTTCACGGACAAGTATTGTTTCCCCCAAACTGATTTCAACCTCCCTTGAAAGTAAGAGGAAGACTCCTGTTGAAATCCCCTTTATAGTATCCTCCTTTGATCCACAGCCTTTTGATTCCACCCACTGTGAACAATGCCTGAGGTCCCATCTTGGCACTGACACAGTTGTCAGTACCCTGGAGAGAGCTGCCTGCTGTTTGGTCCCACATGGGGTGATTAAAATCTAAGAAGATCTGGAACTTGTTGTATGCAATAGATATTATGCGGCCTGGGTGCTGTCAAGGGTTTTTTCCCCCTGGGTGTTGAGCTGAAGCCAGCAAAATCAGTAGTTTGTGTGTATAATTTTAACCCCACCATTCCTTCAAGAAATTCAGTGACGCATACAACCTCCCTGTAAGGTGGGTTGAGGATTCAAGGATGCAAACACCCCGTAAGATACAGAGGTGTAATGGATACCAAGTTGCCTAAGGTAACCTATGGACTCCATGACTGAGCAAAGATCTCAACATCAATATTACTTCGTCAAACTGCAAGACATTAGCCTCTACACTACCCTGGCTCTCTGTTAAGGTTGTCACATGGCCAGTTTCGTCTCTTTTGCAGTGTCACACATGAATGCTCAGGACTTGCAAATGAGGTATCTTGTGTCGGCACAGAAAGTTCCCTAGGGGAAACTCCAGAGCTCTCCAGGAAGAATTATCAGGCTATAGCATGAATATCATGTAAGAGTATCATGAGCGACTTGGAACAAGGCTGGTTAAAAGTCAAGTTTCTCACTCCTGAGGGGAGATTGAGGATGGTTTGAGTGCTTCTTTGGGATAGGACTCTGGGGATGGGATTCACAAGAAGCAACTTTACAGGCACTGTGTTACTGTTAGGGCAGCCATTCTTGTGGTTCTGCTGAGGTCCTGTGCTAAATGTTAGCATTTTCAGGTAAGTGCCAGGGACTCCTTCAGTCCATCAGCCAGCCTGGCTGCATTGCCACCCTTCTTGCTGGTGCTCCCACTCTTGCTATACAGGTCAGCTTGGTAGTAGAAATTGTTCAGCATGTTAGGTCCATAGAATGGTATATGGGCACCATCTACCCTCTGTTCTATGCTTTCCCTCTAATGTGCAGATGTAGTAAACCAATGGTTGTGTTCTAGGTTGTGCTCTCAGTTTCCATTCATTGACAGTGACAATATCCCTGCTCAGTGGCCCACTTGAGGTGTGTATGCACCTAATAATAATAATAATACAGGTATTTATATACCGCCTTTCTAAGTCCTCAGATTTCTCCTCAGACTTTATTCAAGGCGGTTTACATAGGCAGGCTAATTTAAATCCCAGTAGGGATTTTTACAATTGAATGAAGGCTCTATCTTTCAAGAGCCACAACAAATTCAGATGTTTCGTTCTGATCTGGCCTCCATCCTGGCCTCCATCCTCCCACGCCCAGAGCAGATGGAATAACTCGGCTCAGCTTGTCAGCTGCTTCAAGGTCGCACGGTGCTGGTGGCCTTGAACTGGCAACCTTCGGATGTTATCTTCAGGCAAACGGAGGCTCAACCCTCTAGACCAGACCTCCTGCCTACAATGTGTTCAGGTATCATTTGCACTGCATGAAGTTCTTGTGTCAAAATGACAGTGGGGCCCTGACATTCAGTCTGAAAGCTACTTTTCTGGACACAGAACATTTTAAAGACTTACAGTATGGAGTCTCCACTTTCTGGGCAAGGCAATCAAGTAGATGGTGGAGTCTCAGCTTCAACCTATTAAGCACCCCTATATCAAGACAGGTTATTCGTCCATCTAGCCCAGCACAGTCTACTCTGATTGCCAGAAATTGTGAAGCAGAGGCCTTATCCAGCCTCGATCCCCATGACCTACCTGCTCATTGTTCACAGCAGGAACCAGATTCGTGAAACATCTGCTGTGCTTTCCAACAATGGTCCCACAAGCAGTGACTTGTGCCAGGATCCTATTCCCTTTTTGAACCCTCCATACCCCTTTCCTTGAACTTACACCAGCAAAATGGCTGGCATAGGTCCAAAAATACCCAGAGGTGATTAGGCAGCTATCAAGGGGTAAGTGCAAAATGCTTTTGCAGGCTGTCTGATTCCCCACCACCACCACCAGAGAACACAGTGCAGCCTCCATTGGCAAAGCTGCATGTTATAATGTGGCAGGGGATATGCTCAGTTGCAGTGGTGTCACTAGGACTTGCACCACCCAGTGTGGAAGGCCAGTGCATCACCCCGCAGATGGACCTCTTCCCATACAGTGGTGTTTTGTGTTTTTTTGGCTATAGCTTTTGACAATGCATTTTTTGTAAATTATACACACACACACACACACACACACACATATAAATAAATAAATAAAGTGCAGGAACTCACAACTTGTTAATCTTTTATTTATTTATTTTTAAACCATTTTTTATTGGAGAAATAAAATATTTTTTATGTGCTTCCCCCCTAAAGATGAACTTTCTTCTGAGTAGACATGCATAGGATTGGGCTGTCAATCTCCACCTCCCCTTCCCCCTAGCTACTTTTTCTACACATGGGGAAAAATACTGTACAGGTGCACTTGTAGTATGGCACTACTTCAAGGAAAGGAAGCAGTGAATGGATTCCGAAAAATGGCTTACATGAGTTCCATGTAGTAAAATTACTCTAAGCAACTGTGGGAGTAAGAACAAAAAAGGAATTCTTACATGACTGGGGTCCTTAGGTGCACATAGAAACAGCTATGTTTGCAAACAAGCAATTAAATATGGTTTAATTCAGGTGTCAGAATACTATGTGTCTTTGGGAAGGCACTTGGCATGCAATTGTATGTTCTCTGCTGCCCTGAGCAGCTGCTGTGCATTGCTGGAAAGGAGCTGCAAATGCTGACTGGTGGAGGGCATGCTTGTGGGGGAAGGATGAGGAGGATCTCTGGCAAGGCTGGACAGCATGTTGTACACATGTAGAATCCCTTTTCACCTGCCCTTAACATGTGAAAATGGGTGCAGCTATATATCTCTGCCAGGATTAAGAGCCCAATCCTAGGTATGTCTACTCTGAAATAAGTCTCGTTCTAGTCAATGGAGCTTACTCCCAGGAAAGTGCCTAGGATTTTGGCCTAAGAGCCCAATCCTATGCATGTCTACTCAGAAGTCTACTTTAGTGAATGGGGCTTACTGTGGATAGGATGGCAGCCTCAGGGCCCAATCCTGTGCCTGTCTACTCAGAAGTCAGTCCCATCAGAGGCAGTGGGGCTTCCTCCCAGGAAAGTGTGGAGAGCACTGCAGCCTCAGACCCCTTCCTCTGTCTGTCTACTCAATAGTCAGTCCCAGTAGAGGCAGTGGGGCTTCCTCCCAGGAAAGTGTGGAGAGGACTGCAGCCTCAGACCCCTTCCTCTGCCTGTCTACTCAGAAGTCAGTCCCACTAGAAGCAGTGGGGCTTCCTCCCAGGAAGGTGTGGAGAGGACTGCAGCCTCAGAGCCCCTCCTCAGCCTGTCTACTCAGGCTGCAAGGATAAGACACTTTCCCGGGAGTAAGCCCCATTGAACACAATGGAACTTACTTCTGAGTAGACATGCATAGGCTTGGGCTCTCAGGCTGCAAGGCTATGCACCCTTTTCCAGGAGCAAGCCCCATTGAGCACAATGAGACTTACTTCTGAGTAGACACACCTACCAGAATGTAATTGTCATTTCCATCTGAAACAAAGTCCAAAGCTACAATGCAATGAACCATTACTTGAGAAGAACACTGATGGAAAGCAATGGGTCTACTTCTGAGTAAATCAGGTTGCAACTATGTGTAGCGAGCTTGCTCATGCTCACTGCTTGTTGCTTGTCTCTCCACTGTGAATTGAATTGCACACTCCCAGTTATGTGTTATAAGTTGTATATGTTGAGCCTCTGCCTTGACACACTAGGCACCTTAAAGGATTAGATTAATGGTCCTACTGGTATGTTTATAGTGCACTTATTCTGATAGTGTTTAGAAAAAGGTTGCGAAGACAAGAATTAAAAAAGTTAATAAAAATGTATCATATTTTTTTGACCTTTAAAGCCCTATACTGCTCTGGGCCAGGATATCTTAGAGACCACCTACTCCCGTACAATCAGGCTCGCCATCTCAGGTCATCAGAGAAGGCCTTTTTGCAAGTGCCGCCACCCAAGGAGGTCCGGGGGGTGGCTGCAAGAAATAGGGCCTTCTCGGTAGTGGCACCAACATTATGGAACTCCCTTCCCCTTGACTTGAGAATGGCTCCCTCTCTTGAGAGCTTTCGGCGAGGCCTGAAAACACTGTTGTTTAAACAAGCCTTCTGATTTCTGGCCTTCTTAACTTTTTATACATCTTTTAGTTTTACAGGCTTGATTCCTCGGTGATCTGCTCTTTTACTCTTTTAATCTGACTACTGTTTTTATGGCCCTGTAGTGTGTTTTTAAATGTTTTTATCTGTTTGTATTAATGTTTTTTAAATTCTATTGTTTTTTAATATGTTGTTAGCCGCCCTGGGTCCCGTTAGGGAGAAGGGCGGGATAAAAATAAAGTTTTATTATTATTTATTATTATTATATGATCTTTTACTATATTTTTATTAAATTAGAGACTATACAATTCTTAGGTAACAATTACTGATAGGTTATTTTTCAGGATCTGGCTTTGGGTAAAATCAGACAAAATTATAGTCAGACACCCACTCTAAGTTTAAACCCCCCCCCACCTGACTTATCCAATGGTCATAGGAAATGCCATTAGTTTTGCTCAAAATCTGCTCTCAACTTATCTGTGAGATCAGCTTGTGCTTGAGTTGCTGCAGAAAGTGCAAATAATCCATTGAAGTTTAGGGCTCACGTATACAACAATGTAATTGATAGGGAAAGGAAATCTTGCACTGAGGAAACAGGAGGTGTCTACACTTGTTTTTCAATTTCCTCATGGATTCCTTCACCTCTTTGATTGAAAGCAGGCGTGACTACCATGTAGAACATGGAGGCCATTTTGTCCACTTGGGAGCTGGAGGAGGTCTTCAGCTACACAAAAACAATGGGCCCATAGAAGAGGCCAACCACTGTGAGGTGCGAGCCACAAGTGGACAGAGCCTTCCTACCACCCTTCCCAAAATGGCCACAGAGGGTGGCCAGGATGGTGGCATATGAAAGCAGCAAGGTCAGAAAGCAAGGTGGAGTTACTAGGCCATCACTGACTACCATGAGTATCTTAGCAACATAGGTTTCTGAACAGGACAGCTTGATTACCTGTGGGACGTCACAGAAGAAATTATCCAACACATTCACTCCACAATATGGTAGCTGAGACATCACCACTGTCTGAAAAACACTGTGAATAAGTGCTCCCATCCAACAAAATACGATGAGACTGAAGCAACATTGTCGGTTCATGATGGTTGTGTATCTCAGTGGGTGGCAGATGGCCACATAGCCATCATAGCCCATGACAGTGAGGAGGAACATTTCTGCACCTCCAAAGAAGTGGAGACCAAATATCTGGGCCATGCAACCGCTAAAGGAAATAGTTCCACCACGGTTCAATAGGTCAGTTGCTAGTTTGGGGGTTGCTACAGAGCCCAATGACATATCGAGGAGGGACAGATTGACAAGAAACAAATACATGGGGCACTGAAAGAGCCTGGGCTCAGACCACACAGTTACCATGATTAGTAAGTTTCCTACAAGGATGGTGATGTAGCAGGTCAAGACCAGAGTTAAAAGGATGAACTGAGCACAGCGAGAGCAGGAGAAGTCCAGGAAGACAAACTCTGTAATAGTAGACCCATTCATCTTGATGGCTGGTTCAAGGCACAGAAACAAATGGAACACTGTTAATCTGCAGGCCCTGCAATTGGCTTCTGCTGGACATAAGTGGAATAAGTGTGGATTTCTGGCATACACTAAGAGCCCAATCCTATCCAACAATCCAGTGATGGTGCAGCCACAATGCAGCCACAAGGTGAAGCAACAAACATTCCCTTACATTGAGTAGACCTCCATGACTGCTGCCCCACCACCACCACAGGATGCTGTGCACACCATAGTGACCCAGTTGCATCAGCAGCCAATAGTTGGATAGGACTGGGTTCTTAGCTAATACCTCCCACAGTAACTAGCATAGCAGTGACAACTGAGGACAGGCTGTAATTCAGTAGTAGAGTGCTGGTTTTGCATGAAGTTCCCAAGTTCCGCTCTACTATTGCACTTAAAAATACTGCAAGTTGCAGGGCTGGACAGTTCAGGGCTATGAAGACATCGTGATGCAGTAGCCAGAGTGTTGTGCAGAGATTGGGGAGACTTGGGTTCAAACCATTACTCAGCCATGAAGATCACTGGGTGACCATGTCCAGTCAAACTGTCTCAATTCAGCCTATCTCACAGGATTGTTGTGAGGAAAAAAGGAGGAACATGCATGCTGCCTGAGCCCCTTGGAGGAAGAATGGGATATAAATGAAGTATGACACATACCTCTGGTCTGATCAGGACATTTGCATATTCCACAAGGATTTGCTCTTCTTCATTACTGGAGTTCTGAAGGCAGAAAAAATATGGATTTAGGCTGTGTCCTACCTTGAAACTATTCATTCCAGGGAGAGTCATCCCATGTAACCGATTTTTAATTTCAGCATAAGAGAGTTCAACTGTGCAAAAAGATTCTCTTCAATATCTGTAGCAATTGCTTGCTTTCCATGCAATAATAATTTTATGCTCAGAACAAGTAGATCTGTTGCTTTCTCTCATCATAAAGTACTGGAGAACTGAGTCTAAACGGAGTCTAAAAATGTGTAGGGCCCAATCCCAATCAGCCCTTGGGCCGGTGCAAATTCCTTGTGCCAACCCGGAGGGGTCCCCAAAGTGCTGCAAAGCACTTTTGCGTCACGAGGAGAGGAGGAAGGCTGGCACACATCCATCCACTGCCCTTTGGAGGCCAACAAGGGCCTTGCAGAGCTGGCGCAAGGGTAGGTTCACGCAACCATGTCAGACTAACGCAGAGGCTTGGGGATGGCTGGGCCCAGGAGGGGGCATTCCAGGGCAGGGGGAGCCATAGGCAACCCCATAGGCAACCCCAACCCTGCTCTGGATATGGGGCAAGCCAGCTGGCCTGCCTGTTCCATCAAGGGTTAGGCTTAGGCTGCTAGTGTTTTTGTTTGCTTTGGTCAAGACACATTTCATTAACATTCTTTGAATGTTTAATTTGGGGATACTCAGTTGTGAGCGGTAAATACAGAAACAAAAAAGTAGAGATAATCTATTATTGATATTGCATCAGGAAATGAAAGCTTTGAATTTTCACATTGCTTTATTAACAAATTAAATTCCTTATATAAAGGCTCGTAATTATATTTATACAGAATTTACACTGTGTTTTTTAATTGTATACCTATGTATCATATAGGCTTCTCTGTCCATCGAAATTAAAATCTCATCTGAACAAACAATTTAGATTATCTTTTACTATACATTTGAAAGGGGGGAATATTTTGCATACATTTTTTCAGCTGCCTGAATATTCCATGCAAAATACTGGAGACTTATTACTATCAATGAGTGGGTGGGAGGAAGGTGGAAATATTAGACAATGACAAAACTAACAGCTTTTGTAGGTGTAAAAGCAGAGAGACAAAATGAAATGACTCTAACTTTAAATGCTGTCCATACTGTATATTTGGCACTCTGTTACATTCCTTTTTCAGTGTTACTATGTGGAATCGATGTTGCATTGAGCAATTTGTATATCAGAATTTTTGGAGAGATACGGCCTGATTTTAAAGTATTGTAAATATGCGCTGGTATTAACAGTAAAATTTTAAATAAATCTTTTTCAGCTGCAATCCTAACCACATTTTCCTGAGAGTAAGCCCCATTGAACAAAATAGGACTTACTTCAGAGTAGACCTGGTTAGGATTGCACCCAATATCTATAGCGCAAAATTTTTTAATTTTTATAAAGTGCTTTCCATACTTTGATTAATTGTCTGGTAATGTTCTGTTCTTTTTTTAGCTGTTGCAATTCATCATATCATTTTAATCTCTCCTTTTTTTTTTTTAATGAAAACCACTTGGGTACAATCCTAACCTACTGAAACAAGCAGGCCTACTAGCCTATGCTGTATTCAGTGCAGGTTTGGTGTGGCCCAGGGTGTAACTCAAAGGGATTTTAGGCATAAATCCTAACCAATTTTTCAGCACTGACACAGCTGCGCAATTGGGGCATTTGCTGCATCAAGGAGGCCTCCTCAAGGTAAGGGAACATTTGTTCTCTTACCTTAGAGCCATATTGCCCTTACCTCAATGCTGGAAAGTTGGTTATGATTGTGCCCTTAGTCCCCTTTCTCCAAGCCACGCCACAGGCTGCCCTATGGGAGTTTCTTGGAACTGAGCGCATTATTTCATGGGCGCAAATCCGAGCAGTCTGAGTTACACCGCTCAGGCCACAGCCAGGGGTTGGGATCTAGCCTGCGCTGCCACAGCCAGCCCCACCCCCCCTCCAGGGCCTGAGCCTCCCCACAGACCACTCTCCCCCTGCACTGGAATGCCCCCCTGCCTCTGTTCCTCCGTCTTCTCCTACCCCCTATGCTGGCCTACCCAGGCCGGCACAAACTCACCCTGTCCCAGCACAGCTCTGGCTCTGCTGGGTCAGAGCACTTTGGTGCACTAGCCCAGCCTGCTCCCGAGTAGTGGCAAACATGCTTTATGGCATGTTCATGACAGTCAGGAGCTGGCACAAGGGACTTGTGCTGGCTCAGGGCAGAGGTAGAATTGGGCTGCCCAAGTGTTGCAAAATGGGGAACCCAAAATGTGATAATTATTCCATTTACACAAGTAGCAATGACAGTAGCACCCTTAATGAGTCACAGTCAAACATATATATGAATTTAGATTTTGAAACAACCTGTAGCTGCAAATAGAGACTTAACCAAGGAAAGAAAAGGAGCAGATTTAGAAGTCTACACAGAAATAGAAAGAACTGCAATACTCACAGTTGTTGCAATTCACACTCAAAGGAGATTTTGGGCTAGCACCTTCCATCTCAGTGATCAAAGCTTCACTGCTCAGTAACCCTTCATTCTCTGTGATCTTTCAAGAATGGTCAAAATGATGGGAGAGAGAGATGCAAGAAATCCAGTGCAAAAGGAAACAGAGGGAGGGATATGGTGGGGTCCAGAATGATGCTCTTATGAAAATGAGGGAACTGTGGTTGCAAATGTAAATAAGTTTCTCAATGCAACTATACAAATAGGGGATTTGAATGAAAACACTCGTACCAATACTCATTCCCTGCTTCCCAAGATCTTGTATTTTGAAAATTACTGAAAATTTTGAAAAGATCTGAAAATTAAGAGAGCCTCTCATGTTTCCCTTGATATAATCTTCTAGCAATCTGAGGTCCTTGGATTTTACCCTCTGTATTCAAAGCCTCTTCCTAAGGCTGGCAAAGACATCCACATCCTGGACACTGCTGACTGCTGCTCAATCCCCAAAGGGGTAATTATGAGACTGGTTTTGAAGTTCTTGTAAACAGCAGAACTTTTGAGGGCTTGTGTGCTTTTTCCAAGTATTTATTCCCCCATGGATGAAGAGCTTCTGTCAGCAAAAGTCGCTGCATGTCATTTATTTAATTTCTACCCCACTTTTCCTCAGGATGGTGAACATGGTTCCTTTCCCCTTTTATCTTCATAACAACCCTCAAATGTTGACTAGGCTAAGAGAAAGCAGTTGGCCCACCATCACTCAACTGAGCAAGAAACCAGTAACTCTCTCTAGGCTAACTGCCCAACCCTATCCCCGACCACATCATAGTATTCGTGCTGATAAAACACATATTGCATGCTTTGGTGGGTGGGGGGTGGCCATTGGACAGCCTGCAAGGGGTAAGAAATTAGCCTGTCTGATCACCTATGGGTCTCCTCAAACCTAGGCCAGCCTAGGACCTTGCTGGCCCAAGTCTGAGGAGAGCCAGAAGGGTGGGGTAGGCAGAAAAGTGGAATATAAATTCTGATGTGCACAACTGCTGCTGAATCCACCCCCTCCCTCCCCCAACACAACCCTGGTTCCTCCCCTACATGCCCTACTTCTCTCCCTGCCCGTGGATTGTCCCTGCTGCCAACTTACCAGCCTTTTTGGAGCCTCCTGGAGCCATTTCCATATACATCAAACCTCTTATCATTTGTGGCAGTGGCCTGGCAGCATCCCACAGTAGCCTGGCTTTTTCATCACCATAAAGGATGTTGCACTGCAGAAACACTAGTTCTGGCACAAGGCCCTAATAAAATCAGGGCCTCAGGGTTCGATTCAGATCTTTGTGCGCTGGCTCATCAATGGTGAGCACTTCACCAGATCCAGAGCCCTCACAGCCTGACACGGGGGCTTCTTGATTCTGAGCCAGCTAAACAGCCACCGCAGAATTGAGTAGCTCCACTGAGGGATGACTTCCCTTTCTCAGGGGAAGTGGACAAATGTCCCCTTCTCCCAAAGAGCTGCCACCGACTGTTCAGCACACTCAGGATGCTGTGGTAGCCATTTAGGTGCCAGGGCAGCTCCACATGCAACTAAGGATTGGGCTGCCCGTTGACTAATTTAACATGCAAAGATTCTCCCTCATAGTTTTCCCTGGACAAATGTGCTTTTTGCAATGAACACATGCATGCAAAGACATGTCCTAGATCTTCTGGAACCTGGTGGGACAGCAAATGATACCACCTGCTGCTTTAAAAATTCCAGTCTAACCACAGAGCTAAAGAACATATGAGAGTCTGCACTGTCTCAGTGCCATCTGCTGTTGGTTTGAACGATTGCATTAACCATTTTTCAGCCAAGTACAACTCTGATACTTATTGATTCAGGCAGGAACATTCAGCATTTGATAGCCGCAATATCTTCCCTACATTTTTTTGTATGGCAACCATGAAGCCAAGAGTTGCTCAGGTGGAATTGCCCTACAACTGTCCAAAGAAACAGAGAGGGTTTTAGCAGCCATCTCACTCCTTTTGAGCTCTAGCTATGCTAAGCAGGCCCTACTGATAATTGGCAGTAATTCAAGTTGATATCTTTATTAATTCTACTATTATCACCATCATAATTATTTTGCACAAAGAGAGTCTGGTCCAACAAGAAGCTGACGGAACATACCAAGATCCAGGTCTACAGAGCTTGTGTCCTGAGTACACTTCTGTACTGCAGCGAGTCATGGACTCTACGCTCACAACAGGAGAGGAAACTGAACGCTTTCCACATGCGCTGCCTCCAACGCATTCTCGGCATCACCTGGCAGGACAAAGTTCCTAACAACACAGTCTTGGAACGTGCTGGAATCCCTAGCATGTATGCACTGCTGAAACAGAGACGCTTGCGTTGGCTCGGTCATGTCATGAGAATGGATGATGGCTGGATCCCAAAGGATCTCCTCTATGGAGAACTCGTGCAAGGAAAGCGCCCTACAGGTAGACCACAGCTGCGATACAAGGACATCTGCAAGAGGGATCTGAAGGCCTTAGGAATGGACCTCAGCAAGTGGGAAACCCTGGCCTGTGAGCGGCCCGCTTGGAGGCAGGCTGTGCAGCATGGCCTTTCCCAGTTTGAAGAGACACTTGGCCAACAGTCTGAGACAAAGAAGGAAGGCCCATAGCCAGGGAGACAGACCAGGGACAGACTGCACTTGCTCCCAGTGTGGAAGGGATTGTCACTCCCAAATCGGCCTTTTCAGCCACACTAGACGCTGTTCCAGAACCACCTTTCAGAGCACGATACCATAGTCTTTCGAGACTGAAGGTTGCCAATACTAATTATTTTGCTTATTTTGTGTGGTTAGTCCAAAGGCTTTCAAATGTCTGACAAGGATTTTAAAAAACAAAAACCAAAAGATTTCAAGGACAGCAAAACAATGGCCATTTCAAAAAGCAGCATGCAGAGCCTCTGCATAGAAAGCAAGTTGAAAGCCAGCAACTGGTCAGTCTAAACATCTAGAAGGTTGCAACAAATGTTAAGGTCTTTACATCAGTCAGCAATGTTGTGAGGCTTCCTGAGGCTAGCATTCCATAATAGAGGCACCTAAATGCAAGGTGACCATGTCTTGTCACAGCTCCTCCCCACTGGGCCTCATACCTGCTTAAGGCTGATTAGTTTCCCTTGGTTGACTCACCAGTACAGCAAGCAAAAGCCAGAGTCAGTTCCCAGTCCAATCAACAAAAGTTGCCAAATCAGAGTCCAAAGTCAATACGCTGGGTCACAGTCCAAGGTCAGACTCCAGGTAAGCCAGTTAGTCAATGCAAGGTGCCAAATCAGAGTCCAGAAATGATATGCCAGGTCACAGTCTGCTCCTGTCCTCCAAACATTCACTCCTCCTACAACCCACACCACTAGTTCCTCCAGGTGTTGTTTATATGCTGGCAGGTTCACTTTAGCCTCTAGTGGCTGCAGCTGTGCAGCATACCTCCAGCCACCACCTGGGCTTTAACCCTGCATTTACTTAGAGCAAGGGGCACTGTGGACACCACACCCTATCTCCTCCATGATGTAATATCTTCCATGATGTCACTACAGACCAGATGTCCTCTTTTTCCAGGACATGTCCTCCTTTTTAGCTTCATGTCCTGGAAAATCTTTAATGCCCTTCTTTTCCCTGTGAGCAGGTAACACAGAGCCTTCTTGGAATTAATAAATTATGGCTGCAATCCTAACCACACTTTCCTGAGAGTAAGCCCCATTGAACACAATAGGACGTACTTCTGAGTAGACCTGTTTAGGCTTGTGCCATATATGGAATAAATTATATGTAATATAGTTTTAAATTTAATAATAAGTAATACAGTGTTTAAATTAACCACATGAGGTCAATGAGTGTTTTTAGCTTTTATTTTGTCATGTCCTACATTTTTGGATGTCCTACATTTTGGGGGTATCTTGTCCTCTTTTGCAGTTAGGACATCTAGTCACCCTGCCTAAATGGGAACTACCTCCATTGATAGCCAAGGTGTTCAAAGTGAGAGAGAAAGCTCTGTCCATGGTGCTGGAATTCCGATGGGGCGGTTGTTTCTTTTTGCACTCAGGTGTATAAGCAGTTTATGTAGCAGTCTCTTAGTGATTGGGTACCTATGTACACATTCACCCTTTAGGGCAGGGATTTCCAAACCCCGGCCCGGGGGCCAGATATGGCCCACGATGAGCTTCTATCCGGCCCGTGGCCAGCCTGAAAGTCTCTGGCCCACTTGGCCGAACATGACTGGAACTGTGCTCTGGTTGCATCTGCAGGGTGTTCTAAGGGCTAGAGAGTTTGAATGAATGAGCCCGTTCATTCATTTATTCACTCATCTAAGTTCCATCTTATTTATATAAATTTTATATTTAAATTTTTTTCTGGCCCCAACACCATGCCAGATATTTGATGAGGCCCTCTGGCCAAAAAGTTTGGAGACCCCTGCTTCAGGGTAACTTGGCTTCCACAAGGAGCCTCTTAAATCACCCATCAGTGCAGACTGGTGGGATCCAATGATGCGCATGAGCAAAGTATTTGCGCGCATACGTGGGCTTGCACTGTGCAATCTTTCCTGTAAAATACGTAATATATTTTTTGTTCTCATCTTGTACGCTGGAAGAAAAAACCTTGAAAGACACTTGAATTATTCCTGGCTTGTCAAATTCTGGAACTGGATACTCAGTGGATTTTCAGTGGATACTGATCCACTGAGAAGCTAGTAAGAATTCTTTATTCATGACACATTCGAATTATCCCTTCATGGGGCTTTATAGCACCTAAAGTTCTCTGCTTAGGAGATAAGGTGGTTTAACAGCTATGAAATTGATTTATATATTCATCGTAGACACATCAACTTCCCCATATCCTAATTTCTGCATCCTCTCCACAAGCAATGTTGGAATGTCAACACTCACTCCCTGTGCTCTGGAGGTTTAGTCCACTTTCCACTACAGATGAGCAGTGAGTCATCACATTTTAACCCATTTATGCCCAGCACACAGGCGTACACATTTGATCCCTGTTGCATATATGCATTGGGCAGAAATGGCTTTTAATAACTCCCTTTGCAGCACAGCCTAAGAGCATCATATCACCAGTTTATCAAGAACCATTGATTCATTCACTGTTTTTTGCCCCTTCCTCTTCCAGCCTCAGATCTGATATATCATCCTGCTGACAAACCCTGGCGGCAGTGCAGTCTCTGTGTGCCTAGACTGGATGCAACCTTGGGAGGTATGACTATACTGTTCTATGCTTTTGTTTGGGATGGTGGAAGTTAGACAGAAGTCCACCACTACTTCTGTGAAGGCAAATGGCTATAATGCAAGAGGAAGATCTTTTGATGAAACATGCTGGAGGCTGAAATCTTGCAAAGAAAATTTGACTAGAGGAACTTGAATCTAATCTAGCAAGGCATTTTTCAAGTTCCGTGTACTCCTTAAGCCCTACTGCAGAAGAATTAATGTTAAGAGAGCATGGATGTGCACTTTGCTTTGCAAATTTAAATTAAGACACTGATGGGCATCCTCAAGGACAGAAGATCACACATGACTGAAGTTAATCTGTAAGGTAATGGGTATATTTAAATGGACACTGATCAGCGCAAAATAAACACAGCAAGGTGAAGTGATCAGCCAAAGAAAAATAGCAGTGATTATTTTTTTTAATGTTGCCTGTGATTTCAAAAGCTTGACAGACAGATGTGACCAGAAACAGGGAGACCTCTGAATTTCCAGTTAAGCCATCCATCTAATCTAACTGTCCAGTCAACTGTTAAAATACTTTTTGGGCTGCAATCCTATCTACACTTTCCAGAGAGTAAGACCCACTGAGCGCAATGGCACTTACATCTGAGTAGACATGTATAGGACTGCATCATCAGTCAATTGCAGGTAGTCAATTAACTCCCTGCCTGTGAATGAATGAATTGATTAAATGGCAATAGATTGGAATTCAATTGGAAATTATGATTTCCTAAGTCCCTTTTGGTTCCTATTTTACTTGTTTTTCTCCATTTTAACAAAACAGAGTTAACTATTTAGGACCTTATCTTGAAGTCAGTTGAATGACTGACCTACTTTGTATCACTAATGCCTCTACCTATTATAGTTATTTCTGAATTTCTCTGTGACATTACGCTTGAGGCAGCTGATAGGTTAGGTTTCTGGATGTCATTTTCTTGAACTCCAGGTGATTTGGGGAGACAGATCATCAAGAACAGTTACTGTGAATGTCAGTTTTATATAACTAAATTGGGGGGAGGGGGGAGCAGTGTGCATGCTTACTTCTATATAACAGTTAAATTGCTAAATAAGGCAGTAGGGAGGCTGATTTCAGTGTTGTGGCTAGAGGGGGTTTGTGTGTGTTGTGTGTGTTTGTTTTAATTCCCACAGGATCATTTGGAGATGTAGAAAAAGAAAATGTGTTTTCTTTCCAGTGTCTGCTCCCATTCCATGGGTAAATCTTCTTCCAGCATCCATCAGTGAGGCCTAAGCGAACAATGGACAGAGAGAACCACACTATGGTGGCGGAATTCATTTTCCTGGGACTGGCCAAGGAGCCAGAGGTGAAGTTGCTCTTGTTTGCTGTGTTCTTGGCTGTGTATAGTGCAACTGTACTTGGCAACCTTTTCATAGTGGCCCTGGTGACACGTGAGCCTGTCCTCCATACTCCTATGTACTTCCTATTGGGGAATCTCTCCTTTCTGGATTTCTGCTACTCCACCATCACAGCTCCAAAGATGCTGATTGGTTTCCTGGCCAGGGTCAACACCATCACTTATGGCGTGTGCCTTTCTCAGATCTTCTTCTTCCACTTGATTGGGGGCATCAAGATCTTCCTTCTCACCATCATGGCCTATGACCGCTATGTCGCCATCTTCCACCCATTGCGCTATGTAGTCATCATGAGCAGGGCCGTGTGTGGTGGGCTGTTGTGGGCCTCCTGGATTGGGGGCTTCATCCACTCCATTGTGCAAGTGAGCATCATCATGAGGCTGCCCTTCTGTGGTCCCAATAAGCTAGATAATTTCTACTGTGATGTGCCCCAGGTGGTCAAACTGGCATGCACCAATACCTTTGTGGTGGAATTGCTCATGGTGTCCAACAGCGGCCTGGTGACCTTGATGTGCTTTGTTGTATTGCTTGTGTCATACTCCATCCTCCTGGCCAAACTTAGAGCAGGGTCTGGAGTAGGCCAGAGCAAGGCTCTCTGCACTTGCATCTCCCACATCACAGTGGTGACCCTGATTTTTGGACCTTGCATCTACATCTACATGCACCCCTTCCACAGCTTCCCCACAGACAAAGCTGTCTCTGTCCTCTACACTGTCATCACTCCCATTTTGAACCCTTTTATTTATACTCTGAGGAACAAAGATTTCCACACTGCCCTGGAAAAATTCAAGAGAAGAAAGGTGAAATTAACTCCTTGACACCAGTCAATGCAATATTCATTGCTCATTATGACTATGGGTTGTTCACAGTTTCACACAGATGATGTGCAAATCCAGTGGCAGGGAGCAAATGCCCCCAGTGCTGCTTCCACACAGTGCTCCAGACCTTGTGAGAAGCTTTGTAAAGCCTTCCAGTTTTCTGAAAGTATTGTTTAAGATCGTGCGGAAGTCTCAGAATGTTTTCCCAGTTGGTCTAAACGTTGCACGAGGCTCCATGGTGCTGGGTAAGCAGGGGGGCCACATGGTGCAGGGGCTGGTATCATGGACCTTTGCCCCATAGTAGGGCAGGTCCATTACTGTTTAAATTAAGATTTGCTGCTTTTAGAGGAATCAGTTCCGTTTCATTAGTGTCTGCCTTTCTTCTAGGAAGGTCAAGGCATTGCAGTATACATGGGCTTTCTTGGAGATTTCCCATCTAGTCACTAATCAGATCCAAAACAGCTTGCCTTCAGATCTCACCCAGAATCTGTGTGATTGGTGGATAAGCTTCTGTTCATTTTGCAGTAACTTCATTGCCATCATCAATACCACATCACTTTATGCAGTCTTGCCATATAGGAAAATTTCCCTTGGCTCTTGGAGGCCAAATTTGTACAAGGGGGGGGGGGGAATCTGAACCACTCCCCCCCCCCACAGTTGCCATTATTGGAACACAATAACATTGGAAAAAGGTTTTCTAACTCCATATTTAATTATTATTATAACGCTGTGATTGGATTCAAAGGAGGCCATTTGACCATATGTTGGTAGCAGCTGTTTTGTACCAGTGATGTAGAGTGGGTACAAAGCACTAAGTTTGGAAGGGCCTGGAATGGCTCCAAAGGGGAGTGGGAGGGGCCACTTGCATGCTGCGGTGGGGCTCCCTGCAAAACTTAGTGCTTTTCACTCCCTCTAGCTATGCCACTGTTCTCTATAATCTATCCTGGGTTATCGATGGGTTATCGGAAGACACAACAAGTGGAGCCTTTTTATCCACATTAGTTCCATTCCATGACTTGTCGCAATTAACAAAAAACATGTTGTGCTAAATTCCATAGAGTTAAGCAAATACACTGCAGCCTGACACTTGGGGCTGGAAGGAAACTAAGGATGCTGAGCTTTTAAGAGTCCAGTCCTATGTGTTTCTACTCAGAAGTAAGTCCCGTTCCAGTCAATGGGGCTTACTCCCAGGAAAGTGTGGATTGGATTGTAGCCTAAATCTCATGCTTTGCTTGCTGGGCTGTTTTGTTTTGTGTAGGCTGGAGCAGGAGAGCCTGCACCATCTCAGTGGGGGGGGGGGGGAATTCAGCAAACACTCCCTGGGTTTTTTAAAGCAATCCCCTCTATTGCTACTGCCCCTGCCCATGTGTGTGTGTGTGTGTGTGTGTGTGTGTGAGAGAGAGAGAGAGAGAGAGAGAGAGAGAGAGAGAGAGAGCTCCACCTTGCTGCTTGTGCTCTGGCTACAGAGGTTTTCTGCCCCCCTTCCCCTCTTTAGCCTCTTTGCTGGCTCAGGGGCTCCAAGAGTGTTACTCTTCCTTTGAAAGAGGAGCCTTTGCATGGCTCCAGGGCTATTTCCCTGCCTGTGCAAGGCGGAGCCTTTTTGCAGTGTTTTGGGCTGCCTGGAAATCGATTGAGAAGCCAGCACAGGGCAAAGGAGGCAAAAGTGTGTGTACTTTCAGTTCCCCCCACCCCATTTGCTTTGAGACAAATTCGCCAATAAAAAATCTGTGGATAAATAGGTTGCACCTGTATATGCCTATAGTGTATTATTCCTGCTAGGGGTTGTGTGTATTCTGTGATTTCATCATTATATGAACATAGAAATTGGGACAGGGTGTACCACTGAGCACACCAAAAATATCAGTTTTTTTAAACCCCGGAGCACTGAACCCTGCAAAAACAATTTTGTTTAGGGTGATTTTTTTGGAAGTTCATACAGCACAGTCCTATGCATGTCTTCTCAGAAGTAAATAAGTATTCAGTGGAGCTTACTCCCAGGAGAATATGCAAAAGATTGCAGCCTTACTCACTAAGCCTGCAACCATTGTTTTCAAAGGCTGCGGGTGCAACTAAATTGCAGGTGAAAACTAGTGAAATTGCTGAAGCCAGGGAGAGGGCTCTGCAGAACATCTGTAGGTGATAGGGAAAGGGCACCCATGCCCTGCCTTGGTCTCTAACCAGATAATCCCATCCAAATTCTGCACCTAGAAAAACAGAATTCTGTAACCTGAAGAAATTGTGCAAATACAGCACTCTGCCTATAAGTAACATGGTTTACAACATCCTATATTGTTGCTTCTGCTTCCCAAGGACAGGGGTCAAAAGCTGTACAAACCAATGAAACCTAACCTCACTGCCACTGGAAATCCTGTGAGCATCTGGGGTTTTACCAGATATTGGTGATCCAATTTGAAGTCTATCTTCACTGCCTTAAAAATGGGGGAGGCGGGAGAAGGAGCTTTCTTAAAGGCTTGGGCATCCTGAGCCTAAGCCGGGTCAGTGCTGGTAACCCAAGTGCTGCTTGGCAATTGCCACCCTGTGAGTGCCATAAGGCATTTTGCTGCCAGCAGGGATCATACTGAGCCAGTGGAAAGGCCAGCACCAGGCGGCCCAGGGCCTCTTCACCAGCAGGGTGCTGCAAAAAAGAACCCGGCAGTAGGTATCTCCATCAGGTGGCAAGGAGGATTCTCAGGGTGGGGAGAATGTGGGGAGGGGGCACACAGAATGTGGGGAGGGGTGGAGGAAAGATCGGGTCTGCAAGGGGGCAGAGGAGGTGGCAGAGCCAAGTTACTGACACAAACCTCCTGTTTTGCACCAAATATTTTTGGCTATTTTTCAGGGTTGGGAATGACTGCGGCAAATTTGCCACTAGTGTCCCATTGTGGTCCTAGGAACCCTGGTGAGTGGCAGCCACTAGCATTTTCCACCAGCAGTCCACAGAGCAAGGTTTTACTGACAGTGATTTTTTTTAAAAAATGCATGTAACATGCACATATAAGGGGGAAGAAATCATGTGCTGGGATTCTGTATTGAAACTAATGGCACAGCCATATATTTCAGGCATGAAAGTTAGTGACCTTGGGCCAGCTGCAGTCTCAGGTACCTCACAGGGTTGTTATGAGGACAAAAGGAGGGAAGGAAGCCTGTCCAGCACGCTGAGCTTCTTGGAGAAAGGACCGTAGAAAAATGGGGAAAATAAATTTTTACTTGAAATGGCTCGACAACCAAAAGAGGGGTGTTGAAATGCAACTCGCGACATTTGCACACCTGCTTTTTAAACTATAGAGGGGAGAACCCTATCACTATTATGCACACATGGAGAAACCCTAAAGATAGCCATTAGGGGCAGAAGAGAGGGTGTTTTGCCAGATTCCCGGTCCAAGTTTCACTTAGAGAATTTATGCCCACTCTAAGCTAATTAGCTCCCCTTCTTTCCCCAACAATGATCCTAGTTCTGCACTGCTGGCCCCCACCACCAGGGTAGCTCGCCTGTTCAACCTGCCACTGGCATAGCTAGAGGGGGGTGACGCACTAAGTTTTTCAGGGAGCCTTCCTGCAGCATGCAAGTGGCTCCTCCCCCTCCCCTTGGGAGCCGTTGGCCTCAGTTTCCCCCTACCCACATGGCTCCCAAGGGGAGGGGGAGGAGCCACTTGCACATTGCAGGGAAGCTCCCTGCAAAACTTAGTGTGCCACCCCCCCCAGCTACACCAGTGCAACCTGCAGAGGTCCTCCTTCTTCCTCTCTCCTGCCACTACAGCAGCATCTTGGTCCTCAGCAGGTCTTGGGTGTGGCAGCCACACACCTATCTCCAAAGTCCATCTGTCCTTTAGTCAGCTAGTCCATCAGCAGTTCCAGTAGTCCATCAGCCATTAGTTCCTCAGTCTATTAATCCTGTCTCCCTTTCTCAAGCTTTCTTCCTTCTACTACCCACACCCCTCTCCTTCCTGCAGGTGCTGTTCTTATCCCTGAGGGCCCTATTGCCTTTGAGTAGCTGCAGTTGTGCAGCACACTCACTGCAATCTCAGGCCCTGCTGTGAACCCCATGCTTGCCTGCCAGAGCAAGGGGTCCCTGTCGACACCACACCCTATCTCCTTGAGGGATCTTGCACAGTTCCATTACAGAGGACAGGAGAGAAGAATGACTTCTAAGGAGAAGCCAAGAGGGGGAAAAACATGAGAGCAGGTCGGACATAGCCAGATTTGTTGCCATCATTGGGTTTGTCTGGGGAACCCAAAGACAGAAAGGGAACACTTTGGGGTACAGGGAAGGAAGGAAGAAGGAAGAATTTGTGGGGAAGAAAGGGGCAGGGTGCAGCAGATCAGGCTTCAGCTGGCAATGGTTGCCTGAATTGAGGGCTATAGACAAGAGTGAGCCCAGGAACAGGTGATAGAACACTTCACCCACTCACAGAGGGGGAGTTAATCACTATTAGCCAGTGCCACAGAGGCCAAACCCTTTTAACCCATGTCACAGAGGCCTCCAAAGAAGATCCACCTTGAAGGACCCAATGGATCAGTCGGGGGGTGGTGGTTTTAGGAAAACTTTGCTTCTTTGGAGGCCCCCATTTTGGCCAGAAAAATGAGTTACAGGGCTCCTTACTGGAATTTGTTAGTTAAGTTATTAACTAACAAATACAAATATAATTGCATGACATCACCCACTCCGCTGCTGGCTTCGGAAATGCTGGAAGTATAATTGGAAGGCTGGAGGACGCGGTATTTGTAATTGGCAGGATAATGCTTATTTCTGTGCTCTGGTGAAAACCTGCCTGGGAACAATGACCTTGGGCCAGTCACTCTCACTCATCCTTGCCCTACCTCACAGGGTTGTTGTGAGGGCAAAAGGAGGGAAGGAATTGTGTGAGGGACTGTCTAAAAATGTGAAAAATAACTAAATAATAACCTAACTTCAAGCACCTTCCTAATGCTTTTCATGAAAACTGATAACTTCGTAGGCTAGAAGAATCAGCTGGCTACATTCTGGTGCCTGAAGGAGAAAGTCACAAGGATGCCCCCCTGAAATATGATAATAATAACCTAATGACTTAATTTCCTGCCCTTGAAGAATCCCACCACCCTCTGCTTGTTGAAGGGCAAAGCAAAGGAACACATTTCAATCCTCAAGTTTCTAATGCTAAGGCTCCCTCTTGTGGTCAAAGGTTGCTATGTGCTCTCTTCACCCATCATAAAGTCAAAAACATGGGGAAAGATCAGGCAGGAAATTCTGAGAAGAGCAGGCCAAAAGGCATGCTGTTGTAATGATTCTGGCTGCAGGCCCATTGCCGTTGCCATATCTTGCTGTGACTTCCAGTTGCCTGGGGATCTTCTCCTTCGGTGCCCCACTGGGAAACCCAAGCTGTCATTTTAATAATTTCCCTTGCAACCTACCTCTTGCCTGGTGGCTTCTCATGCTCTCTTGGGTCCTGGCAGATCCAGAACTTCCAAACCCATTAAGCCATTCCTTAAGCGCAATGTTGCATATAGGCAACAGGGACCAAATGTGTACACCTGCGGGCCAGACAGAAATGGGTTTTAAGATCCTTGCATTTTTTAGAGTAAATTATATGTCCTGGGGAAGGTGTTCTGCTAAGCAGAGCAAGCATTTAGGTGGCAGAAAGAGGCTGCTTTCCCTTCACAATCCATTGTAGCTGGTAGGTGCTAACTCAGGCTTTGCTATTTTAAGATAACGCAACTGGCTCCAGGGAGTATGCTTTCTGCAAACCATTTCAGAACTCCCTCCCTCTACTACTCTGTGGAAAATACACTGAGATGGTGTCTGTTTTTATTTTTAACTTTGAGTTTTGCATCTTTACTCCGACAGTGGAAGTTGGGCTTTAAAAACAAAGAAAAGCGTGACTATAGCGTGAGTATTCTGAGAGTAAAGTGTGATTAAATAACGGCTTCAGCAGGAATTTCCAAGCAGTTGCTGTGCAATTTATTTCACGGATCAACTGTAAATTTGGTTTGGATGTGCTGCCTTTCTCCCCCTGGTCATTTTCATCTTAAGCCAGCCCCAAAGTCTCATCTAGTCTCATCTAAGCCTCCTGAAAGCTTGCTGTCTTTTAATGTATGGGGGTTCTGTGCTTTTAACAGCCTCACAACAAGGAGAAACCTAACAGGTGCAGCTCTTCTCAGCATGGAGAGACTCAGGTGTATCTAGAAATGGGAACATTGAAGGACATTCATATTAGAAGAGCATACATTTGAGGCTCTCTCTCTCTCTCTCTCTCTCTCTCCCTCCCTCTCCTGTCCACCTTCCTACTTCTTCTACTGGTCCTCTCTCTTTTGAGCCTGTCACTAGATGGATGAGTATGGGCCCAATCCTCCCCAACTTTCCAGCACAGATGTAGCTGTGCCAACAGGGCGTGAGCTTCATTCTGCTGAGGAAGGACAGGTGCTTAGGCCTCTTCAAGGTAAGGGAATGTTTGCTCGCTTACCATGGGGCTGCATTCTGGCTGCATCAGCACTGGAAAGTTGGACAGGATTGCACCCTAAGTGGATAAGGGCGCAATCCTAACCCCTTATGTCAGTGCTTTCCAGCATTGACATAAGGGCAGTGCAGCTCTGAGGAAAGGAAACAAACCTTCCCTTACTCTGAGGAGGCCTCCATGAGTGACACCCAACTGCAGGATGCAGCACCTGTGCCATTGGCACCGCTATGCCAGTGCTGGAAAGCACTGACATAAGGGGTTAGGATTGTGCCCAAAGTAGATGAAAGTACACCATTCTTTCATGCCCATTTTCCCACTATTAATCTGATATTTATCTCCTCTTCTACCATTTCGTCCTTCTTTCCATCCAAACCCCTTTTCCCATCAAGGTCCACCCACTTAAACCTTACTCCAGGGATGGACAGTGGCACAGGCAGAGCCATACCGGTAGATTCACCACCCCCAAAGTCGGAGGGTGAGAGAAACAGTTCCGAAGTGACAGAGTTCATCCTGATGGGGCTGTCTCATGAACGGGGAGTTCAGCTTTTCCTCTTTGCCCTTTTCCTGATCTTCTACTTGATCGTTCTTCCAAGCAACGTGCTGATCATTATCACCATCCGGAGTGACCCACACCTGAACTCACCCATGTATTTCCTGTTGGCCAACCTGGCATTCTTGGACATCTGGTACTCCTCCATCACTGCCCCCAAGATGCTAATCGACTTCTTGTCTGAGCGCAAGATCATATCCTTTGGAGGCTGCATCGCTCAGCTCTTCTTCCTCCATTTTGTGGGCGCCTCCGAGATGTTCCTGCTCACCGTCATGGCCTACGACCGCTATGTTGCCATCTGCCGTCCCTTATACTACACCACTATGATGAGCCGGCGACTGTGTATCATACTGGTGCTCATCTCCTGGGCTGGTGGCTTTGTCCATTCCTTCATCCAAGTCGTGCTGATTGTCCGCCTCCCTTTCTGCGGCCCCAATGAACTGGACAACTACTTCTGCGACATCACCCAGGTGCTGAGGATCACCTGCGCAAATACTTTTGCTGAGGAGATGGTGATGATTTTCAGCAGTGGACTCATCTCTGTGGTCTGCTTCGTGGCCCTCTTGGTTTCCTATGCCTTCCTGCTCACCGTGCTGAAGAAGAACACCGGTGAGTCGGCCAGCAAGGCCCTTTCCACCTGCTATTCCCACATCGTTATCGTCATTTTCATGTTTGGCCCTGCGATCTACATCTATGCCCGACCCTTTGACGAGTATGCCCCTGACAAGGTGGTCTCTGTCTTCCATACCATCATCTTCCCACTCCTGAACCCCATCATTTATACCCTCAGAAACAAGGAGATCACAACTGCAATGAAGAAGGTGGTCCTCAGATACCGTCTCTGCAGGAAGTGAAGACAGCAGAAAGCAGATGTCCCAGGTTTTCCCTTATGGCTGAGCCATTTTGGGTTCATCCTCATAACCAAGGGTGAGCAAATGCAATCTATTTTAATAGGGAAACGTCACCAGGAGTTCCAGTGATTACTTGTACTTAATATTGATCTTCCTTTCCCCTACAAATACAGCTGCTCTCTTACACACATGCACGTATTATATACCGTATTTTTCACTCCATAAGATGCACTTTTCCCCCCCAAAAAAAGTGGGGGGAAAAGTGTGTGTGTCTTATGGAGCAAATACTGCAAAAAAAAAAAAAAAACTCCGCCCCCAGCCCTGCCCCCTGCCCGCTCTGCTCTGCGCGCCTTCCCAGGAAAGTGTGAGTGGGGTGGCAGTCTTGCTGAGCAAGCCCTCCTGTCTACTCAGAAGTAAGTCTCAGAGTCACTGGGTGGCAGTCTTGCTGAGCAAGCCCCTAGAGCAGGGGTGCTCATTATGTCGATTGAGAGCTACCAGTCGATCTCCAGGCAAAATGAGTCAATCACAGGCTTCTCTCCCATCCAAGCATCCCTAGGAGTGAGCCCCTGGCAGGCTTGTGAGCCCAGGGAGGGAGCCTAGGGAGTGAGTCCAGGGAGCCCAGGGAGTGAGCACCTGACGGTTCTGTGTGGTTCTGTGTGCAAGGGGTTTTGCACTGGTCTTGCTGTGATGTCTATACAGAGATCTTCCCTCCCCCACACCTTTCCCCTGCTTTTGCACTGGTATGTATGGAGATCTGCCCCCCCCCCCACTTCCATCTGTTGGTTCTGTGTGCAAGGGGTCTTGCACTGGTCTTGCTGTGATGTCTATACAGAGATCTTCCCTTCCCCACACCTTTCCCCTGTTTTTGCACTGGTCTGTATAGAGATCTGCTCCCCCCCCCCTTGTATTGGAATCCAGGAAGATCTGGTGAGGAGGTAGATGTGGTGTCAGCAGTGGCCCCTTTAAGGGTAAGGCCTGGGCATCCAGCAGAGTGTGCTGCACAGCTGCAGCCACTGGAAGGCAATAGGGCCCTCAGGGATATAAGGAGTACCAGAGGCAGAAAGGGTTTGTGGGTTTTGAAGGAGTGCAGGTTGGAAGTAGGAGACGAGGCTGACTGGGTTTATTGAATTTGGAATCTGACTGTGGATTGTGACTGGACTTGGATACCCTGATGGATTTGACTGACCTACCTGGAACCTGACCTTGGACTGTAATTTGGCTTATTGGCTCTGGACTCTGATTTGGTAACTCTGATTGACAGGACTGATTTACTTGGCATCTGTGGACTGGAACTGGACTCACATTTGCTTGCTGCACTGGTGAGTTGCACAAGGGGGATTGATCAGCCTTAAGCGGGCATGAGGCCCAGTGGTTTGGAATTTGGCAGAACATCATTGTAGCAGAAAGATAATGTGATCCCCTATTTGTGTGCACCTGCTTTTGTGAGCTTCATAAATTCTGACTCTAGCGATGATGAGTTCTTGGGGTTTCCAGAAAACTAGAGTACTCAAACCTTTAAGTCTCTCCATTTGTTAATGACAGTGATAATGGTTCTTAATGCCACTGTTGACTGCTGTTCACTTTACATGGTTCAAATGTTATTCTGTTATAGCTTATTAAATATTTTATTACACTATTTGGTTCAGAATATTTTTTTCCTTGTTTTCCTCCTCTAAAAACTAGGTGTGTCATGGTCAGGTGCGTCTTATGGAGCGAAAAATACGGTAATTGAAATACAACCACAGAAAAATGTCCCATTTTCAGTTCTTAAATTATCAATGATTATATCCTGGCATCCTCTGCTGGGTACCCATGTCTAAGAATTAGAGAGAAAAAACAACTAGCAATGATGTTTTCACCTTAAAACCGATATAACCTGGTTAATTTCAAGGAAAATCAACTATGTTTTGTCCAAGAAAGTTCAGTGGCATCCCACACAAAATGTTCCCTGACCTAGAGGTTTCTTATTAACAAATATTTGTATTTATAGAGTATATTTTAGTAAGTAAATATTAAAGTGTACATATTCAGGGTCAAAATGCACTTTGAAAGTGTGTTTTCCTTTTTAAAAAAGAATTGGGGGGGGGTGAAATATGGCACTATGGTGAGGATAGGGGGACTTTGTTATGTAGCTCCCATTGCAGTCACATTCCAGCACTGTTTTCAGTAGGGAAAAGTTTCAATTGGCTTTCAACTGACATTCTTCTCTTACTGTGAATAGTGGCCTGCGTTGGTAGTGAGTGGGAAATTTTAATGCCTCTTAACCCTGCCACAGTTACATTACATTTTACATGCTCCCCCCATGCTCTATTATTTTCTAAAGAAAATAAAAACTTTTTTTGTCCGTAAGCAACTTGCTTGCCCAAAACCTCCCTACTATTTACCTAGAAAGGGAGAAGAGTCAATTCAGCATGTGTAGTCCAGGTGAACTACCCTCCCTCTCTTCTTGGAGACATAAAGGGCACTGGATTTTGGTTGCAGTGAAAGACATGTTCATACATCTCTAAACCTGAGTATGTCAGTTATTCAAATGTTATTTATTTTGCCTCTGAGAAAAAGGTCATTAAGTTCTTCCACTACATTAAAACCATGTTGGTTCCGGTATGAATCCTTGCTTGGTTGTGAAATGCTCAGTGGGTGATCTTGGGACAATTACTAGTGTGGCCTGTCTCACAGGTGGTTGTGAAGAGAAAACAGGCAGGGGAGAATCTCAGGTGCCACCCAATGCTCTTTGGGGGAATGGTGGGATAACAGTATAATAAAGAAATCCAACAGCCCATTGATATGATTGGTAGTGCCTTATTTCATACATTGTTTGTTCTCTTCTTTCACTTATAACCACAAAGAAGTAGGAAAATGTTTCCATACCCTACTCAGAACTATCATTCCTCATCTATTCACAGGCCCCACAAAAATATTTCGGAATCCCTTGTTAAAATAATTCACCAGAAAGATATGGAGTTTGTTGAATGTGTCTGACAAGAGGGGAGGAGAAAAAGCTCACACAAAAGTTACATAAGAAGAGCCCTGCTGGATCAGGCCAAAGGCCCATCTAGTCCATTCCTGTGTCTTACAGTGGCCCACCAAATGCTCCAGGGAGCAAGTCCAGCTTCCTGTATCTCACAATGGCCCACCAGATGCCTCAGGGAGCACACAAGTCAACAAGAGACCTGCATCCTGGTGCCCTCCCTTGCATCTAGCATTCTGATGCAGCCTACTTCTAGAATCAGGAGGTTGCACATACCCATCACAGCTTGTAACTTGTGATGGACGTTTCCTCCAGAAATTTGTCCAATCCCCTTCTAAAGGCATCCAGGTCAGCTGCCACCACTACATCCTGTGGCAGGGAGTTCCACAGACTAATTACAACTTTATTGTTCTCCTCATGCAGCAGCACTCCCAAAATGGCCACCAATGGAGCCAGAGCTGCTTACCTGGGACAAGGGGTATGTTGCAACCGTTGCCGTTGGTAACCTTCAGTCCTGAAAGACTATGATATCGTGCTCTGAATGGTGGTTCTGGAGCAGCATCTAGTGTGGCTGAAAAGGCCGATTTGGGAGTGACAATCCCTTCCACACTGGGAGCAGGTACAGTCTGTCCCTGGTCTGTCTCCCTGGCTATGGGCCTTCCTTCTTTGCCTCTTTGCCTCAGACTGTTGGCCAAGTGTCTCTTCAAACTGGGAAAGGCCATGCTGCACAGCCTGCCTCCAAGCAGGCTGCTCAGAGGCCAGGGTTTCCCACTTGTTGAGGTCCACTCCTAAGGCCTTCAGATCCCTCTTGCAGATGTCCTTGTATCGCAGCTGTGGTCTACCTGTAAGGCGCTTTCCTTGCATGAGTTCTCCATAGAGGAGAACCTTTGGGATCCGGCCATCATCCATTCTCACGACATGACCGAGCCAACGCAGGTGTCTCTGTTTCAGCAGTGCATATATGCTAAGGATTCCAGCACGTTCCAGGACTTTGGAACTTTGTTTGGAACTTTGTCCTGCCAGGTGATGCCGAGAATGCCTCGGAGGCAGCGCATGTGGAAAGCGTTCAGTTTCCTCTCCTGTTGTGAGTGAAGAGTCCATGACTCGCTGCAGTACAGAAGTGTACTCAGGACGCAAGCTCTGTAGACCTGGATCTTGGTATGTTCCGTCAGCTTCTTGTTGGACCAGACTCTCTTTGTGAGTCTGGAAAACGTGGTAGCTGCTTTACCGATGCGTTTGTTTAGCTCGGTATCAAGAGAAAGAGTGCCGGAGATTGCTGAGCCAAGGTACACAAAGTCATGGACCATGACATGTGTTTTCTTCAGGCTGATCGTTAGTCCAAAATCTTGGCAGGTCTTACTAAAACGATCCATGAGCTGCTGGAGATCTTTGGCAGAGTGGGTAGTGACAGCTGCATCGTTGGCAAAGAGGAAGTCACGCAGACATTTCAGCTGGACTTTGGACTTTGCTCTCAGTCTGGAGAGGTTGAAGAGCTTTCCATCTGATCTGATCCGGAGATAGATGTCTTCTGTTGTGGTTCCAAAGGCATGCTTCAGCAGGACAGTGAAGAAAATCCCAAACAAGATCCCCGTAAAAGAGCCATTGTTCATCCTCGGCGATTTCAATGGTAGAGTTGGTGCTGATCACAGTTCATGGCCCACTTGCATAGGTCAGTTCGGCACTGGGAAGATGAACGAAAATGGCCAACACCTGCTAGAGTTTTGCTGTCATCACAGTCTCTGTGTCAGCAACACGTTCTTCAACACAAAGCCCCAACATAGAGTCTCTTGGAGACACCCAAGATCAAAGCACTGGCACCAGCTGATTCTCACCAGATGCTCCAGCCTTCCCAGCATCAAGATCACACACAGCTATCAGGGTGCTGCCTGTGACACTGACCACTCCCTGGTGTGCAGCAGAGTGAAACTGCAAACAAAACGACTGTACCACACGAAAAAGAAGGAAGACCTCGCATTGATACCATTCGCATTGATACCCAGGATCAGAGAAAAGTGGAGGAATTTGCACGAGCGCTTGAGGAATCTCTTCCAGGCCTGGCCGACGCAAACACATCCAACATATGGGAACATTTCAAGAATGCCGTTTACAACAACGCCCTGTCCATATTTGGCAAGAAGACCAACAAGACGGCAGATTGGTTTGAAGCCCACTCTGAGGAGTTGACACCAGTCATTGAGGAAAAGAGGAGAGCTCAAGCAGCATACAAGGCCTGTCCCAGTGAGCGCAACCTGCAGGTCCTCCGAGCTGCTCTCCGCAAAGTCCAGCAGACTGCCAGGAGATGTGCTAACGACTACTGGCTCCAGCTCTGCTCCCAGATACAGATAGCAGCTCACCTGCGCAACTTCAAGGGGATGTATGACTGTATCAAGCAGGCCCTATGTTGCAAGGCAGCCCACAAAGTATAGTGGTCCAGCTCATGCTGGCACAGTGGCTTTCAGCTGCACTCAAGCAAGGGAAGTGGGGAAGAGAGGGTAAAGCTTGGGAAAGAGAAGGGAGTATTTGGTTACCAGTCCTGAGTGCCAGCTTGGCACAATGGTTATTGAGTACTGACCGGAGTGGGATGTTTTACACAACACCAGCAGATCAATGGACAATAAAACTAGCAGAGTGATACCAAAAGGGGGAATGAAGAACCCTCAGGGGTCCTGCAACCCCACCATTTATTCCCTTTTATCCCACAGAAACCTATGGGTTTATATTTGTGGGGTGAACTCTTCAAGGAACCCTCTTCTGTGACTTAATGACCCCTGCTTGCTCCCCCCCAGCCCTATGTGGGCGCTGCTAGTGTTTTGCACCCTACCAAAGGTACAGCCGCTATCTCTGGAGGTCTGTTGCTTAATTCAGATGGTCTCCCTGGTTCAGTTTAGCCATGGAGCCGTTAGGGTTGGAAACCTTTCTCTTGTCTCACTGTGTTTACTTCAAATCAGGAAATGCTCAAGGTGTGACTTTTGTTCACAGGGTCAAAGTCACCCATAGTGTGTGTGTGTGGGGGGGGGGTTTTGTCTGCACAAGCAAATTATAGGTGTTGCCCTCCTGTCACAGTTGGTGCTTTGGGCCCCAGTGGGCAACCTGAAATCCAAGTAGAGGGGGCCCAGGGTTCAGGTTACAAGCAATGCTGCCTGGACGAGTTCTCTCTGAGTCCTTGGGCTGTAGGAGGGCTGTCTTATATGGGCCTCAGACACGGTCAGGATGAAGATTTCATCACCCTGCTTCCACCTCAACAGTGGGCGTTCTCCTGGAGCATCACTTGCTGCTGCTACTGTGGCCAAGGCCTACCCAGACTGAGCTTTCCTCCTAGGCCAGGTAAGAATTGAAATAAAGACAGCCCCCTGAACAGTCCCTCCTCTACCGCCCTCTGCCCCTGCCCAAATAGTGCTCCCTCTTGACCCCTGGCTCCCTCTCCTCCCTCATATCCCCCTCTGGGATATGCCCCAGGGGATATCCCTCATGCTGCATCACCACAGCTTGGCCTGTAGCGTGGCTGCCGAGCAAGTGCAGCCCACTCACGGCTCCCCTGCTGCAGCCGGAAGTGAATGGGGCAGGTGACGTCACAGGTGCTGCTAGAAGAGGCATGCCTCAAAACGCTTTGTGCCACCTGGGCCAGCAAGTTAACTCATCCATTGCTCTCTGGTGGTGGTGCAGCCCAAGCCCAGACCCCTGCAGGTTCCAAACACCCATCAAGGACACCAGGGGGGGCGACTGAGTGAGGCCGGAGTGGGTTAAGGCTGGGCAAACCCAGGCACCTCCTTTCATCTTATAGGACCTGAAACCTCTTGCCATCAGTCCAATCCTAAAGACCCGTTACTGGTTCGGGTTCTGCTTTCCTCTCAGGCACTCAGTGCCACCTACACATGTACTCAAATGTGTCATGCAAATAAAAGAAATAAAAGGGTTGTCAGGCAACAACTACCCAGATCCAGGGAGGTGCGGTGGGTTGAAAGGCAGGTGAGACAGAGCCTCTCCACCAGAGTCCTTCGAAAAGCACCATGTGGGTTGTGTGTGCTTGCACACCTCACATGAAGCGGGGCTTTTCGAAGGACTCTGTTGGGGAGGCTCTGCCTCACTGACTCCCTACCCACTGCATGTCCCTGACCAGATCACAGAAAGAGGTGACAGTGACAAAAAAGGTGAGGGGACCCGTGTCATGAAAGCTCCCCCCATGAAGCTCTCACTTTTCAGCAAAAAAATTACAGTTGTGCGCCACTTAATATGTTAACAGGGGATACGTTCTCCTATCCCTCTTGTTATGTGATTAGGTCACTAAGTGAACATTCAGGCCAATCTAGTGCCTTTGTTGTGTTAACAAACACTGCCTGCCAGACACTAGCTGGCTGCACAGGCTACTGGAGACAGATTGCTTCACCTTTGCATTAAGAGCTTCTCTGTTATGTAAACAGGCACTCTGCTGGAGGCTATGGGAGACAGAATTGCCACATTAAAAGCATCTTTACTGTGCTTTGACGACAGCCATATTTGCGGTCCATTGTTAAAGGAAAGGTTGTTAAGCGGTGCACACCTGATACATGAAAACTTTGCTCAGTCCTGTAGTCCACTCTTTTGGTTTTTGTTACTGCAAACTAACTACGGATGATGCAGAGGTGGAGCTGGCTTTGCTTCTGGTAGTAAGTTCTCCAAGTTTAGAGCTCTGAACTCCAGGGGGGATCTCAGAGCAGTAACTTTGCAAAGAAACTCCCTCTGCAACCAAGATGTCCATAGTGCCAGTTTGCCTTGTCAAGATCCAAAGACATAAACTCAGCAGAGTTTTTTCATTGCTCTTGCTGGCTTCATTATACTAGGGAAAGAGGATACAAAGTCATCAAGCCACACCGCTCCTCATTCAAGAAGTGATTGACTGGGAACACGGATCCTCTGGAACACCGAAGTAAGTAGAGAAAAGGAAAGCCTGGCAGGGCTGATGAAACAAATACGCTGAGAGAGAGAGAGAGAGAGAGAGAGAGAGAGATGTGGTGGGGGGGATTAATCATTTATTTATCATCTATTAATTAATAACTATTCATCTATTAAATAAATAAATAGATGGTGGTGGTGGTGGTGGTGGTGGTGGTGATGATGATGATGATAAATAAATAGATAATGAAGATGATGGTGGTGGGGGGTGATGATGATGATGATGGTAATAAATAGATGATGGTGGTGTTGATTAAGATGATTATGATGATGATGATGATGATGAAGAAAGGCTGGCCCGGGCGGACGGTGCAGTCCCGGGGGTCTTTTCCAGCGCCCGTGGCAGGGAGGGGTCGTCCTGTCACCTGTCCGGGGCGTCGAGGACCGGCCGGGCCGCCCCCGGCACGCGTCCGGGGCGCGGGCGCAGAGGTGGGCTCAGAGTCGGGGGGCGCGCCCCGCCCCGCGGAGTGGCCCTTCTGCTGTGCCCGCGGGGCCGAGGCTCGAACCGGCCGGGGCGCGAGGCGGACCTGCTTCAACTGGCCGGCGATCCCGGGGAGCCACGCGCGGCTCGGCGGGGGCGCCTCTGCGTTGCGCCCGCTTCAAGCGGAGCTGCGCCTCCTCCGTCCACTGCAGCGGCGCGGGGCAGAGACCTTCCGGTCCCTCCAGTCCCTGCACCCACACGCGCCCTGCTCTCCGAGCCACACTTACCTGGGCGTAAGCCCCATTGACTATACTGGAGCTTACTTCTGAGTAGATACGCAGAGGAATGCGCTCTGAGGCTGCCTCCTAGCCACACTTTCCTGGGAGTAAGCCCCACTGACTATAATGGGGCTTACTTCTGAGTAGACGTGCATAGGATTGCGCTCTCAGGCGACAATCCTATCCACATTTTCCTGGGAGTAAGTCCCATTGACTATAGTGGAGCTTCCTTCTGAGTAGACACGCAGAGGAATGCGCTCTGAGTCTGCATCCTAGCCACACTTTCCTGGGAGTAAGCCCCATTGACTATAATGGGGTTTAGCTCTGAGCAGACATGCAGAGGATTGGGCTCTTGCACACTGCAGGATTCCCAAGCAGGACTAAGTCCGCGAGCAGCCAGTCTGAAGTGAGCCAAATGCCAGTTGGTCTGAATCCTGCCCCTGGACCCGTATCCAAAGATGAGTAGGCTTAGAACAGGGACAGGTGGATGGGGAGGCAGGTGAGGCAGAGCTTCCTAACCAAAAAGCGCCACTGCGAGGCGCTCAAGCACTCAACCCATGCGCTCTGCACTCACAACCCATGTGTTCTTCATAGAGGCAGAGCCACCCCACCAGAGGCCTTTGAAAAGCGCCCCGTCAGGTGTGCAAGCATTCACAATCCACACGCTTCTGCAGAATCCACATGGCTTTTGCACATGGATTGTGAGTGCTCATGCACCTCACACAGTAGCGGCACTTTTTGATGGACTCCAATGGGGAGGCTCTGCCTCATCTGCCCCCCCCACCCCACCCACTGCATGTCCCTGGCTTCAAATGATCTCCTTCAAATAACATTGGGGTAATGCCACTCATTCTCGTGTAGCACTTTTAATAAGATACACACTGAGCATTAATATTGTGTGGGGGGGGGCTTCCATTTCCATTGTGCCTGTTGCGAAAAATTATTCTGTGGTGGAAGTTTACGTAGTCCTGTTGATGTGACTTTGGATGAACAGAAATGGGAGCCATTTAAAGAAAAATAATCCACTGTAAAATTTAAGAACAAATCCATTTCCTAACAAAGCACATGCTGGTTGAATATCCTACACCTCCAAATGTTGTATCCACTTCTAATTCAATGACATTTCATTTTTAAGTCATCCTGTGTCTGGGCACATTGATCCTGATGTTGGTGTTAAATTGCTTGTTGTACTTCCTTAACTTAAAGACATATGCTACAGTTTTGCTCATTATATTTGTTTGTATTTCTAGACTGCTCCATTCTTAAGACTGCAGCCAGATCACATTTCTTTTTGGTGTGTGTGCAATCCATAAGAACCCAAACTTCCCAGTATGTCCCATTTTTCCTTCCTGTTCTGCTATCTCCAGTTTGGTCCTCAAAAATTGCACCTTTTTAAAAAGAAGTTCATGCTGTTGTTTGATGGTCCTTAAGAGAAGCCTCACACTATCCTTCTAACCAGGCATAATTCATCCTACTGCTCATCCTTCATTACTGAGACCATTATTATTTTGATAATGAATTTGCACACTTGCACTCTGACCCAGCCACACATTCACCTCCAGAAGGAACAAACCATTATGAGAAAAATACTGTGTTCCACCCAAAACAGCATCTCCCATGTGGCATGTTCTACCTCCCTCTCCATAATGTGTTAACGCATTGTGCGTTTAATTCCAGAAGATTCCATTTCTCAAAAAGGGGAGGGGAATTATCAAAAAGAAGCTGCAAGGAAAAGAATGTTTAAATTGTTTTTGGAAGGTTTGAAGCTGCTTAAAGACATTATAACAGCAGTGGGTCCCCAGTCCATTCATTCATTCATTCATTCATTCATTCATTCATTCATTCATTTTTTTTTTTTTTTGTGGTGCATAAAAGGTTGAAAACACTGCAGTAAATCATCTACTAAAAACTGTCATTGCCATAATACTTGAGCCCTCTGGACCAGCCCTCTGGTCCCCGTGTCCATTTCATCCCTCATCCTCCTTGCCACAGGATGTGGTGAGGGCACCTGGCCTAGATGCATACCTTGAAAAGGGAATTGGACAGATCTGTGGAGGAAAAGTCCATCACAGGTTATGATGATGGGTGTACCTAACTTCCTGGTTTTAGAAGTAGGCTGTGTGAGAATGCCAGATGCAAGAGAGGGCACCAGGATGCAGGTCTCTTTTTATCTTGGGTGCTCCTGTTTCTCTGCTTGTGCCTCTTCTTTTGTACTCACGGACAGAACCTCATATTTGTCTCTGTTGAATTTCATCCTGTTGCTATGGGCCCAATGATTTATGATGCCTACATTTACTGTACATGGAGGCCAAGGAGGCTGTTATGTTATCTGGGATGTGTATTTCACCTTTACAGGAAAAATGGGGAGTCTGAAAGGAAACCAAACAAGGGTCAGTGAGTTCCTGTTGGCAGCTATTTCTCCAACGTGGCAGTCCCAAATCACCCTTTTTGTCATCTTCCTGCTGGTCTATTCAACCACACTGGTAGGAAACACCCTCATCATAGTGACAGTAATGTCTGACTCTCGGCTACGTACGCCCATGTACTTTCTGCTGGGAAACCTCTCCTTCCTAGATATCTGCACCTCCAGTGTCACTGCCCCCAAGATGCTGATGGACCTCTTGGCTGTGAAGAGGAACATCTCCTTTGATGCCTGCATGGCTCAGCTGTTTTTCATCCACGTGGTCCTTGCTGCTGAGATGTTCCTCCTTAGTATCATGGCCTATGACAGGTATGTGGCCATTTGCAAGCCTCTGCACTATCCCAGTATCATGAACAGGAGCATCTGCAGCTGGCTGGTGGCAGCTTCTTGGACTGGAGGCTTCATCCATGCCACAGTCCAGACTGTCCTCACCTTAAGACTGCCATTCTGTGGGCCAAACCAGGTGGACAACTTCTTCTGTGATGTCCCACCGGTCATTAAGTTGGCCTGCACTGACACCTATGTCATAGAGCTCCTCATGGTCTTCAACAGTGGCCTTATCTCCACCACTTGCTTCATCATCTTGGTGACTTCCTACACCACCATCCTGGTGAAGATCCGTTCCCCTGAAGGATGGCACAAAGTCCTCAGTGTCTGCGCTTCCCACCTCACCGTGGTGACCTTGTTCTTTGGGCCCTGCATCTTCATCTATGCCAGACCTTTCTCCACCTTCTCAGTAGACAAGCTCGTCTCTGTCCTGTACAACAGCGTCACACCCATGTTGAATCCTATGATCTACACCTTGAGGAATAAGGAGGTTAAGTCAGCCATGAGAAGGCTGAGAATCAAGGAAGTAAGTTCAGAGGGGAATATGACAGTGTGACATGCATGAAAAGGGAAGAGCCTCATCTCTAAAAAATTTACTTTCCATGAGGAGATACTGACTAGGAAGTGGTTGCCATATAGGGTAGAATCAGTTTCATTCAGTAAATGTGATCCAGTATGTTCTCTCCTAGATCTGAATGTTCTAGAATGTTCTCTTCTATATTTATTATGTAAATTCTAATTCTTCCTGGGTCATACAAACAGAAGAGGAAGGTGGAAAACCGATCTTGGGCATGGGCATTGCCACCAAATAAAAATACAAAAATAAGTGAGAAACAAAAATCTGAAAATATTTTAATCTGACCAATATAAAGGCTTATTGGAACAAATTATTTGTGTTTTTTTTCAATCAATCAATCAATTGAGCAGCCAGTCATCATACTAAAAAGGCAATGGACAAGAAACATGCCATTACAATAGTTTCAATCAATGATATAAAAATTATGACCTGCAACATCAGCTCATCAGTGGTTAGAGAGAAATTTGCCTTTTTGATTTACGTGTATTCTAGATGCCAGCACTTACAGTAAGGTTGCGGGTGACATAGGGTGCCAAAACAAGGAATGCTCAGAAATATCTCCTTGCTCCCAGAAATCTAGATGTTGGGTAAAGATTCTAACAGCCCAATCCAACGGAGCAGTGGGATGGGGTGACCAGAAGGCCAATGAGAGGTAAATAAATGCCTTTTTTACTTTCTCCTTGGTAGGCCTTCTAGTCACCTATGAGTAGAGGTGGGTGAAAACAGTTTTATTTTTTTGCAGATTTTGGTGTTTTCCAAAGGTAGAAGGCACAAAGCATGTTGTGTGTTTTTATTCAAATTTTACATTAAAAATATAAATCATGATCTCTTTAAAAGTGTACTAGGCTACTACAGTTTTAAAGAAATAAATAAATAAATAAATAAATAAATAAATAAAATAAACACCAAATAAAACACCCTCTTTGCAGATTTTAAAGGTTTTTTGTTGTTTTTTTACAAAAATGAGAAGTACAAAAAGTGGTGTTAAGTGTTATGTGTTTTAATTTTGTTATCACCATTTTCACCCACCGCTACCTATGGGTCTTCTTAGATTCATACCATCTGTCATTCATCATTGGCATCTTTCAGTCTTGGAAGACTATGGTGTTGCGCTCTGAAAAGTGGTTCTGAACAGCATATAGTGCAGTTAGCGTAAGTCCAAGGAGAGGAAAGGGGCAGACCTGGGCTGAGAAAGGGGGCAGATCTGTTGCGTCCCACTGCTGCCAAGATCCACACCCACAAATGAGTACAATACTCTGGGAAGAGTGTTGGTTTTGATTTTGGTTAAACATATACAGAATTGGGTAGCGCAGTCTGGTGCTGAGATTATAATGGAAATAACAGGGTTAAAACGGGAAGTCCTTTGAAGTCAGAATGTCAGGCTAGGACCATGACGATCCAGACACAAAATTCAGTTTAGCCAGGAAGTCTACACCACAATCTGGGGCCACTCACTATCTTTGTCTAACCCACCTCACAGGGTTTTTGTGAAGATAATGGGAAGGGTGAGGAATTACATATGCCACATGGATGTCCCCACATATGGCTACATGGCTGCATTAGGCATGATACGCCTTGAGCTATGTATGACTGCCAGGGTCAACCCAAGGACTCCTGATACCTGAGGCTACATACCAAATGTTGCTTCCCCTTACCAGGTGATGTACCAGCCTCTGCCCCTTTCAATGTTCTTGCTCAGCATTCTCACCCCCCACCACATTTCCTCTTCTCTCTCTCCCCCTCTTTCTTTCTCAACCCAGCGAGTGAAAAGAAAGGAGAAGCAGAGCAGACAAGTATTCAGACAGAGATGGACACCCCCCCCCACCAATCTCCTGCCCAAGACGACCATTTCAGGTGGCCTCATGGATGGGCTGTTCCTGGGAACTATCCCAAATTCTATGCAGAGGTGAAAGTATCTGCTATTTCCCACAATGGCCAGTTTCGCTATTGACAGCAACAAGAGGGAATCCGTGAGGTTTTTGGTAGCCCTTTCACACATTCAGTGAACCCCATAAGGAGGAATGGGAAAATGCCTGCTCATCGTCCATGCACTCAGCTGCAAGTCTGAAAAAGAGCCCTGCGCATACAGTTGTACATGCTGGCAGCCTTCACTGTGTGATCAAGAAACCTGTTTTTCCATCCCTGTGGTTTTTTATCTAATTTTTTTTCCAACCAGCTGGTTCCCAAGTTAATAAAAATACATGGATGGCAACCTTCAGTCTCGAAAGACTATGGTATAAGCCTACAGCACCTGGTATTCCAACAGGTGGTCTCCCATCCAAGTACTAACCAGGCCTGACCCTGCTTAGCTTCCAAGATCAGACAAGATCAGGCATGTGCAGGGTAACAGTTACTGTAATAAAAATACAATAAATAATACAAATACAAAATACAAATACAAAAATACAATAAATAAAAATACAATAAAGCCACAATCAAAACCACATTTATTATCTGTCAGTGAAAGGATTAACAGGAAGACGTATCTGGAGATAGTTCTGCCTGTTGTCAACAATGGCCAACCAGTTGCCTGCACTAGAGCTCTCCGAAAGGGCTTGATCGAGATAGCTACTCTTCTTGCTTGTTGAATCAGCTGGGACAAGCCTGGAAGGAAGTCTTAAATGCAAAGTGGGGTTGCCTGTCATAGATCTGGTCATAATCAGGACAATAATGCTGACAGCAGAACATACCGTAATCAATATCCTGACAACAGAACTTCATTTGGTGCTAACTTTTTAATTAGACCCTTGGGACAAATGGCAAGAGCTGCATGGCAGGGCACAGAGTGTCCTCAAGCACCCCTCCCTCCCTCCTCCCCCGCCCCCAGCTCGCAGAGGGCCAGAAGCTATATAGTGACAGGGAGAAGGAAACCTTGAGCTGCCAGAAGGACAGCCTGCCAGCCCTTTGCAGGGAGCAGGAGGTAAGGGGCGTGCTTATCTCCAGGCTTTGTCACTCTTTGCATCTCCAGTGCTCCCCTACCCACCCATCTCCTTCTTGCTAGCCAGTGCAGGAAAGGTAAAGTGTGTAACAGGGTTTTCTGATACCCTTTTCAGCTAGACAGACTCAAGCTTTGGTGTGTAGTCTAAGGGCACTGGGTGGAATTCATAGATCCCTCTCCAGCTCTGGGGAGTGGCTGGTTGGTTCTGTCCCACTTCACTGTCATGGGTGTGCATGGGGGCATGACTCTCGATGCATGACTGTATTTCTGTCTGCTGTTTGCTGTAGAAGGGAACCCACAGTGCAGAAGTAAGCCCCATTGAACTCAGTGGAATTTACTTCTGAGAACTAAGTAAGCCCCATTGAACTCAGAAGTTCTGACCCCATGTCAGAAGTAAGCCCCATTGAACTCAGTGGAACTTACTTCTGAGTAAACATACATAGGCTCATGTTGTAACTGTGATAGAGGGGAGCTTGTGTTTGCATTTGAGTTTCCTGCCATGGATTCACAGACTCTCTGTGGAATTTATCTTAGCATTTGCTGTCTGTAAAATGGGCAAATGTGTTCTAGAATTTTTTCTCTGTGCTCAGTCTCTGGGCGTCATTTATTCCTGCAATTTTGATTGGTAATGTGCTTATTTTCTGAAGTTACACACACTAGTAACTCTTTGAACAGAGGCTGTATGTCTGTGTGTGTGTGTGGGGGGGGGGGGGTATTTCTCTTCTTTCACTTATTGCTCTACCACTAACTTTTGACTTCAGTTAACATTTGGATTTTATAAAATTACTGCTCACACTGGATATTGAACACATGGCATAGCTAAACATCTGGATTTTCTCACTGAGCATCCGCTAAGAAGTGAACTGCAATCTAGCTGGACCTCCCAGCCATACTTCTCCTCCTGAGCTTAATGATTCTTTGCATTATAACAAATTCTGTCAAGAGTTAGGGGAAAAAAGATGTAGTATTTTCTAATTCTGCATCTCCGCCACTATTCCACTACAGGTCTGTGCGCTGTAAGGATGGAACATGGAAATCATACAGTAGTGACAGAGTTCGTTCTCCAGGGACTGTCACAGAGATGGGAGCTGCAGCTGTTCCTCTCTACTCTCCTCCTCTTCTATGCCATCATCCTTCCTGGGAATATCCTGATCATTGTGACCATTTGGAATGAGCCCTGTCTGGGATCCCCCATGTTTTTCTTCTTGACTAACCTGGCTTTGCTGGTCAAAGTGAGGAAGGGCTCCATTAAAGGAAAGAGCAAGGCTTCCTCCACTTGTGTCACTCATATCATCATCGTCTTCATCATGTTCAGTCCTGCTATCTATATCTACTGTCGTCCTTTCCAGGACTTCCCCTTCGACAAGGTGGTGGCCTTGTTCCACACTGTGGTCTTCCCCTTGATGAACCCCATGATCTACACCCTGAGGAACAAGGAGATCAAAGCTGCTATGTGGAGACGGATAAAGAAGTGAAAGTGAAGTGAAGACGGACAAAGAAGTGAAGTCATCTCTTTGGAGGGAGCAAGAGGTAAGGGGTTGCTTCATTTTCTCTCTCTCCTTCTTTTTAATTTTATTTCTTCTCCTTGTTCCTCCAGGTTCCTCTTCCTTTCTTGTGAGCCACAACTAGGGGTTCCAACTCAGAAGTGATGCCTGGATATATTTATTTTTCCATCATGGTGTACTGTAAAGTTGAAAATTCCTGGAGGCCCTATTAAAAGCTCCAGGATTACCTGGAGAGTGATGCTGATTCCTGAGGACTTTAGGTCAATCCAGGAGGACCAAGAAAAAGAATGAAGGGGATGAGCATTCTATTCCTACCCCTCAAGATGGATCTTTCTTTCTTTCTTTCTTTCTTTCTTTCTTTCTTTCTTTCTTTCTTTCTTTCTTTCTTTCTTTCTTTCTTTCTTTCTTCTTCACTCAACTTACAAAAATCTTTATATTTGCTGTTTTTAACAGTGCAAATGATGACTTGACAATTATGTACATTTTTATGAGTTAAAAATTCAAAGAATAAAATGTATTTTTTTTTCCTCCTTGGGAGGACCAAATTTTACAATATAGATTTTTTTTTAATTGCTAGTTTTTCATGAACAACGTATGTGAGTTTGTATGTACCGGTATCTGTTCTGTGATTCTTTGGTCACAAAGCATGGAATTTACTGTAAGATGCAGTACTTTAAGAACCTATGGCATTTTTCTTTTTGAAATGCGCATTTCATGCAGGTTCCTGTGCGCAGGTATTATGGCAAGTATTACTGTATTTCAGAGAGAGCTGGTCAGCTGGCAGTCATAACATAGTTCTGGGTAGATGGGCAACACTGTGAAGTGGGGGTGGGGTGGAAGCATAGCACCCAAAGGTGAATAGGACCAAGTTAGAGTTGAAACCTCAACTTGGGGGTTGTTGTCTTTAAAAAAATCTCTCTCAAGAGCAATGATTTCTGAAGTTTTTGGCTTACCAAGAAAAGTGCTTCCTAAGATCATGTCATATGAAGGTACAGTCGTGTCTTGTAAGATGATTACAAAATTAGACCACACCTCAAATAAATCTTCCCTATGGCTCCCTCTTGTCTCTCTTTGTGTTTTGGGTCATAAGTGAGCCAAGTCCTTTTATTACAGGGGATGGCAAAAGTTTCCCAAAGTTAAGACTCCCAAAGTCTCCCAAAGTTATCAATTGATCTGAACATCTGAGGGCCATTTCACACATGGTAAAGATGTAAATCTGTGTGTTGATTCAAGTGGAAACTGCAGCTAATCCAACACTCTGGCAGGGGCATTGCTGTAATTCTTATGCATAGCCCACCAGATGTTGGTGGCTGGATTTAGACAATTGAATATCAGGTCCTAGCCAAGAATCTGGGATATGCACAGATATTTCCATAAAATGGGTGCTGTTCCAACTAGGACTGCTTTCTGTAGAAGGTGTGAGTGATTTCATTTACACCTATGATGCTCAGGTGTTTTTCCGAGTCTTTTAGTTTGTGCCTAGAGGGCCGACAACACTTGGTACAATTTTAGCCTTGCCTTCAGTTTGCAAATCTTTATATTTCATGATCCTGTTCTGTTCTTTCTCTTCAATCTTACATCTCCAGGTATTGCCATATCTACTATTAATAGTTAACATATCTATAAATCACTTTAAAACAAAAAATATTGTATGGCTATTCGATATGCAGCCCATAAGTCTTGTTCGCCTCTATATGTTGGTCTTTCATGGCCCTCTGATTTGGGTTCAAGCTATCTACATGTGTTCACCTCAGATTCGTAGAGCCTTTACGCAGGGTAGGTTTAATATCTTACCTACTAAGAGCAAGATTTAATAGACCATTGGAGAGTCCCCAGTCATGTTCTTGCAACCTGACCTCAAAAGAGTCCTTGAACCATGTACTTTTGCTTTGTATCCACTATATTGATTCACGCCATCTATTTCTATATCCATTCCTGGAAAACTTTCATGGTTCAGATACAGACTTTGTCCGGTACTTGTTGGATGGGAGAAATGGAGACTGCTTAAAACAACAGTAATAGAGGCCCAGCGGAAGTGTATATCACAAAGGAAGAAGGGCTCCACTAAGTCCAGGAGGTGCCCGCATGGCTAACCAGTCAAGTTAGGGAGGCCATAAAGGGCAAGGAAGCTTCCTTCTGTAAATGGAAGTCTTGCTTTAATGAAGAGAATAAAAAGGAACATGAAATGTGGCAAAAGAAATGTAAGAAGGTGATTCGGGAGGCCAAGCGAGACTATGAGGAACGCATGGCCAGCAACATTAAGGGGAATAATAAGAACTTCTTCAAATACGTTAAAAGCAGAAAACCCGCCAGAGAAGTGTTTGGCCCTCTGGATGGTGAGGGAGGGAAAGGGGAGATAAAAGGAGACTTGGAGATGGCAGAGAAATTAAATGAGTTCTTTGCATCTGTCTTCACGGCAGAAGACCTCGGGCAAATACCACTGCCTGAACGGCCCCTCCTGACCAAGGAATTAAGTTAGATAGAGGTTGAAAGAGGTTTCAGACCTCATTGATAAATTAAAGATCAATAAGTCACCAGGCCCGGATGGTATCCACCCAAGTGTTTTTAAGGAATTGAAGAATGAAGTTGCTGATCTCTTGACTAAAATATGCAACTTGTCCCTCAAAACGGCCACGGTGCCAGAAGATTGGAGGATAGCAAATGTCACACCAATCTTTAAAAAGGGAAAGAGGGGGGACCTGGGAAACTATAGGCCGGTCAGCCTAACATCTATACCGGGTAAGATGGTGGACTGCCTCATCAAAGACAGAATCTCAAAACACATAGACAAACAGGCCTTGCTGAGGGAGAATCAGCATGGCTTCTGTAAGGCAAAGTCTTACCTCACAAACCTTTTAGAATTCTTTGAAAAGGTCAACAGGCATGTGCATGCGGGAGAACCTATGGACATTATATATCTGACTTTCAGAAGGCATTCGACACGGTCCCTCACCAAAGGCTGCTGAGAAAACTCCACAGTCAGGGAATTAGAGGACAGGTCCTCTCATGGATTGAGAACTGGTTGAAGACCAGGAAACAGAGAGTGGGTGTCAATGGGCAATTTTCACAATGGAGAGAGGTGAAAAGCGGTGTGCCCCAAGGATCTGTCCTGGGACTGGTGCTCTTCAACCTCTTCATAAATGACCTGGAGACAGGGGTGAGTAGTGAGGTGGCTAAGTTTGCAGATGACACCAAACTTTTCTGAGTGATGAAGACCAGAAGTGATTGTGAGGAGCTCCAGAAGGATCTCTCCAAACTGGTACAATGGGCAGCAAAATGGCAGATGCGTTTCAATGTCAGTAAGTGTAAAGTCATGCACTTTGGGGCAAAAAATCAAAACATCACATATAGGCTAATGGGTTTTGAGCTGTCTGTGACAGATCAGGAGAGGGATCTTGGGGTGGTGGTAGACAAGTCGATGAAAGTGTCGACCCAATGCGCGGCGGCAGTAAAGAAGGCCAATTCTATGCTTGGGATCATTAGAAAAGGTATTGAGAACAAAACAGCTAATATTATATTGCTGTTGTACAAATCGATGGCAAGGCCACACCTGGAGTATTGTGTCCAGTTCTGGTCATCACATCTCAAAAAGGACATAGTGGAAATGGAAAAGGTGCAAAAGAGAGCGACTAAGATGATTACGGGGCTGGGGCACCTTCCTTATGAGGAAAGGCTACGGCGTTTGGGCCTCTTCAGCCTAGAAAAGAGGCGCCTGAGGGGGGGACATGATTGAGACATACAAAATTATGCATGGGAAGGATAAACTGGATAGAGAGATGCTCTTTACACTTTCACATAACACCAGGACCAGGGGACATCCACTAAAATTGAGTGTTGGGAGGGTTAGGACAGACAAAAGAAAATCTTTCTTTACTCAGCATTCTGTCATTCTGTGGAACTCCTTGCTGCAGAATGTGGTGATGGCATCTGGCCTGGATGCCTTTAAAAGGGGATTGGACAAGTTTCTGGAGGCAAAATCCATTATGTGTTGCAAGCCATGATGTGTATGTGCAACCTCCTGATTTTAGAAATGGGCTATGTCAGAATGCCAGATGCAAGGGAGGGCACCAGGATGCAGGTCTCTTGTTATCTGGTGTGCTCCCTGGGGCATTTGGTGGGCCGCTGTGAGATACAGGAAGCTGGACTAGATGGGGCTATGGCCTGATCCAGTGGGGCTGTTCTTATGTTCTTATATTCTCTTTGGAGGGTCCTTGAATGGTGAGATGGAAATGAAATAAATGAATTAGTCACCCACCAAATGAAATGCAAACAAGTATATATCTTAACTTGGCCTTAACTTTCTGCATTTCTGTTAACAGATCAAAGCTCTGTCTCATCATTTTTCTTCCATTTTTACTCCAGTATTTCAGCCAGTAGGGTTCTGAAGTGATGTGCAATAATAAATTAAACAGCCCAATCCTGTTGGGTTGCCCCACTGGTGGAACTGGTGGTCCACCATTACTGGCTGTTGTAAAGCAGCCATAAAGCATGCTTCAGCAGCACAGGAGTGGCGCATTGGTGCAGCACCAGCAGGATGACTGGAGATTTCTAGCATGTGGTGCCGAACTGCTGGCCACCCGCCAGAGCAGGGGGTAGCCCAATCCTATGCTCCCCGGAGCCCAGAGGAGCAGCAGTGCCAAAATGGCTATTGTTGCATCCTATGGGCACTGCAGCAGCCATTGGAGTCTCCTCAGGGGAAGGGGACATTTCTTCCCTTCCGCTGGGTAAGGATGCAGGCCCCATCATGGGTCTCCTCCAGTCCATCCTGGCTATTTTGCAGGCGCACACTGGAAGAGCTTGTTGTCCAGCTTTTCAGCCCAACCCAGAGCATCAAATCTGGCAAAGCAGGGCTCTGTAGGTCCCACCCCCCTCCCATCCTGGTTCCTCCTCCTGCAGTGCCCTCTTCCCACCCTCTCCCTGCCCTGGAACTCCTCCCCCTGCCCCAACAAACCTTACCATTGCCTGAAGCTCTTCCCTTGTTCCAGGCGGTGTCTGTCCAGTGATGGGCTCAGCACCAACTGGTCCCTACATGGAGGGTGCCTTAAATCTGCTTTACAGCATGTTTATGACACCCAGCGCCGGCAGTACACTCGTACTGTTGGCACTAATAAGCTCAAGATTGGGCTTTAAGACAGCAGGGTGGATAGGAGGAAATGGGGGAGGGCAGGAGGGGCAAAGCTGGGTGGGGAAGGTGAGGAGCGAGGCAGGGGGTGGATCTGGTGGTGATGGCATCCGCTGGATCCTCCAGCAGCAGCTTCCCCACCTCCTTTCTCTCCTTGGAAATATACCAGCTATAAGAGCTAGTGCAGGTCCAAGGAGACCCACTGCAGGGCAGAAGGCCAGCTTTGAGTTAAGGACATCCACTGTACATACTGCAGTTTTTTTTCCCCCCTCCTGGTTATTTGGTTACAAACTTTGACAGAAGACAGATAACTTAATTCAGTTTGTTGCATTGTATTGAGCATTAAATTATCTCTGTAATAACATTTTCGTTTATGCTGTTTGTCTGAAAACAACAGCCATCAGATCTCATCAATACAAATATTCCAAAAGGGAGCCAGAGTTTCAGCCACTAGTCTACTATCCTTGAAAAAGAACTGAAGAAAGCATTCGTTTATAGGCTCAACTGTTTAATAAGGCCCTTGGGGACAAGTGGCACACCAGGGCTCAGCCTGCATCTCCTCACCTCTGGCTCTCCCAGGGCCAGAAGCAAGAAAGCTGTGAGGATCAAGGGCCCTTGTGCTGCTTGAGGGAGGCCTTCTCTTTGGAGGGAGCAAGAGGTAAGGGGTTGCTCCTCTCTCTCTCTCTCTCCATTCTTTGATCTCAAACAAAACACAAGCATGGAATTTAGGGTATGATGCAGTATTTGAAGGACCTGTGGCAGTTCTGTTTTTAAAATGCACATTTCATAAACTGCATATTTCTGGGCATTATGGCTGTGAAGATAACTTTGAAAGTCTAAGGGCAATTTCAAAAGCTGAAGGAATGAATGCCCAGCTGGATTATCAGAGCTCTGGGCTGACAACCTGCCTGCCAAACACCTCCCTTTCCACAGCAAGCATTCCACAGGAAAATTCCAGATGGTCTTGTTAGCTGCTTCTCTCTTCCCCAGTCACGGAGAAGCGCTATCCAGGTTAGTTTCCATAGGATCAGAAAGCCTTGGAGACATGACATATCATGCTAATGTTTGTGATCCTTATAAAATACACAAAATGTATCCTTATAAAATACATGATAAAATAAATATATAAAATATACATTGGAAAATGAATAAAATTTATCCTATAAAATACACAAAATGTAAAATACACAATAGTGGAATAGTGGAATAGTGGAAGCAGGCAGGTGCAACTGTAGCAGGTGGGAAATCTCCAGAAAGCCATTCTGCTGGCTCCGTGTCCCATTTGGGGGGGGGGGGGGTCCCAGCTAAGGCCACCTGGAACTGTTTAACTCTCTTTGTTTCTGTTCAAAAATCAACGACCATGTCCTTTTAGAGGGAAATTAGGCTGTGTGCTGTGGAGTTGTGCTTGGCTGGGACCATCAGAAACTGGAACTGCTTCCAGCCACAGCAGACAATAGAACAAGGGTGTGGAAAAGAAATACGTCAATCATCCCCCCCCCCCCAATCTAAGTCACAGGATTTTCCCAAGCCTTTTGGTATTGCACCCAGAGCGCGGACAACAGTTGGCGCAATTTTAGCTTTGACTTCAGTTTCAAATCTTTATATTTTGTGACCTTTTTTTCTTTTTGGTTCTTCAAGTCTGCATCTTCAGGCACTGCAGCATCCACTAACCACGAAAACAAAAAATATTGTATGACGTGCTTGTTTTCAAATGAAGCTGGAATTGAATCCTGGGTTGCCCAAAAACCAGTTAGTGCAGATGTATTTTCTTATTTTCTACTCCTGTGGCTTAGCTGGATCATCCAGCTGTGGTTCTGTGGACCACCCTGCCATCAAATTGTGCAATGATAACTATGTCTCTTAAGAGTACTGGGGGAAAAATACTATTCTCCTGTTTCACGTCTCCCCAACTGTTTCACTACAGGTCTATGCGCTGTAAGGATGGAACAGGAGAATCATACAGTAGTGACAGAGTTCATCCTCAAGGGATTGTCCCAGGGATGGGAGATTCAGGTGTTCTTTGCTGCCCTCCTTCTACTCTTCTATGTCATCATCCTACCTGGAAATATCTTGATCATTATGACTATTTGGAATGAGCCCCGTCTGCGTTCCCCCATGTTTTTCTTCTTGGCTAACCTGGCCTTGATGGACATTTGCTACAGCTGTGTCACACCTCCAAAGATGATGGCAAATCTCTTCTCTGGCTGTAAAACCATCTTCTACCAGGCTTGCATAGCTCAGATTTTTTTCATCCACTTTCTGGGTGCAGCTGAGATCTGCCTCCTTATTGCCATGGCTGTGGATCGATATGTGGCCATCTGCCACCCACTGCGTTATGCTACTGTGATGACCAGACTGATTTGTTGGACTTTAGTGATAGGTTCATGGGCTGAAGGCTTTGTGCATTCCATGATCCAGATTATTCTCATAATCCCACTCCCTTTCTGTGGCCCCAATGTGCTGGACAACTTCTTCTGTGATGTCACCCAGATCATCAAGCTAGCTTGCACCAATACGTACTCTCTAGAGTTCGTCATGTTTGTCAATAGCGGTCTGGTCACCACCACAAGCTTCATTCTCCCCCTCATCTCGTACGGAGTCCTGCTGGTCAAAGTGAGGAAAGGCTCCACTGAAGGAAAGAGCAAAGCCTCCTCCACCTGTGTCACTCATATCATCATCGTCTTCATCATGTTCAGTCCTGCCGTCTATATCTACTGTCGTCCTTTCCAGGACTTTCCATTTGACAAGGTGGTGGCCTTCTTCCACACTGTGGTCTTCCCCTTGATGAACCCCTTGATCTACACCCTGAGGAACAAGGAGATCAAAGTTGCCATGAGGAAATGGATAAAGAAGTGAAACTGGGGCTTCTGTGTGAAAGAAAAGCAGGACACACTGATGCAATGCTTGAGTAGTTTATTGTTTACTTTGTGTTTTAATTCTTTGAATTCCACTCTCTGCCTGCCTGACCAAGGAGAATTCGCTGTGGATCACTAGCCGCAGTCTGGTAAACTTATAGAATCTCAAGGCTACTATATCAGCATCTCTTGCTCTTATTAGTTCTAAAAAATAATGGCCCCAATCCTATCCTCCACCACTGGCACCAGAGCAGCCTCAGCAAAAAGCATGCACTGCATCCTATGGTGGGATGGTGACCAAAAAGCAAATGGTAGGTGAATTTAAATACTTATTTTCCCATAAGCTCTGGGACTGCATATGGATCTCACTGGATATATGCCATCCATTTTGGTGGCGTATGTCCAAGGGGGGAAAGGGAGCTGGGAGGTTTGTAAAAGATGGGACCATTGCACCTTTGCTGCCAGAAGCACCCCTCCTGCCACTTCCCTGCCCTGGTATCTCCCCCCTTCCCACCCAGAAATGCCCCCATTCCTCCCATCGCGGTGGCCTCTTTCTTCCACCAGTGGAATGTGCCATCCACCAATTGTGAAGTTGGCAGGCAGAATTGTCCCATGTATCATACAATGGAACAAAACAAACTTGTTTCAGTCTGACCTGATATACTTTACCTAGGGATTTTAATACAATACCTAGGTATTCTGTAGAATATGCAGCATTTTCAGGTACAGCTCAAAATAAGCTCATTCATCCTGACCTCATGTGCTTTGCCCAGGGATTTTAATACAATGCCTGTGTGCTCTACAGAATGTCTACCATGTTTTTGGCAAAATATTCCAGACAATGTCGTTCAGGGCAATCCTATCTTAAGCTGGAACAGGAGGCCTGCACTGTATCCAGCACAAGATAGGGGCCCAAAGTGGCTCAGCTGGAGGCAAGGAGAAACTCTTTCCCTTACACCTGGGTAAGCCACTGCAGCCCCAATAGGTCTCCTTGGACTTGCGCCACCTCTGGAGGTGAAGCCCGAGGAGAGCGGAGCAGCGTGCAGTTGCTCAGTTAAAGGGGGGCTAGGATCCAGCAAATCAGACAGGTCCCAGCCCTGCCTCCCACTCCCCGCCCACCCGTCCCTGGGACCACCCTCCCCCCACCCTGGAACGCCTCCTTCCCACCTCCTCCCTGCCCTCCCCAGAGCCTTGCGTCAGCCAAGCTTGGCCAACGCAAGCTCCCTCATGAAGTTGGCACAGAGGCGTAATGTTGCAAGATCATGGGCAAGAAAAATCCTGCCTTTCTTGTCAAGTAGTTTTGCATTTAGCATTACAAAATTCTTGGGGCAGCTCAACAGTTCATTGGAAAAAATTGTTCAGAGCATACTACTACTACTACTACTACTAAAAAGAGTAAATTAGAGTAATTCCATTTTTTTCTTAATGATCCAGGCTGTGCTATAGAAGGTATTTCAGAGTTCTACCTTGTAATTGCACTTTTCTCTCCTTTATCCAGGTATTAAAAGCAGGTGATCACAGCAGCAGTCAGTATTAATTCAAAGGTGTGGTTATGCCATGCACACACTGAGGCACAGAACAATTCTGAATGTCTGAATTGTATTCATATGAACACACATTGACCTCTTCATTAAGATATGTAAACTGCTTTAAGGAGACAGAGACTTTTTGTGCATATTGTATTGCCTTTGTTCCCATTCCTACATCTAGAGCATCTATAGAAATGGATCTGCAGGGCAATTCTTCCAGTCTGCAGAGCCCTCTTTTTGGTGTTCATTTGGGATGATTGTCCAGGATTCCTTGCCCAGATGGCAAACCTACCCTTTAGATTTGCCAGGTTTGTCAAAATCAGTCTGGCCACCATCACATGTTTCATCCTCTTCCTCATCCCTTATGAGACCCTCTTGGTCAACATAAGGACCAGTCTCCAACCAAAGGAAGAGCAAAGCTTTCTCCTTGTTAGTCACCTTCATCATGTTCAGTCCTGTCACTGAGATCTACAGTCATCTTTTGGGGTCCTTTCCCCTTAAGAAAGTGTTGACCTTTTTCCACATTCTGGTTTTCTACGTATGAACTCCGTGATGCTGAGAACAAAGAAAGCAAAGCTGATATGGAGAAATTGCTGAAGCCATAAAAAATTGGGGGTGACAAATGAAATAAAATCAGTACATAGTATTTGAGGACTCTATTGAATTTATTTTCTTTAATTCCACTTTCTTGGATGTGTAGACCTGCATCAGATTTATGACATGTTAGGACAAGATGAGATTATAAATCTGCCACTCGTAAATGCTTGTTATAAATTAATTTAAAGTCTATAAGATAATCCTAGAATATAATTCTCCAGAGGATTTTGCATTTCTATTACTAATCGTGTTGGAATGCTGAAGCATCTGTGTTGTAAATTGCCCAAACCACCAATATCCAGGCTAGAAAGTCAGGGTATGGAGGTATTGATTATAACAGGGGTCTTCAACCTTTTGTATGCCACAACCCCAACAAATAAAGAAATGAAGTATGAGACTGGGGACCCACTGTCGATCTGCCTCCCACTCAGGACCCTATCTGCGCACCACCACCCCTTTTGTTGCCCACTCTCCACCCGTTATGCCCTCCCAGCACTGTTCACTGTAGCCAGATATTCTTGTTAGAGCAGAAAAAGTTACCATGAAGTCTGACACTAGTGAACGCTATTTTAGCACAATTGCCAAGAACCTGAGCATGACTGGGATATAATTTCCTGGTACCAAAAGATGTACACCAGATTCTCCCCCTTTACCTGGTGGAGCTCTAGTCCAGAGGTCTTCAAGCTTTTTGCATTCCCTTAAATTGCCGCAACCCCACAGCTGAGGCTTCATGACCCCATTGGGGTCCTGACCCCAAGGCTGAAGAACACTGGCTTAAGACATTGCCAATATGTTGATTTTCCAGTTTTAATCTTCCCAGTTTCAACAGCTCTCAAAACCGCTGTTAGCCACAGAGGGGGAAGCTTACAGGCCAATTGTACCCACACAATTTCCCCTCTGTGGCTAACAGCAGTTTGGGGGGCACTAAGGAGTGGTACACCAAGAAATGCTCAAAGAATTTGACGTTTCTTCCCAGATGCCATAATCCAAATTGGGTCCCCTGTGACTGTTCTTTGAGATACAGGAGAAGTGTGGAGTTCCAATAATCATGGACTGTCCATGGAAAGTATAGTTTGGCCTTATGCCTACTTGTGTTTGTACACACACACACACTTTGTTACCTACTGTTCCACAGCATGTTCTTACCTGCTTTTTCTCTTTCTCCCCGAGTCATAGGGGAACTCTCTTGGTTGGAGGGGGGGTTCACACCACCATGATGACAGCTAGACTTTATATGATTTCCCCCCCCCCAAAGATATTGCTTTACAGTCTGAACTAGGTTCACCCTCACAAAGAAAGGTTCTCATTTCACAAATGGGGGACGGAAAGTGAGTAACCACCAAGGATGGCTCTTTGGGTGTCTAAAACTATAACAAATCTACAAGAACCATTATGGTGTACTGGATAAACACCTTATTTTATCTCATAGAGAAGCCAAAATATTTTGACTCTTTAAGAACGTCAGAACTGATTTACTGGAGAAGGTCAAATCTCCTTCTAATTTTATTTCTTGCTTCATTTTCATCTCAAACTTTTCAGCCTATTGGTCCCCAAAGCACCTTTCAAGGGCAGACCAATCTGAACTTGCGCTGGAACAGCCAGGTCTAGTGGCTTGCACTGTATCCAGCAAGGGGAATATTTTTCCCCTTACCCTGAGTAACGCCCCGGCCACACCTGTAAGGCTACTCAGTTGTGCACCAGCAAAATTGTAAGGCTGTAAGGCTGATTGTAAGGCTGATTGAGCCAGGAACAGGGGTTAGAATTTGGCCTGTGCTACCGTGGCCAATTCAGCACCCCTCCCGTGTCTGATTTGCCTCCTGCACTGCCCCGCTAATCAAATGCCCCCTCAACATCTCCGTTCTACCCTCCCACACCCTCTCCCACCCCTTGCGTCAGACTGCCTCGGTCAGTGTGAACTCAACAGTGCAGAGTCTGGATCTGGCCTCCAAGAGCTGGTTCCAGATGGCCTCCCCAACTCCTGCGGTGGTGTGAACGTTCGTGACACTGAAAAGCCGGTGCAGGATTGCGCTCTAAGATAGGGGTCTGCGAACTACAGCCCCGGGGCCACATCAGGCCCACCAGAAGATTTATCCAGCATTCAGCAACCTGCATGGTTTTTTTTGGGAGGTGGTCAAAAATTAGCAAATTCTCTGACATTTTTATATAATTTTATATCATTTTTATATCAAGTTTAAGCATGGCATTGTTTCTTTGTAATTCTTTCTTTGTTTCTTTGTAATTGTCACATTTCTCTTTTGTTCTGAATCATATCGTGCCGATTCCAAAAAAGATCCCAGTACAACCTATTCATTCATTTAAATTTAATTCATTCATTTAAGAAACTGATTTTTTTTAACCCATGAAAATGTGTAAAATATACAATGTGGCCCTCACTCTGGAGACCCTTGATTAAAATAACAAGGAAGCCACCATCAACATTACATTGATAACCCATCAATGGAAAGCATTGAGAACAGGGGAAAATAAATCTGGAGGTCAAAGTTCAAAGTTCACCTAAAAGGCAGAGGTCTCTTACTGGCCATAGCTATGGCCAGCCTACATGTCCTCTGTGCAGAAGGTGGGACAGGAGTGGAAGGAAATGTTAAAGAAATAAATGAGTGTGATTTTCTGGCATACTCTACTAATCAATATCCTCGAAGAAGAACAAACAGGAAATTTGCTGGGTGGCAACACTTAATAAGGGCCTTGGGGATGAATGGAAAGATCTGCACATTCAGGCACAGCATGACCTTGGAAACACAGCTCCTCATCTTTGGCTCGCTTCGGGCAATATAGTGATGGGAACCTGGAAGACCTGCACTGCCTGAAGGGCTGCTACTGCCGTTTGGAGGAAGCGGGTGGTAAGTGGCTGCTTCATCTCCACTGTCCAGCCATCTTTTTCTTCTGTTATTTCTCTTTCAACTTTCCAGTGTCCTTTGTGCTCTTGCTTGCCCACCTCTTTGCTAAGCACAGGAAAAAAGCGAGGAAAATGGTATCTCCCCCCTTCCCACCCAGAAATGCCCCCATTCCTCCCATCGCGGTGGCCTCTTTCTTCCACCAGTGGAATGTGCCATCCACCAATTGTGAAGTTGGCAGGCAGAATTGTCCCATGTATCATACAATGGAACAAAACAAACTTGTTTCAGTCTGACCTGATATACTTTACCTAGGGATTTTAATACAATACCTAGGTATTCTGTAGAATATGCAGCATTTTCAGGTACAGCTCAAAATAAGCTCATTCATCCTGACCTCATGTGCTTTGCCCAGGGATTTTAATACAATGCCTGTGTGCTCTACAGAATGTCTACCATGTTTTTGGCAAAATATTCCAGACAATGTCGTTCAGGGCAATCCTATCTTAAGCTGGAACAGGCAGGCCAGGAGGCCTGCACTGTATCCAGCACAAGATAGGGGCCCAAAGTGGCCCAGCTGGAGGCAAGGAGAAACTCTTTCCCTTACACCTGGGTAAGCCACTGCAGCCCCAATAGGTCTCCTTGGACTTGCGCCACCTCTGGAGGTGAAGCCCGAGGAGAGCGGAGCAGCTTGCAGTTGCTCAGTTAAAGGGGGGCTAGGATCCAGCAAATCAGACAGGTCCCAGCCCTGCCTCCCACTCCCCGCCCGCCCGTCCCTGGGACCACCCTCCCCCCACCCTGGAACGCCTCCTTCCCGCCTCCTCCCTGCCCTCCCCAGAGCCTTGCGTCAGCCAAGCTTGGCCAACGCAAGCTCCCTCATGAAGTTGGCACAGAGGCGTAATGTTGCAAGATCATGGGCAAGAAAAATCCTGCCTTTCTTGTCAAGTAGTTTTGCATTTAGCATTACAAAATTCTTGGGGCAGCTCAACAGTTCATTGGAGAAAATTGTTCAGAGCATACTACTACTACTACTACTACTACTACTACTACTACTACTACTAAAAAGAGTAAATTAGAGTAATTCCATTTTTTTCTTAATGATCCAGGCTGTGCTATAGAAGGTATTTCAGAGTTCTACCTTGTAATTGCACTTTTCTCTCCTTTATCCAGGTATTAAAAGCAGGTGATCACAGCAGCAGTCAGTATTAATTCAAAGGTGTGGTTATGCCATGCACAAACTGAGGCACAGAACAATTCTGAATGTCTGAATTATATTCATATGAACACACACTGACCTCTTCATTAAGATATGCAAACTGCTTTAAGGAGACAGAGACTTTTTGTGCATATTGTATTGCCTTTGTTCCCATTCCCACATCTAGAGCATCTATAGACAGTGCTTTTTTTGTAAAAGAAAAGGTGCAGGAACTCACAACTTGTTAATCTTTTATTTATTTATTTATTTATTTATTTATTTATTTATTTATTTACTTACTTACTTACTTATTTATTTTTAAACCATTTTTTATTGGAGAAATAAAATATTTTTTATGTGCTTCCCCCCTAAAGATGAACTTACTTCTGAGTAGACATGCATAGGATTGGGCTGTCAATCTCCACATCCCCTTCCCCCTAGCTACTTTTTCTACACATGGGGAAAAATACTGTACAGGTGCACTTGTAGCGTGTAGTATGTAGTGTGGCACTACTTCGAGGAGAGGAAGCAGTGAATGGATTCCGAAAAATGGCTTGCATGAGTTCCATGTAGTAAAATTACTCTAAGCAACTGTGGAAGTAAGAACAAAAAAGGAATTCTTACACGAGAGGGGTCCTTCGGTGCACATAGAAACAGCTACGTTTGCAAACAAGCAATTAAATATGGTTTAATTCAGGTATCATAATACTCTGTGTCTTTGGGAAGGCGCTTGGCATGCAATTGTATGTTCTCTGCTGCCCTGAGCAGCTGCTGTGCATTGCTGGAGAGGAGCTGCAAATGCTGGCTGGCGGAGGGCATGCTTGTGGGGGAAGGATGAGGAGGATCTCTGGCAAGGCTGGACAGCACGTTGTACACACATAGAATCGCTTTTCACCTGCCCTTAGCATGTGAAAACGGGTGCAGATATATATCTCTGCCAGGATTAAGAGCCCAATCCTACGTATGTCTACTCTGAAGTAAGTCTCCTTCTAGTCAATGGAGCTTACTCCCAGGAAAGTGCCTAGGATTGCAGCCTAAGAGCCCAATCCTATGCATGTCTACTCAGAAGTCCATTTTAGTGAATGGGGCTTACTGTGGATAGGATGGCAGCCTCAGGGCCCAATCCTGTGCCTGTCTTCTCAGAAGTCTGTCCCAGTAAAGGCAGTGGGGCTTCCTCCCAGGAAAGTGTGGAGAACTGCAGCCTCAGAGCCCCTCCTCTGCCTATCTACTTAGGCTGCAAGGCTATGACACTTTCCCAGGAGTAAACCCCTTTGAACACAATGGAACTTACTTCTGAGTAGACATGCATAGGCTTGGGCTCTCAGGCTGCAAGGCTATGCACACTTTCCCAGGAGCAAGCCCCATTGAGCACAATGAGACTTACTTCTGAGTAGACATGCCTAGGCTCGTGCTGCAGATTGGCACGGGGGCTGCACCAGCCAGCTTCCTTCTCCTCCTCCTCCGCCAAGCCAGTACCTGAGTGTTCCATGGGTGCCGCAGCCCGTCTCCCTGGCTGGCTGGCTGTCCATCCTCCTCCTCGGCATCGGCATGTGTCCCCCGCGCCCTCCACCAGCTTGGAAGCTGCGCAGGGAAGCGGAGCACAGGGGGAGGGGAGGTGGGCTGGGCTTAGGTGAGAGCTTGGGGATGGGGCAGGAGGGGGTCGTTGTGCGGTCAGGCAGGGGCCAGGCGCCCGCCCACCCTGCACCCCCCAGCACCTACCCAGTGAAGGCCTCTGTTTTGCTCCCCCCCGGAATGCCTCCGAAGGGGAGGGGCCCCTGCAAAAAGGTGCCAGAACTCCGTCCCCCCGCGTTCCATTAGAAAAAAAGCCCTGTCTATAGAAATGGATCTGCAGCGCAATTCTTCCAATCTGCAGAGCCCTCTTTTGGGTGTTCATCTGGATGATTTTCCAGGATTCCTTGCCCAGATGGCAAACCTACCCTTTAGATTTGCCAGGTTTGTCAAAATCAGTCTGGCCACCATCACATGTTTCATCCTCTTCCTCATCCCTTATGAGACCCTCTTGGTCAACATAAGGACCAGTCTCCATCCAAAGGAAGAGCAAAGCTTTCTCCTTGTACGTCACCTTCATCATGTTCAGTCCTGTCACTGAGATCTACAGTCATCTTTTAGGGTCCTTTCCCCTTAAGAAAGTGTTGACCTTTTTCCACATTCTGGTTTTCTGCATGTGAACTCCGTGATGCTGAGAACAAAGAAATGAAAGCTGATATGGAGAAATTGCTAAGCCATAAAAAAATTGGAGTGACAAATGAAATAAAATCAGTACATAGTATTTGAGGACTCTATTGACTTTATTTTCTTTAATTCCACTTTCTTGGATGTGTAGACCTGCATCAGATTTATGACATGTTAGGACAAGATGAGATTATAAATCTGCCACTCGTAAATGCTTGTTATAAATTAACTTAAAGTCTATAAAATAATCCTAGAATATAATTCTCCAGAGGATTTTGCATTTCTATTACTAATCGTGTTGGAATGCTGAAGCATCTGTGTTGTAAATTGCCCAAACCACCAATATCCAGGCTAGAAAGTCAGGGTATGGAGGTATTGATTATAACAGTGGTCTTCAACCTTTTGTGTGCCACAACCCCAACAAATAAAGAAATGAAGTATGAGACTGGGGACCCACTGTCGATCTACCTCCCACCCAGGACCCTATCTGCGCACCACCACCCCTTTTGTTGCCCACTCTCCACCCGTTATGCCCTCCCAGCAATGTTCACTGTAGCCAGATATTCTTGTTAGAGCAGAAAAAGTTACCATGAAGTCTGACACTAGTGAACGCTATTTTAGCACAATTGCCAAGAACCTGAGCATGACTGGGATACAATTTCCTGGTACCAAAAGATGTACACCAGATTCTCCCCCTTTACCTGGTGGAGCTCTAGTCCAGAGGTCTTCAAGCTTTTTTCATTCCCTTAAATTGCCGCAACCCCACAGCTGAGGCTTCATGACCCCATTGGGGTCCTGACCCCAAGGCTGAAGAACACTGGCTTAAGACATTGCCAATATGTTGATTTTCCAGTTTTAATCTTCCCAGTTTCAACAGCTCTCAAAACCGCTGTTAGCCACAGAGGGGGAAGCTTACAGGCCAATTGTATCCACACAATTTCCCCTCTGTGGCTAACAGTAGTTTGGGGGGCACTAAGGAGTGGTACACCAAGAAATGCTCAAAGAATTTGACGTTTCTTCCCGGATGCCATAATCCAAATTGGGTCCCCTGTGGCTGTTCTTTGAGATACAGGAGAAGTGTGGAGTTCCAATAATCATGGACTGTCCATGGAAAGTATAGTTTGGCCTTATGCCTACTTGTGTTTGTACACACACACACACTTTGTTACCTCCTGTTCCACAGCATGTTCTTACCTGCTTTTTCTCTTTCTCCCCGAGTCATAGGGGAACTCTCTTGGTTGGAGGGGGGGTTCACACCACCATGATGACAGCTAGACTTTATATGATTTCCCCCCCCCCCAAAGATATTGCTTTACAGTCTGAACTAGGTTCACCCTCACAAAGAAAGGTCCTCATTTCACAAATGGGTGACGGAAAGTGAGTAACCACCAAGGATGGCTCTTTGGGTGTCTAAAACTATAACAAATCTACAAGAACCATTATGGTGTACTGGATAAACACCTTATTTTATCTCATAGAGAAGCCAAAATATTTTGACTCTTTAAGAACGTCAGAACTGATTTACTGGAGAAGGTCAAATCTCCTTCTAATTTTATTTCTTGCTTCATTTTCATCTCAAACTTTTCAGCCTATTGGTCCCCAAAGCACCTTTCAAGGGCAGACCAATCTGAACTTGTGCTGGAACAGCCAGGTCTAGTGGCTTGCACTGTATCCAGCAAGGGGAATATTTTTCCCCTTACCCTGAGTAACGCCCCGGCCACACCTGTAAGGCTACTCAGTTGTGCACCAGCAAAATTGTAAGGCTGTAAGGCTGATTGTAAGGCTGATTGAGCCAGGAACAGGGGTTAGAATTTGGCCTGTGCTACCGTGGCCAATTCAGCACCCCTCCCGGGTCTGATTTGCCTCCTGCACTGCCCCGCTAATCAAATGCCCCCTCAACACCTCCGTTCTACCCTCCCACACCCTCTCCCACCCCTTGCGTCAGACTGCCTCGGTCAGTGTGAACTCAACAGTGCAGGGTCTGGATTTGGCCTCCAAGAGCTGGTTCCAGATGGCCTCCCCAACACCTGCGGTGGTGTGAACGTTCGTGACACTGAAAAGCTGGTGCAGGATTGCGCTCTAAGATAGGGGTCTGCAAACTACAGCCCCGGGGCCACATCAGGCCCACCAGAAGATTTATCCAGCATTCAGCAACCTGCGTGTTTTTTTTTTGGGAGGTGGTCAAAAATTAGCAAATTCTCTGACATTTTTATATAATTTTATATCATTTTTATATCAAGTTTAAGCATGGCATTGTTTCTTTGTAATTCTTTCTTTGTTCCTTTGTAATTGTCACATTTCTCTTTTGTTCTGAATCATATCGTGCCGATTCCAAAAAAGATCCCAGTACAACCTATTCATTCATTTAAATTTAATTCATTCATTTAAGAAACTGATTTTTTTTAACCCATGAAAATGTGTAAAATATACAATGTGGCCCTCACTCTGGAGACCCTTGATTAAAATAACAAGGAAGCCACCATCAACATTACATTGATAACCCATCAATGGAAAGCATTGAGAACAGGGGAAAATAAATCTGGAGGTCAAAGTTCAAAGTTCACCTAAAAGGCAGAGGTCTCTTACTGGCCATAGCTATGGCCAGCCTACATGTCCTCTGTGCAGAAGGTGGGACAGGAGTGGAAGGAAATGTTAAAGAAATAAATGAGTGTGATTTTCTGGCATACTCTACTAATCAATATCCTCGAAGAAGAACAAACAGGAAATTTGCTGGGTGGCAACACTTAATAAGGGCCGTGGGGATGAATGGAAAGATCTGCACATTCAGGCACAGCATGACCTTGGAAACACAGCTCCTCATCTTTGGCTCGCTTCGGGCAATATAGTGATGGGAACCTGGAAGACCTGCACTGCCTGAAGGGCTGCTACTGCCGTTTGGAGGAAGCGGGTGGTAAGTGGCTGCTTCATCTCCACTGTCCAGCCATCTTTTTCTTCTGTTATTTCTCTTTCAACTTTCCAGTGTCCTTTGTGCTCTTGCTTGCCCACCTCTTTGCTAAGCACAGGAAAAAAGCGAGGAAAATGGAGAAATGAATGGAGAGGTGCACTGCTGGCCAACCATGGGGCAAGGTGGATTGCATCAGCAGCAAATTACGAGAGGAATGAGGAGGCAGGAGATCTTCACCTCAAATCTGCCACTGCCCCCCTCCAGCCAGATGCTGAAGCAAGCCCCAGGAATCTGCTTACTGCTTCCTTCCTGAGTGAGAATTGAAACATCCACCACCTTGCCTTGTTTCCCATGCAGTTTCCTTCAAGCTAGAAATCATCTGGCTTTATTTACAGGGACAGTGTGCACCAGTCCATCAAATAAAACCACAAGTGTGGCATGCCTGGGTTTGATGAAACCACGAGAGCAGCACAGTAGGGAGCTTCCTTTTTGTTCTTTTCTATAGTGCCCTTACAGAAGTGGCAATCCTGCCATCAGTGTGGGGCAGTGTGCCCTGGAGTGCCATCCTTGAGAGGTGCAGTGGGTGCATTCTCTCCCTCTGCCTCAAGGCCATTAAAGGGCAGTATTCCTTGGGAAACCTCTTGGATGTCTGTTGTTCTCTGTCCTTCTCCACTCGACTCCACTCTGTTGCCTTTCAAAGCAATATTGGTTTATCTGAACCATCATCATTGAGGGAGTGTAAACTGTACAAAATGTTCATTATTTTTAATACTGCAAATGATGATTAAATAGCTGCATGTGTTTTCACGAGACAAACTCAAAGAACACAAAGATTTTTTTCTAAACACAACAACCTACTGTCAAAAGTTTCCATTTAGAAATTTTTTTTTCTTTTCTTTTTTGAAAACTTCTGGTTTGATATTGCCACGTGCATGCATGGAATTTGGATTCAGCATTTTAAAAATCAATTTTAATTGATTATTATTAAATTATGACATTATTATTAAATTATTATTTTAGAGAACTAAAAAAACTTATCCTTGGAAAACACAGAGTTTGGCTTGGTGTGAGAGGAGGCAGGAGAGGTTGGGCAGTGAATGTGGCCACAGAAGGAGCAGAATAGAATTATGTATGCGGAAAGCCAAGTGCTTTCATAGATAACACTCTCTGCCTGAACAGTTTCCCTTTCCATTCATTCACCTACCCACCCATCCACCTACCCACCCACACACACACACACACACACACACACACACACACACACACACACACACACACAGCCCTGTTCAAAAATTATTAGTGTTGTGATTATACAACACCCACCCCAACAAGAGTACCACAGAAACCACTCACACACAGGCAGACCACTCAACCCAAGCAATGAGTAGTTTTCGGTCTCATGCCATCACACCAGATTCAGGGTGGCTTTTGGATGAGTGACCACTTGAAACTTACGATGTTTTTGTAACTGTGACGATACTCAGGGTGTTGCTGAGAAGGACCCAATTCACCTCTGTAAATCTGCAGTTCCCCCTACCCTCAGATCATGACAAGCGCACATGTGATGCACTACAGTCATATATGTACAGTAGATGCTTGCTGCCACCAGCAGTGTGAGTTCAGGATACATTTTAAGCCTTCCACCCAGTTGAGAGTCTATCTGTTCACCAACAACCCTCATGCTGAGTCACACGAGGAGGGAGGGCACAAAAGACATTTCTGCTCTTCTGTCCACACATAGGCACAGGCACAAATGGACACATCTTTGGGGGGGGGGTGTATTTTGGCTGAGTAGGATGGCAATTCGGTCGTGAAAGAAAAAAGCAGACTTGTTTGATCAAATCAAGAAAAGATGTACTGGAGATTAAAATGGGGAAAGGGGAAAAAACAGACACAGAGATGGTCAAATTTTATTACTGAGATTACAGGTAGAGATCAAAAGAAGCAAAATGCTTCTAGGAAGGCAAGCAGGTAGGAAGCCAGAACGGTAGAAGGACAACTCAGAGAATATTAACAGAGAACGCTGACAGGAAGAAGGGACCACAGATTTAGGCCCCCTTAGTTTCTAGTTATAGCCCCCATGGTTTCCAGTATTCGTGGGAGGGGGGAGGAATCTTTCCTCTATGAATATGAGGGGGAGCCTGTACCGTAGTACCCTTTCTGATAATTTCACCTAAAAATGTTAAGCCGTCTCTCAGCTGCCCTTTTCCTCTAGTCAAAGTAACTGCAGGCTGATTTCGCAGTCTGGGTGCGGTGGGTGGGAGTGCAGGTGCAGGTGCAGGAAGGCAGGTGAGCATCCCCACTGGAGTCCTTTGAAAAGCACCACCGCCTTGTGAGGCACTCAAGCACTCAGCCCACATGCTCTGCATGGGTTGTGGTCTGGCCCTCCTGCCAAGCATAGTCTGGCCCTCCTGCCAAGCATAACCCGGATGAAGAGACAGACAGGAGCACCTGGCTATGCAGAGACCACTTCCTGTCTTTAGCACGTACTGATGGTACATTGAGTAGCAGTGATTTAGAGCGTAGGATGGGCCATTGATGGGCAGGAAGTTAAGTGAAAGAAAAAAAGGTAGCCTCAGAAGACAAAAAAAATACAGAGTGAAAGGTGAGTCTCAAGCTGGTAATTTATACACACAATTTTTCTCAGGAGCAAAGAATTCTGAAGTCCTTTTCTTACAAGGAAATGATTTCTTGAAATGTGTTTGCTAGAAGGTTATGTCTCAGAAGCACCAGCTGCAGAATAAATCTTCCAGAATGTACCACCTTGTGACGCCCCCCTCTCTCACATGTGTGTGTGTGGGGGGGGGGCACCCAAGTTGTTGGATATTGTTTGGAGGAATTTCAAGATTTTCCACAAGTTAGATGGCTATGAAGACACTGCCAATCCCAGTTCTCTGAGGAGTGCTCTGAATTCATAACATTGCCTTTCACACGGAGCTGAAGTTGGCTCCTTGTGATTAGAGATCATTACGTAAGCCCAGACATAATTCTCCTAGCTAGCCCACCCACTGATTCCATGTATCTCAAGGTGTATAACACTGACAATGCTGTAGCTGAATCACATGTTCGATTGCAGGACTATGCACTGTAAGGATGGAGCAAGGAAATCACACAGTGGTGACCGAATTCATTCTCCAGGGGTTATCACAGAGATGGGAGCTGCAGCTGTTCCTCTGTGCCCTCCTCCTACTCTTCTATATCATCATCCTACCTGGGAACATCCTGATCATTGTGACAATTTGGAATGACCCCCGCCTGGGATCCCCCATGTTTTTCTTCTTGGCCAGTCTAGCCTTGCTGGACATCTGCTACAGCTGCGTCACCCCTCCCAAGATGATGGCAAATCTCTTCTCTGGCCACAGAACCATCTCCTACCAGGCCTGCATAGCTCAGATCTTTTTTATTCATTTCCTGGGTGGGGCTGAGATATTCCTTCTAATTGCCATGGCTCTGGATCGCTATGTGGCCATCTGCCACCCACTGCGTTATGCCACTCTAATGACCAGGATGGCTTGCTGGACGATGGTGGGATGTTCATGGACTGGAGGCTTCATGCATTCCATTATCCAGGTCTTTTTCATCCTTCCACTTCCCTTCTGTGGCCCCAATGAGTTGGACAATTTCTTCTGTGATGTCACCCATTTCGTCAGGCTAGCTTGCACCAATACCTACATGACAGAGTTCATTATGTTTGTCAGCAATGGCCTGGTCATCATCGTAGGCTTCATCTTCCTCCTCATTTCCTATGGGGCCCTGCTGGTCAAAGTGAGGACAGGTTCCAGACTCAGGAAGAGCAAAGCCTCCTCCACATGCATTTCCCACATCATCATTGTATTCATCATGTTTGGTCCTGCCATCTACATCTACTGCCGCCCATTCCAGAACTTTCCATTTGACAAGACTGTGGCCTTCTTCCACACTGTGGTCTTCCCTTTGATGAACCCCATAATATACACACTGAGGAACAAAGAGATCAAAGCTGCTATGTGGAAATACCTGAAAAAATATAGAATTTGAAGGGACGAGTCACAGAAAACCAGAACATACTAGGAAAGGAAGGCTTTGTTTTTTTTCAAAAATGTTGTTCTTATGTTCAAAGTTCTTGTAGTGGAGAGTCACACACTAGTGAGTGTCTGGCAACTCTGCAGAAACTCTGTTAGAGGTATGAAATGTGTGGTTGAATCATCTCCACCATGAATTGCTTGTTACAAATTAATTCAAACAATAGACCCCTAATGCTGGTGGCGGCATTTTTTGAAGCCTCTCCTCCCTCCCCACTCATCACACATTCCTTGTGTTACAGTAATAATGCCATATGATTTACTCAGTAACTGTAATTACTTGCCAAAATTACCAAATCCCAGCATTGTAAAAGACTTGAAGCACATATATGTTGCATTCCTTAAACAGAAAATGTGGGATATGCTCTCTCATAATGATAATAATGAAGATATTCATAATAAATAAAATCATACAAGTGTTCAGTGTATAATATTCAATCTATTCTATGAGTCATTTTGAAAAGCAATGTTAGGAATGAGCAGGCATAATCTGTGGAGAAACCCCCTTTTAGAGAGTATTTCATGTTAAACCAGAGCTTACTTGAAAGCTGTGACTGATGCTGAGGTTGATCCACATCCATCACTCACGTCTCTTGGTAACATTTCATTGGAGCAGACATATGGCGGAATGTCACTGTGCTCAGCATTTTTCCATTCACTGCCATGCAGTAGCCCATGAAGTAACATGGGGGGGGAGGAAATGCTACACCAGATGGCATCACATAAGATGTTTGCATCACCAGACGTGACCAGGAAATGTGTAGGTAATGAGGCAAACCTACCTCACAGGGGTATTGTGAGACTAAGGGTGCAATCCTAATGCACCCTTGGGACCACGCTAGTCCCTTGTGCCTGCCCAGGAGTGTCACAAAAGTGCCATAAAGCTCTTTTGCCCCACTGAATGGGCAGATAGGCTGGTGTACAGATGTGCGCTAGCCTCCCTTTGCCGATGCGGGCCCCAGGGAGAGGGTGAGCTCAGCCAATGCAGGGGTCTGGGGTAGGGCGTGGGGATGGCAGGAAGGGGGTGGAAGAGAGGTGTTTTGGGGCAGGAGGAGGGCAGGCATTCCCAGGGGTAGTCAGATGGGGAGTGGGAGCCGGGCCATGATCCAGTAGTTATGCCGGATCCTAGCCCCATTCTCAGGTAGCCCAGGGCAGTCCCGAGCTGCTCCAATTTGTGCTACCTCTTAAGGTGGCGCAGATTGGAATAGCCCCATTGGGGCTGTTGTGGCATTACCCAGGGTAAGGGGAAGCAATTCCCCTTGTCTCGGGCTGAGCCACTTTCAGTCCTGACGCCTGCTTACCTGTCTCAGACCCCCCCCCCAGCCAAACCTGTAGCAACCATCAATACAGTGAAACAAAGAACCAAAATGGGGGGGGGGGGACAAGAAAAACACAGGAAAAGCATGAACTTAGGGGAAAGCTTTTCTGCTCATTAAGCTTAAAGGAATTCACTGCTCAGCTATCAGTTGGCAATTCTTCTTGGCAAACTAACAAAGCGCTAGCTAGCTAACCACAGACATTGGCGAGAGATAAACTTTAGAAGGCAACACATATTTTAGTTAGATAAAGACAAGGCTATTCTTTTTTTTTTTTTTTTTTTTTGAAAGTAAGGAGGAGGCAAAAAGAAGTAGAAAGTACCAGGAAAAACTCCTGCACTTGAAAGCTCTCTTTGTTTGAATTGCATCTAAAACAGATAACAGCGAGCAGATGGGCGTCATTTGGCAGAAGAATGCCCATCTTAGCAAAGACGGTCTACCTGTGTCCACTTAAAGTTTTAAAGATTGTTATTCTTTCATGCTTTTTAGGGCAAAAGACAGTGTCATTACCTTAGCTAGAAGCCTTACATTAAAACACTGGTAGAATTATTTTAGAAGCTGTTTGTTACTTTTACAGAAGTCTCACAGAAGCTGGGACTTTGAGCTTCAAAGACTGTGTTAATAAGGAAGAGACACATATAAGTAAAATAGTCTTTGCCCTAAAGTGTAACCAACATATATGAAGACGTAGTAGTCATTAGAAATAAGTTTTAACTGCTTGATTTTATTAAAAGCAATAAGGCTTAAGTTTGACTAAAAATGCTTGAGTCTCAGAGTCTGGAATGAACTCAGATAAGCAAATAACAGTTTGGGCAGACAACTTTGGCAGAGGCAGATGTCTTGGCAAAAACATTCACTAAGCCTGTATCTCTGTAGCCTGTATTGTAACACTTTATAAATATGTTTGGATTAAAACAAGAGAAAGGAATCCAGAAGAGATAAGACAGGTAGTGATAGAAGGTAATATAGGGGGTCCATCCTGACATGCTATGCTTTGAGTGGAAGCTTAAAAAGCCATTTTCTCTGTCTTTATGTGAAAAATGAAAAAAAAAAAAAAAACTGTTCTGTTTGAAAACTGCAAGCAAGCGGACAAAATGCTTGAGGAACAATAGAGATAACATAAAAACAGCCCCACTGGATCAGGCCATAGGCCCATCTAGTCCAGCTTCCTGTATCTCACAGCGGCCCACCAAATGCCCCAGGGAGCACACCAGATAACAAGAGACCTCATCCTGGTGCCCTCCCTTGCATCTGGCATTCTGACATAACCCATTTCTAAAATCAGGAGGTTGCGCATACACATCATGGCTTGTACCCCATAATGGATTTTTCCTCCAGAAACTTGTCCAATCCCCTTTTAAAGGCGTCCAGGCTAGACGCCATCACCACATCCTGTGGCAAGGAGTTCCACAGACCGACCAAACGCTGAGTAAAGAAATATTTTCTTTTGTCTGTCCTAACCCACCCAGCACTCAGTTTTAGTGGATGTCCCCTGGTTCTGGTATTATGTGAAAGTGTAAAGAGCATCTCCCTATCCACTCTGTCCATCCCCTGCATAATTTTGTATGTCTCAATCATGTCCCCCCTCAGGCGTCTCTTTTCTAGGCTGAAGAGGCCCAAACGCCGTAGCCTTTCCTCATAAGGAAGGTGCCCCAGCCCTGTAATCATCTTAGTCGCTCTCTTTTGCACCTTTTCCATTTCCACTATGTCTTTTTTGAGATGCAGCGACCAGAACTGGACACAATACTCCAGGTGTGGCCTTACCATAGATTTGTACAACGGCATTATAATACTAGCCGTTTTGTTCTCAATACCCTTCCTAATGATCCCAAGCATAGAATTGGCCTTCTTCACTGCTGCCGCACATTGGGTCGACACTTTCATCGACCTGTCCACCACCACCCCAAGATCTCTCTCCTGATCTGTCACAGACAGCTCAGAACCCATCAGCCTATATCTAAAGTTTTGATTTTTTGCCCCAATGTGCATGACTTTACACTTACTGACATTGAAGCGCATCTGCCATTTTGCTGCCCATTCTGCCAGTCTGGAGAGATCCTTCTGGAGCTCCTCACAATCACTTCTGGTCTTCACCACTCGGAAACGTTTGGTGTCGTCTGCAAACTTAGCCACTTCACTGCTCAACCCTGTCTCCAGGTCATTTATGAAGAGGTTGAAAAGCACCGGTCCCAGGACAGATCCTTGGGGCACACCGCTTTTCACCTCTCTCCATTGTGAAAATTGCCCATTGACACCCACTCTCTGCTTCCTGGCCTCCAACCAGTTCTCAATCCATGAGAGGACCTGTCCTCTCATTTCCTGACTGTGGAGTTTTTTCAGTAGCCTTTGGTGAGGGACCGTGTCAAACGCCTTCTGAAAGTCCAGATATACAATGTCCACGGGTTCTCCCACATCCACATGCCTGTTGACCTTTTCAAAGAATTCTATAAGGTTCGTGAGGCAAGACTTACCCTTACAGAAGCCATGCTGACTCTCCCTCAGCAAGGCCTGTTCGTCTATGTGTTTTGAGATCCTATCTTTGATGAGGCATTCCACCATCTTACCCGGCATGGATGTTAGGCTGACCGGCCTATAGTTTCCCGGGTCCCCCCTCTTTCCCTTTTTAAAAATAGGCGTGACATTTGCTATCCTCCAAACTTCTGGCACCGTGGCCGTTTTGAGGGACAAGTTGCATACCTTAGTCAAGAGATCTGCAACTTCATTCTTCAATTCCTTAGTAACTCTTGGGTGGATGCCATCAGGGCCCGGTGACTTATTGATCTTTAATTTATCAATGAGGTCTGAAACATCTTCTCTTTTAACCTCTATCTGACTTAACTCCTCGGTCAGGAGGGGCCGTTCGGGCAGCGGTATCTGCCCGAGGTCTTCTGCCGTGAAGACAAAGAACTCATTTAATTTCTCTGCCATCTCTAAGTCTCCTTTTATCTCCCCTTTCCCTCCCTCACCATCCAGAGGGCCAACCGCTTCTCTGGCGGGTTTCCTGCTTCTAACATATTTGAAGAAGCTTTTATTATTCCCCTTAATGTTGCTGGCCATGCGTTCCTCATAGTCTCGCTTGGCCTCCCGTATCACCTTCTTACATTTCTTTTGCCACAGTTTATGTTCCTTTTTACTCTCCTCATTAGGGCAAGACTTCCATTTATGGAAGGAAGCTTCCTTGCCCTTCACAGCCTCTCTAACTTGGCTGGTTAGCCATGCGGGCAGCCTCCTGAATTTAGTGGAACTCTTCTTTCTTTGTGGTATACACCTCTGCTGGGCTTCTATTACTGTTGTTTTAAGCAGCCTCCATGCACTCTGGAGAGATTGGACTCTTTTTACCCTCCCTTTCAACCTCCTTCTAACCAGCCTCCTCATTTGAGGGAAGTCTGCCCATCGGAAGTCAAGGGTTTTTGTTAGAGATTTGCCTGGTATTCTTCCCCCAACGTGCATGTCAAAACGGATCGCAGCATGATCACTGTTCCCCAATGGCTCAGTAACGTTTTCATCTCTAACCAGGTCCTGCATACCGCACAATATTAAATCCAGAGTCACCTGTCCTCTGGTGGGCTCCGTGACTAGCTGCTCTAAGCCAGTCATTTAGCACGTCAAGAAATCCGGTTTCCTTATCGTGACCAGAACACAAATTGACCCAGTCAATATGAGGATAATTGAAGTCCCCCATGATTACAACCCTGTCCCTCCTTGTCACCTCCCTGATCTGTTTCCTCATTTCAAGGTCCCCATCCGATTTCTGGTCTGGAGGACGATAGCACGCCCCCAGTATTACATCGCTGCACAAGCCTGGTAATTTAACCCACAGAGATTCTACGGTGGAGTCGGACCCACCTTCAATCTCTACTTTGCTGGATTCTATCCCTTCCTTAACATAAAGGGCAACCCCACCTCCAACACGCCCCTCCCTGTCCCTCCTGTAGAGTTTATAGCCCGGGATTGCGGTATCCCACTGATTCTCCACATTCCACCAGGTTTCCGTTATGCCCACTATGTCAATATTTTCCCTTGTCACCAGACATTCCAGTTCTCCCACCTTTGCTCGTAGACTTCGGGCATTCGCATAAAAGCATTTGTACACGGAATGCCCCAGGATGCGCTGCTTATTCACTCCTTTGTCCCCGCATCCTCTCATTGTGCCAAACCGTCTATCACATCCCATCACGCTACCTTTCCCAATTTCTTCTCCTACTCTGCCTTTGTCTTGTTGTTCTCTAACCTCCCCATCCTCATCCCATAGGGATGAGGAGTCCCGAACCGGATGCCCCTCGGCTCCTGTCGGCCTTCCCCAGGGATCAGTTTAAAAGCTGCTCTGCCACCTTTATAATGTTATGCGCCAGCAGTCTGGTTCCATTCTGGTTCAAGTGGAGCCCGTCCCTCTTGTACAGGCCCCACTTGTCCCAAAACATTCCCCAGTGCCTAACGAATCTAAACCCCTCCTCCCTACACCACCGTCTCATCCACGCATTGAGACCCCTGATCTCCTCCTGCCTAGCTGGCCCTGCGCATGGAACAGGTAGCACTTCAGAGAATGCTACCTTTGAGGTCCTGGCTTTCAGCTTCCTGCCTAAAAGCCTAAATTTGGCCTCCAGGACCTCCCAGCTACACTTGCCCATGTTGTTGGTGCCGACATGCACCACAGCCACTACCTCTCCCCCAGCACTGTCTACTAGCCTGTCTAGACGAGAAGTGATGTCCGCAACCTTCGCACCAGGCAGGCAAGTCACCATGCAGTCCTCACATCCGTCACAAACCCCCCTCTCTATGTTTCTAATAATCGAATCCCCCACTACAAGAAGCCCCCGACCCCCCTCCCACCGAAGAGTATCCTGAGTGCGTTCGGATACGGGCCCATCCCCTGGAGAAGGGGTCCCCCCAGCGGATTGTTTCCCTCTTCTCCAGGATGACGTCCTCCAGTCCCGAGACTTCCCACCCGGGCAGCTGAGGAGCTGCACGCCTGAGGTTGGGATGAAGCCTGATCGTCCCCGGAAGTCTCCCCACGGTCCTCCTCTGCCTGCCTGTGCTTCTCCAGGTTGGCCACCAAGGCTTCAAGGGAGCGGACGCGTTCCCTGAGACCCTGGAGCTCCTTGCACCGAGGACACACCCATGACTTATGCCCCAGAGGCATATAATCATACATGTGGCACTCGATGCAGAACACTGGATAGCCCCCACCCTGCTGCTGGCTGTCTGACTGCATAGCTTTTTTGTTGTTGTTGTTGTTTTATTTAGGGGTCCTTTTAAAAACCCTACACTGGATAGCAGCCCTCTTCTCAAGGGAAGAGGAAGGGCAGTGTCTGGGGCCCTGGCCTCCTCGCCCTGCTGCTGAACTTGCCCAGATGCTAAACTCTCAGTTTACCTGACACTTGGGGTCTAATAACAGTTAGAACAATGGATTTTCTGTTAGGCAGAGAGTGTCCACCTAAGGGAAAATTAGCTTGCAGTTTAGAAATATTATTTTTAAGGCTTTTTAAGAGCAAAAGATTCCATACAAATGCTGGGAGAGGTATATTAGTAAGTATGACACAAAATCACATAGAAATATCAAAGGAAAACACTAGTTTGCTTATTTCTACTTATTCTTCAATATTTAAAACCAGTTTTGTCCCTAACAGGTGTAACCAACATATAAGAGCTATTATAAGGAGTTTTAGTTGCCTAACTTCATTAAAAGGTTTAAGAAGACATAATAAAGCCATTTCAATCATGTCAGTTTCCCAGAGAAGCATAGACAGCAGTTTTTTTAGCTGAGCCCACAAACGCCTTACGTCAATGGCAAAGTAAGTTGCATTTCAAAGATAGATAAATGAGAGCAGGATGGGAGAACACGCATAGGTTTGCAACACTGATATACAGAAAGGTTTCAGTATGTTCGTTTGGCGAGAGATAACCGAATCTCATGAAAAAGTTCTAAAAAGCTGACAGAGCAAAAGTAATGTGGGTTAAAAAATGAATAAGAGAAAGATTTCTTTTAAATCTTTCCTTATAATGAGAGTTTTGGCTTGTTTTGTATTACAGTATATGAAGGTACACTGAAGGTATATCAGTATACATCCCCAGGTTACATAAAATTAAAAGCATAAAATTAAAAGGATAAAAATAAAGGTTGGGAAAAAAACCTTACAGAATTTGCTGAGAACAGAAAAACCAATGTCAGCAAAAGGTCCTTGCAACAAAAAACGAAGTCGTTGCAATTTGTATGCCAAAAGATAAGGGCCAAAAAGCCAGTTCTGAGTAAAAATAAGGTTACAGTACCATCTACTGGTTGTTGAAATCTTTGAATTGTATATGTTTAAATGTATGGATTTGCCTTATTTGTCAACTTGTAACTGGAAACTCACCAATCTCTAGCCAATGAAAAGTAAAGCCCCAGTTATGATGTCAAAGCCCCATGTATGATGTCAATCCCCCAGCCAATAAGAAGTGTACACATCTCAAAAGGAGGACCCAAATTGTAATAAAAGAGAGAGATTCAGACTGGAGAGGTTACTCAAAGCTTGGACAGGACTCCCTTGAGATGTTGGTTGATGGGAATGGAATAAAGGCTTGGACACGATCACCACTCTTGCCTACTGAGTCTTGCTTTTGAACCTTGCAACACCTTGCAACAGTAGCTCAAGCAAGGCCATCCTAATCAGGAAGAGTCTGAGGGAGATATATGCCAAGAAATGGGTCTGAGGTTCTGCCAAATGGTCAATGCCAGGTCAGTCCTGGATAAAATAATGTTATAGCACACTCTATTGGTTCTTGAAAACTTTGTAATTCAATGTGTTTAATTGTTTAATTTTACCTTTTATGGAAACTGTAACCTGAAACAAGCCTATCAAGTGTCTCTAAAGTTATTTATAGCCTATTAAGCATCAGCCCCATCTATGATGTCAAACTTCAGCCAATGGGAAGTTTACATTTTCCTAGAATTGTATAAAAAGTGTCCCACTCCTTTGAAGAGTGCTTTTTCTGGATTTGAGCTGAGTCTCCCAGAGGCCACAGACGTTTCTTGTTGAAACAATAAAGAACCTGCATAGCCTTCCACCTCTCAGTGTCTTGCTTATTTGGTCTCAGCGGCACTGGACAGACCCACCCCTGTCTACCAACAGGTGCTGCCTTTCTGGGCAGGGAGCAACAGCCCCAATCCTGCCTTGGACGCAGCGCAGGCCTGCTGCCCTGCCTACTCCAGAGCAGGTTAGGATCACGCTGCACAGTTCTATAACCTGTATAGCAGCATTTCTCAAACTGCGGGACTGCACTCTTAGCCGCTTGATTGTATATCAGAGTTAAGTCTAACCATTCCTTAACACCAGTTGCTGGAGACCCATTGTGGGGAGGAGACCCATTGCAGGGTGGGAGGCTTACAGAAGGTGAAGGGGATTTAAATAATTAGGAAACAGAGCCAGCTGCAGAGAGATTGGGCAATGGGGCCCAATGGGACCCTATGCCTGGACGGGACCCATGGTAGGGGGACAAATGGATCTCCTGCAGCCACAGCCACCAACTCATTCTTCATTCTCTGGCATGCCAAGGTGTCACAAGGTTGGTGTGGCTAGCAGGGCTTCACCACCATTGGAGGACACTCACTCCCACCCTTGTGTCCTATTGGCCTGAAATCCCCCCCCTCCGGAAGCAATTATTGGTGACACGCTGATGTTATCATGTCACCACTGCCTACTTCTGGGAAGATGCACTTCATGCCAGGTCCCATCAGTCAGGGCCTGCCACTCATCATTGTGAGCAGAGGGGCTGTGCAATGGGGAGCCTGCAAACAATATTTGAAATTGTGCCCAACAGCTCCAAAAGCCAGCCCTGCTAGGGAAAGAAACACAAAATCGGATTCTCTCACACATGCTGCTTAATAGTATCTTTGAAATAGAACTGGAAAAGCTATAGTTTTTGCTATACTTTTTAATAAGACCCCAGGGGACAGATGGAAGAAGCTGGGCACCAGGGCTCAGCATGCATCTCCCCACCAGCTTCTGGCTCTCCTAAGGCTAGAAGCAAGATAGCTATGAGGATCAAGAGCCCTTGTGCTGCCGAAGGGCTGCCATCTCTTTGGAGGGAGCAAGAGGTAAGGGGCTGCTTCATTTTCTTTCTCTCCTTCTTTTTAATTTTATTTCTTCTCCTTGTTCCTCTTCCTTTCTTGTGAGCCACAAGTAGGGCTTCCAACTCAGAAGCGATGCCTGGATATATTTATTTTTCCAACATGGTGTACTGTAGAGTTGAAAATTCCTGGAGGCCCTGTTAAAAGCTCCAGGATTACCTGGAGAGTGATGCTGATTCCTGAGGACCTTAGATCAATCCAGGAGAGCCAAAAAAAAAAAAAAAAAAAAAGAATGAAGGGGATGAGCATTCTATTCCTACATCTCAAGATCAACCTTTCTTTCTTTCTTTCTTTCTTTCTTTCTTTCTTTCTTTCTTTCTTTCTTTCTTTCTTTCTTTCTTTCTTTCTTTCTTTCTTTCTTTCTTTCTTTCTTTCTTCTCCACTCAACTGACAAAAATCTTTATATTTGCTGTTTTTAACAGTGCAAATGATGACTTGACAATTATGTACATTTTTATGAGTGAAAAATTCAAAGAATAAAATGTATTTTTTCCCCCTTGGGAAGAGCAAATTTTACAAGTAATATAGATTTTTTTTTAATTGCTAGTTTTTCATGAACAACATATGTGAGTTTGTATGTATCTGTTCTGTGATTCTTTGGTCACAGAGTATAAGCAAGGAATTTAGTGTCAGATGCAGTATTTTCAGAACCTGTGGCATTTCTCTTTTTGAAATGCACATTTCATGCAGGTTCCTGTGCGCAGGTGTTATGGCAAGTATTACTGTATTTCAGAGAGAGCTGGTCAGCTGGCAGTCATAACATAGTTCTGGGTAAATGGGCAACACTATGAAGTGGGGGGGATGGAAGCATCGCACCCAAAAGTAAGACCAAGTCAGAGTTGAAACCTCAACTTGGGGGTTGTTGTCTTTAAAAAAAATCTCTCTCAAGAGCAATGATTTCTGAAGTTTTTGGCTTACCAAGAAAAGTGCTTCCTAAGATCATGTCATATGAAGGTACAGTCATCTCTTGTAAGATGATTACAAAATTAGACCACACCTCAAAGAAATCTTCCCTATGGCTCTCTCTTGTCTCTCTTTGTGTTTTGGGTCATAAGTGAGCTAAGACCTTTTATTACAGGGGATGGCAAAAGTCTCCCAAAGTTGTCAGCTAATCTGAACATCTGAGGGCCATTTCACACATGGCAAAGATGTGAATCTGTGTGTTGATTCAAGTGGAAACTGCAGCTAATCCAACACTCTGGCAAGGGCATTGCTGTAATTCTTATGCATAGCCCACCAGATGTTGGTGGCTGAATTTAGACAGTTGAATATCAGGTCCTAGCCAAGAATCTGGGATATGCACAGATATTTCCATAAAATGGGTGCTGTTCCAACTAGGACTGCTTTCTGTAGCAGGTGTAAGTGTTTTCATTTTCATTTACATGGGAGAAATGAGTGCCGCTCATCAAATGTTGCAAAATATTTATTTAAGGCATTGTTGAGGCATAAATTTCTCTGTATTTGTTTGCCTGATCAATGATTGGTGGCTACCCTGAATGTTTTAATTTTGTTTTCTTGATGGATTGTTTATGCCTATAAAGGTGGAATGAATGAATGAACACCGTATTGGCAACCTTCAGTCTCGAAAGACTATGGTATCGCGCTCTGAAAGGTGGTTCTGGCACAGCGTCTAGTGTGGCTGAAAAGGCCAATCCGGGAGTGACAATCCCTTCCACACCAGGAGCAAGTGCAGTCTGTCCCTGGTCTGTCTCCCTGGCTATGGGCCTTCCTTCTTTGCCTCTTAGCCTCAGACTGTTGGCAAAGTGTCTCTTCAAACTGGGAAAGGCCATGCTGCACAGCCTGCCTCCAAGCGGGCTGCTCAGAGGCCAGGGTTTCCCACTTGTTGAGGTCCATCCCTAAGGCCTTCAGATCCCTCTTGCAGATGTCCTTGTATCGCAGCTGTGGTCTACCTGTAGGGCGCTTTCCTTGCACGAGTTCTCCATAGAGGAGATCCTTTGGGATCCGGCCATCATCCATTCTCACGACATGACCAAGCCAACGCAGGCGTCTCTGTTTCAGCAGTGAATACATGCTAGGGATTCCAGCACGTTCCAGGACTGTGTTGTTTGGAACTTTGTCCTGCCAGGTGATGCCGAGGATGCGTCGGAGGCAGCGCATGTGGAAAGCGCTCAGTTTCCTCTCCTGTTGTGAGCGAAGAGTCCATGACTCGCTGCAGTACAGAAGTGTACTCAGGACGCAAGCTCTGAAGACCTGGATCTTGGTATGTTCCGTCAGCTTCTTGTTGGACCAGACTCTCTTTGTGAGTCTGGAAAACGTGGTAGCTGCTTTACCGATGCGCTTGTTTAGCTCGGTATCGAGAGAATGAGTGTCGGAGATCATTGAGCCAAGGTACACAAAGTCATGGACAACCTCCAGTTCATGCTCAGAGATTGTAATGCAGGGAGGTGAGTCCACATCCTGAACCATGACCTGTGTTTTCTTCAGGCTGACTGTCAGTCCAAAATCTTGGCAGGCCTTGCTAAAACGATCCATGAGCTGCTGGAGATCTTTGGCAGAGTGGGTAGTGACAGCTGCATCGTCGGAAAAGAGGAAGTCACGCAGACATTTCAGCTGGACTTTGGATTTTGCTCTCAGTCTGGAGAGGTTGAAGAGCTTTCCGTCTGATCTGGTCCGGAGATAGATGCCTTCTGTTGCAGTTCCAAAGGCCTGCATTGTATGAATTGTATGAATGAACAATACAGGTCAATTTAAACTAAAAAGGACCATGTTGCTATTAATAAAACTGAAAGATATCTATTGTATGGTGAAGCAATGATGAGTTGACATAAAACTCAGGGTGTCAAGTTTGAGTGTCAGGGGTGAAAAGCTGCTTCTCTGAGCCAGCCCCTCAACCTTTTATTTTATTCTATAGCAGGGGTGTCCAAAGTTTTTGGCAGGAGGGCCACATCAGCTCTCTGACACTGTGTCAGGGGGCCGGGGAAAAAAAGAATTAATTTACATTTAAATTTGAATAAATTTACATAAGTTTACATAAATGACTATATTAAAGATGAATTTCTATGAATGAATGAAGGTCTTGCAATAGTTCAAGGACTATAAAAGGCCTTGCACAAAGCAAGGCTGGCCTTTCCTTTGCTGCTGCTACTGCATCACAGACGTGAAACAACAAGCAGTGGAGGGAGCCCTCAACCCACAGATCATGCGAGAGGTCAAACACTTGCCCTCACGCTGAGAGCAGTTACATCGGGCCAGTGTGGGCTTCAACAAATCTCCAGAGGGCTAGAGGCTCATTGGAGACTGGGGGCTCCCTGAGGGCCGCATTGAGAGGCCTTGAGGGCCGCAAGTGGCCCCAGGGCTGGGGTTTGGGCACCCCTGTTCTATAGCACAAGGCTTGGATTACTCTCAGTCACAGATAAGACGCTCTTTCTCAAGCCAAAACACATTCCTAACAAATAAGCTCTAACTTCTGAACACTAACCCTTATCTCTAAAACTATAACTCATCCCTGTTTCCCTTGCACTGGGCCTCTTGCTTTCAGCTTCTCATGAGCAAAGCCCATTCCAAGGTTTGCCTCGGACAGAAGGAGGGGGGTGGGCGTGCCTGCCTAATGTTGCCATGTCTTGCAAAAAGCTCCAGAGCCCAGTGCCTCTACATTACTATACTGCTGTTACACTACAGTATGGCATGCTTGTTCTCAGATTCAGGTGAAATTGAATCCTGGTTTACATGAAAACCACCTAGTCCAGATGTATTCTTATCCTGCAGCTTAGCTGGATCACCCAGCTGTGGTTCTCTGGACCACCCTGCCATCAGATTGCGCACTGATCACAAGGTCTATTAAGAGTACTGAAAAAAATAAATACTTTTTCCCTTTTCACATCCTCACAACCGTTTCACTGCAGGTCTATGCTCTGAAAGGATGGAACATGGGAATCATACAGTGGTGACAGAGTTCATTCTCCAGGGACTGTCACAGAGATGGGAACTTCAGGTGTTCTTTGCTGTCCTTCTCTTACTCTTCTACATCATCATCCTACCTGGAAATATCCTCATCATTGTGACTATTTGGAATGACCCTCGTCTGGGATCCCCCATGTTTTTCTTCTTGGCCAGCCTGGCTTTGCTGGACATTTGCTACAGCTGCGTCACCCCTCCGAAAATGATGACCAATCTCTTCTCTGGCCTTAAAACCATCTCCTACCAGGCCTGCATAGCTCAGATTTTTTTCATCCATTTTCTGGGTGGGGCTGAGATCTGCCTCCTTATTGCCATGGCTGTGGATCGATACGTGGCCATCTGCCACCCACTGCGTTATGCTACTTTTGTGACCAGACTGGTTTGCCGGTCCTTAGTGCTAGGTTCATGGGCTGGAGGTTTCGTGCACTCCATGATCCAGATTATTCTCATAATCCCACTTCCTTTCTGTGGCCCCAATGAACTAGACAACTTCTTCTGTGATGTTACTCAGCTTATCAAGCTTGCTTGCACCAACACTTATGCATTAGAGTTTGCCATGTTTGTCAATAGTGGTCTGGTCACCACCACTTGCTTCATCCTCCTCCTCATCTCATACGGAGTCCTGCTGGTCAAAGTGAGAAAGGGCTCCATTGAAGGAAAGAGCAAGGCTTCCTCCACCTGTGTCACTCATATCATCATCGTCTTCATCATGTTCAGTCCTGCCATCTATATCTACTGTCGTCCTTTCCAGGACTTTCCCTTTGACAAGGTGGTGGCCTTCTTCCACACTGTGGTCTTCCCCTTGATGAACCCCATGATCTACACCCTGAGGAACAAGGAGATCAAAGCTGCTATGTGGAGACGGATGAAGAAGTGAAATTGGGGTTTCCGTGTCAAAGAAAACCAGGACACACTGATGCAATGCTTGACGCGATTAATTTTTGGAGGGTTAAGTGGAGGATTGAAACATAGCCCTTAAGCAGTTGTTACATATTAATTCAAATGGATCCCATCCCAGTTCTCCAAACTGTTCTGTGCTATGTTAGACTAACTATGTATTTACTCAGTAACTGTAATTACTTGCCAAAGGTACCAAATTTCAGCATTGGGAAAGACTTAAAGCTCATGTACATTCCTTATGCATAAATGTGGTGTGTATTCCCTCCACTCCTAATAATGAAGAGTATTTGTAATAAATGAAATCATTCAGCAGAAGAGTGAAATCTGTAATCTTCCAATCTAACCCTAACACAAAACACAAACTGGTTCATTTCTCTTATCAGTCACGAAGCTCATTAGCGGACCTTGAATTCATCATCATTTTTCTGTCTAATCAACTTCACAGGCAGGAGAAAATGGAGACCATTCGTGCCATCTGAACCTCCTTTCAGCTGTACCCCAAGGTCCCCTTCCTTGCGTGACATTCCATTGAAGCATGGAGACTTGCCTTCAGAGGAAGATGCAATTTAGATGCAGTTTGGATCCTATTATAAATACATATTACTTGACTATACTGAATGATGATGATGATGATGATGATGATGATGATGATGATGATGATGATGATGATGATGATGATGATGATGATGATGATGAATGAATGAATGAATGAATGAATGAATAAGCCTTGCAATCTCACAAAGCAAATGAATATTTTGTAGAACACCAAGCTAAACATTGTAGAGATTTTGAAAAGATAATGAAGGAGACCAGAAGGAGACCAGGGAAAACATTGACATAGTGGGCATAACGGAAACCTGGTGGAATGAGGAAAATCATTGGGATACCGCGATCCTGGGCTATAAACTCTACAGGAGGGACAGGGAGGGGCATGTTGGAGGTGGGGTGGCCGCTTACATTAAGGAAGGGATAGAATCCAGCAAAGTAGAGATTGAAGGCGGGTCCGACTCCACCATAGAATCTCTGGGGATAAAATTACCAGGCCTCAGGAGCGATGTAATACTGGGGGCATATTATCGTCCTCCAGACCAGAAACCGGAAGGGGAACTTGAAATGAGGAAACAGATCAGTGAGGTGACAAGGAGGGACAGGGTTGTAATCATGAGGGACTTCAATTATCCTCATATAGACTGGGTCAATTTGTGTTCTGGTCACAAAAAGGAGACCGGATTCCTTGACATACTAAATGACTGTGCCTTAGAGCAGCTAGTCATGGAGCCCACCAGAGGACAGGTGACTGGCTTTAATATTGCAGTCCTGGTTAGTCCTTTAATATTGCAGTCCTTTAATACAGGACCTGGTTAGAGATGTCAATGTTACAGAGCCATTGGGGAACAGTGATCATGCTGTGATCCGTTTTGACATGCATGTTGGGGGAAGAATACCGGGCAAATTTCTCACAAAAACCTTTGACTTCTAATGAGCGGACTTCCCTCAAATGAAGAGGCTGGTTAGAAGGAGGTTGAAAGGGAAGGTAAAAAGAGTCCAATCTCTCCAGAGTGCATGGAGGCCCTCTTAAAATAGAGGCCCAGTGGAAGTATATACCACAAAGGAAGAAAAGCTCCACTAAGTCCACGAGGGTGCCCGCATGGCTAACCAGCCAAGTTAGAGAGGCCTAAAGGGCAAGAAAGCTTCCTTCCATGAATGGAAGTCTTGCCCTAATGAAGAGAATAAAAAGGAACATAAACTGTGGCAAAAGAAATGTAAGAAGGTGATATGGGAGGCCAAGCAAGACTATGAGGAATGCATGGCCAGCAACATTAAGGCGAATAATAAAAGCTTCTTCAAATATGTTAGAAGCAGGAAACCCGCCAGAGAAGCGGTTGGCCCTCTGGATGGTGAGGGAGGGAAAGGGGAGATAAAAGGAGACTTAGAGATGGCAGAGAAATTAAATGAGTTCCTTGCATCTATCTTCACAGCAGAAGACCTTGGGCAGATACTGCTGCCTGAACGGCCCCTCCTGACCAAGGAATTAAGTCAGATAGAGGTTGAAAGAGAAGATGTTTCAGACCTCCTTGAGAAATTAAAGATCAATAAGTCACCGGGCCCGCATGGCATCCACCCAAGAGTTATTAAGGAATTAAAGAATGAAGTTGCTGATCTTTTGGCTAAAATATGCAACTTGTCCCTCAAAACGGCCATGGTGCCAGAGGATTGGAGGATAGCTAATGCCACACCAATCTTTAAAAAGGGAAAGAGGGGGGACCCAGGAAACTATAGGTTGGTCAGCCTAACATCTATACTGGGTAAGATGGTGGAATGCCTCATCAAAGATAGAATCTCAAAACACATAAATGAACAGGCCTTGCTGAGGGAGAATCAGCATGGCTTCTGTAAGGGTAACTCTTGCCTCACAAACCTTTTAGAAATCTTTGAAAAGGTCAACAGGCATGTGGATGCGGGAGAACCCATGGACATTATATATCTGGACTTTCAGAAGGCGTTCGACATGGTCCCTCACTCTAAAAGGGGATTGGACAAGTTTCTGGAGGAAAAATCCATTATGGGTTACAAGCCATGATGTGTATGTGCAAGCTCTTGATTTTAGAAATGGATCATGTCAGAATGCCAATGCAAGGGAGGGCACCAGGATGCAGGTCTCTTGTTATCTGGTGTGTTCCCTGGGGCATTTGGTGGGCCGCTGTGAGATACAGGAAGCTGGACTAGATGGGCCTATGACCTGGTCCAGTGGGGCTGTTCTTATGTTCTTATGACAATATAACTACCAACATGTAGTTGGTACCAACTACCAACACTGCCAAATCTGGATGCATCTAGAGTTTGTGAAATCAGAAAATCTCCCGATGATTACTGAAGGCAACAAAGGTTTCCCTGAGGTAGGTGCCACCCAGGCAGTGGTGCTTACCTGAAGGAGCTCTGCATCCCAGGAGTTTGGGAGTGACATGTAATCATATCAGTCCTGACCTTCCAGGCTCTCACACTGATTCAAATGTGAAAGAATGCCTCCCTTTGCTGATCTTTGGTCCACTTCAGGCCCAGTCGCCATGCGCTCTCACTAGTATGAGATGAAAACATGGTGACAGCATGCAGCAGCTGGGCCCAAAGCAGCCTGAAGACTGCTGAAGGGTGGTGTGGTGATGTGCTCCTGTTTGGGGGCATCACTGGGGGTCAGAAGCATCTCTAGGGTTTACATCACTCATCACCATAATGGACCACACAGAATAAATTACAATATCATAAGCAGAGACTAAATGCAGTGGAATCACTAGGGTTGGTGTCATCTCCATTAATTAACTTTATTTATTTAAAAGTGTTTTAGTACAGGTCACCCAACAAATCAGTAATCAACAAAAAACCAGTGGTCAACTTCACTCACACCACTGAATAATAGTTCTAGTATTAGCTCTGATCCTTGTAAATGACAGATGACTTATACTAACACTTATTGGTTCCCTGCTGTGTCATAAAAACACCTTATTCATTCTTGGAACAATCAGTTTCATTGGTCAGTTTTGAGTTAAGCAAATCCACTTCTTGTCATGTAAAGCAGATAAGGTTTCTTTTTCTCATTATTTGGCCATAACTTTTGATAAAATATAGATATCTCAACATCGTTTGTCTCATCACATTCTGCAGGAAATTACCTATCAAATGGTATATAAGTTTATGGTATTATTCATAAACACCAAGTCTTCCACAATTTTGACCACTAGTAGTGTCACTGCCCTTGTGAAGGTCACCTGGTTTGGTCTCCCCTTAGCAATGCCACCGGGTGAACTATAAGACTTTACCTGATGGCTCTTCTGTGCTGTATTCTGAATAAACCACTGAATACTGGTGAATTTGTACCTGAGTGTGATTTCCCCACCAAGGTACACAAAGTATTGCTGTCTTTCATGGAGCCCAGGAATCGGCCCTTCCTGCACCCGTGGGGAAGCTTCCAGGGGAGGGGGCTAAAACCTTCTTGGGCCCCAGGCCCAGTCTCTATGGGGGTTGTAGGCAGCCTTCCCTGTAAGCTGTGTGGCTCTGTGGACACACAGCGGGAATGGAAGCCCCTCACAGTTTCCCTCTCAGTGCTCTGGCGCTTGGCCATGATGACATCATTGGCAAGCACTCCAGATCCACCCCAAACTGCCACTGTAGGGCTCTGCACACCTTGAAAAAAGTTCAGGGAACACTGGTTGTGGGCCTGGTTAGACCTGTCCTCTGAAGTCAGTTGCCGGCCCCACTCAGTATAGGACAGAATATAAACCCAAATGATGTATTTTGAATACCAGGCATCTTCAAACTCTCTTACTGCCAGCTTTCCTTTATGGCACCCAAAATCTGTGCTTGCCCAATAACCTCCTAATGGCTTGTATGATCTCTTTGTTCCTCAGTGTGTAGATCATGGGGTTCATCAGAGGGAAGACCACAGTGTGAAAAACCGCCACAACTTTGTCAAGGGAGAATTCTAAGAAAGGTCGGCAGTAGATGTAGATGGCGGGACCAAACATGATGAAGATGATGATGATGTGGGTGATGCAAGTGGAAGCAGCTTTTCTCTTCCCATCAGAGGAGCCCATTTTCACCTTGACCAGCAGGGCTCCATAAGAGATGAGGAGGAGGAGGAAACACATCACACTGGACAGGCCACTGTTGAAGAACATGAAGAATTCCAGAGCATAAGTGTCATTGCAAGCCAACTTGACAATCTGGGTGATGTCACAGAAGAAATTGTCCAACTCGTTGGGTCCACAGAAAGGGAGTGGGACAATAAAGATGATCTGGATAATAGAGTGCACGAAGCCTACACCCCAAGAGGCCAAGATCAATGGCTCAGGATAAGGATGACCTCAGATCCCCCCAGCAAGTGAAGGAAGAAGATCTGGACTATACAGCCTTTGTAGGAGATTGTTTTGTGACTGGAGAAGAAATCAGCAAGCATCTTGGGTGGGGTGACGGAGCAGTAGCAGATGTCCAGGAAGGCCAGATTGGCTAAGAAGAAGTACATGGGGGAGCTCAATCGGGGGTCGCTTCGGATGGTCACGATGATGAGGATGTTTCCTGGCAGGATCAGTGAGTAGAAGACAAGGAAGAGGATAAAGAGGAAGAGCTGAACTTCTCTTGCCTGGGAAAGACCCAGCAGTACAAACTCTTTCATGACGGTCTGATTCCTTTGCAGCATCTTTTAACATCCTCATTCTGCAGCAAACACACAGAATTGCAAAGGCAAGTAAAAGACGTCTGTGACATATCCAATCTGCCCTTACTCACAAATCCAGTATTCGCTCCTCGTAAGGAAATCAAGCCTGCAAAAGTCTGACCTTAACACTTCCTGTAGCTTGGGGAAGTAGAAAGGGTCAGACTTTTGCAGGCTTGATTTCTTTACCAGGAGTGAGTACTGGTGGACTTAGCTGGCTTTGGCAATACCCGTTTATAAAATGCAGGTGCTAAACAGGTGAACACACAGATAATGCTGCTGTCTAATATAGCAGCAGTCCTTCCAAAATCAAACAGCATGCCCTTGCTAGCCCCCAAGAATCTTTTTGGGTGTCTGGTTGTAAAACACAGGCTACAAATTATAAGTGGGGCAATAGGTGATTTGCAGCAAAGACGGAGGGCCCAGTCCTATCCAACTTTTGAGAGCTGGTGCAGCTGAAATGCAGCCTTGAGGAAAGGAAACAAACATTCCCTAACTTGCAGGAGGCCTCCGTGATTGCCCTCCCACCATATGATGCAGTGCATGTCTCATTGGCACGGTTGCACCAGAGCTGGAAAATTGGATCGGATTTGGCCCTCAATAGGCATAGGGTATTTCCTATTTTAAAAACACCTTTTATTATTATAAGCATTATTTCTGGAGGAAAAAAATATCAATTTGCCGATTAAGGGGACCAAAAATAATTGTACCAGGTAGCTCTGTAATCATGAGCCAAAACATCCTGCTATACATTTTTTACTCCTTGTTAATATATTCTATACCATACTGGTTTTTTAGAATTCAAAATTAGTTTTTCATAAACCAGGCACCAACTTTATATCATCCTTACAACAAATAATGGCTATTTGTTTAAACTGTCTCTGAGGCCTTCCATCTTGACCTTTGTCACATCCGTCCTCCGTGTCAAGGTTTTGTAAAAAGATTTTTTACACAAAACCAGATTTTCTCCAGATTCGCTCTCTCTTACAATGACGGAAGGAGAGCACTAGTGATCAGTGGTGTCACTAGGGTGTACATCACCCAGTGTGGGAGGCCAGCGTGGCATCCCTATGATGGACCAACTCACATGCAGTGCGCAGGGCAATGCCCAGGCAACGGACAGGGTGTTGTACCATTGCCCAGCCCCCTGCTGGTTTTTTGGCTATAACCTTTGATAGCAAAGAGATATTTAAACATGATTTGTTTCATCACATGCTGCATGAAATTACACATTGAATGATGTATAACATGATGGTATTATTCAAAAATACAAAGATTTTAAACATTTTTGGCCACCAGTGGTGTGTCCCCCCCATGCGTGTTACCCAATGCGGTTTGCACCCCATAGACCCTCCTAGCAACACCACTGCAGGTGATCATTTATCAACCAGGGACTTATCCCAGTGTGTACGGCAGTCATCTGGAATGACCTTCTAAATGGGAAGGAGAATCAGACCAGTTCAGTGAAGCTGACTCACATAGGTTCAGAGAAAAGCAAAAGAAGTGCATGATGTGATCACCTTGATCCACTATTGACTCATTACTTTAGTGGGACCGGGTTGGATAGCACTTAAAAATATTCATGGGGAAGTCTGACTTTGCTAGCTCAGTGGAACCTCCATGACAAAGGGTGGTCTACCTCTTTCTTGTGAGGGACAAATAGCAGGGAAAAGCTATTGCTTTCATATCCTATCTGTGCATTTCTCAGACACATCTGACTGAGCGCTGCTGGAAACTGAATACTGGAGCACATGGTGGCAAAGGTGGCGTTTGGTCCCATCCAGCAAGGAAAGTCTTACATGGTGGAGCCTTGATGTGCATATTCTTGTCACATGGCTAGACTCTCACTTATATTTTGAACTATATCAGGTGCTCCAGTGTGTCCAGAAGGCATAGAAAAACAGAATAGAAAAATCCATGACCTACCAAAGATTATTAACTACACATGGGGTCTAAGAAGGAGTACACCTTTGACTGCATGATTTGGGGACAAATGGTAGGAGATGTGCACAACCATTATGCCCTGTTTGGGAGCTTCCAAGGGGCAGCCATCTAACCACAACTGGGCACAGAGTGGCAGACTAGATGTAGTATTTTTGAGAGGTGCAATTGCGCCTTGGCATGCAGAGGTGAACCCACAGTTGCCAAAGGGCTTCTTGTCCTCCTTTGCATGTAGTCACATTAGGACCAATCAGGGCCAAGGAATAGCATGAAGGGCATCAACCACAACCAACAACAAATATTGACTAGAGGGGTAGCAAAGGTTAAAAAAAGAAGTGAAGAAGTGAAGAATGTCATGGAATCAAAGGAGCCTTTGTGAGAGATGGCATTTGAGCAACTGAAGTTCATAACACTTTGCCTCAGTTCATAAGATGACATCTCCCACACAAAGCAGCTTATCTGCTCTGCTTCTGTGGAGGAACCGAAGTATGAGCTTGGAGGTATCCATGCCATAGTCCAGCCTCAGGGAGCTCCATTACATAATTTTCTCCTACATGGTGCCTTAAGAGGTTAGTAAAGTCTATTCTAAGCAACAGGCAGCTATAGCATAAGATACATTTCCTCATGATCATGTACTCTCAAGAAAGGGTAGGGCTGTTTATTAAGCTATCATAAGGTTGTTTCCTTCTAGTTCCTGCTGGTCCTGGTTTGTGCTGAAAGGACCACAGTAGCCTTTAGCGGTGGTTTAAAAGAAAAATCCAGTGGATGGGAAGATGTCAAATCAACAACCAGAAAAAGTGTGAGGAAGAGCTCTAAAATTTCTAGCTATCAGAAAAAAAACCTTAGAGTCACAATTAGGACAAGAAACAGAGAAAGAGGAAGGCAGGCAGAGAGTGTCCAGAAATTAAAAGACAGGAACAAATGACTTACTGCTCAGTATCTGGATAGGAAAAGAGGCCCTTAGCAAATCATGGTTGTCTGCACATCCCAAAACCAAGTTGCTTCTGGACCCTTAAGGAGCACTGATGATGGAAGAACAGATCCAGTCAGATCCCTGGAACCAAGCCCAGCCCAGCACTCAGAGACCTTGTTAAAAAAAGTTAGTGGCTGAGTTTGCAGCAGCCCCTCGGGGGACTAGGAACATGAATTAGTTCACCGTTTGATCAGATGATTCTTTTCCTAGTGTCCTATGATTTGGCTCTTGTACTTGAACCACCTTGATGTGAGTTGTCTGCCCCCCCCACCCCCGAGCCATGCACAAAGTGAGTTTGAAAACACCTTGCTCACAACCCAATCCTATCCACACTTTCCTGGGAGTAAGCCCTATTGACTCTAATGGGACTTACTTCTGAGAAGACATGCATAGGATTGGGCTGTTAGACGCCAGTATTCAGGAGAGAGTATCCTGTAGGGCTTTTAGGCTTGGGAAGGGAGTTCGGATGTGGTCATGATCCAGCCACACGCAAGTCTTTTGAAATCCTATTGATATTAATGGCAGGGAGTGAAAATTTGAACCATGCAATGCTGAGCAGCGTCTGCTGATCACTCTCCCTATTCAAGAAAAGAAACTGGAAAATTCTCCCTCACCTTGAATACTTTTGGTTGGGGCATGATTCAGTCGAAGGCATGTTTGTGTATTTGATGCTGCTTCCATGGGGATGGTTTAAGAAAATTATATGGTGTAATGCAGCTCCTTCTTTTGACCATAGGAACTCCTGCTAAGCCAAGCACCCTCCTCCCCCAGGTAGAGACAAGATTTATTAATCAAATACGTTGATGTTTAAGGAATACTCATTATCAGCAAGCTAGAACAAACTAATATGATAGACCAGTGATGGCAAACCTTTTAGTGACCGAGTGCCCAAACTTCAACCCAAAACCCACTTATTTATTGTGAAGTGCCAACATGGCAATTAAACCTGAATACTGAGGTTTTAGTTTAGAAAAAACAAATCGTACATTAACATCTTTTGTCTTTAAAGAAAAACACAATAACAGAGCTTTCAATGATACAACCTTTTATTGAAAGGTCAAAGTTTGCATTTGGCCTGCTTTTGAACCATTAATGTGATTTTTGCTGTTGTATGCATGCTGATAATTTGTCTAACCTTGGTTCATACTTTGTAAGTTTGAGAGCAACACATGCAGCACTCAGGTAATCTGTTAGTCTGTTTCTGGTGTCAGATTTGATATCATTCAAAGCTGAAAACAGCTGCTCACAAGCATAAGATGATCCAAACAAAGTAATCCCAAGTACTTTCATTGACTTAAAATTATTTGGCAGAGAATTCCACACTGCTGTCCTTTGTCATCCCTTCTATCCTCTCAAGTGTTTCACGCAGGTAAAGAGGGTAAACAGTTGCTCTCCCCTACTTTAAAAGATGACTTTTTGCCTAGGAGCCAATTAGACAAGGTTAAACATAAGGAAGGTACCAAAGTTACACTGAATAAGAAGGGCATTTCCACTCCCTAGGGAGAAATGAACCTTAGCAAGTGTAGTGTAGTGGCTAAGAGACATCAACTATCTGCAACAGGAGGATAATAATACTGACCTACCTGAGAGTTACTGCAGGTATGGACAAGACAAGACAAGGCAATGCAGGTATGGACAAGACAATGACAAGACAGGTCAGCATTTTTGAAGTGCTGCATAAATACTTATTAATACTTATTACCACCCCCTGTATAAATACAACAGCAAAGGAATAGGGCAGCAGGCACAACTGAACAGGGAATGTGCAGAGTGATCCTGTGACACTTTACTCAGAATTCAGTTGAAAAAAGGCTTACTTCTGAGAAAGCCTGCACCAGATTCATGCCCAAGTGAAAGAGAGGTGGGGGTGGAACGAGGACAACTACAGACTTGGGGCCCAATCCTATCCAATTTTCCATTGCTGCTGCTGCTGTGCAAATGAAGTATGCACTGCTTCCTGTGGTGGTGGTGGTGGGGGGTGCAGTCACAGAAGCCTCCTCAATGTATGGGAACATTTGGTCCATTACCTTGGGGTGCACTGGTGCTGGAAAGTTGTGTAGGATTGAGCTCTAAGGGCCTGTCTACCTAGAAGTAAACCCCATTATAGTCAGTGGGGCTTACTCCCAGGAAAGTGTGGACAGGACTGCAGCCTCAGAGCTCATGCCTATGCCTGTCTACTCAGAAGTAAGCCCCATTATAGTCAGTGGGGCTTACTCCCAGGCAAGTGTGGACAGGACTGCAGCCTGAAGCTTCCACCTGATGCCCAATTTGCGGGGATGAAGCCCCCAGGCAGCCAGTGAACGTGCCAGGACAGAGAGCCCGAGAGCGACTGAGGAGCATCGACCCAGCTTCGATGGCGATGACATGCTCCCAGATCTAAGCGCTGGATCTCCGCCTGGATGGCCAACTGCTGCTGCTGCTGCTGCTGCTTGTTCATGGCGGAGGCAGGCGCTCTAGCAACCACCCTGCCCACAGACCCACTGACCAATCAAGGCAGCCGACAGCAGCCCCCAGCAGCCGGCCACTCAGCCCGACAGCCAGCACGCACCAAGCCCCGGTGCTGTCAGTTCATCCCCACTCCAGCCGAGGAAGCCCGGGGTCACAGGAGGGGGCCGGGCCATGGAGAGCCGCTGCCGCCCGCCCCTCGCAGTCAACACCCCACCGGGCCTCCAGAGCTGCCGCCCCGTGGCTTTCTGGGGCTTCAAACTCAGAGTTGAAACTCTGTACTGGGGCGACAGTGCGCGTGCCCACAGAAAGGGCTTTGAGTGCCCTCTGTGGCACGCGTGCCATAGGTTCGCCATCACTGTGATAGACAAACAATGCAATCTTACCTGACTAAATCCTATCTGAAACTGTATCGTTCCAAAGAATATCAGAGACCACCTTTCAATAAACATATTAATTCAATATGATGGTACAAGTGAACGAACAGAACAGGTTAACACTGGACAAGGTGATATCTCAAGTTTGTTTTTTTTTCTGTTAAAGGTGGTGAGTCTAATTGACCACATGTATTTTGATTTTTAAGTCATTTCATTCTTTGGGCTTAAGAACAAGGAGAAACAACACCTGAAAATATGTCACGTTGGGCTGACAGTGCAATCCTAGACATGTCTAATCAGAAGGAAGTTCCACTGAGTCCATTGGGACCTACTGCCACGTAAGGGCCCAATCCTATCCAACTTTCCAGCACCAGTGCAGCTGCAATGCAGCCTTAGGATAAGGGAAAAAACGTCCCCATATCTTGACAAGGCCTCTGTGCCTGCCTCCTCAACACAGGATGCAGGGCATGCCCCATTGGCATGGCTGCACCGGCACTGGAAAATTGGATAGGATTGGGCCCTAAGTGTGTACAGACATCCATGATATCCCCAGATCCGGTATCTGTGGATCCAGTGATCCACGGTTCTCCACGACCTTGCACCCCCCCCCCGGCACCAATTCACTTTTATTCTTACCAATAGTGCTAACAATGAATGTATCTTGCTTTTACAGGGTATTATAAAACTGAACCTTATAGACAACAAGCAGGCAGGCACCCTGCATGCAAGGGGGACACAGGAGAACATTAACAGGATGTAGAAAGCTTCCTGTTGAAGGTACAGACTGGGTAAGGCAGTTTTCTGCGATTCTGCCAGGTCCACACTGTAGCTGTCATGCCCAAACTTAACTTGAATGGTTTGTTTTCAAGCTAGACCACTGGTATCAAATTTGGTTTGATAGGCAGAAAGAACTGTTCTGTTGTTTAGGCATGGGCTCAGAATGGCAGAGTTTATACCAGGCTTGGCCAAGCAAGAGGTCTGTGTTTGCCCAACAACCTCCTTGTGGCTTGTTTGATCTCCTTGTTCCTCAGTGTGTAGATCATGGGGTTCATCAGAGGGAAGACTGTTGTGTGGAAAATAGCCACCACCTTGTCAAAAGGAAAGTCCAAGAAGAGGTGGCAATAGATATAGATGGCAGGACCAAACATGATGAAGATGATGATGATGTGGGTGATGCAAGTGGAAGCAGCTTTTCTCTTCCCTTCAGAGGAGCCCATCTTCACCTTGACCAGCAGGGCTCCATAGGAGATGAGGAGGAGGATGAAACACATCATGTTGGACAGGCCACTGTTGAAGAACATGAAGAATTCCAGAGCATAAGTGTCATTGCAAGCCAACTTGACAATCTGGGTGATGTCACAGAAGAAATTGTCCAACTCGTTGGGTCCACAGAAAGGGAGTGGGACAATAAAGATGATCTGGATAATAGAGTGCACGAAGCCTACACCCCAAGAGGCCAAGACCAGAGTCCAACAGACTGCTCTGGTGATAAGACTGGCATAGCGCAATGGGTGACAAATGGCTACATAGCGGTCAATGGCCATAGCAATGATAAGGATGACCTCAGATCCCCCCAGCAAGTGAAGGAAGAAGATCTGGACTATACAGCCTTTGTAGGAGATTGTTTTGTGACTGGAGAAGAAATCAGCAAGCATCTTGGGTGGGGTGACAGAGCAGTAGCAGATGTCCAGGAAGGCTAGATTGGCTAAGAAGAAGTACATGGGGGAGCTCAATCGGGGGTCGCTTCGGATGGTCACGATGATGAGGATGTTTCCTGGCAGGATCAGTGAGTAGAAGACAAGGTAGAGAACAAATAGGAAGAGCTGGGCCTCTCTTGCCTGAGAGAGACCCAACAACACAAACTCTTTCACGATGGATTGGTTTCCATTCTCCATCTTGCTGCTGCCATCTTCTACAAAACATGGGGACAGAACAGTGTAAATATGAAGAACATTCGATAGAGCTCTGTGCTCTATGGAGTGTGTAGAGGGGTGTGATTGTTCACTTCTTCTGCTACCTTTAAACCACCCACTCACACTATTGCTCAGGATTTGTTAATTAATTTTATTCTTGTTTTTATATACTAATTTTTTAAAAGTTGTTTCAGTGAAGACTTCAAAATTCCATTATAAAAAGTTCTACCTATTTTAAAAATGTCATTATAAATGTTTTTAAAAATCAAATGTGCCTTTTAGGGGTATACCCTGTACATACCTGAAAGTGTATACATATCTGTGACATTGCACTGAAATCTACGTAGAAAGTCTGTCCCATTAGGCAAGACCCATCTCTGCTGGTGACCAGAAGTACTTAGACCAGAAGTGCTAGCAGAATGCTTGGAAGCAGCAACAAAGGTGGCAACCCAGGGCCACTTATGTTCTTCAGTGTCCCTTTTCCTTACAGCTCCTCTCTGACTACCTCCTCTGCTTTTGCTCATTCCTTGGATCTCACTCTCTCTCTCTCCCTCTCCCCCCTCCCTCTTCCTCCACAGAGCAAGTTGATACTGGAAGCAAGGCTCACTATGTTTAGTGAAACATACCCCAATGAAAGGGTGCCTAGGAGGGCAGTTGCAACATAACTCCAGGCATGTTTACTTGGAAGTAAGTCCCATTCTTCCCAATGGAGTTTACTTCCAGGTAAGTTTAGGATCCAGGTAAGTTTAGGATTGCAGCCAGGCAGCCCAATCCTATGCATGTCTACTCAGAAGTAAGTCCCATTAGAGTCAATGGGGCTTACTCCCAGGAAAGTGTGGATAGCATAGGGCTATCAAGGCTGTCTGTTCTCCTCAGACTGGAAAAAAGAAGGAATCAGCAAAGCAGATAAGAAGTTGGAAGAATTTAGAGAATAAAAGTTGAAGGGCCCTCTTGGTATTTTGCTACAATCGCTCGAAGGCTGGGGTTTACTTTGAGAATTTATGTGCTGCCTTTCAATGATATAAAGAACCCAATCAAGGTGGCTAAAAAGAGGCTTAAAAGGTAATTCTCAACTAGTCCAAATGAATTTAAACACACATATCAGTGTGCCTGCACAAAGGGTGTTCATTGTTGAAATAGGCTACGGAGTCCACGGGCAGAGCAACCATTTGAATATCACAACAGAGCAGTGGTTCTCACATATTTAGCACCAGGACCCACGATTTAGAATGAGAATCTGTCCAGGACCCACCAGAAGTGATATCATGACCGGGCGTGACATCATCAAGCAGGAAAATTTTAAGAATCCTAGGCTGTAATCCTACCCACACTTACCCTGAAGTAAGTTTCATTGACTATCATTGTTAAAAGCATATACACGGTAGCCTGTTCAAAGTACAGGTCTGTAACACTTCCCCAAATGCAGTCACATACCATGGGAGCATCAAGTCTAATATATTAAAAATCAAATATTGAATTGAATGGGGACCCACCTGAAATTGGCTCGCGACCCACCTAGTGGGTCCCGACCCACAGTTTGAGAAACACTGCAATAGATAATATTCCAAGGAATACTGCTGTTTTATTGTTTCGCATTATGTAAGCTGCCTTGAGATTCCAGAAAGGTGGAGTATAAATTTTTTAAATAAATGATTTTTGATTGCGTTCTTGTTGTATAGTCAGTATGGAGGCCCGCATGGGCTGACACTGTGCTTCCATGCTGGTTGGAGAGGCCCTGGCTGGGTGTGTGTGTTAGAATACGGCTTAGGTCACCCAGGCTAGTTCCACCCCTCTCCAGGTCCAGGTCTGCCCACCAGCCTGCTCTTCCCTTTCCCCGAAATGCCCCTTTCCAACCTCCTGCCACCCTCCTCAGCCCCCTATGCTGGCCAGCCTAGCTGGGGCAAACTTACCCTTGCCCCATGGGGGATCGAGCACAAGGAGACTGATGTGTGTCCTCGCACTGGCCTAGTCTGCTCACAAGGAGTTGCAAACGTGCTTTCCGGCATATTTTTGTTACATGCCCAATGCATTATCGTTGCATGCTCCATGCTTTCCTGAGAGGTGAATTGCTGAAGGAGTCAGTGTTGTGGAGGAGAGAGCACAAGAGACTTAAAGTGCAATCCTAACCGACTTTCCAGCACTGACATAGCTGTGCCAATGGGGCATGCACTACATCCTTCAGAGGGGAGAAGGTCAAGCAGGCCTCCTGAAGGTAAGGGCATATTTGTTACCTGATTTGGGGGCTGCATTGTGGCTAGGTCAGTGCTGGAAAGTTGGTTAGGATTGTGCCCTTAGAGCACAATCGTAACTGGGATTGATGAGAAGAAAGTGAAAGAGACAGAAAAATGGATGGTTTTCAAGGGTTGCTTACCATTCATATCCTCGGACAGGAATAGGATAGGGAAACCCCGGTCTGATCATAGATCAATAATATCACTTATTATTCACATCAGTTTCTTTCCCGGGCCCAGAAGGTGCACTGCTGATGTAAGAAATAGTCTTGCTCTTGTGATGCCCCTGGAGGTCAGCTGCCTACCTGGGGACCTTGTTAAAAAATGAGAACTGAACAAATTGTAAATGTGCTTCTTTCCACCTTCCTTTCCCCTAGGAAGAGATTGGGGGGGGGGGGGATGCAACTGAGGTCACTTTACCACAGTGAGTTTGATCCAAGTTAGGAAATTAGATTGGTTTACAATCAGTGGTGAGCTGGCATGAGTTTTGTGTGGTTTAGTTTGTTTACTGGAAGCTCCACGGTCCACTGCTTTGTATGACATTTAAAGGAAGAGTACATGCTCAGACTATCTTAACATTTAGGTGTCGTTAACTGCTGTAACATGTGTTATTGGACTGAAGTTATAAGTGATTTAACTTCACTTAAAAATATTAGACATGATTTCAAGCCCAAAAGTTTGCTGCTTGAGGGAATGCCTGATATTCCCTGATACTGAGGGAATGCCTGATATCAGTGCCTGATATTCTTGAGCGCCTCCATAATGGGAGGTAAAGCAGAGTATAAATCTTTTAATAATGAAATACATTTGGTGGAGACTTATGGAATACCATAAGGGCAGTTTAAATACCCCCACCCCTCAGAAAATGCAAGCTGGAGCACGCAGCTGGAGGGGCCAGACCAGGGCTGCAAACATTCAGGGGCTTCCTTGTTCCTGGCACTTGAAAGAATTGGACCCCCCCCCCCCGCAGTTGTATGTTTCTCATTTTTTTGTGGTTTTTCGTGGCTCCTAGAAAGTGTCTTGGGCTCTAAGGTTTTACACAGAATCTTGCACTCCATTTATTGCCCTCCACTTATTTTGTTACATTTGGATCTCACCCTTCCTCCAAAGTACCCTTGGTAGTGAATGTGGGTCATAGCCGGCCTCCCATTCAAAGTGCAATCCTATTTCAGTGATGTGCTGAGTGTCATAAATCTACTGTAAAGCATGTTTATAGCACCGTGCGAGTAGGCAGAGCTGGTGGGGAAGCCTGCGCTTCTTTGCCAAAACTGCATCCTGAAGACCGGCTGCTGGCGGAGGTAAGAGTCATGCCAGGCGGTGGAGGGGTGGCAGGAGAGTGGATTGGAGATGGTGCAAAGCATTTTGGGGTGAGAGAGGGTGGAACGTGGGTGGATCAGGCCTAGGAGGGGACGGGATCAACAAAGCAGGCCTCAGCTGTATCCTAACCCCCATCCTGGCCCTGTTGGCTTTAAAGGAGGATGCTTGGACTTGCATGTGCTGTTTAGCGGGTGCAGATCTGAGTAGCCCCATAGGTCAGGCTGGGGCATTACTTGGCATAAGGGGAAAAATATCCCCTTACCTCCTTATATCCCCAGAACCTCCAACCTGCTCCTGAACTGTACTGGATACAGTGGAGGCCACCCGCCCCGGCTGTGACAGCACAATTTAGGATTGGGCTGGATACAGCGGAGTTACTCTCTATGTAGTTCCTTGTTCACTGGTGAAATCAAAGGGGTGTTGGCATTTCTGGGATTTATATAACCACTCCCAGAGAAGCTGCTAGAAGCTTGCCCCTAATACAAAGGTCCTGGAAGCACTTTCTTTTCCCCACAGACAGGGCTTCCTCAGCTAGGCTTTGCCTTATCTAAGGCATATGGTGAAAAGCCAGGGGGGGGGGGGTGGCAGCAAGGTGCAGGGCCTTTTCTGTTATGGCACCACATCTCTAGAATCAAATACTGAAACATATGAGGATAGAACACCCTCAGGTTTCCAGCGGAGATTAAAAACTTAATCTCTTATTTCTTAAAAATCTCTTAAAAACTGATTTTACTTGGCATCCGAGGAGGGAAAAGGAACCTCTAAGGGACTCTTTTTACAACTGCTGTTTTTATATTATTGTTTTATGTTGTTGTTATTTTTATATTTTAATCAGCTCCTGTATCATTTTTAAGTGTTTTCAATGGTTTTTATTTTTATTCTTATGCTGTATTGCAGGGGTGTCCAAACATTTTGGCAGGAGGACTGCATCATCTCTCTGACACTAAATTGGGGGCCAGGAAAAAAAAGAATTAATTTACATTTCAAATTTGAATAAATTTACATAAATGAATATATTAGAGATGGAACTTATATGAATGAATGAAGGTCTTGCAGTAGCTCAAGGCCTATAAAAGATCTTACACAAAGCAAGGCCGGCCTTTCCTTTGCTGCCGCTGCTGCATCACAAACATGAAACAACAAGCAGTGGAGGGAGACCTCGTCCCATAGCTCACGCAAGAGGTCGAACAGTTGGCTATCACGCTGAGAATAATTGCGTTGGGCCAGCGCGGGCTCCATCAAGTCTCCGGAGGGCGAGAGGCTCATTGGAGTCTGGGGGCTCCCTGAGGGCCAGACTGGAAGTCGTTGAGGGCCGCAAGTGGCCCCAGGGCCGGGGTTTGGGCACCCCTGCTGTATTGCCATGCTGTCTTGGTGATTTATTTCCCGTTAGCCCCTAGCTGTATAATGTCTTAAATTTTACAAATGGTGAGAATTAATTAAGTTCTGGAAGACAATTCCTCTTGTCCCTCCAAGAGGCCAGCTCTCCTGTCAGGATGGTGAGAATCTGAGCTGAAACCTGTCCAGAACATCTTCCTAACAACCTCCTGATGGCAGCCTTCATCTCCCTGTTCTTCAGGGCATACGTGATTGGGTTTAGCAGGGGAGTGATGGTTGTGTAGAAGATGGAAAGCACTTTATCAACTGTAAAGTGGGTGTATGGGCGCAGGTAAATAAATATACAGGGCCCAAAATACATGGTGACCACAATTAAGTGAGAAGTACATGTGGAAAGAGCCTTGGAGGTCCCCTCAGAGGCAGCCCTGGAATGGATTGCAGAAAGAATAAGTCCATAGGAGAGAAGTATAGTGATAAAACCCACCAGTGACATGATGCCACTGTTGGTCATCATCATGACTTGTAGGGGATAGATATCAGCACAAGCCAATTTGATGACCAAGGGTAGATCACAGAAGAAACTCTCCACCTGGTTGGGCCCACAAAAAGGGACATTAATGATGAAGGCCAACTGCACACTGGTATGGAGGAAACCACCAGTCCAGGAGGCCAGCACAAGAAACAGGCAATGGTGCCGACTCATAAGGGAAGCATAGTGTAAAGGCTTGCAGATGGCCACATACCGATCATAGGCTATAGCCATCAGCAAGAGCATCTCACTACCACCAAAGAGGTGGAGGAAGAAGATTTGTGCCATGCAGCCTTGGAAGGAAATGGCCTGGCGCTGGACAAGGAAATCAAAGAGAGCCCTGGGGGTGGCAAAAGAAGACATGCAGAGGTCCAAGCAAGCCAGATGACTCAGCAGAAAAAACATAGGTGAATTGAAAAGATGGTGGGCTTGGAAAATTGCCAAGAGGATGAGAAGGTTGCTGAAGATGGTGGCCACATAGAGGAAGAAGACCACAAATCCAAGGAGCTGGACTGCCCATGACTGGGAGAAGCCAAGGAGGACAAACTCAGTCACAACAGTCTTGTTTCCCCACGCCATTCAGTTCTTGCCTGTCAACAAGAAAAAGGGAAAGGGAGAGAAGAGATGGCAATGAGCTATTCCCACGGCGCTCCCAAGTTAATTCAACACAAAGACGTCATATTTATGTTATCTGCTACACTCTTGGCTGAGAACTAACAGTCAGTGCCTCCAGAGCTACAACACAACAACTACAAATAAACCATGTGACTCCACATAAAAAACATGGCAGACAACCGCATTCCAGGTTTCATCTGCACTAAGAAAAGCAATGATTCACCTTCTGAATGAACCATTCACTCTCCAAATTGTGGTTATCTATGTTTAAGGTTTTCTGCAAATATGAAGAGAATTGATTCAAGGGTATCAGCTAAAAGGTCCTGTTGTCATAAGGGAAAAAAGTTTCTAACCTTGTAGTGCAATGTTTCTCAAACTGTGGGTTGGGACCCACTAGGGGGGGCCACAAGCCAATTTCAGGTGCATCCCCATTCATTTCAATATTTTATTTTTAATCTATTAGATTTGATGCTGCATAGTATATGTGACTGCATTTGGAAAAATGTTATCTGTACCTTTAACAGGCTACTATGTATATGCTTTTAACAGCGATAGTAAAGAGGACTTACTCCTGGTTAATTGTGTGGGAAGGATTACAGCCTAGGATTGTTAAAAATTGTCCTGCATGATGATGTCACTTTGGGTCATGACATCACTTCCAGTGGGTCCTGACAGATTCTCATTTTAAAATGTGGGTCCCCGTGCTAAAAGTTTGAGAACCACTGTTGTAGAAATTTAAACCTGTCTGTGTTTTTTGATAGCTTGGTAAGTTGATGGTGATGAATAATATGTGCTTTCTTTATGGGAAATTTGATGGCTCTTTGCCTAAAGTCAAACTGGAATGTATCTATAATCACACTCACTGTGGAGAAGGAAATTGAAAAAAGGAAGGGAAAAAAGGAAGTTTCTGGAAGTTTGTTTTAGGAGCTGTTTGTCCCCTTGAAGCAGATTCAAGTAGCTGCACATGGTAGTTGGCAACCTTCAGTCTCGAAAGACTATGGTATCGCGCTCTGAAAGGTGGTTCTGGAACAGCATCTAGTGCGGCTGAAAAGGCCAATTCGGGAGTGACAATCCCTTCCACACTGGGAGCAAGTGCAGTCTGTCCCTGGTCTGTCTCCCTGGCTATGGGCCTTCCTTCTTTGCCTCTTAGCCTCAGTCTGTTGGCCAAGTGTCTCTTCAAACTGGGAAAGGCCATGTTGCACAGCCTGCCTCCAAGCGGGCCGCTCAGAGGCCAGGGTTTCCCACTTGTTGAGGTCCACTCCTAAGGCCTTCAGATCCCTCTTGCAGATGTCCTTGTATCGCAGCTGTGGTCTACCTGTAGGGCGCTTTCCTTGCACATGAAAGCTGCACATGGTAGCAGTGTCATAAGTAACACCCAGCAGACACAAACACATCATGATAGATTTTTAATGATGCACACTATCCACTTGGCCGTGGTGAAAAGCTTCAAGAACATGGCTGCAAGTCCCTCTGGTGAGAGCACTGGGGACATGTGATGTCTTTGTAATATTTACTTTAGTTAGAAATTTACAAGCACAGCTGATCCAGGTTGGATTGTGATGGTGTGGAGACTAGCCACACAGTGGGGGATGATCCACACGCCAAGTTAGTAGACACAGTATGGTTCACTCCCTGTATGGAGCATGTGCCATGTGGCACAGTTTCAAGCATCTCCAGCTGCACTGTGAGAAACAGCAGTGGGGATCTGGGTGGGCAGAGGGCACCACCACCATTCTGAACCAGTGTCAACTCCAGGACCTGCTTTTGCTTTAAGCTAGGTTCTTTTTTCACACCCTGTACTTAGCAAAACGGGTCTGAACTCCCTTCCAGATACACTCTTTTAAGGAGACAGCAGTGACATAGACAGCAATCCTATCCACACTTACCTGGGAGTAAGCCTAATGTACTATAATGGGACTTAATTCTGAGTAGACACATATAGGCTTGGGCTCTCATTCTGCTTCAGGTTCCCAAAGAAAGTAATTTTATTTCAGTGAAGCATCACCTCCTGCCAGCTCATGGCTCTTTTTCTTCTCTGTCTGGTTCTCGTTAGCCCTGATCCTTCCACTCCTCAGTCACATTTCGAGATGTGAACAATCATCAAGAATTCCCATCACGGAACCTCCAACCCACATCTACTTTGGGTCTCATCAACCAGTGACCAAGAGCCCAATCCTATTAGCCAGAGTGGTGTAGTGGTTTGGGAGGTGGACTTAGACCTGGAAGATCCAGGTTCAAACCCCCCCCCCCCCTCAGCCACAAAGCTTCCTGGGTGACCTTGGGCTAGTCAGTTTCTCTCAGCCTCACCTACCTCACAGGGTTGTTCTGAGGACAAAAGGAGGGGAACAGCTGTGTACACCACCCTGAGCTCTTTGGAGAAAGGGCAGTGAAAAATAAATATTATCCCCCCCCCCCGGGTGAGCAGCGTCAAAAATGTTACTGCTGCATCCTATGGAGAGGGGTAGAACATTCATTCCCTTACCCATGGGTAAGAGTCCGCAGCATGCATGGCGGGGATTCTGCTTGGACCTGCAGCAGCAAAATTGCTGGCACAACTCTGCGTTGACCTAAGTTGGTGGATCAGGTCTGGGAAGGGGGTTAGGATTCTCATCCCATTCTCTGGCCTGACACACTCTCCGCCACCTCCATCATTGCCAAGTTCCAACCTCCTTCACCCCTGTTCCATCCTCCCTGCCCCACCTTCCCCCACTCTATCCCGCCTTCCCCACTGCCTTACCTTTGTTGGTGGCCTCCTCCGATGTGTGCGGGAAGGCTCCGGCCTTCCCCCCGGGAAGTACAACTCTGCGTACTGCCAAACTAGTTCCTATCAGAAGATAGAATGCTAGGCTGGATGGTCACAGCCTGATTCAGTATGGCAAGTTCATGTTCTTATGTTATTCCTTCGCAGAAAGAACATGAACCTCTCCTATACTAGAACTATATACAGTGTATATAAGCTTATATGGTATGCTTATATACTATACTATGTATATAAGAGGTCTGTACTGACTGCTCTTCAGTCTTTTGATTTGTCACCTTCCTGCGCTCTCTAACAGAAGCACCTGGAGTTTCATCTGAAGTTCAACTCAGCATTAGAACGAAGCCATTCGGTCAAGTGGCTTCATCTGCCTAAAACTGGCATGGGGCTAATATACCTACTCAGAGGGCAGGTTGAACAGAGGCAGCAGATCAAGAGAGAAAAAAGTGTGTATCTCTGTGTGTGTGGGAATCGAGTGCTCATTCTCTTAGGAGGTGCTGTTTCTGCTCTTAGGGAGTTTGTGGTGGGGGGGGCGCTGTCACCAGGGCAAATGTTACACAGTGACTCTCAAGGGTTACAGAAGCTGCAAAATCTCAAAACAAGAGAGGGAAAGATGCAGAGAGAAAAAAAATAAGACAGGGATAAACTAGCACAAGGAGGAATAAAAAGGGGTGGCAGCAAAAGGTGACAAGAATGCTAAAATGCAAGGGGCAAATTGAACCAAAACTGATGCAACTTATCTGGGTTCCTTCCGTCTCCTACGTCCTCATGCTCTTTCAGGTTCCTGGTCCAACACCCACAGTGGCTGCAACTTGAGCCCTCATGGGGCATTAGATGGTCCTGATGTCTGACCTGGGCACGTGTGCAAAGTGAAGTATGTGACCCTGTTTTTAATCACCTGTGAGCATTAACCAGGTTTCACTTGTGGGACTGGAAGGGCCGTCACCTGAGTTCCTGGATTTCCCACTCCTGACAATTAGGTGGGCTTCACAGTCCAGTGGACTTGATCCAAGCAAGGTCTATTGCTTACTGGTCCATTGGGAAAAGCAGAAGTTGCTCAAACCATGAATAACACCACAAGACGGCAAACATGCAGGGGCATAACTAGGGCGGAGCCTGAGGGGCACTTGCCCAAGGTGCTATGCCAAGAGGGGGCACATGACTGCCCTTTAGGCTTTGCCCTAGTTACAGAGGAGGCGCTGGTGACTTCACACACCCCATTCCTTCTCTTGTGGAGGCTCCTCTTGAAGGGGAGAACCCAGACGTGACATCATGTGATATCATCACGACGCTGTCTTGTGGAAATCACCATAGTAAGTAATGACCCCTGAGAGTCATGGCAAAGACACCTGACTTCCATCGTTCTCAAGAGACCTCATTAAAAAGCAAGCAACGAGTGCCACAGACAGTACAGTCCACCTCCGGGGCAGGAAGGTAGACAAGAGGCAGCAGCCTTTGGTCTGGACCCAAATCTGAACAAAACTTATCCTCAGAACACACCACATAAGTGCTATCTAAGGATGCTTCTGGAAAAGCAGTTTGAGAGGATTACGCATCCAGAAGATTCAACATAATAATAATAATAATACAGGTATTTATATACCGCCTTTCTTGGTCTTTATTCAAGACGGTTTACATAGGCAGGCTTATTTAAATCCCCGTAGGGATTTTTACAAATGAAAGAAGGTTCTTTCTTTCAAGAACCACAACTTTCAGGTGTTTCTATCTGATCTGGTTTCACATTCTGGCCTCCATCCTCCCACGCTCAGAGCAGATGGAATAGCTCCGCATCAGCTTGTCAGCTGCTTCAAGGTCACACGGTGCCGGTGGCCTTGAACTAGTGACCTTGTGGATGTTATCTTCAGGCAAATGGAGGCTCTACCCTCTAGACCAGACCTCCTGCCCATGTCCTTCAACATGTCGTCTGACAACATGTCAGATCTTCAACATGTCGCCTGACAACTGCAAGCCACACGGAGACTGTGAGGCTGCCCAAGCAGGCCACTACTACAGTTGAATAGAACAGTTCCAAAGCAGAAGCAAAGGGAGATGGTTTATATCTTGTTTTGCATCTCTTACTATTATCCTAAATAAAAATTTTATTTTTTCTTTGTTAGCATCCCGATGTGGGCAGACATCTAAACAAAACAGCATCGCTTCCGGGTCAAATGGCAGTGGGGGGGGGACGGTCATGGCATGGTCATTTGCATGGCCCCAATGGGGTCCTCAATATCTATTTGCAAGAGATTTCAGAGTATTGCACCCAGCCTTCCCATGGAGCAGAAGTTGGAGTCCAAAAGTAAGGCATCACTTTTGTACCTACCCTGGCACCTGTAAGCCATATCCCAGGTGTTTCAAAACATGGAGGACAGGCTTCGTGACCCACTCAGCCAAATGCAGCCCATCAGTGTCTTGGGACTATCATGTCTTCCCAGATGTGAGCTTTTCTGCTTCCTTCACAGTTTTTGCAGTGAAAGGCAGGTGAATTTCCTGCTTCTGAAAACTGGGGGCGGGGGGGGGGGGTTCACAGTCCAATGAGCTAGCTACTGCCTTTGAATGATTTGAATGGGATATTGGGGAGGAAGGAAGGATAGGATTGCAGGTGCAAGATCAAAACTGCAGAGGTGCTAAAGCTTTCCCCCATGCCATTTCTCCATTGAAATCCGCCGCCTCAAACTGTTAGGATTGGTGATTGAACATTTCTGGTCCTAAGCACAACTCTCAATAACACCATTTCAGGACATGTAGTTTGACTTTGAGTGCTTCCTGTTGGTCAAGAATGTATTAACACAACAACAACAACAATTACATTTAAAGAGCAGAAATAAAATGATCCCATTGTGAAAACATAAATTTTATTTTCGATTTACTGAAAAAATAGCTTCATATTTACAACATCTACTTCTCAGAGCACAACCAAGTCACAATGTGAGAATTCATCTGCCCTGATCCTTTTCCACATGCAGACAACACAATCCAGACACACAACTTCAAATAAGTCCCTAATGAAAACAGCCAGGAGCACACCAATTGCTTGGCCTACTGTGTCAATTTGCACACGATTTTACACATGGTTCCTGAGTGCATGATCGAGCCGTGCCTTTAGACTCGGGCAAACATTTTGGCAGGAGGGCCACATCATCTCTCTGATGCTGTGTTGGGGGTTGGGGAAAAAAAAGAAATAATTTAAATTCAAATTTGAATAAATTTACATAAATGAATACATTAGAGACAGAACTTTTATGAATGGATGAATTTTACTGAGCTTATTTATAATACACATGAGAACTATAATACATAGTTTTACATAGAAGTATAATACATAGAACTTTTATGAATGAATGTATTTTACTGAGCTTATTTATAATACACATGAGAACTATAATACATAATAATACAGGCATGTAGAACCACAGGAGAACATACCTCTTGCACAGTGAAAACATACAGACCAAGCCAGCGACACAACTCTGACATAAGTTGTTCAGAGGCAATTGGGGGGGGGGGAGATTTAAAATAATGCCCAGGAAACAGCAGGAAACACATGGAGACTATTAAAGGCCTTGCTCTAACTTGGCAGTCATGTATGATGGTCACGACTGGCAGTTGCAGGCCAGCGCAGTCTCCAACAGTCTCCTTAAAAATATTTTCCTTAAAAAAAAAATAGAATATATTAGTAATTACATCTGTATCTTGTCCTGTGTCCGGTGAGCTCAGGGTACTGTACATTGCCATAGCTTACTTCATTTTATTTTTACAACAGCCCTGTGGAGTAGGCTTGGCGATGAGAGAAGAACTGATCCAAGGTTAACCAGGAAACTACATTCAATTCAAAATCAGCAGGCAAACTTCATGGCAGAACTTGTGGGATTTGAACCCTTTGCTCATCACAAAACCATATAGAAAAAGGTGGAATTCTGGAATAATTTCTGTACTAGATTAAAAAAAACAAAAACAAAAACAAAAACCAAGAACAAGATTGAAAGGCAATATTTAATATTTTTGCCACTATTTCAGTTAAGCAGCAAGAACAGTTAAGCAGTAGTTCTGCAATGCTCGCAGCTAATCTAGACAATCCCTGAAAAGCATAGCTTCCAATTCGCACATTTGACCTTCCCTCACATGCCCTGGTAACAATGAAAAAACCAAACATGTGGCACAGTTGTGTTTAGCATTTCCCAGCCCCATGTTACATCCTTAGCTGCTGTGTATTGGGTGATATGGGGAAATGCTAGGACAGAGAGTCTGGTCCAACAAGTAGCTGACGGAACATACCAAGATCCAGGTCTACAGAGCTTGCGTCCTGAGTACATTTCTGTACTGCAGCGAGTCATGAACATAAGAACATAAGAGCAGCCCCACTGGATCAGGCCATAGGCCCATCTAGTCCAGCTTCCTGTATCTCACAGTGGCCCACCAAATGCCCCAGGGAGCACACCAGATAACAAGAGACCTCAACCTGGTGCCCTCCCTTGCATCTGGCATTCTGACATAACCCATTTCTAAAATCAGGAGGTTGTGCATACACATCATGACTTGTACCCCGTAATGGATTTTTCCTCCAGAAACTTGTCCAATCCCCTTTTATAGCCTAGGCTAGACGCCAGCACCACATCCTGCGGCAAGGAGTTCCACAGACCGACCACACGCTGAGTAAAGAAATATTTTCTTTTGTCTGTCCTAACCCACCCAACACTCAATTTTAGTGGATGTCCCCTGGTTCTGGTATTATGTGAGAGTGTAAAAAGAGTCATGGACTCTTTGCTCACAACAGGAGAGGAAACTGAACGCTTTCCACATGCGCTGCCTCTGACGCATCCTCGGCATCACCTGGCAGGACAAAGTTCCAAACAACACAGTCCTGGAACGAGCTGGAATCTCTAGCATGTATGCACTGCTGAAACAGAGGCGCCTGTGTTGGCTCAGTCATGTTGTGAGAATGGATGATGGCCGGAAGGATCCCAAAGGATCTCCTCTATGGAGAACTCGTGCAAGGAAAGTGCCCTACAGGTAGACCACAGCTGCGATACAAGGACATCTGCAAGAGGGATCTGAAGGCCTTAGGAGTGGACCTCAACAGGTGGGAAACCCTGGCATCTGAGCGGCCCACTTGGAGGCACGCTGTACAGCATGGCCTCTTCCAGTTTGAAGAGACACTTGGCCAACAGGCAAAGAAGGAAGGCTCATAGCCAGGGAGACAGACCAGGGACAGACTGCACTTGCTTCCAGCGTGGAAGGGATTGTCACTCCCGAATCAACCTTTTCAGCCACATTAGACGCTGTTCCAGAACCACCATTCAGAGCACGATACCATAGTCTTTCGAGACTGAAGGTTGCCGACTACTAGGACATCCCGTCATGCATCTGCTTCAACTAGATGCAATCAGGAGATGCACAAGAAAAATGGATGGTGCAACATCGGTCATGGCATTCAGGTTAGTCCTTATATGAATATAACAAAATATCAACTCTTGCTCTGAAGTTAATACTATGGGGTTTTTCCTCCCTAGATTACACCTGACCATTCCCAACATAATGATGGGTAGATTAGATTGGAAGAAGATACACTTCAGTTATCCTTGTTTATCACAAATACTAATTAGTATTAGATAGAAACAAAAGGAGTACACCCTATATTTCCATTGTTGTGTAGTGGGTGTCTTTTCAAGCCTTATGGTCTGATTATTTTAACAGTTACTTCAAAGATGCTACGGCTCTGTTACATGGTTAGTCCAACATACCATAGCACCATGTGGAAGGCTGTTCTATTTACAAATTAATTTGTAAAGTGCATGGGGTAGAAGAAACATCCAAATTCTATTTAGCTATAACACTCCATATATCTTACATACTTTCTACACAGTTACAATACAGATGCTCATATGAAACGACATCATTAATTCAAGAAAGTGAAATTAATGTACAAAATAAAACAATAAACATTTGCTAGACTGTTTTCTTCCATTTGGGCCCTGAAATTTTATATTTCTTCAGCAATCTTTTCCCATAGCAACTTTGATCTTCTTATTCCTCAAGCTGTAGATCATGGGGTTCATAAAGGGAAAGACCACAGTGTGAAGGCAGATCACTTTGTCAAAGGGGAAATCCTGGAAAGGACAACAGTAGATATACTGTAGTAGATAACTATTGAAAGGTGGAGGAGATGTTGACAAAGTAGCTTTGAGATCCTGTAAATCTGCAGTTAATGTAGAGATACCAGGCAGATGCTACTGTTCCAAAACTAATTCTCCCCAGTCAGAGAGTGGAATTCAAAGAATTAAAAGACACATCCACCTTGCCCCATGGTCCAGCTTCCTGTATCTCACAGTGGCCCACCAAATGCCTGATCACATCTGGTGATGCAAACATCTTATGTGATGCCATCTGGTGTAGCATTCCCTCCCCCCCCCCATGTTACTTCATGGGCTACTGCATGGCGGTGAATGGAAAAATGCTGAGCACAGTGACATTCCGCCATATGTCTGCTCCAATGAGATGTTACCAAGAGACATGAGTGATGGATGTGGATCAACCTCAGCATCAGTCACAGCTTTCAAGCAAGCTCTGGTTGAACATGAAATACTCTGTAAAAGGAGGTTTCTCCACAGATTATGCCTGCTCAATCCTAACAACAACAACAACAACAACAACAACATCAAAACCTTTATTTGGCATAAACACTCAATCCTAACATTGCTTTTCAAAATGACTCATAGAACAGATTGAATATTACACCGAACTCTTGTATGATTTTATTTATTATGAATACTCTTCATTATTATCATTATGAGAGAGCATATCCCACATTTTATGTTTAAGGAATGCAACATATATACACTTCAAGTCTTTTTCAATGCTGGGATTTGGTAATCTTGGCAAGTAATTACAGTTACTGAGTAAATCATATGGCATTATTACTGTAACACAAGGACTGTGTGATGAGTGGGGAGGGAGGAGAGGCTTCAAAAAATGCCGCCACTGCGTGAGGCACACAAGCACACACAACCCATGCACTTTTGCACGTGTGCTGTGAGCGCTTGCTCACCTCAAATTGCAATGACACTTTTCGAAGGACTCCAGTGGGGGGGCCCTGCCACCCCACCCACTGCATGTCACTGCTGCAAATAGTCCAACACAGCCCAGAACTGTCTGGAGGCCTGTTGGGGGTCTATTGTTTGAATTAATTTGTAACAAGCACTTCATGGTGGAGATGATTCAACCACACATTTCATACCTCTAACAGAGTTTCTGCAGAGTTACCAGACACTCACTAGTGTGTGACTCTCCACTACAAGAATCTTAAACATAAGAACAACATTTTTGAAAAAGCAAAGCCTTCCTTTCCTAGTATGTTCTGGTTTTCTGTGACTCGTCCCTTCAAATTCTATATTTTTTTCAGGTATTTCCACATAGCAGCTTTGATCTCTTTGTTCCTCAGTGTGTATATTATGGGGTTCATCAAAGGGAAGACCACAGTGTGGAAGAAGGCCACAGTCTTGTCAAATGGAAAGTTCTGGAATGGGCGGCAGTAGATGTAGATGGCAGGACCAAACATGATGAATACAATGATGATGTGGGAAATGCATGTGGAAGAGGCTTTGCTCTTCACAAGTCTGGAACCTGTCCTCAGTTTGACCAGCAGGGCCCCATAGGAGATGAGGAGGAAGATGAAGCATATGACGTTGACCAGGCCGCTGCTGACAAACATAATGAACTCTGTCGTGTAGGTATTGGTGCAAGCTAGCCTGACGAAATGGGTGACATCACAGAAGAAATTGTCCAACTCATTGGGGCCACAGAAGGGAAGCGGAAGGATGAAAAAGACCTGGATAATGGAATGCATGAAGCCTCCGGCCCATGAACTTCCCACCATCGTCCAGCAAACCATCCTGGTCATTAGAGTGGCATAACGCAGTGGGTGGCAGATGGCCACATAGCGATCCAGAGCCATGGCAATTAGAAGGAATGTCTCAGCCCCACCCAGGAAATGAATAAAAAAGATCTGAGCTATGCAGGCCTGGTAGGAGATGGTTCTGTGGCCAGAGAAGAGATTTGCCATCATCTTGGGAGGGGTGACGCAGCTGTAGCAGATGTCCAGCAAGGCTAGACTGGCCAAGAAGAAAAACATGGGGGATCCCAGGCGGGGGTCATTCCAAATTGTCACAATGATCAGGATGTTCCCAGGTAGGATGATGATATAGAAGAGTAGGAGGAGGGCACAAAGGAACAGCTGTAGCTCCCATCTCTGAGATAACCCCTGGAGAATGAACTCCGTCACCACTGTGTGATTTCCATGCTCCATCCTTACAGTGCATAGTCCTGCAATCGAACATGTGATTCAGCTACAGCATTGTCAGCGTTATACACCTTGAGATACATGGAATCAGTGGGTGGGCTAGCTAGGAGAATTATGTCTGGGCATTCCGCTTACGTAATGATGTCTAATCACTAGGAGCCAACTTCAGCTCCATGTGAAAGGCAATGTTATGAATTCAGAGCACTCCTCAGAGAACTGGGATTGGCAGTGTCTTCATAGGCATCTAACTTGTGGGAAATCTTGAAATTCCTCCAAACAATATCCAACAACTTGGGTGCCCCCCCCCCCCACACACACATGTGAGAGAGGGGGGCGTCACAAGGTGGTACATTCTGGAAGATTTATTCTGCAGCTGGTGCTTCTGAAGACATAACCTTCTAGCAAACACATTTCAAGAAATCATTTCCTTGTAAGAAAAGGACTTCAGAATTCTTTGCTCCTGAGAAAAATTGTGTGTATAAATTACCAGCTTGAGACTCACCTTTCACTCTGTATTTTTTTTGTCTTCTGAGGCTACCTTTTCTTCTTTCACTTAACTTCCTGCCCATCAATGGCCCATCCTACGCTCTAAATCACTGCTACTCAATGTACCATCAGTACGTGCTAAAGACAGGAAGTGGTCTCTGCATAGCCGGGTGTTCCTGTCTGTCTCTTCATCCCTCTTATGCTTGGCAGGAGGGCCAGACCACAACCCATGCAGAGCATGTGGGCTGAGTGCTTGAGTGCCTCACACAGCAGTGGCGCTTTTCAAAGGACTCCGGTGGGGATGCTCTGCCTCACCTGCCTCCCCACCCACCGCACGTCCCTGCTATATCCACAGTGTAGATTCATAGCCATAATGCCCAGAAATATGCAGTTTATGAAATGTGCATTTTAAAAACAGAACTGCCACAGGTCCTTCAAATAGTGCATCATACCCTAAATTCCATGCTTGTGTTTTGAGATCAAAGAATGGAGAGAGAGAGAGGGGGGGGGGAGCAACCCCTTACCTCTTACTCCCTCCAAAGAGAAGGCCTTCCTCAAGCAGCACAAGAGCCCTTGATCCTCACAGCTTTCTTGCTTCTGGCCCTGGGAGAGCCAGAGGTGAGGAGATGCAGGCTGAGCCCTGGTGTGCCACTTGTCCCCAAGGGCCTTATTAAACAGTTGAGCCTATAAACGAATGCTTTTTTCAGTTCTTTTTCAAGGATAGTAGACTAGTGGCTGAAACTCTGGCTCCCTTTTGGAATATTTGTATTGATGAGATCTGATGGCTGTTGTTTTCAGGCAAACAGCATAAACAAAAATGTTATTACAGAGATAATTTAATGCTGAATACAATGCAACAAACTGGATTAAATTATCTGTATTCTGTTATTCTGTCAAAGGTTGTAACCAAAGAACCAGGGGGGGGGGAAACCTGCGGTATGTACAGTGGATGTCCTTAACTCAAAGCTGGCCTTCTGCCCTGCAGTGGGTCTCCTTGGACCTGCAGCAGCTCTTCAGCTGCTATATTTCCGAGGAGAGAAAGGCGGTGGGGAAGCTGCTGCTGGAGGATCCAGCAGATGCCATCACCACCAGATCCACCCCCTCTTACGACCACCCTGCCTCGTTCCTCACCCTCCCCACCCAGCTTTGCCCCTCCTGCCCTCCCCCATTTCCTCCTATCCACCCTGCTGTCTTAGAGCCCAAGTAGAAGTGTACCGCCGGCGCTGGGTGTCATAAACATGCTGTAAAGCACATTTAAGGCACCCTCCGTGTAGAGACCACTGGTGCTAGCCCAGCAGCAGTTGGCGCTGAGCCCATCACTGGACAGACACCGCCTGGAACAAGGGAAGAGCTTCAGGCAGTGGTAAGGTTTGTTGGGGCAGGGGGAGGAGTTCCAGGGCAGGGAGAGGGCGGGGAGAGGGCACTGCAGGAGGAGGAACCAGGATGGGAGGGGGGTGGGACCTACAGAGCCCTGCTTTGCCAGCCCTTTGCTTTGCTCTGGCAGGTGGCCAGCAGTTCGGCACCACGTGCTAGTAATCTCCAGTCATCCTACTGGTGTTGCACCAATGCACCACTCTTGTGCTGCTGGAGGGTGCTTTATGGCTGCTTTCCAACAGCCAGTAATGGTGGACCACCAGTTCCACCAGTGGGGCAGCCCAACAGGATTGGGCTGTTTAATTTACTATTGCACACTGTTGCAAGGTGTTGCAAGTTTCAAAAGCAAGACTCAGTAGTCAAGGGTGATCATCTGCAAACTTTTATTTCGTTGCTAGCAACGGGCATCTCATGGGACTCCTGTCCAAAGCATTGAGAGCGAGTATCAATCTTAACCAGACCCTTTACAATATTTTGGGTCCTTTGTTTGTAGATTTGAACTTCCCATTGGCTGAAGTTTGACATCATAGATGGGGTTAACTCTTAATAGGCTGTAGATAGCCTTAGAGACATTTGATAGGTGAGCTTCAAGTTACAGGGTTCCAAATAAGGTAAAATTATACAATTAAACATATTGAATACAAAGTTTTCAAGAACCAGTAGAGTGAGCTATTTCTTGGCATACATCTTCCCTTCCTGATTAGGATGGCCTTGCTTGAGCCACCTGTCTTATCTCTCCTGCGTTCCTTGTCCTGTTCTCAGCAAAACATTGTGGGGCTCTCTGCCAACCTCTGTTAAGCAAGGTCCTTTAAACTTCTCTTTAACAGTTTTACTCTATGTACTTTGAGTACATTTAAGGCAGCCAGCTTCTTGTGATTTTTCATATATTCTAACATAAAACAAGCTAAACTTTCACTGCATATAGGATTCTCCCATTTACCTTCAAACAAATTACTCATATATTCTGCTTTCTCCCCCCCTCTCTCTGCACCTTCCTAATCAAACCTACACCAACCTCCTTTGACATTCATTTCATTTCAGTTACAATTCAAACAAAGGCTTCCTCAAGAATGTTCTTGCTTATGTAATTAAATGTATTCTTTTTCTAAACTCGTCTCTGCAGATGTCTGTGTCCAGCCAGCTGAACCCTATTTCAGCCTGCCAACTGATAATACTAAGACTTTTCTTACTACAATGTTGCATTTATGTGTGTTTTCCCAGCTTGGCTGGCCGTATACTTCTGCCAAGAAGCAGTTTTATCTATCTTTGAGATGCAACTCCCTTTTCCAAATTCCAAAGTCTGTGAAACTAGCAAAATAGCTTTCTAAGCAGCTTTTCTGTGAAACTAACTATGATTTTTAGATGGAAATGGCTTTCGCTATTCTATATGGCTTTATGCTTTAGCCAGACCTTTAATAAAATCAGGCAGTTAAAACTTACTTTTAATGGCTACCATATCTCCATATATGTTGGTTACACTTTAAGGACAAAGACTATTTTAAAGCTTGGAAGAATAACTGTCAGGCAAGCATGGTGATATCCTTGGCACTTCTGTGAGACTTCTGTGAAAATAGCAACCATCTTCTAAAGTAAGTCTTCTAATGTTCTAATGTAAGGCTTCTAGCTACACTGTCCTTTGCTCTAAAAAGCATGAAAGAATAAAACTGTAGACTGTCTTTGCTAAGATGGGTATTCTTCTGCCAAATAACACCCATCTGTTCATTGTTATCTGTTTTAGTTTGCTATTCAAACAGAGAGCCTTCAAAGGCAGAAGTTTCCCTGGTATTTTCTATTTCTTCCTCTTATCTTCTCGCCTCCCCCTTACTTTCAAACGGAATAGCCCTGTCTAAAATAAGTGTTGTTCTTCTAAAATTTATCTCTTGCCAGTAGCAACCTTGACATTTAGCAGAGCTGCCAATTCAGCAGAGCAGCCAGTTTTCAATTTTTAAGCTTTCCCCTAAATGAAAATAGTGTGGCTTTTAAGCTTTTAAGCATTTGCCCTAATGGCATATTACCCTGGTCATTCTGTCACCTTCTATCACACACCACTTCAGAAACCTACTGGCTGAAATACTGGAATAAAAATGGAAGAAAAATGATGAGACAGAGCTTTGATCTGTTAACAGAAATGCAGAAAGTTAAGGCCAAGTTAAGATATATACTTGTTTGCATTTCATTTGGTGGGTGACAAATTCATTTATTTCATTTCCATCTCACCATTCAAGGACCCTCCAAAGAGAGAATAAGAACATAAGAACAGCCCCACTGGATCAGGCCATAGGCCCATCTAGTCCAGTTTCCTGTATCTCACAGCAGCCCACCAAATGCCCCAGGGAAAACACCAGATAACAAGAGACCTGCACCCTGGTGCCCTCCCTTGCATTGCCATTCTGACATAGCCCATTTCTAAAATCAGGAGGTTGCACACACACAACATGGCTTGTAACCCATAATGGATTTTTCCTCCAGAAACTTGTCCAATTCCCTTTTAAAGGCATCCAGGCCAGATGCTGTCACCACATCCTGCGGCAATGAGTTCCACAGACTGACCACACGCTGAGTGAAGAAATATTTTCTTTTGTCTGTCCTAACCCTTCCAACACTCAATTCTGGTGGATGTCCCCTGGTTCTGATGTGAGAATGTAAAGAGCATCTCTCTATTCACTTTATCCTTCCCTTGCATAATTTTGTATGTCTCAATCATGTCCCCCCTCAGGCACCTCTTTTCTAGGCTGAAGAGACCCAAGCGCTGTAGCCTCTCCTCATAAGGAAGGTGCCCTCATAAGGAAGACTAATCATCCTAGTTGCTCTCTTTTGTACCTTTTCCATTTCCACTATGTCCTTTTTGAGATGTGGTGACCAGAACTGGACACAATACTCCAGGTGTGGCCTTATCATTGATTTGTACAACGGCATTATAATATTAGCTGTTTTGTTCTCAATACCTTTTCTAATGATCCCAAGCATAGAATTGGCCTTCTTTACTGCTGCCACACATTGGGTCGACACTTTCATCGACCTGTCCACCACCACCCCAAGATATATCTCCTGATCTGTCACAGACAGCTCAGAACCCATTAGCCTATATTTGAAGTTATGATTTTTTGCCCCAATGTGCATGACTTTACACTTACTTACATTGAAACGCATCTGCCATTTTGCTGCCCATTCTGCCAGTTTGGAGAGATCCTTCTGGAGCTCCTCACAATCACATCTGGTCTTCACCACTCAGAAAAGTTTGGTGTCATCTGCAAACTTTGCCACCTCACTACTCACCCTTGTCTCCAGGTCATTTATGAAGAGGTTGAAAAGCACCGGTCCCAGGACAGATCCTTGGGGCACACCGCTTTTCACCTCTCTCCATTGTGGAAATTGCCCATTGACACCCACTCTCTGTTTCCTGGTCTTCAACCAGGTCTCAATCCATGAGAGGACCTGTCCTCTATTTCCCTGACTGTGGAGTTTTTTCAGTAGCCTTTGGTGAGGGACCATGTCGAAGGCCTTCTGAAAGTCCAGATATATAATGTCCATGAGTTCTCCCGCATCCACATGCCTGTTGACCTTTTCAAAGAATTCTAAAAGGTTTGTGAGGCAAGACTTACCCTCACAGAAGCCATGCTGATTCTCCCTCAGCAAGGCCTGTTCGTCTATGTGTTTTGAGACTCTATCTTTGATGAGGTATTCCACCATCTTACCCGGTATAGATGTTAGACAGACCAGCCTATAGTTTCCCGGGTCCCCATCTTCTCTTTTAACCTCTATCTGACTTAATTTCTTGGTCAGGAGGGGCTGTTCGGGCAACGGTATTTGCCCGAGGTCTTCTGCCGTAAAGAGAGATGCAAAGAACTCATTCAATTTCTCTGCCATCTCTGTCTCCTTTTATCTCCCCTTTCCCTCCCTCACCATCCAGAGGGCCAATCGCTTCTCTGTCAGGTTTCCTGCTTCTAACATATTTGAAGAAGCTTTTATTATTCCCCTTAATGTTCCTCATAGTCCCGCTTGGCCTCCCATATCACCTTCTTACATTTCTTTTGCCACAGTTTATGCTCCTTTTTATTCTCTTCATTAGGGCAAGACTTCCATTTACAGAAGGAAGCTTCCTTGCCCTTTAAAGCCTCCCTAACTTGGCTGGTTAGCCATGCGGGCACCTTCCTGGACTTAGTGGAGCCCTTCTTCCTTTGCGGTATGTACTTCCGCTGGAACTCTATTACTGTTGTTTTAAGCAGCCTCCATGCACTCTGGAGAGATTGGACTCTTTTTACCCTCCCTTTAAACCTCCTTCCAACCAGCCTCCTCATTTGAGGGAAGTCCGCCCGTCGGAAGTCAAGGGCTTTTGTGAGAGATCTGCATGGTGTTCTTCCCCCGACGTGCAAGTCGAAATGGATCGCAGCATGATCACTGTTCCCCAATGCCTCCGTAACATTGACATCTCTAACCAGGTCCTGAGTACTGCACAATATTAAAGCCAGAGTCACCTGTCCTCTTTTGGGCTCCATGACTAGCTGCTCTAAGGCACAGTTATTTAACATGTCAATGAATCCGGTCTCCTTTTCATGACCAGAACACAAATTGACCCAGTCTATATGAGGATAACTGAAGTTCCCCATTATTACAACCCTGTCCCTCCTTGCCACCTCCCTGATCTGTTTCCTCATTTGAAGGTCCCCTTCCAGTTTCTGGTCTGGAGGTGATAGTACGCCCCCAGTATTACGTCGCTCCTGAGGCCTGGTAATTTAACCCACGGAGATTCTATGGTGGAGTCGGACCTGCCTTCAATCTCTAATTTGCTGGATTCTATCCCTTCCTTAACATAAAAGGCCACCCCACCTCCAACGCGCCCCTCCCTGTCCCTCCTGTAGAATTTATAGCCCGGGATTGCGGTATCCCTGCAAGTCTTTCCCAATGCTGAAATTTGGTACCTTTGGCAAGTAATTACAGTTACTGAGTAAATACATAGTTAGTCTAATGTAGCAAAGAACAGTTTGGAGAACTGGGATCTGTTTGAATTAATATGTAACAACTGCTTAAGGGATATGTTTCAATCCTCTACTTAACCTTCCAAAAATTAATTGAGTCAAGTATTGCATCAGTGTGTCCTGGTTTTCTTTGACACGGAAACCCCAATTTCACTTCTTCATCCGTCTCCACATAGCAGCTTTGATCTCCTTGTTCCTCAGGGTGTAGATCATGGGGTTCATCAAGGGGAAGACCACAGTGTGGAACAAGGCCACCACCTTGTCAAAGGGGAAGTCCTGGAAAGGACGACAGTAGATATAGATAGCAGGACTGAACATGATGAAGACGATGATGATATGAGTGACACAAGTGGAGGAAGCCTTGCTCTTTCCTTCAATGGAGCCCTTCCTCACTTTGACCAGCAGGACACCATATGAAATGAGGAGGAGGATGAAGCAAGTGGTGGTGACCAGACCACTATTGACAAAAATGGCAAACTCTAATAGGTAAGTATTGGTGCAAGCAAGCTTGATGAGCTGAGTAACATCACAGAAGAAGTTGTCTAGTTCATTGGGGCCACAGAAAGGGAGTGGGATTAAGAGAATAATCTGGATCATGGAGTGCACGAAACCTATAGCCCATGAACATAGCACTAAGAACCAGCAAACTAGTCTGGTCACAAAAGTAGCATAACGCAGTGGGTGGCATATGGCCACGTATCGATCCACAGCCATGGCAACAAGGAGGCAGATCTCAGCCCCACCGAGAAAATGGATGAAAAAAATCTGAGCTATGCAGGCCTGGTAGGAGATGGTTTTAAGGCCAGAGAAGAGATTGGCCATCATTTTCGGAGGGGTGACGCAGCTGTAGCAAATATCCAGCAAAGCCAGGCTGGCCAAGAAGAAAAACATGGGGGATCCCAGACGAGGGTCATTCCAAATAGTCACAATGATGAGGATATTTCCAGGTAGGATGATGATGTAGAAGAGTAAGAGAAGGACAGCAAAGAACACCTGAAGTTCCCATCTCTGTGACAGTCCCTGGAGAATGAACTCTGTCACCACTGTATGATTCCCATGTTCCATCCTTTCAGAGCATAGACCTGCAGTGGAACAGTTGTGGGGATATGAAAAGGGAAAAAAGTATTTATTTTTTTCAGTACTCTTAATAGACCTTGTGATCAGTGCGCAATCTGATGGCAGGGTGGTCCAGAGAACCACAGCTGGGTGATCCAGCTAAGCTGCAGGATAAGAATACATCTGGACTAGGTGGTTTTCATGTAAACCAGGATTCAATTTCACCTGAATCTGAGAACAAGCATGCCATACTGTAGTGCAGGGGTCGGCAACCTTAAACATTCAAAGAGCCATTTGGATCCATTTTCCAGAGGAAAAAAAACCTCAGGAGCCACAAAACCCTTTTGACATCTAAAATGGAGATAACACTGCATATATAGTTTCCCCCCCCCTTTATGCTCTTATAGGTCCCATTTTTATAATGCAGCCCCCTCTTATAGCTTTTAGTTAGTTTTGTCATACATTCTTGTCCTGTGTTTTCAGATGCCTGGTCCTCTATGGTGTTTTGCCTGATTCCAAGGCCATTCTCTGCCTGGAGATTTATGCCCACTTTAAGCAAATTAGCTCCCCTTCTTTCCCCCAACAAATGACCCTGGTTCTGCCCTGCAGTCCTGCTAGACCCCACCTCCAGGGTAGTTCGCCTGTTCAACCTGCAGAGGTCCTCTCTCCTGCCAGCAGCCTCCCACCACTACAGCAGACCCTGGGTCCTCAGCAGGTCTTGGGCACAGCAGCCACACTTCAGTGTCTCCAGCAATCCCTTAGTCACAAAGTCAGTCAGAGTATCCAGGGCAGAGTCCAAAGCCAATAAGCCAAGTCACAGTCCAAAGTCAGATTCCAAAGTAAGTCAGAGTATCCAAGTCAATAAGCCCAGTCAGTCTCCTCTCCAACCTGCACTCCTTTTATAACCCACACCCCCCTTCCTGCCTCAGGGCCCTATTGCCTTCATGTGACTGCAGCTGTGCAGCACACTCTGCGGGATGCCCAGGCTTTACCCTTAAAGGGGCCACTGCTGACACCACATCTACCTCCTCACCAGATCTTCCAGGATTCCAATACCTATGGCGGTTATGACATCTGCTTATCTTACATGGATACTAAAGACCTCCCCCCACCTTCCAGAGGCACCCTGCTGGAAGGAAAAAAGGACACAGACTCCAGAGGTGGGGAAGAGAAGAAGCCAGAGCTGGGGGGGGAAGGTGGGGGGCAGCTCATCCGCTGTAATGGGGCTTACAACTGAGTAGACACGCGTAGGAGCAGGCTCCAAGACTGCCATCCCAGGCACCCTTTCCTGGGAGTAAGCTTCATCCACTGTAATGGGGCTTACAACTGAGTAGACATGCATAGGAGCAGGCTCCAAGGCTGCCATCCCAGGCACCCTTTTCTGGGAGTAAGCTTCATCCACTGTAATGGGGCTTACAACTGAGTAGACATGCATAGGAGCAGGCTCCAAGACTGCCATCCCAGGCACACTTTCCTGGGAGTAAGCTTCATCCGATGTAATGGGGCTTACTACTCAGTAGACACACAGGATGTCTCCTCTGCTGTGGAGGAAAAGCCTCTCCTTGCAGTAAGTGGGGACCTGCTCAGGGAAAGGTGGGCTGCAAGGGCTCGCAAGGGAGGAGGGTGTCCTGCTGGAGAGTTGGGGCAGGGAAAAACAGGGAGCTTAAGCCTGCAGAGCGGGCAAAATTGAAAAGGGAAACCAATGTGGGGCAGGTGGGGGTGAAGGGAGAGGAGGGCAGTGAGCTCAGGGGGAGGAGGGAAGCAGCCTGCCCTCCCAACACAGGTGCCTCCTGTCACCCCCTGAGAAGCCGCAGCAGACAGCTGAAAGAGCCGCATGCGGCTCCAGAGCCGCGGGTTGCCGACCCCTGCTGTAGTGTAACAGCAGTATAGTAATGTAGAGGCACTGGGCTCTGGAGCTTTTTGCAAGACATGGCAACATTAGGCGGGCACACCCACCCCCCTCCTTCCATCCGAGGCAAACCTTGGAATGGGCTTTGCTCATGAGAAGCTGAAAGCGAAAGGCCCAGTGCAAGTGAAACAGGGATGAGTTATAGTTCTAGAGATAAGGGTTAGTGTTCAGAAGTTAGAGCTTATTTGTTAGGAATGTGTTTTTGCTTGAGAAAGAGCATCTTATCTGTGACTGAGAGTAATCCAAGCCTTGTGCTATAGAATAAAATAAAAGGTTGAGGGACTGGCTCAGAGAAGCAGCTTTTCGCCTCTGACACTCAAACTTGACACCCTGGCTCCGTGTCTTTTTTATGTCAACTCATCATTGCTTCACCATACAATAGATATCTTTCAGTTTTATTAACAGCAACATGGTCCTTTTTAGTTTAAATTGACCTGTATTGTTCATTCATTCATTCCGCCTTTATTGGCATAAACAATCCATCAAGAAAACAAAATTAAAACATTCAGGGTAGCCACCAATCATTGATCAGGCAAACAAATACAGAGAAATTTACACCTCGACAGTGCCTTAAATAAATATTTTGCAACATTTGATGAGTGGCTCATTTCTCATTTCTCCCATCCAACAAGTACCGGACCAAGCCTTTATCTGAACTATGAAATTTTTCCAGGAATGGATACAGAAATCGATGGCGTAAATCAATATAGTGGGTACAATACAAAAGTACATGGGTCAAAAACTCTTTTGAGGTCCAGTCGCAAGAACATGACTGGGGACTCCCCAATGGTCTATTAAATCTTGCTCTTAGTACATTTGTAGGTAGGATATTAAACCTACCCTGCGTAAAGGCTCTACGAATCTGAGGTGAACACATGAACGGTAGATAGCTTGAACCCAAATCAGAGGGCTATGAAAGACCAATATATAGAGGCGAACAAGACTTACGGGCTGCAGCTTGCAAATCCTGTTTCTCTATATCAAATAGCCATACAATTTTTTTTTGTTTTAAAGTGGTTTATAGATATGTAAACTATTAATAGTAGATATGCCAATACCTGGAGATGTAAGATTGAAGAGAAAGAACAGAATAGGATCATGAAATATAAACATTTGCAAACTGAAGTCAAGGCTAAAATTGTATCAAGTGTTGTCAGCCCTCTAGGCACAAACTAAAAGACTCAGAAAAACACCTGAGGGTCATAGGTGTAAATGAAATCACTCACACCTGCTACAGAAAGCAGTCCTAGTTGGAACAGCACCCATTTTATGGAAATATCTGTGCATATCCCAGATTCTTGGCTAGGACCTGATATTCAACAGTCTAAATCCAGCCACCAACATCTAGTGGGCTATGCATAAGAATTACAGCAATGCCCTTGCCAGAGTGTTGGATTAGCTGCAGTTTCCACTTGAATCAACACACAGATTCACATCTTTGCCATGTGTGAAATGGCCCTCAGATGTTCAGATCAGCTGACAACTTTGGGAGACTTTTGCCATCCCCTGTAATAAAAGGACTTGGCTCACTTATGACCCAAAACACAAAGAGAGACAAGAGAGAGCCATAGGGAAGATTTCTTTGAGGTGTGGTCTAATTTGGTAATCATCTTACAAGAGACGACTGTACCTTCATATGACATGATCTTAGGAAGCACTTTTCTTGGTAAGCCAAAAACTTCAGAAATCATTGCTCTTGAGAGAGATTTTTTTAAAGACAACAACCCCCAAGTTGAGGTTTCAACTCTGACTGGGTCTTACTCACTTTTGGGTGCTATGCTTCCACCCCCCCCCCCACTTCACAGTGTTGATCATCTACCCAGAACTATGTTATGACTGCCAGCTGACCAGCTCTCTCTGAAATACAGTAATACTTGCCATCAGTGCTTTTTTTGTAAAAAAAGTAATAAAAAAAAAAGTGCAGGAACTCACAACTTGTTAATCCTTTTATTTATTTTTAAACCATTTTTTATTGGAGAAATAAAATATTTTTATGTGCTTCCCCCCTAAAGATGAACTTACTTCTGAGTAGACATGCATAGGATTGGGCTGTCAATCTCCACATCCCCTTCCCCCTAGCTACTTTTTCTACACATGGGGAAAAATACTGTACAGGTGCACTTATATTGTGTAGTATGTAGTGTGGCACTACTTCGAGGAGAGGAAGCAGTGAATGGATTCCGAAAAATGGCTTACATGAGTCCCATGTAGTAAAATTACTCTAAGCAACTGTGGAAGTAAGAACAAAAAAGGAATTCTTACAGGAGAGGGGTCCTTAGGTGCACATAGAAACAGCTACATTTGCAAACAAGCGATTAAATATGGTTTAATTCAGGTATCAGAATACTCTGTGTCTTTGGGAAGGTGCTTGGCATGCAATTGTATGTTCTCTGCTGCCCTGAGCAGCTGCTGTGCATTGCTGGAGAGGAGCTGCAAACGCTGGCTGGCGGAGGGCATGCTTGTGGGGGAAGGATGAGGAGGATCTCTGGCAAGGCTGGACAGCACGTTGTACACAGGTAGAATCCCTTTTCACCTGCCCTTAGCATGTGAAAATGGGTGCAGCTATATATCTCTGCTAGGATTAAGAGCCCAAGCCTAGGCATGTCTACTCTGAAGTAAGTCTCATTCTAGTCAATGGAGCTTACTCCCAGGAAAGTGCCTAGGATTGCAGCCTAAGAGCCCAATCCTATGCATGTCTACTCAGAAGTCCACTTTAGTGAATGGGGCTTACTGTGGATAGAATGGCAGCCTTAGAGTCCAATCCTGTGCCTGTCTACTCAGAAGTAAGTTCCATTATAGTGAATGGGGCTTACTGTGGATAGGATGGCAGCCTCGGGGCCCAATCCTGTGCCTGTCTCCTCAGAAGTCAGTCCCAGTAGTGGCAGTGGGGCTTCCTCCCAGGAAAGTGTGGAGAGGACTGCAGCCTCAGAGCCCCTCCTCTGCCTATCTACTCAGGCTGCAAGGCTATGACACTTTCCCGGGAGTAAGCCCCATTGAACACAATGGAACTTACTTCTGAGTAGACATGCATAGGCTTGGGCTCTCAGGCTGCAAGGCTATGCACCCTTTCCCAGGAGCAAGCCCCATTGAGCACAATGAGACTTACTTCTGAGTAGACATGCCTAGGCTCGTGCTGCAGATTGGCACGGGGGCTGCACCAGCCAGCTGTCTTCCCCTCCTCCTCCACCAAGCCAATACCTGGGTGTTCCATGGGTGCTGCAGCCCATCTCCCTGGCTGGCTGGCTGGCTGTCTGTCCTCCTCCTCAGCATCAGCGCGTGTCCCCTGCGCCCTCCACCGGCTTGAAATCTGCACAGGGAAGGAGAGCGCGGGGGGAGGGGAGGCGGGCTGGGTTCAGGCAAGAGCTTGGAGATGGAGGCAGGAGGGGGTCGTTGTGCTGTCAGGCAGGGGCCAGGCACCTGCCCACCCTGCACCCCCAGCACCCACCCAGTGAATGCCTCTGTTTTGCTTCCCCCTCCTGGAATGCCTCCGAAGGGGAGGGGCCCCTGCAAAAAGGTGCCGGAACTCCATCCCCCTGCATTCCATTAGAAAAAAAACCCTGCTTGCCATAATACCTGCACACAGGAACCTGCATGAAATGTGCATTTCAAAAAGAGAAATGCCACAGGTTCTAAAAATACTGCATCTGACACTAAATTCCATGCTTATACTCTATGACCAAAGAATCACAGAACAGATACATACAAACTCACATATGTTGTTCATGAAAAACTAGGAATTTTAAAAAAAAATCTATATTACTTGTAAAATTTGCTCTTCCCAAGGGGAAAAAAATACATTTTTTTCTTTGAATTTTTCACTCATAAAAATGTACATAATTGTCAAGTCATCATTTGCACTGTTAAAAACAGCAAATATAAAGATTTTTGTCAGTTGAGTGGAGAAGAAAGAAAGAAAGAAAGAAAGAAAGAAAGAAAGAAAGAAAGAAAGAAAGAAAGAAAGAAAGAAAGAAAGAAAGAAAGAAAGAAAGAAAGAAAGAAAGATCTATCTTGAGGGGTAGGAATAGAATGCTCATCCCCTTCATTCTTTTTTTTTGGGGGGGAGGCTTTCCTGGATTGACCTAAAGTCCTCAGGAATCAGCATCACTCTCCAGGTAATCTTGGAGATTTTAATAGGGTCTCCAGTAATTTTCAACTCTACAGTACACCAAGGTGAAAAAATAAATATATCCAGGCATCGCTTCTGAGTTGGAAGCCCTAATTGTGACTCACAAGAAAGGAAGAGGAACAAGGAGAAGAAATAAAATTAAAAAGGAGAGAGAGAAAATGAAGCAGCCCCTTACCTCTTGCTCCCTCCAAAGAGATGGCAGCCCTTCGGCAGCACAAGGGCTCTTGATCCTCATAGCTATCTTGCTTCTAGCCTTAGGAGAGCCAGAAGCTGGTGGGGAGAGGCATGCTGAGCTTCTTCCATCTGTCCCCTGGGGTCTTATTAAAAAGTATAGCAAAAACTATAGCTTTCCCCGTTCTGTTTCAAAGATACTATTGAGCAGCATGTGTGAGAGAATCCGATTTTGTGTTTCTTTCCCTAGCAGGGCCGGCCTTTGGAGCTGTTGGGCACAATTTCAAATATTGTTTGCAGGCTCCCCATTGCACAGCCCCTCTGCTCACAATGATGAGTGGCAGGCCCTGACTGATGGGACCTGGCATGAAGTGCATCTTCCCAGAAGTAGGCAGTGGTGACATGATAACATCAGCGTGTCACCAATAATTGCTTCCGGAGGGGGGGGGATTTCAGGCCAATAGGACACAAGGGTGGGCGTGAGGGTCCTCCAATGGTGGCGAAGCCCTGCTAGCCACACCAACCTTGTGACACCTTGGCATGCCAGAGAATGAAGAATGAGTTGCTGGCTGTGGCTGCAGGAGATCCATTTGTCCCCCTAGCGCGGGTCCCATCCAGGCATAGGGTCCCATTGGGCCCCATTGCCCAACCTCTCTACAGCTGGCTCTGTTTCATAATTATTTGTTTCAAAATTTGTTCTGGTTGCTGCCCAGATGCTAAATACAACCAGGTTGCCCATTTCTATCATGCCTTGGATAAAATGTATGGGAAACCTGGAAGGGCATGATATTTGTTGTGACACAGCAGTGGACAACGTCCAGATCTGTTCTTGTGCAGCTCATCATTTTGGCTGAGGGATTTAAAAGGTCATTTTGATTGTGGCCTTTTCACATTTTGGGCCCAATTCCCCAATCCCCGCCCTCCCCCAGGCGCCAAGCAAGCATGCTGTATTCTGCAGGGGGTGGGCAGAGCAGGAGACTTAGGAAGGGAAAGAGGTTTAAATCCCCTTCACCCTCTGTAAGCCTCCCACCCTGCAGTGGGTCTCCTCCCCGCAATGGGTCTCCAGCAACTGGTGTTAAGGAATGGTGTCACTCCAGGTGCCTGCTACAGTTAGACTTGACTCTGATATATGATCAAGCGGCTAAGAGTGCAGTCCCGCAGTTTGAGAAATGCTGCTATACAAGTTATAGAACTGTGCAGCGTGATCCTAACCTGCCCTGGAGTAGGCAGGGCAGCAGGCCTGCGCTGCGTCCAAGGCAGGATTGGGGCTGTTGTACCCTGCCCAGAAAGGCAGCACCTGTTGGTAGACAGGGGTGGGTCTGTCCAGTGCCGCTGAGACCAAATAAGCAAGACACTGAGAGGTGGAAGGCTATGAAGGTTCTTTATTGTTTCAACAAGACACGTCTGTGGCCTCTGGGAGACTCAGCTCAAATCCAGAAAAAGCACTCTTCAAAGGAGTGGGACACTTTTTATACAATTCTAGGAAAATGTAGACTTCTCATTGGCTGAAGTTTGACATCATAGATGGGGCTGACGTTTAATAGGCTATAAATAACTTTAGAGGCACCTGATAGGCTTGCTTCAGGTTACAGTTTCCATAAAAGGTAAAATTAAACAATTAAACATATTGAATTACAAAGTTTTCAAGAACCAGTAGAGTGTGCTGTAACATTATTTTATCCAGGACTGACCTGGCATTGACCATTTGGCAGAACTTCAGACCCATTTCTTGGCATACATCTCCCTCAGACTCTTCCTGATTAGGATAGCCTTGCTTGAGCTACCTGTCTTATCTCTTCTGTGTTCCTTTCTCTTGTTTTAATCCAAACATGTTTCTAAAGCATTACAATACAGGCTACAGAGATACAGGCTTAGTGAATGCTTTTGCCAAGACATCTGCCTCTGCCAAAGTTGTCTGTCCAAACTGGTATTTGCTTATCTGAGTTCATTCCAGACTCTGAGACTCAAGCATCTTTAGTCAAACTTAAGCCTTATTGCTTTTAATAGAATCAAGCAGTTAAAACTTATTTCTATTGACTACTATGTCTCCATATATGTTGGTTACACTTTAGGGCAAAGACTATTTTACTTATATGTGTCTCTTCCTTATTAACACAGTTTTTGAAACTCAAAGTCCCAGCTTCTGTGAGACTTCTGTGAAAGTTACAAACAGCTTCTAAAAAAATTCTTTCAGTGTTTTAATGTAAGGCTTCTAGCTAAGGTAATGACACTGTCTTTTGCCCTAAAAAGCATGAAAGAACAGGTAGACTGTCTTTGCTAAGATGGGTATTCTGCCAAATGATGCCCATCTGCTCGTTGTTATCTCTTTTAGTTGCAATTCAAACAAAGAGAGCTTTCAAAGGCAGAAGTTTTCCCTGGTACTTTCTACTTCTTCTCGCCTCCTCCTTACTTTCAAAAAAAAGGAATAGCCTTGTCTTTATCTAACTAAAATATGTGTTGCCTTCTAAAGTTTATCTCTCGCCAATGTCTGTGGTTAGCTAGCTAGATGCTTTGTTAGTTTGCCAAGAAGCATTGCCAACTGATAGCTGAGCAGTGAATTCTTTTAAGCTTAATGAGCAGAAAAGCTTTCCCCTAATTTCATGCTTTTCCTGTGTTTTTCTTGCCCCCCCCCCCATTTTGGTTCTTTGTTGCACTGTGTTGATGGTTGCTACAGGTTTGGCTGGGGGAGGGGGGTCTGAGACAGGTAAGCAGGCGTCAGGTCTGAAAGTGGTTCAGCTCGAGGCAAGGGGAATTGCTTCCCCTTACCCTGGTAAAGCCACAGCAGCCCCAATGGGGCTATTCCGATCTGCACCACTTTAAGAGGTAGCACAAATTGGAGCAGCTCAGGACTGTCCTGGGACGCCTGGGAATGGGGTTAGGATCCGGCATAACCACTGGATCATGGCCCGCATCCTGCTCCCCATCTGACTACCCCTGGGAACGCCTGCCCTCCTCCCGCCCCAAAACACCTCTCTCCCACCTCCTCCCTGCCGTCCCCACACCCTACCCCAGACCCCTGCATTGGCTGAGCTCACCCTCTCCCTGGGCCCACATTGGCACAGGGAGGCTAGTGCACATCTGTACACCAGCCTATCTGCCCATTGAGTGGCGCAAAAGTGCTTTATGGCACTTTTGTGACACTCCTGGGCAGGCACAAGGGACTAGCGGGGTCCCAAGGGCGCATTAGGATTGCACCCTTAGTCTCACAATATCCCTGTGAGGTAGGTTTGCCTCATTACCTACACATTTCCTGGTCACATCTGGTGATGCAAACATCTTATGTGATGCCATCTGGTGTAGCATTTCCTCCCCCCCCCCCCAATGTTACTTCATGGGCTACTGCATGGCAGTGAATGGAAAAATGCTGAGCACAGTGACATTCCGCCACATGCCTGCTCCAATGAGATGTTACCAAGAGACGTGAGTGATGGATGTGGATCAACCTCAGCATCAGTCACAGCTTTCAAGTAAGCTCTGGTTTAACATGAAATACTCTCTAAAAGGGGGTTTCTCCACAGATTATGCCTGCTCATTCCTAACACTGCTTTTCAAAATGACTCATAGAATAGATTGAAAATTATACACTGAACTCTTGTATGATTTTATTTATTATGAATACTCTTCATTATTATCATTATGAGAGAGCATATCCCACATTTTATGTTCAAGGAATGCAACATATATGCGCTTCAAGTCTTTGTCAATGCTGAGATTTGGTAATCTTGGCAAGTAATTACAGTTACTGAGTAAATCATAGGGCATTATTACTGTAACACAAGGACTGTGTGATGAGTGGGGAGGGAGGAGAGGCTTCAAAAAATGCCGCCACCGTGTGAGGCACGCAAGCACACACAACCCATGCACTTTTGCATGTGTGCTGTGAGCGCTTGCTCACCTCAAATTGCAATGACGCTTTTCGAAGGACTCCAGTGGGGGGGCCCTGCCACCCCACCCACTGCATGTCACTGCTGCAAATAGTCCAACACAGCCCAGAACTGTTTGGAGGCCTGTTGGGGGTCTATTGTTTGAATTAATTTGTAACAAGCACTTCATGGTGGAGATGATTCAACCACACATTTCATACCTCTAACAGAGTTTCTGCAGAGTTACCAGACACTCACTAGTGTGTGACTCTCCACTACAAGAATCTTGAACATAAGAACAACATTTTTGAAAAAGCAAAGCCTTTCTTTCCTAGTATGTTCTGGTTTTCTGTGACTCGTTCCTTCAAATTCTATATTTTTTTCAGGTATTTCCACATAGCAGCTTTGATCTCTTTGTTCCTCAGTGTGTATATTATGGGGTTCATCAAAGGGAAGACCACAGTGTGGAAGAAGGCCACAGTCTTGTCAAATGGAAAGTTCTGGAATGGGTGGCAGTAGATGTAGATGGCAGGACCAAACATGACAAACACAATGATGATGTGGGAAATGCATGTGGAAGAGGCTTTGCTCTTCCCAAGTCTGGAACCTGTCCTCACTTTGACCAGCAGGGCCCCATAGGAGATGAGGAGGAGGATGAAGCATATGACAATGACCAAACCGCTGCTGACAAACATAATGAACTCTGTCATGTAGGTATTGGTGCAAGCTAGCCTGACAAAATGAGTGACATCACAGAAGAAATTGTCCAACTCATTGGGGCCACAGAAGGGAAGTGGAAGGATGAAAAAGACCTGGATAATGGAATGCATGAAGCCTCCAGCCCATGAACTTCCCACCATTGTCCAGCAAGCCATCCTGGTCATTACAGTGGCATAACGCAGTGGGTGGCAGATGGCCACATAGCGATCCAGAGCCATGGCAATTAGAAGGAATGTCTCAGCCCCACCCAGGAAATGAATAAAAAAGATCTGAGCTATGCAGGCCTGGTAGGAGATGGTTCTGTGGCCAGAGAAGAGATTTGCCATCATCTTGGGAGGGGTGACGCAGCTGTAGCAGATGTCCAGCAAGGCTAGACTGGCCAGGAAGAAAAACATGGGGGATCCCAGGCGGGGGTCATTCCATATTGTCACAATGATCAGGATGTTCCCAGGTAGGATGATGATATAGAAGAGTAGGAGGAGAGCACAGAGGAACAGCTGCAGCTCCCATCTCTGTGATAACCCCTGGAGAATGAACTCCGTCACCACTGTGTGATTTCCTTGCTCCATCCTTACAGTGCATAGTCCTGCAATCGAACATGTGATTCAGCTACAGTATTGTCAGCGTTATACACCTTGAGATACATGGAATCAGTGGGTGGGCTAGCTAGGAGAATTATGTCTGGGCATTCCGCTTACGTAATGATGTCTAATCACTAGGAGCCAACTTCAGCTCCATGTGAAAGGCAATGTTATGAATTCAGAGCACTCCTCAGAGAACTGGGATTGGCAGTGTCTTCATAGGCATCTAACTTGTGGGAAATCTTGAAATTCCTCCAAACAATATCCAACAACTTGGGTGCCCCCCCCCCACACACACACACACATGTGAGAGAGGGGGGCGTCACAAGGTGGTACGTTCTGGAAGATTTATTCTGCAGCTGGTGCTTCTGAAGACATAACCTTCTAGCAAACACATTTCAAGAAATCATTTCCTTGTAAGAAAAGGACTTCAGAATTCTTTGCTCCTGAGAAAAATTGTGTGTATAAATTACCAGCTTGAGACTCACCTTTCACTCTGTATTTTTTTTGTCTTCTGAGGCTACCTTTTCTTCTTTCACTTAACTTCCTGCCCATCAATGGCCCATCCTACGCTCTAAATCACTGCTACTCAATGTACCATCAGTACGTGCTAAAGACAGGAAGTGGTCTCTGCATAGCCGGGTGTTCCTGTCTGTCTTATGTTTGGCAGGAGGGCCAGACCACAACCCATGCAGAGCATGTGGGCTGAGTGCTTGAGTGCCTCACACGGCAGTGGCGCTTTTCAAAGGACTCTGGTGGGGATGCTCTGCCTCACCTGCCTTCCCACCCACCACATGTCCCTGCTATATGCTTCATGCATGCACATGGCTGCTATTTGAATTAGAAAAACACCACCAAGGGCCCAAGTACATGCTTAGCATAGTGCATACTTGGCCATGTGATATCCAGTAAAGCAGGAGGCAGCTCTCCAGGTAAGCAGGGGAAGTAGAGAGACTGCAAAATCAGTCTGCAGTTACTTTGACTAGAGGAAAAGGGCAGCTGAAAGATGGCTTAACATTTTTAGGTGAAATTATCAGAAAGGGTACTAAGGTACAGGCTCCCCCTCATATCCATAGAGGATACATTCCTTCCCCCCCCCCCCCACGAATACTGGAAACCATGGGGGCTATAACTAAGCGGTCCCTGCTTCCTGTCAACATTCTCTGTTAATATTCTCTGAGTTGTCCTTCTACCGTTCTGGCTTCCTACCTGCTTGCCTTCCTAGAAGCATTTTGCTTCTTTTGAGCTCTGCCTGTAATCTCAGTAATAAAATTTGACCATCTCTGTGTCTGTTTTTTCCCCTTTCCCCATTTTAATCTCCAGTACATTTTTTCTTGATTTGATCAAACAAGCCTGCTTTTTTCTTTCATGACCGAATTGCCCTCCAACTCAGCCAAAATATGACCCCCCAAAAAAGATGTGTCCATTTGTGCATGTGCATATGTGTGGACAGAAGAGCAGAAATGTCTTTTGTGCCCTCCCTCCTTGTGTGACTCAGCATGAGGGTTGTTGGTGAACAGATAGGTGGAAGGCTTAAAATGTATCCTGAACTCACACTGCTGGTGGCAGCAAGCATCTACTGTACATATATGACTGTAGTGCATCACATGTGCGCTCGTCATGATCTGAGGGTAGGGGGTACTGCAGATTTACAGAGATGAATTGGGTCCTTCTCAGCAACACCCTGAGTATCGTCACAGTTACAAAAACATCGTAAGTTTCAAGTGGTCACTCATCCAAAAGCCACCCTGAATCTGGTGTGATGGCATGAGACCGAAAACTACTCATTGCTTGGGTCGAGTGGTCTGCCTGTGTGTGAGTGGTTTCTGTGGTACTCTTGTTGGGGTGGGTGTTGTATAATCACAACACTAATAATTTTTGAACAGGGCTGTGTGTGTGTATGAGTGTGTGTGAGTGTGTGGGTGGGTGGGTAGGTGGATGGGTGGGTAGGTGAATGAATGGAAAGGGAGACTGTTCAGGCAGATAGTGTTATCTATGAACGTTCTTGGCTTTCCACATACATAATTCTATTCTGCTCCTTCCATGGCCACATTCACTGCCCAACCTCTCCTGCCTCCTCTCACAGCAAGCCAAACTCTGTGTTTTCCAAGGATAAGTTTTTTTAGTTCTCTAAAATAATAATTTAATAATAATGTCATAATTTAACAATAATCAATTAAAATTGATTTTCAAAATGCCGAATCCAAATTCCATGCATGCACATGGCAATATCAAATCAGAAGTTTTCAAAGAAAAGAAAAAAAAATTCTAAATGGAAACTTTTGACAGTAGGTTGTTGTGTTTAGAAAAAAATCTTTGTGTTCTTTGAGTTTGTCTCGTGAAAACACATGCAGCTATTTAATCATCATTTGCAGTATTAAAAATAATGAACATTTTGTACAGTTTACGCTCCCTCAGTGACGGTGGTTCAGATAAACCAATATTGCTTTGAAAGACAATGGAGTGGAGTGGAGAAGGACAGAGAACAACAGAAATCCAAGAGGTTTCCCAAGGAATACTGCCCTTTAATGGCCTTGAGGCAGAGGGAGAGAATGCACCCACTGCACCTCTCAAGGATGGCACTCCAGGGCACACTGCCCCACACTGATGGCAGGATTGCCACTTCTGTAAGGGCACTATAGAAAAGAACAAAAAGGAAGCTCCCTACCATGCTGCTCTCGTGGTTTCATCAAACCCAGGCATGCCACACTTGTGGTTTTATTTGATGGACTGGTGCACACTGTCCCTGTAAATAAAGCCAGATGATTTCTAGCTTGAAGGAAACTGCATGGGAAACAAGGCAAGGTGGTGGATGTTTCAATTCTCACTCAGGAAGGAAGCAGTAAGCAGATTCCTGGGGCTTGCTCCAGCATCTGGCTGGAGGGGGGCGGTGGCAGATTTGAGGTGAAGAGCACCCCAGATCTCCTGCCTCCTCATTCCTCTCGTAATTTGCTGCTGATGCAATCCACCTTGCCCCATGGTTGGCCAGCAGTGCACCTCTCCATTCATTTCTCCATTTTCCTCGCTTTTTTCCTGTGCTTAGCAAAGAGGTGGGCAAGCAAGAGCACAAAGGACACTGGAAAGTTGAAAGAGAAATAACAGAAGAAAAAGATGGCTGGACAGTGGAGATGAAGCAGCCACTTACCACCCGCTTCCTCCAAACGGCAGTAGCAGCCCTTCAGGCAGTGCAGGTCTTCCAGGTTCCCATCACTATATTGCCCGAAGCGAGCCAAAGATGAGGAGCTGTGTTTCCAAGGTCATGCTGTGCCTGAATGTGCAGATCTTTCCATTCATCCCCAAGGCCCTTATTAAGTGTTGCCACCCAGCAAATTTCCTGTTTGTTCTTCTTCGAGGATATTGATTAGTAGAGTATGCCAGAAAATCACACTCATTTATTTCTTTAACATTTCCTTCCACTCCTGTCCCACCTTCTGCACAGAGGACATGTAGGCTGGCCATAGCTATGGCCAGTAAGAGACCTCTGCCTTTTAGGTGAACTTTGAACTTTGACCTCCAGATTTATTTTCCCCTGTTCTCAATGCTTTCCATTGATGGGTTATCAATGTAATGTTGATGGTGGCTTCCTTGTTATTTTAATCAAGGGTCTCCAGAGTGAGGGCCACATTGTATATTTTACACATTTTCATGGGTTAAAAAAAATCAGTTTCTTAAATGAATGAATTAAATTTAAATGAATGAATAGGTTGTACTGGGATCTTTTTTGGAATCGGCACGATATGATTCAGAACAAAAGAGAAATGTGACAATTACAAAGAAACAAAGAAAGAATTACAAAGAAACAATGCCATGCTTAAACTTGATATAAAAATGATATAAAATTATATAAAAATGTCAGAGAATTTGCTAATTTTTGACCACCTCCCAAAAAAAACCATGCAGGTTGCTGAATGCTGGATAAATCTTCTGGTGGGCCTGATGTGGCCCCGGGGCTGTAGTTCGCAGACCCCTATCTTAGAGCGCAATCCTGCACCGGCTTTTCAGTGTCACGAACGTTCACACCACCGCAGGAGTTGGGGAGGCCATCTGGAACCAGCTCTTGGAGGCCAGATCCAGACTCTGCACTGTTGAGTTCACACTGACCGAGGCAGTCTGACGCAAGGGGTGGGAGAGGGTGTGGGAGGGTAGAACGGAGATGTTGAGGGGGCATTTGATTAGCGGGGCAGTGCAGGAGGCAAATCAGACACGGGAGGGGTGCTGAATTGGCCACGGTAGCACAGGCCAAATTCTAACCCCTGTTCCTGGCTCAATCAGCCTTACAATCAGCCTTACAGCCTTACAATTTTGCTGGTGCACAACTGAGTAGCCTTACAGGTGTGGCCGGGGCGTTACTCAGGGTAAGGGGAAAAATATTCCCCTTGCTGGATACAGTGCAAGCCACTAGACCTGGCTGTTCCAGCGCAAGTTCAGATTGGTCTGCCCTTGAAAGGTGCTTTGGGGACCAATAGGCTGAAAAGTTTGAGATGAAAATGAAGCAAGAAATAAAATTAGAAGGAGATTTGACCTTCTCCAGTAAATCAGTTCTGACGTTCTTAAAGAGTCAAAATATTTTGGCTTCTCTATGAGATAAAATAAGGTGTTTATCCAGTACACCATAATGGTTCTTGTAGATTTGTTATAGTTTTAGACACCCAAAGAGCCATCCTTGGTGGTTACTCACTTTCCGTCCCCCATTTGTGAAATGAGAACCTTTCTTTGTGAGGGTGAACCTAGTTCAGACTGTAAAGCAATATCTTTGGGGGGGGGGAAATCATATAAAGTCTAGCTGTCATCATGGTGGTGTGAACCCCCCCTCCAACCAAGAGAGTTCCCCTATGACTCGGGGAGAAAGAGAAAAAGCAGGTAAGAACATGCTGTGGAACAGTAGGTAACAAAGTGTGTGTGTGTGTACAAACACAAGTAGGCATAAGGCCAAACTATACTTTCCATGGACAGTCCATGATTATTGGAACTCCACACTTCTCCTGTATCTCAAAGAACAGTCACAGGGGACCCAATTTGGATTATGGCATCTGGGAAGAAACGTCAAATTCTTTGAGCATTTCTTGGTGTACCACTCCTTAGTGCCCCCCAAACTGCTGTTAGCCACAGAGGGGAAATTGTGTGGGTACAATTGGCCTGTAAGCTTCCCCCTCTGTGGCTAACAGCGGTTTTGAGAGCTGTTGAAACTGGGAAGATTAAAACTGGAAAATCAACATATTGGCAATGTCTTAAGCCAGTGTTCTTCAGCCTTGGGGTCAGGACCCCAATGGGGTCATGAAGCCTCAGCTGTGGGGTTGCGGCAATTTAAGGGAATGCAAAAAGCTTGAAGACCTCTGGACTAGAGCTCCACCAGGTAAAGGGGGAGAATCTGGTGTACATCTTTTGGTACCAGGAAATTATATCCCAGTCATGCTCAGGTTCTTGGCAATTGTGCTAAAATAGCGTTCACTAGTGTCAGACTTCATGGTAACTTTTTCTGCTCTAACAAGAATATCTGGCTACAGTGAACAGTGCTGGGAGGGCATAACGGGTGGAGAGTGGGCAACAAAAGGGGTGGTGGTGCGCAGATAGGGTCCTGAGTGGGAGGCAGATCGACAGTGGGTCCCCAGTCTCATACTTCATTTCTTTATTTGTTGGGGTTGTGGCATACAAAAGGTTGAAGACCCCTGTTATAATCAATACCTCCATACCCTGACTTTCTAGCCTGGATATTGGTGGTTTGGGCAATTTACAACACAGATGCTTCAGCATTCCAACACGATTAGTAATAGAAATGCAAAATCCTCTGGAGAATTATATTCTAGGATTATCTTATAGACTTTAAATTAATTTATAACAAGCATTTACGAGTGGCAGATTTATAATCTCATCTTGTCCTAACATGTCATAAATCTGATGCAGGTCTACACATCCAAGAAAGTGGAATTAAAGAAAATAAATTCAATAGAGTCCTCAAATACTATGTACTGATTTTATTTCATTTGTCACCCCCAATTTTTTATGGCTTCAGCAATTTCTCCATATCAGCTTTGCTTTCTTTGTTCTCAGCATCACGGAGTTCATACGTAGAAAACCAGAATGTGGAAAAAGGTCAACACTTTCTTAAGGGGAAAGGACCCCAAAAGATGACTGTAGATCTCAGTGACAGGACTGAACATGATGAAGGTGACTAACAAGGAGAAAGCTTTGCTCTTCCTTTGGTTGGAGACTGGTCCTTATGTTGACCAAGAGGGTCTCATAAGGGATGAGGAAGAGGATGAAACATGTGATGGTGGCCAGACTGATTTTGACAAACCTGGCAAATCTAAAGGGTAGGTTTGCCATCTGGGCAAGGAATCCTGGACAATCATCCCAAATGAACACCAAAAAGAGGGCTCTGCAGACTGGAAGAATTGCCCTGCAGATCCATTTCTATAGATGCTCTAGATGTAGGAATGGGAACAAAGGCAATACAATATGCACAAAAAGTCTCTGTCTCCTTAAAGCAGTTTACATATCTTAATGAAGAGGTCAATGTGTGTTCATATGAATACAATTCAGACATTCAGAATTGTTCTGTGCCTCAGTGTGTGCATGGCATAACCACACCTTTGAATTAATACTGACTGCTGCTGTGATCACCTGCTTTTAATACCTGGATAAAGGAGAGAAAAGTGCAATTACAAGGTAGAACTCTGAAATACCTTCTATAGCACAGCCTGGATCATTAAGAAAAAAATGGAATTACTCTAATTTACTCTTTTTAGTAGTAGTAGTAGTAGTAGTATGCTCTGAACAATTTTTTCCAATGAACTGTTGAGCTGCCCCAAGAATTTTGTAATGCTAAATGCAAAACTACTTGACAAGAAAGGCAGGATTTTTCTTGCCCATGATCTTGCAACATTACGCCTCTGTGCCAACTTCATGAGGGAGCTTGCGTTGGCCAAGCTTGGCTGACGCAAGGCTCTGGGGAGGGCAGGGAGGAGGTGGGAAGGAGGCGTTCCAGGGTGGGGGGAGGGTGGTCCCAGGGACGGGTGGGCGGGGAGTGGGAGGCAGGGCTGGGACCTGTCTGATTTGCTGGATCCTAGCCCCCCTTTAACTGAGCAACTGCACGCTGCTCCGCTCTCCTCGGGCTTCACCTCCAGAGGTGGCGCAAGTCCAAGGAGACCTATTGGGGCTGCAGTGGCTTACCCAGGTGTAAGGGAAAGAGTTTCTCCTTGCCTCCAGCTGAGCCACTTTGGGCCCCTATCTTGTGCTGGATACAGTGCAGGCCTCCTGTTCCAGCTTAAGATAGGATTGCCCTGAACGACATTGTCTGGAATATTTTGCCAAAAACATGGTAGACATTCTGTAGAGCACACAGGCATTGTATTAAAATCCCTGGGCAAAGCACATGAGGTCAGGATGAATGAGCTTATTTTGAGCTGTACCTGAAAATGCTGCATATTCTACAGAATACCTAGGTATTGTATTAAAATCCCTAGGTAAAGTATATCAGGTCAGACTGAAACAAGTTTGTTTTGTTCCATTGTATGATACATGGGACAATTCTGCCTGCCAACTTCACAATTGGTGGATGGCACATTCCACTGGTGGAAGAAAGAGGCCACCGCGATGGGAGGAATGGGGGCATTTCTGGGTGGGAAGGGGGGAGATACCAGGGCAGGGAAGTGGCAGGAGGGGTGCTTCTGGCAGCAAAGGTGCAATGGTCCCATCTTTTACAAACCTCCCAGCTCCCTTTCCCCCCTTGGACATACGCCACCAAAATAGATGGCATATATCCAGTGAGATCCATATGCAGTCCCAGAGCTTATGGGAAAATAAGTAAGAATATTTAAATTCACCTACCATTTGCTTTTTGGTCACCATCCCACCATAGGATGCCGTGTATGCTTTTTGCTGAGGCTGCTCTGGTGCCAGTGGTGGAGGATAGGATTGGGGCCATTATTTTTTAGAACTAATAAGAGCAAGAGATGCTGATATAGTAGCCTTGAGATTCTATAAGTCTACCAGACCGCTGCTAGTGATCCACAGCGAATTCTCCTTGGTCAGGCAGGCAGAGAGTGGAATTCAAAGAATTAAAACACAAAGTAAACAATAAAACACTCAAGCATTGCATCAGTGTGTCCTGCTTTTCTTTCACACAGAAGCCCCAGTTTCACTTCTTTATCCATTTCCTCATGGCAACTTTGATCCCCTTGTTTCTCAGGGTGTAGATCAAGGGGTTCATCAAGGGGAAGACCACAGTGTGGAAGAAGGCCACCACCTTGTCAAACGGAAAGTCCTGGAAAGGACAACAGTAGATATAGACGGCAGGACTGAACATGATGAAGACGATGATGATATGAGTGACACAGGTGGAGGAGGCTTTGCTCTTTCCTTCAGTGGAGCCTTTCCTCACTTTGACCAGCAGGACTCCGTACGAGATGAGGAGGAGAATGAAGCTTGTGGTGGTGACCAGACCGCTATTGACAAACATGACGAACTCTAGAGAGTACGTATTGGTGCAAGCTAGCTTGATGATCTGGGTGACATCACAGAAGAAGTTGTCCAGCACATTGGGGCCACAGAAAGGGAGTGGGATTATGAGAATAACCTGGATCATGGAGTGCACAAAGCCTTCAGCCCATGAACCTATCACTAAAGTCCAACAAATCAGTCTGGTCATCACAGTAGCATAACGCAGTGGGTGGCAGATGGCCACATATCGATCCACAGCCATGGCGATAAGGAGGCAGATCTCAGCTGCACCCAGAAAGTGGATGAAAAAAATCTGAGCTATGCAAGCCTGGTAGGAGATGGTTTTACAGCCAGAGAAGAGATTTGCCATCATCTTTGGAGGTGTGACACAGCTGTAGCAAATGTCCATCAAGGCCAGGTTAGCCAAGAAGAAAAACATGGGGGAACCCAGACGGGGCTCATTCCAAATAGTCACAATGATCAAGATATTTCCAGGTAGGATGATGACATAGAAGAGTAGAAGGAGGGCAGCAAAGAACACCTGAAGCTCCCATCCCTGGGACAATCCCTTGAGGATGAACTCTGTCACTACTGTATGATTCTCCTGTTCCATCCTTACAGCGCATAGACCTGTAGTGAAACAGTTGGGGAGACGTGAAACAGGAGAATAGTATTTTTTCCCCCAGTACTCTTAAGAGACATTGTTATCATTGCGCAATTTGATGGCAGGGTGGTCCACAGAACCACAGCTGGATGATCCAGCTAAGCCACAGGAGTAGAATACATCTGCACTAACTGGTTTTTGGGCAACCCAGGATTCAATTCCAGCTTCATTTGAAAACAAGCACATCATACAATATTTTTTGTCTTCGTGGTTAGTGGATGCTGCAGTGCCTGAAGATGCAGACTTGAAGAACCAAAAAGAAAAAAAGGTCACAAAATATAAAGATTTGAAACTGAAGTCAAAGCTAAAATTGCGCCAACTGTTGTCCGCACTCTGGGTGCAATACCAAAAGGCTTGGGGAAATCCTGTGACTTACATTGGGGGGAGGATGATTGACGTATTTCTTCTCCATACCCTTGTTCTATTGTTTGCTGTGGCTGGAAGCAGTTCCAGTTTCTGATGGTCCCAGCCAAGCACAACCCCATGGCACACAGCCTAATTTCCCTCTAAGAGGACATGGTTGTTGATTTTTGAACAGAAACAAAGAGAGTTTAACAGTTCCAGGTGCCCTTAGCTGGGACACCCCCCCCCCCCCCAAATGGGACAGGGAGCCAGCAGAATGGCTTTCTGGAGATTTCCCACCTGCTACAGTTGCACCTGCCTGCTTCCACTATTGTGTATTTTATATTTTGTGTATTTTATAAAGATAAATTTTATTCATTTTACAATGTATATTTTATATATTTATTTTATCATGTATTTTATATTTTGTGTATTTTATAAGGATCACAAACATTAGCATGATATGTCATGTCTCCAAGGCTTTCTGATCCTATGGAATCTAACCTGGATAGCGCTTCTCCATGACTGGGGAAGAGAAAAGCAGCTAATAAAACCATCTGGAATTTTCCTGGGGAATGCTTGCTGTGGAAAGGGAGGTGTTTGGCAGGCATGTTGTCAGCCCAGACCTCTGATGATCCAGCTGAGCCTCCCTTCAGTTTTTGAAATTGCCCTTAGACCTCCAAAGTTATCTTCACAGCCATAATGCCCAGAAATATGCATTTTATGAAATGTGCATTTTAAACAGAGAACCGCCACAGGTCCTTCAAATACTGCATCATACCCTAAATTCCATGCTTGTCTTTTGAGATCAAAGAATGGAGAGAGAGAGGGAGAGAGGGAGAGAGAGAGAGAGAGAGAGAGGAGCAACCCCTTACCTCTTACTCCCTCCAAAGAGAAGGCCTCCCTCAAGCAGCACAAGGGCCCTTGATCCTCACAGCTTTCTTGCTTCTGGCCCTGGGAGAGCCAGAGGTGAGGAGATGCAGGCTGAGCCCTGGTGTGCCACTTGTCCCCAAGGGCCTTATTAAACAGTTGAGCCTATAAACGAATGCTTTTTTCAGTTCTTTTTCAAGGATAGTAGACTAGTGGCTAAAACTGTGGATCCCTTTTGGAATATTTGTATAGATGAGATCTGATGGCTGTTGTTTTCAGACAAACAGCATAAACAAAAATGTTATTACAGAGATAATTTAATGCTGAATACAATGCAACAAACTGAATTAAGTTATCTGTATTCTGTCAAAGTTTGTAACCAGATAACCAGGAGGGGGGAAAAAAAACCTGCGGTATGTACAGTGGATGTCCTTAACTCAAAGCTGGTCTTCTGCCCTGCAGTGGGTCTCCTTGGACCTGCAGCGGCTCTTCAGCTGCTATATTTCCGAGGAGAGAAAGGCGGTGGGGAAGCTGCTGCTGGAGGATCCAGTGGATGCCATCACCACCAGATCCACCCCCTGCCTCGTTCCTCACCCTCCCCACCCAGTTTTGCCCCTCCTGCCCTCCCCCATTTCCTCCTATTGACCCTGCTCTCTTAGAGCCCAATCTTGAGCTTATTAGTGCCAACAGTACGAGTGTACCGCTGGCGCTGGGTGTCATAAACATGCTGTAAAGCACATTTAAGGCACCCTCCGTGTAGAGACCACTGGTGCTAGCCCAGCAGCAGTTGGCGCTGAGCCCATCACTGGACAGACACTGCCCGGAACAAGGGAAGAGCTTCAGGCAGCGATAAGGTTGGTTGGGGCAGGGGGAGGAGTTCCAGGGCAGGGAGAGGGCGGGGAGAGGGCACTGCAGGAGGAGGAACAGGGATGGGAGGGGGGTGGGACCTACAGAGCCCTGCTTTGCCAGCCCTTTGCTTTGCTCTGGCGGGTGGCCAGCAGTTCGGCACCACGTGCTAGTAATCTGCAGTCATCCTGCTGGTGCTGCACCAATGCACCACTCTTGTGCTGCTGGAGGGTGTTTTATGGCTGCTTTCCAACAGCCAGTAATGGTGGACCACTAGTTCCACCAGTGGGGCAGCCCAACAGGATTGGGCTGTTTAATTTATTATTGCACACCACTTCAGAACCCTACTGGCTGAAATACTGGAGTAAAAATGGAAGAAAAATGATGAGACGGAGCTTTGATCTGTTAACAGCAATGCAGAAAGTTAAGGCCAAGTTAAGATATATACTTGTTTGCATTTCATTTGGTGGGTGACAAATTCATTTATTTCATTTCCATCTCACCATTCAAGGACCCTCCAAAGAGAGCATAAGAACATAAGAACAGCCCCACTGGATCAGGCCATAGGCCCATGTAGTCCAGTATCAAGCTTGCTCTGTGAAGGAGGGAGGGGAGAGAGAGAAAGAGAGAGAGATCATAGAACTGAGCAAAAGCAGAGGAGGTAGTCAGAGAGGAGCTGTAAGGAAAAGGGACACTGAAGAACATAAGTGGTCCTGAGTTGCCAACTTTGTTGCTGCTTCCAAGCATTCAGCTAGCACTTCAGCTAAGTACTTCTGGTCATCAGCAGAGATGTGTCTTGCCTAATGGGACAGACTTTCTACGTAGATTTCAGTGCAATGTCACAGATATGTATACACTTTCAGGTATGTACAGGGTATACCCCTAAAAGGCATATTTGATTTTTAAAAACAATTATAATGACATTTTTACAATAGGTAGAACTTTTTATAATGGAATTTTGAAATCTTCACGGAAACAACTTTAAAAAAAATTAGTATATAAAAACAAGAATAAAATTAATTAAAAATCCTGAGCAATAGTGTGAGTGGGTGGTTTAAAGGTAGCAGAAGAAGAGAACAATCACACTCCTCTACACACTCCATAGAGCACAGAGCTCTATCAAATGTTCTTCTTATTTATAATGTTCTGTCCCCATGTTTTGTAGAAGATGGCAGCAGCAAGATGGAGAATGGAAACCAATCCATCGTGAAAGAGTTTGTGTTGTTGGGTCTCTCTCAGGCAAGAGAGGCCCAGCTGTTCCTATTTGTTCTCTAGCTTGTCTTCTACTCACTGATCCTGCCAGGAAACATCCTCATCATCATGACCATCCAAAGCGACCCCCGATTGAGCTCCCCCATGTACTTCTTCTTGGCCAATCTGGCCTTCCTGGACATCCGCTACTGCTCCGTCACCCCACCCAAGATGGTGGCTGACCTCTTCTACAACTGACAGACCATCTCCTACAAGGCCTGCATGGCTCAGCTCTTTTTTCTCCACTGGCTGGGAGGATCTGAGGTTTTCCTTCTCCTTGGCATGGCCATTGACCGCTATGTGGCCATTTGCCACCCATTGTACTATGCCAGCCTGGTGAGTCGACCCATCTGCAGTGCCATGGTGGCAGTATTCTGGTGCTTAGGATTTGTATACTCCATCATCCAAGTTCTTCTTATTGTTCCACTCCCTTTCTGTGGACCAAATGAGTTGGACAATTTCTTCTGTGACATCACCCAGATTGTCAAGTTGGCTTGCAATGACACTTATGCTCTGGAATTCTTCATGTTCTTCAACAGTGGCCTGTCCAACATGATGTTTCATCCTTCTGCTCATCTCCTATGGAGCCCTGCTGGTCAAGGTGAAGATGGACTCCTCTGATGGGAAGAGAAAAGCTGCTTCCGCTTGCATCACCCACATCATCATCATCTTCATCATGTTTGGTCCTGCCATCTATATCTATTGCCATCCCTTCTTGGACTTTCCTTTTGACAAGGTGGTGGCTATTTTCCACACAACAGTCTTCCCTCTGATGAGCCCCATGATCTACACACTGAGGAACAAGGAGATCAAACAAGCCAAAAGGAGGTTGTTGGGCAAACACAGACCTCTTGCTTGGCCAAGCCTGGTATAAACTCTGCCATTCTGAGCCCATGCCTAAACAACAGAACCTTTCTGCCTATCAAACCAAATTTGATACCAGTGGTCTAGCTTGAGAACAAACCATTCAAGTTAATTTTGGGCATGACAGCTACAGTGTGGACCTGGCAGAATCGCAGAAAACTGCCTTACCCAGTCTGCACCTTCAACAGGAAGCTTTCTACTTTCTGTTAATGTTCTCCTATGTCCCCCTTGCATGCAGGGTGCCTGCCTGCTTGTTGTCTATAAGGTTCAGTCTTATAATACCCTGTAAAAGCAAGATACATTCATTCTTAGCACTATTGGTAAGAATAAAAGTGAATTGGTGCCGGGGGGGGGGGGGGATGCAAGGTCATGGAGAACCGTGGATCACTGGATCCACAGATACCGGATCTGGGGATATCATGGTTGCCTGTACACACTTAGGGCCCAATCCTTTCCAATTTTCCAGTGCCGGTGCAACCATGCCAATGGGGCGTGCCCTGCATCCTGTGTTGGGGAGGCAGGCACAGAGGCCTTCTCAAGGTATGGGTTCATTTGTTCCCTTACCCTGAGGCTGCATTGCAGCTGCACTGGTGCTGGAAAGTTGGATAGGATTGGGCCCTTACATGGCAGTAGGTCCCAATGGACTCAGTGGAACTTCCTTCTGAGTAGACATGTCTAGGATTGCACTGTCAGCCCAACGTGACTTATTTTCAGGTGTTGTTGCTCCTTGTTCTTAAGCCCAAAGAATAAAATGAGTTAAAAATCAAAATACATGTGGTCAATTAGACTCACCAACTTTAACAGAAAAAAAAACCCTGAGATATCGCCTTTTCCAGTGTTAACCTGTTCTGTTTGTTCACTTGTACCATCACATTGAATTAATATGTTTATTGAAAGGTGGCCTCTGATATTCTTTGGAACGATACAGTTTCAGATAGGATTCAGTCAGGTAGGATTGCATTGTTTGTCTATCATATTAGTTTGTTCTAGCTTGCTGATAATAAGTATTCCTTAAACATCAACGTATTTGATTAATAAATCTTGTCTCTACCTGGGGGAGGAGGGTGCTTGGCTTAGCAGGAGTTCCTATGGTCAAAAGAAGGAGCTGCATTACACCATATAATTTTCTTAAACCATCCCCATGGAAGCAGCATCAAATACACAAAGATGCCTTCGACTGAATCATGCCCCAACCAAAAGTATTCAAGGTGAGGGAGAATTTTCCAGTTTCTTTTCTTGAATAGGGAGAGTGATCAGCAGACGCTGCTCAGCATTGCATGGTTCAAATTTTCACTCCCTGCCATTAATATCAATAGGATTTCAAAAGACTTGCATGTGGCTGGATCATGACCACATCCGAACTCCCTTCCCGAGCCTAAAAGCCCCACAGGATACTCTCTCCTGAATACTGGAGTCTAACAGCCCAATCCTATGCATGTCTTCTCAGAAGTAAGTCCCATTAGAGTCAATAGGGCTTACTCCCAGGAAAGTGTGGATAGGATTGGGTTTAAAACCCACTTTGTGCATGGCTCGGGGGTGGGGGGGCAAACAACTCACATCAAGGTGGCTCAAGTACAGGAACCAAATCATAGGACACTAGGAAAAGAATCATCTGATTAAACGGTGAACTAAGTCATGTTCCTAGTCCCCGGAGGGGCTGCTGCAAACTCAGCCACTAACTTTTTTAACAAGGTCTCTGAGTGCTGGGCTGGGCTTGGTTCCAGGGCTAACCACAGACTGGATCTGTTCTTCCATCATCAGTGCTCCTTAAGGGTCCAGAAGCAACTTGGTTTTGGGATGTGCAGACAACCATAATTTGCTAAGGGCCTCTTTTCCTATCCAGATACTGAGCAGTAAGTCATTTGTTCCTGTCTTTTAATTTCTGGACACTCTCTGCCTGCCTTCCTCTTTCTCTGTTTCTTGTCCTAATTGTGACTCTAAGGTTTTTTTTCTGATAGCTAGAAATTTTAGAGCTCTTCCTCACACTTTTTCTGGTTGTTGATTTGATACCTTCCCATCCACTGGATTTTTCTTTTGAACCATCACTAAAGGCTATTGTGGTCCTTTCAGCACGAACCAGGAAACAGCCTTCTGATAGCTTAATAAACAGCCCTACCCTTTCTTGAGAGTACATGATCATGAGGAAATGTATCTTATAGCTGCCTGTTGCATAGAATGGACTTTACTAACCTCTTAAGGCACCATGTAGGAGAAAATTATGTAATGGAGCTCCCTGAGGCTGGACAATGGCATGGATACCTCCAAGCTCATACTTCGGTTCCTCCACAGAAGCAGAGCAGAGAAGCTGCTTTGTGTGGGAGATGTCATCTTATGAACTGAGGCAAAGTGTTATGAACTTCAGTTGCTCAAATGCCATCTCTCACAAAGGCTCCTCTGATTCCATGTCAATCTTCACTTCATTTTTTTTAACCTTTGCTACCCCTCTAGTCAAAGTTTGTATGATGTTGTTGTGGTTGATGCCCTTCATGCTATTCCTTGGCCCTGATTGGTCCTAACGTGACTACATGCAAAGGAGGACAAGAAGCCCTTTGGCAACTGTGGGTTCACCTCTGCATGCCAAGGCACAATTGCACCTCTCAAAAATACTACATCTAGTCTGCCCAGTTGTGGTTAGATGGCTGCCCCTTGGAAGCTCCCAAACAGGGCATAATGGTTGTGCACATCTCCTACCATTTGTCCCCAAATCATGCATTCAGAGGTGTACTCCTTCTTAGACTCCACGTGTAGTTAATAATCTTTGGTAGGTCATTGATTTTTCTATTCTGTTTTTCTATGCCTTCCGGACACACTGGAGCACCTGATATAGTTCAAAATATAAGTGAGAGTCTAGCCATGTGACAAGAATATGCACATCAAGGCTCAACCATGTAAGACTTTCCTTGCTGGATGGGACCAAAGTCCACCTTTGCCACCATGTGCTCCAGTATTCAGTTTCCAGCAGCGCTCAGTCAGATGTGTCTGAGAAATGCACAGATAGGATATGAAAGCAATAGCTTTTCCCTGCTATTTGTCCCTTGCAAGAAAGAGGTAGACCACCCTTTGTCATGGAGGTTCCACTGAGCTAGCAAAGTCAGACTTCCCCATTAATATTTTTAAGTGCTATCCAACCCAGTCCCACTATAGTAATGAGTCAATAGTGGATCAAGGTGATCACATCATGCACTTCCTTTGCTCTTCTCTGAACCTAAGTCAGCTTCACTGAACCGATTCTCCTTCCCAGTTGGAAGGTCATTCCAGATGACTGTCGTACACACTGGGATAAGTCCCTGGTTGATAAAAGATCACCTGCAGTGGTGTTGCTAGGAGGGTCTTCGGGGTGCAAGCCGCATTGGGTAACACGCATGGGGAGACACACCACTGGTGGCCAAAAATTTTTAAAATCATTGTATTTTTGAATAATACCATCATGTTATATATCATTCATTGTGTAATTTCATGCAGAATGTGATGAAACAAATCATGTTTAAATATCTCTTTGCTATCAAAGGTTATAGCCAAAAAACCAGCAGGGGGCTGGGCAATGGTACAACACCCTGTTCGTTGCCTGGGCATTGCCCTGCGCACTGCATGTGAGTTGGTCCATCATAGGGATGCCATGCTGGCCTCCCACACTGGGTGATGTACACCCTAGTGACACCACTGATCACTAGTGCTCTCCTTCCGTCTTTGTAAGAGAGAGCGAATCTGGAGAAAATCTGGCTTTGTGTAAAAAATCTTTTTACAAAACCTTGACACGGAGGAGGGATGCGACAAAGGTCAAGATGGAAGGCCTCAGAGACAGTTTAAACAAATAGCCATTATTTGTTGTAAGGATGATATAAAGTTGGTGCCTGGTTTATGAAAAACTAATTTTGAATTCTGAAAAAACAGTATGGTATAGAATATATTAACAAGGAGTCAAAAATGTATAGCAGGATTTTTGGCTCATGATTACAGAGCTACCTGGTACAATTATTTTTGGTCCCCTTAATCGGCAAATTGATATTTTTTTCTCCAGAAATAATGCTTATAATAATAAAAGGTGTTTTTAAAATAGGAAATACCCTATGCCTATTGAGGGCAAATCCCACCCAATTTTCCAGCGCCGCTGCAACCGTGCCAATGAGACATGCACTGCATCCTGTGGTGGGAGGGCAATCATGGAGGCCTCCTGCAAGTTAGGGAACATTTGTTTCCTTTCCTCAAGGCTGCATTTCAGCTGCACCAGCTCTCAAAAGTTGGATAGGACTGGGCCCTCCGTCTTTGCTGCAAATCACCTACTGCCCCATTTATAATTTGTAGCCTGTGTTTTACAACCGGACACCAAAAGAGATTCTTGGGGGCTAGCAAGGGCAGACTGTGATTTTGGAGGGACTGCTGCTATATTAGACAGCAGCATTATCTGTGTGTTCACCTGTTTAGCTCCTGCATTTTATAAACGGGTATTGCCAAAGCCAGCTAAGTCCACCAGTACTCACTTCTCATAAGGAAATCAAGGTCAGACTTTTGCAGGCTTGATTTCCTTACGAGGAGTGAGTACTGGATTTGTGAGTAAGTGCAGATTGGATATGTCACAGACGTCTTTTACTTGCCTTTGCAATTCTGTGTGTTTGCTGCAGAATGAGGATGTTAAAAGATGCTGCAAAGGAATCAGACCGTCGTGAAAGAGTTTGTACTGCTGGGTCTTTCCCAGGCAAGAGAAGTTCAGCTCTTCCTCTTTATCCTCTTCCTTGTCTTCTACTCACTGATCCTGCCAGGGAACATCCTCATCATCGTGACCATCCGAAGCAACCCCCGACTGAGCTCCCCCATGTACTTCTTCTTGGCCAATCTGGCCTTCCTGGACATCTGCTACTGCTCCGTCACCCCACCCAAGATGCTTGCAGATTTCTTCTCCAGTCACAAAACAATCTCCTACAAAGGCTGTATAGTCCAGATCTTCTTCCTTCACTTGCTGGGGGGATCTGAGGTCTTCCTTATCATTGCTATGGCCATTGACCGCTATGTAGCCATTTGTCACCCATTGCGCTATGCCAGTCTTATCACCAGAGCAGTCTGTTGGGCTCTGGTCTTGGCCTCTTGGGGTGTAGGCTTCATGCACTCTATTATCCAGATCATCTTTATTGTCCCACTCCCTTTCTGTGGACCCAACAAGTTGGACAATTTCTTCTGTGACATCACCCAGATTGTCAAGTTGGCTTGCAATGACACTTATGCTCTGGAATTCTTCATGTTCTTCAACAGTGGCCTGTCCAGTGTGATGTGTTTCATCCTCCTGCTCATCTCCTATGGAGCCCTGCTGGTCAAGGTGAAGATGGGCTCCTCTGTAGGGAAGAGAAAAGCTGCTTCCACTTGCATCACCCACATCATCATCATCTTCATCATGTTTGGTCCCGCCATCTACATCTACTGCCGACCTTTCTTAGAATTCTCCCTTGACAAAGTTGTGGCAGTTTTTCACACTGTGGTCTTCCCTCTGATGAACCCCATGATCTACACACTGAGGAACAAAGAGATCATACAAGCCATTAGGAGGTTATTGGGCAAGCACAGATTTTGGGTGCCATAAAGGGAAGCTAACAATAAGAAAGTTTGAAGAGGCCTCGTAATCAAAATACATCATTTGGGTTTATATTCTGTCCTATACTGAGGGCCTGAACGGGGCCAGCAACTGACTTCAGAGGGCAGGTCTAACCAGGCCCACAACCAGTGTTCCCTGAACTTTTTTCAAGGTATGCAGAGCCCTACAGTGGCAGTTTGGGGTGGATCTGGAGTGCTTGCCAATGATGTCATCATGGCCAAGCACCAGAGCACTGAGAGGGAAACTGTGAGGGGCTTCCATTCCCGCTGTGTGTCCACAGAGCCACACAGCTTACAGGGAAGGCTGCCTACAACCCCCATAGAGACTGGACCTGGGGCCGAAGAAGGTTTTAGCCCCCTCCCCTGGAAGCTTCCCCACGGGTGCAGGAAGGGCCGATTCCTGGGCTCCATGAAAGACAGCAATACTTTGTGTACCTTGGTGGGGAAATCACACTCAGGTACAAATTCACCAGTATTCAGTGGTTTATTCAGAATACAGCACCGAAGAGCCATCAGGTAAAGTCTTATAGTTCACCCAGTGGCGTTGCTAAGGGGAGTGCTAAGGGGAGACCAAACCAGGTGACCTTCACAAGGGCAGTGACACTACTAGTGGTCAAAATTGTGGAAGACTTGGTGTTTATGAATAATACCATAAACTTATATACCATTTGATAGGTAATTTCCTGCAGAATGTAATGAGACAAACGATGTTGAGATATCTATATTTTATCAAAAGTTATGGCCAAATAATGAGAAAAAGAAACTTTATCTGCTTTACATGACAAGAAGTGGATTTGCTTAACTCAAAACTGACCAATGAAACTGATTGTTCCAAGAATGAATAAGGTGTTTTTATGACACAGCAGGGAACCAATAAGTGTTAGTATAAGTCATCTGTCATTTACAAGGATCAGAGCTAATACTAGAACTATTATTCAGTGGTGTGAGTGAAGTTGACCACTGGTTTTTTGTTGATTACTGATTTGTTGGGTGACCTGTACTAAAACACTTTTAAATAAATAAAGTTAATTAATGGAGATGACACCAACCCTAGTGATTGCACTGCATTTAGTCTCTGCTTATGATATTGTAATTTATTCTGTGTGGTCCATTATGGTGATGGGTGATGTAAACCCTAGAGATGCTTCTGACCCCCAGTGATGCCCCCAAACAGGAGCACATCACCACACCACCCTTCAGCAGTCTTCAGGCTGCTTTGGGCCCAGCTGCTGCATGCTGTCACCATGTTTTCATCTCATACTAGTGAGAGCGCATGGCGACTGGGCCTGAAGTGGACCAAAGATCAGCAAAGGGAGGCATTCTTTCACATTTGAATCAGTGTGAGAGCCTGGAAGGTCAGGACCGATATGATTACATTTCACCCCCAAACTCCTGGGATGCAGAGCTCCTTCAGGTAAGCACCACTGCCTGGGTGGCACCTAACTCAGGGAAACCTCTGTTGCCTTCAGTAATCACCAGGAGATTTTCCCATTTCACAAATTCTAGATGCATCCAGATTTCACAGGACTTGTTGGTAGTTATATTGTCATATGAACATAAGGACAGCCCCACTGGATCAGGCCATAGGCCTCTTCTAGTCCAGCTTCCTGTATCTCACAGCAGTCCACCAAATGCCCCAGGGAGCACACCAGATAACAAGAGACCTGCATCCTGGTGCCCTTCCTTGCATCTGGCATTCTGGCATAGCCCATTTCTAAAATCAGGAGGTTGCACATACACATCATGGCTTGTAACCCATAATGGATTTTCCCCCCAGAAACTTGTCCAATCTTCTTTTAAAGGCATCCAGGCCAGATGCCATCACCACATCCTGCGGCAAGGAGTTCCACAGACCAACCACACGCTGAGTAAAGAAATATTTTCTTTTGTCTGTCCTAACCCGCCCAACACTCAATTTTAGTGGATGTCCCCTGGTTCTGGTGTTATGTGAGAGTGAACAGAGCATCTCTCTATCCACTTTATCCTTCCCATGCATAATTTTGTATGTCTCAATCATGTCCTCCCTCAGGTGCCTCTTTTCTAGTCTGAAGAGGCCCAAACGCCATAGCCTTTCCTCATAAGGAAGGTGCCCCAGCCCAGTAATCATCTTAGTTGCTCTCTTTTGCACCTTTTCCATTTCCAGTATGTCCTTTTTGAGATGTGGTGACCAGAACTGGACACAATGCTCCAGGTGTGGCCTTACCATCAATTTGTACAACAGCATTATAATATTAGCCATTTTGTTCTCAATACCTTTTCGAATAATCCCAAGCATAGAATTGGCCTTCTTCACTGCCGCCGCACATTGGGTCGACACTTTCAGCGACCTGTCCACCACCACCCCAAGATCTCTCTCCTGATCTGTCACAGACAGCTCAGAACCCATTAGTCTATATGTGAAGTTTTGATTTTTTTGCCCCAATGTGCATGACTTTACACTTACGTACATTGAAACACATCTGCCATTTTGCTGCCCATTCTACCAGTTTGGAGAGATACTTCTGGAGCTCCTCACAATCACGTCTGGTCTTCACCAGTCAGAAAAGTTTGGTGTTGTCTGCAAACTTTGCCACCTCACTGCTCACCCGTCTCCAGGTCATTTATGAAGAGGTTGAAAAGCACCCGTCCCAGGACAGATCCTTGGGGCACACTGCTTTTCACCTCTCTCCATTGTGGAAATTGCCCATTGACACCCACTCTCTGCTTCCTGGTCTTCAACCAGGTCTCAGTCCAGGAGAGGACCTACCCTCTAATTCCCTAACTGTGGAGTTTTTTTCAGTAGCCTTTGGTGAGGGACCGTGTTGAACACCTTCTGAAAGTCCAGAGATATAATGTCCACAGGTTCTCCCATATTCACATGCCTGTTGACCTTTTCAAAGAATTCTAAAAGGTTTGTGAGGCAAGACTTACCCTTACAGAAGCCATGCTGATTCTTCCTTTCAACCTCCTTCTAACCAGCCTCCTCATTTGGGGGAAGTCCGCTTGTCGGAAGTCAAGGGTTTTTGTGAGAGATTTGCCTGGTGTTCTTCCCCTGACATGCATGTCGAAACGGATCACAGCATAATCACTGTTCCCCAACGGCTCCGTAACATTGACATCTCTGACCAGGTCCTGTGTACCGTGCAATATTAAAGCCAGTCACCTGTCCTCTGGTGGGCTCCATGACTAGCTGCTCTAAGGCACAGTCATTTAACATGTCAAGGAATCTGGTCTCCTTTTCATGACCAGAACACAAATTGACCCAGTCTATATGAGGATAATTGAAGTCAACAATCAATCAATCAACAGTATTTATATACCGCTTTTCAACTCAAAGTTCACAAAGTGGTTTACAGAGAAAAATCAAGTAACTAAATGGCTCCCTGTCCCAAAAGGGCTCACAATCTAAAAAGATGCAAAAGAATACCAGCAGATAGCCACTAGAACAGACACTGCTGGGGTGAGGTGGGCCAGTTACTCTCCCCTGCTAAAAAAAAGGAGCACCCACTTGAAAAAGTGCCTCTTACCCAATTAGTGCCAGTCCCCCATGATTACAACCCTGTCCCTCCTTGTCACCTCCCTGATCTGTTTCCTCATTTCAAGGTCCCCTTCCGGTTTCTGGTCTGGAGGATGGTAGTATGCCCCCAGTATTACGTCGCTCCTGAGGCCTGGTAATTTAACCCACAGAGATTCTAGGTGGAGTTGGACCCACCTTCAATCTCTACTTTACTGGATTCTATCCCTTCCTTAACGTAAACGGCCACCCCACCTCCAACGCCCCCCTCCCTGTCCCTCCTGTAGAGTTTATAGCCCGGGATTGCAGTATCCCACTGGTTCTCCGCATTCCACCAGGTTTCCGTTATGCCCACTATGTCAATATTTTCCCTTGTCACCAGACATTCCAGTTCTCCCCTCTTTGCTCGTAGACTTTGGGCATTTGCATAAAAGCTTTTGTACATGGAATGCCCCAGGATGGGCTGCTTATTCGCTCCTTTATCCCCGCATCCTCTCACTGTGCCAAACCGTCTATCACATGCCCCTCAGCTCCTGTCGACTTTCCCCCAGGGATTAGTTTAAAAGCTGCTCTGCCACCTTTTTAATGTTATTCGCCAGCAGTCTGGTTCCATTCTGGTTCAAGTGAAGCCTGTCCCTCTTGTACAGGCCCCGCTTGTCCCAAAACGTACCCCAGTGCCTAATGAATCTAAACCCCTCCTCCCTATACCACCATCTCATCCACGCATTGAGACCCCTGATCTCCACCTGCCTAGCTGGCCCTGCGCGTGGAACAGGTAGCACTTCAGAGAATGCTACCTTTGAGGTCCTGGCTTTCAGCTTCCTACCTAATAGCCTAAATTTGGCCTCCAGGACCTCCCAGCTACACTTGCCCATGTCGTTGGTGCTGACATGCACCACAACCGATACCTCCTCCCCAGCACTGTCTACCAGCCTGTCTAGACGAGAAGTGATGTCTGCAACCTTCACGCCAGGCAGGCAAGTCATCATCACTCACATTTCATCCCACTCTTCTTCCCAGAAAAGCAGAGTAGCTCATATGGGTGAAAATTGCTCCATGCAACTCTCGTAACAACCTTGTGAGCAAGTGGGTTTCCCAAAGTCACCACTGAGCTTCATGACCAAATGGGGATTTGAACTCCAGTCTCAGCAGCAGAAATACAGTGCTCTGACCACTACACCACACTGTCTTATTTCTTGACTTGGCTGGAAACCTGCCAGAATTATGTGGTCTAGTCCTCAAATCACTCCTTCCTCAGCTGAAACCAACTGGGGTGCAATTCAGCTCCATTTTGATATCATGTAATGTTTAGACATGGTTGTGCTACTGAGTAGTGGAAATTGGATTGAATAAAGACACTGAAGGAGCTGTATCTGTACACTGTATGTGCTATTCAAAAGTTTGGCAGGCTTGCACATGTGACAGGACTTTTTCAGCTGCTGCACCATAGTTGTGGGATGCCCTTCCTAAGGAGGCCTGCCATCATTGCTAGGTCTCCCTAGAAAGGTTCCATCATTGATGCAGGAGTGGCATCTGAGTTGACCAAGCTGAACTCTGATCAAGGCCCACACCCATCAGAAGGTCCACCTGACTGATTGACCCTGAAGCCCCCATATCAGTGGTAGTATAGCATGCTATCAGTCAGAGAATGCCATAGAGGACCCAATGCAAGGTGCTGCAATAAAGCTTCCATCTTTGCTGGCAATGAAGCTTGCAATGAAGCTTCCATCTTTGCTCATCAAAGCCTTTCCAAAGGTTTTCCAGAGGGCCTTTGGACCACCTGTTTACCTGGTTATTTGTTTTGCTACTAGGATTTTCCTTGGCTGGGTTGGTTATTTTAATTTTGTTTGTTGCATTTTGATGATTTTCTTATTGCAGAGATCCTCTGAGACAGAAAGCCAAGGTAAAAATATATTATTCAATACAGCCATTGCTTTTAGAAAAGCAAGGAGTCCAGCAGACTCTGGAGTTCAAACTAGCTTTCAAATTCCACTGCCACTAAGCAAACTAGCTTATGGCCAACCAGGGCATAAGAACATAAGAACATAAGAACAGCCCCACTGGATCAGGCCATAGGCCCATCTAGTCCAGCTTCCTGTATCTCACAGCGGCCCACCAAATGCCCCAGGGAGCACACCAGATAACAAGAGACCTCATCCTGGTGCCCTCCCCTACATCTGGCATTCTGACTTAACCCATTCCTAAAATCAGGAGGTTGCGCATACACATCATGGCTTGTACCCCATAATGGATTTTTCCTCCAGAAACTCGTCCAATCCCCTTTTAAAGGCGTCTAGGCTAGACGCCAGCACCACATCCTGTGGCAAGGAGTTCCACAGACTGACCACGCGCTGAGTAAAGAAATATTTTCTTTTGTCTGTCCTAACCCGCCCAACACTCAATTTTAGTGGATGTCCCCTGGTTCTGGTATTATGTGAGAGTGTAAAGAGCATCTCCCTATCCACTCTGTCCATCCCCTGCATAATTTTGTATGTCTCAATCATGTCCCCCCTCAAGCGTCTCTTTTCTAGGCTGAAGAGGCCCAAACGCCGTAGCCTTTCCTCATAAGGAAGGTGCCCCAGCCCCGTAATCATCTTAGTCGCTCTCTTTTGCACCTTTTCCATTTCCACTATGTCTTTTTTGAGATGCGGCGACCAGAACTGGACACAATACTCCAGGTGTGGCCTTACCATCGATTTGTACAACGGCATTATAATACTAACCGTTTTGTTCTCAATACCCTTCCTAATGATCCCAAGCATAGAATTGGCCTTCTTCACTGCCGCCGCACATTGGGTCGACACTTTCATCGACCTGTCCACCACCACCCCAAGATCTCTCTCCTGATCTGTCACAGACAGCTCAGAACCCATCAGCCTATATCTAAAGTTTTGATTTTTTGCCCCAATGTGCATGACTTTACACTTACTGACATTGAAGCGCATCTGCCATTTTGCTGCCCATTCTGCCAGTCTGGAGAGATCCTTCTGGAGCTCCTCACAATCACTTCTGGTCTTTACCACTCGGAAAAGTTTGGTGTCATCTGCAAACTTAGCCACTTCACTGCTCAACCCTGTCTCCAGGTCATTTATGAAGAGGTTGAAAAGCACCGGTCCCAGGACAGATCCTTGGGGCACACCGCTTTTCACCTCTCTCCACTGTGAAAATTGCCCATTGACACCCACTCTCTGCTTCCTGGCCTCCAACCAGTTCTCAATCCAGGAGAGGACCTGTCCTCTAATTCCCTGACTGTGGAGTTTTTTCAGTAACCTTTGGTGAGGGACCGTGTCAAACGCCTTCTGAAAGTCCAGATATATAATGTCCACGGGTTCTCCCGCATCCACATGCCTGTTGACCTTTTCAAAGAATTCTATAAGGTTTGTGAGGCAAGACTTACCCTTACAGAAGCCATGCTGACTCTCCCTCAGCAAGGCCTGTTCGTCTATGTGTTTTGAGATCCTATCTTTGATGAGGCATTCCACCATCTTACCCGGTATAGATGTTAGGCTGACCGGCCTATAGTTTCCCGGGTCCCCCCTCTTTCCCTTTTTAAAAATAGGCGTGACATTTGCTATCCGCCAATCTTCTGGTACCGTGGCCGTTTTGAGGGACAAGTTGCATACCTTAGTCAAGAGATCTGCAACTTAATTCTTCAATTCCTTAATAACCCTTGGGTGGATGCCATCAGGGCCCGGTGACTTATTGATCTTTAATTTATCAATGAGGTCTGAAACATCTTCTCTTTTAACCTCTATCTGACTTAACTCCTCGGTTAGGAGGGGCCGTTCGGGCAGCGGTATCTGCCCGAGGTCTTCTGCCGTGAAGACAGATGCAAAGAACTCATTTAATTTCTCTGCCATCTCTAAGTCTCCTTTTATCTCCCCTTTCCCTCCCTCACCATCCAGAGGGCCAACCGCTTCTCTGGCGGGTTTCCTGCTTCTAACATATTTGAAGAAGCTTTTATTATTCCCCTTAATGTTGCTGGCCATGCGTTCCTCATAGTCTCGCTTGGCCTCCCCTATCACCTTCTTACATTTCTTTTGCCACAGTTTATGTTCCTTTATATTCTCTTCATTAGGGCAAGACTTCCATTTACGGAAGGAAGCTTCCTTGCCCTTCACAGCCTCTCTAACTTGGCTGGTTAGCCATGCGGGCACTCTCCTGGATTTAGTGGAACCCTTCTTTCTTTGCGGTATACACCTCTGCTGGGCCTCTATTACTGTTGTTTTAAGCAGCCTCCATGCACTTTGGAGAGATTGGACTCTTTTTACCCTCCCTTTCAACCTCCTCCTAACCAGCCTCCTCATTTGAGGGAAGTCCGCCCGTCGGAAGTCAAGGGTTTTTGTTAGAGATTTGCCTGGTATTCTTCCCCCAACGTGCACGTCAAAACGGATCGCAGCATGATCACTGTTCCCCAATGGCTCAGTAACGTTTACATCTCTAACCAGGTCCTGCGTACCGCACAAAATTAAATCCAGAGTCACCTGTCCTCTGGTGGGCTCCGTGACTAGCTGATCTAAGCCACAGTCATTTAGCACGTCAAGAAATCCGGTTTCCTTATCGTGACCAGAACACAAATTGACCCAGTCAATACGAGGATAATTGAAGTCCCCCATGATTACAACCCTGTCCTTCCTTGTCACCTCCCTGATCTGTTTCCTCATTTCAAGGTCCCCATCAGATTTCTGGTCTGGAGGACGATAGCACACCCCCAGTATTACATCGCTGCTCAAGCCTGGTAATTTAACCCACAGAGATTCTACGGTGGAGTCGGACCCACCTTCAATCTCTACTTTGCTGGATTCTATCCCTTCCTTAACATAAAGGGCCACCCCACCTCCAACACGCCCCTGCCTGTCCCTCCTGTAGAGTTTATAGCCCGGGATTGCGGTATCCCACTGATTCTCCGCATTCCACCAGGTTTCCGTTATGCCCACTATGTCAATATTTTCCCTTGTCACCAGACATTCCAGTTCTCCCACCTTTGCTCGTAGACTTCGGGCATTCGCATAAAAGCATTTATACACGGAATGCCCTAGGATGGGCTGCTTATTTGCACCTTTGTCCCCGCATCCTCTCATTGTGCCAAACCGTCTATCACATCCCATCTCCCTACCTTTCCCAATTTCTTCTCCTACCCTGCCTTTGTCTTGTTGTTCTCTAACCTCCCCATCCCGAACCGGATGCCCCTCAGCTCCTGTCGGCCTTCCCCCAGGGATCAGTTTAAAAGCTGCTCTGCCACCTTTTTAATGTTATGCGCAGAGATGAATCTAATTGAAATCTTGATCCCTCCTCTGATCTTCCCCTGCCCACCCTCAAGGTTTACATTCTCACCACCTGTAAATTGTTGCTGTTTTAATAAACTCCCTGAATGCAATCCCTGGCTTCCTTCCAGGGCTAACCACAGAGCAGATCTGTTATCCTTTTAATGGGCTTCTCTTGAGGCTGGAGTTGACTTAGTGAAGAGAGATGTGCTATGCTATGGTCAGAGAAAGGTTTATTTCATCCCATCAAGAGTCTAAATGGTAAGTTTTCTGTTTTGGTTCCCCCTCAGTTCCTCTTCACTACTTGCTCCTCTGACCCTTACCTCTAAATTCCAATCGGAACCTGGAAAGAGTGTCTGAACTTAGGGGTTTTTAAGCTTTATGGTTTTTTTTAAAGGGTTATCATCTGAAGGTACCAGACACAACCCTATGAAGTTTTGCAGAACTGGTTCTGGTGAGTGAATGAATGGGAGACCAACTTGGGTTGCTCTGTGGATCAGTTCAAGTCCTACTGAAAAAGTAGGCTATAAATGATAAAGAGGAGATCCACCTTGTCCAAGAATTGCTTTCAGACAACTCAAGTCGAACTGTCCCATCTTTGCAGTGTGCATGGATCAGGAACCGCACCTGATGCCGCACACGTGCCTGTCACATCAATATTCCCACCTTGATTCAGCCCCTTGGAAAAGACATCAACTCTACCAGAAGCCCACACCCTGAATGCTATGAAGCAATAAGAGACAACAGTGTCTCTGTATCTAACCACATCTCCCACCATCACACAGAGTGTGACCTTGTTAAAATCCAGAGGGGTAACCATGTGGCAGCCTGCTCTTGCACATGTTTGCTCAGAGGTAAGTTCCATTGAGTTCAACAAGACTGATGCCCAATTGTCAGAATCAAACTATATGTGACATGGGAGTCATCGTCCCGTCCCCCCCCCCAAAAAAAAGCAATCATGGGAAGGGAGAGATCTGGATCAATCTGGACAGTAGTTCAAAGAGCTTAACCCATTGCTCCATGCTGATTCCCCACCCCCCAGTCCTCATCCCCCCTGAAAGCTGCTAGCTGTAGAGGGCAAAACTCACAGCCATGATGTGCAAAGCCTGTTCCTTTGAAGTTCACGGCAGCTACAGAGGAGGATTTGGATCAGGACTATAATGCGGGGAGACAAGGTTAAATCTCTCACCAGTGCTACAGCCCAAAGCAATTTGGGACCCCAAAGTTGCTTTATTGATAAAGATGGGAGCTCCATTCACAGAATCACAGAGTTAGAAGGTACATTGAAGATCATCTAGTCCAACCCCCTGGTCTGTAACAGGCAATTGCTGTAGCCTCCTTGACAGGTGACCATTCAGCCTCTTCCTGAAAACCTCTGAGGAGGGAGAGGTCACAGGTGCGTGAAGCAGGCTGTTTCAGTGGCAGTCAGCACTTGTAGTTAATAAAATCTAGGTGAGAACACAATCTTGCAAGCTTGACTAAGCTACCAGCATTGGTAGGAAACTCATGTTGATTGACAATAACTGCTGCTAGGGATGGTCAACGTTTGAGCTTGCATAACATGTACCTCTTGCATTTCATGGCTCTTTTGCTCCCCTGTTAACATTAGTTTTCTCTAAATCTCTGTCCATGGGTGAGTGCGAGCATGTGTGTAGATAGATGCCCACTGAGGATTCATTTCCTGCTCTAGCCCTCAAAACATTTCTGCCAGAATCAGTCTGTGAGCCTTTCAGGTGCCGCATCCAGGCTCTTGGTTATGATCTTTAAAATGTTGTGGTGCTCCTTGCAGTGGTTTCTGAAGAATCAGATCTAGTTGTGAGTGTCGCCAATACTGGAGAAAGGCAACAGGTCTGAAGGCATCATTAAGCATGGTCCTGAGTCTTTTCTTAAACTCATTGTCTTTGTGGAGAGGCCACATGGCAGAGCAGACAGACTGTTTGTGGATTGCTTATCTTCGTCTCTGAGTCCAGCAAAAACTTTCTAACCAGCCCCTCACCAGGACTGACATGTAGCCGTTGATTGGGCTTCCAAGCCTACATGACTAGGTCAAGAAGCAGGTAGGTTCCCAGGTGGCTGTACACCAGTCATGGAACCATGACATTGACAACCTTAGGATTTCTAAGGACAAGTGCAAGGATGCTGAGTGAATTTGCCCTGGTCCACCACTGAAAGCAGTTGCTGCTTTCTACAAGGAATGTCCACTCACTTTTCTGTTTTGCAAGTGAAAGGACCAGAGCCCTGGGCCAGCATGAGTAAACTTGAATATACAGTTAGTCATGTCAGGATATTTGTTTTATTTGCATCTTAAGCTCTTTACCAACCTTTGCCAGCCAGTCTTCCCCTTTCATATCTGTTGCTTTTCCTTCTTGCCACAGGAAGTGGTGATGGCATCTCACCTAGTTGCCTTTAAAAGGGGATTGGACAAATTTCTGGAGGAAAAGTCCACCATGATAGGTATGTGCAAGCTCCTGATTTTAGAAGTGAACTACTTCGGAATGCCAGATGCAGGGAAGGGCACCAGGACGCAAGTTGTGTCTTGCTGTCTTTTATACTCCCTGAAGCATTTGGCGGGCCACTGTGAGATGCAGGAAGCTGGACTAGGTGGGCCTATGGCCTAATCCAGCGACTCATCTTATGTTGAACCAAGTACCTTTTCCAATTCTTAATACATGAGTCTGGAATCTTCCGCATGGGTTTTGAATGTCTGGTTGGAAAACTCATAAGGTAGTCCAATATCTCTGAGGTTTGAGTTCTTGGAGAAGGTGAGACAGCATCCTAGACTGTCTCCCAGGATGGGAGTTATAGTTAACTCAATTAACTATATTAATTGTTCAATTAATTAGCCCAATTCAAGGTGCTGGTTTTGACCTTTAAAGCCCTAAACTGCTCTGGGCCAGCGTATCTTACAGATCGCCTACTCCCATACAATCCGGCTCCGCCTCTTAGGTCATCAGAGAAAGCCTTTTTACAAGTGCCGCCGCCTAGGGAGGTACGTGGGGCGGCGGCAAGAAATGGGGCCTTCTCAGTAGTGGCACCAACACTATGGAACTCCTTTCCCCTTGACTTAAGAATGGCCCCCTCTCTTGAGACCTTTCAGCGAGGCCTGAAGACCCTTCTGTTTAAACAAGCCTTCTGAGTTCTTGGCCTTTTTAACATCTTTTTAACATCTTTTAATATTTTTTACAGGCCTGATTCTTTTATGATTTGCTGCTGCTCTATGCTTTTTTTACCTATTTTTTATCTGACTGCTGTTTTTATGATATGTGTTAATATGTTTTTATTTGTTTTAAATTATGTTTTTAATCTGTTGTAAGCTGCCTTGAGTCCTGTTGTTGTTGTTGTTGTTGTTAAGCTGGGGTCGAGAACTTCATTGTTAATGTGAAACCTGGAATGTGTTGCAGGAGGTAACCCTGAGAAGATGGAGTGGAGGAACCACACCACCATGGTGAAAGAGTTCGTGCTGCTGGGTCTCTCGCAGAGGAGGGAGGTGCAGCTCTTTCTCTTCGCCCTGTTCCTCTTCTTCGACTCCCTCATCCTGCCTGTGAACATCCTCATCATCCTGACCATATGGAGCAGCTCCCGCCTTAGCGCCCCCATGTTCTTCTTCCTGGGCAACCTGGCCTTCTTGGACCTCTGCTACTCTTCAGTGACGCCGCCCAAAATGCTGGCGGACTTGTACTCCCGCCAGAAAGCCATCACCTATTGGGGCTGCATGTCCCAGATCTTCTTCCTGCACTGGCTGGGAGCCGCAGAATTCCTCCTCCTCATCAGCATGGCCTTTGACCGGTATGTGGCCATCTGCCACCCTCTGCGTTATGGGAACGTGGTGAGCAAAGGGGTCTGCTGGGCACTGATTATGACCGTGTGGCTTCTTGGCCTGATGCACACTTTAATTCAGTTCATCCCCATCGTATATCTCCCCTTCTGTGGCCCCAACAAGCTGGACAATTTCTTCTGCGACATCAATCAGATCATCAAGTTGGCCTGCACTGACACGTATGCCCTGGAGTTCGTCATGTTCTTCAACAGCGGCTTAGCCACCTTGATATGCTTCCTCCTCCTCCTCATCTCCTATGGGGCTCTGCTGGCCAAGGTGAAGTCCAGCTCCACCAAGGGAAAGAGCAAGACAGCCTCTACATGTGTCACGCACATCATCATTGTCTTCATCATGTTTGCGCCTGCCATCTACATGTACTGTCGCCCATTCCAGTCCTTCCCCTTGGACAAGGTGGTTGCCATCTTTCACACTGTGGTTTTTCCCCTGATGAATCCCATGATCTACACTCTGAGGAACAATGAAATAAAGCTTGCTATATATAAGATGATCTCAAAAAACAAGATCTGGGGTGGGAAATGAAATCAAGGGCAATGGAATGGGCTTGAGTAATGGTGAAGGAACCTAATGTCTGAGTACTTTTCATCTGTATAAATGTTATATTTCACTTCAGTGTTGGGACAATCACTCTGGACTAGCTTGCTTAGCATTATCCAAGAGCCAATTGTCATAAATTAAATTTTAAATATACAGAGTTTCTATGACTGGACTGATAGTTCTCACACATTGCAGACTGATGGATCATCCCAAGAGCGTACGTATACCCGGTTAGATTGTTGTTTTTTGCTCTTACTATTTCAGTAGCAGGCAACTCACCCCCTTCTCTCTCACTGGGGCACCTTCCTTATGAGGAAAGGCTATGGCGTTTGGGCCTCTAGAGACGCCTGAGGGGGGACACGATTGAGACATACAAAATTATGCAGGGGATGGACTGAGTGGATAGGGAGATGCTCTTTACACTCTCACATAACACCAGAACCAGGGGACATCCACTAAAATTGAGTGTTGGGAGAGTTAGAACAGACAAAAGAAAATATTTCTTTACTCAGCGTGTGGTTGGTCTGTGGAACTCTTTGCCACAGGATGTGGTGATGGCGACTGGCCTGGATGCCTTTAAAAGGGGATTGGACAAGTTTCTGGAGGAAAAATCCATTATGGGTTACAAGCCATGATGTGTATGTGCAACCTCCTGATTTTAGAAATGGGCTATGTCAGATACAAGGGAGGGCACCAGGATGCAGGTCTCTTGCTATCAGTTGTGTTCCCTGGGGCATTTGGTGGGCTGCTGTGAGATACAGGAAGCTGGACTAGATGGGCCTATGGGACTGATCCAGTGGGACTGTTCTTATGTTATGTGTGTTCTCTCTCTCTCTCTCACACACACACACACAGAGTGTGTGCGAATGAGAGGAAGAGGTCTGTGTCATATCAGACTGAATCTGTTTCAAAGCAGTTGACCATGCAGTTGACCAGACTGCTCTTAACCATGTCAGATCTTCACCCAGAACCTCTTGGCCTTGGGAAAGAGTCTAGTGCTTCAGCTACTCAGGATGGTGGTGTTTGGGGATTGGACACCTTGTGAACAAGGCAGGTTTGGAGAGCAAAAGCCATTGACTGGCCACCAAGTAGTAAGGCTGAGAGCCAGGTGGCAGCTGTGACACTTGGAAGGTTTTATTCCATGTTAATTTACCTGCTGAGAGTTTTGCATACCAAAGTCATTGGGTGGAAAGATTTGGATTACTGGATTTAGCTGGGTTACAAAAAAAAAAAAATTGCAGAGAAATGTCAGGTTAGCAGAGGGATCACCTGAGGGTATGACTGCCTGGGGAAACAACTTCACTAATAAGAATTGCCAGTATAGAGTACAATGGGACTTTTTAAAGGAGCAGGTCTTTTCAGACAAGGCTCTTGGGTGCAGAATTGTGTTAACTTTTCCAGTGTTCCCCCAGGCCCCACTTGTTGCTTAGGTAAACTTCCCACCTAGGGCCAAAGGAGGTAAATCAAGAATCCAGTTGAAGAACGTCCCAATGTCTTTGTTTCAGCCCTTCCTTCCAGGATCCACCCTTCTTCCCTTACATATCCTGCTCTCTCCACCCCACACATTCACCATGCTTTCCCCACCCCTTGCTAACTACCTCCTATTCTCCTAGAGCAGGGGTGCCCAAACCCCGGCCCGGGGGCCACTTGCGGCCCTTGAGGCCTCTCAGTGTGGCCCTCAGGGAGCCCCCAGTCTCCAATGAGCATCTGGCCCTCCTGAGATTTGTTGGAGCCCACACTGGCCCGATGCAACTGCTCTCAGCATGACGGCCAACTGTTCGACCTTCCACATGAGCTGTGGTATGAGGGCTCCCTCCATTGCTTGCTGTTTCACATCTGTGATGCAGCAGTGGCAGCAAAGGAAAGGCAAGCCTTGCTTTGTGCAAGGCCTTTTATAGGCCTTGAGCTATTGCAAGACCTTCATTCATTCATATAAGTTCATCTTTAATAAATTCATTTATGTAAACCTACGTAAATTTATTCAAATTTTAAATGTAAATTAATTCTTTTTTTCCCCCAGCCCCCGACACAGTGTCAGAGAGACAATGTGGCCCTCCTGCCAAAAACTTTGGACACCCCTGTCCTAGAGCCATCAGCAGGTGAGTGCTGAACATGTCTCTGTTTGGCTGGTTCTGAATCTGATCCCAGGACACCCACCCTGAGCAGAGTGCCTAAGTTAGCTGGGGGGGCGGCTTTTTTTTACTCGGCTGCCAATAGCAGGTCCTTCCACTGTCTGATGCATGGGATTCTCAGGGCATGGGATTCTTTCATGCAAGAACAGCAAGATGTAATGGAAGGGGGGGTGAGCCCAGTAAAAACCAGATTATAGGCAAAGGAATCTAAGGGCAACAAGAGAGGCAGGTATGAGATCTGGGGTCCCCCAAGTCAAACTGGTGGGTCAGCAGCAGATGGCTGAGAACCACAAGACAGATCTTACTGCAAGGTGGAGGAGAAAAGGTTATCCAACCATCTCTTGGCCTGAAAATGAAGGGTAGTGACCTTCCGATGGAGACCAGTAGGAACAAACCCTAGTCATTCATTCATTAATTTGATAAATCCATTTTGTTTCTCAGGCAGTACATGCCATGACAAAGAAAGCTATAACATAGCATGTGCAAGAAAAGAACAGCACAGAACAGATAGGATCGGGGATGGGCGGTGGGTGGGGAGGCAGGTGAGGCCGAGCCTCCCCACCAGAGCCCTTCAAAAAAGTGCCACCGCGTTGTGAGCACAGTGCGTGGGTCATGTGGGGTCGTGCACCCAGCCATGGCACTTTGTGAAGGACGCTGGTGGGGAGGCTCTGCCACACCTGCCTCTCCACCCACTTGCATGACCCTGGAAACCATCATAGACATCCAGAAGCCAATTAACATTAAAAAGTTTTTAACTGAGCAATCAGCAATTCCTGTTTTTACAGCTACTTAAACGATTCTTGTTTGTTTGCTTGTTTTAAGTGCATTAAAGAAAATGATTTCTGTCACAGATTCTTGTATTTATCAGTTTTTGTCACAGATTCTTGTCACAGATTCTTGTATTTATCAGTTTTTCTCAAAATGTGCATCAGAACCCACTAAATGGGTCGTTTATTGAATATTCATTTCAATATTTTATTTTTAATATGTTAGACTTGATGCTACCCTGGTACGTGACTGCATTTGGGGAATTGTCACAGATCTGTACTTTTGACAGGCTACTGTGTATATGCTTTTAACCATGATAGTAAGTGGGACTTACTCCTGGGTAAGTGTGAGTAGGGTTACAGCCTAGGATTGTAAAAAATGTTGCTGCTTGATGATTTCACTTCCGGTCATGACATCACTTCCAGTGGGTCCAGACAGATTCTCCTTCTAAAAAGTGAGTCCCGGTGCTAAAGGGTGAGAACCACTGTTATATGTATAATTTCCTGTTTCTATATTCTTCTTTGGGGGCAATCTGGTACATTTTTAAAAGGCTTTTTAAACAAAGTTGGGGTGCTGAAGACCTAATGATGTAGCATTGGCTACTGTCAGAATTTGGAACAGTTCATGTTTGTTCTTCCTAGACACAAATCCTAACCAACGGATCTACCAGCGGAACGCATTTCTGTCGGCAGAAGTGCCAAGCTGCTAGTGGAAGTATTGCTGGAATGGCTGCTAGACCACATGGCTGGTGGCCTTGAGTGCTGTTGGAGGTGCCACCCTCCACCAGTGCCCGGAAGTGGAGATGGGCAGTGGGAGGGACAGGGTGGGGAGGAGGGTGTCGTAGACTTGGTCTCACACTCCCAGGGTTTTGGGGTGCTCAGAGTTGTTGGTTCTGAACCCTAGAGCCCTCAAAGATCCCTGTTCGGTAGTACTACCACCACCCTATAAGAGCCAGTGCCTCAGTCCAGGGAACCGAGACCCTCTAGGCTTAACTATATCCCTTGTAGGCACTGAGCACTTTCTTTACTTAAAGTCTCAGTCCTCAAGTTACTAGTCCACAATGAGGATGTTTGGTAGCTTGCTGAATGGCTAGGCAGGATTCTGAACCTTTGTCCCCAACAGACAATGAACCAACATGGTAAAAAGATTTTCTACTTTATTAAATACATAAGGTTACAAAAAGTTACAAAAAGGCAGCAAATGCTAGAGCCATAAAAAACTTCTAGGAAACATATCAGCATAAAACAACAAAGCTAACTGGCTAACTCTATTAATCCCTGACTCTCACCTGGGTCAGCTTCTTTTGTAGATCCTCAGTTACCTAAGAGGCCACATGGTCCTGGTGGGGCAGGATGTGCACCCACCACCTCTCTCACCTCTCTTCCTCTGACAAGGAACAAAGACCCTGTCCTCCAGAAGTGGGGCTGGAAGCTGGCCCTCTCAGCTCTTCCCTCCCCCCTGGAGATCTGCAGCTGCATTCCATCCTTGATGGGCGTCTTTCTGGCTGCCTAGGTGCTACATAATCACCTTCCATTGAGTTGTAAATCCTAGCAGCTAGGAAATGCAAGCCACTTCTGTGTTACTGTTTTAGCTTGGTTCAGGCCTTGCAATGCTACTAGGCCTGAACTGTACATATTCATGACAGAGGGGAACAGGGCAATGGGTGGGTGGGTGGTGTGGACAGCAGGTGGACCGGTGGAGGGAGGAGTGGATCCCAGCAGTGCTGACATGTGTGCCAGGATCCTATCCCCCATTCTCCCCTTCCCTCTTCCTTGCTCTCCTCCAGTGGGGTCGCTGGGTTTTGTGGAGGCCAGCGCATCACCTCCTCCATTGCAGGGGGTGGGGCAATGCCCTGGGCTGTGGGCATGGTGACGCATCATTGCCCAGCGCCCTGCTGGTTTTTTGGCTATAACTTTTGATAGAATACAGATATTCCGACGGGAATTCTGCATGAAATACGCATCAAATGATATATAACAAGATGGCATTATTCGAAAACATCAAGATTTTAAAAATTATGCCCAGTAGTGGTACACCCCCCATGTGTGTGCCACCTGTTGAGGCCTGCACTCCCCCCCCCCCAGCGAAGCCACTACCCTCCTCTGTTCTGCATCAGCAAATGGCTGGCACAGATCCTAAAAGACCAATTACAGCAGACCAGCCGCAGGGCAAGAGAATGAATGTTTCCTTACCATAAGGAGACCTCCATGTTTGTCCCCCCATATATGCAGCATGTGCTCTGTTGGCAAGGCTGCGTGGGCAGGAGGTTTAGTTAGGATTGGGCTGACAGTTATAAATAAAAAGCAACCGTCTCTATCCCCCTTCTTGTTTTTTGGATTCTTATGTAAGGGCAACTTACATTGTAAAGTTCCTTCCTTTTCAGCTTCACAACAACCCTGTGAGGGATTCTGAGAGAGTGTAATGGTCTCGACCTCACCAAGTGAGCTTCGTGTTTGAGCAGGGACTTGGAGTTGGCTCTTCTAGCCTGGGAATCTTAAACCACCGCATTCATCTGGCCCTCTGTGCCCAAGGTATTGGGCGTGGGATGGAGCAAGAAAACAGTACGAAGTTCTCAAAGTTCATATTCCTGAGTCTTTCTCAGACTCAGGAAATCCAGCTCATCCTCTTTTTCCTCTTCCTGACCTTCTACATCATTGTCTTGCTGGGAAACCTTGTCATCATTATTGCTGTCTCGAGTGACCCACGCCTGAACTCCCCCACGTACTTCTTCTTGGCCAACCTAGCCTTCCTGGACATCTGCTATTGCTCCATCACCTCTCCAAAGATGCTGGCAGACTTCTTCTCCGGTTGCAAGACCATCTCCTACCATGGCTGCATGGCCCAGATCTTCTTCATACACTTCCTTGGGAGCGCCGAGCTTCTCCTCATCAACATGGCTTTTGACCATTTATGGCCAACTGTCAGCCCTTACGCTACACCAGACTGGTGAACAGGAAGCTCTGCTGGGCTTTGGTAGTGGCAGCCTGGGCAGCTGGCTTGGTCCATGCAGTGACCTTAACAGACTTCATTGTACGGCTCCCATTCTGCAGCCCGAATGTCCTGAACAGCTTCTACTGTGACATCCCCCAAGTGCTTGCGTTGGCCTGTGTCGACATTCATGCAATGGGAATCTTGACCTTTGCCAACAATGTGGGAGTCATCCTTCCCTGTTTCTTCCTGCTCCTTGCCTCTTACTGCTTCCTTTTATTCAAGCTCAGGAACAGCTCCTCGAAGGGAAGGAATAAGGTTGCTTCCAGCTGCATCACCCACATGTATTGGCAACCTTCAGTCTCGAAAGACTATGGTATCGGGCTCTGAAAGGTGGTTCTGGCACAGCGTCTAGTGTGGCTGAAAAGGCCAATCCAGGAGTGACAATCCCTTCCACACCGGGAGCAAGTGCAGTCTGTCCCTGGTCTATCTCCCTGGCTATGGGCCTTCCTTCTTTGCCTCTTTGCCTCAGACTGTTGGCAAAGTGTCTCTTCAAACTGGGAAAGGCCATTCTGCACAGCCTGCCTCCAAGCAGGCCGCTCAGAGGCCAGGGTTTCCCACTTGTTGAGGTCCATTCCTAAGGCCTTCAGATCCCTCTTGCAGATGTCCTTGTATCGCAGCTGTGGTCTACCTGTAGGGCGCTTTCCTTGTACGAGTTCACCATAGAGGAGATCCTTTGGGATCCACCCATCATCCAATCTCACGACATGACCAAGCCAACTCAGGCGTCTCTGTTTCAGCAGTGCATACATGCTAGGGATTCCAGCACGTTCCAGGACTGTGTTGTTAGGAACTTTGTCCTGCCAGGTGATGCCGAGAATGTGTTGGAGGCAGCGCATGTGGAAAGCGTTCAGTTTCCTCTCCTATTGTGAGTGGAGAGTCCATGACTCGCTGCTATACAGAAGTGTACTCCACATGATGGTCATTGTGTTCATGTTCTGCCCAGCAATCTACATTTACTGGTACCCATTCCGCCACATCTCTGTGGACAAATCGGTTACTGTTCTACACACTCTGATCTTCCCCCTCACCAACCCTGTGATCTACACCCTGAGGAACAAGGAAGTGGCCAGCTCCATGAAGAGAATTCTCCAGAGGTGCTTTCCCTCGCAGGTGAAAGACTTGGGCAGACAGAAACAGCCTCTGGAATCCGTCCAACTTTGAATTTAAAGGAAAACTGCAAATGGTTCAGTACGCCCAAGGGGGCTTTAGGTCTGTGTTTCTCATTCAGGAGCCCCCCATTACACATGGCACACACCCCCTTTGGATACTGAGGGGTGTTATTTCAAAAGTGATTTGTGATACGGCATGGGGGAGAACTCTGTTTTCTTGGGGGGGAAAATTATATCTGATTCCTGGTGTATCTCAGAACTCCATTGTTTTAGGATGGAATTGTTTATTATTATTTATTGCCTTCCTACAAGTAGAAAGCCCCATTTTTTTCTCTTGCAACTGTCGATAAACTGGTTAATCAATTAAAAGCATTGTGATAGATTCAAACATTGCCCTAATTCAGGGGTGCCCAAACACCAGCCCTGGGGCCATTTGTGGCCCTTGGAGATCCCCAATCTGGCCCACAGGGAGACCCCAGTCTCTAATGAGCCTCTGGCCCTCTGGAGACTTGCTGGAACCCATGCCGACTCAACGCTCTCAGCTTGAAGGCAACTCATATGAGCTGAAGGTTGAGGGCTCCCTCCACTGCTTGCTGTTTCACGTCTGTGATGCAGCAGTGGCAGCAAAGGAAAGGCTGGCCTTGCTTTGTGCAAGGCCTTCTATAGGCCTTGAGCTAGTGTGAGACCTTCAGTGCCATCCCTAATATAGTCATTTATGTAAATTTATTCAAATTTTAAATATAAATTATTTTTTTCCCCCGGACCTTGACAGAATGTCAGAGAGATGATGTGGCCCTCCTGTCAAACAGTTTGGACACCCTTGTCCTAATTAGTCAGGTGACAGACTTAATTTTAATAGAAATGCTTATTAAAAATGGGGGGGGGGGTAAAAAGTGTCATTTTAGAAGAGGCACCCCCTCCCATCTGTGAGAGGAAAGGCAATGCCTCTTCTCTGTGACATGTGAGTGTATCATCTAAAACCAATTAACAGGACGATCATATGCATGTCTATTCAGATGTAAGCGCTATTGAGTTCAATGGGATGTAGCCCCAGGCCAGCTTGAATAAGTTTGCAGCCTAAGGGCCCAATCCTATCCAACTTCTAGTGCCAATGCAGCCTTGATGCAGCCCCAAGGTAAGTGAACAAATGCTCCTTCTCCCTGAGGTTACTGCCCCCTCACCACCGGATGCAGCACATACCCCATTGGCATGGACAGATCAGTGCTGGAAAGTTGGATAGGATTGAAGCCTAAGCCTTCTTGTAACAGGTGGGTTTTAAAAAGGAACTCAAATTGAAAAAAGTGAAAAAAACAGATGCTTCAGGAGGCAATGTCAAGCAGAAGGGGCAACAAGGGAGGAAGGATGGATTCATCACAGAGAACAGGAGTCCTTTGGATAGCTATTGGTCTGCAATCACCTTCCAAGCAACCCTGAGCAAAACTGTCACCAAAAAGGAATGCAGAGATAGCAGCATTGCTTGGGGGCAGAAACCTGGAAGCAAGTGTTTTATTTATCAAGCATTATTGTCATCACTGAAAGATTTTTTTAAAAATCAAACATTACAAAGAAATCTTAAGAACATAAGAACAGCCCCACTGGATCAGGCCATAGGCCCATCTAGTCCAGCTTCCTGTATCTCACAGCGGCCCACCAAATGCCCCAGGGAGCACACCAGATAACAAGAGACCTCATTCTGGTGCCCTCCCTTGCATCTGGCATTCTGACATAGCCCATTTCTAAAATCAGAAGCTTGCACATACACATCATGGCTTGTAACCCGTAATTCTATAATCTTCAGAATGCAAGTATGCCTTGCCTTAATTCCAGGAAATAATTGATTTATTTCAGGAATTTAAAAGAAAAATGTTGATACACAGTTCTTTGAGGCAGGGGTGCCCAAACCCCGGCCCGTGGGCCATTTGTGGCACTTAGGGACTCATAATCCGTCCCGCGGGGAACCCCTAGTCTTCAATGAGCCTCTGGCCCTCCAGAGATTTGCTGGAGTCCTTGTTGGCCAAACGCAACTGCTCTTAGCATGAGGGCCACTGTTCAACCTCTCACATGAGTTGTGGGATGAGGGCTCCCTCCATTGCTTGCTGTTTCACGTCTGTGATGCAGCAGCAATAGTGACGGAAAGGCCGACCTTGCTTTGTGCAAGGCCTTTTATAGACCTTGAACCATTGCAAGATCTTCATTCATTCAAATAAATTCCATCTCTAATATATTCGTGTATGTAAATTTATTCAAATTTGAAATGTTAATTAATTCTTTTTCCCCCAGGCCCCGACACAGTGTCAGAGGGATGATGTGGCCCTCCTGCCAAAAAGTTTGGACACCGCTGCTTTAAGGCAGCAGAAAGATGCACCTGGTACCACTTGGGCAATAGCAACAGGAGCAGTGCACTGTAAGAATTGTAGAGACATGGCATATAATGGACACCAGAGGGCAGCAAATTACCTTGCAACATATTTTGAAATCAAAAATGAAAAAAAATCTGCATACTGTGACCTTCCAAGATTTTTTGTTTGGGCATTTGGAGATCCTGACATCTCCAAGGAGGAAAAGTTCTCATCTGAAATCCTGGAGAGGGGCATTGTCCGTGTAGTCAACGTTGAGCAACAACCCTATTCAAAGATAGAACAGACAAGGGGCAAAGAAGGTCAGGCAGAGAAGAAAACCAGGCGGGGGGGGGGGATTCCCAACTGTCCCTGGATTCGGAAGCCCAGAACCAGAATAAGCTTGAGGCTGACATTATCTTGCCTTACTGCAGATACTGCTCTCAAAGAAGACAGTGAGCTCAGCGCAGAAGCTCCCCATGGTTTATTAAAAAAATAAGCAATCTTTCCTTTATTCATGGGTAAAGTGCTGTATAAGTTGAGACATAGGTTCAAATCGCATAAACCTTAGGCCAGCCACTATCTCTAGGCAGTGGCATAGCTAGAAGGGGTGCAAAGCGCTAAGTTTTGCAGCCGCCTGAATGGGCCATGCAAGAGGCCCCTCCCCTTCAGAGCCACTCTGGGTGGTGGGTGCAAAATAGAGGTGTGACATCATCAAGCAGGAAAATAACAACCCTAGGCTACAATCCTACCCCTACTTACCCAGGAGTATGTCCCATTGACTATCATGGTTAAAAGCATGCTTGGTTGCATAGTTAAAAGCATGCAAGCATAGAGGTTACAGAGTAGCCTGTTAAAAGTACAGATGTGTCACATTTCCCCAAGTGCAGTCACGTACCATTGGAGTATCAAATCTGATATATTAAAAATACAATATTGAAATGAATGGGGACCCACCTGGACTTGGCTCACGACCCACCTAGTTTGAGAAACACTGCCCTAGGCTTCTTTAGGAGGCTGTTTGTTTTTGACATAGGGCCAAACTATACATTAGCAAAGGCCCATCTAGTCCAGCTTCCTGCATCTCACAGTGGCCCACCAGATTCTTCAAGGAACACATAAGACTAGAGACCTGCATCCTGGTGCCACTGCCTTGCATCTGGCATTCAGAAGTTGGCAACTTCTAGAACCCAGAAGTTGCACACAGTCATCATGGCTAGTAACCTGGGATGGAATTTTCCTCCATAAAATTGTCCAATCCTGTTTTAAAGGAATCTAGGCTAGGTGCTATCATCACATCCTGTGGCAAGGAGTTCCACAGATTAATTGCATGCTGGGAAAAGAAATATTTTCTAAGGACATGGATGAGAGTAGCCTTTCCACCCTCACGTCCGTCCACCTTACCTCACTTTCCCCGCCTATGTATACATAAAACACAAATAATATTGGAATGGAAGATGGGACAATGGACTCAACCCAACGACCAGATGTTGCCCAGCAGGAAAAACCAGTTGCTCCGGTTAGAATAACCAAAGTCCAACTGCAAGTCGTCATGCCGCCCCTCCCATCCTCCACCCAGGAAGGTGCTCCAATGTCAAGAATTGGGCTCAGCCCCTGTACAGAATAGCAATAACAAACAGGCATGCCCACAGAGCCTGGCCCTTCCTGCTGAGTCATGTGCCATGCTTATAGATTCCCATACAGATCAAAGAGAGGGAATCTCTCACCCCATCTGCCATGCATTTGGGATTGTCCTGTTTGATGATGGGCATATAACAGGGTGACACACTGAGGCAAGCATGCAAATCAACTATATCCCTTTTGAATGTGGTTTTGAAGAGCAGGCGCTGACTGCCCCTGGGGCTCCAGAACAGGGCGCTTGAATAAATAAAGAAGCATTTAGTCCTCATATTTCCTCCTGCTACTGCATCAGCAATGCCCACATGCAAAAACAGGCAGGCTTGTTCACATTCCTATTCCCATAACAAGGGAGGTTGCCTGAGAGCCCCTCACCCTTATAATGTGTTGCCCACAGCTCTGTTATACCTGATGTACTCTGTTCCTGGGCAATACTCCGTCCTCCGCTAATTAAAAGGAGGATTTTTGTTCTCTTTCTCTTCAAGAATAGTTTTTGGACATTAGGCGAATTCATGGAGGTCATTCTAACACTGGACATTAGTCATGGTGGCTGTGTGGAACCTCCATGATCAAAGGCAGTGTACCTTTGGATACTGGGTGCTGGAGGGGAAAACAGCAAGACAGGATTGCTACCCATCTCCGCTTGTGGACTTTCAGAGGCATCTATTGGACTGCTGCAGGAACAAGATGGTGGGCTGGATAGCAGGGCAGTAAGACGCTTCTTATGCTATATTCTTAATTATGATGTAGGTCAGGGGTGGGCAACCTATGGCCTGCCGTCAGGATCCAGCCTGCGATCCAGTCTGTGCAGAGCTCAGCTTGGGAGGTGCCTCCCGCCCAATTTGCAGCATGTTGGACAGGAATGGCAGAGCTGCCTGCCTAGGTTTGCAAAGTCCCTGTGCCACAGTGATAGGCACTTCCAGGAGCTTGGCAACCTGAAAGTCCGGTGATTATGTGATGACATCATCATTGCCCAAAAAGGCTGCCGACCCCTGGTGTAGGCAAAATGGTTCAGCAAAATGTCTGAACCTTGATTGAACAGAACCTTGGTATTTATGGCTCCTAACAAAAAAAAGATTTGACCATTATGAAGATGGCTTGTGTGGGATCAAACCCAAAGGTTAATCTCAGTCCACATTCTGCTTCCAGCAGTGACCAATGTCCCCTGGAAAACTTGTTTGATCTGCCATCTTATCCTGGAGACTGTTTGCCTTCTGTGACCTCCAGGGCCATTTTTCCAGGGAAACCCTTTTTTCATATATCATCTGTAATAAAACAACAACAATTAATGGGAGCAATAGCCATCAAGTTCAGATTATTTTTAACTTGGATGAGAATTCTTGTATAACTTTGTTAACTGCCAGGGATGCTCCTCTGGGGCCAGAAAGGGAGATGTCTCTCTAACATGAATTATATTTAAATTGCTGTTTATTAAGGGCCAGGGGAGGTTTTGTTCCAGATCTCACTTGTGGCTGCTTTATAAATAGGTCCACATTTGGCCCAAACCAGCATTTAGAATGTCTTTGTGTGTGTGTGTGTGGGGGGGGGGGTTCTCTAAAGTTAACCCTTTGCTGTCTTACTTGGGGAGTAAGCACCACTGAAATGTGTAGGGTTTTCTTCTGAGTAAACATGCCTAGGCTCCTCTAGCTGCAGGGTTCTAGGCCAGATACATTAATAGCTTGGGTTGAGCAGTACTCATAAAACTTAATGTATATTTATAAGCTCTTCCTCCAGGACATTCATCGTGATTTCCTGTTAGTCTCGAACACTCTGTAGTTGCATCACGTGCCCTCAGGCCATTCCTGGAAGACTCCTTTTTATTCCTGTATTGATCCAACAATACTTCCTCTCTGTATGTGCAAAAAAGATGCTTTCATTCCATTATGCCTTTTGTCTGAGACAACACAGTTAACAGTATCATTTGGGTGACCCCAAGGAGCAGCATCAAGAGAGAGCAGTCTTGAGGTACAGTCTTGAGACTGTGGATCACACCAGTTTAACTTAAAGATGGGAGCTGCCATTTTTAACTGCTACTTCTTATAAGAACAAAAACATACCTCCTTACAAGTAAAACCCTAGCCTCTCAAGGAAAAAGATCTCAGGTCTCTGCAGTGCTAGTTTTCTACCTGTGGGGATATTTTAAAGCAAGGGGCCATTTAAACAAAACAAAATAATTTCCCCACCATGCAGGTGGTGCAGTCCATTCTGTACATGCTGACTGATGTCTGAAGTGGTTTGAGAGAGGAAAAGGATCTAGTGGCAAGGGCAATGCATAAAAAGGTGTGCATAAAATCATTGCTTAATTTCTAAAAAGAGAAATGAATGACCCTGAAAGTTCCTGATCTGCTGATGAAAAAGGTCAGGCTGCCACCACTGTGACTGATGGACATTCACTCTGCATGTGCACAGAGACACAGTCGTGGTTGTTTTTTTTACTGCTTCACACATTTGTCTCAGGGCTGAGTCCTGCTATGAAAACAGCCTCTGGCTCTCGTGTGGACAGAAACAAACCAAATCCTGACCAGAACAGGAGATATGACTCACTTAGGGGTTTGAACAGGCTTCCTGTTCAAGCAGAAGGGTAATGGGGTGGAAGTGAGATGCAGACCAACCAGGGAGGAGACCTGGGTGTTGTAAGAAAGAATTTAATTTGAAACCAGGGCTCATCAGCACTTTGCCCAGAAACCTGTCCAAGCGCCAAGGCTAGGCCAATTGTGATGAAGGTACCTCAGAGTGTGTGACAAGTGTTTTTCTTAATTAATCACATCTACTCCCTTCTTCATGTACATACACAGATTTAAACTCAGGGGTCAGTCTTTCTTCCAAGAAAGAATGAGCCTTCCTGTTAGTCTTCTTTGGGGGAGGGGACACTGCCACTTGCTTTGAAGCGGGCGGTGGTTCGCCCCCTCCTGAAGAAGCCCTCCCTGGATTCCAATGTGTTGAACAACTATCGACCAGTCTCCAACATCCCGTTTCTGGGCAAGGTAATTGAGCGGGTGGTGGCGGCCCAACTCCAGAGGGTCTTGGATGAAGCGGATTATCTGGATCCTTTTCAATCTGGTTTCAGGCCGGTCTTTGGGATGGAAACTGCCTTGGTCGCCTTGGTGGATGACCTACGCCGGGGACTGGACAGGGGGAGTGCATCCCTGTTGGTCCTGCTGGACCTCTCGGCGGCTTTCGATACCATCGACCATGGTATCCTTCTGGGCCGATTGGCCGAGTTGGGAGTTGGAGGCACTGTTTTGCGGTGGTTCCGCTCCTACTTGGAAGGTCGGTCCCAGATGGTGGTGCTGGGGGATGCCTGTTCGACACCCTGGCCATTGAGGTGCGGGGTGCTGCAGGGCTCAATTCTGTCCCCCATGCTATTTAATATCTACATGAAACTGCTGGGAGAGGTCATCCGGGGGTTTGGAGTGGGGTGTCATCAATATGCTGATGACACCCAGCTTTATCTCTCCTTTCCTCCAGACTCCAGGGTGGCGGTTGAGGGCCTGGAGTGCTGTCTGGAAGCAGTGAGGATCTGGATGGGGGCTAACAAGCTGAAATTAAATCCAGATAAGACAGAGGCTCTCCTGGTTCGGAAATCCTCGATGCAGGTGCTGGATTATCAGCTTGCTCTGAATGGGGTTGCACTTCCTCTGAAGGAGCAGGTCCGCAGCTTGGGGGTCCACCTAGACTCGCAGCTGCTCCTGGATTCCCAGGTGGCGGCTGTGGCTAGGGGGGCCTTTGCTCAGCTTCGGCTGGTGTGCCAGCTGCGTCCGTACTTGGATCGTGCAGACCTGGCCACGGTGATCCATGCTACGGTGACATCGAGGTTAGATTATTGTAACGCGCTTTATGTGGGGCTGCCCCTGAAGACAGTTCGGAAACTGCAATTAGTGCAGAATGCGGCGGCCCGTGTGGTCACTGGAGCTAGGCGGTTCGACTCTGTCAGCCCGCTTCTCTGGGGGCTACATTGGCTGCCCATTCGTTTCCGGGCCCAATTCAAGGTGCTGGTTTTGACCTTTAAAGCCCTATACTGCTCTGGGCCAGGTTATCTTAGAGATCGCCTACTCCCGTACAATCCGGCTCGTCCTCTCAGGTCATCAGAGAAGGCCTTTTTACAAGTGCCGCCGCCTAAGGAGGTACGTGGGGCGGCGGCAAGAAATAGGGCCTTCTCAGTAGTGGCACCAACGTTGTGGAACTCCCTTCCCCTTGACTTGAGAATGGCTCCCTCTCTTGAGTCCTTTCAGCGAGGCCTGAAGACCTTGTTGTTTAACCAAGCCTTCTGACGTTCTGGCCTTTTTAACATCTTTTATATATCTTTTAGTTGCTTTTTTACAGGCCCGATTCCTCTAAGAACTGCTGTTTTATGCTCTTTTATTCTGACTCTTCTGACTACTGTTTTTATGGGTTCTGCTAATGTGTTTTTTTAATATGTTTTTATCTGTGAAATTATGTTTTAATTTGTTTTATATGTTGTTAGCCGCCCTGGGTCCCTTTTTGGGAGAAGGGCGGGATAAAAATAAAGTTTTATTATTATTATTATTATTAGTCCTGCTGCTTCTCAGCTTAGAACAGGGGTGCCCAAACCCTGACCCTGGGGCCACTTGTGGCCCTCGAGGACTCCTAAGCTGGCCCGCAGGGAGCCCCTAGTCTCCAAGGAGCCACTGGCCCTCTAGAAACTTGCTGGAGCCCACACTGGCCTGATACAACTGCTCTCAGCGTGACGGACAACTGTTCGACTTCCTGTGTGAGCTGCGGGACGAGGGCTCCCTCTGCTGCTTACTGTTTCACATCTGTGATGCAGCAGTGGCAGCAAAGGAAAGGCTGGCCTTCCTTTGTGCAACTCCTTTTATAGGCCTTGATCTATTGCAAGATTTCATATAAGTTCCATCTCTAATATATTCATTTATGTAAATTTATTCAAATTTGAAATGTGAATTAATTCTTTTTTCCCCTAAGAAAAAAATCTTTTTTTTTTTTTTCAGAGAGATGATGTGGCCCTCCTGCCAAAATGTTTGGACACCCCTGGTTTAGAACATAAACAATGACGGTCACTTGTTAAGAAAATTGCTATAAAAAATTATCTAGAATCTAGATATTTCTATGACTTTAGAACCATTTACAGGTATTACTATACAGCAGTGTTTCTCACACTGTGGGTCAGGACCCACTAGGTGGGCCATGAGCCAATTTCAGGTGGGTCCCCATTCATTTCAATATTTTATTTTTAATATATTAGACTTGATGCTACCAAGGTATTTGACTGCATTTGGGGAAATGTTACAGACTTGTACTTTTAACAAGCTACTATGTATATTCTTTTAACAATGATAGTAAAAGGACTTCTGGGTAATTGTGAGTAGGATTGCAGCCTAGGATTGTTAAAAATTTTCCTGCTTGATGATGTCACTTCCGATCATGACATCACTTCCAGTGGGTCCTGAAAGATTCTCATTCTACAAAGTGGGTCCCGCTGCTAACTTGTGAGAACCACAGCTGTACAGCATTTGCAATACAATCAATAAAAATCACAAATAATGGCAGGGTCATTATCCATCTAGCACATACTAGCTCCAGTGGGGGGGGGGGATTTTGTTTTGTCCAGTAAAGTAAATCAGATTAACAACCTTAAAACAATCCCCCCCCCCCAAAAAAAAGAACTTCATATAACATCCCTCAGCCTCAGTTCTCCCATCTGGAAATAGGACCAATAATTAAACTTAACTGCAATTGATGCATAATTCAGCAAGCTAACAGCAAGCTAATCATTTGCTCACTGTAAGTAAGGACATTGGTACGGCAATCCTATCGCACTTACCTAAGAGTAAGCCCCATTGACTTGCTTCTGAATAGACTTGCGCAGGATTGGGCTGTCAGTAACATGTTCTTCTTTTTTAAGAGTCTAGCTCTCAAGACCCAGCCGCAATGCGGCTTGTCCGTTCTGCGGGCCAAGGCCTCCCAAAAATCTGAGAAGCCAAAGGGGTGGGGTGGGAGCTTCAGCACCCTTCCCCATCACTAGACTCAGCAGAATGAAGGCCACCCGTGCACAGATCTAGGCGTTCAGCATCCCTTGGCCCAGAATTTTAAGCTACCAGCTGCCAAGGAATGCCTCTGGTTTTAACAGAGGCATCAGAGCTTCACTTTGCAGTGGCATAGCTAGAGGGGAGGCAAAGCACTAAGCTTTGCAGGGAACCTCACTGTGGTGTACAAGCAGCCCTCCCTCCCCTTAGGAGCCATTCCGGGTGGGGGAGCAAAACGGAGGCATACACCTCCTTTTTGGTCCCCCACCCAGAATGGCTCTGAAGGGGAGGGGCCGCTTGGAGGCTCCCTGCAGAACTTAGTGCTTTGCCCCCCCTCTAGCTACGCCACTGTCACTTAGCATCATATATCCTGTATGACATTATGCTTCCTGTCTGCAATTATGATTTACTATGTTGACTAATCACAAGATAGACATCATTATTATTTCTAATTACTTAAACATCTATTCTTCTCGAACAAAGGGCAAGCGGTTCTGCTCAGCCTACCTCATAGGGCTGTTGTGAGAGTGGTGGGGTGTATATTATTATTGTTGTTGTTTTTGTTGTTGTTGTTGTTAAACATGCAGGCTGCTGTGGCAAAATAACCCACAGTGACGACACACTTCTGTGTTGTGCCTGAGCATCTCTGAAGCCACAGTGGGCAGATCTCTGCAGCGTAGGGATGTCAAGCAGGAATCTCCTGAGTCACCCAGCAGCGGTGGTGCTCAGTCCCATCCGTCCGTGTGTCCCCCCCCCCCACCCCACAGACCCCTCCCGCCCTGATCTCCTTCTCTGCATCGTACCATGTAAGGCGCGAAGCCAAGCCTGGGTGCGAGACTGCAGTGCCCGGTGGCGTAGCTAGAGGGGGAAATGCTAAGTTTGGCAGGGAGCCTCCAAGCAGCGCCCCCCCCCCTCTTCGGAGCTATTCCGGGCGAGGGGGAGCCAAAGGGAGGCGGATGGCTCCGAAGGGGCGGGACCGCTTGGAGGATCCCTGCAGAACTTAGTGCTTTTCCCCCCTTCAGCTACGCCACTGGCAGTGCCAGAGAATGATGGAGAGAGGCAGGGAGGGAGGCAGGGGGGTGCTTTGCCCCCCAGCTACGCCACTGGCAGTGCCAGAGAATGATGGAGGGAGGCAGGGCGGGGGGAGGCAGGGGGATGCTTTGCCCCCCAGCTGCGCCACTGGCAGCCTCAGAGAATGATGGAGAGGACAGGGATGGGGGGAGGGAGGCAGAGCCAGGCGCTCCGGCCGGGTGGACCGACGGCTGCGGGCAGGGCCGGCTGGCTGCTCAGCCTCGCCCCTCCTGCCTCGGCGGCTCCTCCGAAGCGCCAGCCCGCCCCCCGCCCTGGTGTCGCCGTGACGACCGCGCCGTGATCCCGCCTCCGCCTCCCTCCCTGCCCGAGCCCAGCAGCATCCTGGCTGCCTCCCGCCGCGGTCCGCTGCCGGCCCGTCCGTCCAGCCCGCGCCTCCCCGCCCAGCGCCTCGCCTCTCCTTCTCGCGCCCCGGGCTGGAAGGAGGGCAGCCTGGAAGGGGGGCACGGCCATGGAGGGGGGCTGCAGCCGGGGGGGCCTGGAGGAGGAGGAGGCTGCCGCCGCCCCCAACCCCTTCGTCCACCAGCTGCAGCTGTCCCGCCTGCAGAAAGTCAAGGTGAGCCGCCTGCGGGGGGCGGGAGCTCTGGATGGACTCAAGAACTGGGGGGCTCCAGCCCTAGGGAGTGGAGGGGGCCCTGGAGCAAGAGGCAGGGGTTTCTGTAGGGTGGCCTTGGGAGGCAGAGGGGGCAGCTCTGCACTGGGGGGCTCCAGCCCTAGGGAGTGGAGGGGGCCCTGGAGCAAGAGGCAGGGGTTTCTGTAGGGTGGCCTTGGGAGGCAGAGGGGGCAGCTCTGCACTGGGGGGCTTCAGCCCTAGGGGGTGGAGGGGGCCCTGGGGCAAGAGGCAGGGGTTTATGTAGGGTGGCCTTGAGAGGCAGAGGGGGCAGCTCTGCACTGGGGGGCTTCAGCCCTAGGGGGTGGAGGGGGCCCTGGGGCAAGAGGCAGGGGTTTATGTAGGGTGGCCTTGAGAGGCAGAGGGGGCAGCTCTGCACTTGGGGGGGCTCCAGCCCTAGAAGGTGGAGGGGGGCCCTGCAGCAAGTTCTGGGGGTTTCTGTAGGGGCCTTGGGAAGCAGGGTGGGTCTTTTCTGGGTTGGGGGTTTCTGAGCAGCCAAGGGGGGCTGTAAGGGGGCTGCTGGAGGGGCCTGGATGGAGTCCTGCTGGGGTTTCTGGAAGAGTTTGGGGGCAATGCATGGGGAGGGGGCTGGGATTTCTGGACCGCTGAAGCTCTCTTGACTTGTCTCCCAGGGGGGCTTTTGTAAGGCTCTGTGGTTTTAGCAGGACTAAAGGGGTTGAAGTGTGTGTATGGGGGGCAGCGGCTTTATGTCTCTGGGCTTCAATGGAAAGGATGAGTGGGTTTTGTTGTCAAGCTGTAGGTTGCCTGATCTGGGCTTGGAATGCATCGATGGGATTCTGGGAATGGGGGGGGCAGTCTGGGGTGTGATGGGTGACATACTTATTGGTGGGCTGTGGATTTTTTGTCATTGGGCCTGCATGGGGCATGGCACTTCAGGGGAAAGCTGTAGGGTGGGTTGGGGGGAGGACTCCATATGTTGTGGGGTTTTTGCAGAAGCTGTGATGTTCCAGCAGAACTGGATTTTCCTTTGAGTTGTGGGCTTCTGCAGGTCCCCTAGACAGCCTCTATAGGCCTTAGAAATTCTTCAGGAGCTTCTGTAAGGGGAAGCTATCAAGAAGTGGGTGACCAATGTGACTCCTAGAGGTAGAGGAGTTTCTGCATGGCCAGACTGGAGGAGGATGTGGGAGGGGGCGGGGGGGGAATATTGGGTTTGTATGGCCAGGGAGTGTCAGGACTGAATGGGAGGTCCTGGAAGGATCAAGAGTATTACAAGGTCTTTCTGAACCTCTTGAATTTCTGCAGAGGCTATAGGGTTTCAGACAGCATTTGAAAGTTGCCGTTGATGGAGGGTGTTGCAAGATTTATAGGATCAGTGTGGGGCAGGAGCCCTGTAGGGCCCCACTGCAGTGTATTGTAGGTTCTTCTGCAGTCCTTGGTGAGTGGTGATATTTCTGGAGGTTCTGTGGGGTTTCAATAGGGCAGAATGAGTAAAAAGAGGGACTACAAACTGGATGCTTGTAGGGTGGATGCAAATGCCCTGTTTGGCAAGGGTCACTTGAGGAGAGTTTGCTGAGAAGGTCCCCCTTGGCCTCCAGTTTGAGGAAGGCTTTGTAGTGTGGCAAAGGGGGGGGGAAGTGAGGCTAATGAGTCTGTAATACTTTTGCGTTAGCCATGCTGCAGTGCTCAGTGTTGTGGGGGGGGGGGGGAGAGCAGCACAGGCCAGTCAATGCAAAGCCAATGTGTGTTTCCAGGTTGATTGTGCCTGGTCCTGGGGTCTATGGGAAGGGAAGCCTAGTGGTTAGAACAAGAGCTGGCATTGGCGAAGCTACAGAGCAGAGGGCTGGCTCAGAAGACTGGGCTGTCAGTTGCTCATGCTGTATGGCTCTCTGCTTCCTTCCCCCTGTGTTTGGTCTTGCGGTTGCTAGACTCTCCCTCTCTGTGGCAACGGCAGAGGACAAAGGTGCCTCTTTGACACTTCCAACCCAGTGGCTTTCACTTCATCATGGCATGCAAACCACTGCCACCCTGGCCCTGGGACCTTCTCCCCAATTCACCGGGTCCCCACCATCCTGCCCTGCAGTAACTGTGCTTTCTAAATCCTCCCTTCCTCTCCCTCCCCTCTGCACTTCATGCTGAATATTTTTGTTTATGTTTCTCAGCTCCATGGATCTCAGCTGAGCACTTTGCTCTTGCCCTGCTGGGGATGGAAGCAGCTCAGGTTGGAAGCAACAGAGATTTCAGTGTGCATCCATGTTTTGTCCCAAATGACAATCAATGTATTTATTGATGAGCGATCTGTTTATGATGATGAATGGGAACAGAGAGATCTCTTGGCTTTCAAAATCTGGCTTGACTAAGTTGCATAAGGAATACACGGACATTTCCTGATTAGTCACAGCCAGTTTAGATCCCATTCCAGAGGGGCAGCTGTGGTGTGACCTGGAAGCAACCCTCCAGGAAAGAGATGTTGGGGTTATCTTCTGAATTGCTCTATGAAAACTTGGACACAGTGTGGAGCAGCAGTGAAAAGGGCAAATTCCATGCTAGGGATTATTAGAGAAGGGATTGGAAATAAAATGGGCAGTGTCCTAATGCCCTTATGTAAATTTGTGGTGAGGTTGCATTTGAAACATTGCAATCCGCAATTTTGGTTGCCCCCAACCCCAAAGGAATGTCATAGCAGTGGTGTAGCTAGAGGGGGTGCAAAGTACTAAGTTTTGCAGGGAGCCTCACTGCAGCATGCAAGGGGCCTCTCCCCTTCCCCTTAGGAGTCATTCCAGGCAGTGAGAGCAAAACAGAGGTGTACACCTGGAATGGCTCCGAGGGCGAGGGGCCCCTTGATGCAGTGAGGCTCCCTGAAAAACTTAGTGCTTTGCACCCCCTCTAGCTATGCCACTGTGTCACAGAGCTGAGAAAGGCAGAGGAAAGGCAAACCTAAAGGCTGGAGCACCTTCCTTTTGAGAAAAGGCTTGAGTTATGGGGCTATTCCATTTTTACAGAAAAAATAACTGGCTAAAGGGGTGAAAGCTTTCCTCCTTCTGAACAGCTAAATAAAGTCCTTCTATGTGCCTAAGGAATCATTAAGTGGTGGAGTTCACTGCTGTAAGATGTGGGTATGACTCCTGACTTAGGTAGTATTGAGAGGGGACTAGGCAAATTCATGGAGCAAAGGCCGACCACTGGCTGTTAGTCCTGATGGTTGTGTAGAACCTCCATGTTCAGTGGCATTGTATTGCTGAAATGTCTATCACTTGGGATAAAACAACCATGAAAAACTGCTGCATTCCTGTCCTGCTTGCGGGTTTCCCTGGAGGCATCTGGTTGGGAAGCAGGAGGCAGGACTAGGTGGTCTGACCCAACTGGGCTCTTCCTAAGGATCAAGAACTGTTGTATTTCTCACCTACCCTATCTCAAGAATCTGTTAACATGGTTTAATTTCCCCAGTGAGAGCATACTGCCACTCAGATCTGCTTGGAGGCCAAACATTCTGCCCTGCGAGGTTTACATCCAAAGCCCCAATGGCTCAGGTCCAGTTTTAGCAGTGAGTGGTAGTATGATGGCCTGATCTAAACCAGGGCTTGAAATCATGATGTGAAGAAAGCAAGGTCAAATAAGTCCAGTGAAAATCTACTGGTGCTTTGCATATTTTCAAGACATGATGCATCCTCTAGCCCCCTAAGCACGATGGCATCACAGCTATACAGTTCCACAAGCTAGAAAGCTCCTTCCACTGTTGCAGCTATTTCTTTTACCTCTCTTGCCTTGTGCCAATCCCGCCACCACCACCACCAGAAATACCAAGTATCAAACAAATGAAAACTTTCCTCGCTGCGGCCGTTGGGTCTTTTGTCTGTTTGGAGACGACTAAGATGTTCCAGAGACAAGAATCAAACTGTTTCTTTTTGATACAGGGAAAGAGACGTGGCCTCATTTGCTTAGAGTGAGAGTAAATATTCATAATTGGATTGCTTGGCAGGCAGGACAGAAACAGGAGCATGCAAGATTACTCCAGGCGGCATCTCATAAGAACAGAACATAAGAACAGCCCCACTGGATCAGGCCATAGGCCCATCTAGTCCAGCTTCCTGTATCCCACAGCGGCCCACCAAATGCTCCAGGGAGCACACCAGATAACAAGAGACCTCATCCTGGTGCCCTCCCTTGCATCTGGCATTCTGACATAACCCATTTCTAAAATCAGGAGGTTGCGCATACACATCATGGCTTGTAACCCGTAATGGATTTTTCCTCCAGAAACTTGTCCAATCCCCTTTTAAAGGCGTCCAGGCTAGATGCCATCACCACATACTGTGGCAAGGAGTTCCACAGACCAACCACACGCTGAGTAAAGAAATATTTTCTTTTGTCTGTCCTAACTCTCCCAACACTCAATTTTAGTGGATGTCCCCTGGTTCTGGTGTTATGTGAGAGTGTAAAGAGCATCTCCCTATCCACTCTGTGTAAAGAGCATCTCCCTATCCATCTCCCTATCCACTCATAGCTAAGGCAAGATCCCAGTCGCTATGATGGCTTGCCAACCCCTGGCACCTAGTATCGAGCTCAGAAGAGCAATATATTCGATGACCTATTATGTATTGTGCTACATTTATAACGCTTGTCCTCCAAAATGTGTGTTTTGTGAGATTTTTTTTGTTCCTGTCCAGTGTTTCTTAACTTTCACTGAAAAAGCAGCTCCCAGTACAATTCAGTTTGAAGAGATCATAAATCTCTTGGTTTGACGTGCTGGTAGTGAGATGAAAGTCCCAATCCTATCCAATTTTCCAGCACCGGTGCAACCACAATGCAGCCCCAAGGCCCTCTGTGACCACCTCCCCACCACAGGATGCAGTGCATTCCCTACTGGCATGGCATTGTAGGCCCTAAGTCTACAATCCTATCCACACTGTCCTGGGAGTAAGCCACCCACCCACCAACTCACCCCCCCCCCCACACACACAGAATCTTAAGGAGTTGTATCCAAAGAAAGTTAGTCATGACTAAATCCCACTGAAATGAATGGGCTTGTCAGGACGAGCTTATCATGACTGACTTCATTGGAGCTTAACCCTAACTTTTAGCCCAGTCCTAACCAACTTCCCAGGGCTGATGTAGCCATGCCAGTGGGGCAGGTTTGCCGGGAGGGCAGCAGTCATATAGGCCTCCTCAAGGTAAGGGAAAGTTAGTTCCCTTACCTCAGGGCTGCAGTGAGGCTGCATCAGCCCAGGAAAGCTGGTTAGGATTGGGCTGTAGAGTTCTTGGCATACATCCCAAAATCTGCATTAAACAGTTGAAGAAATACAGTTTAAATAAAAAAAAAATCTGATTAAAAAAATTCTTAAATAAATTTTAAACAGAATTCAAGATCTCGTGAATTGTCAGCCTGTCCGTTTTGTAGCTAAACCTTCTGTTACGCTTCACTGAAGGATTAGTCACACAATTCGGATGTGGTGGCTACAGGAAGTCTTGGGTTGGTTCTCAGTTATTTCCACTCATTGTAGTCTGTTATCTATACCTGCCACTGGCTGCAGCATTAGGCCCTGGGCATGCTCCTGCAAATGGAGGTTTGAGCCACGAGGCTATTTTCAAGGTCTGATTCTTTTAAATAAGTGGAACTTCCAAGCTTGGAGATAGCAGGACACTGAATGCCCACTTCCGGGGACAAGCAAGGGAGAGCTCTTACCCACTTTTGCTGCTAAGTTGTAGTGATGGACTTCTTGGGCTCTTCATAAATGATGTGATTTTATTTCTGAAAGGTCTTCTGATCTGATTGGAGCAATGGCTTCCTGAACATCTGTTGACAGGGCAGATGCAAAATCCAAAATCCTTGCATGGATGAGCAGTCACAAAGGCATTTCAGACTGAAGGGTGACTTCTGACTGTCAGTGTTGCTGATATCAGCCAGTACTGTGATGAGGGGCACAGTCAAACAGCAGCAAACAACATCAATGAATTTAAATAAGTTCATGTTTAAAGCCTGATGAAAAGATGAGAAGTGTTGTGAATTTGGGTGTTGAGTGTGTGTGTGTGTGTCCCCTTAACTTTTAAAATAAAACTTTAGAATAATTTCATGTGATAAATATGTCATACTTCAGTACATTGACATTCCATTTTGTTGCAGTTATTCCTGTCTAGATGTTATGTGAACAGTGCTGTATTTTATACCATACTAGAGAACACTTTCCATGTGGAGTTTGGATATCCTTTCCATATTGCAAAGGATTCTGGGGCATGCTGTAGGAGCCACACTCAGTTCATGCAGGGCACTGACCTAGCATCTTGAACCTCAGTATTCCTGAGTGTACACCCTACAGCAGCGATTTTCAACCAGTGTACCGTGGCACATTGCTGTGTCGTGTAAGGTCCACATGTGTGCTGTGGGAATTTGGGGGGGGGATCATCCAGAGGTGGATGTGAGCCCCCCACCAGCAGCATGGTGTGCCTTGTCAATTATCAAAAAAACTAATGGTGTGCCTTGACAATTTTAGTGCCTTGTCAGTGAGATATAAAAGGTTGAAAATCGTTGTCCTACAGCATGCTCCAAGGTGTTTCAGGCATGCACGAATCTGGATGCATTGATCTCAGACTTGTGCAGAGCAATTCTAAGCCAGGATTTGAGCTTGATTTGCTGTTCTGATTTGCAGGACAAGCAGAAACCTTGGTGTTGTCACTTGAACTAGCAAACTGTAGTTTGCCCCAAACAAGGCAAAAAGGTGGGGAATTGTCGTGCATGAGGAAGGAGCGTGCAAGCTGGGGCCCACTCCAGGTTCACACACGTGATTCCAAATCCTGCATTGTGTTTATGGAACCTGACGCTTGCTGAGACTCCTGACAATGGGAATTTGAATCCAGCTCTCCCTGGTCTTAATTTGAGCCTCTACTCACCACTCCAGCCTGTTTATTTCACTATCCCTCCCCTTTGTCATCTTACATCATGCACATGTGCTGATGTGGTTACAGCCTCCCTCGATCTCTTCGTTTCTCCTGTTCCTGACTTGCGTGCAGAGGAGGAAACAGTCAATGCAAAGGCATGCAGAAGCCAAAGATGGAGGTTGTGTCCTGCCTCCTCTTTTGACCTCTCTGCAATCCAAACAGAAATAGGATCTCCCCGGCCTTCTCTCTGCCCCACCCCCATTCATCTTTTGCCAGGGCCTCGGAGACCACATACAATGCTATCTGAGCTCAGGATCTGTGCAGCGCCAGAAGGCAGGAGAGGACACGTTCTTTGCCACTGGGAAGCCGCTCGAGTCCCGGTTTTCAGGCTGTTCTGACATTTTCAGCTTAGAGACGGAGGGCAAAGCAAGGTCATGCCATGCTTAGCTCATTATAGGACTGAGCCAACAGTGCCCCCTCTCCGTTTTTGCCACCCTGTTTTCAGGTGGCATCAATGAAGGGGGGCATTTCAGAGATTTGGAGGGGGGTGCGGGGTATTACCGGCAACTGTAACAACTGTGGTCCTCCCATAGCTGCTGGTCTGCAGCCAACGTTTTTTCTTGTTCTTGCCGTAATCCTGGATCACTGGGATTTTTTATTATTGAAATGAAATTATATACAAATATTCTTAATATTATGATCTTAGGAATTAATGTTGGAGGCCTCCTTTTTTAGAGTAAGAGTGTTGGTCCATCTATGGGAAAGCATCCTCCTTGCACCTGTAGGCTATCCCAGGTAATATTTGTCTATCAGAGCTCAGGAACTTGCCTGTGTTTTCTTGGGATGTTTCTGGAACTCTCCTGTACCTCTCTGCCTAAATTGCATCAAGCAGACCCTGGCTATCCTTAGGTCCGCCGTAGGATGTTGTCCCTGCTCATGTATTTGGCAGAGAGAGGGGGATTAATGTGCAGCAGGGTATCCCCACCCCCCAGTGATCACAGCTGAATGACCCACTCTCAGAAGAGGCTGCTTGTTGCTACCCTTCCTGAGTCACTAGGAAACCCACTCAGGACGCAGACTCATTCAGAAGCCCGTTAGGCATGCTCCTCTGCAAGAGATCTAGCAGGAAAAAAAGGACTTCTCTAGGTTGTGTGTGATTGCCCTGCTCCCTCTTCTTCCCGCATTCCATGTTTACCTGCAGAGGCAGATCTGTTTGTCCCATGATGCAGGCTTATTTGTGATAGGGAATGGGGCTGCAGTTCAGGAGCAGAACACGTGCACAAGGTTAATCTGACATCTCCAGGTAGGGATGAGAAAGACCCCTGCGTGGAGCCCTGGAGAGATGCTGTTGACCAGTGTAGACAATCCTCAGCTAGCTGGCCCAAGAGTTATACTCAATATAAAGCAACCATCTCTCCACCTCTCTTTCACACACACACACACATGAGGGTCCACTGAGTTTCTCACCAGGTTTACCACTGCAGTTTTCCACCCTGCAATACTGGCAGTGTTCCAAGGTTATTGATATCAATATGCCCAGCTCACAATATGGAAATATCCCAAGATGCTCAGTTCACCCATAAGGCTCTTCTCTGACCAAAAGCCAGCATCTAAAATCCCTCTTAGAGAACAAGCTAGCTGTAGGTATGGGTTCACAAGGGTAAGACAGAAAGTCATAAATAAGAGCCATAAACAAATAAAAGGGATGCATAGAGTACCAGATCCTTTGTAACGGATATCTCTGTAAACAAATTGCCGATGCGAATCGAATTGCCCTCCAAGATGTTGATCTGATAACAATGCCAATTGTTGTTTGTGGGCCTGTTGGTCTGTTATCCTGTTCTCCTTCCCATGAATGCTATACTCTTTGTGTCCTCTCGCCCCCCCTACCTAGACTACCCTATAAAACCTGCACCATTGTAATTGTTCGGGGTCCCCCAAGTGTGTGGGGGTCCCGTTTGCAAACGAGTAAACGTAAGACGTCCTTTGAATTCTCCTGTCGCCTGTTTGTTTGCCTCTCCAAAAATCCAAAGAATCGTGTGTGTGTTCATTCGGGATCGTTATCTTCCCCAGAGCCTTTCCCCATAGCTCCCGTTTAGCATCCCCTCACTCCCCCTCCCTCCCCGCACTGCATCCTGAGGCCCTCCCTTGTCTCAGGGATTGGTCCCTCCTCCCTTTCCTCCCATAAACAGTGCAGGCGTCTCCAGGCCAGCCACTTCCCAGGGGAAGGGTTACTACCGGTCAATGCCCACGCTACTTCATGGGGTATTTATGGCCAGAGAGGCCCTTCAGGGGAGTCCCAAGCGGACCCAGCATCTCGCCAGCAGGCATTCCAGGGCAGCAGCCAGCAGATCATGACAACGGGTTGCTTCCTTCTGGTGCTGGCTAAGATGGAGCCAGCAACTCTGGAGGAGACAGAACAACAGCTGCTGCTTTTGAGACACAAGACTAGCTTCATTGTTTCAGTGTCGGGTGGTGAGCTCGGATCAATGCAAGTGAATAATCAGTCCATGCATCCATCAGTCTGTGGCATGTTTTAAATGGTGGGGCTGCCAGTTAAGGCTCTCCCTCTTGTTGCTTTTACAATTTTCTCTTTTTTGGGGGGCGGGGGGGTGGTAATCACGATTGCACAGCCCTGTAATAAGGAATGAAAGAAGATATTGCTAACTCAGTCTTTTCCTATAACAGTGGCACAATGAAATGATGACCTTCTGCACAAAACCAGCCCAAAGGCAGATGTACTGAGACTTTGTTATTATGTACAATGAATTTATCCAAAAGAAAAAGAGAAACAACCCAAGTGATTCATCAACTTAAAAAAAACTTCAGTCGCAAACAATTCTGCATTCATTCTTTCTCACAAACAATAGGGGAGAGCAGATGGAGAAAGTATCAGTGGGCATGGGGGCAGTGCCCAGCTGGGCTCTTGCTGGGCACACAGAGCCATGGTCCATGACCCACATTCATGCAAGGACCCATGCAGGGCTGGATCTGGCCATGTAGCTACCGTAGGAGCCATAGTAGCGGAGATCTAGTCTGTAGGCCATGTGGTGACTCTGTTTTCTTGTCTCTCTGTGTGACTCAGGATCCCATATGGGGTACGAAAATGTAGAGTTGCTATTCAGCTTTTGATTTTCATATGGATTATTATTATAGGTACATTTCATCCCAGCCTATGCTGGACTAGTTATAGTCTGCAATTCAGGATCTAGCCAAGATCCTGGGAATCACAGAGATATCGCTGTAGGATTCATGCTGTTCTAAGCAATGTTTTCTGTTGTTATTTTTAAGAATATTTACATGCTGCTTTTCAACAAGAGTAATTCACAAAGTGGTTTACCTAGTAAAATCAATCAAATGGTTCCCTGTCCCCAAAGGATTCACATTATGCCTGGGGAAGGGCACTTGGAAAGTGTACAGGCCCTTCTTCTTCCCTCTTGTACACCATCACTAGTCATGTTCTCCAAAGTAGCATAGGAAGACCTGAGACAGGAGGCACATGCACCTACCAGGTAGGGAGGGAGTGGGGGAGAAGCTGCACCATGGAGAAGTGTCCGTGTGCTCTGTGCTCAAAGACCCTAACCCAACCACTGTGTCAGGACCTGGTGCAACATGACTCTGGCCCTATATACACATGTTGAAAGTGAGTCGTCGTCCCCCAAGGAGCTCAAAGCAGCAGGTATGATTAGTGGCATAGCTAGAGGGGCTACAAAACACTTAAGTTTTCAGGTGCCTTAACGGGCCATGCAAGCAGTCCCTCCCCCTCCGCCTCGGAGCCATTCCAGGTGCAGGGAGCAAAACGGAGGCAAATACCTCTGTTTTGCTCCCACTGCCTGGAATGGCTCCGAAGCAGAGGGGAAGGGACTGCTTGCATGGCCCGTTAAGGAACCTGAAAAACTTAGTTCTTTGCACCCCCTCTAGTTATGCCATTGAGTATGATTCTTCCCCCACTTTTATCCTGATGGCAGCCCTCTTCAGTCGGCTAGGCTGACAGCACAAGAGGTCCAAGCTTGCTCAGAGAGCATCATGGCGAGGCCAGAATTTGAACCTGTGCTTCCCTATTCCTAATTCAGAACCCTACCCATTACACCATACAGGCAGGCATGGGGGGGGGAGCAATAAGATGGGCTGGATTCAGTAGCAATGGCATACTCTGGATCCTATCCTCTTTTTCAAACCCTTCTTGGATTTGCACCAGCTAAAGAGCTGGTGCAGGTCCGAGGAGACCCATTGCAGAGCGGGATTCATGAATCCTTTAATTGTGCCATGGAATTGTGGTATGGAATTTGCTCTTTTTCTTGGCACACCTTTTGGATTCATTGATTTTTTTTTTTGAGTGTCAGCTAGACACAGTCCTGACTATGTGGTTGAAAGCGACTGGACAGCGCTGTCGTCAGCAGGCCCTGAATCACATCAAAGGTGAGCAAGGCTCTGAATGCATCGTTAGGTTGTACAAGGGCAGATGGCAACAGGACTGTGCATTTTGCTAACAATCAGGGAGGCTGTAATAAGCCTACAGTGTGCCTTGGCAGATGCTCGACTCACACCCAGGCTATAATCTGGGTAAATAGGGGCTGTGGCCCTTTTGAGTACACGTGACTGACCTAATGTGATGCCAACTGTCTGCCCTGGCCAATTGTCGAAGCCTAATTTTGTTTGGCACTCCGACCACAGAAGGTTTGCAAACTGAACACAGTGATGATTTAGCAGGCGAGCTACTGAGCATTGACCATGTAGCAGCTATATTGATTTCTGATCACAGTGGGACCATTGCTCTTTATCGCCTCTCCGATTCTCCAGTTTCATTTCTCGGACTGTCTCACTTGGACCACCTCTAGCAAGCGGCATAGCTAGAAGGGGTGCAAAGTTTGGCACGGAGCCTCACCGCAGCATGCAGGGGGCCCCACTCCCTGATCCGTGTATGCCTCCGTTTTGCTCCCTCCTCCTGGAATGGCTCCGAAGGGGAGGGAAACAGGCCCCTTGCACGCTTCAGTGCAGCCCCTGCAAACCTTAGTGCTTTGCACCCCCTCTAGCTACACCACTGCCTCCAGCCATCCTTTCTTGGGCTGTTTTGCTTCCTGTGATTTTCTCAGCCTGCTGCCTTATCTTTACCCAGACTATGAACCTCCCTGCCTTCCCTTTCAGCCTATCTTGCTTCTCTCTAGGAATTCAATCAATGGCAAAGAATTACTTTAAATGTATCTTGCAATGTTTCACAGTAACATTTAACTGATGGGCAGACCAGTCCCACTGAAATTCCGCTGTGCTGATGTAAGTGGGGCCAGCGTGGCTCGTGCTGTATCCTGCAGGAGGAATTTGCAATCTGGAGGTCTCCTCAGGTTAAGGGGACCCTTTGCCCTGGGGAACGTCCAGCCACTAGAACTGGGGTCGGCAACCTGTGTTTTCAGAGCCTCATGCGGCTCTTTCAGTGGTCTGATGCGGCTCTCGAGTGGGGGCTGGAAGCGGGGCGCCTTCCCCCGCGGCCGCCGCCCAGCCAGCTCAGCCCCAAGGTTGAGCTCGCTGCAGGGCGAAGGAAGGGCGCAAGGAAGAGGGGGGTGGAGAGCAGGTCTGGGAGAGCCGCTGGTGGTGGGCGCGGGGGTGCCTTGCATCTCTTCCCTGTGCCCTTCCTTCGCCCTACAGCGAGCTCAACCTCGGGACAGAGCCTCTGGTGGCGGGGGCGGGCAGGCGGGGGGTGCCTTGCAGCGATGTGCTGCGGGCGCTGGCTGCTGAGTGCGGGGCTGGGCGCTGCCTTCACCCACAGCAGCTCCTTCCTTGGCAGGCAGGGGCAGCGGTGCTCTCCCGGACCTGCTCTCCACCCCCCACTGTGAGCAAGCACCCTGCTGGGCAAGGGGGCAGAGACCCTGCCGCACAGGGCAGCCGGGCATCTCTTCCTTGCGCCCTTCCTTCCTTCGCCCTGCAGCGAGCTCAACCTCGGGGCTGAGCTGGCTGGGCGGCGGCCGCAGGGGAAGGCGCCCTGCTTCCAGCCCCCACTCGAGAGCCGCGTTGTGAAAAAACCGCAGATGGCCAGATGAACAGTGGGATGCGTTCACCGAGTAGCACTGGTGAGGCCCATGACTGGTGAACATTTGGGAACTGGCTGGCAACATCGCACATGCTGTCCAAACGTCCCTGTGCAGACCGATGGCCATGTGCCAAACTCATATTCCTGTGAAGCTGGAGCCTTCTAAGGAACTTCCTCACATGTGAAAAATGGAATTGTGAAATGGCCCATAAACTTCTTTATGACTCACCAAGATCAACCTGCATGTTAGTGAGTTTTATGCTGGCTAAATGCCAGTGTGCAGCTGAGCACAGCTGATAACCACACCATGCCACAGACCATGCGCCGCCTTCGCCCACAGCAGCTCCTTCCTTGGCAGGAAGATCCAGGGACCGGGACAACAGTAGAGCAAAGGTAAGTAAATAGTAAATAAAAAAAATATTTTCTTGGTGCTGCATAATAAAAGGACATAAGAACAGCCCCACTGGATCAGGCCATAGGCCCATCTAGTCCAGCTTCCTGTATCCCACAGCGGCCCACCGAATGCCCCAGGGAGCACACAAGATAATAAGAGACCTCATCCTGGTGCCCTCCCCTGCATCTGGCATTCTGACATAGCCCATTTCTAAAATCAGGAGGTTGCATATACACATCATGGCTTGTTTCCCGTAATGGATTTTTCCTCCAGAAACTTGTCCAATCCCTTTTTAAAGGCGTCCAGGCCAGATGCCATCACCACATCCTGTGGCAAGGAGTTCCACAGACCAACCACACGCTGAGTAAAGAAATATTTTCTTTTGTCTGTCCTAACTCTCCCAGCACTCAACTTTAGTGTATGTCCCCTGGTTCTGGTGTTATACGAGAGTGTAAAGAGCATCTCTAGTCTATCCACTCTGTCCATCCCCTGCATAATTTTTTATGTCTCAATCATGTCCCCCCTCAGGCGCCTCTTTTCTAGGCTGAAGAGGCCCAAACGCCATGGCCTTTCCTCATAAGGAAGGTGCCCCAGCACCTACAAGGGACCTACAAGAGGGGGCTACATTATAAAAATGGGACTTATAAGAGCATAAAGGTAAAAAAAAACAAAAAACTATATATGCAGTGTTATCTTCATTTTAGATGTCAAAAGGGTTTTGTGGCTCCCAAGGTTTGCTTTTCTCCGGAAAACGGGTCCAAATGGCTCTTTGAATTTTTAAGGTTGCCGACCCCTGCACTAGAACGAGACCACTCAGACCCGCACCTGCCAAACTGCCGGCGCAAGTCTGTGTGGATCTGCATCAGCATGCCTTGCACTGCTGCCACAGATCCTGCCCAGTGATCTGCCCACCCTCTGCGCCACCCTCCCCCAGCCCCTACACCCTTCCCTGCCCTTCCCCCACCCCTGTGCTGCTCGGAGCACCTCTTATCTGCTGCGGCACACTTCTGGCCTTCCTGCTAACTCCTATGCTATCATAATATGCTTTATGGCACATTCGCTGCAGCTGGTGTTGGTCATAGGATTGCGCTGTTATTTTTGCATCAGTATCAAAGCTGTTAATGGTTACTTTGGTGTTTTCCTTTTTTATAAATAGCAATAATAAACAATGTTTTTAAAATACTTGGCCTCTATTTAACAACATTTGATTGGTCAATGGAATGAATAATTTTTGATTGGTTAACAGCCCAATTCTATCTGGGGCCAATACTGACGGATCCCGTGATCCGTCAGCCTAAGGGCACAATCCTAACCAGGTCTACTCAGAAGTAAGTCCTAGTTTGTTCAATGGGGCTTACTCTCAGGAATGTGTGGTTAGGATTGCAGCCTTAGTCTTGGGAAAGCTGCTTTACCATTTGGTGGGCCGCCACCACCAAGGCAAATGACCAGAGGCCATATGCCAGCAACAGCAGCCTGCTGAACTTCCTCCATTGCTGTCATCGCTGGTCAGTCGGCAGTGGGGTAGATCCAGGGTGGGTCAGGGAAGGGAGTGGGCCAGGCAGGAGGGGAGAATCTCAGCAGTAGCCATGCATACCTAGATCCTATCCCCCCTTTTTCAAGTAGTCTCTTCAGCTAAGAAGCTGGTGTAGGTCAGGAGACCTATTGGAGGCCAAGCGGCCTATTGAGAAGTAGGTAAAAACCATTTTTACATACCTGTCATGTGCCATCTGGTTCCCCCCTGCCACACATAGCATGCTGTGCATGCTCCATCATGATTGCCGCTGGAGGGCGATAGGGTTGGGCCCTAAATGTCCAACCCCATACTTAGGTTGCAATCCTATACACAATTACCTGTGCGTTGGCCCTATTGAACTCAGTGGGACTTTTGAATAGACATGCATAGGATTGGGTTGCTAGAACTTTTTTTAAAAAAAGCAGTGCTAGATCTGGGGCATTGGAGTTCACCAGTGTGAGGTAGTGTGCCTTTGAGTATGTGTCTATGTCAGTGATTTTCAACCTTTTTCATCTCGTGGCACACTGGCAAGGCACTAAAATGGTCAAGGCACACCATCAGCTCTTTGACAATTGACAAGGCACACTGTGCTATCAATGGGGGCTCACATCCCCCAATGGTCCTACTGATAAATGACCCTCTCCCAAATTCCCGCGGCATACCTGGGGACCATTCCCGGCACACCAGTGTGCCACAGCCCAGTGGTTGAAAATGGCTGGTCTATGTGCACATTCATGTGTACTTTTGCTGCTCTCCGTTGCCCTCTGGTGGACAGTTGGAAGTTCCACAGTACAAAGCACACAAGAGAACTTGGAAGTAGTCAGCAGTTCTCTCACTCATGTTTCTGGAATGCATGAAACATGCTCCACCGTCAGATTTATTGTGGAGTTTTGATTTTCATTTTTCAAATAAAGTGTGTGTGTGTATGTGTGTGTGTGTGTGTGTGTGTGTGTGTGTGTTTTCAAATTGTTTCATGTGTTTGTTCCATTGCTTTACTCAATACCAGTGACATAGCTGGAGGGGGTGCAAAGCACTAAGTTTTGCAGGGAGCCTCACCACATCATGCAAGGCACCCCTTCCCCTCCCCTTCGGAACCATTCCAGGTGGGGGGAGCAAAACGGAGGCGTACGCCTCCGTTTTGCACCCCCCGCCTGGAATGGCTCCGAAGGGGAGGGGCCCCTTGCATGCTGTGGTGAGCCACCTGCACAGCAAGTGGTTTGCACACTGCAGTAAGGCTCCCTGCACGACTTAGTGCCTTGCACCCCCCTCTAGCTACACCACTACCCACAACAGTTGATGAAGCTATTTTTTATAGCCATCTAGGTTCTCTCATCCCCAGATTAAGACACAGATGTGAGTTCTGCTTGTGGAAAGAGACTCTGATGTGGCTTTGCTCCTCTGTGTCTTCCAGCTCTGTGGTTTTATATTGGCCTTCCAAAATAAAGCACAGGACCTGAGTTAACGGGTTGGGCTGCGTTCTTACGACCGTCTCTCCCATTGTGTTTGCTTGCAGTTTTACATGCTGGGGGTTGTGTTGGCCCCAATCCGCGTTGCGTTGGCCTTTGTGGTTCTGTTCCTCATCTGGCCCTTTGCGCTGCTTCAAGTGGTGGGGCTGCCTGACGAGTCCCTGCAGGAGCCATTCTCAGGATGGAGAAAGTAAGTGGTGGGGGTGGCTCTCCGGGTGCCTTCCAAGCTCCCTGCCTCCAGCTTTTCTTCAAGTGCCCCTTCTGTTTCTCCTGTTTTTGTTTTTCTTTCTCCAGCACGGTTTCTCATGGTTCTGTCTACTTGCTGAGCCGCCTGATGTTCTTCCTGCTGGGCTTCATGCGGATACGGGTACGCGGACAAAGGGCGTCGCGGCTCGAGGCGCCCATCCTGGTGGCTGCTCCACACTCTACCTTCTTTGATCCTATTATCCTGCTGCCCTGTGACCTCCCCAAGGTGGTGTCTCGCACTGAGAACCTCCATGTGCCAGTCATCGGAGGTGAGAAGATCTAGTATTGGGGGTGAGATGGGGGAAGGATAAACTACCCCAGATCACCACTAGGTAAAACTTGCTTTGTGGGCTGCTCAAAGTGCTGTGTCTCCTTTGCTTCTGCATGCTGAGATGGGTGCATGATTGCTTGCCTTATACAAGTATCTCACAAGCACATAATTTTGCACCTGCTACCCAGTTTTGAGCACCATACTTTTCATTTATTCTTTTTAAGCATAAGTATCTAGGTCTCCTGGCGTCAAAGTCAGGTTGGAAGTAGGTGGGCTGTACTTCCTACTGGTAAAAACTCAGAAGCCACTGCAGGGGCTGACTAAGATAGGTGTAGGTGGTGGGAAGGGGGAACATCAATCAGGGTAGGTGGGGGAAGGGGGGACAACACAGTGCTTGAGTTCTTCACCTAGTTCCTTGCCCCTGTGTCACCAGCAGCAGAAAAAAGTATGCAAATTAAACAAATATGTATCTAATCAGTATAATTTATGTTGGTTTCAGAATTCTGATTCAGAAATTCTGATTTTTCTTCTTCACTCAGAGTATACACAGACCTGATTGTGTTTTTTCGTCAGTGGAGGGCTGGAGCATCGATTCCATCAGTCTGGAGCTCCCTGTTTAGCAAATGGGCTTACAGAATAACTTTCTCTTTCGGAAAAATTAGGAGAAGAGGCCCTGTAGCTCAGGGCTAGAGGAAAACAGCCAATGTGCATATGGTCCCTGGTTCAATACCAGCAATACAATAAAGACTTTCTAGGAGTGCAGTAAGAACAACCTTCACCAGAGCTCTTGAAGAGCTGCTACTGCTTGAAACAGTTGTCTCTGGATAGTCCCATTAAAAGCCAAGCAAAGTCTTAATAGGCAACTCCGCACCCTCCAGGCATCTGTCCCACTGATATACCAAGTGGGGAGGTTTCTGTGTTTTACATGAAATGGAGTGTCCAGTAGGGTTGATTCAAAATGCTCCCCTTTTTGGCCTCCATTCCCAGGAGACAAAAATAAGGAGGACATTTTTTAGTGGTTTTGTAGAGATGAGACCCAAATGTATAGGTGCAAAACTCACCAGGACTCTTCTCACAGTTCCCCCTCCAAGCAAAGCTATGTCATCATACAGTGGTATCCCTAGGGGGGTTTGGGAAAAATGTGGGGGGGCTGCCATTTTCCCCAGACCCCTCCCTTAGAATGACATTATGACATATATTACATGTTTATTAGGTTGATCAGCACATAAGCCATACACCTATTTATCTAAAATCTTAAAACCAGAGTTTAAAACCACATAGAAACAGAATTTAGCTATATCCACAACACACTCTTTGCAAAGACTACTTAACAGTAATTTCAGTCTTAAAGAATTCGAAAACATAGAAAACGTATGTATCCATTTCTTTAAGAATTGATCTCTCCCTGCTGCATATTTTGGGCATCGGAAAAAGATATGCACCGGGATGTCTAATTCAGTTAAGGGACAATCACAAAAACGCTGTTCAGGAGGAGTCCTTTGAAAACGACCTTTCATTTGTGCCATTGGTAAAGCATTGCATCATGCAATCATATAAGCGGGCCTCAACTTGGGAACCGTCAGTACATAAAAATAAATGGGTAAAGAAAATTTAGTGGGAAATTTAATTCCAAAATAAGAAGAGGAGCATTTACGCTTAGCCTCCCTTAGAAGGCAACCCCAATCTTGAATTAATAGCTTTTCAACAAGCAGCGAATGGCTTCTTCCACTGAATTTTTCTAGTGACTGTAGGCCCAGCTCACATATTTTCATATCAACGTTGTTACTCCATTTTACCCAGCAGCGTTCTTGTGCTGCTAGTTTTGTGAAAATAGGAAGATTTTCAGCAATTGTAAGTCTGTATTTAAATCCAATAGTAGCTTTCCAAATCAAGGTTGAAATCTTTGGAAGTCCCAATTCCAACCATATAACTTCAGAGGCTATGCAATGGGGGTAGGGCTAAAAGCTTCAGAAAAAAAGACTTGCTGGAGTCGCTCAAGCTGTTCTGTTGGTCCCAAAAACCAGATCGGTGGGCCATATAACATATGTGGCAATACCATTACTTTATATGCCTTTAGCAGTGCTGGCACGTACTGTCCTCCTTTGATGTAAAAAAATTTTCTCAATGCTAGTAGCGTCAATTCAATTTTCCCTTTAAGATACTGTATATGTTTGGACCATGCAAGGTTAGATTAGAACACTACTCCAAGATAACTAAATTCATTAACCAGTTGCAACTTATATGGGCCATTATCCCAAAGGATCTCCTCTATGGAGAACTCGTGCAAGGAAAGCACCCTACATGTAGACCACAGCTGTGATACAAGGACATCTGCAAGAGGGATCTGAAGGCCTTAGGAGTGGACCTCAACAGGTGGGAAACCCTGGCCTCTGAGTGGCCCGCTTGGAGGCAGGCTGTGCAGCATGGCCTCTCCCAGTTTGAAGAGACACTTTGCCAACAGTCTGAGGCAAAGAGGCAAAGAAGGAAGGCCCATAGCCAGGGAGACAGACCAGGGACAGACTGCACTTGCTCCCGGTGTGGAAGGGATTGTCACTCCCGAATCGGCCTTTTCAGTCACACTAGACGCTGTTCCAGAACCACCTTTCAGAGCGCGATACCATAGTCTTTCGAGACTGAAGGTTGCCAACTAACTAATCCATTTCTGCCCAGCGTTGCATATACGCAGCAGGGACCAAAAGTATATACCTGTGGGCTGGGCAAAAATGGGTTAAAAAAGATCCCCACTCATCCTCTCTTTACATGTAAACGCATCATATGTAACTTGTTCCATGTTGGTTTTGTATGTTCACTGATCGTACCCAAGATTCTAGAACAGGGGTGCCCAAACCCCGGCCCTGGGGCCACTTGCGGCCCTCAAGGCCTCTCAATGCGGCCCTCAGGGAGCCCCCAGTATCCAATGAGCCTCTGGCCCTCCGGAGATTTGTTGGAGCCTGCAGTGGCCCGACGCAATTGCTCTCAGTGTGAGGGCGACTGTTTGACCTCTCACGTGAGCTGTGGGATGAAGGCTCCCTCCACTGCTTGCTGTTTCATGTCTGTGATGTGGTAGTGGCAGCAAAGGAAAGGCCAGCCTTGCTTTGTGCAAGGCCTTTTATAGGCCTTGAGCTATTGCAAGACCTTCATTCATTCATATAAGTTCATCTTTAATATATTCATTTATGTAAACTTATGTAAATTTATTCAAATTTTAAATGTAAATTAATTCTTTTTTCCCCCGGCCCCCGACATAGTGTCAGAGAGCTGATGTGGCCCTCCTGCCAAAAACTTTGGACACCCCTGTTCTAGAACATTCCAGTTTGAGGGCATGGATTTTGAAGGAATAATGTAATAGCAAATAAATCTTCTTTTCTCGTGGCTCTCTTTCCTGCTATCTGCTCCAGCCCTGCTGAGGTTCAACCAGGCTATCCTGGTGTCCCGCAGTGATCCAGCATCTCGCAAGAAGGTGGTAGAAGAAGTTAAAAAACGGGCAACATCCCAGGGAAAATGGCCGCAGGTAGGACTGATGCTCCTGCTCCCCCACCACCATGACTTTGGCTGGTGTTTGGGTGCTTCAGTCCTTCCCCCTCTTTGCTTAATTTCCCTTCTCTCTTTTCCAGGTACTTTTTTTCCCAGAGGGAACCTGCTCAAACAAGAAAGCCTTACTGAAGTTTAAACCAGGTAGGAGACCCATGAGTCTGGTTGTATGGCATTTCATGCAGATGTGCCTGTGGATACAACTAGGTGTGGATCTTACTTGCCTGTGTTCAGCTTTCACCACCACCTCTTTGCTTATGTAAAGTCACATAGACAGCCTGTGGGTTGAATCCTGATTGCCGCTTCCTGCTCCCCCCTCCCCCCTGTGCTTCATGTGGTCTTTCCATTTTTTCCCCTTCAAAATAATAATAATAATAATAATAATAATAATAATAATAATAATAATAATAATAATAATAATAATAATAATAATAATACAGGTATTTATATACCGCCTTTCTTGGTCTTTATTCAGACTTTATTCAAGGCGGTTTACATAGGCAGGCTATTTTAATCCCCTTAGGGATTTTTACAATTGAAAGAAGGTTCTATCTTTCAAGAACCACAACATTCAGATGTTTCTTTCTGATCTGGTTTCACATTCTGGCCTCCATCCTCCCACGCTCAGAGCAGATGGAATAACTCGGAATAACTTGGCTCAGCTTATCAGCTGCTTCAAGGTCACACAGTGCCGGTGGCCTTGAACTGGTGACCTTGTGGATGTTATCTCCAGGCAAATGGAGGCTCTACCCTCTAGACCAGACCTCCTGCCGTATTTATTTGATGAAGTATTTTTGGAGTTGTTTACACTGTTTTTAAATGCTGTAAAAACTGAAGAAGTTGTCTTTGTGGTTGTCAGAACTCCAAGCTAATCAGGGTTATGCATCTTCCTGCTCTGAGAGGTGAGGAGGATAGTAGCATAATAGAATATTAGAGCTGGAAGGTATTGTAAAGATCATCTAGTCCAACTCCCTGCCCAGCACAGGCAACTACAGCATCCCTGACAGATGGTCACACATCCTCTGCTTTAAAACCTCCAATGGAGGAGACCCCACAACTGGATGAGGTGAGCTGTTGCAGTGTCAGGCAGCTCTTATAGTCAGGAACTTCTTGCTCATGTTTCGCCTAAGTCTACTTCCCTGTAGTTTCAAACCATTGGTTATAGTGCTACCTCAGGAACCAACAAAAGCAAGCCCTCCTCCTCTTCTGCATGAGGACCCTTCAGATACTTGGAGATGGCTTCAGTGATTATCACAAGGACTAACCAATCAGGGCTGTGCATATCCAACTTTCACTTGTACGTGTGTGTAACAACTACACTTCCACAGTCAGAGCATCACTGAAGCCTTAATAGTCTAGATTGACCTAGATTGAACAGCCTAGATTGACCTTCAGTGTCACATCTTGAGATTGTACAAGCTACATCTGAACCTTTTCATATATATCTGTCCTCAGGTGCCTTCATATCTGGTGTACCCATCCAGCCAGTCCTCATCCGGTACCCCAACTCGCTGGTAAGTCAACAAGAATGGGAATGGAGACCCAACTGAAAACACTGTTTAGTACCTGACTCTTCCCCACACTTTTGCATCCCCCTTGGGAACTAAACAAGTCACCTAAATATTAATTTGTTGGTTTCTTTTTCTCTTTGCAGGATTCAACCACCTGGGCATGGAGAGGTCCTGGAGTGTGAGTAGCTGGGAGAATCAGGGATAGTGGCCTGTGTGCATTTTCATAAGTGGTTGGGTGTGTTTCTTCTTCAAAATGGCAGCAACTCAATTTGCATCCAGGATGTCATCTTCAATTTGTCCTTTCAGGTTAAAAGTCATATGGTTAACAGCATCCCAGCCCTGCACTACTGTAGAAGTAGAGGTAAAAAAAATTTTTTATTTGTTGTATCACAGAGCCCCTTACTGAATTGTCCTGCCACACTTGCTGATTCTCCAAAATTTCTGCTGTTGCAGGATGTAAGTGCCTTTCACAGATCCCACTCTGAAGTCTTCCTTTCACTTTCAGTTCCTTCCAGTATACCAGCCCAGTGCTGAAGAGGAGGTCAACCCCACACTCTATGCTAACAATGTCCAGAAAGTAATGGCCCGGTGAGTGGCGAGCATGTCCAGAGGTTAAAGGGTGATGGATGGTGGGAGGCAGCTCCACTCAGAAAGGCAGGGCAGAGGTGCCAGTCTGCCTCCAGGACCAATGCATGGGGGTGCATGCGCAGGAATGCGCACCCTGTCAAAGGCATCTCTAGTACTATGGTCCCATAGGTCTCCACTGCCATTTTGTCCATAACTTGCAATACCTCAGGGTAGTTGGTTGAAAGGTGACAAGGCCAGGTTGAGATCATATGCAAAGGACTGATCCAGACTGGGACTATGCCATAAGGTGGGGGCCCCTACTGCCCCCCCATGCAGCATGGTCCTGCTGTAGCTCCCCCCTTCACACTCCATTCAAACACTAAAAAAGCCCAGTGATATAATTAAAGTCATATCTTGTTTAGCTGTAGATTGGGGGTAGGCAACCTACAGCCTATGGGCCAAATTGAGCCCACCACCCAAAATCATTCAGCCCATACTCCCAAAGAGATATATCCATTCAGCCCGTGGAGACCTTAAAAATGAATTTATGTTTGTAATTCTATCTCTGTAAGGCCTACAGTGTAAGCAGACCAAGGACAGAAGCTTCCTTTAAGTGTCCTTCTCTGTCCCGGCATGGCTCTTTCTATGCTCTATCTTTTTTTTTTTTCTTTCAAGTTCTATAGGGAGGTTCGTGCATGGGTATCAAACGTGCATCAAATTCTGATGTCTGGCCCCTATGTGGAAGAAGTTTGCCAACCCCTGCTCTAGATGTTGGGTCTTGAGGGAGAAACGGGAAAAGGGAAAAACTTGGTGTTGTAGCCTGATGCACAGCAAACAGAAGCTCCTGCTCTGTGGAACCCCCCAAAGGCAGGCAGCCAGGCTCCTAGCTTTTATACCCAGTTTTGGACTGCCTGGTGGTCACAGAGGCTACTGTGATATACCTCTGTTCCTTTCTCTGCCTGAAGAGGATTCTGAGGCCTGAATGTAGGAAGGTTCAGCCAAAAGCTTTATGCTTGAGAACATTTGACTCAAGGCAGGGAGGGGGGATTTCAGTGAGTGCATGGTGACTCACAAGGTCAAGTCACAGCCTCAGATCTCAAAACTCCCACTCCAAGTTCCAAAGTCCTGACCAAGGGATTAGGAATGAAGGAAACAGTATTTGAAGACAATGACCCAGATGTTTGTAGCCTGGGGGCAGGGGTTTGTCTGTTTATACAAGTTGGTAGAGAATGGCTCCTTTGTTCGGTAGATTGCAATAATTTGCTTTGCAATTTATTTGTCTCCTCTTCCCTCTTGAGCTTGTCTCCCTCTTTCTGCTTTCAACCAGAGCCCTGGGGATCCCTGCCACGGATTGTGAGTTTGTGGGCAACCTTCCAGTCACTGTAGTGGGACACCTGAGGGTAGCACTGGAGCCACGCATCTGGGAACTGGGCAAGGTACTCCGAAAGAACAGGTGAGGACTGGGCGGGAGGGGAAGACAGAAACCTGATTAGCATAGGAACAGATGGTGTCTTTGGAGTGTTCCCTCCAGTCTCCTTTCAGTACTGGCAGCACATGGAACCAGTGGCTAGCGGGGGGGGGGGCGGCAAAGCACTAAGTTTTGAAGGGAGCTTCACCACAGCATGCAAGTGGCCCATCCCCGTCCCCTTCACACCCATTCTGGGCAGTGGGAGCAAAAGGGAGGCATTCACCTGTTTTGCTCCCACCTCCTGGAATTGCTCTGAAGGGGAGGGGGAGGGGCCGCTTGCACACCACAGTGAAGATCCCTGCAAAACTTAGTACTTTGCACCCCCTCTAGCTATGCCACTGCATGGCACAGTTCTTTTCTCACCTGGGTACCAACACAGCAGCCGTCAATACCATTGACACAACATCACAAAAAAGTAACCAGGTGCTTTATTTGACCAAAGGAAGACAAGTGGGAAAATCGAAAAAGGGCAGAGTTGAGGGGAATGTGATCATATTGCTCCTTTACCCTTCACTTATCTCTTTAACCCTGACCAAGGAGTAATGTAACAAATGTGTTCTTGGGAGAGCTGCCTCCATTCAGAAATAATGTATGATGTGAAGAGTGGACCAGAGGAATATCTGCTTCTGCACTGGGAACGAATCTGATAGGTTCAACCTTCTCAGTCTTGTGGTGTCTGCTCTTTCTGCAGGTGTCTAACGGGGGACCTGAGGTGTCGGTCGGACTCATTATCTGTTTGTGCATCAGGGCGGCTAAAGCCAACAGAGCTGGCTCGCTGGCTGGGGCTGGCCTGCCCAGAGGCTGCTGAAGAACTCTGCATCTATTTCCAGAAGGTATGTTAGGGTAAAAGGCAGAGCGTGGGAGGAGTTTGCAAGATTAGGGTCACATGTAGCACTGAGCCAAAATGAGAGGGCATGTTCTACAAATGTTTACAACGTCTTGCTGCAAAAAAGTGCTTAGATAGTCCCTGATTGGCTATGATCCTGTGGCATGCATGGGAAGCATGGCCCTTGTTGTAAATGGGCTTCATTTGCTCTTAGGGATATTGGCACATAGCTAAATATGTAGCATCATGACATCAAGTGCATGGTCCCGGATTACTGGGATCACTTGAAGAAGAATGCAGTGGAGGAAGAGATTGACATTGGAGTAACAACAGAGAGTGGAAAAACAGGATTGCAGACTTGCAGGGCATTTTTAAAAAGTACATTAGCAACCCAATCCTTTTCTTCCCCTTCCCCTGCTGATGTAGCTGAACCCAAACAGCTTATGCTGCATTCTGGGGGAGGGGGGGTGGAATCCCAAATATCTCATCTCGGTAAGGGAACATTTTTTCTCCCTACCTGGGAGTAAGTCTCCAAGACATGGAGGGGCCTATTCAGACTTGCGCCAGGATCAGGTCCAGGAAGGAGGTTTGGATTCAGTAACCATGGCCTTCCTGGACCACATACACCTTCTGCCCCATCACCACCCCATTCTGCCCTCCCCTGCCCCATTCTGCCCTCCCCTCACCCCACCCCACCCCACCCTCACACTGATTTCATTGGCAGGCCTCCTAGCCATAGCTCCGCGTGGAGCTGCTCTGGCCTTGCCAGTGTTGCTCTGGTGGTACATGGTGCCATGCCAACAGACCCTTAGCAACAGCTGTAAAGCACATTCCATCATCAGAACACTAGTTGGGCTGTAAGGGTCTTTCTGTGGAGCAGCTGTTCTTCCCAAGCTCAGTTTTTACATGGCAAAAAGTGAACCAGGGGAATATGCAACTCAGTGCCTGGAAGGATTCTGATATAATCAACCTCCTCATCCTTGTCACATCTGTTTGCAGGACAGTGATGGCAACATGGACTCCCGGGAAGTGATCCTGGCATTGGAAACACTAGAGGGAGAGCATGACCCGCAGGCGCTGACACGTTGTGCCTTTGAGGTGAGCACTGTGGTCACTGCAGAGGAGGATCAAGCTGAGCAGAGCTGGGCTCCATCAAACAAGGGGCATGTGATTTGGAGAGGAGAGGTGGTGGGTGGGGGAGGGAAGAAGGGTTCAAAGTGGGTCTCTGCTACTGCCAGTCTGTGTTGACAAGACTGATTAAAGTGGACCAACGGTCTGGTTCATTAAAAGACAACTTCCTCGGCAGGTCACTTAACACTTCCCCTGTTTCTGCTCTTCTGCGTTCCCCATGTGGCAAACCTGAACCTGTCCAGTGAAAAGTGTAGAAGGGGGGTACAGAATGGGTGGAATAGAGGAAGGGTGGATGTTGGTCTGGGTGAGTGGCAGAATGAAAGGGCTGGAGCCTGGGGCTCTGTGGGCAGGCCAAAGGTTGTAAGGGGGTGGAATGTAAGGGTCACTATAGGTGGGGGGATGTGATTACAAATGTGCATGGATGGGTTTGTGTATTTATCCTGTGCATCTTTCCAGCTGTTCTCAGAGACAGATGCTGGGACAGGGGACCGCCAACTGTTCAAGGACGGCTTCTGCGCCATTTTGCGTCTCTTGCTGGGCACACCCGCTGCAGATGGTGCAGAACTCTATAGCTGGCTCTGTGGGAATGACAGTCGGGATGGACTGGCTCTTGGTGAGCATCTTCAGGCCTGTGTGGGAAAATGGGGCATGGAGTGGGGGAAAAGGAGGCTTGTGGGGGTAGGCAAAGGGCTGGTAATGGGGGAATTGGAGGAAGGAAGTCGGAGTTCTCCCTCCCTTGTGCATCCCAGCAATTGCATGTTGTTCAGAAGGTGTTCAGCAGGTATGATGAGGAGGTGCAAACAGTCAGAAGTGAGACAAAATTTGGGGGTTGGAGGACACATTTCCAGCCAGATGGGAAAAAATGACATGTGGCTCAAGAAAATAGTGAGGTTTTGGGTGATCATGGAAGTGGAGAGTGGTAGGGAGAAGAACATAAAGAGGGCCCTGCTGGATCAGGTATTCTCCAGCATCTTGTACCCACAGCAGCCAACTAGGTGCCTCCAGGAACCCCACAAGGAGGGGACGGAAGCAACAGCCCTCTGGTTAGTAGGCAAACGACTACTAAATGTAGGAGAACATTTGAGGTTGTTGAAAAGCAGTTTATAAATATTCTGAACAGTAGTTTAAAAAATAAGCGCTCATCTTTTTGTTGTTTGGTCCCCAGAAACTGGTACTTAGAACCGCTGCTCCTGAACAGAGAGGCTGCATATATAGTCAGGACCATGCAATAGGCTTACTGAGATAGCAGCTTGGCAGAGGGCACCCAGCTCCCATCTGCCTACTCACCTCCACTGCTCCTCCTCATCTCACTTGCTGGATTAGAAAAGGAAGAGGAGAATGATAGGGAAGAGGAAATGTAGTGGAGAAGAGAGTGGTGGGCTAGAGCGGTTCTGCTGCCTTAGCCCACCATTCCCCGCATTTCCTCTTCCCTTTTATTCTCCTCTTCCATTTCCAATCCAGCAGGTGCAAGGAGCAGAGACAGGTGCATCATCAGGTAAGCCAGTAATAGGCCCACCTGCTTTCATGCCTGTGTCCAGTTCTTTTTAAAGCCACCATAGCCAGTTGTTAGTACCACAAGGTGTAGTGAATGCCACACATTATGTGTTGTATAGCAGTGGCTGGGGCAGGAAGGCAGGGCATAACTGTGAAGTCCCATAGGCAGCAAACGAACACTGCAATCCTATATACCCTTTCCTGGGAGTCGCTCAGAGGCCAGGGTTTCCCACCTGTTGAGGTCCACTCCTAAGGCCTTCAGATCCCTCTTGCAGATGTCCTTGTATCACAGCTGTGGTCTACCTGTAGGGCGCTTTCCTTGCACAAGTTCTCCATAGAGGAGATCCTTTGGGATCCGGCCATCATCCATTCTCACAACATGACCGAGCCAACGCAGGCGCTTGGAGGCAGGCTGTGCAGCGTGGCCTTTCCCAGTTTGAAGAGACACTTGGCCAACAGTCTGAGGCAAAGAGGCATAGAAGGAAGGCCCATAGCCAGGGAGACAGACCAGGGACAGACTGCACTTGCTCCCAGTGTGGAAGGGATTGTCACTCCCGAATTGGCCTTTTCAGCCATACTAGACGCTGTTCCAGAACCACCATTCAGAGCGCGATACCATAGTCTTTCGAGACTGAAGGTTGCCAAAATGAACATGATTTCCTGGGAGTAAACCTCAGTTAATACAATGAGACTGGGTTCTGAGTAGATGTGCATAGGATTGTGCTGTGAGTGTGTATTGAGACAAAACACCAAAGCGTGGTTGTTACGGTGGCAGAATCAACATCATCCAAGATGTGGCCACCAAACCAAGATCTGAAGCGAATGTTAAAGCTGGTTTGCAAATCCCAGGTAGAACAAACAGTAGTGTCATCTATTTTGTCATCGGAGGCCCCTGTTTGGGTTGGCATCTAGAGCAGGGGTGCTCACACTTTTTTGGCTCGAGAGCTACTTTGAAACCCAGCAAGGCCCGGAGATCTACCAGAGTTTTTTTTACAATGTTCGTGCCATCATAACATATAACATTTATGTGTACAATGTATGTTGGTGTACCTTGAGCCCCACTGAGTATAACAGGACTTACTCCTGAGTAGACATGCCTAGGATTAGGCTGTGAGGCTGCAATCCTAGCCACACTTACCTGGGAGTAAGCCCCATTGAGTACAATGGGCCTTACTCCCGGCGTTTCCTCCCAGAGGCACCTGAAGGGGGGGTTGGCACTCCACGATCTACTCATTTTGCCTCGCGATCTACCGGTAGATCGCGATCCACCTATTGAGCACCCCTGATCTAGAGATTCTCAATGAAGGTGGGGGAAGAGGGAAACTGCAGAAATCTTTGTCTGTGCACCCGGGGTACAAATCCCAGTGTAGTTTCAACTACGGATAGCAAAAATCATGGTTTGATGTTACATGTGAATGCATCTCAACTGTTTATGCTGGGATGAAGTCTTGACCTTTGGGGCTTCTGTGGTCCTACCCATGGATCAGTTTTTATACTGACATTGCTTGTTCCCCAATTTCCCTCTCTCTTTTTTTATCCAGATGAGTTCCAGGATTTTTCTCTCCGACACCCTGACTATGCCCGCCTCTTCAGCACGTACCTGCGCCCCCCTGTGGCCTGCACTTTGTCCAAGGCTGGCCTCTCACCCACCTATGCTAATGGCATCCCCGCTGCCTCTCCCAGGAGCAAGGCAGACTGAAACACCCGAATCTCTTTAGCCATGTGTATACAACAACAACAACAACACACAAACAGAGACACACACTCACAGCCATGCCACACCCTTGGCCACGCAGACCCCTCCCTCCTGCTTGCTTGCTCAGTCCCTGCTGCCATGGTGGCTGGCAGAGGGGGGCGGAGACACCCCCATCTCAGGGCAGTCGTATCCGGGGAATCACAGCCGCAAGTTCTTTGGGGATTGGGGCTTCTCTCCGTTTATTTTAAAGTTTTATTTTTGTTATGTTTAATTATATCATTTATTTTATTTTGTGTCGTCGTTGATTTCTTTCCTTTTTTGGGCTAGGAGAAGGAAGAATGGAAGGGTAAGAGAATATTGCTTTTGGGTTCATTTTCTGTTTTGTAAAATATAAAAGTGCTATTTTATATATGAAATAAATATCTATATATCTATAATAAAAGATATATGTATTAAGTTTTAAAACAAAGGTGCTTCCCGATGGTTTTTGCTTTTATTTTTTTTTAAATGGAAGTTTGGGGAATTGGGGGAGAAAAGAAGGTCCACGGGTGGCGGGAGGCAGATGAAGGAGACAACATCTGAAATTCAAGGCTTTGTTTCAAATGCATTTTGCTCGTTGCAAAAGAGGGAGGCTGTTTCTTAGAGAAGGATTGCTTCCACGCTGCTGCCCTTTGGTGTTACAGTGATGTAGCCGTTCCACAATTGTCTGGAAGTCAAATTAAAACAGCCATGCTGGATATAGTGGTATATCATCCAACCCTTCTCAAAGTCGCAAGAGCCTTCCATAAAGTTTATTCAGAAGAGGCACAACTTCCCTAGTGCTGATCCAGCCGCACCAACACGGCACAGTTAGCATCCAATGGGGGAGGTTCAAGCCACAAAATGCCACCTCAAGGTAAGAGAACATTTGTTACCTTGCCTTGGGTAAACCTTTGCTGCCCCGCAGGATCTACTTGGACCTGCACCATCTATTCTGCTGGCACAAGTCCAAGTGAACCCAGATTTCTGGGTGAATTGAGGCCGGGAAGGGAGACAGGATATTGGCAGCAATACCAACTCCTTCCAATACGAACTCCTTCCTGGCCTCAACACAGCCCCTACCTGCCCTGGTCATCCCATTCCTTCCCTCCCTCCAAGTTCCTCCCGTTCCCTGTCTACCACCCCCCACCCATGCTGACATACCAGCACCAGGGCTTCTCCATTGGGAGCTGGTTGCTCAACATTTGTGTCTGGCTGCACAGAATGACGGGTCATGTTGTGCAACTGCTGTAATGCACACAGTGCTGCTAGAACACATGTTTTGGTGGAGCAGTGGCTCAACAGGGTTGGGCTCTCTGTCACATTCAAAAAAAGTTCCCTGTAGCTCTAGTTACTCCCTTGAGGCTTCTGCCCCGTTAATTGATTCCTATTCAGTGCAGCTGGGAGATTAGTTATGAATTGCCCCTTAATTAGAAGGCTAAAGTTACCTGCAGGGGGTGGCCTTAATGACTAGTTAACTTCTAGTAGCTTTTGTGCTATTTCAATATGAAAGAAAACAATCCTATATGCACTTACCTAGGTGCAATGATCTGTTGATCTCAATGAGGCTTACTTCAGAGTAGATATGCCCAGGATTGTGCTGTAAAGGGCATAAGTAATTGAGGGCCCAAACCTATCCAATTTTTCAGGACTGGGGCAGTCATGTTAGTGGGACATGCACTGCATCTTGTAGTTGGGGGATAGTCACAGAGGCATCCTCCAGGCAGGAGGACATTTGTTCCCTTACTTCGGGGCTGCATTGTGGCTGCACTGGTGCTGGAAAGTTGGATAGGATTGGGCCCTAAAGTTCCCGTCCACCCTTGTAGGAAACAGAAGCAATTAACAGGCAATTCATCACTAATGCCTGCCTCTTGCTGACCAAGGAACAACAACTGGGGAACAGGAGCAAGCAGGAAGTTTTTAAGAATATATAAGAGAATACCTTAAAAGTCCTAATTGCGCTTTGCCAACTGCAATCGTGTTTGATTGGAAACCAATTTTTGCAAATCAAGTCTGAAAAACCATGAAAGGACAACACAAAAAGCACTGAAAGAGTTTGGCCACAACTCCGGATTCTCAATAAAAACTGAGAGAGAGCAGAGGGTGGCAATTCCACAGGAAGGAGGTGGTGTGGAAACAACCAAGAATTCTACTGTACAAGAAAGCGAAGTGGGCCTTTTGGAATCATTACAATCAATTCAGTGTGGTTCCAAATATCTTTAATCTGCTAAGAACAAGTAGTGACCTCTCCTATGCCACAAAAGGCTTGTCATCGCCAACCCCTGTCTTTCATGTTCTTCTGTTTCATCCGTAGGATTCTGAGTAGGGAATCTTTAAATATCAGGATCATGGAGACGACAAAGCCAGAACAGGGACTCCGAAGAGTTTGCCAGAGAGATGTCACTTCCCGTTGGCGTTGGCCTCAATCAAGAAGAGAGCCAGTTACTGATTGCGCAGACGCTTGCTCCTCCGAGTGCCTGTGCCGTTGCCTTTTCTCTTGTGGCTACGGCAGACGGTTTGATTGGTATCCAAGTTCTTGCTTAGCTGGACAATAGAATTCTGGAACACCTGTACTCGGGTGGAGTGCCTTGTCTTTGCCCCTTGCTTTCCAGTATCAGTGAGTGAGGAGAGCAACAGGTCTCTTTGTTCCCTTGCTGGAGGAATATGACCACTGTGGGGTGAGAGGTTGAGCTTGGAAGCAAGCAAGGAGGAGAAAGTGGCCAGCTCTTCGTCCTCCTCCTCTTCATCCTCCTTTCCTTCTTTAGTGCCATATTTACAACTGTCTTTCATGCTCCCTCCAGGGAATTCTGGAAGCATAAGGCTGGTCTTAGTGACCATGTCCAGCAAACCTCCTTCTTCTACCTCACCCAGGTTCGCCATGTCACTCTCTGAACTGAATGTTCCACTGTGAACTTTGAAAGAGGGTGGATCATTAGATTCAAATCTTTGTTTGGGTTCATCATTTTCATAGCTGCTGCTGCAGCCTTGGGTACTGGGTTGTGGTGCAAGCATGGTTATTGCTTTGCCAGGGCTGGTGGGGACAGGCACGTGATCTCCACCAGGACCACAGCTACCCCCTTCAGTCTCAAAAGTGTTGGCACAGCCTGAAGGATTCAGAGTAAGTTTTAGGGTCTGCTTGCCAGCTGATGGGCTGCCCATCCAAAGAGTGGCCTCACCCTGCTCTGCTGGTGGCCTCTCAGACTCTTGGGATCTCCCAGGGCCCGGTTGGATAGTCAAAAATGACGGCTCCTGCACTACACAGCTGAAATATGATGGGTGCTCAGAAGCAGTGCTTGGTGGTTGACTTTCAAGCACCCCCGCACCACTAGAACCAGTTGAAGACAACTGCTGTCCATTGTCACTGCTGGGTTCAGCATGTGGATTGAGGAGAGGATAGTTAATTTCTTGATCCATTTCCAACACTAGTGGCTGTTGGCCGTCTTGTCTAGTGCTAGTTGACTGCTTTTGTAAAGCTGCACTGTCTGCAAATAATCTCATGCTTTTGACAGGGCTGTTGGCCTCGACTACAGTCGCCTTTGTTTGCTCCCAACCAATCTGTGGCTTCATTTGAAGTTTGGCTTTTGTTTTTTGACCATCAAACTCTTTTCCAGGTTCAGCAGGGACCAGTGTTGGACTTTCCAAGTTTTGGCCAGACGGGCTTGTGCCTTCAAACTTGGTTTCATTGGCATCTGTGGTAGATTTAGGCCCTTTCCGAGTATTCTGAGACTTGCGATGATCTTTAAACACCTCTCTTTGGCAGCCATCCTGTTTGTTGCCTTCAGGCTGAGTGAGTTCCTGACCAACTTGTTTTAACAGATTATCCCACTGACATGTCATACCCCGACCACTAAGTTGTATGGTACTTGAAGTATCTTTGGCCTCCCTCTTATCTCGATCTAGAGATTGACCTGTTACTTTTTCTGTACAGTCAGCATTTTGTTCTTCTTGTCTACTCACAGTCAACTTTGGTGTTCTTTCTTGTGCAGTAGTGTCTGCCAACAAGATATATTTTGTGTCGTGACTAGCATGGTCAGACCATCTTGGATCATCTCCAGTTCCTTCCCCGATAACCCGAGCCTTTTTCAGACATTTCACTCTCCATCGTTGGACACCATCTTGTTTACCGCAGCTGCTGCTGGCTGTTTCTCTGTTTTTCCAAACTAACTGGGTTCCGTTTTGGGACTGTGCTCTTCCAGCATGGCTGTCCTGCTCTGTGGTCCTTGGGACTTCCGGCTGACCCTTGACATTTGCTTCTTGGTTGTCAGCTTCCTTTGAATACTTGGTGGTATGCGGTTTTTGAAACCCTTGTCCTGCCTTATTGTCACCTCGTGATGTTAAGTTCTCATTGTGGCTGTTCTTTCCTGTTATGTTTGGAGTAGTTTCCAATTTAACCCTTTGGGCATGAAGTGGGTCACTGTTGGCCTGCCCTGGGTGACCTCCAGCTTGGTCCCATCCCTGTGAATTCTGGGTTTCCCCTTCATCTGTGTTCTTCAGAGAAGGTAGCAGTCTTCCTTCCTGAGAGTCATGGCTGCTACATTTGGGAGGAAACAAACCGGCTGAAGCTCTGACTTCCTTTGGTGGAAAATGCCTCTCTCTCAGTCGTTGGTGTGAATGAGGTGCCAGTGGGGGACCGATTAACTGTGTTGGCCATTCTGACTGACTGGCTCTAATGCCCTCATTAGGGGGAGGCCTCTTCATAGCCTGGCATGAAGCACCTTCTCCTTTACCATTGCCGCTGACCTCATCCTCTTCTTCAGACTGGGAGGGGGTAGAGTCAGAATGGGAGGTGGGGCAGACCGACGGCTCCCGTTCTTCTTCTGACAGTGCCAAGAGTCTCTTTTCTATCAGCTGGAGAACAAAAAGAAAAAGGGACCTATGTACATGATCTCTACATACATGCAGAGTGGCTGGAGGGAATGCTTTGCCTGCATTGACTCTCAGCCACGTCTGCCATGGTGAGCCATTCTTGTGCATGAGCAGACATGTGAGATTCAGTCTTTTTAGGCCAACACTAATGTCACTTCAGGAGCATTCGCAGTTATGTTGCAAGAGTTGAATCCTGTTTGTGGCAGAAAATGCACAATGTCCCAACCACTATTCAATCACTTCCTGTTTGCAATATGGTCATTTAGGTGGTGATAAGAATCAAATTGAACTAAATTGTTAGAAAGTCTCTGTGTTTGTATCATGGTCCTGCAACCCAAACTGGTTACTTTCAAATTGGAACAGAAAGTCAGGGCCATATGTTACTCTTGTCTTTCCCTCTTCTCCATCTCTGTGCATAAGACAGCCTCACCATGTAGTCAGAATAAATAACCATAGTCCTCATGACCACTACCCTCTGAACTGGCCATATGAACAGACCCAAACTATGACACCAAAGTGCCCTTAATTCCTACACAGGCCTACTTCCCACACTTGTGACCTCATTCTCAATGTTACCTGGCTAGGTGTTAAGTTTAGTTCATCCACCAGTTCTTCAACCAGATCCAGGGGATCTTGAGTTTTCTCAGGAGATAGTAAGTCAGCCATAAACTGTGGATGGATGATGGCTTCAACCTTCCAGAGAGAGAAAAAGGAAATATCAAAACTTGTGGTATTGAGCTTGGATGAAGGTATCTCCATGCCCCACTCTTAAGAACATAAGAACATAAGAACAGTCCCACTGGATCAGGCCATAGGCCCATCTAGTCCAGCTTCCTGTATCTCACAGCGGCCCACCAAATGCCCCAGGGAGCACACCAGATAACAAGAGACCTCATCCTGGTGCTCTCCCCTACATCTGGCATTCTGACTTAACCCATTCCTAAACTCAGGAGGTTGCGCATACACATCATGGCTTGTACCCCATAATGGATTTTTCCTCCAGAAACTCGTCCAATCCCCTTTTAAAGGTGTCTAGGCTAGACGCCAGCACCACATCCTGTGGCAAGGAGTTCCACAGACCAACCACGCGCTGAGTAAAGAAATATTTTCTTTTGTCTGTCCTAACCCCCCCAACACTCAATTTTAGTGGATGTCCCCTGGTTCTGGTATTATGTGAGTGGTAATGTAATATTTAGTGACATTCTAGCTGTGGTCCATTCTATGAAAACGGCTGAATGATTTCCAAGTGCTATAACTGATCGAGATTTGGGGAGGGGGGGAGGCTAGAGAATACTAAATAATTAGCAGGAAGGTGACATAAAGGAGAGTCAGAAATAAAGAGAAATGAGAAGCACAAAAGGGAAAGGTGAAAAGAAACGGGGGTGATGGATAAGGAAGACCGCCATCTTGTAGAACACCATGGTCCAACTCATGGATGTGATATTATACTACTGGGCAAAAACGAGGAAGTCTTATGAGCTGCATGGACCTTTTCTTGGCATCCTGAAGTAGGAAAGAGAGCAAAGACTATGTGCATCCCAGACACAAAAGAAAGGATTAGATCTGGGGAAAAACAGAATTCAACCCCAAATGATGCATGATATAAACCATGAGTCTCCTGCCACAAACAGCAGCTGTGCATTTAGCTCCCTTTCCCATTTTGCAACACAAATGGGTTCTGTGTTTCCCGGTTCCACACCAGTTAGGTCAGTAAGGTGGTGCAGAGGTGGAATGATAGCAAGTGCCATGACATCATGAAAAACCTAGAATATTATGAAGGGAGTGCTAAATGTGTGTCTCCCACTTTTGAGAAAGGGCATGTATTTGGGACCAAGTGCATTTTCAGCCTCATATCCTTGCGCAGCTAGGAAGCAAACTAGGTAGTTTGGGGCAAATTCTTTTCGCTTATAGGTTAATGTGCTTTGTAAAGCTGAAGTGAGAATAAAATGGAGTATATGCCCACCCATCCATGTATGACATCCTGAAATCCTTGGTGGAGAAGTGAGATACTAATATGGAAAGATAATTTTTAAAGGTGACAGGGCTCAACGAGCCCAACAAAATAAAAAACAATTTCAACCAACACTGATGTTTGGCCATGGGATCCTGAGAACTGCACTTTTGTGAGGGTGCTGAGAATTTGCTGGCTGGTCTGTGATGGGGTTAAGGATTGCTCGCAAAGAAGCCCCAGGCCTCCACAAAACAAGGTACCAGGCTACTCAAGAAGGAGCACCAAGACTGAACTGATTGCAATGCACAGGTTCTCTCCCATAGTGCCACACAATTCCCCCCCCCCTTGCAGATTACTCTCACCTTACAGACAAATTCTTCATCATCACACAACTGATCAATGTATGGCAGCAGGCTGGGGTCTGGGAAGACTCTGTCCTCCTGATCTTGGGGGATTCCGCACTCCCCCTGCTCCTTCTTTTCGTCCTCTTCTTCCTCCCAGCTTGTATCCAGGCCTTCCATGATCTCAGCATACTGGTGGACTGCCTCAGCAGGGATCTCCCTGGGAGCTCCTGGGGTGGAAGTGCTGGGTGGACGTCGCTGGCGACGCCGTGGTTGGCGGCTCTTGGAGGCTGACTTCTTGGGAATGTAAACTTCAGAGAAGGAAGAGACCCCTAAATCAGTCTCAAAAAGGTTCTTTCCACCATCTAGAACAGGGTGCCCAAACCCCGGCCCTGGGGCCGCAAACGGCCCTCGAGGCCTCTCAATGCAGCCCTCAGGGAGCCCACAATCTCCAATGAGACTCTGGCCCTCCAGAGATTTGTTGAAGCCCGCACTGGCCCAACACAACTGCTCTCAGTGTGACTGTTTGACCTCTCACGTGAGCTGTGGGATGAGGGCTTCCTCCACTGCTTGTTGTTTCACGTCTGTGATGCAGTAGCTGCTGCAAAGGAAAGGCTAGCCTTGCTTTGTGCAAGGCCTTTTATAGGCCTTGAGCTATTGCAAGACCTTCATTCATTCATACAAGTTCATCTTTAATATATTCATTTATGTAAACTTATGTACATTTATTCAAATTTTAAATGTAAATTAATTCTTTTTTTCCCCTGGCCCCCAACACAGTGTCAGAGAGATGATGTGGCCCTCCTGCCAAAAACTTTGGACACCCCTGATCTAGAACAAAGCCCCACTGCCAATCACTCCATGGGTTAAAGGCATACAGCAGCTTAGGGTAAATCCTGGCCACACGGCAAAACAATGTGGGGAGGAAGGAAGGTGAGCCAATTCAAAAACTTGGTACCCATTCCCACTGCACCCTTTTTATAGCATGGCCTCTTGGCTAATGGTTGGTTTGGGCAGGTGAAGCTTCTGCTCAAGCTGCAGAGGATTGTGGGAAAACACTACCTTGCTGTTGCCCAGACTCAGGGACAGGTGATGCAGGCGACTTGGTGGCTTTGGGGGCTGGAGCCTGGAACTGGGAGCAGCTTGCCAAGAGTTTCATCTTCTGAATCTGTTGCTCTTCTTCTGCTTCAAACTCCATAAACCTGATAAAAGAAGATGCTAGAGGTGTGGGTGAAGCCAGACTGGGGCAACTTTCTATCTCCCTCCACCAAATGCACACGTGAGACCTATTGGAATGGTACCAAAAGGGGGGGAGGGGGCCAACTCTCACTTTTCTGCCATTTCATAGAAGATCATGCGCTCAAAGTTGCTACTGTGCTCCCACTCCTGCACCGCGCGCGGGACCCCATCCTCCAGAGTCATGTCGGGGCGCAGACGAGCCAATGAACGGAGGACAGGGCTGCAGAAGCAGGACAAGAGCATCATATCGGAGACAGCAAAACAACCAGATTCTTTGTCAAACGTGCCACCCTCTACCATCATAGTCATGACCCAAAGTACTTCAAATCTAGAGCCTTCTTCCAACTTTGCTTAAGTTACTAGGCTTCACTTGACTGTATAGTTCAGTGGTTAGAGGGCCCTGATGGAATGTTAGTTTGCTGAATCAGCAGAATTAAGTGGTAAAGCTTTTCTAGACTGTACCATTTCAGGTTTCAGGAGCAGAGTTATATATTTGAATGCTTTGTGGGGGAGGGGAAGAAACTGTCCATAGAAAAATTGGATATCATAAACAAGCGTTCAATTTAGCCTGAAATAATATTTTTCTACATGCAGGGTGGATAATTTTTTGCTCCAGGGTGGGGGAGAGCAATCAAACATATATCCTCCTATTTACACCTGTATCTAGTCCTAGGAATGCATTTCCCTTTGATTCTGCCAAGCAAACCGGTCCTTAGGCTTGAGAGGCATGGGTTCAGACCCCAGCTCAGCCACTCCTCAAGTGTGTAAACTGGAAAACACAACGAGCAAAATTAGTGTTCAATTGTCAGCACAGGTTCCAGGAGCAGAAACGAGAAATTCAGGGCTCCCCAGCCTACATTTTGCTTGAAGAGTTTGACCATCCAAACCTTCATTTTGCTTCGCTCAAGAAGACCATCCACCTGAATTAAATAATTTTAAATGTGTTTAATCCAGATTTTTTTTTGGGACATGGCAGGACTTTTACTCTTAGCCCTCTTGGCTGTCCCAAACAAGAGTAAGCAAAGTGTGCCTAATATCCCTTACTCCTTTCTCACAACCTGAGGGCTCAGTCCTATGCTTTGTGCACCATCTCACTGCCGGTGCGCACTGTCACAAATGTGCCATAAGGCACGTTTGCGGGCCCTAGCGCCAGTGCTCTGTCAGTGCTAGCCCAGCACTGGCCAACTTCTCCAGAAAGTTCCCTTCTCCCAAGGAGTTGGCGGCTGCTGCTTGCAGCGCACAGGATGTAGTGGCAGCCATTTTCGGTGCTGCTGCAGCCCCGCACGCCGGGCAGCTCAGGACTGGGCTGGCCATTACTGAGGCGGGGTGTAAAACACGTTTCCTATAGTGGGCCAAAGTTGGCATTCATGGTGCCTGCTGAGGGCCGGAAGTGACATCATTTAGCAGAAAATGACATCATAAGGCAGATGATGGCTAGAAATAAGCACTTCGCTCTCACATAGAAACTCATTAATTTCAAATGAGAGAAAAAGTTAAAATCTTGTTCATATTTTCAGGATATGAGAGGGCCCAATTATAACAGGGACCAGATAAACTGCTTCTGGGGGCTTCATCTGGCCCGCAGACCTTAAGTTTAACACCCCTGCTCTGAAGTATTCCAACCCGAGATCACCCTTGTCTCCCAGTCTGTGGTTCCCACCACTGCGACCCTCACATGAAGAAACAGGCAAGAGCCTCAGCATCAGGTGTGGCAGGGAAGTGGCGCCTGGCTAGGGCCTTGTAGCGTTGCCAGCGCCGGTAATTCTCATATACCCCTTTGGAGGTGCAGGCAAAGGAGGCATCTCCGGGAGGCGGTGCCCGGCCTGCCGGAACAGTCTCAGGCATTCTTGGTTTCCTATTGATTAACTCGTCACCGGCTTTTGTCAGCAGCACAGTGCGAACACAAGGAGCCGTTGGCCCGTCCCGGCGTGGGGCAGCCCAGCCCAGTGGCATCCCTGTCAGGAAGAACGTCTGTGTACGGGGCATTTCTTCAGCACCCCCCACCATGGGTCCTTCTCTTTTTAGCTTGATGATCAGCTTGCTTCCTGGGGCATCAGATGAGGTCACCAACAGTGCGGCTCCCGGGAAGGCAGGCAAGAGCAATGAGGGTGTGCTGGGGGGGCAGGTAGGAGGGGTAGGGCCAGGGGTGTGGGCCTGGGAGGTCATGGCTCTAAGGGAAAGGGAATTTGAACCAAAGAGAACAGTCAAAGGAAGCAGTGGCCTGTCTCTATGTTCAGGGAAGTCCTGTTCTGAGGTCGTTGGCAGAAATTGTTAAAAAAACAAGGCCTGCTGGGAAATTCACAACATCGCCATTCGGTTTCCAAGAAGATCTACATTGTTGACTCAGCTCTTGGTGGGGGGGGGGGGAAAGGTTGAAAGATAACAATTCCAGAACCTGGGTGTCTTGAGTGTTCCATTGTTGGCAAGGAGGTTGATGTTCTTCTACCTGCAGACCCAATCCTAATTCTTCACATTCCCCTTTGCCCATCTCCATACTTTTTTCCTGATTATCCACATATGGAGTTAGTGATCTGCAAGGTAATAGGTTGTGGCTCTTAGCTATCACAGTGTGTTCCTTTACTCTTAGCATTGGCAGGCCAACTTTTCCATTGTTGCTTCCTGCTCTTGAGCCTCCAACACCAGCTTGGCAATCAAGATGTGAGCAAGGGATGCCGTTTGTTTCCATACCTCAAAAAATCACACCCAAAAGTTCCTGTGTGGCAAGCTATTGTTCTAAAGGCACTGGAGCAGTCCAGTCACTTTCTTCTGCTCAGCTGGCAACCTTACCTTCCACTGCTGGGCTATGTGAAATAGACACAAACAACCCACCAGCATCAGAAATACATACCTCTTCCAACCCAGCTCCCCAGAAATGATGCAAAAGGTGACATATGCCATGGACACCCCTTGCCAAAAACCAAAGAGCAAAGTGTTGACTATTGTAGTTGTTTGTGAGGTGCACTTGACCCGTGGGGTCTGCTCTGACATTGAGCAATGTCACCACCCCTGAGGGCAACAAGCATGTACACTGCAAGCTTAACCCAGCTGGAAACTGTTTAACTGCCATGGCTTCCTCCATGGAACCTTGAGAAATGTGGGTTTATGAAGACCCTGAGACAGAAAGATGACAGTTGTGTGATCAGACTTGTGAATCTCTGTGCCCTGTTTTATTTTCCTGGGCTGAGACTAGAGCAGTGATTCATCTCAACCTTTTTCATCTCATGGCACACTGACAAGGCACTAAAATTGTCAAGGCACCCCATAAGTTTTTTTGACAATTGACAAGGCACACCATTCTGTTGGTGGGGGGCTGACATCCCCCAATGGTCCTACTAATAAATGACCCTCCCCCAAACTCCCATGGAACATCTGTGGACCATTTGTGGCACACCAATGTGCCGTGGCACACTAGTTGAAAATTGAAAATTGCTGGACTAGAGATTGAGGCTAGTTTGAGACTTGGGTATCTGGTCACTTCTGAGAGATCTCTGATCTGGCCTAGAAATCTGATCATTGCTCCTAGAAATCTGATTTTAGGAGGGGTGCCCCTAAATTTGATGCTGGCTGGCACCTGGCCTTCATTATTATTATTATTAATTTATATACCGCTTTTCAACTAAAAGTTCACAAAGCGGTTTACAGAGAAAAATCAAATAACTAAATGGCTCCCTGTCCCAAAAGGGCTCACAATCTAAAAAGATGCAACACCAGCAGACAGCCACTAGAACAGACACTGCTGGGGTGAGGTGGGCCAGTTACTCTCCCCCTGCTAAAAAAAGGAGCACCCACTTGAAAAAGTGCCTCTTAGCCATACATGGGTATGTATTCCATGTATGTAGCATTTTGCAAAGAATAAAGACACAGGTTCCTTTGCTGAAGGGGCTCACACAGGAGAAAACAGGAAAAGGAAAGCAAAATGGAGATGGCATAAATGCAGGTAGGGAATATGCAATTATTTCAGGTGTATATACAGTGCTTGGACAGTTCCAGTAGGGTACAGAGATTTCAAGCCCAGTTCTATCCATCAGAAGTAAATCTCATTGTAGCCAATGGGGCTTACTCTCAGGTAAGTATGAACAGGATTGCAGCCTTAGGGCCCAGTCCTATACAGCGGTGCCAGCTGGGTGTGCCCTGTGTCTTGCAAAGAGAGGTCAGCCATGGAGGCCTCAAGGTAAGGCAGTATTTGTTCCCTTACCACAGGGCTGCACTGTGGCTACATCGGCACTGGAAAGTTGGATAGGATTGGGCTCTAAGAGTTGCTGCAAAGAACCAGTGGAAAAGGTGAATTGGGGAGGAGAATTTGAATGAAGTGTGGGAGTGATGGCTTGGGGGAATTCATCTGAGGGAGCAGATCTTTGGATGGTTGAAGGGGGTGGACAGGGATGACACCACTGGTCATCAGCTGGGGAAACTGCCCCACTTAGCATGTTTACTCCAGAATCCTCAGTACAACAGTGATACTGTCCAACACACCATGGAGAGGAAGGCAGAGGGTTGGTACGGTGGGCCCAGTGCAGTGTTTTGCCCCAATGTCCCCTGCAATCTGGCCACAGCTTGGGTTGGAGCTGGACCAATGAAGATCACAGGCAGAAAAGTGTCAGGAATTAAGTTGTCAGGATTTTAGCAAAGCTTCAGCAATTTGGCTGGGCAAAATATGAAATGCTTGCCTCTTCTGTTCTCGCTCTTATCAGGGCCTCCTTCACGCACAGCCATTGCACATGGCCCTCTCCTTTGCACATCCGTGACCATGACTTATTCTGGACATTTGTGGACTCCTGCTGATGCACCTTTGCTTTCAGTCCTGCTTCCAGGCCCTCTGAACTCCTCATCTGTCCTTGCCTCCTGAGTTCTATGCCTCCCAGTCTTCCTTCACCCTTTTTCTGTTCCTGAGCAGCAGAAACTGTTGCACTGAAATAAAAATGGAGAAAGGGACGCTTTCTCAACTGCTGCAGCAAAAATGCTGTTCCCTACAAAGTCCTGACCTGTCCTAGGCAGTCCCTGAGGCGTTTGGGTTGCTACCTGTTCGGTTTATCAGCCAAACTTCCTGTGCCATCCAGCTCGCCTCTCTTCTTTCATAAACTCTCCCTCTCTGTCTCTGTCTCTCTCTCTCTGTGTGAGTGTCCATGTGTTGGAATGAATGACAAAGTCATGAAACATTTTTAGAGCTTTGCTCTACATTATCATATCGGTACCTGTAGGCAGTTCTGTAAACATTCTTGGTAAACAGTTTGGTATGTTGTAAAATAAATGCTATATTTATTTGTGTTGACTTATACTAGTTTTTATAAAATATCAGCAAGCAACAACAACAAAACACACACACGCAACTCCCCAAAACGTATGTGTGTGCACATGGGTGTGTGTGTAGAAATTTGTGTATAGATAAACATTGTTAAGTGTTGTTATTTTCGCACAGTCAGGTACATGTTATTGACTGGTTTGTTTATCCAGACATCGAGTCCTTCCAAATTCTTCTTCTTCTTATTATTATTATATTTTAAAATTTAATATTATTAATTTATTATTATTAAAAAATTGGTAGAAGAGTCCTGGAATCTGCATCAATTGGGTGAAAGCCAACACTTCATTCCCAGTGGGGCTCTTGTGTCTTTAAAGACCTGCACATGCCACTTTCCATAGGGGATATGCCTCCCCCATCACTGTATCTCCAGGTCATTACAGGACCCGCAAGATAATAACGCAGTTCTCAGAATGCACTCGATGTTCAAAGACTATGACACCTGCAGGTGGTTTAAGCTGCAAGACTACAACTCCCAGAATGCACGGAAAAGAGCGTGATTCCTTTGCTGCTCATTCATTGGATGATTGAGGGAACTCTGTTGCCCAGGGAGCACTGCGAGCTGATGCTCACGCGACTTGCTTGCAAGCGCGTGGAGAGGAGGCTGAGGAGTGAGTGAGTTTCAGCATCAGGATCTGCAGTAATGTTCCTGCAATACTATCTCAATGAGGATGGGGACAGGGTCTATACTCTCAAGGTGAGCAGCCTGCCTGTGGCTTGGGGGAGGGGGTCCATCTCTGTTTTTTATGGCACCCATAGTCTTGGCCTCTCTGTCTTTCTGTTACAGCTCATTCTCATTGAGTGCACCCATATCTAGCTTCACTCAGTCTCTTTTCCTTCCTCCTTGAGCTTTCTCTGGGCAGAAGGAGGTGGAGTTGTTGGTTTCTCTGTGGGATACTCCCCTGTTCCTTTATATCCTGCCAGACTTAAGCGTTCAGAAACAATTCAGTTTTCTTTTACGTTAAACAAAATTTAGAGATGTTTCTAGTCCTCATGGGTGTGGGCAAAATAGCTTGGAAAAGGTGTGAGCCTTGTCTGAGGAAGGCTAAGAAAAGAAGGAAGGGCAAGACATGGGATGCTTGGGCTGCAAGCATGCTTTCCTGGGAGAAAGCCCTGTTGAACTCAATGGGACTTACTTCTGAGTAGGCATGCATAGGATTGTGCTCTTAGCTTCCTGAGACATTTTTTTTATTACTACATTTTTTCTTATTTTTCTTAACAGATGTAACCTTTTCTACCTAAATTGTTGGGGCAGTCTAAAATGGTAAAAATGAAATATATATACACTTAGTGACCAAACCTGATAAAAATGCTTTAAAATTGATCAAAATATTAATTTGGTATAATTTAATTAATTAAAATGTTAATTTGGAATAAACACACATAACACCGCTTTCACCAATTTTTATTTTTGGATAACACCAATATTCCCCCCCCCCCCAAAAAAAAAAAAAAAATAAAGCTGTTTTAGACTGCCTCTAGTGTTTATAGATTCAAAATGCAGAACTAATGATTGCAGTGCAGTCAAGAACTAAAGGTATAATCAAGTGTAAGACATGCACACTCTGCCTCTGGCTAGTGAAGATAGAAAAAGTATTTGAGAGATGGAAGGATTTTGTCTTGGGTAAATTGCCAAAGGATTAGTACTGTACTCAGAGTGCTAGGCTTGGGACAAGGGTGGCACTGTTAAGAAAGCACACTGGGAAGATGTTGGTAATGTTGCTAGTAAACAAAGCAACTGGTGGAAGTTGCTTCTGAGCCCTGTCAGGACACCGGAAATCTTGGAAGATAGTTCAACGTCTCCCCTGAATGTGTCTTAGCCACCCCATTGCTAAGAGAAGATGCAGGAGCTATATTTTGTCTGTGCTAGTGTTTCTTGTACTGCTTTGGAGATAATTTTATTAATGGGTGGGCTATGCATCTTTAATATAAATAAATATGGGACGATGTGGGACCCTATATATATATATATATATATATATATATATATATATATATATATATATATATATATATATATTAAACCAAAGCCAGTTTAATAGAAGATGCAGACATTATGGGTTCATTAATACTATCTATCTACAAAATACCATCACTGTAATGTACTGTATATTGTTTATTTTTTAAAATATTTATAATTCACCGTTCTAGCTATTTTTTGGAAGCACCCAAGGGGGTACACATCATGGCAATATAGAACAAGTATAACATCATGCATATTACAAGCAGCCATCAAAAACCTTGCATGTAAAACCAGAGGAAATAATTGGAGATGATATATAGCCAGTAAGGTCAAAGACCTACTAAAATAGGGAGCTTAGTTCTAGTATGTGAACCTTTCCTTCCTATCTAAGGGCCCAATCCTGTCCAACTTTAGAGCGCTGATGCAGTCCTGCCAATGGGGTGTGCACTGCATCCTGTGGTGGTGGATTGCAGTCATGCAGGTCTACTCAAGATGTGGGAAAGTTTGTTTCCTTTCCTTGGGGCTGCATTGTGGCTGCATTCGAGATGGAAAATTGAATAGGATTGGGCCCTAAATTAGTCTACTTGCAGCATGATCCTATGCAGGGTTGTGTGTGCATAAGCCCATTGAAATCAATGGGCAATTGTTGTGTTGTGGGGCAAGGTTAATATTTGTGTATGTGTGGAGACTAGCTGGGAATATTGGGGAGGCTATAAGGGACTTTGTGGCTTTTGATACTGGAATAATATTAGATTTACTCACAACTTGCTCTGCCTCATTCTTGTTTTGCAGAAGGTCAGTCCCTCTGGCCAGCCAACATGTTCAGCCCATCCTGCTCGCTTCTCCCCAGATGACAAATATTCCCGACATAGGATCACCATCAAGAAACGCTTTGGTGTCCTAATGACCCAGCAGCCTCGGCCTGTTGTGTAAATAGCCTCTGATGCCAGCTGATGCACCTTATTAGGACTTGGCAAGCATAATCCAAAGCAGGCTTGAAGAACCTAATACAAGGACAGTGCACGAATTTCCTGCATTCTGCTTGATCCCTCGGGCTTTTAGAGTGTCTACTAATGTTGTGAAGCTCACTTTGCTTCCGTGAGAGCTTGAATTTCTTCAGTTGCATCTGTTTGAAATCAGCGGTGTCATTTTTATGGCTGCAAATAAAGTGACATCTTTTTTTGTCTAATGGCTTTTAATGGGAGACTGCTAGGGATGGTGTTGAAGCAGGGAATCCACGGTTTTGCTAAAGCCTTGAGCACGCTGGAGGTGTGTCTTATCTAGAATTAGAATAGTGTATCACACAGGAAGGGTACTGCTGATTTCAGGAGGAGAGTAGCAAAAGATGCATGTAATCTGATACAGAACAGAAGGTGTTAATAGAGATGGTCTGAGTGCTGGAAGGTTGGCTCTCAAAGCAGCTTACAACAATGTAAAATCTATCACAGAGCTACTATATACTAGGGGTACATGACATGTGTATGGCAGTTGATGACATAGTCCCTGCTGCTTCCAGGCTGTTTGCTCCAGAGTGAAAGAAGCAGGAGGAATTTGGGTGTGGCTGGTAAGAACATAAGAACAACCCTGCTGGATCAGGCTGTAGATCAGATCAGATCTAGTTCAGCTTCCTGTATCTCACAGTGGCCCACCAAATGCCCCAGGGAATGGTAAAAATGGCAACTCATGGAAGCAGTGGTGCTTGAGGTGGTGTCTGTTGGTACTTGCAGGACTCCTGCTGAATGTCAGCAAGACCAAGAATGTGATGCAACAAAAAGTGGTAGTAGGCTCAGCTTGCTGGGCAGAGCTGCAAAGCATTATTTTTCATGCTCAGAAAAATCCACCCATCCACCCTGAGCCTCTTACTGGTATTTGTTATATCGCATCTGGCCTCCCAACTCAGAAGTAATTGACAATGATGTTACTACCAGTTACTTCCAGTGGTACTTTGAGTAGGTGAACCATGTGAAGTGGTACAGTGGAGGACAAACCTTGAGAAACACTGGTCTAGGCCAGCCCAAAAACTTTGTGAACCACTCTACCAAACAGAGTTCACCAGCCATGTACAGTGGTCCATCAGTTCCTTGAGAAACCTAGTTTTGGTACCGGCCTGGGCCTGAAAACAGGCTTTATGAAGCAATGATGCAACTGTTTGTGGCTGCTAGTCAGCGTTCATTTTGGTTGCTCGTAAGTGATGCAATTTGTTTTCTACTAAGTCAGGTCTTTTTCCCATGTATTATTATACCAACTCCATATATGATGTTTTACAACAGTTGGTGACAAGTCTCTGGAGGGAGGCGAATGGAGGCAGGGTAAAGGAAAAAAAATACAGTTACTGTATCTCATGTACACATACTGTACTTAGGCAGAATGTCCTTAGGATATGTCTGGTAGCATTTTTCCAGAGTTTCAGCTGGGAATCTGAAAACCCTGCCTGCAGCTGCCAGATAATGAACCTGGGAGGGAACAGTCTGCAGGAGAAGCATGTGCCCTCTGGGCCTTTCCCATCAAGGAGATCCTGCCCTACATTTTTTCTGTTTTGCCTGCCTCATCACAGGATAGGACCTAATAATTTTCAATCTTAATACATTTTCCTGAATTAAAAAAAGGAAAGAAAAAGCAAAGGCACTTGGGCTCTGCTAGACCTCTAGAGAAAGGGAATTTCAGCTAGGCAACTGCTGTTCAGAATACCTGTGTGCCATCAACATTTGCATCTAAAAGGCATAACTAAATTGTTCTCTGGTTCCCATAGAGATTGTGGTCTCCAAGGTTTGTAGGGAAATTGCATTGCAATGTATCCTGTGAGTGGAAAAAGCTTTACAATCGTTCTCTCATTGTTTGGTGCACTTGTCATGACATGATTACTTGATTATGACATGCAAGGATGAAGTAAGGTTCTTTTGTTCTTTAAAGTCCCAGATGGGCTAGGCCAGGCTGCTTTAAGAACTGCTTGCCCGCAAATGACCCTTGCACAAACCCTGAGGGAATTAGAGGTCTTGTTCTGTGTCCTGCCACCAAAGGTTTGGCAAATGGGCACAAAGGACAGGGCATTTTCTCTTGTGGCATCAACATTATGAAATGCCCCTCTGCTCACGTTCTGCTTGTGTCTGTCTTGGCTCACATTTTGGTGAGCAGCCAAAATATGTTTACACCATACTTTATAGTTGTGCTGGACTTCAGTATATAAGTCATATTGAACATATTTTAAATAGAAATGCGGAGTAACACACACAAAATAATTTGAACAAACAAGAAGATGGAAAAACCCACAGAAGAAGTAGGTCTTTCACTTTGTGTACTCTGGTTAATGCTGGGAAATCATTTGTGGAATAGATGTGAGAGCAGTAGCCTGAAGGTGCTTTGGGAAACAAATCATTGGCTATGTACTTTAGTTTGCTGTTCCTGGTTAGCAGACATACAGTAGGGAAGGGAGTATTAGGCTGCAATCCTAACCACACTTTCCTGAGAGTAAGCCCCATTGAACAAAATAGGACTTACTTCTGAGTAGACCTGGTTAGGCTTGTGCCCTTAAGCTTACTCGCTCATCATAAGCAACAATGCACTCTGCTATTTCTTAGCTCACCCTGCTTCACTTCCTGCCTGAAGTCACATACGTTTATGGCCGATATGAGCCAAGGGCAGCTCTTTAAAATGCCTCTTGCTTGCTCACATCCTGCCACCAAAACCACAACAGAAACAAGGGAAACCAAATTAAAGGACAATAAATGGGGACGCAGTGCCATCAGAACCTGAGCTGTGGAAGTCAGAGGGGAGACCACTCATGGAACAAGTTAACAATTCTTGAATTGATGCACAGCTTCCTCATTCTTTTGGGCTGTAGGGCTGGGATGGGTGTGACAATTAAAGGGGGAAATAGCGCTTTCGAGCTTTTGAGTGCTACTTGTGATATGTCAGCAGCTGAATCTAGCACATGGTGCATACTCGTGACTGGCTGACTGTGCTGCAGTGGCCACCTGATCCAGATCTCTTTCCCCTTATGGACAGGCCCAAAGGTTGCCTGCAAATGCCCAAGCCAAAGCTGCCAATATGCAAAGGAAGTGGCACCAGGACTTGAGGTTGACCTGTGCTGCTGTGGCACAGATGCTCTGCCTCTTATCTGTTCCTGGTAGGTGTTTGTACAGCCTGTATGTTTACTCAGGCACTTGGTCAGAGGCATTCAACACCCTCCATATTTGCCCCTCACTTTCAACTGCTTCTATATTCCTCCCATCAGCAGTGCCTGCTTTCTCCTCATAGGAGCGATGTGCACTGAGTGAGGCAGGTGAGGCAGAGTCCTTTGAAAAGTGCCACCACCATGTGAGGCGCTATGTGGGGAGGCAGGTGAGGCAGAGCCAGCCCCAGTGGAGTTCTTTGAAAGGCGCCGCCACACTCACAAGCCATGCACTCTGCACTCACAAGCATGAGCTCAAGCATTCACAACCCATGCGCTCTTCATAGTAGGGATGTGCGGTAGGTGGTGAAGCAGAGCCACTCCACTGGAGTCCTTTGAAAAGCGCCACTGCCAAGTGAGGTGCTCAAGCACTCATAAACCATGTGATCTGCACTCACAACCCATGTGCTTTTCATAGCAGGGACGTGCAGTGGGTGGGCAGGCTGGTGAGGCAGAGCCACCCCACTGGAGTTTTTTGAAAAGCACTGCTGCCGTGTGAGGTGTTCACAACCCATGCGCTCTGCACTCACAACCATGTGCTCAAGCACTTCATAACAGGTGAGACAGCCATCCCCACTGGAGTTCTTTGAAAAGCACCACCGCACTCACAACCTGTACACTCTGCACTCACAAGCATGAGCTCAAACACAACCCATGCGCTCTTCATAGCAGGGAAGTGTGGTGGGTGGGCAGGCAGGTGAGGCAGAGCCACCCCACTAGAGTCTTTTGAAAAGCACGCCGCCATGTGAGGTGCTCAAGCACTCACAACCCATGTGCATTGCCCTCACAACTATGCGCACAAACACTCAGCTCATTTGCTCCTCACAGCAGGGACGGGTTCTTTGAAAAGTGCCACTGCTGTGTGAGGCGCTATGTGGGGAGGCAGGTGAGGCAGAGCCATCCCCACCGGAGTCCTTTGAAAAGTACCACCGCTGCCATATGAGGTACACAAGCACTCATAACCCATGTGCTCTGCATTCATGAACATGTGCTCAAGCACTCACAACCCATGTGCTCTTCATAGCAGGGACTTGCGGTGGGTGGGGAGGCAGGTGAGGCAGAGCCACCCTACTGGAGTCTTTTGAAAAGCACTGCCGACGTGTGAGGTGCTCAAGCACTCACAACCCATGTGCTTTGCCCTCACAACTATGCGCTCAAGCACTCACAACTCATGTGCTCCTCACAGCAGGGATGGGTCCTTTGAAGAGTGCCACCGCCCTGTGAGGTGCTATGTGGGGAGGCAGGTGAGGCAGTGCCATTCGTACTGGAGTCCTTTGAAAAGCATCACTGCTGTGTGGTGCTCAAGCACTCACAACCCATGTGCTCTGCACTCACAACCATGTGCTCAAGTGCTAACGTTGATATGGGCTTGGGCTCAGTTGACTGCTGTAACTTGGCCTGATAGGATCTTAGCTGTGCCTTTCATAAGCCAATAAACAGCCTGTCTGAGTTTGTCTGAGCCAATAGTTACAAAGTTTTGTCTGAGCCAATGGGCTCACTGTTGAGGAACGTAAACTGTGTTTGACCTTGTACCAAGCCCTTGAGAGTTGGAGGACCAAATGGAAAACTGCTGCATTGGAGAGACAGAAGGAGGACTGGGAGGGGCTGAGCAGGAGGCCTGAGTGCAAAAGTGCAAAAAGGCTGCAGTACCATCAAAAGAAAGGTAGAGGGCCGCTGTGTGCAGAGCCACTGAGGGTATAAAAGGGGCTGCACTAGCACAGAGAGCTCAGAGACCACCAGGGAAGAGCTGCTGAGAGAAGATTTAGGACTGGGCTCTGGAGAAGGAGAGACCAAACCACAGAGCTGCTGTGAGGAGCTTTGGGGAGTGTCTGCAGAGAAGGAGCTGGAAGAGCAAGCTGCGGAGACCTCCAGGAAGAGAAGCTGCAAGGAGTGAGCTGAGAGAGACCAAGCTGCAGAGTGGAACTGAAACCTGGGCTCTGAGGGAGAGCTGAGCTGCTGGAAGGAGCCCCTGGGAGATTCTCTGAAAACCAGAGAAGGGAACAACCCTCCCAGCCTTTGCCTGGCTTGCCTCAAGTCCTGCTGCCTTGTGCCTGCCTCAGGTCCTCAGGGAATTTGGAACAAGGTCATTTTGAATAAAAAGCCTTAAACTTAGTGCCAGTGGTCTTTTTTTGTTCCTGTACAACAGGGGTCTCCAAACCCCGGCCCAGGGGCCAGATGCGGCCTGTGGTGAGCCTCTATCCGGCCCGTAGCCAGCCTCTTGTCCCCTGGAAGCCCCGGCCCTCTTTGCCGAACATGACTGGAACTATGCTCTGGTTGCATCTGGAGGGTGTTCTAAGGGTCAGAGAGGTTGAATGAATGGGCACCTCATTCACTGCAAGGGAGGGCACCAGGGTGAGGTCTCTTGTTATCTGGTGTGCTCCCTGGGGCATTTGGTGGGCCGCTGTGAGATACAGGAAGCTGGACTAGATGGGCCTATGGCCTGATCCAGTGGGGCTGTTCTTATGTTCTTAATGTGTTCACTCATTTATTCACATATCTAAGTTCCATCTCTAATTTTTAATACAAATTTTATATTTAATTTTTTTTTCCAGCCCTCAAAACCATGCCAGACATTTCATGTGGTCCTCTGGCCTAAATGTTTGGAGACCCCCTGCTGTACAACAATGTGTTCTTCATAGCAGGGATGGGTGGTGGGTGGGGAGGCAGGTGAGGCAGAGCCACCCCATGGGAGGCCTTTGAAAAGTGCTGCCACCATGTGAGGCACTCAAGCACAACGCAACCATGTGCTCTGCCCTCACAACCATGCGCTCGTCACAGTAGCCAAAGCAGCCACTGAGTGAAGGACTGTAAAGGAGAGCCTCTGAGAGGATGACGAAGGCTGCACATGTGTGTGTTTTATGTGTTTCTGAGGGATGCGGTGCCACAGAGTGGCTCATATTTGTGAGGCGTGTCGGTGCTTGTGCCTCTTCACGTCATGTGTCTGTACTGTCATGACTCATGGTCACTGCAGGGAAACATGAGCTCAGCCTGCTGAGGCAGCGCCTGAGAAGCTTCCCTCCCCCACTTTGCCTAGCAAATCCTTCTTCCCTCCCCCATTTACTTCTCTCCTCAGCCCACCTCAGGACCCTATGTCCCCCTCAGGAAATAAAAACTACATCTCCCAGAACACCCCGCGCTTTGGTAGCCCCCTCAAACACTTCACCCTCCCCCCTCTCTTGTCCCTCAAGCCGTTCTCGGACGAGAAGAAAGCCCAGCAACAGTAGCCGCGCGGCTTGCTTCTGCGCATGCGCTTACAAGCCGGGCGCGGGGAGGGGGGAGGATGAAGACAACTGAGAAGAGTTGTGCTCTTCCCCCCTCCCACACCGGAGCCGGCATTTGAGGCAGCGGCACTAGCCGCGCGGACAGTCGCTGCAGTAGCAGCAGCAACGAGCGAGCATCAGCTGAGCGCGCGCCTCAGGGGAGGGGGGAGCGCGCGCGGGATCCTTCAGAACGTTGAGCGAGCAGCCGCAGCGCGAGCCTCAGGTACGCAATTAACGGTCACTAACGGCTGCCTTTACTTTCTCAGGAGCTGCGGGGGGGGGGGAGGAGGGAGAGGAGACAGTGCTGCGCAGGCGCAGTTTCACACCTCCACCTACTGCATAGTGAATGGGGCAAGGTGTCCTAACACACTTGTGCCCATTTCTTTCTCTCACCCTCTTGTGCGCTCCCCTCACAACAACTCACACTTGGGTCTTTCTAGGTGCCAGACTTGCTAGCTAAAAGTGGGGGACTTGTTTCCCACCTTGTGGGTGTCAGCTGACAGGGTCTTGCACGCCTTGCACGAAGGACAGCACTGTTGCTTTGCATGCCTTGCACATCCCTGTGGTCTGGTGTGTGCCCTCAGCTCTGAGAGACCTGTGCACGGCTTGCACGTCACTGTGGTCTGGTGTGTGCCCTCAGCTCTGAGAGACCTGTGCACGGCTTGCACGTCACTGTGGTCTTGAGTATGCCCTCAGCTCTGAGAGACCTGCGCATGTCTTGCATGTCACTGTGGTCTTGAGTGTGCCCTCAGCTCTGAGAGACTTGCGCACGTCTTGCACATCACTGTGGTCTTGAGTGTGCCCTCAGCTCTGAGAGATCTGCGCATGTCTTGCACGTCACTGTGGTCTTGTGTGTGCCCTCAGTTCTGAGAGACCTGTGCACGTCTTGCATGTCACTGTGGTCTTGAGTGTGCCCTCAGCTCTGAGAGACCTGTGCACACCTTGCATGTCACTGTGGTCTTGTGTGTGCCTTCCACTCTGAGAGTCCCGCACACACCTCGCACCATGGTCTTCCTGCCTGCTGCCCTTGGTCTTGCTCAGCCTTGCATTGGTCATTGTCTTGCTTGCAACTATCTTGTGCAGCCCTTGTGTTCTCCTCACCCTGCCACTTATTCCCACCCCCCTGTCACCTTCCAGGAATTGCTCACACACCTTTGCACTCTTGATGGAGTTACCAAAAAGCATTCCTTGTATGCTTACTTGCTTTCTGTGCTTGTCTTGATGTGAACTCCCTTGCCTGTATGCACCCCAGTGCCTCATGGGATAACAGATGTGTACCCAAGTATAGGGACTTTATGGCACGTTGCATACCGGGCAGCCCCGTGCAGAAATGACTCATCCTTGCAGTTTGGTGTAAGATAGTAGAGTTACGTATCTCTATATTCACTCTGTTTGTCCAGGACCTTGTAGGGAACATGCATTCATTTTCTTATGCTGTCAGAAGACTGGTACAATAACTCCCTTGAACTAGGCCCCTTCTAATAGTTATCTTCTTATGCCAGGAGCTTTCAAAAACCACCAAAAGACTGTGGAGTAATTATGCATCCTTTTCCCTGACAGCATCTTAAAGAATAACCACATTTCTGTTTTTTAACATTCTTGTACCAGGACGCTGTGAAACTTCTCCTTGGTCCAGGATACAAAGCATCGTTTAATCATCGTTTCTGCACCAGAATCATAAGGGATTTTTGCTACAAAGAATACCTTCTTTCCTTGAATTGTTACACTGGAAACAAGTGGATTATGATCTTCCTTTCTCCAAGAACCCTGTAGCCTTTTCATGCTCCTTGCAGATATTTGCACTGAGAATTTCCTTGGTAGGAAGAAATTACCTCTATGCATTTTGCTGTGCCAAAAAATATTTGCCTAGTAAACAGATACTTTCACCAGGATCTGTGACACATCTTTTCGTGGGTGCATGTTGTGGCCAGAAGTTTGCCATATGGCCCTTTGTCAAACAAATATTGCAACCACCTTTTTTTGGATCTATAGTCTGCTTCTTTGGGAACATAAAACTAACCTATTTGCCTGATAAATGAGAATCTTTGGACTAATCATCAGTGAAAAATTAGTCAGCAGAATCATGGGGTATCATTCTCGCTGCATCATTGGCCTTACTTGTGGAAAATACACCTGGTAACCATTGATGTCTAGATACCACATTGCACCAAATAGTAATAAATCAATGGTAGACATGAATCTTTCTCTTGAGAGAACATTTGGCAACACTGTCAGCATCTGTGCCCTCGTGAGTGGTGATCTTCCTCTTATTTCTTAGCACTCCAAGCAAGTCTTGTTTTAAGTAATTATTTTTTTCCTTCCATTTCTGCTGCCAAGATGGCTTCTGTCCGGTTCATGGTTACCCCCACTAAAATTGATGATATCCCAGGTCTGTCTGACACAAGCCCAGATCTCAGCTCCCGCTCCAGCTCCCGTGTCCGCTTCAGCTCTCGGGAAAGTGTCCCTGAAACAAGCCGCAGTGAGGGTGCCAGTGACTTTTCCAGAGCAACCACATCACTGGCCACTGAAGCAGCTGAGCCAGCTACTGACAAGACAGCCAATCCCCGCCCAGATGTGGCTGAAGGTACGTTGCCTCTGGTGTACTGGGTAGGGGGGGAGACCAGTGTTAACATTGTAAATGGAGAATGCCAACATACAGGTGCCTTGATGGGAGGATTAGAAATGTGTTGGAAATGTACTATTTTTGTGTAGTTTATGTTTAGAAGTTGGTTGAAGGACCTTTTGACTCTTGGAATGTGCTGCAGGAATAAGGCATATTTTTCCAAGGTAGCTTGGGAAATGCAAGATTGAAGGTGGAGGGGATCCTGAATGAGTCTTTTTGTTTCAGTTTGCACGTCTTTGGCAGATGGTATATGGCAGAGGTGTTTTTCTGACATAACTGGATTTTCCTAACTTTCCAAAATACCTCGATGTGCTCCATTTTTTAATGTCTTGACTAAATTTATTTCAGTGGAAGACTGACAGATGAGTTCAGTTCACAGATTTCCTTTTCTGGGAAGAACTCTGGTGGCATGGTTTTTATAACAGGGCAGACGGTGTCTTCCCTCTAAGTTGTTAGTATTGCTGATCTATTTAGTTTTTCAGATCTTTCCTCTAATTTTTTTTTCCTCTTGTGCTAGAAAATGCTGAGCAAGTCTCATGGGAAATGACTTGGGAGAATCTTAGTTCCCTTAAACCTGTTGATTCCCTTGTCTAATGCATTTTTTAAAACATGGGGGGGGGGAGAAGCTTATTGAGGTCAGTCCAGGCTTTGCTCAATCACTGCTGACTCAAAGTCATATCTTCCTTTGTGGGGCTTATGAATGGCAGCACTGAACCAGCAACAGGCTTTTTAGATCCAGCCAAACTGTGATCTGTACAGTATGTGCTCTTATTAACTGCCTTCTTATAGTCTCTTCTCAAGTGCATGAATTTTCCTTTTTGTGTCAAAAGAAGAATGTAGAAATGTGTGTCTCTCTCTGTTTAGAAATGTGTCTCGGATAATCCACATATTCTGAGATAAACACATTCTGTCATACCATCAGTTGGCTATGGGATATCCCACAGGATGACCCCCAAAATGCTCAGGATGAGAATGAAGAAACAAAGGAATGGGTTACAAAGGGTGTAAATGGATATCCAGCAAGTACTAACAACTTGCTTATTTGTTTTGTGTTTCACCCTTCAGTGTGGTAGTTGTAGCATTTGGTGGCATTTGTGTTACATCACCAACGTAAATGCCAGTGGTATACTGTTAGTGTTAGAACAATGGTGAATACTTTAATACTTGTTGGTATGAAAGAAAAGTTCAGATTACCGAGAACACCTGGTTTTTTGCACCATGTCTTCATAAAGTCATTCTCATATCTTTCTTCTTCCCCATCTCCCAAGGAATGAATAAACAGGTTCTGTCTATATGTATAATTGATCTATCAAATACAATAATGACCAGAGGATGAAATATCTCATATTGCATTTGTTCTAACGTTGGTAGTGACCAAAGGAGCCTACCAACAAAACTTCCATTCTGGTAAATCAGAATTACTGGTGTACACTGCAAACATATCTTTGCACCCATAACCCCATTGCTAAAATAACCATATATTCACAGCCGTCGGTTGCCTGCCTGTATACAATGTTCTTTTACCATGTCGGCAGAATTGTAAAGCTGTGGTTTTAGTTGACCTCTAGACCAGCCATTTTCAACCACTGTGCCGTGGCACACTGGTGTGCTGCAAATGGTCCTCAGGTGTGCCGTGAGAGTGTGGGGGAAGGGTCATTTGTTAATAGGGCCAACAGGGATCTGAGCTCCCTACCAACAGCATGATGTGTCTTGTCAGTTGTCAAAAAACTGATGGTGTGCCATGACAATTTTAGTACCTTGTCAGTGTGTCATGAGACGAAAAAGGTTGAAAATCACTGCTCTAGACAAAGGGCATTCAGGAAGTTTGCTCTGCATGCTTTCATTGTGTGGTTCTGCTTGGTATTCCACATAATCAGTACAGTGGTTTACATTGATTATGATGGAAAATAAGTGAGGTGGCAGGATGCAACTGAATTTCAGTTTTGTTCAGTTCTGTTATGCCCAGTTCTCAGTACCAGAGCGCAAGCCGAATCCAGGCCCTGTGGCTGAAGATGCCGCAGATAATTGACACAGAGGAGGCAGGGTCCAGAATTGGGTTTGTTATCAGGACAAAAAGGCCTTCTTCAATTTTATAGTGGCAAGTAGGTAGGTCAATTGGTTAGTCTAGATTTTATGGCACAGCTGCACCTAGGCCATATCGCATGATATGTCAGATGACAGTTCAAGAAGCGTGGCAGGTCAAGCAGCCTGACCAGGAGACAGTCCAGAAGTACTGAAAGTAAACTGGTAACTTCTATCAGCAAGTAGGCAGGCCTTGGTATAGATAGCAAGCAGGGGAATGGGATTAGCTTTCTTGGATCACCTGACTTACAGAATCAGAAGGATTCTTGTGTTTATATTATGTCTTGAGCTACCTTAATTTTCTCTGTCAATCTAACAAGTGTTTGTGATATTAGAGGAGTACCATATTGGTATTGGGCTCTCTGAGCTCCTGCTTTGAGACATTCACTACCTAGCAAATTGTCTCCTATCAGGCTTGTTTCTTTCTCCCCCCCCCCCCACAGATATACTTCTGTGGTTTGTTTGTTTCTGTTTTAGTTTCTGTTCCCTAGTTATTTGTGCTGTTTAGTTCCGTTTCTTTCTCCTCCCTGATATACTTCCTCTCCACCACCCTACTAGTTTGTCCTATTCTTCCCTTGATGTCAGAAGGTGCAGTGTGAATCACAAAAAATAATCATTCTTGAAAACAGAGGCTAGACTCATTTCCATGAAATCTTACTATAGGTTTCAAGTCATGCAATTCAAATGGTAGTGGGGGTTTCTGCTCTTATTTAGGTTTCAAGGCACTACAGGTTGAGCCTCATTATTCAGGTGGGTTCCCTTCCAAGCACTCACTTGGGTGGCAAAAAAATGCACTATAGCAAATCAATTTAAAAAACAAAGTTTCTTTGCTCCAGTTATTTAAAAACAGCCTTGCTGACCTTTGTGGTGTAAGATAAGAGACATTAAGAAGACAATCCATCAATCAGTAGTCCTCCAAGTGCTTCACTCAGCCCCTCCCTTTACCAATGCAAAGGGATCACCAGGGGGAAGGGAGGGGTTGCCTGGAGAGAGAAGTATTGATGGATTGTCAGCCAGCTGCCCCCCCCTCTCTCATTAAGGAGGCTATTTTTAAAGGACTGTTCAGTTTTTTAAACTGATTTTAAAGGGGTGCATTTTTCCCCTTCTCCAGGGATCAGCACATTCCTTCTCATTTGCAGGGACCATTCGTGTTGAGTCAAATCCGTGTATAAAAATCCGTATATAAATAGGCTGGACCTGTACTTTAAAACCCTAATTTGTGCATGTGAGTATCCCTGTGTATTCAAATCTTTAGTAGATCTTCTGTCACAAATGATGCAGTTTTAATTCTAAGCTGGGCCTGCTGAACTTGTGACCCATGAAGCCAGAATTTACTAAGGCTTACCATATGCTTTATACCTACACTGTCCTCCCCTCCCCATGTGGCTTTTGACTCAGGATCTCAGTATTTGTCATGCAAAGTAATAAAAGGGCTTAGGGTCCAATCCTGAATGTTCAGCGTGGCCCTCTGCTGGCCCTGAGTGTTGCAAACATGCTATCTGTGCTGAGCCAGCACCAGCTGGAGGCCTGCTGCATGTCAACTGGAGCAAGGGATGAGCTCCGTGTAGCAGGGAGCTCCCGGGTGGGGAGGGGAGAACATAAGAAGAGCCCCACTGGATCAGGTCAAAGGCCATCTAGTCCAGCTTCTTGTATCTTTCAGAGGCCCACCAGATGCCTCAGGTAGCACACTGTATCCTGGTGCCCTTCCTTTGTATCCTAGTGCCCTCCTTTGCAAGGGGAGGAACTGGAGAGGGAGGGGTTGGGATCAGCACAACTCTGATCCACCAAATCCAGAACCCTTTGTCAGGCCTTCTGGCCTGACATGGGACCTCTCAACTCTGCACTGGCAAAATTGCTGGTGCAGACTTGAGTAGCCCCATTTCGGGGCTTGGACCTTCCCCCAAAGAGATGCCAGTGGCTGCCCAAAGCCTATAGGATGCAGCAGCAGCTATTTTGGTGCCACTGCTCCTCTGGGCACCAGGCAGCTCAGCATTGGGCTGCCTGTGAGTCCCTGACAGGTTACAGTATATAATTGGTGGGCCGTACTCAGCTTGGTGGTGTCCTAAGTTGTCCAGTATATAATTGGTGGGTCCTAAGTTGTGCAGATCTATTCTAAACACAATGAAATGGATTTAAGTTTTGTTGCTTGCTCATAGCAGTCCACTACAGTTTGTTTTGCAGAAACTCCTGTTGCCATGTACCATGTTGCTCTTCTTTCTCTGTTAAAAATTGCCATGGGTTGCATGGGAATTAACTTTAGGGCAGTGTTTTTCAAACTGTGGATTGGGACCCACTAGGTAGGTCATGAGTCAATTTCAGGTGGGTCCCCATTCATTTCAATATTTTATTTTTAATATATTAGACTTGATGCTACCATGGTATATGACTGCATTTGGGAAATGTTACAGACCTGTACTTTTAACAAGTTACTATGTTTATTCTTTTAACAATGATAGTCAATGGGACTTACTCCTGGGTAAGTGTGGGTAGAATTGCAGCCTAGGTTTGTTAAAAATGTTCCTGCTTAATGATGTCACTTCCAGTGGGTCCTGACAGATTCTGATTCTAAAAAGTGGGTCCCAGTGCTAAATGTGTGAGAACCACTGTTTTAGGGCAGTGTTGCTCAGATGTTTAGTGCTGGGACCCACGTTTTTAGAATGAGAATCTGTCAGGACCCACCAGAAGTGATGTAATGACCGGAAGTGACATCACCAAGCAGGAAAATTTTGAACAATCCTAGGCTGCAATCCTGCCCACACTTACCCAGGAGTAAGTTCCATTTACTATCATTGTTAAAAGCATACGCATAGTAGCCTGTTAAAAGTACAGAGCTGTAACATTTCCCCAGATGCAGGCACATACCATGGTAGCATCAAGTCTAATATATTAAAATAAAATATTGAAATGAATGGGTATGCACCTGAAATTGGCTTGTGACCCACAGTTTGAGAAACACTGCTTTAGGGGATTGGATGGGTGCTTTTCTGGTGCATTCCTGCTGCATTGTTTTATACTATCCATGAGCTGTGTTTCTAAGTGTCTCCAGATTTGTAAATAGTTTTTGACATCTCAAATTGAAAAAGTTGGCATTTCTACTCTGTGGCTTGCTCAGTTCTTTCCAAACTAAACTGTATGTTCTTGTGCTCCTCTTTCCCTCCCTTTAGACTGTTAATGTCTGAATATACTGTAGTTCTTCAGGGCAAGGAAGTATTTCTCATCTTCTACAGGTGCTACTGACTCTCCAATTTTTTTCTCATATTGGCTACTCCCCCCTTGCTTAAACCCTAGTTTACACCAATCATTTACACTTCCTACCCTGTCATCCTTCTTCTAGGTCATGTTGACATATGCCAACCCACTCTACAAATATAGGCTGTTTCACGATCACCATATCTCTCTCTAGTTACAATATTTTTCTAATGGTCCAATATGGCTGTCTGCATTTTTGTCATGTTTTTCTGATGGTTGAATGCATTGTCATTGGAGATCCAACCCCTCTGAGTTACCCAGTGGAGCTAGGAAGCCTGTCACCCTTCCCATCCCACCCATCTCCACATGCACAAATATCAGAGAAGATAGATTGTGCAGCCAGCCAGCCATTGCCTCAGGGACTCTGTGTCCCAGCTGCCTTGCCTGGTTTATCTCCTGAGAGATGCTGTCTGTTTTCAGTGGGAAACTGTGAAAAAGGTGCACACTGTTGGATGTTTCTGTCATGAACACAAACCTTAGTCTGTACTACTCCTTGTCTCTGTATGTCTCTGTGTACCTTCCCCATTATTCTATACAAGGACCATCCAGTGTTCTCCACTGTGCCTCTAGAGAGGAAGCACTTAATTCTTTCTCTTGTGAATATCTTAGAAAGCAGTGGAAAGGAATCGTTTTCCAGTAATAATTAAATGCAGCAGATAGGTACACATATCTTCAAAAGTGCTAGAAATTTTCTTAATTAAATATGTAGGTTAAAATTATTGGGATTCTGCTTAATCTCCTGGTTTATGTTAATTTCATGTTGTTTGTGATCAGATCACTACCACACAGATTTTCTGGACAATAGCATCTGGTCTGCTGAGCTTCCTCTGTTCTCTTGTTTATGTCAGATAAAAATCTGCTCTCTTCCCCCCCCCCCTTTGATCCTGTAACAAGCAGTTCTTTTGCTCTCCTTGCCTACGCCTGTTTCATTTTAAATGCTCAGCACAACCTGGGGGTGGGGGGAGAGTTTCTAACTCTTTGTTTCTCTGATGTGTAGTGCCACCCCCAATTTTACCATCATTTTTAATAATGTATTTAAAGCATTGGTATGTCACTATTCAGTTTACCAAATCTCCTAGGGAGGAGTATTCAGAGTCTCAGTATTTTACCTCATATAAAGGAAGTGAGGAAAATTCCCACTTTCTTCTGTGTGGATGGAAAGAAGTTCACAACACATTAAAGTCATGCACTTTTTGGGGGCAAAAAATCAAAACTTCACATATAGGCTAATGGGTTCTGAGCTGTCTGTGACAGATCAGGAGAGAGATCTTGGGGTGGTGGTGGACAGGTCGATGAAAGTGTCGACCCAATGTGCGGCGACAGTAAAGAAGGCCAATTCTATGCTTGGTATTATTAGAAAAGGAATTGAGAACAAAACAGCTAATATTATAATGCCGTTGTACAAATCTATGGTAAGGCCACACCTGGAGTATTGTGTCCAGTTCTGGTCACCACATCTCAAAAAGGACATAGTGGAAATGGAAAAGGTGCAAAAGAGAGCGACTGAGATGATTACGGGGCTGGGGCATCTTCCTTATGAGGAAAGGCTACGGCGTTTGGGCCTCTTCAGCCTAGAAAAGAGACACCTGAGGGGGGACATGATTGAGACATACAAAATTATGCATGGGAAGGATAAAGTGAATAGAGAGATGCTCTTTACACTCTCACATAACACCAGAACCAGGGGACATGCACTAAAATTGAGTGTTGGGAGGGTTAGGACAGACAAAAGAAAATATTTCTTTACTCAGCGTGTGGTTGGTCTGTGGAACTCCTTGCCATAGGATGTGGTGACGGCATCTGGACTGGATGCCTTTAAAAGGGGATTGGACAAGTTTCTGGAGGAAAAATCCATTATGGGTTACAAGCCATGATGTGTATGTGCAAGCTCCTGATTTTAGAAATGGGCTATGTCAGAATGCCAATGCAAGGGAGGGCACCAGGATGCAGGTCTCTTGTTATCTGGTGTGCTCCCTGGGGCATTTGGTGGGCCACTGTGAAATACAGGAAGCTGGACTAGATGGGCCTATGGCCTGATCCAGTGGGGCTGTTCTTATGTTCTTATAAGGATTAACTCATTTACCTTCAGTAACTTTGGTAATACAGTATATTCTTAGATTCATATATTCTTGGTTCATTGTGCCCTTCTGTTAGATACTTTGCAGCTCTTCTAGATGAATGGATAGCTCTTGTGGAATACAAATGTTGTGGTGTTAGGTAACCACACACTAGTTGTGACATAACATCACCTCCCCATATGTCATCAACAGCCATATGCCTTGACATTTCTGCAAAAGACCTGAAACCAAAATGGTGGAATTGGAAGAGACCCAATGAACTATGTAGTTATTAAAGCTCTCTCTGAGAACAGGCAGCATATCTTCTTTCCTCCCAATTATATAATCTTCATTTCTAAGTTAAATGCTTTATTATCCTATTACACAGGCCTACAAAACAAAGGGTCAGAAAAGTTTTTCCCAAACTTTATGGTGGTTTGATGTGAATTTGGGGTGCCGATTCCAAAAATGGCATCCGTTTTGCCCTATCACATTAGTTTTGGAGCTATAGTATAGCCTCATTAGTGAATGGTTCAAGCAGCTTCCTCATGAGGAAGTCATGGTGTAGGTTTCCTCATGAGGAAGCTGCCTGAACCATTCACTAAAGAGGCTATACTGTATCTCCAAAACTAGATGTGAAAGGTCAAAACGGATGCCATTTTTGGAGTCGGCACCCCAAATATACCCAGGAATTGGTGTAACGTTTAAGGAAGCAATATGTGTGTTGGCCTGTTGTCATATACTCCAGGGGTTTGGGGTGCTCAGAGTTCTTGGTCCTGGAACCCTAGAGCCCTCAAGGACCCTTGTTCAGTAGTACTGCCACCACCCTGTACGTGCCAGTGTCTCAGTCCAGGGACACGGAGACCCTCTAGGCTTAATTCTATCCCTTGCAGGCACTGAGCACTTTCTTTAATTAAAGCCTCAGTCCTCAAGTTACTAGTCCTCAGTGAGTATTTGGTAGCTTGCTGAACGGCTAGGCAGGCTTCTGAACCTTTGTCCCCAACAGACAATGAATAACTTAGTAAAAGGATTTTTACTTTATTAAATGCATAGAGTTACATAAAGTTACAAAAGGCAGCAAATGCTAGAGGCATAAAACTTCTAGGAAACATATCAGTATAAAAATAACAAAGCTAACTGGCTATCTCTAATACTCCATAACTCTCACCTGGGTCAGCTTTCTTTTGTAGATCTTTCAGCTCCAGGTTACCTAGGAGGCCACATGGCCCTGGTGGACCAGGCTCTCAACCTGCAGGATGTTGCACCCACAACCTTTTCCACCAAAAAGACACTGACACACCCCTTGGGCTTTGTTCTTATACTTCTCCGGCTAACAAGATGGAGGTGACTCTGTACTTATTTAAACTGTCCAATCAGAAACTCTTGGGGACAGAATCTTCCTGAAGTGGGCCTGGATGTTAGCCCCCTTAGTTCTCCCCTCCCCACTGGAGGTCCACAGCTGCATTCCATCCTTGATGGGTTCCTTTCTGTCTGCATAGGTGCTACATTATTACCTCCCATTGAGTTGTTAATTTTGTTGGCTGCTGTTACTCACATCCTTGCAGCTAGGAACTGCAAGCCACTTCTCTGTTACTGGTTTAGTTTGGTTCTGGCTGTACATGCTACTAGGCCTAAACTGTACATATTCACGACACCTGTGTTATACAATTTGCCTTCTCTTCATCTACTAGCTCTCTTTTGAACCGTTTTAAGTGTCAGCACTCTTCTTGAAACATGGTACTCACAAATGAGCACACCAATTGTCATCTTAACACTAATAAATCTGACTTTGTATCCATGGTCTGTGCCTTACTCAGAATTTTCTCCTTAGGGGTTAAGGCCAGATGCTGTCTCAGCTGGCTTTATTTCTCTATCCTAATAATTTTATCAGCATAACTGTCTGCAATGTCATCAGTACATCATTCTGAGACCAGGATAGAAAAATAAAATGAGTTAGAGGGTGAAATTTCCCCACCCAGCAGATGCTCAGGTCCCACATTTATAATTCTCCCTCTATTTCAATTTGGCGAACATTATTCCCAAAACTCCTCTTTCTAATAATCATGACCCACTACAGATTTTCCCAGTTTTGGAATGCATCCTGAACAGGGAATGCAGTGACAGGAGGATAGGAAAAAAGGCTTTAAAGAGAATCCATTATAAAAATCCATTTCCGAATGTCTTCCATCTTTGTTCGTCTATCCAATGCTGGGAATGTAGGCCTACTGCAATATGGTCTCAAAACATATAAGGTACTTTAACTGAAATCATTTCAGCAGTTAATCTCCTTGCAAGTGTGCCAGTTTTACATACGTGGTTTTCTGGTTCTGAAAATAATTGAATTGGGTGAAGTGCATTTATGCTGCCATGGGTTGCATTGGAGATTTGACAGCCTAAAATTTGCCACTTGTACTCTACTATATGTGCAATGCAGCAGTTGATGCAATTAAGTCAGGTCGGTCTGAGTGAATCACTCTGGACATCTCCTGCAAGAATCAAAGTTAAATTTTGTCTTAATGCTTCTGTGTTTATCCAAAAAGTGAGCATTTGGATGACACTGTGCATTCTGAGCATTATGTCCATTAACTCCAGGGAACTGAAATGCTGGAAGATCCATTGCTGTTCATTATGATTCCTGTGGGTCAGAATGCAGCCATGACAGCAGGGCGTGTTGCATCCCTGTGGTAGGGGTGCAGTCACGGAGGCCTTCTCAAGGTAAGGGAACATTTGTTCCCTTGTTTCGGGGCGACATTGCAGCTGCATCAGTTCTGGAAAATTGGATAGGATTGGACCCTTAGTAGGTAAGGCAACAATTTTTTTGTATATAAAAATGTGGAAGTATTGCTTTAACCATTCATAAATAGCAAGCTCACATTCTAGCATCATAACTGAAGATAACTATACCTGCAGTGCTGGAATAACTTGGGCTGGAGTTGGCAAAGCAGTTGGCATACAAGAGTCTGCATAGTGATGCAGTAGCTAGAGTGTTACATGTGGATGTGAGAAATTTCTGTTTGAAAATGAAACTCCTTGTTGTGGCCTTGGGAAGAAACTGCCTCTCATCCTAACATATCTCACAGGATTGTTGTGAGGACTGTTCCATATTCCTTGGAGGGAAGGCATTTTACAAATGTAACTAATAAACCAATGTAACTAATAAAATGATACCTTGAGGAGTTGCATGCCAGAGCAGATGGTTTTAGGGCTGGGCTCTAACTAGGGCAGTGCAGCTTGAGCAAGCATGCATTGCAGCTAGATGGGTGGTAGAGAAGCAGCTGTGCAAGTGTTGTCATGGTTCAGCATGCAGTAAGTGGAATAATTTTCCTCACTGGGCTTGCATGACAACCTAATTTCTTTGTCAAATGACTTCTATGCCACATACACAGCAGTAGCACTTGAATATATCTATTTTAAAAAGTGCCTTTCTTATGTGCAAATGTTCCTGTGGATAGGCCTGAGACAAAATGAATGGGTGGAGGGGAAAATGACAAAGGAAAGGTTTAAGCTCTCATCAATGATTAACTGTTTTGATGTTGTAGTTTCCATATAAATTCCAATGGATGATTTGAGCCACTGAATTATGTCTAAATTTATAATCAGTCTGTGCAGTCTTCTTGAAGGAACTGAGAATGTAATCAATATTTTCTTCGGCTTTTATGCGCAATCTGCGTTTTGCATCATTTGATGATTTTTCAATTCTGGCTTTTATCACATTTGTTCAAATAGCCTGCTCTTAGGCTGCTAATATTAATGATTCTGTTTCTTTCTTCAGAGTTCCAGATGTTAACCATAGCCAGGTTTTTTTCATTATCTATTTTGTCTTTGATCTTTTCTATATATTGGCCATGCAATGGCTTATTGTGCCAGCTTTTAGTTCTTATATTTATAGTGTTTTTCTTATACTCTTGTTTGGTTTGCTTAGCTTTTAATAGGTTCCTATTCTTTACCTCATCAAGTTGTTAATAATAATAATAATAACAACAACATTGTTATTGTTATTGTTATTGTTATTAACAACAGTATTTATATCCTGCTTTTAAAAAAAAGTTCACAAGTGGTTTACAGACAAAGTCAACCAAACAGCTCCCAGTCCCAAAAGGGCTTACACTCTAAAAAGATGCAGAGAAGCATCAGCAAACAGCTGCTAAAAAAGACCCTGTGCTCGGGTGAAGTTTTGTGATGCAATTTTGTCTAAACTTTTGCCTCTGTGACTTTTTTCTGAAGTTTTGTTTTTCAAGGTTGATATCTAAGACAAACTGCCCTAAGAAAGAGAAGCAGGGAGACAGGTAAAGAGGCCTGATTTGCCTGGACTGTCTCCTTTTCCTCCCCTAACTTCTCTGGGTCATCTAGCATCTGTGAAGAACCTGGATTGGATTTCTAGATGCCTCTGGTTTAAAGTGGAATATGAATGTAGCTATTCCATATTACCAGTTTTATGTACTGCAGTTTTACATTAGCAGTTTTACATTGTGAGAAGCTTTGGGGACTCCAGATGAAGAGGATGGAAATATACAAAATAAATATCTGTGGCTGCAGTGTTCCCTCTAGAGCTGCAATTCTTAAGCATTTCAGTCTCTTGAGTCCTGTATACTCTTAAAAGGGTCTGGGGGAGCCCTGCTGGATTACATGTAGAGTCTAGTGGAGCCCTGGTGCAGGCAGATGGTGGTCATTTATGGTGTGCTTGTGGAGCCCCAGGAGCTCTCTCTCTCAGCTGAGTTCTCAGTGAGAGCAGTCTAACACAGCAGTTGCTTCATCCAGCTGGAGGAAGAAGGTGTGTGGTGTCAGTGGGGTGGGGAAAGAAGGGAGGGTGCACATAATTGTCACAGGGGTTAATTATCTGGTCAAAATGAGTTGATGGACCTGATGTGGGCTATAGTTTGAGGACCCTTGCTCTAGCACAGCAGTGAAAAGAAACTAGACTTGCCTTTGTGAAGCTGCCCTCCCATCTCTACTTTGGGATCATGCTTAGCACATACAACCTGTGCTGACATGATTTGATGTCCATGATTTGGTACCCTCTGTACTGGCAATATGAATTTAAGACCACTTTGAAAGACTTTGCTCTCAGCTGAGGTGGATGGTGGAGAATGTGCATGTTGGTTAGCTGACAGCTTGCCTGAGCTATCTGAGCAAAAGGAAGCAGAACAGAAATTCTGGGGGAAGTTGACCAACTTTTCCACTTTGTTTCTCGCCCTCTCTCATACACATTTCAATTCGCTTTCGTCAACCTCTGTGAATAGCAGCTAAGGCTGAAGAACTGTGGAAGCCAATTGTTCTTTAGGTAAAGATTTAGGCAGATTTGTTTAATCAAAATAACAGGAAAATGTTTACTGGAAATAAAAATGGGAGCAAGTTAGAAACAGACACACAAGCAGTCAAATTCTATACTTGAGATCAGAAGCAATGGTAAGAATGAATAAAAAGACCCATTTCTGAGTAAAGCTTTCCTGACTGATACAGACTTACCAGTCGAATTGCATCTTGAGCAGCATCTACACTGAAGAGGGACATGCATCTGAGGAATTTATTCTGCCCTGGCTGGATAGCACCAACAGTCCTACTCACTCGGCTGGCACCTCATAAGAAAATAAGAACATAAGAACAGCCCCACTGGATCAGGCCATAGGCCCATCTAGTCCAGCTTCCTGTATCTCACAGCGGCCCACCAAATGCCCCAGGGAGCACACCAGATAACAAGAGACCTCATCCTGGTGCCCTCCCTTGCATCTGGCATTCTGACATAACCCATTTCTAAAATCAGGAGGTTGCGCATACACATCATGGCTTGTACCCCGTAATGGCTTTTTCCTCCAGAAACTTGTCCAATCCCCTTTTAAAGGCGTCTAGGGTAGACGCCATCACCACATCCTGTGGCAAGGAGTTCCACAGACCGACCACACGCTGAGTAAAGAAATATTTTCTTTTGTCTGTCCTAACCCCCCCAACACTCAATTTTAGTGGATGTCCCCTGGTTCTGGTATTATGTGAAAGTGTAAAGAGCATCTCCCTATCGACTCTGTCCATCCCCTGCATAATTTTGTATGTCTCAATCATGTCCCCCCTCAGGCGTCTCTTTTCTAGGCTGAAGAGGCCCAAACGCCATAGCCTTTCCTCATAAGGAAGATGCCCCAGCCCCGTAATCATCTTAGTCGCTCTCTTTTGCACCTTTTCCATTTCCACTATGACTTTTTTGAGATGCGGCGACCAGAACTGGACACAATACTCCAGGTGTGGCCTTACCATAGATTTGTACAACGGCATTATAATACTAGCCGTTTTGTTCTCAATACCCTTCCTAATGATCCCAAGCATAGAATTGGCCTTCTTCACTGCCGCCGCACATTGGGTCGACACTTTCATCGACCTGTCCACCACCACCCCAAGATCTCTCTCCTGATCTATCACAGACAGCTCAGAACCCATCAGCCTATATCTAAAGTTTTGATTTTTTGCCCCAATGTGCATGACTTTACACTTACTGACATTGAAGCGCATCTGCCATTTTGCTGCCCATTCTGCCAGTCTGGAGAGATCCTTCTGGAGCTCCTCACAATCACTTCTGATCTTCACCACTCGGAAAAGTTTGGTGTTGTCCGCAAACTTAGCCACTTCACTGCTCAACCCTGTCTCCAGGTCATTTATGAAGAGGTTGAAAAGCACCGGTCCCAGGACAGATCCTTGGGGCACACCGCTTTTCACCTCTCTCCATTGTGAAAATTGCCCATTGACACCCACTCTCTGCTTCCTGGCCTCCAACCAGTTCTCAATCCATGAGAGGACCTGTCCTCTAATTCCCTGACTGTGGAGTTTTTTCAGTAGCCTTTGGTGAGGGACCGTGTCAAACACCTTCTGAAAGTCCAGATATATAATGCCCATGGGTTCTCCCGCATCCACATGCCTATTGACCTTTTCAAAGAATTCTATAAGGTTCGTGAGGCAAGACTTACCCTTACAGAAGCCATGCTGACTCTCCCTCAGCAAGGCCTGTTCATCTATGTGTTTTGAGATCCTATCTTTGATGAGGCATTCCACCATCTTACCCGGTATGGATGTTAGGCTGACCGGCCTATAGTTTCCCGGGTCCCCCCTCTTTCCCTTTTTAAAAATAGGCATGACATTTGCTATCCTCCAATCTTCTGGCACCGTGGCCGATTTGAGGGACAAGTTGCATACCTTAGTCAAGAGATCTGCAACTTCATTCTTCAATTCCTTAATAACTCTTGGGTGGATGCCATCAGGGCCCAGTGACTTATTGATCTTTAATTTATCAATGAGGTCTGAAACATCTTCTCTTTTAACCTCTATCTGACTTAACTCCTCGGTCAGGAGGGGCTGTTCGGGCAGCGGTATCTGCCCGAGGTCTTCTGCCGTGAAGACAGATGCAAAGAACTCATTTAATTTCTCTGCCATCTCTAAGTCTCCTTTAATCTCCCCTTTCCCTCCCTCACCATCCAGAGGGCCAACCGCTTCTCTGGTGGGTTTCCTGCTTCTAACATATTTGAAGAAGCTTTTATTATTCCCCTTAATGTTGCTGGCCATGCGTTCCTCATAGTCTCGCTTGGCCTCCCGTATCACCTTCTTACATTTCTTTTGCCACAGTTTATGTTCCTTTTTATTCTCCTCATTAGGGCAAGACTTCCATTTACGGAAGGAAGCTTCCTTGCCCTTCATAGCCTCTCTAACTTGGCTGGTTAGCCATGCGGGCACTCTCCTGGATTTAGTGGAACCCTTCTTTCTTTGCGGTATACACCTCTGCTGGGCCTCTATTACTGTTGTTTTAAGCAGCCTCCATGCACTCTGGAGAGATTGGACTCTTTTTACCCTCCCTTTCAACCTCCTTCTAACCAGCCTCCTCATTTGAGGGAAGTCTGCCCGTCGGAAGTCAAGGGTTTTTGTTAGAGATTTGCCTGGTATTCTTCCCCCAACGTGCATGTCAAAACGGATAGCAGCATGATCACTGTTCCCCAATGGCTCAGTAACTTTTACATCTCTAACCAGGTCCCGCATACCGCACAATATTAAATCCAGAGTCACCTGTCCTCTGGTGGGCTCCGTGACTAGCTGCTCTAAGCCACAGTCATTTAGCACGTCAAGAAATCCGTGGAAAACCTCCCAACCGACTACTCAGATCTCTGGGAAGAGTGCCCCCAGAGATCTAATAAGCGTATTTAAAATTGACAGACCTACCCCTCCCCCAATATTCTGTGTAGACTTGGATCAATGACCATGTATGAGCTCAGCCATGGGTCCAGGGTTCTTTTTGGCCAGGGCTCTTTGCTGCTCAAAATAAGGTATTTTGACAACTGCAAAAGACATTTTAGGCATAACAAGCCTAAATATATGTGACAGCAACTCTTGACAGAATGGAGAAGGTAACAGACTGGTTTCTAGGTTAGCTAGCATTAGTGAACTTGGGATGGATATCATGGCTGGGAAGAGTTCCTGTTTACTGCAGTGGCACTACGAACTCTAGTTGCAGTCTTCCCAGTAAGACTTACCCCAATAATTATAGTCACTGACTTACTTGCCTGAGGAAAGTAAAAATCCTGCATCGATGAATAGTTTGTCAGACACTCAGAGTATGCCAAGCATGGTGTATGTACATGTGGGAGGTGAAGGTCAGTGGAGAGGTTGGAAAGTCATGAGAAAGGAGGAAGTGAACATTAATAAAATGACACTAATCTTTTTTTAAGTGTGTCATACGGTACTTGCATTGGGCTGTTGTATAGTTCACCTCTAGCAAGTGTTAAATGGACAGCTACTGAAAACTTGTTTATTTAAACAAGGCAAGGATGCCATCTTTCACCAGTGCTGTTTAATTTTATGCAGATATGCTGACTGCCTCTGCTGTCTCTGATATGAATATGTAAGGAGTGAAAGTAATAGAAAATGAGCATAAAATAAATCTGTACACTGGGGGGGGGGGAGAGAGAGATGATCAAAGGAAAAAAGGGTACTGCATATTGTAAGATTTAGAAATGTGTTTGGGATGATATAAGGTTAATCAGAGCTGTTAAGTGTTCACATAAATCAAATGATAAGCAAGATTTTTCAGGGAAATATGGAAAGATCTTGGTAATTAATACTTCTAGATAACATTGATTTACTGATAAATATGATGCGGCAAAAAATGAATTGAATTGTCCAAGTTAAAGCTGTCATGCATGGAAGTACCTGCTGTAATAAAATGAATATTTTTTGCCTAAAATTCTGTTTTTTTCCTAAATATTGAAACAAGTGGAGCTTGTTTAATCTGATGTAGTAAATATTTCATATGGAACAACAAACTGTTACAATTGAAACAAGTTTAATGCAGAAATTGTTAAGCATTAGTAAATATTACCATCTGCTCTATTACCTGCACTGTGTTTAACAAATGGTGGCAATCAAGGGACATTGCTGAGAAGGGGGAAAAATCCCAATAATGGAAATATAGAAAAGTTTGCCTCTTTTAAGAGAATGGGTTTTGGCAGGGAAAAAAGGCTCTGTCTTTGGTTTAACTACTAGCATATGCCTTAGTAAATACCTTTACTATCACAAATTTTATTGTAGTTGGATACATTAGTGGTTTTAGCTGCTTGGAAAGAGCTAGTATGACTAGATTTACAGCATGTGTATAGAATATTGATTAAAGACACTTTGCTCCAGGACTTGCAAATTAAGAATTTTATTATTAAGAGTACAAAGAACTATAAAGGAATTGGAATTTTGCTAGTTTTGAGCAAGTTCTAGTGAGGGAAGGCCCTGGAAGTTACAAGTTGTATGTAGCCATTATGCTGAACCAAAATATTTTAGATGCAAATACATCTCACAAAGAAGACTCATGAGAGAGAGCATTTGGGATATCAGAATTTATATGAATCAAATGTTATGTTATGTTAGAGAGAAATATGTATGTTAGCATGTTCACAAGCACAGTTGCCAAGAAGAGTTTAGATCCATTTTACCCAGAAGCCTTAGAGGAAGGACTACAAGCTGGGAGTCCTCAAGGGAAAGTCTGTTAGGAAGGAATCAAGGATACTTCCTAATTGCTCTTTTATAAGAACAAAAATTAAATGAGAAGTATAATAAGTAAAGGAAATGGGTAAATAAGAAATAAAAGAATAAATTAGGAAATGTTAGGAAATAAATAGGGAATATCAAATGAACTCTGTGTCACCCTTCAGAGTCAGAGCTAGCCTAACACAGAGAGGTCCCAGATAGATAAACAGAGGTAGTTAATTGCTTAAGCAATAAACCAATTTGACACAATCAAGATAACAGCAATTTGTTGTCAAGCTAACTAGTAAAATTTATAGATTCAAGCTGAAGCTTCAAAGAATCCCCTTGACAGATTTATGACATCTGAGTTCAAACTGCTTGCTGCTGGAATCCCCCCCCCCCTCAAACCTATGGGCTGCCTTTAAACAGAGGAAAAGCAGTTTCAAAGCTGCTTTCAGAACAAAGGGGAAAATAAGATTTTAGAAGAATTTTAAGGGAAGTTTAATGTGAGAATTAGATATCAATGAGAGATTAACAAATATATGGATTTAAAGAGAGGCTTAGCAGTGCTTAAACAGGTCATTCTATAGACTGAGACAAGCAGAAAAGTAGCTAGACAGATTCTGCTACTGAACCAATAAAACTTAATGCCTCAGGTCATAAAGTCATTATCTGGGAGCTGACAGCCCTCACAGGCAAGAGAGAAGCAATTTGGATTTCTAAATTGTATTCATTCAGGGCTTAAAATAAAGTTTCTTTTAACCAAACAACACAGAAGCTGCACAGCTTCAGGAATTGGAGAGCAAAAGCTTCTAACCATAGGAGCCCATGTTCCCTAATGTCTTAGTTTAACAAAAGCCAGCAGCACTGTAACTTCATTACCAGATCTAGATATTTCAATTAAAACTTCTAATTGAGAAATAAGAATAGCACCAAAAGCACAATGCAATATGTTTGCATGCATTCTTTAATCAATAATAAGAAAAGACTTGGGTCTGCCTTAAAGTGAAGCTTGAAAAATAAAGGCAACACAGCTAATGTGGAATGTGGAATCCTTATCTAAGCAGGAGTATTTCAAACTTGACAACTAACTAAAATGCCCAGACTTTCCTAGGCGCCAGAATAGATAGTGAATTTAAGAATATTTCTAATAATAAGGAAGAATAATTAATCTTGGTAGGCACAGACTCATTAACAGGGAGTCTGTTCAAACTCAAAGTTGACAGAACAGATATGAAACTAGTGAAGACTACACATATCAAAAGTTGGCAGAATCTGATAAGGAAGCCTCAGGAATGAGGGAGGAAGGCCTCCAGCTAGAGATTTCTCTTGAAAATGCTACTTATATCAGAGAAGAGAGAGATTTTATAGAAATCAGAGATTTCTATATAACTTCTTGTAGGAAAAAGTTACAAAATAATTAAAATTAGATTAGAAGAGAAGATAAAAAGGTGGTTAAAATAAGTATAAACACGGATTTAAATAAATGGATTATTACAAGATTAGTGTAATTGGGAAAATTAGGATAGAGGCACACTGCCCCCTTTTGAAATAGTATTGACATTACAGAAAGGGGAGGAGTTCTCCAAAATGGCGAATACAGTAACCGGAGATATTTAATGTATGCTCCAGATATGGCAATAGCCAATGGAAAAATCCCCATATCCAACATCATAGGCTCTAACAAATATGATTGGAGTTTTCTTGAGACAAAGAACCTACAGGTATAAATGGTCACACCCAGAAGGGAATGTTGCTTTTTCTCTGGGACACTGAGAGACCACAGCTCTCTGTGTTCCCCATTTTGAACCACCGAGAGAAGCCCATTGCTGGCAATGAATAAAGACTTGGAAATCACCACAATTTCAGTCTGCTGAGTTTGTTTTGAACCCTAAAGACACCGTGCAACACTAGTATGAGTGAAAATATATCAGACTCTTCAGAGTCTGTTGGATTTTTCTGTTTATGTAGATACAGAAGTCAAGGGAAGAGAAACTTGTAGGTCACCATCCCTGCTGTATTGTGGATATGTATTTGTATGGCAGCAACCTACAATTTCAACAAATGGTGGCAATCAAGGGACTTGTTTATAAAACAGAAAATAGGAAGCGTAACTGGATGACTAAAAAAAAATAATTTCAGATCGTTTCTTTGAAACCCAGTATTTTAATTTTAGTTGGTTGTGTGCTTTGAGATTAATGATATGATGCTTGGGAGTGGCTCACTGTGTTTAGTATGGTGATTCTGACCTGTGTTTCCTTGAGCTCTTCTCCCCCCCCCCCCCGTTAAGAAACCAATGCAGTGGAGTGGTCAGATTTACTGAGACACATATTGTTTATTTTCCCTCAGCATGTGCCATGCTGACCTCAGTCTCTTTTCTTTCCACTCTAGGGCATTAGCTTAGAGACCCATGCTTAATAGAGCTGGGGCAAAGACCAATGGCAGAAAAACTGGAACAGTCAGGACTGAAATAGTAGATGTTGATGCAGGCAGATTACAACTGAAGGGTATTCATAGTCATTTCTAAGTGATGGGTCTGAAGATGCCAGTGGGTCACAGGAATCTTATGAGTTCTGATTAATAGCAACCCTTCTGTGGAGGTATGATTTGGGTGCCAGTGCCCTCTAAGAATGCTGCAGCATTGACTCTGTACCTTCCAGCATTTATGGGGTAACATTTTCTCTGACTCTACTCAGACCTCTGTGTTGTCTGCAACTAGCACTTACTTTTGCAAACAATGCGAATTCATAGGACTCAAAGTTACCTGGGATCTCTGAAATCTGAACTGTGAGCCAATGTGGTGTAATCTGACTGTGGAGTCCCACATACAAATTGCCATTGAGTCATAAAGCTCACTGGTTAAACTTGGGTCAGTCTCTCTATTAGCATAATTTCATAAAGTTGTTGAGAAGATGAAAGCAAGGAGGGATGGAACCATGCACATGGCCCTGAGCTCCTTGGAATAAGGGTGGTATAAAAATGTAATAAATAAAATAAATATTATAACGTGAGAGTAAGGGAAGGGTATCCTTGGAGTCACCCTAGATTCCAGCAGGGAATGAAGAGGGGCTAACCTGAGTAAATGCATAATAACAACTGAGTCAGTTTCTATGTTAATATCAACTATGGGAATTAATTTTGAAGTCCTTCACTAGCAGTCCTTGACTCAAGCAGGATCTCTCAACTACTTGCTCATGGTCCCAGGCTGAATCTCATTTACCTCTGTCACCTCCCTCACAGTTGTTGCTAGTTGGGGAAAAAGTACTTTATCATATGCACTGTTTATTCTAATAATCAGTACTTTATTTTTAAGTAACAAAGAAAACCTTTAAAGATATAAATTGTCTAGTACTGTAGTAGCATAAGGCCTGCTTACGAAACCATTCTGACACTTTACTCAGTGTGATCCTTATGACAAATTCATCACACGCCTAACAGTTAAGTTTGGATGTTCCCCTCTGAAAATTGCTTTGGACCATTCACATTTTTTTCCATGTGGCCCCCTAGAAGTATGGTGTGGCTCCTGGGGGATGGGGTCATATGGTCCACATTAAGAACCATTGCTCTAAAGTATGCTAATTCTGTTCTCCACATTGGTCTCTCCTTTGTGGAGAAAGCTTTGGCATGTAAGGGAGCTACATACTGTATAGTACTCTTGTGACTGGTAATAGTACAGGGCTCGCAGTGCTTGTCTGGTTCCAGCAGGACTTGGCAGTGAATGCGGGAGTTGCCCTCCTCAGGCTGGTGATTCTGGTATTAATTAATCATATATTTTTGACGTTCCACCATGGAATTCCAGCAGTGAAAAGGAATTCTAGGACCAAGCCCAGATCCAAATTAAATTCTGTCCACAGTGTGTTGTGCATCCTACCCCAAGTTCTCAGTGCATGTTTTGCAAACTCATTGCTAAGAGTTGGTTATGGGTCTTGTTAGAATTCTCTGTGGTATTCCAGTAATGTAAGCTCCGTGGCAAAATGGGGGAGGGGGGATGTCTTTCTGAAACACCATTCCAGGCTGTTTTTTTCCCCCTTTTCTTATCATTCTATCTCCTTTCCCCCTTCCCTTGGTTAGCAAGATGCAGTGTACTATTTGGACCACTGGGGGCAGCACAAATTAAATCTGAACTTTTATATTGACATTTAAATGGTATTAAACAAGATGTTTTTGTTCTGCTTCATTATTATTTATAGCTTTGTTATGATGTATTAGGCTTTAAATACTGGCAGTTCAACAAGCACTCCCAAGACTCTTTGAACTGGCAGTAGTCAACAGGTGCTTCAAGCATTTTGCAGTTCTTTTAGCGCTGTCATTGGTCAGCAGCTGCACAAGAGCAGAGAGTGGTCATAGATTTGAAAAAAAAGATTGTGCTCTGTTTTACCCCTGTGGGATGGCATTCCTCCAGAACAGACTTTTGCTGGAGTTTCAGTGTGCTTGGCTAGAAGTATCCTAATTGCCCAAAGTGGCGGAGATGCTTGCAGCCTTGTAGATCTCAGCATGTGCAGCATATGTGCTTGACTGAGTTTTTGCTTGCTGGCATTAGGTTTCTAGTTCAGCTTCCTTTAAGTTGATTATGGGCTTGGTCCTAATCTCTGCATTTTATGATTATAAATAACCTGGGTGGGATTGCTAGAAGTAGAACTAGAGCAACTGGAGGTTTCTAGATTTGGCTCTCTGCCTGTACTCCTCTAACCAAGTAGACTGTTTGCGCCTTTTACCAAAATGGTATTGCTAAAAGCTTTACAAAGATGTAGAAGTTGTGCCATCTCTATCCAAGAGATTTGGAATCCGTGGTAGGTGTAAGCAAGTAGATGCACAAGCTACACAGCTGATCAAGGAGCAGTTGTATGAATTTAGTGAAAATCCTTAGCTACAGATGTGGGTCTTCAGAAAGGACTTTACTAGAGATAAAAGTGATCTATTGAAAGAGACCATTTCAGGCACAGTCCTACATGCATTCCCTTAGCACACTTCTTTCTCTCCCCTATTGTCCCTTCCCCTCTCTTGCCAGAGTCAGGTCAAACCCCAGAGTCCCAACTCTTAGCTGCCTTTTCTTTTCTCACCATCTGAATCTTGTTTGTCAATACATGGTGACTGAACATGGAAATGCTGATTCCTATTCTCCCTGTCCAATGAAGTTCTCCTCTGTTCAACATTTCTCCTCTGAGAGCAAGGAATAAAACCGAGTTGGCCCTACTCTGACTCCAGCTATTGTTTTTAACCATATAATATTCTTTTAAAGCATCTGGGAAGATTTCAAAACATTTTGTGCCCCTCTGCTGTCAGTTGTCTGTATGCACTAACAGTTGAATTCTTCTTCCTAGTCTTTGTGCAGTCACACATCATAGAGATTTGCACGTGTTCAGAGCTAACCTCTGAAGCTTCAAGGATTCTGTGGGCTGTTCTGCCGCTGCTCTTTAGTGGAGGAAACTGTGTGAACACAATGTGCCTTGAGGATAGGAAGAATAGCTGATCCAGCAGCTTCTTTTCAACCGCTGCTGAAGCAGAATTGTGAAAAATGCTTTTTTTTTTGTCTTTTGTCCCTCAGAGAAAAATTAAGAAAAATAAAAAAATAAGGAAAATTAAGAGTTTTACTCAATTTTCATCTTTATTATATTCCTTGTTAGTATTTTTCAACCCCCCCCCCCATAGTACTTTAGGTTAATTAAACCTGCCTTGACATATGATAGCAGTGTCACCTTTAAAAAGTGCCATTGCTGTGGCTCAGACCTTCTCTCTGTTGACAAACATGACACTTGTTTCTTCTGTTTGGGAGAGTGTCATGTTTTGGACCCCTGCATGCACCTTTCCATCTTCCAATCCTTCCACCTTCTGTAGAATTTACAGACTTTCCACCTAGAATGTGTTCCCAGTCTCCCAGACTCTACTAGATGAAATATACTGGCTCCAAAGTTACAGATAGCTGAGTTGGAACTTTCACACAGGCTCAGCCCATCCTTTGGTGGCACTTTCACGCAGGTGCAATAGCAAGACCAGCAAGAACAAGACGCTTCAGTGTACTTTTTGACAGGTACTGGCCCCTGGAACCTAGCCTGTACTTAGTAGGGGACAGTGTAGACACACTTCTTAGGAAGGGAGCCAATACCTCACAGTCAGTATCATTGAGAGTTGTACTTGAGCTCCTTCATGGAACCATAAAGAGATGGTGGATTGAACATTTCATAGGTATCTTGCTGGACTCTATGCATTAACATGCCTGTCTCTCAGACCTGAGGGGGTCAGACCATAATGTTGTATTGTTATGAAATTCCAACCTGCACTTCTGTTTCAATGACTTTTAGGTCACATGGCATTGACCAAGAGTAGTAGTCTCATCTGCACATTTGCCCATGAAGTCTCTACAGAGATGGTTCCTGCGTGCCTCAAGTACATTGTCAGCTCAATCTACTAATCATTCCTGGCCAAATGATTCCTTCAGTGATGGACTCTCTCAACCAATTTGTTCAAGGGTATGTCCTTCCATCACAATAGATCATTCAGAACAATAACCACTGATTGATTATATGGGAATGGTAAGTTTACTATACCTCCCTTGAAATAAGTAGAGTAGGCGACAAAGTGATTGTCCACAAAGTCACATAACACCAGAACCAGGGGACATCCACTAAAATTGAGTGTTGGGAGAGTTAGAACAGACAAGAGAAAATATTTCTTTACTCACCGTGTGTTTGGTCTGTGGAACTCCTTGCCACAGGATGTGGTGACAGCATCTGGCCTGGACGCCTTTAAAAGGGGATTGGACAAGTTTCTGGAGGAAAAATCCATTATGGGCTACAAGCCATGATGTGTATGCGCAACCTCCTGATTTTAGAAATGGGCTATGTCAGAATGCCAGATGCAAGGGAGGGCACCAGGATGAGGTCTCGTTATCTGGTGTGCTCCCTGGGGCATTTGGTGGGCCGCTGTGAGATACAGGAAGCTGGACTAGATGGGCCTATGGCCTGATCCGGTGGGGCTGTTCTTATGTTCTTAAAGTAAGCCTTGATATGAAGTTCTTCCAATTCTGCCAGGGAAGACTCCATCCCTGAGGTTAACCTGCAGTGAATCTGCATGCCACCAATCAGATTACCAAGTGTCACAGGTTCTGCAACCAAGCAGACATAATCTCTGTTCCAAAGGGATATGTTCCCTAGCCCCTGATAAGGGGTCCTCTTCTACATATCTTCCCTCCCTTCCCACTAATCACTAAGGTCATCAACAGGATTCACAGGCTCAGCATTGACTGCATCCCAGTAACACTATGGTGGCCAAGGCAGATTCAGTTGTGCCTGTACTCAGAGTGGCAAGGGAAAATATCTTACCAGCTTTCCTGCCTCAAATCTGCTACTGCACGACAACCTTCAAATGCTGAAGCTGACAACATGGAGGATTATTACTGAGTGGAAGGCAGACTTATTCAGCAAAGTGGAAGTGCCTGTGCAGGATCTCACAACTTTCAACTAAGGGATGCCTCTATCCTGGATATCCTATAGTATGGTATCTACCTTTTATCTGAGGGTTTGGCTAACACTTACATGAGACTTCCTTTTTCTGTTAGTTTTGCCTTCTGTCTGGCAGTAGACAGCAGTGGGTCCCTCTTTTCTTGCACCCACAGATCCGAAAGGTTCTTCAAGGGTGTATCTAATTTGTACCTGGCTATGAAACCTCCAGTTACATCATGGTGTGCTTTTTGTCTCAGCTTCTGGGTAAACCATGTGAACATATGCTACCATAAATCTATGCCTACTTGCATTCAACACAATGTTTCTGATAACCCATTACTTTGGCATGTAGGGCCAGTGAGTGAATGGTGTGCTCTGCGCTCTGACTGTCCATTCATCGGTTTTCATCCAGATAAACTGGTGTTGAGACCAGACATTGCCTTTTGCCCAGGGAGTTCCAATGTTCCACATCAAGGAAGACTTAATATTGCTAGTGTTATTTTAAAACTTGGCTTCAAAGGGAGAAAGAGCTCTGAACATTTTATATATTAATCAATACCTGTTTTTCTGTGTTAATAGAACTGCATCATTCTGGGTAGACAACAGGCTGGTTATCTGTTACCAGGGGCCACACAAGGGCAAAAATATTTCTGTCCGGCATCTGGCTTGCTGGATGATGACGGATCAATCCTATGCATTCTTATTGGGGGGTAAATCCCATTTAACTTACATATGAGTAGACAGGATTGCACTGGAAAATTATTTCCCTGGCTTATCAGTTGACTAAGAGCCACAAGCCTCCTTTTTAAGAGCACAGTCCACTAGACTGTCTTCATCCTCTGCTGCAAGCCTGAGTCCTGCTCCCAGAGCTTCACAGAACAGCAGTGTGGACTACATCAGGTCTTGACATATTTTTTTAATTTGGATTTTAGGAACCAGAAATCACAAAGCAAACCTACAGGAAAGTATGGTCTTTTAATGTTGCTGTTAAGAACAAGCATGCTCATTACACAATCTATTCCTTGGGTACCATAAACAAATTATTATAAATCATAGGTGATGATGATGATGATTAGGAGGTGCAGTAAAACTAATCCTTGTAAAATACTAAATACAGGAAGGTTGCACCAATGCAAGTTCCAGCTTGAATATATAGTTTAAAACTGCCTCTACCACGAAGAAATGTTTTATAGAAAACAGTACATTGACTCAAGGCCAGATTATTTAGTATAAGCCCTTTTGGGAGAAGTTGCTGCCCAGCCTCTTGGCTTTCCTTCACTGTTTCCTTCCCTGCCTCCTACCGGGGCCTCAGAATCAAGTTGGGGAGAAGGTTGGTCTTGCCCAGTCACCGACCATCCACTGGGGCTGTGTCCACTTTAGCTTGGAGGGACTTTCCTCAGTGGCTGAACTTGCATATACAGTCTACCTGACCTCATCACAGGCATCCCTTTTGCCCCTTCCTAGGGCCTCATGAGGCCCCTTAAGCTTCCCCACCCAGGCCATATCCTCCCACTTCTGCCCACCATGGACTATCTCTCAGAGGCCGCACAACCCTGGTTACCAAGGAATTTATAGCTGGGATTGCCTGCCATAGGTGGAAGTAAGTCCAAGCTTGGACACCTAGGAAATAACTTCCTTCTCTAAATCTTGTCACACCATCTGAGAAAGCGATCCAAATGTTCACATGTAAAGGAGTATGCTTAAAAAAACAATCTTTCATTAAGATCCACGTGCGCATGCCCATCCCACTCCAATCCTTATACAACACCCACTCTAAACTTCAGCCCACAATTAGTTACTATACTAATGTACATTAGTATACATTAGTTATTCTACTAATGGTCTCCCTCAACAAGGAGTGGGATGAATAAATTGACATATATAAAGGAGTGGGAGGCTCTTCTCTGATTAGTTCTGCTTGTCTTCATTGTGCAAGAGAGAGCTCTCGTGGTTCCCCTGGGGTGGCGACAGAAGCGTTGAGTTGGTTGGTAGATTCTGCTTCAATAAGTTCCACAGTGTGTGAGGAAGAGCTGAGAGAGGCAAAGCTGTGTTGAAGCAGTTGGGACTTCTGGTGTTTCTGTTTGCAGAACTTAAGATAAGCACAAACTATAATCCTCACACACCTGCATGCTTGGCGAGGTGGGCTGGCCTGCTGTCTATCACACACCTTCCCTGCTTTGCAGTGGGGTTGAACTTTGGCAAATTCTGCACATCAAGGAAACTGCAGTGGGTAGGATTGACTGGGCTTCCTTATTTCAAGTTATGGGGGGAGGGGTGTGGAAGAGAGCGAGAGTGAGCACAGGTAGCAGTAAGCCATCTGTGCAGCACTTGGAAGTGTGAAGGACCCTTACTGGAATGACCTCTGATGATCACTGGAAGATGTGGTTCCAGCAGAGCACAGAACTAATGTGTACTTGCTCAGTGCATCCTTCTTGTTTATCTGGCATGCAGCCTGGAGTGCCAAAGAAGATGGGCAGCAAAAAGTCTCAGATGCTCTCTGAACCTGGGTGGAGTAAGCTACTTCCTGTGACAGGAAGTGAGGGACGGTCCTGAAGCTCACCTTTGGCCATGAATATTTTCAATATTACTCTCTGCCTAACCTTCCCTGTGAGTAGTTGCTATTATGCCCTGGAAGACTTGGCTCCAGAATGTCTTTCTTTCAAACTCCCATGAATGGTAGACACCACAATGTAATTTCCATTTGTCATGGCCACCTGTCTACTACACCATTGACCTTTGTTAAGCTTATGTCCTGGATGCAAGTTGCAAACATGATGCCTCATTTGGGCACAGTGTTCCTCAGGACATCTTCTCTTGATTGACCTGTACTCACTTCTAGGTAAGGGAGAAGTTAGCTACTCTTTGCTACGTGTGACTGCACAAAGACCACTAAGAAGGACAGGTTTCTAATCTGTAACTATAGTTATTTGAGTGGTCTTCTTTGCAAACATGTGACCCACCCAACCATCCCTTCAGTAGGTCTGCTTTTAAATATAGTACTGGATCTCTCTTCAGATGCTACAGTATGAACTTAGAGGGTGGTCCTTAATACTCCATTCTTCAGTTTCTTTCTTTCCAACCTCAAGGCATATGGTATGTATGGGGTGTCCCCACTTGAGAGCAAGAGCAGAGCATTTAACATTGAAAGCTGCTTCGGTTCACTTTGCACATGTGCAGATCACCACTGTGTGTGTCTGCACAAGTGTCTGCTCAAAAAACAATAGTTACAGGTAACTAATCTGTCTTTTCAGCTTTGGGAAAAGGCACGGTGCCCAGATTGGGGTGTCTTCTAATTTGGAGTTGCTTTGCTATGTTCTGGTTTGTTGAGTTTGTTTTACAGAACACATTTCTTGTCCACAGGCACCACTACTATGGCTGCACCTTAGTCACTCCTGTTCTTTGTTTATAATTTCCATTACTCATAACTTGTATTTTTCAATTATCTGCTGGTTCCCTGCCCTCAGGTATGTGGCCTTCACTGCTCCTCCCATCCTTATAGCTTTTTGCTTCCCAGGTGACCCTTGCATAGTGAGATAAAGCCATTAATGAGGCGTTCTACCTGCAGGCCAGCTGAATTTCAGCCCCAAATGGAAAGGCTTCTTGGTGGTCCATCTCAAAGGTAGCTGCAGATCAGTGCTGCGCAGCTGTTTAGTCTCTCTTTTTGCTGTCCTGATGAACTGGAAGTAGCAGTAAGCAGGGGGGAATAATCCTCTTAGAGCCAGTGTGGTAAATTTGCTTCCTTGCTGGCATGCGTACCCTTGGACTCACGTGCGTGCACGCAGAGACTGCTGAAGGCGTGTCTCACCAACACAACTTACACACACACACACACCTATCCCTCCCCTTCCCTGGGGGCTGCTTGTCACCTGATCCACTAACGCTTTCAGTTCTTCCTTTCCTGGCCTGAGAGAAAGTTTTGCTTCAGACATGCCTCAGTTCATTGTGACCAAGGTGGAAGATGACGAAGAGAGTGAAGTGGAGGAAAACGGGCAGAAAAGAGGTAGCACAGGGCAGATCTGGAATCCTTGTGAGACCACAGTGTCAGGTGAGTAACTTAGAGGTAGACCAGAAAGTTTCCCTTGAGGTGGAGAGGATTCCTCTTCCTGCTTACCTGCAACTTGAGGTAGAACAAAAGGTTTCCCCTGTGGTGGGAGGATTCCTCCCCCTTCTCACTTGGAAACTTTTCCGTTCAGAAGCATTGGTATGAAGGAATAAAATTTAATCATATTTAAAAAGGTTTCAGGTTCTCATCTGCTGGTGTGCTGCCTTCATGTGTCTCCTCTCCTTTTGTTTCCACTCTCCTCTATCACCAGGTTTTTCCCTTGCCATCAGCCCTGGTGCCTGGTACTGGCATGCCTGGTGCCTTGCTTACATTGATTCCTTTGCTTCCTAGTCCCTTTTTTCTAGCCTCGCCACTAGAATTCTCTGATTTGACCTTTAGTCCATCAGCAACTGAATGCAAGGGGGACTAACTGCGTTTCTGACCCAGTTCAGTAAGCTAGTGGTTAGAGCCTAATGGGGCTGGAAGCCAAGGCTTCAGAGTTTAGCTGCTTAGGCTTAGAAGGGAAAGGGGTCCACATAGTTAAGGCAGCCCAGCCCAAGCAGCTAGGACCCATGGGGTCTATTTTCTGCTCTGGGGGAGAAAAGGAGCTGAGGAAAGCTGTGAATTGCAATTCCTAGGTTTTCTGGGACTGTGACTTAGGGATAAAAGCAAGGTAGAAGTATAGAACTTCCTGATACTATAAAATAATCCAAAACTGATACTTTTTGCCTTTTTGAGTCTTGCCTTCTGTATATATTAGGCACAGAAGCTGTTGACTGAGAAAGTTTTAAGTTAGGCACCAGAATGTCCCCTCCTTTCCTCTCTGGATTTCTAGCATCTTCATTCATTACATCCAAAAACATGTCCCCTTAGTCTGCCCCATGTCTCCACCCTAGTAGTGGCTGCATGTCAGTCCAAACAGGTAATACCTGTGCATAGAGTAGTGTACGGTTTGACAAAACAGCTTGCTTTTCTCTGATCTGTGCTGCCTTTTTGTTCTACGATTGCCATTTTCTCATGATTCCTGTTCAACTGTCTTGTCAGCAACAGCATGCAAGCTACATATAGTAGAGTTGAACTTCAGTGATAATTTCTGTTTTGATTCTGAGGGGACAGTTCAGAGGGCTGGAAGGAGGAACTGGATCTCAGAAGAAATGGCACTTGCCAATGCATGTCTTTCTACTTGGTTTTCCCCCCATTATCTCTACCTGTCCCACTCCTAACCAGTTTTTGCTGGTGGGAAAAGCAGGTAATCTTCAAACTGTCCTCCTGTCAAAACCAGCTGGACCTTGAATTTGTCAAGCTGAATGGTTTCCCTTGGGACTTTGTTTGCTCCTGTAGATTAAAACTACTTTTTAGTTGTCACCCCTGCTAACTGGTTAAGAGGCGCTTTTTCAAGTGGGTGCTCCTCTTTTATTTAGCAGGGGGAGAGTAACTGGCCCACCTCACCCCAGCAGTGTCTTTTCTAGTGGCTGTCTGCTGGAGTTGCATCTTTTTAGATTGTGAGCCCTTTGGGGACAGGGAGCCATTAGATATTTGATTTTCTCTGTAAACCGCTTTGTGAACTTTTTGTTGAAAAGCGGTATATAAATACTGTTGTTGTTGTTCATGAAAGTCCCCTGATGCTGCCCATTGCTCGCTTCAGTCCTCTTGTGCTGTGTTTAGGGTAGCATGGGTATACAATCTTACACTAAACAGATGGACTAGAGTTAATGAAAACTTGCAATTGTTGGCCTAGAAATTGTTAGAATTGTGCATTGTGCTTTGTCGCAGTCATCCTCACAACCATTCAGAATTGTAATTTACTATTCCCATTTTAGAGATAGGGTAGCTGAGAGACATTGACTTGCTTAAAATCAATGAAAGTGTAAGAGTATTGCTGGCTTAGATAAGAGGATATATTGAAAGAACATAAGACGAGTACCACTGGATCAGGCCATAGGCCCATCTAGTCCAGCTTCCTGTATCTCACAGCAGCCCCACCAAATGCCCCAGGGAGCACACCTGATAACAAGAGACCTGCATCCTGTTGCCCTCCCTTGCATCTGACATAGCCCATTTCTAAAATCAGGAGGTTGCACATACACATCATGGCTTGTAACCCATAATGGATTTTTCCTCCAATCCCCTTTTAGATAGAACTTTGGATAGAACTTGTCCAATCCCCTTTTAAAGGCATCCAGTCCAGATGCCGTCACCACATCCTATGGCAAGGAGTTCCACAGACCAACCACACGCTGAGTAAATAAATATTTTCTTTTGTCTGTCCTAACTCTCCCAACACTCAATTTTAGTGGATGTCCCCTGGTTCTGGTGTTATGTGAGAGTGTAAAGAGCATCTCTCTATCCACTTTATCCTTCCCATGCATAATTTTGTTTGTCTCAATCATGTCCCCCCTCAGGCATCTCTTTTCTAGACTGAAGAGGCCCAAACGCCATAGCCTTTCCTCATAAGGAAATGAGGAATAGCCCAGTAATCATCTTAGTTGCCCTCTTTTGCACCTTTTCCATTTCCACTATATCCTTTTTGAGATGTGGCGACCAGAACTGGACACAGTACTCCAGGTGTGGCCTTACCATAGAAAGGTAGGATTTTGACTCAGGAGAGAGATATGATTGGGCACAGCAAATGGATTTGTAAGCTAAGGATTTCTTTCGTGCAAGGTGGACAACATGCATCTCCTTTGGATGTTTTTAATAACCTTGTTGATTGAATCCAGATTTTCCTGGCATTCATATTTCAAAAAAAATGTAGTAAGGACTGGTCCATATGTACAGCAACAAACTTCTTGTGTGTACCTATGACTGTTCAGAAAAAGCAGGTGCTATATGAGAGGCCTTGTGCTGGCAGGTGTTTGTGTGTGCTCTGAGTAGTGACAGGTGGGTAAAGGTCTGATGTCATGCAGCACCCCAGATAATTTGATTTTAGCTTCTGTTCTCACTGTGGTCTAGCAGAATGGATTATACACTGTATATATATATCCAAAGCATAGCCCTTAGTATCTTGCCAGTTTGTGTGCCTCAGTTTGGGTAGTTTAAATGGAATTGGTCCTCTCCTTTCCATCCTGCCCCAGATAGAACTATAATTGAGGACCATTACTAAATGTGTATTTTTAAGTGTACCCTCTTATTCAGGATTGCTATTGCTGGAATAATTTCTTCTCATTTTGAGCTCCTGTCCCTAACATAGATCACATGCTGTGCATAGACAGCAGTTGACTGAGTCCAGCTTTGTGGCACACTTTAAAGCAATCTCATGATACGTGGACTACTTGGTGAAACTTAGTGTTTCGAGTTTATTCCAGAGCAATGAATCCTCACTGAATGCAATCATTACAGATGGCTACTTTATGGCCTCAGCCAGGGTCTGAACCTTAGAATGACATCTGAATGGCAGGAACAAATCTCATAATACTAGAACTGCAATCCATTACACACTTACCTGGAAATAAATCTCACTGAATGTAGTGGAATTTACTTTTGAACCAATAGTACTAGACTGTGGAGTAAATCAGGGTGAATAATGTTTTTAGGCCCTCAGCATGACAATCCTGAACTCAGATTTTTTTTATGTGACTCTCTGTATCCCCGCCATCCCTGAGGAGGAATTTGTTATCTTGCAGCTGAAAATGTGGAAGAGAAACTCATTTCCGAATCAGACATAGAGTCTGTTCTTGGTCGGAAATGCACAAATCCCTGTAGTCCCCATATAATCTCTATTTATCCCTGATAGTTTGAATCCCTTTATTCAGACAATGAACAGAGACAATACCCTCTCTGTTGGGTATTGGGTACTGAGTCAACAAACAAAAGATACGTTTGCTGATTCTGGGTAGCTAGCAACCAAACTGGCAACAGAGCAAGGGAAACTGCCATGACTGGGTGTTAGCAGGAGTGAAGAAGTTTGATGAATGGAAGCACATTATATTTATTTGATTCTTATCAGCAGATCATGTTCCCATCTTCTACAAATGACATCGTGGGTGGGGTTGTGCGTGTGTGTTTAACTTTTTTATGACTTCATCAATATTTTTGATGTAGCCAGAAGCTAAATTAAGACTTATTAGGATGAAAAGTGACAATTTTGATTTTTTAAAATATAAGCTTGTTAGGAGTTCATGTTTGGGATAAAAACCTGGGGTATATGAAAAAATTAGATTAGGATGTGAAGACAAGATTTCAAATTACTCAGGTATGTGACCAAAACTTTGGTCATTTGGTTGGTTCCATTCTGGCGTGCATATGAGCTCTTTGTCCAGACCCTTGATGGCTGTGACATAATTGATTTAGCTGAAGCAAGATGGCTCTAACTTCAGTCTGCTCCTTTGCCATCCTCACTGCCTGTTGCTACCCAGCAAAGAAGCATTTCGTGCATCTGACTTTCCCATGCACTGTCAGATATCTCCCAGACAACTGGGGGCCATCTGAAAAAGGGATAGATACCACCCCCAGAAAGGGAAAGCATCCTAAGTGGGGTGCCTTTCCTCACCCTGTTTTCCATCTGAGGAGGGAGTCCAATTATATTGGTGTTCTCTCACCATAGAAGTCAGCTGCTAAGCAAGAGATCCAGGAATTACATTAATTTTGCTGTTCCCACTCTTCTGTCCCCCTTGCCCTTTGTAGTTTAGCCCTGAGCAATCTATCTGGGAGTGAGGCGCTATAGTTCTGGTCAGAAAGAAACAGGTAGGTAATCTGTAAAAATAGTTAGTTTGTTAAGAAAGACAAATAGGGGAATGGGAAAAAAACCAGACATTTTAGCTTAGGGCAAAGTGAAAACAATTAAATTTAACGCGACTACCCAGACTTAAACCTTGTGTAGAAAGCAGCTCTTTGTTCACTCCTAGGAAGTGAAGGGAGTGTCATTAAAGCAAATTCAGGTAATCTTTGCAAGTGCTGTAACAAAACATGCTGTTTTTCAAATTAGCAAATTTAATTTTGGAATTTGGAGTGACTGAGATTTTACTGTACCAGTTGGCTAACCAAAAGTAGAAATCTTGGGATTAGAACTTTGATCCTCCCCTTGGCCAATAGTCAGGTGTTTTCAAAATCCAGTAGGGTGCTGGTGACTTCTGCCTGATGCGTATCACCTTGTTTAAGGCTAGACAGGCCCAATATAAACCCAGGATTTAGCTTTTCTGGTACATGTGCAATAACAGAAGTCAAAATGGACACACTATCCAAGCTAACTCATTCAGGCCAGCACCATGGTAAACATCCATCATGGCTTGTTTGTGTGGCTGATGTTCCTATTCACCATGGATGTCAATCTTTCTGTTTCCTTGAACTTGATGGTTCTTTGCCCTGCACAAAAGGCACAGGTCTCTGGAACAAAAGAACTGTACCCTTTTCTTTTGGCTGTCCATTGCCTTCGAACCTGAACCAACTGATGAAATTCTCATTATCTCTGCCCCTTTGGATTACTGACTACTTTCAACTATGTGTGAGAGGGAGGGGAGAGATAAATTATTATTTGTGGAGCTTGATAGGCCTCTGAGTATTCTTGGTTCCCTCTTCTCTGATTGCAGCTATTTTTGGTTTTGAAATTTCAGCATAAAAGTCTATTATCTTTTTACCCCATTCTTTTGTTGTTGTTGATTGAGAGGGAGGAAAGATATTTTTGAGATGTGTGGGGGTGGGAGAACCTGATATATTGTTTTATTTCCACCTTCTTTCTTTTGCAATTCATTTTCTTTCCCATCTTCTGTTTGATTTTTCAGATGTGAGTCAAACCTCCATCACAGGGGAACAGTATCGGCTCTTAGGTACAGTATTGCAGAGGAGTCCTGATGTGTGTTTGTGTGTGTGCGAGTGTTGTCCATCTTTAGACAATCAAAGTGTGTGCATGCGTGCATGTAAACATGTCCCCTTGTTGTCTGCAGCTATGTTAGTATGAAGAGAACCATTTAATACTCTGTGTGTGTGGGTGTGTGGTGGTGGTGTGTGGTTAACTCCTAATCAGGAAAACGAGATGTGTATAGCCAACCTCAGCTGAGGGCAGCATTCTTCAATATGTGTGTATGTCTTTAGGAATGACTTGTAAATAGCCCCGTTCCTGGTTGTCTAAGGCAGGGAACTTCACAAAAGTTGTTTCTTTCTTGCTAGCTTTTTAGGCCATAAATGATTAATGTAGATTTGTGAGGGCAGGCCAGCTAATAATTTTTTAGACCAATGGTATTCAAACTTCTCGAGAGTAAAACTCCCATGCTAAGTTTTTTCAGGGGCGTGGAAAATAGCAGCAATGCAATCCCCAGGATTGTGTCACTGTGGGGAATGGGGGGGGGGGATTTTTAAAACTTGCCTTACCTGCTGCTGGGGTCTGGGGTGGTGGTGCAGGGAGCCCCTTGGAGCCCCTTACTAAAGATAGAGTAACAACCCAATTCCATCTAACTCCCCACACAGCGATGCAGTGGCACCATTATGACTTTGGGGGGGGGGGGTTTGGCCTCCTCAGGTTGATATTTGTTCCCTTACCCATGGGTAAGTCACTGTGGATATGGTGGCTCAACTCGGACCTGTGCCAGCTCAGTAGTTGGCACAAGTCCAAGGTGATCTGTGAAGGTGAGTCAGGCCTGGGAAGAAAGTTTTGATGTGTGCTGCCGCCACCCCCAAACCCACCCTCCTCCTTCAGTCTGTCCTCTCCCTGCCCATTCCACCCCCATATGACCTTACCTCTTCTGGTGGGTGACCCTAGTCCGTCAAACCACGGTCCTGGCCACTTGAGGTGGCAGCCAGGCTCCCCTGCAGTGGCCTAGTCACATTTGCAGTGGCCATAAAGGAGTTTATGCTGTCAGAATGTGCATTCCGCCAGCATAAATCTTCATTAGGATTTAGTGCCAGGACTTTGATTTGTGCTGGATTAGTAGCTAGTGAAGTTGTTTAAATACTGCAGAGATGTGTCACCGATGACTAACCCCAGCTAGTAGCCTAGCGGCTGTGTTTTTGAGCAGCTTTCCAAGACGGGTCCATGCACAATGCATTGCTTTAGGCTTGTACTGGTTGGCAACCTTCAGTCTCGAAAGACTATGGTGTAAGCCTACAGCACCCAGTATTCCCAAGCGGTCTCCCATCCAAGTACTAACCAGGCTTGACCCTGCTTAGCTTCCAAGATCAGATGAGATTGGGCATGTGCAGGGTAACAGTTGCATTCACTAGATATTTCTTGCAGCATTCTGCTTCAGTGTAAATTATTTTCCTCACCAGCTAGAACACGATACCTGGTGAAAGAGAGTAAAAGTCTGCAAGGCAAGAAAAGGCACACACCAACAACATTTGGAAGAGGACAAAATATATATAAATACTGATATGTAAATGTACATTGAAGCTTATTCAGAGAAACCTCTGAGCCTAGATAGGGGAGCTGGAGTATTTCACTGTAAGAGAGAACACAGATACAGTAGGCGTAATAGACGTTGGGTGGAAAGGAAGGAATTGGTGTGATACAGTTATTTCAGGATACAAACTCCAGGGAGGACAGGGAGGGATGCATTGGGGTTGGTGTGTCTTTGTATGTCCAAGAGGGCTTAGAGTCCAACAAATTAGAAAACCTACAAGGACTAGGTTCCTCGACAGAATAATTGTGGGCGAAAATCAACATGGTTTCTGCAAAGGTAAGTTTGACATCGCTAACCTCCTTGAATTCTCTGAGACTGGTAACAAGGCATGTCAGTAGAGGCATTGTATACTTAGACTTACAAAAAGCTTTTGGCAGAGTTCCTCATCAAAAGCTGTTGAATAAACTTAGCAGTCCTAGAAGAAGAGGACAGTTCCTCTTATGGATTGGTAACCACTTAAAGACCAGGAAGTAGAAAGTAGGAATAAATGGGCAATTTTCGTAGTGGAAGGAGGTAAAAAGTGGGGTCTCCCAAAGATCAGCATTTGTACCAGTGCTTTCTAATATTCATAAATGATCTGAAACTTAGGGCGCAATCCTAACCCACTTTCCAGCAATGACATAAGGGCAATACAGCTCCTAGGTAAGGAAACAAACATTCTCTTACTTTGAGGAGACCTCCATGATTGCCCCCCAACTGCAGGATGCAGCACATGTCTCATTGGCACAGCTTTGCCAGTACTGGAAAGTGAGTTAGGATTTGGGCCTTAGTGGGTAAACAATGAGGTGGTGAAGTTTGTAGATTACATCAGACTATTCACAGTGGTAAAAACCAATGCTGCAAAAGGACATCTCCAAATTGGATGACTGGACAAACTGTGTGGCAAATGTGATTCAGTGTCAATGAGTGAAGAGATGCACTGTGAAGCAAAAAAAAAAAAAGTCTCAATTCACATTTATTATTCACATTTTTATACCGCCGTTCCTCCAAAGAGCTCAGGGCAGTGTACACAGCTGCTCCCCTCCTTTTGTCCTCACAACAACCCTGTGAGGTTGGTGAGGCTGAAAGTAAGTGGCCCAAGGTCACCCAGGAAGCTTCATGGCTGAGGGGGGATTCAAACCTGGATCTTCCAGGTCTAAGTCCACCTCCCAAAGCACTACACCACCCTGGCTCATCAACATATATATTGATGGGCTTGATCTGTCTTCGACAAGGCAGGAAAGAGATCTTGGGGATCATTAGTAAAGGAATGGAGAATAAATCTGCTAATTTTATATAACCATTTATGATGCAGTCACATTTTGGACTGCATGCACTTCTGGTTGCTACACTTCAAGGAGGATATCATAGAGCTCGGAAAAGGATGGCCAATGTGATCAGAGGCCTGGAGGACTTCCTTTTATGTGAAAAGGCTATAACGGGTGTCAAACATAAGGCCTGGGGTCCGGATGTGGCCCGCAGAAGCTTTTTTATCTAGCCCTCAGGCTCTCATCTGCTGAGCAGTGCTGTGGTGTTACTGCTGAAAGGGCAGCCCACATGAAAATTGGGCTCTCCCATATCTTGAAATAGGATCAAGATTTGCATATTTTCTCTTCTGTCATTTGCAGTTAATGAGCTCCTAAGTGAGAAAAAGTGCTTATTTGTGGTTATGACCTGTTTAATGGCATCACTTCCTACCTAATGACACCAGCTTTCAGCAGGCATCATGAATGCTATTTGGCCCTTGGTATGAAACAAGTTTGACACCCCTGGGCTATAATGTTTGGGTCTTCTTAGCTTGGGAAAAAGATGATTGGGTAGGATGATAGAGACATATAAAATTGTGCAAAGGGTGGAGAGAGAGAAAACTTCCTCTCTCACAATTTTAGAACTGAGGTCATCCAGTGAAGCTGAATGGCAGGAGATTGAGGATGTACAAAGGGAAGTAATTCTTCACACAGTACTGTACGTAATTAGTCTGGAATTCATTGTCAGAAAATGTGATGATGACCACTAGCTTAGATGGATTTAAGAGGGGATTGGACAAATTCAGGGAGGACAGGTCTGTCAGTGGCTGCTAGTCATGATAACCATACTTTACATGCAGATTCAATGGCAGTGCCTCTGAATACCAGTTGCAAGGGAATAATGCTGGGAAAGAAATATGCCTTTGCTCCTATTTATGAATTTCCCAGAAGCATTTGATGGCCTACTGTTAGGATTAGGGATGTTAGGCTATACGGGCCTTTTGCCTCACAGCAGAGTTTGTCTTATGTGGCTGCATCTGACCCCATGTTAGATAGAGGTTAGGTAGTATTTGGATGTTTTCCCTTGTGAAACAAAATGATCTTGAATTCAACCCCACATCTCATATTAGGCATTGAGGAGCTTTGCATTTGCTAAGGGTCTGCTTATATCTTCTATTCCAAACGACTGCCCCTAAGTTCAGCCCTTTACACACTTGGGAAAGTAAATCAAAGACTCAGCTGAGGTGAAAGAGCAATAACAACCCTTTGCAAAGGGACGCAGGATTTGCCTTTTCTTTCGCTTGGAATAGCCAATTGCATAAACAGTAGCAGAATTATTATCTCTGGTCTGCCAACAAAGTGAGTGCATTTAGACACATGGTCAGCAGAGGAAATGTGGGTGAAACACTCAGGAAGTCTTTGCTCACACAAGTCTGAGGATGTGATCTAGGGATAACAGTCCAGAAAAGCCTCATATCTAATTTACGTAACAGAATTTGCATTTTCTGGTACAGTTTGGATCATGGACATAAGACACTTATTACTTCCCCCTACACCTCCAAAATCATTTCTGATTTGTCATTTGGTCCATTTGCTTGTTCCCTTACATAGGTGGTTTGCTAACATGATAATATATCTGTGCTGTCTCTTTCATGCAATCAGTATGAAAAGGATCATGTTCCTGACTGTATTATCTCCTTTATTGTGGACATTTGCCTGGTGTTAATTCAGCCCAGACTCAGATACCATGCCTCAGGGTTATTTTGCAGGACCCAGCATTAAATACTGCCATTGTTGCTTAGGGCCATGCCTGTCTCTATAATTTCCTTCAATTTAGAAGGGCACCCAGCCCTACCCAGAGTCTACTCACTTACATGCCTCTTGGGAGGCAGTGATGTGGAGAGAAAAGGTTGTTCTCCCATATAAAGCATGCACATACAGGTAGTTGGCATGTGGTCATATCTGAACTTTGGAGACAAAGCATCTGATCTTTGGAGTTTTGTCTGGACTTGTGAGCGGAATGGGGGAAGAGAAATGCAGGACAACTAGTGGGGATGCAAGAAAGGATTGAGTCTCCTGGGTTCTCTTTGGAGCAAGGCGTGCCGATCTGCAGTTGCTTATGTAAAAGATAATGTCTAGTAGAAGGCAAAAAAAAATTATTCTCGTCAAACTTGTTGAGATGACAGTAATTGATTAACTTGCTATCTCCCATGGTTATAGAGAAAAGTGTGGAAAAGGTTATAAAATTGCAAAGAGATTAAAAATGACTGAAAAGGAGTCCAGCCTCATGAGCATCCTGTAACATTTGTGTCCCGTGTTTTAAGCCTCCCCCTCTACCCCAAGCTGCTGTTTTTTCACGCCTGAAGCACTTCAACAATAGAAGCTTGTCAGAGGGGTGCAAAGTGCCATTCAGCCTTAATTTGGCATGAGTCAGGTTCATGAAAATCATATGCAAATTTCTTTTAAGTACCTGCAGTTTAGGTATACAAGTTAGCTACAGCCCTGAAGCTCATTCATTTCCAGCATGGCCTTTATGGTGAACTTGTAGGTAACTGATTATGTGTTGGGGAAGTTTGTTTTTATGCAAGAAGGAAGAAATGGCAGCCTTGCAGACAAGTTTTCAAAACTGGGCTGCTTGTTTGTCTGCTCATTTTTCCAGTTATGAGAAACAAGAAGATACAGAATAAGAAAGCTGTGTAATACTTCTCACTTGTTCTGTCTGCCTTGGCCGTCCTGTTATGTAGGGTTGGCATGCCAGTCAAATATTGTTGAGCATTTCATGAAACCAAGAATGCCACTGTGTGTAGATGGCAACCTTCTTTTAGCTTCATCATGGTGTGATTTGTCATTACAGGTGGAAATGAAGACTGTTTTCCTATAGCCCTGATCATACAAGTAAAAGTGAAAAATCAGTTGGAGAGAAAGGCGCAAAAGTGCTGTGTGATTGAACTGTGATCTGTGAACCTTTAGATTGCTTTGGCTCATGAGCAAAATAGTCAATGCAGACTTGAGAAGCCCCATTGCAGGACTTGGGGTTTTCCCTAGGGGAAGGGGACAAAAGTCCTCCGAAGAGACCTTCGGCTGCTTCCCAGTGCCCGCTAGATACAGTTGGTTTGGCGCTGGGTGCTGGAAGCTCAGGATTGGACTGTAATATTTCTGTGCATATTTGAGGGGCTGCACAATTCCCCTCCTGCATGCATGTCTGCTAATAGGTGTTTTGTGTGTATAAATATTTGTTGCCATTGTGGACTGTATTAATCACACCAATGAAGACTGTTTTTGGACACAGTACTAATCAGAACAGGTTTTTGAAAATAAACCCTTATTCCCCCCCCCCCCGTCCCATGTCTTAGTTTGTGGCACCTGCTACTCCAGCCCCTGATTACTAGTGAAGTCACAGAGCATGACCCTGAACCTTTTGGCAGCCTCCTCATGTCTCTCAAGCATGGTCTGGGTGGGGAGGGTACAGCAGATCTCATCCCTTTCTGCTACAGTTTCTGCTCCACTTCTGGAGAGGCAGAAATTGTGCAAGACGCAGCACATCATCACCACTATCATGACCAGCTGCTCATCACAGTCCAAGCTTTTCAGTAAAATCCTCCATTGTCCCTTCAATGGTCCAAAGCAGGAGTCTCTAAACCCCAGCCTGGGGGCCCAGTGCAGCCCATGACAAGCCTCTATCCAGCCCACAGCCAGCCTCTTGTCCCCTGAAAGCCTCTGGCCCACTCAACTGTACATGACCAGAGCTGTGCTCTGGTTGTGTCTGGAGGGTGTTCTGAGGGCCAGAGAGGTTGAATGAATGAGCCCATTTATTCATTTATTCACCCATCTAAGTTCCATCTCTTATTTATTTAAATTTTATATTTACATTTTTTTCCGGCCCTCAGCACCACACCAGACACTTGATGCGGCCCTCTGGCCAAAAAGTTTGGAGACCCCTGGTCCAAAGGGTCTCTCCACTGCATACTTCACCAGTTCAGGATGTAGTTGAAGTGTTTGTGCTCTGGGATGGGGGAGGAGAAGTAGGGTTGGCGGTACATCAGCCACAGGCCTAGTGGGTAGGTGGTACCCTCAATCATCGGTGGTGGGATGGTGACTTCATTGATGTCCTCTAGCACAGGGGTGGGCAAACGTTTTGGCAGGAGGGCCACATGATCTGACACTGTCGGGGCTGAAAAAAAGAATCAATTTACATTTCAAATTTGAATAAATTTACATAAATGAATTCATTAGAGACAGAACATATGTATGAATGAATTTTACTGAACTTTTATAATACACATGAGAACTATAATGTAGAACCACATGAGAACTATGAACTGTTTGTCTCACACCTCTTACACAGTGAAAACATACAGACTAAGCCAGAAACATATGGAGACATAAGCATTCATGGACGAGTGCGGGCTCCAGCAGGCCAGAGGCCAGACTGGCGAGAGGCCCTTTGGAGACAGAGGGCTCCCTGCAGGCTGGATTGGGGGTGCCTGAGGGCTTCAAATGGCCCGCGGGCCAGAGTTTGCCCACCCCTGCTCTAGCACATTGCGTGCCCAAGAGCACTCCTCCACTTTCCTGAACAGAGGGAATATTTGCAGAACCCTTGCATCATGGCATCTGCTAGGTGCCCCGAAAGAAACATCCGGGAACACTGCCCTGGGGTCCACCACCACCTGAAGCATTATGGAGTGATACCTGCTATGGTTGAGGTAACTGTCGGCCCTCATTCAGACACAGGATCAGGATGTGGCTTCCTTGCCAGGTGCCAGTGCAGTTCATGAAGCTCTTTTGCATGGAAACTTTCAGTGACCAACAGTTTGTAGCCAAGCCCAATGACCGATACATTTCATGGTTTCACAGTTAACTAATTTTATGTGTGCATAAATGTCAAACTTGTTGATTATTACAATATTTTTTTTGTTGATCTGCTAAAATTAGTGCTTGAAATAAAAAGCTGTTACCTGATTGATCAATTGAGTACATCTTTTGGAAATGGTCAAATGCCCAATTCTACCTGCAAAGCAAGGAAAGGCAGCACACTTGACAGCAGTATTGGCCAGGTAGTCTTTTTGACTTTGTGCTTCTTTTCTTTCTGCTCTCATTCCTTCCCATCGCTCACTTCAGATCCTGCTCTTCTGGTGTCAGTAACAATTGCCCCTTGGTGAGTCCCTGTTATCTGCTGAGCAAGCTAATGTCTGATGGTGATTCCTGAGAATACCTGGGATCTTCCTCTTGCTTTACAATCGGATACAGTTCTGATTGCCATTTTTGGAAGAGATTTAAGATCCTTTTCCTGGATGTGGAGTACTCCTTCCCTTCATTTGATCTTCTTCTCTCTTCTTACAGATCCTGGGCACAAGAAGGATCCCCATGCCTATCTCAACAATACCAACTATGAAGATGGCGATGAGTTCTTTGACAAGAATCTGGCACTCTTTGAGGTGAGATTGTTTTCTGAGCTGCTGCCCTTATTTTTTCTTCTTTGTTACCATGTCTGTATGCATCCAGGCTTTCCTTATACACTTTGGTGATTTCTGTTGAGAGTTCTAACCTTCTTTATTCACAATGCAACATACATTCTTTAGTTCTGTGCAAGCAGAAAAATGTGTAGGATCAGCAATTGGATGTGGAATTATGGATCTTAAAAATCTATCAACTTTTTTGTGTATGTGTGTGTTTTAAAGTATCATTGACTGCCCTCTCTTTTATGAAGAGAGCCTGAAAGTTCAAGATTGAGAGGAGTGGATGGAAATTTTCTCTATGAAAATATTAGAACATTTCCAAATTCAGGAGGGGGTTTGGTCAGATTTCCAGTGGTCAGTCTCCAGTGCCCTGCATCACTCTTTCCACAGTAAAAGCATAATAAATTATGCAACTTAAGCATAATTTGGCAAATTTGTTTAATTTGAGAAGATGGTAAAATTCCTTTTTGTCTTAGCTTTTTTTTTTTAAAAAGGTACAGGTTTCTTATAGCTATCTCCTGGTGTGTGTGTGTTTTTTTTTCTTTGTTATTTTGTCTTCCATAGCATTCCTTCTAGCATCATGACAGCTGTTTAGCAAATTGTCCTTCTGAAGAGTTTCCATACAAATTGTAGTTACTCTCATTGCTTTCCTTCTTATTTGGTAGGAGGAGATGGATACCCGTCCCAAAGTATCCTCCCTGCTCAATCGTATGGCCAACTACACCAACCTGACCCAAGGAGCACGCGAGCATGAGGAGGCCGAGAACAACCCCCCAGGCAAGAAAAAACCCACCAAGGTGAGATGCTGGACAGCTGAGGATGGGATAACTTGTTAACAATAAAGAATATGGACAACCAGAGGTGGGAAACTTCTTGAGCTGAGATAGTGGAAGATTTGAAAGTTAGAACTGAGAGGAGTGGATATTTTCTTAATAATACCTTGCAACTATAACTATAAAACTTCTTTTTCATAGAGTATTCCAGAATCAAACTGGGCTTCATTTGGATGTTTTGAAAGATCTTTTCATTTGGCCTGGATTTTATCTGCTGAGACTAAGGGCCCAATCCTATCCAATTTTCCAGTGCCGGTGCAGCTGTGCCAATGGAGTGTGCATTGCATCCTTTGGTGGGAAGGCAGTCACAGAAACCTCCTCAAGGTATGGGAACAGTTGTTCCCTTATTTCAGGGCTGCATTGCTGCTGCACAGGTGCCAGAAATTTGGATAGGATTGGGCCATAAGGCTGCAATCCTATGCACACTTTCCTGGGAGTAAGCTCCACTGAAGAAAACAGAACTTACTCCTAAATAGAAATACATAGGATTGTGCTATAAAGCAGCTTCAGGTAAAGCTTGATCAGTGTATACCTGCCTCAGATTTGTGGGAACTAGTGAAGAATAACTGCAATTCTGTTCAGATCTGTGCAAAATGTTCCAATTTCTGTGTCTTAGCAATCTAGATGTCTGACCCACAGGCTCAGGCCCTGAGAAGCCTGAATGCTGGGGGGGGGGGGGGGTAGGTGTTACCTCTTCAGTCAATCTTAATTGTTCTGCCTGTATTGGTCAGGGGATGGACAATAATCTTGTAGGTCCCCTCCAACTATTAGATTTTATGATCTTCCCTTATTTCACATTGTTGTTTATCCTGAACTTGGTGTTTAAGTTGGCCTGAAAGTTAACAAATAAAAGTTGGGGTGGTGGGGTGGTGAAAAAAGTGAGAAAAGGAAGGAGGTTCAGGGTGTTGTTCCAAAGATGATGACAGGGCCATGGGATAGAAGGAGAAGCTAGGGCAGCAAAGTGGAGAGAATTAGTCTTGAAATTCTGCCTGTTCTCTCTCCAAGACTCCACAGATGGGCACATTCATGGGAGTTTACCTGCCCTGCCTGCAGAACATCTTTGGAGTGATTCTTTTTCTGCGTCTCACCTGGGTGGTGGGTACAGCTGGTGTGTTGCAAGCCTTTGCCATTGTCCTCATCTGCTGCTGTTGTGTGAGTTCTCCTTCCCTGCCTCTTCTTAATCAGGTCCAGTGATAGTGGTCTTTGATGTCCTAGAAAAGAAGATTGGAGGAAGGGGAGACTGTAGATCATAGGTGGGGTGAGGTGGGGAGAAAAGCGGTGCTTTCCCCAACTATTACAGAGGTCTTGTTCCAGATTCTTATTGGCTGAAATGTAGCTGTTATCTTTTGAAATGTCTCCTACGTTCTCAATCTAATGAAGGAGAGAAGCACTTACTCCCTGTCATCTGATCTTAAGTTAGGAAAACTTTATGAAGATACAAAACACTTTGACTGATTTTTATATGAAACTGACCAGAAAGAAATGCAAAACAAGAGTCACTCAAATAAGACGCAGACACTATAAGAAAGTTCACTAGCCTTGAATACAGTAGCCTTTGCATATCACAAGATGAGATTTAGCAAACCTCTGTATATTTTTGCATGTTTCTTCTTAACTTCTCCTGTTAATTTCTCATCCCTTCCTCAGACACTGCTAACAGCCATCTCCATGAGTGCTATTGCCACCAATGGGGTGGTTCCTGGTGAGTACCTGATATCTAAAGATATTTTTTCACCATCACTGACACCAGTTAAGGTTGCCTTCAGAGGCCTTTTTCCAGGAGTCACCTAGGCAGTGGGTGGCTAGTGGAGAAATGACTTTCTCTGTGTTGGTGCTCAAACTATGCAGCTCTTCCCTCCGAGTTCTTTGCTTTATGCCACCACTATTATCTTTAATGATTTTAATGACACTTGCTGGTATTTGAGGTCTTTTTACTATTCTGCCATTATCTTTGATTGTATTTTATTATTTTGGTGTAAACCGACTTAAGTCCATCTTGGTGAAAACTGGGCTGCGTAGACAGTGCAGATGGCCAGATTTCAAACCCCGCATCCCTGCCCAGTCTACTGGTCACCTAGTCACTTTCTTGTGTCCCCTCTGCAGCTGGAGGCTCGTACTTCATGATCTCACGAGCGCTGGGTCCTGAGTTTGGAGGAGCTGTGGGACTCTGCTTCTATCTGGGCACTACCTTTGCTGCTGCAATGTATATCTTGGGAGCCATTGAAATCTTCCTGGTAAGTATTCAGCACTCTGATCCATTCAACCCAAGGAAGCTTCCTGGTTGTAATTTGGTGCTATGCTGTAGAGCTGTGGCGTCTTTCAGCAGACATGAGTCAGCCCTGATCAGAGTGAATGCCTCCAGCTCTGAAAATGTCTCTTTATCACTCTTCTGACTAGGCTGTAACGTACTGATTCTCTTAGAGGTGATGTATACCTGAATTTCATCCTCTTTCAGATGTACATTGCTCCCGAGGCAGCCATCTTCCACAGCAATGATCCTTTGAAAGAACCAGCAGCCATGCTGAACAACATGCGGGTGTATGGTTCGGCCTTCCTGGTACTGATGGTGCTGGTGGTGTTTGTGGGTGTACGTTACGTGAACAAGTTTGCCTCTCTCTTCCTCGCCTGTGTCATCGTCTCCATCCTGGCCATCTACGCTGGTGCCATCAAATCCTCCTTTGCACCTCCCAGCTTCCCGTAGGTTGCCAGCATGCTATGAGAGGGCTGGTCATTGTTTCTCTATATCAGACTCAGGGTCATAGCTGTCCCCAAATAATGTTGGCAAAGGTAGTTCTGAGAATGTGCTTATGAGTTCATTTTTCTGTGAAGGGCTTAGGGATCTTTGTCAGCACATCTGCAAAGCTGCACCCTTCTTGGCACACTCTCAGAACTATAACACCTTGTGTTTTTGGCTAGTGGGAGTTGTGATTCTGACTGCATTTATGGATCTCAGTGCCTTGGCACCTTAAGCTCTAACTAGTGTGTTCTTTCCATGTAGTGTGTGCATGCTGGGGAACCGCTCACTCTCCCAGCATGGCATCGACATCTGTGCCAAGACTCAGGAAAGTGACAACGTCACTGTAACAACTAAACTCTGGAGTACCTTTTGTAACTCTAGCAGGCACCTCAATGCTTCCTGCGATGAATATTTTCAACACAACAACATCACCATTATTGAGGGCATCCCAGGGCTGGCCAGTGGTGTTATTACTGGTGAGAAAGACCTCCTTTTTCTTTCCTATCAACAGTACATGTGGTTTTCCTATGTTGAGACAGCTCAACGTATTTCCCATGCAGTGCACTGCTAAGCAGTCTCTCCTTTGTCCCTGTTCTTCCTTAATTATAGAGAATCTTTGGAGCACCTACTTGATGAAAGGCGAGATTATTGAGAAGCCATCATTACACTCTGCTGATGTACTGGGAGCTCTGAACCAGCAATATGTGCTGGCTGACATTACCACTTCTTTCACTCTCCTTGTGGGCATTTTCTTCCCTTCAGTTACTGGTAAGAGCTATGCTGCTCCTGGGCATTGCTGGTCTTCAGTTTAGGAGATTTGTATTCAAATTTTCCTGGAGTCTAATAATGGCTTTGGGCAAGTCACAGTCTCAACCTGAGGAAAGGAGCTTAATTCTTGTTGTTCTTAAACCCATAGTTACGAGGGGGTCTGGATTTATTCTGATTGTCTGGCCCAGGTTGGCCCACAGCTGCAAAGTCCACACTGATCACCATAAAATGAAACATTTTATTTCCATGTCAAGATAGTGAATCATCTGCAGAAAAAATGTCCCATTCATCACAGAATTTGGGTTCTTTACTAGCTGAAATGTTTGTTGTGTATTATGAAGTTTGTCATTGGGCCCTTTCAACAGAGAGACATCAGAGCTCCCACATACGGGTTCTGTATCTTTGTTTCCACAGGTATTATGGCTGGATCAAACCGTTCTGGTGACCTGAAGGATGCTCAGAAATCTATCCCCATTGGTACCATCCTGGCTATTCTCACCACCTCCTTTGTGTGTATCCTTCCTGGTAAAGGGGAAGACAAGATAAGGGTCAGTTATGCTGGGGAGCAGTAGAGCTGAAATTACTTTCACATGTGAGGGAAGGATGGCTGGTCTTTTGTACCTTGTGCTTTCTTGCACCATTGTTCTTTCTGATATTGACTTTTTATAGCTCCTTAACTATTTAACACACCAGATCTTAGCAATGTGGTTCTGTTTGGGGCCTGTGTTGAAGGTGTTGTGCTCAGAGACAAGTAAGTCTAGTGCCCTAGGGCCACAATTCTCTAAATGTAAGGTAGGGCTCTAGCATCAGAATTGCTAGAAGTTTCCCTTGGACATCTTGCTATCTACCATTTGATCGGTATTCTGCAAAATATAAGCATCACAGGGTGCAATCCTAACCCCTTATGTCAGTGCTTTCCAGCACTGACATAAGGGCAATGCAGTTCCAATATAAGGGAACAAACATTCCCTTACTTTGAGGAGGCCTCCGTGAGTGACACCCAACTGCAGGATGCAGCACATGTTCCATTGGCACCACTATGCCAGTGCTGGAAAGCACTGACATAAGGAGTTAGGATTGCGCCCACATTCACTCAATTATATAACATGCCTCTGTCATGCATTTTATTCTGGGTGCAAAGTTTAGATTCTCTTTGCTTAAATAACTCCCCTGTCCCTGGGTTAATCTGGGTTCTTTGGCATACATTTCTGACCTCCTTCCTTTAGCTTGGCAATATGCTATTCATTATTTTTCACTTGTTCTTCTGTGCTGTGTTGCCTAAATTTTCATCTATGTGTTAGAGGGCTTGTCACCATTGGATCCCTGTATTTTTCACCATTATCTGTGAATACATTATATGTAGGCACTTTGTGGTCTTAAACTTCTGCTCCCTTTTTGGCTAGGTTTGGTGACACAGTGAAGGGGACCCTCGTGGTGGGGTCACTGTCATGGCCCTCTCCTTGGGTCATTGTCATTGGTTCATTCTTCTCCACATGTGGAGCTGGGCTGCAGAGCCTCACTGGTGCACCCCGACTCTTGCAAGCCATAGCCAAGGACAATATTATACCGTTCTTGCGGGTAAGAGTGATAGTAATTTAATTTCTTCTCATTGGATATAGAGCTTATTGTGTCTTGTGTATCTCTTTGCTCTCATTAATTGACAAACAGTGGTGTGCATGATGTTTCCTTCCTTCTTTAATCACCCTGTCTAGGTATTTGGCCATGGGAAAGCCAATGGGGAGCCCACCTGGGCCTTACTCCTGACAGCAGGCATTGCAGAATTGGGGATTCTGATTGCCTCTTTGGACATGGTTGCTCCGATCCTCTCTATGTAAGTGCCATATTTATCTTTAGGCGTGGGTCCTTAGGAAGTACACACCACTTAACCTCACTTTCTTTTCTCTAAGGTTCTTCTTGATGTGTTACCTCTTTGTCAACCTGGCCTGCGCCTTACAAACCCTACTCCGCACCCCCAACTGGAGACCACGATTCCGGTACTACCACTGGTAAGAATAATAATAAATAATACATGTATTTATAGTCCGCCTTTCTTGGTTGTCAGATTTCTCCTCAGACTTTATTCAAGGTGGTTTAAATAGGCAGGCTATTTAAATCCCTGTAGGGATTTTTTACAATTGAAAGAAGGTTCTATCTTTCAAGAACCACAACATTCAGATGTTTCTTTCTGATCTGGTTTCACATTCTGGCCTCCATCCTCCCACGCTCAGAGCAGATGGAATAACTCGGCTCAGCTTGTCAGCTGCTTTAAGGTCGCACGGTGCCGGGTGGCCTCAAACTGGCGACCTGTGGATGTTATCTTCAGGCAAAGGGAGGCTCTACCCTCTAGACCAGACCTCCTGCCCTAAGAACACCAGGTTTAACTGGTGTCTGATGAGAGGAAGAGGGGCATCAGAAGATGCAAACAGAAAGTGGGGAGTGGGGGACTCCTGAATTATGTGTCCAACTTTGCAAGAGGAAAGGAGTCCGCAGATGCTACCTTGGGGAAATTGAGAATCGTGAAGATTGGGATTGAGATTTGGACTTTTGGGTTTGTTTCTAGGACTGTGTGTCTGGCATGTTTGCTGACAAGTGCAAGGAAATAGAATTCAGCACTGGGGATCTTGTCGCTTTTTTTTTTTTTAAGTGATGTTGAAAAATAATGCTGGCTTCAATGCCTTTCCCTCGCTTCCTTGCTAAAAGTGAAACACCAGCATCTGAATTAATTGACTGCTAGAATCCATAGAAGAAGAATAAACCATAGGGAACCAAATAAATTCCGTTTTGATAATTTCATGGGATTGCCGAACTTTGAGTTTCCTTCTCCTTAAGTTTATATTCCTGGTTTCAGAAAGAGTTTGGGACTGGATAGTATTGAGAATGATACATGACTTTTATGTTGTCTTCTTGCAGGGCACTTTCTTTCATGGGCATGAGTATCTGTGTGGCACTCATGTTCATTTCCTCCTGGTATTATGCCATTGTTGCCATGGTAATAGCTGGAATGATCTACAAGTACATTGAGTATCAGGGGTGAGTACTCCAATCTTCAGGTGCTCAGGGATAGGGCTGCTGAGAGCTGGCTTTGGGCCCAGGGAAAGATGCATGATTGCCCCCCCCCCCTTCCTAAATGCATGGCGTAATAGATGTGCATTGAAAGTGGGTTAAAGCTGTTGTAGAATCGCAACTCTGGATAGGCAGAGATTGAGGTAATGAAATTTATTTTGTAATAATATATTTTTTTAACTGTGTAGTTTGTTTTGCATGGCCTGGGATCCTTGGAAGCCCAGACCCTGGGGATTTTGCCCCCTGGTTCACCCCAAGCCTGCTTGGAGAATCTGATCCCCTTTATGCAGCTCCCTCCACCACTCCACTTTGACATCAGAGAGTATTCTATAGCTACTCCAAACAGAAGTATTTGTTTGTCTCTTTGAGGCTTTAGCACTCCTCTTTCTGAGTTGGAGGAGAAGAGTGGCTTGAGTTTTTCTGGAACTCTGCACTTGGGAGTAGACTGTTGCGGCTACAAATTCTTAGATCTTTTATATTCAGTTACAGGACACAGGGGCAGGATGTCAAGATTCATGCCTTCTTTATCTCTACTCAGAAAAACATCCCTTTGTTGGGGGGGGGGAATGCCATAGTCAAAAAAAGTGGACCTCTGTCTTAACTGTATTAAGAACTTTTAGAATGGATTGGGGATGAGCATAGGAGTCGCAACACCTGACAGGACCCACTGCTATCCAACTTTCCAGCACTGGGGCATGTGCTGCATCTTGCAGTGGAGGGGCAGTCACAGAGATCTCCTCACGGTAAGGGAACATCTGTTCCCTTTCCTCGGGGCTGCATTGCAGCTGCATTGGCACTGGAAAGTTGGATAGGATTGGGCCCTCATTTTCCTGTGGCGGATGGCCACCGTATTGTATTTCCTTCTCCCCTTCTCTTTTCCTCAGCGCTTCTGGAAAAGAGAGGTGCTGAGCAACATGACTCTCCCAAGCTTCTCTTGTTACTGAACTCTTTGTGCATCCCCATAGGGCTGAGAAGGAGTGGGGAGATGGCATCCGGGGCCTGTCCCTGAGTGCAGCTCGCTTTGCCTTGCTGCGCCTTGAGGAGGGGCCACCACACACCAAGAACTGGAGGTAAGGAAGAGAGTTGCAGCTCCTTGATTCTGCTGTGTCATCATGGGTTGTGTGTACAAGATGTGTGTGTGTTTGCATTTTATGCTGCAGATTGCTCTGTGTACGAGAGTATGCATTTCTTTCATAACCAGTTGCGCTTTCACCCCTGTATTTGTATTTCTTCCTCAGACCACAACTGCTGGTGCTGCTAAAGCTGGATGAGGATCTTCATGTGAAGCATCCACACCTGCTCACTTTTGCCTCCCAGCTGAAAGCAGGCAAAGGCCTTACCATTGTAGGCTCTGTTATGGTGGGCAATTTCCTGGAGTGCTACAGTGAGGCACTGGCTGCCGAGCAGGTGAGCCTCTGCCAAGGTGCATTTCGTTGGTTGAATGAGAGGTGCAGGGGCTCAAGCTTTCTAGGAGCTACGCCATCTGCCCTGCAAGCCCTGCCTCCTGGTTCCAAGTGCAGAGGCCATATTTAGGTTTTCAGGCCAAAGAGTGTTCCTTTCCCATTAATCAAAAGGTGCAAAGCCTTATAGTATGTATAGCTGCTGGAAACAGATACCTGTGCTCTGTTCTCAGATTAAGTCCTGCCACAGATATCTCCGGCAAGAGCCATCTTGGAGGCTCTTCTTCCCTCCCATTCTTAGCAATAAGACATAAGAGAGACCCTTCTCACTCAGTTTCACTGCGCAATGCGTTCTTTGGGCTGGGAGATCAAGGAGAGCACTTTGCCGGCTAGTGCCCTCTAGCAACCTTGTGTTGTCTCTTGTTTTAGACTATCAAGCACCTTATGGAGGCGGAGAGGGTGAAGGGCTTCTGCCAGATCGTGGTGGCTGCCAAGGTGCGCGAGGGCATCTCCCACCTCATTCAGTCGTGCGGGCTGGGTGGTATGAAGCACAACACAGTGGTGATGGGTTGGCCCAGTGCTTGGCGCCAGAGCGAGGATGCCCGTGCTTGGAAGACCTTTATTGGTATGGTCTTGCTCAAGGGAATCTGGTGGGGTGGGGGGTGTAAAGGGGCTTCATCATGGTCAGGTGAATGTGATATAGTGTGGTTTTATGTTCTCTTTCCCTACAGGCACTGTACGAGTAACCACAGCTGCCCGCCTAGCCTTGCTTGTGGCAAAGAACGTGGCCTTTTTCCCTAGCAATGCAGAGCCCTTCTCTGAGGGGAACATTGACGTCTGGTGGATTGTGCATGATGGCGGGATGCTTATGCTACTCCCTTTCCTTATCAAGCAGCACAAGGTGCTGGAGCAGTGGGTGGGCATTCTTGGAGAGGCTAATCGGGGGAAAGTAGACTGGCAGATGGGGTCCCTGACCCTCCCTCTTTCCAATCAAAGGTGTGGCGCAAATGTAAAATCCGCATCTTCACGGTTGCACAGCTGGAAGACAACAGCATCCAGATGAAGAAGGACCTGGCAACCTTTCTCTATCACTTGCGCATTGAGGCAGAGGTGGAAGTGGTGGAAATGGTAAGAGGGAAGTAACATGGAGTATTGGCAACAGCTGGGGTCACAGGCTGAGACGTCAATAGGAGATTAGTTGGAGAACTGAGAAATAAAGTAATAAGGAACTGGAGGTATACTGAATATAAGAATCCTAGGCACACCTATGGGAAGTCTTACTTATATCCCCCCTTTTAAACAGTACCTGCCCATAGGTGATCAGGCTTTCCCCCCATAGCTTCTTGTATCTTTGTTTTGACATGCTTCTTGCTTTACAAGATGACTGTTCTGCTTTTTAGGCTGTCCAACTCCATTTTTGACCATGGAAAAATTTTAGGAAAAATCTGGGCATGGTCAGATGTAGGACGGGTTCAGATGTGTGCTGGGCATGGTCAGATGTAGGATGGGTTCAGATTTTTAGCTTTCCTTTCTTGCCTCTGCAGCACGACAGTGACATCTCTGCCTACACATATGAGCGCACCCTGATGATGGAGCAGCGCTCCCAGATGTTGCGGCAGATGCGCCTCTCTAAGACAGAGCGGGAACGAGAGGTGAGCAGGGCTGGAACAGACTATGTTAGGGCCAAGCAACAGGTTGGACATAGAAACTTGCTCCTTGACTAATGCACCCGGAATACCTTCCTCACAGGCTCAGTTGGTGAAAGACAGAAACTCTATGCTGCGACTGACCAGCATCGGCTCAGATGATGATGAAGAAACAGAGACTTATCAGGAGAAGGTGCACATGACATGGACCAAGGACAAGTACTTGGCATCCCGCGGATATAAGCCCAAGACACTGGAAGGGTTCCAGGACCTGCTCAACATGCGGCCGTAAGGACCAGTGCTCCTGGGACACCTCAGGTGTTACTCAGCCTTTCCCTGTTCATTTAACTCATTCCCCAAGATCTGCCCTTCATGCTGTGACTTCCAGAACTCTCTGGGATAGTTGCACAGGGACCTTCCAATGTGTCCTGGATTCAATTCCCAGTGTTCTGTAGGGTCATGTTTCATTCTGTTCTTTAGGGCTGGGTGAGTGGTTGCCCTGCAACAATGCTGAGAGTTGGACAAGACAAACTTCCATGCTACCCTCCCAACAGCTCTTGCTTGTTCCCTATCCTTACCCTAAATCCTTTCCTATCTAAATCCTATGAGGAATGGTTGAAAGAGCTTAGTATATTTAGCCTGAAGAAGATCAAGGGGAGAAAAGATAGCCCTCTTGATGATGCTCAGTCTCTTCCTACCCTCCACACAGGGACCAGTCCAATGTGCGACGCATGCACACAGCCGTCAAGCTCAATGAGGTCATTGTCAACAAGTCCCATGAGGCCAAGCTGGTGCTGCTCAACATGCCAGGTCCACCACGTAACCCTGACGGAGATGAGAACTGTATCCTTTTCTGGAGAGGGCTTCTCTTAGGCCAAGGTGCAAGAGAGATTTGGTGTGGTGTCTAGACAATTGTGCAGTGCTGGCTCCTTGACAACCCTTCCCCTGCAGATATGGAGTTTCTCGAGGTCCTAACTGAGGGGCTGGAGCGTGTGCTGCTTGTGCGAGGTGGTGGCAGTGAGGTCATTACCATCTACTCCTAGGGGAGCCAGGAAGGCTTCCAACTAATGGGACTTGCATTTGACAGCTGCCACTTGATCTCCCAAGAACAGCAGCTACCACTGGCACTCCTCCTTTGCTTTCTTTTCCCTCTGACCATTTGGGGTTTCTGGATGAGGTGGCTTTTCCTTCTTTTGAAGGAGAGGGGTGAAATCTCCCTTTGCCATCCATGAAGGTACCTGCCAGGAACTATGTAAGTTTGTTAGAGGACAAATTGGATTTCACCAGGCAGTGGGTGGCTCTGTCTCTTTCCTTCACCATTTCAGGGTAGGGACAGAGAAGCAAGAGCTATTTTGCAGGATGTTAAAAGGGGAAGGGGCAAAAAAATCAGGGAAGTTTCCACCTTAGGGTTGATGCATCTGCCCTCTGCTGGCCATGACTAGAATAGAGCAAGGTGGTCTTGGTTGGAATGTGGTGGGTTTGGAGCAGTAGAAGAAACTGTTACATGCTGAATTGTCACTTACGCTATCAAGACGACGGGATGCAACTTGTGTTGTGCCATTCTCTTCTGGTCAGTGCCAAAGTCTTTCTGCTTTCTCTCCCTTTGAGATGGGGGGGGGGATTTGGAAAGATGGAACTGACTTCTGCAGTAATTATCCTTTGCCCTGGTCCTCTTTGGATTCTGAGATCCAACTCACTCTTTGTCAGAAGGCATGGATGGGATGGCTGAGCCAGGCTGGAAGCTACATATATTGGTGGACAAATGTATGCAGCTGGCCTCTTGCTTCCTTCCCCCTATGGCCCTTCCACTCCTATCTGGGCCAGAAGGTAGACTTCTTTTTTCAGTCTTTAACTGTAGCTCTTCTACTTGCCAGTTGGCCCTGCTGTGATGTTGACTGAGGCTGGTTAGTATGAACAGCAAGGGAAGGGAGGCAGAAGGAGCAAAAAGAGCACCTTTAGAAAAAGACGCAACAGCAATATTTTCCTTCTGACGCTTGTCACATGCACGCTTTCCTCCTGCACTCTTGTGCTTCTGAGCCTCTGTCCCTTCTCCTACATCTGCATCTTCTCCGTCTATGCCGAACAATCAAGAGTCCCCTCTTAGAACAGGTGTGTAATTGGAGGTCCCACAATGTGGTGTTTTCTGTGGGGCAATTAATCCTTCCCACCCTTCAGAAGCACAGAGGGGGAAAAGGTCCCTTGCCTGCCTTCCCTACCCACTTTCAATTATGGATATCTAATATTTTTCCTCCATGCACCCCTTGCTCAAAATGTAGTATGCAGGGACCACTCAACTTGGGGTTGCCTTAAAGCAGATCAGTCTCCAGCCTCTACTCGCATTTTATTTTCAAAGGGAATTTCACATGGCAGTTTCTCATCTCTTATGTGGGGGGAAGCTTTTAATTTATTGGGGGGGGGGTGACCTTGTTTACATAGCATCACGTTTGGGGGTATATTTTTTGCTTTCTGAATTATGTAAAAATAAACTTTTTATATATTATTTTGCCTTCTAACAGTGGCTGTTAGATGTTTCTGGTCCTTGCTGCTCACTTGTCATTTTCTCCTCTAGAGCAGGGGTGCTCAAACTTTCAACTTTAGGGATGCTGGACCTTTAACAAGTGTATAGAAGAGAGAATTGCAGCAGGTGCAACTTGTCATCCCACAGATGACAAGCTACACCTGCTGAAATTTCTCTTCTATACACTTGTTAAAGGTCCAGCATCCCTAAAGTTGAAAGTTTGAGCACCCCTGCTCTAGAGCTTACTTTCAGTCTCATTGGGTTCATTAATGGAAAAGGAACTCTGGGTATAATATTCAGCATTCCTGCCAAGATGAGCTGTAGTCATATTCTGGTGATTTTTACAGTGTTAGCATGTGGGAATACTTGCCTTACATGCAAGTTTTTCAACACTTCACAGACTACAGAGAAACCAAGAAATGTATATGCCTGTGTCAACAGCCCCATCTTATCTCCCTTTACAAAGCACACTTGCTTATTCTGAAGAACTTCACCTCACATTCAGCACAGGGAACAAGCAGAGCTCTGAAAGACAGCAGTACCTCCACCATCTTCTTTTAATCACCATATGTAAAAATGAAAACTGTTTCCCAGCATACTGAGTTTGTATCTAAGAAAACCACATAGACATACAGTGATTCAACACTTTATTTGAACTCCAACATAAAGGAGAAGGTGCAAAGAACTTGTTATCAGGGATGCTGCAGGCAAGCCTCCTGCTTCTCCTCTTCCCCTCCCCCCCTGCAGCACAGTTCAGACCTTTATATTCTGTTCTTATGTTTGTATATCTATGCCATAGAGCAGGTCTCTTAGTGAGTCAGGAAGAGGGGTGCATTTGGGAGTGGTGCAAAGTAGCAGATGGTTTCTGGGGCTCAGTGAGGTCACAACACTAAACCCCCACCTGTGAATTCCATGCGCTAAAAAGGAGAGAGAAAGAACATTACCAGCAGACACAAAAAGGTTGCCTTATAGTCAAATACTTCTTTAATACCACAATTCTAACTGCTAGGACCAAGCAAGAGAATACCCATGCCCCACCTCCTTCATGTTCTTGTAAGTTTACTTTAGCAGCTACCACGGTTTTTTTTTCCAGAAAAAAAGTACAGTTTTGGTCCAGGGAAGCAAATATGTTGCTTTTCTCAGCCCCTAGTAAACTTCCACCTGGCTTGAAAGGATATCTCCCTTAAGCCATTTCTGCCCAACACTGCATATACACAACAGGAACCAAATGTGTACACCTGTGGGCTGAGCAGAAATAGATTAAGGCAAGATTCCCCCCCCCCCTTCTGTGTCCTTTAAAAGGTCAGGTCCCAGAACCTTCACACTCACCTCAGGGGGTTCAATGAAAGCCAGCCAGTCAGAGGCATGTGTTGGCAGGAGCCCCATTGACTGGCACTTGTAAACAGCCAAGGCCAACCCCAAGAGGTTGCCAATTAAATATACCAGACCCTGCAGGAACTTCTGGCTTGAGCTCTCTAGAAGCTTGAAGGCTGTGGAGATAGCAGAAAAGAAATCAGAGACAGGCTAGTTTGCAGAGAGGGAAACCCAAAAGGTATATTTCATCTCTTGGGGTCAAAGAAGGTGCCAACTGTACAACAGCATTCTTTTGGTACATATCCTACACCTTAGCCAGAAGGTAGGGTTGGGAGAAGAAAAAGGAATCAAGAGGCAAAAAGGACCTCTTGGCCATCACATTTTTGTTCTGGAGGCTGTCGCCACAAGGCATGAGCCCAGGCAAAGCTTGGAAGAAAATTTAGTGGAGAGATGGTCTGTCAGTCTTACAGAACCTCTTCTAACAAGCGCTTTGTTTAAAGCAGAAATATAAACTGACCAGCCCTAAATATAGCAGTTAAAGATTAAATGTTCACTGCAGATGTCGTAGGAGATACTAGCGAGTAGCTCAGTGTTTACTGTGCATACCATTCTCCACTTCTACAAGGAATTGATTTTTAAAAAGCTACACTGGATTTGTGTGTAAAGCTTTATCTTGCAAATGGCAAAATTTTGAGGGACATACAAGAACGTGGGGGTGGGATGGGGGATAGTATCTGAGGTATACAATACCCCAGCATAAGCCCAGAGACAGAAACCTAATAAGAGATACTGCCTCAGCTGTTTCCAGTGTGTTCCAAGAACTGTGTTTCAGAGTGGGGTATTTTCCAGCCCTAACACAAAGTGTCAGGCTGAAACTGGGATTTTTCACATGCAGAATGCAACCACTGTTCTTCTGTTCAGATGCAGCTCTATCCCCAAAGGCTGCTAAACCCCAGCCAGCACAGCCACTCAACTACTCTTGGACTAATTACTTTGCCTGAGTTTCGAAACACAACCTATAGTATTCTGAAGTGCTCTCATCCAGGCATAGTTGTGCAAACAAGGGGTGTCTGTACTGCTGCAGATCTGAGGAATGCACCTCCTGCTCAGACTTTACTTGTTTGCTTTGTCTGATTTTGTTCATGCAAGGAAACCACCTCATCACCTAAATTGCCACAGGATGTGATGATGGCACCTGAGCTAGATGCCTTTAAATGGTGATTGGTCAGATTTATGGAGAAAGAGTCCATCACAGGTTACATGTCATGACTATATGCAACCACCTGGTTTTAGAAATAGGCTATCTCAGAATGCCAGATGCAAGGGAATAGCAACAGGATACAGGTGTATGCTATTGTATGCTGCCTGAGGCATCAAGTGGAACACTGAGATACAAACTGCACTAGATGAGCCTTTGGCCTGATCCAGTAGGGCTCCCCCCTTCCCCCATGGCCATTAACTGTACAGTCCAGGGACAGTTCTACCATCCCATCTGCAACTTGTATGAATGAGGCCATACATGGCTACATTCTAACTGAATGTTCTCAGGCTCCCAGAGAACATGCAGTCCTTCCAAACGAGATGCTGGATGATCTTACTCCAAACAAGGAAGAGTGACTACATTCAATCAGGAATTGCTGGGGATGGAGACGATAGAATATACTTACTGGCAGAGATAGACATGAGTGCTTGGATGGGCCTCCAGGCCATCATACAGACCATCATGGTGGGGAAGATGGAGATTGTGTTGCCTGCCATGTACATGATGAACAAATTCATGGGGATTTGCTTCAGGGGGCCCAGAGCAATATCCCAACAGCGCTGAAAAGGTTGAGACGGAAACAGGTAGAATCCAAGAAGCAAACTCTATACTCAGTAAGCTATTAGTGATCATACACTCTTCTCGAGTCCCATACAGAGTGGTTTTTGATTCCTTTTCTGCTCACCCACAGAGAACACCTAAGAAATTTGACTGTCATTCCAGTTTTACACTGCTCTACCTTTTCCACTAGGATGCGGTCTGTCTCCTGGACACTCGTGTCTGGCACCTGTTTGTCTGAGTAGCCCACAGGATAGAGAGTGTCCCCCTGGCCACTGCCCCGGTCACTCCGGCCCCTGAAAAGAGAAGCGTTGGATCACACCTAGGGCAAACTTATGAGATTTCTACTTTATTTAAAAGTATTTCTACCCTACCCTTTCCCTCCCTATAGGGAGGTGCCTTGGACAACTTGCAACAAAAAAGAAGTCATACACTAACAAAGTAAACCAAAGCATTAAAACATGCATAGCAACATCAAAACTTAACAGACCCTAAAGCAAAAGGTCATCAAAGCAACTGAGAACAACTGAACAAAGGAAAACCAGAGCCCCCAAATCCAAAGAAAATAAATGCCTTTGAACAACAGGCAGAGGGGTAGACAACCTGATCTCCATGGGCAAGAAGTTCCATATGTGGGATGCTACTAAGGTGAAGGTCCTACCCTGGATCACTGGCAGTCAAGCTTCTGCTGGTGGCAGAATTCAAAGGAAAAGACCTCCAACTGATCTTAGCAGGGACTGCGATCTTAAGCCATTTGGGGTGCAATCCTAACCAACTTTCCAGCACTGGCATAGCTGTGCCAGTGGGGCATGCATGTGCTGCATCCTGCAGTTGGGAGGCAGTCATAGAGACCTCCTCAAGATAAGGCAATGTTTGTTCCCTCACCTCAGAGTTGCATTGCCCTTACCTTGGTGCTGGAAAGTTGTTTAGGATTGTGCCCTTAGAGCTTTACAGGTAATAACACAAGCACCTTGAATTATGTGTGTGTCCATCTGTGTCATATACCAGTAAAGGTTCTGACTGAGTGACTGACACTTTGAATTGCATTTGGAGAACAGACTGACGCCAAGCTGGTACAATAGCAGAGTAACTCCTTCAAACAGCTACCTCTGGAGTCAGCCCCACAATATATATTGAGAGCCCCACAGAGCCTTGCCACAGGGTACCTACCGACTCCCACTGCTTGGTCCACTCAGTTCAATGGCCCATTTGAAACGCCGTCCACGATTGGTCACCAGCCCCCCAGGATTGCTCATCTTTTCCTGAAATAGACAGACTCTGAGTGTGAGTGTTGACCAGCCAGAAGAAACTTAAGCACCTTGACCTCTCTTCCTCAGTCTCTCCATTTGCCCCCAGGAAAGCAGAAGCTTCTCCGATGCCCCCTGCCATCACCACCTCCCACAAATCCAATTTTCTCAGCCTAGTGAATAGTAGTGAACATGATGCCAGATCTGGGATTGGAATCCCGCAGCAGGCACAGACTTCTCAAATGCCTTTAATGAGCTGTCAGAGCTCCCCCTCAATTTCCCATCTGCAAAAGCGATCTGTAAAGGATCTTGCACATGAAATGTGCTTGGGTGGGAGGCGGAAGAAAAGAGGTGATTATTGTTAATAGTAATCTGACCTTTAACTCCACACAAACCAAAAAGCATATGACCAACTCCTGTGTGGTGGTATTTCCAAACACTGCCGAACGTCCCCACCCCAGGCTTCCTGTTCCCACTCATTCACTTGTTCCAGATGCTTCACTAGAGGTACACACCACCTCCCAAACCCACTAAGGTTCACAACTACAGCCTCACCTGACCCCTTTTAAAGTCATAAGCATCTTCCTCTCATCCTCTCCCCCCTCCCTTTTTTAATAACAGGGATGGTCCATGGCACTGTGGCAGAGCTCCTGCAGGTTCAAACTCTGATGTCTCCAAGTATGAAGTCTCAAGTCCTCCAACCCTGGAGGACTGCTGCCAGGCTCTTTTGACAATACTAACATAGATGGATCAAGGGTCTGACTCAGGGCAAGTCCATTCATGTGGCAGGCTGGTGACAGGTGCCCTACACCCTGTGTCCACCTGCCTCTTCCCCCAGCCTGCTGCTTGCATGTTCCATCTTCTTGTGTACTAGTGTGAGAACATAAGAAAAGCCCCCAGGGATTAGGCCAAAGGCCCACTTATTCCAGCTTCCTATATTTCACAGTGGCCCACTAAATGCCTCAGGGAGCACACACAACAACAAGAGATCTGCATCCTTGTGCCCTCCCTTGTCAGTTGAACATAAGAACATCAGAAGAGCCCTGCTTGATCAGGCCAAAGGTCCATCTAGTCCAGCTTCCTATTACCGTGGCCCACCAGATGCCTCAGAGCACACAAGACAACAAGACACAACCTGAATCCTGCTGCCCTCCTTTGCATCTGGCACTCTGAAGTAGCCTACTTCTAAAATCAGGAGGTTGCACATTACACATCATGGCTTGTAACCCGTGGTGGACTTTTCCTCCAGAAATCTGTCCAAAAGGCATCCAGGCCAGATGCCACCCCCACATCCTCTGGCAAGGAGTTCCACAGACTAAGTACACACTGGGTAAAGAGATATTTCCTTTCATCTGCCCTAACTCTCCCAACACTCAATTTTAACGGATGCCCTCGATCCAGCACAATCACTGCATCCCATGGCAAGGAGTTCCACAGAGTAATTACTTTCCCAACACTCAATATTAGTGGCTGTCCCCTGGTTCTGCGGTTGTGTGAGGGGGAGAAGAGCATCTCTCTATCCACTTTATTGATCCCCTGCACAATTTTGTATGTCTCCAACATGCCCCCCCAGGCGCCTCTTTTCTAGACTGAAGAGCCTCAAACGGTGGGGGGGGGGCGGCTATGTGAGCCCCCAGAGTCAGCCCTTTTGGTGCCTGATGCAGCCTGTCAGATGGGCCCCCCTTCCCCAATGACATGGCATGTAGGCCTCTGAATGCCCAGGCCTCTGCCCCTTCCACCTTTCAAGGCTCCTGCTCAGTACTCTGCCCCCCCCCCTTCTCCAGTTCAGGGAGTGGGAGGTCAGGAGGAGCCAGTGATGGTGGCCAGGGGGCTGGCAGAGGTGGGTGCCCACCACCATCACTCTGCTGCCTAAGGCAGCCAGCTCAGCTGGCCTCATGGGTGGGCCGGCCCTGGGCACACACCCCCGCCCTGGGGCTGAAGGAGGGATAGCCTGAGGCAGCGCCAGCCAGAAAGGCAGGACCAGGAGCCCCTTCGCAGCGCCTCCAGAGAAGGCCCGGAGTCCCCCCCGGCGAGGCCTGACCCCCCCCCCTACTCACTGCTCCTCTCTCCCTCTGCTCTGCTTCTGCCGCCACAGCCACTTCCGCTCCGGCCCTTTACGTCCCTTCCTGTTCCTGCGGCAACCACGGTGATGGAGGACTTACAACCATGGAGGTGCGCGTACCTAGAGCGGCGCCACCGCCATCCCCCTAGGTGACTTTTCCACTTCCCGGAAGCGCACCCCTTCTGTCTCTAGCCGTTTCAGTGCTCTGCCGTCCCTGCAAATGTTAGAACATTGAGGGTCCTCTTGCGCAGGCGCGGTCGGCTCCTGAGCCATGAGAGTGCTAGTGGGTGAGTGGGAGTGGCTGGCTGACTTGAGGGGGCGTAGCCAGCTGCAGTCCTGCCTTGCCAATGAGCCTGGAGGTGCAGGTGGCAGCACTTGGGGAGGCTCAGGCTGCAGCCAGGGCAGGCTTGGGAGGGGGCATCCCAAGTTGGGGGCATGACTGGGAGGGGGGTGCCTAAGGGGGCATGAGCACTGCCTCAACCCCAGAGCCCAGGCCATCCAGGTGGGCTCCTGGTTGAACTTGGGCCTGTGTGGCCAAGGGTTGCTGGGCAGGTAGACCTGGGCTCCCACCCAGACTTGGAGCCCAGATCTACCTGCCTGGTAGACCTGGGCTCCCATTCCGACTGCCTCCTCTTCCAGGCACGTAGACCTGGGCTCCCATTTTGACTGCTCTGTCGGCTGACCAGGAACTTGCCAGCGCCTCACCCAGTGGGTGCCCAGCTTCGCTTCCCACCCCTGCAGGCACTCTTTCCTGCTACCGTGACAGTTTGAGGGGGGGCCATGCACCCCCCCAGACCCACCCCTGATGGGGGGGACTGCACCCCACTCCAAGGAGAGCTGTGCCCTTAAGGGATGTTAGTGGAGTGCCTGCCCTCCAAAGAGTGGAGCAGAGGATGGGCTGCATCGCCCCTATTGACGTCCTCTGCCCTTACGAATACACACAGGTATCTTTTCTGCTGGCAGCACCCAAGTGGCAAGCACAGCATTGCAATCCAAACGTATAGCATGGCTGTTTTCATCCAATATGCCATGGCACATTGGTGTGCTGCGAGTGGTCTACTGGTGTGCCACAAGAATTTGGAAGAAGGTCATTATTTAGTAGGGTCAATGTGGGATGTGACCCCCCCCCCACTGGCAGCAAGGTGTGCCTTGTCAATGGTCAAAAACCTGATGGTGTGCCTTGACAATTTTAGAGCCTTGTCAGTGTGCTGTGAGATGAAAAAGGTTGAAATTTGTCGGTATAGCATGAAACTGCTAAACAGTTATCATCTTGACCGTCTTCTCCCTTGCATGAGAAGCTACACCTGTTGCAATTCCCACCCTCTGGTTCATTTTAAAATATTTCCAGGCTGCCTTTCAGTCTCATTTTAGCAGCTATGAAAGAGCCTGGCAATAACATATATCAGCGTTTCTCAAACTGTGGGTCCCAAGCCAATTTCAGGTGGGTCTTGTAGCATCTAACTCAGGGCCCAATCCTATCCAACTTTCCAACACCAGTGCAACCATAATGCAGCCCTGAGGCAAAGGAACAAATGTTCCCATACTTTGAGGAGGCTACTGTGAATGCCTCCCCATCAGAGAATGCAGTGCATACTCCATTGGTACAACAGCACAGGGCACTGGAAAATTGGATAGAATTGGGCCCTCAGATGTCATTGAAAAGACAGAGCTGAACATACATGGTACAAAGCTTTTGGGCTATGTAAATTAACAGTATGAGCACACAGTGTAATGGGACCTTTGCCTGATCGTGGCTTAGGTTTGAAGCCTAAATTGATTATGTCACTTCCGGCCACTATGTCACTTCCAAGTTAATGACATCACTTCTAGTGGGTCCCAACAGATTGCCATTCTAAAAAGTGGGTCCTGATTCTAAAAAGTCTGAGCACCTTTATGACATTTATGAAACACCCATATAGAACTGTCTTAAAGTAGTCAATAGAAAGAAAGAAAGAAAAGGAGTGGAGCAAACGGCTAACCAAACAGCAGCTAAAATCAGAAGCTCTTACAAGAGTAACTTGTAATGAAAATGTTTTCACCTGCTCTTTAAAAGCAGGCAGCTTAGGGGCAAGCCAAGCCTCTGGGGAAAGGCAATTCTTAAAGGAGTAGGAGACCACCTACCCTTTTTGATGCATAATTGTCCAGTTGATAATTAGTAGAAAATAAAAGAGAAGTAGTGATGTCTTTGCAAATATATAACCAATTAAAAGATTGTATTTCAATTAGGTGGCGGGACTGGATTTGTCGGCAGAAACTTAACCCAACTGCTGAGGAGCCGAGGGCATGAGGTCACCCTGATTTCTCGCCATCCTGGGAAGGATAGGATCACCTGGGTACGTGACAACACCTTATCTTGAATTAGCACACTACCTGAAACAGGTGATGGGTACCTTTAAGCATGCATAGAATAAGGTTTGTTTCATGAAGACTTTGGCACCACTCCTTAGTCAGGAGGCAGGGCAGGGCAGGAGGTCTGGTCTAGAGGGTAGAGCCTCCATTTGCCTGAAGATACCATCCACGAGGTCGCCAGTTCGAGGCCACCGGTACCGTGCGACCTTGAAGCAGCTGACAAGCTGAAGCCGAGCTATTCCATCTGCTCTGAGCATGGGAGGATGGAGGCCAGAATGTGAAACCAGATCAGAGTGAAACATCTGGACTGTTGTGGTTCTTGAAAGATAGAACCTTCTTTCATTTGTAAAAATCCCTACGGGGATTTAAATAAGCCTGCCTATGTAAACCACCTTGAATAAAGTCTTGAATAAAGACCAAGAAAGGTGGTATATAAATACCTGTATTATTATTATTATTATTATTATTATTATTATTAGTCCTCGTTCCCTGCTGTAACTAAGGCCCAAATTGTAACCAGCTTTCCAGCACTGGCATAGCTGTGCCTGTGGAGTGTGTCCTGCATCCTGCTGTTGGGGGGGGGCAGTCACGGAGGACTCCTCAAGGTAAGGGAATGTTTGTTACCTCGGAGCTGCATCAGCCTTACCTCAGTGCTGGAAAGTTGGTTAGGATTGCGCCTTAAGGCTTCCATCCTGAGCATACCTTTTTGGAAGTAAGCTCCTCTTGAGCACAGTGGGATGAACTTCTGAATAAACCTGCATGGGGTTTGTGCTGTAAATTTAAGTACAGTACATGTAACCATGATAACTGCTTATTCTTCACCTGCTTATCTCTGCCTCTGTCTTTCTCCCATTCCTTTGTTGTCTCCCTTATGTATTTACTAGATTGTATACCCTTTGGGGCAAGGTTATGCCCTCTCATTCTGTGTAAAGCACCAGATCCAGTTTGTGATGCTATATAAGTAAATGAGGTTGTCCCCCCTTATTTACCTGGCCTTGCAACTGTGCCTTTTAACATGCACAGTCGCTCAGCAGCTGAAACATTATCCGTCTTTTATTTCTGTGCCAGAAATTTCCCTGTTGAATTTCAGCGTGCCAGTCTGCTGTTCCTCACAACAAACAAAATGTGTGATGTAATATATTGTATGGATTGTGATGGGGTGTTTTGATCTGGGAAGTGTAGGCATGTGGTATTAGCTCTGAAATCCATCACCTCTTTTCCCATCAGAATGACCTTTCCCATTCAGGACTTCCTCCCTGCGAAGCTGCAGTCAATCTAGCTGGGGAAAATGTCCTTAATCCCTTTCGTAGGTAAGTCCTTATGTAAGGGGAAGGTTTGCAGACAAACTTGCTTGGGATCTGTGTATGTGATTCACATGAGATTCTGTTTCATCACTTCAGCAGTGATCAGGTTGCTATGCAATGAGATGGACATGCCTAAGATACAGGTACGGTAATTGGAAGACTGAAGTATCCTTCCCTCCCAGTAGACAGTGGTTCCGAAACTATGAGCTGTGGCTTCCCTGGGAGTCACAGAAACCAACCAGAGGAGCTGCAAAATCCTTGTGAAAAACCAGCCGCATTATACAATGCATAGGATTGTAGCTCTAATGGGGATCCATGGCCAATGGCCCAGTAGGTCAAGGGTGCCACCAGTCAAAAAGGTTTGGAAACCATTGCAGTTGACCTTTGATGGGCTTCTAGTTTTAAAGGAGACTATGCCCAAAATGAAAGAGTTGGGTGGGTGTTAGTTTAGGGTGCAGGCATAAAAGCCGTGTCTGACTCAGGTATGACAGGTTGGATCAGGAAACTGAAAATAAGAAGAGCCAAGGTTGCATCTCTTATCTAGTGTCACATTTTCCCACAGAGATTCACAAAGAGACTGACGGTCACCAATCTTCGCTGGTGTCTGTCCCCTCCTCACTCTGCAACTGGTATTCAGGCATGAATCTCGGTGGCTTCTTGACAACACTTGGGAAATTGGTCCTGGGGCAGATCTGCTGAACTGAGGATCCAACAGACTAAACCCTGCCCCACCAAGCCCTGTACTGCAGCCCACCACATGCTTTGCAGTTTTTCCTTTGGCAGCTCTGGGAAGGCATCAAAAACAGGAGGTTTCTGAACCCCATGCCAGCCCCTTGATGCACAGACCTGCCTGAGACGCACATTAGACAGGGGATTCAAAAGTTGACTCTGGTTCTCACCCCAGTTTCTTTGAACGATGAGAGCTTCGAGGTCTGGGGGAAGCAGTATCTTGAATGCTGAGAACGGAACCTCTCTCCTTCCTGGATGGAAAAGTTAGCCAGCTGTGCTTTAGGCCCATGTAATAGCTAATGTGCATAGAGGGATGAGAATGGGTGTAACATACTGAAGAGGGTGTGCATGTTCTTCTGCTGCTGCAGGTGGAGTGAGTCCTTCCGCCAGGAAGTGGTTGCCAGCCGGGTAGAGACCACAAAGATTCTCGCAAAAGCCATTGCAGAGGCTGGGCGCCCACCTCGCACCTGGGTCCTCATCACCGGCGTAGGTATTTACCTCAGCACAGAAGAGTAATGTTGCTGCCCATTTTACTATCGTTGTGAGGAAACAGGTTTGGGAAGTTCCTCAGCCTTGATGGGAGCTTTCATTTGTTGGCCATAGATAGTTTCAGTGGGTGAAAACATAGTGTCCCTCCCCCAGTACATAACTGATTTCGCCCCTGTAATAGGTTAGGAAAGATGTGGGCCTGACACCCAGGCAGAGTGCTGCCTCTTGTCAGTGTGAGTGACCCTCCTGCACTAGCAGACCTGCTACAGAGTCATGGAGTGTTCCCAACATTCCAACTGCTCGGGGCTAACCTGGAAGAGGAGCCTGGGGAAAATGTTCTCTAGGACTCAGGACTGTGACGAACATAGTGTTGAAACTGGGCTGTAGAGTTGGTAGACTTCTATGCTAATGTAAAACATTGACCATCTTGTGGTGTCACTTCCTCCCAGGGTACTACAGGCCCAGCTACACCACTGAGTACACAGAAGAGAGTCCAGGTGGGGACTTTGATTTCTTTTCTCGCTTGGTAACCTGCTGGGAAGCAGCTGCCAAAATCCCAAATGATGCCACACGCCAAGTGGTGGTGAGATCTGGTAAGACTAGGGGCAGGGTGGGGCATCTCTTTTGTAGGCATGTTTTATTTATTTAATCATATGGCAAAGTGCAGCATCATTTCAATATACTATTTGTACTTTAATGTATTTATTTGAAAACATATTAAGTGAAATAGCTGTTTTCTTGCTGGGCACAATACCTAAAAATTTTAAGAACATCCCTTCTCTCCACACTGTATCATAGGCCAATGATAGATCAATGAACTATTCCACCCCCCCCCCCCCCCGCTGGAAACCATTTTCTATGTGGGAGGTTAAAGATAATACCTGGTCACAGCAGCTTCTTTATGATGAAAATCTAGCTTGTTGTAGAGGTATGTTTTCCTCAACCAGGGATTTAATTTTATTTAAAATAAGTCTCCCCAACAATTTATAAGAGATTTGGACAGCCCAATCCTGAGCTGCCCAGCGTGCAGGGCTGCAGCAGTACCAAAAATAGCAGCTGCAGCATACAGCACACCCCAGGCAGCCACTGCTGCCTCCTTGGGAGAAGGGGACTTTTCCCCAGGTAAAGTGAGCAGCCCCGCAATGGGGCTACTTGATTCTGCACCCACCCAAGGGTTGGGCCTAGAATTTAAAGCCTCCATGGCGGGTGGACGGCCAACTCCTTCTCGCCCTGCTCCCTCCCCCAGCATGCCTCCTCCCCGCCCTCCCTCCACCTCTCCCCACCCTGGAATGCTTCCTCCCCACCTCCCCCACACTCTCACCTACCTCTCCGCTGCCCAGTGGTCTGTGCAACCACTGAGCAACAGAGGTGGCCCAATGCCCCAGGGTGTAACAAACCAGTGGGAGATCATCTCTCTCACACCTGGGCGCATGGTGGGAAGCAGTGAACCTGCAGCTGAGACTGGGGCTGGGTTGAACCACTGAGAAGTGGGAGAGTAGGCAGTAATAGTTTACAAGCTAACACAGTGGTGCCTGTAAGTGCGTGGGAAGACGATTACCTGTAGTCTGTTCCAGAGTCACCCCGACAACTCTACGAAACTCATCCCAGCGCTGTAAGTATCTCAGTCAAAGTACCCAGGAGAAAATATTCACAAGGAAAGTGCACCCCTTGGGGCTGAAACACCCCACTTTGCAAGGCAGAACTTGCTGCCCTGGAAATTAGCCTGGTTCCTGCTTGAGCAAAGCTATTGCCAAAGTTGGTGCAGGTTAAGCAAGATCGTGCTCAGGCCAAAGGACTGTGTCCTATTTTGTTCTCAGAGGAGGCACTTGTTCCTGTCTGATCCATGACTCATGTTTCTCTGACCCACCTTAGTGCACAGTAATGGCTGAGGGACAGAGCTGGGAACCAGGAAGTGGCTGGCTTAAATTGTGCCTCTTTTGCGACCTCAGTAGATGGCCTTAGGCAAGCCACTTCCCTTCAGTCTCAGACCCAACATGGGGGTCATCCTGTTCTGGAGTTTGTATGTTGCCCTCCAGTAAATATTTCCTGTTTTTGTGAGACATCTTCCTTTCTTTGTCCCCAGGGGTTGTGCTGGGCAGAGATGGGGGTGCCATTGCCCAGATGTTATGGCCGTTTCGCCTTGGCCTGGGGGGGCCCATAGCTTCTGGCCGACAGCCCTTTCCCTGGATCCATGTAGCGGATTTGGCTGGCATTGTGGCGCATGCACTGGAGCGTGAAGATGTTGGTGGGATCCTGAACGGTGTTGCGCCATCTGCTGTTGCCACCACAAACGGGGGCTTTGCCCAGGCCATGGGGTCAGTACTCAGGCGGCCTGCTGTCTTGCCGCTGCCTGGCTTTGTGGTGTCTGCAGTCTTTGGGCCTGAGCGGAGCATCATGCTGCTTGAAGGACAGCGGGTGGTACCCCGACGGACCCTGGAGAGCAACTTCTGCTTTGCGTTCCCTGATCTGCCCTCTGCCCTCCAGGACATTCTGGCTTGATCCAGCAAAAATGGGTTCTGTGAAGCTGGTTCTGTGATCTCTGCATGCAGCAGAATGTGGTGGTAGAATGTCAAGATGGCTGAACAGACGGCATCCCTTCAGCTTGTGAGTGAATGATCAGGTGTTTGCAGGCCTCACCACCCTAAGAGAAAAGAGTGTTCTAGCTACAGAACTCACAGCTACTTGTGCAGCTGTGACATATAGATACATATATGGTTTAGTTCCTTTTGAAACAATAAACCATGTCTCTGGTTGAACTGGAATTGTGTGCTATAGTTTGTCCCTTGGGTGCTGAAGCTGGGAGGGGGATGTTCTGTGATAGGGTTCTTGCATTTTCTTTCAGCAGGCCCCTTGCACAGTTAAAGGCTGTGTGGCAGGCTGTAGGGAGCACTAGAGAAAGACATGTGGTGGTGGGCAGGGTGTTTGAGAAGCAGAGACCTGAAAATCTGGCCTCCCTGGTGTGCTCCCTGGGGCATTTGGTGGGCCACTGTGAGATACAGAAAGCTGGACTAGATGGATCTATGGCCTGATCCAGTGGGGCTATTCTTATGTTCTTAACAGGAACCAAGTTGGATTGTGACTCGGCAATAATGGTGGCACTTACCTGGGGAAAACCCATTTGTCACTGAAGGCCCCAACGGCATAAAGTCACAGGGTGCTGTGCTCATCTAGGATGCTGCACATGTCCAGCCATAATGCTAACCATAGTTAAGAACCAACACCGGTTTGCATTTCCAGGACACCACAGACTGGTTTGTCAGTCCCTAACAAACCACAATTTATGGGCAGGCTTGGGCTTGCACATGTTGCGCAAAAATCATGATGTAGCTAAACCTGTGGCACATGAGCATATTCTGGAGCACATAGTTGATTGGTGTGTAGTGCTGGCAAATCTGTTGGCCTTGATGAACTGAGAGCAGCCTGGTCTGCACATGTTTGGTATAATGAACAAAATCCTCAACCCATAGTTAGCAGAACAACCATGTATAAAAGGGTGGATTGGTGACAAAGGTATGTTTGCCACCTGTACGGAGAGGGGCTAGGATACTTTAAAACACACGCACTCACACACAGATGAAAAGACAAGGAAAGCCAAATATTTAGAGAGGACACTTGAAATCACCCTGAAAACACAAGGCCCCGGTAGGCCTCTTTCATGGCTATGGCCTTCCTCAGAAATAGACCACTTCTTTGAGCATCAGAGTCCCATCAGCCCCACTTTTTTCCTGCCTCCCAAACATAATTCATCACGGGGAGTTTTGCTTGATCTCATTCCCCATAGCTTAGCATTGCCCCTTTTTTTCCAGTCCCACACCTCTTCTGGACTCCTTTGGCTCTCTGACTCTTCCCCTTCCTGTACCAGTTGCCAGTGTATTTCTCACTGTACCCAGCATCACCCATCCTTAGGCCTGTGTGGATTTCCTCTCTTCGCTTGCTAGCTGAACCTGCAGTACAACAATGGTCTATTGCGAACTGTTTTCCCAGAGCAGTAGGAATGTTCTTTCGCCTTCCCCATCCCCACATGGTTTCCACAATGTAACAATGCTTGACCATCTCATTTTGGGTGATTGTGTTGATGTGGGGGTGGACGGGGTTGCCATTCTTGCTCATAGCAAAGACATAGAATAGGTGCCACAGAACTAGTATCATGAGCGAATGTGACAGCTTGGGACTAGGCAACCCTTGGGCATATCCAAGACTTACCTGGAGCCATGAGTCTTTTGAGGCAAGGAGGCGAGGAGAAGCTGAGAGGGTGGGTTGGTGTGTTTTGGTGAGCTTGGGATAGGAATGCAGGAAGGAGAGACCTCAAGAGGAGGGGAAGAGCTGTGTCTCATTGGTAGGGAATGTGTTCTGCAGGCGGCGGTTCCAGATTCAATCCCCACAAAGGGCTGGGACAGACAACTCTTGAAGCCTTGGAGAACCTGAACCAGGCAGTACAGACACACCTGAGATAGTTGGGCCAGTTTCCTGGGCCTGTGTTCAAAACCAAGCTAGAATCAACACATGGCACAATCAGAGAGGTTTGGCTCCAGCAAGAACCAGGGCAAGTTTACTGAAGGACAACAACATATTTCGTAAAAGCATATTTCGGACAGAACTCCAGCAGTTCCTGTTTTAAGCAGCCCCGCCTGCAGCACTTCTTCATGATGTTGAACGCCCTGTCTTCCTTCTCCTGACGCTCTTGCAGCAATAATTTGTCTATGCCACGCTTTGTTTGGCTTCCGCCAGAGGTGTGTCTTTCCCCTGCCACACCAAAACACAATCAGAAGCATTAGAGTGGGGGTGTCCTTTTTTGCAGGGCGGATCTAAGGAACTGAAAATGGGGGCACTTTTTCTCCACCATCAGTCAACTGCATTTTGTACTTTAGTGGACATTTCATGCCCTGCACTCCAATTTTTTTTCTTAATCAATAGACAATATGATCAATAGCCAATAGTCAATATACTGATTTGATGATTATTAAATATTTTTAATAATATCAGACGTATTCTCCGACGTATTCTTGGCATCACCTGGCAGGACAAAGTTCCAAACAACACAGTCCTGGAACGTGCTGGAATCCCTAGCATGTATGCACTACTGAAACAGAGACGCCTGCATTGGCTTGGTCATGTCATGAGAATGGATGATGGCTGGATCTCAAAGGATCTCCTCTATGGAGAACTCGTGCGAGGAAAGCGCCGTACAGATAGACCACAGCTGCGATACAAGGACATCTGCAAGAGGGATCTGAAGGCCTTAGGAGTGGACCTCAACAAGTGGGAAACCCTGGCCTCTGAGCAGCCCGCTTGGAGGCAGGCTGTGCAACATGGCCTTTCCCAGTTTGAAGAGACACTTGGCCAACAGTCTGAGGTTAAGAGGCAAAGAAGGAAGGCCCATAGACAGGGAGACAGACCAGGGACAGACTGCACTTGCTCCGAGTGTGGAAGGGATTGTCACTCCCAAATTGGCCTTTTCAGCCACACTAGACGCTGTTCCAGAACCACCTTTCAGAGCGCGATACCAGAGTCTTTCGAGACTGAAGGTTGCCAACTACAAATATTTTTTTAAAAGGGAAATAAAAACAGCAAAAGTAGCAGCATGAAAACAAGCCTATCAGGGATTGAAATATAGATTTAACGGAATCAGGGCAATAAGGAGATCTTTGCCTGGTATTGAAACGTCAACTGGGGTGCCAGGAAAACCTCTCCAGGTAGGGTGTTCTGCCACCACCAGTATGGTCCTCTCCCCAGTTGCTGCCCACATTACCCCACTCAACTGAGGACTAGGGTGGCTCAGTACCTGAAGGATCGCCTGTCTCTGTACAAGGTGATGGTACACAGAGAGTCTTTGGAGGCTAGAAGGTGTCCTTCTCATTCTCCCCTCCTGGATTTCTGCTTCTGGTGGGTCAGGCATGAGAGCCCCTCCAAGGGACAAAAGAAATCAACATCCCAACTGAGGGCCAAATCCTATCCAATTTTCCAGTGCTGGTGCAGCTGTGCCAATGGGGTGTGCACAGCATCCTGTGGTGGGGAGGCAGTCACAGAGGCCTCCTCAAGGTATGGGAACATTTGTTCCCTTACCTTGAGACTGCAGTGTGACTACACCAGTACTGGAAAGTTGGATAGGATTGGGCGCTGATGCTGCTAAAGTTAATGAGAAATCTAGGATACCCCCACCACTGGGCATTTATAGGGACACAAACTCTCCACAGTCTTACAGCCCATAAAGGCACAGCTGTGTTTCAATGCTTGAGGAACATGCACCCATTGGTTGAGTTCCTTCAGATCCCATAAGGAAGCTGCTGTGTACCTACGAGCGCTTTTGAAAGGCCACTAACCATGACCTAGTGAGAAGAAGGAACATTCTGTGTCTGTGGCTGCTTTCCAAACATCGTTCCTTGATTAGCAAAGTCAATGGCCCCATGTGCTCATTCTGGAGGAAAAAACAGGGCTGCCAGCCAACAAAAGAGAGACTGCACACCAAAGGGATCCCCCAAATTATGTGGAAACTTATTTATTTTAACATCAATTAAATGGCACAGGCATGCTCCCTTTGTGTGGCAATGGCAGCTATGAAGGTAGAGCACAAGCAAAAGGGCTCTTCTTTGGCTCCTTGAAACTTGGCCCCCAGAAAGGATGATTTTCTTGCTCAGAGGAAGAGCAGAGAAATCTCTCTTCCAGGCATCTCAAATCCAAAAGGTTTGCAAAGTGTGTGATCAACCTCCTGTCTTGGAGGAAGAATAGGGAAAAGAGCACTGCTAGCACCCAACTTAGGGGACAAAAGACAGCAGCGTTACTCAAACTGGGTTGCGACCCACTTGGTGAGTCACAACCCATTTTCTGGTGGGTCCTGCAGAGCCTCCCAATGAAAATATGAGTGATAGAAAGATCAGATAACTCATTGCCTCAAGCCCTGAGGCTGTTGAAAAATCCGAAAGCTGCTGACTGCCCTGCAAAGAGCTGAGCTCCTGCAGTTTGCAGGCTTCTGCAAATATAGGGAGATAAATGTTTGAGCACCTTTATTTTCTGGTTTGTTTTTTTTCCGTCAGTGACAGGTAGTGGGGGCAGGTGAAGGCAGGATTAATGCATTAATTTACAATTAATTCATGCATTACTTTCAGAGCGCAATACCATAGTCTTTCGAAACTGAAGGTTGCCAACAGAAATTACAATTAATAAATTCCCTTGCTAGAGCTCCTGTTTATAAAGTCTTTGAAAGTTAGGTGGGTCCCAAAAGAGTGTCATTTTAAAAAGTGGCGCCCGGTGCTAAAACATTTGGGAACCACTGCAATAAAGCATTGTCTTGAGGGCCCCACTTGTTATCAATTGGGATTTGTCCAAAACGCACCAAAACGGAGGCACCAAAACGGAGGCATGGTTCATTTGGACCCAAGAAAAAATTAAGAATCCCTAATTCATTCAAATTACGCCAGACTCATAAAACTATTTAAGCTGCAAAGGAAGCAGATCCACAACAGGGTAAAGAATCTTTTGTTAAAGTGAGGACATTTCTGGAATGCATTTCCCAATTCTAATTTTGCTCCAAATTCTCCCATAAGCTGCCATGAGGGGGGTTAAATCTCTTCCCAGCATACAGTCTCAAGGTGCTCCAAGACTACTATCCCAGCTCCAAGCCTGAGTGCTAATGTACAGTGGGGGGGGGGGTGCTCTTGCATGATTGCATGTTCAGAAAGCAGATACAATATATTATTACTGAGAATATTTATAGACCGCTTTTCAACAGGAGTGGATCACAAAGACGTTTACATAGTAAAATCAGTCACAATGGGATGTTGTTAAAAAGCAGAAGGGAACCCCTGGCCAATGTAAATTGAGCTACATTTTCACCCCGGCACCTTTTACTTTTTCAATAGAATGTGAATTATGTTTACCTGAGAAAGGATCCAAATTCCGGTAATGCCTCATGGCTCTCATACAATTGCGGACAATGGCTCCCACCAAATCTGTCCCACAGAGATGAATCTCAGAAGTGACCTGGATGACCAGGATTGACAAGAAAACCAGCCCCGCCAGTGTGGCCTTCTTCATGCTTCAGAGTGATTCAGTCGCAGCCTCAGTGGGTGTATGGCAAAGTTGGCCAGTGAGAGGAAGCGAAATCGGAATATCAGGACCTCCCTTGGTTTCAAGCAACCTGCAGAGAAAATCCCTGCTTTTTATTGGATTGTTTTTGACGGCCTTTCAAGACCTTAACAGTTCATCAAGCACACGTCAGCTTTTCCCGATAATATATTCAGGTCACTGTCGTATACCTGGTCTCACTCCCAGGGTTTTGGGGTGCTCAGAGTTGTTGGTTCTGAACCCTAGAGCCCTCAAAGATTCCTGTTCGGTAGTACTGCCACCACCCTGTAAGAGCCAGTGCCTCCGTCCAGGGAAACCGAGACCCTCTAGGCTTAACTATATCCCTTGTAGGCACTGAGCACTTTCTTTACTTAAAGTCTCAGTCCTCAAGTTTCTAGTCCACAATGAGGATTTTGGGTAGCTTGCTGAACGGCTAGGCAGGATTCTGAACCTTTGTCCCCAACAGACAATGAACCAACATGGTAAAAGGATTTTTACTTTATTAAGTACAAAAGGTTACAAAAAGTTACAAAAGGCAGCAAATGCTAGAGGCATAAAAACTTCTAGGAAACATATCAGCATAAAACAATAAAGCTAACTGGCTATCTCTATTACTCCATAACTCTCACCTGGGTCAGCTTCTTTTGTAAATCTTCAGCTCCCAGTTTACCTGTGAGGCCACATGGCCCTGGCGGGCTCTCCCCTCCAGGATGTTGCACCCACGCCAAAAGACCAAAGATGAAGACAAAGACACCCCTGTTGGCTTTGTTTTTTTATACTTCACCGGCTACCAGGATGGGGTGACTCTGTACTCATTTTAAACTGTCCAATCAGAAACACTTGAGGACAGAATCTTCCCGAAGTGGGGCTGAAAGCTATCTCCTTGGTTCCCCCCTCCCATTGGAGGTCTACAGCTGCATTCCACTCTGATGGGTGCCTTGCAGTCTACAGAGGTGCCACATTGTCACCTTCCGTGGGTTGTAAATTCCTTGCAGCTAGGACTGCAAGCTCCATGCAAGCCCTCTCTGTGTTACTGGGTTACTTTGGTTCAGGCTTTGCAATGCTACTAGGCCTAAACCGTACATATTCATGACAGTCACCAATGCACTCTCCTGTGGAAACCTGCCTGTCACCTGAGATCCTCATCTGAGGCTTTTCCTTAGGTGCCCTGGCCCTTAGAGTTCAGGCAGTGGCTACAGGAAAGAGGGTCTTCTTGGAGATGGCCCCTTTGATTATGATTTTCCTTCTCTGTACCCGATTCCATGTATCCATTAGCGTTTTTCCAACACCAGCCAAAGTCTGTTCTCTTGTGTTGAGCCTTAAATCATTCATAACAACCTGCTCTTAGCAGAGACTCAGACATTCCTACAGAAATGTGGCATTTTGTTGTTTGAAGAAGTTTAGGAAAGTATTTTAAAATAGCAGGGAAAACGGTTGTTTCATGGCCTTGCAACAGCTTCCAACTCCATGGAAAAAGACACACAACCTTTGCAATTAGAAACGGAAACTGTTGCATCTGTAGGAAGCCAGGAAGGATTTACTGTCTTTGTTGACAATGCAGTAGAGAGTCATGCATTTGAAAAATGAGAACTGAAGTCCTAATTGACTGCTAGTATGGTGAAAAAAGAGGGAGCAAAGCTTCCCCCAAATGCATGGAAAGTGGAACTTATTGAAGAGAATCCTAAAGCGTTTTGATAATGTCTCTCTTTTTCAAACAATTGTTAAAAACTTGCTGTATGCAGTATAAATGCACATGAAAAAATTATTCAATAAACAGTGGCATCGCTAAGGGGGGTGCAGGCCACACTGGGTAACATGCATGGCAAGGTGACACCACTACCGGCCAAAATTTTTAAAATAAATTTTTTTTTTTAATATCATCATGTTATATATCATTAGATGCATAATTTCATGCAGAATGCAGTGAAACAAACCACATTGAAATATCTCGATCATATCAAAAGTTATGGCCAAAAGACCCAGCAGGGGCAAGGCGATGGTGCATCACTTTGCCCACTGCCCAGCCCACGGCATGGGAGGAGGCCCATCAAGGGGGGTGCCGCAAACCCTAGTGACACCACTGTCAATAAATATCATAACTAGACTAAAAAATAAGTTCCATGCCCAGGATAGAAAATAAAACAAATGGAGTAAAAAAAAAGCGTCTGAGAAGCTTAATCACGAACAAATGAGAAAATAATCTTGCATATTAAAACATTTCAAACTCTCTACCCCCCCAAATTAGAAACAGGTATTTGTACAGACTCTGTTACATAGAATGATAAAACTTTCTTTCTATCTGTTAGAAAGGAAAACCTTGAGAGAAGACAACTCGTAGCTTTACAGGATCTTTCCCTGTTCAGTCTGGAGATGCTAGAGATTTTACCTGGGACCCTCTTCAGGCTCCAAGTTAGATAACACTCATCATGTGAAATATATTTATTTGCATCTGTGAACGAGGCCTCAAGGTCCCCTGCACATTCTCCTTACTGCGGGTGGCACCGCCCCCTACGTACGGTAATTCAGTTTGTATCACTGAGGGCTTAGCAAAGATTCTAAGAGAGATGTGGCCCTTTGAATGTTTAGTTGGTCTGAATAAAGGCATCAGCCCGAGTGTGTCTCTTGGGAGCTTTTGTTGTAATGGACTAAAATGGCTCGTGACAATTTGTGCACAATTTAGGTGATGACAAATGTAACAAATTCCAGGACACCACAGACTGGTTTGTCAGCCAGACTGGTTTGTCAAACTACAATTTATGGGCAGGCTTGGGCTTGCGCATGTTGTGCAAAAATTTAGCTAAAGCTGTGGCACATGAGCATGTTCTGGAGCGCATAGTTCCCTGCTAATTGGGTAAGAGGCACTTTTTCAAGTGGGTGCTCCTTTGTTTAGCAGGGGGAGAGTAACTGGCCCACCTCACCCCAGCAGTGTCTGTTCTAGTGGCTGTCTGCTGGTATTCATTTGCATTTTTTTAGATTGTGAGCCCTTTTGGGACAGGGAGCCATTTAGTTATTTGATTTTTCTCTGTAAACCGCTTTGTGAACTTTTAGTTGAAAAGCGGTATATAAATACTGTCAATAATAGTTGAATGGTGTATAGTGCTGGCAAATCTGTCTGATCAACTGAGAGCGGCCTGGTCTGCACATGTTTGGTATAATTGCAGGAGGTCTGGTCTAGAGGGTAGAGCCTCCGTTAGGCCAAAGATAACATCAGAAGGTTGCCAGTTCGAGGACACCGGCAGCTCCCTGAACAGCTGAGAATGGCGAGACCTTGAAGCAGCTGACAAGCCCAGCTGAGTGATTCCACCTGCTCTTGGTGTGAGCAAGAAGCGTCTTGGTTGCACTCCATGTGAGAGATGGAGCTGCTTGTCAGCCTGCGTGGGAGAACTGGAGGCCAGAAGTGAGACCAATCCAGGAAGATCCATTCTGAAATGTTGTTGGTTCGTGAAAGAGAGAACCTCTATGATTGTAAACATCCCCTTGAGGGCTTTAGAAACGCCTGCCTATGTAAACCACCTTGAATAAAGTCAGAGGAGTAATCTGATGACCAGAAAGGTGGTATATAAATACCGAGTTGTTGTTATGAACAAAATCCACAACCCATTGTTAGCAGAACAACCAATGTCACAGCATGTTTGCAACACTCCGATGAGGTGCAGGGAGAGCTGCACTGGCTCAAGTCGGAGTTTGGATTAGGCTGCCTGTCATTTCCAGATGCATCCCCAATAGTTTTATGCGCTTCTAGCGAATGCCTGTACCATTTTTTCATCTTTAATAGCCAAAGCAGCTTCACGTACTCCTTTACATGGTTGGATTCCCCAGCTCTATGAAGCTAAACTATGTCTTGAGTTCAGCGTCACTAAGCATGGTTGTGATGATTCCCTGTTAGAAGTCAACAAATCCCACCTAAAGGCTATGGAAGTGAGCAATCTTTGAGAGATGTTTGAGGATGATCAACCCAGAGGCCATGTTCAGAATCTGTGTTTTTGACAGGAGTAGATGCAGGCAGCAGCTCTGTTGCAGGTGCCGGGAAGACATTTCCATTGTAAAGATTTGCAAATCACACAAGGAAATATGTGCTAAATGGATCTTGAGATCTGGATAATGGTTAACCACACAGTGTGCGTTTTGCTAGTGAACAAATCGGGTATTGTGTATCGTACATATCCACAGTGTGATGATACTGAATAGATGTGCAGAGCTGGCCCAAGGTTATTAAATTGGGGCTGCTGTGACTCCATTCGGGGCATGTTTGAGGAGGCACTGATCATAGCACTTCAAGAAGACCCCCCCCCCCCATTTGATTAGCTCCCTGGGTTTACCAGCTGGTGGTGAGAGGAGGCTGAAGAATGAAAGGCAGCTGATGGCCAAGGCAGCAGTGGCAGAAAGAGGATGGACAGCTGGACTTGCAGCCTTTTGCCTTCCTCCTCCTGCCCCTGCTGTGGTCAGTTAGAGGAAGACGGGGGCGGATGGCCAGAGGGAGGAGTGACTGGAAAGCACCTCTCCAGCTGCTGGAGGCTTTCATCACCCCCTTCTCTTCCTCCTGTCACTGCAGTCCCTCATCATCATCATCCCCTGTAATTGAAAGAGGAAGGGGCTTGGCCTTTTTGAGCTACGAACTGTGTATAATAGGTGGATTGGTGACAAAGGTATGTTTGCCATCTGTGCGGAGAGGGGCTAGGATACTTTTAAAACATACACACACATGAAAAGACAAGGAAAGTCAAATATTTAGAGAGGACACCTGAAATCACCCTGAAAACACAAGGCTGTTGCAAGGTTCAAAACAGCAAGACTCCGTAGTCAGGGTGATAATCTGCAAGCCTTTATTACGTTGCCAGCAATGGGTGTCTCACGGGACTCCTGTCCAAAGCATTGAGAGCCAATGTCAATCTTAACCAGACCCTTTATAACATTTTGGGTCCTTTGTTTGAAGAGTCTGAACTTCCCATTGGCTGAAGTTTGACATCATAGATGGGGCTAACTCTGGATAGGCTGGAGTTAGCCTTAGAGACATTTGATTGGTGAGCTTCAAGTTACAAGTTCCAAATAAAGCAAAACCATACATTTAAACATAGAATACAAAGTTTTCAACAACCAGTAGAGTGCACTGTAACCTTATTTTTATTCAGAACTGGCCTTTTGGCAAGTCTTCAGACCTTATTTCTTGGCACATTTCTCTTTCTCACGATGGAGATGACCTCGCATGTGTTGTGAGGAGCCATCTGTGTTATCTCTCTTACATTCCTTCTCCTGTTCCCAGCAAACACTGTGGGGCTTTCTGCCAACTTTTGTTAAGCAAGGTCCTTTGGACTTACTTTTAACTCTATGCCTTAATTCTATTTGTGACCTGTTTACTTTGAGTACCTTTAAGGGATGTATAGTGGTGTACTTTCACATTTTTAATACAAAAAAACCAAACTTTCATTGTATAAAGGATTTCTTTTAAATGAGAAATCCATTTCTCATTTACTTTTAAACACATTACATGTTCTTCATATCAATTGCAGCTCAGTAGGGACTTTCTCATGGATGTTTATCTTTATCTCCATTAAGTGTTTCTAAACTTGTATCTTTTGCTTAGCTAAAATCCTATTTCAGCCTGCCAAATAAGAATACCAAAACCTTTCTGTATGACAGTGTTGCAAATCTATGTGTTTTCTCATCTTCATAACATCTTGTTTGGCCGCTTACTGCTGCCAAAAAGAGTTTTTATCTTTGAGAAACAACTTTCCCAAATTCCACAGATGTATCAACGCAAAACTTTGAGCCCTCAAGGTTTCAGCTAGCAAAACAGCCTTCCTACACTGTTTCCCTGTGAGACTGACAATGATTTTAACTTGAAATGGCTTTCACCATTCTATGTGTTTCTATGATTTATTAAAATCAGGCAATCAGGCAAATGAAATCAGGCAATTAAAACTTCTTATGATAGCTACTATATGTCCATATATATGTTGGTTATACTTTAAGGACAAAAACTATTCAAAGCATTGAAGAATAAGTGACAGGCAAGCAGACATGATGATCTCTTTGGCACTTCTATGAGATTTTGTGTAAATACCTACTGAAATAACTCTTCTAGTATTCGTATGCATATAATACTGTCCTTAGCTCTAAAAAGCCTGAAAGAATACTAATTTTAAAACTGCAACCTGTTTTTCTAAGATGGACATTTTCCTGTTCATTGTTATCTGTTTTGCCATTCAAGCAGGGAGCTGAAAAGCAGAAGTTTCCTCCTTTTCTGTTCCCATCCTCCCTTTTTCAAAACAAGTTCCTTTGTCCAAAATATGTTGTTCCTCTAAGTTTTTATTTCTTGCTAGTAGCTAGATGCCTTGAGTAACTTTGACATTTTGCCAATTCTTAGCAGAACAGTCAGCTTGCAATTTCCAAGCCTTTTCCTTAAGAGACAATGGGGTGGCTTTTTTAGGCTTTTTAAGCATTTCCCCTATTAAGCTTTTGCCCTAATGATTTGCCCTAATGGCATAGCATCCTTCATTCTGTATTACCCTCTATCACTGGTAGGCCTCTTTCATGGTTATGGCCTTCCTCAGAAATACACCACTTCTTTGGGCATCAGAGTCCCATCAGCCCCACTTTTTTCCTGCCCCCCCAAACATAACTCATCAAGGGGAGTTATGCTTGATCTCATTCCCCATAGCTTAGTATTGCACATTTCTGCTAGTCCCACACCTCTTCTGGACCCTTTTGCCTCTCTGACCCTTCCCCTTCCTGCCCCAGTTTCTGGTGTATTTCTCATGGTACCCAGCATCACCCATCCTTAGGCCTGTGTGGATTTCCTCTCATCACTTGCTAGCTGAACCTGCAATAGTCTATTGCAGACACTTTCCCCCAGAGCAGTTGGAATGTTCTTTGAGATTCCCCATCCCCACATGGTTTCCACGATGTAACAATCCTTGACCATCTCACTTTGGGTGGTTGTGTTGATGTGGGGGTGGACGGGGTTGCCATTCTTGCTCATAGTAAAGACATAGAATGGGTGCCACAGAACTGGTATCATGAGCGAATGTGACAGCTGGGGACTAGGCAACCCCTGGGCATATCCAAGACTTACATGGAGCCATGAGTCTTTTGAGGCAAGGAGGCGAAGAAAAGCTGAGAGGGTGGGTTGGTGTGTTTTGGTGAGCTTGGGATAGGAATACAGGAAGGAGAGACCTCAAGAGGAGAAGAGCTGTGTCTCATTGGTAGGGAATGTGTTCTGCAGACGGCGGTTCCAGATTCAATCCCCACAAAGGGCTGGGACAGACAACTTTTGACAGAAGCCCTGGAGAACCTGAACCAGCAGTATAGACACACCTGAGATAGTTTGGCCAGTTTTCTGGGCCTGTGTTCAAAACCAAGCTAGAATCAACACACGGCACAATCAGAGAGGTTTGGCTCCAGCAAAAACCAGGGCAAGTTTACTGAAGGATTATTTCGTAATAGCATATTTCGGACAGAAGATCAGCACATCCTTTTTTGAGCAGCCCCGCCTGCAGCACTTCTTCATGATGTTGAATGCCTTTTTTTCCTTCTCACGGAGCTCTTTCGGCATTGATTCTTTTTTGCCATGCTTTGTTTGGCGTTTTTGCCATGCTTTGTTTGGCTTCTGTCCTTCCCCTGCCACATCAAAACACAAATCAGAAGTATTAGAGTGGGGGTGCCCTTTTTTGCAGGGCGGATCTAAGGAACTGAAAATGGGGGCACTCTTTTCCAACCATCAGTTAACTGCATTTTGTACTTTAGTGGACATTTCATGCCCTGCAGTCCAATATTTTTTTCTTAATCAATAGACAATATAATCAATAGCCAATAGCCAATATACTGATTTGATTATTATTAAAAAATTTTTAAAAGGGAAATAAAAACAGCAAAAGTAGCAGCATGAAAACAAGCCTATCAGGGATTGAAATATAGATTTAACGGAATCAGGGCAATAAGGAGATCTTTGCCTGGTATTGAAACGTCAACTGGGGTGCCAGGAAAACCTCTCCAGGTAGGGTGTTCTGCCACCACCAGTATGGTCCTCTCCCCAGTTGCTGCCCACATTACCCCACACAACTGAGGACTAGGGTGGCTCAGTACCTGAAGGATTGCCTGTCTCTGTACAAGGTGATGGTACACAGAGAGTCTTTGGAGGCTAGAAGGTGTCCTTCTCATTCTCCCCTCCTGGATTTCTGCTTCTGGTGGGTCAGGCATGAGAGCCCCTCCAAGGGACAAAAGAAATCAACATCCCAACTGAGGGCCAAATCCTATCCAATTTTCCAGTGCCGGTGCAGCCGTGCCAACGGGGTGTGCACAGCATCCTGTGGTGGGGAGGCAGTCACAGAGGCCTCCTCAAGGTATGGGAACATTTGTTCCCTTACCTTGAGACTGCAGTGTGACTACACCAGTACTGGAAAGTTGGATAGGATTGGGCGCTGATGCTGCTAAAGTTAATGAGAAATCTAGGATACCCCCACCACTGGGCATTTATAGGGACACAAACTCTCCACAGTCTTACAGCCCATAAAGGCAAAGCTGTGTTTCAATGCTTGAGGAACATGCACCCATTGGTTGAGTTCCTTCAGATCCCATAAGGAAGCTGCTGTGTACCTGCGAGCGCTTTTGAAAGGCCACTAACCATGACCTAGTGAGAAGAAGGAACATTCTGTGTCTGTGGCTGCTTTCCAAACATCGTTCCTTGATTAGCAAAGTCAATGGCCCCATGCGCTCATTCTGGAGGAAAAAGCAGGGCTGCCAGCCAACAAAAGAGAGACTGCACACCAAAGGGATCCCCCAAATTATGTGGAAACTTATTTATTTTAACATCAATTAAATTGCACAGGCATGCTCCCTTTGTGTGGCAATGGCAGCTATGAAGGTAGAGCACAAGCAAAAGGGCTCTTCTTTGGCTCCTTGAAACTTGGCCCCCAGAAAGGATGATTTTCTTGCTCAGAGGAAGAGCAGAGAAATCTCTCTTCCAGGCATCTCAAAACCAAAAGGTTTGCAAAGTGTGTGATCAACCTCCTGTCTTGGAGAAAGAATAGGGAAAAGAGCACTGCTAGCACCCAACTTAGGGGACAAAAGACAGCAGCATTACTCAAACTGGGTTGCGACCCACTTGGTGAGTCGCAACCCATTTTCTGGTGGGTCCTGCAGAGCCTCCCAATGAAAATATGGGTGATAGAAAGATCAGATAACCCATTGCCTCAAGCCCTGAGGCTGTTGAAAAATCCGAAAGCTGCTGACTGCCCTGCAAAGAGCTGAGCTCCTGCAGTTTGCAGGCTTCTGCAAATATAGGGAGATAAATGTTTGAGCGCCTTTATTTTCTGGTTTGTTTTTTCCCTAAGTTCGTCAGTGACAGGTAGTGGGGGCAGGTGAAGGCAGGATTAATGCATTAATTTGCAATTAATTAATGTATTACTTTACAATTAATAAATTCCCTTGCTAGAGCTGCTGTTTATAAAGTCTTTGAAAGTTAGGTGGGTCCCAACAGAGTGTCATTTTAAAAAGTGGGGCCCAGTGATAAAACATTTGGGAACCACTGCAGTAAAGCAGCTCCAAGCCTGAGTGCTAATGTACAGTGGGGGGGGGGGGCTCTTGCACGATTGCATGTTCAGAAAGCAGATACAATACAGTAGAACATCCAAAGTTGACCACCTCTCTATAATGACCACCTCCTTAAGTTGACCTAATTTTCACAGTATGGACAGACACTGCATATACACTATGGGAGACCAACCTCTCTATATTGACCACCTCTGTAAGTTGTATCTTGACCACTTCAACCATTGCACAGAGTATTAATTTACCCTCCATAAGTTGCCCACTGAACGCGATACTGTGGGCCTGTGTTTTGTCTAGTTGGTCCCATCTTGGAAAAGCAAGAAGCCATGCAACAATCCCTCCCTTACGCCTGCTAGCGCGTGTGCGAAAGGGTTTTTATAGGTGGGCACTATAGCTGACAGACCTGCGCCGGCTGCCGATTGTACCTGGACATGCACCAAGTTGTGAGGGACATGAGGTTGCTTGTGCATAGTGAAGCCACTGTCCTTTCACTTTGGTTCCATCACCAGTGCGTTACTTTACACTTATATTGAAACACAACTGCTATTTTGCTGCCTATTCTCCTGGTTTGGAGAGATCCTTCTGGTGCGCTTCACAATCCCTTCTGGTCTTCACCACTCAGAAAAGTTTAGTGTCATCCACAAACTTGTCCACCTCTCTGCTTATCCTTGTTTCCAGGTCATTGAAAAGCACCAGTCCCAGGACAGATCCTTGAGGCACTCCACTTTCCACCTCTCTCCACTTTTTTGGTCAATTGCCCATTGACACCCACTCTCTGTTTCCTGGTCCTCAACCAGTTCCCAATCCGTGAGAGGACCTGTCCTCTTATTCCCTGACTGTGGAGTTTTCTCAACAGCCTTTAGTGAGGGACCGTATCAAACACCTTCTGGCATTTAGTGAATCTGAGGAGACCCAGTGGAGGCCAGGCAGCCTCAGTAAAAAAGTGTTTGTTTTTTTAGCTGTTGGGGCTATGTAACATGCTACATGCTATGGGCTGGCAAGGGATAGCATTGGTCTGCCTGTCTGCTATGAAACCAAGTATTTTTTTTTTAACTTACAGTTTTTTAAGCTTATGAATTTTCAGGGGTTTTTTTAAACACTGATTGTGGGCTGTTTATTCTCTGTCTCTTGATAAAGATATAGATGATATAACTAGTGAGCATCACCAGAGGATCAATTCTCATTGATATTTGCAATAAAACTTTTTAAAAATCCAATCTAAATAATAACTTGGCCTTGCATTTGTTGTCTTGGGAGCTAAACATGATCATATTTAAATGCCTTTTTCCCCATTTGTTGACCACCTCCCTATGTTGACCAATTTCCTCCAGTCCCTTGGGTGGTCAACTTAAAGAGGTTCTACTGTATATTATTATTGAGAATATTTATATTCCACTTTTCAACAGGAGTAGATCACAAAGCCGTTTACATGGTAAAATCAATCACTTAAATCAGTCACAATGGGATGTTGTTAAAAAGTAGAAGGGAACCCCTGGCCAATGTAAATTGAGCTACATTTTCACCCCGGCACCTTTTACTTTTTCAATAGAATGTGAATTGTGTTTACCTGAGAAAGGATCCGAAATTCGGTAATGCCTCATGGTTCTCACACAAATGTGGATAATGACTTCCACCAAATCTGTCCCACAGAGATGAATATCATGTGCAGAAGTGACCTGGATGCCCAGGATTGACAAGAAAACCAGCCCTGCCAGTGTGGCCTTCTTCATGCTTCAGATTGACTCAGTCGCAGCCTCAGTGGGTGTATGGCAAAGTTGGCCAGTGAGAGGAAGCAAAATCGGAATATCAGGACATTTCTTGGCTTCAGAGGCCTCTCTTGGCTTCTCTTGGCCTGCAGAGAAAATCCCTGCTTTTTATCGGATTGTGTTTGATGGCCTTTCAAGATCTTAACAGTTCATCAAGCACACGTCAGCTTTTCCCGATAATATATTCAGGTCACCAATGCACTCTCCTGTGGAAACCTGCCTGTCACCTGAGATCCTCATCTGAGGCTTTTCCTTAGGTGCCCTGGCCCTTAGAGTTCAGGCAGTGGCTACAGGAAAGAGGGTCTTCTTGGAGATGGCCCCTTTGATTATGATTTTCCTTCTCTGTACCGAATTCCATGTATCCATTAGCGTTTTTCCAACACCAGCCAAAGTTTGTTCTCTTGTGTTGAGCCTTAAATCATTCATATCAACCTGCTCTTATCAGAAACTCAGACATTCCTACAGAAATGTGGCATTTTGTTGTTTGAAGAAGTTTAGGAATGTATTTTAAAATAGCAGGGAAAACGGTTGTTTCATGGCCTTGCAACAGCTTCCAACTCCATGGAAAAAGACACACAACCTTTGCAATTAGAAATGGAAACTGTTGCATTTGTAGGAAGCCCGGAAGGATTTACTGTCCTTGTTGACAATGCAGTAGAGAGTCATGCATTTGAAAGATGAGAACTGAAGTCCTAATTGACTGCTAGTATGATGAAAAAAAGGGAGCAAAGCTTCCCCCAAATGCATGGAAAGTGGAACATTGAAGAGAATCCTAAAGCCTCAAGGTCCCCTGCTCATTCTCCTTACTGCAGGTGTAAACCAGCAGGTGGCACCCTTTGGCAACCTTCAGTCTCGAAAGACTATGGTATCAGCTCTGAATGGTGGTTCTGGAACAGCGTCTAGTGTGGCTGAAAAGGCCAAAAAGGCCAATTCGGGAGTGAGCAGGTGGCACCACCATCTCACATAATTCAGTTTGTATCATTGAGGGCTTAGCAAAGATTCTAAGAGAGATGTGCCCCTTTGAATGTTTAGTTGGTCTGAATAAAGGCATCAACCCAAGTGTGTCTCTTGGGAGCTTTTGTTGTAATGGACTAAAATAGTTCGTGACAATTTTTGCACCATTTTAGGTCTTTAAGTACTTGAAGATGGAATGTAACTTGTTATAACCTAAAACTTACTGGTTCCGATGTGCAAGTTGGACCAGTTGATGAATGCTGTGACCACAGCTAATACTCATTTGCCATTTGGTGGACCACTGTGAGATACAGGAAGCTGAACTAGATGGGCCTATGGCCTTATCCAGCGTGGCTGTTCTTATGTTCTTACTCTGTAAACATTCAGTGCTGTGAGGATGCCCAAAGGGCATGATATTGAGAGTGTTCATTACTGATGGCAAACTGGAAAAAGTCCAGACCTTGTGAATGGTTGTGATGTGACAATAAGATATAGCCAATCCACCTGATACTGGATTGAACAATGGTCTGTTGTAAAGCTACCCAAGGATGTGCAACAAGACCTTAGGTGCATTTCAGATTGGGATGATGCTATGAGATCCTGAAGTGTTTCTGGTAGAAATCTCTGAGATAAGCAATAGTATTGAGATGGAGTGAATCTCAATACTATTGGAGATTCTCTCTATTGGAAAACTCTCTACTTTTGGAGAGTTCCACTCTTAGAAAGCTAATGAATTCCAAAAATTCTAAAAGCTGATTGGAATTGGACACTTATCGGGACTACCCAGATCAAGAGAGCTCAGTGTGGAGACCAGTTCTTGGCAAAAAGGTTGAGTCACCCTCTGAATCGAAAACCAACATTATAGCTCAGTGATTTTTCAACCAGAGTGCCATGAAAGGTCCGCAGGTGTGCCAAAGAAGCTTGGAGCACAGTGGTTGAAAATTGCTGAAAAACTCTTCCGAGTTCTACTGCTCCGTTTCTAGGGCTCTGCCGGTGGAGGAAGAAGGACATAAAATTTGTTGCTACATACAGTTGTCCCAGAAACAGGGCCAAAGAAACAACATCATAAGAGGTGAGGACCTTAGAGAAGACCATAGAGGTCAATGTGCCGTGGGGGGACAAACGTTGAAAATCACTACTATCGCTAGTTAGGATAGCCTTGAGCTGGTCATCCCAAAGATGCTTGGTACAGAAACTGTACCAGAGAAGCTGGACGCAGAAACCATAGCTTGGTATCAAAGCTTGGGGTGCTTCTGTAGTGAGGAGATAGACACCAGAGTTAAAGATGGGCACCAAGAATAAGGCATCGTTGGGGCATCTTGCACAAAAAGCAACCACTAGGTGGTGCCACAGTTTTGGACAATGGTTGACTCAGGGCAATGCATTGCAAAGGGAATTTCCAACAGAGAAGGAACAGAAAGAATAGATTGATTCCCCCCATCTGGCTCTGTCTGCGACCTCTTCAGAAGGCAGAGAAGCGGGCATTCCGAAGAGACGTCCCGTCTTAGCGGTAAGAGAGGTGGAATGGAAAGTCGAGGCCAGACTGACCTTTGGGGGTGGCCAAACGGTTGTTCTTCTGCTGTAAGAGACTTGTGTTGTTTGCATTGTATGTGTCTTCACCCCTGGAGGGAAGGCCTCTCTGCTTTCTTCTGGATTAGGGACAGCAGACAGCCTTGGAACCAATTTCCAGTTGCTGGTCTCAGCCTTGCAACAAGTAACCTAAACCTAACAGAGAGTGTCTCTGTGCATGTGCAGATTGCTTTTCCCTCACTGCTGTCAAATAGCAGAGGAATTAGGTTGTTAGGGCCCAATCCTATCCAATTATCCAGTGCTGGTGTAGTTGTGCCAGTGGGGTCTGAGCTGCATCCTGTGGTAGAGGGGCAGTCACTGGGGCCTTCTCAAGGTATGGAAACATGGGTTCACTTACCATGGGGCTGCATTATGGCTACACTAGAGCTGGAAGGTTGGCTAGGATTGGGCCCTTAGTCCGTGACAGTAGATAGACAGAAAAAGGTTCAGTAGGGCCTTGTAGACTAACAGATCCAATGAGGCATAGCAGTTATAATGTTGAGCTGGGGCCAAGGAGATCTGGTATTAAATCCCTCCTTCAGTCATGAAGCTCATTTTAGGGTCGCGGCACACATGGCTGTTGTAAAGCCAAAGGGCAGGATGAGAGGAGAAGAACTGAGGACAGTCTTGTGTGTTCCTGGGAGATGAGGTGTAAATAAAACAACATATTCTGGCATTTGTCCATCTTTTGTGGACTGGAGCCCATTACATCAGATGAAAAACTGTGGCCCGGGTCTGAATCCAGGGATGTGCGGTGTGTGGGGAAACAGGTGAGGCATAGCCTCCCCGCCTGAGTCCTTTGAAAAGAGCTGTCGCCTTCGTGGGAGATGCCCACGTGTGTTGAATGTGCTTGAGCACCTCCCAGGATCGCAGTGGCACTTTTTGAAATACTGTGAGGGGGATGCTCTGCCTCACCCCATCCACTGCATGTCCCTGTTCCATAAGTTTAGACCTCAAGCAAGACAAGGGCTTCCTCTGCCACTGTTGCTGTAACAATCCTATAGCACAGCGAGGACAATTGTTTGGTCGCCTGTTTTGTGAACTTCTGTATGCAGTTGAGTCTTGTGTAAAAGCCTCGAAGCCAGCGCCGCTTGCATTTCATGGCCTTTGGGCCTGCTCTGTTTACATTTTAATGAGGAATCAATCAGAGGGTGGAATCAAAAGTCAGACGAATACCGTGGAGTCTTCCAAGTGCTCCACACATATTTCTCTGCTGTTATGTCCATATTGAGGATGGGTGGTTATGTTGGAGGCAGAGATATAGTCATTTGCATAAGACAAACTGGGGAGTTTATTGTAGATTCAGTCAGATTCAACCTGGGACACCCTCACTTGTAACTCACCCTCTGAGGCTGTGCTCATGTGCTGTCGGGAGTAAAGTTGCAGCTGTCACCTGGCCCTGTTTGCTGCAGTTCCGCCCTGGGACATGTCAAAGACAGCCGTTAGAATGCCTTTCCTCTGCTACGTTGATCATGGCACCCACTTCCCGCCCATCTGGCTGTGGAGGCCTCCAGGAGGAAGGCATGACTTTGAGGCAGTCTTGGGACTCAAAACCTCTCCTCTGAGAAACAAACCAGTTCTTTGCTACTCAAATCGAAGGTGCTGAGGCTTAAATCTGGCTGGAAGGCACACCTTCTGCATTTGAAATTGTCCCATACCCAGAGTGAAAGAAGGAAAAAGAGGTTAGCATGTGAACAGTAGGAATCACTCTGCACATGCTCTATGGCAAGGGTGTCAAATGTAAGGACTGTGGCCCCTGGAAGCTTTTTATCTGGGCCTCATGATTATTGTGTTCTCCTAGCAACACCATCAACTGCTCCCAGCTGCTGGGCTGCAAAAAGACATTTGGGCAGAAGTGGCACTGCTGAAAGGGTGGCCTCACTGGCCTGTGTGACAATTTGGCTTTCCCGTATCTTGAAAGTATGATCAAGGTTTGCATATTTTCTCTTCAGATAATGAGAGAGAGAACAAAGTACTTATTTCTGGTCATCATCTGCTTAATGATGTCACTTCCGACTTAATGACATAACTTTTGGCCCTCAGCAGGCACCATGAATGTTGTTTGGCCTGCTGTATGAGATGGGTTTGAAACCCTTGCTCTGTGGCATCTTCATATGCCCCAGAGCTGAACCCTGGCGATAATAAGTTCTGGAGCTCAGCCCTGGCCACTTGCTAGGATGAGTGTTCCCAGCACACAGGGTGGAAGCAGCAGTAAGCCCACATCCATCAGAAGGCACTATGGGTGCCATGGGAGTCTGAATTCAGGGCTTTGCCCCAGGGCTCCCAGCACCCGCTTTCAGCACTGTCAGGTTGCCCAACACAGTTTAGTATGTGCCTTTGACTAAATAATATTTAAATCAATTCTTTTTGAAACCTGCTCCCTGCAAACTGCATTGCAAGGACCCCCAGCAAGCTGAAGCAAGCTTGTCACTGCGATCTCATTTGATTGTGCTGGTTTACTAAGCAACTGAGTAGTCCCAGGAAAACGATACCTAAGCAAACAGGTTGGGGAACACCCTCTAGGTAGCTTGTTCTGAGTCTGTGATTGTTGTGACTTCACACCTATCTTTGATCCTCTTCCTTGTTTGCTGATTGAACCCTGCCCCAGATGAAACCCAGGAGCCCAAGTATTGGTTTGGCTTCCTTGCTTCAACCACTTGGAGCCCTCTTGGAACAGAGCTCCACAGTCCTAGAAGCGAGAGGCCAAACGCAGCAGGGGTTTCGCCCCCAACCGTTTCTATCTGAAAGGGGGGACACAGAACATGTTCCTATGACTGGATCTCTGCCACAGTGAGCCCCAAACTCACAGGGCAAGACCGGTGGAGGGTTCTCTGCATCAGAGTTTCCTTTTCCTGCGCTAAGAAAAGGAAAGCAAAGGCAAAAAAAGAAAAAAAACAACCATCTGCAAACTGCAGCTGCTGGAGCTCCACCCCCTTCACGGCCATTGGCTTTTGCAATCAGGAATTTCCCTGGATTGCCTTGAGTTTGTAGGGCAAAGGGGTGTGCATCTGGGGAGACTGTGGAGGAAGGGAATCGAAAACAGCCTGAAGAACAGCCCCTCCTGCCTTTCCCAACAAACAAACAGTGTTTTGGAGATACGTAATGTACATGTGACCACATTCGGGGCAGCAGCTCACAGTATCTCCAAACTGTGAAGCCATCACAATCTAAGACAAACGTAGGGAAATAACTTTTTCCCTACAGGTGTCCCTATTCACCCCTTTAAAAGGGATGGTTCCTGTTTTCTGATACCCTCTGACTGTCTGCTGTACACTGACAAAACAAGTACTGTATCTCACTTTTGTTCCTGTTTGGCCTTGGGGGTTGGGGCCCAGCATCTGCTTCTCTCCAGGTCCCTAGTACAGCAATTTTCAACCAGTGTGCCGGTTGCTGCATTGCAAATGGTCTGCAGGTGTGCAGTGTTTGGGGGAGGATCATTTATTAGTAGGGCTGTTGGGGGATGTGAGCCCCCTCCCCAGCAGCATGGTGTACCTTGTCAACTGCAACCATCCATTGGGGGATGTGAGCGCCGCACCAGCAGCATGGCGGGCCTTGTCTGCTGTCAGAAAACGGATTATTATCATCATATGAATTTTTACCCAGCCTTTCTACCATCCAATGGGGCACCTAAGGTGGCCTTGGTGTGCCTTGATGGTGTGCCTTGACAATTTTAGCTCCTTGTCAGTGTGCTGTGAGATGAAAAAGGTTGAAAATCTCTGCCCTTAGTAGTTGCCCATCAACTCTAGCGCATAAGCATGTACATTTAGGGGCACAGATCCTCAAATGACTGCCCACCCTCTTCGTTAACGACCTATTGAGATAGACAGAGGCCCATGTTTGCCTGCCAGTGCAGGACCCTGGCAGTGTCAAAGCCTCACCATGGCGTTCAAGGGGCCCCCTCCCCCCCCTCTAGAGCCATTCCAAGTGTGGGGAGCAAAATGGAGAGTCCAAAGGGGAGGAAGTGGGGCCACTTGCATGCCTCTGTGAGGCTCCCCACAAAACTTAGTGCTTTGCACCCCCCTCTAGCTACGCCAGTGCTGGCATGCTCCATGGAACTTAATGAGCTTTTCTTCTGAGGAATGCCCTTAAGATGGTTCTGTCGAAATGCTGCGCGTGTGGAAAAGGCGGTGCATACGTACAGGGCCCTCTGTACATGCTCAGACGCCCTTGAAAAATCTGCCTGCCCCTTGTGGGCACAACAGCCAGAGGTTTTTGCACACGGACAGAGGCACTTTGCAGTCCTGCCTCCTCCCCCTTCTGCACGCGGCACTCTGCACATGCTCGGGGCACCTCGCTGGCCCCAAGCTCCCTCCAGAGAGCGGCTGGAGAGCACAGAGGCCCTTCTCTGCACCTGGGAGGTGAGCCGCAGGCAGAGGGAGGAGAGGAAGCCCCGATCTGCACAGGAAGCTGCGAGGTGAAAGTCCTCCTTCCCCGGGGACGCGCCGCCCAGCTGGGAAACTCCAGTCCGGCGGCCCCAGCTCCGCAATGGCAGCTCCGAGGGGGCCCTGAAGGTCCTGCCGGCAGCGATCCGCAGAGATGGGGGCGCCTGGAGCGAGGCTGCCGGGAGGCGCGGCGGGCACTGCGGTGGGCGGCGGCGGCAGGAGAGAGGCGGCCCCGCTGCGCGGCGCCTGGAGGGTGGAGGTCGGGGCAGGAGGGCGCTCAGGTGTGTGCTGGGGCGGTGGGGGCACGATCGGAGCCCTGGGACTGGGGGGCGGGTGGGCTCCCCCCAGGCACAGCCTGCACTGGGGAGGTGGGCGGCACGGAGACACCAGGAAGGGCCAGGCGGCGCCTGCAAAGCCCGCTCAAGCCCGGGCATGTCTACTCCGCAGCAGGGGCCAGGGCAGTGCGCAGCATCGGCGGACCTGGGCGAGCTCCACTCTGGCGCTGAGCAGGAGCCACTCCGGAGTGCGCACTGATGCAGGCAGGAGCTGGCATGGTTGCTGTGACACGCCGATCATCACCCACAGTTCATGCGCCTGTCCATCTAGGACTGGGCAGGAGTCACTCCAGAGTGAGTGGCTTAGAAGTGCGCACTGATGCTGGCAGGAACTGTCGTGGGTACTGTGACACACTGTTCATCACCCACAGTTCATGCGCCTGTCCACCTAGGACTGAGCAGGAGTCACTCCAGAGTGCGCGGCTTTGAAGTGCGCACTGATGCTGGCAGGAGCCTTGGTGGGTACTGTGATGCACTGTCCATCACCAGCGCCTGTCGATGCGCCTATCGATGCGCCTGTCGATCTGTTGGCCTACCTGTCTATCCAGCCACTACGCACATGCATACATGTGCACACGCACACAAGGGATGTGCAGTGGGTGGGGAGGTAGGGGAGGCAGAGCATTCACAACCCATACACTTTTGCACGTGGGTTGTGAGTGCTTGCTCACCTCACATGGCGGCGGCACCTTTCGAAGACACCAGTGGTCAGCCTCCCCGTCCACACATCCTGACACACACATGCACACACAGACATATGTTTGGGGGTGCAGGTAAACAGTGAGTCCCAAAGGCCATTAAATGCGAGACAGGCCGGCTTTGGCATTTCTGTGGGGTGGTGACGCACAAGTATTTGTTCCCGATTGGAGCATTGTGTACAGTTTCACCTCTGGCAGGCAGGGTGGCCAGATGTCATAATGGCAAAAGAGGACGAGGAATCCCAAAATGTAGGGCATCCAAGAAAAATGTAGGACACGACAAAATAAAAGCTAAAAACACTCGTATATTGATTCCATGTGGTTAATTTAAACATTATATTATTTATTTTTAAATTTAAAACTATATTTTGTATAATTTATGAATTACAAGAGGGCTATGTGCTGCCTGCAGGGGCCAGCTCACAGAGAAAAGGAGGACATTTAAGCATTTAAGTTCTTTTCCAGGACACAAGACTAAAAAGACAACACATCCTAGAAAAAGAGAACATCTGGTCACCCTGATTTCATGGCCATTCGAGCTCATTGTTTACATCCTCCTCCCCTGCAAAAAAAACCCCTATACATCCAAATATGTGCACATCCTTTACCTACCTACTGACTGTGAAGGCTTCCTGCATCTGACAAAGTGGACTTGCTAAAGCCCAAACATTTCTGCCGTAATAAATCTGTTAGACTTTCAGGTGCAACAAAAACTGTTTGCTGTTTTTGCTATCCCAGACTAGAAGGGCTGCTTGGCTCCATGTAAACAATCTTTGGAGTTTGGGTCCAAAGTGCTTTTCCCATAATGGGAGTGTGCGCTTGCCAGTGCTCTCCTCAGTATTTTGTATCAAAAATAATTTTATAGCTCCCCTTTCTCCCTTGCTTCTTACAATTGTTGTTACCTAAAAACACAAGTCCATAAATCGATTCAGATGTAAGGGCCCAATCCTGTCCAACTTTCCGGCACCAGTGCAGCTGCAATACAGCCCCGAGGCAAGTGTACAAATGTTCCCTTACCTTGTGGAGGTAACTACCCTCTGTAACTACAAAACAAGTTTAGGAAGAGGGGCCCAATCAGGCATCTTGCCCCAGGCTCAGTGCCAGCTCTTAGCGGCCCTGCTGCAAGGTAGATCATTAAAAATGTGCCCATTTCACAGAATGATGGGAGGCCCATTGAAATCTCACTATAAAAATGGAGTGCAGCTCACCCTCTTCTTTCTTTTCTTTATATTTTTCTAAGTAACAGGACTAGATGGTTATTTAAAAAGGAAAAAAAAATTAAATATATCTAGGTATATCTAGGTAAACAATTTATCTAGATTTATCAATATATCTTGGAATATATCTAGGTTGGTGCCAGATTCTCTATTTCTTGATTCTAACTTCTTCTTCTTCTTCTTCTTCTTCTTCTTCTTCTTCTTCTTCTTCTTCTTCTTCTTCTTATTAACAACAACAACAGTATTTATATATTTATATACCACTTTTCAACAACAAATGTTCACAAAGTAAACTTATCAGTATGTTTTTTATTCACATTCCTCACTCTGTCCCATTGGCTCAGGTTTCACAGTTGACTGACAGCCCAGTCCTATGCTTGTCTACTCAGAAGTAAGTCCCATCAGTGTCAATGGAGCTTACTCCCAGGAAAGTGCGGATAGGATTGGGCTGTTACTCACTCCCAGTGCTGTGCTACTCCCAAGTGCATTCAGTGATTACGCAGGTTGTAAAACCATAAGCCCCAGCCTTCCTTCCTATATTCCTTTTTTTAAAAAACCCCTCGATCTCCATCCTTCTTACTTGAAGAAATACTGTATAAGGAAAAGCTTTCAAGCCATATTCTGCCCAATGGTTTGCAAAGAAGTAAACCCGGTCCTGTTTTTCCACATTCTGGCCAATGTGTACAAAGCAGTGGAATCACTAGGGTTTTGCCTCACCCATTGCAGGAGGTCAGTGCTTCACCCTCACGATACACCTCCTCCCATTCAGTGGGTTTGGCAACGCCTTGGGAAGAATAATGTCAAACTCAGGCTTGCAGTGCTATGATAACGCCACACTGAGAATTATTTAATTATCATAACTAAATTTATGCTTAATTTTTATTTATTTAATTTAAAAGAGCTTTTAGAGTAGATCTAACTAGAGGTGTTCGATTCCAGTAAGATTTGTGTACTGTCCAAGTCTTATTGAACACAATGGGCTTACGTCTGTGTAAAATAAATAACACCATTTTCAAACACTTCTAGATGTAATAGATTGGAAAAGAAAAAAAAAACCCACAGGGCAATCAAACATGAGTCATATAGTTGACAGTTGTGTACCTCATTATTGAACCAGTTATGTGGAACCAGTTATTGCTTTTAGAGTTTAGGGATTGTGTTGCAGTTTCGGCTCCAGGCAGATAAGAGCTTTTTAGTTTGGGTTCCATTCCAATTCACTGAAGAAAATAATTTTTTTTTAAAAAACCCTCTCAGAACCATTTTTTAGATTTGGTACAGTCTTGCAAGAAAATTATTACTCTCTCTATACCGGTGTTTCTCAACCTGTGGATCAGTACCCCCTAGGTGGGTTGCGGGCCAATTTCAGGTGGGTCCTCATTCATTTCAATGTGTATTTTACTTTTAATACATTAAGCTTGATGCTGCCGTGGTATGTGACTGCATTTGGAGAAATGTTACAGATCTGTACTTTCAACAGGTTATTATGTATATGCTTTTAACAACGATAGTCAATAGGGCTTACTCCTGGGTAAGTGTGGATAGGATTGCAGCCTTTGGGATGTTGAGATTTTTTTTTAACACAGATCAGCAACTGCTTGGGAGGGCTAGGAGAGTTCTTCTATATTTTAAATATATTTTTAAATGTATATTTATTGTAAACTTTTCATTTGCTCACTATTTTCTTAATTTTATTTTGTTGTGTGGGGGTGTTAAAAAGTTCCTGCTTGATGATGCCACTTCCAACCATGACATCACTTCAGGGTAATGACATCACTTCTGATGGGTCCCGACAGATTGTCATTCTAAACAGTGGGTCCTGGTGCGAAAACGATTGAGGACCACTGCTCTACACTGCTTAGTTTGAAGTGATGATACATCCCAGAGTACTTTTCAACCAGTTGTTTCTTTCACAGCTTGCTAGCCACACAACGGCCAACATCTTCACTGAAACGGCGTGTGATGCCACAGCCTGGATATCCCACCATGCAGAGTGGAAATCGGACTCTGGATGAATTTGCTGTGGCGGAGGCAGCCCAGGAGATGATGATGCTTTACCGTCCCCGGATTGAGCAGCTCTTTGGGGTGGAACTGAATGTCCTGGGGGTGTTGGGGTCAGCACAGGGCCCCAGTGGGGACCTCCAGGGGGAAAGAAAGATCTGGCTGCAGTTACAGGGATACCGAGAGAATCTACAGCGGGCCAAGGTAACAGGGCAGGAGTGGGAAGGATAAGGGGTCTGACTCTTCTTTGAACACCCACCCTTGGACAAAATGGTTCTGTTCAGGCATGTTTTCCAGTTATTTTGATTTGCAGTTTTGGGTTGTCTGTTATTTTAAAATGTCCTTTGCTATTGGTGTAGCTCATTCTTCTGTTTTCTAAATTCAGTATAATTACTGTTTTAAGTTTTGACTATTTTAACCGTTAGCTGCCTTGGTGGGCTCTGTTGTGGAGCCAAAGGGTGGGAGAGAAGTGTTTTTATAAACAAAATCTAGTGCCAGACTATACGATACAGTTGTGTTGCCCTGCCCCAGTGGTACCTGGGGCCAGGTGACACATGGAGGAGAGTGTTCCCCCCATGCCTATGCTGTCACCCCCTCCCCATTTTCACTCATCGCCTCATAAAACAGCTTCATTTGAAGCTGTATGGAGCTGAGGGTTGGCAGAAAGGCCAGTTTCGCTGCTGTCCGCCCCCAGTAGAAACAGCGGAAAACTGCCACTCTGCTGGGGGGGGGAGGATGTACCCCCCCAGACCTGTCTCAGTTACACCACCGATGTACCTGCTGCATGGTTGGGGGGGGGGAGCATGTTTATTTTTAAGCATCTAAGTCGCACCTGCAAGGGTTCCTGATCTGGTAGCAACTTAAAAATGCTATAGGCTTGTTGTGACCCAGATACAGTAGGCTAGCATGCCAACCAAGAGCCACTTGCACACCGAGGTGTGGATTGGGACAGTTTCCCTTTTGGGCTCTGTGACCACAGCCCAGCTTCTCTTCCAAACTTGCCTTAGAGTGAACGTCACACATACCTGTGCTGTTTTTTCCAGGAATACATCAAAGGCCTCTGTGCCCCAGAGTTGAGCGAGGAGGTGTACTACCCCAAAGACATGCAGTGCATATTTCTCGGGGCTCAAGGGTTGTTCCTCGACTGCCTCATCCAAGGGACCTCTGCTAACCTCACTCTGCACCGTCCAGGCACTCTGTTGGTCTCAGGCTTGGCTGAAGCCTTTGTCATGGCCCAGAGCCGGATCCAGGAGTTTGTGGAAAAACACCAGAAGAATCCCAAGCTGCAAGAGGAACAGGAGGCCCAGGTCAAGAGAGCCTTCCGGGAGCTGGTAGAGACCCACGATGACAAGCACGCTATGGACCTCTTGATCCTGCCTACCTCCGTTAAGGAGGAGTTGCTCAGCTTGGTGAAGGAGTTTCAGGAAGAAGTTGGGGACCAGAGGCAACAGAATGGGGGTTGGACATCCCCTGGCTTTGGGCACAACCGATTGCCAGGGTTAGAAGTAGAAAGCGTGGCCGGTGACAGGTCTCAGTCTCCAAGCAGGACTCAAAATACCTTGGGCATGCCCATGGGGACCAGTAGAATTCAAGAGCTGAGTGGACTTGGAGGCCATTGCGCTGACTTGCCTGCAGGTTTTGGTCAAGCATCACCTCATAAGCCCCAAGAGTCTAGCCAGTCACCATACTCTGCTAGTCCTAGAGACGTTAGGACTGACTTGCCTATTGCCGTTGGTAGGCCTCAGAACCAAATTCTGCCTCAGGTCTCAAATTTGCCAAGAGGCTTTGCTGAGACTGAGGCTCACACTAGGCCTCAAGATGTCCTGGTTGACTTGAATGGTCTGCACAACTGGCCTGGGGTGACCACTTCCTTGAGGCAGGTCCTTCCCAAGCCTTCTCCTAATCCCATTCCAGCTGCCCAGGCTACCCATGGGGTTCTTCCTGGATTTGACAGTCTACTAGGTTCCTTAGAGGATCGTCAAGACCAAGGGAAGAGTATTCAGCATGCAAAAGATCCAAGCACTGTTAGCTTGCCTGAGGAAAGCAACGAGGAGGAAGAGGAGGAGGAGGCATCATCTTTAGGCACTCTTCTGTCATCAAGTTCAGAAAAGGAGTTCAGAATGAGGCTAAACTTCTTTAAAACCATGGGCTATGAGGAGCGGGTAGTAAAGAAGGTACTCTTGGAAGGTGGGGTTCGGGAGGCCCCTTCAACTATCCTGGACAGGGTGCAGATGGAAGAAGCAGGCTTGTCCCAAAAGGATGTTGCCCTCCCCCCAAAAGAGCCTGGGGGAAGAGAGCTCTCTCCTCTTTCTCTGGAAAAGAGCCAGGATGAAAATGACTATCTCAGGGAACTCATCAAAGCGGCGGCAGCCAACTGCGGACACTCGCCCAGTGAGATCCCCGCAGAGATTCAGACGGGAACCCCACTAGCAGGCTTGCTGAGGCGGCTCAACGAGAAAGGGGACTCCCAAGATGGGGCCGAGAGCACAGCAGGCACTTCTGCAACAAAGCTGGGACACGGAGGACAGCTTGGTGTCCAGAGGGCAGCCGTCTTGAATCATGAGCAGGCTGTGCTGCAGGGACCCCTTCAAGAGAGAGGGAAGAACAGTGGGTCCCCTTTCCGTGAGGGCGTCTGCGTTCCACTCATTAGCAAAGACGTTCCTGCTTTCTCTCCTGACACGTCTCCCAGTGTCAACTCCTCATTTTCCACTTCGGGTTCTGAGGAGAGCCGTGTAGCAGAAAGCACCAGCCTGGGGCCTCTTAGCCATCATGTTTCCACAGTGACTGGAGCCCAACGCTTTGAGGAGGCTCTTCAGACCCAGTTCAAGCTCAAGTTGGTCAACACACCTGGGCAGAAAAATCTGCGGAGGATTATCATTGATGGCAGCAACGTGGCCATGATGTGAGTATGGGATGGGGTGGAGGGGTGGGGGTCTTGGGAGGGGTTCTTTTGTGTGGTACCGGCCTCAGAATGTGACAGCTACATCTGTGACAGTGGTTTTCAAACTGTGTTGCAGGGGAACCCTCGGGTTTCTCCGAGAGATGATCAGTAATAATGGACAAGGGTTTTTGGTGTGTTCTAGGGCAGTGGTGCTCAAAGTGGTGGGTTATGATCCACCATAGGAAGGAAAAAAGGGTCATTTCCCCCTTAAGGGAACTGGCCCAGAAATGGGTACCCTGGTGCTGCCACAGTGTTCATGGCACCATGGGGACCCAGGGGCTTGTCTCCATACATGGGGAAAGGGTCTGCGGGCCTAGGAGAAGGTCTGGGAGGCCCGCAGCCCCCTCTGCGGGTCTCCCCCAAGCTTCTTATCACTCTAATACGAAACTTGGGGGAGACCCACAGAGGAGCCGTGGGCCTCCCATAGCCTCTCCGAGGCCTGCAGACCCCCACACCAAATATGGAGACAAGCCACTGGGTCCCCATGGTGCCACAATCACTGTGGCGCCACCGGGTCATATCCCCCCTCCCAGACCCCACCCCTGCCAATGCATACCAGTGGTTCTAGAACTTCCAGAGAGTTTGAGAACCACTGTTCTAGGGTGTTCTCTACGTTCACAGAAGAGGAACAGTCCTCTTGCCGATGCACTGTATGAACAAGACTGGACCCTATAATACTCCCAGAATCCTTTGTGTAAGGCAGGGGCTCACATGTTTGTCAGCAGGCAAGTCAGCGAGGAAATTTTGAACCGCACTGTTGGGAGAAAGTTTGAACACCCACCGAACGCCCACTGGTGTCAAGTTTTCTAACGATGGTCTGAACTAAAAAAAAACCTGTCTGGGGAAAGTGCTCCGGTTCCCTGGTCATTTTGGTTGCCCTGTTCTGCAACTTTCCCAGCTCTGCAGCATCCTCTTTGAGAATGTCAGAGTAGGAGTGGGGAAGCCCAGTTTCTAAGACCCAGTCAATCAGTCAGTCGTGAAGCTCCCTGGTGATCATGGACCAGCCATATCTTCTCAATCTAACCTTCTTCATGGACTTACTGTAGGGATAAAATGCAGGGTGGCTGGGTGGGGCTTGAATTCCTTGAAGGAAGGGTGGGATCAATTATAGAATGTAACCGATTAATAGTAAATAAATAAATAACAGAACTTGGGCGTCTCTGGGAGAAGAAGGTCAATACGGTGCCAGTTGTCATTGGAGCTCTTGGAGCAGTGCCTAGAAGTCTAAAGAAGCACCTTGGCATTCTTGACCTTGAGCAAATTACACCAGCTCAGCTCCAGAAATCAACACTGCCTGGAACAGCGAGAATCCTACGGCAATATCTCTGCGATTTCCAGGATCTTGGCTAGATCCCCAACTGCAGACTATGACCAGCCCAGCATAGACTGTGATGAAGTATAATAATAATAAATAATAAAAATAAAAGAAATATATGATCACGTTATTTTTATGTTGTGGGTAAGTTCCTTCCAGATATCATCTCATATGAAAGGGTTATTCCACATGTGTGGGTAGAAAACCCTCTAAGCCAGTCCGTAGTTCTAACCCTCACCCCCCCCCCACAGTACCACTTTAACAAAGTACGTCCTGTTGCACTTCCTGTTTTGCCTGCTTCTGTTGTCGCTTGGGTTGACTGTGGAATTGCCCAAGCGATTCTTCCTGGGCATGGCAATTTGAGTGCCACCTTCTGTTCTTGCAGGCATGGCCTGAACCAGTTCTTCTCCTGCCGAGGCATCGCACTGGCTGTACAGTATTTTTGGGACCGTGGACACCGGGAAGTGACTGTCTTGGTACCTGCACATCGAATGGAAGAAGATCCCAACGTAAGAGGTATGGGACTGGTCTCCCACCTGAGTGCCATACAGCCAATTAATCATATGTGCTTTTCTTGCTTTGTTGATTCAGGGCCCAATCCTATCCAATTTTCCAGCACCGGTGCAGCAGCAATGCAACCCCAAGGTAAGGGAACAAATCTTCCCATACCTTAAGGAGGCCTCTGTGACATCACAGGATGTAGTGCATGCCCCATTGGCACGGCTGCACCGGTGCTGGAAAATTGGATAGGATTGGGCCCTCAATCTGCATATGCATATGAATTGCTCTGAGAAGAGTATTTTTTTTTTCTCTGATGCATGGACATGTCCCCGCCAGTATCATCTCAGAAGAGGTCTTTCTTTTCTTAGGTCTTCCTAAGTGAAAAGGAGAGATGCTTCTTCCAAGATGGTGTCAGTGGCTTGTGTTTTTTGCAAGTGGATATGTAAAAGTTTTCCACACTTTGAATTTGAATTTAAAATATTAAATTTTAATAATTCAATACATTTTTTAAATACCAAAAATAAATCTACTGCCCAATTAGTTGGATCATTTTTTTTTTTAAATCAGTCAAATGTATTTAATTAATAAGCTGTATTCACTCATTGTGTAACACTGCTATCCTGTGTGCACTTGTTTGGAACTTGCTTCCAAGCTCACATGGCTAAGATGGCGCTGTAGCTAGCAGACACCCACCAATCTGCTCTCGAGGGGAAAGTGTTCTCAGTCCCCTGGTGAGCAGAACATCCAAGACCACACAGATTCCATGCCAGATGTCTCATTTCTCCTGCCATTTTTTTGAGAAAAGCAAGAGATAGGAGGACACAGTTTCAACCAGTGGGAGAGGAACATGCTGTTTCTTATCATCACCATATCCCAGTGCACATGAGATAAGAACTTTGCTGCTCTCCTAAAACCTTTGTGCATGCCAGAAAATTTGAAGTGGGGAGGTAGAGGGGGTTGGTGGTGGCCATAACTAATGGTTTGCTAGTAAGCCGAATCAATATTTGTGGGCCCACGAGCCTGAAGAAGAGATAAAGAAGTCCAGGAACATGGTATTGGCTACAAATGTGATGTCCAGACATTCATGGTGCCTTTTTTGTTTTTGTCTCTTTCCCCTAACCACAGAGCAGCACTTCTTGATTGAGTTGCATGACCTCAGCATCCTTGCACTCACACCATCACGCAAAATAGATGGGAAAGGCATTGTGCCGTACGATGACAGGTAAGCCTTTCTCTAGGTAAGCTTGTGAATTTGGCACAGTTTAGCATCTCTGCCCAGGTGGGCTGCAGTGTCCGTGGGGTTTGCTCAAGCCTACTGTGATGTCATGGAATGTCCAGTAAAGCCTGATATTTCCCCCTGGAAATGTGTCGCTATTGGCTTGGGTGCTGTGATTTCATGGTATGTCCAGTAAATTCTTAAAGATGGCATGGTGGGAAAGAACAATTGTGCAATGCTGATGCTTAGTACAGGGTGATTGCTCTTGACTGGGCAAAAAAAAAAAAAAGGAATCTTACACATGATTTGCTATAGCCAACGTACCTCTTTAGTGGATCAAAAAATTAATCTAATCTAGCCAATATAATTTATTAATTGCCAGGTCCATTTTAGCTCGACTGTCACACCAGCTGAACAGACCTGCAGCGGAAAGGGTGGAAAAGCATCCTTCCGATTTGTTGCCTGTCACTGGACCGTCCCTGGGGTTTCCCCCGGGCTTTCCAGATTGCAAAGCACCAGATCCTGCGATGCTCTGATGAGGTCACAGGAAGGAGCGGACTTGCTTGGAGCAGAAGCAGGAAATGGCCCTGGTGGCAGGCGGGGGAGGGGTACAGGGGAAGGAGCGAGGGTTGAGTCACGGCAGCGACTGGCAAGACTTAACGTGTGTAAAGGGGGGAAGTGCCATGCAAAGGGATGGAAACTGACAGTGGCCACTGAGACAGATTCAGAAGGGGGGAAGAGAGAGAGAGAGGCTGCTTCTTCTTCTGCTAAATACCCCAGATTGGGTATTATTGTCTTAATTTTTTCCAGGCTATATACTGGTTACTCTTACTACAAGTTTTCCAGATGGGCCCCAGGGAAATCTGAGGGCTCCTTTGTTTGAAAACATTCTGCACCTCTCTGTTTGGACATAAGTCCAACAGCGAGTGCAGCCTGTGCCTGTATGGTTGAAACATTAGCAAATGCAACACCTTTATCGATTCAAGTGGTCCCTTCCCCTCCCCTTTGAGCCATTTCAGGCCAGGGTGGAGCCAGACGGAGGCATTCACCTCTGTTTTGCTCCCCCAGCCCAGAATGGCTGCAAAGGGAAGGGGGGGGGGCTGCATGCATGCTGCGGTGAGGCTCCCTGCAAAACTTAGTGCTTTGCACCCCCTCTAGTTACACCACTGCGTGCCTACTTGCCATGACTCTTGAGTATGAGCTCTGATAATAAAGGAGCAGGAGAGAAAAGGAGGAGAAGGAGGGCCACTGTTGCAGGATGGAGTTCCTGGGTAGCTTAATATGAGAGGCTGTGATTCCAGAGAGACCCTGATCCCAAATCAATGTTTTAATGGTGAAAGCCAGCCCTGGAATAGAGCCCAGAAGCAAACTGGTAACCAGTGCAGTTGCCACAGCATTGGAGTGCATCAGAGCTCTGGTCCCTACTGACCCCTGGTGGCTGCACAGGAGCTAGGTGAAGCCTCCAGGCTGTCTTCAAGGGCAGCCCTTTGTAAAGGGCATGGCAATGCTGTAGTCTAAGCCAGAAGTGATTAGGATGTGAATGACCAAGGCCTGGTCACGCCTCCCCCAGGTAAGTAAAAAAGCAGCATAGTAAAATCAGCAGCATTCAGCAGGTCTGAAAACAGATCACTTCCCTGTTGTCTCCCTCGAGTCAATTTCTAGATTGTAAGCCCTTTGGGGGCAGGGACCTGGCTGTTTTACTTTGTCTCAAGCAGCATATTAATTGATGGTGCTATAGAAAGAATACATTAATAACATTTCTAGTTTCTCAGCCAGCCAGGAAATGGTTTCTCTGTACATGGAAAGTATGCAGCCATGAAAAGAGCAAAAAACCAAATCTTACTAGACCCTTCTAACAGAACCTTCCTTTCTGTCTTTGCTCCCACAACACCACCAGATTCATGCTCCAGCTAGCGGAACAGACCGATGGGGTCATTGTCACCAATGACCAGTTCCGGGACCTTGCAAAGGAATCGAAGAAATGGATCAGGATCATTAAGGAGAGGTGAAGTGGAATGCTTGCACTGGGACTGGAAATACCTTCTTAAATGTTCTGGGTTTGCACTTTTAGTGTAGCTGGGCTGGCTTGGGGAGAGAAATGACAGTATAGATTGGATCGCAGGCCTTGTTAGCTGGATGACTGTTGTCCTCTGGGATAGTGTGGCTCAAGAAAGCTAAAAAATTGCACATAAGGTTTTAAACTCAGTGCTGGGGTTCCAACCTTCTGTTGTCTCTGCCTGCACATGGAAGTGTTGCACAAGACACGGACTCAAGGTGGAAACCTCTGCACACTTCTATATGTTGGAGCTCACTTCTCAATCAGCATGCACAGGACTGAATTGAACAGGAGGGATGGGGTTCATGGCAACCACATATTTTGACTTGGCCAGCAAGATTTGTTGAGTCCTCCTGTTCTGGTCTGATCTGTGGGTTTAAATAAAGCCATATAGGAGAGTCCTCTTTGGAGCTGGGCAATTCAGAATGCAGGTGAAGAAATTGTGCAATTGAATTATATCCTATCAGCCCTTATCCTATGGTAAGGCTTCCACAACTTACATGACCCACCATGCAAACCACAGCCCTCCTGGGATTGGGAAGTGGAAGACTGTCAAGCAGCCAGCAGGCCACCTTTATAGCTGCTGATGGGTTGCGCTTGGCTTAGTGGCTTGTGCTCGAGCTGTACAGCCTGCAATATAGAGAGAGCTGGAGTGTTGCTTATTTGCATTGCAGGTCAACTTTGGTATGCAGCTGTTAAAGGAACAGAGGGCCAAGCACAAGCAATGCGTCTTGACTCTGTCTTTGTTTGTGTCACATCCAGTTTGCTGCAGTACATCTTTGTGGGGAATATCTTCATGGTTCCCGATGATCCCTTGGGACGAGGTGGACCCACCTTAGTGGAGTTCCTGAAGAAAAAATCCAGGTATCTATCAAAACTGGGAATAGACCTCTTGCTGGGGTTTGTGTAAGTGTTCACCCAGGAGAATGAAAAGAACCATGTCCTCAATCGCCTCCCACTCACCCCTGCATGCTATTTCACATGGGAAAACAGCTTCGGTTCAATCCCAATAGAAGCCCTTTTTTCTTACTTAAATTACACAGGAAGTTGTGTGTCGTGGGGAGTGGAATCACAGCCCTATTCCCTTACCCTGCTTTGGCCCATGCCCTCTTTCCTTTCCTTGCACACTATTTCCTTTAATAAAACAAACACCAGAAGGAAAACATACAAGTTTAGGGTCACACCTAGTTTGGCCCTGAGCCATTCCTGCCCCTTCCCTTACCAAGCCAGAAAACAACATTTCCTGCTTTATTCCCCATTGCAGGACAAAACCCCCAAATTGCCACTCTTTCCATGGCCGGGGCGTGCCCATGCCAGTGCCTGTCCGCCCTGCCTCGCAGACCGAGGTCCTTCAGCTGCGCGACAGGAGACCGCCGGGTGGCTTGAGTAGAGATCGATGGAGGAGGAACCAAGGAAGCGCTGTCGAGATGGAGGAGGCAGAGGAGACTCCGCGCCCCAAAGGAGAGACTGAAAGGCTGAGAAGGCAGCTTCTGGAGATCTTTGTGGGGCAGGACAAGAGGGTCGATTTTGTGCTCATGAGGAACTTCAGCTGCTGTGACCTCAACAAGCTCTCCGAGGATGTTCTCAATCTCAATTTCTGAGCCAATCAACGTGTGATATTTCCACCCCCTGCCACTCAAAAAAAGTGGGTGCATTGACGCAACAGCTTCCCGGATGGACTTGAACAACAGCATCAAAACATTGCCTGCACTTTTTTCTAGTGTGATGGTAGAACCTCTCCACCTCAAAAGCTGTCCTCTTCACGTTGGGGTACATGGTTTTTTCTTACAAAGTCATAGCTGGAGTTCAGTTCCAAACCCCTTGGCCTTCTGGGTGCCGTGGAAGTAACTCGGTGTTTAGTTGGCTGTATACCAGCCTCAGAGCGTCTGGCAATCAAAGGCATCATAGTTATATGCTGTTGCTTCTTAGGACATGTCTCCATGATGAACATGCAATGATTTAACATGGCTCCCCTCCCAAGGTATTCTGGGATTTGTATTACAAAAGGGATTTCTCACAGGGTTGTCAGGGTTGTTACAGTAAACTGAATTTTTTTGGAAAACTAAAACCAAACATATGGTGTTTCTAGCCAAAGTACACTTTTGTTGATAGTGTTGTAGCAAAATTACATATTATTTTAAAGTTGAGCTTGTGACAAAAAGAATGATGGAAGGCACATGGTGATATCAACCCTGAAATTTTAGTAATATTTTAATGTTTAATTTTATTTCTCTCTGCCCCCCCCCCTGTTATTCTCTTCCGCTCACAACCCTTTGGTCAAGTGTAGGGCTCGTTCATCCCACATACACAATGTGATCATTGCAGTTGTGCAATGAATACCATGTGACAGTGAGCTAGAAGAAAACATTCTAGACTTCGTCAGTGCCCAAAAGCCAATTCCCTCCCCGGCTTCTGAGACCTTCTGTGTCTGACAGCCTGTAGATCACTTCTGAACCCACAAGGCTGGGGATTCTGAGTAGCCCTGTGTTGGCCCTATACTGGGACAATCACATTCTCCCCCTGCAGCAGCAGCCTTCTGGAAGCCTGGATGCGTAGCCACCCCGAACCACTGGGTTTTAAAGGAGAATTACCCTAAGTCTTTCAAGCGCAACAAGAATCCTTCCATGTGGAATATATGGGTAAACTGGGCACCAAGCAGCTGGGCCACAAAGTCTATTACGCTTTTTCTTTCCTATTTCTCGGCTTAAAAAGTTGGCCATTCAACCAAATCAAGCAGTAATTGGTTTCAGACTCTGACCCCCTTTAGGGTACAAACCAAACAGAGAGTTAAAGGGTCATATGAAAATAAATAGGAGGTTGTGTAATGAAGCTTTTGGTCTGAGTTTTCTGTTTCATTATTCCATATATGTAGACATTTCATGATCTCTGCTAACTGACTACGATATCTGGTCCTACTACATGGGAGAAACCCATCTCATGGTTTTACCTTCTGTGAAACGGGCACAAGAACAGGCCAACATGGAGCACAGAATAGGCAGAAGTTCACATATTTTTATTTTCCACTCCACTCTGTCACTCAGTTCTAGCATCAAGAGTCAGCTGATGGCAAAGGTATGTGGGTAGGTGGCGTTGGGCTGCGGGTGACCTTCAGCGAGCGGCAGAAGAGGATGGGCTCTTTGCCCAACCCCAGGCGGTACTGCCACCAGTACAGCTTCTGCCTGGGTTGCAAGATCACCCTCAGGGGTTCACCCTCTTCTGCAACCTCCTCCCACTCCTCCTGCTCTGTACGCAGCCCCATTCCACCGTAAATGGTCGGAAGAGAAAACTGGGACTGGAGAAGAGCGATGACCAAGGACTCGGAATCAAGGGATTCAGAGGTGGAGAACTTCTGGCTGAAGGCCACCTTTGAGTAGCCAACTTTGCGGGTGATTTCATGACTGCTGGGCAAGGGCAGGTCTGTGGCATTGGAGATCAGTTTAAGGCACTCCCAGACTCCAAAGGCCGGCCCGTGGATGAGTGCCAAGCCCCCAGGAAGGAAAGAGGCCACATCAGGGTGAAGAGAGAAGACCTCCTCATGACCAGCTATAGCGAAGCGGTGGCCACGAAGGTTATTATCCTCATCCACTCTGAAGCAGGCGAGGTGGGTAGCATCAGTGCCATAATAGTACAGTCCACGAAGCAGTGGGGACTCCAAATGTACCTCCTTAGCAGCAGCTCCTGTGGCCAGGTCAGCCACGGACAGGACTTGGCCACGGGACAGGAAAAAGATGAAGAAAAGGCCCTCGCAGGAGGCGTAATGGTCCCCTCCTTGACAGCTGGGGTGCAGCGGGAGGGCATTGGTGGGCTGTTCAGAGCTCAGGTTGAGGACTTTGCAAAAGGTGTCGCCACGGAGGATGCAGATGGTGGAACTGGTGGGATCTGCCACGTAGTGGTCCCCACCACGGCAGGCAGGGTGAAGATCCTGCACCTTGATGTCCTGCCCCGAGCAGAAGTCCGGCACGTGAAGAAAACAGCCCAGGTCTGAGCGGACGATGAAGGAGCCATGGCGGGTCACAAAGACGTCGGTGCCGGGGGAGTCCACCCGAGACACAACAGCAGCCATGGAGGTCTGGGGGGAAGGGAAAAAAGACACTGTTCCAACAGTTATTAGCCTCCTAAAACCTCCAGGATCAGAGGCTGAACGTCACTGAATGCTAGGTGGGGGCAGCAGAAGAGGGTTGATTACTTGTTCCATAGGTACCCAGTTTTTGTTCCACAATGGAGGGTAAGTCAGCATACACAGTGTCCCTGGAAGTTACCCAGCCAGGTACTGATCAGAGTTAGACCAGTTTAGCTTTAGCAATGTAGCTGCATGCATGCATCATGCACCCTCATGCCCTGGAATTCTGAATAACTTATCCTTCTTTGGCTAATTGGAAAGAGCATCAAAGACACATACAAAGCACTAAGACCCTACTTATAATCCTGAGAAATCTACTCAGAATTCAGCTACTTCTTTGGTGCCTGAGATTTCAGCAGACATGGCCCAAGCCAGGCTTTCAAGAAAATCTTTGCAAACGTGGAGGGCTAAAATCTTTTAAAAAGAGAGCTGGGCCTGTCAAAGAAACTGAATTCTATGCTTGTGGTGTGACGTGCGTACAGCCCATGATCAGCACTCAATCAGATTTTTCACACATTAAACTGTACCCAAGTACAGATCGTATCAGGGTTTATTTTCACAGAACAATCATCTGCATACAACCTGTGTGCTTGCCAACACTCAGGTATTTGTGTCCTTGACTATTGTGTCCTGATCTTGGTAACTGGTATCCCTGAACATTTGTGCCTGTTTTTCAAGGTATCGCACTACAACTGGGCAACAAATTCCATATTATATATGCAAAGCCTCTTATCCCAGCCCTAACCCTACTTTTGCATTTAAAATAAAAAGTACATCTAATATATTGTACACATATATATTGTACATAATATATCATATATTTTAAAGTACATCTAATTCATTGGGACACAAATGCCCAGGATACAAAAAAAAAAGGTGGTGTAAAGGTTCAGTCTGACCAACATCACACACACACACACACACACACACACACACACACACACCCCTGTGGACCCCAATCCAACTGCCATGCCAATGAGTGGGACTCATTTGGGCAGGATGTAATGTTTCTGCCATTGTGCCCAAGGTATGCAGACATATCTGGGTACAGTTGTAATGTCTGAGCAATCCCAATATGTCTCAGTGACTACCTGCTGAATGCACACTGCCTAAATTATCTGCAGGGCCATCAGAAAATTTCTTCTGTAGCATTTAATCTCAGAGGGGTCATCCACTAATTCCATCAAAGACTAGCAAGTGACACAAGAGATCATTCTTACCTGCTTGTAACTATCACCCCTCTCAGGAAGTCCCTAGTGGCAGGGATTTGTGGGAACAAATTTACTTGGGGTAGAAAACTACCTGCATATTTTTGTATATTTTTGCAAGCAAAAACAACTATAATTCTATTTTTCTTACTTTTAAATCAAAGCTGAATGTTCAGGGGACAAGCCTGTTATGGGCTATGGAGGTAAGCCCCCAAATGCCCTCCTGGAGCTACTGCACCAAATCTGCAAATCACTTCAATCGTTTATTATGTAGACATCAGCCAGGCCTGTGCAATTCCAGCAGGGGCTGGATCAAGCTGCCCAGTGGCTGGAAAAACCCCCCAGCAAGGTTGCTCTACACCTGGCAGGTCAGAAGACGTGGCTGTCTGGCACGGCACCCAAATAAGTTGCCAGCTTAGATTCTACCTGGTCCAAAAACAGACACACATTTCTAGTGGCCAAAAGAAGGGAAAAAAAGACAGCAGAGAGCAGTAGGGGAACAATAGGTGGAGGGGGTTAGCAGATGTGCCATGGGCAGGGAAGAAGAATCAGGTGGGGCAAGGGGCGCTGTGCCAGCAGGCTGGCACTGAAAAGGTTATCTTAAAGGGACCTTGATCCACCGTCCCTCACTACAACCTTCTTCTAGCTAACCTTTCTATAGAAAATGTAGTTGCCAACAGCCCAATCCTATACATGTCTACTCAGAAGTAAGTCCCAATGTGTTCAATGAGACTACTCCCAGAAAAGTATGGATATGATTGCAGCCCAAAGCATCCCATTTCTTGTCCTTCTTTCTTTCCTTAGCCTTCCTTAGACAATGTTCACACCTTATCCAAGCTATTGAGAGACTGCCTAAGGCTGCAATCCTATCCTCACTTTCCTGGGAGTAAGTCCCACTGAACACAATAGAACTTACTTCTGAGTAGACCTGCTTAGGATGGTGCTCTAAGTGTCAAATGCCACAATCCTACCCACACTTTCCTGGGAGTAAGCCCCATTGAACTCAATGGGACTTACTTCTGAGTAGACAGGCAAAGGATTGGACTGCAAGGCCCTTAGATCTAGCTCTCACTAAGGGGTAAACATGCCTGGCCTGTTCAGATTCCAGGTGAGCTCACCCATGACTATATGCTTCTTCATGGGGGGGGGGGGCGGAATCCCTGTACATATACCTATAAAGTCAGGAAGGAGGAAAGACTGCTAGGAAAGGAAATGTCTCCTTGACATTCTGGGGGGTGGGGGAAGAGAGAGAGACAGAGACTCCATGCAGGGATAAAAAGCTGCATCATCCAATGGAACTTCACCCTAAAATGCACAGGAGCCCTACCAGCAGAAAAAAATTGGCAACCTTAGAGGTGAATGGCTACTAAGCTGCACTAGTAGTTGGGACCCTCAGGTTCAAGCGAGGAACGAGAAAGGAAGCTTCAGAGATTTGGAGGGGGGCCTTCTGGATTCTGTTTCTGGCATGCAGAGAAAAGGAACATTATTGTGGGTGGCATCACAGCAGGAGCCCAGGCCTTCTTGAGCCTGTGAAGGGCTTGGGGCCCAGACTCTATTGCAGGTGGAGCTCCATAACATATTTCCAAGGGCTCTGAAATACAGGTTGGAACAGATGCAACTCTGAGAGGGCCCTCCCCCCATATCTAGTCCTGCATCCGCATGCATGTAAATGGGTTCCTAGTCTAGATCACCCCCCATTAGTAGCCCTGCATCCCCATGCATGTAGATGAGTCTCCAGATCCCCCCATATCTAGCCCTGCTCCCCCATGCATGAAGATAGGTCCCTAGTCCAGATTGCTCCCCCCACATCCAGCCCTGCGTTCCCATGCATGTGGATGGGTCTCTAGTCCAGATCCCCCAGTGGAGTAGCTAGAGGGGGTGCAAGCACTAAGTTTTGCAGGGAACCTCACCCCCTGCACCCCCACTTGCTACTCCACTGCCCCCCCCATTTGTACTTGGTAGAGGTGACCTATTCCCTCCACGCCTCGCTTGGGCAGGGGGCACCCCCCCTGCAAGGGCAGCATGTCAGGGGGACAGAACGGGGCGCCCCACTACAGATCTCACCTGGCTGGGCGGCTCTGTCAATTTCAGGGATACGCCACGGGCTGCAGGAGCGCCGACTTCCTGGAAGAGGCTGGCCGAGGGGGCGGCCCTCCCTGCCTGCCTGCCCCCCAGTTGGGGGGCGGGGAAAGCTCTCTGCAAGCGGAGGGAGGCGGGGCTGGCTGGCCGGCTGGCCTTGCAGCGGCTCCCGAGACGGACCTCTCTGCTGACGCCGAAGGCGATGCGCCTGCAGACCCCGCTGCTGCTAAAGACACAGGAGCAGGGACCTGGGAAGGAATTTGGCAACCCCAGGCGGCTCCTGTCGTCCAGCTGGATTCGAGAGTCAGGAAGCAGCCTGGCAGGCAGTGGCGTAGCGGGGGGGAAGAGCTAAGTTTTGCAGGGAGCCAGCAACTAGTGCAGCTTAGTTGCCATTCACCTGTGAGGTTGCCAACTTTTTTCTGCTGGTAGGGCTCCTGTGCATTGTAGGTTGGAGTTCCATTGGATGATGCAGCTTTTTATCCCTGCATGAAGTTTCTTTCTTTCTTTCTTTCTTTCTTTCTTTCTTTCTTTCTTTCTTTCTTTCTTTCTTTTGTGCAGTCTGTGATTGACACCCCAAGGTGACCACCTGTCTGTCAAGGATACCACTGAGATACTGTGGTCCATTCTGGTTCTGCAAATCCCAAGCATTGCCTCTGCTTCTGACATAATCAAGCAGGATTTTTTTTTTTTAACAATTCTAGACTGCAACCCTATCCACACTTACCTGGGAGTAAGTCCCATTGATTATCATTGTTAAAACCCTATATATAGTAGCCTGTGAAAAGTACAGTCTGTAACATTTCCCCAAATGGAGTCACCTGCCATGGTAGTGTGGTCTAATACATTAAAAATAAAATATTGAAATGAATGGGGACCCTCCTCAAACTGGCTCATGACCCGAAGCTTTTCCAACCAGTAGTTGGATCCCGACCCACAGTTTGAGAAACACTGTTCTAAGGAGTTCAGGTTTGTTGCCTTTGCATTTTATCTTCCCAGCGGCCCTGTGGGGTGGGTAAGGGTCAGAGAGGGCCCAGTGACTGAACTTCAAGGCTGAGCAGGATCTGTGCCCTGAATTGGTACAGTCCACCCTACCACCTCAGGACTCTTCCACAATCACTCTGCTGCATCTGTCCATCTGGCAATGTGCTCCTAGGGGGAGGCGTGCTATTGGCTCTTTGTACAAGGCTGAACCAGCAGCATTGTTGATCGATCGATCGATCGATCGATCTGACAGAGCCAACTCTCCTTATCCCTTAAGGCCTTAGAATTCATAGCTCTAAACCTGGAAAAGAGAACACCCCAGACACCAAAATGCAGTCATAACATCTCAGGCAGCTGTGAGCTGCCCCCATGTGGCATAACTGTGGACTTTCATTTCTGAAAAAATTACCAGAATTGTATACAAGACCCTTCCTCTGCTACAGAACAAATAACCACAGCAACATAGAAGCAGTGGCAGTTCTCTCTGTTCAAATGAAGCCTCAGCAAAAGCAGGAAGGAAAATGTTTTCAAGGTTTTTATTAAGCTTTTGTATGCAGCCACAAACACAAATGTCCACACAACTTCCAAGGAATCTGGTGAATCTTGATGTTCCGGAGAGAGGAAGGGGGGAAGCAAGCGATGGAGGCGATGGAGATAGGCTGACATTTAGGATGAAGGCAAGGGGGACTCAGAGGATGGGTCACAGCTGTTGGTGACTTTAAGTGCCCTGCAGAACAAGATGACCTCTTTACCTAGGCGCAACTGATACTGCCACACATAGGCAGCCTCTTCAGGCTGCAATGAGAATTCTAGGATTGTCTCTTCCTCATGGAGTTCTTCCCACGCCTCCTGCTCTGTATTGAGGCCCAACCCTCCATATCGGGTTGGCAACGCAAACTGGGCCTTGGCTAGCGCCACGGCGAGGAGGCCTGGCTCTGGTGAATCTGGAAGGGGTGCCGTCCAACCACAGCCAATGTCAGCCAACTGCTCCTTGGCGCAGCCCACTTTCCGGAATATTCCTTGCGTCTTGGTGACAGGCGTGTCAGAATAGTTGTGGAAAATGTTCAGCAGCTCCCAGCTCCCACTTGCGGGCCCCTTGGTAAGTCCAAGACCCCCTGGCAGGAAGTGGAGGACGCTGGGATGGAAAGTGAAGAAACTCTCCGTGAAATTATCCCACAGCTGCCAATAGAGATAACTGCGCTTGCTTTCCATTTTCTCTTTGGACCACTGATGGTGTCCTGGATCCAGGCTTAGATCTGGCTCTCCTGTGGTCAAGTCTGTCACTGCTGCCACACTGCCCAGGCTCAGAATTATGACAAAGGAGCCATTGGGAACAATGAAGTAATGTTGTCCACCACAGCAGCTTGGGTGGAGGAGCTTGGCCTTGCTGGGTTTGGCACTCAGGTCTGGGGCTTCCATGAACTTGTTGTCTTTGACAACATAGACAGAATCTTGCCAACGGGAGCCAAAATAGTGCTCACCGTCTTTTAGGAGAGGGTGAAGAGGCCGCAGTTCAGCACAGGGTGAGGTTGGCAGACTGGGGAGGAGCAGGTAACAGTTCAGGTCAGGGCGAACCACCATATCTCCGGCCCTGGTGCTGAAAATGTGGACATCAGGGACTTCTTTACGTGGATCCATCACTTCAAGGCCTTTGTGGGGTGAAGGAAGGAGCACATGAGACAGGGAATTGACTTCAGATCATTGTGAGAAAGGAAATGAATTCATTTTCAAAAATCACTTCCCAATTTCTGTCAACCCCCTGTGACTTACAATATCGCCCCCCCCACACACACACACTTTGTCCATCTTTGACCAATACACCTGCACAAAACCTGGAGAAGATGAAAGTGGGAACTAAAAGTAATCACTCTTTGTAACTCGATAAACCAAAGTTTCAACCATGAATGGGGACTTTGGGGCCACCACAGCTGTCTTTGACACCTGGTTTTAGAAATAGGCTACCTCAGAATGCCAAGTGCAAGGGAGTGGCAACAGGATGTGGGTATCTTCTTGTCTTGTGCGCTTCCTGAAGCATCTGGTGGGCCACTGTGAGATACAGGAAGCTGGACTAGAGTGGACTTTGGTCTGTGCCCGCGGGGCTCTTCTTATGTTCTTACGGCTTGTCGGCATTTGGTAAAACATCAGTTATAAGCAGTGTTAATATTTCTAGTCTCTAGCAATCCAGCTTGCCCAAGAGGTACAGGAAATTTTGCCATGCTGTCATCCTGTGAAATTGGGAAGCCTCCACATTCCAACCTAAACTGAGTTGGTCTAACAAAAAGACACCCTTTCAACTATTCTGTGTCTCCGTCCCCTTGGGAATCAAGGCGCTACAGTGATCACCACAAATTTAACCATCGCACTTTCCAGCCACTCAGGTTTGGCAGGAGCTGAATACCGTCTCCCTCCAGAACTGGGGGCTTTAAGCCTATTAGCCCATTTTTGTCCGGCCCACAGGGGTACACATTTGGTCCCTGTTGCATATATGCAACATTGGGCAGAAATGACTTAAGGGCACTGCACCACTCATTCTGTCAATTGTGCTAAGTACTCTTACCCCAAAGAATGCCACCTTTTCTTGTGGCAGGGCTCCTGGGCCTGAGTGTGACATGTCAGGCAGAAATTAAAACAGGTGCACCATCTTCCCATCATGGAGAAGGAGAAATGGGGAAAGCATCACCTCTTGAATTTCTGCCTTGTATAGAGCTGTCAAAAGCAGGAGTCCTGCCTGAAAAAGTGGAAGCCTTATGCTATCCTAACCCAGCCCCTTGTTTTCTTCTAATTTAATCCTAGTTTGCCTACACCTACCCCAGTGCACTGTACTTCTCACCCCACTCCAACTCTTCATCTTAGACTCCAATCTCTCCCCTCCTTTTCCAGTACTTACAACTCACATGCCCTCTTGTTGCACACTAGAGACAGTCTACATAAATGCCAAAAAGTTGCTTATTATCTCCAGCCTTGGCTCCTCCCTACTCAGCTGGCCCTTGTCATTGGCTCTTTCCCAACTTCAGCAAATATAAACATGAATATGTGGGCCATTCCCCCCCACACACACACACATACCACTGTGCACTTTTCCAGTTCCTCTTTCTCTCCCCTTGTGTGCAGACCAATTCTCACAGGCTGGCTGGAGTCTCTATGTGCCTCTCCCTCTCCCCACCTCCTCTGGAGCCCAAGGTGGACCATCTTATCTGCCTGTTCATATAGCAGAGGGCTGCTATCAGTGCTTTCCAGATGGATGGTCTGTTGCACTCATGCTGAGCCTAGTAGCCTTTTAATGCTCTGTTAGCTGAGGTTATCATGACTTTTTCCTGGATTAAATTTGGAGGTTAGAATAATAATAAAAACAACAACAACAACACGGTATTTATATACTGTCTTTCTGGTCATCGGATTACTCCTCTGACTTTATTCAAGGTGGTTTACATAGGCAGGCGTTTCTAAATCCCTCAAGGGGATTTTTACAATCATAAAGGTTCTCTCTTTCAAGAACCAACAACATTTCAGAATGGATCTTCCTGGTTTGGTCTCACTTCTGGCCTCCAGTTCTCCCACGCAGGTTGACAAGCAGCTCCATCTCTCACATGGAGGCAGCCAAGACGCTTCTTGCTCACACCAAGAGCAGGTGGAATCACTCAGCTGGGCTTGTCAGCTGCTTCAAGGTCTCACCATTCTCAGCCATTCAGGGAGCGGCCGGTGTCCTTGAACTGGCGACCTTCTGATGTTAACTGAGGCTCTACCCTCTTGACCAGACCTCCTGCCCAAAAACTGGCCTGAATGATGAAGGAATTGTCTGATCAGTGGTTGACTAGTGTTGCAACCTCAAAACATTTACTTGGGAGTAAGCCCCATTCAATACAATGGAAGTGGCTTCTGAATCAACTTCTGTTTAGGATTCTGTGGCTTCTGTATAGGATTGCACTGCGAATTGGTGAGCTGGTCTGGCTGCCAGCAACTGCACTGGTGACCTTGTTGCACTCCCCAGCAGCATTGGTGAGTGTGATGACATTGTGGCTCATGCACCAGGATCCAGGCACTTCTACCTGGGTCATGCTGCCTCCAATGGCAGAACACGCATTCTGCCAGGGGAACACTTTTAATAGGATTGGGGCTGTCATTTTATTATTGCTTGTCTTGGATAAATTGTTGCCTACCACCATGAACAAGCATGCCTCTCTTGCCCCCTCTCCTGTCCCCAATGATTGTGCTTCCTGTGCACTGAGGTTGATCCAAGAATCAGCCTGTCTGGCTTCCCCCAGGAAACAACAGCATAAGAACATAAGAACATAAGAACATAAGAACATAAGAACAGCCCCACTGGATCAGGCCATAGGCCCATCTAGTCCAGCTTCCTGTATCTCACAGCGGCCCACCAAATGCCCCAGGGAGCACACCAGATAACAAGAGACCTCATCCTGGTGCTCTCCCCTACATCTGGCATTCTGACTTAACCCATTCCTAAAATCAGGAGGTTGCGCATACACATCATGGCTTGTACCCCATAATGGATTTTTCCTCCAGAAACTCGTCCAATCCCCTTTTAAAGGCGTCTAGGCTAGACGCCAGCACCACATCCTGTGGCAAGGAGTTCCACAGACCGACCACGCGCTGAGTAAAGAAATATTTTCTTTTGTCTGTCCTAACCCGCCCAACACTCAATTTTAGTGGATGTCCCCTGGTTCTGGTATTATGTGAGAGTGTAAAGAGCATCTCCCTATCCACTCTGTCCATCCCCTGCATAATTTTGTATGTCTCAATCATGTCCCCCCTCAAGCGTCTCTTTTCTAGGCTGAAGAGGCCCAAACGCCGTAGCCTTTCCTCATAAGGAAGGTGCCCCAGCCCCGTAATCAGCCTTGACCAAAGCCTTTCGGAACCCTTGCTGGGTACAGCCTTCATCTGGACATTGGGCCAGTTCACTCACTTGACTTGGAAGCAGGGACACTGAAGGTTAATTAATTCACAAAAGCTTATCAGATCTTGGGGAGGGGAACTACGCTTCCCTAAATGGGATAAAAGAGAGCCGACCAGCTGAAGTAAGGCATGAGATGCCTGCCAGAGGGATGCCAGGGCTGTGCAGCATGGACAGGGTTAATTCCTAAACTGTCCTTTTCACTCTGATCAAGGGAAAAAGGCTGCTCCATGAGGCTAAAAGCGCAACCCTAACCCAATTTCCAGCACTGGCATAGCTGTGCCAGTGGGGCATGTGCTGCATCCTGCAGTTGGGGGGCAGTCACGGAGGTCTCCTCAAGGTTAGGCAATGTTTGTTCCTTTACCTGGGAGTTGCATTCCCCTTAGGGATTGTGCCCTAAATTGCTGAGAGTTGCCTCTAGCAGACTGGGAATGGTAGCTACTTTATTCTGAACTTCGCCTCTTGATCTCCAAGTACAAAGTTTAACTGTCTGTCTTTTCCTTTGTCCCAGTCTTACTCCCAATCAGTGGCATAGCTAGAAGGGGTACAAAGCACTAAGTTTTGCAGCAAGCCTCATCGCAGTGTGCAAAGTGCTAAAACTTAATGCATTGAGCCCCCTCTAGCTATGCCACTGCTTATAATAAACAGTTTTCCTTCCTGTTGATTAAACGGAACTGCCTAGTCCTTTATCAAGCAGCCTCCTGCTCTTTGAACAGACTCATAGCTGGGTGGAAGGCTTGGTCTTCCTCACAGTGTTGTCGGCGTCTAGAACTTACCATGCACGTACGATAGGGCCTGCTGTATGTGTGGTTGATGGGGAGTGGGGAGAAGCACAGGTTCATGTAGGTAAGTCCAGAACTTTCTCAGAACTACCTGGGAGGTCACCACAAATCAGAGTCACCAGGTGTCATAACCACAAAAGAAGAGAAGGCACCCCAAAATGTAGGACATCCAAGAAAAATGTAGGACAGGACAAAAATAATAGCTGAAAACACTTGTATATTGATTTCATGTGGTTAATTTCACACTTATTATTAATTTTTTTATATTACAGTGTATAATTTTATTGTATTAATATTAATTAAAAATAATTAAATGAATATTTACTTATTTTAAAATTTAAACTATACTGCATATAATTTATTATATATAATTTATTGATTCCAAAAGGGTATGCGCTGCCTGCCGGGGAACACTCACAGGGAAAAGGAGGACATTTAAGTTTCTTTTCCAGGACATTAGGCTAAAAAAGAGGACATGTCCTGGAAAAAGAGGATGTCAGGTCATCCTGCCACAAATATATGTGTCGTAATCACATGTGTAATAAAATGTGCCTTTTATTTTGACGTCTGTATGTATTTATTAATCATAATGGTGACTAAGATCTGCACACAGAGAGGTGAACACAGAGAGGTAGGATTTTGGCTCTTATCTAAATTGGGAAGCCTGCTCCACCACTTAATCATCCTCTGGAGGTGGTAGAATCTCTGTGTCCTTTGGCTTGAAGTCCCCACTCAACTTGGTTCCGAATTTCTCGCGGAGCACTTTTGGGATTTCCGAGTCCTGCAGAACGGTCTCCATGCGCTCTTCCCTAACAGTGGAGATGAGACGCCAGCCTATGTAGGTGAGTCGCCCCCCATCTTCCGTGGCGAGGGAGCAGAAAGACTTGCAGGTGAAGATGGAGCTGGGTGATGTTTGGTGATAGATGCACATGCTGGTAAAATCATCCAATTTCTTCTCCTCTAGAGTGAATTTATATAGGGGCCTTCCCTCTCTTCCAGAAATGTTTCGACGCTCCAACACCCAAATTGCCTCATTCAGGTCCAACCAAAAAATACCATTTTTTTGGACTTGCTCCATTTGTGGTCTCAGTTCTAGTGGCTCCAAGAAGCCTTCACCAAAGCCAACATCGCAGAGGAACTGGCGCCCATCCAGCTGGACCAGAATCACCATGTGGTCCAGTGGAGGTCCATAGCGCCCAGTGAAGCGGTTCCGGACACGTCCAGCCACTGCTTTAGCATCAAATCCTAATGCCTGCAGTAACCACAGGAAAAGACCATTCAGCTCATAACAGAAGCCACCCCGGTGGTGCTGGACGATCTTGTCATAGAGGATGGGCAACGCAAGGGTGATGGGTTCCTTGCAGTGGATGCTGAGACTTTCAAAGGGCACAGAGAGGAGGTGGCATCTGTGCAGGTTACGCAAGCTCTCCAGAGAAGGTAGGGCTCGGCCCTGGTACCCAATCCGTAGTAAATACTGGCTGATGTCCATATTGGACTGGATGCAGGGGCTAGGGAAGTGAACAGGTGAATTAAGAATCTTTTTTCCCCCTTCTTCCTGGTTCATCAGTCCTCCCTCCCCTCTCCTTCGATTGCCATGAACTGGAGGTATCTCGTACTTCATGTACAACTCACCAAACTGTGCTTGGATGGAGCTCACAAAACTTCAGAATTCTGGCTCCCAATCTATCCACACTGGCCTGGTTCCCTCTCCCTTCGGCTAGAAGACACCTTCCTTGTAATTTCAATGAGAGGGAGGAAATGAGAGATGTCATGTGATCCCCTTCATTCTCCAAAACCCTCCCACTGGCTCCTTTGCCAACTCTGCCGATAGTACATTAACCCCTAGTAGCCTTGATTCACAAAGGAGTATAACAATGAAAACTACGAGCGTGCATGTACTGTGCCTGGTAATGTCTATAAGACAGTCACACGTGTCTATTACGAAACTGGTTGCAAGCAAATGTAATGGTGCAAGTAGTGTCATACCAGCCTGATACACCAGCAGAGTATCCAAGTAACATATGCCATATCCTAAACTTGTTTGGCGCAAAGGGCAAGGAGGAACAAGGACCCAAACAACTCCATGGAGCTGCAGCCTTCCTGGTGACTTGGTCAGCATCCATGATGTCACCAACCCTACCTGCCAATCACAGGACGGTGGTCTGGTGAAGGAGGTCAGATGTGCAAGGAGTCAATATGCACTCAATGGCAAGGAGGGAGTCGCAAGACACCCAAACACCACAAAACCAGTCCCAACCCCTGTTGCCATGAGAAACCAGAGGAATAATGGGAATAATAATAACCAGAGGAAAGTGTGGGCCCAGTGAGTGGCTGGAGTCAAGCCAACACCCCTGAGCTGGGTGCCAGGGGAAGCTAGGGGGATGCTGCCTGTTCCATGCAGGGAGCCCACTGCACAGAGGAACCTGAAGGGTCTTCATGCAGGAATGAGATGGTGGTGTCAGAAGGACAGGTTTGCTTTTGTTCAGCACTGGAGAACAATTTGGGACAAGTGAGCCTTCACGATAGGAACGGGATCCACTTGAACCAAAATTGAACCAAACTGCTGTTGCTTAACACCAAAAAGATGGCAGAGCAGCTTTTAAACTGACCCTTGAAGGAAAGTAAACAAGAGTGCGTAGCATCCAGTTCAAGCAAAATCATTCCTAAGGAGTGAGAGTATAAATGTTCTAGAGAGCTTGACTGCAAAGGAGATCATTGACACAGTGGTCACAATGGTAGCCTGGTGAAACAGAGAAAACCAATGGTTGTTCCAGGATACTAAATCAGTAGGAAAAAAAACAACAACCCAACAACAGGGAAGGGCCTATTCGGATTGGTGTAGCTCTGTACGTCGAAGAGGATATAAAGTCCAACAAATCAGAAAACCTAGGAAGACCGACTCCTTCAGAGAATTATTGTTGATGGGAATACCAGATCTAAGTAATAATTTAGGACTAGGGGCATGCTGTTGTCCTTTGGAACAAAATGCTAACAGTGACCTGGACTTGGAGAAAAGAATTAGGGTGACATCCAAAGGGGAATGTGTTGACACAGTGGTGTGGAAAGTAAGGATCAGGCCCTTACCTCTGGCATTCGGTTCTCACTTTGTTTTCTTACCCTTGCGCTGCTATCCCAACTCTTAGTAGCCCAGACGTATCTGTGCCCAATATAGGCTGCAATCCTAACCCCTTATGGCAGTGCTTTCCAGCACTGACATAAGGGCAATGCAGCTCAGCTCTGAAGTAAGGGAACAAACATTCCCTTACTTTGAGGAGGCCTATGTGAGTGACACCCAACTACAGGATGCAGCACTTGTCCCATTGGCACCGCTATGCCAGTGCTGGAGAGCACTGACATAAGGGGTTAGGATTGCGCCCATAGGTTCTTATGTAGGCCAGGCACTTGAGGGATCTGACACTCAGCTTAAGTGTCAAGCCTACTGTTCTTAATTACGGTTCTTCTGTTCCTTGCAATCTCAAAGGGGCACAACATACTTTGAGACAGCAAGGCACAGTTCTTAGCCAATTAATCCAAAATATGGAGTACCGAATCTCGGCAGGATTGGCCTCACCCTGATTACACACCAGTGCCTCAGCTCAGGAATTCTGAGGCCCTGCAGGCTTACACCAGCCCTTGCAGGTCCTGGGCTCCTTCCTACTTAGGGACCCAGACCTCAAGGTTCTGGACTAACTACTCTGGTAGCTCGATCAAGCAGCTAGGCTGGACATCTGACTCTCATTCCTAGTACTCAAGACCACTCAGGCCTGTGAAATATATTTTGGTTTATTAAAGGAAGCTAAGGTCACACACACATAAATCGAGGCAGTATTCGCAAGAGATAAAGACTTCCAGAAATACATCAGTTTGAAATAATAAAACTAGCTTTCTGACTATACTTGACTATATACCTATCTCTCATTTGGGTCCTCTGACCAGTGGAAAACAAATGGCTCCCAGGCTACCTGTTGGGCCAGGCACTCATGATGGACAAAGAGCCCAAGCCACAAGCAGCAGGTAGGGCATTGCCCAAGACCTACTGCCCAAGGGAAGCACACACACTCCCATGAGGAGATTAATGAGACCCCCTTGAAGGTCTCTTTTATCCCCTTGTGTTAATTACACTTATACTAGCCAACCAGGTGACAAGGTGGTCCGAAACTTCTAGAACAGAGAACTGTGGGTCGGGGCCGAAGGTGGGTCGCGAGACAATTTCTATTCATTTCAATTTGTATTTTACTTTTGATTAGACTTGATGCTACCCTGGTATGTGACTGCATTTGGGGAAAAGTGACAGATCAGTACTTTTAACAGGCTACTCTATATGCTTTTATACAGGCTACTGTATAAAAGCATATACAGGCTACTGTATATGCTTTTAACAATGATAGTCAGTGGGGCTTACTCCCAGATAAGCGTGGATGGGACTGCAGCCTTTGGGATGTTTGGGGAACAAGCAAACATGTTTGGGGAGGTTCTCCTTTTTAAACATATGTTTACTGTAAACTTTTAATTTACTTACTTAATTGATTTGGTTTGATTTTATCATATGGTGGTGTTAAAAATTTTCCTGCTCAATGATGGCATTTCCGGTCATGACATCACTTCCGGTGGGTCCCAACAGATTGTCAATCTAAAAAGTGGGTCCCTATGCTAAACAGTTTGAGAACCACTGTTCTAGAAGAGGCTGGCTCTTAATGGTGGTTGCTCCCAACTAAAATTACTCAAGTTGAAGAAAATCTTCCTTGATAAGCGTGTTCTCACCAGCAAGAAGCTGGTTGGCTACTTGGTCTCCCTGACCACTGAAGAACAGATAATGAATTCCTTTCTCCAACTAATTGCTTCTTTTCCCACCAGCTGCAGAGAGGCTGAAATTCTTGAATTGGTTCAGACTTGGGCCTAGATTTAACCTGTTCATGACAAGTGGGTGACTTGAGCAAGTTCATTTCCAAGCCATGACAAAGAGAGAACATTTCTAGCTCTGTTTGTACCCTAGAACAGTTGGAACTGACCAGAAGGGAGGTGGCCCTAGATTTGATCCAATATACACTCAGGATATACTACAAGCCGTACGTCTGGTTGACCCTGTAGGAAATGGCAACTGTAGTAATATCCAGTTCAACTGGAAAGTTTCTGAGGAAGTCTAACACAGACCCATCTGATTTCCAAAGAGGGGACTTCTCCAAAATGAGGGCCCTTGTAAAGAGGAAGCTGAAAGGGAAAGTTGAGAGGGTCAAATCAAGACTGAAGCTATTCAAAACCACAATTACAGAAGCTCAACTAGAATGTTGAAGCTCAACTAGAATGGTATCATTAAGGAGAAAGGATTTTAGAAATGGGTTATGTCAAAATGCCAGATGCAAGGGAGGGCAGCAGGATGAGGTCTCTTGTTATCTGGTTTGCTCCCTGCGGCATTTGGTGGGCCGCTGTGAGATACAGGAAGCTGGACTAGATGGGCCTATGGCCTGATCCAGTGGGGCTGTTCTTATGTTCTTATGACACTCGCAGCTCAGAGGACATCAGTCTGGCTCGCAAGCTGAGACAAGGAAGCTATAAAAAGCAAAAAGGCTTCCTTCAGAAAATGGAAGTCATTGCTCCAATGACTAGAAAAAAGCTCTGGCAAATGACACTGCTAACTTGTATTGTACACATCATCATTGTTTTGTTGTACATTGTATGCTTGGGCTTCCAGAAAAGTTTTGGCAAAGTCTCTCACCAAACGTTTTGGGTTGAAATCAGCAAAATTAGAGGTAGGAGAAGTACAGTCTAAACAAAAGCAGGCCTCTGTCCCTGAAGCAGGGTGCCAAACTGGGCAGAAATCCCATTTGAAATTGAGCTAGATTTTTGAATGTAGGCACAATTTTTTCAAGTTACTTTTGACGTAACTCGGGTCGTGCCAGGCCCGTGATACACTCCACTGGTTTCCATGGGCCCTGTGGAAGCAAACCAAAGATCACAGAAGTGAACTGACGACATGCTGGTATACTGATGAGCTGACCCACATGGTAGAGGATGGCAGAGAGGAGTTGCCGTCAAGTGGAGCGTGGGAGGCGAAGGGCCAGAGAGAGGCCAGACCGTGAAGGAATCCAGCTCGAATGAGGAGTTCTATGAAAGTCTAGAACTATTCAATTGTAAAAATCCCTACGGGGGTTTAGAACAGCCTGCCTATGTAAACCACCTTGGATTAAAATCTGAGGAGAAATCAGTCGACCAAAGAAAGGAGGTATATAAATACCTGTATAAATAAATAAATGCAAGCCAGACGTTGCTTCCAGTCACTTCTGCAGGGCATTCTGGGCTGTGGGCCTGGGGTAACCCAGAAGTAGCTTCTGGAGTTTCCTAGTGTGCTTTGCGATGTGACAGAGAGCATCTCATTGCGAACCACCACATACATATCAGGACATGATCCCCTGGGAACTGCTGTGTTAAAATAAACTCTTTCTACCCCAGATCCAACCCTGGTTTTCAGCAAAGTCACTTACGGACCACCAAAACCACCACATAGGACTGGTTTGGATGATGCTGTCAAACTGGCCACACAAAATCTGGAGGCAGAGCATGGACACACACGTCTCCAGCTCCCTCAAATTTGGGATGAACAGTTTGAACTACCTGTAACCATGTGTGTAAAATATAGACAAGGAGAAGAGGGGTGAAGATTTATAAAAGAAATAGATGCATCTATAAAAGAAAGCTTTTTCTTCAGGGTAGTTGAAAATGGGGGAAAAAATTAACCAGCTTGATTTCAGTGTGGAATATCTGTGCATGTGAACATGCCCTACAAAGGCAGGTGGGAAGTTGTGGGTTAGCGTCGCTCTGTTGCTTTTTCTCTGCGCGACACAAGACGGAACAGGGACGATGAACCACGCAACCATCACTCTGGTCATCCTGATGGGACCCACCAGCCATAGAAGGATGCAGATTGCTCTTTGTGGTCATCTTCATTGCCTACCTGATCATCATGGTGAGCAATTCACTCAACAACATGTCAGTCGAGTTTAACTCTGCCCGCCTCTCCCACTCCAATGCATTCCTTATCAGCAACCTCTCAGGGCTGGAGGCATGTTTTGTAAGCTGCACTGTGCCCCAGACGTTAGCTCATCTGCTGTCTGGGGGGGGGGGGAACATCTGTTTCACTCACAATATGGCTCAGATACATGTTCTGTGGGTTGCATTGAAGGGCTGCTGTTGGACGCCATGGCTTGTGACCGGTATGTGGCCCTCTTCTGCCCTCTAGTGTATGCCACAAGCATAAGTAGGGAACACTGCTTGATGCTGGCTACAGTCATTTAGGAAGGAGCCTTCCTTGTCACAGAGATAGTCACTGTCTGGTTTCTGCATCTCCCATTCTGTGACCCCAAACATACCAACTATTTCTACTGCGACATGGTTTTGATGAGTCAAAACCACATTGAGTCCGCCATCTTTGTGGCATGTATTGATATATTACTTCTCCCACTGTCAGCTATCATGATCTCTTACGGGCTCATCACGGTGTGGTCCAGAATAAGGCCTTCCCCACATGCACCTCTCATTTAGTGGTGGTCACAGGACCTTCATTGACCTATACATTCAGTTGCAAGCAAGTAATTATGGAGGAAAGTCAATATAACTAGAAGGAATGATATCAAATACCAAAGGAAACAGCATTCAGTTTAAAGGCAAGCCATTGTCTCTTATACAAGTGATATGATTACAAAAATTAAACATAATGAGAAAAGACTGCTAATCATTATAAATAAAAGGACCAAAATGATGGTTGTTAAATATGTAGCAGAAAAAACAAGAGGCTAAGGTCAGAGGCAGCACGTAACAGGAACCTATTCTTAAAGCTAGAGAGCGATTTATCTCGGGGGGGGGGGGGGAGAGAGGTTGATTGAAGCCATTCCTTCATATATGTGCAGCTACCCATATGCACATTATGTATTTTGAAATTACTGTATTCACAAGTATGCTATTGGCCAAGATTGAGCCTGCATGTACTCGGGCTGATGATTTTATCAATCACATGTCAAAAGACCAGAGTGCTCAACAGCCGTGCCCCATCAAAACGTTTTGGGACTTCTTGGTAAGGAATAGGGGTCTCCTAATTTTTCAGTATGATGACCACTTCATATACTTTTGCAACCCCCACCCCCACCCAAAAAATGAATGAATAAGTTTTATTTGGATCTTTTTGTGATTGGCATGATATGATTCAGAACAAAAAAGAAATGGGACAATTACAAATAAACAATGCCATGCTTGAACGGAGATTAATTGAATTATGGTCTGAGGGTCTTAAAGCACATGGCCCAGGTGACTGAAAATGAGGGTTAGTCAGGCTGACACCAATCCGGCCAAATGGAAAGGAGTGCGGTGGACAGAACTGCACATGCTACCTGTCCAATCGTGTAGTTGGGGAAAAAATATTTTAAGTTGCTGCGGGCCAGATAAAATCTTGTGGCAGCCTGCTGTGGTCCCAGGCTGTACTTTGGAAACTGCTGGAAGAAGAAGAACCCCAAAGCGATGCCACCGAGTCTCTACATGGCCAACTGCCCCAGAAGGACACCATGGTCACCACTAAAAAGCCACTGAAAGGTCCAGCAGGATCAGGACAAATTCTCTCCCTCAAGCCCCTGGCATAGGTCATCCAGCATGGTGACCAAGGACGACTCCATCTGAAAAACTGGATAGAAATCAGACTGAAAGGTATCCAGATAATATTCTCATCTGAGATCTGGAGCTGAGACACCAACATTGGATTGATCACCTTCTCCAGAAACCAAAGGTTCAAAACTGGCGAGTAATTTTCTTGCATGGTGAAATTCAGGGAGGGATTTTCAAGAGGAGGCAAATCAGCCAGCTTCAGTGCTGCTGGCCCCACCCCCTCCATCACAGATGAATAGATCACCCTTCTTATCCCCTCAGCCAGTCCCCCCCCCCCCAGGGCAGATCTAATAAGAATGGGCAAGGGGACAGGTGGATGTGTTGTCACACAAAAGAATGAGGTCTCTTGTTATCTGGTGTGCTCCCTGGGACATTTGGTGGGCTGCTGTGAGATACAGGAAGCTGGACTAGATGGGCCTATGGCCTGATCCGGTGGGGCTGTTCTTATGTTCTTAACTACAATTCCCAGGAGGCCTTGCAGGTCTCTTGTTATCTGGTGTGCTCCCTGGGACATTTGGTGGGCTGCTGTGAGATACAGGAAGCTGGACTAGATGGGCCTATGGCCTGATCCAGTGGGGCTGTTCTTATGTTCTTATGATCCTGTCCACATCCTCAGGTCATACAAGCTGAATGGAATCCAAAATAATGTTCTGTTGCCACAGAACATTGACTGACACCATCAGTGTGGAATCCAGCTGATGCAAGCAATTTTATCTGTGAAGTGTTTAGCAACTAAGTCATAGTGAGCAGCCAGGTCACCCTCCTGCCTCCCCTGATGAACCACATGGAGTAAGTCCTAAATAACCTGGAACAGGTCACCTGGACAATTGCCCACAGATGCAAGGGTCACAGAGAAATAAGCCTAATTCACTGCCATCACCACCAAAGTAGGCTCTGACAAGAGCTGCCCACGATCAGCCAGATATAATATGAATTTTTTGCCACCATCACACAAGTTGGTCTGCTAAGTTGCTTCATTGCACAGTGCTCTCTGGAGAACAAGTTCCATTATGTTCAAAGAGGCTGACTCCAAGGAAAGTATACATAGGATTGCAGTCTTAAGTGGCTTTGAAGCAGGGAAAAAATTGAATTAATAAATGTGTTTCCTTTGGCCAGTAGACTGGTCTACTATTTCCCAGCTGACATTTTGGATAAGAATATAATGCAACATGAATCCACAACGTTTGGAGAAATGTTTATCTAACATGAACCCACAACGTTTGGAGAAATGTTTGGCTGAGTTTGCAGACAACACCAACTTTTCCGAGTGGTGAAGACCAGAAGTGATTGTGAGGAGCTCCAGAAGGATCTCTCCAAACTGGCAGAATGGGCAGCAAAATGGCAGGTGCGTTTCAATGTAAGTAAGTGTAAAGTCATGAACATTGGGGTAAAAAATCAAAACTTCACATATAGGCTAATGGGTTCTGAGCTGCCTGTGACAGATCAGGAGAGAGTGTTACCAAAAAGGGCTGTTATGTTTTAAGGGGAATTATATTACCCTTTTGGAAACCTCAGGATCGCAGGCTGGATAACAAAACAGCGTAAAGCAGAGAAAATCCCTTGTTTAGCTTAAAGAGGAGACTGAGAGAAAGATAACGTTCAATCAAAGATTATATTTTTATTACAAAACACACAAAGGTAAACATAATACATTTCTTGGTTCTAGTACTTGAAAAATGTACCTAGCTTTTATGGTGGTTGCACGTGCTATGTATTTGGTGCATCCGAGAAGGAATCAGAAATGGATAGGTTGTAGGGAAGGATTTTAGGGGTCCCTTAATCTGCTAAACCCAGTTTGCTAACTAAAGATGGGGGAAGAAGGGAGGAATAGATGGGGAAGAAGGGAAAGAGTTTCAGAAACACAGGATAGTTACCTGTCCCGGGGAACAGTAGGGGAGGGGAGAGTTCTATGGAGGACCTTTGCCTTGGAGGGGGCAGCCAGAGAGAGAGCCATGTGGCGGAGTTCTCTCTTAAAAGGGGCTTGGCTGACCTGGAAGCTGACATAGAATGACCGGATGTATTCCAGAGCTGTGCGCATGCTCAATATACACGCAATGGTACACGTGGAGTATGTAAAAGTGGAAGGGTCCAGAAATCAGCTATGAGCAAAGGCTGACTCTGGGGGAGGGGGGGTAGCTTGCTTCCTGTTGCTACTGGACTTTGGAGTCAGGATGTAGCTTAATGGCTTGCTAGCTACACAATAGACAACAATAAGCAACTATTTACAGTGATTGAGAAAACAATTTACTCATCCAGATTCCTTGACTGGGGGATGGGGATGTGATTACCATGAGCTTGACTTGACTTGATTACCTGTGTTGAGGTTTAATGGGTTTGCATAACAGTGAATGGATCAGGAGGCACAGTGATTAGGTTAAAACAATACACATTTTTAGGGGACATTTAGGAGAATATAGAGACATTTGCTTGTCCCTAGAGAAAGGAGCTTGATAACATAGTCTTTTGAGACTGAAGGCTGCCAACAACATGAGAAATAAGTGAGCTTATGATTTGACTCTTTTGTGGCCTGTAAGAGAAGTTTTAGGCCTGCATTTTAGTCCAAAATACATAACCAGATATAAAACCACAACTTGGAAGGGAAAAGGGGATTTTCACGTAACAAGAGATCTTGGGGTGGTGGTGGACAGGTCAATGAAAGTGTCGACCCAAAGTGCGGCGGCAGTGAAGAAGGCCAATTCTTTGCTTGGGATCATTATTTATTTATTTATACAGGTATTTATATACTGCTTTTCTTTGGTTGTCAGATTTCTCCTCAGACTTTAATCCAAGGCGGTTTACACAGGCAGGCTGTTCTAAACCCCCGTAGGGATTTTTACAATTGAATAGTTCTAGACTTTCATAGAACTCCTCGTTCGAGCTGGATTCCTTCCCGGTCTGGCCTCTCTCTGGCCCTTCGCCTCCCACGCTCCACTTGATGGCAACTCCTCTCTGCCACCGAGGGTCAGCTCATCAGTATATCAGCGTGTCGTCAGTTCTCGGGTACTTCTGGTTGTCACGAACTGGCAGCCTCAGGTCTTCAGGCATACAAGGCGGCAGCTCAACCAACTGAGCCAGAACTCCTGCCTGAGCCAGACCTCATTAGAAAAGGTATTGAGAACAAAACAGCTAATATTATAATGCTGTTGTACAAATCTATGGTAAGGCCACACCTGGAGTATTGTGTCCAGTTCTGGTTGTCACATCTCAAAAAAGACATAGTGGAAATGGGAAAGGTGCAAAAGAGAGCGACTAAGATGATTACTGGGCTGGGGCACCTTCCTTTTGAGGAAAGGCTACGGCGTTTGGACCTCGTCAGCCTAGAAAAGAGACGCCTGAGGGGGGACATGATTGAGACATACAAAATGATGCATGGGAAGGATAAAGTGGATAGAGAGATGCTCTTTACACTCTCACATAACACCAGAACCAGGGGACATCCACTAAAATTGAGTGTTGGGAGGGTTAGGACAGACAAAAGAAAATATTTCTTTACTCAGCGTGTGGTCGGTCTGTGGAACTCCTTGCCGCAGGATGTGGTGATGGCATCTGGCCTGGATGCCTTTAAAAGGGGATTGGACAAATTTCTGGAGGAAAAATCCATTATGAGTTACAAGCCATGATGTGTATGTGCAAGCTCCTGATTTTAGAAATGGGCTATGTCAGAATGCCAGATGCAAGGGAGGACACCAGGATGAGGTCTCTTGTTATCTGGCGTGCTCCCTGGGGCATTTGGTGGGCTGCTGTGAGATACAGGAAGCTGGACTAGATGGGCCTACGGCCTGATCCAGTGGAGCTGTTCTTATGTTCTTATGTATCTGTTTATTACAGGAGGTGTGATGAAAGAGCCACCAGATTTTCTCAAGACTTGTGTCTGTTTGAGCTCAAGTGATTCCACTTCCCTTGCTGACTGGAATTCAGTCCTTGTGTCCAGCACCTCCTCTACGGAGCAGCTTAGCTACTGCAGCATGGACATCCTTGTTCCGCAGTGTGTAGATGACTGGGTTGAGAAGTGGGGTGATCAATACATAAAAGATAGCTACATGTTTGTCATGGCTGGTGTCTGTCCCTGACCGAGGCCTCATGTAAAGGGTTATGAGGGACCCATAAAACATTGTGACCACCACCAGGTGGGAGCTGCATGTGGAGAAGGCCTTGCTCCGGCCTGCACCTGCGCTCATGCGCACTATAGCTATTACAATGAGGCAGTAAGAGGTCAGGATGACAAGGAGTGGTGCAAGCAGAATAATGACACCCCCCACTAAGATGAAGACCTCAATGTGGTGAATGTCTCCACAGAGAAGTGTCAACACCATCTGAAGGCTACAGAAGAAGTGGCTGATGCGACTGGAGGCACACAAAGGAAGGCGCACGATATTGCATGCAACTACCCCAGTTAAGAGAAAACCACAGGCCCACGAGAAAGCAGCTAGCAACAAGCAGCGCCCCCTGCTCATGGCCACAGCATACAGCAGGGGACGGCAGATGGCTACATAGCGGTCGTAGGCCATGGCACCCAGAAGTACTGCTTCAGTGCAACCAAGCGCACCGGCAAGGTACATCTGAGCTATACAGTGACTGGAAGACATTCTTCCAGTCCCAGACTGCAGATGAGCCAACATTTGGGGCACGATGCTGCTGACAAAACACATCTCCAGGCCTGAGAGGTTGCTGAGGAAGAAATACATTGGAGTGTGGAGGCGGGAGTCCAGCTGGACAAGCAAGATGACCATTAGGTTGCCCAAGATGGTCATCAGGTAGGCAATGAGGATGGTCACAAAAAGGGCAATCTGTGTCCTTCGATGGCTGGTGAGCCCGACCAGGGTGACTTCTGAGATACTCGTCTGGTTCACGGCTGCTGTTCTGTCCAGTGTCCTGGACTCAAAGCAACAGAAATAAGTTAAGGTACAGCATCCCCCTATTAAACCCATTAAAGATGCCTGGTTTAGATGGCCACTTATTCCATGCAGAAATCAACACAAGTCTATTTTTTTTTTTCTCCCTAGTAGATTAAGGGCCCAAAACTATCCAACTTTCTAGCACTGATGCAGCCAAGGCAATGGGGCATGCACTGCATTCTGCTGTGTGTGTGTGGGAGGGGGGGGGCAGTCATGGAAGCCTCCTCAAGGTAAGGGAATGTTTGCACCTTACCTTGGGGCTGCACTGCTGCTGCATCAGTGCTGGAAAGTTGGATAGGATTGGGCACTAAGGCTGCAATCCTATCCACACTTACCTGGGAGTTAACCCCATTAACTATAGTGGGACTTCCTTCTGAGTAGACAAGCATAAGATTGGGCTATAAGCCTGCAATTCTATGCACATTGACCTGGGAGTAAGCCCCATTGACCATAATGGGACTTACTTCTGAGTAGACATGCATAGGAGTGGGCTGTAACACATATCCAACTGAACAAAGCCCACTCCATTATTATTATTTGTTATTATGATTATGGATATTTATACACCACTTCTCCACAAAATTGTTTGTGGAGTTTACATAACAGCCAAAAGAATATGGTTTGTTGATGAGGAGGGGTTAACCATCTTGAAAAAGTCACAAGAGAGACAGGAGGAAACAGCCACAGGGAAAAGATGGGAGGAGACTGGGAGGGCTGGGAGGAAAGGCTCCTCCGCTGCTAAATAAAAGACAAGTCCTGTTGGAAAGATGCCCAATCAGCAGGGGTTAAAATAGCTGACCTTTGCCAATACTGATTTAACTCTGGTGCTGAAGTGCCACCCTGAGGATGAAAACACAACATATGGGGGGTGTCTTAGTTTAGGAGAAGGTGACTGCCTGAGAGTTGGGAAGCTTTTTCCTGGCAAGCTAGTCTACTTCTCTAATACAAATTCTTGGCGGGTGTAGCTTCAAGGGTGGGAAATGTATTTATGATGGACTCTCCATCTGTATTAATGACCAATGACTATCATGGGATTTTATTGACAGAGTACTGAAATTTAAATCTGAATGTTTTTATAGTCTATTATCAATCGATTTATATTGCATTTATGTACTGTGTTCAGTTATTGTGAGCCACTTTGAGCTTTAACTGGCATGGCAGGATACAGTTTTCTTAAAGAAATCAGTCTCCCGGTACAGTCGTCATTACACAGTGATGCAACCATGTGTCTTGGTCACATTCTCAGTTCATGAAGGGCAATGGTGAAGCCAAGCAGGGCCAGCCAGTGCTCCAAATGAACTCAACATGCACTCTAGGGCATGATCCAGAATACTTTGCTGTGCATAAGAGACTCCAACATCCCTCTGTTCCACACAGCTGAGGGGGACTGGGCATTTGTGACAGGGAGAATGTGTTGCATAGTGGTAAAAATCATAGTGGAGAGTCAGGATGGTGTGAAGAGCAGGGGTGGTGTAGTGTTTCTGGAGATGGACGGAGACCTGGAAGATCCAGGGTCAAATTGCTGCTCAGCCATGTGGCTTCCTGAGTGTCCTAGGGCCTGTCACCATCTCTGATCCTTGCTTAAGTCATAGGGTTGTTGTGAGGACAAAAGGAGGGAAGGGACCATATACACTACCCTGAGCTCCATGGAAAACGGGCAGTATAAAAACATGAAAAATAAATAAATCATTATTTTCTCTGGAATAACTTTCGGGTACCCGAATCGCAATTGGCAAAACGCTGCCTTAGAGAAAAAAAATCAGTGGAGGGCAATGGCATCCCATGCACTGGAAAGCTTCTGAGATCTCCTCCTAAAATAATGGACATGCCATGAAGTCTAACTGAGATAACATGATGAAGGTTGGGGCTGACATTTTCATAGAGACAGATTCAAACTGAGTTAAAAATTGATGCTGCCAAACTACTCCAATTGCTTGGGCTGTTTAGAAATTTAGAAATGTCGTAAGAACATAAGAAGAATCCCACTGGATCAGGCCAAGGCCCATCTAGCCCAGTTTTCTGTATCTCACAGTGGCCCAGTACATGTCGCTATGTTTTAAAATTATGAGGATCTGGTTTTAAACTTGGGCACATCTGATCACTGGAATATAGAGAGGTGAAAAGCGGTGTGCCCCAAGGATCTGTCCTGGGACGGTCCTTTTCGAGACAGGGTTGAGCAGTGAGGTGGCTAAGTTTGCAGATGACAGCAAACTTTTCCAAGTGGTGAAGACCAGACGTGATTGTGAGGAGCTCCAGAAGGATCTCTCTAAACTCACAGAATGGGCAGCAAAATGGCAGATGTGTTTCAATGTCAGTAAGTGTAAAGTCATGCACATTGGGGCAAAAAAATCAAAACTTCACATATAGGCTAATGGGTTCTGACCTGTCTGTGACACATCAGGAGAGAGATCTTGGGGTGGTGGTGGACAGGTCGATGAAAGTGTCAACCCAATGTGCGGCGGCAGTAAAGAAGGTCAATTCTATGCTTGGGATCATTAGAAAAGGTATTGAGAATAAAACAGCTAATAGTATAATGCTGTTGTACAAATCTATGGTAAGGCCACACCTGGAGTATTGTGTCCAGTTCTGGTCACCACATCTCAAAAAGGACATAGTGGAAATGGGAAAGGTGCAAAAGAGAGCGACTAAGATGATTACTGGGCTGGGGCACCTTCCTTATGAGGAAAGGCTACGGCATTTGGGCCTCTTCAGCCTAGAAAAGAGACACCTGAGGGGGGACATGATTGAGACATACAAAATTTTGCATGGGAAGGATAAAGTGGATAGAGAGATGCTCTTTACACTCTCACACAACACCAGAACCAGGGGACATCCACTAAATTGAGTGTTGGGAGGGTTAGGACAGACAAAAGAAAATATTTCTTTACTCAGTGTGTGGTCGGTCTGTGGAACTCCTTGCTGCAGGATGTAGTGATGGCATCTGGCCTGGATGCCTTTAAAAGGGTATTGGACAAGTTTCTGGAGGAAAATCCATTATGGGTTAGAAGCCATGATGCGTATGTGCAACCTCCTGATTTTAGAAATGGGCTATGTCAGAATGCCAATGCCAGGATGCAGGTCTCTTGTTATCTGGTGTGTTCCCTGGGGTATTTGGTGGGCCACTGTGAGATACAGGAAGCTGGACTAGATGGGCCTATGGCCTGATCCACTGGGGCTGTTCTTATATTTTCTCAATGTGATTTTACACAAACAAAAACATTCCCATCACAAATCCTCTTAGAATCATAAAAGTTGGAAGGGACCTAGAAGATCACCGAGTCGAACCCCTTTCCAATGCAGGTTGTCCATAGCTACAACATCTCCAATAGATGGCTATCCAGCCTTTGCTTAAAGACCTCCAGTGATGACCTTCCAAGTCATAAACTGTTTCACTGCTGAACAGTTTGTACCACCAGGAAGTTCCATCCTGGTCCCACCCTGCCCTTGCTTTCTTCTAGCTGATGACCAAAGAAAGGCCAATTCCAGAATATGCATTTCATTGGACCCTCCAAGACTGACTTCATTGTAAACCATTTCAAGAGGAATTTGGCATTGAAGAGAAGCACAAATGTTTGCTTTGATCAAGAGGTATCTGTTGCGTAGCTTGGGGGAAATTTGAGGTTTTCTCATTAAAATTACCCCACCTGACATGGTCTTGCCCAGCACCTTCAACAATGTTGCCCATCACCTTCAGAAAGGACTAGCCAGGCATTAAGGTCCTTAGAGATGTCCTTCCAATCAATTCAGGAAGACTTTGAAGGCGAAGGATTCCACTGACTGCCTCCAGTGATTGAGTCAAGGTCTTAATTGTTGTCTCATATAGTGAAAGAGAAAATTAATCATGTCTTCCTCTCTGTTCCTGTCTAATTCAAGACTGTATCTATTTAAGATCACAAAGCAGTAATACAGATTCTGGTTTGATCTCAAGGGGGATCCATCTCTCCCCTCAGGAAATCCTTGTTTTCATCTGGATTGTAAACAAGTAATTAGTGCTCCAAAATCCCCAAGGCTTCTCCCTGTGCTGTTGGAACAGAGTTTTCGCTCTGTGTTTGTTTTTCATTAGTTTGTTTTTCATCATGCAGTTCTGATTTGGTAAACCAGAAATGTACCATAATGTGTCAAGGGACCTTGAACTGGGTTCCCTTCCAATTATTTCCTTTTGCCTGGAATGTCCACTGGTAAGATGGTAACCTTTGAATTTTGAGTCTCTGATTCCTGCATGGAACACCCCTCAGCTGTAATTTCATGGACATGTTTTTATACTTCTGATGGATACAGGTGCCTGGAGAACAGATTGTTCAGTGGTGGGTTGTGCAACTACGAGGCCTGGGGTGAAGAACACTTATTTGGCCTCTAATCAAGGTTTGAGACCTGAGACCAGTGCCACAGGCTGTTTCTTGTCTTCTATATCAGTGGCTCTCACACATTTAGCACTGGGACACACTTTTTTAGATTGAGAATCTGTTAGGACCCACCGGAAGTGATGTCATGACCAGAAGTGACATCATCAAGCAAGAAAATTTTTAACAATCCTAGCCACACTTACCCAGGAGTAAGTCCATTTACTATCATTGTTAAAAGAAGATACATAGTAACTTGTTAAATGTACAGGTCTGTAACTTTTCCCCAAATGCAGTCGCATACCATGGTAGCATTGAGTCTAATATATTAAAAATAAAATATTGAAATGAATGGGGACCCACCTGAAACGGGCTCGCGACCCACCTAGTGGGTCCAGACCCACAGTTGGAGAAACACTGTTCTATATCACAGGAGCTCAAATACAAATCTTGTCTCTACCCCATCAACTCCATGTATTGCAGGGAAGTGTAGCCCCCAGAGTAGGAAAGCCCACTGTATCTTCCTCTACAGATCTGCCAAGAAAGCCTTGTTAAATAAATGGTTCTGAATTCCTTTGTTAGGTTCAGTGTTTTGTTTTTGGGAAGCCAAAGTAGTCCTGGCTGTTTAATCATTCTGCTGCCCCCTCCCTTGACTACTAGTGTTAGAAGCAGTGGTATCAATAGGGCAGGGGTCGGAAACCTTAAACACTCAAAGAGCCATTTGGACCCGTTTCCCGGAAGAAAAAAAACCTCAGGAGCCACAAAACCCTTTTGACATCTAAAATGAAGATAATACTGCATATATAGTTTTATTTTTAACCTTTATGCTCTTATAGGTCCCATTTTTATAATGTAGCCCCCTCTTGTAGCTTTCAGTTAGTTTTGTCATACATTCTTGTCCTGTGTTTTCAGACACCTGGTCCTCTATGGTGTTTTGCCTGATTCCAAGGCCATTCTCTGCCTGGAGAATTATGCCCACTTTAAGCAAATTAGCTCCCCTTTTTCCCCCCAACAAATGACCGTGGTTCTGCCCTGCACTCCCGCTGGACCCCACCTCCAGGGTAGCTCACCTGTTCAACCTGCAGAGGTCCTCTCTCCTGCCAGCAGCCTCCCACCACTACAGCAGACCCTTGGTCCTCAGCAGGTCTTGGGCACAGCAGCCACACACCAAACTTCAGTGTCTCCAGCAGTCCATTAGTCACAAAGTCAGTCAGAGTATCCAGGGCAGAGTCTAAAGTCAATAAGCCAAGCCACAGGCCAAGGTCAGATTCCAAAGTAAGTCAGAGTCAATAAGCCCAGTCAGTCTCCACTCCAACCCACACACCCCTTCCTCACTCAGGTGCTCCTTATATCCCTGAGGGCCCTATTGCCTTCAAGTGGCTGCAGCTGTGCAGCACACTCTGCTGGATGCCCAGGTCTTACCCTTAAAGGGGCCACTGCTGACACCACATCTACCTCCTCACCAGATCTTCCAGGATTCCAATACATATGGTGGTTATGACATCTGCTTATCTTACATGGATACTAAAGAACTCCCCCCACCTTCCAGAGGCACCCTGCTGGAAGGAAAAAAGGACACAGACTCCAGAGGTGGGGAAGAGAAGAAGCCAGAGCTGGGGGGGGAGGGGAATTGAAATTGAAAAGGGAAACTGATGTGGGGCAGGTGGGGGGTGAAGGGAGAGGAGGGCAGTGAGCTCAGGGGGCGGAGGGAAGCAGCCTGCCCTCCCAACACAGGTGCCTCCTATTACCCCCTTTGCCACCTTCACTGGGAGGAGCCGCAGCAGAAAGAGCCGCAGGTTGCCGACCCCTGCAATAGGGGGATGTGGGGTGTGTAGACCACACTGGATGACACCACTGGGGGGTGATACTAAAATGTCTTGTGCGGTAAGCCAGTCAGTCTGGAGGCTCCAAATCGGGCAGCTGGCCTAGGAGCATGCAATGAGCAGCTGGTCTATGGCAAACTGGCTGGTCTGGAGGTGCTGCGGTGGATAGCTGACCTGAGAGTGCCATGACAATCAGCTGGTCTGCAGCAAGCTGGCTTGTTCAGAGGCACCACTTCAGGCAGCTGGACCAGGTGAGTCATGGCAAGTGGCTGATCTGCAAAGCCGACCCATGGGGCGGGCTATGGGGGTGACACCATTGACACATGGTAACTTTTCCTGCTCTTTCTAATAAGAATATTCGGTTACAGTGAACAGTGCTGGGAGGGTGTAAAGGGAGTGAGGAGGGGGTAGATAGGATTCCAGGAGGGGGAGGGACCAATCATGGGTTCCATTTTCACATTGATTGATTGATTGATTGTGGTTCTGCACAATCCGACACTCTTTCTCTCGATACCGAGCTTAACAAACGCATCGGTAAAGCAGCTACCACATTTTCCATACTCACAAAGAGAGTCTGGTCCAACAAGAAGCTGATGGAACATACCAAGATCCAGGTCTACAGAGCTTGCGTCCTGAGTACACTTCTGTACTGCAGCAAGTCATGGACTCTTCGCTCACAACAGGAGAGGAAACTGAACGCTTTCCACATGCGCTGCCTCCGACGCATCCTAGGCATCACCTGGCAGGACAAAGTTCCTAACAACACAGTCCTGGAACGTGCTGGAATCCCTAACATGTATGCACTGCTGAAACAGAGATGCCTGCGTTGGCTCGGTCATGTTGTGAGAATGGATGATGGCCAGATCCCAAAGGATCGCCTCTATGGAGAACTCGTGCAAGGAAAGCGCCCTGCAGGTAGACCACAGCTGCGATACAAGGACATCTGCAAGAGGGATCTGAAGGCCTTAGGAGTGGACCTCAACAAGTGGGAAACCCTGGCCTCTGAGTGGCCCGCTTGGAGGCAGGCTGTGCAGCATGGCCTTTCCCAGTTTGAAGAGACACTTGGCCAACAGACTGAGGCAAAGAGGCAAAGAAGGAAGGCCCATAGCCAGGGAGACAGACCAGGGACAGACTGCACTTGCTCCCAGTGTGGAAGGGATTGTCACTCCCGAATTGGCCTTTTCAGCCACACTAGACGCTGTTCCAGAAGCACCTTTCAGAGCGCGATACCATAGTCTTTCGAGACTGAAGGTTGCCAACAAGGCTGTGGTTCTGGCATGAAAAAGGTTGTCATGTCATGCAAGACCCAGCCAAGTGGGCACACTTCCTCAGTGACTCAATCAAGCTCAGAGTGATTGCTGTGAAGAAGGGTCAACTGCACAATGGGTCAACCTGGAGTAATTGAGAGGAGTAATGGAAGAAGAGCTATTGGAATTATATTGAGAATTACAATATAAAGAATGATTGGTCCACCCACTCACCAAATCCATGCACACAACAAACACATGCACTCGTCTAGCCAATGACTTTAATCATTGTCAAATGGTGGAACTATGGAATAACATCACAGTGTTTTTGTGTAGCGGTGGCAGAGTGTAGGACTGATGACACAGAGTTCACTGCATCCTTTGGAATGGCAGAGGTCCAGGCTGCCTGGAAAGGGAAGGAAAAATTGTACTTACTTCCCCGGCCATTTTGTTCCCTGTAGGACTCCACAAAGCTACACTAGCTCTTTTGCTGGCATACCTTTTTGGGATGGGTCAGGATGGGATGCGGGTACAGGATTCAGTGGACATTGGTGCCCCTGAGATCCACTTCATCCCACCGCTGATCCACCTGCAAACATCGTTCCCCCAGTGTAATTCTGCTGGTGTCCAGTCTCCAGTGTACTGCTGGCAGAACACAGACCTCTGGGCTTTACACCCAGTGGAGTCACTAGGGTTTGGATCACCCGGTACGGAAGGCCAGTGCTTCAGCCCATGATGGACCTGCTCCCATGCAGCGGGCGGGACAATGCCCTAGTTGGTTTTTTGGATATAACTTTTGATAAAATAGAGATATTTCAACATGGTTCATTTCATTGCATTCTGCATGAAATTACATTTCAAATGATATACAACATGATGGTATTTGAAAATACCAAGATTTTAAAAATTTTGGCCAGCAGTAGTGTCACTCCCCCCCCAAGTGTATCTCCTGGTGGGGCCCGCACCCCCTGCATGCTCCGAGCAACATCACTGCTTACACCTATGACTGTTCTCCACAGACTTGCGGGAAGGCTGCCATGATGGCAGACTGCACAGTATGCCAGCAGACTTTGTGGACCACTGGTGTGCACGCAGGTAAAACTGAGCAAAAATGTCATGAAACTGTGAGTTTAGCTTTTAAAAAAAATTGTATTGTGCAACCCTCCTGGGTTGGCATCACTTTCTAAATGTAGGTGAAGCACAGCACTGATCAGTAGTGACATAACTGGAGAAGGTGAAGAGCACTAAGTTTTGCAGGCACCTGAATGCGCCATGCAAGTGGCCCCTCTCCCTCCAGAGCCATTCCAGGCAGTGGGAACAAAAGGAGACATTCCCAAGGGAAGGGACGCTTGCAGGTGCCTGCAAAACTTAGTGCTTTGCACCCCCTCTAGTTATGCCATTGCTGATTAGTGCCTCACTTCCTTCAAGTAAATGCCCCGTACATAGAAAATTACCTCAGAGAAGGATTCAAGAGAAGCCACTGCAACAGATGGAAACATCTATATGAAATTGTACAGTTTATTACACAGATTGGAGAGATGGCCTTCAGAATGTAATGAATTCCATGTTCTCTTTGGTACAAGTCATTTATTTCTACTGGAGTCCAGTGCTCAGCTTTTGCGTCCAGTGTCTACGCCATGGAGAACCTTACTGACTGCAGCGTGGATATCCTTGTTCCGTAAGGTGTAGATGATTGGGTTGAGCAGCGGGGTGAAGATGACATAAAAGGTAGTCACGTATTTGTTATTAGCGGAGTTGGATTGAGGCCTCATGTACAGGATGATGATAGTCCCATAGAACAGGGTGACCACCAGTAAGTGGGAGGCACATGTGGAGAAGGCCTTATTCCGGCCTGCACTCGAGCGCATCCTCATCACTGCGGTCAGGATGAGCCCATAAGAGGTCAGAGTGGCAAGGAATGGGATAAGTAGGATAAAAGTCACAAACACAAGGATGGTGAGCTCAACTAACTGAGCATTAGTGCATGCTAACTTAATCACCATGATAAAATCGCAGATGAAATGGTCAATACGGTTGGGACCACAGAATGGGAGACGCAGAATGGAGGCCGTGGTTACCCCAGACAGAAGGCAGGCTCCTGCCCAGGAAGCTACAGCCATCATCAAAGAGCGCTTCCTGCTCATGGCCGTGGGGTACACCAGGGGGCAGCAGATGGCCAAGTACCGGTCACAGGCCATGGCACCCAGCAGCAGTCCTTCCGTACAACCCAGAGCTGATACAATGTACATCTGAGCTATGCAATGATTGAAGGAGATTCTTCCACTCCCAGACAGCAGATGAACCAACATTTGGGGCACCATGCTAGTTACAAAGCATATCTCCACGCCTGAGAAGTTGCTGAGAAAGAAATACATTGGGGTGTGCAGGCGGGAGTCAGATTGGACCAGCATGATGATGAGTAAATTACTCACCATGGTGATCAGATAGGCAATGAGGATGACTACAAAGAGGGCAACCTGTGCCCTTCTGTGGCTGGTGAGTCCCAGTAGGATGACATGAGTGATGGTCGTGTGGTTCTCAGTCCATGTTTTCTCCTGCATCCTGTAGATAAAAGGAACAGAGAGAAGACAACAAAGAACATTTAGCTGCCTTAATAGGTCAAGTTCACAAGATCTTTGAGTCTGGAAATTGGTCAGGCTGGACAGCAGTATTGCCCAAGAGTGAAGGACGAGGTTGGCCCCAAGAATATTTCTGCAGGTGCTGCCTCAGAAAGCACAGCCTTTGGGACACCCAGGCACAAAGACACCCCTGCCAAGGGCACTCACATGCAGTGGCGTAGCTGGAGGGGGGCGCAGCACTCAGCCTGGAGGGGAGGTGGGCGAGCTGTTGCAGGCAGACCTCGAACACCCCTTTGATCGCTCCGCGGGCGCCGGGCTGGAAGGAGAGGAGAGACTCTCCTCGCCCGTGGAAGCTGCCCTGCCCCCGTCCCCGCTGCTCTCTGCCTCTCCCCTGCTGCCTCTGGCTGCGGCCCCCCGGGTGGGACAGCATCCCTCGGCCAGTGAAGGGGGCAGCTCTGCTGGGCGCGCATCTCTGGTCTGCAGCCCGAGGGTGGGGGTCCCGGAGGGAGTCCTGCCGCTGCCCCGCTGCCTCCTGGCGCTCCTCGCACTGCCCAGCGCCGCCCCGTCACAGGTGACATAAGTTCCATTGACTCCAATGGGACTTACTTCTGAGTAGACAGGCACAGAGAGAGATTGGGCTCTCACAGCCCAATCCTATCCACACTTTCCTGGGAGTAAGCCCCAGTGACTCCAATGGAACTTACTTCTGTGTAGACAGGCATGGGGCTGGGCGCTCGGTTGCTTGCAAAGCCGCCAGCAGGGGACAGCGACGTCTCAGCCCCCCCCAGAAGAGGCTCCCCTGCCCCTGCACGCATGCGTGTGCGGGGGACGACCTGAGGAAGGACAGCCAGCGCCCGCCCTCCTGTGCGGGAGGGTCCTTGCCCAGCAGGGTGCTTGCTCACAGTGGGGGGCGGAGAGCAGGTCCGGGAGAGCGCCTTCGCCCACAGCAGCTCCTTCCTTGGCAGGCAGGGGCGGCGGATTGCAGGTCCGGGAGAGCCGCTGGTGGCGTGCGCGGGGGGGGGGCGCCTTGCAGCGATGTGCTGCTGGAGAGTGCCGGGCCGGGGCGCCGCCTTCGCCCACAGCAGCGCCTTCCTTGGCAGGCAGGGGCGGCGGCACTCTCCCAGACCTGCTCTCTGCCCCCACTGTGAGGAAGCTGGGTAAGGGGGCGGGACCCTCCCACACAGGGCAGCCGGGCACCTCTTCCTTGCGCCCTTCCTTTTTCGCCAGGCAGTGGGCTGAACCTCGGGGCTGAGCTGGCTGGGCAGCGGCCGTGGGGAAGGCGCCCCGCTTCTAGCCCCCACTCGAGAGCCCCTTCAGACGGCTGAAAGAGCTGCGTGCGGCTCTGAAAACACAGGTTGCCGACCCCAGACCTAGTGGATCTCCTTACTGAGCAACACTTAATACAGTCCTGAGGAACAGGGATGTTCCCAAAAATACATCTGGAAACCATTCCCTTAGATAAACAACATCTCACTCCATGCAAATGACAGGATGAGATGCACTGCAATGAGTTGCACTGCAAAGATTTCTCACCTTCCTTCAAATCACCCTACCTGAAGCTGTCGTTCCCAGCAAAAAAGCCACCCATTGTCTTCAGGATTAACTAAGCTTCAAACTCCCTGGAGATGTTCTTCACACCACTCCTGTTAGGCTTTTAAGGTGAGAGATTCCATGGTCTGGTTTGATGACCCACCAGGTGATCTACAATGAAAAACAAGTGGAAGCCTTCTTTTGCCTATGGCTCGTTGTTTCTAGTCTGATGGTGGCATCTACTTATGTTCTTGGTGCACCAGTGAAGATTCTTGTTCTAAAAGCTCTTGGGGATGAATCTTTTCTCTAAGGCAAAGTTCTGTTGTCATCTGTGTTATTAATAACTAACTAGGGCTCTTAAATTGCTGAGGTTCTTGCGGGTGAAACAAGGCAAACCATTTGCAAAACTGATGCAATTATTTGTGACTTTGGCATGTGGTGATTAAAGCCAAATTTCATCACCCCTGGTCACCTTGATTTTTAGTTTAGTTCTTTGCTTCCAGTTTTGAGCTCTTGGAATGCCAGTGAAAGATGGAAACCCTAATCCTCTGCCTTGGCCTCTTTCTTTCAGAAGGGTAGAACTTGGCACCCAGAAGGAGATTAAAACTGACAAGGACAGCCCATAAGTTTGGCATGAATGGGTTTGTGCCTGGTCAGTGTCTTTTGTAGGGAGAAATCAGGGAGCCATAAACCAAGTGGAAAGCTGGACTGTGGGATTCATATGGGGCCCATTAAATACATGTGGGGCATCCAAGCAAGGACTGAGGCTTGGGGTCAGTGTCAGGGGAGCAGGTCTCTCCTATTCCAGGACCCTGAAATCATGGCAGCCCAATCCTAATCACAATAGAAACGTCACCCCCATCTTTCAAACTCTATATATTGCAAACAATTGTGAGTTAAGGAGCTAGGGAAAGCCACAGGCCAAGGGTAGCAGCTTCCAATGGTTAGTGCTCAGCAGCACACCTCTTCCTGATCTCTATGTTACCATCTGAGAGCCCAATCCTATGCATGTCTACTCAGAAGTAAGTCCCATTACTGTCAATAGGGCCTATGCCAGGTAAGTGTGGATAAGATTGTAGCCTGAGTCAGCAGCAGAATGCAGAGAGAGGGGAGAGGACACCAGTAGATCTATGTCTCACAGTTCTGTGATATGAATGTATTGTGACGACCGACCCCCATGTCTTTTGCTTCCCGAAATGGCTAAGGTTATTTTGCTCTTTTGAAGGCCTGCCTTAGGTGTGTTCTGTTCATATGAATGCACACCTGTGTGTTCAGTGGCAAGTGTGATAACAGAAACTGCAGTAACGTCACAAGGAGGGTGTGGGCCACATTGGGTATCACCCTCAGGAGGGGTGACACCACACTTCCTGAGTCTCTTTGTCCCACTCTGGGCCCAGGCACCTTGTGCTTTGCTCATGTTTTTGCTGCTTGCTGGCAGGAACATAAAGCGACTGGGTCTGAAATCGGCTGAAGATTGCCAAATAAAGGTATAGGTCATGTATAGGGTATAGGGTTCTGTTCTGGAACCCCCAGTGGATTAAAAAATCAGTGGATACAAAATCAGTGGAAAAATAGCTTTAAAGACCCATTATCAGGTTTCTTGCTCCTCTACTGTCGCCCCAGAATGAATTGGTATAGACACTATACCACATTCAGCCACTAGATGGGGTGAATAATGGAATCTAATGGAACGAAATCATAATTACCGTACATACCTGCTTATAAGTCAATCTCACAGATAAGTCAAGGGCAGGTTTTGCACCAAAATCATGGAATTTTCAATGACCCTCAGATAAGTCAGGGGAGTGTTAGGGGGGTGTCTAACAATTTTGTCTGATTTTACTCAAGGCCAGATCCTGAAAACTAACCTACCTAAGAACTGTACAGTCTCTAATTTTTTCAAAATATAATAAAAGATAATAAGATACATTTTTATTCATTAACTTTTTAAATTCTGATCTTCACAACCCTTTTTGTAAACACTATCAGAGTAAGTACACTGTAAACAATATACCAGGAGAACCCTTAATCAAATCCTTCTTTAAGGTGCCTGATGTGTTAAGCCAGAGGCTAGCTGGCCAGTTAAGCAAGGACCAATTGGGAGCAATGGAACTGGAGGAGGAGTGGAACTGAGAGGGAGGAGAGCAAGAAAGAGTGGAGCTGGAGGCAAAGAGAAGTCTGAACAAAGAATACATGGGGAGAAAACCCCTCCCAGGCCCTGGAAGAGAGAAATAACAGGCAGGGGACCTGAATAATTAGGGAGCCAGGACCTACAGCTGCTGTGGCTCACAAAGAAAAACTAAGGACACAGAAGCCTGTGGCCAGAGACCCAGAGTACAACTATTCAGTTTGTCCAAACTGTTGTATTTCCAGGATTGAGGCCGAAACACTCTTCCTGGAGACCAGGGCCTATCTCTCAAAGTGATCTGGTGGAAGTGTTTGCTTAGCAGGTGCAGTTTGGTGTTAGGCAGTAGTACATATTTAGCTTTAAAAGACAGGCAGGGAGCCCACTGGGAGCCCAGACACCAGATCAGCCACATCAAGCACTGGTTCGGGGTTAGGGGGTCCATCTGGCCCAAAGAGGGGGTCCAAAGTCCCAAAGAGGGTCCATCTGGCTGGACCAACTCCAGAACCCCCACTACCACTGGTCAAGATAACAGCCCATGCACCTTCAGGAAAAGGGTGAGTAGAGAGATGAAGGCCCCACTTCAGGGCTTTGCACCAATGCCCCCTGCAACCTGGTGCCAGTCAGGCAGGTACAGAAATCATCTGTAGAGGCATAGAGCATCTCTTCCCATATCAGTTCCGTAACACTGCAAGACATGAGATAGTTTTGCTAAGTGCTGTGGATACAGAGTTATTCCTTTAACTTACCCCACCCTCTGTTACTTTCTGGAGATGCCCATACTGGAAAATCTCAAGAGCAATGACCTCAGGTACAATGTGGTACAAAGCGCAGTAACGCAACAACTTTGTACGGGAGTTTCCCACCTCCCTTTGCTATAGAACCCCTATGTGACCTCCTTAGGTCAAGTCCACAAATGACATTTTGGGGCATCTGGCTGAGATGGGCATCTGGCTGACTGCATTGTGGCTCACTAGAACCCAAAGCCACAAAGAATTGCATTGGTTTTGCAAGTGGCTCCCATTATTTCATGGACAAAACCTCAGGGATTCAGGAGCGCTAGTTGGTTATGAATAACATGGATAACAATAGGACATTGCCTCAGGGAAGTGATGCATCCCCAAGATGCTTCTCCACTGGTGCACTAAGAACTTAAATAGCTGCCAGGAACAGACAAGACAAAGAGCCGGGGGGGGGGGGGGAGACTTCCTCTTGCTTTTTCATTGTAGGAAGAATGGTGGGTCATCAAATCAGACTCAATGATCAGAGGAAACTCTCATCATAAAAGCCTGTCAGTACTAGAGGGAAAAACAGCTCCAGGAAGATGAAAGCTTAGTTAATCCTGAAGATGATGGGTGGCATTTTTGAACATGCTGGGAGCAGCAGGCTCAGGTAGGGTGATTTGAACGACGGTTGTAAATTGTAGCAAAATAATGCAGCCCCTTCCTCTTGTTCATACTTTTCATTGTCTGACACTGTTTTTCCAAGAGACTGTTGCATAAATGGTCCAGGATGTGTGTCATCCTGGAGTGAGCAGCTGCATATCTAAGGGGCAGTGGTCTTCTGTTGCATTTTGGGGAGTATTGGAGCTCCGTTGCCCAGCTAGGGAACCTTTCCAGTGCATGGCATCCTGTCACTTTTCTAGAATGAGAGGTTGGTTATCTAAGGCAGTGGTTTTGGGTTGTATCTGGGTGACGTTGGAGTTCTTCAGAAATGTATTAGGGCTTCTTCAATGAGAAGCTGCCAGCTTCATGGCAGAGGCAAGATTTAAACCCAGGACCTCCTTGTTCAGGAATGCGGCTTTGCTGAAGACCACAGATAGTCCTGTGTTGTTGTTTTTAACCTAACACTCATCCAGGGAGTTCTAATTTGATCATGCGTGCTGCAGATGAAGGAATTCCACAAAGATTCCAAATGCAGTGACATTTCAGATGTGACCCCCTCCCCCATCAAATGCCCTGCAGTTCCACTCAGGTGACAGTGACTGGAGCAGCATCTGCCTCACGGAGAGATGGCCACTAGCCCCTAGGATGTTTTGTGGGCTCTGCCCGTACCTGTACTGCCTTATTTCACATTTGGTCTCAGTGTTCTTGAAGTGAGCTGAAAATGCAAAACAAACAAAAAACACCTCAACTTGTGTTGGTTTGTACAGGAAACAAGATCTGCAAATCCTGATTGAAGTTATTCATGGAGGTCCCCCCCCCCTTCCAACATAATGCAACATGCTTGTGGGAGGGAGTGGGGTGGGGAGAAGAGGAGAGAGAAGTTCCAGTTTCCTGCACATGTATTTGAGAAAAAGAGTGCAACCAAAAGTCCAATCCTAGGCATGTCTACTCAGAAGTAAGCCCCATTATAGTCAATGGGGCATACTCCCGGGTAAGTGTGGATAGGACTGTGACCCAAGGTCCTTACTCTAAAAGCCAAAGTGCCTTGACAGTGCCTTGACAGTGGAGGCAACACAGGGAGGGTCACTTTGGGGCATGCAGCAAGGAAATGGGACTCTCAAGGACCCTTTTCAGGCAGCCAAGTCCTTTGATTGGTGGCCTTGGCAGACTCCTGCCTCACTCACTCACTCACTCACTCACTCACTCACTCACTCCTCGGCTTCCACCAGCTTGGAGCTCCTCCTGCCTTCTCTAGCTGCCCAATCAGAGCATGCAGGGCAGGCAATGGCCACCTCGTTCTTGCTCAACAGCAGGAGCAAGCGACAGCAGGAGGACCGTGAAAAGCAAAGCTCCTTTTCCTGGTGCTGCTGTGCAAGACTCAAAGCAGCTGCTTCTCCCATGTGGTTGCTCCCTGTCTCCTCTGGCCCCACAGCACACCTGAGGCAGCCCGGTGGCACACCAGTGTGCCAATGGCACCAATGTGCAACGGCACAGAGGTTGAAAACCACTGCTCTAGGCCTAGAGACACTAGGAAAACCATTTTCAGCCTCTTTCATCTCTTGGCACACCTACATGGCATTAAATTTGTCAAGGCACACTGTATGTTTTTGGACAATTGACAAGGCACACAACAAATTCACCAACGACCCACTTAAAAACGACCCTCTCCCAAATTCCCATGGCACAACTGTGGGCCATTCACGGCACACCAATGTACCACAGCACAGTGATTGATAATCACTGACCAAGACCAATCTAGTTGTGTGGTTGATCATCACTGTCCTGGGCCAACCAACAAAAGTTCAACAAAAGTCCATCTGCCCTTCAAAGGCAAATGGAAGTTGATGGATAACTTCTCTCTTTTGCTTTTTCTCTGCAGGACACAGGAGGGAACAGGGACAGTGAACCACACCACCATCACAGAGGTCATCCTACTTGGACTCACCAATCACAGGAGGACACAGATTGCCTTCTTTGTGCTCATCCTCTTTGCCTATGGGATCACCATGTTAAGCAATTTGCTCATCATCATGCTGGTCCGATCTGACTCCCGCCTCCATACCCCAATGTATCTCTTCCTCAGCAACCTCTCGGGCCTGGAGATGTGTTATATAAGCAGCATTGTGCCCCAAATGTTGGCCCACATGCTGTCTGGGAGCGGAAGGATCTCTTTCAATAGCTGTATGGTTCAGATGTATATGACCTGTTCTCTGGGTTGCACAGAAGGGCTGCTCTTGGGTGCCATGGCATATGACAGGTATTTGGCCATCTGCTGCCCCCTGGTGTACCCCATGGCCATGAGCAGGGAGCGCTGTGTGGCGCTGACCATAGCCTCGTGGGCAGGAGCTTTCCTCTTCTCTGGGATAATCACGGCCTGTATTCTGCATCTCCCATTCTGTGGTCCCAACCACATCAACCATTTCCTCTGTGAGTTTATCATGGTGATTCAGTTAGCCTGCACCAATACTCACTTTGCCGAGCTCTCCGTCTTTGTGTTGGGGATCTTCACTGTTTTTATCCCATTCTGTGTCATCCTGACCTCTTATGGGGTCATCCTGTTGTCTGTAACGCGGATGAGCTCCGGTGTGGCTCGAAATAAAGCCTTCTCCACCTGCACCTCCCATCTAACCGTGGTCATTATTTTTTATGGGTCCATCATTGGCATATATGTGAGGCCTCAGCCTGGCACAGACCATGGAAATGACAAACTTGGGTCTTTCTTTAATGTCGTCTTCACCCCTCTCCTCAACCCAGTCATCTACACCTTACGGAACAAGGATGTCCACGCTGCACTGACTAAGGTCCTCCGTGGCAGAGCTGCTGGACACATAACAGGACTGTAGCAGGAGTAAATGAACTGTGCAAGCTGAGAAGTTAGGGTTTGTGCCACTCTGAAGGCCATCTTTTAAGATCTATAATAAACTGTACTAATGTATAGAAATGTTTGAGTCTGTAACTGTGGCTTCTCCTGAATCCCTTCCAATTTTCTATGAACAGGGCATTTGTGTTAATGAGGCGAAAATTTAATCAAACATCTGCCCCACTTGCACTCTGAAAGTGGTGCAAACCCAGAACAGCTGCACTATGGGATTTTGTTCAAAGTGAGGTTCAGCCCACAGTTCCATTTAGCATCCCACCACTCCATGATTTCAAAATAAATAAAATAAAAATAAAAAATATATGGAGTTTTGTCTGGATGATTGTATGTGTGCTGTTGTTGTATGTGTGAAGCAGTTGTGTGGACCACTGTTTTCATTCTTTTCTGATGTGGTGGTGCTTAACTTTGGCAGCATTATGGAAATTCAGGGATCAGGTAATGACATAATTATGTAACCTCTCATTTCCAGGCTCTCACATTGGTTTAAATGTGAAAAGGCTGCCTCCCTTTGACAAAATTCATGCCAATTTGGGCACGAACTTACTTTGTTCAAGCATGGAGGAGGTCTCCATGGGCCAACACACATCCTGCCATCAGCCCCACCAACCTACAAGGAGGTGCAGACATGCCTTATAGCACATTTGTGACACTCCGAGGCCAGCACAAGGAATTTGTGCCGGTTGAATGTCAAGGTGGGATTGTGCTCTTCTAGGCACAATTGTGCTCTAGACCAGAAAAGCACATCTGCATGTTGGGAACAGAAAAAATCTCTTTCCATTGTTGCATGGGTCACATACACTTTTTCAGGTTCTTTGAACTGCACTGAATGTGTGCGAATGGTGTGGTTGGTGACTGGTATTTGGCCATGCAATGTCCCCTGGTGTATGCCACAACCAAAAACAGGGAACTGTGATTGATGCTGGACGCAGCTACAGGAGATTTCCTTGTCTGTAGGATAACCAGAGCATGTGTTTGGCACCTTCCCTTCTCTGGCCCCAATCATTTGAAGCATTTCTGTTGTGAGTTTATCATGGTGATGAGACTAGGATGCATTGACACTCATGCTATAGAGACCCCTTGTCATTGTAGTGGACATTATTATTTCAGGTGTGTCTCACTCTTTACCATCCTGACCTCTTTTGTACTTATCACAATGTTGGTCCTATGCATGAATTCAGGTGCAAGCTGGAATAAGGTTTTCTCCACATGCGCCTCCTATTTAGCATTAGAGGTTGCTACATTCTATGGATCACTCACTGCCCTGTATGTGAGACCTTGGTGTGGCTTAAATCCTGGTCATGACAAAAGTGGATACATTGAACATTTTGGTGGTCTCCCACCTTGAGCCAATCATCTATTCATTGAAGAGCAAGGATTAAGGGTGACATACCTTGCTAGGGAATCTCCAAGAAGGAACAACAATTCAGGACTCCTTGCACATTATGGTAAAATATTTCTGCTTGACAAAGTTAGAATAACATCACATTAAAAAAATATTTAAAAAACTGCTCAGAGTATGAAGAAATTGTTCCCATCTCATACTACTTAACAGCAAAACCCACAGAGATTTAGGCGTGCTTATTAGTTGTTTATAATCCAGAGGAAAACAGTGAAATGCCTCAGGGAAGTGGTGGATCCCCCATGTGAGTGAGCCAGAATCACTCTTGCTGCTTTACAGACTTAAATAGGAGACAGTTTTGGATCAGGCAGAAACCCAGAGAAAGACACATTTAATTCTCTCTTTGCTACACGGGACAGGAGTTGGGAAATCACCGGAAGTAGCGTGTACCATCCAATACCTGAGAAGTCTTCCAGAATTGGTTGGAAGGATATCTCAAGGGACCTCGGAGCTTAACTAATTCCTCCTGAAGGTGATGGGGAGCATTGTTGAAGGTGCCAGGTAGAGTAATTTTAAATGAAGAACCTCAGTTCCCCCCAAGTCCTGCAGCAATCACCATCTCCCCAGCTCTCATCCACCCACTTGCTGCTCCATCCATCTAGTCTCTCTTCTCCACTCTCTTTCTCTTCTTTCCTGTATCCCTGCCTTCTACCTCCTACATCTCTGCTTCCCCCACTGCAATGCTCATCCTACTCCTTCCACCTTTCCCCTTTCTGTCTCCATTCATCCTCCTCTGCTTCTTTCAGTGATTCCTTACACGCTCGCCCCACTCAAGTTAGACTGTTTCCTCCTCCAGCCTGGTGGGTCATGTGGAGAAGTCTTTGCTCCAGACTTCAGCTGAGCTCATGCATGCTGCAGATATGATGATGAACCCATAAGAGGTCAGGATGATGTGGATGGGGACAAATAGTATGATAAAACTCCCTGCTAATCTGATGGCCTCAGTAAGGTGAATGTTTTATAAATACTCCAACCCCAGAGTTAATTCAGTACTGTCGTGTTTTAATATTTTAATATCCCTTTTGATCAACCCCTGCTAACTGGGCAATGAGGCATCTTTTAAGTGGTGATTCAGTAATTTTTAGGGGGGGGGGTTGGGGGATAACTCTCCCACTGTCCTAGCATAGCCTTTTCCCCAGTGCTTCTCTGATGGATTCTTGGCTTCCTTGTGGCTGTTTTTAGATTGTGAATACCTCTGGAATGAGGAAACATTTTTGTTGCTGTTATAAACTGAGTTGTGAATCTTTTTTTGAACAAAAGTCATATATAGATCTCCTCCTCCTCCTCCTCCTCCTCCTACTATTACTAATACCACGTAGTACTATCAGAGTGCCTGTTGCTGCTTATTGACATTAGCCAGCACTGCTACAGAATTTTGCATTGTGATATGAATAATGTTCTAAACTTTTAAAGTGAAGGAATGCAAAGTCCTGTTCTGGAAGCTAGATGAATATGAGCCAAAGAACTAGAGCAGACGCCGGCAAACCCCAATCCAGGGGCCCTTTTGGCCCTTGTGGACCTCCAATCCGGCCCACAGGGAACCCCCAGCCTCTAATGAGCCTCTAGCCCATTGGAGACTGTTGGAGTCCAGCCAGTCACAAACCCCAGATACGAGCTGCGGGCTGAGTTAGAGCAAGGCCTTTTGTGGTCTCCATGTGTTCTCTGCTTTCCCCTTTAATGCCCTCCCCCCCAATGCCTCTGAACAGCTTATGTCTCCATGTGTGTGTGGCTTGGTCTGACTTGGTCTGTATGTTTTCAGTGTGCAAGAGGTGTGTGGCAAACAGTCTATAGTTCTCATGTGGTTCTACATGCCTGTATTATAGTTCTCATGTGTATTTTAAATAGTAAAATTCATTCATTCATATAAGTTCCCTCTCTAATGTATTCATTTATTTAATTTTATGTAAATTTATTCAAATTTGAATGGAAAATTAATGCATTTTTTCCTGGTCCCTGACACCGTGTCAGCGAGATGATGTGGCCCTCCTCCCAAAATGTTTACCCACACCTGAACTTGTCTTGATGTACATATGAACAAGTGATCACCCATATCAGGCATCTTTAAAACCCATTTTGCCAGACCCACAGCTGTACACATTTGGTCCCTGTTGTGTATATGCAACCTTGGGAAGAAAGCATAGGGGATGTTGTTGTTGTTATTTGTTTACTTCTGTATGTTACTATTTGTCTCCAGGCTACTAGACAGAAGGGGAGTTGTGAACAACACAAGCATCACTCAGGTCATCCTTGTGGGACTCACAAACCACCAAAGGTTGAGGATTGCCCTCTCTGTAGTCTTTCTTATCACCTACCTGGTCACCATGGTGAGCAATTTCATCATCATCATGCTGGTTCACCTGGACTTCCGTCTCCACACCCCAATGTATTTTTTCCTCAGCAACCTCTCATTCCTAGAGATGTGTTTTGTCACCAACGTTGTGCCCCAAATGTTGGCTCACATGCTGGCTGGAGATGGAAGAATCTCTTTCAATTGCTGTGTAGCTCAGATGTACATTACCTGTTCTCTGGGTTGCACAGAAGGGCTGCTTCTGGGTGCCATGGCCTATGATCGGTATGTGGCCATCTGTTGCCCCCTGGTCTACGTTGGAGTCATGAACAAGGGACGCTGCTTAACACTAGCAGCCATCTCATGGGCCTGTGGTTTCCTCTTACCTGTGGTTTTCACACACTGCCTTTTGAACCTTCCTTTCTGTGGCCACAACAACATCAACCACTTCTTCTGCAACCTTCATATGGTATCAAAACTCATGTGCGGAGAAATTCAACAGCTTGAGGCTATCATCTTTGTGGGGGGAGTTGTTGTCCTACTTGTCCCCCTCTGTGTCATCCTGACTTCTTATGCGCTCATCGTAATATCTGTAGTGCGCATGAGCTCAGGTGCAGGTCGAAGCAAGGCCTTCTCCACATGCACCTCACATCTACTGGTGGTGACAATGTTCTATGGGTCCCTCATAACCCTTTACATGAGGCCTCAGTCAGGTACAGACACCAGTCATGACAAACATGTGTCTATCTTTTATGTAGTGATCACCCCCCTTCTCAACCCAGTCATCTACACACTGCGGAACAAGGATGTCCATGCTGCAGTAGCTAAGGTGTTTTGTAGAGGAGGTGCTGGACACAAGGACTCAGTTCCAGTCTTCATGGGGAGATAATGACTTGGTCTCACCGAGATGTAAAACTTGAAAAATCTGAAGGTGCATTTACTATATATACTACTATAATAAATAGAACAGTTTCTCCAAACTCTTGTGTTCCTTTATATTCTTATCTCAAACTTTGAGACACAGTGCACTGGTTTGATTAACAGCGAAACAAAACAAATGTCTTCATTCATTTTATACTACCTCTAATGTCTAAAGCAATACAAATATCTATCTCAGCAGCACGTTTGAGAGTATCAGTGCTGAAATTTCCAGGGACCAGTTGCCGCTCTTATAGATATCAGCTCTTATGCACTGTTGTATAAGAATATAAGCTGTGGTATACCAACTTCTCAAGATTTTGGGTGTCCAAAAATATATATGACATAATGACATAATGACATCAACTCTGACTAGGTTCTCACATTGGATTCAATGAGAAAAGCCCACCTACCTTTGGCAATCTTTGGGCGACTTTGGACCTAGCCATTGTGCACAATCGCTGGCAAGCAATGAAAACATGATCAACAGTGAGATCCACTGGATTAAAAAAAACAAAAACCTGTGTTGACGTAAGCTTGATACATATGCTCATATAGTTCACTGCTAAAAAATATGGGAAGTCATCTCTTTATTCTCTCCATTGTTCATTCTGCAGCTTGCCATTTTATAATCACATGACCATCACAGAGATGTCTCTGGTGGGATTCACCACATACCAGTCAATCACCATTTCTATGTTACCTCCTTCATCATAATGGGCGATCTGGTCAGCATGATTTGTCTGCTGCCTCAACCCCCTAAAGCGTTTCTTCCTCACTAGCCTCTCAAGCCCAATGAAGTGACTTCCATTCTGATATCTTTTGGTACCCATCACAGTGTTGGTTGTATGCATGAATTCAGGTGCAAGATGCAATTAGGCCTTTTCCTCATGTACTTCCTATTTAGCAGGGGTCACTATGTTCTCTGAATTCACCCCAGCACTGTCTGTTCTACTGTTCGTAGTGTCTGTCTGCTGGTATTCATTTGCATCTTTTTAGATTGTGAGCCCTTTTGGGACAGGGAGCCATTGAGTTATTTGATTTTTCTCTGTAAACCGCTTTGTGAACTTTTAGTTGAAAAGCGGTATATAAATACTGTTGTTAATAATAATAATAATAATAATAATAATAATAATAATAATAATAATAGCTCATCACCCTCTACGTCAGACCTTGGTCTGGCATATATCTTAGTCATGACAGATGGAGAGACATTCAACATTCTGGTGGTGTCCTCCTTGACCCACACACTTGTTCATTGCAGAACAAGAATCAAGGTTACCATCTGGCTAGTCAGGCTCCCCAAAATTAGGAGGAAAGACATCTTAGGGTTCCTTGCACATCAAGGTACATTTCTGCTTTACAAACTTAGAAGGACTTACATCACTTAAAAAACTGCTCAGAGTATGAAGAAATTGTTCCCATCTCACCACTACTTAACAGCAAGAAACCCCAGAGATTTAGGAGCACTTATTAGTTGTTTATAATCAAGAGGAAAACAGGGAAATGCCTTAGGGAAGTGGTGGATCCCCCATGTGACTGAGCCAGAATCTCTGTCGCTGCTTTATGGTCTTAAATAAGAGACAGTCATGAATTCGGCAGAAAGCCAGAGAAAGACACATTTGATTCTTTCTTTGTTGCATGGGACATGAGTTGCAAAATCACCATAAGCAGCGTGTACCATCCATCACTTGCGAAGTCTTCCAGAATTCGTTGGAAAGATATTTCAAGGGACCTTGGAGCTTTACTAATTCCTCCTGAAGGTGATGGGGAGCATTGTTGAAGGTGCCGGCCATGACAGTCTCAGGTGGGGTGATTTTAATGAAGAACCTCAATTCCCCCCCCCCCACCAATATTCTGCAGCAATCGCCATTGCCAGTTTTCACCCACCCACCTGCTCCATCTATCTACTCTCTGTTCTCTCTTCTCCACTCTCTTTTCCTTCATGCCCTGCTTCTACCTCCCCCTTCTCTGCTTCCCTCCCTGCAATGCTGGTCTGCTCCTTCCACCTTTTCCCATACTGTCTCCATTCATCCAGTTCAGGCGTGCCACAGATATTATGATGAGTCCATAAGAGGTCAGGATGACATAGAGGTGGACTTGTGGGATTATAACCCCTGCTAATTGGGTAAGAGGCACTTTTTCAAGTGGGTGCTCCTTTTTTTTTTAGCAGGGGGAGAGTAACTGGCCCACCTCACCCCAGCAGTGTCTGTTCTAGTGGCTGTCTGCTGGTATTCACTTGCATTTTTTTAGATTGTGAGCCCTTTTGGGACAGGGAGCCATTTAGTTATTTGATTTTTCTTTGTGAACTTTTAGTTGAAAAGCGGTATATAAATACTGTTAATAATAATAATAATAATAATAATAATAATAATAATAATAATAATCATACCCCACACTAAGCTGATGGCTTCATTGTGGTGAATGTCTCATAAACACTCCAGGTAGCAGCAGAGTTAAACCAGTACTGTAGTGTTTTAATATTTTAATATCCCTTCAGTTTAACTACTGCTAACTGGGCAACGAGGCATCTTTTAAGTGGTGGATCAGTTATTTTTAGTGGGGGGAAACAACTCTATTTCTTCTTCTCCTTCTTCCTGCTGCTACTACTAGTACTACTATTACTATTATCAGAGCATATTTTGCTACTTATAGCTGGCATGGCGATAGAGTTTTGCAACATGATATGGATAATGTTCTAAAATAAAAATGAAGGAATGCAAGGAGTCCTGTTCTGGAAGCTAAATCAATAAGCCCCAATCAACTAGAGGAAAAATAGACTTATCTTGATTTACAGTTGGAACAAGTGGTCACCCACATTAGGCAACTTAACCCATTTTTGCCCAGTCCACAGGTGTACACATTTGGTTCCTGTTGCGTATATGCAACCTTGGGAAGAAATGGATTAAAGCAAAGAAGAAGTTGTTGTTTGTTTACATCTGTATGTTGCTGTTTGTCTCCAGGCTACTAGACAGAAGGGAAGATGTGAACAACACAAGCCTCACTCAGGTCAACCTTGTGGGACTCACAAACCACCAAAGGATGAGGATTGCTTTCTTTTTAGTCTTTCTAATCACCTACTTGGTCACCATGGTGAGCAATTTCGTCATCATCATGCTGGTTCACCTGGACTTCCGTCTCCACACCCCAATGTATTTTTTCCTCAGCAACCTCTCAGTCCTAGAGATGTGCTTCATCACCAACATTGTGCCTCAAATGATGGCTCACATGCTGGCTAGAGATGGAAGAATCTCTTTCAATCGCTGTGTAGCTCAGATGTACATTACCTGTTCTCTGGGTTGCACAGAAGGGCTGCTTCTGGGTGCCATGGCCTATGATCGGTATGTGGCCATCTGTTGCCCCCTGGTCTACGTTGGAGTCATGAACAAGGGACGCTGCTTAACACTAGCAGCCATCTCATGGGCTTGTGGTTTCCTCTTACCTGTGGTTTTCACACACTGCCTTTTGAACCTTCCTTTCTGTGGCCACAACAACATCAACCACTTTTTCTGCAGCCTTCATATGGTATCAAAACTCATGTGTGGAGACATTCAGCAGCTTGAGGCCATCATCTTAGTGGGGGGAGTTGTTGTCCTACTTGTCCCCCTCTGTGTCATCCTGACCTCTTATGCGCTCATCATAACATCTGTAGTGCGCATGAGCTCAGGTGAAGGCCGGAGCAAGGCCTTCTCCACATGCACCTCACATCTACTGGTGGTGACAATGTTCTATGGGTCCCTCATAACCCTTTACATGAGGCCTCGGTCAGGTACAGACACCAGCCATGACAAACATGTGTCTATCTTTTATGTAGTGATCACCCCCCTTCTCAACCCAGTCATCTACACACTGCGGAACAAGGATGTCCATGCTGCAGTAGCTAAGGTGTTTTGTAGAGGAGGTGCTGGACACAAGGACTGAGTTCTAGTCTCCATGGGGGGAAATGACTTGGGGCGCAATGCTTACCCCTTATGTCAGTGCTTTCCAGCACTGACATAAGGGCAATGCAGCTCCGAGGTAACGGAACAAACATTCCCTTACTTTGAGGAGGCCTCCGTGAGTGACACCCAACTGCAGGATGTAGCACACGTCCCATTGGCACTGCTATGCCAGTGCTGGAAAGCACTGACATAAGGGGTTAGGATTGCGCCCATAATTACATCACCCTTGATCAGTTTCTCACTTTGGTTTCAATGCAAAAAGTTTGCCTTCCTTTGACAATCTTTGGGCAATTTTGGACCTAGCCATTGCACACAATCGCTGGCAAGCAGTGAAAACGTGATCAATAGTGAAATCCACTGGATAAAAAAAAATGTGTTGACATAAGCTTCAAACATGCTCATATAGCTCACTGCTAAAGAATATGGGAAGTCGTCTCTTTATTCTCTCCATTGTTCATTCTGAAGCTTACAGAACAGAGCCTGATAATCACACGGCCATCACCGAGATCTCTCTGGTGGGACTCACCACTTACCAGTCAAATCACCATTTCAAAGGATGAATGTTACCTCCTTCATGCTCATCATCATCATGGGTGATCTGGTCACCATGATTGAACTGCTGCCTCAACCCCTTAAGGCATTTCTTTGTCACCATCCTCTCAGGCCCAATGAAGTGACTTCTTGGCACAATTGTGTGCTCTGGAGTCTAGAGTCTAGACGTTAGTATGTCTCCATGTTGGAAGAAGCTTTTTTCAGCTATCGCGTGGGCCACATGTACTTTTCAGGTTCTATAGTCTGCACTGAATGGTGGTGGGTGGCATGGTCTGTGGCTGGTTTTTGGCCATATGCTCTCCCCTGGTGTATGCCACAGCCAAGAATAGGGGGCAGTGCTTGATGCTAGACACAGCCTCATGAGCAACTTCTCTGCAGCATGACCACAGTCAACGGGATGACCACATCATATGTTCTGCATTTTTCTTTCTCTGGCCCCATTTCTGCCATGAATTTGTCATGGTGGTGAGACTAGGATGCACTGATGCTCATGCCACACTCATGCCGTCATCACTGTGGCAGGGATTACTATCTCAAGCATCCCACTCTCTGCCATCCTGACCTATTTTGTACCCATCACAGTGTTGGTTGTATGCATGAATTCAGGTGCAAGATGGAATGAGGCCTTCTCCACTGGGTGTGCCTCCTTTTTAGCAGTGGTCAGTATGGATTGCTCATCACCTTATATGTGGGATCTTGGTCTGACATAAATCCTGGTCATGACAAATGTGGAGACTTTTAAAATTCTCATGGTTTCCCCCTCAACCCACTCCTCTGTCCATTGCAGAACAAGTATCAAGGGTTACCACCTGGTTAGTGAGTCTCTCCAAAATAAGGAAAGACATCTTAGGGTTCCTTGCACATCATGGTGCATTTCCACTTTACAAACTTAGAAGGAATTACATCACTTAAAAAACTGCTCAGAGCACAGATCGTGCCTCATTATCCACGGTGGTTCTGTTCCAGAACCCCCAGGGGATAAAAAAATCAGTGGAAACCAAATAAAAGGAAAAATAGCTTTAAAGACCCACTTCCAGGTTTCTTGCTTCTCCATTGTTGCCCCAGAATGCATTGGTATAAATGCTGTACCTCATTCAGCCACTAGATGAGGTGGTTAATGGAATATAGTGGGATTAAATTACCATTATTTAACAGCACAAAGATAGGAAATGGGATTTTGGTGCTTTTTCCTCCCAGTGTTCAACATATGTATATAACACTGTTTTTTGGTTTAAAGAGAAGCCTGAATGAATTGTGATTTTAAAAATGGCAAACTGCCTCTCTGTTTAGTTTAGCTGTCTGCCTCAGCAGTTTCAGGCCTGCATCAGGCAGAGTCAGAGATGAGATGTGGATTTTTAAGGTTCCAAGCTGCCAAGCACTTGTTCTAATTGCTTTAAACTAATAATTTGTTCTATAGCATAGCATAAATGGCTTTATTACCCTGTATTAGCAGGGTAATACAGACCACACAACTGAAGTCTTTTATAAAATAAAGTTAGACCTGGGGAAAGTATAACATCAGCAAGGATATTACTAAGCATGATATTCTGATTTGCCTCAAAGCAGCCAAAATCTCAGGAATCTTAGCCAGGCCAGGGTTTCAGTCTTGTGCAGGCCATCTTTGAGGCACAATGCTGCATAAGGAATGCAGTGAGGTACTGCAAAGACCTTATAAAGAAATCTGGATTGAACACATTCTACTAAGATGGAAACAGCTGATATCCAGGTAGGGATACCAAACAGCAGTCGTGCCAGAACCTTGGACTTAAAGATCTGCACTACTGCTGGAATAGAAGAGTTGCCCCAGGGGTAATAAAACTGCAGGGTAGCTTGAACTAATAAATTGCTTGAATAAATAGCAGCCTGATGGTGAAATGACCAAGTATGCCTAAAATGCAGCGGCTTTCAAACTCCCGGGCAGAGTTTGAACCGCAGTAAGTTCTGGCGGGGGCGGAGGAGGGGAGGCAGCAACTTGATCCCCACGATTGCGTCACTAAGGGGGCTGCAGGGAGTGGGATGCACTCATCAGGCCCTGCAGCAGCCTGTTGGGGGTGCCGAGAGCCCCACATAAACCATCTGTAGGGCTCCTTGCAAGTTAAAAAGTGAAAGTTGAGTGATTGTGCTCTACTTCTGCAAAACTGGAACCAGGTTCCCCACATCACGTCGCTGCCTCCCCCCTGCCCTCGCTCCTTAAGGGAAAAGTGGCCAGGGATCTCTGGCTGGGGCATCACGACGCCCCAGTTTGAAAAGCCCTGGTACAATGGAATAGAATTCCGAGATACTTGAATTCTTTAACCTGTTAGATTGCCTTCTCCCCAAAGGACCAACAGATTTAGACTTCTCGAAATTCAATGGCAATTTATTGGAAATTAAATATTCAATACAAGAATTAATTAAACACTTCAAGCCAATTTTTGTACGGGACAGTAACAGCATATCATCTACGTACAACATAAGAACACAAGAACATAAGAACAGCCCCACTGGATCAGGCCATAGGCCCATCTAGTCCAGCTTCCTGTATCTCACAGTGGCCCACCAAATGCCCCAGGGAGCACACCAGATAACAAGAGACCTACATCCTGGTGCCCTCCCTTGCATCTGGCATTCTGACATAGCCCATTTCTAAAATCAGGAGGTTGCACATACGCATCATGGCCTGTAACCCGTAATGGATTTTTCCTCCAGAAACTTGTCCAATCCCCTTTTAATGGCGTCCAGGCCAGACGCCATCACCACATCTTGCGGCAAGGAGTTCCACAGACCAACCACACGCTGAGTAAAGAAATATTTACTTTTGTCTGTCCTAATTCTTCCAACACTCAATTTTAGTGGATGTCCCCTGGTTCTGGTGTTATATGAGAGTGTAAAGAGCATCTCTCTATCCACTTTATCCTTCCCATGCATAATTTTGTATGTCTCAATCATGTCCCCCACTAGGCGTCTCTTTTCTAAGCTGAAGAGACCCAAACACTGTAGCCTTTCCTCATAAGGAAGGTCCCCAGCCCAGTAATCATCATAGTCGCTCTCTTTTGCACCTTTTCCATTTCCACGATGTCCTTTTTGAGATATGGCAACCAGAATTGGACGCAATACTACAGGTGTGACCTTACCATCGATTTGTACAATGGCATTATAATATTAACTGTTTTGTTCTCAATACCTTTTCTAATGATCCCAAGCATAGAATTGGCCTTCTTCACTGCTGTCGCACATTGGGTCAACACTTTCATCGACCTGTCCACCACCACCCCAAGATCTCTCTCCTGATCTGTCACATATAGTTCAGAACCCATCAGCCTATATGTGAAGTCCCCAACAAAAGGGGGAACGATAAATTGCTTAATTTAGGAGGATGGGCATCAACCAAGGACATATGAAGAGCAAGATCATTCATGAAAACATTAAACAATGTAGGGGTCAAAACACATCCTTGTTTGTCTCCTAAATTAGTAGGTATAGAGACCAAAAGTTTCCCACAGGGTGTTAATTTAACACAGCAGCTAGTCTCCGAGTAGAGCTTCCTGCTTAAGAGGAGTTGCTTATGTCGGCTTAAGCTATCTTTTGTGCTCCTTGAAGCATTTGGTGGGCCACTGTGAGATACAAGAAGCTGGACTAGATGGATTGATCCAGTGGGGTTCTTCTCATGTTCTTAATAAGGCCATGCAATGTCCCCTGGTGTATGCCATAGTCAACAACAGGGAACGAGGCTTGACACAGCCTCATGAGCAGGAGCTTTCCTTGCCTGTAGGATAACCAGGGCATGTGTTCTGCACCTTCCTTTCTCTGGCCCCAATCATTTGAAGCATTTCTGCTGTGAGTTTATCATGGTGCTGAGACTAGGATGCATTGACTATATAAACCCCTCATCATTGTGGTGGACAGTATTATCTCAGGTGTCCCTGTCATGACCTCTTTTATATTTATCAGTGTTGGTCCTATGCACGAATTCAGGTGCAAGCTGGAATAAGGCCTTCTCCATATGCACCTCCTATTTAGCACTAGAGTTTGCTACATTCTATGGTTTGCTCATTGCCCTGTATGTGAGACCTTGGTGTGGCTTAAATCCTGGTCATAACAAATGTGGATACATTGAACATTCTGGTGGTCTCCCACCTCGAGACCCTCATCTGTTCTTTGCAGAGCAAGGATTAACAGATTGCTAGGGAATCTGGAAGAAGAAAAGACAATTCAGGGGTCCTTGCACATTATGGCAAAGTATTTCTGCTTGACAAAGTTAGAAGTAATAACATCACATAAAAAGAAATAAACAAAAACTGCTCAGAGTATGAAGAAATTGTTCTATTTCCTACTAGTTAACAGCAAGAAGCCTTAGGGATTTAGGAGCGCTTATTAGTTTATAATCCAAATGATAACAAGAAAATACCTCAGGGAAGTGGTGGATCCCCCATGTGAGTGAGCCAGAATCACTCTTGCTGCTTTACAGACTTAAATAGGAGACATAGTCTCTGTTGCTGCTTTGCACTCTTAAATAGGAGACCGTCATGGATTAGGCAGAAACCAGAGAAAGATACATTTAGTTCTGTCTTTGGTCCACGGGGCATGAGTTGAGAAATCATCGGAAGCAGCGTGAACCACCCAACACCTGAGAAGTCTTCCAGAATTGGTATCCTTTTATATCAAGGAGCTTAGCTGATTCCTCCTGAAGGTGATGGGGAGCATTGTTGAAGGTGCTGGACACAACAGTCTCAGGTGGGGGGAATTTAACGAAGAACCGCGATCCCACCCTGTAGTTCTGCAGCAATCAGTCTCTCCCCAGCTCTCATTCACCCACTTGCTACTCCATCCACCTAGACCCTGCTCTCTCTCTCCACTCTGCTTTCCTTTCCTGTATCCCCTCCTTAGACCTCCTTCTTCTCGGCATACCTCCCTGCAAGGCTCATTCTACTTCTTCCACCTTTCTCCTTTCAATTTGTCCTCCTTCTCTGGTCCTTTCATTAGTTCCCTTCTCAATTGCCTTACCTAGGATCCTGTTTCCTCCTCCACCCTGCTCCAGTCTTAGGCTAAGCTCATGTGCCCTACAGATATTATGATGAGCCCATTATAGGTCAGGATGACACAGAGGGGGAACAAGTGGGATGGTAACACCCTACACCAAGCTGATGGCCTCAGTGTGGTAAAAGACTCATAAACACTCCAACCCCAGAGTTAATTCAGTACTGTAGTGTTTTAATATTTTAATATCCCTTCTGCTCAATTGCTGCTAACTGGGCAATGAGCACCCATCCTGGGCACCCATCCTTTTGGGGGTGGGGGGTGGGGGAAGCCACTCTCCCACTGTCCTAGCACAGCCTTTTTTTGCCAGTGCTTCTTTGCTGGGTTCTTAGCTTCCTTGTGTCTGTGTTTAGATTGTGAATGGCTCTGGAATAAGGAAATAGTTTTGGTTGCTGTTATGTTGTGAACCTATTATGCTGTTAAGTTTTGTTGTGAACCTTTTTTTCTTCAACAGTCATACAGAAATCATCATCATCAACATCATCATCATCATCATCATCCACCTTATACTAGTAGTGCTATCAGACTGCCTTTGCTGCTTATTGAAATTAGCTGGTACTACTGTAGTGTTTTGCCATGTGATATGCATAATGATCTAAAATTTCAAAATGAAGGAATACAGAGTTCTATTCTGGAAGCTAGATAAATATGTGCCAGTCAACCAGACCAGGGGTGGGCAAACATTTTGGCAGGAAGGCCACTTCGTCTCTCTGACACTGTGTTCAGAGCCGGGGGGGAGGAGAATTTATTGACATTTAAAATTTGAATAAATTTACATAGATGAATAAGTTAGAAATGTAACTTATCTGACTGAATGGATATTACTGAGCTTATTTATATTACACATGAGAACTATAAGACAGGCATGTAGAACCACATGAGAACTATGGACTGTTTGCCACACACCTCTTGCATAGTGAGAACATACAGACCAAGTCAGATCAAAGCAAAAACACATGGAGACATGTTGTTCAGAGGCAATGGGGGGCATTAAAATAATGCCCAGGGAAAAGCAGAAAACACATTGAGACTCTAAAAGGGCTTGCTGTAACTCAGACTGCAGCTTGAGTCAGGTGGTTGTGAGCGGCAGTTGCAGGCTCCAACAGTCTCTGATGGGCCAGAGGTTCACTGGAGACTAGGGGCTCCCTGCAGGCTGGATTGGGGGTCCCAGAGGGCTGCAAATGGCCACCGGATCAGGGTTTGCCCACCCCTGAACTAGAGAAAAAATAGTCTTGTCTTGATATCCATGGAACAAATGCTTACCCACATCAGGTATCATTAAAGCACAGGCAACATTGTTTACTTTTTTATGTTGCTGTTGTCTCCAGGCTAATGGACAAAAGGGGAGTTGTGAACAATACAAGCATTACTCAGGTCATCCTTGCGGGACTCACCAACCATCCAAGAATGAGAATTACCCTCTCTGTAGTCTTTCTTATCACCTACCTGGTCACCATGGTGAGCAATTTTGTCATCATCATGCTGGTCCAGCTGGACTCTCGCCTCCACACCCCAATGTATTTCTTCCTCAGCAACCTCTCAGGCCTGGAGATGTGCTTTGTAAGCAGCACCATACCCCAAATGTTGGTTCACATGCTAGCTGGAGATGGAAGACTAGCTTTCAATCGCTGTGTAACTCAGATGTACTTTACATGTTCTCTGGGTTGCACGGAAGGGCTTCTTCTGGGTGCCATGGCTTATGACCGCTATGTGGCCATCTGCTGCCCTCTAGTCTACGTTGTGGTCATGAGCAAGGGACGCTGCTTGATGCTAGCAGCCATCTCATGGGCCTGTGGTTTCCTCTTACCTGTGCTATTCATACACTGCCTTCTGAACCTTCCTTTCTGTGGCCACAACTACATCAACCACTTCTTCTGCAACCTTCATATGCTATCAGGACTTGTGTGTGGAGACATTCACCAACTTGAAGCCGTCATCTTCGTGGGGGGAGTTGTTTTCCTGCTTGGCCCCCTCTGTGTCATCCTGATATCTTATGGGCTCATCATAATATCTGTAGTGCGCATGAGCTCAGGTGGAGGTCGGAGCAAGGCCTTCTCCACATGTGCCTCCCATCTGACGGTGGTGACAATGTTTTATGGATCTATCATGGCCCTTTACATGAGGCCTCGGTCGGGTAAAGATTTCAGCCATGACAAATACGTGTCTATCTTTCATGCAGTGATCACCCCACTTCTTAACCCTCTCATCTATACACTGCGGAACAAGGATATCCATGCTGCAGTAGCTAAGGTGTTCCATAGAGGAGGTGCTGGACGCCAGGACTGAGTTCCACTCTCCATGGGGGGAAAAGGAGTTTGAATCTCAGAAGCATAAGACTTGACAAAAACTGAAGTTGCTCTCTCCCCAAACTCTGTAATAAATAGAACAGTTTCTCCAAACTGTTGTGTCCCTTTGTATTCTTATCTCAAACATTTTTGAGACACAGGGTGCAATCCTAACCCTTTATGTCGGATCTTTCCAGCACCAACATGAAGGCAATGCAACTTGAGGTAAGGTAACAAACATTCCCTTACTTTGAGGAGGTCTCTGTGAGTGACACCCAACTGTAGGACGCAACACATGTGCAATTGGCACTGCTATGCCAGTGCTGGAAAGCACTGACATAAGGGGTTAGGATTATGCCCACAGTGTTCTGGTTTCAACAATGCTCAAAGGAAATAAAATCATTCAATCTTTTCCTACCTATAAAGCAATACAAATTCCAGTCTTGGCCGTGTGCTTGAGAGTATCAGGGCCGAGGATTCCAGGGAGGATTTGCCACTCAGGGGCATCAGGTCTTATCCACTGCAGTACACCAGCTTCGCATGATTTTGGGTGTTCCTCACTACAAGTGACGTCGCTAGGGAGGTGGAGGTAGTGCAGGCTGCACTGGGTGACATGCACAGGGGTGACACGCTAAAATCACGGTGGTTAGGAGAAATACTGTCATGTTATATACTGTTGGATGTGGAATGTCCAGCAGAATGCAATGCAAAAAACCCCAGAGTTAAATATCTTCTTTCTATCAAAAGTTATGGCCAAAAAACCAGATAACAAAAAATGCATGGAGCCCTATGGAAAGTGAAACTGAGCTGTATTGCATGTTTACTTATGGGTAGGCAACTGTGCCTTAGTCCTTTGGAAAGGGCAGGTTGAGAGGAATCCAACGACACCAGAATGGTCCTGATCCAATGAATGCAGTCTCCAAAAACACCTGAGAAGGGAGTCCCTCCTTCCAAGCAGACGAATGTATTGAGCCCTATGGAAAGCGAAACTAAATCTCAGGGTCGCGTTTACTCATGAGTAAGCAAATGTGCCTTGGCTGGCGGTCAGGCCAGGCAAAGGGGAATGTGAAGCCACTAGAATGGTCTTGGTCTGATGTAACTGGAGCTCAACAAATGCTCCAGAACGCTGCCTCCAAACCCCCACCACTAAAAAGGATCAAAACAGTGGCTTCAGCAGATGAAGGTGAACTTTTCTGAGACTTGCAAAGCCAGGTGGTTCCTGACAGTCATCTGGTGAACATGTGAATTGTTCAGTATATGTGAATTGTTCCTTTCTTTAACTCAGGAGTGATCCTTTTGGATGACATTTGTAGACTAGTCACTGATACTTATAATTTATAGACACTAGACACTGATATATAATTTATATATATATAAATTTCTTGTATGCTTTATTGTTTGTTGTGCACTGCTTTGAATATTAGAGAAAGCGGTATATAAATCTTTTAAATAAATAAATAAAATAAAAAAGATGACTACTTACAAACCCCTCGCGTTTGGCAGAACAGCGGTAATTAAAATAAGGATCTTGCCTCAACTGCTCTCTTCTTACACCTTCTAGGGCTATTGAACAATCTTCTTACAAATCCCTCGCGTTTGGCAGAACAGCGGTAATTAAAATAAGGATCTTGCCTCAACTGCTCTCTTCTTACACCTTCTAGGGCTATTGAACAATCTTCTTACAAATCCCTCGCGTTTGGCAGAACAGCGGTAATTAAAATAAGGATTTTGCCTTAACTGCTCTCTTCTTACACCTTCTAGGGCTATTGAACAATCTTCTTACAAATCCCTCGCGTTTGGCAGAACAGCGGTAATTAAAATAAGGATCTTGCCTCAACTGCTCTCTTCTTACAACTTCTAGGGCTATTGCACAATCTTCTATCAATCCCCAGCCTTCTTTATGACTAATGAAGAAGCATCATCTCAATTCAATACCAGCACAACGTTTAAAACAAGGGATGAATATTCACATATTTTCCCATTCAGATCAGTATCATTTGGTAATAGTTTTGGTAGGGCCTAATAAATTGGTGGCTTGTTGATATGCAGACTATGTTGGGTGAGATTCAGTCACATCCTTTCAACAGTTAATTCGGAGAGTGTTTAATTCATCCTATCTCCACCACCCCTGCAAAAAAGGCATCGTAAGGTGGGAGGGGGGAGAGTGTCTTAAGGTTAACCCAAGAGTAAATGGGAGGCAAGTAAGATGATGATTTACCTCTGTGTAAGTCCGGGGCCACCTATGGGTCCCCTTGGACATATGCCACCTATTTTCTTATCTGAGAAGGGAAAAGTGGCAGGGACATTTACAAAAGAGGTGAGAAGATCCAGCATGTATCACTGCTGCTGGATCCACCAATCCAGACTCCTCCCTGCCCCCTTATCCTCCCCCTCCCCAGTCAGAAACACCCTCATTCCTCCAACTGCCTCCCCCATCCCTCCCACTGTTTTACATTGTGCTGGTGGATGGCGTCTTCGCTACCAGCAAACATACACGGCTGCCACTGACTGCACTGGTGGCCCCATTGTACCTACTGGCAGTGTGGGTGAGTGTGATGACGGCATGTGGCATGCACTGGGATGCAGACATTTCTGCCGGGAACTTAATGCTTCCCTGGCAGAATGTGCAATCCACTGGTGGACTGCGCCATATGCCAGGAATCTAAAGCCAGCCAACAGTCATGTAACAGGATTCTCAGGAGGGAGCGCAAGGGCTGTACAGCTTTGAGGGAACTATCCTTCCCTCCAGTGCATGAGGCTGATGGGGTGGAGAGGAGAATTGAAATTCAGATTAGATTTCTGAAACATTCAATAAGATAGGCTATGCTTAATGGTGTTGCTAGGAGGTGCGGGGGGGGGTATGGCCTGCACTGGATGACACCCACAGGGGGATGACATTTTTAAAATCTTGGTATTTTTGAATAATGCCATCTTGTTATAGATTATTTGATGTGCAATTTTATGTAGAATGCAATGAAACAAACCGTGTTGAAATATCTCTATTCTATCAAAGGTTATGGCCCAAAAACCAGCGAGGGCAGGGAGATTGTACATCAGTATGCCCACTGTCTGGGGCATTGCCCCAGCCACTGCGTGGTAGGAGGTCCATCATCAAAGGGGTTACACACTGGCTGGAATAAGGCCTTCACCATATGCACCTCCTATTTAGCATTAGAGGTTGCTACATTCTATGGTTTGCTCATTGCCCTGTATATGAGACCTTGGAGTGGCTTAAATCCTGGTCATAACAAACGTGGATACATTGAACATTCTGGTGGTCTCCCACCTCGAGCCACTCATCTGTTCATTGGAGACCAAGGATTAACACTTTGCTAGGGAATCTCGAAGAAGAAAAGAAAATTCAGGGGTCCTTGCACATTATGGTAAAGTATTTCTGCTTGACAAAGTTAGAAGGAATTACATCACATAAAAAACATAAACAAAAACTGCTCAGAGTATGATGAAATTCTTTCCATGTCTTACCAGTTAACAGCAAGAAGCCTCAGGGATTTTATAATCCAGGTGAAAACAGGAAAATACCTCAGGGAAGTGGTGGATCCCCCATGTGACTGAGCCAGAATCTCTGTTGCTGCTTTGCACTCTTAAATAGGAGACCGTCATGGATTAAGCAGAAACCAGAGAAAGATACATTTAGTTCTGTCTTTGGTCCACGGGACATGAGTTGAGAAATCATTGGAAACAGCGTGAACCATCCAACACCTGAGAAGTCTTCCAGAATTGGTATCCTTTTATATCTTTAGGAGATATATCAAGGAGCTTAGCTGATTCCTCCTGAAGGTGATGGGGAGCGTTGTTGAAGGTGCTGGACATGACAGTCTCAGGTGGGGGGAATTTAATGAAAAACCGCGATCCCACCCCATAGTTCCGCAGCAATCAGTCTCTCCCCAGGTCTCATTCTCCCACTTGCTACTCCATCCACCTAGACCCTGCTCTCTCTCTCCACTCTGCTTTCCTTTCCTGTATCCCCTCCTTAGACCTCCTTCTTCTCGGCATACCTCCCTGCAAGGCTCATTCTACTTCTTCCACCTTTCTCCTTTCAATTTGTCCTCCTTCTCTGGTCCTTTCATTAGTTCCCTTCTCAATTGCCTTACCTAGGATCCTGTTTCCTCCTCCGCCCTGCTCCAGTCTTAGGCTAAGCTCATGTGCCCTACAGATATTATGATGAGCCCATTATAGGTCAGGATGACACAGAGGGGGAACAAGTGGGATGGTAACACCCTACACCAAGCTGATGGCCTCAGTGTGGTAAAAGACTCATAAACACTCCAACCCCAGAGTTAATTCAGTACTGTAGTGTTTTAATATTTTAATATCCCTTCTGCTCAATTGCTGCTAACTGGGCAATGAGCACCCATCCTGGGCACCCATCCTTTTGGGGGTGGGGGGTGGGGGAAGCCACTCTCCCACTGTCCTAGCACAGCCATTTTTGCCAGTGCTTCTTTGCTGGGTTCTTAGCTTCCTTGTGTCTGTGTTTAGATTGTGAATGGCTCTGGAATAAGGAAATAGTTTTGGTTGCTGTTATGTTGTGAACCTATTATGCTGTTAAGTTTTGTTGTGAACCTTTTTTTCTTCAACAGTCATACATAAATCATCATCATCATCATCCACCTTATACTAGTAGTGCTATCAGACTGCCTTTGCTGCTTATTGACATTAGCTGGTACTACTGTAGTGTTTTGCCATGTGATATGCATAATGATCTAAAATTTCAAAATGAAGGAATACAGAGTTCTATTCTGGAAGCTAGATGAATATGTGCCAGTCAACCAGACCAGGGGTGGGCAAACATTTTGGCAGGAGGGCCACTTCGTCTCTCTGACACTGTGTTCAGAGCCGGGGGGGGGGGGAGAATTTATTGACATTTAAAATTTGAATAAATTTACATAGATGAATAAGTTAGAAATGTAACTTATCTGACTGAATGGATATTACTGAGCTTATTTATATTATGCATGAGAACTATAAGACAGGCATGTAGAACCACATGAGAACTATGGACTGTTTGCCACACACCTCTTGCATAGTGAAAACATACAGACCAAGTCAGATCAAAGCAAAAACACATGGAGACATGTTGTTCAGAGGCAATGGGGGGCATTAAAATAATGCCCAGGGAAAAGCAGAAAACACATTGAGACTCTAAAAGGCCTTGCTGTAACTCAGACTGCAGCTTGAGTCAGGTGGTTGTGAGCGGCAGTTGCAGGCTCCAACAGTCTCTGATGGGCCAGTGGTTCACTGGAGACTAGGGGCTCCCTGCAGGCTGGATTGGGGGTCCCAGAGGGCTGCAAATGGCCACCGGATCAGGGTTTGCCCACCCCTGAACTAGAGAAAAAATAGTCTTGTCTTGATATCCATGGAACAAATGGTTACCCACATCAGGTATCATTAAAGCACCGACAACATTGTTTACTTTTTTATGTTGCTGTTGTCTCCAGGCTAATGGACAAAAGGGGAGTTGTAAACAATACAAGCATTACTCAGGTCATCCTTGCGGGACTCACCAACCATCCAAGAATGAGAATTACCCTCTCTGTAGTCTTTCTTATCACCTACCTGGTCACCATGGTGAGCAATTTTGTCATCATCATGCTGGTCCAGCTGGACTCTCGCCTCCACACCCCAATGTATTTCTTCCTCAGCAACCTCTCAGGCCTGGAGATGTGCTTTGTGAGCTGCACCATACCCCAAATGTTGGCTCACATGCTAGCTGGAGATGGAAGACTAGCTTTCAATCGCTGTGTAACTCAGCTGTACTTTACATGTTCTCTGGGTTGCACGGAAGGGCTTCTTCTGGGTGCCATGGCTTATGACCGCTATGTGGCCATCTGCTGCCCTCTAGTCTACGTTGTGGTCATGAGCAAGGGACGCTGCTTGATGCTAGCAGCCATCTCATGGGCCTGTGGTTTCCTCATTTCTGTGCTATCCACACACTGCCTTCTGAACCTTCCTTTCTGTGGCCACAACTACATCAACCACTTCTTCTGCAACCTTCATATGCTATCAGAACTTGTGTGTGGAGACATTCACCAACTTCAAGCCGTCATCTTTGTGGGGGGAGTTGTTTTCCTACTTGGCCCCCTCTGTGTCATCCTGATATCTTATGGGCTCATCATAATATCTGTAGTGCGCATGAGCTCAGGTGGAGGTCGGAGCAAGGCCTTCTCCACATGTGCCTCCCATCTGAGGGTGGTGACAATGTTTTATGGATCTATCATGGCCCTTTACATGAGGCCTCGGTCGGGTAAAGATTTCATCCATGACAAATACGTGTCTATGTTTCATGCAGTGATCACCCCACTTCTTAACCCTCTCATCTACACTCTGCGGAACAAGGATATCCATGCTGCAGTAGCTAAGGTGTTCCATAGAGGAGGTGCTGGACACAAGGACTGAGTTCCAGTCTCCATGGGGGGGAAAGGAGTTTGAATCTCAGAAGCATAAGACTTGACAAAAACTGAAGTTGCTCTCTCCCCAAACTCTGTAATAAATAGAACAGTTTCTCCAAACTGTTGTGTTCCTTTGTATTCTTATCTCAAATGTTTTTGAGACACGTGGTGCAATTCTAACCCTTTATGTCAGATCTTTCCAACACCAACATGAGGGCAATGCAGCTCCAAGGTAAGGCAACAAACATTCCCTTACTTTGAGGAGGTCTCTGTGAGTGACACCCAACTGCAGGATGCAGCACATGTGCAGTTGGCACTGCTATGCCAGTGCTGGAAAGCACTGACATAAGGGGTTAGGATTATGCCCACAGTGTTCTGGTTTCAACAATGCTCAAAGGAAATAAAATCATTCAATCCTTTCCTACTTATAAAGCAATACAAAACCACTGTGTTACATTGTGCTGGTGGATGGTGTCTTCGCTGCCAGCAAACATACACGGCTGCCACTGACTGCACTGGTGGCCCCATTGTACCTACTGGCAGTGTGAGCGAGTGTGATGATGGCATGTGGCATGCACTGGGATGCAGACATTTCTGCCGGGAACTTAATGCTTCCCTGGCAGAATGTGCAATCCGCTGGTGGACTGGGCCATACGCCAGGAATCTAAAACCAGCCAATGGTCATGTAAGAGGATTCACAGGAGGGAGCGCAAGGGCTGTACAGTTTTGAGGGAACTATCCTTCCCTCCAGGGCATGAGGCTGATGGGGTGGAGATGAGATTTGAATTCAGATTAGATTTCTGAAACATTCAATAAGATAGGCTATGCTTAGTGGTTTTGCTAGGAGGTGCGGGGGGGGGGGTATGGCCTGCACTGGGTGACACGCACAGGGGGGTGACACCACTAGTCACTAAAATTTTTAAAATCTTGGTATTTTTGAATACTGACATCTTGTTATAGGTTATTTGATGTGTAATTTTATGTAGAGTGTAATGAAACAAACTGTGTTGAAATATCTCTATTCTATCAAAGGTTATGGCCCCAACACCAGCGAGTATGCCCACTGCCTGGGGCATTGCTGCAGCCACTGCATGGTAGGAGGTCCATCAAAGGGGTTACACACTGGCCTCCCACACCAGGTAATGCAAACCCCTATTGACACCACAGGTTATACTGACCTCTTCAGAGATCCTGATAGCAGGTCAAATATGTGCTCTTTACCATATAATGAACCACCATTGAATGACCTGTTCTCCAGAGATCTATACCAGATCTATATGTGCGGTGCAGAGCCTCCCCACATGCGAAGCTGTGGGTGCTTGTGTGCCTCACATGGTGGTGGTGCTTTTCGAAGAACTCTGCCTCACCTGCCTCCCCACCCACTGCACATCCCTGATCTATACCCATTGGGGAGGATATCAATGCAACTGCAGGTGAAGGGTGTACCATGAAGCAGTTAGAGAAGCAATTTTCAATCTTTTTCATCTCAAAGCACTAAAATTGTCAAGGCACACCATCAGGTTTTTACTAATTGACAAGGCACACCATGCTACCAGTGGGGCCTCACATCCCTCTTGACCCTATTAACAAATGACCTTCCCTCAAATTCCTGTGGCACACCTGTGGACCCCTCATGGCACACCAGTGTGCCACAGCACCAATTGAAAATGGCTGAGTTAGAGACACAACATTTACTGGTTATGATCTTGCCAGTGGATCTCCACAGCTACATGGGGAAAAAATGAAGGAAAAACAATTCAGGATTACTTGACACACCCTGGTACGTTTCTGCCAAACCAGATGAGAAGTGCATCATTTAAGTTTTAAAAGGAATGGCTCAAAATGTGAAAAAACAGTTCCACTATCATAGGGAGATTCTATGCCAATAAAGGTCTTATGTATGTATCATAGGGAGAAGTCTAGGCCAGATGCCATCATTACCACAGCCTGTGGCAAGGAGTTCCACAAACTAATTATATGCTGGGTAAATAAATATTTTCTTTTGTCTGTTCTAACTCGGAATACTAATGAACCACATAATGAACCACGTTGAATTATCTGTTCTCCAGGGATCTATATCAGTGAATCTTCACAGCCACAGCAGAAAAAAAAAAATATGAAGGAAACACAATTTAGGGTTCCTTGACACATCCTAGTTTGCATCTCCCTTACCAAATTAGAAGTGCATCATTCTACTTTTAAAAAGAACTGCTCAGAATGTGAAAAATATGGTTTCATTTTCATAGGGAGAAGCCTCAGGGATTTAGCAGCACTAATTACCTGTTGACAATCCAGATGAAAGCAGGGAATTGCCTCAGGGAAGAGATGGATTCCCCAAGTGAGGGAGCCAGAATCTTTATTACTGCTTTGTGATCTAAAATAGGGACAATGGTGGATGAGACAGGAACCTGCAGAAAGACACATTTAATTTTCTCTTTTGGTAGATGGGATGACATTTGGACCATTGACTTGATCATCAGAAGCAGCACCTGGAATCCATTGCCTTGCCTGGAAGAACATCTCTAAGGATCTTGATCAGGGGTGCTCACACTTTTTTGGCTCGAGAACTACTTTGAAACCCAGCAAGGCCCGGAGATCTACCAGAGTTTTTTTACAATGTTCACACCATCATAACATATAACATTTATGTGTACAATGTATGTTGGTGTACCTTGCATAACCGCATGAGCCAATATTGCACAACACAACATAATTAACTATAAACATTTTTGTAATTACTCGAGTTTACTTTGATGACTTGCACTGAAGTGAATCAGCCAAGGATGCATAGTCCAGACAGTAGCTGCTGACAGCCAGCCTCAAGCACACTTCCAAATGTTCATCAGTCATGGTGAAACTTAATGATCTTCATGTAGGAAAAGGCTGACTCACATAAATAAGTGGAGCCCTTCCTGCCTCAGGTGCTCTTATATCCCTGAGGGCCCTATTGCCTTCAAGAGGCTGCAGCTGTGCAGCACACTGTGCTGGATGCCCAGGCCTTACGAAGATCATAGATCTCACGAAGGCTTTCGACCTGGTCAGCAGGGACAGCCTCTTCAAGATTCTCCCCAAGATCGGATGTCCACCCAGGCTCCTCAGCATCATCAGATCTTTCCACAAGGACATGAAAGGCACTGTTGTCTTCAATGGCTCCACATCAGACCCCTTTGACATCCGAAGCGGAGTGAAGCAGGGCTGTGTTCTTGCGCCAACCTTGTTTGGGATTTTCTTCACTGTCCTGCTGAAGCATGCCTTTGGAACGGCAACAGAAGGCATCTATCTCCAGACCAGATCAGATGGAAAGCTCTTCAACCTCTCCAGACTGAGAGCAAAGTCCAAAGTCCAGCTGAAATGTCTGCGTGACTTCCTCTTTGCTGACGATGCAGCTGTCACTACACACTCTGCCAAAGATCTCCAGCAGCTCATGGATCGTTTTAGCAAGGCCTGCCAAGATTTTGGACTGACAATCAGCCTGAAGAAAACACAGGTCATGGTTCAGGATGTGGACTCACCTCCCTGCATTACAATCTCTGCGTATGAACTGGAGGTTGTCCATGACTTTGTGTACCTTGGCTCAACGATCTCCGACACTCTTTCTCTCGATACCGAGCTAAACAAACGCATTGGCAAAGCAGCTACCACGTTTTCCAGACTCACAATGAGAGTCTGGTCCAACAAGAAGCTGACGGAACATACCAAGATCCAGGTCTACAGAGCTTGCGTCCTGAGTACACTTCTGTACTGCAGCAAGTCATGGACTCTTCGCTCACAACAGGAGAGGAAACTGGATGCATTCCACATGCGCTGCCTCCGACGCATCCTCAGCATCACCTGGCAGGACAAAGTTCCAAACAACACAGTCCTGGAACAAGCTGGAATCCCTAGCATGTATGCACTGCTGAAACAGAGACGCCTGCGTTGGCTCAGTCATGTCGTGAGAATGGATGATGGCCGGATCCCAAAGGATCTCCTCTATGGAGAACTCGTGCAAGGAAAGCGCCCTACAGGTAGACCACAGCTGCGATACATCCGCAAGAGGGATCTGAAGGCCTTAGGAGTGGACCTCAACAAGTGGGAAACCCTGGCCTCTGAGCGGCCCACTTGGAGGCAGGCTGTGCAGCATGGCCTTTCCCAGTTTGAAGAGACACTTAGCCAACAGTCTTGAGGCAAAGAGGCAAAGAAGGAAGGCCCATAGCCAGGGAGACAGACACACTACACTTGCTCCCAGTGTGGAAGGGATTGTCACTCCCGAATCGGCCTTTTCAGCCACACTAGATGCTGTGCCAGAACCACCATCCAGAGCGCGATACCAGAGTCTTTTGAGACTGAAGGTTGCCAACAACCCTTAAAGGGGCCACTGCTGACACCACATCTACCTCCTCACCAGATCTTCCATTACAAGTGGGGGGGGGGGAGCAGATCTCTATACAGACCAGTGCAAAAACAGGGGAAAGGTAAGTCAGCCTCAGTAGAGTCAAAGGGGCTCACTCCCAGGGATGTGTGGACAGGAGAGAAGCCTGCCAGCGGCTCCTCTCCCAGGGAGGAGCCTGCCAGGGGCTCACTCCCTGGGCTCGCTCCCTGGGCTCCCTGGACTCACTCCCTGGGCTCACAAGCCTGCCAGGGGCTCATTCCCAGGGATTCGTGGACGGGAGAGAAGCCTGCGAGCAGCTCCTCTCCAGGTCTACTCACAAGTCAGCCCCAGTAGAGTCAAAGGGGCTCACTCCCAGGAATGCGTGGACGGGAGAGAAGCCTGAGATCAATCCATTTTGCCTCGCGTTCGACCAGTCGTATTGATCCACATATTGAGCACCCCTGATCTTGATGCTCAGTCAATCCTTTCTGATGGTGCAGGGCAGGGCACTTTCAGGTGGGGTAATTTTAATAACGAACCTCCATTCTGCCCTCCCTCTCACTTATGCAGTAAGATCCAAACATGTGATGAGTACTTGAGTCTCTCTTCAATGCCATATTCCTCCCTGAAATAGTTAAAGATGAAATTAATCTTATTGCTCATTCCAGTGGCATACTAAAGTCGGTGTGAAACACTACATTTTGCAGACAACCTCGCAAGCAGCCCCTCCCCTTTGGAGCCATTCGTATGCCTCTATTTTGCTCCCACTGCCCGGAATGGTTCTGAAGGGAAAGGGGAGGGGGAGGGGCCCCTTGCATGTTGCGGTGAGGCTCCCTTCAAAACTTAGTGCTTTGCACCCCGTCTAGCTATGCCACTCACTCATTCAACAAAATTTTGAATTGTGTATCAGAAATGTGTTAGGTAGTTGCAGACTTCCCATTCATTTGATGGGTCAAATGCCCAGCTGCAGAGCCTCACACAGATTTAGGACCCTGTGGAAACCTCTCTGAGGCTCCCGACGGAGTCAGAAACTGCTTCCTGTTTTCCGGAAGCACAATTTAAAGCATCAGGGAAGCTTCAGGAGGCTTACCCGACAGGTCCTGGAGTCACGCGAGCCACCATGTGCTCCAGATAAGTTGGGGGGTGAATTGGTGCATGGGGGTGGTGACATCCCACAGGGGGGTGTCATTGTGAACCTTTGTCCAAGGATGTGGGGCTGGGGAGGTCTGCCACTGGTATTAGCGAAGAAATACCACTTCACTTGAAGAAAAAAATAGGAATCGCAGATAAATTTTATTAAAAAATGGATTACCCTCCCCCACTCCTGATCCTTCCTTGCCTTGTACAGCTGCGGGTGTGTGTCGGGCATGATCTTGGTCATATTCTCCATAATTCTCTACAATACAGTGCAGATTTTATTTTTGGAAAGACGGGCAGGTATTCCTCTGTAGATGAATCCATGTGGAAAGCATTCCTTGGAGGTAGATGGCCTGCAAACTTCTGAGAGAATGCCAAGCAGTCAGTGGAGTAGCTAGAGGGGGTGCAAATAACTAAGTTTGGCAGGGAGCCTCACCACAGCCTGCAAGCAGCCCCTCCGCCTCTCCTTTGAAGCAATTCTGGGCGGTGGGAGCAAAATGGAGTCAAATGAAATTCATGCAAGAAAGTTTGAGGATCAAGAAGGACACCTCCATTGCTCCCTTCCAGCCAACCTTAGCATCAGCCAGTACCTCATATCGACACCCCTCACTCACTACCAACGTAAGGAATTCTCCAAATCTAGTTTTCACTCATTACTCTTAATGGGGCGTGTTTTGTTGCTTTTGAATAGTGTTAGGTTCTGCTTTTCATCATAAAACAGGGTCTGGAGAATGGTTCAAAGCAGTAAATGAAAAAGGAAGGGATGCCAAGAGGTCAGTTCTTGAAACTCTTAGAAAGTGTGCCAGTCTCCCACGGGATAAATGAAGACTTCTGTTCATCCAAGTTTCTATCCTATGCTTATTTCCCTGAGAACAGCTGTCTTGAAACCTAATAGGACATTTGCTGAGTAGACATGCATAGAATTATGCTGTTACATATGGAGCAAATGGTAATCCACATCCACCATAATTAAAAAACAGGACAGCAGGGAAGAACCGAGACTTGAATGAATCAAACTCGAGTCACAAAACACGAGTTTTTTTGCAACTCCTGCAGACTTGAGTCACATGTGTCAAAAACCTGGGCACTGACTGGGAACTTGGGTTTTACCCTAAAAATAAAAAGACGCAAATAGACTCGAAGCAAGACTTGCTTTTGTATGTGGCTGTGACTCTTATACATGTATGACATTGAGTGTTTTCTATATGAGCTTGCTTGCTTTTTAAAAACCACTTCCATGACTCAACTTGCTTCTTGAAAAGACTTGGACTCAAGTCAAAATGACTTGAAAAATGTCTCTGGACAAGTCATGATGGCCGCCTGTTACGACTTGCAGGTGACATGAATCGAGGGGGATGGAGACTAGGGGCGACTCAATAGTACTGTGACTGGCACACCCCACAGGGATGCTGTTCATTAACTTCTCTCTGGTGGTCTTTATCTCCAGGATGCTGAACAGAACAAGGGTTGTCAACCAGACAAGCATCACACACTTCATCCTGGTGGGACTCATCGGCCATCGAAGGACACAGATTGCCCTTTTTGTGGCCATCCTCACTGCTTATCTGATGACCATGTTGGGCAACGTGATGGTCATCTTGCTTATGCAGCTGGACTCCCTCCTCCACACCCCAGTGTATTTCTTCCTCAGCAACCTCTCAGTCCTAGAGATGTGTTTTGTCACCAACATCATTCCCCAAATGTTGGCTCATCTCCTGAGAGGGAATGGAAAAATCTCATTCAGTCAGTGTATAGCTCAGATGTACCTTGGAGGGGCTCTGGTTTGTATAGAAGGCCTGCTTCTGGGTGGCATGGCCTATGACCGGTACATGGCCATCTGCTGCCCCTTGGTCTTTGTCATGGTCATGAGCAAAGGCTGCTGCTTGATGCTAGCTGCCATCTCATGGGGCTGTGGTTTCCTCATTCCTGGGGTATACACACACTGCATTCTGCATCTCCCTTTGTGTGGCTTTGTGATGTCCATGTCCCCAGTATCCCCCCGTGGTATTGACTCACCCGCTTTGTCCAGCCCTGTCCTGTCTTTCCAGGGTCGGCACAAAGAACGGGGAACAAACAAAGGGGTCTTGCTTACTTTCTTTAATTTGGTTGTGGTCTTTACATTCCTTGAGGGGTCTTGTTCCCTCACAAGAACTCCGTACCCCAGGTACAGTCCCAATAACAGTCTTTCCACAGTCCAGGACTCAAGTGGCCAGTTGCCCCAAGAGCTTTTACTCTCCCCCTCAGTTCTCATCGCGAAAGGTGTCTGGTGCGGGGTGTTCTCCGTAGGTCAGATCTGGAGTTCTGGGCTTCTCTTGGGAAGGGGCTGGGTCCAGTGGTTGCCCTCCTTTCCCCTTGGTTCTCACCGGTCATCAGTTCCAGCAAGGAGTTGTTCTGAAGTCTTCTGGACTGGGATCCCTTCCCCAGCCTATGGGCAGCCCCTTCCTCAAGGGGCTGGAGTATTGGACCCTTCCCAGCTCTTGGCTGTCTGCTAGTCGGGAGGGCCTCTCCTCTCCTAGAGGTACCTCCTTTCTCCCTTCTCTTCCCCTCCCTAGCCCCCTTCTCAGGGAGCTCAGGAAGGTGCTTCCTTCCCCTTCCACTGTCTCTTCCCTTCTTCTTATCCCTCTAGCCAGCCCTCTTAGCCCTGCCCCTTCCTTCCCCCACCTGGGACCACCTGAGACCTAGTGGAATCTCCTCCTCCCTTCTCCCTGCCGGCTCCACCCTTTCTTTCCTCAAAGGTTGATGCACCTGGGCTTTCCGGTCTCTGAGGAGGCCTCTGCCTTGTCTCAGAGGAGAGGAGCCTGCTTGCAGCAAAGACTTAGAAGTCTCACCCTCTTTGTCTGACTCCTCACTCTTCCCTGGTCTTCCAGGGGTCGGTATACCCCTTTTCTCTGCTTTCCACACTTTTCCCTCCTGTTCCCATGCTGGGCTTTGCTTCTCCTGATACCCCCCGGGGTGACAGGCTCCAACATCATCAACCACTTCGTCTGCAGTCTTCAGATGGTGTTGAGACTGGCATGCGGAAACATTCACCACATTGAGGTAATTATCTTGGCAATGGGAGCTTTTGTCCTACTTGTTCCCGCCGTGTCATCCTGATCTCTTACGGGCTCATCATAACATCTGTAGTGTGCATGAGCTCAGCCGAAGGCCGGAGCAAGGCCTTCTCCACATGTGCCTCCCTCCTGGGAGTGGTGACAATGTTTTATGGATCTCTCATGACCCTTTACATGAGGCCTCGGTCAGGTACAGACACCAGCCATGACAAACATGTCTCCATCTTTCATGTTGTGATTACCCCACTTCTTAAACCCGTCATCTACACATTGCAGAACAAGGACGTCCATGCTGCAGTAGCTAAGATGCTTTGTAAAAGAGCTGCTCAACACAAGGGCTAAGTTCCAAACTCCATAGGGAAAAATTACTTTGGTTCATAGAAGCACAGAAAAATCTGAAGGCCTTCTCTCTACAAGTACTAGAATAAAGAAAACTTCGTTACCAAGCATTGTGTCCATTGTGTCTTATTCCAAAACTTTAGCTGAGATCCAGTGGCTTAGCTAAGTCATTTGAGACCTAGGGCCAATACATTTTTGTCACCTCCTCTTATGACAAAATTAATTTGTTAGCGAGTAAAGGCACCCGCCAGGTTGGGTAACAAAATTGGGTGCCAGTTGGAATGGGAGCCCAGGTCTACTTGTCAGGTAGATGTATCTTCCAAGTTCAGACAGATCTACCTGCCTTGAAGAGGATTCCAGAGGAGAGTTTGGAGCCCAGGTGTACCCAGCAGGTAGAGCTGGGCTCCAAATCCAGACAGGAGCCCCGGTCTATCAGCCTAGAAGAGGGTTCAAGAGGGTGGTTGGAATGTGAGCCCAAGTCTACTCAGTAGGTAGTTCTGGGCTCCCAAGTCTGGACGGGAGCCTAGGTCTACCCACCTGGCAGAGGTGGCTCCAGAAGACAGTAGGAATGGGAACCCAGGTCTACCAGTTGGGTAGATCTGGGCTCAAAGTCCAAATGGGAGCCCAGGTCTACCTGCCCAGCAAACCTTGGTCACAGAGGTTACAAAGTTCAACCAGGAGCCCAGGTCTACCTGCTTGGTTGGCCTGGGCTCTGGAGTTATAGTAGTGCTCATGCCCCCCAGCGCAAAAACTGGATCCACCCCTGGTGTTAACCCACTCCCCACCCTGGTGTCACCTTGCCAACACCTTATTGGTTCCATGCTGTGTCATAATAACATCTCATTGACTCTTTGAACAATCAGTCTCATTGGTCAGTTTTGAGTTAAGAAACTGTACTTTTCGTTACAGAAGACATTTGCATTTTTGCTTTCTAGTTATCTGGCCATAACTTTAGACAGAATGGAGATTTTTTCACTATGGTTTGTTTCAATGCATTCTGTGGTAAATTACACATTGAATGGTGTATAGCAGTGTATCTCAAACTGTGGGCCCACCAGGTGGGTTGCAAGCCAATTTCAGGTGGGTCTCCATTCATTTCAATATTTTATTTTTAATATATTAGACTTGATGCTGCTATGGTTTGTGACTGCATTTGGGGAAAAGCTACAGACCTGTACTTTTAACAGGCTACTATGTGTATGTTTTTAACAATGATAGTCAGTTGGTTTTACTCCTGGGTAAGTGTGGTTAGGATTGCAGCATAGGCTAGTTAAAAATTTTCCTGCTTGATGATGTCACTTCTGCTCATGACATCACTTCCGGTGGGTCCTGACAGATTCTTATTCTAAAAAATGGGTCCCGGTGCTAAAGGTGTGAGAACCACTGGTATATAGCATGAAGGTGTTATTCCTAACAACCACTATTTTAGTGATTTTGTCATTATGGTGTCACCCCCCCAGTGTAAAGGGGGTGTAAAGGGGAATTATTTCCCTTTAGCCCTCTGTATGCCTCTTGGTCTGCTTCAACCTGTGCACCCTCATTTGTACCTGTATGTCTGAGGACAGAAAACATCATGCAGCATTGGAAAGGAGGGATAGGATCCAGCATAATCCATTTATTTATAGAATTAATAAATTAATGCAAAGACGGCTTCAGGAGGCATGGGGTGAATGCCATCTTCCCAGTGGCCCTCCAAGACCCCCTCCCCCCACCCCTCAAAACTGCAAAAGCCAATTCAGGGTTATGTGACACATCCTGGCCAAGTTCCATTTTCCAGGTTAAGAAGAACTTCTTACCTTTAAAAATGACTGCTCAGCCTATGAAAACACTGTTCCCATATCTCAAGGAGAGGCACCAAGGATTTAGGAGTCCTAATTGTCTACAGTCCTGATGAAAACAGGGAATTGCTATGAATTGTGTTTTTACCTTGTTTTAAATCATGTTTTAAATTGTTTTAATTATTGTTGTAAGCTGCCTTGGGTCTCTTCGGGGAGAAACGCGGGGTATAAATGAAGTTAAAGAAAGAAAGAAAGAAAGAAAGAAAGAAAGAAAGAAAGAAAGAAAGAAAGAAAGAGCCTCAAGGAATAGGAGGTCCCGTGTGGCTGCACCAGAATCTTTATTAGTTCTTTGTGGTCTTAAATAAGAGGCACTCATGGGTTAGTCAAGAACCCACAGAAAGAAAAAGAGGTTAATTCTCTTTTGCTACATGAGATGACAGTTGGGGAAAAGCAGCCTCTTGGGTTGGCATCACTTTCTGAATGTAGGTGGGGCATAGCGCTGATTAACCATGGCATAACTAGAAGGGGTGCACTAAGTTTTGCAGACACCTGAACGCGCCATGCAAGTGGCCCATCCCCCTTCCCTTCGAAGCCATTCCAGGTGGTGAGAGCAAAATGGAGGCAGTCCCCTTTGTTTTATTCTCACCGCCTCAAATGACTCTGAAGGGGTGTGGTCGCTTCCACGCCATGCTTAGGCACCTGCAAAACTTAGTGCTTTGCACCCCTCTAGCTATGCCACTGGCAAACGGCTCCCATTATTTCACAGACAAGAACCTCAGGGATTCAGGAGCACTAATTTCTTATGAATAACATGGATCACAATAGGACACTTCCTTAGGGAAGCATGCCCAAGAGCTGTGAACCAGAATCTCCGCTGGGGCACCAAGAACTTAAATACGTAGATGCCAGGAACAGACAAGACAGCCAGAGAAAAAAAAAGACTTCCTCTTGTTTTTTTTCATTGTAGGAAGAATGGTGGGTCATCAAATCAGACCTTGGAAACTCTCACCATAATTCTGTCAGTAGTAGAGGGAAGAACAGCTCCAGGAAGATGGAAGCTTAGTTAATCCTGAAGACCATGGGTGGCATTTTTGAACATGCTGGGAACCTCAGGTAGGGTAATTTGAACGAAGGATGTAAAAAATAATTTGGCCACATCCTCTTTTTCATAATTTTCATTGTCTGTCACTGTTATTCCAAGAGACTGTTTCATAAATGGTCCAGGGTGTGTGTCATCCTGGAGCGAGCAGCTGCATACCTAAGGGGCTGTGATCTTCCAGTTGCTTTTTAGGGAATATTGGAGCTCTGCTGCACTGCTAGGGAACCTTTCCAGTGCATGGCATCCTGTCACTTCTCTGGAATGTGAGGTTGGTTATCGAAGGCAGTGGTTTTGGGTGTACTTGTGGGGGGGATATTGGAGTTCTTCAGAAATGTATTAGGGCTTCTTCAATGAGAAGATGGCAGGTTCATGGCAGAAGCTAGATCTGAACCCAGGACCTCCTGGTTGAAGCATGTGACTTTGCTGAAGACCACAGATATTCCTGGATTTGGGGGGGGGGCAGATTTTAAATTGTTATTGAAGTTAGTTGAAAATGCAAAACAAAAACAAACAAAAAAATACCTCAACTGTGTTGGTTTGTACAGGAAACAAGCGTTTCAAATCCTGATTGAAGTTATTCGTGGAGGTTCCCCACCCTTTCAACATAATGTAATGTTGGAAATTCTTTGAGTCCCTGTTCAAATCTCCAAGAAAGCTTTCAGTGGCTACCTAGATGCTGATACCTTGGAGACCAGCTTTACTCAATGTGTGTTCAGGGCCGTAGTGGGGGGGGGGAGGCGGGGGGATTTGCCCCCCGAGCCAGCAGTTTGCCCCCCCAGAATTTTTTCCAAACCTGTCCTCTTTTTGTCTAGTCAGTTGTCAGTTGGAGATGATTTGAAGCCCTTTTTGCAACTTTTTTCGTGGGAGATGGGAGGGAGGCATGGGAGAGAGAGAGAGAGAGAGAGAGAGAGAGAGAGAGAGAGAGAATGTGTAGAGTGAGTAAAACAAGGTTCCTGGAGGGCTTCTTGGAAGTTATGGCCTCTGGCCACCCTGCCCCCATCCAGAGCACATGGAGAACGGGACTGGTCAAGAGAAGCTCCAAGGATGGTAGGGAGAGATTTCTACTTGTACTGGCAGGTGGGGTGGGGAGGGAGTTATTTCTTCTACTGTGGAACGTGCTAATTACTACAAGGTATTGCTGCAGAGGGGCAGGAAGAAATGTTTCTGTTTGGAGAAATCATGGTGGGGTTTTTGCCTTTCATATATTTATATATTTAAAATTAATGGCTGCTGCTTGGGGACTGGGGAGACCCTTTTTCTGGTGGAGAAAGCATGGAAAGCATTTGAGCTAAAGAGAATCAAGAACTGTGTGGGAAAGTTTCTAAGCAGGGGTGGATCCTGGGGAGGCCATGGGTGCGTATCCCCCCCCAACTGTCCTGCCAGCAGGGAAGGGCACCCACCGGGATGGAGAGCAAAATCTGGTGTCAGGGAAACACCCACTGGGCGGGTGCCAAGGAGATTGGATGGAACAGGAGCCCAGGTCTACCCACCCAGCAAACAGCTGTAGAGGCTATAAGCACAATCTGGAGTCCAGGTCTACCCAAGCAGGTAGACCTGTGCTCCAAGTCCAGCAAATAGCCACAGAGGCCTGAGAAAGGACATGATTGAGACATACAAAATTATGCAGGGCATGGATGGAGTGGGAAGAGAGAGATACTCTTTTCCCTGTCACATAACACCAGTATCAGGGGACATCCACTAAAACTGAGTGCTAAGAGAGTTAGGACAGTTAAAAGAAAATATTTATTTACTCAGTGTGTAAATTAGTTTGTGGAACTCCATGCCATAGGCAGTGGTGATAGCATCTTACCTAGATGCTTCTAAGAGGGGATTGGACAAATTTCTGGAGGAAAAGTCCATCATTAGTTATGAGTCATGAAAGGTATGTGCAAGCTCCTGATTTTTGAAGTAGACTACCTCAGAATGCCAGATGCAGGTCAGGGCACCAGGACACAGGTTTTGTCTTGCTGTCTTTTGTGCTCCCTGAAGCATTTTATGGGCCACTGTGAGATACAGAAAGTTGGACTGGATGGGCCTTTGGCCTGAGCCAGCAGGGCTCTTCATATGTTCTTATGTAGGTTAAAAGCTCAATTGGGAGCCCAGGTCTACCCAAGCAGGTAGACCTGAACTCCAAGTGGGAGCCCAGCTCTACCTGCCCAGCAAACAGACACAGAGGCTATAAGCTCAATTGGGAACCCAGGTGTACCCAGCAGGTAGACCTGGGCTCCAAGTCCAGGTGGGAGCCCAGGTCTACCTGCCTAGCAAATGTCCACAGAGGCAATAAGCACAAGTGGGACCCCAGGTCTACAGAGCAGATAGACCTGGGTTTGCAGTCCAGGCAGAAGCCAAGGTTTCACCCACCCAGCAAATAACCACAGAGGCTATAAACTCAATCACGAGTCCAGGTCTACCCAGCTGGTAGCCCTGGACTCCAAGTCCAGGTGGGAGTTCAGATCTACCTGCCTGGTTGACCTGGGCTCTGAAAGTAGTGCTTATGCCCCCCCCCCCCAATACAGACACTGGATCCACCCCTGATTCTAAGGAGATTCAACTCTCAGAAAGATAGGAGAATTCAGCAATACTAGGTAGATTGAATAATTCAAGTCTTCTGTACTTTGCTTTTTAAAAGTAATGAATATTGTAAAAAACTAATGTTCCCATGGCGTCACTGTATTTGACTTGCATATCTTTCCTCTTGCTTTTGTGAAAAGTAAATAAATTTTATTTTAATATGTATCAATGCATCAGCAATGTGTCATCGGCTAATGAAAGGCTTTCAATGCAAGCAAATACTACCTGCATCACAGTGATATGTTTTACTTTTGCAGGGATGCAAGCCTGTGTATTGTGCTGGTGTGTAAAATGAAAGGATATGTTACATGTTATTTCTATGTACACAAATACATTTTACCTTGCATACAGAGATCCATTTATTCTATGCAAATTATTGTTACATTGCATTACAGATAATGAATGCGTGTTTCAATAGCCTCCCAAAAATATTTTCTCTTTATGAAATTTGGGCGAGTTACAGGTCTTTGATGTTTCTCTGTACTTATCCCTTCATTTTGCTTACCAGTATAGATACCCAACATAATTGCCCTCCCTGAAAAAATAGCTGCCCCCCCACCTCTAGAATCCTGGCTAGGGGCCTGTGTGTGTTCCTTGGAGCCTTGGGGCTCCTCGAGACCAATGTTAGGAGTGGAAAGGCTCCGGAGACCAAAATTTTGACTTCTGCTCTAGACCAATGGCCAGATTGAAGATTAGACTCTAGACCAGGGGTGCCCAAACCCCGGCCCGGGGGCCACTTGCGGCCCTTGAGGCCTCTCAATGTGGCCCTCAGGGAGCCCCCAGTCTCCAATGAGCCTCTGGCCCTCCGGAGATTTGTTGAAGGCCACACTGGCCCAAGGCAACTTCTCATCGTGAGGGCGACTGTTTGACCTCTCGCGTGAGCTGTGGGATGAGGGCTCCCCTCCACTGCTTCTTGTTTCACTTCTGTGATGCAGTAGCAGCAGCAAAGGAAAGGCCAGCTTTGGTTTGTGCAAGGCCTTGAGCTATTGCAAGACCTTCATTCATTCATATAAGTTCATCTTTAATATATTCATTTATGTAAACTTATGTAAATTTATTCAAATTTTAAATGTAAATTAATTCTTTTTTTCCCCCGGCCCCCGACACAGTGTCAGAGAGCTGATGTGGCCCTCCTGCCAAAAACTTTGGACACCCCTGCTCTAGACCCAGAGTCACTAGGAAAGCAATTTTCAACCTCTTTCATCTCATGGCACACTGGCACTGGCAAGGCATTAAAAATTGTCAAGGCACACTATATGTTTTTGGACAGTTGACAAGGCACACAACAAATTCACCAATGGCCCACTAAAAAATGACCCTCTCCCAAATTCCCATGGCACAGTTGTTCCATGTTCATTCACGGCACACCAATGTGCCACTGCACAGTGATTGATCATCACTGCCCTACACCAATCTAGGTGTGCGGTTGATCATTGCTGCCCTAAGCCAATTCAACAAAAGTTCAACAAAAGTCCATCTGCCCTTCAAAGGCAAATGGAAAGTTGATGGATAACTTCTCCCTTTTGCTTTTTCTCTGCAGGACACTGGAGGGAACAGGGACAGTGAACCACACCACCATTACTGAGGTCATCCTGCTTGGACTCACCAGCCACAGAAGGACACAGATTGCCCTCTTTGTGGTCATCCTCTTTGCCTATGGGATCACCATGTTAAGCAATTTGCTCATCATCATGCTGGTCCGATCTGACTCCCGCCTCCATACCCCAATGTATCTCTTCCTCAGCAACCTCTCGGGCCTGGAGATGTGTTATATAAGCAGCATTGTGCCCCAAATGTTGACCCACATGCTGTCTGGGAGTGGAAGGATCTCTTTCAATTGCTGTATGGCTCAGATGTACATTACCTGTTCTCTGGCCTGTACTGAAGGGCTGCTGCTGGGTGCCATGGCATATGACCGATATTTGGCCATCTGCTGCCCTCTGGTGTATCCCACGGCCATGAGCAGGGAGCGCTGTGTGATGCTGGCCATAGCCTCATGGGCAGGAGCTTTCCTCCTCTCTGGGATAATCACGGCCTGTATTCTGCATCTCCCATTCTGTGGTCCCAACCACATCAACCATTTCCTCTGTGAGTTTATCATGGTGATTAAGTTAGCCTGCACCAATACTCACTTTGCCGAGCTCTCCGTCTTTGTGTTGGGGATCTTCACTGTTTTTATCCCATTCTGTGTCATCCTGACCTCTTATGGGGTCATCCTGTTGTCTGTAACGCGGATGAGCTCCAGTGTGACTCGAAATAAAGCCTTCTCCACCTGCACCTCCCATCTAACCGTGGTCATTATATTTTATGGATCCATCATTGGCATATACATGAGGCCTCAGCCTGGCACAGATCATGGAAATGACAAACTTGGGTCTTTCTTTAATGTCGTCTTCACCCCTCTCCTCAACCCAGTCATCTACACCCTACGGAACAAGGATGTCCACGCTGCAATGACTAAGGTCCTCCATGGCAGAGCTGCTGGACACAAAACAGGACTGTAGCAGGAGTAAATGAACTGTGCAAGCTGAGAGGATTTGTGCCACTCTGAAGGTCACCTTTCCAGATCTATAATAAACTGTACTAATGTATAGAAATGTTTGAGTCTGTAACTGTGGCTTCTCCTTCTCCCTCCTAATTTTCTATGCACAGGGCAATGAGGTGAAATGTTAATCAATGATCTGGCCCACCTGCACTCCAAAAGTGATGCAGACCCAGAAGAGCTGCACTATGGGATATGAAGGAAAGTGAAACTTAGCACACAGTTCTTTTACTGTACCACCACTTCTTGCTTTCCAAAGGAATGGAGCTTTGGTTGGATGAGTGCATGTGTGGATCAGTTGTGTGGACTATTGTTTTCTCTGATGTCTCAATAAAATTCCCATGGTTTCTCTTCCATCAAACTGTCCTGATCACTTGACAAAAAGTGCCTTTTGAAGTACCCCACTCTACATATCTGAAGTCCTTCGAAGTGAAGTATCCCAATCCTTTGGATTTGCTCTGTGTGCTATTTCTAGAGGTTTCCATCCTGGAAATAGTTTTTGCCCTTGAAACAATGCAGAGGGGAAGGCTGCAATCATCATTAAAACCAAGCAGGAGGAATTGTTGAAGGCCTCCTAGCCCTTGATGCAATTTTGCTGCACCTTGTGCACTGTTGGAAGTACATATATGAATATGTTCACATCAGCAAACCCACACCTGGGGAAGTTTCCAAAGACACTTCAAAGGAAGGGGCATGTAAAATCAGAGGCGTCCCTGCCTTGGAGCACACCTGGTGGGGTGGCACTTACCTTTGGCTGCATTCTGGTGGTTCAGGGACCTTCCAGGCTCTCACATTGGTTTAAATTTGAAAAGCTTGCCTTCCTTTGGCAATCTTCCTGCCATCTTGGGCTCAGCCACTGTATACTCTCACTGGCAAACAGTCATAAAACAGACAAAGGATGAATGTTACCTCCTTCATGCTCATCCTCATCATCATAGTGGGTGATCTGGTCATCATGATTTGATTCCTGCCTCAACCATCCTAAGGCACTTCTTCTTCACCTCTCAGGCCCAGTAAAGTGACTTCCAGTTCAATCCTAATCTGTGCTGGAACAGGCAGGTAGGCCTGCACTGTACACAGTGCAGAGTTAGAGGTGGCTGTCGTGCAACTTGGAGTAAGGGATAATAATCCCCTTACTCCAAGAAATGCTGCAGCCACCTCAATGGGGCTATTCAGATCTGTGTCAGTTAAATCGCTGGTGCAGATCCAAGCAGCTCACTGTAATGCTGGGCTGTCCAGGAGGGAGATTAGGAACTGCCCTAAGAGCCTGAGGCTGGTCCCACTCCCCTCCCAGGCCTAGCCTACCCACCACTCACCTGTCACTCTCCTACCCCCTGCCCTGAAAAACCCCCATTCAACCCTCCCCCAATCCTTCGCAACCCCTGCACTGGCCTCTCCAGGCCAATGTGAATTTACTTTGTTCCGGCATGGATGCGTCCGGTCTCCATGGGCCAGCGCACGTCCTTGAGTCAGCCCCACCAACCCACGAGGAGGCGCAGACATGCCTTACACCACATTTGTGACACTCTGAGACTGGCACAAGAGATTTGTGTGGGCCCAACATCAAGGTAAGATTGTGCTGTCCTTGGCACAATTGTGCTATAGACTAGAAAAGTACATCTGCACGTTGGGAATGGAAAAATCTCTTTCAGTTGCTGCATGGGTCACATGCACTTTTTCAGTGAGCTGCACTGAATGTTGGTGAGTGGCATGGTTGGTGACTGGTATTTGGCCATGTGGTGCCCCCGGTGTATGCCACAGCCAAGAATGGGGAATGGTGCTTGATGCTGGACACAACTTCAGGGGCAGGAGCTTTCCTCGTCTGTAGGATAACCACAGCGTATGTTCTGCACCTTCCTTTTCTGGTCCCAATCATTTGAAGCATTTCTGCTGTGAGTTTATCATGGTGGTAAGACTAGGATGCATGGACACTCATTCTATAGAGACCCCTCATCATTGTAGTGGACAATTATGTCAGATGTCCCACTCTCTGCCTTCCTGATCTCATTTGTACTTATCATAGTGTTGGTAGTATGCATGAATTCAGGTGCAAGCTGGAATAAGGCCTTCTCCACATGCCCTCCTATTTAGCATATGCCTTTAAGAGGGAATTGGACAAATTTCTGGAGGAAAAGTTCATCACAGGTTACAAGTCATGGTAGGAATGTGCAAAGCTCCTGGTTTTAGAGGTAGGCTACCTAAGATCACCAGATACAGGGGAGGGCACCAGGACGCAGGTTGTGTCTTGTCTTGTGTGCTCCCTGAGGCATTTGGTGGGCCACTGTGAGATATTGGAAGCTGGACTAGATGGGCCTTTGGCCTGATACAGCAGGGCTCTTCTTATGTTCTTAGCATTGATGGTTGCTATGTTCTGTGGCTTGCTTATTGCCCTGTATGTCAGACCTTGGTCTGGCATAAATGCTGGTCATGATAATGTGGATACATTGAACATTCTGGTGGTCTCCCACCTCGAGCCACTCCTCTATTCACTGCAGAGCAAGGATTAAGGGTGACCAACCTTGCTAGTTAGTCTCCAAGAGGAAAGACAATTCAGGGCTCCTTACATATCATGGTAACGCATTTCCGCTTGACAAAGCTAGAAGGAATTACATCACTTAAAATTTTTTAAATTTTTTTTATAAAAACTGCTCAGAGTATGAAGAAATTGTTCCCATTTCCTACTAGTTAACAGCAAGAAGCCTCAGGGATTTAGGAGCGCTTATTAGTTTATAATCCAGATGAAAACAGGAAAATACCTCAGGGAAGTGGTGGATCCCCCATGTGACTGAGCCAGAATCTCTGTTGCTGCTTTGCACTCTTAAATAGGAGACAGTTGTGAATTAGGCCGAAACCAGAGGAAGACACAATTAGTTCTCTCTTTGCTACTTGGGAAATGAGTTGAGAAATCATAGCGTGTATCGTCCAACACCTGAGAAGTCTTGCAGGATAGGTTGGAAGGATATCTCAAGGGTCCTTGGAGCTTAGTTAATTCCTCCTGAAGGCGATGGGGAGCATTGTTGAAGGTGCTGGGCATGACAGTCTCAGGTGGGGTGATTTTAATGAAGAACCTCAGTTCCCCCCAAGTTCTGCAGCATTCACCATCTCCCCAGCTCTCATCCACCCACTTGCTGCTTCATCCATCTAGTCTCTGCTCTCTCTTCTCCACTCTCCTTTCCTTCTTTCCTGTATCCCCTCCTTCTGACTCCTCCTTCTCTGCTTCCCTCTCCGCAAGGCTACCCTCCTACCACCTCTACCCATACTGTCTCCATTCATTGTCCTCCTCTGGTCTTTTCATTTGTTCTTTTCTCACTTGCCTTACCCAACCTCCTCTGTTTCTTCCTTCCCCCTTGTCATGTGGAGAAGTCTTTGTTCTGAGTTAAGCTCATGTATGCTACAAATATGATGATGAACCCATAACAGGTCAGGATGACACAGATGGGGACAAATGGGATGATAAAACTCCCTGCTAAGCTGATGGCCTCAGCATGGTGAATGTTTTATAACTACTCCAACCCCAGATTGAATTCAGTACTGTAGTGTTTTAACACTTTAACATCCCTTCTGCTCAACTCCTGGTAACTGGACAATGAGGAATCTTTGAAGTGGTGACTCAGAGATTTTTAGTGGGGGGAGGAGCAACTCCCACTGTCCTAGCACAGCCTTTTTTTGCCAGTGCTTCTTTGATGGGTTCTTGGCTTCCTTGAGTCTGTTTTTAGATCGTGAATCCTCTGGAAGGAGGAAACATTTGTTGCTGTCATAGACTGAGCTTTGAAATTTTTTTCATCAAAAATCATATATAAATCTTCTTCTTCTTCTTCTTCTTCTTCTTCTTCTTCTTCTTCTTCTTCTTCTTCTTCTTCTACTACTACTACTACTACTACTACTACTACTACTACTACTACGTAGTACTATCACAATGTTTTATTGCTGCTTATAAACATTAGCTGGCACTGCTATAGAGTTTTGCATTGTGGTATGGATAATGTTCTAAAATTTAAAAATGAAGGAATGCAGAATTCCATTCTGGAAGCTAGAAGAATATGTGCCAATCATCTAGAGGACAAACAGACTTGTTTTGATCTACATATGGAACAAGTGGTCACCTACATCGGGCATCATTAAGACCCTTTTTGCCTGACCCACAGATGTACACATTTGGTCCCTGTTGTGTATATGCAACATTGGGCAGAAATGGTTTAAAGCATAGGGGACGTTGTTGTTGTATGTTTACTTCTGTATGTTGCTGTTTGTCTCCAGGCTAATGGAAAAAAGGGGAGTTGTGAACAATACAAGCATTACTCAGGTCACTCTTGCAGGACTCACCAACCACCAAAGAATGAGGATTTCTCTCCTTGTAGTCTTTCTTATCACCTACCTGGTCACCATGGTGAGCAATTTCATCATCATCATGCTGGTCCAGCTGGACTCCCGACTCCGCACCCCAATGTATTTCTTCCTCAGCAAACTGTCGAGCCTGGAGATGTGCCTTGTGAGCAGCATCGTGCCTCAAATGTTGGCTCACATGCTGGCTGGAGATGGAAGAATCTCTTTCAATTGCTGTGTAGCTCAGATGTACATTACATGTTCTCTGGGTTGCACGGAAGGACTGCTTCTGGGTGCCATGGCTTATGACCGCTATGTGGCCATCTGCTGCCCCCTGGTCTATGTTGTGGTCATGAGCAAGGGATGCTGCTTGATGATAGCAGCCATCTCATGGATCTGTGGTTTCCTCTTACCTGTGCTATCCACGCACTGCCTTCTGACCCTTCCTTTTTGTGGAGACAACAACATCAACCACTTCTTCTGCAACCTTCATAAGCTGTCAAGACTCATGTGTGGAGACATTCACCAACTTGAAGCCATCATCTTTGTGGGGGGAGTTGTTGTCCTACTTGTCCCCCTTTGTGTCATCCTGACCTCTTATTCGCTCATCATAATATCTGTAGTGCGCATGATCTCAGGTGCAGGACGGAGCAAGGTCTTCTCCACATGTGCCTCCCATCTGACAGTGGTGACAATGTTTTATGGATCTGCCATAGCCCTTTACATGAGGCCTCAGTCGGGTAGAGACTCCAGCCATGACAAACATGTTTCTATCTTTTACGTAGTGATCACCCCACTTCTCAACCCTGTCATCTACACACTGCGGAACAAGGATATCCATGCTGCAGTAGCTAAGGTGTTCCATAGAGGAGGTGCTGGACGCAAGGACTGAGTTCCAGTCTCCATGGGGGGGAAAATAACTTGGGCTACAATCCTATCCACACTTTCCTGGGAGTAAGTCTCATTGACTATAAAGGGACTTACTTCTGAGTAGACATGTATAGTATTGTGCTTTTGGTCTCTCAGAGGCATAATAATTGAAAAATCTGAAAGTGTTTTTCTACTTACAGTCTAATAAATAGAACCGTTTCTCCAAACTATTTCATTCCTTTATAGTCGCATTTTAGGCTTTATTTGAGACACAGTTCACTGGTTTGATTAACAGCCAAATATGTTTCTTCATTCATTCTTTACTACCTCTCGCAATACAAATCTCGATCTTGGCAACATCTTTGAGTGTATCAGTGCTGAAATTTCCAGGGAGCGTTTGCCGCTCTTATAGATCTCAGCTCTTATCCACTGTCGTATAAGTGTATAAGCTGTGCTATACCAGCTTCTCATGATTTTGGGTTTTCAAAAGTATATATGACATAATGACATAACTGCAACACCCTCGACCAGGTTGTCACATTGGTTTCAATGCAAAAAGCCTTCCGCTGCATCTTTGGGCCACTTTAGACCTAGCCATTGTGCACTCTTGCTGTCAAGCAGTGAAAAACATGACCAACAGTGAGAGCCACTGGGTCAGATCAGTCAATCTGTGTTGGCTTAAGCATGAAACAAATGTGCATATAGCTCACTACTAAAGAATATCGGAAGGTGTCTCTTTATTCTCTGCATTGTTCATTCTGCAGCTTACATAAAAGGGCCTGATAATCACATGACCATCACAGAGATCTCTCTGGTGGGACTCACCACTTACCAGTCAATCACCAATTCAATGTTACCTCCTTCATGCTCATCCTCATAATCATAATGGGTGATCTGGTCACCATGATTTGACTTCTGCCCCAACCCCCTAAAGTATTTATTCCTCACCAGCCTCTCAGGCCCAAGTAACTTCTTGGCACAATTGTGTGCTTAGACATTAGTACGTCTGCATGTCGGGAAGGGAAGAATCTTTTTCAGTTGTTGCGTGTGCCACATGTACCTTTCAGGTTTTGTGGTCTGCACTCAATAGTGGTGGATGCCATGGTCTGTGGCTGGGCAGGAGGTCTGGTCTAGAGGGTAGAGCCTCCGTCTGCCTGAAGATAACATCCACAAGGTCGCCAGTTCGAGGCCACCGGCACCGTGCGACCTTGGAGCAGCTGACAAGCTGAAGCCAAGCTATTCCATCTGCTCTGAGCGTGGGAGGATGGAGGCCAGAATGTGAAGCCAGATCGGAATGAAACACCTGAATGTTGTGGTTCTTGAAAGAAAGAACCTTCTTTCAAATTGTAAAAATCCCTATTTAATAAGGGATTTAAATAAAGCCTGCCTATGTAAACCGCCTTGAATAAAGTCTTGAATAAAGACCAAGAAAGGCGGTATATAAATACCTGTTGTTGTTGTTGTTGTTGTTGTTGTTGTTGTTGTTGTTATTATTATTATTATTATTATTATTATTATTATTATTATTAGGTCATATACTGTCCCCTGGTGTATGAAACAGCCAAGAACAGGAAATGGTGTAGATGCTAGACACAGGCTCCTCTGCAGTATGAGCACAGTCAACAGGATGACCACATCGTGTGTTCTGCACTTTGCTTCCCCTGACCCCAATCACCTGGGCCATTTCTGCTATGAGTTTGTCATGGTGGTGAGACTAGGATGGACTGACACTCATGCCCCCATCATTGTGGCAGGTACTACTATCTCAGGCATCCCACTCTCTGCCATCCTGACCTCTTTTGGTACCCATCACAGTGTTGTTAGTATGCAGGAATTCAGGAGCAAGATGGAATAAGGCTTTCTGCATGTGTGCCTCCTTTTTTGCAGTGGTCTCTATGTTCTCTGGATTGCTCATCACCCCATCCACATGTCAGACTTGTTTGGCATATATCCTGGAGACTTTCAATATTCTGGTGGTTTCCCTCTTGACATACACACCTGTTCATTGCAGAACAAGGATCAAGGGTTACCCCCCTGGCTAGTGAGTCTCCCCAAAATAATAATAAGGATTCCTTGCACATCCCTTTAGGGTTCCTTCAGAATTCCTTGCACATCATGGTACATTTCCACTTTGCAAACAAAGAAGGAATTATGTCACTTAAAAAACTGCTCAGAGTATGAAGAAATTGTTCCCATCTCACACTAGAAACCCCAGAGATTTAGGAGCACTAATGAGCTGTTTATAATCAAGAGGAAAACAGGGAAATGCCTCAGGGAAGTGGTGGATCCCCCATGTGACTGAGCCAGAATCTCTGTCGCTGCTTTACGCTCTTAAATAGGAGACACTCGTGGATTTGGCAGAAACCACATTTCTGTGAAAAACACATTTAGTTCTTTCTTTGCTACATGGGACATGAGTTGGAAAATCACCAAAAGCAGCTTGTACCATCCATCACTTGAGAAGTCTTCCAGAATTGGTTGGAAGGATATCTCAAAGGACTTTGGAGCTTAGCTAAGATGATGGGGAGCATTGCTGAAGGTGTCAGGTGCGGTGATTTTAATGAAGAACCTCCATTCCCCCCAAATTCTGCAGCAATCCCCATCTCTGCAGCCCTCATCCACCCGGTTGCTGCTCCATCCATCTCGCCTCTGCTCTCTCTTCTCCACTCTCCTGCCCTTTCCTGTATCCCTTCCTTCTACCTCCTCCTTCTCTGCTTTCCTCCCTGCAAGGCTCCTCCTGCTCCTCCCACTTTTCCCCTTTCTGTCTCCATTTGACCTCCTTCTCTGGTCCTTTCTTTAGTTCCTTTTTCACTTGCCTTACCCAGGCTCCTCTGTTTCCTCCTCCAACCTGGTGGATCATGTGGAGAAGTCTGCTCCGGCCATTGGCTGAACTCATGCGCTCTACAGATATTATGATGAGCCCATAAGAGATCAGGATGACACAGAGGGGCAAGCCTAACATCCATTCCGGGTAAGATGGTGGAATGCCTCATCAAAGATAGGATCTCAAAACACATAGACGAACAGGCCTTGCTGAGGGAGAGTCAGCATGGCTTCTGTAAGGGTAAGTCTTGCCTCACAAACCTTATAGAATTCTTTGAAAAGGTCAACAGGCATGTGGATGCGGGAGAACCCGTGGACATTATATATCTGGACTTTCAGAAGGCGTTTGACACGGTCCCTCACCAAAGGCTACTGAAAAAACTCCACAGTCAGGGAATTGGAGGACAGGTCCTCTCGTGGATTGAGAACTGGTTGGAGGCCAGGAAGCAGAGAGTGGGTGTCAATGGGCAATTTTCACAATGGAGAGAGGTGAAAAGCGGTGTGCCCCAAGGATCAGTCCTGGGACCGGTGCTTTTCAACCTCTTCATAAATGACCTGGAGACAGGGTTGAGCAGTGAAGTGGCTAAGTTTGCAGATGACACCAAACTTTTCCGAGTGGTAAAGACCAGAAGTGATTGTGAGGAGCTCCAGAAGGATCTCTCCAGACTGGCAGAATGGGCAGCAAAATGGCAGATGTGCTTCAATGTCGGTAAGTGTAAAGTCATGCACATTGGGGCAAAAAATCAAAACTTTAGATATAGGCTGATGGATTCTGAGCTGTCTGTGACAGATCAGGAGAGAGATCTAGGGGTGGTGGTGGACAGGTCGATGAAAGTGTCGACCCAATGTGCGGCAGCAGTGAAGAAGGCCAATTCTATGCTTGGGATCATTAGGAAGGGTATTGAGAACAAAACGGTTAGTATTATAATGCCGTTGTACAAATCTATGGTAAGGCCACACCTGGAGTATTGTGTCCAGTTCTGGTCGCCGCATCTCAAAAAAGACATAGTGGAAATGGAAAAGGTGCAAAAGAGAGCGACTAAGATGATTACGGGGCTGGGGCACCTTCCTTATGAGGAAAGGCTACGGCGTTTGGGCCTCTTCAGCCTAGAAAAGAGACGCTTGAGGGGGGACATGATTGAGACATACAAAATTATGCAGGGGATGGACAGAGTGGATAGGGAGATGCTCTTTACACTCTCACATAATACCAGAACCAGGGGACATCCACTAAAATTGAGTGTTGGGCGGGTTAGGACAGACAAAAGAAAATATTTCTTTACTCAGCGCGTGGTCGGTCTGTGGAACTCCTTGCCACAGGATGTGGTGCTGGCGTCTAGCCTAGACGCCTTTAAAAGGGGATTGGACGAGTTTCTGGAGGAAAAATCCATTATGGGGTACAAGCCATGATGTGTATGCGCAACCTCCTGATTTTAGGAATGGGTTAAATCAGAATGCCAGATGTAGGGGAGAGCACCAGGATGAGGTCTCTTGTTATCTGGTGTGCTCCCTGGGGCATTTGGTGGGCCGCTGTGAGATACAGGAAGCTGGACTAGATGGGCCTATGGCCTGATCCAGTGGGGCTGTTCTTATGTTCTTATGTTCTTATGGGAAGATAACATCCTCCACTAATCTTATGGCCTCAGTGTGGTGAATGTCATAAACACTCCAACAGAGTTAATTCAGTACTGTAGTGTTTTAATATTTCAATATCCCTTCTGCTTTACTCCTGCTAACTGGACAACAAGGTGATTCAGCTATTTTTAACGGGGGGAGGGGGGCAACTCTCTCACTGTTCCAGCATAACCTTTTTTTCCCAGTGCTTCTTTACTGGGTTCTTTGCTTCCTTGTATCTGTTTGTAGATTGTGAATACCTCTGGAACAAAGAAAGAGTTTTTGTTACTGTTATGTACACTGTGTTGTTAACCCTTTCTTCAAAAGGCACATATAAATCTTCTTCTTTGTCGTCGTCATCATTACTACTACTACTACTACTACTACTACTACTACTACTACTACTATCAGAGTGGATGTTTCTGCTTACTAACAGATGCTGGAACAGCTATAGAGTTTTTCAATGTGAGATGGATAATGTTCTAAAATAAAAATGAATGAATGCAAGGAGTCCTGTTCTGGAAGCTAAATGAATAAGCCCCAATCAACTAGAGCAGGGATCTCCAAACCCTGGCCTGGGGGCCCAATGTGGCCCACGGCAAGCCTCTATCCGGCCCGCAGTCATCCTCTTATCCCCTGAAAGCCTCTGGCCCACTTGGCCGAACGTGACAGGTACTATGCTCTGGTTGTGTCTGGAGGGTGTTCTAAGGGCCAGAGAGGTTGAATGAATGAACCCATTCATTCATTTATTCACTCATCTGAGTTCCATCTCTAATTTATTTATATAAATTGTATATTTAAATTTTTTTTCTGGCCCTCAACACCGTGCCAGGTATTTGATGTGGCCTTCCGGCCAAAAAGATTGGAGACCCCTGAATTAGAGGAAAAACAGACTTGTCTTGATGTACACATGAAACAATTGGCAACCCACCCATAAAGCATAGGGGATGTACACATTTGGTCCCTGTTGCGCATATGCAACGTGAGGCAGAAACGATTTAAAGCATAGGGGATGTTGTTGTTTGTTTACTTCTGTATGTTGCTCTTTGTTTGCAGGCTACTGGACAGAAGGGGAGCTGTAAACAGCACAAGAATCATTCAGGTCATCCTTGCAGGACTCACCAGCTACCAAAGGATGAGGACTGCCCTCTCTGTAATCTTTCTTATTGCCTACCTGGTCACCATGGTGAGCAATTTTGTCATCATCATGCTGGTCCACCTGGACTCCCGCCTCCACACTCCAATGTATTTCTTCCTCAGCAACTTTTCGAGCCTGGAGATGTGCCTTGTGAGCAGCATCGTGCCTCAAATGTTGGCTCACATGCTGGCTGGAGACGGAAGACTAGCTTTCAATCGCTGTGTAACTCAGATGTACTTTACATGTTCTCTGGGTTGCACGGAAGGGCTGCTTCTGGGCGCCATGGCTTATGACCGCTATGTGGCCATCTGCTGCCCTCTAGTCTATGTTGTGGTCATGAGTAAGAGACGCTGCTTGATGCTAGCAGCCATCTCATGGATTTGTGGTTTCCTCTTACCTGTGTTTTTCACACACTGCCTTCTGAACCTTCCTTTCTGTGGCCACAACAACATCAACCACTTCTTCTGCAACCTTCATATGCTATCAGGACTTGTGTGTGGAGATATTCACCAACTTGAAGCCATCATCTTCGTGGGGGGAGTTGTTGTCCTGCTTGTCCCCCTCTGTGTCATCCTGACCTCTTATGGGCTCATCATAATAGCTGTAGTGCGCATGAGCTCAGGTGCCGGTCAGAGCAAGGCCTTCTCCACATGCGCCTCCCACCTAGCGGTGGTGACAATGTTTTATGGATCTGTCATGGCCCTTTACATGAGGCCTCGGTCTGGAAAAGACTCCAGCCATGACAAACACGTGTCCATCTTTTATGTAGTGATCACCCCACTTCTCAACCCTTTCATCTACACACTGCGGAACAAGGATGTCCATGCTGCAGTAGCTAAGGTGTTCCGTAAAGGAGGTGCTGGTCACAAGGACTGAGTTCCTGTTTCCATGGGGAAGGACAGACATATCTTGGTCTCACAGAGGCATAACACCTGAATAATCAAAAGGTGCTTTTTCTATGTACACTGTAATAAATAGAACAGTTTCTCCAAACTGTTTTGTTCGTTTGTATTTTTATCTCAAACCTTTTTGAGACACAGTGTTCTGGTTTCAACAATACTCAAAGGAAATAAATGCATTCATTCTTTTCCTACCTATGAAGCAATACAAATCCCAGTCTCGGCAGTGTTTTTGAGAGTATCAGTGCCAAGATCTCCAGGGAGATTTGCCACTGAGGGGCATCATCCACTGCAGTACACCAGCTTTGCATGATTTTGGGTGTCTCTCACTACATTGTCCACAACCAATTGAGTTCAAAGCAGGCTGCCTCTGGACATGTAGAGTGCTTTTCTATTTTAATCTGAGTATGACCCTTTTGGATGATATTTCTAAGATGTTTCTACCATGTATTGTTAGACACCTTCAGTGTGTCCCAAATCGCAAGTGTAATGGAGATGGCGTTTGCCTCTTTGTGTTGCTCCTTCTGATAGACCACCGAGGACAAGGGCGCATATGTATATGTACACACAAGGGTGTACACAATGTTGTGTGTATATACACACACACAAGGCAGTATAGAAGATAGGTAATGGGTGAGTGTAAATCTGCATGCATTTTACACTGAATGAATATACATTCATATACATTCTGAATGAATATACATTTTACACTGAATGAATGAATGAAAAATATATCTATATATATTCATATATATTCTTATATATTCACACATATATTTCATTCATTCATTTTTAGATTATTAAAAAATTATAAACAGTACAATGCAAAATAAACACAAAGACATAAACCCAAAATACGGTGAAGATCTGATGTAGTGATTGCCTTCTTTGGACAAAGGAAGATGGCTGAGTGTCAAATCTTCATACATTTTGAATGTAGAATGGATGATCAGAGGTTAGTTTCTCCCCCCCCCCCCCCAGTAAAATAGGGTGAAAATTTAGAGATTCCTGGCGCCAACATTTTGAGAAGTTCCTCATGAGCAAAAGGGAGTCATCCATGTATCTGATGCATTGCTAAGGTACAAGGACAGGTTGGCAACCTTCAGTCTCGAAAGACTATGGTATAAGCCTACAGCACCCGGTATTTCCAGGCGGTCTCCCATCCAACTACTAACCAGGCCTGACCCTGCTTAGCTTTTGAGATCAGATAAGATCAGGCATGTGCAGAGTAACAGTTGCTGCCCTAAGGCAGTTGCAAGGACACAGATCATGAGTTGTCCCTGTGGTCTTTGCCAGGCACCTGGAGACAAAGTAGATGTGTCTTAGCAACAGGAGGACAGATTATGACTGCCCTCATAATCAAACAAGAATGAAGGTAGTTTGATTGGAGTGGACCAGGTATAAAACTGAGATAGGCAAGTCCATTGTAGCCTGCTCTTGGTTGTGTGTGCAGCAGGACGCTCTGTTCATTTGAACAACAATAATTCTGCACTGCAGGATTCCTAGAACCAACCAAATGGAGTAAATAGTTAACTAGATTTATGGTTTCTGCTGCCTCAAAATGTATGTATTCTCTTGGAAACATCTGTTGATTGCCTCATATACTGGGGCGGAGATTTTCCCTACTTACTAACTCAAAGCATATCGAATAAAGTATTAAAATGAACTATAGTGCATGCTTGTTGGTTGACCAGAGAAACATGGGCTCCAGATGAATCACTTGGAAGTCCTGGTAAATCAGTGATCAAGGGGGGATTCTCTAACCTTGGTTTCTCTGTGCTCTGTGCTAATTTTCTATGTTCAGGGAGTTTGTTTTCACAAGCTAAAGCATTCCCCAGTGCCATTTCCCCATTTATAATAATTACACACAGCATCCTACCCCACATGTAATAAACCCCTATGACAGGTTAGGGACAGAGTGGGGGTCAGTGGCATAGCTAGAGTGGGTGCAAAGCACCAACTTGGTGGGCTGCTGTGAGATACAGGAAGCTGGACTAGATGGGCCTATGGCCTGAACCAGTGGGGCTGTTCTTATGTTCATATGTAAGTTTTGCAGGGAGACTCACCGCAACATGCAAGCAGCCTCTCCCTTTGTACGCCTCTGTTTTGCACCCACTGCCCAAAATGGCTCTGAAGGGGAGAGGCTGCTTGCACACCATGGTGAAGCTCCATGCAAAACTTGGTGCTTTGCACCCTTCTTGCTATGCCACTGTTGGGGGTACAGGTACCCCCACAGCTGCGAAAACTTAATTAGCTGTCATTGAGAATAGCCAGTTCATTAAAACCTGCCTCAGCTATGTTTGATGTAATTCAGACTTCTTCCTAATTTATCCAAATAAGCACAGATGGGGTTGCACGGGGGCTTTGAACTAGACAAGGAATGGATCAGCATGGGTGGGGTTAACATATGGCTCAGTCTCTTAGTCAAGAGAAGTTTCTGTGGAGATCTCAAATTCCAAGAGGGGTTTATAGAAACCACTGAGCAGAAGAGCTGAGTCCCTGACTTTGTGGAGACAAAAATTGATTGGGCTCATGGAGGCACAGGACACAGAGAAGTGTGGAGACCCTCTCTCAAAATCCCTTGTGTCATGACTGATAAACAGTATCATTGCATTGTTTCTTTTTTTTTTTTTTTGGTTTGTTTTTTTAACAGGACGAAGTATTCATCAATTCATCCTACAAGCAAAAGAAAATCATTGGAAGAAAATCCACTTCAGACTCCTTAACACATCATAGGGCATTTCTGCTTTGTAAGCTAGAAGGAGTTGCATCACTTAAAAAACAGACAAGCAAAAACTGCTCAGAGACAACACTGCTCCCCATCACACTGTATAATAAGAAGAACCCTCAGGGATTTAGGAGGACTAATCATTTATTTACAATCCAGATGCAAACAGGGAATTGCCCCCGGGGAAGAGATGGATGCCCCATAAGACTATTGAGCCTTTATTACTGCTTTCTGATATTAAATAGGAGACAGTGATGGATTAGACAGGAAACCACAGAAAGATAGATTTAATACTCTCTTTTGCCATATGAGATGACAACTGGACCATTGACTTGATCACCAGAAGCTGCCTGTGGAATCCATCAAGAAGTCCTCTAGTGTTGGTTGGAAGGACATCTCAAAGAACAGAATTCTAATTCTTAAGAATTAGTTAAGAAAACTTAACAAATACTCCCTGTAGGTGATGGACAACATTGTGGAAGATGCTGGGAGAGGCAATATAAGGTGGGGTAATTTCAATGGAGGACCTCAGTTTGTATTCTAGGTGGAGATCTCCATAAGGTAGCACATGGCATAAGGCATAAAGCATCACATGGCATGTCTTTCTTTTGCAGTGCAATGCTGTTTATCCTAGGTGGTGGTGTTCCAGGGAAACATGCAGTTCCTCCAAAATGTATTGGTCATTCCAGAGGTACAGAACCACACCTGAAGGATGGGCTGCCTCTGATTTGACCCTTTCTGTTTCAGCCCTGCAGGGATTATCTTTAATTTAGAACGGGGAGAGCAACTGCTCCTCTTCATCCCTTCAGAGCATCCTTCTCCACTGGCTGTTTCTTGTGTCTGTTTTTTTGGATGGTGATACCCTCTGGGACAAAGAAATGGTTTTCTGGTTTAATTTAAACTGATTGAGGAACTATTTTGTTGAAAACTGGTATAAACTATAAATACTCTTAAGCTAATAACAGTAACGGAGTGTATTTTGTTGCTTCTTAACAGAATTTGGCACACCTACGGGATTTTGCATCGCAATAGGAGTAATGATTTAACCTGATACATTGAATACAAAAGAACACAAAGAGCCTTGAATCAGGCTGAATGTGTATCAGTCTACTAGGGAGAAAAAAAAGTCGACTTGTGTTGATTTACACAAAGAACAAGTCATTCAAATCTAGCATTATTAAAGCATAGGGGGAAGCTGTTCTCTGACTATTCTCTGTTGCTCTTTGTGTCCAGGACGCTGGACAGAACAGCAGTCGTGAACCAGACAAGCATCACGCAGGTCATCCTTGTGGGACTCACCAGTCATCGAAAGACCCAGATTGCCCTTTTTGTGACCATCCTCATTGCCTACCTGATGACCATGTTGGGCAACCTAACTGTCATCTTGCTTGCCCGGCTGGACTCCCGCCTCCACACTCCAATGTATTTCATCCTTAGCAACCTCTCATGCCTGGAAATGTGTTTTGTCAGCAACATCGTGCCTCAAATGTTGACTCAACTGATGTCAGGGAGTGGAGGAATGTCTTTCAATCACTGCATGGCTCAGATGTACTTTGCTGGAGCTCTGGGTTGCACTGAAGCAGTGCTTCTGGGTGCCATGGCCTATGACCGGTATGTAGCCATCCTCCACCCTCTGGTTTATGCGGTGGCCATGAACAGGGGGCGCTGCTTGATGTTAGGTGCAATCTCATGGGCCAGTGGTTTTCTCTTGCCAGTTATATTCACATGTTGCATTATGCGCCTTCCTTTTTGTGGTGCCAAACATATCAATCACTTCTTCTGCAGCCTTCAGATGGTGCTGAGACTGGTGTGTGGAGACATTCACCACATTGAGGTCACCATCTTGGTGGGAGGTGTTATTGTCCTACTCACCCCACTCTGTGTCATCTTGATCTCTTATGCACTCATTGTACTATCTATAGTGCGCATGAGCTCAGGTGCCAGCCGGAGCAAGGCCTTCTCCACATGTAGCTCCCATCTCCTGGTTGTCACAATGTTTTATGGGTCCCTTCTGGCCCTTTACATGAGGCCTCGGTCGGGGACAGACACCAGCCATGACAAACACGTGTCTATCTTTTATGTGGTGATCACTCCACTTCTCAACCCAGTCATCTACACACTGCGGAACAAGGATGTCCATGCCGCAGTAGCTAAAGTGCTCTGTAGAAGAGGTGCTGGACACAAGGATTGAGTTCCAGTCTTCGTAGGGGGAATACGCTTGAACTCACAAAGGCACAGGACTTGAGAAAATCCGGTGGCCTGTAATAAACAGGCCCCCTGTAATAAACAGATCTCTTTGTCCAAATGTTGTGGGTATGTATTCTTATCTGAAACTCCAACTGAAACATAGTATATAGTATGACTGTTTAATGGCCAAAGGAAACAAGTTTATTGATTCATTCTTCCTCTCCTTCAAAATCCTTTTCTCTCCTACAAAGCATCTGAATCTACCCAATCATTGCAGTCTATCTGAGAGTATCAAGGCTGAGATTTTTATAGGAGGATTTGCAGCTTATAATTGCCTGTGATTTTCCACTAGATTACACCAGCTTCTAATGAGTCCCTGACCCATAGTCCACAGTCAACTGAGTTCAAAGCAGGCCACCACTGAACACGTGAAGAGTTTCTTTTATGCAGGAGCGATCCTTTTGGATGATATTTGTAGGCTAGTCACTGATACTTTTAAACTTGTAGTTCAGAAAAATGATTTTTATTATTTTTTTGGTATGTTTTTTTCTTTGTTGTACACTACTTTGAATGTTAGAGAAAGCAGTATATAAATCTTGTAAATAAATAAATAAAATAGACTATTTACAAGCCCCTTGGATTGGCAGGACAGCGGTTATTAAAATAAGGATCCTGCCTTAGTTGCTGTTTTCTACACCTTCCAGGGCTATGAACACTCTTATATCAGTCACAACCTCCTTTATGAGCAACACCTAAGGAAGAAGTATGGTCTCAGTTCAATACCAGCACAATGCTTTTCCATTCAGATCAGTATCGTTTTGTAATAGTCTTGGGACGGCCTAATAGGTTGGTAGCTTCTCGATATGCGGACTATACTGGGTGAGATCCAGTCACATCCTTTCAACAGTTAATTCAGAGAGTGCTTAATTCATCTTATCTCCACTACCCATGCAAAAAAAGGCACGTGCTGTATCTTAAGAGGGGTGGCTTAAGGTTAACTCGGGAGGGGGGGCAAATGGGAGGTAAGAAAGATTATTACTCACCCGTGTGTAATACTGGGGCCACCTATGGGTCTCCTTGGACATATGCCACCTATTTTCTTGGGCTATATCGGAGAAGGGGAAAAGGGCAGAACATTTACAAAAGAGGAGATAAGATCCAGCATGCATCGCTGCTGCTGGATCCACCTCTCCTCTCCCATCTCCTCCCTGCCCTGGTTTCTCCTCCTCCCCAGCTCCCCCATTCCTCCAACTCCCTCCCCCATCCCTCTCACCACCACTGCTTTTCCTGGTGGATGGTGTCTTCACTACCAGTGAACATACATGGCTGCCATTGACTGCACTGGTGGCCTTGTTGTACTTGACAGCAGTGTTGGCAAATATGATGACGGTACACGACATGCATTGGAACTTAGACATTTCTGCCCAGAACCTGATGCTTCCCCTGGCAGGATGTGTGATCCGCTGGTGGCTCCTAAAGGGTAAGATTGGGCCATAAACCAGGAATCAAAAGCCAACAGTCATGTAACAGGTTTCTCTGGGGGACTGACAAGGGCTGTAGTGCTTTCAGGGGACTATCTGTCCTTTCAGTAGGTGAGGCTGATGGGGTGGAGAAGAGATTTGAATTCAGATTAGATTTCTGAGACAAGCAATAAGATGAATTTTGCTGACATGGCTACAGCCCCTGATAGCAGGCCTAATGTGTGCTCTTCACCACATAAGAAGACCTCACTGGATCAGGCCAAAAGTCCATCTAGTCCAGTTTCCTGTATCACCAGATGCCTCAGGGAGTAGGCAAGAGAACAAGAGACCTGCATCCCAGTGCCCTCCCTTGCATTTGGCATTCTGAGGTGGCCTACTTCTAAAATCAGGAAGTTGCAAATACCCATCATGGCTTGAACCTGTCATGGGCTTCTCCAGAAATTTGTCCAATCCCCTTTTAAAGGCATCTAGGCCAGAAGCCATCATTACCACATCCTGTGGCAAGGAGTTCCACAAGCTAATTATATGCTGGGTAAATAAATATTTTCTTTTGTCTGTTCTAACTCGGAATACTAATGAACCACATAATGAACCACGTTGAATTATCTGTTCTCTGGGGATCTATATCAGTGGATCTTCACAGCCACAGTAGCAAAAAAAAATATGAAGGAAACACAATTTAGGGTTCCTTGACACATCCTGGTGTGCATCTCCCTTACCAAATTAGAAGTGCATCATTTTACTTTTAAAAAGAACTGCTCAGAACGTGAAAAATATGGTTTCATTTTCATAGGGAGAAGCCTCAGGGATTTAGCAGCACTAATTACCTGTTGACAATCCAGATGGAAGCAGGGAATTGCCTCAGGGAAGAGATGGATTCCCCAAGTGAGGGAGCCAGAATCTTTATTACTGCTTTGTGATCTAAAATAGGAGACAGTCGTGGATGAGACAGGAAGCTGCAGAAAGACACACTTAATTTTCTCTTTTGGTAGATGGGATGACATTTGGACCATTGACTTGATCATCAGAAGCAGCACCTGGAATCCATCGCCTTGCCTGGAAGAAATTAATCTTATTGCTCATTCCAGTGGCGTAACTAAAGGGAGTGCAAAACACTAACTTTAGCCGGGAGCCTCACCGCAGTGTGCAAGTGGCCCCTCCCCTTTGGAGGCATGTGAATGCCTCCATTTTGCTCCCACTGCCCAAAATGGCTCTGAAGGGGAGGGGGAGGAGCCCCTTGCATGCTATGGTGAGGCTCAAAGCTTAGCGCTTTGCACCACCCTCTAGCCACGCCACTTGCTCATTCGACGAAATATGTCTCTTGAAAGTGTTCTGTGGTTGGATCTCAGTTCAGCCTTCAAATAGTTGAGTCTATGACATGCTCATGGTTATCACAGGTGAAGAACTCCACAAGGGAGCATGTGCCACATCTGTGTTTCAGGTGTGCAGCTGCCTATCTAAGGTCGAGGGGTTTAAACTGGTTTGAAACAACCTTACAGTTCCTCTGAACTGTATTAGTGGTTCCTTGAAGAAAAAATCAGGAGTAGGAGAGAATCCTTATGAAAAAAACTGATTACATCCACACCACTTCTGATCTTCCCTTGCCTTATGCAGCTGCAGTTGTGTATTGGTGATCTTGGTCATATTCTCCATAATCCTTTACAATACAGTGCATATTTTATTTTTTGAAGATGGGCAGGTATTCCTGTGCAGATGAACCAATGTGGGTGAGTATTCTTTGGAGGTAGATGGCCTGCAAACCTCTGAGAGAATGCCAAGCAGTCAGTGGCATAGCTAGAGGGGGTGCAAAGCACTAAAAGCACAATCCTGAGGTGTACTTTGGCCAACGCAAGTTCCTTGTGCTGACCCAGGAGCTTCGCAAATGTGCTGTAATGTGCGCCACTATGAGGGGAAATAGGCCAGCACACTGTTTTGCGCAGGCCTCCCCCTGCCAACGCGGAGAAGGTGAGTTGCGTTGGCCAAGCTCGGGGGATGCAGGGGTCTGGGAGGGGTGTGGGGAGGGCAGGGAGAAGGCAAGAGGGAGATGTTTTGGGACAGGGTAGGGTGGGCGGCAGGTGTTCCCAGGAGCGAGCAGGTGGGGAGTGGGAAGCGGGGCCAGGATCCAACAGTTACGCCAGATCCTAGCCCCATTCTGGGTTGCGCAGAGTGGCCCCTGGACACTCTGTTCTGCTTGGATCTGCACCACCTCATCGGGTGGCACAGATCCAAGTAGACCCATTGGGGCCACACAGTGCCACATGGGGTAAGGGGAAAAGTTTCCCCTTGCCTTAGGCTGCACTGCTTTTGGCCCCAAACTTGTGCTGGATGCAATGCAGGCCCACTGGCCTGCCTGTTTCCAGCGCAAGTTAGAATTGTACCCTAAGTTTTGCAAGGAGCCTTACTGAAATGTGCAAGTGGGCCCTTCTCTTCCCCTTTGGAGCCATTCCTGATGGTGGGAGCAAAACGGAGGTGTTTACCTCCACACCTAGTTTTTACTCATGATATTCTTAAGAACAATGGAGTGTATTTTGTTGCTTTCAATCAGCATTTGGCTATTTGTAATCACACAGTGTGGGATGGCTAATGGTTCAAAGCAGTAAATGAAAAAGGAAGGAGTGCCAAGAGGCCAGTGCTTGAAACTCTTAGAAAGTGTGCCAGTTTCCCATGGGATAAATGAAGACTTCTGTTCATCCAAGTTGCTATCCTATGCTTACTTCCCTGAGAATAGCTGTCATTAAACCTAATTGGATATTTGCTGAGTAGGCATGCGTAGAATTCTGCTGTTACATATGGAGTAATTGGTTATCCACATACACCATAATTAAAGCACAGGAAAGCAGGGATGGCCCATGACTCAGATGACTTGGACTTGAGTCACAAAAACATGTGTTTTTTGCAACTCCTATAGACTCAGGTCATTGTCAAAAACTTTGGCACTGACTTGGGACTCAGGGGCTTTACCCTAAAAATGAAAAGTCTTGAGTAGACTTGAAGCAAGACTCACTTTTATGTGTGCTTGCTTCCTTTTTTTTAACCACTTCCATGGCTCAACTTGTTTCTTGAAAAGACTTGGACTCAAGTCAAAATGATGCAAAAAATGGCTCTGAACATGTTGTTACAACCACCTGTTTTGACTTGTGGGCAACTTGAATCGAGTGGGGCAGAGACTTGGGACTCAACTCGAAACTCAGTGATGTGACTCAAACATCAAGGGCTGCCATTGTCATCACTGGTGCTGATGTTAGTTATTTATACAATTAATAAATTAATTCAAGGATGGCTTCAGGAGGCATGGGGTGAATGCCATCTTCCCAATGGCCCTCCAAGGGCCCCCCCCAAAGAAAAAAAATTGCAAAAGCCATTTCAGGGCTACGTGACACATCATGGTCATGTTCAATTTCCCATTTCCCATACCTTTAAAAATGACTGCTCAACCTATGAAAACACTGTTCCCATATCACAAGGAGAAGCACCAAGGATTTAGGTAGCCTAATTACAGTTCTGATGAGAGCAGCAATCGCCTGAGGAAAGAGAAGGAAGGCCCATGGGACAGTACCAGAATCTTTATTAGTGCTTTGTGATCTTAAATAGGAGGCAGTCACAGGTTAGTCAAGAACCCATAGAAAGTAAAGGATGTTACTTCTCTTTGCTACATGAGAAGACAGTTGGGGAACAGGAGCCTGTGACACGCGTAATCTTAGAATCCTTGCACAATTGCTTGGAAGGACATCTGTAAGGTCCTTGAAGTTTAGTTACGCTACCTCCTCCTGAAGGTGATGGACAACATGGTTGAAAGTGCTGGGCGTGACAGGATCAGGTGGGCAAATTTCAGTGAGCAATCTCAGTCCACCTCAGTTTTGCATCATGCTTGTATTTCTGTTCAGTGCCAAATTCCACCCTGAAAGTGATAAAGGTTAAAATAGAACTCATGCCCAGTGAACTGTGTCTATTGGAACCGATCTTTGTTGGATGTCAGCCCAGTTTTTATGATGGCATTATACATAGTTGAGCCCAAGGAAAGCTTCACTCGAGAACTGCTCTCCTGGTCTAGCTTTTGCGTGTGCTTGTGACTTTGTTGTGTGCATGTTCTTTCTTTCTTTCTTTCTTTTTTATGCTTCTGGGGCTTGACTCGCTTATCAAAAAAGACTCAGACTTGAGTCAAAATGGCTTGAAAAATGACTCTGGATGAGTCACGACAGCCACTGTTATGACTCGTGGGCAAATCGAGTGAAGGGGGGCAGAGACTTGGGACTCGACTTGAATCTTGGCACCGTGGATATGGCACATCCCTGGTTTCTTCTGGGTAAACATGCATAGGATTGTGCTGTTACATATGTAACATGCGGCCATCCAAACTGGCCATAATTTAATATAGGGAAGCTGCTCATTCTCTCTGGTGGTTTTTACAGAACAGGAGCCGTAAACCAGACAAAGACTTGGACGCAAGTCAAAATGATGCAAAAAATGGCTCTGGACATGTCGTAACGACTGCCTGTTATGACTTGTGGGCAACTTGAATCGAGTGGGGCAGAGACTTGGGACTCAACTCGAAACTCAGTGGTGTGACTCTGGAGCATCCGTGCAGGAATGCTATCCATTAACTACTCACTTGTGGTCTTTATCTCCAGGATAAGGTATCTCCAGGTTATCTCTGGACATGTCGTAACGACCGCCTGTTATGAATTGTGGGCAACTTGAATCGAGTGGGGCAGAGACTTGGGACTCAACTCGAAACTCAGTGGTGTGACTCTGGAGCATCCGTGCAGGAATGCTATCCATTAACTACTCACTTGTGGTCTTTATCTCCAGGATAAGGTATCTCCAGGTTATCTCTGGACATGTCGTAACGACCGCCTGTTATGAATTGTGGGCAACTTGAATCAAGTGGGGCAGAGACTCGGGACTCAACTTGAAACTCAGTGATGTGACTCTGGAGCATCTGTGCAGGGATGCTGTCCATTAACTACTCACTTGTGGTCTTTATCTCCAGGATGCTGGACAGAACAGGAGTTATCAACCAGACAAGCATCATGGATGTCATCCTGCTGGGACTCACCAGCCATCGAAGGACACAGATTGCCCTTTTTGTGGCCATCCTCATTATTTCTCTGATCACTATGTTGGGCAACCTAATGGTCATCTTGCTTGTCCAGCTGGACTCCCGCCTCCACACCCCAATGTATTTCTTCCTCAGCAACCTCTCAGTCCTAGAGATGAGTTTTGTCAGCAACATTGTACCTCAAATGTTGGCTCATCTGCTGACAGGGAATGGAAAAATCTCATTCAATCGGTGTACCGCTCAGATGTACCTTGGAGGGGCTCTGCTTTGCACGGAAGGACTCCTTCTGGGTGCCATGGCCTATGACCGGTATGTGGCCATTTGCTGGCCTTTGGTCTATGTCATGGTCATGAGCAAGGGTCGCTGCTTGATGCTAGCTGCCATCTCATGGGCCTGTGGTTTCCTCTTACCTGTGGTATACACGCACTGCATTCTGCATCTCCCTTTCTGTGGCCCCAATATCATCAACCACTTCATCTGCAGCCTTCAGATGGTGCTGAGACTGGCATGTGGAAACATTCACCACATTGAGGTAATCATCTTGGCGATTGCAGCTTTTGTCCTACTTGTCCCTCTCAGTGTCATCCTGACCTCTTATGGGCTCATCATAGCATCTGTAGTGCGCATGAGATCAGCTGAAGGCCGGAGCAAGGCCTTCTCCACATGTGCCTCCCATCTGGCAGTGGTGACAATGTTTTATGGATCTCTCATGGCTCTCTACATGAGGCCTCGGTCAGGTACGGACTCCAGCCATGACAAACATGTCTCTATCTTTCATGTTGTGATTACCCCACTTCTTAACCCTGTCATCTACACATTGCGGAACAAGGATGTCCATGCCTCAGTAGCTAAGATTCTTTGTAGGAGAGCTGCTCAACACAAGGGCTAAGTTCCAAACTCCATGGGGAGGGATTCCTTTGGCTCAGGCACAGAGTGGACAAATCTGGTAGTCTTCTCTCTACATCTACTAGAATAAAGAAAACTGTATTGCCAACATTGCGTCCATTGTGTCTTATCCAAAACTTTAGCTGAGATCCTTTATATTGGTGATAGAACAGTCTTAAAGAGTCAATGGAATTGTTTTTTAATAACTTGAAATACTGTACTGAGAGGGACACGATACAGAGTGGAACTGCAAGAGGGGCAAAGTCATCCTATCCTATCTGCTCTGGTTTTGCCCCATTTCCCATGCTTCTCCTGACAGTAGTGTTAAAAAAAAAGTCTAAAAACACCAGGTAATCTTACACATTCCACATAAGAAGAGCCTCACTGGATCAGGCCAAAGGGGGCCCATCAAGTCCACCTTCATGCATCTCAGTGGTTCACCAGGGACACCCTGTCCGCCTCAGGGAATGCACAAGACAACAAGAGCCCTGCACCCTGCTGTCCACCATTGCACCTGGCATTTAGAGGTAGCCTACTTCTAAAATCAGGAGTTTCTACATACCCATTATGGCTTGTAACCTCTGATGGACTTTTCCTCCAGAAATGTGTCCAATCCCTTTTTAAAGGCATCTAGGCCAGATACCATCACAACGTCCTGTGGCAAGGAGTTCCACAGACTAATTGCATGCCGGGTAAAGTAAGACTTTGCTTGTCTGTCCTAACTCTTCCAACATTTAATTTTAGTGGATGTCCCCTGATTCTGGTGGTGTATGAAAGGGGAAAGAGCATCTCTCTGTCCATTCCCTCATAACATCCATCCCCACATAACAAATACTCTGATTCAAAAGGAAAAGGGGCATCTCTTTACCTCCAGTCACTTCCTCACATCTGAAAACTACTGGTGGCCCCTGTGTCTGATTGCAAAGCTCATGTGATCATGTTGCACTTCTGGTTCAAGGAGAAATTCCCGATCTGGTCCTGGTGTTAACAGAAATCCATATCCATACAGGGTGCTGTGTTAAGATGGCCTTTGGCACTGGGTTCCCCCAGAAGCTTTGGCTATCCAAGTAACGCCTTCTAGGAGAAGCCCCATATGTTGAATATGCTTACTGCAGTGATCAGAGGGGCTGGAATTTAAACAAGTTCCTCATACGTTCAAAATACAGTGGCATTTCAAATTTCACTGCAGGCGACCGGAATAATTCAGTTTTAAATCAAGTTTGACTCTCTCTTTGCAAGGCTGTCAGCCCAACCTTCACACTGGACTAGGACAGAGCTATCCTTGTAATATGGATCATGTAATATGTGGATCATGTAATATGGTGGATATTGAGTTCCTAGAGCACATGTAGATGTAGCATTGACCTCTATGAACTGGGAAAGTGACCATGAACACACACAAAACACCCCTGCAATTATGCGTTTCAAGGGAAGACTATGGCAGAAATGTATTGGACGTTGCCTGTTTTGAAGATTGGTGATAGTTGTCAAGGTTGAACAAAAAAACATCTTATCCACTACCTCTAAAACCCATCCTATCCTTTTCCTCCCTCTCTGATGCTGCTGCAGCACCAAAAAGGCATGCACTGTATTGGAGGAGGGAATCAAGAGGCTTGGAGTGAAAAGGGGAATTATTTCCCCTTAGCCCTCAGTATGCCTACCGCTTGCCACTTGGTTTCCTCTGACCTGTGCCACCTCATTAGCTGGTGCATGTCTGAGGACAAGAAATTGACATAAGGGCTTGGAAAGAAGTGATGGGATCCAGCTTGATTCATTTCTCCTAACCCCCTTCCTAGACCCAATACCATAGCCCACTTGGACTTCACTTGGACTTGTCCCAGCTATATAGCTGGTGAAGATCTGATTAGACCCATCCCAACCTTGGAGGCTTATCCTGAGGTAAGGAACCAAAATTTGCTAACCCTAGGGAGAACTCAAGGACCTCCCTCCCCCAGTAGGATGCAACACAAGCCGGTTTTACACAGTTCCATTGGTGGGGGGACAACGACATAGGGTTGGGTTGTAACACATGGACTTTGATCACAAAGGTGTACAGAAAATTTTCGTTGAAGGGCATTCCATAGAGGATTCAGACACTCAAACATCAAGGGCTGCCATTGTCATCACTGGTGCTGATGTTAGTTATTTATACAATTAATAAATTAATTCAAGGATGGCTTCAGGAGGCATGGGGTGAATGCCATCTTCCCAATGGCCCTCCAAGGGCCCCCCCCCCAAAGAAAAAAAATTGCAAAAGCCATTTCAGGGCTACGTGACACATCATGGTCATGTTCAATTTCCCATTTCCCATACCTTTAAAAATGACTGCTCAACCTATGAAAACACTGTTCCCATATCACAAGGAGAAGCACCAAGGATTTAGGTAGCCTAATTATCTACAGTTCTGATGAGAGCAGCAATCGCCTGAGGAAAGAGAAGGGAGGCCCATGGGACAGTACCAGAATCTTTATTAGTGCTTTGTGATCTTAAATAGGAGGCAGTCACAGGTTAGTCAAGAACCCATAGAAAGTAAAGGATGTTAATTCTCTTTGCTATATGAGATGACAGTTGGGGAACAGGAGCCTGTGACACGCGTAATCTTAGAATCCTTGCACAATTGCTTGGAAGGACATCTGTAAGGTCCTTGAAGTTTAGTTACGCTACTTCCTCCTGAAGGTGATGGACAACATGGTTGAAAGTGCTGGGCGTGACAGGATCAGGTGGGCAAATTTCAGTGAGCAATCTCAGTCCACCCCAGTTTTGCATCATGCTTGTATTTCTGTTCAGTGCCAAATTCCACCCTGAAAGTGATAAAGGTTAAAATAGATTTAGAACTCATGCCCAATGAACTGTGTCTATTGGAACTGATCTTTGTTGGATGTCAGCCCAGTTTTTATGATGGCATTATACATAGTTGAGCCCAAGGAAAGCTTCACTCGAGAACTGCTCTCCTGGTCTAGCTTTTGCGCGTGCTTGTGACTTTGTTTTGTGCATGTTCTTTCTTTCTTTCTTTCTTTCTTTCTTTCTTTCTTTCTTTCTTTCTTTCTTTCTTTCTTTCTTTCTTTCTTTCTTATGCTTCTGGGGCTTGACTCGCTTATCAAAAAAGACTCAGACTTGAGTCAAAATGGCTTGAAAAATGACTCTGGACGAGTCATGACAGCTACTGTTATGACTTGTGGCAAATCGAGTGAAGAGGGGCAGAGACTTGGGACTCGACTTGAATCTTGGCACCGTGGATATGGCACATCCCTGGTTTCTTCTGGGTAAACAGGCATGGGATTGTGCTGTTACATATGTAACATGCGGCCATCCAAACTGGCCATAATTTAATATAGGGAAGCTGCTCATTCTCTCTGGTGGTCTTTACAGAACAGGAGCTGTAAACCAGACAAGCATCACACACTTCATCCTGGTGGGACTCATCAGCCATCAAAGGACACAGTTTGCCCTTTTTGTGGCCATCCTCATTGCCTATCTGATCACTATGTTGGGCAACCTAATGGTCATCTTGCTTGTGCAGCTGGACTCCCGCCTCCACACCCCAATGTATTTCTTCCTCAGCAACCTCTCAGTTCTAGAGATGTGCTCTGTTAGTAATGTTGCACCTCAAATGTTGGCTCATCTGCTCTCCAGGAGTGGAAGCATCTCTTTCAATTGTTGTATGGCTCAGATGTACCTGGCTGGTGCTCTGGTTTGCACAGAAGGACTGCTTCTGGGTGCCATGGCTTATGATCGGTATGTGGCCATCTGCTGGCCCCTGGTCTATGTCATGGTCATGAGCAAGGGACGCTGCTTGATGCTAGCTACCATCTCATGGGTCTGTGGTTTCCTCTTACCTGGGGTATACACACACTACATTCTGCATCTCCCTTTCTGTGGCCCCAACATCATCAACCACTTCTTCTGCAGCCTTCAGAAGTTATCAAGACTGGTGTGTGGAGATATTCACCAGCTTGAGGCCACAGTCTTTGTCGTGAGTGTTATCGTCCTACTTGTCCCCCTGTGCGTCATCCTGACCTCTTACGGGCTCATTATAATATCTGTGGTACGCATGAGTTCAGATACCAGCTGGAGCAAGGCCTTCTCCACATGTGCCTATCACCTGGCAGTGATCACAATGTTTTTTGGATCTCTCATGACCCTTTATCTAAGGCCTCAGTCGGGTAAGGACTCCAGCCGTAACAAACATGTGGCTATCTTTTATGTAGTGATCACCCCACTTCTCAACCCAGTCATCTACACACTGCGGAACAAGGATGTTCATGCTGCAGTAGCGAAACTGCTTCGTAGAGGAGCTGCATAACACGAGGACTGAATTCTAGACTCCCTGAGGGGTATCAGCTGGGCTTAAGGAAGTGCAAGAGATGGAAAAATCTCTTTATAATTAACAGATCTGTCAATTAATTAAATAATTAATAATTATTTAACAGACCTGTTTTTCCAGTTGTTCTATTCATGTGTATTCTCATCCAAAGCTTTATTTGGGACACAGTACACCAATCTGAATAAAGGCCAAAGGCAACAAGTGTATTGATGCCTTCTTAGTTATGTAACAAATAAGTAGCTACTGTGAAATCACAGTCCAAGCTTTGACATGTCTGCTTCGAAATAAATGTCTTGAGTTCAAGTAATCTTTTCGCAGACAAGTGTGCACAGGATTGCATTCTCAGTTTATTTACTAATCATTGCTCTTGGCTAAGAGCATCATTGCTAAGTTTTCAAATGAGGACCTGCAGCTCATTTACCTCTGCTGTTATCTATTGTACTACTCCAAGTTCTTCTGAGTTTGAGAATCCCTAGACACCATGAGCACAAGCTCAAAGTCCACTACCTCTCAACATCCATAGGGAAGTGGGGCTGTTCCTTGTGCGTGTTATTGGTAGGGGAGTTACTGATAATTTTAATTGTGTAATTCAAAAAAATGAACATGATAAGAACATAAGAACATAAGAACAGCCCCACTGGATCAGGCCATAGACCCATCTAGTCCAGCTTCCTGTATCTCACAGCGGCCCACCAAATGCCCCAGGGAGCACACCAGATAACAAGAGACCTCATCCTGGTGCCCTCCCCTGCATCTGGCATTCTGACATAACCCATTTCTAAAATCAGGAGGTTGCGCATACACATCATGGCTTGTACCCCATAATGGATTTTTCCTCCAGAAACTTGTCCAATCTCCTTTTAAAGGCATCTAGGCTAGATGCCAGCACCACAACATGTGGCAAGGAGTTCCACAGACCGACCACACGCTGAGTAAAGAAATATTTTCTTTTGTCTGTCCTAACCCGCCCAACACTCAATTTTAGTGGATGTCCCCTGGTTCTGGTGTTATGTGAGAGTGTAAAGAGCATCTCCCTATCCACTCTGTCCATCCCCTGCATAATTTTGTATGTCTCAATCATGTCCCCCCTCAGGCGTCTCTTTTCTAGGCTGAAGAGGCCCAAATGCCGTAGCCTTTCCTCATAAGGAAGGTGCCCCAGCCCCGTAATCATCTTAGTCGCTCTCTTTTGCACCTTTTCCATTTCCACTATGTCTTTTTTGAGATGCGGTGACCAGAACTGGACACAATACTCCAGGTGTGGCCTTACCATAGATTTGTACAATGGCATTATAATACTAGCCGTTTTGTTCTCAATACCCTTCCTAATGAACCCAAGCATAGAATTGGCCTTCTTCACTGCCGCCGCACATTGGGTCGACACTTTCATCGACCTGTCCACCACCACCCCAAGATCTCTCTCCTGATCTGTCACAGACAGCTCAGAACCCATCAGCCTATATCTAAAGTTTTGATTTTTTGCCCCAATGTGCATGACTTTACACTTACTGACATTGAAGCGCATCTGCCATTTTGCTGCCCATTCTGCCAGTCTGGAGGGATCCTTCTGGAGCTCCTCACAATCACTTCTGGTCTTTACCACTCGGAAAAGTTTGGTGTCGTCTGCAAACCTAGCCACTTCACTGCTCAACCCTGTCTCCAGGTCATTTATGAAGAGGTTGAAAAGCACCGGTCCCAGGACAGATCCTTGGGGCACACCACTTTTCACCTCTCTCCATTGTGAAAATTGCCCATTGACACCCACTCTCTGCTTCCTGGCCTCCAACCAGTTCTCAATCTACGAGAGGACCTGTCCTCTAATTCCCTGACTGTGGAGTTTTTTCAGTAGCCTTTGGAGAGGGACCGTGTCAAACGCCTTCTGAAAGTCCAGATATATAATGTCCACGGGTTCTCCCACATCCACATGCCTGTTGACCTTTTCAAAGAATTCTATAAGGTTCGTGAGGCAAGACTTACCCTTACAGAAGCCATGCTGACTCTCCCTCAGCAAGGCCTGTTCGTCTATGTGTTTTGAGATCCTATCTTTGATGAGGCATTCCACCATCTTACCCGGTATGGATGTTAGGCTGACCAGCCTATAGTTTCCCGGGTCCCCCCTCTTTCCCTTTTTAAAAATAGGCGTGACATTTGCTATCCTCCAATCTTCTGGCACCATGGCCGTTTTGAGGGACAAGTTGCATACCTTAGTCAAGAGATCAGCAACTTCATTCTTCAATTCCTTAATAACTCTTGGGTGGATGCCATCAGGGCCCGGTGACTTATTGATCTTTAATTTATCAATGAGGTCTGAAACATCTTCTCTTTTAACCTCTATCTGACTTAACTCCTCGGTTAGGAGGGGCCGTTCGGGCAGCGGTATCTGCCCGAGGTCTTCTGCCGTGAAGACAGATGCAAAGAACTCATTTAATTTCTCTGCCATCTCTTAAGTCTCCTTTTATCTCCCCTTTCCCTCCCTCACCATCCAGAGGGCCAACCGCTTCTCTGGCGGGTTTCCTGCTTCTAACATATTTGAAGAAGCTTTTATTATTTCCCTTAATGTTGCTGGCCATGCGTTCCTCATAGTCTCGCTTGGCCTCCCATATCACCTTCTTACATTTCTTTTGCCACAGTTTATGTTCCTTTTTATTCTCCTCATTAGGGCAAGACTTCCATTTACGGAAGGAAGCTTCCTTGCCCTTCACAGCCTCTCTAACTTGACTGGTTAGCCATGCGGGCACCCTCTTGGATTTAGTGGAACCCTTCTTTCTTTGCGGTATACACCTCTGCTGGGCCTCTATTACTGTTGTTTTAAGCAGCCTCCATGCACTCTGGAGAGATTGGACTCTTTTTACCCTCCCTTTCAACCTCCTTCTAACCAGCCTCCTCATTTGAGGGAAGTCTGCCCGTCAGAAGTCAAGGGTTTTTGTTAGAGATTTGCCTGGTATTCTTCCCCCAACGTGCATGTCAAAACAGATCGCAGCATGATCACTGTTCCCCAATGGCTCAGTAATGTTTACATCTCTAACCAGGTCCTGCGTACCACACAATATTAAATCCAGAGTCACCTGTCCTCTGGTGGGCTCCGTGACTAGCTGATCTAAGCCACAGTCATTTAGCACGTCAAGAAATCCGGTTTCTTAGGACAGATGGGTTACATTTCAATTCTCTTGGGTTGGGAGAAGAGCAGTGTGAGTCATGGACAATGGAGAAGCAGTGGGTTAGGGAGTCCAGGTTTCTTGCCCGGCAATGTCGTCATCATGATATATTGAAATCTCATGGGAATGTTCAGGCAACACAAGCAGTTGGAATCTCGGTATTTGGGGCAGTTGTTTGGGAGCTTTAAGAGGAAGAAGAAGCAAGGTAGGAGGGAGGAGAGAGAGGAACAGGAGTGAAAGAGGAACACAGAGGTGAAAAGTACAAGAAGGATGGAGGGCTGAGTGGAGAGGCAGGAGGGAAGGCTGGGGATTGTCAGGAGTAGAGGCCCAGTGAAGGGGCAAACAGCCGAGAGTAGTGGTGGATGGTAGTGGCCAGGCAGGAGAAACAATGAGAAGACGGGGTCAAAGGCCAGGAAGATGTTTGGCAAAATTGGAGGAGGCTGGAAGAGAAGGACCATAAAAGAAGGAACCAGTGAGGGGCACCAGGGAAAGAGAGAAGAGCCCCGGGCAGTGCAGGTGGGTTATCAGGACCAGGTACTGCACCAATTCCCAGTTCATGTATCAGCAGTGACCAGAACACAAGCCCTGTGTGTTTAGGGCCAGAAATCCCAAGCCCTGGCCTAAAAGCCCCAGGTGGGCATCAGTATGAAGCTCTGAAGAGTTGACTAATGTTGACCTACTTCTCCTTTGGAGGCTAAGCCACCGAAACAGGAGGAGGAGGAGGCAAACATGCTGATTCTTCTGCCCCTGGTGTCATCTTGGGTGGGCCGCACAGAGCACCCGGCCTGGCACTTGGGGCAGCTTGCCCCCTCGCCCCTCTACATGCAGCCCCACTGCTTAGTTATTTACTTGGGGAATTAATTGATTGATTCAGGGATGGCTTCAAGAGCCACGGGGAGTACGCCAACCTTCCAGTGAGCTCCAAGACAAAAAAAGAAAATAAATTTGAAGAAAAAGCCATGATTCAGGGTTGCTTGACACACCATGGCCCAGTTCTGTTTACCAAGTTATGAAGAATTTCATAACTTTAAAAAAAACAACAACACCTGGTTAGATTATGAAAATACGGTTCCCATAACACATGGCAAAGCCTTAGGGATTTAGGAGGCCTAATTATCCAGATGAACACAACAAATTGCCCCAGGGAAGAGAAGGAAGCCACATGTGACTGTACTATAATCTTTATTAGTGCTTTGTGATCCTAAACAGGAGGCAGTCATAGATCAATCAAGATATATGCAAAGAAAAAATATGTTAATTCTCTTTCGCTACGTGGGATGATGGTTGGGCAAAAGCAGCCCGTGGAATCCATCATTTTAGACTCCCTTCACAACTGGTGGAAAGGACATCTGTAAGGTCCTTGAAGCTTAGCCAAGGTACTTCCTTCTGAAGGTGATGAAGGTGATGGACAATGCTGTTGAAGGTCTTGGGCTTGACAGTCTCAGGTGGGCTAATTTCAATGAACAACCTCAGACTACCCCAGGACAAACTACAGTTTATGTGGAATGTGTAACCGGGCCTGGTGTTTTGAAATTTGTAAAAAAATAATGCTGGGGGTGGGTGGGGTGGGGTGGGGAACACACACCAGAAAATGGTTGAAGTGAGAGTGGATAAGGTAGCATTAGGAATGGCCCCCTGCTCTAAATTGGGGCTGATCATGGGCCCTCTATATGCTATTATTATGTTTTGTATCAATGTTTGTATTGGAGTTTTTGGAAACACATGAAGACGATTCCAAAACCAAGCACACGCCTGCCCTGCCAATGCCAGCATCAGTTTCCATTCTTATAGATTCTCCTCCCTGATTGCCCTGATAAGGAAGGAAGTAAAAAAAAAAAAAAAGGGTGGAGAGGGGGGCTTTGAGAAGAAACCAGAAACATAGCATGTTTTCCAGAGTCGTTTCTCCTATTGTAGAAAGTGTGCTTCTACATCACCCATGGACTTGTTTTTTAAAACTTAAAACCCTTCATCTGGAAGGGCACGTGTTGGAGTAGAATGGCAGCAGGGGCAAATTATGTCACCCTATCCTCCTACCCTGGTTTTGCCCCATTTTGCATGCCCTCTGGACACTATAATAATAAAACAAAACAAAAACATGTGCCTCCCACCTGGTGGTGGTCACAATGTTTTATGGATCTCTCATGGCCCTTTACATGAGGCCTCGGTCGGGTACAGACTCCAGTCATGACAAACACATGTCTATCTTTTATGTAGTGATCACCCCACTTCTCAACCCAGTCATCTACACATTGAGGAACAAAGATGTTCATGCAGCAGTAGATAAACTGCTTCATCGAGGAGCTGCTGAACTCAAGGACTGAGTTCTAATCTCCATGAGAGAGAATCACTTTGACTCAGAGAGGCATAGGAGTTGGAAAAATCTGGTGGCCCTCTCTCTACATTTACTAGAATAACGAGAACTCTTTTGCCACTGCTTTTGCTTACTTCTTTAAACAGTTCTGTTGGTGTTTTGTTTTGTTTTGTTCCCAGAAGCAGTAGTTGTAAAGGGCAGCAGTTAATATTTAAATATTGTGTGGTGTCTGCCATTTTTACACAGCAATCATAGGTAGAATAGTGACTATTTAAAAAAATATTCAGTATTTAAACATTGAGTGCTGCTCTTTGAAACTATGCTTTTGCAAACAAACAAAAACCAAACGGGGGGAAAAAACTGTTTTTAGTAAGCAGGCAAAAACTGTAACTGCAAAGGGCAGCAGTCAATATTAAATGTTTTTAAAATACTTGCTATTCTAACTATCATTGCTGTATAAGGATTGGAGCCATGCTACGTGGAATGAATGAGCAGGGGTGGGTAAAGCCCGGACTAGGAACTCCCATAGAGCAGAAGTGTTTTTAACAAGCAAGCAAAACCAGTAGTTGCAAAGCATTCGTTCAGCAAAATGATACACTCTTTTGCAAGGTTATGTACTTGCAAACTAAGGTGCTGGGTCACTGGATTCATCACTGGTGTGCTATTTTGGACATACCTGTGACCACCCTGGTGCTGCTGGTACTTCTCCCCCCATCTTGGGTGGACCCAATGTGGTACCCCCTTCCTGCCTGGTGCCCGATATACCCCACCCCCTTGTCCTCCGCTTGCTATGCAACTGCTTATTTTATTGGGGAATGAGTTTATTGATTCAAGGATAGCTTCAAGAGACATGGGGTGTATGCCATCCATTTTGCATTGCCCTCCAAGACAAATAAATAAATAAATAAATAAATAAATAAATAAATAGGCCATGGTTTGGGGTTACTTGATAAATTATGGCCCAGTTCTGTCTACCAAGTTATGAAGAATTTCATTTAAAAAAACAACTCAGAATATAAAAGCAGTGTTCCCATGAGGCCTAATTACCTACAATCCAGATGAAAACAAGGAATTGCTTCAGGGAATAGAAGGAAGTCTGTTGTGACTGTATTACAATCTATGTTAGTGGTGTGTGATCTTAAATAGGAGGCAGTCATAGCTCAGTCAGAAACCTACACAAAGAAAAAAGACATTCATTCTCTTTGACTATGTGGGACGACAGTTAAAGCATTGACTTTCAGCAAAAGTAGCCTGTGGAATCCGTAATCTCAGAATCCCTTCATAACTGGGTGGAAGGACATCTGTAAGGACCTTGAAACTTCACTACGGTACTTCTTCCTGCAGGTGATTGTTGAAGGTCTTGGCGTGACAGTCTCAGGTGGGCTAATTTCAATAAACAACCTCAATCCACCCAAATTTTGCAGCAACTTCCTGTTCATGACTTTGTGCCTCCTTTGAGTGCCAAATTACACCCGGAAATGCTTAAAGATTAAAATAGCCTTAGAGTTCATGTCCAGTGTAGTTTGTGTACTGGAACTGGTCTTTATAGGATGTCAGCCCAGTCTTCATGATGGCATTTCACATAGTTGAGCCCATGGAAAGCTTCACTGAAGAACAACGCTCCTGGTCTTCCCATGTCCTGCACATGGGAAGTTGTGCGCTGAGTATGTTCTTGGTCATGTAGTGGGAAGTAGCATGTGGGAAGCCTCTGAAGGTAGGAAGCCTGCAGACAGTGGAGATCAGGCTGTGCAGCATTTGTACAGACTCTAGCTCTGTACAGAAGGGCCAAACTACACTTTATGTGCAGTGTGTAACAGGGCCTGGTGTTTTGAAATCTGTAAAAATATTATGCAGGGGAAGGGGGACACAAACACACACACACACACACCAGGAACTGGTTAAAGAAGGAGCGATCATAAAGGCAGCTTTACCAGCTGGGCTCCCACCATGATTTTGAGCCTGATCTTGAGGCCTTTGCATGATATTATCATGTTTTGTGTTAAAATTTGTATTCAAGTTTTCTGAAATGCAAGCAAGAAGATTCCAACACCAAGAACACCCCCTGCCATGCCAACCCCAGCTTCAGCTTCCATTCTTATAGATTCTCCTTCCTCATTATCATGATAAGGAAGGAAGTAAAAAAGAAGGGTGGAGAGGAGGAAGAAAGGGAGAGAGCTTTGAAAAACACTGTTGAAGAGCCAAAATGTAGGAGTAATTTCTCCTATTGTAGACAACACGCTTCTAGATCACCAATGAAAAGTTTTCTAAAATTTAAGATAATTCAACTGGAAGTTTTAGAGTGGAACTGCCTCAGGGGCAAATTACTATTACTATAACTCAGGGGCAAATTACAATTGTCACCCTATCCTCTTGCCCCCTTTTGCATGCCCCCTCCCCCGGCACTATTTTAATTTTTTTATTCAAGTTCATTTACACATTCCACTGTAACTGAAGCATATGGAAGCTGTTCATTGACATCTTTCTGGTGGTCTTTATCTCCAGGATGCTGGACAGAACAAGGGTTGTCAACCAGACAAGCATCACACACTTCGTTCTGGTGGGACTCACCAGCCATCGAAGGACACAGATTGCCCTTTTTGTGGCCATCCTCATTGCCTATCTGATCACTTTGTTGGGCAACCTGATGGTCATCTTGCTTGTGCAGCTGGACTCCCGCCTCCACACCCCAATGTATTTCTTCCTCAGCAACCTCTCATTCCTAGAGATGTGTTTTGTCAGCAACATCCTTCCCCAAATGTTGGCTCATCTGCTGGCGGGGAATGGAAGAATCTCATTCAATTGCTGTATAGCTCAGATGTACTTCGGTGGCATTCTGGTTTGCACTGAAGGAATGCTTCTGGGTGCCATGGCCTATGACCGGTACATAGCCATCTGTTGTCCCTTGGTCTATGTCATGGTCATGAGCAAGGGACGCTGCTTGATACTAGCTGCCATCTCATGGTTCTGTGGTTTCCTCTTTCCTGGGATATACACACACTACATTCTTCATCTCTCATTCTGTGGCTCCAACATCATCAACCACTTCTTCTGTAGCCTTCACATGGTGTTGAGACTAGGGTGTGGAGACATTCACCTCATTGAGGTCTTCATCTCACTGGGGACTGTTATTGTCGTACTTACCCCACTGTGTGTCATCCTTATCTCTTATGGGTTCATCATAATATCTATAGTGCACATGAGCTCAGGTGCAGGCCGGAGCAAGGCCTTCTCCACATGCAGCTCCCACCTAGTGGTGGTCACAATGTTCTATGGGTCCCTTTTAGGCCTTTACCTGAAGCCTCGGTCAGGTGCTGACTCCAGCTATGACAAACATGTGGCTATCTTTTACGTAGTGATCACCCCACTTCTCAACCCAGTTATCTACACATTGAGGAACAAGGATGTCCATGCTGCAGTAGCTAAGGTGCTCCGAAGAGGATTTGCTGAACGGAATAGCTGAGTTCCAGTCTCCACGCTGGGGACGACGACACTTGGACTCCCAGATGCACAGGAGTTGGGAAAAAATCTTTGTCTTCTTCTGTAATAAAGAGAACTGTTTCTGCAAACTTAATATCCCTTTATGTTTTTATGTACAACTTTAGTTGAGACACAGAACCCCCTACTCTAAACAATGGCCAATGGATACAAGTTTATTGATTCATCAAATAACTAGATATTGTGAAATCACAGCCGAGGCCTCTACACATGTACTTAGAAGCAGATCCCATTGAATATTTACTGCCTTGAGTCCACAGTCTTAGTAGTGAAAGTTATTGTTCTATTTGTCCCAATGTCTGTCATCCCGACTTCTAACTTTCACAGCTGACATAGGCCGGACATGAAGGGTTGTACACGGAGACAAAGACGCTCAAAGTTTGTATAACCTGCTCAGGTATCTGTTTCGTATTCATAAAAATAAGCATGACCCAGACCCATATATAACACTTGTCTTTGGGTTTCATTTCCCACCGAAGTCAAGTGATTTTTTAAAGAAAGAAATTACAAGTTCTATGAGAATGCACACACACAGAGTAACATGATTTACCCAGTACTGGTTGCTCAGATATACATGCTCTGCCAAGCAGATAAGACAAAGGAAAGGCACACTCCTAAAATTCTTAAACACCAAAACTCTTCCATCAAACATCTTAGATGAGCACAACGTTCTCCAACCAGCCATGAGCCATGGGGAGTACGCCAACCTTCCAGTGAGCTCCAAGACAAAAAAAGGAAATAAATTTGAAAAAAAGCCATGATTCAGGGTTACTTGACACACCATGGCCCAGTTCTGTTTACCAAGTTATGAAGAATTTCATAACTTTAAAAAAACACACCTGGTTAGATTATGAAAATACGGTTCCCATAACACATGGCAAAGCCTTAGGGATTTAGGAGGCCTAATTATCCAGATGAACACAACAAATTGCCCCAGGGAAGAGAAGGAAGCCACATGTGACTGTACTATAATCTTTATTAGTGCTTTGTGATCCTAAACAGGAGGCAGTCATAGATCAATCAAGATATATGCAAAGAAAAAATATGTTAATTCTCTTTCGCTACGTGGGATGATGGTTGGGCAAAAGCAGTCTGTGGAATCCATCATTTTAGACTCCCTTCACAACTGGTGGAAAGGACATCTGTAAGGTCCTTGAAGCTTAGCTACGGTACTTCCTTCTGAAGGTGATGAAGGGAATGGACAATGCTGTTGAAGGTCTTGGGCATGACAGTCTCAGGTGGGCTAATTTCAATGAACAACCTCAGACTACCCCAGGCCAAACTACAGTTTATGTGGAATGTGTAACCGGACCTGGTGTTTTGAAATTTGTTAAAAAATAATGCTGGGGGTGGGTGGGGTGGGGTGGGGAACACACACCAGAAAATGGTTGAAGTGAGAGTGGATAAGGTAGCATTAGGAATGGCCCCCTGCTCTAAATTGGGGCTGATCATGGGCCCTCTATATGCTATTATTATGTTTTGTATCAATGTTTGTATTGGAGTTTTTGGAAACACATGAAGACGATTCCAAAACCAAGCACACGCCTGCCCTGCCAATGCCAGCATCATTTCCATTCATATAGATTCTCCTCCCTGATTGCCCTGATAAGGAAGGGAGTAAAAAAAAAAAAAAGGGGGGGTGGAGAGGGGGCTTTGAGAAGAAACCAGAAACATAGCATGTTTTCCAGAGTCGTTTCTCCTATTGTAGAAAGTGTGCTTCTACATCACCCATGGACTTGTTTTTTAAAACTTAAAACCCTTCATCTGGAAGGGCACGCGTTGGAGTAGAATGGCAGCAGGGGCAAATTATGTCACCCTATCCTCCTACCCTGGTTTTGCCCCATTTTGCATGCCCTCTGGACACTATAATAATAAAACAAAACAAAAACAAACAAAAAAACCACCAGATCATCTTATACATTTCACACAACATATATAGTACTCTGACGCAGGAACCCCTAATCCGGCCCATGGGGAGCCCCAGTCTCCAATGAACCTCTGGCCCTCTGGAGACTTGCTAGAGCTGACCTGACACAAACCCTGTCAGCGTGAGGATAATAAAAGCTTCTTCAAATATGTTAGAAGCAGGAAACCCACCAGAGAAGCGTTTGGCCCTCTGGATGGTGAAGGAGGGAAAGGGGAGATAAAAGGAGAGATGGCAGAGAAATTAAATGAGTTCTTTGCATCTGTCTTCACGGCAGAAGACCTCGGGCAGATACCACTGCCCGAACTGCCCCTCCTGACCGAGGAGTTAAGTCAGATAGAGGTTAAAAGAGAAAATGTTTCAGACCTCATTGATAAATTAAAGATCAATAAGTCACTGGGCCCTGATGGCATCCACCCAAGAGTTATTAAGGAATTGAAGAATGAAGTTGCAGATCTCTTGACTAAGATATGCAACTTGTCCCTCAAAACGGCCATGGTGGCAGAAGATTGGAGGATAGCAAATGTCACGCCTATCTTTAAAAAGGGAAAGAGGGGGGACCCGGGAAACTATAGGCCGGTCAGCCTAACATCTATACCGGGTAAGATGGTGGAATGCTTCATCAAAGATAGGATCTCAAAACAAATAGATGAACAGGCCTTGCTGAGGGAGAATCAGCATGGCTTCTGTAAGGGTAAGTCTTGCCTCACAAACCTTATAGAATTCTTTGAAAAGGTCAACAGGCATGTGGATGTGGGAGAACCCGTGGACATTATATATCTGGACTTTCCGAAGGCGTTCGACACGGTCCCTCACCAAAGGCTGCTGAAAAGCTCCACAGTCAGGGAATTAGAGGACAGGTCCTCTCATGGACTGAGAACTGGTTGAAGGCCAGGAAACAGAGAGTGGGTGTCAATGGGCAATTTTCACAATGGAGAGAAGTGAAAAGTGGTGTGCCCCAAGGATCTGTCCTGGGACCGGTGCTTTTCAACCTCTTCATAAATGACCTGGAGACAGGGTTGAGCAGTGAGGTGGCAAAGTTTGCGGATGACACCAAACTTTTCCGAGTGGTAAAGACCAGAAGTGATTGTGAGGAGCTCCAGAAGGATCTCTCCAGACTGGCAGAATGGGCAACAAAATGGCAGATGCACTTCAATGTCAGTAAGTGTAAAGTCATGCACATCGGGGCAAAAAATCAAAACTTCACATATAGGCTGATGGGTTCTGAGTTGTCTGTGACAGATCAGGAGAGAGATCTTGGGGTGGTGGTGGACAGGTCGATGAAAGTGTCGACCCAATGTGCGGCGGCAGTGAAGAAGGCGAATTCTATGCTTGGGATCATTAGGAAAGGTATTGAGAACAAAACGGCTAATATTATAATGCCATTGTACAAATCGATGGTAAGGCCACACCTGGAGTATTGTGTCCAGTTCTGGTCACCGCATCTCAAAAAAGACATAGTGGAAATGGAAAAGGTGCAAAAGAGAGCGACTAAGATGATTACGGGGCTGGGGCACCTTCCTTATGAGGAAAGGTTATGGCGTTTGGGCCTCTTCAGCCTAGAAAAGAGACGCCTGAGGGGGGACATGATTGAGACATACAAAATTATGCAGGGGATGGACAGAGTGGATAGGGAGATGCTCTTTACATTCTCACATAACACCAGAACCAGGGGACATCCACTAAAATTGAGTGTTGGGAGAGTTAGAACAGACAAAAGAAAATATTTCTTTACTCTGCATGTGGTTGGTCTGTGGAACTCTTTGCCACAAGATGTGGTTATGGCGACTGGCCTGGACGCATTTAAAAGGGGATTGGACAAGTTTCAGGGAGGAAAAATCCATTACGGGGTACAAGCCATGATTTGTATGTGCAACCTCCTGATTTTAGAAATGGGTTATGTCCGAATGCCAGATGCAAGGGAGGGCACCAGGAGGCAGGTCTCTTGTTATCAGGTGTGCTCCCTGGGTTATTTGGTGGGCCGCTGTGAGATACAGGAAGCTGGACTAGATGGGCCTATGGCCTGATCCAGTGGGGCTGTTCTTATGTTCTTAGGATGACTGTTCAACCTCTTGCGTGAGTAGCGGGCCAAGGTCTCCCTCCACTGCTTGCTGTTTCACATCTGTGAAACAGCAGCAACAGCGAAGGAAAGGCCGGCCTTGCTCTTTGCAAGGCCTTTTATAGACCTTGAGCTATTGCGAGACCTTTATTCATTCATATAAGTTTTATCTCTAATATATTCATTTATGTAAATTTATGTACATTTATTCAAATTTTAAATGTAAATTCTTTTTTCTCCAGCCCCCGACATAGTGCCAGAGAGATGATGTGGCTCTCCTGCCAAAAAGTTTGGACACCTCTGCTCTGACCCAAAGGAAAAGGGGAGTCTCTTTGCCTTCAGCCACTTCCTCCCACCTGGAACCTTCTGGTATGCTGTTGTGACTTGTGGGCAACTCGAATCAAGGGGGATGGAGACTTGGGACTCGACTTGAGTCTTGGTGCTACGACTACAATTCATTCCTGGTTTTTTTTTAGTAGACATGCATAGGATTGCGCTGTTACATATGGATCATGCAATTCACATCAGCCAAAATTAAATATAGTGAAGTTGTTTATTAATTTCTCTCTGGTGGTCTTTACAAAACAGGGGCTGTGAACTAGACAAGCATCATTCACTTCGTCCTGGTGGGACTCTCCAGCCAACAAAGGACAAAGCACAGGGAATCGTTCATTATCATCACTCTGCTGGCCTTTATCTCCAGGATGCTGGACAGAGTAGGACTGTCAACCAGACAAGCATCACACACTTCATCCTGGTGGGACTCACCACCCATCAAAGGACACAGATTGCCCTTTTTGTGGTCATTCTCATTGCCTATCTGATTACTATGTTAGGCAACCTAATGGTCATCTTGCTTGTTCAGCTGGACTCCCGCCTCCACACCCCAATGTATTTCTTCCTCAGCAACCTCTCAGTCCTAGAGATGTGTTCTGTTAGTAATGTTGCACCTCAAATGTTGGCTCATCTGCTGCCTGGGAATGGAAGAATCTCATTCAATTGCTGTATGGCTCAGATGTACCTGGCTGGTGTTCTTGTCTGCACGGAAGGACTGCTTCTGGGTGCCATGGCCTATGACCGGTATGTGGCCATCTGCTACCCCTTGGTTTATGTCATGGTCATGAGCAAGGGACGCTGCTTGATGCTAGTTGCCATCTCATGGGTCTGTGGTTTCCTCTTCCCTGGGGTATACACATACTACATTCAGAATCTCCTGTTCTGTGGCCCCAACATCATCAACCACTTCTTCTGCAGCCTTCACATTGTGTTGAGACTGGGGTGTAGAGACATTCACCACATTGAGATATTCATCTCGGTGGGGACTGTTATTGTCCTACTCATCCCACTCTGTGCCATCCTAGTCTCTTATGGGCTCATCATAATATCTATAGTGCACATGAGCTCAGGTGCAGGCCGGAGCAAGGCCTTCTCCACATGCAGCTCCCACCTGGTGGTGGTCACAATGTTCTATGGGTCCCTTCTAGGCCTTTACCTGAAGCCTCAGTTGGGTGCAGACTCCAGCCATGGCAAACATGTGTCCATCTTTTATGTAATGATGACCCCACTTCTGAACCCACTCATATACACACTGCGGAACAAAGATGTTCGTGCCGCTGTTTCTAAGGTGCTCCAAAGAGGATTTGCTGAACACAAAAGCTGAGTATCCATGCGGGGGGGGGGGGGAATCACTTAGTCTCCCGGTGGGAAAAAATTCCTGTCTTCTCCTGTAAAATTTATTTGGGACATAGAACACCAGTCTGAACAATGGCCAATGGATACAGGTTTATTGAGTCATTCTTGACCCTGCTACAAAGCAAATAACTGAGGACTCAAGGTGGTGAATATTCAATGGGCTCTATTTCTAAGTAGATGTGTACATGCCTGGACTGTGTTTTCACAATATCTAGTTATTTGCTTTGTAGCAATACATCTTGGATGAGAACCAAATTCTCCAAGTAACATGTGGATCTTGACTGCCAAGTTGTGCATAAAATTGCAGCTGAAAGGTGAGGAATCAGAAACTCTAACTTCAAGGGTTGCCACAGTCATTACTGGTGCTGATCTTATTTATTTATAGAATTCATGAATTAATTCAAGGATGGCTTCAGGAGGCATGGGGTGAATGCCATCATTCCAGTGGGCCTCCAAGGCCCCTCCCCCCCAAAAAAATTGCAAAAGCCAATATAGGGCTACGTGACACATCCTGGTCAAGTTCCATTTACCAAGTTAGAAAGAATTTCATACCTTTGAAATTACTACTCAGCCTATGAGCACACTGTTCCCATAACACAAAGAGAAGCACCAAGGATTTAGGTGGCCTAATTATCTAACGCATCCAACAGATGGGAACATTTCAAGAATACCGTTTACAACACCGCCTTGTCCATATTCGGCAAGAAGACCAACAAGGCGGCAGACTGGTTTGAAGCCCACTCTGAGGAGTTGACACCAGTCATTGAGGAAAAGAGGAGAGCTCAAGCAGCATACAAGGCCTGTCCCAGTGAGCGCAACCTGCAGGTCCTCCGAACTGCTCGCAGCAAAGTCCAACAGACTGCCAGGAGATGTGCTAACGACTACTGGCTCCAGCTCTGTTCCGAGATACAGATAGCAGCTGACACGGGCAACATCAAGGGGATGTATGATGGTATCAAGCAGGCCCTAGGTCCAACACAGAAGAAAATTGCCCCTCTGAAGTCTGCCACAGGCGAGGTCATCCAGGATCGGGCGCAGCAGATGGAACGCTGGGTGCAGCACTACTCTGAGCTATATTCCAGAGAAAATGTAGTCACCGAAGAAGCACTGAACAACATTGAGTGCCTGCCTGTGCTGGAAGAGCTTGACAGTGAACCAACCCTAGAAGAACTTCACGTGGCCCTGGACTCCCTTGCCTTTGGCAAGGCACCTGGAAAAGACAGCATCCCTGCTGAAGTCCTAAAATGCTGCAAAGAGATCATCGTCACTGAGCTGCATGAAATCCTCTGTCTCTGCTGGAGAGAAGGTGGAGTACCTCAAGACATGAGGGATGCAAACATCATCACGCTGTACAAGAACAAAGGTGACAGGGGTGATTGCAACAACTACCGCGGCATCTCTCCCCTTAGCGTTGTAGGAAAGCTGTTTGCCCGAGTTGTACTAAAGAGGCTCCAGGTACTTGCAGAGAGCGTCTATCCAGAATCGCAGTGTGGATTCCGAGCCAACAGGTCCACCACTGATATGGTATTCTCCCTTAGACAACTGCAGGAGAAATGCCTTCATAGATCTCACAAAGGCTTTCGACCTGGTCAGCAGAGACGGCCTCTTCAAGATTCTCCCCAAGATTGGATGTCCACCCAGGCTCCTCAGCATCATCAGATCTTTCCACAAGGACATGAAGGGCACTGTTGTCTTCGATGGCTCCACATCAGACCCTTTTGACATCCGAAGCGGAGTGAAGCAGGGCTGTGTTCTTGCACCAACCTTGTTTGGGATTTTCTTCGCTGTCCTGCTGAAGCAGGCCTTTGGAACTGCAACAGAAGGCATCTATCTCCGGACCAGATCAGACGGAAAGCTCTTCAACCTCTCCAGACTGAGAGCAAAATCCAAAGTCCAGCTGAAATGTCTGCATGACTTCCTCTTTGCCGACGATGCAGCTGTCACTACCCACTCTGCCAAAGATCTCCAGCAGCTCATGGATCGTTTTAGCAAGGCCTGCCAAGATTTTGGACTGACAATCAGCCTGAAGAAAACACAGGTCATGGTTCAGGATGTGGACTCACCTCCCTGCATTACAATCTCTGAGCATGAACTGGAGGTTGTCCATGACTTTGTGTACCTTGGCTCAACGATTTCCGACACTCATTCTCTCGATACCGAGCTAAACAAGCGCATCGGTAAAGCAGCTACCACGTTTTCCAGACTCACAAAGAGAGTCTGGTCCAACAAGAAGCTGACGGAACATACCAAGATCCAGGTCTACAGAGCTTGCGTCCTGAGTACACTTCTGTACTGCAGCGAGTCATGGACTCTTCGCTCACAACAGGAGAGGAAACTGAGCGCTTTCCACATGCGCTGCCTCCGACGCATCCTCGGCATCACCTGGCAGGACAAAGTTCCAAACAACACAGTCCTGGAACGTGCTGGAATCCCTAGCATGTATTCACTGCTGAAACAGAGACGCCTGCGTTGGCTTGGTCATGTCGTGAGAATGGATGATGGCCGGATCCCAAAGGATCTCCTCTATGGAGAACTCGTGCAAGGAAAGCGCCCTACAGGTAGACCACAGCTGCGATACAAGGACATCTGCAAGAGGGATCTGAAGGCCTTAGGGATGGACCTCAACAAGTGGGAAACCCTGGCCTCTGAGCGGCCCGCTTGGAGGCAGACTGTGCAGCATGGCCTTTCCCAGTTTGAAGAGACACTTTGCCAACAGTCTGAGGCTAAGAGGCAAAGAAGGAAGGCCCATAGCCAGGGAGACAGACCAGGGACAGACTGCACTTGCTCCCGGTGTGGAAGGGATTGTCACTCCCGGATTGGCCTTTTCAGCCACACTAGACGCTGTGCCAGAACCACCTTTCAGAGCGCGATACCATAGTCTTTCGAGACTGAAGGTTGCCAATACAAATTATCTACAGTCCTGATGAAAATAGGGAATTGCCTCAGGGAAGAGAATGAGGTCCCATGTGACTCTACTGGAATCTTTATTAGTACCTTGTGATTGTAAGCCATTTCTGCCCAATGTTGCATATACACAACAGGGACTAAATGTGTACACCAGTGGGCTGGGCAAAAATGGGTTAAATAGGAGGCAGACACGGTTAGTCAAGAACCCAGAGAAAGAAAAAGATGTTAATTTTCTTTTGTTACATGGGATGACAGTTGGACAAAAGCATCCTGTGGAATCTTAGAATCGTTTCACAATTGGTTGGAAGGACATCTGTAAGGTCCTTGAAGTTTAGCCACATTACTTCCTCTTGAAGGTGAGGGACAACATTGTTGAAGGTGCTTGGCGTGATAGTCTCAGGTGGGCTAATTTCAATGAACAACTTCAATCCAACCCAGGTTTGCAGCAACTTCCTGTTCATGACTGCTGGTGCCTCTGTTCAATGCCAAACTCTACCTTGAAAGGGTTAAATATTAAAATAGTCTTAGAGCTCATTTCCAGTGACGTGCATCTACTGGAATTGGTCTTTGTTGGATATCAGCCTAGTCTTCATGATGGCATTTCACATAGTTGAGCGCATGGAAAGCTTCACTTGAGGACAGCACTCCTGGTCTTCCCATGCCTTGAGCAGCTGCAGTTGTGTGCTGCATGTGTTCTTGGTCACACAGAGCCCAATCCTATGCATGTCTACTCAGAGGTAAGCCTCATTATAGTCAATGGGGCTTACTCCCAGGTAAGTGTGGATAGGATTGCAGCACTTTCCAGCACTGACATAAGGACAATGCAGTTCTGAGGTAAGGGAACAAACATTCACTTATTTTGAGGAGACCTCCGTGAGTGCCACCCAACTGCAGGATGCAGCACACATCCCATTGGCACCGTTATGCCAGTGCTGGAAAGCAATGACATAAGGGGTTAGCGTTGCAGTGGCTTTGGGAAGCAAACTGGATTTTATGCCAGGTTGCTTGATGTAGGTGCAAGAGGCAGCAAAAAGTCAGAGAGGCAAAATTAAGAGAGAGCAGGCAGGTTGAAGATTGAGAGTGCAGAGAGAGAGGCCTGTTGTACCAGCCTCTTGGTCTGTCTTTTATTGAGTTTTTGAAACAAGCTGAGGTTACTCTCAGTTACTTGATAACGCATTCCAAGGTTTATGAGCTATGAACAATGGGTGCTTCATTAGAATGCTATATCAGCTATTTTCACACTTCGGCCTCGGGAACTAGCTTCCCCTCGGTGTGCCATTGGGGGGGGGGGCAGTTTGCCTGCCTTGCCATGTTACCAAAGCCACAGTATGCTTCTGCATAAATCCTACAGTTTAGGATTGCGTCCTTAGTTGGTTTGTGCAGGATACATAATCCTTTGCAGTACAGTGTGGGTCTTTGGAAGATGTGCAGGCACTCCCCTGCATTAGGGGCAATATGGGAAGCACTCCCTGAAGGTAGAAAGTCTGCAAACTGCAGAGATTGGGCCATGCAGTATTTGTGCAGGCTCTGGCTCTGTACAGAAGGGCCAAACTGCACTTTATATGGAATGCATAACTGGGACTCATGTCATGTTGGCAACCTTCAGTCTCGAAAGACTATGGTATCGCGCTCTGAATGGTGGTTCTGGAACAGCATCTAGTGTGGCTGAAAAGGCCGATTTGGGAGTGACAATCCCTTCCACACTGGGAGCAAGTGCAGTCTGTCCCTGGTATGTCTCCCTGGCTACGGGCCTTCCTTCTTTGCCTCTTTGCTTCAGACTGTTGGCCAAGTGTCTCTTCAAACTGGGAAAGGCCATGCTGCACAGCCTGCGTCCAAGCGGGCTGCTCAGAGGCCAGGGTTTCCCACTTGTTGAGGTCCACTCCTAAGGCCTTCAGATTCCTCTTGCAGAGGTCCTTGTATCACAGCTGTGGTCTACCTGTAGGGCGCTTTCCTTGCACGAGTTCTCCATAGTCTCCAACTCCAACTGGGTCCCAGTCTCCAACTGGGACTAGAGTTTTGAAATTTGTTAAAAATAATGCAACCGGGGAAAGGGGGCAACACACCATAAAATGGTTAAAGCATTATTTTTTTAAACTTACCTGGAGCCTGAGCCAGAGTCCTAAGAGATCCTGTGGGTCTGGGGAGCCCTCCAAAGAGCTCCCCGCACCTCCAAATAACTAAAAATGAAACAAAAAATAAGGGCAGTTCTGGTTTCATGATGAAAACCAAAAGTGCCTGTTTTTTGTTGTTTTTAGCTGTTTGTAGGTACAGGGAGCCCTGAGGTGGGTTCCCTGGACACCTGGGATCCCCTGGACTCAGGCACTGGCTCCAGGTAAGGAAAAAAACCCTCCTGCCCCCGGTAGTGCACGATCCTGGGGATCATGTTGCTGCCTTCTCCCTTTCCTGGTCCCTTATGAAGCCAGAGGTAGGACTTCTCAGGCTGTCGTGTTGCAATCTCCCAATTTCAGGTCCTCTGGTTCAAAGTATTGATTGAAAAAATTAAATAAAGCAAGATGAAGTCAGTTCTTGAAGCTAGTAAAATATGTGCCAGCCTGGCCCAGAATAACAATACTTGTATTGATGTACACAGCTCCTTGGGAGTAAACCTTATTAAACACATTGTTGTATAGATATGCATAGGACTGAGCTGTTAAATATGGAACATGTGGCAATCCATATCAGCCATAATTAAAAATAGGGATGCTGTTCATTAACTTCTCTCTGGTGGTCTTTGCAGATCAGGGGGTTATCAACCAAACAAGTATCATGCAGTCCTTCTGATGTGGCTCGCCAACCATCAAAGGGCAAAGCACAAGGAAGCTGCTCATTAACATCACTCTGCTGGTCTTTATCTCCAGGATGCTGGACAGAGCAGGGGCTATCAACCAGACAAGCATCCCACACTTCATCCTGGTAGGACTCACCAGCCATCGAAGGACACAGATTGCCCTTTTTGTGGCCATCCTCATTACCACTCTGATCACTATGTTGGGCAACCTGATGGTCATCTCGCTTGTGCAGCTGGACTCCCGCCTCCACACCCCAATGTATTTCTTCCTCAGCAACCTCTCAGTCCTAGAGATGTGTTCTGTTAGTAACGTTGCGCCTCAGATGTTGGCTCACCTGCTGTTTGGGAATGGAAGGATCTCATTCAATCGCTGTATGGCTCAGATGTACCTGGCTGGTGCTCTGGTTTGCACGGAAGGACTGCTTCTGGGTGCCATGGCCTATGACTGGTACATGGCCATCTGCTGCCCCTTGGTGTATGTCATGCTCATGAGCAAGGGAAGGTGCTTGATGTTAGCTGCCATCTCATGGGTCTGTGGTTTCCTCTTTCCTGGGATATACACACACTACATTCTACATCTCCCATTCTGTGGCCCCAACATCATCAACCACTTCTTCTGCAGCCTTCAGAAGTTATCAAGACTGGTGTGTGGAGATATTCACCAGCTGGAGGCCACAGCCTTGGTAGTGAGTGTTATCGTCCTATTTGTCCCCCTGTGTGTCATCCTGACCACTTATGGGTTCATCATAATATCTGTGGTGCGCATGAGCTCAGGTGCAGGCCGGAGCAAGGCCTTCTCCACATGTGCCTCCCACCTGGCAGTGGTCACAATGTTTTATGGATCTCTCATGGCCCTTTACATGAGGCCTCGGTCGGGTACAGACTCCAGTCATGAGAAACACGTGTCTATCTTTTATGTAGTGATCACCCCACTTCTCAACCCAGTCATCTACACATTGAGGAACAAAGATGTTCATGCAGCAGTAGATAAACTGCTTCATCGAGGAGCTGCTGAACTCAAGGACTGAGTTCTAATCTCCATGAGGGAGAATCACTTTGGCTCAGAGAGGCATAGGAGTTGGAAAAATCTGGTGGCCCTCTCTCTACATTTACTAGAATAACGAGAACTCTTTTGCCACTGCTTTTGCTTACTTCTTAAACAGTTTTGTTTTGTTTTGTTCCCAGAAGCAGTAGTTGTAAAGGGCAGCAGTTAATATTTAAATATTGTGTGGTGTCTGCCATTTTTACACAGCAATCATAGGTAGAATAGTGATTATTTAAAAAAAAAATTCAATATTTAAACATTGAGTGCTGCTCTTTGAAACTGTGGTTTTGCAAACAAACAAAAACCAAACCGGGGGGGGGGGAACTGTTTTTAGTAAGCAGGCATAAACTGTAACTGCAAAGGGCAGCAGTCAATATTAAATGTTTTTAGATTACTTGCTATTCTAATTATGATTGCTGTATAAGGATTGGAACCACGCTACATGGAATGAATGAGCAGGATGGATAAAGCCCGGACTAGGAACTCCCATAGAGCAGAAGTGTTTTTAATAAGCAAGCAAAACCAGTAGTTGCAAAGCATTCGTTCAGCAAAATGAAACACTCTTTTGCAAGGTTATGTACTTGCAAACTAATGTGCTGGGTCACTGGATTCATCACTGGTGTGCTATTTTGGACATACCTGTGACCACCCTGGTGCTGCTGGTACTTCTCCCCCCATCTTGGGTGGACCCAATGTGGTACACCCTTCCTGCCTGGTGCCCAATATACCCACCCCCTTGTCCTCCGCTTCCTATGCAACTGCTTATTTTATTGGGAAATGAGTTTATTGATTCAAGGATAGCTTCAAGAGACATGGGGTGTATGTCATCCATTTTGCATTGCCCCCCAAGACAAACAAACAAACAAACAAACAAACAAACAAACAAACAAACAAACAAATAGGCCATGGTTTGGGGTTACTTGATAAATTATGGCCCAGTTCTGTCTACCAAGTTATGAAGAATTTCATTTAAAAAACAACTCAGAATATAAAAGCAGTGTTTCCATGAGGCCTAATTACCTACAATCCAGATGAAAACAAGGAATTGCTTCAGGGAATAGAAGGAAGTCTGTTGTGACTGTATTACAATCTATGTTAGTGGTGTGTGATCTTAAATAGGAGGCAGTCATAGCTCAGTCAGAAACCTACACAAAGAAAAAAGACATTCATTCTCTTTGACTATGTGGGACGACAGTTAAAGCATTGACTTTCAGCAAAAGTCGCCTGTGGAATCCGTAATCTCAGAATCCCTTCATAACTGGGTGGAAGGACATCTGTAAGGACCTTGAAACTTCACTACGGTACTTCTTCCTGCAGGTGATTGTTGAAGGTCTTGGCGTGACAGTCTCAGGTGGGCTAATTTCAATAAACAACCTCAATCCACCCAAATTTTGCAGCAACTTCCTGTTCATGACTTTGTGCCTCCTTTGAGTGCCAAAGTACACCCAGAAATGCTTAAAGATTAAAATAGCCTTAGAGTTCATGTCCAGTGTAGTTTGTGTACTGGAACTGGTCTTTATAGGATGTCAGCCTAGTCTTCATGATGGCATTTCACATAGTTGAGCCCATGGAAAGCTTCACTGAAGAACAACGCTCCTGGTCTTCCCATGTCCTGCGCATGGGAAGTTGTGCGCTGAGTATGTTCTTGGTCATGTAGTGGGAAGTAGAATGTGGGAAGCCTCTGAAGGTAGGAAGCCTGCAGACAGTGGAGATCAGGCTGTGCAGCATTTGTACAGACTCTAGCTCTGTACAGAAGGGCCAAACTACACTTTATGTGCAGTGTGTAACAGGGCCTGGTGTTTTGAAATCTGTAAAAATATTATGCAGGGGAAGGGGGACACAAACACACACACACACACACCAGGAACTGGTTAAAGAAGGAGCGATCATAAAGGCAGCTTTATCAGCTGGGCTCCCACCATGATTTTGAGCCTGATCTTGAGGCCTTTGCATGATATTATCATGTTTTGTGTTAAAATTTGTATTCAAGTTTTCTGAAATGCAAGCAAGAAGATTCCAATACCAAGAACACCCCCTGCCATGCCAACCCCAGCTTCAGCTTCCATTCTTATAGATTCTCCTTCCTCATTACCATGATAAGGAAGGAAGTAAAAAAGAAGGGTGGAGAGGAGGAAGAAAGGGAGAGAGCTTTGAAAAACACTGGTGAAGAGCCAAAATGTAGGAGTAATTTCTCCTATTGTAGACAACGCGCTTCTAGATCACCAATGAAAAGTTTTCTAAAATTTAAGATAATTCAACTGGAAGTTTTAGAGTGGAACTGCCTCAGGGGTAAATTACTATTACTATAACTCAGGGGCAAATTACAATTGTCACCCTATCCTCTTGCCCCCTTTTGCATGCCCCCTCCCCCGGCACTATTTTAATTTTTTTATTCAAGTTCATTTACACATTCCACTGTAACCGAAGCATATGGAAGCTGTTCATTGACATCTCTCTGGTGGTCTTTATCTCCAGGATGCTGGACAGAACAAGGGTTGTCAACCAGACAAGCATCACACACTTCGTTCTGGTGGGACTCACTAGCCATCGAAGGACACAGATTGCCCTTTTTGTGGCCATCCTCATTGCCTATCTGATCACTTTGTTGGGCAACCTGATGGTCATCTTGCTTGTGCAGCTGGACTCCCGCCTCCACACCCCAATGTATTTCTTCCTCAGCAACCTCTCATTCCTAGAGATGTGTTTTGTCAGCAACATCCTTCCCCAAATGTTGGCTCATCTGCTGGCGGGGAATGGAAGAATCTTATTCAATTGCTGTATAGCTCAGATGTACTTCGGTGGCATTCTGGTTTGCACTGAAGGAATGCTTCTGGGTGCCATGGCCTATGACCGGTACATAGCCATCTGTTGTCCCTTGGTTTATGTCACGGTCATGAGCAAGGGACGCTGCTTGATACTAGCTGCCATCTCATGGTTCTGTGGTTTCCTCTTTCCTGGGATATACACACACTACATTCTTCATCTCTCATTCTGTGGCTCCAACATCATCAACCACTTCTTCTGCAGCCTTCACATGGTGTTGAGACTAGGGTGTGGAGACATTCACCTCATTGAGGTCTTCATCTCAGTGGTGACTGTTATTGTCGTACTCATCCCACTCTGTGTCATCCTAGTCTCTTATGGGCTCATCATAATATCTATAGTGCACATGAGCTCAGGTGCAGGCCGGAGCAAGGCCTTCTCCACATGCAGCTCCCACCTGGTGGTGGTCACAATGTTCTACGGGTCCCTTTTAGGCCTTTACCTGAAGCCTCGGTCAGGTGCTGACTCCAGCTATGACAAACATGTGGCTGTCTTTTATGTAATGATCACCCCACTTCTCAACCCAGTTATCTACACATTGCGGAACAAGGATGTCCATGCCGCAGTAGCTAAGGTGCTCCGAAGAGGATTTGCTGAACAGAATAGCTGAGTTCCAGTCTCCACACTGGGGACGACGACAATGACACTTGGACTCCCAGATGCACAGGAGTTGGGAAAAAATCTTTGTCTTCTTCTGTAATAAAGAGAACTGTTTCTGCAAACTTAATATCTCTTTATGTTTTTATGTACAACTTTAGTTGAGACACAGAACCCCCTACTCTAAACAATGGCCAATGGATACAAATTTATTGATTCATCAAATAACTAGATATTGTGAAATCACAGCCGAGGCCTCTACACATCTACTTAGAAGCAGATCCCATTGAATATTTACTGCTTTGAGTCCACAGTCTTGGTAGTGAAAGTTATTGTTCTATTTGTCCCAATGTCTGTCATCCCGACTTCTAACTTTCACAGCTGACACAGGCCAGACATGAAGGTGTGTACATGGAGACAAAGACGCTCAAAGTTTGTATAACCTGCTCAGGTATCTGTTTCATATTCATAAAAATAAGCATGACCCAGACCCATATATAATACTTGTCTTTGGTTTCATTTCCCACCGAAGTCAAGTGATTTTTTAAAGAAAGAAATTACGAGTTCTATGAGAATGCACACACACAGAGTAACATGATTTACCCAGTACTGGTTGCTCAGATATATGTGCTCTGTCAAGCAGATAAGACAAAGGAAAGGCACACTCCTAAAATTCTTAAACACCAAAACTCTTCCATCAAACAACATCTTAGATGAGCACAACATTCTCCAACCAGACAGGCAAAGGTTTTTCTGCCAGCTGTTAAAATTCAGGCTATGGTGGGAGGCCCACCATAAGCCCCGCCTCTTAGGCTTTGACTTAAACACAGAGACAAAACTATTCTGAAACAGAGACATCTCCAGCTAACATTTTCCTTCTAATACGTTTTTGGTTATACAGAGGCTAGTATGGATTTTTATATGGGTTTTGTAAATCTCTTTAGGAGCTAGTGGTATATAATGTAAAATATATGCATAAATGAGCCATCTCAGGGTCACTAATGTCACCAAGGGCCTTCGTTTCTCCAACAGTACCTCTAGTGCACTGGTGCTCAGGCACAAGCTAGAGCAAGGCTTTCTCTACATGTACCTCCCACATGGCAATGTTTTATGGATCACTCATGGCCCTTTACTGGAGGCCCTGGTTGGGTACAGACTCCAACCATGCAAACATGTGCCTATTTTTTATGTAGTGATCACCCACTTCTCAACCTACATTCTTGTTCGTCTACACATTGTGAAACGAGGATGTCCAGGCTGCAGTGGCTCTATTTGCTCCATAGAGTAGGTACTGGACACAAGGGTGACTTCCAGTCTCCCTGTGGGGAAAATCACTTGGGGTCGCAAAGGCACTGGCTTTGGGAAAAACTGTAGGACCTTTCTCCATATGGGCTATAATACAGAAAATTGTTTCTCCAAAGGCTGTATTCCTTTATATTCTTACTCAGAACTTTATAGTACACACATTCTGGTCCATGGTCAAAGGAAACAAATTTGTTGATTCATTTTTTACCTTGCTACAAAGCAACTGACCTAACCCTTCAGAACCTTTTTCTGTCTTTTCCCCCTTTTACCCATCTCTCCCTTGACTCCTTTTCCTGCTGAAATAAACAGCTGTACCATTGTCTGTACCACCACACAGGATCCCCACACATTCTTTTTCCCCATGTACCCATATCACCTGTGTTTTAAAAGGCACTGAAAGAGGATCTGGACAGTGTTTTGTCCAAATTGTACTGAATTTTTTTCTCCATCTTCATGCGACAACACCCCTGGTCCCTGGAATACCAGAGTCCAGTGTCCAGGCCATATCCTGATCCTAGAGGTTAACTAGGGATCAACAGGACTATTGACCTTGATACCTGGGGTCTCATCAAATACTATCTGAAAATCATCCAGGTCTGGGGAGTGAACCAATCAAAAGGTCCCACTCTTGCAGAGGCTAAATCAGGTGACAGATGACTAGAATGATGACAACTCTGGATAGGCTAATCCTTCACAATCTATGGTATGTGCCTTTCGTCATTTCTTGTTGAAATGAAAGTGTCAACCCAATGTGCGGCGGCAGTGAAGAAGGCCAATTCTATGCTTGGGATCATTAGGAAGGGTATTGAGAATAAAACGGCTAGTATTATAATGCCGTTGTACAAATCTATGGTAAGGCCACACCTGGAGTGTTGTGTCCAGTTCTGGTCACCGCATCTCAAAAAAGACATAGTGGAAATGGAAAAGGTGCAAAAGAGAGCGACTAAGATGATTACGGGGCTGGGGCACCTTCCTTATGAGGAAAGGCTATGGCGTTTGGGCCTCTTCAGCCTAGAAAAGAGACGCTTGAGGGGGGACATGATTGAGACATACAAAATTATGCAGGGGATGGACAGAGTGGATAGGGAGATGCTCTTTACACTCTCACATAATACCAGAACCAGGGGACATCCACTAAAATTGAGTGTTGGGCGGGTTAGGACAGACAAAAGAAAATATTTCTTTACTCAGCGCGTGGTCAGTCTGTGGAACTCCTTGCCACAGGATGTGGTGCTGGCGTCTAGCCTAGACGCCTTTAAAAGGGGATTGGACGAGTTTCTGGAGGAAAAATCCATTATGGGGTACAAGCCATGATGTGTATGCGCAACCTCCTGATTTTAGGAATGGGTTAAGTCAGAATGCCAGATGTAGGGGAGGGCACCAGGATGCAGGTCTCTTGTTATCTGGTGTGCTCCCTGGGGCATTTGGTGGGTCGCTGTGAGATACAGGAAGCTGAACTAGATGGGCCTATGGCCTGATCCAGTGGGGCTGTTCTTATGTTATGTTCTTATGTTAAATGTTCACAGGTGTGTTTGCCTCTTGTTGTCCCTCTTGCTAATTCCTGTATTATGTGCTTAAGACCCAAGAGGCCAAGGGAGACAACAGCAATCTATTGATGAGGCAAGAGAAAGCACCAAGAAGGTTGGAATGGTCCCCACAGAATAGCTTCACAGTCTTTATTGTCTTACCAAATCCATAAGCTACCAATATTAAAAGGAGACAAAAACCAGGATGCTGTCCATTTTCTAATGTTCAGAAGAGTTACAGAGCTGAACAAGCCAGGCCATAAGGCTTTCATTTTTTAAGTTTTTAACAGAGGATTGAGGAATCAACCATTATCACAGTTGAAGAAATGGGGTATAGTCAGTCAAGCTTTGCATGTATCAGGTCCCTGCCCCACTTCTAGTTAAGGATCACTTGTAACACAGGATAGAATGTCATCCACCTGAGAACTAGAAGAACCTTAGTCAGTCAAGGTAGACGGTGTTGGGCTAGAGAGATCCTTTGCCTGACTTAGTGCAGAGCAGCCTTTATCCCAGGCCCTGAGGCCGGGGACCTTATCAGAGGTGTAGATAAACACAGCTAGCCTCCTGCCAACACACACTGACCAGCATAGTGATACATCATCTTCACCAAGAATCATGGGAATCATTTTGTTCTGTTTGAGAAGGAACTAGCCTTGCACGGGTTGCCCTGCTGTTAAAGGTCAAACAATGTCCCCTAGTCCCATTTTGTAGTGGGGTTTTCCACACCATTAGCTGGAGGTCTTTCTGTTAGTAAGGAACCACTCTCTTTTGCTTCTCCACATCAATTTCAAAGTGCAAACAGAGGAAGTATTTATCTGAGTGAGCATTTTATTGAACAACCATGCTTGAAACTTGAAGAACAAAGAACCACCACAAAGGGCAGCCTGGAGGAGCCGTGGTGGAGGAGGGAGGAACACCCAATAGCTTTATTTGTGTTGGTCCAGGAGCAAAGGCCAGAGGAAGCTGCTCTGTTCTTATGTTTTAATTTCCCTAGATCCTGCCACAGGCAAATCCTTTCAAAGCAGCATGAAGAAACCTAAACCCAGAGTGGCCCCTTTGCAAGAGACAAGGACAGCTTCCCCTGTAAGGAACTGACAGTCAGCTAACCATCAGTATGATTTTTCAACATCTCGCATTTGAAAGTAGATTGAAACCCATCCAGCTTTTGCACCCCTTAACATAAGCTGTCATTTTTTTATCATTGAGGAAAAGCAGAAAGGTAAGATTGTATTCCGCAGTGTGGAATGTGGGGGGAAGGAGCAAGTTTTTTTGCCACACTTTTTAGCTGATATTTAAGGATTTAGTTAAAATTTTCTTCCAGATCTTGTTAGTGTCATTAATGTTATGGTCATTTTCTGTCTTGAAAAATTATTAATGTTAATTCAACTGCACTGTGCAGAGGATCAGGTCTTCCTAGACCAATGGTATCTCAGCAAGGATTGCTCTAGGTGTTACTATAATCTGTTTAGTTTCTTAATAGTTTGCTTTTTCTAGCTCCTTGATCTGTAATACCACAGGGTACAGGGAGGTTTCCCATGGAACTTCCCTTCCCATCAGTGGCATCACTAGGATTCCTGTCACCCGGTGCGGGAGGCCTGCATGTCACCCCATGCAATGGGTGGGGCAATGCCCCAGGTGGTGGGCATGGTGATGTACCATCGCCCCACACCCACTGGTTTTTTGGCTGTACCTTTTGATAGAACACAGATATTTCAATGAGGTTTGTTTCATTGCATTCTGCATGAAATTGTGCATTGATTGATATATAACATGATGGTATTACTTCTCCAAATTCTGATTTTAGTGATTTTGAAATCTTGTAGAGTCTCTCTCACACACACACACCCCGTGTCAACTCACGAACACCTTATTGCAGCACTTTTCAAACTTTTAGCCCTGGGACCCACTTTTTAGAACAACAATCTGTCCAGGACCCATTGGAAGTGATGTCATGGCCAGAAGTGACATAATCAAGCAAATTAAAATAAATAATTATAAATAATTAAATTAAAATAAAAGAAATAATTAAATAAGGGGGAGCCAGTCCTGTTCCACCAAGTGAATCTACTCTGAAATAAGTCCTTTTGTGGACAATGGGGCTTACTCTCAGGAAAGTGTGGAAGGGATTGCAGCCTGTAAGCCCAATCCTAGGCATGTCTACTCAAAAGTAAGTCCCATAGTGGTCAATGGGGCCTACTCTCAGGAAAGTGTGGGTAGAATTGCAGCATGTGAGCTCAAGCCTATGCATGTCTACTCAGAAGTAAGCCCCATAGTGGTCAATGGAGCTTACTCTGTAATCTGCCTGCAATAACCACCCCCCCCCAAAAAAAAGAATCAGTGAGATTTCCAGCCCTCCCCAGTGCCCAGTTTCAAGTTCTTCTATTTCAGGCATATCAAGATAAAGACCCACCTGGCTTTGCAAGTGCAAAATAGAAAACTTTCCCCTTACCAGTTGAAGCCTCTTTCCTTTGTCCTTCTTGGGGGGGGGGCTGCCTTCTCGAGCATTTGTTGTGCTCCATTTCCATTAAATTGGGACCCTGTTGGTGGCCTCACACTCCCCTTTCCCTGGCCTTACCAAAAGGCAAGGCACGTCTGCCTACTTGTGAGTAAACGCAACCATGTGGCTGAGTTTGCTTTCCATAGACTGCAGGAGGGAGGGATTGCTTTCCATAGTTTGCTTTCCATAGACTGCAGGAGGGAGGGACCTCCTTCTCAGGTGTTTTGGGGGCTGCATTCATTGCATCAGGACCATTCTGACGTCCTTGGAGTCCTCTCTGCCTGCCCTTTCCAACAGATGATGGCAAGTATGCCTACTAAGTGAGTAAACACGTGATATGGCTCACTTTCCGTAGGGATTCATACATTTTTTTCCTTCTGGTTTTTTTGGCCATAACTTTTGAAAGAAAGGAGCTATTTCAATTCTGATTTTTGCATTGCACTCCACTGGGAATTCTGCATCCTATGGTGTATGGCATGACGTGGTAGCTCCTAAAGCTGTGATGTTAGCATCTCCTCCCCCAGGCATGTCACCCCCCCCGGCGTGTTACCCGGTGCAGCCCACACCCCCGCACTCCCCTAGCAATGCCAGTGCTTCTCATGTCTAAGGTGTGTGGTCTGCCCTAAGCTTCGGTATCATATTGCTAAATTATCACTGTCAAACATTTTCTTGAAAGCATCACAGGGAATAAATCTTAGTACTTCTATATACAGTCAGTTGATTACAACCTTTAACAGTAAAACATGATTTGAAGTGGATTTGAAAGCAATGGTTTGTATTAATCAGGATGAAGCTTTAGGTGAAAAGGAAACAAGCTATGATTTAAGATGGCTTCTCCACAGTTTCAGGCTTTCTGCTTATTAGGTGCTCTGGGTACTAGATGGTGAACTCAAGCATGCTGTATTCCTGTGCTGGGTATTAACCAAGATTAAGGCAAGATGGGATGACTAAGAAAAAAAAAATGTAGTAGTGCTAACTGTGCTTTAGTGTTATGGTTGTCTTGGGGCGTGATGAAAAATAACACAACTTGCAAAGATAATGAAGAGCATTCAGTCATTGATTATATTATACCAGCCATTTTCAACCACTGAGTGGTCCACAGGTGTGCCACAGGAATTTGGGGGAAGGTCATTTATTAATAGGGACAATGGGAGATGTGAGTCCCCACTGGCAGCATGGTGTGCCTTGTCAATTGTCAAAAACCTGGTGGTGTGCCTTGACCATTTTAGTGCCTTGTCAGTGTGCCATGAGATGGAAAAAGGTTGAAAATCACTGAACTAGCCAAACCCCTATCCACCATGTGGAGCAGGCACCTGTTTGACCAAACAATTTAGTAGGGAGACGTGGGAGGCTCAGGGTCAGGTGCCAATTTCAGTGCCTTGTCAGTGTGCCATGAGATGAAAAAGGTTGAAAATCACTGCATTATACCCTAGGCTAGAACACAATCAACATACGTCCTCAAGCAGAGAACAAAACCCCAGATATTATAGTTTAGTTAAATCAATTATCTGTACACAAAACTCTTATGAAAATCAATTAGTTGAATCGTAAAATTACAAAAAGCTGAGGATTAAATAGCTGATGCCTGTCCCAATTAGATGCACTTGAGATTATTGTACAGAGAATGAAAACCTGAAGAGTCAAGCTGTTATTTTTTTCTCGTTTGGGAAATTATAATGTTGAGATTGATCTTGTTTTTTTCAAAAAATAGTACATGCCTTGTTTTAAAGTGGTCCCTTCTCCTCCCACTCAAACAAGGTCACTGTTTTTTTTTTGTGTGTTTTTTTACTGTACCCTCTCTCTTTCCAGCTAGAAGGTCAGAATGGGGACAGAGAATCTCACCTTTGTCACAGAGTTCATTTTTGTGGGACTGACCAATGACCGGAAGACACAGTTTCTGCTCTTTCTGATCATACTTATCATTTACTTGCTTACCATTTCGGGGAACCTGGTGATCATCCTACTGGTGTGGGCTGACTCCTCCCTCCACACGCCCATGTACTTCTTCCTGACACACCTGTCATGCCTGGAGATCTGTTATGTCACCAGCACCTTGCCCCAGATGATGGCGAACCTCTTGGCTGGCAATGGAGCCATCTCCTTCACCCATTGTATTGTCCAGATGTACATTGCAATGGCCTTAGGTGGAGCTGAGTGCCTTCTACTGGTTGCTATGGCCTATGACCGCTACTTGGCCATCTGCCACCCCCTACAATATGCCGTTTCCATGGGCAGGTGGCGCCAACTACAGCTTGCCTCAGCCTCCTGGGCAGGTGGCTTCCTTGTTGCTACAATAAACGTGAGCTCCACACTTCGCCTACCCTTTTGTGGACCCAACCGTGTCAACCACTTCTGCTGTGAGCTTCCACTAGTTCTGAAACTCTCTTGCACAGACACTAGCATCCTGGAGACTACGATGTTTGGAGTATCTGTACTGATCTTCCTGCTTCCCATTTCTGTTGTCCTGACCTCCTATGGGCTCATTCTGTACTCTGTGTTAAAAATGCGGTCCACGGCCAGGCAGCGCAAGGCCTTCTCCACATGTACTTCCCATCTGGTGGTGGTCACCATGTTCTACGGCAGTGCCATCTCTGTGTACTTGAAACCTCAGTCTGTCACAGATCCTGATCGTGACAAGCACATTGCTGTCTTTTATGTTGTGGTCACTCCCCTGCTCAACCCTATCATTTATACCCTGAGAAATAAGGACGTTCATGGAGCAGTGTCCAAGATGTTGCGAAGGCAGCGCTTTCAGCGAAAAGGTTGAGCATTGATGCCTTCCTTATTTGCTCTGGGTGTTGTCTTGGTCCATTAATATTGTGCCAGTGTGACTCAGCTGTTTAATGTGGACATGGGAGATCCAGTCTCTGATCAGTCACAAAGTTTACTCAGCGGGGTTGTGGATGGTATTTCAGCTTTATCTATATCGGACACATGCGGGACCCAAACAAAGTAGGGGGGAAAGAGGGAATTCATCTGGATCTGAAGGTCCTGTGATGCCTGGTCTGGTTCTGGAAGTTAATGTCTATAAGAGACAAAACTTAGGCTAAATTATAGATCATGCCTGATGATATTTATGGAACCATATTTCCCTATCTCTAGATGGAGTGTTCAATTCTTGAAAGATTTGCTGGAACCACCTAGAAGTATGAGGACAGATGAAGTAATATTGTGAATGATGGACTGCCAACCTAGATGTCTCATAGAGAAGACATCTGTAGTAAGAGACATACAGAAGAGATTGTACTGTGAGACTTGTAGTTTAGCAATAAAGATATTTGTGCCCTGTTAAAAACCACAAGGCCCAAAGTTCCTGCTCTAGTTTTTATCATTATGGTTGAGCATACAAGATGAGGCTGGGCAATGATTGTACTTTTTCATGGACCTTGGTGTATAGAGCTTCACAAGGTTCCATTTGGTACAAATGAGAAATATCATCAGGGAGAGAAGAGCACACATGCAGTGATTAATTCCTTAAGGAATTGGTGAACCTCTAAAGAATTGATGAACCTTCACAATGAACCTGCGAAGGTTCAGTCAACCTTCAGAGAGGCTGAAATATTAGAAAATTAAGCATGAGTGAAAACAGTGGCAGAGCAAATGGTGGTGGGGGCGTAGCAGGGGTGGGGAAGGTCCTCCTTGAGTGCCAGAACAGAAAGGGGTGCCATGAAGTGTGAATGTGCATTGTTCCAGCATTTTCCTGAGTTACTCCAGCTCCAAAATTGCTCCAGCCAGCACTGTGAGTGCACAAGAAAGAGGGAGAGGCGTAGCAGCCAGATTAAGAAGGGGCATGTCCCTCTGGGAGAAACCAGAAGTGCATGTCACATTGTTGTGTGTAGTATCACAACGTTGCACAATGTCACAGTGTCATCATCCCAGGTGTCTTGACCGCTGGGTACACTGCTGAGTGAAAATGATTATATATTTCAATACAATCTCAGTGATTCATATTCTAAAGAAACTTGGGGGTCAGATGAAGGATGCCTTTCTCATAAACGAGCAATTGAGCGGCCTATTCAGGTCAAGCTATGAGCACAAGGGAAGGGCAGTTCAATCCTATCCCTGGTGGCTCCACTGGCTTCAGTGGCATCAAAATGGCTACCGCTGCATGCAGTGAGGCCATCGGGGCTGCTGGAGGCCATCTCGGGGGAAAGAGACTTTTGCCTCCTTCCCCTGGGTAAGGATGCAGGGGCCGTAATGAGACTCCTCCACCAGCTATTTCACTGGTGCAAACTCGAGGAGCTCCATTTTGGGTTTTTCAGCCCCAAAGTATAGGATTTGCTCTGCGACAGGGAGCATAGAATCTGCTCTGCGAGCCCCACCCTGCTCCTGCCCCAGTTCTTCCCCTGCCCTGCCCTCCCCCTGCCCTGGAACCCTTCTCCCCTCCCCAAGGCCCTCACCACCTCCCAGAGCTCCTTCTGTACTTTGGGCGGCATTCGTTCGGCACTGGACTCAGCGCTGACTGGTAGTGGGCTGGCGCTGGCATTGACTCCTCTCAGGGTGTCGCAGATGTGCCTTACTGCACTTTTGTGACATCCAGCCCTGGCACTGGAGCTCAGAGCTGGTGCTGGGGTATGTTAGGATTGGGCCCTAATAGTGTGCTACTATTTGGTCTGATAAGGCATTTCACTGCAATCAAAGACATAGCTTTGTCACCATAAAGCATGTGCAAATCAAAACCATTTTGCTGGGGGGAGGGGTTATGTGATAGCTATTTTGTTGGCATAAATCCAGTAGGTCCAAGTGGGCATGTTGGGCATGGACCAGGAGTTTTTTGGATCTCAGCAGCCGCTGCTGTTGCTGAGATCTGCCCCTGACCTGTCTCAACCTGCCTCTGGCCCCAGTCTTATATTCACCCTTAAGTATGTTCACTCAACAGGAAGTTTGACTGCATTCAGTGGGGTTTACTCCCAGGTAAGCATGCACAGGATTGCAACCTTAGCAAATGTAACTCTAGTCCCTGGAAAGTGAGATGAGGTCAGAAACCAAGGCACACTGTAAGGGGTTAAGAGGGGGAAGTACGACCCTCTTCTTGCCTGCATTTTCTGAGATATCTTCTCCACTATTTGTTCTTCTCAGAGCAAGTGCTACTGGTAGTCAGGGAGCTCTAATGGGAGACCAATGAATTTTAAAACATAGTTTCAGGGCAAAAGTGCAATCAGGGGGAGCTTCAACCACTTCTGCACCCACCAAGGCTGCTCTTTAGATTACCATCCCATCCACTCTTTGATAGGTGGCAGGTGTGATCCTGCATAACTTGGCTATCATATCTTGTCTGACTCTGTCCCAAAGCACCATTGTCAACTTCTTGGAGTCTGGAATGCCGAATGAATGAATGAAAGAATGAATGAATGAATAGCAACATTCCTCTTCCCTGTTGAGGTATGTGAATTATTTGAAAACCTGCACCCTAGAAGCAAGTAAAAGATGCAAATCTCAGGAATACATGAAAATATATTTGATTTGCTTGTACTATATTAACAGAATGTGGATGTCGTCTGTATTAGAATGCACACAAGCCTGGTCAGTGGCTAGTACAGTGCCATGTGACTGCCTTCATATCCACTTCCTTGGTGGAAATATTCAGACACTTTTTGTTCCATATTGCTAAACCTGAAGGGCTTGAGGCCCAAGAGGTTGAGATAGCAAACAAACAATTAATGAACCAGAGGGAAGCACTGATGGGATTAGAGTTGACCCCATGGAGTAGATCTCTGGTCTTTATTATCTAACCGAATCCTTAATACAGTAATGCATTAAGAGATGCCACCAGGAGAATGCTGACAGTCTTCTAACCCTGAGAACAGCGGGGCAATTGAAGCAGCCAGGTTGTGTTGACCCTTGCACCTCACACATCTTGTGATGTGTGTGATTTAGGTGTGTGTCTGATTTAGGAACCAATGCTCAGTAGCACACACTGTGCACGTGCAAAGCCCCTGGCATCTCCTCTTAATGGATCTTGGAGAGCATGACGTGGACAGATATCTACCTGAGGTCCTGGAGATTTGTTTTCAGTCAAGACAGTGAAGGCTAGATGGATCATTCATCAGGCAGTCTAAAGCAGCTTCTATTCCTGTCATAAAGACTACAGATGACCTAGGGAAAGCTGGGTATCATGAATATTTCCTTCCAACCTCCTTCTATAGGAGACCTCAAAGGCAAGCAAACATCTTATTGTTTAAATAATAAAACAGCTTATTCCTCACAGCCAGTAACTAAATGATCCATAATTAGTTCCACTAGAACTTCAGCTAGAAAATTCTACATCCTTTCTGCTCTCTTTCTAGAGGAACAAAGCATCAAGTAGTGTTTTACAACCATCATGGAGAAACCCTCCATTAGTTGCCTCTGTGTAAGAGATGGTGTAGGGTTCAACCCCAAATCACTGGCAGCTTCATGAACTTTGGAATTATGTAGAATGCCTTGCATGATCAAGTTGACTGAGAGCTACCTATGTCTTCTTAACAGAAGCTGGTAGCATGACAAACAGCTTCGTTTTTGTTGAGGAACACCTGGGACAAACCCACAGGTAAGATTATATTCTGTAACTTGGAATTCTTTCATAGAGAGCAGAAGCTCCCATTGCATAACTCCTTCATTCAGGCCGGGTAGGTCTGCTTTGGCTCTCACTCAAGCAAGTAACAGAGCACAATCTTAGGTTTTTCTACTTAGAAGTAAGTCACATTTTAATCAATGGGGCTTACTCCCCGGTAAGCATCAATAGGATGGTAGCTATTACAAAGTTGTTTTTCTTCTTGAAAAGTAATTGATCAGTTTGCATCCAGAGAGTAGTTGCAGTTCTGTATCTTTCCTCGGCATTTAAACAAACCCCCCTTTTCTTAATGTTTCTACATTTCTCTGTATACAAATCTAAAGGAAGAGCCACTTTGCTGCATTCTGGAAGAACACTCACTCACTGTGTTCTTGATGTACCAAATACTCTTCAGGAAAAATTTCAGTTTCCTGTGCACAGCACTGATTGGCTGGCAGCTGTGTTATCATGATGTCTCTTCAAATTCCACAGGTTGTTTTTGTAGTTTTTTTTAAAGGCTTGCATATTTTCAATCAAGACAACAAATGCCTCTGTTTGCTTAAATGTATATGTGCAACTTTTTAAAATAAAAGATGCAGACAGTCCACTTGAAGCAAATGGTGGGTGGGTGGGTGTGCAAGCTTAATTAGAGAACCATTAGTTGGTGGAATGGTAGCTATGTATAGTTTTTACACTGCAATCCTAAGCATGTCTACTCAGAAGTAAATTCCATTGAGTTCAGTGAGGCTTACTCCCGTGTAAGTGAATATAGGATTGCAGCCTTAGTGCCATTTCAAAGCCAATGGAATGAGAAAGATTCATCTAAAACAGGGATCTCTAAACTTTTCGGCCGAAGGGCCACATCAAATATATGGCACGGCATTGAGGGCTGGAAAAAAAATTAAATATAAAATTTAAATAAATACATTAGAGATGGAACTTAGATGAATAAATAAATGAATGGGCTCAAATGTCTAGGATTTCTCCTAGCACCAACACAGCAAGATATAAAGCACACACTTAAATGGACCCCCATTCCCCCACCCCACAAGCACAACTCTGGTTGTGTTTGGTCAACTGGGCCAGAGGCTCTCAGGGAATCACAGGCTGCTGCGGGCCGGATAGAGGCACTCCGCGGGCCGCATCTGGCCCCCGGGCGAGGGTTTGGAGACCCCTGATCTAAAACAAAGAAAGCATGCATTATAGGAACTGAATTCATTTTCTTTTTAAAAGATGCATATTTTTATGCTTCCTCACTTCTCTTTATGACTGAAGGCAGACAGTAGTTTTTGAGAGGACTGAAACTGGAATGTGGCTCCCTTATCTTTTCCCATGCAAGAAAGGAAAAGGTTAAAAAAAGCATCCAGTTCTCTGAATCAAACTGCCCACACTTCTTTAAAATAAAATAAAAATTGGGAGACCAGGACTGTGTCTCTTGCCTTTGGGCCTGGACAGGTCTCAGCAGTTACCACCCTAGCAACCTTCAATTAAATGGATTGCTTGATTATCCCCATGCCCTCATTTCTTTTCTCTTTATATCCCTTTTCCTTATGCAAGCATCCTTAGTTCTCAAATTAGATAGGGAATAGGTTTATCCTGTATGCATTACTTAGCAGATATATAATTGCTCTTAATAAGCAATTTGTTATAATTCAGGAGCTCTCGTATAACTGGGTCTTTTACAGCACAATCCTGTATGTGTGTACTCAGAAGTAAGTCCCATTGTGTTCAATGGGGCTTACTCCCAGGAAATTGGGATTGTGCATGGAATTGCAACCTTAGCCCCTTAACTCTCTTTCTGTGGGCTGATTTTGTCCATTGATTGCTGAAATGTACAGTCACTGACATTTTGGAACTCCTCAGTCATGGAATGTGTGTTAGCATCATGAAAACTAAAGATAACAAATTCCCCATCAAAGGTCACAGAAGAACATGGATTGTAATTAAACATGAGAGAGCCAGTGCCTGTCAATCATTCTTGTGCCTTTGGAAGGATTGGGCAGAGTATTTGAAGATGGCAGCTGGCTTACATCTTAGATGTATGGAGAATGTCGCCTGCCTATCTCTTCCTTCTACCTTTGTAAGTGAAGGACAAGAGTTATCACACAGTCTTGGGCTTAGGGCAGTGGATGCTATCCACTACCGTAAGTCTCAAGGCTATGTCACAAAAGGTGCATCACTGTTGTGTGCTGTAGGACCACAAGGGCAAATGGCCAGAGGCCCTGAATATGCCCCAGGGGCTCACTCAGACTGTGTTACCTGTGGGGCAGGTAAGGTAGAGTTATGGGCAGATTGTGGAGTATCTGGATAGAGGCAGAGAGTGGGGCAGACAGGGGGCGGTTCGGGGGCAGGAGAGGATGGATCTTGGCAACAGTCACGCATTCCGTGATCCTATCCCCTTTTCCTGGCCCAACACAACCCCTGAGGTTGCACATACCAGTTAAGTAGCTGGCATATGTCTGAGCAGAACTGTAGCTAGAGGGGGCGCAAAGCACTAAGTGTTACCTACCCGTGACATGCGAGCAGCTCTTCCTCCTCCTGTTCTGAGCCATTCCAGGTAGTGGTAGCAAAATATTTTCCTCCCCCACCCAGAATAGTTCCAAGGGGGAGGGGCCACTTGCACAGCATGGTGAGGCTCCCTGCAAAACTCAGTGCTGTGCACCCCCTCTAGCTAAGCTACTGGGACTGAGGAGACCCACTGGTGGCAGGTAGCTTACAAGGATGTAAGAAAAAGATATTTTACCACTGTCTGCAGAAGCAGTTCCCAAAATGTGTAGCAGTAGCACCCAGCGTGCATGGCTGTACGGCCAAGTATGACAGAGGGACTCTGTTCTGCTGCTTATAAAGCCCTTGTTAGGATTTAGCTGTGAATGGATTGGTTTTGGATTTACTCCAGTGTTATGGTGAGCAAAATGTGTCTATTTTAAGATTGGTATGTTGTTGGATGTAATTCTTTCTCATTGCTGTCCTTTTCCTGTAGGCACACAGGCCAAAATGGGGGCTGGGAACCTCACGTCTATCCCAGAGTTCATCTTAGTGGGCCTCACCAATGACCGAAAGACACAGATTCTGCTCTTTGTGGTAATCCTCCTCATCTACACCCTCAGCATTGTGGGAAACGCCATCATCATCCTGCTGGTGTGGGCCGACTCCCAACTTCACACGCCTATGTATTTCTTTCTCACCAACTTGGCAGGTCTTGAGATCTGCTACGTCACCACCACGTTGCCCCAGATGCTCTTTAACCTTCTCACTGGAAATGGCGCCATCTCCTTAGCCCGCTGCGCTATCCAGATGCACATGATTTTGTCCCTGGGAGGCACGGAATGCATTCTGCTAGCGGCCATGGCCTATGACCGCTACTTGGCCATCTGCCACCCTCTTCTTTATGCTGTTCTGATGGACAGGTGGCACCAGTTGCAGCTGGCCTCCACGTCTTGGGGAGGGGGCATCCTTCTCGCCACAATAAATGTGAGCTGCACCTTCCGCCACCTCTTCTGTGGGCCCAACCACGTCAATCACTTCGTTTGTGAGCTGCCGGTGGTGCTAAAACTTGCATGCGCTGACACTCATGTCACAGAGTCTGTTGTCTTCACCACAGCTGCTCTGATCCTCCTGGGTCCCCTTTCTGTTATCCTGACCTCATACGGGCTCATCCTTTCCTCTGTATTAAAAATGCAGTCAACTGTCAGCCGACGCAAGGCCTTCTCCACATGTGCCTCCCACTTGCTGGTAGTCACGGTGTTTTATGGTACCGTTATCACAATGTATATGAGACCAGGGCTGGGCACAGCTTCTAATTTTGACAAGAAAATAGCTGTCTTCTACATTATGATCACGCCTCTGCTCAACCCAATCATCTACACTCTGCGTAACAAAGATGTCCATGGGGCAGCTTCCAAGCTGATGAGAAGATGGAGTTCAGAACAAAAAAGTTGAGCGTTCTCCTCTTGCTTAACTCATTGAGCTTTACTTCATGGGTTGCCAGTGGCATACTAGGATTAGTATGTCAGAGACGACTGAGTGTTGGGGTTGGTCAGGGGAGACCAAGCCTTGGCTCACCCAACAAGTTCACTCAGTGGTCTTGGTACCAGCCCAGATGCTTAGTCTCAGCTGTGTTAAGAGACCTATGGATCCACTGCCTTTGGGTAGAATGCTGTAACTGTGACTCTCTACCCTATCAAGAAGATACAAGTCGGAATCTCCAGGAAGACTTTGACTGCAGCTGGACAGGACTGGTCTCTCATCGAGTCTGGGTCTAACACATGCCATCCAATGAGGTGGGAATAGGGCAGTAGAACCACAAGGTTACTGAAGAGACTGTACCCCCTTCATATTGCAGTTCGAGGAATTATTATTACTATTTTTTGGAATGCTCCTTTGTGTTAAAAAAAAAAAAAGAATAAAGTTAAGTTTCCTATTTTCAGGGAGTATTTTTATATGGGAAGCAATAAAAACTGTATTTTTATCCTGCTACTTGACATGGTACTGTAGGCTCAGTGCTCTCACCATTCATTCTGCTTAACGGGCTCGAGCGGAGTATGCATGCGGTGTCGAGGTGGTGTGAACAGATTATGGGATGCTGAAAGCTCAGATGTCTAATTCCCTCAGTGGCTATGAGCAAGCCACTCCCTCTCCTCTTAGCCTACTTCACAGGGTTGTTGTGAGACAAAATGAGAGCAACAGTTATAGAAGACTACACAGAGAAATGCTGTTGGCCAGCGCTAAGGATTTTATGCAGATTTTATGCTGGGGCTGCCATTTCCCCTACAAATTGGCCTCCATTCAGGAAGTTATCCTCAATGCCAAACCGGGATTTAATTTGTTCTTTGCCTCAGTGCCAAGCTGTCAATTACCTCCAGCTCAAGTTAACTTTGCAGAAGTTTGAGATTGTGAGGAAGGATGATCACCTGCCCAGTAATTATCATAATCACAGTGGCAGAAACCACCTGGCTCACCAAAGACCCTTTGCCACTTGAACAACAAGAATAGTGGAATCCTCCTGAGGTGCTGATGACATGCTCAGCCACATCTAGAAAACTTTCTTGCAAAAGAGCGATTGCCGTGTATCACCCTGAGGGATGTGAGAGTGACTAGGTAGCTACTGATAATGGTAACTGTGATGTAGGGAGGCAAATGGGGAAAGGGATTGTCTGGGGCTGCGGCCGAAATGATATAGGGATGCTTTTGCTGCTGCTCCTTTTGCTGCTGCAGTTGCCTAATGTTTGCAGCAATAATTGTAACCCCAGGTGGGGTGAGCTGCCTATAGTGAAAGGGGAAGTTCATGGCTCAGCAGAAGGGATCTTCATTGGAGAATTTGCCTCTTTCTTCAATAAGGAATTTGTTGAGTTCCCCTTTAATGGACTTCCAAATTTCACTTTCCAACATTAGTAAGTCACTCTTTTTTTATTAGCAATCGTACCTGATACCAGGCATCATTCTGATTTCAACCATCAAATTCTGAATGCAAGGAGATAATTCAGGGTCCATGTTCTTATACTTACACTGTGATAACTGATAACCGACCTTCCAATGGCCTTGCTTGAGCCAGGACTGATGCATTTCTCAGTACTCTGACTTGGGTAACATGCCCTGATTTCAGGAAGCTGCTACTTTTGTCTCCCTCTCAGTTTCCTCCTACACCTCAGGAAGTTATACTTCATGGTGGCCTCAGAAGCTAGAGGTAAGGCTGGAAAGTTCCACTGCTGCCATTCCATTCAAATTTCAGTTTCCTTTGATTTCCATTCCATGCTCTTCTGATAAAGAATTTGGGATTCTAGTAAGCTAGTCAGATAGGATTTCAGGTCCTCTCCAGTCGAAAAGAAGAGAAGGAATGTTTTGGCCCTTTGTGTATTTATTCATTAATACATTTATAATGATAAGAGCTCCCCCACCGGGTGTGTTGCCTGGCAGGGCAGATTGCAGTGACTCAGGACAAACACAGCCAATGAACAAAGACCCTCAGAAAGTTTGCAATTTTAGTAAGAAAATTTACTAAGCGAAGAGTTTAGAAAACAACAGCTTAACTATAGTGTAAAGATCAAATATGCATACAAGAATCCTGTAGATCCACCATTCTATGCCTGGCATGTCTGCAACAGTTTCTGATTGTAGAAATAGGCACCAAGTGCATGCTAAACAAGTGAAACTATCCTTGCAGCTTAACGCCTAAAAACTACCATGAAGTTTTTGCCTTTGCGTTTGCCATGAATGAGATCAACGGCAATGCCAACCTGTTGCCCAACAAAACACTGGCATATAAAATCCTAGAGAGTTCTTCCAATGCAATGGGAACCTGTTTGGGTACTATGGATTTCCTTTTCACTGGTCAGGGGAATCCCCTGAATTACCACTGCGGCAGAAAACAGAAGCTAATGGCCATAGTTGGAGGGCTGATATCTCATAATGCCAACCAGATGCCCCATATCTTAAGTCTCTACAAGATTGCACAGGTATGTGTGTCCATCTGTAGCTATAGGTGCCTAAGAAAGATGGAGGTTCAGATACTTTTATGTGTTCCCTTCCAAAATGGAGAGAATAAAAGGCTCTGCTTCATCTACCTAACTCAGCAAACATTCTGTCCAACTTAGGAGGCAATCCTAAAGCACCCTTGGGCCAGAGCAAGGGACTGGCCTGGAGGTGTCGCAAAAGACACTTTCACACCACCTCAGACGTTGGGAGGATGGTGCACGGACATGCATCGGCCTCCAGAGGCCAACTCTGACCAGCGAAAGGTCAGTTCATGATGGCCAAAGCAGGGGTTTGGGGAGGGTGGGGGGAGGGCAGAATAGGGGCATTCCAGGGGGAGGGGAGGGTGGGCAGTGGGTGGGTCTGTGGGTGGCCCAGGACTGGGAGGGACCAGCTGGCCTGCCTGTTCCAGCACAGGTTAGGATTGATCTGTTAGGGATTTAATATGAATTCAGTGGAAAGAAGAATACTTTGTTCTATTTTTTATTTTATTTTATTTTTTTAAAGAAGAAGCAGTGCAAAGGGAGGAAGAATTTGGTGTAGTCTTTTACATGTCCCTCTTTTCATGCTAAATCTTCCACAAAGCTGCTTTCCTGACCATCAGGTGCACATGTTGATCCACATGTTGGACCCCAGAATGGTGGTCATGTGCAAGAGAGTAGCCTTGGGGCAGAAAGAGTTTAAAAGCACCACCAAACCTCTGCTTCTCCTTTTTCTCCAAAATCAATAATGCACAAACTGATTTTCTCCTAAGTAGCATGTATTAGAAGGGTGGCAATCTTGCCATGAGTTCAGCATCATAACACCTCAAGTGGATAAAACATAGACTGGAGAAGGGCAGCCCAATCCTAATGGGCAGCCCAACCCTGAGCTGCCCGGGGCGCCTCCACTCGGCAGCACCACGAGGGCTGCCGCCGAATCCAGCGCCTCCCGTGCTACCATGGGAGGCACCTCAGGAGTAGGGGATGTTCATCCCCTTCCCCCGGGTAAGGGAGGCAGCCCCGCAATGGGCTACTCTCTTTAGTGGCACCCAAAGGGTGCCACTAAAGTAAAGGCACTCGTGTAAGGCATGCAGCCTCCACAAGTGCCTAGGATCCTGCGGGGCAGAGATCCGCGGTTCCTCCTCCCACCGGCCCCCAGGCACACCTCTGGCACGCCCCCTCCCCGTGTCATGCTGGCCTCCCCGCCCCCTCTCTGCGTTACGCTGGCTTCCCCCCTGGAATGCCCCCGTTCCAGCCCCGTTTGCTGTTCTGCAGCTCGGCGGTTACAGGCACCACCGAGCTGTGGAACGCGGGTGCCCACCGGGCAGTGGCGCAGCGCTGGCCGGAGCTGAGCCACCTCTGGCAGGAGACCAGCTGTAGGCCCCGCAAATGTCTGCGACTGTGGTCCACGCCGCGGAAGTGCGGTGCGGACCATAGGATTGGTCCCTAAGATATATGGAGTTTAACCTCTCCCGCCAGGTATTTGGAGAAGTAATGTAAATTCAGGAAGACTATCAGTTTTAAAAATATATATGTCTTTCCTCTTAGCTTCCTTGTGACTTTGCATTAAGTGTAAAATTCAGTTCCTTCCTCTCTGCCAGATAGTCCGAAATGAAAATCCTCCATATATTGGGATTGTTGGTCTCCTGAAACATTTTGGATGGACCTGGATCGGACTGTTTGTTTCTGATGATGAAGCTGGAGAAACCTTCCTGCGAACCCTGGCACCCAGGTTGCTCCAACACAGTATTTGTCTTGCTTTTTGGGAAATTATTCCAACACTGAAGATGTACTGGACACCAGAAACAAAGTTTTATAAACTACAAAGAATAACATCTGCTCTCTTCTTGACCCAAAGCGAAGTGATCTTTGTTCATGGGGACTCAAGGCCCATGGAAGGTTTAAGGATGATTTTGTATGCCCATGAAGTAGCTGCACGGGATCCAATAGAGAAGGTTTGGGTCACCACAGCTCAGTGGGATTTTGCAACGGTAATTAAGCCATTAATGTTCACGCCCCAATCTTTTAATGGCACTCTGTCCTTCATGCAACACACCACAAACATAAATCATTATGAAGGTTTCCTTGAGACAATAAATCCATATCAGTCTGACCTTTTTTTCATCCGTATTTTCTGGGCCTATGCGTTCCTGTGTAACTTCCCCTTGGAGAGGATTGTGGTAACTAAGGGAATAGATTGCACTGGGGAGGAGAAGCTAAGCAGCCTCCCTTCATCTGTGTTTGAAATGGGAATGACTGGTCAGAGTTACAGTATCTACAATGCTGCTTATGCTGTGGCACATGGACTCGATGCTATGTGTTCATTGAGGGCCAGGAGGAAAGCAATGAGACACGTTGGCACATGGAATCTGCTCCATGCCCACCCATGGCAGGTAGGGTGGCAATCTCTGGTCCTTCTGTACCATAAAGAAATTTCACTTGGGCTTGGCTGGATTCAGAATCCAGTGTTAACTGATGTCAAAAACATTTTCCTGACTTTGGGACAGAAACGCATTTGGTTGCCTTGGTGGATTATCTAACCTGTGGACTTGACAGGAGGCAGATGTCCTTGTTGGTTCTGCCAACCACCTTAGTGGTTTTCAACACCAACAACCAGGGTTGATTGGGTTGGGACTTGAAGGCACAGTTTTACAGTGGTTGAGGCCCTTCCTGACCAACAGATTCTAGTAGGTGATATGGGGGGGGGGGGCTCTTGTTCAACATCCTGACCTTCAGCTTTTGAGGTGCCTAAGGATTTCATCTTTTCTCCCATGTTATTTAACATCTACGTGAAATCACTGGGGAGAACACATGGGTTTTTGCATTGGGTGACACAAATATGTGGAAACCTTCTTGTTTGTTGAGTTCTGTGATGGGAAGTGAGTTCTGTGATGGGCCATTAATGGAGAATAGCACACCTGTTTTATTGAGGGTGTTGATAGGTTTCTCCTGTTAATCTACACTTATCCTTTAGTCTCCAGAAAAGTTAGGTGAAACTTGATCATGTCTCTTGTGTGAAACAAACGCTTAACAGTAAGGAGCAACGTTACTCTGATTGCAAAGCCGCATTGCACATTGAAAGGACAAGTCTGCAGACCACAAGGAATTGCATGAACACCATCACTTGCCCCCCCTCCATTGATTGCTTTCCCTCCTCCCAACCAGCTTCACTCCTTTCTGAGAAACCTCCACTTCAACAATAGTGCTGGGGAAGAAATAGTTTTGGACGGAGATGGGAAATTTCCAGCCAGATATGATCTCATCAACACCATCACCTTCCACAACAAGTCTTACCGCAAAGTCAGGGCTGGAACGGTGGATCCCCAGGCCCCGGCAGGAAAAGCGTTCACCATTAATGGAAGTGTTGTTGTTTGGAATCACAGGTATCATCAGGTAGGGACAGTTACTAAGAGGAACTATATGAAATATAACACTTGAAAACAGCAATTCATATATTATACAGTTGAGTGACGCTGAACGAAGGAGATGCATTTTCTGAACCCCGTCATTAAGCAAGTCTGTCATTATACTGACATATACAGTCCTTACCGTTGTAAGTTTGCTGGTGCCATTTTGCCTCCAGCAATCCAGAAGTGCCTTCTGGAGGCTTCTGAGGGTCATTCTGAGGCCTGTGGAAGCCCATAGAGTGGGTCAATGGCCCTGCCCAACCCAGAAGAGGCCTCTGGCAGCTCCTAATGAAGCATTATGGAACTGGCAAACCAGCAAACTTACAATGGTAAGTATAGCGCCTGGAATTGACCAACAACGGACTGTGTATGGGACCACACTTGTATATGCAGTCAGGTGGAGCATCCCTAAGTGATGCACACCTTAACTGAAGTGTGCGTCTTTGACCAATAGTGCAGTGGACTTTTCATTAGCGCCCTGTGACCTGTCTATTGATTCCTATTGATCCACGTGGCTTTGTTCAATAACAGAGGAACATGGAAATGAGTGTAGTTATGTATTCACAAAACTCACCACTATTTCCAGAAAATTCTCATTTTCACAATTCATTTCCACCTCGCGATTCACTTTTATTTTGTTGACTGTTTGGTTAAAATTTGTCTGACATAACATAAAAATATGGTAGTTATCCAAAGTGAGTAGAACATGAACACAAGAAAAGCCTCGCTGGATCAGGCCCAGGGCCCATCTAGTCCAGCTTCCTGCATCTCACAGCAGCCCACCAGATGCCTCTTGTTGCCATGTCCCTGCATGTAACATTCTGTTTACTCTCATACCCCCTAGCAAAGACTCCAGATTGCAATTGTTGAACTTGTGATACTTTATTAAACACTGTGGTCAGTTTTTAATGCATGAAACCTACTGAACATACTGTCCCTCCTTTGCCAGTCTGGGGTAAGCAAAAAAATCTGCCATCCACTGCCAATTACACATGACATGACACAAAAAAATACCTACCCAGCCCTCATAATGAGCGACCAGCTAATCTCAGACTATATGAACCCATCATGGCTTGTAACCTGTAATTACTGCAATAAAGAGGAGAGACCAGTGTGTTTCCACCCTCACCCCTCGACCTCTTGCTTCTTTTTAGGTGCTTCCCCGATCCTCATGTGCTGAGAGCTGCCATCCCGGACAGCGTAGGATGGTTCGCCAGGGAGCACAGATTTGTTGCTATGATTGTGCTCCGTGCACTGAAGGGAGGATTTCAAGTCAGAGAGGTAAGAAAAGGGACTCACAGCCTCAGTGGAAAGACTGGACAGAAGCTTGTCAAAGTGCCCCACTTCTCAAAGGAGTTGATTCACATATTTCTACAAATATACTGTTGTACAGTACAGAGAAAGCAAGTGACGTGGTTGCACGTGAGAATTATGCTGGTGTGTTTTAAGTATCTTTTGTAACGAGTTTGTCGGTGCATTGACTATGGTAAAGTCCCTTCATTCATACCTTCATCCATTGAAGACACATCACAAGCCCAGAGGTACTCGATGGCTTGAATCTTCCAAATTCCTTTGGCTTGGTTGGAATGCATTGATTACTCTCAGAGATGTTCAGAAGATAGATGAGTGTATTCTGACTGTTTCATTCCTTGTTGGTTCTGTGAACTCACCCAACTTGTTCTGCACTATCTGTAAACGCAACTGTACACATCACCAGGGACATGCGGTGTATGGGGAGTCAAGTGAGGCAGTGCCTACCCGCCAGAATCCTTTGCAAAGCGCCACTGTTGTGTGAGGTGCCCAAGCACCCACAACCCATGTAGTGGCGTAGCTAGCTGGGGACGGGGGGGTTGGTCCACCCTGGGTACCACCCAAGGGGGTGACACCACAAATGACCCAACATCGCTAACATCATGAAGGTTAGGAATAACCCCATCATGCCATATAACATGGGACGTGGAAATTCCAGCAGACTGCAATGCAAAAACCCAGAGTGAAATTATTATTATTATTATTATTATTATTATTATTATTATTATTATTATTATTATTATTATTATTATTATTATTAACAGTATTTATATAACGCTTTTCAACTAAAAGTTCACAAAGCAGTTTACAGCGAAAAATCAAATAACTAATGGCTCCTTGAAATATCTCCTTTCCATCAAAGTTATGGCCAAAAAAACGGAAACCCAAAAATGCATGAAGCCCTATGGAAAGTTAAACCGAGCCATATTGTGTGTTTACTTGTGAGTAGGCGGACTTGCCTTAGTCCATCAGAAAGGCAGGCTGAGAGGAATCCAACAACACCAGAATGGTTCCTGTCCAATGAAAGCAGCCCCCCAAAAACACTCAAGAAGGAAGTCCCTCCCTCCAAGCTGAGAAATGTATTGAGCACTATGGAACATAAGAACATAAGAACAGCCCCACTGGATCAGGCCATAGGCCCATCTAGTCCAGCTTCCTGTATCTCGCAGCGGCCCACCAAATGCCCCAGGGAGCACACCAGATAACAAGAGACCTCATCCTGGTGCTCTCCCCTACATCTGGCATTCTGACTTAACCCATTCCTAAAATCAGGAGGTTGCGCATACACATCATGGCTTGTACCCCATAATGGATTTTTCCTCCAGAAACTCGTCCAATCCCCTTTTAAAGGCGTCTAGGCTAGACGCCAGCACCACATCCTGTGGCAAGGAGTTCCACAGACCGACCACGCGCTGAGTAAAGAAATATTTTCTTTTGTCTGTCCTAACCTGCCCAACACTCAATTTTAGTGGATGTCCCCTGGTTCTGGTATTATGTGAGAGTGTAAAGAGCATCTCCCTATCCACTCTGTCCATCCCCTGCATAATTTTGTATGTCTCAATCATGTCCCCCCTCAAGCGTCTCTTTTCTAGGCTGAAGAGGCCCAAACGCCGTAGCCCTTCCTCATAAGGAAGGTGCCCCAGCCCCGTAATCATCTTAGTCACTCTCTTTTGCACCTTTTCCATTTCCACTATGTCTTTTTTGAGATGCGGCGACCAGAACTGGACACAATACTCCAGGTGTGGCCTTACCATCGATTTGTACAACGGCATTATAATACTAACCGTTTTGTTCTCAATACCCTTCCTAATGATCCCAAGCATAGAATTGGCCTTCTTCACTGCCACCGCACATTGGGTGGACACTTTCATCGACCTGTCCACCACCACCCCAAGATCTCTCTCCTGATCTGTCACAGACAGCTCAGAACCCATCAGCCTATATGTGAAGTTTTGATTTTTTGCCCCAATGTGCATGACTTTACACTTACTGACATTGAAGCGCATCTGCCATTTTGCTGCCCATTCTGCCAGTCTGGAGAGATCCTTCTGGAGCTCCTCACAATCACTTCTGGTCTTTACCACTTGGAAAAGTTTGGTGTCGTCTGCAAACTTAGCCACTTCACTGCTCAACCCTGTCTCCAGGTCATTTATGAAGAGGTTGAAAAGCATCGGTCCCAGGACAGATCCTTGGGGCACACCGCTTTTCACCTCTCTCCATTGTGAAAATTGCCCATTGACACCCACTCTCTGCTTCCTGGCCTCCAACCAGTTCTCAATCCACGAGAGGACCTGTCCTCTAATTCCCTGACTGTGGAGTTTTTTCAGTAGCCTTTGGTGAGGGACCGTGTCAAACGCCTTCTGAAAGTCCAGATATATAATGTCCACGGGTTCTCCCGCATCCACATGCCTGTTGACCTTTTCAACAGAAAAGGTTTCATTGCTTTCAATGGAAAGCAAAAGGAAGCCACATGGTCATGAGTAGGCAAGCATGCCTTGGTTCCTGGTCAAGTTGGGCACAGGGGAGTGCAAGGCTAGCTGCATGGTCCTGATCTGATGAAAGTGGAGCTCAACCAATGCTACAGAAGGCAGTACCCCCATCCCAAGAAAAAAAGCAAAGGCTTGAGCTGTAAGCTGAATTTTTACTTGTTTTAGACTTGCAAAACTGGGTGAGTCCTGATAGTAATATGCTTACTCTCCCCCCTTACAAACCTGGATCCCCCACAATCTCCCTTTCTTCCCCCTCCAAGCCTGGATCCCCTACAATCTTCCTCAAAAATTCTGGAAATTGTGACTTTTAGGAAAAATACCATATACCATTTTATGCAGAATTTCATCCATTGCTTGTGGGGAAACATTCAATGCACTTATTTTCTGGCCATTATTATTATTCATTTCATGTCGTGACTATTATTATCTCCGTCTCACCTACCTCACAGGGTTGTTGTGAGGACAAAATAAGGGGAGGAACCATGTAGACCACCCTGAGCTGCTTAGAGGAGGGTGGTATTAAAATGTGAATTAATTAATTAATATAAATAATATAATATATTAATTAATTAATTTGACACCCAGGGCCCATAACAACACCTGACGTTACGTAACGTCGTATGGGGTGACAAAATTTTATGGGCCCCGGGGAGGGGGGTGTGTCAAATGACCTAGCTACGTCTCTGAACGCACGCACTCCGTGTGCTTGGACATCTCACATGATTGCAGCTCTTTTTGAAGGAGTCCAGTGGGGAGGCACTGCCTCACCTGCCTCCCCACCCACTGCATGTCCCTGCACATCAGTATCATTGATGGGGTGAAAGAGACATAAGTGTGGCAGGAGCTGAAGCTTGCATAAATCTGTGTTTCCATGGTGTCCTGTACAAAATTCAGAAAAGTTTGGTTTAGTAATTTTCTTTTCAATTCTGAAAACTTTATAGGGAGTAAGAAAGGCTGTGTTAGAATTCTGTGTGCTGAATTCCGTGCCACAATTATGGTGTATCAATCACAGTCTTCCAGCTATAGCTAGGGAATAGATGTCCATTCTGTCCAATATTAACTTTGCTTATTCCTCTCAGATGCAGAAGATTGCCACTTGTGCCCAGAGGATCAACGTCCAAACAAGAACCAAGATGGGTGCATCCCCAAACTTATTATCTTCTTATCCTATGAAGACCCCTTGGGAATCACATTGACTTGCTTTGCGCTTGTCTTTTCCCTGACAACTCTTTTGGTGATGTGGAACTTCATTAAGCACAGAGATACTCCCATTGTCAAAGCCAACAACTGGAGCATCACCTGTGCTTTGCTTGCTTCTCTGTTGCTTTGCTTTCTCTGTTCCTTCCTATTCATTGGTAGGCCTGGGACAGTGACCTGCCTTCTCCGTCAAACACTGTTTGGTATCATCTTCTCTGCTGCACTTTCTTGTGTGTTGGCCAAAACTGTCACTGTCGTTTTGGCCTTCATGGCCACCAAGCCAGGGAACAGGATGAGGAAGTGGGTGGGGAAGAGGCTGGCAGCATCAGCCATCATTCTCTGTTCTCTCATTCAAAGTGGCATCTGTGCTGCGTGGTTGGCTACCTCTCCCCCTTTCCCTGAGTTTGACATGCACTCTCAAATTGACCAAGTCATTGTGCAATGCAATGAAGGTTCAGCTCTCATGTTCTATGTTGTCCTGGGCTACATGGGATTTCTGGCCATCATCAGCTTCATTGTGGCATTTCTGGCAAGGCAGTTGCCTGATACTTTCAATGAAGCCAAACTGATCACCTTCAGCATGCTGGTCTTTTGCAGTGTTTGGGTGTCCTTCGTCCCAACATATTGGAGCACCAAGGGGAAGTACATGGTGGCTGTGGAGGTCTTCTCCATCTTGACCTCCAGTGGTGGGTTGTTGAGTTGCATCTTTCTCCCCAAATTTTACATTATTATACTAAGACCTGAGCTGAACACTAGAGAACACCTAGTAAGAAAGAAGACTTAGTATATGGTTGGTGTCATTCATTTCTTTCTTCTTTTTTTTTCTTTCCCACCTCTGTCTTATTGTGTCTTGCCTAATTTTATAACAGAAATCTGTGAACAGGTTTTTGATGACTTTTTATGTTTGTATAGCATTTTGCAGATACTAACTTATCATTAACTGACTCAGGGCCCAATCTAGACTCGTGTGTGCTGGCTTACTGCTGCTGTGCACTGTTTGCGAGCCCTTATCGCAGGCCCAACGCCAGAGTTAGCCCAGTGTGAGTCCACACTGGGCCAGCTCTGGTGCTGGGCCCACGTTTCACCACTTATAGCACATGAGGTTGAGATTCTCTGTTTGAGACATTAGGGTCAATTCACAATATCTATGAAGGTCCCTAGGAAACTTATTGAAGTTGCCCTGGTGAGGAACAGACTATAGCTCATGTGTTATGTTCCTTTGCCACAAACATGCTTTCTTTGGCTGTGCAGGGACTTGAGGGCTTTGGGAAAGGTAATTATAGGCCCTGTAATTATCAAAAGCACCTCTGATTCTGCTGGATTCTGCAGAGGCCAGTTGCAACACTGAACAGCAGCTGCTTGAACTATGGAGCTCTGAGTCTATATAGAGCCCTGCAAAGCAACATGTAACACCGAGATGGGGAGGGGGCCGACAGAATGTAGGCTGGGGAGCTGTCATGCTTGCTTATTTGCACCAAAAGCCCAGGTTGGCACTTGTGCACTGATGGAAATGACCTTGTCGCTCGTAGCAGTTTCCTGCACTTGTCAGCTGCTTACGTGAAAATTGAGCTGGATGTTTTTGAAAGGTGCTAAAACCTGCCTGGCACTCAGAATGGCCTTTGTGCTCCTGCTGCTCTTTGTCCTGCAGCTTCCTAATGCATGCAGCAAAAGCTTCAAGTCCATGTGCAGCTGGCAGGCACGGATGCAACATGCTTCCCAGAGCAGTGACACTGGAGATGAGATTATTATTGGGGGACTTGTATCCATAGCATATCTGAATGCTCATTTATTGAATTTTGTCTTTTTCCCACCCTTTTTCCCCCAGCTGTGGTAAGTGGCACTTTATTGTTTAAAGGGCATTGGCCAGGACTTTGTACAAAGAGACCGAGAGCATGGGCAGAGTGTTGAATTCTAACAGCACACCACAATTTTCAGCTACTTGGAAAGGAAATTTTACCCCCTCCTTTGAGCACAGGTATTGACTTCATAGTGTTCTGTGGGCACCATAGTGGCGTAGCTAAAGGGGGTGCAAAGTACTAAGTTTTGCAGGGGCCTTACTACAGCGTGCAAGCTGCCTCTCCGCCTCCCCTTAAGAGCCATTCTGGTTGATGTGAGCAAAATGGAGGCAAATGCCTCCATTTTGACCCTGACTGGAATGGCTCCAAAAGGAGCATGTTGGGAAGCATGAAGCGGAGCTTCCCCTCAACTTTGGAGACTGCATAGTGTCAAACCCCGCTTGATGACAGGGGTGCATTACACACACACCCATATGCAGTAGAACCTCCAAAGCTGACCACCTCTCTATATTGACCACCTCCTTAAGCTGACCTAATTTTCACAGTATGGACAGACACTGCATATACACTATGGGAGACCAACCTCTCTGTATTGACCACCGCCGTAAGTTGTATCTTGACCACGTCGACCATTGCACAGAGTATTAATTTACCCTCCATAAGTTGCCCACTGAATGCGATACTGTGGGCCTGTGTTTTGTCTAGTTTGTCCCATCTTGGAAAAGCAAGAAGCCACACAACAATCTCTCCCCTACGCCTGCTAGCGCGTGTGCGAAAGGGTTTTTATAGGTTGGCACACTGCACATAGCTGACAGACCTGTGCTGGCTGCTGATTGTACCTGGACATGCACCAAGTTGTGAGGGACATGAGGTTGCTTGTGCATAGTGAAGCCACTGTCCTTTCACTTTGGTTCCCATCACCAGTGCATTACTTTACACTTATATTGAAACACAATATTTTGCTATTTTGAAACACAAACACTGCTATTTTGCTGCCTATTCTCCTGGTTTGGAGAGATCCTTCTGGTGCACTTCACAATCCCTTCTGGTCTTCACCACTCAGAAAAGTTTAGTGTCATCCACAAACTTGCCCACCTCCCTGCTTAACCCTGTTTCCGGGTCATTTATGAAGATGTTGAAAAGCACCAGTCCCAGGACAGATCCTTGAGGCACTCCACTTTCCACCTCTCTCCACTTTTTTGGTCAATTGCCCACTGACACCCACTCTCTGCTTCCTGGTCCTCAACCAGTTCCCAATCCGTGAGAGGACCTGTCCTCTTATTCCCTGACTGTGGAGTTTTCTCCACAGCTTTTAGTGAGGGACCATATCAAACACCTTCTGGCATTTAGTGAATCTGAGGAGACCCAGTGGAGGCCAGGCAGCCTAAGTAAAAAAGTGTTTGTTTTTTTTAGCTGTTGGGGCTATGTAACATGCTACTTGCTATGGGCTGGCAAGGGATAGCACTGGTCTGCCTGTCTGCTATGAAACCAAGTATTTTTTTTAACTTACAATTTTTTTAAGCTTATGAATTTTCAGGGGTTTTTTAAAACACTGATTGTGGGCTGTTTATTCTCTGTCTCTTGATATAGATATAGATTATATAACTAGTAAGCATCACAAGAGGATCAATTCTCATTGATATTTGCAATAAAACTTTTTAAAAATCCAATCTAAATAATAACTTGTCCTTGCATTTGTTGTCTTGGGAGCTAAACATGATCATATTTAAATACCTCTTTTTCCCATTTGTTGACCACCTCCCTATGTTGACCAATTTCCTCCAGTCCCTTGGGTGGTCAACTTAAGAGGTTCTACTGTATATATCCACTTTAGATCAGAGGGTTTTGCTACAGTGCAGAGCACACCCCAATTAGGCCTTATTATGAAAATGAAATGTATGCCTTTCTCTGATATGTCCAGTAAGAATAAATAATCTCATTGAAGGTTTATGCCTAAAAACTACCAGCATGCCCTTGCATTTCTTTTTGCCATTCACGAGATCAACAAGAATGCCAAGTTGATTCCCAACATGACACTGGGATACAAGATCATGGACAATGGCTTTCATGCCATACAAACTTATAGGAACACTCTGAATCTTCTCTTCAGGCAACAGAATCTCCCCAATTACAACTGTTTCAGGGAGAAAAAGCTCATTGCTGTCATTGGTGGACTCACTTCTCCCAACTCAATCCAGACAGCCAACATTTTGAATATCTACAAGGTCCCACAGGTATGTGTAGCTCCACAGATAGGCGTGGGTGGAGTTTTTAAGGAAACAGAGAGCCAACACCAAACTGTACCCTCCTCAGAATTTGCAAGATTAACTTAAAGTAGGATGTCATCAGATAATAACACACAAGCCACACATTTTGCTGTCTTAAAAGTTAGACCTCTCCCTGGATATATTTGGGGTGCTAATTCCAAAAATGGCATCACAGCTCTATCACAGCTCTTTTCGGAGATGCTTCATAGCCTCATTAATGAATAGTTCAAGCACCTTCCTCATGAGGAAGCCATGTAATAAGTTTTTCTGACCCTCAGTTTGGCAAACCTGTGTAACTAGTGGGCTTTTTGGAAAGTGGGCAATGACGAAGAAGAAAAAATTCCTCCAGGTCCCTTTTCTCCTCATTTGTGCTCCAAACAATACCAAAGTAGTTTAAAATGGTCAGAAATCTGGCTTGTGTTGCTTGCCTACTAGTTACTTGCCCTGGGAACCCAGACAATTCTTGCAGCCCCTGCTCCAGCCATATGTCTGTGGTCTGCATTACATGATAAGTGGTTCACTTTACAAGGGGCTCACAATTGCTGCCAAAGGGACACAATGGCAATTAGTGGTGCAAATGCAAGCATTTGGTAGTGTCTCAGCCATTAGCAGTGTTTTTTTAACATTTTGGCTGTGTGTCTGGAGGGAAAGGAAAGGGTATAACTTTTCAACTTCTGTTTTATAATTACAACATTGTTTTAACCAGTGGTTTTCAAACATTTTGCACCGGGACCCACTTTTCAGAATGAAAATGTGTTGGAACCCACCAGAAGCGATGTCATGACTGGAAGTGACATCATCGAGCAGGAAAATTTTTAACAATCCTAGGCTGCAATTCTACCCACACTTACCCAGGAGCAAGTCCCCTTTACTATAATTGTTAAAAGCATATACACAGTAGCTTGTTAAAAGTTCAGATCTGTTACATTTCCCCAAATGCAGTCACAAACCATGGGAGCATCAAGTCTAATATATTAAAAATAAAATATTGAAATAAATGGGGACCCACCTGGAATTGGCTTGCAACCCACCTAGTACGTCCTGACTCACAGTTTGAGAAACACTGGTTTAAACCAATAACCATAGCCCCTAAAGAGTGCAGTAGGCACTTTCTAAATCACCCTATTGAGAGAGAAGTGGCTTAGCTCTGCAGCAGAAACTTCAACTTCAGAGGTCTTGGAACAAAGTACCTCCCCCCAAAAAATGTGTTATGGGGTTCACAATACAATATCTTTACAATACAGTGATGACTTTGGAAGGGGTTGCCAGTGTGAAGCAGAGGTCCACTGTAATTCTCCATTCAATAATAAAAAAGGGTATATTGCTTCATTTTTGTATGTATGTGGCTGTTTTCTCTCTGTTAGCTCAGTTTTGGCGCTTTGGACCCTGTGCTGAGTGATAAGATCCAATTCCCTTCTTTCTTCCGGATGGTTCCAAATGAAAACCCTCAGTATGATGGGATCATTCAGCTACTTAAGCATTTTGGATGGACCTGGGTTGCCCTTCTAATTTCAGGCGATGAGAGTGGAGAAAGATTTCACCTAACCCTGAGACCAAGGCTCTTCCAGAACCACATTTGCATTGCTATGACATACTGGATTCCACAAGCAGTAAGTTACCTGTCAGAAAACATCATTGAGATCATGAAAGATTTTCCATCCATTCTCTGGAGCGACAACAAAATCAATGTGATTCTTGTGTACGATGATGGGACTTCCATAGAATTTTTACGATCAATTCTAGAACAAACTGAATTTCGTTTTGGTCTTCCATTGGAGAGGGTTTGGATCATAACTACTCAGTGGGATTTCACAGCTATTCGTCCCCCTGGTTCTTTCACAGCAAAAACCTTCAATGGTACTTTGTCCTTTGCACTCCACACTAATATGGTACCTGGATTCCAGGCCTTCCTTGAGAGCCTAAATCCCTATCAGTCTCAAATTGACTTCATTGAATATTTCTGGACCAACGTATTTCACTGCTCACTTCACACATTTAAATTGGATGAACCAGCTGAAAATAACTGCACTGGGGAGGAGAACCTGAAGAGGCTTCCTGAAACCGTGTTTGAAATGGAAATGTCTGGCTGGAGCTACAGTATCTACAATGCTGTTTATGCCATAGCACATGCTCTTCATGCCATGCATTCATCAGGACTGAAGCAGAAGACAATGAGAAATGGAGTTAGGCAGAAGCTTCTGAATACTGAGCCATGGCAGGTAAGGTATGGTTCCTCCTAGCTCATCTCAACTATAATAAATTGCTGAGCGGATATGGACACAACTACCATCACTTCGTGGGAATTAGCATTCTTCACAGATTCTTAAAACCTTGAGTGTATCTACAGAAAGGATCCTCATTCTTAAAATATGGTTCTTCTTGCTGGTTATTGAATTTGAGCTACATTTTGATATTCAGCTGCAGATATTTCAAAAATATTAACTTAGCTGATGTTAGTTGTTCTGACATTCCCACTTCCCAGGACTGTGTCATCAGGGACATTCAGATTCCCCTGTAGGACCCCATCTATGGACCAAACCATCTTGGATGCTCAACCACACTGAAGATCTTCTTGAGAGGACCTTGAGGGACCTAGAGAGGACCCTAGTGCAGCTCGCCATTCATGGGAACAGGTCCTGAAGAGAAAGTTATGGGGAGAACCACCTGTGCAGAATGTTCTTGGGCAGTGGTTCTCAAATTTTAGACCCAGGACCCACTTTTTAGAATGAGAATCTGTTAGAACCTACCAGAAGTGATGCCATAACTGGAAGTGACATCATCAAGCAGGAAAATTTTTAACAATCCCAGGCTGCAATCCTACCCACACTTCCCCAGGAAGAAGTCCCATTTACTCTCATTGTTAAAAACATACGTAGTAGCCTGTTCATAGTACAGATCTGTAACATTTTCCCAAATGTAGTCACGTACCATGGTAGCATCAAGTTGAATATATTAAAAATAAAATACTGAAATGAATTGGGACCCACCTAAAATTGGCTTGCGACCCACCTGGTAGGTCCCGACTCACAGTTTGAGTAACACTGTTCTAGGGAATTCCTCTGACAGCTTCCACCAAGCCTTCATTTTCATTGTATCCAGTCTTCTCTAAGGATAGGCATTGATTTAACATTTAGCACTTTGAGAGAACAAAATATCTGAAGCATTTATATTTAAAGAAATTAAACAGCATATAGATCTGGCTCTTGGTGACAAGCATGTAACATCCAGTTATATGACATGACTTCATTTCTTACCATTTGCTTCAATCTGGAAACATTTTGTCCCCTGATCTAGCTCCACTCCTTCCTGAGAAGCATCCGTTTTAACAACAGTGTTGAGGAAGAAATATTTTTTGATGAAAATGGGGATTTGGCAACTGGATATGATATCATCAACTTGGTCACATCCTCGAATGAAACGTTCCAGAGAATCTGCGTTGGAAGTATGGGCCCCCAGGCTCATGGACACAAAGATTTCACCATTAATGGTACAGCCATTGTGTGGAATCATAGGTTTAAGCAGGTATATGGATGCTTTATGTATGATTTATGATTTATCCTTGTATGCTTGAAGATCTGAGGCTGCCAGTTCGAAACAACCAGAAGTACCCGAGAACTGACAGCACACTGATATACAGATGAGCTGACCCTCAGTGTCAGAGAGGAGCTGCCATCAAGTGGAGCATGGGAGGCAAAGGGCCAGAGAGAGGTCAGACCGGGAAGGATCCAGCTGGAACAAGGAGTTCTATGAAAGACTAGAACTATTCAATTATAAAAATCCCTACGGGGGTTTAGAACAGCCTGCCTGTGTAAACCGCCTTGGATTAAAGTCTGAGGAGAAATCTGACGACCAAAGAAAGGCTGTATATAAATACCTGTATAGATATAGATAGTAGATTTTTTTTAAAAATGAATTCTGGTCTGGTCTGGGCAGGGGGTCTGGTCTAGAGGGTAGAGCCTCCATTTGCCTGAAGATTAACATCCACAAGGTCGCCAGTTCGAGGCCACCGGCACCGTGCGACCTTGAAGCAGCTGGCAAGCTGCAGCTGAGCTGTTCCATCTGCTCGGAGCGTGGGAGGATGGAGGCCAGAATGTTAAACCAGATCGGAGTGTAACACCTTGAATGTGGTGGTTCTTGAAAGAGAGAACCTTCTTTCAATTTGTAAAAATTCCTGCGTGGATTTAATAAGCCTGCCCGTGTAAACCGCCTTGAATAAAGTCTTGAATAAAGACCAAGAAAGGCGGTATATAAATACTGTATATTATTATAGTATATTATTATTATTATTCTTACTTTTAAATCTGAGATAAACCAGATGATACCATATTCCACAACCTTGGAACTCCCAAACTGAGATACATCTGGCAAATTCTTGAATTATCCCTCCTCTGTTTCCAGGCAGGGGGAACAAAACAGAGGCTGTTAGAAGAAAGCCTCTCTGGAGGCCAAGAAGGCCTCTCTGGAACACTCCCAGAAGGCGTATGCATTTTGCTCCCCCTGTCTGGAAAGGCTGCGAAGGGGAGGGGCCACTTGCACAGTGCGGTAAGGCTCCCTGCAAAACTTAGTTCTTTGCACCCCCTCTAGCTATGCCACTGGTTATGTCCTTTACTCCCCAGGTGCATGCAGTTACGTCGCACTGTAGATTAATAATGCATTTTTCTGATCCTCGTATTCAATGTGTGCCATTCTCCCTAGGGGAGGAGGGGGGTGGCCTGCTTGCGTGCTGCAGTGAAGCTCCTTGCAAAACGTAGCTTTGCATCCCCTCTAGCTATACAACTGGATGTAACAAAGACTTCAGCTTGTGCTGCTGGAGAGACAGGCAGCCAAAGATTTTCCTGATTTACTTGAAATCAACACTTGAAATCCAGTCTCCCTGCCCCACACTGGCTGTGCCCCTTGACCGATTGCCCTAGTGCCCTCATCCTCCAATGCCATCTTTTAATGTTAATTCTTTTCCTGGTAACATTTCATATTTCCGCTTCCTTCTTCTTGTTACTATTAGATGGTGCCCCGTTCCACGTGTGTGGAGAGCTGCCACCCTGGATACAGCAAGATTATTCGGCCGGAGCAAGAACTCTGTTGCTATGATTGTGCCCCGTGTCCCGGAGGGAGGATTTCTATCCAAAGTGGTAGGTGATAGGTAGAATATACAGCTAAGTGGTGAAGAAAAATCCTGATGCTTTAAATTGTGTCTACTGCAGTGGTTCCCAAAGTAGTGGGTATTCTTCTAATTCTTCTCCCGCCCCCCGCCCCCCCCAAAATATAGTTCATCTTTTCACAGGATGCAATTGCTATACATAAAAAGATAGTCTCAAAGACCTTATTCAGCTTCATGTTATGATATAGACTGTCCAATTTGATCCCCCAACATTGGCACCAGCTGTGCTGGTAGAGTGTTTGCTGCTTGCGATGGTGGTGGTGGTGGTGGTGGTGGTAAGATGGACAGCCAGCTGGAGGTCAGTAAAAATAAAATGTAAAAAAAATGTTACCGCTGGTAGGCTACCTGATCACCTATGGGTCTCCTTGGTCATATGCCAGGCATTTTTCTGGCATTTGTCTGAAAAGAGAAAAGGGGCAGGGGGGTTTGGAAGCAGGATAACATCTGACTCAAGCTCATGCCATAGAGATCCACCCCCTCCCTCTCCCTCCCCCTCCCCCTGTACTCCCCACACAGGATGTGCCCCTGCAGCTAGCTTATTGGCACCAATGGAATGTTGGAGCACCTGCTGCAAGTTCTGCTCCTCTAATCAATTATGGCAGCAGCCCAAGAGAGTGTGAAGGCCACTGGCTTCTTTCTTTATGGAAAGAAAACTGTTTCCTGTTGTGAGTTTCACACAAGCCTAAAGTGCATGGTATAAGGAATGAGATCAGAACTCCATTGTTCAAGAGTAACACAACATCCTCAACCATGCGTAACAACAATGTACTGGAAAAGCTCCATCCCATTTTGCTTTGCACAATGAAGCTTTATAGATCCTAGTAAATGTGGAACAATATCTGAGTTTTGGAAATACCGAGAATGTACTGATTCATTTCAGATGCTGACCAGTGTGAGACATGCCCAGGTGACCAGTATCCTAATGAAGAACATGACCAGTGCATTCCCAAAAGGATGACCTACTTGTCCTATGGAGAACCCTTGGGAGCAGCTCTGACTTCCTTGGCCCTCCTCTGTTGCGTGATCACAGTTGTGGCGATGTTGATCTTCATTCTGAACCGAAACACGCCTATTGTCAAAGCCAACAACTGGAACATCACCTGTGCCTTGCTCTCCTCTCTGCTCCTTTGCTTTCTGTGCTCCTTCCTCTTTATTGGCCAGCCTCAGGAGGTGACTTGCCTTCTCCGGCAAACAGCATTTGGCATTGTGTTCTCCATTGCAGTTTCTTGTGTGCTGGGCAAAACCATCACTGTAGTTCTGGCCTTTATGGCCACCAAGCCAGGTTACATGATGAGGAAATGGGTGGGGAAGAGATTGGCAGTGTCAGTCATCATTTTCTGTTCTCTCATTCAAACTGGGATCTGCCTCGTGTGGGTGTTGATCTTTCCCCCTTTCCCAGAGTTTGACATGCACTCCCTGATAGGTCGAATCATAGTGCAATGCAACGAAGGCTTCAATTTCATGTTCTACATTGTCCTGGGCTACATGGGTCTTCTGGCCACCATTAGCTTCACAGTAGCCTTCTTGGCCAGGAAATTACCTGACAGTTTTAATGAGGCCAAACTGATCACCTTCAGCATGTTGGTGTTTTGCAGTGTTTGGGTATCCTTTGTCCCAACCTACCTGAGCACCAAAGGGAAATATATGGTAGCCGTGGAGATCTTCTCCATCTTGTCCTCCAGTGCTGGGTTACTGGGCTGCATCTTCCTCCCCAAATGTTTTATTATTGTACTGAGACCTCATCTGAATACCAGAGAGCAGTTAGTAAGGAAAAAGCAGAATGACCTTAATTGACTAATTAGTCATTTGCCATCCTGTTTCTGATGCATTGATAGAAGAAGACTAGAAATCTACTCTAGTCTTGTAAGTGGTTTTTTTGTCAAAATATGCTTAGAGCCACTTGGTCCATGAACAATTTACTGGCACTTTTTCAGTGCACATTTTGATTGCTTTCCATTCTACCATAGAAGTGTAAAGTCTATAATAAATTTTATTTATGTCTATAAGATTGTCCACACATTGGCTGTGAACCTGGGGCCCTGCCAAACATGTTTCCAGTTGGGCCCCGCAGCTCCTAAGGCCAAGAATCTCCTGCATGCACCATGATCCCAAGAGATTGAAATGAAACTATCCTGATGGAGAACAGACAATGGTTATTTCTGTGCTCATCTTCCATAAACATGCTTTCAGTGTTTTGAGGCCTTGAAAGGCTAGTGATTATCTATGCAGTAATTATCAAATCACTGTGATTCAGCTCTGATTTTGAGGCTAACTACAAGATTAATAACCAAAGCCATTTGTCATAGGCTGCCCTGACTGCATAGATTTCTCTGAGCCAAGATCTTCCTCTGAGATATGGGAGGCTGACTGCTGGCAGGCGTCTGTCAACTGGAGTCCTGAGATTTCATCTCTTTCTCCAAAAGCCCAATTTGAAATCTATGTAATGACAAGAACACCTTGTCTTTGGTGGTGGTTTTCCACAACAGGCAATTGGTGATGTGGCCATAGAGGTGTGCAGCTGGGAGAGGGCTGACATTTCAGGCATTCAGAATGCTTTTCTTAGTGCTGCTCTTCTTACTTCTCCTGCCTCGTGCTTGCGGCAGAAGTTTGAAATCCATATGCCATTGGAAGCAACCAGCTCAACGAAATTACTATAGCACCAGGCATGACATTAACATTGGGGGACTTTTATCCATCGCCTATCTCGAACACTCTTTACCGGACTTTCGTATATTGCCAGAAGATGCTATACTTATGTGGTAAGTCATACTCAAGTGGTCTTTAACCTTTTTGGTGCCATGATCCAGTTAGATAGATAGATAGATAGATAGATAGATAGATAGATAGATAGATAGATAGATAGATAGATAGATAGATAGATACTGAGGACTCACCATCGATCCTGTCCCTTCCCAGGATCCTATCTGCCCACTCCTTACCCCTACTACCATCCACTCCCTGCCCCCATTATGCCCTCCCAGCACTGCCCACTGTAATCAAATATTTTTATTAGAGAGAGCGGAAAAAGTGGCCATTAAACCTGGCACTACTGAAAGCTATTTTGGCACAATTGCTAAGAACCTGAGCAGGACTGGGACTTAGCGCAAGTGCTAACAACCTGGTCAAGGCACAATCTCCTGGTACTTGTAGGGGTACACCAGATACCTCCCCCTTTATGTGTTAGTGCTCTAGTCTAGTGGTTTTCAATGTTTTTTCATTCCTGTGAGTTGCCAGGAACCCACGACGGAGGCATTGCGACCCTAAGGTTGAAGAACACTGCTTTGTTATTTTAAGGCAATGGTTCCCAAACTTTAGGAGCTCATGGACCACTGACACAAAATGGAATCATTCAACATGCAATGCTCCATACCCCTGCAAACAAAAAAATACAATTACATTTGAAATAATTAGAGAAGATTTATTAGTTATTTATTAGAGATTTATTATATATAGTCATTAGTCAGTTGCTGCTTTTGTTCTTGGCTGTGGGCCGTCCCTTCTCCAGTAATGTAGCTAGAAGGGGTGCTAAACCCTCACAGCGGCATGCAAGCGGACCCTCCCCTTCAGAGCCATTCTGGGCCACTAGAGCATTTGAACCAGGGAACCGGTGCTTTAAGGGGATGATCTGGACCTTTAGATCATTCTTGTTTCTCTGATGTTGTTTCTCTGAGCTGTCTGAGTAAAATTAAATAAAAATCTCAATGCAGGTTTATGCCTAAACAATACCAGCATGCCCTTGCATTTGTTTTTGCAATTCATGAGATCAACAAGAATGCCAAGTTGATTCCCAACATCACGCTCGGATACAAGATCTCAGATGATACCTTTCATTCAATAAAGACCTTTAGGAACACTCTGGATCTTCTCTTTAGGCTACAGAATCTCCCCAATTATGACTGTTTCAGGGAGCAAAAGCTCATGGCTGTCATTGGTGGACTCACTTCTCCAAGCTCCATCCAGATAGCCAATATCTTGAATACCTACAAGATCCCACAGGTATGTGTATCTCTTAGAGATGCGCAGGGTGGCATCTTTAGGAAACAGAAGCACAGATAGTTATCCAGCACCTACCTGAACCCTCCTCTGAATTTGAAAGGTATTATTTCAAGCTATTAGTCTGCTAGTGGGATGTCACTGTTCGAACAAAAATTTGAAAAAAATTTCGTGTTTATCCAAATATTTCTATGTTACTGCATTACTTTTGGTGTGAGAATTTCAAAAATGCCACTATTTTTGGAATAGCATCAATGGTTTAGCCCAGCGATTTTCAACCATTATGCTGTGGAACCCTGGTGTGCCCTGAATGGTCTTCAGGTGTGCTGTGGGAGTTTGGGGAAGGGTCATTTATTAGTAGGGCCATTGGGGAATGTGAGCCCCCCACCAAGAGCATGGTGTGCCTTGTCAATTATCAAAAAACTGATGGTGTGCCTTGACAATTTTAGGACCTTGTCAGTGTGCCGTGAGACGAAAAAGGTTGAAAATCACAGGTTTAACTAAGTGTTTGCTAGGCAGTTGTATAATATAACATGTATTATAACGCATTAGACAATAGAACAGATACAAACACAAAATTCTCATTGGAATCCGACTGTCGGTCTGAGCTCATACTGAAGCAGTGGCATCACTAGGGAGGTGCATGGGGTGTGGGCCACACCGGGTGATGCACATGGGGGGAGGGTGACACCAATAAGGGCCAAAATTTTTAAATCTTGCTACCTTTGTATAATACGATCATGTTATTGCATAATTTCATGAAGAATGCAATGAAATAAACTGCGTTGAGTTCTCCATTTTATCAAAAGTTGCAGCCAAAAGTGGGGTGCAGCAAGAGTGGGGTGCACTCTTGCAGCAAGAGTGGGGTGGTGGTATATCACCACACAGACCACCTGGGGCGTTGCCCAGCCCATTGCATGGGATGAAGTTCATCATAGGGGTGACACGCTAGTCTCCTACACCAGTTACACCACTAGTAAAGCCTAGTTACACCACTGTAATACAGTATTTGTTGTAGAATATCAAAAGTAATTCTCTATTCAGTAAAAAAGAGCTGTATTTTTATTCTATTTAAAAAGTCTGTAGTTTTTCTTTCCCCCTGTTAGCTCAGTTATGGTGCGTTGGACCCTGTCCTGAGTGATAAAATTCAATACCCTTCGTTCTTTCGGATGATTCCAAATGAAAACCCTCAGTATGATGGGATCATTCAGTTACTTAAGCATCACGAATGGACCTGGATTGCCCTTTTTGTATCAAGTGATGAGAGCGGAGAAAGATTTCTTCGAACCCTGAGACCGAGGCTGTTTCAGAACCACATTTGCATCGCTTTGACATATTGGATTCCACGGGTAATAAGTTATGAAGACACAAAGCTCTTTCAGGCTACAATCAAAGGTTTTCCTTTTGAGCTCTTCAACGACAACAAAACCAATGTGATCCTTGTCTATGGTGACGGAATGTCGGTAGAGGCTTTACGGATAGTTCTAGAACATTATGAACATCGTAAACACCTCCCTTTGGAAAAAGTTTGGATCATAACTGCTCAGTGGGATTTCACAAGTATTCATCCTTCTGACAGTTTCACCGCGAAAACCTTCAATGGCTCCTTGTCCTTTGCACTCCACACAAATGTGGTCCCTGGGTTTCAGGACTTCCTTGAGAGCATAAATCCCTATCAGTCTCATGTTGATTTGATCCATTTGTTCTGGTTCACTGTATTCTTCTGTTCATTCCATATGCCTCACCTCTATGAACCAGGTGACCCTATCTGCACAGGGCATGAGAAATTGGGGGACCTCCCTGGAACCGTGTTTGAAATGGGAATGTCTGGTTGGAGCTACAGTATCTACAATGCTGTCCACTCTGTAGCACATGCTCTCCATGCCGCGTGCTCATCACGATTTCATCAGAAAATTCTGGGGCACGTTGGTAGAAAGAATCTGCTGAACACTGAGTCATGGCAGGTAAGGCGCAGTGTGTCCAAAATGAACTGCTGAGTGTGTAGACTCATTGACTACCCCCTTACTGGATTCTGCATGCATCGTACCCAGAGGCTTGAAAGGAGCTACAGTAGGAATGCTGATCGATAGCATACATTAACACTGGTCCCCACACTTGAGTTAGCTTTTGGTTTTTAATTGTTGTTGTTTGACAAGTTGTAAATGTATGGTGTGCAGGAACAGGGAAAATCCAGAGCCTGTGGAAGGAAGGTTCAAGGGGCTGGGAGAGGAGACTGGTGGAATTCCATCCCCATTCTGCTCTGAGGCTTTGGTGGGGCTAGCCAAGAGCAAGGAGCAAGCAACGACTAGGACAGAGAGACTTCCTCTCCCACCTTCCTTCCACAGGCTCTGGATTTTGCCTCACTTTCTCATGGATTAAGTTCTCCTCCTCATCAGCTCAGCTTCTCATTCTCAGACCCTCTGACCCTTCCACTTCCCTCCCCTTCTGCCTCATAGATCATTCCCTCCAAGATCTCCCCCAGTGTTGACTGATACCAGAGGTGTACAAAGAGCATGGCCACAGCCTCCCCCCCAGCCCAGGGCTGCAGGGGGAGGATGTCCAAGAGTCTGCCCCAAGATGGCAGTGGCAGTGGAGGTGACGCTGGCTGAAACTTATTATATATTATGTTCAATAAAAGAAAATGCTCACTATCTATGTTTCAGGCCATCATCATTATTCATTTCATTATTCTTTATTCATTTTATTACTGAAAATCATTTTGTCATGAGGAGGAAGTACAAAAATTTATGGGTCTCAGGTGCCAAATGACTTTGGTATGCCACTGACTCATGCAGGGGCATTGCCACCTGCTCTGAATGAAGGGTCAGGCAGGATCTGGCCACTGTCCTCAGGCCACTCCACAAATCTCCCTGCCAGTCAAATGATGCCCTGTTGCTGCCCTGGCACTGGACCAAGGAGTCCTGTAGGGACAGTGGAAGCTTTCTCCAAGGTAAGTAAGTGTACAGAAGCAAGTGAACAGAAGTTCACTTACCCTGAAAAGACCTCTCCAACTGCCCCCCCCCACTATAGGAACCAGGGTGTACCATCCTAGTGCAGTTGCATCGGTGGGGGGGACCCGTCAGTGGTGCACCCGTCAGTGGTGCAAACCTGGGGATCACGTCGCTGCCTTCACCCTGCTTCTGCAAAGACTTAGTGTTTCCCAAACTTTTGAGGAGAAGTTTGGGAACCACTACAGTAGTGAGTAAACATGATTAGGATAGCATTGTTAACACTGCTATGAGGTTGCTGGCGCAAACTGTGAATCTGGACCAGTCTTACCCCGTAGACTTTTAAGTTTGCCCCAAAACTTCATTTCCTACCATCTGACACTCCTGATTCATTTTTTTCCCTTTCTCTATTCCTGTGTGCATATGTGTGTGTGTGTGGGGGGGGGGACCTGCCAATAAACAATTTTGCTTCATGCATCTGATGCAGTAGACCCGGGGTCTCCATACCCTGGCCTGGGAGACAGATGTGGCCCACGGTGAGCCTTTATCGGGCCCGTGGCAAATCTCTGGCCCCCTGCAAGCCTCTGGCCTGCTCATCCAAATGTCACCAGAGCTGTGCTCCAGTCGCATCTGGAGGGTGTTCTGAGGGCCAGGGAGGCCACGCACCTCAGAATGCCTTCTAAAGGCCTAAAAGCATAACTTCCTGGTTTTCCTGAAGTTTTATATTTTATATTTAGAATTTTATATTTTAAATATAATTTTTCTGGCCCTCAACACCCTGTCAGGTATTTGATGTGGCCCTCTGGCTGAAAAGTTTAGAGACCCCTGCAGTAGACTGTGTGTCCTGCACAAAAGCAAACCTTACAGCACATGTGTTAGCCTTAAGGGTGCCACACGAATCCCTGTTTTGTTTTGCCTCTTCCCCTAATCCAGCTTCACTCTTCCCTGAGAACCCTCCACTTTAACAACAGCGCTGGAGAAGAACTATTTTTCAGTGAAAATGGGGATCTGGCTGCTGGATATGATATCATCAACTTGATCACATTCCCCAATGCCTCCTTCCAGAGAGTCCGGGTCGGGAGAGTGGACCCCCAGGCTCCTGCAGACAGAGTGTTCGCTATTAATGGAAGTGCCATTGTGTGGAACCACAAGTATAAGCAGGTGTGCAGATCTGAATTGGAAATGAATTCTAAGTGTTTGAGATAAACAGGGTTCCCCGGGCCTTTGGGACGCTCAAAGTGATATTTGCCCACGAGGCCTTGAGTTATGTCTCCTCTCTCTTGCCATATCTGGATCAGAGAACCCTTTCCCATACCTTTTTTTAATGCAGCCTACAGGATGGATCTACCCTCTGTGGGGTAGATCATACTACATTCTTTGCCTAAGGGTGACACTGAGAATTAGGGGCGAATCCAGCTTCTTTCCCTCAAAACAACCTTTTCCTCTCTTTAACATTAGGTTCTGCCCCCTTCCAGATGTGTCAAGAGCTGCCATCCAGGATACAGCAAAATTGTTTGGCCAGAGCAAGTAGTTTGTTGCTATGGTTGTGTTTCATGCCCTGTCGGGGGGTTTTCAGTCCAGAAGGGTAGGTGAAATAACATACCATCACACCTCTCAGAACTCTACTTCCTTTAGCACTATTTTTCTATAGCGCTGTTCATCCTGGGTGTGATTGACAGGTACTGTAACCAATGAAAGCAGGGTCAACCAGCACCTGTTTCCTGCCTCATATTCAATTATATTTCCTATAGTACCATTTCATGCGGCGCTCTGCATTTAGGGAACGCATCCGCCTTGGTATTGGAGTAGCTGCAGGGTGAAAAAACCAAAAGCTTTGGACTTCCCTAATACCAATCAGTAGTCACCTTAAAACCAATATGTGCAGAAATTAACAAAAATCTGCATTCTTCAATAGAGGAGCCAATCCATAGCTCATCATGGGCCATAACCAGCTTGACATGATAAATATTTTCACTGGGAAATGTTCTCCTTCTTTCTCCAATAGTCCCCAATTCAGTCTATCTTCATCTAGAACAGTGGTGTATCTAGAGGGGGTGCAAAGCACTATGTTTTGCAGGGAGCCTCACCACGGCATGCAAGCGGCACCTCCCTCTCCCCTTCAGCCCATGCCAGGTGTATGCTTCCATTTTGCTTCTACTGCCTGGAACAGCTCTGAAGGGGAGTGGGAGGTATGAGATGGACTCACCCCCTTTGTCTCCTTGGATTTATGCCAGCTACATAGCTGATGTAGGTCCAACGAGACTCATAGGAAGTACATAAGAGTTTTACAAGTAAGTACCTCTGGTTGGCCTTGTGGTCACTCCCCACATCATAGCATGCACTGCGCACTCCATTGGTAAAACTGAATGGCGGGTGGTAGAAAGGGCAGCAAGACATATTTTGCTTGACATAATGAAGCCTGGTAGACCCTAGTTAAAACTGAAGAAGATTTATGTATTTTGGAAATATTGATACACTGTTCATTCATTTCAGATGCTGACCAGTGTGAGACATGCCCAGATAATCAGTATCCTAATGATGAACAAGACCAGTGCATCCCCAAAAGGATGACCTACTTGTCCTATGGAGAACCCTTGGGAGCTGCTCTGACTTCCTTGGCCCTCCTCTTCTCTGTGATGACGGTTGTGGTGATGATGATCTTCATTCTGAACCGAAACACACCTATTGTCAAAGCCAACAACTGGAACATCACCTGTGCCCTGCTCTCCTCTCTGCTCCTTTGCTTCCTATGCTCCTTGCTCTTCATTGGCCGACCCCAGAAAGTGTCCTGCCTCTTACGGCAAACTGTGTTTGGCAGCATCTTCTCCATGGCTGTTTCTTGTGTTTTGGCCAAAACCATCACCGTGGTTCTGGCCTTCATGGCCACCAAGCCAGGAAACAGGATGAGGAAATGGGTGGGGAAGAGATTGGCAGTGTCAGTCATTGTTCTCTGTTCTCTCATTCAAATTGGCATCTGTCTTGTGTGGGTGTTGATCTCTCCCCCTTTCCCAGAGTTTGACATGCACTCCCTGATAGGTCAGATCACAGTGCAATGCAGTGAAGGCTCTGATTTCATGTTCTACATTGTCCTGGGCTACATGGGTCTTCTGGCCACCATCAGCTTCACAGTGGCCTTCTTGGCCCGGAACTTACCTGACAGTTTTAATGAGGCCAAACTGATCACTTTCAGCATGTTGGTGTTTTGCAGTGTTTGGGTATCCTTTGTCCCAACCTACCTGAGCACCAAAGGGAAATACATGGTGGCCGTGGAGATCTTCTCCATCTTGACTTCCAGCACTGGGTTGCTGGGTTGCATCTTCCTCCCCAAATGCTACATCATTATGCTGAGACCTGATTTGAACACCAGAGAACAGGTAGTAAAGAAAAGATAGTATTGTCTGACATTTTTCATGCAATCATTTTCCTCCTAAGTGTAATTGCACATTTTTGAGTGTTTTTGTGGTCATAGTACTGAAACCACAGTCATCGCCGGCTATGAAGTAGGAGAAAACTGGCTCCCTTTTTTTAAATGAATGCCCCCCACCCTACTCCAACATCCATACAGGTTTAGTTTGGTTTAGATTGGTAGGCCTTGGCATTCTAGTTAAAATATACCCAAAAGCCTGAACATAGCCAAGCCTAATTGTAGACTATGATTTATGTGGTACAGAGTTTCTTATTCTTTGTGCTTGCTTCCTCTCATGGAAATATGCAAAATGTCTGGGTCTTTGCTTTAGTGTCCTTATGTACCTGCCATGCTCCCAAATGATCCTCCATACTCAGGTCATGCTGAGGCCTTGTGCCACATCCCTTCTGCAAGCTTGGTGAGATGGATCAAAGGAAGACCTTCTCTGTTGTGGTGCAGGGCTGGGAGGACTCAATCATGCTTCAGTCTCTCCTTTCCGCACCTGAGTCTGAGACCCTTGATAAGGTTGCTTCTTTTTTTCTGGGGTAATTGCCAGGCAGAGCTCTAGGACTCTGGGCAGTGTGTGAGGAAAAGACCGGTGTCTATGTTGTGTTGTCTTTGTATATTTTTGTTTTGTTCTTTCTCTGTATTTTATGCCAATAAAGGTCTTACTGAACTGAACTGTTGTGGTGCTCACACTGTCCAGAGTTCAAGAAATTTGGAGCCCAATCTAAGGGCTCTGAACGCTGGCACTGAACTCCAGTGCCAGTACTGGGTATCATTAACATGCCTTTACAAAATATGCCTTAAAAAACCCTCCATGCAGGGAGCTCGGCCCAAATGATGGATGCCTCCTAGAGCAAAGAAAAAGTTTTGGGCAGTGGTAAGAAGGCATTCTGGGGTGAGGGGAGGGTAAGGTGGGGGGAGAAACTAGGGTAGGTGAGGGTGGGACTGACAGAGCCCTGCTCCACCATGTCCTATCCTCTGTGTCGGGCTGCAAAACCCGATTTGGAGGTTCTCAAGTCTGCACTGGCAAAATAACTGGAACAGACTTGAGAAACCCCATTGTGGGGCCTCGGGCTTTCCATGGGGAAAGGGGACGATAATCCCTTTCCCCCAAGGAGGCCTCCCTGGTGGCCCCAATGGTGCAACTGGTACCCATTGAAAACTAGTACCCCATGGAAACAATGGTACCCATTTTAGTACCACTGCACCTGGTGGTGCTGCTGGAGATATGATTGGGCTGTTGGTTGGCAGCCTCAAAACACCACTTCCACTGATATCCGAAAAAGTTTGCTCTCTGTAAGGCTTTTCTAGATATTTTCTGATCATGTCTTCCCACTTTCATCATTGTTTCACCTCCTGCGGTTCGCTTTCTACTACTTGTATTTGTTTTAAAATCATTTTTCAATTCTAGTAGAATGTCTTATAGTTGACTAGACCACTGGTCCTGGTGAGAATCCCACCATCAAATAAAATGTGAAAATGCATCTTTCTCCATCTTTTTTTCCCCGTTTGCAAGAAAAGATAAATTATTTCTTTAGAAATACATGCTGCAGTTTTCTTTATATCAACATTTTGAAAAGTTTTGAAGCTCTTTTCCCTTGTTGCTTAGTAAAGGCTTAAAACCCAGGGGGGGTTCAAGCAACAGATAATAGGCTCTTAAGAGCCCAAAGTTCAAAACCAAAGAGATTCATGGAATTCCCATGGAGAAACTCCACAGTCTTCATTAGTTTACAAAATTCTTAAGCCTTTCATGGATTACAAGGAGGTTTGAGAGGGACACAGCCTGTATGCTATCAACTTCTCATGTTGCCGGGAGAGAGGCAACTGAGTAAGCCAGGTGGAAAGTTTTCAGATTGCTCAGAAGAGCACCCATCCACCTTAGCACTGGAGTAGCACATATTTTGCCTAACAGTTAAAGAATCTCAAAAAAAAAGGGCATGGAAGAACTTCAGACCCTGGAGAACATCTGCCTGTCCAGAGAAAGGGTGCTAGATTAACTAGAACCTTGGCCACTGCAAACACCAGCTTCTTTTCCGTTCCTAGAGACTAGGAGATCTAAAGGCCAACAAGAACAGCAGCATATTCCAAATCAATTACACCTAAAAACATCTACTTCAAAAGAGTGTGTTTATTTTCCCAGTTCATAATTAATTTTAGAGGATCTTTTGACCTCTTCAGCTCAACTATTCTAGATACCTTCTCTTCTCATACCAAAGGAAGAAGCTAGTAGGTGACAGGGAGACCTTGCCAGAGTCAAAGCAGAAATCTTCAGAAGCCACCTCTTCTCAGAGATCATGTGAGTTTCCCTCTGATGCAACCGTTTTTGGCCTTCCATCACTTCTCAATAGATAGCTCCTTGCAATACTAAGTGGTTCTGTGTTAAGTCAATGGCATGGAAATCTCCTTACTGATTGTTGAGGAATACCTAAGGGAAGCATGAAGGTAAGATGGTATCTGCAGTATGGAATGCAGGTTAGGTGGTGGGTTGGGAAGGGATCTTATTGCTTCAACTCATATTTTGGGGCTTCATAGACTATCAAATCAGAACTTACTTGAACTGCTTACATTGAGTTTTGGGGCAGGAAGGGTGGAGAACAGGGGCGAGGGACAGTAGTCTGCAGAAGATGTATTCAGCTAGTCCTGTTTTGGAGTGTGTGTGTACACACGTCTATGTACATGTGCTTGCATGTGTTTGTGCATGCTCTATTTGCGATGGGTTTGTTTTGTGATTCATTCCAACCTCACAGGAATCACTGTGACTATTTTAGGGCCACCCCATTTCCAAAGAAAGCTCCTGTCTCTCATTGTTGCCATTCTCTTCAGGCAGGAAGCCAGCGTGAGGCCTGAGAACCTCACCTCTGCCATCACAGAATTCATCTTGGAGGGACTCTCCAATGACCGAAAGACCCAGATTCTGCTCTTCATTGTAATCCTCACCGTCTACTTGGTTACTGTCATGGGAAACCTGGTCATCATTCTGCTGGTGCAGGTTGATTCCCGTCTCCACACACCCATGTACTTCTTCCTCTCAAACCTTTCAGGCCTAGAAATTTGCTATGTTACCAGCACTGTGCCCCAGATGCTGGCCCACCTCTTGGCTGGGAATGGAGTCATCTCCTTCACCCGTTGTGCGGCCCAGATATATTTTTCATTGTCCCTGGGGAGCACTGAATGTATTCTGTTGGGCGTCATGGCCTATGACCGCTACTTGGCCATATGCAGTCCCCTTGTATATACCATTGCCATGAACAGGGGGTGTCAGTGGCAGCTGGCCTCAGTCTCCTGGGTAGGCGGATTCCTCTTTCCTATCATAAACGTGAGCTGCATGCTTCGCCTCCCCTTCTGTGGCCCAAACCACATCAGCCGATTTGTCTGTGAACTGCCAGTGGTGTTGAAGCTGGCATGTGGGAACACTCAAGCTATCGCATTGGTTGTCTTTGTAGAGGCTGCGCTGATCCTTCTAATTCCCCTCTCTGTTATCCTAGCTTCTTATGGGTTCATTTTGTACTCGGTGTTGAAAATGAAGTCAGCTGCTGGAAGGACCAAGGCCTTTTCCACATGTGCCTCCCACCTGCTGGTTGTCACCTTGTTCTATGGTACCATCATGTCTATGTACATGAGACCCCGGTCAGGCAGAGATCCTGATTCAGACAAAACGATTGCAGTCTTTTATATTGTGGTCACCCCCCTGCTCAACCCAATCATTTACACCCTGCGAAACAAGGATGTCCATGCAGCAGGGGCCCTGGTGTTACGTAGAATTGGCCCTGGCTGGTTCAGAGGCGATCAGGCTCTAGCTCAGCCTAGCGATCTGACTGAGAGGGTCTTAGTCACTGCTTGAAAATTCAAATGTCCTGACTCTCTTGCAGCTGCACCCGATGTTCTTTGGCAAGAATGGTATGGCTGTATCAATTTGTGAACACCGCTCCCTAACTTATCAGGAAGATACAACCAAAAAGAATGAAGGGGACATTGTCTGAAGCTGGAGCAGAACTAAGCACATATGCAAACTGCCAGCATAGAGGGTCTTAGATGAAATAATAAATCTCACTGAAGACTTTTACTTTGGAAGGATTGCTTAGGCCAAACCACAACCTCCAGTGGGTTCCCTCCGTCTCCCAAGGAAGGGCTGCAAAATTTCCTGCTCCACAGCAGTTCAGAGGTACTCTGACACCTCAGCAGAAGCAGCGCTGCTGAAAGGGCGGCCCATGTGATAATTGGGCTCTCCTAGCGCTTCAGCAGTGTCTCCCACTGTCACCCCTCTTGGTCTGCTCCTTCCCCCATAACGTTCCTTGCCTCCTGAGGCCTCCTTCCATCTCTCTCTCCCAGAGGCTCGGCAGAAGTGGCAAAAAGGGTGGCCCTGGGGGGGGCCCAATTATAACAAGGGATGGATAAAGAGTTTTGGGGGGCTGCATATAGCTCACAGGCCTTATGTTTGACACCCCTGACTTTAGCCTGTCTCACAGGGTAGTTGTGAGGCAAGAAAGATTAAAAGGTGCTCAATGGGGACAATTGTTGTCAACCATTATTGAACATTTTACTCAGATTTGGCCAAATAGCACTGTACCTAAGCCTGCCGATATTAAATACATCACCCCTGCCACTGCTCATATATGTATATTACAGTCATATATTACTACAATATTGGTGCAGACTCATGAGAAGATAGTTTCCTACAATATTTGAAGCTATGATTGACTACCTTTTCCCCTCATGTTTTAAAAGTATTACCCAGAATTATTCAACCCTTCCTGTGATTAGATTCATACAAGTGGGGTTTTGTTTTGGTGTATCTGCTGCCCCCTGCCAAGCAATTCTGAATTATTTCCTTCCAAAATTGCTTTGTGGTTTTATTCATTTGTCACCTTTTTTTGAAAAGTACAAGGAATCATTTCCCTATAATGCTCTATGGAAGTCATAATACCCAAAGGGTCGATGTCACAGACAATAATAGACTGTTAAGAATCCAGAGGAAAAATTGGAGGAGGAACAAGAGAGGAGGAGCAGGAGAGGTAGGGAGGGAATGGGGCAGAGATTGGGGCAGAAGACATGTGTCAAGGCTGGGAAACAGGAGGCATTGGCAGCAGCTGCTCTACCGATACCCTATCCCCCTTCCTGGCCACAGTCCACCTTCCTCAGTCCACTTGGACTTACACCAGCAATTTCTGGTGCAGGTTCATGTAGACCAGGGGTGCCCAAACCCCAGCCCTGGGGCCACTTGTGGCCCTCAAGGACTCCCAGTCTCCAATGAGCCTCTGACCCTCTGGAGATCTGTTAGAGTCTGCACTGGCCTGACGCAACTGCTCTCAGCGTGAGGGTAACTGTTTGACCTCTTGCATGAGCCGTGGGAAGAGGGCTTCCTCCACTGCTTGCTGTTTCATGTCTGTGGTGCAGCAGTGGCAGCAAAGGAAAGGCTGGCCTTGCTTTGTGCCAGGCCTTTTAAAGGCCTGAAGCTATTGCAAGACCTTCATTCATTCATAAAAGTTCATCTTTAATATATTCATTTATGTAAATTAATTCAAATTTTAAACGTAAATTAATTCTTTTCCCCCCCCTGGCCCCCAACACAGTGTCAGAGAGATGGTGTGGCTCTCCTGCCAAAAACCTTCGACACCCCTGATGTAGACAGTGGATGCCAGTGGCATACGTATAGGGGGCCACAGGTGCAAGTGACCCTGGATGCCTGCCACAGTGAAGGCCTCCCATGCCCAGTGCCTCCCCCTCATGGAGACGTTCTGAGGGCCGAAGAGGCTGCGTGTGTGTCAGGGTTAGGAACACAACCACAGGAATTTGTTCTTGGATAAGGCAGAGCCTCTGCTCTGTGAGAGTACAAGCAGCAGGTGAACAGACTTGCTAATTAAAAAGGTGCTGAGTCAGAATCACGAGAGAGAGACACCACCCTGAGTGAATTCACGCTTAGCACTTTAAAAGGGCTGCCAGAGCCCTCATATCCAGTCAGGCAGGAGTCAGGCAGGATGGATGGAAGGATGGAGAGTATGTAACTGCAGGGAAGGCTGATTTATTATTTGTATAGGGCAAAGTTATGCCGGATTTTCTGTTTGATGTTACTCTGAACTTATTTTCTGTTATCTTGTATTGCTGGCTGCACTAAAGTTTCTTTCTACTATTGAATGCACTCTGTGTGTTGACTGTTTTTGCAAACACCCACATTCCGCTGCGAGCGAGCAGATAAGAAAACTGCTACTAACCTCCACAGTGTGGCCCTCCTGGCCCACAGAAAGCCTTTGAAGGCCTTCTGAGGGCCTTAAAACGTCATTTCCAGTTTTTGGCCGAAAACTGGAAATGACATTTAAAAGTCCTCTGGAGGAGTTAGAAGGGAGGCAGCACTTCCAGACATGGCCCCAGGTGCCACGGCAGGCAGGTTTAACCCTGGTGGAGACTCACCCCCCAGGGGAACAAATGTTACTCTGTATGGTGCAGCTGTACTTAGATAGGCAGTTTAGACAGGATTGGGCTGCTAAATATTTTGGTTGGCAACCTTCAGTCTCGAAAGACGATGGTATAAGCCTATAGCACCTGGTATTCCCAGGTGGTCTCCCATCCAAGTACTAAACAGGCCTGGCCCTGCTTAGCTTCTGAGATCAGGCATGTGCAGGGTAACAGTTGCTATATTTTCAATATCTTTTCTAGGGACTGCTTGTTGCTGTTTCTTCTGCTTCTATTTAGATTGTGAGCCCTTTTGGGATAGAGAACCATTTGTTTATTTTATTATATTAATTGTCTCTATAATTATGTCTCTCTATTAATTGTCGTTTTTCAAATTTTTTTGTTGAAAAGTGACATATAAAAATTCTCATTAATCATCATCATCTTCACACAGGATATCATGAGCATTCATTCATTCATTCATTCATTCATTCATTCCATATTTAATGGCAGCTTAGAAAAACCAATTAACGTTACTTTATCACCACCATATATGTAAAATAATCTCAACAATTAGTTCAGAAGTGCAAAGTCCTTGGAAACAGAGTTGAAAATGAGGGTGGCTGTTGGACACCTGCTAAAAACCCACAGGGTGGCTGTTGATTCTGCTAAAAACCCACAACACCCTGCTTTTGACAATTGTTGAAAAGAAGCAGGTCTGGAAGGTAGATGTGGCAATACCTGGAGATGCAATAATTGAGGAGAAAGAAGACAAAACTACACAATAGAACAATTTGCAAATTGAATACCTATAGCAGAAAAACTAAATATCGTACCAATCATTGTTGCTGCTCTAGGCACAAACCAAAGGACTTGGAAAAACTCCTAGGTGTGAATGAAATTGCTACACACCAACTACAAAAAGCAGCCTTATTTAGAACAGCACACTTCGTACATAAATGTCTGTGACTATTCAAGGGCCTTGGAAAAACCCCAAAGGGCCTTGGAAAAGGACCCAGTATTCAACAGTCTAAATTCAGCCACCAACATCTGGTGGGTGTGAATTTGGCCCAAAACACAGCATGCACTAAGGCCCTGAGAGAGTTCATTAAAACTGCCTTGATGAAGAGCTGACATGGTTTCTATCTGAAGCTCTGTTCACACCCCACCAACAGGCTTTCTTTGGCTGTGCAAGGACTTGAGGACTCTGGGAAGGTAATTATGAGCCCTATCATTATCAGAATTGCTGTGATTGAACTCTGATTCTGTGGGAGGATCCACAGCTAGCCACAGGCCACTTCCAAAACTGATAAACAAAAGTGCTTAAGCCAGGTTGCACTAAGATAGACTCCTTTCAAAACAGCATGTGCCACAGAGACATGGAAGGCTATCGATATGCAGGTCTCTGGCAAGTGAGGTGCTGAAGTTCCCTCTCAATCCTGGGTTGCAATTCGTCTGTTGATCACACTTACATGGTGGAGCTTTTCTCTAACTGGGGGTTGTGTATGTGAGCTGCAGTTTGTGGGTATTCAGAATGCTCTTACTATTGATGCTGTTGATGTTGCCTCATGCCTGCAGCCAGACTTTCATGTCCATGTGCCACTGGCAGCCACGCTTTCACCTTAATTTCTCTAGTGCCAGACATATTAACATTGGCGGACTATTGTCTATTGCGTATTCAGGACAATCCTTATTTAACTTTTGCTTATATCCACCTGATTCCTTCAAGTGGTGAGTATTACTTTGTCAATTAAGGATGCACTGACCTGGACCTTTAGATAATTCTTATCCAGAGTACATCATTCTAATCTATACCATTATAGTTTAAACTCAGACTAAGGGCAGTTTCAGATGTTGTTGTTGTTGTTGCTGTTGTCCAAAGCTATATGAAACACAGTCAACAATGAACAAAAAATTGGAAATATCATTGACCGGTGTTGAGTAATTGATAAAGTTTCAGCCTGAGACCTAAGTATCAACTAGGTATTGGTGTAGTATGTACAGAATTCCTAAAAGCACTGATCTTTTTTGTAGATCTGGCAAGTTGGAGTTGTTCAAAATAATTCCCACTTTTTTTAAAAAAATTGTTCCAAGTGCCCTAATGATCACTGGGACCACTTTTGTGTATTTTCTCCATAGTTGTGTGATTTCAGTGACCCGGTCTCAGTATTTTATAATTTTTTTTCTAGTACTTTTTCATTGACTCAGGCATTTCCAGGAATTACAATATTAATTATTCAGACATTTCTATTTTCTATTATTGTTATATTGGGTGTGTTATGTTTGAGGTGTCAGTCCATTTAAATGCTAAACTCCCACAGGATATTCACTTTCCTAATATTGTTATAGTTGTTGATTTCTTTTATTTGCAAGTACTGAACTTGCCAGTGTTTTGAGAGCAGTGGTTGTGCTGATATCATGAAACACAATACTGCCCACTGTTTGTGCAGAAAATTGTGTGCAGAGTTTTATGATAACTGTTCCCATCCTCTGGCAACCTAAGAACATAAAAAAGACCCCTGCTGGATCAGGCCATAGGCCCATCTAGTCCAGATTCCTGTATCTCACAGTAGCCCACCAAATGCCCCAGGGAGCACACCAGATAACAAGAGACCTGCATCCTGATGCCCTCCCTTGCATGAGAGTGTTTCTACAATGCAGAGGCCACGATAGGTACATAATAATAATAATAACTTGTTGCCTTGATATATATGCACTGTGTCAATCTCATTGCAGGTTCATGCCTAAAAATTACCAAAATGTCCTCGCATTTCTTTTTGCAATTCACAAGATTAACAAGAATGCCAAGTTGATCCCTAACACCACTCTGGGATACAAGATATTGGACAATGCTTTTCATTCAGTACAAACCTATGCGAACACTATGGGTCTTCTCTTCAAGCAACAGAACTTCCCCAATTACAACTGTTTCAGAGGGAAGACATTTGTGGCTGTGATTGGTGATCTCACTTCCCCAAACTCTATACAAATGGCCAACATCTTAAATACCTACAAGGTTCCACAGGTTAATGTCTTTGTAGAGATGCACAGAATATATCTTAGGAAACAGAGAAATTCAGGTCCCCTTTCAAGACTCATTTGTCTGCCAACCCAATCCTAACTAAGACTAAGCTGCCCTTTGTGGCAGCAGAACACAATTGTAAATGGCCATAGATCAGCATCCAGCACCCACCACTGTTTCCAGCTACCTTCACTGGAGGTGGAGATAGAGTTGGGCACAATGGGGCAGGGAAGAGGAGGAATGCAGGAATTTTGGGGCAGGGAGGGTGTAGTTAGGAGGTAGAACAGGGGAACATCCCTCGTACATCAGATCCTAACTCCATTCCCTTCCCCCTTCCCTCTCTCTTGCTCTCCTCAGACTTGTGCCAGCCCAATATCTGAAATGATCCATTGGGTCTCCCCCTTGGGGCAGCAAAGGCTTGCCCCAGGATTAGGAAAAAAAGGACTGGACTGCACTCCCAGGATATAGCTCCATTGGCATGGCTCTATTTTCACGGCTGCATCAGCCGGGGAAATTTAGTTAGGATTCAGCCTGCCCACCTCAGAATTGGTGAGGTTAACAGAATAGTTGATTGGTTGAGAAACTGCTGTCAAGAGATGATTATTGGAAGCATAATTCATAGGCTTCTTGGAAGGATAAGGGCATAGTTCCTCCAAACCCACATTTTCATAATCTGTGAACTCCACAAAACAACACCACAATAGCTTAACCCACAAATCAACACCACAATAGCTTAACCCACAAATCATCAGGCTTCTTCTCACTTGCAGTATAAATGATGATTATATCATTAGTCTTGGCTCCATTCATAAGTTTAGAAGGTTTCCATAAATTCAATGATAACACTTCTTTCAATAATAACAAGATGTATCTCAGCCTTTTAAAAAAATTGTTGTCTTTTTTCCCCTTACCAGCTCAGCCAAGGTACTTTTGACCCTGTGCTGAGTGAGGAAGTTCAATTCCCTTCTTTCTTCCGGATGGTTCCCAATGAAAACCTTCAGTATGATGGGATAATTCAGCTACTTAATTATTTTAGATGGAATTGGATTGCCCTCTTCATAGCTGATGATGAGAGTGGAGAAAGGTTTCATCGAGCCCTGAGACCAAGGTTCTTCCAGGACAACATTTGCCTTGCTTTCACACACTGGATTCCACAAGCAATAGACCATTCATTCATAAGAGATTTTCCTTCAACTCTCTTGAAAAACAGCCAAATCAATGTGGTCCTTGTTTATGGGGATTGTATGGTCTTAGCAGCACTGAGACTACTTATAGAACATTTTGAACATCATGAGAACCTTCCGTTGGAGAAGGTTTGGATCGGAACTGCTCAGTGGCATTTCACAGTTGTTCATTCATCTGAACGTTTTACAGCAAAATCTCTCAATGGCACCTTGTCCTTCGCCTTTCACACAAATGTGGTGCCAGGATTTCAGGACTTTCTTGAAAATCTAAATCCATATCGGTCTCAGATTGATTTGATCCATTTGTTCTGGTTCACTGCCTTCCGCTGTTCGTTTCTTGGGGATGTGCACTATATACGAGGTGACCCTATCTGCACGGGGCAAGAGAAATTGGGGAACCTCCTTGGAACCGTGTTTGAAATGGGAATGTCTGGCTGGAGCTACAATATCTACAATGCTGTTTATGCTGTGGCGCATGCTTTCCATGCCATGCATTCATCAAGATCCAAGCAGGAAACAATGGGGAATGGAGGGAGAAAGAACCTTCAGAACATTGAACCATGGCAGGTGAGAAACAACCTCTCCTAGATGCAGCTCAGCCATAATAAACTACTTTGGACATAATCCTAACCCCTTATGTCAGTGATTTCCAGCACTGGCATAGCTGTGCCATTGGCGCATGTGCTGCATCCTGCAGTTGGGTGTCACTCACGGAGGCCTCCTCAAAGTAAGGGAAAGTTTGTTCCCTGACCTCAGAGCTGCATTGCCCTTATGTCAGTGCTGGAAAACACTGACATAAGGGGTTAGGATTGTGCCCTTAATCTCAAAGATGATGATTGAAGTCATCATTCATCTCGGATCCCTAAAGTTTTGACTGGCGATACAGAGAGAATATTGATTCAGTGATGTACAGAACCACTGGTGTCCAAATTCTAGTGACCTTTTTGTTGTTTAACTGTTAATGTTTGAGAAGCTGGTACTTTAACCACTTTTAATCATTACAACATTTTGTGAAGACATCCTCTTTTAGTGGGTTAGCAACCGAGAGGAGAGGAGGAAAACAGGTTGGCTATGAATGCCATAGGCAGCTCATCAAATTTCAAGGTGGATACCAGTCCTGACAGATATTATTATGAGAGCAAGAAAGTTAGGATGATCAAGAACATTCAAGTTACCCTCTTGTGTAGAGCAGTGGCTCCCAAGGTTTTTACTTGCATACCTCTTGGTAGCCTATTTCCATAAATTGTACCAATAATAATAATAATAATAATAATAATAATAATAATAATAATAATAATAATAATAATACTGATATTTATATACCACCTTCTTTCTGGTCATCGGATTACTCCTCTGACTTTATTCAAGGCGGTTCACATAGGCAGGCTATCTCTAAACCCCCAAGGGGATTTTGACAATCACAGAAAGGTTCTGTCTTTCAAGAACTGCACAACATTTCAGATGGATCTTTCACGGTTTGGTATCACTTCTGGCCCCCAGTTGCCTCCCTGCTGGCTGACAAGCAGCTCCTTCATCTCGCACTTGAAGGGCAGCCAAGACGCTTCTTCACTCACACCAAAGAGCAGGTGGAATAATTTAGCTCAGCAGCTGCCGGTGGCCTCGAACCGGCCACCTTTAGATGTTATCTTTGGACTACCCCAGTGATTTTCAACCTTTTTCATCTCGCGGCACACTGCCAAGGCACTAAAATGGTCAAGGCACACCATCAGCTCTTTGACAATTGACAAGGCACACTGTGCTGTCAGTGGGGGCTCACATCCCCCAATGGTCCTATTGATAAATGACCCTCTCCCAAATTCCCGCGGCACACCTCGGGATCATTCGCGGCACACCAGTGTGCCACGGAACATGGTTGAAAATGGCTGCTCTACCCTCTAGACCAGACCTCCTACCCAAACATATTAGCAAAATGTTTGTAATTAATATAGTTGCTGCTATTTCAAATTCATCTAAACTAGCACTTGCTGGAGCTTTCCCAGCCAGTTAGCTGCCTGCCTGCCTGCCTTCCTGCTTTGCCAGCCCCACAAGTCATTCTAATTCAGACCTTCCTTTTCCCACAATCATTCAGTTCTTTTTCAAGTACTCCTAAAGATCCTGGCAAGTACCCCTGGTCATACACATACCCCAGGTTGGGAACCAGTGGTGTAAACAAGTCATCTTCCTTCCCTTCCCATATGGATGAATTTCCAGAGCAACTCGAGAAACTTCTAGAGCAGTGTTTCTCAAACTGTGGGTCGGGATCCACTAGGTGGGTCGTGAGCCAATTTCAGGTGGGTCCCCATTCATTTCAATATTTTATTTTTAATATATTAGACTTGATGCTACCATGGCATGTGACTGCATTTGGGGAAATGTTACAGACCTGTACTTTTAACTAGCTACTATGTATGTTCTTTTAACAATGATAGTCAATGGAACTTACTCTTGGGTAAGCGTGGCTAGGATTGTAGCCTAGGATTGTTAAAAAATATTCCTGCTTGATGATGTCACTTCTGGTCATGACATCACTTCTGGTGGGTCCTGACAGATTCTCATTCTAAAAAGTGGGTCCCGGTGCTGAATGTGTGAGAACCACTATTGTAGAGAATTATGTGGGCATTACATCTGCAGGGCAGCATCCTATGCTGGGAATCTTATTCTAAACAGGAAGCTTTGAGAAAAATCTTTTGGGGAATTCCTCTGAGAGGTTCCATTCATAATATTCATTTCTCACCTCCAAGTGGGGAGGGAACAGTTTTAAGGTTTAGCAAAACAAAATTCCATACAAATTCATATTTCAAGATGAGGCAACGGAGGAAGAGGCAGGGCAAGAGGCCCCCTCCACTGGCCTGACACACACAACTACGTTATTGTAACTAACACTAAGTAAGAGTCAATCAGGTAATTGCATACTCTTCCCTATTTTCCCATCTCCACTTGCATACCCTTCCTCTGATGTCTTACTTGAGTCTTCTTTTTATGAATGTGAGCCCCTTTAGGACAGGTGTTTTTCTTTTTATTCCTTTGCTGTGTAAACTGACCTGAAAACTTCTTGTTCCAGGGTGGTATACAAATATTTTGAATTAATATCAGTGATGATGATGATGATGATGATGATAGTATGGCAAATAGATTTGCCAGACACCAAGGTCACCATGCAGTAAATTCCAAATGAATAACATTAGAAACTGACTGTTCAAGATTTAACTGATTCTCTCAAAACCATTGCTCACCATTTGCCCCAGTTGATGACCCTTTCCTTCCCTAATCTAGCTTCATTCTTTTTTGAGAACTGTCTGCTTTAACAACAGTGCAGGGGACGAAATCTTTTTTGATGAAAGTGGAGGCCTGGCCACTGGCTATGATATCCTCAACTTGGTCACGTTCCCCAATCAAAGCTTCCAGAGAGTTCGTGTCGGAGGAATAGACCCCCAGGCTCCTGCAGGCAAAGCGTTCATCATTAATGCAAATGCCATTGTGTGGAATCACAGGTTTAAGCAAGTATGTGGATCTCTTTTGCTTAAGTCTAGTTTTAGAGGTGAAGACTGACAACAATCTGCTCCTAATGTGAGCTCTGCTTGGCCATAATATTTCATTGTTTGATGCTGCTTATGTTGTCTCACAGAAGCTGTTTTTCATCTTTTCATCCCTAATTTTTTAATAAAGAGAGTAAGTATTTTCTACAGTGTTTGTGCTACAGTTTCAAAGCTGAGGAAGGATGTCCCAGCTCCTTCCCGTCACATATACGCTGATGATGCGTGGGCATGATTCATTCACAAGGGAAAAAGGGTCATAGTGGTGGAATGCAAGACCCAGGCTGAATCCCCACTCTCTCCAGATTGAGCTAGACTCCTCTCCAAAACCTTAGAGAACTAAAGCTGTATACATTAGATATGAGAATCCAGTATTATTATCCTGAGAACTGGAAGGAGAGCAACCAGAGAAGAGTTCAGGCTGCACTGACTCTATTAGATCTGCTGCGGAAACAGACTGTCAAAGATTTAACTGATTCTCTCAAAACCAACAACTGGAATCTGATCAGTCTTTCCATTCTGGCTGCCTGGTCTCTCTTGCTGATTGTCCACTGGTCTCCTTGCTTCTCCAGTGGTGCTTCCTTCTTCATTCAGTCTAACCTTGCCATTGTTACATTGTTTCCCCCCTTCTTCCAGCTCTCTGTTAGTCAAGTCCTTTCATTCCACACTCATCTTGCTTTCACCCTTTCAACATTCAGAGCTTCACCTTCAGGGAATCCCATCTCTAAGTTCTCTGACATAGCTTGGCTTTCCTCCCTTTCTGCTTGTTCTTCTGCTGCTCAACCCTCAGTCTTTTTGCCTGCTCAAGCCCCCTTCCTTCAGTAGCTCCTTCTTCCTGCAGAAATCATGCAGGTCTAATGCTCACAAGAAATATACAGACAGGCCTTCAGGTGCAGCCATTTGTAGCAAGTGATGTGAAGACCTTAAACATCACCCCTCCCAGAAGGTTTTAATTAATGAAAATCAGTCAAAATGCTAGGAATGGAGGTATCAGGTTAATAGAATGGTAATTCAGAGACCAGAGGATGAGATGAAGGACATCTAGTTCAGTGGGTTGAAATGGGTCGAAAACTAGCCCAGGGAGAAATGGAGAAGGTGGGAAAAGAGAAGGAACATCCTTGACCCTCTGATTTTGTGCCAAAGGCAGGAAGCTGATACTTATAACAGGGAAGATAATTCAGCTTCTTTTCATCACAAACAACTTTCTTCTCCTTGTCCTTAGTTGTTGCCCCGTTCCACGTGTGTTGAGAGCTGCCACCTGGGATTCAGCAAGGTTGCTCTGCCGGAGCAAGACATTTGTTGCTATGACTGTGTTCCATGCCCTGCAGGGAGTATATCTGTCCAGAGTGGTAGGTGACAGAAAATGCAGCTACATGGTGGAAAGGTGCTTTAAAAGGGGCCTGCTCCACAGTTGATCATTACTGTTTTTACAATAAATATGCCAACAGATCTACAAATACTTCCCTTATTGAATGGGAGGAATCCATCAAGGGCCTGCTGTGGACCAAACCAAATCTAACCTTTCATTGGAAACTTTTAGCACTCCTATTCCAATGACACAATAAACTGTTACATGCTCAGTATTTCATTTCTGCTTAGTTCTGATTGATGCAGGGTGTGCGGGAGACATGCCTTTAAAGACATGCACTTGGTACTGAGTACTTGTCTGGACAACAAAGAGCCAGACCAGTAACATGCCTACTAGAAGGGCCTTTGGCAAGAGGTCACAGATCCCCTGGCCAGGAAAGTCATGCATACTTCAGACTTTGAGCCAGGTAATAACCCCTCCATCCCACTTTTTCATGAAGCCTGGAATTCATCGCTCCATATAGAGATGGAACTTGTTTATCGCTTCAATGCTCATGCAGTTTTTCTGCCTCCAATAGCGTAGCTAGAGGGGGGCAAAATGGTAAATATTATGGGCAATGCGGCCCATCCTACTCTCTGTTGGAGTAATTCTGGTCAGCCACAGCAATGTGCAAGAGGCCTATTTTGGTTTGGCATGTTGCCATCGCTGCCTGGAATGGCTCCAACAGTGAGGGGGGGCGCTTACACAGTGTGATGCAGCACCTGCAGTATGTACCCCCCTCTAGCTACACTACTGCCAGCTTCCAAAATGGAGATGAAGATTTCCAGCTCTAAATCCTGCTGTAATAGTAGTTTTAACAGTCTGTGACCCTTGCCACTTCCCAGGATTACTGAGTTGGGAAAAGCACCTATTGAAAGAAAAAGGAAAGTTTTCATACTTCCGGGAGTCCTCCCCAGCCTCATGAGGTTGCTTTGTATAGAAGACAATCTGACAGCCACCCTCTAGCCACTACATCATCACCTCTCCTGGCAAAAATCCAGGTGAAACCCAAGAAGGCATAGAGTATTTCCATGGAAATTTGTGTATGGAGTAAGAAAGATGGATAATACTGGTTAGCATTCAGCATGGGGTTTCTGTTCCTGGAACCTCCACAGATGCTGGAAACCCAGAATAATTAAATCTGCAGTCCAGCCTGTTTTCTGAGGTGTGGGGAGGTCATGCATGCAGAGAAGACTCTGGCAGGCTTTCAGAGTTGCAGGGTCACCACATGCGTCCTCTCCACAACTTAGAAAGCCTGTCAGAGCCTTTTAACAGGCACCTCCGATTTTCACGAAAACTGGAAGTCCTGCAAAAAAAGCTCTGGCAGGCATTCTGAATTCATGGAATAGGTCCAAACCTGCATCTGGTTTGCAAAAACTGGACTCAGAAGACTTCCTGGACATGACCAAAGGTATTCTGTTGGTCCTCCAGAGGTGAATTCAGAATCTGCGGTGGTTCATATCTACAGGTTCCAAATCCGTGGATAAAGATCACCCACTGCACAGCATTACTGAAGATTTGCAATCCCTAAAAATGTTGCAGAATGGAAAATTTTATAACTCAACAATTCTATGCAGACACAGCATTCCTTATTGATCTTTATTTAAGCTTTCCTGAAACCCCCCCCCCCCCCCGGAACCATGGTTTCTTTTGATGGTCACAATGAAACCTAGTGGATCACAGTAAAAACACAGTAAAGAAAAGAATATTTATGTATTTTGGAAATGCTGACACCAGAGGGAGGGCAAGGGATGGTTTGTGGGATGGAGGGGTGGATCCTGGCAGCAGTGATTTGCACTGGAATATTATCCCTGATTCCCTGAACGGACTCACACCCTTTGTCTCCTTGGATTTATGCCAGCTACATAGCTGATGTAGGTCCTAGGAGACTCATAAGAAGTACCTAAGATTTTTATAGGAAAGTACCTCTGGTTGTCCTTGTGGTCACCCCCACCATAGCATACAGTGCACACTCCATTGGTGAAGCTGCATGGTGAGCGATAGAAAGGGTAGCAAGACATATTTTGCTTGATGTAATGAAGACTTGTAGACCCTAGTTAAAACTGAAGAAGATTTATGTATTCTGGAATATTGATACACTGTTCATTCATTTCAGATGCTGACCAGTGTCAGATGTGAGACGTGTCCAGATAATCAGTATCCTAATGATGAACAGGACCAGTGCATTCCCAAAAGGATAACCTACTTGTCCTATGGAGAACCCTTGGGAGCTGCTCTGACTTCCTTGGCCCTCCTCTTCTCTGTGATGACGGTTGTGGTGATGATGATCTTCATTCTGAACCGAAACACACCTATTGTCAAAGCCAACAACTGGAACATCACCTGTGCCCTGCTCTCCTCTCTGCTCCTTTGCTTCCTATGCTCCTTGCTCTTCATTGGCCGGCCCCAGAAAGTGTCCTGCCTCTTACGGCAAACTGTGTTTGGCAGCATCTTCTCCATGGCTGTTTCTTGTGTTTTGGCCAAAACCATCACCGTGGTTCTGGCCTTCATGGCCACCAAGCCAGGAAACAGGATGAGGAGATGGGTGGGGAAGAGATTGGCAGTGTCAGTCATTGTTCTCTGTTCTCTCATTCAAATTGGCATCTGTCTTGTGTGGGTGTCGATTTCTCCCCCTTTCCCAGAGTTTGACATGCACCCCCTGATAGGTCAGATCTTAGTGCAATGCAACGAAGGCTCCAATTTCATGTTCTACATTGTCCTGGGCTACATGGGTCTTCTGGCCACCATCAGCTTCACAGTGGCCTTCTTGGCCCGGAAGTTACCTGACAATTTTAATGAGGCCAAACTGATCATTTTCAGCATGCTGGTGTTTTGCAGTGTTTGGGTATCCTTTGTCCCAACCTACCTGAGCTCCAAGGGAAAATATATGATAGCCATGGAGATCTTCTCCATCTTGACTTCCAGTGCTGGGTTACTGGGCTGCATCTTCCTCCCCAAATGCTACATCATTATGCTGAGACCTGATCTAAACACCAGAGAACAGCTAGTCAGAAAGAAGTAGTACAACCTTATGTTATTATTCACAGGTTTTTAATCAATGGACCAATATCAATGGACCATTTCTCTCCTGAGTGTAGTTGCTGGGAACTGATTTTTTAAAGTGCTTTTCGGATGATGAATTCATAAGAACATAAGAACAGCCCCACTGGATCAGGCCATAGGCCCATCTAGTCCAGCTTCCTGTATCTCACAGCAGCCCACCAAATGCCCCAGGGAGCACACCAGATAACAAGAGACCTCATCCTGGTGCTCTCCCCTACATCTGGCATTCTGACTTAACCCATTCCTAAAATCAGGAAGTTGCGCTTACACATCATGGCTTGTACCCCATAATGGATTTTTCCTCCAGAAACTCGTCCAATCCCCTTTTAAAGGCGTCTAGGCTAGACGCCAGCACCACATCCTGTGACAAGGAGTTCCACAGACCGACCACGCGCTGAGTAAAGAAATATTTTCTTTTGTCTGTCCTAACCCGTCCAACACTCAGTTTTAGTGGATGTCCCCTGCTTCTGGTATTATGTGAGAGTGTAAAGAGCATCTCCCTATCCACTCTGTCCATCCCCTGCATAATTTTGTATGTCTCAATCATGTCCCCCCTCAAGCGTCTCTTTTCTAGGCTGAAGAGGCCCAAACGCCGTAGCCTTTCCTCATAAGTAAGGTGCCCCAGCCCCATAATCATCTTAGTCGCTCTCTTTTGCACCTTTTCCATTTCCACTATGTCTTTTTTGAGATGCGGCGACCAGAACTGGACACAATACTCCAGGTGTGGCCTTACCATCGATTTGTACAACGGCATTATAATACTAACCGTTTTGTTCTCAATACCCTTCCTAATGATCCCAAGCATAGAATTGGCCTTCTTCACTGCCACCGCACATTGGGTCGACACTTTCATCGACCTGTCCACCACCACCCCAAGATCTCTCTCCTGATCTGTCACAGACAGCTCAGAACCCATCAGCCTATATGTGAAGTTTTGATTTTTTGCCCCAATGTGCATGACTTTACACTTACTGACATTGAAGCGCATCTGCCATTTTGCTGCCCATTCTGCCAGTCTGGAGAGATCCTTCTGGAGCTCCTCACAATCACTTCTGGTCTTTACCACTCGGAAAAGTTTGGTGTCGTCTGCAAACTTAGCCACTTCACTGCTCAACCCTGTCTCCAGGTCATTTATGAAGAGGTTGAAAAGCACCGGTCCCAGGACAGATCCTTGAGGCACACCGCTTATCACCTCTCTCCATTGTGAAAATTGCCCATTGACACCCACTCTCTGCTTCCTGGCCTCCAACCAGTTCTCAATCCACGAGAGGACCTGTCCTCTAATTCCCTGACTGTGGAGTTTTTTCAGTAGCCTTTGGTGAGGGACCGTGTCAAACGCCTTCTGAAAGTCCAGATATATAATGTCCACGGGTTTTCCCGCATCCACATGCCTGTTGACCTTTTCAAAGAATTCTATAAGGTTTGTGAGGCAAGACTTACCCTTACAGAAGCCATGCTGACTCTCCCTCAGCAAGGCCTGTTCGTCTATGTGTTTTGTGATCCTATCTTTGATGAGGCATTCCACCATCTTACCCAGTATGGATGTTAGGCTGACCGGCCTATAGTTTCCCGGGTCCCCCCTCTTTCCCTTTTTAAAAACAGGCGTGACATTTGCTATCCTCCAATCTTCTGGCACTGTGGCCGTTTTGAGGGACAAGTTGCATACCTTAGTCAAGAGATCTGCAACTTCATTCTTCAATTCCTTAATAACCCTTGGGTGTATGCCATCAGGGCCCGGTGACTTATTGATCTTTAATTTATCAATGAGGTCTGAAACATCTTCTCTTTTAACCTCTATCTGACTTAACTCCTCGGTTAGGAGGGGCCGTTCGGGCAGCGGTATCTGCCCGAGGTCTTCTGCCGTGAAGACAGATGCAAAGAACTCATTTAATTTCTCTGCCATCTCTAAGTCTCCTTTTATCTCCCCTTTCCCTCCCTCACCATCCAGAGGGCCAACCGCTTCTCTGGCGGGTTTCCTGCTTCTAACATATTTGAAGAAGCTTTTATTATTCCCCTTAATGTTGCTGGCCATGCGTTCCTCATAGTCTCGCTTGGCCTCCCCTATCACCTTCTTACATTTCTTTTGCCACAGTTTATGTTCCTTTTTATTCTCTTCATTAGGGCAAGACTTCCATTTACGGAAGGAAGCTTCCTTGCCCTTCACAGCCTCTCTAACTTGGCTGGTTAGCCATGCGGGCACTCTCCTGGATTTAGTGGAACCCTTCTTTCTTTGCGGTATACACCTCTGCTGGGCCTCTATTACTGTTGTTTTAAGCAGCCTCCATGCACTCTGGAGAGACTGGACTCTTTTTACCCTCCCTTTCAACCTCCTTCTAACCAGCCTCCTCATTTGAGGGAAGTCCGCCCGTCGGAAGTCAAGGGTTTTTGTTAGAGATTTGCCTGGTATTCTTCCCCCAACGTGCACGTCAAAACGGATCACAGCATGATCACTGTTCCCCAATGGCTCAGTAACGTTTACATCTCTAACCAGGTCCTGCGTACCGCACAAAATTAAATCCAGAGTCACCTGTCCTCTGGTGGGCTCCGTGACTAGCTGATCTAAGCCACAGTCATTTAGCACGTCAAGAAATCCGGTTTCCTTATCGTGACCAGAACACAAATTGACCCAGTCAATATGAGGATAATTGAAGTCCCCCATGATTACAACCCTGTCCTTCCTTGTCACCTCCCTGATCTGTTTCCTCATTTCAAGGTCCCCATCCGATTTCTGGTCTGGAGGACGATAGCACGCCCCCAGTATTACATCGCTGCACAAGCCTGGTAATTTAACCCACAGAGATTCTACGGTGGAGTCGGACCCACCTTCAATCTCTACTTTGCTGGATTCTATCCCTTCCTTAACATAAACGGTCACCCCACCTCCAACACTCCCCTGCCTGTCCCTCCTGTAGAGTTTATATCCCGGGATTGCGGTATCACACTGATTCTCCGCATTCCACCAGGTTTCCGTTATGCCCACTATGTCAATGTTTTCCCTTGTCACCAGACATTCCAGTTCTCCCACCTTTGCTCGTAGACTTCGGGCATTCGCATAAAAGCATTTATACACGGAATGCCCCAGGATGGGCTGCTTATTCGCTCCTTTGTCCCCGCATCCTCTCATTGTGCCAAACCGTCTATCACATCCCATCACCCTACCTTTCCCAATTTCTTCTCCTACCCTGCCTTTGTCTTGTTGTTCTCTAACCTCCCCATCCTCATCCCATAGGGATGAGGAGTCCCGAACCGGATGCCCCTCGGCTCCTGTCGGCCTTCCCCCAGGGATCAGTTTAAAAGCTGCTCTGCCACCTTTTTAATGTTATGCGCCAGCAGTCTGGTTCCATTCTGGTTCAAATGGAGCCCGTCCCTCTTGTACAGGCCCCGCTTGTCCCAAAACGTTCCCCAGTGCCTAACGAATCTAAACCCCTCCTCCCTACACCACCGTCTCATCCACGCATTGAGACCCCTGATCTCCGCCTGCCTAGCTGGCCCTGCGCGTGGAACAGGTAGCACTTCAGAGAACGCTACCTTTGAGGTCCTGGCTTTCAGCTTCCTGCCTAAAAGCCTAAATTTGGCCTCCAGGACCTCCCAGCTACACTTGCCCACGTCGTTGGTGCCGACATGCACCACAGCCGCTACCTCTCCCCCAGCACTGTCTACTAACCTGTCTAGACGAGAATTCCATTTAGGAAGTATAGTCCTGTGCAGGGCATGATCTCAGGGGTTCTTTAGACTCTTTGCATCAAAACCATTCTAGATACTTTCTCTTCCCATACTGGAGGAAGAATCGAGTAAGTGCTAAGTGACAGAGAGATCCTGCCACAATCAAAGCAGAAATCTTCAGAGGCAGCCTCCTTCTAAGAGATAATGTGAGTTTTCCTCTGATTGTCATTGGCTGTTCATCACCTTGCATTAGACAGCAGAGCACATTGGAACCTGTGATCAAAAGCCACATCCTGGAAATTTCTCCTCTTCGAATTAATCTTAGTAATTCAAAGAAAGGGTCCCTGGCTAAATCTAATGAAAAGAGGTGTGCTAGTTAAGATGATGGCCTCTACAGCAAATTCAGACTGACTTGCCACAGCACTGGAGTGCCCCCCCCCCCAAAATCTTGAGCTGGGGAATGACCAAATAAGGAATATCAGACCACAAAAGAAAATATTGGATGAGCTTACCCAACAAAGAGCTTACACGTTCCTCTGGGAATGTGGGTTATAAAAAGCTGGGTCACAGAACCTGTGTGGTTCTCATTCAGGAGGGGTCTCAGGCTGTCTCTGCCCACTTCCGCCCCACTCCTGTTGAAGCGACCTCCATGAGTGTAAGTGGGCCTTCTATCTGCATTAATGACAAATTCACGGTTCTGGCAGGAAAGAAATGCAAAGAACTACAAAGTTCTGTTAGGGAAGCTAGACTGTGCCACACAACTCTCGAGCCAGTGCCTTTCCCTAACTCTCCTCTCACTGGAACCCAGGGATAAGCAGAGCAAGGGCTGGCAATAGCACAAGTTCTCAGGAGAAAGGCTCGTCAAAATCTTACTAGCACATCCCATCTTACTGGATGCTTAGGTCATGGAAGGAATGCACTCCCCACATTTCATGTTTCTAGGTCCAGGGGTTTGGGCTGGGCATTGAGGAGTCAGTCAGGACATTCATTCATTCATTCATTCATTCATTCATTCATAGATAGATAGATAGATAGATAGATAGATAGATAGATAGATAGATAGATAGACTGACTGACTGACTGACTGACTGACTGACTGACTGACTGACTGATTCTTGTCCTGCCAAGTAATTGGCAATTATTTCTCATTCTCTTTGTTTCCCCTTCATTTCCTGAAAAGTTCAAATAACCTTTTCCCAGGTTGCTTTATTAAAACCTCATTACCAAGGGGTTGCAATAGCAGATAATAAGCTGCAGAAAGTCCAGAGGAAAACACCAAATGGATTGGAGGAATCTCCCTGTAGTAGAGAGAGAATCTTTATTAATGTCCAATTTCACAGATCAGGCAGAGAAAAAAAGCCAGCAGACACTCCACCTTCTAATGCTGAGAACAGTGAGGTCCTTGAACAAGCAGAGAAGGTTTTAAAAATGGGTCGAAAGAGCTCTTGTGCAGGCAGTTGAGGGATCTTAGCTGATGGGTTGAGCATATGCTTTGAATGAATGAATGAAGATCTTCATTACCTCCACTTAAAGTTTCTCAGCTCACAGGGCCTGGAAAGACATCGGGCAGGTTCACTGAAGAAGCTGTGCCTAGCAGGAAAAACAGGGCTCAGCCAAGTAGATTGCTTGTCGAATATAAACCAGCTTCGATCCCATTCTAGAGGCAAGAGATCTCAAAAACCTGGATATTGTGACTTACTTCCCACCTTCTTCTAAAAGGAGATTCAGTGGCAGCCTTAGGAACATATTTTCCCTACCTTTAATATATATAATCCACAGGCTACTATAGCGTGTCTGTTTGTATGTGTTGTCAAAACCTATAATGATTTCCTGTGCCCTTGAGATAGTTTCTGCCATTTATCACTAGCACATTCTAGATTTTGTCTCATGTTGGAGATACAAGGCATTAGCCTTTAAGGTACTGAAATCCAGGCACTGGCAAAGTGGTGGAGAGAAAACCATCAATACGAGTTCTTTCGCCATACACTCCCTCATTCTTGGGTGTTACAGAAAGTCTAGTGACCACTGAGAAATTCTTCATCATCTTCTATTAGAAAGCTGACTGGAACCAACTCAGCTGCTGCATGACCTTACCAGTCAGTCAGTTTTTCATAACTCATGATTGGTTGTTGACAAACACATGGAAGCAGTATGTATGCGTAAGTAAGACTATATTTTGCTATTTGGGTGTGGGGGAAAGAGGAAGGGCTCATCTTGTTCCCCAGCAGATGTTTTCAGGTCTCAAACAGCCATCAAACCAAAGCTCCATTATTGCTCCTGAAACATTTACAGATTTTAGTTATTTCAAAAAAGTTGTGTAGGTGTGTGTGTGTGGGTCCAACCCTATTCAACTCCCTGCATGGTTTCTGCTACATCACGTGGGAGTGAGGACGGCTGCTGGAAGTCTCTGTGGGGTTAAGGGGATATTTATCCCTTTACTCTGGCGTAAGCCCCAGTCTGTGCAGTGGGTCAGTGTGGGCCTGCAGCCAGGGCTGCCCTTAGGAGCTGCCAGGCCTAACTGGAAACACTTTTGCAGGGCCCCTCTCCAGGTTCACAAAGAACTAATAATTACTAATATTATAAATAACGTTTTTATTTTTACAACCATTAGTATCTGTTTCCAGCTTCTATCCCATTCTAGAGGCAAGAGATCTCAAAATCTGAATGTTGTGACTGAAGGTTGAATCCTATCCAACTTTCCAGCCCCGGTGCAGTTGCAGTGCAGTCCCTAGGTATGGTAATAAATGTTCCCTCACCTTGCGGAGGCTTCCATAACTACCCTCCCACCACAGGGTGCAGCGCAAACCCCATTGGCATGAAATGCCCCATTGGCATTTCCAGTACAACAGGAAAATGGCACCCCTGCTGCTAGGGAAGCAGGAATGTCTGAAAACAACAGGAATGAGGTGTTAGAGATGGATGCATCATGTATGGAGTGATAATAGCTTAAAAACGCTGGTTGAAGCCCATGATGATGAGGAGGTACAGGGAGCAGGGTCTATCTGACTCTCCCTATACATATACCCCAGGGTCTGGGTTATCTCTGCGGGGGGCAGACTTAACTAAACCATGGATCCAAAGTACAAATGAGATCTCAACCAGAGTTCAGGAAATAAAAAATGACTACTTTTAACTGTAGATGTTAGTCTTGTTTCAAGACAAGAGTAATGAAGAATATTCACTTATGCACTCATTAATTATATGCTTAAAGCAAACCGCACAGCAGATTATAGAAGCTGAAGCCTTGGGCCAAAAACTCTCACTAAACTCTAACCAAAGTATCGCCATTTTAATATCAGTTCTGACTCTGGTCCTAAAATGCTTGAGAGCCTAAAATGCTTATTAGCAAGAAACTGTGAGCCACCCCTGACCCAGTGCCCGGCTCTCTAGTGCCCTAGTCCTTGAAGACCAGACAGAGCTGGTCTGTGTTATCTTGCCGAGGCAACAACTAAGGGGAGGGGTAAAGGGGGTGTTTGAGTGTGGCAGGGATGCAATTTTACAGGACCTTTTGTCTTTGCTTGCCTATTTTTGAAATGAGTATAAAATGGTAGCTGCGTCTAGCTACGCTTGCACATGATCTGAGGCCACTGGCCTCCTTGCTGCCTTGCTTTGGTACCAGCAATAAACAAGCTGTTTTCTGCTATACCTTCCCTCCGAGTGTTCATTTGGGATGTAGCACTTGATTTAGGTGTGACTTATTCCCTGAGAAAGACGCTAACTCTCACTGTTGTCCTTTCTCTACATATAGGAAGCCAAGATGCAGACTAAGAACTTCACTTCTGTCTCAGAGTTCTTCTTGGAGGGGCTCTCCAAGAACAGAAACACAGAGATTCTACTCTTCATTCTAATCCTCATCATCTACGTGCTTGCCTTAGTAGGGAACCTGGTGATCATTCTGCTGGTTCACGTTGACTCTTGTCTCCACACACCCATGTACTTCTTCCTCTCAAATCTTTCAGGTCTAGAAATCAGCTATGTCACCAGCACTGTGCCCCAGATGCTGGCTCATCTCCTATCCGAAAACAGAACTATCTCCTTCACCCGATGTATAGCTCAGATGTACATTGCTACATCCCTGGGGAGCACTGAATGCATGCTGTTGGGTGTCATGGCCTATGACCGCTACTTGGCCATCTGCAGTCCCCTATTATATGCCGTCAGCATGAACAGGGGGCGCCAGTGGCAGCTGGCCACAGTCTCCTGGGCAGGTGGCTTCCTCTGTACCACGATGGATGTGATCGCAACGCTTCAATTCCCAATCTGTAGAGCCAATCGCATCAACCACTTCTTTTGCGAAGTGCCAATGCTATTGAAGCTTGCATGTGGGAACACACAGATCACAGAATTTGTCATCTTTGTGGTGGCTGTGGTGATTCTTCTGGTTCCCCTTTCTGTTATTCTTATCTCCTATGGGCTCATTCTGTCCTCCGTGTTGCAAATGAAGTCAGCTGCTGGAAGAAGCAAGGCCTTCTCCACATGCGCCTCTCACCTGGTGGTAGTCACCTTGTTCTTTGGGACTGCCATATTTGTGTACATGAAACCCCAGTCTAGCACCTCAGGTGATTTTGACAAGAAAACAGCTGTCTTTTACATCATAGTCACTCCCCTGCTCAACCCGATCATTTACACCCTGCGGAACAAGGATGTCCACGCAGCAGTGGCCAAGGTGCTGAGAAGACAAGCACTGGGAAAGAAAGTTGAGCTTTGACAGCTTGCCAAACCAATGTAGACATTCCTTGGTGGCCATTAGGCACCTGTTATGAATATTACAGCAGTGTGTTTTAACCCCTGACACTGGGGGTTCAAGTCCATGTTCAGCTATAAAGTTCATTGAGCAAAATCGAGTCTCTTGATCTCATCATTGTGAGGAACAGCTGAAAAGAGATTATCAGTCTCTTTAGCGGGAATTTGCTGTTGTGTACAGCCCAATCCACTCCCCCTCTGCCACCAGCAGCACTGGCCATGTTCTGCCACTGAAAGGAGGAGGATGCCAGTGTAGTGTTGCATCTACCACCAAGTGCCATTAGGCCAGGTGTGGGTGCTGACTGTTGGAGTAGATTCCATCTGCTGACGGGGTGAGGTGAATGGCGGTGAGGCTGTATGGTGGGAGGAATGAGAGTGGATGGAGAAGGAACAGGGGAGCTTCTGGGTGGAAATGGGGCAGAAGGGGTGGGAATGGTAGGCACTTGTGTGGGGCTGGATGCTAACCCTTTCCCTGCTGTTACACTCCTGGATGCTGACAGTTTTAATGAGGCCAAACTGATCACTTTCAGCATGCTGGTGTTTTGCAGTGTGTGGTATCCTTTGTCCCAACCTACCTGAGATCCAAGGGGAAATGCATGGTGACTGTGGAGATCTTCTCCATCTTGTCCTCCAGTGCTGGGTTACTGGGCTGCATCTTCCTCCCCAAATTCTACATCATTATACTGAGACCTGATCTAATCCCGATCGCACAATTGAAGGGGTGATCAGAGTTTGTTTGGCCTGGCCTGGGACATGAGAGTCCCTCCCCAAGGGGGAGGGGAAGGGGGCTGGGTCTGGCAGCTACGGCAGGCCTTTTAAAAGGCGCTAGACCCAGCCCTCTTGCTCCTTTGCAAGTGGGCACCCTGGGAAGACCCATCCGCCCGCCCTAGAGGCAGTCTAACTGGTCACCATTTGGGGCCGGGTAGGAAATTTTTGCTGCCTGCCAAGATTGGCCAAGGGGCAGGCAGTTTTTTCACCTACCCCAGACTGTCATAGGCCAGGGGTTGCCCCCCCTTTCCAGCTACCATTGGTCACTTTAAGAGGGCAGGTGGTGCAGGCTAGGAGGCGTGAATGGGACTTTGGGCATGCACCTTCAGGCGGCATAGGCAGGGCGGAACCCAATTTCAGTCCTCAGGGGCTCAGCGGCATGAGGACATAGACGAGGCCCTGGCTGGGACCGCGGGGCACACCTCAGAGTCTCAGAGGCTCGAGGTGGTGCAGACCACAGTCTGGCTGCCTTCCCCTTAAGGGACAGACATGGATGAGATGCGCTGCCCAACAACGGGGCGCAACTTGGAGTCGGGTGCATGCCTGTCTGGGGGGCAGAGGTGTTCTGGTACCACCCAGAGGTCCCGCCTCCGCACCACAGGAGGCTTTCGCTGCCTTGGATGCTGCAGGTCTCAGCCTCCTCTTCTGCTGTAACTGCTAAATAAAGCGGCCTTTTCTCCCATATCTGTTTTCTTGAGTGTTCATTGGACAGTGCGGAAACGAACACCAGAGAACAGCTAGTCAGAAAGCAGTAGTAGAACCTTATGTTATTATCCCAGGTTTTTAATCAATGGACCAATATCAATGGACCATTTCTCTCCTGAGTGTAGTTGCTGGGAATTGATTTTTTTAAAAGTGCTTTTTGGATGATGAATTCCATTTAGAAAATGTAGTCCTGTGCAGAGCATGATCTCAGGGGTTCTTTAAACTATTTGCATCAAAACCATTCTAGATACTTTCTCTTCTCATTCTGGAGGAAGAATCGAGTAAGTGTAAGGGCAGAAGGTCTAGCTCAGTTGGTAGAGCTGCCACCTTGTATGCCTGAAGATCTGAGGCATTACCAGTTCGAAACAACCGGAAGTACCCGAGAACTGACGACACGCTGATATACTGATGGCAGAGAGGAGCTGCCGTCAAGTGGAGCATGGGAGGCGAAGGGCTATAGAGAGGCCAGAACGGAAAGGAATCCAGCTGGAATGAGGAGTTCTATGAAAGACTAGAACTATTCAATTGTAAAAATCCCTACGGGGGTTTAGAACAGCCTGCCTATGTAAACCGCCTTGGATTAAAGTCTGAGGAGAAAGGCAGTATATAAATACCTGTATAAATAAATAAAATATAAATTAAGTGATAGAGAGATCCTGCCACAATCAAAGCAGAAATCTTCAGAGGCAGCCTCCTTCTAAGAGATAATGTGAATTTCCCTCTGATTGTCATCGGCTGTTCATCACCTTGCATTAGACAGCAGAGCACATTGGAACCTGTGATCAAAAGCCACATCCTGGAAATTTCTCATCTTCAAAGTAATCTTAGTAATTCAAAGAAAGGGTCCCTGGCTAAATCTAAAGAAAAGAGGTGTGCTAGTTAAGATGATGGCCTCTACAGCAAATTCAGACTGACTTGCTGCAGCACTGGAGTGCCCCCCCCCCCCCAAAAAAAAAAATAAATAAATCTTGAGCTGGGGATGACCAACCAAGGGATTTCAGACCATAAAAGAAAGGTCCTGGATCTTGAGCTGGGAATGACCAAATAAGGAATATCAGACCACAAAAGAAAATATTGAATGAGCTTACCCAACAAAGAGCTTACATGTTCCTCTGGGAATGTGGGATATAAAAAGCTGGGTCACAGAACCTGTGTGGTTCTCATTCAGGAGGGGGCTCAGGCTGTCTCTGCCCACTTCCGCCCCACTCCTGTTGAAGCGACCTCCATGAGTGTAAGTGGGCCTTCTATCTGCATTAATGACAAATTCAAAGTTCTTGCAGGAAAGAACCGCAAAGAACTACAAAGTTCTGTTAGGGAAGCTAGACTGTGCCACACAACTCTTGAGCCAGTGGCTTTCCCTAACTCTCCTCTCACTGGAACCCAGGGATAAACAGAGCAATGCCTCCCATGAGGGTAGCTAGACTGTGCCAACAACTCTCAAGCCAGTACCCTTCCCTAACTATCACTGGAACACAGGGATAAGCAGAGCGAGGGCTGGCAATAACACAAGTTCTCAGGAGAAAGGCTCGTCAAAATCTTACTAGCACATCCCATCTTAGTGGATGCTTAGGTCATGGAAGGAATACACTCCCCAAATTTCATGTTTCTAGGTCCAGGGGTTTGGGCTGGGCATTGAGGAGTCAGTCAGGACATTCATTTTATAGATCTAGATCTAGATCTAGATCTAGATCTATAGATAGATAGATAGATAGATAGATAGATAGATAGATAGATAGATAGATAGATAGATATCAAAATTCTTGTCCTGCCAAGTAATTGGCAATTATTTCTCATTCTCTTTGTTTCCCCTTCATTTCCTGAAAAGTTCAAATAACCTTTTCCCAGGTTGCTTTATTAAAACCTCATTACCAAGGGGTTGCAATGGCAGATAATAAACTGCAGAAAGTCCAGAGGAAAACACCAAAGGGATTGGAGGAATCTCCCTGTAGTAGAGAGAGAATCTTTATTAATCTCCAATTTCACAAATCAGGCAGAGAAAAAAAGCCAGCAGACACTCCACCTTCTAATGCTGTGAGGTAGTTGAACAAGCAGAGAAGGTTTTAAAAATGGGTTGAAAGAGCTCTTGTGGAGGTAGTTGAGGGATCTTAGCTGATGGGTTGAGCATATGCTTTGAATGAATGAATGAAGATCTTCATTACCTCCACTTAAAGGATCTCAGCTCACAGGGCCTGGAAAGACATTCAGCAGGTTCACTGGAGAAGCTGTGCCTAGCAGGATAAACAGGGCTCAGCCAAGCAGATTGCTTGTCTAATATAAACCAGCTTCTATCCCATTCTAGAGGCTAGAGATCTCAAAAAACTGGATGTTGTGACTTACTTCCCACCTTCTTCCAAAAGGAGGTTCAATGGCAGCCTTAGGAACATCTTTTCCCTACCTTATAATGGTAGTATCCACAGGCTACTATAGTGTGTCTGTTTGTTTGTGTTGTCAGAACCTATAATGATTTCCTGTGCCCTTGAGATAGTTTCTGCCATTTATCACTAGCACATCCTAGATGTTGTCTCATGTTGGAGATACAAGACATTAGCCTTTAAGGTACTGAAATCCAGGCACTGGCAAAGTGGTGGAGAGAAAACCATCAATACGAGTTCTTTCGCCATACACTCCCTCATTATTCTTGGGTGTTACAGAAAGTCTAGTGACCACTGAGAAATTCTTCATCATCTTCTGTTAGAAAGCTGACTGGAACCAACTCAGCTGCTGCGTGATCATACCAGTCAGTAATATGAAAAACTCATGATTGGTTGTTGACAAACACATGGAAGCAGTATGTACGCGTAAGTAAGACAATATTTTGCTATTTGGGTGTAGAGAAAAGAGGAAGGGCTCATCTTGTTCCCCAGCAGATGCTTTCAGGTCTCAAACAGCCATCAAACCAAAGCTCCATTATTGCTCCTGAAACATTTACAGATTTTAGTTATTTCAAAATAGTTGTGTGTGTGTGGGTTCAACCCTATCCAACTCCCTGCATGGTTTCTGCTACGTCACGTGGGAGTGAGGATGGCTGCTGGAAGTCTCTGTGGGGTTAAGAGGATATTTATCCCTTTGCCCTGGGGTAAGCCCCAGTCTGTGCAGTGGGTCAGTGTGGGCCTGCAGCCAGGGCTGCCCTTAGGAGCTGCCGGGCCTAGCTGGAAACACTTTTGTGGGGCCCCTCTCCAGGTTCACAAAGAACTAATAATTACTAATATTATAAATAACGTTTTTATTTTTACAACCATTAGTAACTGTTGCTTTCTTCTCACTCCCTTTTCTGAGAAGGCTTTGCCAGGCAGAGTCAAAAAGACCCAGGCTGCCCTCCCACAAAGAGTGGCTGCAGGGCTTAAGAAGGCAAAACTTGTGTTTTAGGGGATCCTGCTTGCCTCTCTGGTTACTTGCATAGGGCTTAGAAAGCTTACCCCGATCCCACCAGTAGGCAAGGAAAAAGGGGGTGGATGCTTGTTCACAAGGCACCGTGTTTTCTCAGAGAAATATCTAATCTCTGTTGTGGAAGCATCCTAATGCAGGCAGGGAGGGTCCTAGGTACCAGTGGCAGGGCAAAAAGACACTCTGCCCATGCCTAGAGGCTCAGCTTGCATTTTGATTTTGCCCATTCTGCCCAAGACTGAGGCTGCAACCCTAGCCACACTTATCTGGGAGTAAGCACTATTGACTATAATGGGACTTACTTCTGAGTAGACATGCCTAGGCTTGAACTCTCAGTCACTGGGTGATTACATAGCTGAGTTGAAAATAAGCCCAGATTGATCTAGGCAGGCATCCTAATTGACACCTAGTGGCCACCAGCAGCCTGGGAATCAGGCTCATTCCTGCTGCAGGGCTATTTGCAGTGGGTCTCCAAAGTGATCTCCCAGGGACCCCATGTTATGCAGAGCAAGTAGCCTCTTTTTCCTATCCCCCCCCCCCCCATAACAATGCAATGGCTGCTCACTTTGGTTCCCTTGCCTGATGTCAGTAGTTGGGGAGAAATTAATCATCCTGGAGTGTGAGCAAATAGTCCTCCTCCTTAGTTTGATCTGCCTTCATCATCCTGCAACTCAGCTCCATTGACCGCAGACAGAAAGAGTTCTGCCATGGCCTGGAATGGGAAATGAATTGCATCCTAAACTTGAATTTTGCACACTGTAGGGTAAGGAAAAGTGCTGAAGCTCCCACACTTCTAAGTCACAGGGAGAAGCACCACCATCTTCACACACCACTCTCTAGTTTCCAGGAAGAGGTAGGAAAACCTCACCCCCCCCCCCCCAGAAACCAGCTAAATTCTTTTCCCCTTTCAGTGGGGGGGGGGGGAGGAGGAGAAGCTGTGACTCAAGCCATGTGGAGTGAACACTTTGTCATGGTAACAGACCAGGCAGTTCCAGGCTACAACCCTACCCACACTTTCCTGGGAGAAAGCCCCATTGATTATAATGGGACTTACTTCTGAGTAGGCAAGCATAGGCTTGGGGTCTCAGGCTACAACCCCACCCACACTTCCCTGGGAGAAAGCCCCACTGACTATAATAGGGCTTACTTCTGATTAGAGAAGCATAGGCTTGGGCTCCCAGCTGGCTCAGCTTCTCCTCAGTGAGTGAGAGGAAAGTATAGGGCAAGCAGCAAAGCAGAAGAGAGAGGGAGAGAAGCCACAGGAGGCAGTGGGGTGAAGGGCTAGTGGGCAAAAATGTGCCAAGGGGAGGGGAGACGATTCAAGATGATGGAGGAAGGGTCATCCCATTACAGCAGTCTCCCTCATCTCCTCCATTCTGCAATTCTGCGACTGGGGTGAAATTGAGCAGCTCCACCCCCCCCCACTGTTTTTCTTTAACTTTCTCTACTGAAGGGTGCTGCTCAGGTCCCCCTCCCCAAAGCGCCTGAGTGTGGAGTGCGCCTGAGTGCGCCTGAGTGCGCCTGAGTGCCATGAGTGCGCATGAATGTGGAGCGCCATGAGTGTGGAGCTGCCATGACTGGGCTCTGATGAGGTGGAGTGAAGCTGGAAGTGGTGGGGGCAGCTGCAAACCCCTTTCCGTGAGCAGGATCAGACAGTAAATTGTGTCAAGCTTTAACTGTGCCACAGGAAGGAGGAAGGCCTGCTACAGCGTCAGGGTGCTTTGGAACGCTTGGGCGCGGCTTGCAAACCATGTGCTGCAAGAGCTCCGACTGCTTGCTTGCCTGGCTGAATGCAGCTAGAGGGGTGGGCTCCAGAGGCAGGCAAGTCATGTGTGCACCCTTCAGCTTCACGCAAGAGCTTGCTCACTCCAGGCAGCTTGGAGCCTTGCTGCCTGGAAGCGAATGCTATCTTACAGATGAACTGCCAACCTCATGCTGGGCCCATTAAATGCTGGGGCTTTGATTTGGGGAAATCACCTGTACCAACACAATCGCTGGCACAAGTCCCTGTTGACTCAGGAAGGTGGACCAGGCCTGGGAAGAGGGTTCGGGATTTGGCATGTGCTGCAGCCCAACTCCCTCCCCCTCCCAGGCCCGATCTGCCATTCTTCCTGCCCCGTCACTACCCCATTCCTCCCATCCTATCCCATGTTCCGCCCATCCCCTGGCTTGTTCAAAGGCCTGAGCAAGCTAACTTCCTCAGGCAGAGCTGAGCTGATTTGCTGGCATACACAGCCCTCCCACTGGTGCTTTTGCAACGTGCACTACCAGTGCATGCTTTATGGTCAACAGGACACATGATCCACTGACGTGTGGGAATGGTGCTGGTTAGGATTGGGCTGCTAGGGTAGCCCCATTCTAGAAGATATGGTCTTTCACTGTTGCCCTTTCTCCATAAGCAGGAGGCCAGCATGAGGCCTGAGAACTTGACCTCAGTCACAGAATTCATCCTGGAGGGACTCTCCAATGACCGAAACACACAGATTCTACTCTTCACTATAATCCTCATCATCTACTTGGTTACCATCCTGGGGAACCTGGTCATCATTCTGCTGGTGCAGGTTGATGCCCATCTCCACACGCCCATGTACTTCTTCCTCACAAACCTGTCAAGCCTAGAAATCTGTTATGTCACCACCACCGTACCTCAGATGCTGGCTCATCTGTTATCAGGAAAGAGGGTTATCTCCTTCATCCGGTGTGCAGTCCAGATGTACATTGCTTTGTGCCTCGGAAGCACTGAGTGTATTCTGTTGGGAGCCATGGCCTATGACCGCTACTTGGCCATCTGCAGTCCTCTAATATATACTGTGGCCATGAACAGAGAGCGCCAGCGGCAGCTGGCCTCAGCCTCCTGGGCAGGTGGATTCCTCCTCCCTATAATAAATGTGATCTGCACCCTTCGCCTCCCCTTCTGTAACCCAAATCACATCAGCCAGTTCTTCTGTGAGCTGCCCGTGCTGCTGAAACTGGCATGTGGCAACACCCATGTCTTAGAGCTTGCTGTTTTTGTGGTGTCTGCATTGATCCTTCTGGTCCCCCTATCTATCATCTTGACCTCATATGGGCTTATTCTGTGGGCGGTGTTACAAATGCAGTCGGCTGCTGGAAAGAGCAAGGCCTTCTCCACTTGTGCTTCCCATCTGGCCGTGGTCACCTTGTTCTATGGTACTCTCATCTGCATGTATTTGAAACCTCGGGCAGGCACAACTTCTAATCATGACAAACAAATTGCTTTCTTTTACATTGTGGTTACTCCGCTGCTCAACCCAATCATTTACACCCTGCGGAACAAGGATATCCACACGGCAGTGGCCAACGTGCTGAGAAGACAGAGCATGGGACAGAAAGTTGAGCCATGACATCTTGCCACATTGTTGTAGAATTTGCTCAGTGGCCATCAGGCACTTTTCATGAATAATACAGCAGTAAATCTTGAATGTGGAATTTGGGCACTAGTAATCTAGTCCTATCTCAGTCACCATTTCTATTCCTTGGCCTTGGGGTTGTTGGATACTCTTATTCTTGTTTGTCCTAGGGACCTCTGATGAGGTTGTATTAAATCCCCATCCCTAGTTTATTGGACCAGATGAAGTTTCAGCTGTTCCCTGATGGCCCTCCTCTGTCTGGTCTCTATAGCTTGGGATGGTGGCAGATGGTGGCAGCAAGGTTTTTACCCATTCAACTGCTGATTCAGTAGAGGGAAAGGGGGAAGCAAATAGGGGGTTTTGTGTGCTAAGCATGAGGCACCATTCCCCTGGGCCTTCTGTAAGGAGGTTCCATTCCCCTAACATGAAGTTTGCCTCTGTAGTCTTGGGTAAGTCATTTCATGTCTGCCTGGCCCGTCTTGGGGAGAGGGGGTTCATGTATGGCAATGAGGACCAGGTCTACTCAGAAGTAAGTCCTATTTTGTTCAATGGGGCTTACTTTCAGGAAAGTGTGGTTAGGAATGCAGCCTAGAATTGCAATGTTCTGTAGAGAAAGTGGGAGAAATAGGAACTCAACCAATATGGGTGTCCCATGGTATCTACAGGGGATACATTCTTGCTCCCACCACCAATACTGGAAACTGTGGATAAGGGGGACCCTATCTCCATGCTACCACACCCCCCACACACCTCCATACACACCCCACACCACCCATGCCCCCATACAAGTACCACTGGTTCAGAAACAATGGCTTATAGTGTTTGTTCAAGCAAGACACCTTATCGCTTCAGGGGAATTTAATCAATGTAAATGAAAGCAATGGGCCATGGAAGAAGAGAACCATGAATACCCAGATCCGTGGACACCATGGGATGCCTGTGCTAACATTAGTGTTCATTCTGTTCTGATGTTGCAAGGCCAAACTGTTACGTGAAAATCCCCTTTTCCCTTCCAAGTTGTGTTTTTATATCTAATGTATTTTGGACTAAAATGCAGGCCTAAAACTTCCCTTTCAGGCCACAAAAGGAGTCAGATCTTAAGCTCACTCATTTCTCATGTTGTTTGTCAGTCTGGGAAGACTCATTTTTCTCTAGAGACACTGGAAATGTCTTTATTGTTTAAGTCAATCACTGAATATGCAAACACCTTAAAGGAGGAGGACTTTGGCAGCAAAGTCTATCACCTATTGTTAATTAAATCACAGCCATTAAACCACCTCCAGACTCCAAAATCCAGTAGCAACAGGAAGTAAGCTACTCCCCCTCCCCCAGAGTCAGGCTTTGCTGATAGCTGGTTCTGGACCCTTCCACCTTTTCTTTACATACTCCACGTATACTGAGCATGTGCAAAGCTCTGGGATACTTCCGGTCAGTTTAGGTCAACGTCCAGGTCAAAGACAACTCTTATAAGAGAGAACTCAGAGCACATGCTCTCTCTCTCTGACTGCCCTCCTGCCGGAGTGGCCATACTCTCTCCCATCCAACTGCCCCCCCCGACAGGTAAATATAACTTGCGTCTAAACTCCCTCCCCTCTTCCCTATCTGTTCCTCCCTTCTCCCCCATCTTTAGTCAGCAACTGGGTTTAGCAGATTAAGGAACCCCTAAATACTTCCCTACATCCTATCCATTTCTGATTCCTTTTCGGATGCACCCAAATACATAGCACATGCAGCCACCACTAGCTAGGTACACTATAAATAAGTACTAGAAATCTATACTTATCAATTATCCATGTGTATTATGTTTACCTTTGTGTGTTTTTGCAATAAAAATATAATCCTTTGATTGAAAGTTACCTTCCTCCCAGTCACCTCTTTAAGCTAGACTAGGGATCTCTTTGCTCTACGCTGTCTTGGTATCCAGCCTATGGTCCCAAAAGTTTCCAAAAGGTTAATATACTAATTCCCCTAAACAAAGCAGCCTTTTTGGTAACAAAACAGCCACTGAAATAAGCAACTCAGAATGACTTGGTACACAAGGATGAAAGTTCACAGGCTTTTATTGAATTGTAAACAATTGGTCAACGGGACTCATGTCCAGATCTGAACGCTGGTCCTTAACCTTTATACCACACAATCCTTTGTTTGAAAATCCAGACTTCTCATTCGCTGAAGGTTTGACATCATAAATGGGGCTCATTTTTAATAGGACATAGATAAATACCATTTACATACAAGATGGAAAATAGGTGGGCAACAAGTGAGCAAAACCATTGATTGGCTCTTATTTACATACAGGTGGGGTTTCATCTCAACACTTTGCCAAAATTACACTATTTCCAACAGTTTCCAAAACCAGTAGGGTTCACTGTAACATTATTCTATCCAACACTGACCCCTACTCATATTTATTAGTCTAATCAGGGACCTCTTTGAGAAAATAAGTTTTCATACTATCCCTATTAAAGAGAACACACAAATACTTAAACATGGGTGTGAAGACCTTAATTTGGCAGAACTTCTAACCCATTTATTGACTTTTATACTTTTAAACCCTTCCTAATTACTTATGCTACTCATCTGCATCTTCTCCTGGTTTCAGTATATTTCTTGTGGGCCCTCTGCTAACCTGCGTAAACTAGAATCTTTTAAACTCCTTTTTAAGAATTTTACTATATAATTCTATATAACTATTTACTTTAAGTATATTGGTATTGAGGGCTTTATGACCTTTCTTTTGTGACTGGCTAGCACTTATTAAAATGTCATAAGGCTTCAGCTAGTTTCTTGTGACCTTTCTACACTCTAACACAAAACAACCCAAATAGTACTCTGCATATGTGATTTCTCCTCAACAACTTCTCAAACACATTACATGTCAGCAAAAACTGCCTTTGAGGCAATTCCACACTAACCCCCCTCTCTTATCTTCAGTTGTTATTCTTACTAAGAATCTTTCTTAAGGATGGTCCTGTTATCTGTCTAGCTGTTCTGAACTCCCCTCTGCAAGTGTTTTTCCAAAAACATCCTTGACAATTTTAAGATAAGGATTGTCTGCAGTGTTAAACTAAACTTTCCTAAAATCAAGAATTTTGGTTTTTTGAGACTTACCTCTAATTGTGTGTGTGTATGTATATATATATATATATATATATATACACACACACACACACACACACACACACACACACACACACACACAAGTGCTGGAAAGGGGTTCATATGACCCCTCGAACTACGAAAACTACACCTATTGGTCGGCGGCGACGGGGAAAGTTGTTTGAGGGGTCACATGAATCCTTTTCCAGCACTTCATTGGGGGGCTCCTTTTCCTGCCACACCAAAAATCCTGGCGCCACAAAACCCCTTCCTATTGGTCAGTGGCGATGGGGCGAGTTGTTTGAGGGCTCACATGAACCCCTTTCCAGCACTTCATTGGGGAGCTCCTTTTCCCGCCACACCAAATATCCTGGCGCCACAAAACCCCTTCCTGTTGGTCCGCGGCGACGGACTGAGTTGTTTGAGGGGTCACTTGAAACCCCTCAAGGGGCGGGATTTCCAGAAAAAATGGCGGGACTTCCGCTGTCAAGATAGTTTTGAGAAGAAGTATGTACTATTACTACTCCCATTATCTCTCTGGTTGCTTTTACTCTGTGTAGCTTCTTTGAAACTAGCAAACTTCTGAAAATACTTTTTTCTTTTCTTCTCAAACTGCTTGTCCTGTTCTCTGTGAGACCAACTTATGATGTTTAAAATGACTTTTCTGTGCTTCAGGCAGTTATGCTATAGCAATGTGGTTTTTCAAGCTGTTTAAGCATTTGTTTTTAAAAATCAAGCAACTCTCTCTTCTATTGTGCATATGCTATAATTTTAAAGTAATTCTTAGTACTCTGCTTATACTCTATTGGGCTATCCAGGTCTAGGGTCAAAGGTCACCTTGCCTTACCCCTGTCAACCAATTGGGAATAATTTCTTTCACAAAATGGTATATGTGATTTTTCATTTCCATGTCTTTTCTTGAAAGTGCAAAGAACTTTTTCCCAGAGTGCTTTATTAAAGTCTGACTACCCAAGAGGGTTGTGGGAGTAGATAAGAGGCCACTAACAATCCAGAGGAAAGCACCAAAGGAATTGGAGGAATCCTCGAGTAGTAGGTACAGATTCTTGATTAACCAAATTCCCCACCCTTCCATGAAGCAGATGGAGAGGGAAAACCAGCAGGCTACCTATCTTATAATGCTGAGAACAGCTCAGCAATGGAAGAAGCAGAGTAGATTTAAAAATGGGTTGAAGGAGCAATTTCAGAGGTGATTTAGGAATGTTAGCTCATTGGCAGAGCTCCTGTTTTGCATGAATAGGTTTTTTTGGCAGCTTCAGTTAAAGCAGGGGAGTCAAAGATAAGGCCCGCGGGCCGCATCTGGCCCGCAGAGCCATTTCAGGCAGGCCCCAGGCTTTGGGGGAGTTCTGGGGCTGCCCCACCCCCGCTTGCTTCAACCACGACCGGAGCTCTGCTCCAGTCATGCCTGGAGGTAAATTCTAAGGGCTGGGAACGCCACACACCACTTTTCCTCCAGTTGCAGGTAGGTGGGGGCTGGGGGAGCGACCAGGAACTTGGCTGGCTGGCTGGCGGCTGAGTGGGCAGGAGGGAGGGAAGCTGAGAGTAGGAGGCAGGAGAGCCACAGAAGCTTCTCTGGGGTGGGTTAAGAGGATGGGTCTGGGGGGCTGAGGCAGAAGAGAGGCTGCTTGGGGGTAGAATTGGATCAAGGGGGGCTGAGGCAGAAGAGAGAGGCTGCTCGGGGGTAGAATTGGGTCAAGGGGGGCTGAGGCAGAAAAGAGAGGCTGCATGGGGGTAGAATTAGGTCTGGGGGGCTGATGCAGAAGAGAGGCTGCATGGGGTAGAATTGGGTCTGGGGGGCTGAGGCAGAAGAGAGGCTGCTTGGGGGTAGAATTGGGTCAAGGGGGGCTGGGGCAGAAGAGAGAGGCTGCTTGGGGTAGAATTGGGTCTGGGGGGCTGATGCAGAAGAGAGACTGCTTGGGGGTAGAATTGGGTCTTGGGTCTGAGGCAGAAGAGAGAGGCTGCAAGTGCCATAAATCCAATGTGGCCCCCAGGATGAAATGAGTTCAACACCCCTGAGTTAAAGGATCTCACACAGTGTGGAAGGACGACTGGCAGGGTCACTGAACTGCCTTCTATCAAGATAAACAGGGCTCGGCCAAGTTGACACTTGTCTGAGTCCCCAGAAAGCAGCTTCTCTCCCCGTCCTAAAGGCAAGAGATCCGGCCTTCAGATCTCATCATGATTTCCTGTGGTCTTTAGACAGTACTTGCCATTTATTGCTAGTACCAGCAAGATGTTTTCTGCAAGAATGAGCCAGCAGGTGTCAAAGCAGTGAGAACCTGCTAGAGGCAAAGCAGCAGAGAGAAAACTTCCAGCACTAGCTCTTTCTTAAGACACTGTCCTCTGACGCTATTGACGGTCCATTTTATTCATCACCTTCCATTAGACAGCTGGCTGAAAATGGCTCAGCTGTTGTATTTCTTAACTTGAGCCTTTTTTAATGCTGAGGAACACTTGGGAGAAGCATGAAGGTAAGACTTAATTCTGCTATTTCGAATTCAGATTAGGGGGAAAGGGGAAGCAGCTAAGGATTTAGGATTTAATTGATACTTAGGCCTAATCCTATCTAACCTCAGTGCCGGCCCTCAGTTCCAATATGCATGTACTGTATAACGTAAGGCATGTCCATGGCACCTGGAGAGGAGGGGCTGCCAGCATTGGGCCAGCGCCAGTCTGCACTGAGCCTCAGTGCTGTGTGGAGGGCTGTGTGGCGCTCCTGAAGCAACCGCTGGTGGTGAATATTTTTGGGGTGGGGGGAGGCAGGGAGTGGGCAGAGAGAGGAACTGGCCCAGAGGGAAGTGGGATCAGTGGAGCTCTGCTCTGCCATATCCTATCCTCCATGTCAACTGCAAAGCCCAACATGCAGGCTGTCCAGTGAGCACCAGCAGAATATCTGTCACAGATTTGAGAAGCCCCATTGTGGGGCTTGGGGCTTTCCCAGGGAGAAGGGGACAAAAGCATGCTTTCTGTGCTTGATAAAGTCCTCCTGTCCACCCTGAGCCTTTTACTAGTGTTTGTCACAATGCATCTGGCCTCCCAACCCAGAAGTTACTGCCAATGATGTCATCGCCAGTTACGTTCAGTGGTACTTCAAATAGGTGGACTATGTGAAGTGGTACAGCAGAGGACAAATGCTGCAAAACACTGCTCTAACCAGTGATTTCCAATGTTTTTCTACTCACGGCACACTGACGTCCATGATCTTTGCCTCTTGTGATGTCACGTCTGATTTCCAGGAGACTCTTCCTGTTTCTGCAGATCTGCTTCTAGGGCAACTTTCTGTAGTATTGAATGGTCTGTCCTTCTTTCTTTGCTAACTCTGATGAAGGAAGAGGAACAAACAATTTGTTACTACAGACAGCTGCCCTAGAAACAGAGCCATTGAAGAGTTTTTCTCACAATTTTAAGCTGCTGTGCTCCAAACTCCTGCAGCACATCCGTGAACCTTTCAAGGCACACCAATATGCCATGGCACACTGGTTGAAACTCACTGTTCTATGCATACAAATCAAGACTGCTGACTCCTAACAAGATATCATGCTTAACCAAGGTTAGTTTCTCTTGACCATAATTGAAAATTAGAATAGCATAGCTAAGGCATGTTTATGGACTGATTACAACCCAGGAACCTGAAGTAATTGAAGTCCATTGGACTGAAGTCCATTTGGAAATCATTGCTTTACTTGAACAGTGTAAAATGTTGCAGGTAAACCATGATGAAACCAGTGTCTAGAAGCCCTTTTGGGCCAGCCCAGTACAACTTTCTGGTCTCGCCACTGTCCAAGGAAACTGCCAAGGCTGAAGAAGCCATCCAGGGACCTCTAGGACAGCTCCATGCACAGGAAAATGGCACCCCTGCTGTAAGGAAGCAGGAATGTCTGACAACGACAGGAGTGGGGTGTTAGAGATGGATGCATCATGTATGGAGTAGTAATAGCTTAAAAATGCTGGCTGAAGCCCACGATGATGAGGAGGTACGGGGAGCAGGGTCTATCTGACTCTCCCTATACATATACCCCAGGGTCCAGGTTATCTCTGCAGGGGGCAGACTTAACTAAACCATGTATCCAAAGTTCAAATGAGATCTCAACCAGAGTTCAGAAAATAAAAAAATGACTACTTTTAACTGTAGATGTTAGTCTTGTTTCAAGACAAGAGTAATGAAGAATATTCACTTATGCACTCATTAATTATATGCTTAAAGCAAACCACACAGCAGATTATAGAAGCTGATGCCGTGGGCCAAGAGCTCTCACTAAACTCTAACCAAAGTAATGCCATTTTAACATCAGTTCTGACTCTGGTCCTAAAATGCTTGAGAGCCTAAAATGCTTATTAGCAAGAAACTGTGAGCCACCCCTGACCCAGTGCCCGGCTCTCTAGTGCCCTAGTCCTTGAAGACCAGACAGAGCTGGTCTGTGTTATCTTGCCAAGGCAACAACTAAGAGGAGGGGTAAAGGGGGTGTTTGAGTGTGGCAGGGATGGAATTTTACAGGACCCTTTGTCTTTGCTTGTCTATGTTTGAAATGAGTATAAAATGGTAGCTGCGTCTAGCTACGCTTGCACATGATCTGAGGCCACTGGCCTCCTTGCTGCCTTGCTTTGGTACCAGCAATAAACAGGCTGTTTTCTGCTATACCTTCCTTCCAAGTGTTAATTTGGGACATAGCACTCCTGGTAACGAACCTCACACTGCCTTTAGCTGAGTCAAAGGCAACAGAAGCAAAAGATTAAAAATGTTGAAATTTAGAAATGCTTGTTCAAAAATAAATACTTCAAAAGCAGTAACTCCCAAGAAGGCCTGGGTGAGCAGGAGGCCTGCTAACCTGAAAGATATCTTTGGATAAAAGAACACAGGACCTTTAAAATAAAAGGATATTTCTATGATTTTGACAAAGATCATGATATGAGGTTGTTCGTGCTTTACTCTAATCTCAGGTAAGTCAAAGAATGATTTGATTTAGGTGTGACTTATTCCCTGAGAAAGACGCTACCTCTCACTGTTGTCCTTTCTCTACATATAGGAAGCCAAGATGCAGACTAAGAACTTCACTTCTGTCTCAGAGTTCTTCTTGGAGGGGCTCTCCAATAACAGAAACACAGAGATTCTGCTCTTCATTCTAATCCTCATCATCTACGTGCTTGCCTTAGTAGGGAACCTGGTGATCATTCTGCTGGTTCACGTTGACTCTTGTCTCCGCACACCCATGTACTTCTTCCTCTCAAACCTTTCAGGTCTAGAAATCTGCTATGTCACCAGCACTGTGCCCCAGACGCTGGCTCATCTCCTATCCGAAAACAGGACTATCTCGTTCACCCGATGTATAGCTCAGATGTACATTGCTACGTCCCTGGGGAGCACTGAATGCGCTCTGTTGGGTGTCATGGCCTATGACCGCTACTTGGCCATCTGCAGTCCCCTATTATATGCCGTCATCATGAACAGGGGGCGCCAGTGGCAGCTGGCCACAGTCTCCTGGGCAGGTGGCTTCCTCTGTGCCATGATGGATGTGATCGCCACGCTTCAATTCCCAATCTGTGGAGCCAATCGCATCAACCACTTCTTTTGCGAAGTGCCAATGCTACTGAAGCTTGCATGTGGGAACACACAGGTCACAGAGTTTGTCATATTTGTGATGGGTGTGGTGATTCTTCTGGTTCCCCTTTCTGTTATTCTTATCTCCTATGGGCTCATTCTGTCCTCCGTGTTGCAAATGAAGTCAGCTGCTGGAAGAAGCAAGGCCTTCTCCACATGCGCCTCTCACCTGGTGGTAGTCACCTTGTTCTTTGGGACTGCCATATTTGTGTACATGAAACCCCAGTCTAGCACCTCAGGTGATTTTGACAAGAAAACAGCTGTCTTTTACATCATAGTCACTCCCCTGCTCAACCCAATCATTTACACCCTGCGGAACAAGGATGTCCACGCAGCAGTGGCCAAGGTGCTGAGAAGACAAGCACTGGGAAAGAAAGTTGAGCTTTGACAGCTTGCCAAACCGATGTAGACATTCCTTGGTGGCCATTAGGCACCTGTTATGAATATTACAGCAGTGCGTTTTAACCCCTCACACTGGGGGTTCAAGTCCTTGTTCAGCTATAAAGTTCATTGAGCAAAATCAAGTTTCTTGATCTCATCATTGTGAGGAACAGCTGAAAAGAGATTATCAGTCTCTTTAGTGGGAATATGCTGTTGCATACAGCCCAATCCACTCCCCCTCTGCCACCAGCAGAACTGGCCATGTTCCGCCACTCAAAGGAGGAGGATGCCAGTGTAGTGTTGCATCTACCACCAAGTGCCATTAGGCCAGGTGTGGGTGCTGACTGTTGGAGTAGATTCCATCTGCTGGCGGGGTGAGGTGGATGGCGGTGAGGCTGTATGATGGGAGGAATGAGAGTGGATGGAGAAGGAACAGGGGAGCTTCTAGGTGGAAGTGGGGCAGAAGGGTTGGGAATGGTAGGCACTTGTGTGGAGCTGGATGCTAACCCTTTCCCTGCTGTTACACTCCTGGGTTCTGAGCCAGCAGAACAGCTATCTAACTGGAGCACCAGCAGAATGTGCATTCTGCTGGCACAGGCTGCTACAAAGCAGCCGTAAAAAGCTTTGTGGCATTACAAGCAGCTGGCGTGCTGACAGGAAGTCCAGAGCTGTGTACAACAGCTCAGGAGATAGATCTTGGGGTGCTAGTAGACAGCTCGTTGAAAGCATCAACCGAATGTGCGGTGGTAGTGAAGAAGGCCAATTCCATGCTGGTTGGAACCCTTCAGTCTCGAAAGACAATGGTATAAGCCTACAGCACCCGGTATTCCGAGGCAGTCTCCCATCCAAGTACTAACCAAGCCTGACCCTGCTTAGCTTCTGAGATCAGACGAGATCGGGAACATGCAGGGTAACAGTTGCTAGCGATAATTAAAAAGGGAATTGAGAATAAAACAGCTGATATTATAATGCCGTTGTACAAATCGATGGTAAGGCCACACCTGGAGTATTGTGTTCAGTTCTGGACCCCAGAACTTAAAAAGGATATAGTGGAACTAGAAAAAGTGCAGAGGAGAGCAACTGGAATGATTACTGGGCTGTGGCACCTCCCTTACGAGGAAAGGCCTTTGATGGAGACATACAAAATTATGCAGGGGATGGATAGAGTGGATAGAGAGATGCTCTTTTTCCTCTCAAATAACTTCAGAACCAGGGGACATACACTAAGATTGAGTGTTGGGAGAGTTGGGACAGACAAAATAAAATTTTTCTTTACTCCGCATGGTCAGATATCTGGAGGAGTTCACCAAAGTTTACAAGTATGTGCAAACTCCTGATTTTAGAAGCAGACTACCTCAAAATGCCAGATGCAAGGGAGGGCAAAAGGATGCAGGTCTCTTGTCTTGTGTGTGCTCCGAGGCATCTGGTGGGTCTCTGTGAGATACAGGAAACTGGATAGATGGGCTCTGGACTTGATCCTGCAGGGCTTTTCTTATGTTTTTATTTATTTTTTAATTTTTTTATGTTCGTATGCCTGCCGGCTATGATCTTGCTCTTTAAATCAAACAATATTTCCCATCCTCTGGGTTCTTTGGTCCTTGCCTGTTCCTCACCTCACATTCCCAGTCCCTCTGTGGGTAAAGATCCCCTTTCCCACTGGTGGGAAGGAAACAAAGGCTTGGATGGTTCATCTTGGATGGTTTTTCACGATTTGGACTGCACTATAGAAATGGGGTTTCTGGGCTAGAACTTTTGCCCAGGAGACGCTTGCTGTGCTTCAGTGTTGGAAAGCTAAGCTTGTTCCAATTGATGCCTTTTTGGAAGACAAAAGCAAGGTGTACATTCCATGAAAATAGAACTTGATTATGAAAAGTACTACATCTCCTTGGAGGTCTTCCAGGTCTGCTCTTGATTCTCACTGCTTGTCATCCTTCTTCCTCTGCACTGAATTTCTCCCCCTTTAATTGTTGGGCTGCTCAGTACCAGGCACTGCTGGGGAGGAGTTTTTCCTGCCTATCCAGGTGGGGAGGGGGAGTGGGGGGGAGTCCCTGTATAGCAAAAATGTGAGATTATATATGTTTTAAATAAGTCTGATAGTTGGGCCCAAGACTGCTGGTTGGGCCAAGTTGGGCTAGTTGGGCCAAAGCGGCTGCTGCTGTCCTGAGAAATGCAGCAAAAGGCCTGTTGCCTCCACCAGAGACCAGAGCAGTTGAAGCCAGGGACTCTGAGGCAAACCTGCGTGGAGGCTGCAGAAGTCAGGTTGAGTCCCAGACGGGCTTGTATTGAGGCAAGGCCATGAAAGCCACTAATGTTATAGAACAAACCAAATGTTTATGCTATGCTATGGGTGTTTATAGCTAAATTAGTTTAAAACAAATTATTAATTTATATGTTTAAGAAATAGGGAAAATGTTCATATGTTTAGCATGCTCACAAACACATTAGTTTAGCAGTTAATGGGAAAACGTATGCTTAGAACAAATCAAATGTTTAAAAGGCCTATGTGCTTAGCATTTCACAAACAAAAATCCATTTTGCTGTGTTTCTTTGAAACTGCTAAGACTAGCAGCCTTTGCTAAAAATAGCAAGGAATGCCTAGCACCAAGCAAAAGAGAAGAGTTCCAAACACAGCGCGCTTCATGAAAAGGGAGTGAACCAAGCTCCCAGCTTCTTCCCTGCTAGGAAAACACATGGGGAAAAAAGGATTTTTGCATTTTAAAACATTATATTTTCAGAGGGACAGTGCTATGAACACTGAGAGAGTTATTTACACCAGAGCATCATAGAAGTGCCAAATAAATTACTAAGTTAGCATGCAAGCCAAATATTTTAATAATTATAGTCTCTAGAGTGTATCTAACACATACATGGGACGTAATAACATTAAAATGGGTTTGAAAGTTTAGTAAAAGCATAAAAATACATAAAAAGGTGAAAAAGCTATTTCTAGGCAAATCAAGGGTCTGACAGGGAGACAACTCACAGGGAGACTCTGGAATGTGGGAAAAACAACATCTCACAGATAAGACTTCTCTGTAAGACCTTGAAGGACTCGGAGCCAATGCATTGATACTTTTAATGTGAACAAGGGAGTAAGCCTCCCAGAAGAGCTTTTAGCAACATTATGCAGGGAAGCAAGAAGGGGGTTGCCAGGAAGCAGAGTGCACTTGCAACATTAGAGATGAGAAATGTTATCTGGTTGGCACCAAGAAGTAGGAAAATTGAAAAGTTATACACAAGGTTCAAACCATATAAATGTTTGGTGTGGAAAGTGCTTCAGTTACAATTATAACTTACATAAACATAAGAACATAAGGACAGCCCCACTGGATCAGGCCATAGGCCCATCTAGTCCAGCTTCCTGTATCTCACAGCGGCCCACCAAATGCCCCAGGGAGCACACCAGATAACAAGAGACCTCATCCTGGTGCTCTCCCCTACATCTGGCATTCTGACTTAACCCATTCTTAAAATCAGGAGGTTGCGCATACACATCATGGCTTGTACCCCATAATGGATTTTTCCTCCAGAAACTCATCCAATCCCCTTTTAAAGGCGTCTAGGCTAGACGCCAGCACCACATCCTGTGGCAAGGAGTTCCACAGATCGACCACGCGCTGAGTAAAGAAATATTTTCTTTTGTCTGTCCTAACCCGCCCAACACTCAATTTTAGTGGATGTCCCCTGGTTCTGGTATTATGTGAGAGTGTAAAGAGCATCTCCCTATCCACTCTGTCCATCCCCTGCATAATTTTGTATGTCTCAATCATGTCCCCCCTCAAGCGTCTCTTTTCTAGGCTGAAGAGGCCCAAACGCCGTAGCCTTTCCTCATAAGGAAGGTGCCCCAGCCCCGTAATCATCTTAGTCGCTCTCTTTTGCACCTTTTCCATTTCCACTATGTCTTTTTTGAGATGCGGCGACTAGAACTGGACACAATACTCCAGGTGTGGCCTTACCATCGATTTGTACAACGGCATTATAATACTAACCGTTTTGTTCTCAATACCCTTCCTAATGATCCCAAGCATAGAATTGGCCTTCTTCACTGCCACCGCACATTGGGTCGACACTTTCATCGACCTGTCCACCACCACCCCAAGATCTCTCTCCTGATCTGTCACAGACAGCTCAGAACCCATCAGCCTATATCTAAAGTTTTGATTTTTTGCCCCAATGTGCATGACTTTACACTTACTGACATTGAAGCGCATCTGCCATTTTGCTGCCCATTCTGCCAGTCTGGAGAGATCCTTCTGGAGCTCCTCACAATCACTTCTGGTCTTTACCACTCGGAAAAGTTTGGTGTCGTCTGCAAACTTAGCCACTTCACTGCTCAACCCTGTCTCCAGGTCATTTATGAAGAGGTTGAAAAGCACCGGTCCCAGGACAGATCCTTGGGGCACACCGCTTTTCACCTCTCTCCATTGTGAAAATTGCCCATTGACACCCACTCTCTGCTTCCTGGCCTCCAACCAGTTCTCAATCCACGAGAGGACCTGTCCTCTAATTCCCTGACTGTGGAGTTTTTTCAGTAGCCTTTGGTGAGGGACCGTGTCAAACGCCTTCTGAAAGTCCAGATATATAATGTCCACGGGTTTTCCCGCATCCACATGCCTGTTGACCTTTTCAAAGAATTCTATAAGGTTTGTGAGGCAAGACTTACCCTTACAGAAGCCATGCTGACTCTCCCTCAGCAAGGCCTGTTCGTCTATGTGTTTTGAGATCCTATCTTTGATGAGGCATTCCACCATCTTACCCGGTATGGATGTTAGGCTGACCGGCCTATAGTTTCCCGGGTCCCCCCTCTTTCCCTTTTTAAAAATAGGCGTGACATTTGCTATCCTCCAATCTTCTGGCACCGTGGCCGTTTTGAGGGACAGGTTGCATACCTTAGTCAAGAGATCTGCAACTTCATTCTTCAATTCCTTAATAACCCTTGGGTGTATGCCATCAGGGCCCGGTGACTTATTGATCTTTAATTTATCAATGAGGTCTGAAACATCTTCTCTTTTAACCTCTATCTGACTTAACTCCTCGGTTAGGAGGGGCCGTTCGGGCAGCGGTATCTGCCCGAGGTCTTCTGCCGTGAAGACAGATGCAAAGAACTCATTTAATTTCTCTGCCATCTCTAAGTCTCCTTTTATCTCCCCTTTCCCTCCCTCACCATCCAGAGGGCCAACCGCTTCTCTGGCGGGTTTCCTGCTTCTAACATATTTGAAGAAGCTTTTATTATTCCCCTTAATGTTGCTGGCCATGCGTTCCTCATAGTCTCGCTTGGCCTCCCCTATCACCTTCTTACATTTCTTTTGCCACAGTTTATGTTCCTTTTTATTCTCTTCATTAGGGCAAGACTTCCATTTACGGAAGGAAGCTTCCTTGCCCTTCACAGCCTCTCTAACTTGGCTGGTTAGCCATGCGGGCACTCTCCTGGATTTAGTGGAACCCTTCTTTCTTTGCGGTATACACCTCTGCTGGGCCTCTATTACTGTTGTTTTAAGCAGCCTCCATGCACTCTGGAGAGACTGGACTCTTTTTACCCTCCCTTTCAACCTCCTTCTAACCAGCCTCCTCATTTGAGGGAAGTCCGCCCGTCGGAAGTCAAGGGTTTTTGTTAGAGATTTGCCTGGTATTCTTCCCCCAACGTGCACGTCAAAACGGATCGCAGCATGATCACTGTTCCCCAATGGCTCAGTAACGTTTACATCTCTAACCAGGTCCTGCGTACCGCACAAAATTAAATCCAGAGTCACCTGTCCTCTGGTGGGCTCCGTGACTAGCTGATCTAAGCCACAGTCATTTAGCACGTCAAGAAATCCGGTTTCCTTATCGTGTCCAGAACACAAATTGACCCAGTCAATATGAGGATAATTGAAGTCCCCCATGATTACAACCCTGTCCTTCCTTGTCACCTCCCTGATCTGTTTCCTCATTTCAAGGTCCCCATCTGATTTCTGGTCTGGAGGACGATAGCACACCCCCAGTATTACATTGCTGCACAAGCCTGGTAATTTAACCCACAGAGATTCTACGGTGGAGTCGGACCCACCTTCAATCTCTACTTTGCTGGATTCTATCCCTTCCTTAACATAAAGGGCCACCCCACCTCCAACACGCCCCTGCCTGTCCCTCCTGTAGAGTTTATAGCCCGGGATTGCGGTATCCCACTGATTCTCCGCATTCCACCAGGTTTCCGTTATGCCCACTATGTCAATATTTTCCCTTGTCACCAGACATTCCAGTTCTCCCACCTTTGCTCGTAGACTTCGGGCATTCGCATAAAAGCATTTATACACGGAATGCCCCAGGATGGGCTGCTTATTCACTCCTTTGTCCCCGCATCCTCTCATTGTGCCAAACCGTCTATCACATCCCATCACCCTACCTTTCCCAATTTCTTCTCCTACCCTGCCTTTGTCTTGTTGTTCTCTAACCTCCCCATCCTCATCCCATAGGGATGAGGAGTCCCGAACCGGATGCCCCTCGGCTCCTGTCGGCCTTCCCCCAGGGATCAGTTTAAAAGCTGCTCTGCCACCTTTTTAATGTTATGCGCCAGCAGTCTGGTTCCATTCTGGTTCAAATGGAGCCCGTCCCTCTTGTACAGGCCCCGCTTGTCCCAAAACGTTCCCCAGTGCCTAACGAATCTAAACCCCTCCTCCCTACACCACCGTCTCATCCATGCATTGAGACCCCTGATCTCCGCCTGCCTAGCTGGCCCTGCGCGTGGAACAGGTAGCACTTCAGAGAACGCTACCTTTGAGGTCCTGGCTTTCAGCTTCCTGCCTAAAAGCCTAAATTTGGCCTCCAGGACCTCCCAGCTACACTTGCCCACATCGTTGGTGCCGACATGCACCACAGCCGCTACCTCTCCCCCAGCACTGTCTACTAGCCTGTCTAGACGAGAAGTGATGTCCGCAACCTTCGCACCAGGCAGGCAAGTCACCATGCGGTCCTCACATCCGTCGCAAACCCCCCTCTCTATGTTTCTAATAATCGAATCCCCCACTACAAGAAGCCCCCGACCCCCCTCCCGCCAAGGGGTATCCTGAGTGCGTTCAGATACGGGCCCATCCCCTGGAGAAGGGGTCCCCCCTAGGGGATTGTTTCCCTCCTCTCCAGGATGACGTCCTCCAGTCCCGAGACTTCCCACCCGGGCAGCCGAGGAGCTGCACGCCTGAGGTTGGGACGAAGCCTGATCGTCCCCGGAAGTCTCCCCACGGTCCTCCTCTGGCTGCCTGCGCTTCTCCAGGTCGGCCACCAAGGCTTCAAGGGAGCGGACGCGTTCCCTGAGAGCCTGGAGCTCCTTGCATCGAGGACACACCCATGACTTATGCCCCAGAGGCATATAATCATACATGTGGCACTCGATGCAGAACACTGGATAGCCCCCACCCTGCTGCTGGCTGTCTGACTGCATAGCTTTTTTTGTTGTTGTTGTTGTTGTTTTATTTAGGGGTCCTTTTAAAAACCGTACACTGGATAGCAGCCCTTTTCTCTAGGGAAGAGGAAGGGCAGTGTATGGGGCCCTGGCCTCCTCGCCCTGCTGCTGAACTCGCCCAGATGCTAAACTCTCGTGCCTTACCTGGCACTTAGTTCCCGAGGCACTTGGTTCCCAGAGGCCACACGCGTCTGCAGAGAGCCTCACGCGATGGCCTGCCTCGCGTAAACTTGAGTAAACAAAGTAAACAAAAGTAAACTTGACTTTACACCACAGAACACACACAGGGGAGAAACCATACAAATGCTTGGACTATGGAAAAGACTTCATTACCTTCTCAAGCCTGAGTGTCTATCAAAGAGCCCACACAGGGACAAAATCTTATGAATGCAAGGAGTGTGGAAAGAGCTTTAGTTGGAGTGCAGGCCTGAGCGAGCATCAGAGAATCCACACTGGGGAGAAACCATATGAATACTTGGAGTGTGGAAAGAGCTTCATTACCAGCTTACGCCTGAGTGTCCATCAAAGATCCCACACAGGAGAAAAACCATATAAATGTGTTTCCACTGTGGAAAGAGTTTCATTACCTGCTCAAATCTGAGAGTCCATCAAAGAACCCACACAGGGGCAAAACCACATGAATGCATTGACTGTGGAATGAGCTACAGCCAGAGCGCAGGCCTAACCAGGAATCAGAGAACCCACACAGGGGAGAAACCATATGAATGCTTGGATTGTGGAAAGAGCTTCATTACCAGCTGGCACCTTAGTGTTCATCAAAGATCCAACACAGGAGAAAAACCATATCAATGCTTTCACTGTGGAAAGAGCTTTATTACGAGCTCACGTTTGAGTGTCCATAAAAGAACCCACACAGGAGAGAAACCATATAAATGTCTGGAGTGTGAAAAGGGTTTCAGCCAGAGCGCAGGTTTCAGCCTGACCAGGCATCAGAGAACCCACACAGGGGAGAAACCATATAAATGTTTGGAGTGTGGAAAGAGTTTCAGTGAAAATAACAGCTTGATTTTACACAACAGAACCCACACAGGAGAGAAACCATATAAATGCTTGGTTTGTGGAAAGAGCTTCAGTCATAGAAAAAGCCTGAGTGTCCATCAAAGATCCCACACAGCAGAGAAACCATGTAAATGTTTGCAGTGTGGAAAGAGCTTCATTAACTGTAATAAATTGACTGTGAACCAGAGAACCCATCCAAGGGAGAAATCATATGAATGCTTGGCCTGTGGAAAGAACTTCGATACCAGCTCAAGTCTGAGTGTTCACAAAAGAACCCACACAGGAGAGAAACCTTATGAATGCTTTGAGTGTGGAAAGAGCTTCAGCCAGTCCGCAAACCTGACCAGTCATCAGAGAACACACACAGGTGAGAAACCATATAAATGCTTGGAGTGTGGAATGCATGGCTGCATGGAATGCATGGACATGGCTACTCCAGTCACCACTCCTCTACCACCTGGGCTGGAAAATCTATTCTCAGCCAGCTCTCTTGTTGCAGGAGAGGCATGTGGAGTCCCCTGAGCACCAGAGTCGTGTTCCAGGCCTCACAGCTCAAGGCTACTCACAGCCTTGAAGCCTGATAAGAAACGAGTTTCCACTTTACTCAAAATGGACCAATGTGGCTGATTGTTCCAAGAGCCAAAGAGGTGTTATGGCACACCAGGGAACCAATGAGGTGTTAGCATGAGTCAACTCTCATTTCCGTGTGCCAGAGCTAATACTAGAATTCTTAGAGCACAATTCACCACACCCTTATAGCCAGCGCAGGCCCCTGTGCCGGCCTAGGAGTGTCACAAATGTGCCGTAAAGCACATTTATGCTCTAGAGTAGGCTGGACCAGTGCATAGGCCCATGGCGGCCTACTGATGCTGCAACCACATCCAGACAGGGTAAGTTCTCGCTGGCCAAGGCATACCAGTGCAGGGGGGTGGCAGGAGGGCAGAATGGAGGCGGGGGCATTTTGGGGCAGGGGAGGGCAGCTCAGGAGGCAGATTGGGCCTGGGATCAGAATTGGCTGCAGCAGTGCAGGCTGAATCCTAACCCCCTCTCCCCCCCCCCCCAAAGTGATAAGGTGCCTTGCTTGAACAAATGCTAGAAGCAAAAAGCATATTATAGCCAGGCAAGCAGCCTGCAGCCTACAAGAGAGATAAAAGCAAACAGGAAGCGAACATTCACTTTTAGACTGCCTTCTAGGCTGCAGGCTGTCTGGCTATAAACTTCTTACTTAAAGCATTTGTTCAGGCAAGACACCTTATCACTTTTCAGGAATGTAATCCTCATAAACAAAGGTAATGGGATGTGGGGGGCTGTTTGATGGGATCCCCCCTTATCCTCAGTTTCCTGTATCTGTGGGGGAGGGGGGCAGGAACATCTACCCTGCAGATACCAGGGGATGTCTGTATAACGCTACGTAATAAAGTGCTATCAGTCAGTACAGAACATTTTATTTAATGGCAAATAGTACTGTTCTTAAGCAGTCATATGAAAGACATCCATCTTGCATACTGCCACCTCTATTGTAAAGCGTGGTCTAGGAGAAGGGGGTAAAGGGAGTAATTTGTACCCGTGCCCAGGGTCAAAAAGGGGGCCCAGGAGCCAAAGGAGGGGGCCCAGAAATTTCTTGGGCTCTTACATTTTCCTGTCTACTCAGACTTGTTGCCCACACGGCATGCTGGGGACACTACCACAAGAGTGCAGCTGAAGCTTCTGCAACTACTGGCAAGTCATATATGCTGGGCCAAGGAATGGATATGACATTCCTTAACACAGTGTCAAATCCTGGAGGAAACCGACCTGCTGCAATAGCTCTTTGGCTTGTGGATCTGCTTACATTGAAGGAGTGTATAGGAGCTCAGGGACACAGCTGTGGGACCACAGTTGTTGCAGAAGCAAATTTTGGTATACATGGACACAGTATATTCTAGTGTGAGCCTAAATATGATGATACTAATTTTCCACATGATTTCCGTATTACTCTATTTAGCTGCCGATGCCACATGGGTGGGTAGACTTGGGCTACAAAGACTTTTCAAGCTGTGCCCCCTTTTCCAAAGATTTTTCCAGCTGTATCCACCTTCTCCCCCACCCTGCTTCACCCCTTCCTACCCCATTCTGCTTACCCATCACCATCCTCCCCTGCTGTTTCACCCCCCTGCTTTGCAAAGGGGCCCCCAAAAAACTTTGTACCCCCTGCTAAAATTCCTTTCAGAGGCTCTACTACAAAGGCAGCTTACACAAAGGGTAAGCAGCTTTTTTAAACACCATTTTTTGAATCAAAAAAAATGCTGCCTTGATTCCTTTGTTCCTGCCTCTTTTCTTCAAAAGTTCAGGAATCATTTCTCCAGAGGGCTTTATCAAAGCCTGACTACCCAAGGGGCTGTGCCAACAGGTAACAGGCTGTTAAGGATCCAAACACCAGAGGAATTGGAGGAATCCCCCTGTTGTGAACAGAGGATCTTTTATCAGCTGACTGAATCCCCAAAGCTTTCACAAATCAGGTGGAGAGAAAATCCAGCAGGCTTCTTGCTGAGAATAGTTAGGCAACGGAACAAGCAGAGAAGGTTTGAAGTAGAGGCTGTTTAAGAGTCTTAGCTCATTGGCAGATCACATGTTTTGCACAGCAGCTTCACTTAAACTGAGGATCTTAGGTCACAGGTGGCCCAATCCTTGGCATTGAGTGTGCCAGCACAGCACATGCTGCAGCAGTGCCTGCCTTTGCAAAAGTGCCATAAAGCTTTCTGCGACAGCATCGCAGTACCAGTGCTGGCATGAAGGCCTGCATTGGCCTGTGTGCGCCACCAGAAGGAGCAGTGCACGCCATGGAAGGTAAGAGCCACACTGAGCAGCACGGAGGCGGAATCGGGCAGGGCAAGGACAGGGAGGGGGTGTAAAGGGGCAGGGGGAAGGCAGTGATGGGGTAGGGGTTAGGTGGAGCAGGCCTGGGAGGGGGCAGGATTGGCTACATTTGTTGGTACTCTGCTGGTACTGACAGTCTGTTTTGTCCATGGACAAAATTTTTCATCCTCTTCCATTATATAATATGGCTGACTGAAACCCACTCAGCTACTGTTTGCCTTAAGTTAAACCTGTAGTGTGATAAACATATTTTGATTGCCAGCAAACAACTGGAAGAAGTATGAAAAAAGGGAAAGACTATATTCGATTACTAGCTGGTTCCCCATGCTTTGCTTCAGTATTTAACCACTTTAAATCCATTTTGATTGCTATAAACTTTCCTTTGATTGCAGTGTAGAATGTAATGAACAATTTAAATGTAACACAACTTAGCGAGACTGAACAGATTCCCATCTGCAATACATCAAGGGAGATTTTCTAAAATCCCGCATACAGATAGATTATGCTTGTTTTGTTCAGTTGAACCAGATACTTTGGATCACATCTTTCTTCGGTGCACTGTCCATCATAATCTCAGGTCCTCCTCACTTGATCCTTTTCTTTCCTCTTCCTGTCTCTCTTGCTGATCCTCTCCCAATTCTTCTTAGTGACTATTCCCCTTCTATCACCAATTTGGTGGCGGAATTTTTAGCGGTAGTTGCTAAGGCAAAGATCAGAAGCTAAAACCCCGTAAAGTTGCATTTATTTCCTGTGTTATAATGTTATTGCTTGTGGATTTCCAGTATGCCAATAAAGGTTTATCGAAGTAAGTAATGTAGCTCAACTACCCCATGTCTGGCAGGACCCTGTATAGAGGGGCCCATATACCAATGGTTCCCAAGGGCCTCACTTGCAGCACCCCCGATGACCCTATGGAAGCCATACATGGCTTCCTGGACAGATAGATTCACAGGAAAATGTTGTTCCTGCTGCTATGGATGGCTCAAGGTGATGGAGGAGGGAGCCTGCACAAAGTGCAGCTGGGCTGACTTCAGCTTATGTTGAGGGGTATGGCGTTGATGGTCTATCTGACACTCCCCGGGAGCCAGAGGGAAGCCCAAATACACCCAAGGAAACAGCCCCAGGCACTGGGGAGAGCAGGGCCCAGGTTGTAGACAAACTCCCTCCCTCCAACCTGTTTTCTCTAAGCTGAGCACCCAAGCAGGGGGCAACCCTCTCCTTGAAAGGGTTTCTCCAAGGGTTAAAAAGGGGAAAGAACCTGTACTCCAGCTCCTATCACAAGCCCATAAAGACCCAATCAACTTGCAGCTGTTACAGCCGGTTTCATTAGCCTTTCAGCCTACTTGCTTGCAGGTTTTGGCCTTTCGAGGAACTCCTTATACACTAGGGTTAGGGCTAATTTTCATGGGAAGTATGTCTTAGCTAAATGATGGCTCCAGTTTTTCAATGGGATTTCATCCAGAGTTCAGGAAACAAAGAATGTATACATCTAATTGAGGTGAGAAATTACTCTTGTTCCAGGACATGGTGAAAATGAGGAAAGTTACATGTGTTCTAGCCCGGGGCTTATGAATACTGGTACAAAATGACATTTTATTTTGCAACTCCCAAGAATGCATTGGTGAGGATAAGGGTGGTAACTTGAAAGACGTATTCAGATAAGACAACATTGGGCAATTAAAAAAAAAATTTATGTGATGTTGTCAAAGATAATGACTAGTTTGTGTTGTGGTTTACTCTAAGAAATCAAAGCATGACTTCCTAACAGGTGTCTCATTCCCAAAGAAAGACCCCTCTCTCGCTATTGTCCTTTCTCTACATATAGGAGAGCAAGATGCAGACTATGGCCTCATTCCCAAAGAAAGGTGTCTCATTCCCAAAGAAAGACCCCTCTCTCGCTATTGTCCTTTCTCTACATATAGGAGAGCAAGATGCAGACTATGGCAATGGCCTTCTCCAAGCCAGTCAACTAGTGTGGTGGGTCAGAGGGATTGTTCTGATGAATCAAGTTGTGATCTCCCTTGATCCCTGTAGGATCTGAGATCTCTTCACAGCAGCAATGGGGGGAACCTTCTGCAATCAGAGAGGCATTGATGTCATTACTGGGAGGGGGGGAATAAAACAGTGATAATGAAGTAAAAACACATAACTGCACTTTCTGCACTTCTCATTTTTGTAAAGGGCTAATTTTCATGGGAAGTATGTCTTAGCTAAATGATGGCTCCAGTATTTCAATGGGATTTCATCCAGAGTTCAGGAAATAAAGAATGGCTACATCTAACTGAGACGAGAAATTACTCTTGTTCCAGGACATGGTGAAAATGAGGAAAGTTACATGTGTTCTAGTCCGGGGCTTTTGGGCCAGGGCTAGATTTTGTATCAGACGACTAAGTGAGTCTAAGTCCAGGGCTATCAGAAGAGAGCTTTGTTCAGCTAAAATTGAAAAGCATCTACTTACAGGAGCACCTCCTCAGGCATCCAGATGCAGCTCCAGGCATGACCTGACCACGTTTCTAGACATACAACTGCACAGAGGCAACTCCATAAGCCTACAGAGTCTTCAGGTGACTCTACCGTTAATTCAGCCTGCCATTGTCCAACAAGCTCTGAGAGCTTGCTAGGCGACTCTACAGATGACACATCCTGTGTATAACTAGTCTGTGGAACTCCTTGTCATAGGAAGTAGTGATGGCATCTTGCCTAGATGCCTTTAAGAAGGGATCGGACAAATTTCTGGAGGAAAAGTCCATCACGGCTTACAAGTAATGGTAGATATGTGCAAGCTCCTGGTTTTAGAGGTAGGCTACCCCAGATTGCCAGACACAGGGCAGGGCACCAGGACACAGGTTGTATCTTGTTGTCTTGTGTGCTCCCTGAGGCATTTGGTGGCCACTGTGAGATACAGTAAGCTGGACTGGATAGCTTTTTGGCCTGATCCAGTGGAACTCTTCTTATGTTCTTGTCCTGCCAGCATCCAACAAGGTCTGAGGGCATCTGAGGGCTAAATTAGTACAAGATTATATTTTGCTAGGAGGTGCTAGGTGCTAACTGGCCCAAATATAGCGGTTGTCAGCCAATGATAGATGTGCCCAGGCTGTTGCTGGGATTCTCCCCATCTTATGAGGCCGTACACAGCTGATAATGAAAAGACACTTTGCCAAGAGACTGAGGCAAAGAAGGAAGGCCCATAGCCAGGGAGACAGACCAGGGACACACTATACTTTCTCCCAGTGTGGAAGGGATTGTCACTCCCAAATCGGCCTTTTCAGTCACACTAGACGCTGTGCCGGAACCACCATTCAGAGCGCGATACCATAGTCTTTTGAGACTGAAGTTTGCCAACAAAAATGTGGGAGAGAGTTGTCCTCTTCATTAGGGAAAAGGAGCTGCATCATAGGTGTAGCAGAATTGGCACCCAGGGCTGGGAGTGAGGAGGATAGACCTCGTTCAATACATACATCAAAACACACCACAGATTACAGAGCCAAAAATTAACAATTGTGGAAAATATGAATACTTGTACAAAATGTAATTGTATTTAGCAACTCCCAAGAATGCATTGGTGAGGATAAGGGTGGTAACTTGAAAGATGTATTCAGATAAGACAACATTGGGAAATTAAAAAAAACAAAACAACTTTCTGTGATGTTGTCAAAGATCATGACTAGTTGTGTTGTGGTTTACTCTAAAGAGATCAAAGCATGACTTCCTAACAGATGTCCCATTCCCAAAGAAAGACCCCGTCTCTCACTATTGTCCTTTCTCTACATATAGGAGAGCAAGATGCAGACTAAGAACTTGACCTCTGTCACTGAATTTGACTTTGTGGGACTCTCCAATGACCGAAACATACAGATTCTACTCTTCATTATATTCCTCACCATCTACTTGGTTACCATATTGGGAAACCTGGGGATCATTCTGCTTGTTCTTGTTGACTCACATCTCCACACTCCCATGTACTTCTTCCTTACTAACCTTTCAGGTATAGAAATCTGTTATGTCACCAGCACTGTGCCCCAGATGCTGGCTCACCTCCTGACTGGAACTGGAACCATCTCCTTCACCCGGTGTGCAGCCCAGATGTACATTGCTTTGTCCCTGGGGTGCACGGAATGTATTCTGTTGGGAGCCATGGCCTATGACCGCTACTTGGCCATCTGCGCTCCCCTACTATACGCAGGTGCCATGAACAGGGGCCGCCAGTGGCAGCTGGCCTCAGTCTCTTGGTCAGGTGGTTTCCTCATTGCAATGATAGATGTGATCTCCACACTTCAACACCCATTCTGTGGGACCAATCGCATCAACCACTTTTGTTGTGAGGTGCCAATGCTACTGAAGCTCGCATGTGGGGACACTCATTTTACAGAGTTTGCCATCTTTGTGGTGGCTGTGGTGATCCTCCTGGTTCCCCTATCTATTATCCTTACCTCCTACGGGCTCATCCTGTTCTCCGTGTTGCAAATGAAGTCAGCTGCTGGAAGAAGCAAGGCCTTCTCCATCTGTGCCTCTCACCTGCTGGTAGTCACTTTGTTCTATGGGACCATAATAACTATGTACATGAAACCCCAGTCAAGCACCTCAGGTGACTTTGACAAGCAAATGGCTGTCTTTTATATTGTGGTCACTCCCCTGCTCAATCCCATCATTTACACCCTGCGGAACAAGGATGTCCATGCAGCAGTAGCCAAGGTGCTGAGAAGAAGAGGCTCAAAACAAATGGTGAAGCTTTGACGTCTTGCCAAATGGCAATGGTCTTCCCCAAGTCAGCCAACTAGTGTGGTGGGTCGGAGGGATTGTTCTGATGAACCAAAGTTGTGGTCTCCCTTGACTCCTAAAGGATCTGAGATCTCTTCACAGCAGCAATGGGGGGAACCTGATCACTGGCTCTCCTGCAATCAGGGAGACGTTGATGTCATTACTAGAGGGGGGGATAAAACAGTGATAATGAAATAAAAACACATAACTGCAGTTTCTGCACTTCTCATTTTTGTAAAAAAATAAATAAATTTGCAAAAAAATAAAACTGTTTTATTTGGTTTTTATTTATTGTTTAATGGGAGGGCACATGGGTAATGACTTTGGCTGTATCTGCTGATATTATAGCACCTGTATCACCTACATAGTGCAGGCATGCCCCCTTATCTGTGGATCCAGTATCGGCAGTTTCAGTTTTCCACAGTACGCATATTTCCGCCCCCCCGTCACAAATTATTTAGCTGTGGCGCAATCCTAACCCCTTATGTCAGTGCTTTCCAGCACTGACATAAGGGCAATGCAGCTCTGAGATAAGGGAACAAACATTCCCTTCCTTTGAGGAGGCCTCTGTGAGTGACACACAACTGCAGGCTGCAGCACACGTCCCATTGGCACCGCTATGCCAGTGCTGGAAAGCACTGACACAAGGGGTTAGCATTGCACCCTGTGTCTCATTGCAACCTTCTGGTATCTGCTCACTTTGTACAAATATTGCCAGGATGGGTTTGGATGGCTGAAATCGGCTGTAACTCTGTGGCGTGTTTGCGTATTTTTGCCAGCAAAGTAGGTGGTGCACATTCAAGGAGATGTTCCCTTATCTGGAGAAGACCTTTGGGACTGCCCCCTCCCCCAGGATGCCACATACACTCTGGTGGGATGGCTTCTCATCAGTGGGGGTGTGATTTGGCAAGGATTGGGCTGTTAGAGTGCAATCCTATGTACTCCTTAGGCCTGAGCAAGTCCTTTGTGCCAGCCCGGGAGGGTCATAAATGTGCCATAAAGCATGTTTGCACATCCTCGGGTGTCAGCTGGGCCAGTTGAAGGATGTGCACCAGCTTAAGGAGGCTGCATCTAGCCTCCACTACATCACCAAAGGGGAGTTTGCGTTGGCTGAGCTTGGCCAGCGCAGGGTTCTGAGGGGGAGCATGGGGAGGGCAGGAAGAAGGCATTTTAGGGCCAGGGGAAGGCAGACGGGCCCATGGACAAGTGGCAGGACAGTGGGGGGTGGGACCAGGATCCAGCACTTGTGCCAGATCCTGACCCCATTTCCAAGCTTCATGGTGTGGCTCCGGGGTGTGGCTCTTGAGGTGGCACAGATCCGAGTAGACCCATTGGGTCTGCTCCAGCTTTTCCTGGGGTAAGGGGAAGCATTTCCCCTTGCCCTGGGCTGAGCCACTTGCATCCTGAAACTCACGCTGGATACGGGGCACGCCTGTTGGCCTCCCTGTTCCAGCGCAAGTTAGGGTTGCGCTGCCCGAGTCTTTGATTCCACTAATGTGGGAATCACAAAAACAAATCTGTTTTCTGGTCTATAAGTTCATCTGAGTGCTCAAGAAGTCATTTCATGGTGGCCTGTCCCATCTTGGAGGTGCTTATGTGTGACCAAAGCAGCATTCTCAACTCTTTGGATAATGAGTGGGGCAAACATGAAATCAACAAATATTAAAATTTGTGTTCCTCCATTCCCCGCCCGCCCCCCACCATGTCCAGCAATTATCCAAACTGCCTTTGGAAAATTCTATGTGATTTTTCATGTCCATGTCCCTTGTTGAAAAATCTACAGATACTTTGCCCAGGTTGCTTCATTAAAGCCTTACTATCCAAGGGGTTGTGGCCACAGATCATAGGCTATTAACAATACAGAATAAAGCATCAAAGGAATTGGAGGAGTCCCCCTAGAGACAGAGACTTTATTATCAAACAAAATTCCCAAACCTTTCACAAAGCAGGTGGAGAGGAAAAACCAGTAGGCTCTCCATCTTCTAATGATGGGACAATTAGGTGGTTGAATAAGCAGATAAGATTTTGGAAGTTGGTTGAGGGAGCATTTGTGGAAGTGGTTTAAGAATCTTAGCTCACTGGTATAGCAGTACTTGGCATGGATGAGGATCTTTGTCACTTTTAGGTAAAGGACCTTAAATCTCAGGCCTGGAAGAATGTCTGGCAGGGTCCCAGAAAACAGCTGCCTTTCAGCAGAAACAGGATCACTTGCCTAATCCAGCATAAAACAGCTTATCTCCCATCCTAGAGGCAGGAGACCTCATTGAAAAGCAGGGGGGGACTACTTCTTTCCCACATCCTTCTAAAAGGGGGTTGAATGGGTAGCCATAGGAACATCATATCTCTAACCCTATATATAGATGACCCGTAGAGTTCTATAGAGGCATGTGTTTTCAGATCTCATTATGATTTCCTGTGATCTTTAGACACTTTCGATCCATTAGATAGCTGACTGAAACCCACAAAGCAGCTGTTTGCCTTAAACTAAAGCCACTAGTATAAAAAAGAAGCTCCATATTGATTGTGGAGGAACACCTGGGAGAAGCACAGTATGAAGGTAAGATTGTATTCAGCTTTTTTGGAATTCAGATTGTGCGGGGAAGGGGGAGAGCTCACCTTGTTGTCCAGCTGATACTTTGGGCTTCAAAGGACTATCTTAGTTATTTCTGAAAGCTGAATTGTGTGTGTGTGTGTGTGTGTGTGTGTGTGTGTGTGTGTGTGTGTGTGTGTGTTTGACTAGTCGGGGCATTCAGATTTGGCTCTTGCTTCACCAAATACACATTCCACACCCCCAAAGTTCTCCCTGAAGCTGTTTCCTGCAAACAAAACTCTTTGGACCCAGCAAATAGGTGGAGGGGCAATATTTGGTGGGGAAATGGCACTTGGAGAAAAAAGCGTCATTAGGTCTGAGCACACCAGCTCTCTCTATATAAGAACTTATGAACATAAGAACAGCCCCACTGGATCAGGCCATAACCCCATCTATCTAGTCCAGCTTCCTGTATCTCACAGCGGCCCACCAAATGCCCCAGGGAGCACACCAGATAACAAGAAACCTGCATCCTGGTACCCTTCCATGCATCTGACATAACCCATTTCTAAAATCTTTCCTCCAACCCTCCATTTTCCTTTGTTTCCCCCTTCTTTCAACTGACACTTCCAAAGTTTTGTGACTTAACCATAGTCTTAAATGGTAGACTGTCTGAACTGACTGAAGGTGCAATCCTAACCCCTTATGTCAGTGCTTTCCAGCACTGGCATAGCAGTGCCAATGGGACGTGTGCTGCATTCTGCAGTTGGGTGTCACTCATGGAGGCCTCCTCAAAGTAAGGGAAAGTTGTTTCCTTACCTCAGAGCTGCATTGCCCTTACGTCAGTGCTGGAAAGCACTGACATAAGAGGTTAGGATTGCGCCCTGAATGTCTTAAGACACTTCACCCCATCTATAGGGCAGAAGCTGAGAGTGGGCCCATATCCCCTCATCCCATTCAAATACCCTCCCCAGATATGGTAGGCAGTGGCACAAAGATGAGAATTCACCTTCTCCAGAAAATGTGGTGAATTATATTTTCTTGACTCTAAACCCTCAACATTTCAGAATGCCTTGGAAGCTCCCGAATGTCTAGAAAGCTCTCAACACCGTTTGGCTGGGTTCAAGCTTTTCTCCAAACCATAGTCTCTTCCTTTTCTTCTCCAAGTCTGACGATTTCTGCATCACTAGAAAACCCCCAAAGCATGTGCTGGCAATCACTACCTTATTTTGAACATAAGAACAGCCCCACTGGATCAGGCCATAGGCCCATCTAGTCCAGCTTCCTGTATCTCACAGCGGCCCACCAAATGCCCCAAGGAGCACACCAGATAACAAGAGACCTGTATCCTGGTGCCCTCCCTTGCATCTGGCATTCTGACATAACCCATTTCTAAAATCAGGAGGTTGCGCATACACATCATGGCTTGTACCCTGTAATGGATTTTTCCTCCAGAAATTTGTCCAATCCCCTTTTAATGGTGTCCAGGCCAGTCACCATCACAACATCCTGTGGCAAAGAGTTCCACAGACCAACCACACGCTGAGTAAAGAAATATTTTCTTTTGTCTGTTCTAACTCTCCCAACACTCAATTTTAGTGGATGTCCCCTGGTTCTGGTGTTATGTGAGAGTGTAAAGAGCATCTCCCTATCCACTCTGTCCACCCCCTGCATAATTTTGTATGTCTCAATGATGTCCCCCCTCAGGCGTCTCTTTTCTAGGCTGAAGAGGCCCAAACGCCGTAGCCTTTCCTCATAAGGTAGGTAAAGGGTTTTGCTGGGACCCTGTTGTGTTTTCAGGCTGACATAGGACATGACCACCTAAATTAATAAGCCTGATGCAGTTATGGCAACCTTTGCAGACTTTGGACTAGTCTTCCCTCTTCACTGGCTGATTATTTTTTGACCCAATTGTCTATTGAGATCTTCACGTTTCCTTCAGGAAGTTACACACAGCCCATTTACTCAAAAAGGCAGAAGAGGGAATCCAAGGATCTCTCCCTCTGGGTTGTTTCAGGTGATGCTTCACTACTGGAACCTGTCCCATATGAGGTACCAATAAGCGCATGCATGCTCTGCACATGTTTAATTTCTTGGGAGCAAGACACTCTGCTTGAAAACCACTCCTTCACACCACTGGGCATTGCCACATTGGATTGCCTGGCATGCTTGCCCACCTTCTAAGGCCAAGAACAGGTAGGCAGTTGAACAAGCCAGGTGGTGATGATGACACTAGGCTTAGTACGTTTTAAGAATAGGTTAGAGGACCAACTCCCCAGATGATTGTGGGTGCTTAATGTAGTGATGGAGAACATATTTTGTAGGACTACAGGTCCCTGTCATCTCCAGCAGTAATGGACCTACCCTACTATGTTTTGCCGTCCCCCACCACCCCCCACTTACCCAGTGCCACAGAGCCTCATGCGATGTTGGGACCAACTGGGAAAGCCTTAAGAGTCTTAACCATGGTCCTAAACAGTACTTCCCGGAAACCAGAGTACTACTTCAGATCGCAACGGAAGCCTCAGAAGGCTTCCCACACAGTCTGGAGCACTTCACAGAGCCCCCCCCCCCCCGCCGCCCCTCCAGGCCTGCCACTGATCTCCAGTTACAGGATCTCAGAAAATGGGTGTCCAGAGAGACTGTGTTATGCTAAAAGGACCACTTGTCTAACTCAGTATGAAGAAGCTTCTCTCCCAAGGAAGACAACTTCTTAAAAAGTTGGGCAGAATGTTTTTTGTCCCATATCCGTCAAAGGGAGGATTTAACGACCAGCCATAGGGATGGCATATTTCTAACCCTTCATATAAATTATCCATAGACTTCTAAGGAGTGTATGTGTTTCCTGAGCCCATAACACATTCGTCAACTTGTCATAAGTTCCCGGAGAAAGTCCATACTTGTCACTGTTGCCAATGCCATTTCTCTGCAGTCAGGAGGCTATAATGGGGGCTGAGAACCACACATCTGTCACTGAGTTCATCTTGTTGGGACTCTCCAGTCACCGGAAGACACAGATCATGCTCTTCCTTGTCATTCTCATCATCTACTTGGTCACCGTATTGGGGAACCTGGTGATCATTCTGCTGGTGCAGGTTGATTCCCGTCTCCACACACCCATGTACTTCTTCCTCACAAATCTTTCAGGCCTAGAAATCTGTTATGTCACCAGCACCGTGCCCCAGATGCTGGCTCACCTCCTGACTGGAAATGGAACCATCTCCTTCACCCGGTGTGCAGCCCAGATGTACATCGCTTTGTCCCTGGGCTGCACGGAATGTATTCTGTTGGGAGCCATGGCCTATGACCGCTACTTGGCCATCTGTGCTCCCCTACTATACGCTGGTGCCATGAACAGGGGCCGCCAGTGGCAGCTGGCCTCAGTCTCTTGGTCAGGTGGTTTCCTCACTGCAATGATAGATGTGATCTCCACACTTCAACACCCATTCTGTGGGACCAATCGCATCAACCACTTTTTTTGTGAGGTGCCAATGCTACTGAAGCTCGCATGTGGGAACACCCATTTTACAGAGTTTGCCATCTTTGTGGTGGCTGCGGTGATCCTTCTGGTTCCCCTTTCTATTATCCTTACCTCCTACGGGCTCATCCTGTCCTCCGTGCTGCAAATGAAGTCAGCTGCTGGAAGAAGCAAGGCCTTCTCCACATGCGCCTCTCACCTGCTGGTAGTTACTTTGTTCTATGGGACCGTAATCACTATGTACATGAAACCTCAGTCGAGCACCTCCAATGACTTTGACAAGAAAATGGCTGTCTTTTATATTGTGGTCACTCCCCTGCTCAATCCCATCATTTACACCCTGCGGAACAAGGATGTCCATGCAGCAGTAGCCAAGGTGCTGAGAAGAAGAGGCTCAAAAAGAATGGTGAAGCTTTGACATCTTGCCAAATGGCAATGGCCTTCTCTAAGTCAGTCAACCATTGTGGTGGGCCGGAGGGATTGTTCTGATGAGCCAAAGTAGTGGTCTCCTTTGATTCCTAAGGGATCTGAGATCTCTTCACAGCAGCAATGGGGGGAACCTGATCGCTGGTACTTCTGCAATCAGAGCGGCATTGATGTCATTACTAGAGGGGGAACAAAACAGTGATAATGAAATAAAAACACATAACTGCGCTTTCTGTACCTCTCATTTTTGTAAAAAAAAATAATAAATCTGCAAAAAAAATGTTTTATTTGGTTTTTATTTATTATTTAATGGGAGGGCACATGAGTAATGGCTAATGACTGGCTGCATCTGCTGATATTATAACACCAGTATCACCTACATAGTGCTGGCATGCCCCCATATCTGCAGACCGAGTATCCTCGGTCACTCCTCTTGAAAACCACTCCTTCACACCACTAGGCATTGCCACATTGGATTGCGGACACATTTACACCTCTGCAAATACCTCTCACACATGAAAGGGAACAGAGGACCCCACCACCACAAGTAAATGTACAGTCTTTATTATCTTGTGGACATCTCAAGTCTTGTGTGAAAGATCACAGGGAGTAGACTTGTCATAAGTTGTCATAAGTTCCTGGAGAAAGTCCATACTTGTCGCTGTTGCTAATGCCATTACTCTGCAGTCAGGAGGCTATAATGGGGGCTGAGAACCACACATCTGTCACTGAGCTCATCTTGTTGGGACTCTCCAGTCACCGGAAGACACAGATCATGCTCTTCACTTTCAGAACTCTCTGTTCTCTGTCAAAGAGTCTCTGGAGAACTGCTTCCTGTCAAGACAAACTGAGCTGGGGTGGGTGGGCTGCTTGTCTGATGCACTAGGAAGAAGCTTCTCCCTCCAGCCGTGATGTCAGGAGAACTCCTTAAAAAGCAAAGCTGTGCATTATGATTTCTGTCCCATGTCCTTTCAGAATGGGACTGAGAGGCCAGCCATAGGAACATCAGATCTCTAACCCAACATCGATTATCCATAAAGTGTGTGCATCTTCAGATTTCATAATGATTGCCTGTGGTCTTCAAATACTTCTTGCCATTTTACTTCTAGCATGTTCAAGATGACAAGGAGGAGGAGGAGGAGGAGGATATTTTCTTTTCTCTTACTGCAAGAATGAGCTGAGACAGTGAGATACTGCTAGGTAAAGCAGCAGAGAGAAAATCTCTTAGGACTTTGGCTACATTTGTTGGTACTCTGCTGGTACTGACAGTCTGTTTTGTCTATGGACAAAATTTTTCATCCTCTTCCATTATATAATATGGCTGACTGAAACCCACTCAGCTACTGTTTGCCTTAAGTTAAACCTGTAGTGTGATAAACATATTTTGATTGCCAGCAAACATCTGGAAGAAGTATGAAAAAGGGAAAGACTATATTCGATTACTAGCTGGTTCCCCATGCTTTGCTTCAGTACTTTAAATCCATTTTGATTGCAATACACTTTCCTTTGATTGCAGTGTAGAATGTAATGAACAATTTAAATGTAGCACAACTACCCCATGTCTGGCAGCACCCTGTATAGAGGGGCCCATATACCCACGGTTCCCAAGGGACTTTATGGCCTCACTTGCAGCACCCCCAATGACCCTATGGAAGCCATACACGGCTTCCTGGACAGATAGATTCACAGGAAAATGTTGTTCCTGCTGCTATGGATGGCTCAAGGTGATGGAGGAGGGAGCCTGCACAAAGTGCAGCTGGGCTGACTTCAGCTTATGTTGGGGGGTATGGCGTTGATGGTCTATCTGACACTCCCCGGGAGCCAGAGGGAAGCCCAAATACACCCAAGGAAACAGCCCCAGGCACTGGGGAGAGCAGGGCCCAGGTTGTAGACAAACTCCCTCCCTCCAACCTGTTTTCTCTAAGCTGAGCACCCAAGCAGGGGGCAACCCTCTCCTTGAAAGGGTTTCTCCAAGGGTTAAAAAGGGGAAAGAACCTGTACTCCAGCTCCTATCACAAGCCCATAAAGACCCAATCAACTTGCAGCTGTTACAGCCGGTTTCATTAGCCTTTCAGCCTACTTGCTTGCAGGTTTTGGCCTTTCGAGGAACTCCTTATACACTAGGGTTAGGGCTAATTTTCATGGGAAGTATGTCTTAGCTAAATGATGGCTCCAGTTTTTCAATGGGATTTCATCCAGAGTTCAGGAAACAAAGAATGTCTACATCTAATTGAGGTGAGAAATTACTCTTGTTCCAGGACATGGTGAAAATGAGGAAAGTTACATGTGTTCTAGCCCGGGGCTTATGAATACTGGTACAAAATGACATTTTATTTTGCAACTCCCAAGAATGCATTGGTGAGGATAAGGGTGGTAACTTGAAAGACGTATTCAGATAAGACAACATTGGGCAATTAAAAAAAAAATTTATGTGATGTTGTCAAAGATAATGACTAGTTTGTGTTGTGGTTTACTCTAAGAAATCAAAGCATGACTTCCTAACAGGTGTCTCATTCCCAAAGAAAGACCCCTCTCTCGCTATTGTCCTTTCTCTACATATAGGAGAGCAAGATGCAGACTATGGCCTCATTCCCAAAGAAAGGTGTCTCATTCCCAAAGAAAGACCCCTCTCTCGCTATTGTCCTTTCTCTACATATAGGAGAGCAAGATGCAGACTATGGCAATGGCCTTCTCCAAGCCAGTCAACTAGTGTGGTGGGTCAGAGGGATTGTTCTGATGAATCAAGTTGTGATCTCCCTTGATCCCTGTAGGATCTGAGATCTCTTCACAGCAGCAATGGGGGGAACCTTCTGCAATCAGAGAGGCATTGATGTCATTACTGGGGGGGGGAATAAAACAGTGATAATGAAGTAAAAACACATAACTGCACTTTCTGCACTTCTCATTTTTGAAAAAAAAAATTAATAAATCTGCAGAAAAAGAATTGTATTTGGTTTTTATTTCTTATTTAATGGGAGGGCGCATGAGTATTGGGTAATGACTGTGGCTGCATCTGCTGATATTATAGCACCTGTATCACCCACATAGTGCAGGCATGCCCCATATCTGCGGACCCAGTATCCTCTGTTTCAATTTTCTGCAATTTACATATTTCCGCCCCCCCCCCCATCGCAAATTATTTAGCTGTGTCTCATTGCGACCTTCCAGTGTCTGCTCACTTTGTGTAAACATTGCCTGGAAGGGTTTGAAAGGCTGAAACAGGCTGTGCTGCTGGGATGTGTTTGTGTATTTTTGCCACAAAGTAGCTGGGCAGGCGGTAGGAGTGTGGGGGTGGCGCCAGGACCCGGCACTTGTACCGGATCTTGACCCCATTCCCGAGCAGCGTGGTGTGACTCCAGGTCTCTTGAGGTGGCGCAGATCCGAGTAGACTCATTGGGGCTGCTGTGGCTCTGCCCAGGGTAAGGGGAAGCGTTTCCCCTTGCCCCGGGCTGAGCTGCTTGCATCCTGAAACTCACGCTGGATGTGGGGCAGGTCTGCTGTTCCAACGCAAGTTAGGATTGCACTGCACGAGTCTTTGATTCCACTGACGTGGAAGTCACAAAACCAAATCTGTTTTCCGGTCTTAAGTTCACCTGAGTGGTCCACAATAAGTCATTTCATGGTGGCCTGTCCCATCTTGGAGGTGTTTATGTGTGACCAAAACAACGTTCTCATCTCTTTGGATAATGAGTGGGGCAAACATGAAATAAACAAATATTAAAATTTGAGTTCCTCCATTCCCCCCCCACCACACACACACACACCATGTTCAGCAATTATCCAAATTGCATTTCGAACATTCTATGTGACTTTTCATTTCCATGTCCTCTGTTGAAAAATCCACAGACACTTTTCCCAGGATGCTTCATTAAAGCCATACTACTCAAGGGGTTGTGGCCACAGATCATAGGCTATTAACAATACAGAATAAAGCACCAAAGGGAGGAGTCTCCCTAGAGACAGAATCTTTATTTATTATCTAACCAAATTCCCAAACCTTCCACAAAGCACTTGGAGAGGAAACACCAGCAGGCTCTCCATCTTCTAATGATGAGACAGTTAGATGGTTGAATAAGCAGATAAGATTTTGGAAGTTGGTTGAGGGAGCATTTGTGGAAGTGGTTCAAGAATCTTAGCTCACTGGTATAGCAGCGCTTGACATGGATGAGGATCTTTGTCACTTTTAGTTAAAGGCTCTTAAATCACAGGCCTGGAAGGATGCCTGCCAGGGTCCCAGAGAACGACTGCCTTTCAGCAGAAACAGGGCTCACTCAAGTGGATCACTTGCCTAATCCAGCATAAAACAGCTTATCTCCCATCCTAGAGGCAGGAGACCTCCTTGAAAAGCAGGGGGGGACGACTTCCTTCCCACATCCTTCTAAAAGGGGGTTGAATAAGCAGCCATAGGAACTTCATATTTCTAACCCTTAATATAGATGGCCCGTAGAGTTCTATAGAGGGCTTGTGTCTTCAGTTCTCATTATGATTTCCTGTGATGTTTAGACAGGTCCTGCCATTTTACTGCTCACACATTCAAGGTGTTTTCTGTTCTCCTACTGCAGCCATTTTCAACTACTGTGACGTAGCACACTGGTGTGCCGCAAAGGGTTATCAGGTGCCGCGAAAATTTGCAAGAGGGTCATTTATCATTAGGGCCACTTTGGGATGCGAACTCCCCATTGACAGCTCCGTGGCCTTGTCATGGTCAAAAAGCTGATTGGTGTGCCTTGACCCTTTTATCGCCTTGCCAATGTGCCATGAGATGAAAAGGGTTGGTAATCACTATCCTACTGTAACAGAGAACCACTAGGGGTCAAATTAAGATCCAGCTAGGGGAAGCAGCAGAGAGACAAATACTAACAGGAGCTCTCTTCTAAGGCACTGTGTGCATTGTTCTCGCTTCCTGACGTCCTTTAACCACTGTGAAGGGATTTCATCATCCTCCATCAGATAGCTGACTGAAACCCACAAAGCGGCTGTTTGCCTTAAACTAAAGCCACTAGTATAAGAAAGAAGCTCCATATTGATTGTTGAGGAACACCTCTGAGAAGCACAGTATGAAGGTAAGATTATATTAAGTTTTTTGGAATTCAGATTATGAGGGGAAGGGGGGAGACCTTGTTGGCCAGCTGTTATGTCGGACCTCAAAGGACCATCTTAGGGTGCAGTCCTAACCCCTGACATAAGCACTGACATAAGGGCAATGAAGCTCCAAGGTAAGGGAACAAACATTCCCTTATTTTGAGGAGGCCTCCATGCGTGACACCCAACTGTAGGATGCAGCACATGCCCCACTCGTACCAGTATGCAGGTGCTGGAAAGCAGTGACATAAGAGTTATGATTGCACCCTTAGTTATATCTGAAAGCTGAATTTGTGTGTGTGTGTGTGTGTGTGTGTGTGTGTGTGTGTGTGTGTGTGTGTGTGTGTGTGTGTTTGTGTGTGTGTTTGTGCGTGTGTGTTTGACTAGACAGGACATTCAGGTTTGGTTCTTGCTTTACCGAATACTCACTCCACACCCCCAAAAGCTCTCACTGAAGCTGTTTCCTGCAAACAGATTCTTTGGAGCCAGCAATTAGGTGGAGGGGCAATATTTGGTGGGGAAATTGCACTGGGGGAAAAAGAGTCATTAGGTTTGAACACAACAACTCTCTCATTCCGCCATCCCTCCATTTTCCTTTGATTTTTCCCACTCTTCCAACTGACACCTCCAAAGTTTTGTGACTTAAGTATAGTCTTAAATGGTATACTCTCTGAACTGACTGAATGTCATCCCTTAGAACACTTCACCCCATCTGCAGGGCAGAAGCTGAGAGTGGTCAAACAGATCCCCTCATCCCACCCACATGCCCTCCCCAGATACAGTAGGCAGTGACACAAAGACAGGAATTCTCCTTCTCCAGAAAATGTGGTGCAATATATTTTCTTGACTCTAACCCTCAACATTTCAAAATGCCTTGGAAGCTCCCAAATGTCTAGAAAGCTCTCAACACCATTTGGTTGGGTTCAAGCTTTTCTCCAAACCAGAGTCTCTTCCTTTTCTTCTCCAAGTTGGTTGATTTCTGCATCACTAGAAAAACCCCAAAGCACATGCTGGCAATCACTGCCTTATTTTGCTGGGACCCTGCTGTGCTTTCAGGCTGACATAGGACATGAACACCTAAATTAATAAGCCTGATGGCAGTTAATAATAAGCAGTTTTAATGAATAAATTAATAAGCAGTTATGGCAACCTTTGCAGACTTTGGAATAGTCTTCCCTCTTAACTGGCTGGTTATTTGTTGACCCAATTGTCTATTGAGATCTTCACATTTCCTTCATGAAGTTACACACAGCCCATTTACTCAAAAAGGCAGAAGAGGGAATCCAAGGATCTCTCCCTCTCGGCTGTTTCAGGTGATGCTTCACTCCTGGAACCTGTCCCATATGAGGTACCAATGAGCTCATGCATGCTCTGCACATGTTTAATTACTTGGGAGCAGGTCACTCCTCTTGAAAACCACTCTTTCACAGCACTGGGCATTGCCACATTGGATTGCGGACATATTTACACCTCTGCAAATACGTCTCACACATCAAAGGGAACAGAGGACCCCACCATCACAAGTAAATCTACAGTCTTTATTGTATTGGCAACCTTCAGTCTCGAAAGACTATGGTATCGCGCTCTGAAAGGTGGTTCTGGCACAGCGTCTAGTGTGGCTGAAAAGGCCAATCCGGGAGTGACAATCCCTTCCACACCGGGAGCAAGTGCAGTCTGTCCCTGGTCTGTCTCCCTGGCTATGGGCCTTCCTTCTTTGCCTCTTAGCCTCAGACTGTTGGCAAAGTGTCTCTTCAAACTGGGAAAGGCCATGCTGCACAGCCTGCCTCCAAGCGGGCCGCTCAGAGGCCAGGGTTTCCCACTTGTTGAGGTCCATCCCTAAGGCCTTCAGATCCCTCTTGCAGATGTCCTTGTATCGCAGCTGTGGTCTACCTGTAGGGCGCTTTCCTTGCATGAGTTCTCCATAGAGGAGATCCTTTGGGATCCGGCCATCATCCATTCTCACGACATGACCGAGCCAACGCAGGCGTCTCTGTTTCAGCAGTGAATACATGCTAGGGATTCCAGCACGTTCCAGGACTGTGTTGTTTGGAACTTTGTCCTGCCAGGTGATGCCGAGGATGCGTCGGAGGCAGCGCATGTGGAAAGCGCTCAGTTTCCTCTCCTGTTGTGGGCGAAGAGTCCATGACTCGCTGCAGTACAGAAGTGTACTCAGGACGCAAGCTCTGTAGACCTGGATCTTGGTATGTTCCGTCAGCTTCTTGTTGGACCAGACTCTCTTTGTGAGTCTGGAAAACGTGGTAGCTGCTTTACCGATGCGCCTGTTTAGCTCGGCATCGAGAGAATGAGTGTCGGAGATCGTTGAGCCAAGGTACACAAAGTCATGGACAACCTCCAGTTCATGCTCAGAGATTGTAATGCAGGGAGGTGAGTCCACATCCTGAACCATGACCTGTGTTTTCTTCAGGCTGATTGTCAGTCCAAAATCTTGGCAGGCCTTGCTAAAACGATCCATGAGCTGCTGGAGATCTTTGGCAGAGTGGGTAGTGACAGCTGCATCGTCGGCAAAGAGGAAGTCACGCAGACATTTCAGCTGGACTTTGGATTTTGCTCTCAGTCTGGAGAGGTTGAAGAGCTTTCCGTCTGATCTGGTCCGGAGATAGATGCCTTCTGTTGCAGTTCCAAAGGCCTGCTTCAGCAGGACAGCGAAGAAAATCCCAAACAAGGTTGGTGCAAGAACACAGCCCTGCTTCACTCCGCTTCGGATGTCAAAAGGGTCTGATGTGGAGCCATCGAAGACAACAGTGCCCTTCATGTCCTTGTGGAAGGATCTGATGATGCTGAGGAGCCTGGGTGGACATCCAATCTTGGGGAGAATCTTGAAGAGGCCGTCTCTGCTGACCAGGTCGAAAGCCTTTGTGAGATCTATGAAGGCTATAAAGAGTGGCTGTCGTTGTTCCCTGCATTTCTCCTGCAGTTGTCTAAGGGAGAATACCATATCAGTGGTGGACCTGTTGGCTCGGAATCCACAGTCTTTATTATCTTGTGGATATTGCAAGTCTCCTGTGAAAGATCACAGGGAGTAGAAAAGCTGGCATGCTGTCCACCTTCAAAGGCCAAGAACAGGTAGGCAGTTAAACAAGCCTGGTGGTGGTGGCACTAGGCTTAGTTCGTTTTAAGAATAGGTTAGAGGATCAACTTTCCAGATGATTATGGGTGCTTAATGAAGTGATGGAGAACATACTTTGTAGGACTACAGGTCCCTGTCATCTCCAGCAGTAATGGACCTACCCTACTATGTGGTGCCATCCCCCACCACCCCCCACTTATCCAGTGCCACAGAGCCTCATGCGATGTTGGGACCAACTGGGAAAATCTTGCGAGTCTTCCCTTTGGTCCTAAACAGTACTTCTGGGAAACTAGAGTACTACTTCAGATCGCATCAGAAACCTCAGAGGGCCTCCCACACAGTCTGGAGCACTTCACAGAGGCCCCCCTACCCCCCCTCCAGGCCTGCCACTGATCTCCAGTTAAAGGATCTCAGAAAATGGGTGTCTAAAGAGACTGCGTTATGCTAAAAGGACCACTTGTCTGACTCAGTATAAAGAAACTTCTCTCCCAAGCAAGACAACTTGTTGAAAAGTTGGGCAGAATGTTTTTTGTCCCATATCCGTCAAAGGGGGGATTTAATGGCCAGCCATGGGGATGGCATATTTCTAACTCTTCATATAAATTATCCATAAACTTCTATGGAGTGTATGTGTTTCCTGTGCCCATAACGCATTCATCAACTTGTCATAAGTTCCTGGAGAAAGTCCATACTTGTCACTGTTGCCATTTCTCTGCAGGCAGGAGGCTATAATGGGGGCTGAGAACCACACATCTGTCACTGAGTTCATCTTGTTGGGACTCTCCAGTCACCGGAAGACACAGATCATGCTCTTCCTTGTCATTCTCATCATCTACTTGGTCACCGTATTGGGGAACCTGGTGATCATTCTGCTGGTGCAGGTTGATTCCCGTCTCCACACACCCATGTACTTCTTCCTCACAAATCTTTCAGGCCTAGAAATCTGTTATGTCACCAGCACCGTGCCCCAGATGCTGGCCCACCTCCTGACTGGAAATGGAAGCATCTCCTTCACCCGGTGTGCAGCCCAGATGTACATCACTTTGTCCCTGGGATGCACGGAATGTATTCTGTTGGGAGCCATGGCCTATGACCGCTACTTGGCCATCTGCACTCCCCTACTATACGCTGGTGCCATGAACAGGGGCCGCCAGTGGCAGCTGGCCTCAGTCTCTTGGTCAGGAGGTTTCCTCATTGCATTGATAGATGTGATCTCCACACTTCAACACCCATTCTGTGGGACCAATCGCATCAACCACTTTTGTTGTGAGGTGCCAATGCTACTGAAGCTCGCATGTGGGAACACTCATTTTACAGAGTTTGCCATCTTTGTGGTGGCTGCGGTGATCCTTCTGGTTCCCCTTTCTATTATCCTTACCTCCTACGGGCTCATCCTGACTTCTGTGTTGCAAATGAAGTCAGCTGCTGGAAGAAGCAAGGCCTTCTCCACATGTGCTTCTCACCTGCTGGTTGTCACTTTGTTCTATGGGACCATAATCACTATATACATGAAACCCCAGTCAAGCACCTCAGGTGACTTTGACAAGCAAATGGCTGTCTTTTATATTGTGGTCACTCCCCTGCTCAATCCCATCATTTACACCCTGCGGAACAAGGATGTCCATGCAGCAGTAGCCAAGGTGCTGAGAAGAAGAGGCTCAAAACAAATGGTGAAGCTTTGACATCTTGCCAAATGGCAATGGCCTTTTCCAAGCCAGCCAACTATTGTGGTGGGTCGGAGATATGGTTCTGATGAACCAAAGTTGTGGTCTCCCTTGATTCCTAAGGGATCTGAGATCTCTTCACAGCAGCAATGGGGGGAACCTGATCGCTGGCACTTCTGCAATCAGAGAGGCATTGATGTCATTACTAGAGGGGGGATAAAACAGTGATAATGAAATAAAAACACATAACTGTGCTTTCTGCACTTCTCATTTTTGTAAAAAAAAAAAAATCTCCAAAAAAAAACCTGTTTTATTTGGTTTATAGTTATTATTTAATGGGAGAGCGTATGAGTAATGGGTAATGACTGTGGCTGCATCTGCTGATATTATAGCACCTGTATCACCTACATAGTGCAGGCATGCCCCCATATGTGCGGATAGAAATAGAAATAGAAATAGAGAATTTATTTGTCATTGTACCCGTATACACAAGTACAATGAAATTAGGTGCCTTCGCAAGGTAAAACAAGACAAGATCCACACAAAACAACAATACAACAAAGTCAGGCAAGCTACATATACAGTCACCACATTGCTAAAACTCTGTTCAACATGTCACTGTACCACTGCATTTAATCTAGACACTGCACTGGGATAAAAACTGTTCTTTAATCTACTCGTTCTTGTTCTTATCACCCTATATCTTCTTCCTGATGGCAATAGTTCAAAAAACTGATAACCAGGATGCGGAGGATCTCTCAGAATTTTTAAGGTTTTCGACATACACCTTGTGCTATAAAGCTCCTCCAAAGAAGGGAGGGAACAGCCAATAATCTGAGCAGTGTTGATAACCCTCTGGAGCGCTTTTCTCTCTGCCACTGTACGACTCGCAAACCAAACACAGAGACAATAAGAAAGAATGCTCTCTATGTAGATGCGATAAAAAATTACCAACAGTGTCTCAGACAGTTTTTGTCTGCTGAGGAGTCTCAAAAAGTACAATCGTTGTTGGGCCTTCTTGACCAGAGCCACGGTGTTTGCACTCCATGTCAAATCCTTCTTCATGATGATCCCCAGAAACTTACCCTCGCCCACCTGCTCTACACAAACGCCCTCAATACACAAGGGCCGAATATCAGATTTTCTTTTCCGATAGTCCACAATAAACTCCTTTGTCTTATTGATGTTAAAAATAAGGTTCTTGTTTTTACACCATAAAGATAGCTGTTGTACCTCTTCACGATATGCAGACTCATCATCTTCAGAGATGAGCCCCACTAACGTGGTGTCATCCACAAATTTAATGATCTTATTGCTGGGATAAATATTGGTGCAATCTGAAGTATAGATGGTAAACAGTAGTGGACTCAACACACAGCCCTGTGGGGTACCCGTATTGAGAGTCCTGGCAGAAGAAACAAAGTCCCTTAATCTCACCCTCTGAGGGCGATTTGAAAGAAAATCCAAGGTCCACATACAAATTGGATCTGGAAACCCAAGATCTTTAAGTTTAGATATCAGTTTGTACGGTATAATTGTGTTGAATGCAGAGCTAAAATCCACGAAGAGCATTCTTACATAGGTCCCCCGCTGCTCTAAATGAGTTAAAGCAGTGTGTAAGACGGTGTTTATAGCATCTTCTGTTCATCTATTTGCCCTATATGCAGACTGATATCTATCAAATGAGTCTGGAAGACAAGAGATGATGTACTGTGGAACTAATTGTTCAAAACACTTCATAATAATAGAAGTGAGTGCCACTGGTCTATAATCATTGAGGCTACTTATAAAGGACTTATTTGGCAATGGAACAATGGTGGAAACTTTCAGACACGATGGAACAATGGCTTGGGATAGAGACCGATTAAAAATCTTAGTCAAAACCCCAGCCAACTGGTCTGCACAGTCTTTTACCAGCGGGCCGGAAATGCCATCAAGTCCGGCGGCCTTCCTTGAATTTACCACTTTCAGTGTCTTCCTCACATCATGCTCTCCCACAACAAGGAGGGAGCCGTGCTGAGTTAATAACTGCAGTGTGGTGACTTCAGATTGATTTACCTCAAACCGGGCAAAAAGGTTATTCAGCTCCTCCGCCAACAGAGCATCTCCATCCGTGGGCACAGCAGTTTTTGTTTTATAATTAGTAATTTGCTGAACCCCTTGCCACACCTGCCTCATATTATTACTAGAAAAGTAATCCTCAATCCTCCTCTTATAATCAGCCTTGGCTTGCCTAATACCCTTCTTCAAATCAGCCCTAAACGATGCTGTACTTCATCTCATCACTTGATTTAAAAGCCTTATTTCTCACATACAGAAGATGTCTGACCTCTCTAGCCATCCACGGTTTCTGGTTAGGGTAAATCCGAATGCATTTATCTACCGTTAACAGTGTCTACACAGTGAGTGATATATCCTAAAACCGATGCAGTATACTCCTCTAAAACAGGATGCTCAAAGATATCCCAGTTCGCCTCTTCAAAACAATCCTGCAGCCCTGAAATGGCCCCCTCAGGCCAATGTTTCACAGTCTTAATTATTGTTCCAGCTTGCTTCCTTAAAGGGATATACTCTGGTGCTAACAGCAGAGACATATGATCAGACTGGCCTAAATGAGGTAGTTGCACAACCCTATAGACATTTTTGATATTAGAATATAATTTATCCAGAATGTTCAGTCCCCTGGTGGCACATTTTATGTGCTGATGGAATTTAGGGAGATTGACCCACAAATCAACATGATTAAAATCCCCTGCAATAATGTGTACTGCGTCAAGGAACCTATTTTGTTGACAGTTGACGGCATCACTCAAGTAACCCAAAGCAGAATCAGTATTTGCATCCGGGGGGGGGGGATATAAACAGCAGTGATAACAACTACACTAAACTCTCTTGGGAGGTATATGGGTCTGCATCTGCGGATCCAGTATCCTCGGTTTCAGTTTTCTGCAATTCGCATATTTCCGCCCTCCCCATCGCAAATTATTTAGCTGTGTCTCATTGCAACCTTCCTGTATCTGCTCACTTTGTGTAAACATTGCCTGGAAGGGTTTGAAAGGCTGAAACAGGCTGTGCTGCTAGGATGTGTGTGTGCATTTTTGCCACAAAGTAGCTGGGCAGGTGGCAGGAGTGTGTGGGGGGGGGGACCCTGCACTTGTACTAGATCTTGACCCCATTCCCAAGCAGCGTGGTGTGACTCCGGGCCTCTTGAGGTGGCGCAGGTCTGAGTAGACTCATTGGGGCTGCTGTGGCTCTGCCCAGGGTAAGGGGAAGCGTTTCCCCTAGCTCCGGGCTGAGCTGCTTGCATCCTGAAACTCGCGCTGGAAGCGGGGCAGGTCTGCTGTTCCAACGCAAGTTAGGATTGCACTGCCCGAGTCTTTGATTCCACTGACGTGGAAGTCACAAAACCAAATCTGTTTTCCGGTCTTAAGTTCACCTGAGTGGTCCACAATAAGTCATTTCATGGTGGCCTGTCCCATCTTGGAGGTGTTTATGTGTGACCAAAGCAACATTCTCATCTGTTTGGATAACATGAAATCAACAAATATTAAAATTTGAGTTCCTCCATTACCCCCCCCCCCCCCAATGTCCAGCAATTATCCAAATTGCCTTTGGAAAATTCTATGTGATTTTTCATTTCCATGTCCTCTGTTGAAAAATCCAGACACTTTTCCCAGGTTGCTTCATTAAAGCCATACTACTCAAGGGGTTGTGGCCACAGATCATAGGCTATTAACAATACAGAATAAAGCACCAAAGGGAGGAGTCTCCCTAGAGACAGAATCTTTATTTATTATCAAACCAAATTCCCAAACGTTCCACAAAGCACTTGGAGAGGAATCACCAGCAGGCTCTCCATCTTCTAATGATGAGACAGTTAGATGGTTGAATATGCAGATAAGATTTTGGAAGTTGGTTGAGGGAGCATTTGTGGAAGTGGTTTAAGAATCTTAGCTCACTGGTATAGCAGCACTTGGCATGGATGAGGATCTTTGTCACTTTTAGTTAAAGGATCTTAAATCACAGGCCTGGAAGGATGTCTGGCAGGGTCCCAGAGAACGACTGCCTTTCAGCAGAAACAGGGCTCACTCAAGTGGATCACTTGCCTAATCCAGCATAAAACAGCTTCTCTCCCATTCTAGAGGCAGGAGACCTCCTTGAAAAGCTGGGTGTTCTGACTTCCTTCCCACATCCTTCTAAAAGGCAGGTTGAATGGGCAGCCATAGGAACATCATATCTCTAACCCTTCATATAGATGCGCCGTAGAGTTCTATAGAGGGCATGTGTCTTCAGATCTCATTATGATTTCCTGCGATCTTTAGACACACTCGATCCATTAGATAGCTGACTGAAACCCACAAAGCAGCTGTTTGCCTTAAACTAAAGCCACTAGTATTAAATAAACTCTATATTGATTGTGGAGGAACACCTGGGAGAAGCACAGTATGAAGGTAAGATTGTATTCAGCTTTTTTTGAAATTCAGATTGTGGGGGGAAAGGGGGAGCTTGTTGTCCAGCTGATACTTTGGGCTTCAAAGGACTATCTTAGTTATTTCTGGAAGCTGAATTGTTTGTGTGTGTGTGTGTGTGTGTGTGTGTGTGTGTGTGTGTTGGTGTTTGACTAGTCAGGGCATTCAGATTCGGCTCTTGCTTTACCAAATACTCACTCCACACCCCCAAAAGCTCTCACTGAAGCTGTTTCCTGCAAACAGATTCTTTGGAGCCAGCAAATAGGTGGAGGGGCAATATTTGGTGGGGAAATGGCACTGGGGGAAAAAGAGTCATTAGGTTTGAACACAACAACTCTCTCATTCCTCCATCCCTCCTTTTTCCTTTGATTTTTCCCACTCTTCCAACTGACACCTCCAAAGTTTTGTGACTTAAGTATAGTCTTAAACGGTAGACACTCTGAACTGACTGAATGTCATCCCTTAGAACACTTCACCCCATCTGCAGGGCAGAAGCTGAGAGTGGTCGAACAGATCCCCTCATCCCACCCACATGCCCTCACCAGATACAGTAGGCAGTGACACAAAGACAGGAATTCTCCTTCTCCAGAAAATGTGGTGCACTATATTTTCTTGACTCTAACCCTCAACATTTCAAGAATGCCTTGGAAGCTCCCAAATGTCTAGAAAGCTATCAATACCATTTGGTTGGGTTCAAGCTTTTCACCAAACCAGAGTCTCTTCCTTTTCTTCTCCAAGTTGGTCGATTTCTGCATCACTAGAAAACCCCCAAAGCACGTGCTGGCAATCACTGCCTTATTTTGCTGGGACCCTGTTGTGCTTTCAGGCTGTCAAAGGACATGAACACCTAAATTACGTAATAAGCCTAATGCAGTTATGGCAACCTTTGTAGACTTCAGACTAGTCTTCCCTCTTCACTGGCTGGTTATTTGTTGACCCAATTGTCTATTGAGATCTTCACATTTCCTTCATGAAGTTACACACAGCCCATTTACTCAAAAAGGCAGAAGAGGGAATCCAAGGATCTCTCCCTCTCGGCTGTTTCAGGTGATGCTTCACTACTGGAACCTGTCCCATATGAGGTACCAATGAGTGCATGCATGCTCTGCACATGTTTAATTACTTGGGAGCAGGTCACTCCTCTTGCAAACCACTCCTTCACACCACTGGGCATTGCCACATTGGATTGCGGACACATTTATACCTCTGCAAACACGTCTCACGCACCAAAGGGAACAGAGGGACCTACCACCACAAGTAAATCTACAGTCTTTATTATCTTGTGGACATCTCAAGTCCTGTGTGAAAGATCACAGGGAGTAGCAAAGCTGGCATGCTGCCCACCTTCTAAGGCCAAGAACAGGTAGGCAGTTGAACAAGCCTGGTGGTGACGGCACTAAGCTTAGTACGTTTTAAGAATAGGTTAGAGGACCAACTTCCCAGATGATTGTGGCTGCTTAATGTAGTGATGGAGAACATACTTAGTAGGACTACAGGTCCCTGTCATCTCCAGCAGTAATGGACCTACCCTACTATGTTTTGCCGTCCCCCACCCCCCACATACCCAGTGCCACAGAGCCTCATGCGATGTTGGGACCAACTGGGAAAGCCTTATGAGTCCTAACCATTGGTCCTAAACAGTACTTCCTGGAAACCAGAGTACTACTTCAGATCGCAACGGAAGCCTCAGAAGGCTTCCCACACAGTCTGGAGCACTTCACAGAGCCCCCCTCCTGCCGCCCCTCCAGGCCTGCCACTGATCTCCAGTTAAAGGATCTCAGAAAATGGGTGTCCAGAGAGACTGTGTTATGCTAAAAGGACCACATGTCTGACTCAGTATAAAGAAGCTTCTCTCCCAAGGAAGACAACTTCTTAAAAAGTTGGGCAGAATGTTTTTTGTCCCATATCCGTCAAAGGGAGGATTTAACGACCAGCCATAGGGATGGCATATTTCTAACCCTTCATATAAATTATCCATAGACTTCTAAGGAGTGTATGTGTTTCCTGAGCCCATAACACATTCATCAACTTGTCATAAGTTCCTGGAGAAAGTCCATACTTGTCATTGTTGCCAATGCCATTTCTCTGCAGTCAGGAGGCTATAATGGGGGCTGAGAACCACACATCTGTCACTGAGTTCATCTTGTTGGGACTCTCCAGTCACCGGAAGACACAGATCATGCTCTTCATTGTCATTCTCATCATCTACTTGGTCACCGTATTGGGGAACCTGGTAATCATTCTGCTGGTGCAGGTTGATTCCCGTCTCCACACACCCATGTACTTCTTCCTCACAAATCTTTCAGGCCTAGAAATCTGTTATGTCACCAGCACCGTGCCCCAGATGCTGGCCCACCTCCTGACTGGAAATGGATCCATCTCCTTCACCCGGTGTGCAGCCCAGATGTACATTGCTTTGTCCCTGGGCAGCAGTGAAGCTCTTCTACTGGGAGCCATGGCCTACGACCGCTACTTGGCCATTTGTCACCCTCTGCTCTACGCGGTGGTCATGGGCAAGTGGCGCCAACTGCAGCTGGCCTCTGTGTCCTGGGCAGGTGGCTTCCTCCTCTCCATAATGAATGTGGGCTGCACCTTTCAACTGCCCTTCTGCGGACCCAACCGTGTCAACCACTTCTTCTGCGAGCTGCCAGTTGTGCTGAAACTTGCATGCGCTGACACCCACTTTACAGAGGGTGTCATATTTGGGGCTGCTATTCTCATCCTCCTGGTTCCCCTGTCTGTTATCTTGGCATCCTATGGACTCATTCTGTCTTCCATATTTCAAATGCAGTCAGCTACTGGAAGGAGCAAGGCCTTCTCTACCTGTGCCTCTCATCTAGCAGTTGTCACCTTGTTCTACGGCACGGTCATCTCTATGTACATGAGACCCAGGTCAAGCACAGCTCCTGATTTTGAGAAAAGAATTGCAGTCTTTTACATTGTGGTCACTCCCCTGCTCAACCCGATCATTTACACCCTGCGGAACAAGGATGTCCACTTGGCTGTGGCCAAGGTACTGCAGAGAAGGGGCTTGCAAGGAAAGGTTGAACTTTGAGGTCTTGGCGAATTGATCTGAATCTTGCCCAGTGACCATCAGTCACCTGTGGATATTATGTCAGGTGATCGGCACATTGAATTTGGACATGGAAGCTGAAGTAGTCTCTCCCGAATCTTGATGTTGATCCAGTGCCCATTGGAGGGAACAGTCTCTTAAATCCTGTTCATTCAACATGTTCCCCCAACACTTTCAGCAAACACATGAGGAGAGAGTGAGATTTCACCCATTAACCCAGGCTCTCTGAAAATGATGTGCTTCCTGGCCATGCTGCTCCTGCAAGAGACGGATAATGGGAGCTAGGATGGTGTTGTGTTTCAGGACTTGGACTTAGAAGATCCAAGTTCAAATTCCCACTCAGCCACAAAGGCTTCCTGGCCAGTCACTAGCTCTCAGCCTCACCTACCTCACAGGGTTGTTGTGAGGACAAAGGGAGGGGAGGAACTGTATACACCATCCTGAGCTCCTTGGCAGTATAAAAATGTGAAAAATAAAGAAATGGAAGCTTCCTCCATGTGCTACAGAACCCTGATATTTCAGAGAACGCAGTTGTGGGTGGTCACCTTGTTCAGTGACATTCCTTGTCTACATAATTGTATCCCGTGTCAGGAATGGCTCCTGATTTTGACAAGCAGCTTGCCGTCTTTCACATGGTCATCACCCCCTTACTCAATCCGGGCATTTGTACTCTGAGGAACAAGACTGTCCATGGACAGTGGCCAAGGTGCTATAGTGATGGGGACTGAAACAATGGAACTAACGCAGCATGCAAGCAGTCCCCTCTCCCTCGGAGACATGCCGGGCAGTGGGAGCAAAGGGGATGCATCCCACTGCCTGAAATTGCTCCAGTATGCATGGGCGCCTCTCCCACTCCTTTGGAGCCATGCCAGGCAGTCGTAGCAATGCCTCTGTTTTACTCCCACCACCCGGAATGGCTCTGAAAGTGAGGACAAGGGGCCGCTTGCATGTTGCTTGGCCAAGGTGCCAATGTGATGGGACACACACATGGACAGTGTGCCAATAGTGATGGGAACTGAAACAATGGAACTAACGCAGCAAGCAAGCAGTCCCCCCCCTTCGGAGACATACCAGACAGTCGGAGCAATGCCTCTGTTTTACTCCCACCACCCGGAATGGCTCTGAAAGGGAGGACGAGGGGCCGCTTGCATGTTGCGGTGAGGCTCCCTGCAAAACTTAGTGCCTTGCACCCCCTCTTGCTATGCCACTGCTCTGCGGTTTCTTTCTAGCATTTGTGATCCCCCAAGAGGTTGAGGTAACAAGCAAGAAGCCGTTAATGGTCCAGAGAAAAGCACCAAAGGGATTAAAGCAGTTTCCTTGGAGTAGATGCACAGGCTTTATAGTCTTACCGAATCCTCTACTAACCAGTGGCAAAGCATGGGGGGGAAAGAGCATGCAGTCAGTCTTCCAATGCTGAAAAAAGTCAGGTGGTACAACGCAGGTCGCATCGATCCTTGTCATTAAAGCCTATCAGAATCCACAGGAAAAGAATCTGTCAAGGTAGCTGATGAAACAGAGCTTAGAAGCAGAGAACATCCTTTACATGTCTGACGGCTCCATCCTACGCTTTCCCCTGCCACCGATGCAGCAACGTCAAAATGGCTAGCGCTGCATCCTGAAGAGAGGGGGGCAGTTGCAGGGGTCTCCTCTGGGTAAGGGAACATTCATTCCCCTAACCGGGGTAAGCCTCTACGGTGTGGAGGGGTCCATTCTGATGTGCGCTAGTGGATTTTCTGAAGCAGGTCTGCGTGGACCTGTGCCACAGGTTAGGGTCTGGGAAGGGGGATGCAGTGGCCGAAGCTCCTGCCAAACCTGACCCTTCCTGGACCTGATCCCAAACCTCTGCCCTCCCCTATTTCGCTCAGTGTCCTGCCTGCCTTGGCAAGTCCCCCAGGATCTGCTGGTGTGTCCAGGAAGGCTCCAGCCTTCTCACTGATGCCCCTACAACTCTGTGCTCTGCAGGAGTCATCCTTAGGATTGCCACAAAGGAAGCAGACCACGTGTTCTGCTGTCAGCTGGCCCAGGTAGGTTTGAGCCATCTGATTAACATGAGCCAGTGGCATGAAAAACATCTTGTTGCTAAGGAACATCTGGGTGAAGCATAATGGTAAGGCATTTTTTTTCTTCTATAAATTGAAATTAAATGGTAGAAGGGGAAGCTCTCCTGATTTTAGCTGATTTTCAAGAGATGGTTTGCAGCTTCTCTGCTGGATCACACTAAGGGTGCAATCCAAACCCACTTTCCAGCACTGGCATAAGGGCAATGCAGTTCCCAGGTGAGTAGACAAACATTCCCTTACTTTGAGGAGGGTTCCGTGAATGCCATCCAACTGCAGGACGAAGCATGCATTCCATTGGCACAGCTATGCCAGTGCTGGCAAGTGGGTTAGGATTTGGGCCTAAAGCGCTGATATTGGGGGCACTGTTTGTCCTGAAAAATTATTCATTTCCATTACTGTGATGCATTCAGAGGATATTTGATGCTTTGCTTCCTTCTTGAAAGAAGTTTGTTTCGTTAACTAATGCATGTAGACATTACTCTAATGCATACATGCAGATAGAGGAGTCACTGCATTCTGGAAGCAAGCTTACCATCTCTCTCTCTCTCTCTCTCTCTCTCTCTCTCTCTCTCTCTCTCCTGCCTTTAGGGCCCCACGAGCTTACCACAGAAAAATAAAACAATCACAAGAATAAAATACAAATGATGCAGACATCAAATCATATTAAAAATCAAACACACCAAATAAAAACCAGGCAGTCAGGGAGAAGGACTGCATTTGACAATCAATCAAATCAACAAATGCCTACTGAAGGAGAAGTGCCTTCACAAGGCATTTAAAACCTAAATCAAGGAGGGGGCTAGCGAGACCTCGAGGGGCAAGGAGGTCCAGTCAGTCCACTGGACCTGGAAGGGAGAAAATTGAAGGTTCATTGATTCCAAGACATGCTATCAAAGCTTGGGTCCTGCAACTGAGAATGCTCTATCCAAGATCATATCCAACTGTACTTCCAGTTGGTGGGGACCCATGGCGAAGAGCCTCCAAGATGGTGAGCAGACTCTTTGTTGGGGAATGGCCACAATGACTAGTATTCATCCGTTGAGCATTTAGTTCTTTAAAGTGAAATTGTAGGTGGTCCCTTTAATGGTCATTGTAAAGGGTGTGTCTTTTCCTGATTCCTTTTTGAGTATATATAGCTTCCTGTTTGCTGACTTTTGCATTACAGAAGAGTGTACCTTAGTCTCTGTTTTTAGCTATTGTTTTTATCACACCTGCATGCATCCAGGGGCAGCTATTTAGGGCTCCTGGTTTTCCAGTGTCAAGAATCTTGATGTGAGTAAAGTGTTTGTGTAAGCTTGCAGCAGATTGAGAGTAAACTCCCTTTTAGCCTTAATTTTTTGGTGTGAGTTTTTGTGCCTTGGTTTGCGAGCAGCCTGGGTAGAAGAGTAATAACCCTTTGCCTTAACCCAACACTCTTATGGTATGAGATTGTCTTTCTAGTGACCTGATCTTGAGCCGTTTAAGACTTTAAAAGTCAACACCACATCTTGAATTGAGCACAGAGACAAACTGGTAACCAGTGCAGATGGAACAAAAGTTGACGTCACATGCTCCCAAACGTGGGCCTCTGTCAGAAACTCAGGTTGCTGTATAGGTCAGTAGAAGCCTCCGATCTCCTGATCCACCATCATAAGTCCCAGTTTGGTGGTGCAAAAGCTGCACCACTGTTGTGCGCATCAGGGACGATCACTGTGATTTGAAGTAGGCTTGCAAACTATGGCATATGCAAACCAGGGTTAAGTGTTACACGTAAGCTGTGTAAACCATGGGAAAGGCCTTTACTCCGACCTTCCAATATTGTGCACAAGGTTAGAAGTCAGTGTTGTTGGCATAGATCTGACTTCCTGGGAAAGATAATACAACTCAGCAAGCTTATGCTCCTGGGCAAGAAGTGAAATGTAAGAAAATGATGGTTTTATTATAGAATGGGAATGCAGATCAAAGTCAAGGGTAGAATCTGTGTTTATTGCCAACCATGCTTCAGTGTTTGTTTCTACACTGGGCCGTTTGGAAAATAAGGAACTTTTTGAGTATAGCCCATGAGTCATGGAGGTCAAATAAGGGGTATTCTGCATACTTAGAGACCCTTGTCTGTGAATTACTGGGCAAGCAAATGGTGATTTTTGCTAAAGTTTCATCTGACATCATGACCTTGATTTTAATGAGGTCATGTTATTTCAAGGAGAAGGACAATGCTTGATTTAAGTTCAATCCACTAATAGCAAGTGGCACTGTCTTTCTCACTGCTGCTGTTTCTCTGCAGGCAGAAGACCAGGATGGGGGCGGAGAACAAAACCTCTGCCACTGAGTTCATCTTGGCAGGACTCTCCAGCCACCGCAGGACCCAGTTGCTGCTCTTTCTTGTGATCTTCCTCATTTATATTCTCACCCTTGTCAGGAACCTGGTGATCATCACCCTGGTGCGGCTTGACCCCAGACTTCACACACCCATGTACTTCTTCCTGACTCACCTCTCCATCCTGGAGATCTGTTACACCACCAGTACTGTTCCCCAGATGTTAGCTCACCTCTTCTCTGGGAAAGGAGCCATCTCGCTCGCCCGTTGCGCCATCCAGATGTACACGACGATGACGCTGGGTGGCACCGAATGCTTTCTGCTGGCTGTTATGGCCTATGATCGCTACTTGGCCATCTGTCACCCCCTGCTCTACGCCGTTACCATGGGCAGGGCGCGCCGCTGGCTGCTCGCCATGGGATCCTGGGCAATCTGCTGCCTCATTGCTGCATTAAATATAGGTTGCACCTTTCATCACCCCTACTGTGGCCCCAACCATGTCAACCACTTCTTCTGTGAGCTGCCACTGGTGCTGAAACTTGCTTGTGCAGACACCCGTGTCACAGAGGTGATTGTTTTCTGGACATCTGTCCTGGTTCTCCTGGCTCCCCTTTCTGTTGTCTTGACCTCTTATGGGCTCATTCTGTCCTTTGTGTTACAAATGGGGTCTGGCGCTACCTGGCGCAAGGCCTTCTCCACTTGCGCCTCGCACCTGGCGGTTGTCACCTTGTTCTACGGCACCCTCATCTTTATGTACCTGAAACCCCAGTCTGACACAGCTCCTGACAGCGGCAAGCAAATTGCAGTCTTCTACATTGTGGTCACCCCGCTGCTCAACCCGATCATTTACACCCTGCGGAACAAGGAGGTTCATGGGTCGGTGACCAAGGTGCTGAAAAAGTTGGGCACTGGACAGAATCGTTGATCATTGACATCCTGCTTAACTGATCCTATGGTGAGCATCTTCTCCTGGTTGCTTACTGTACAGATGGGACTTGAGTGACTCACTGGTTGAGTTTGAATATGGGAGAATTATCTGCGCATCCAAGAAGATAATTCAGCTGTATTGCACTTTCACTGTTGCTCAACCTGTTCTACGCCTTTAGGGTAGTAATTGGGGAGAGATCATGTTATAACCCCCTGTGAATTCTTTGCACTTTTAGTCCAGTACCAGATGTCTGATGTTCAGATGCAGCCTATATTGTAAAATCTCCAGTACACATAGACCCAGATCACATGGTCTCAAGCCTAACCCAAATTTAAGTGGCATCTGAGGCAGTGCCCTAATTATGCATACATTTCTCACACCTACCACTCAGGTTGACTTTCACACAATCAGGCTGAGTAGAGTGTGCTGAGAGTAGAGACCTCTTCCATCCCCCCATGCTAAGCCCAACATGTTTGTTTGAAGACATAGCTGGGTGGGAACAAGCTCAAGGGAGGAGAGGTAAAAGTAAGGTAGGTGAGATGGTTGCTCAACCTCCTTCTAGACTACCTGGCTGCAACAAGGTGGGGGTGCAACAGGAAGTGAAGGCAGAGTGATCCCATTTCGATCCCTCTCCTGTAAGGGGTGCTATTAGGATAGACCACCCCAGTGCCCCGCTCCTTTTTTTTTCTCCAGCATCGCCGCCACCATTCCAGCTCACTTGCAGCAAGCGGGAAGAATATCAGAGCATTGTTGATTCTGTCCCATTCTGATTCTTGGGTTGGCATTGATTATCATTAGGCATTAATTATCATTGATTATCATCATTATCATTATTGAAGCTGTGATTGTCATTGGTTATCATTAGGTTAGAGCAGTGATTTTCAACCTTTTTCATCTCACAGCACCCTCGCATGGGAATAAAATGGTCGAGGCACACCATCAGCTTTTTGGCAATTGACAAGCCACACTGTGCTGTCAATGGGGGCTCACATCCCCCAGTGGTCCTATTGATAAATGGCCCTCTCCCAAATTCCTGCAGCACACCTGGGGACCATTCGTGGCACACCAGCCACGGCACAGTGGTTGAAAATGGCTGGGTTAGAGCCAGGATGAGATGCCTTGGGGGGAAGAGGCAGCAACTTTCTTTTCCTTGCCCCCCCCCCTTTGAAAGGAACCTCTGCTAAAGGAAGATGGAGTTTGGTTAGTATTCGAACCACTGCATGTATTTGATCAATAAACTATGGCCCTTCTAACTCAATCTTACTTGTTGTTTGCTTTTGGGGGGTATGTGAAGGCAAAAGGGTGAACTGGTTAGGGAGGTATTGGCTCCAGGGAAAGCTGCTGGGGGTGTTTGCATCACATTTTCTTGACCCCCCCATCACTTTGTGCTCTTTGCTATCATGTAATAAACCTCCTTACAGTCATACCTGGATCCCCACTGCATTCCTGATTAGGGATAGGAAAAGGAGGGCAGCGAAACATCAAAAATCAAAAGAGCAAGCATTGAGACAACTTGCTCTTGAGAAACCAAAAGCTCTTGTAAGCCTCAAGAGGAATTTTTCATGCTTCTGACAGAGACATTGCAAAAAAGTGTGGGGCAACGTAAATCCTCTTCGCTACATTCCGCAATGTTCGCACATTTTTGAGGTTTCACTGTCCTTTTTTTCCTACTCTGTTGCCACTTTCATTTCTTGGGACGTTAAGGGCTGAGACAGGAAGTCTCTGATGGCCCAATCCTATTCAATACTAGGGCTGGCGGAGGGCGCACTCCAGTTGGATAAGCCGTGGCAAAAGTTCTGAAAAGCAGTTTGCAATGGCTTGCCTGTTTGCAGCACCTGTGGGAAGGCCAGAGCCTTCTCGCTAACCCCAGTATACTGAGTTGTACCCATCAGAGCAGGTAAGTCCAGCTCTGTGAAGCATGGGGGAAGGGAGAAGATCTGGGAGAGGGGAGGGTATGACCATGAAGGAGTGCATAGGAGCTCAGGGACACAGCTGGGGGACCACAGTTGTAGCAGAAGCAAATTTTGGTATACAAAGACACAGTATATTCTAGTGTGAGCCTAAATATGATGATGCTAATCTTCCACATGATTTCCGTATTACTCTATTTAGCTGCCGATGCCACATGGGTGGGTAGACTTGGGCTCCAAAGACTTTTCAAGCTGTGCCCCCTTTGCCAAAGATTTTTCCAGCTGTATCCACCTTCTCCCCCACCCTGCTTCACCCCTTCCTACCCTATTCTGCTTACCCATCACCATCCTCCCCCGCTGTTTCAACCCTCCTACTTTGCAAAGGGGCCCCCTAAAAAGGGGGTGATGTTGTTCTGTGATGTGGTCAAAGATCATGACTAGTTGTGTTGTGGTTTACTCTAAAAGAGATCAAAGCATGACTTCCTAACAGATATCTCATTCCCAAAGAAAGACCCCGTTTCTCACTATTGTCCTTTCTCTACATATAGGAGAGCAAGATGCAGACTAAGAACTTGACCTCTGTCACTGAATTTGTCTTTGTGGGACTCTCCAATGACCAAAACATACAGATTCTACTCTTCATTGTATTGCTCTTCATTGTATCTACTCTTCATTGTATCTACTTGGTTACCAGGTTGCATCATTAAAGCCTTACTACTCAAGGGGTTGTGGCCACAGATAATAACAATACAGAATAAAGCACCAAAGGGAAGAGTCTCCCTAGAGACAGAATCTTTATTATCAAACCAAATTCCCAAACCTTTCACAAAGCACATGGAGAGGAAAAACCAGCAGGCTTTCCATCTTCTAATGATGAGACAGTTAGATAGTTGAATAAGCAGATAAGATTTTGGAAGTTGGTTGAGGGAGCATTTGTGGAAGTGGTTTAAGAATCTTAGCTCACTGGTATAGCAGTGCTTGACATGGATGAGGATCTTTGTCACTTTTAGTTAAAGGATCTTAAATCTCAGGCCTGGAAGAATGTCTGGCAGGGTCCCAGAGAACGACTCCCTTTCAGCAGAAACAGGGCTCACTCAAGTGGATCACTTGTCTAATCTAGTATAAAACAGCTTCTCTCCCATCCTAGAGGCAGGAGACCTCCTTGAAAAGCTGGGTGTTCTGACTTCCTTCCCACATCCTTCTAAAAGGGGGTTGAATGGGCAACCATAGGAACATCATATCTCTAACCCTTCATATAGATGGCCTGTAGAGTTCTATAGAGGACTTGTGTCTTCAGATCTCATTATGATTTCTTGCAATCTTTAGACACATTTGATCCATTAGATAGCTGACTGAAACCCAAAAAGCAGCTGTTTGCCTTAAACTAAAGCCACTAGTATTAAATAAACTCTATATTGATTGTGGAGGAACACCTGGGAGAAGCACAGTATGAAGGTAAGATTGTATTCAGCTTTTTTGAAATTCAGATTGTGGAGGGAAGGGGGAGAGCTCACCTTGTTGTCCAGCTGATACTTTGGGCTTCAAAGGACTATCTTAGTTATTTCTGAAAGCTGAATTAATTGTGTGTGTGTGTGTGTGTGTGTGTGTGTGTGTGTGTGTGACTAGTCAGGGGCATTCAGATTTGGCTCTTGCTTTACCAAATACTCACTCCACACCCCCCAAAAGCTCTCACTGAAGCTGTTTCCTGCAAACAGATTCTTTGGAGACAGCAAATAGGTGGAGGGGCAATATCTGGTGGGGAAATAGCACTGGGGGGAAAAAGAGTCATTAGGTTTGAACACACCAACTCAGTCATTCCTCCATCCCTCCATTTTCCTTTGATTTTTGCCCCCTCTTCCAACGGACACCTCCAAAGTTTTGTGACTTAAGTATAGTCTTAAATGGTAGACTCTCTGAACTGACTGAATGTCATCCCTTAGAACACTTCACCTCATCTGCAGGACAGAAGCTGAGAGTGGTCGAACAGATCCCCTCATCCCACCAACATGTCCTCACCAGATACAGTAGGCAGTGACACAAAGTCAGGAATTCTCCTTCTCCAGAAAATGTGGTGCATTATATTTTCTTGACTCTAAACCCTCAACATTTCAGAATGCCTTGGAAGCTCCCAAATGTCTAGAAAGCTCTCAACACTATTTGGTTGGGCTCAAGCTTTTCTCCAAACCATAGTCTCCTCCTTTTCTTCTCCAAGTTTGTCGATTTCTGCATCACTAGAAAACCCCCAAAGCACATGCTGGCAATCACTACCTTACTTTGCTGGGACCCTGTTGTGATTTCAGGCTGACAAAGGACATGACCACCTAAATTAATAAGCCTGATGCAGTTATGGCAACCTTTGCAGACTTTGCACTAGTCTTCCCTCTTCACTGGCTGGTTTTTTGTTGACCCAATTGTCAGATCTTCACATTTCCTTCGGGAAGTTACACACAGCCCATTTACTCTTAAAGGCAGAAGAGGGAATCCAAGGGTCTCTCCCTCTCAGCTGTTTCAGGTGATGCTTCACTACTGGAACCTGTCTCATATGAGGTACCAATGAGTGCATGCATGCTCTGCACATGTTTAAGTACTTGGGAGCAGGTCACTTCTCTTGCAAACCACTCCTTCACACCACTGGGCATTGCCACATTGGATTGCGGACACATTTACACATCTGCAAACACGTCTCATGCATCAAAGGGAACAGAGGACCCCACCACCACAAGTAAATCTACAGTCTTTATTATCTTGTGGATATCTCAAGTCCTGTGTGAAAGATCACAGGGAGTAGCAAAGCTGGCATGCTGCCCACCTTCTAAGGCCAAGAACAGGTAGGTAGTTGAACAAGCCTGGTGGTGGTGGCACGAGGCTTAGTACGTTTTAAGAATAGGTTAGAGGACCAACTTCCCAGATGATTGTGGGTGCTTAATGTAGTGATGGAGAACATACTGTGTATGACTACAGGTCCCTGACACCCCCAGCAGTAATGGACCTACCCTACTATATGGTGCCGTCCCCCACCACCCTCCACTTACCCAGTGCCACAGAGCCTCATGCAATGTTGGGACCAACTGGAAAAACCTTATGAGTCTTAACCATGGTCCTAAACAGTACTTCCCGGAAACCAGAGTACTACTTCAGATCTCATTGGAAGCTTCAGAAGGCTTCCCACACAGTCTGGAGCACTTCACAGAGGCCCCCCCTGCCCGCCCTCCAGGCCTGCCACTGATCTCCAGTTAAAGGATCTCAGAAAATGGGTGTCCAGAGAGACTGTGTTTGCTAAAAGGACCACTTGTCTGACTCAGTATAAAGAAGCTTCTCTCCCAAGCAAGACAACTTCTTGATAAGTTGGGCAGAATGTTTTTGGTCCCATAGCCGTCAAAGGGGGGATTTAATGACCAGCCATAGGGATGGCATATTTCTAACCATATAAATTATCCATAGACTTCTATGTGTTTCCTGAGCCCATAACACATCCATCAACTTGTCATAAGTTCCTGGAGAAAGTTCATACTTGTCACTGTTGCCAATTTCTCCACAATTTCTCCACTGTTGCCATTTCTCCACAGGCAGGAGGCTATAATGGGGGCTGAGAACCACACATCTGTCACTGAGTTCATCTTGTTGGGACTCTCCAGTCACCGGAAGACACAGATCATGCTCTTCGTTGTCATTCGCATCATCTACTTGGTTACCATATTGGGGAACCTGGTGATCATTCTGCTGGTGCAGGTTGATTCCCGTCTCCACGCACCCATGTACTTCTTCCTCACAAATCTTTCAGGTCTAGAAATCTGTTTTGTCACCAGCACCGTGCCCCAGATGCTTGCTCACCTCCTTACTGGAAATGGAACCATCTCCTTCACCCGGTGTGCAGCCCAGATGTACATTGCTTTGTCCCTGGGCAGCAGTGAAGCTCTTCTACTGGGAGCCATGGCTTACGACCGCTACTTGGCCATCTGTCACCCTCTGCTCTACGCAGTGGTCATGGGCAAGTGGCGCCAACTGCAGCTGGCCTTTGTGTCCTGGGCAGGGGGCTTCCTCCTCTCCATAATGAATGTGGGCTGCACCTTTCGTCTGCCCTTCTGCGGACCCAACCGTGTCAACCACTTCGCCTGTGAGCTGCCAGTTGTGCTGAAACTTGCATGCGCTGACACTCACATTACAGAGGGTGTCATATTTGGGGCTGCTATTCTCATCCTCCTAGTTCCCCTGTCTGTTATCTTAGCATCCTATGGACTCATTCTGTCTTCCATATTTCAAATGCAGTCATCCACTGGAAGGAGCAAGGCCTTCTCTACCTGTGCCTCTCATCTAGCAGTTGTCACCTTGTTCTACGGCACGGTCATCTCTATGTACATGAGACCCAGGTCAAGCACAGCTCCTGATTTTGAGAAGAGAATTGCAGTCTTTTACGTTGTGGTCACTCCCCTGCTCAACCCGATCATTTACACCCTGCGGAACAAGGATGTCCACTTGGCTGTGGCCAAGGTACTGCAGAGAAGGGGCTTGCAAGGAAAGGCTGAACTTTGAGGTCTTGGCGAATTGATCTGAATCTTGCCCAGTGACCATCAGTCGCTTGTGGATATTATGTCAGGTGATTGGCACATTGAATTTGGACATGGAAGCTGAAATAGTCTCTCCTGAATCTTGATATTGATCCAGTGGCCATTGGAGGGAACAGTCTCTTAAATCCTGTTCATTCAACATGTTCCCCCAACACTTTCAGCAAACACATGAGGAGAGAGGGAGATTTCACCCATTAACCCAGGCTCTCTGAAAATGATGTGCTTCCCGGCCATGCTGCTCCTGCAAGAGACGGATAATGGGAGCTAGGATGGTGTAGTGTTTCGGGACTTGGACTTAGAAGATCCAAGTTCAAATCCCCACTCAGCCACAAAAGTTTCCTGGCCAGTCACTAGCTCTCAGCCTCACCTACCTCACAGGGTTGTTGTGAGGACAAAGGGAGGGGAGGAACTATGTACACCATCCTGAGCTGCTTAGCAGTATAAAAATGGGAAAATAAAGAAATGGAAGCTTCCTCCATGTGCTACAGAACCCTGATATTTCAGAGAACGCAGTTGTGGGTGGTCACCTTATTCAGTGACATTCCTTGTCTACATAATTGTATCCCATGTCAGGAATGGCTTCTGAATTTGACAAGCAGCTTGCCGTCTTTCACATGGTCGTCACCCCCTTACTCAATCCGGGCATTTGTACACTGAGGAACAAGAATGTCCATGGACAATGGCCAAGGTGCTATCGTGATGGGGACTAAAACACTGGAACTAACGCAGCATGCAAGCAGTCCCCTCCCCCTCGGAGACATGCTGGACAGTGGGAGCAAAGGGGATGCATCCACCTCCATTTTGCTCCCACTGCCTGAAATGGCTCCAGTATGCATGGGCGCCTCTCCCACCCCTTCGGAGCCATGCCAGGCAGTCGGAGCCATGCCTCTGTTTTACTCCCACCACCCAGAATGGCTCTGAAAGGGAGGACGAGGGGCCGCTTGCATGTTGCGGTGAGGCTCCCTGCAAAACTTAGTGCCTCGCACCCCCTCTTGCTATGCCACTGCTCTGCGGTTTCTTTCTAGCATTTGTGATCCCCCAAGAGGCTGAGGTAACAAGCAAGAAACCGTTAATGGTCCAGAGAAAAGCACCAAAGGGATTAGAGCAGTTTCCTTGGAATAGATGCACAGGCTTTATAGTCTTACCGAATCCTCTACTAACCAGCGGCAAAGCAAGGGGGGGAAAGAGCATGCAGTCAGTCTTCCAATGCTGAAAAAAGTCAGGTGGTACAATGCAGGTCGCATCGATCCTTGTCATTAAAGCCTATCAGAATCCACAGGAAGAGAATCTGTCAAGGTAGCTGATGAAACAGAGCTTAGAAGCAGAGAACATCCTTTACATGTCTGACGGCTCCATCCTACGCTTTCCCCTGCCACCGATGCAGCAACGTCAAAATGGCTAGCGCTGCATCCTGAAGAGAGGGGGGCAGTTGCAGGGGTCTCCTCTGGGTAAGGGAACATTCATTCCCCTAACCGGGGTAAGCCTCTACGGTGTGGAGGGGTCCATTCTGATGTGCGCTAGTGGATTTTCTGAAGCAGGTCTGCGTGGACCTGTGCCACAGGTTAGGGTCTGGGAAGGGGGATGCAGTGGCCGAAGCTCCTGCCAAACCTGACCCTTCCTGGACCTGATCCCAAACCTCTGCCCTCCCCTATTTCGCCTCGCTCAATGTCCTGCCTGCCTTGGCAGGTCCCCCAGGATCTGCTGGTGTGTCCAGGAAGGCTCCAGCCTTCTCACTGATGCCCCTGCAACTCTGTGCTCTGCAGGAGTGGTCCTTAGGATTGCCACAAAGAAAGCAGACCACGTGTTCTGCTGTCAGCTGGCCCAGGTAGGTTTGAGCCATCTGATTAACATGAGCCAGTGGCATGAAAAACATCTTGTTGCTAAGGAACATCTGGGTGAAGCATAATGGTAAGGCTTTTTTTTCTTCTATAAATTGAAATTAAAAGGTAGAAGGGGAAGCTCTCCTGATTTTAGCTGATTTTCAAGAGATGGTTTGCAGCTTCTCTGCTGGATCACACTAAGGGTGCAATCCAAACCCACTTTCCAGCACTGGCATAAGGGCAATGCAGTTCCCAGGTGAGTAGACAAACATTCCCTTACTTTGAGGAGGGTTCCGTGAATGCCACCCAACTGCTGGACGAAGCACGCATTCCATTGGCACAGCTATGCCAGTGCTGGCAAGTGGGTTAGGATTTGGGCCTAAAGCGCTGATATTGGGGGCACTGTTTGTCCTGAAAAATTATTCATTTCCATTAATGTGATGCATTCAGAGGATATTTGATGCTTTGCTTCCTTCTTGAAAGAAGTTTGTTTCGTTAACTAATGCATGTAGACATTACTCTAATGCACACATGCAAACAGAGGACTCACTGCATTCTGAAAGCAAGCTTACCATATCTCTCTCTCTCTCTCTCCTGCCTTTAAGGCCCCACAAGCTCACCACAGAAAAAATAAAACAATCACAAAAATAAAATACAAATGATGCAGACATCAAATCATATTAAAAATCAAACACACCAAATAAAAACCAGGCAATCAAGGAGAAGGGCTGCATTTGACAATCAATCCAAACAACAAATGCCTACTAAAGGAGTAGTGCCTTCACAAGGCATTTGAAACCTAAATCAAGGAGGAGAGGGCTAGTGAGACCTCGAGGGGCAAGGAGGTCCAGTCAGTCCAGTGGACATGGAAGGGGGAAAATTGAAGGTTCCTTGAATCCAAGTCATGCTATCAAAGCTTGGGTCCTGCAACTGAGAATGCTCTATCCAAGATCATATCCAACTGTACTTCCAGTTGGTGGGGACCCATGGAGAAGAGCCTCCAAGATGGTGAGCAGACTCTTTGTTGGGGAATGGCCACAATGACTAATATTCATCCGTTGAGCATTTAGTTCTTTAAAGTGAAATTGTAGGTGGTCCCTTTAATGGTCATTGTAAAGGGTGTGTCTTTTCCTGATTCCTCTTTGAGTATATATAACTTCCTGTTTGCTGACTTTTGCATTACAGAAGAGTGTACCTTAGTCTCTGTTTTTAGCTATTGTTTTTATCACACCTGCATGCATCCAGGGGCAGCTATTTAGGGCTCCTGGTTTTCCAGTGTCAAGAATCTTGATGCGAGTATTTGTGTAAGCTTGCAGCAGATTGAGAGTAAACTCCCTTTTAGTCTTAATTTTTTGATGTAAGTTTTTGTGCCTTGGTTTGCGAGCAGCCTGGGTAGAAGAGTTATAACCTTTTGCCTTAACCCAACAGTCTTATGGTATGAGATTGTCTTTCTAGTGACCTGATCTTGAGCTGCTTAAGACTTTAAAAGTCAACACCACATCTTGAATTGAGCACAAAGACAAACTGGTAACCAGTGCAGATGGAAGAAAAGTTGAAGTCACATGCTTCCAAATATGGGCCTCCATCAGAAACTCAGGTTGCTATATACTGGGTCAGTAGAAGCCTCCAATCTCCTGATCCACCATCATAAGTCCCGGTTTGGTGGCGCAAAAGCTGCACCACTGTTGTGCGCATCAGGGACAATCACTGTGATTTGAAGTAGGCTTGCAAACTATGGCATATGCAAACCAGGGTTAAGTGTTACACGTGAGCTGTGTAAACCATGGGAAAGGCCTTTACTCCAGCCTTCAAATATTGTGTACAAGGTTAGAAGACATGTTGTTGGCATAGATCTGACTTCCTGGAAAGATAGTATAACTCAGCAAGCTTATGCTCCTGGGCAAGAAGCGAAATGTAGGAAAATGATGGTTTCCTACATTATTTGATGGAGGTCAAATAAGGGGTATTCTGCATACTTAGAGACCCTTGTCTGTGAATTACTGGGCAAGCAAATGGTGATTTTTACTAATGTTTCATCTGACATCATGACCTTGATTTTAACAAGGTCATGTTATTTCAGTGAGAAGGACAATGCTTGATATAAGTTCAACCCACTCATAGCGAGTGGCGAGGAAAGACATAGTGACTGTCTTTCTCACTGCTGCTGTTTCTCTGCAGGCAGAAGACCAGGATGGGGGCAGAGAACAAAACCTCTGCCACTGAGTTCATCTTGGCAGGACTCTCCAGCCACCGCAGGACCCAGTTGCTGCTCTTTCTTGTGATCTTCCTCATTTATATTCTCACCCTTGTCAGGAACCTGGTGATCATCACCCTGGTGCGGCTTGACCCCAGACTTCACACACCCATGTACTTCTTCCTGACTCACCTCTCCATCCTGGAGATCTGTTACACCACCAGTACTGTTCCCCAGATGTTAGCTCACCTCTTCTCTGGGAAAGGAGCCATCTCGCTCGCCCGTTGCGCCATCCAGATGTACACGACGATGACGCTGGGTGGCACCGAATGCTTTCTGCTGGCTGTTATGGCCTATGATCGCTACTTGGCCATCTGTCACCCCCTGCTCTACGCCGTTACCATGGGCAGGGCGCGCCGCTGGCTGCTCGCCATGGGATCCTGGGCAATCTGCTGCCTCATTGCTGCATTAAATATAGGTTGCACCTTTCATCACCCCTACTGTGGCCCCAACCATGTCAACCACTTCTTCTGTGAGCTGCCACTGGTGCTGAAACTTGCTTGTGCAGACACCCGTGTCACAGAGGTGATTGTTTTCTGGACATCTGTCCTGGTTCTCCTGGCTCCCCTTTCTGTTGTCTTGACCTCTTATGGGCTCATTCTGTCCTCTGTGTTACAAATGGGGTCTGGCGCTACCTGGCGCAAGGCCTTCTCCACTTGCGCCTCGCACCTGGCGGTTGTCACCTTGTTCTACGGCACCCTCATCTTTATGTACCTGAAACCCCAGTCTGGCACAGCTCCTGACAGTGGCAAGCAAATTGCAGTCTTCTACATTGTGGTCACCCCGCTGCTCAACCCGATCATTTACACCCTGCGGAACAAGGAGGTTCATGGGTCGGTGACCAAGGTGCTGAAAAAGTTGGGCACTGGACAGAATCGTTGATCATTGACATCCTGCTTAACTGATCCTATGGTGAGCAACTTCTGGTTGCTTACTGTACAGATGGGACTTGAGTGACTCACTGGTTGAGTTTGAATATGAGAGAATTATCTGCGCATCCAAGAAGATAATTCAGCTGTATTGGACTTTCACTGTTGCTCAACCTGTTCTACGCCTTTAGGGTAGTAATTGGGGAGAGATCATGTTATAACCCCCTGTGAATTCTTTGCACTTTTAGTCCAGTACCAGATGTCTTATGTTCAGATGCAGCCTATATTGTAAAATCTCCAGTACACATAGACCCAGGTCACATGGTCTCAAGCCCAACCCAAATTTAAGTGGTATCTGAGGCAGTGCCCTAATTATGCATACATTTCTCACACCTACCACTCAGGTTGACTTTCACACAATCAGGCTGAGTAGAGCGTGCTGAGAGTAGAGACCTCTTCCATCCCCCCATGCTAAGCCCAACATGTTTGTTTGAAGACATAGCTGGGTGGGAACAAGCTCAAGGGAGCAGAGGTAAAAGTAAGGTAGGTGGGATGGTTGCTCAACCTCCTTCTAGACTATCTGGCTGCAACAAGGTGGGGGGTGCAACAGGAAGTGAAGGCAGAGCGATCCCGTTTCGATCCCTCTCCTGTAAGGGGTGCTATTAGGATAGACCACCGCAGTGCCCCGCTCCTTTTTTTTTTCTCCAGCATCGCCGCCACCATTCCAGCTCACTTGCAGCAAGTGGGAAGAATATCAGAGCATTGTTGATTCTGTCCCATTCTGATTCTGGGGTTGGCATTGATAAGCTGTGATTGTCATTGGTTATCATTAAGTAAGAGCAGTGATTTTCAACCTTTTTCATCTCAGGGCACACTCGCATGGGAATAAAATGGTCGAAGCACACCATCAGCTTTTTGACAATTGACAAGCCACACTGTGCTGTCAATGGGGGCTCACATCCCCCAGTGGTCCTATTGATAAATGACCCTCTCCCAAATTCCCGCAGCACAACTTGCTATTGAGAAACTGAAAGCTCTTGTAAGCCTCAAGAGGCATTTTTCATGCTTCTGACAGAGACATTGCAAAAAAGTGTGGGGCAACATAAATCTTTTTCTCTACATTCCGCAATGTTCGCACATTTTTGAGGTTTCACTGTCCTTTTTTTCCTACTCTGTTGCCACTTTCATTTCTTGGGAAGTTAAGGGCTGAAACAGGAAGTCTCTGATGGCCCAATCCTATTCAATACTAGGGCTGGCGGAGGGCGCACTCCAGTTGGATAAGCCATGGCAAAAGTTCTGAAAAGCAGTTTGCAATGGCTTGCCTGTTTGCAGCACCTGTGGGAAGGCCAGAGCCTTCCCGCTAGCTCCAGTATACTGAGTTGTACCCATCAGAGCAGGTAAGTCCAGCTCTGTGAAGCATGGGGGAAGGGGGAAGAGCTGGGAGAGGGGAGGGTGTGAAGCAGGGTGGCAGATCAGGCCCAGGATGGGACAGAATCAGTGGTGTTGGCATGCACCTTATCCTTTTCCCTTTCCCAGACTTGATTCATCAATATGGATCAACATGGACTTGTACTAGCTAGTCAACTGGCATAGGTCCGAGTTGACCCATTGTGCCTGCTGAGTTTACCCCAGGACAAGGGACAACATTTCTCCTTACCTCAAGGAGATGTCCAGCATGCAAAATTCCCCCATGGGATGCAGTGGAATCCATGCCAACTGCATCAATGCGAGGAACTTAGATAGCATTGGGCTGAGAGTCGTATGCCTCCTGGACAATATACTGTCCCCTACTCTCCTGCATGCAGTGTTGTTTCTACTTTCCAACGCATTCTACTCATTTCACCAAAATATGACAACTTATTTGGAAATCTACCTAATACTTGAAGCAAATGAAAAATAAAGAGAGTCCAACCAAGAACTAATTAACTTTTGTTTTCTACTTTGTTATATTGGCTTCAGGGACTTGAGAAGCAGAGGTAACACAGCACACTTCCAATGATCCAGAGAAAAATACCAGAGGGATCAGAGCAACCCTCGTGGAGTTAAGACACAGTCTTTATTATGTGAACTTATTATCAAACTTTCAACAAACCACGCATTGCTGAGATCAATGGATGTGTTCTGTCGGTCTCCTAGGGCTGAGAGCATTTCTAAAAGTGGACAAGAAAGCTGTGGTGACCCTCCTCTTTGAAAACTTTACACAATGGTTGGAGGTGCATCTTTTGATGTGATTCAGCAATCATAGCTTAGTAGTAACATATTTACCAAGGAAAATAAAATCTCTGGCACTTCCAGTTAAAGGATCTCAGATAAGGAAGACCATCTACCTTGGACCATGGAGAGCTGTTGCCCATCTAAAGAGATAGACTAGATGGTACTTTGGCCTGACTCAGGATAAGGCAGTTTTTCTCCCAGTACTAGAGGGATCTCCTTGACAAACCATGATTTCTCTTGACTTCAGCTTTTGGAGGTTTTGAAGGCATAAAATGGCAAGCTGAGCAGCATGACTCTAAGCTTGAAGAATCATGACCCTCAACTTTCTGAAGTATGAGTGTGTTCCCAAAGCTTTCCCCTAATTCCAGCAGATATTCAGAACTTGCAGTTTCACAACTCAGAGACACAAGGTGCTCTCCTGCAAAAGGAACAAGACATGAAGCTTTAGAACACCATGGTCCTGTCACAGACTGACTTCTCCAAGTAGGAAAGGAAAATGCTCCACCTGTAAAGTCTCTGCAGTTTTCCCATGAAATATTTCCAGGGAACTTGCATAGAGGTTTTTGATGTCTTGCAAGAGAAACACCTTCTGAGTTGCTGTCAGATACACAGAAGAGGCAACAAAGAAGGTAAAATGATGCTCCGTGAGTTGGAATTCAGACCGAATGTGTGTGGTGGCTGAAGAAAGTGCTTTTGTGATTTGGATTAGTGCTGAATGGAGACCCTAAGGCAGGAACTGGTGTGTTGCCTGTCCCCTTTCTGCCATGCAAAATACCCCAAACACCACCCCCTTCTCCTTAGCTTTTCCGTCTTAAGCCATTTCTGCCCAACATTGCATATATACAACAGGGATCAAATTTGTATACCTGTTGGCTGGGCAGAACCTCTCCTGATTCTGACATGATTACCATCTCAACAAACTTCATGATTGGTGTCAGGGTGCTCACCTCTCCCCACTCCACTGGTCCATCCCCCAGGAAGTGGAGAGGCACCATCATTACTATTTGGAAAGCAACCATAATACTAATGGTTGTATTCGTTGGCCCACTGAAGACAGAGGATCTATCAATCTGCTGTTGTGAATGGCCCTGCAATGAGACAAACATTACACCACGGAGATGAATCCGCTGGTGGAAATGGCGAGTGGCTCAGTGTGCTCATCAGACTTGCCCACTGGCACAGGTAAGATGGTGGAGGGGACAGCTTATGTTCAGTTTGGGGGAGGATCAAAGAGGATAGGAGGTGGGGAGTTTGTTGGAGGGGGAGATCTTGGCAGCAAAGGCACATGCCATATCCTAGCCACAATTTTTTAACTTCCCCACAGCTCTCCTCTCCTCAAAATTAAGCCAGCAAAAGAACTGTTGTGGGTCCATTGTCAACAAAGTGGCCTACTGGGAGGTAGGGGGAAGGATTGGGCTGTTTGTTTACCGATTATCATGAGACTAAGGGCGCAATCCTGTTACAGGTTGTTACAGGTTGAATTGAGATACTAATGTGAACTTTCACTACGTTTGACTGATTCATGTAGGGTTTCCCTAGAATTGCAGGGCTTGTTTGAGGATGTTACTTTTACCAAAGTCACTAGCTTTCCATATTGCCCTTTTCTCTGCAGGCTCGGAACAGGATGAAAACTGAGAATGAAACTCTGATCAGAGAGTTCATCTTGGTGGGACTCTCCAATGATCGCAGGATACAGATTCTTCTCTTTGTGATCATCTTCATGGTCTACTTGCTAACCATGGTGGGGAACCTGATGATCATTGGGTTGGTGCAGTCTGACTCCCGTCTGCACACACCCATGTACTACTTCCTCACACACCTCTCAGGCCTTGAGATCATTTATGTCACTAGCACCATGCCCCAGATGCTGGTGCACCTCCTGTCTGGAAATGGAGCCATTTCCTTTATCCGTTGTGCAGCCCAGATGTACATCGCCATGTGCTTGGGCAGTGTGGAATGCTTTCTGCTGGCTGCCATGGCCTACGATCGCTATATGGCCATTTGCAGCCCCCTGGGCTATGCCCTTGCCATGGGCAGGTGGCGCCAAACGCAGCTTGCTGCAGCCTCCTGGACTGGCGGTTTCCTTCTTGCATCGATAAATGTGGTAAGCACGCTTTGCCTTCCCTTCTGCACCTCCAACCGCATCAATCATTTCTTCTGTGACTTGCCAGTGGTACTGAAGCTCACATGCGCCAATAGGCGTGTTACCAAGCCACTCATTAGTGTCATCGCTGCATCGATTATCCTGATTCCCTTTGTCATTATCCTGACCTCATATGGCCTCATATTGTTTTCCGTGTTGCAAATTCGGTCGGCTGCAGGATTGAGCAAGGCCTTCTCTACATGCTCCTCCCATCTCATGGTGGTCTCCTTGTTATATGGCACCCTCATCTTTATGTACATGAGACCCTGGTCAGGAACATCCCCTGATCGTGAGAAGCACATTTCTGTCTTTTATGTGGTGGTCACCCCTCTGCTCAATCCTGTTATCTATACTCTGAGGAACAAGGATGTCCATGGGGCGGTAGTCAGACTTGTCCAAAGGTGGAGCTTGGGACAAAAGAGTTGAGCACTGACTTCTTGTTTAATTGGTCCAGAGATAAATTCTGAGATGGAGACAGCTGTTTTTGACTGGATTTAAAAGGTTTGGACAACTGTGCTTGACCAGGTCACTGTTTATTAAGTCCAATAAACTTCATTGTAAGTAATTTGTCTGCTTCTTTGTATATATCTCCAGTGTTCTGTGTAAAGACTAGCTTGGGATCATTAGAAAAGGTATTGAGAATCAGATAGCTAATATTATAATGCCATTGTACAAATCAATGGTAAGGCCACACTTGGAGTATTGTGTCCAGTTCTGGTCCCCGCATCTCAAAAAGGATATAGTAGAAATGGAAAAGGTGCAGAAGACAGCTACCAAAATGATTTCTGGTCTGGGGTACCTCTCTTATGAGGAAAGGCTAGAGCATTTAGGGCTCTTCAGTGTAGAAAAGAGGCACTGAGGGGGGACATGATATACACATACAAAATTATGCAGGGGACCGATAGAATGGATAGAGAGACACTCTTTTCCCTCTCACATAACACCAGTACCAGGGAACATCCACTAAAAGTGAGTGATGGGAGAGTTAGGAAAGACAAAAGAAAATATTTCTTTACCCAATGTGTAATTAGTCTGTGGAACTCCTTGCCGCAGGATGTAGTGACGGCATCTTGCCTAGAGGCCTTTAAGAGGGGATTGGACAAATTTCTGGAGGAAAAGTTCAGCATGGGTTACAAGTCATGGTAAGTATGTACATGCATAGTCTTTCGAGACTGAAGGTTGCCAACCAACCAGGTATGTGCAAGCTCCTAGTTTTAGATGCAGGCTATCTCAGATTGCCAGATGCAGGGGAAGGGACCAGGATGCAGGTTTTGTCTTGAAGCATTTGGTGGGCCACTGTGAGATACAGGAAGCAGGACTAGATGGGTCTTTGACCTGATCCAGCCGCAGCAGGGCTCTTCCTATGTTCTTATGACGATATCCCTCACAATGGAGCTAGAAGTATATTCAATACAGAGAAGGAACTGCTTCTCCTCCACATGTCTGAGTTTTGAAAACCATCTTTGCTTACAATATGACCATTACAGTCAGGCTGGGGCCATAGGTCCAGCTTCGATCTCTAGGATCTGCAGACAGAGCTAGGAAACACCTACCTGAAACCCTGGAGCATCTCTGCCAATCAGTGTTAACAATACACAGCTAGGTAGACCAATGGTTTAACTCAGTATAAGGCTATTTTCAAGAGGCTGGTTTGTTTCCGCACTGTCCAATGAACACTTGAGACAACAGATATGGGAGAAAAGGGCCACTTTATTTCACATTAGCAAGAGAAGCAGAGGCTGAGACCTGCAGCATCCGAGGCAGCGAAAGCCCCTGTGGTGCGGGGAGGGACCTCTGGGCGGTACCAGAAACCTCTGCCCCCAGCCGGGCATGCACCCGACTCCAAGTCGCGCCCCGCTGCTGGGCGGCGCGTCTCATCCATGTCTATCCCTTAAGGGGAAGGCAGCCGGACTGCGGACTGCGCCACCTCGAGCTGCTGAGCCTCTGAGGTGTGCCCCGCGGTCCCAGCCAGGGCCCTGTCTATGTCCTTGTGCCGCCAAGCCCCTGAGGACTGCAATAGGGTTCCGCCCTGCCTATGCCGCCTGAAGGTGCATGCCAAAAAGTCCCATTCACGCCTCCTAACCCGCACCACCTGCCCTCTTAAAGTGACCAATGGCAGCTTACAAACAGGGGGGGGTGTAACCCCCTGGCCCATAACAGTCTGGGGTAGGCGAAAAAATTGCCTGCCCCTCGGCCAATCTTGGCAGGCAGCAAAAAATTCCTACTCGGCCCCGAACGGCGACCAGTTAAACTCAGACTGCCTCTAGGGCAGGCGGGCAGGTATTCCCACGGTGCCCATTGCAAAAGGAGGAAGAGGGCTGGGTCTCGTGCCCTTTTAAAAGGTCCGCTGTAGCTGCCAGACCCAGCCCCCTTCCCCTCCCCCTTGGGGAGGGACTCTCGTGTCCCGGCCAGGCCAAACAAACTCTGATCACCTCTTTAATTAGGCGATCGGGATTCTAATACTTCCCCACTCATTGACAGGCAGCCCAATCTTGAGCTGCCCGGTGCGCTGGGCCGCTACAGTGCCAGTATGGCTGCCATGCCATCCTGAGCACACAGGGCTTGGCGGAGGCTCCTCGGGAGCAGGGGGCATTCATCTCCTTACCCTGATTAAGGAAAGTAGCCCCACAATGGGGATACTTGACTATGCTGGCTATTTAGCTGGCGCAGAGTAACAGAGTCCTGGGTCAGGCTGAGTTTATAACATTAATCCACATTTAGAAATACAACAGGGATGAAGTTGCCACTTTTATTCCTTTTAGCAATAGCATTAGGTGAATTGGGTTATAAGGCAAGCTAAAAGTGTGGGCCATCTCTCTTCCTTTCCAGGCTATTTTGTGGCTAGATCAGAGAAATTATAAAGTAAGTGAATCCTTGATGAGCTCCTAAAGGCTCCATCTTGCTATTTCTCCCCTGGAACCCAAAAGCTGTCATATTAGTTACAACTCAGATAATATTTTGAGTTTTTTTTGATAAAGTGCATACAATGTGGGTACTCTACAAATCTGATGGGAGATTAGAGGAAATATGAAGAAGTTACTAAGCTGGGATACAAAGAAAGGGACAAATCTCAACTGCCTTTTCTTCCATTCTTCTTTGTTGTCAAGATCTTGTACAGTCTTGAAGACCTGCATCCTGGGAGTAACTGCGTGACGCAATGCTCAGGCTCACTTGCAAATATTCTCAAATTTGCTGAAGTTACTATTACTCCCCTGAGATATGCAAGAAGTTGATGCTTGAAACAACAAGATGATGCAGAGGACAGCATGGGAAAGTGGGTATTCCCCTGGAGGCATTTCTCTGGAGGTGATTCAAGTCTTCATTATCTTCTTGGATACTCAGAGTGATGGGCAGCCAGGGAGAAGGATACAGCCAGCATTCTGTCTGTTCTCTGAAACTGAGAATAGGCCAGCAGTTAAGCAAGCCAGGTCTTTTTAATCTTAAAAAAGTTAACAGTGTATGGAAAGGGATCTATCTGAGGCTCCTGAGATCTGCTGCTTGTAACCCATCATGGCTTGTAACCCATCATGGATTTTTCCTCCAGAAACTTGTCCAATCCCCTTCTAAAGGCATCCAGGCCAGATGCCGTCACCACATCCTGTGGCAAGGAGTTCCACAGACCGACATTATATATATATATATATAAAACGGCATTATAATTTCTAATCAACTCTGTACTGTCCAGGGACCTTCTCTTATGATTTCTTCAAAACTTGCCTTAGAAAGAGGGCTGAAACCTGCAAAGCTCCTGCTCATCTTAACTGTGTAGAGTGTTGGCATGAAAAGACCCTCGTTTGCTGGTGAAGAAGATGTGAATGTCACATTAAGGTAAGATTAGATCACACAATTTAGAATTCAGAATGTGGAGGGAAGAAATCATCTTTTTTTCTTTGGTGTTTTCTTTCTTAACTGTCTTGATACTGGCTGCCCAAATGTCTTCAGGGGCATATCTAGGGAAAATGTCATCCATGGCAAGCACTAAAATTGCACTCTTTTCAGAGAAGGGGAGATCATGGGGTGGGAAGCCAGCCCTGGCCATCACACCAAGTGAATTTATTCAACAACCTTCACAGAGAGGGGGAGAACATGGGGTGGGAAGCCTGCTCTGACCATTCCACCAAGTGAATTTATTCAGCAGGCTGCACTGAGAGGGGGAGATCATGGGGTGGTCAGCAAGCCCTGTCCATCCCACCAATTTATTCAGCATGCTACACAGAGAAGGGGAGATGGGGAAGAAGCCAGTCTTGTCCCACCAAGTGAATTTATTCAAATATCTGTGGATGCAAAACCTCTCCTAAAAAAAAGAAATGAAAAATAGTGTTCATTTACCTCTTTTTGGAAGTCCCGGGAAACTGGTGCAAAAATGCACTATTGTCTGTGGTACAGAAGCACACCAGTGGTAGAATATGGGTAAGTCTGTGCCACCACCCCCTTCAAGTGGCACCTAGGGCAGATGTCCCCACTTGCCACACCCTAGTTATGACACTATGGGTGAAATCCTAACCACTTATGTCAGTACTTTCCAGCACTGGCATAGCGGTGCCAATGGGATGTGTGCTGCATCCTGCAGTTGGGTGTCACTCAAGGAGGCCTCCTCAAAGTAAGGGAATGTTTGTTCTCTTACCTCAGAGCTGCATTGCCCTTATGTCAGTGCTGGAAAGGGGTTAGGATTGCACCCTATATATCTCAATGACTACCAGGCCAGCAACATTCAATGCAACATCACCCCTGAACATTTCATTTTCTCCTCTCCATTCCCACTGCCTTTCATTATGGGAGCCATTCTTAGAACACACCTAAGCTATAGGAAGGGATATGTGTATTTTCAGTATCCTATGTATATTATCATGTTCATATTATCCAGGGGGTGGACACTGCAATCCTAACCTTACTGACACAGCCAGGCTGCATGTCATGGCCTGCACTGTAAGTAACGAGGGCCCAATCCTACTCAGCATGTGCCACACACTGCCAGCGCTGGTGAAGCACCGGAGCTCTGCCACTCAGCGGACGTGTGGACCGCTGGGCAGCGGAGAGGTAGGTGGGGGCATGTGGGGAGGTGAGGAATAGGCATTGTGGGACAGGGGGAGGCAGAAGGAGAGCAGGGAGGAGGTGTGCCGGGGGAGGGAGTGGGGCAGAGGGGAGGTGGAACCGGTGGAGTTGGCCACCCAAGATGGAGGCTTTTCATTCTATGCCGAACTTAGGGTCGACGTAGAATTGAGTAGCTCCATTTTCAGGGCTACTTGGTTTACCCGGAGAAAGGGGACAAAAGTCTTTTTCTCCTGAGGAGGAGGTGGCAGCTGCCTAGAGTGCACTGGATGCAGTGGCAGCCACTTTCAGCACCGCTGCAGCCCTGGGCGCCGGGCAGCTCAGGATTGGGCTGTGAGTATGTCAGTAAGTAAAGAGGATATATTTCTCACCATCTCAGGCAGGGGATAGGGTTGAGCTGCCAAAAGACATAGCTAGATTCCATGAGGAGAGCTGGTCACTGTTTCTGCTCTGAGCTGAAATCAGACTATGAAGACAGGCAATCCACAAAAAGATCTGTCCGATCTGCCATGTGACCTTTTGGGTGTCAGGGAAGTATCCTTGGACCTGCAACATCTAAGAATCCTCTGGGGGTTGGAAGTATCCAAAATAGAGGGGAGGGAGCCGAGAAAAAGAGAGTGATTTGGGATCTCCACCTGGGTGTATTTCGATACTATGGAATCCAGTTGAGAGACTGAACACTCGTAATTCCAGTAGGTTTGGTCTATGATTGAGATACTGAATTTGTCCATTTGGGTTTGGGAGATTGCCATGGCTTATTGTAGAGTTGTCTGATCCTCAGAGAAAGTCACTGTCTCTAATTACTGCTCTTTCAACAGGCATGAGCCCATGGTGGGGGCTGAGAACCTCACCTCTGTCACAGAGTTTATCTTAATGGGACTCACCAACCACCGGAAGACACAGATTCTTCTCTTTGTCATAATCCTCATCATTTATGTGCTTACGGTAGTGGAAAACCTGCTCATCATCATGCTGGTGAGAACTGACTCCCGCCTCCACACACCCATGTACTTTTTCCTCACTCAGCTTTCCAGTGTAGAGCTCTGTTTTGTCACCAGTACTATGCCCCAGATGCTGGCATACCTTCAGTCTGGGAACGGAGCCATCTCCTTCAACCGCTGTGTCACACAGATGTACATTGGTGCAAGTATGGGTGGTGTTGAATGTATTCTGTTGGCCGTGATGGCCTATGACCGCTACTTGGCCATCTGCCATCCTCTACTCTATACCATTATCATGGGCCAATGGCGCCAACTGCAGCTTGCCATATTCGCCTGGGTAGGAGGCTTCTTCATCGCTGCGATAAATGTTGGCTTCACTCTTCGCCACCCGTTCTGTGGACCCAACCGCATCAATCACTTCTGCTGTGAGCTTCCCATGCTTTTGAAACTCACATGTGCCGATACGCACATCACAGAAGCCATCATTTTTGCAACATCTGTAGTGGTCCTTGTAGGCCCTCTTTCTGTCATCTTGACATCCTACGGGTTCATTCTGTCCTCGGTATTACGGGTTCGGTCAACCACTAGCCAGCACAAGGCCTTCTCCACCTGCACCTCCCATTTGGTCGTGGTCACCATGTTCTATGGCACTGCCATCTCTATGTACCTGAGACCCCAGACGGGCACATCCCCTAATGAGAACAAAGAAACGTCTGTGTTTTACATTGTGGTTACTCCCCTTCTTAACCCTATCATTTACACCCTACGGAACAAGGATATTCATGGGGCAGTGGCCAAAATTTTACAAAGAAGAGTCTTAGAACACAAAAACTGAGCATAGAGATCCAATTGGTTGAGACGTTGCCAGAGAACTGAACTTTGTCTACAATGAATGCTGTGTTGGTGTGACTAGGCTGCTGTGTCTGGGTTAGTGAGAAGAAGACATGAAGATATTCAGCATTCTTGCCATTCAGAGAACCATCAGCCATCAGCAGACATGGATGGATCACCTTGGCTGTTGTCCCCATTAACTTATCTTCCTGATTCATACATAATCAAATTACCAGCACCCGTAGTCACTCTTCCTCCTCCTTCCCTCTTTAATCTGTGTGCCAGACTTTAGACTAGGAATGTTTAGCTATAGTTTCTCTGGTTTAAATAGATACCTGGAGGTGAGCACATGCAGTTAGCCAAGCCATCAAAGAAGTCCAAGAAGAAGTGAAATTGCCGCTTCTGCTCAGCTCTCCTCTTGGAGGTTTGGGGAATTAGTGAAGAGTCTTATGATGAGAAACTAGTGAAGTGAAATGCTTTGCAGTTCTTTTTTTCAGGGGGGGAGGGGGTGGCGGCTCACTCCTGGCCTATAGCTGCTGCTTCAGGCTAAAATAGATCCAAGCCCTGGCCGCAGTTGAAGTCAACTTTTCTGTTTTTCTCCTCTCATTCACTCAGGTTAGAAAACCGAACTCTTCCTAACGTGGTGGAGGCAGAATATTCTGCAAACTATGCTAGTCTCTTTCTACCCGAACCTCCAACCTTCCTTAGACACCTTCTTCCTTCTTCTCCTTGCCATAAAAATTCAGCCACTGAAGTACTGCCACTTGATAATGCATTTTAGTTCTTATACCCCCTCCCTTGTATTGTGTACTGTCCCTCTAATAAATATTGTGTGTAGGACCTGATATTGTGTCTCTTCTCTTTCGCAAAATGCCAATATCCATTGGGTGGGCCATGAGCCGACAGCTCAAATTCCTGAGTTGCATGCAGGTTGCATGCACATGCATGTCTTCTTGAGCATGTATGGTAACAGTGCTTACTGTGGGTATCAACAAACATTTCCCCATATGCCTGGGATCCACAAATATATTTTGTGATCTGCCCGCAAACACAGAATGTTCCCCTTTAGCAATGGGCAGCTTCCATTTAACCCAGCCATTTTCAACCACTGTGCCGTGGCTCATTGGTGTGCCGCGAGTGGTCCACAGGTGTGCCACAGGAATTTAAGAACATAAGAACAGCCCCACTGGATCAGGCCATAGGCCCATCTAGTCCAGCTTCCTGTATCTCACAGCGGCCCACCAAATGCCCCAGGGAGCACACCAGATAACAAGAGACCTCATCCTGGTGCCCTCCCTTGAATCTGACATAGCCCATTTCTAAAATCAGGAGGTTGCACATACACATCATGGCTTGTAACCCATAATGGATTTTTCCTCCAGAAACTTGTCCAATCCCCTTTTAAAGGCATCTAGGCCAGTCGCCATCACCACATCCTGTGGCAGGGAGTTCCACAGACCAACCACATGCTGAGTAAAGAAATATTTTCTTTTGTCTGTTCTAACTCTCCCAGCACTCAATTTTAGTGGATGTCCCCTGGTTCTGGTGTTATGTGAGAGTGTAAAGAGCATCTCCCTATCCACTCTGTCCATCCCCTGCATAATTTTGTATGTCTCAATCATGTCCCCCCTCAGGCGCCTCTTTTCTAGGCTGAAGAGGCCCAAATGCCATAGCCTTTCCTCATAAGAAAGGTGCCCCAGCCCTGTAATCATCTTAGTCACTCTCTTTTGCACCTTTTCCATTTCCACTATGTCTTTTTTGAGATGCGGCAACCAGAACTGGACACAATACTCCAGGTGTGGCCTTACCATAGATTTGTACAACAGCATTATAATATTAGGCGTTTTGTTCTCAATACCCGTCCTAATGATCCCAAGCATAGAATTGGCCTTCTTCACTGCCGCAGCACATTGGGTTGACACTTTCATCGACATGTCCACCACCACCCCAAGATCTCTCTCCTGATCTGTCACAGACAGCTCAGAACCCATCAGCCTATATCTAAAGTTTTGATTTTTTGCCCCAATGTGCATGACTTTACACTTACTGACATTGAAGCGCATCTGCCATTTTGCTGCCCATTCTGCCAGTCTGGAGAGATCCTTCTGGAGCTCCTCACAATCACTTCTGGTCTTTACCTCTCAGAAAAGTTTGGTGTCATCCGCAAACTTTGCAACCTCACTGCTCAACCCTGTCTCCAGGTCATTTATGAAGAGGTTGAAAAGCTCCGGTCCCAGGACAGATCCTTGGGGCACACCGCTTTTCACTTCTCTTCATTTTGAAAATTGCCCTTTGACACCCACTCTCTGTTTCCTGGCCTTCAACCAGTTCTCAATCCATGAGAGTACCTGTCCTCTAATTCCCTGACTGTGGAGTTTTTTCAGTAGCCTTTGTTGAGGGACGGTGTCGAACGCCTTCTGAAAGTCCAGATATATAATGTCCATGGGTTCTCCCGCATCCACATGCCTGTTGACCTTTTCAAATAATTCTATAAGGTTCGTGAGGCAAGACTTACCCTTACAGAAGCCATGCTGATTCTCCCTCAGCAAGGCCTGTTCGTCTATGTGTTTTGAGATTCTATCTTTGATGAAGCATTCCACCATCTTACCCGGTATAGATGTTTGGCTGACTGGCCTATAGTTTCCCGGGTCCCCCCTCTTTCCCTTTTTAAAGATAGGCATGACATTTGCTATCCTCCAATCTTCTGGCACCGTGGCCGTTTTGAGGGACAAGTTGCATACCTCAGTCAAGAGATCAGCAACTTCATTCTTCAATTCCTTAATAACTCTTGGGTGGATGCCATCAGGGGCTGGTGACTTATTGATCTTTAATTTATCAATGAGGTCTGAAACATCTTCTCTTTTAACCTCTATCTGACTTAACTCCTCAGTGAGGAGGGGCTGTTCAGGCAGCGGTATCTGCCTGAGGTCTTCTGCCATGAAGACAGATGCAAAGAACTCATTTAATTTCTCTGCCATCTCTAAGTCTCCTTTTATCTCCCCTTTCCCTCCCTCACCATCTAGAGGGCCAACTGCTTCTCTGGCGGGTTTCCTGCTTCTAACATATTTGAAGAAGCTTTTATTATTCCCCTTAATGTTGCTGGCCATGCATTCCTCATAGTCTCGCTTGGCCTCCAGTATCACCTTCTTACATTTCTTTTGCCACAGTTTATGTTCCTTTTCATTCTCCTCATTAGGGCAAGACTTCCATTTACGGAGGAAGTTTCCTTGCCCTTTACAGCCTCTCTAACTTGGCTTGTTAGCCATGTGGGTACCCTCCTGGATTTAGTGGGAAGGTCATTATTTAAGAGGGCCAATGGGAATTATAGGCCCCCACAGGCAGCATGGTGTGCCTTGTCAATTGTCAAAAACCTGATGGTGTGCCTTGACATTTTTAGTGCTTTGTCAGTGTGATATGAGATGAAAAATTTTGAAAATGACTTATTTAACTTTTGTGTTCTATCCATTGACCCCAATGATCTCTGCTACTTCATTCCTCATGGAAAAAAGAGACCACATATCAACTGCCTCTTCCTTCATTTTTCATTGTTGTCAAGATCTTGTACAATACCGAAGACCTGTATCTTGGGAGCAAGTGAATGATGCAATACTCAGAAATGCTTGCACATATTCTCACATTTGCTTAAGTTGCCATGACAGAGAATTATTTGTGCTATAGTGGAGAAATCTGTTGTCCAAAGTTGTCCCCATTAGAACAAAAATGTGTGTTTCCCACAGTTCAAGGTCATTTTTCTTCTTCTCCTTCAGTACTGAATATAGGAGACCCCCAAGAGGCTGAAGTAATAAACAACAACTCATTCACGAACTCTAGGGACAGAACCAAAGGGAATGGAGAGTTTCCTGTGAGTAGATCCATACCCTTTACTGAGTTACTGAATTCTCAAGTCTTTGACAAGGCACATGGGAGGAGGAACGCTTGCACTCTGCTCTGATCATCCATCCCCAAACACTGAGATTAGCAAAGCAGTTGAACAACCTTAATTGTTGCAACATTCACCTTATGAAAATTTGCTTGGAAGAACACCTATCGAGGGAGTTAAGGAACCAGTCCTTAGGGATAAAGCACATGCATTGCAAATATAAGATCTCTGACATCTCCAGTGAATGGCCTCAGGTTACAGGATGTAGAAGGGCATCTACTTGGGGCCCTGGAGTGCTACTGTCAATCAAGCTAGACCATTTTAGGCTACACGAACCCTTTCTCTACATGTATCTCATACATGGAGTTGTGGCTAGCTCAAATACCATCCATTTCCACGGTACTAGGGATGCTTGTTCTTTGGATACAACCTTATGTTCTTATTGATTTGCTTTCTTGAGTTTCTCCAGCACTGACCAGTTGGCAGGTTTTCAAACATGACTAACAGCACAATCCTATGCACGTCTAATCAGAAGTAAGCTGCATTAGATTGAATGGCACCTACTCCTAGGAAGTGTGCATAGTATGTATTTTATTTATTTTCCACATTTTAATATTGCCCTTCCTCCAAGGAGCTCAGGGTGGTGCACATGCTTCCTTCCCTCCTTTAGTCCTCACAACAGCCCTGTGAGGTAGGTTAGTGACTGGCCAAGGTTGCAATCCTAACCCATTTTCCAGCTCTGACATAAGGACAATACAGCTGTGAGGTAAGGGAACAAACATTGCCTTACCTTGAGGAGACCTCCATGACTGCCCCCCAGCTGCAAGATGCAGCATATGCCCCACAGGCACAGCTATGCCAGTGCTGGAAAGTGGGTTAGGATTGCGCCCCAAAGGTCATCCAGAACAATTGTAGCCCTGTTCTGTTGGCATTAAGCAAGTTGAGGTGCTAAATCCCACTAGAATTGAGTCTTATAAAGGTTTGTCTTTGTCAGGTGACATTAGTATCATTCCAAATCCACTCTTCGTGCTGTATCCTCAAACCAAGACCCTTTCCCCATTTATTTATTTATTTATTTATTTATTTATTTATTTATTATTCCCCCAAAATACAAGGTTCCACTTGCAGGTTTAATAACAGGGTATGTATATTACTTATCAAGCTCCAAGGGCGTCTTATGTTAAGCAACAGCCCTAAGGGTGACTCTACCCCAATGTCCTTAGCAATGTATAAGTAGTATGTTAAATCTGAAAGTGATTTCATGTTTTTGTAAACATAAACATGGAGAGCCTACAACCGACGGAGTGACGCTTTTGCACCTGCAGCCGAAGGAATGATGCTTTTGCACAGTCCCCTCACTCTGCTGATTCTTTCCTCTTGTCTGCTGGCATAAGAATAAGGTCAGTCTGATCCCACACCTGTAATGCTACCCTTAAGTCTCAGGTGTCTCCCTATTGCTGTGAAGGTCAGAGTTTGCTCCCATTCCTCACCGATTAGTGGCGCTGGCAAATGCTGTATCCTATCTACCTTCCCAGGCCTGATCCATCTGCACGGATCATTGCAGGCTTGTGGCAGCTATATCACCGGCTCAGGTCTGTGTTGACCCATTGCAGCTGCTGGTGCTTACCCATTGGCAAGGGGACAAATGTCACTTTACTCTGAGGAAATCTCCAGCAGCCAAAAATCCCCTGCAGGATACAGTGCACTCTACACCAGCACCATTGCACCGCCACGCAGGGATTAGAATTGGGCTGTTGGACCACAACCCTGTACATGTGCACCTGAAATCAAGTTCCACTGAATTCAGTGAGACTTACTTCTGAGTGAATATACATAAGATTGTACCTAAAATGTATATTGTATTTGAAATGTACCAATTTTAAGACAGATGGACATAAGGGAAGGGCACTCTTTCCGCACCCCCTCCCCACCTATTGTAGCAAAGTAAGATCTACCCTGTCGAAAAACTGCAAAATACAGTAGTCACAAGGAACCTGTAGATAAATTTTCTGGCAGGTTTAAAAGGGAAAAACACAGGGGGTCCAATAAGTGGCAACCCTTATTCATGGTTTGTTTTTGTTACCACTGTTAAACATTATACCAGCGTGCCTAAACAGGATAATGGATTGAATGCAAGGCAGTCTAGAAAACCATGGTTTGAAGCGAATTAGCAAACCACAGGTTCTATAAACCAGGATTAAGCATTGTGTGTTACCTGAAAAAAACATAATTAAATCCATACTCTTATATCCTCTTTCGACACAGTCTACAAAAGGAGAGCTTAAATCACCTTGATTCAGCTTAAATCAATTTGACCATGGTGCAGATCTGGAAATTTAACCAGGGTCAGAGCTAACCATGGTTCAGTGTTATTTATTTTAATTATCTATATACTGCTGATAAAAAACATCAATTACAAAATGGTGTATGAAACACATGAAATTCCTGACTACATTATAATAATAGAAAAGGCATATGATTAAAAATTGGTTCCACCCCCATAGTGAAAAAGAGGATCTTTACTTTTTCAGTGAGATGCCATTGATACTTAAACGTGTGTGTGGTGACACCCATGTCACAGAGGCCATATTTTTTTGGACCTGTTTCCTAGTCATCCTCATTCCCCTTTGTATTGTCTTGACCTCCTATGGGCTCATCCTGTTCTCTGTGTTAAAAATGCGGTCCACTGCTGGATGGCAGAAGGCCTTCTCCACTTGCGCCTCCCACCTGGTGGTGGTCACTTTGTTTTACGGCACCCTCATCTTTATGTACATGACACCCAAGTCAGGTGAAGCTGCTGATCTTGGCAAGCAAGTCGCTGTCTTCTATGTTGTGGTCACCCCCTTGCTCAACCCTCTGATTTATACTCTGCAGAACAAGGAAATCCATGGGGCAGTATACAAGCTGCTGCGAAAGTGGGGTTTTGAATCAAGAAAATAGATGTTAATGTCTTGCTTTGCAAGTGATCAAAATGTTGCCCAAGCACTTCCAGTTGCCTCATGTGAATAGTACCTTAATGCTGCTCAAGAGCTGGTTTTGAAGGACAGAAGATATCATATTGTTAAATAAGTTTGAAAGCAAATCCCCGCTTGTGTACCTGTGCCCCCCTTTATCTGTGGGTGATGCATTCCAGGGGCCTTTACAGATGCAGAATCCATGGATATGGAAGAACCCAATCTCTGCACCTCCCCATGTCCATTAACTTGGTTTTGGTGTCACCGCTAGCACCAAGATTGATCTGTATTGGCAACCTTCAGTCTTGAAAGACTATGGTATCGCACTCTGAAAGGTGGTTCTGGCACAGCGTCTAGTGTGGCTGAAAAGGCCAATTCGGGAGTGACAATCCCTTCCACACTGGGAGCAAGTGCAGTCTGTTCCTGGTCTGTCTCCCTGGCTATGGGCCTTCCTTCTTTGCCTCTTTGCCTCAGACTGTTGGCAAAGTGTCTCTTCAAACTGGGAAAGGCCATACTGCACAGCCTCATATCTTGTTTTTATTAGCTGCTATAAGCATGAAACCTACAGATGGAGAAGCGGGCAGAAAGCCTGCACACTAGAGGGGATGACAAGTCCTACGTCCTACTTTAAGGGAGGGCACCAGGATGAGGTCTCTTGTTATCAGGTGTGCTCCCTGGGCCATTTGGTGGGCCGCTGTGAGATACAGGAAGCTGATGGGCCTATGACCTGATCCAGTGGGGCTGTTCTTATGTTCCTGTTAACATTCTGTGGTAGTCCCCTCTATGGGTAAAAATCAGAACAAAATTAATGGCTGTAGGGGTGCAGGCCCCCCATCACATCCACAGATAAGTGAAATAGTTGACACCAGATTCATGGATATGGGGGGCTGTATAATTTTTCACTTAACCAGTCTATCTGTTCGGAATTTAAGTTATATGGCAGGTAAAGAGACTGCGAATGATACCATACTCAGAAATGCTTGCGCATATTCTCACATTTGCTTAAGTTGTCACGACTGAGAATTATTTATGCTATAGTACAGGCAGGTGTGATTGTTGGCCAGGATTGTGTTGGTCAGAACCCTTTTCAACAAGTATGTGTGTTTGTCACAGTTCATGCTGTTTTTTCTTCCCCATCAATACTAAATATTGGAGGCCCCCAAGAGGCTGAAGTAACAAACAGCAACATGTTAATGAACTTTAGAACAGAAGCAAAAGGAATGGAGAGGTCCCTGTGGAGTGGATCCATACTCTTTACTGAGTTACTGAATCCTTACATCTTTGACAAGTCACCTGGGGAAAAAAGCCAGCACTCTACTCCCTCCACCCCCAAACACTGCGAATAGCAAGGTAATTGAACAAGCTAAATTATGGTAACATTCACCTTGTCCTGTAAGACTTTGCTTGGAAGAACACATATCAAGGTAGTTGAGGAACCAGAGCTTAGGGGCAGAACACATGCATTGCAAATATAAGGTCTCTAACATCTCCAGTGAAAGGATCTCAGGTCACAGGGTATGTAAGGGCACCTAACTATCAATCAAGCTGGACCTATCAATCAAGCTGGACCATGAACTCTTTGTCTGATTCAGGATAAATCAGCATGTATCTCATACATAGAGGCCAGGAACAACAAAGCAGGACATCATTTTCTCCTTCCAACTTCCTTCCTGGGTGTGAGTCAAGACTAGTTTAAATTCCATCCATGTCAATGGTGCTTAGAATTCTTGTTCTTTGGATCCAATCCTGTGTAATTTGCATTTCCTGTGTAATAATGCAGTTTGCATTACTGAGCTTCTCCAGTACTGACCAGCTGGCAGGTTTTCAAACATAACTAACAGTGCGATCCTATGCATGTCTAAGCAGAATCAAGCAGCATTCAATTGAATGGAACCTACTCCTAGGTAAGTGTACACATGATTTACTTTAATATTTATGTTTCACATTTTTATACCACCCTTCTTCCAAGGACTTATTGCCATAAGAATACAAGGTCAGTCTAGATCAGCAGCCTGTGTCCTATAGCGCCAACCAGATGTCCCAGCTGTCTTCCCATGACTAATAGCTATAGATGCTCTCCTTTTAAAACCCTCTCTAAGGTGCAGGCCATCGTCCCATCTTTTGGCAATGAATTCCATGTTCTTCCTCTATCTTCATGAGGGGTGGGTCATCATTACCTTTGATTCCATTTACAGTCTATTCAACAGTGTCCTTTTTATGTTCCAGCAGCATTAAACGGATACCCCTAGAAAACATTGAGCCCTTGATTTGAGGTCGATCTGAGAACTGTGTTGCCATTAACCAAAATTACTTATTGTTTATAAGTTGGGAAAACAATGGCTAAGGGTGCAATCCTAACCAACTTTCCAGCACTGGCATAGCTGTGCCAGTGGGGCATGTGCTGCATCCTGCAGTTGGGGGGCAGTCATGGAGGCCTCCTCAAGGTAGGGTAATGTTTGCTCCCTTACCTCGGAGTTGCATTGCCCTTTTGTCAGTGCTGGAAAATTGGTTAGGATTGTGGCCTAAGGCATTTTCCCTGTCCTTCCAGCCATTCTGCTGGTAATTGCCATACAGGTCTTCCTGGTATCTTTCTATGTACCCCTTCTGGGAACAAAAGTGAGCATGGAACATTAGCATGATTTGACTGTATGTTTGGGAACTTAATCAAGATTAAGACTACACAGTTAGTGCTCACTGTGATTGAATGATACAGCCTTGGGCCATCATGAAAATAGCTGTATGTTGGTCATTTGTTTTAATTAACTTCTTTTAATTGTAAATACAAATAATAAGCAGTCATTTCATATCCAATTGATTTATGCCAGGCAACATGGTGTAAATGAACCCCTGAAGCACCCAGCAAATCCAGTTGTTATACTTTATGTAGCAATCCCAGGAAACAGCAAAATGGAAGAAAAAGAGAATGAAAAGATTATGAAATGCAAAGATTCAGAAACTGAAGTTCGGCATAACTGGGGATTTTCAGTAGCAACCAGGAGCTACAGAGGGGTTATGAGGTAGCAAGGACATGGAGAGATGAGGAGCAGATGGAGGGGAATAATAATAATAATAATAATAATAATAATAATAATAATAAACTTTATTTATATCCTGCCCTTCTCCCCAAAGGGACCCAGGGCGGCTCACAACATATTAAAAACAGATTAAAAACATAATTTAACCACAAATAAAAACATATTAAAAACACATTAACATATACCCATAAAAACTGTAGTCAGATAAAAAGAGCAAAACGCAGCAAATCAGAGGAATCAGGCCTGTAAAAATACTAAAAGATACAGAAAAGGTGTTTAAAAAGGCCATGAACTCAGAAGGCTTCTTTAAACAAAAAGGTCTTCAGGCCTCGCCAAAAAGTCTCAAGAGAGGGAGCCATTCTTAAGTCAAGGGGAAGGGAGTTCCATAATGTTGGAGCCACTACTGAGAAGGCCCTATTTCTTGCCGCCGCCCCACGTACCTCCTTAGGCGGCGACACTTGTAAAAAGGCCTTCTCTGATGACCTAAGAGGACGAGCTGGATTGTACTGGAGTAGGCGATCTCTAAGATACCCTGGTCCAGAGCAGTATAGGGCTTTAAAAGTCAAAACCAGCACCTTGAATTGGGCCCGGAAACGAATGGGCAGCCAATGCAGCCCCCGGAGAAGCGGGCTGACAGAGTCAAACCGCCTGCCTCCAGTGAAGGGAGAAGGGAGAAGGGGAAGATGGGGATAAAAATGTGCATAGCATGTATTGCATGCCATGGGGACCCCAGGCATGCTTGGGATGTACCCCTAGTAGTAAATGAAACCTACATCAAACCTTTCTCCAGTTCTGATCCTCAGTCTACATATTTTACCAAAATAAAAAAAATAAAATGGTGCACCCTATTACACAGAAACAATTCCCACTGTATTGTCCTTTGTACCTAGCCTTTGCCTCCATCTCATTCAGGGTTCGTAGGGGTCCAAAGGACAATGAGGAATTTAGTCAAGGAAAGATATGGGTCCTTTTGGAGACACAGGGACCCACAGAGAATCAAAGGGCATGTAGTAGAAATGACATAGGCTGTGACCTGAATTGTCACATGAGTACATAAGAACATAAGAACAGCCCCACTGGATCAGGCCATAGGCCCATCTAGTCCAGCTTCCTGTATCTCACAGCGGCCCACCAAATGCCCCAGGGAGCACACCAGATAACAAGAGACCTCATCCTGGTGCCCTCCCCTACATCTGGCATTCTGACTTAACCCATTCCTAAAATCAGGAGGTTGCGCATACTCATCATGGCTTGTACCCCATAATGGATTTTTCCTCCAGAAACTCGTCCAATCCCCTTTTAAAGGCGTCTAGGCTAGACGCCAGCACCACATCCTGTGGCAAGGAGTTCCACAAACCGACCACGCGCTGAGTAAAGAAATATTTTCTTTTGTCTGTCCTAACCCGCCCAACACTCAATTTTAGTGGATGTCCCCTGGTTCTGGTATTATGTGAGAGTGTAAAGAGCATCTCCCTATCCACTCTGTCCATCCCCTGCATAATTTTGTATGTCTCAATCATGTCCCCCCTCAAGCGTCTCTTTTCTAGGCTGAAGAGGCTCAAACGCCGTAGCCTTTCCTCATAAGGAAGGTGCCCCAGCCCCGTAATCATCTTAGTCGCTCTCTTTTGCACCTTTTCCATTTCCACTATGTCTTTTTTGAGATGCGGCGACCAGAACTGGACACAATACTCCAGGTGTGGCCTTACCATCGATTTGTACAACGGCATTATAATACTAGCCATTTTGTTCTCAATACCCTTCCTAATGATCCCAAGCATAGAATTGGCCTTCTTCACTGCCGCCACACATTGGGTTGACACTTTCATTGACCTGTCCACCACCACCCCAAGATCTCTCTCCTGATCTGTCACAGACAGCTCAGAACCCATCAGCCTATATCTAAAGTTTTGATTTTTTGCCCCAATGTGCATGACTTTACACTTACTGACATTGAAGCGCATCTGCCATTTTGCTGCCCATTCTGCCAGTCTGGAGAGATCCTTCTAGAGCTCCTCACAATCACTTCTGGTCTTTACCACTCGGAAAAGTTTGGTGTCGTCTGCAAACTTAGCCATTTCACTGCTCAACCCTGTCTCCAGGTCATTTATGAAGAGGTTGAAAAGCACCGGTCCCAGGACAGATCCTTGGGGCACACCGCTTTTCACCTCTCTCCATTGTGAAAATTGCCCATTGACACCCACTCTCTGCTTCCTGGCCTCCAACCAGTTCTCAATCCACGAGAGGACCTGTCCTCTAATTCCCTGACTGTGGAGTTTTTTCAGTAGCCTTTGGTGAGGGACTGTGTCAAACGCCTTCTGAAAGTCCAGATATATAATGTCCACGGGTTCTCCCGCATTCACATGCCTGTTGACCTTTTCAAAGAATTCTATAAGGTTCGTGAGGCAAGACTTACCCTTACAGAAGCCATGCTGACTCTCCCTCAGCAAGGCCTGTTCGTCTATGTGTTTTGAGATCCTATCTTTGATGAGGCATTCCACCATCTTACCCGGTATGGATGTTAGGCTGACCGGCCTATAGTTTCCCGGGTCCCCCCTCTTTCCCTTTTTAAAAATAGGCGTGACATTTGCTATCCTCCAATCTTCTGGCACCATGGCCGTTTTGAGGGACAAGTTGCATACCTTAGTCAAGAGATCTGCAACTTCATTCTTCAATTCCTTAATAACCCTTGGGTGGATGCCATCAGGGCCCGGTGACTTATTGATCTTTAATTTATCAATGAGGTCTGAAACATCTTCTCTTTTAACCTCTATCTGACTTAACTCCTCGGTCAGGAGGGGCCGTTCGGGCAGCGGTATCTGCCCGAGGTCTTCTGCCGTGAAGACAGATGCAAAGAACTCATTTAATTTCTCTGCCATCTCTAAGTCTCCTCTTATCTCCCCTTTCCTTCCCTCACCATCCAGAGGGCCAACCGCTTCTCTGGCAGGTTTCCTGCTTCTAACATATTTGAAGAAGCTTTTATTGTTCCCCTTAATGTTGCTGGCCATGCGTTCCTCATAGTCTCGCTTGGCCTCCCATATCACCTTCTTACATTTCTTTTGCCACAGTTTATGTTCCTTTTTATTCTCCTCATTAGGGCAAGACTTCCATTTACGGAAGGAAGCTTCCTTGCCCTTCACAGCCTCTCTAACTTGGCTGGTTAGCCATGCGGGCACCCTCCTGGATTTAGTGGAACCCTTCTTTCTTTGCGGTATACACCTCTGCTGGGCCTCTATTACTGTTGTTTTAAGCAGCTTCCATGCACTCTGGAGAGATTGGACTCTTTTTACCCTCCCTTTCAACCTCCTTCTAACCAGCCTCCTCATTTGAGGGAAGTCCGCCCGTCGGAAGTCAAGGGTTTTTGTTAGAGATTTGCCTGGTATTCTTCCCCCAACGTGCATGTCAAAACGGATCGCAGCATGATCACTGTTCCCCAATGGCTCAGTAACGTTTAAATCTCTAACCAGGTCCTGCGTACCGCACAAAATTAAATCCAGAGTCACCTGTCCTCTGGTGGGCTCCGTGACTAGCTGATCTAAGCCACAGTCATTTAGCACGTCAAGAAATCCGGTTTCCTTATTGTGACCAGAACACAAATTGACCCAGTCAATATGAGGATAATTGAAGTCCCCCATGATTACAACCCTGTCCCTCCTTGTCACCTCCCTGATCTGTTTCCTCATTTCAAGGTCCCCATCAGATTTCTGGTCTGGAGGACGATAGCACACCCCCAGTATTACATTGCTGCACAAGCCTGGTAATTTAACCCACAGAGATTCTACGGTGGAGTCGGACCCACCTTCAATCTCTACTTTGCTGGATTCTATCCCTTCCTTAACATAAAGGGCCACCCCACCTCCAACACGCCCCTGCCTGTCCCTCCTGTAGAGTTTATAGCCCGGGATTGCGGTATCCCACTGATTCTCCGCATTCCACCAGGTTTCCGTTATGCCCACTATGTCAATATTTTCCCTTGTCACCAGACATTCCAGTTCTCCCACCTTTGCTCGTAGACTTCGGGCATTCGCATAAAAGCATTTATACATGGAATGCCCCAGGATGGGCTGCTTATTTGCTCCTTTGTCCCCGCATCCTCTCATGCGTAACTTGAGTAACTTGTTGACACAGTCAACAAGTTAACATGAGTAACTTGTTGACACAGTCTATAAGACTCTGAATTTTGGAAGTGGCTTTCAGAATACATGCCTATGGCAGGCAGGGTTAAACTTGGTATCCAAAACTTGGCTTGTAATTGGATTACAATTGTAGCATAAACTTTAAGAAACTCTTTAAAGAGTCTTGACAGTTTGAGCAGTGCGACAGTTAACAAACCCTAATTTCTGACCAACAATACTATGCTGAAGCTAGCCATGGTTTCAGTGAAGATCTGGAACTTTAACCAGAGCCAGAGCTAACCATGGTTCAGTGTTACTTATTTAAATTATCTATATACTGTTCATAGAAAACACCAATCACAAAATGGCATACGAAAACCATAAAATTCCTGAATACATGATAATAATAGAAAAACCACATGATTAAAAATTGGCTCCATTTCATCATAGTAAAAAAGAGGGTCGTCACAGGGGTATTGAGAAATGTGTTAACACATGATGGTCAAAAGAACTCCTTACAATGAGACATTTGAGAGAGATATTGGGAGAAACCAAGACTAGAGAGTCACATAAGAATTCTCCTGACTCCTTGGGCCAAGATCCTGATGCTGAGTTCATGGCTCGACTTGGGGTTTGCTCCAGTGTGTCGGGGTGCAAAACTTGACGTGTTTTAGGGATGGGCCATTCCCCAATAATATCCCTGCCTCTTTCTCTGTTGCCTTCGCTCTGCGTTCAGGAGGTCAGGATGAGGGCTGAGAACAAAACCTCTCTCACAGAGTTCATCCTGACGGGACTCTCTGAAGATCGGAAGATGCAGGTGCTCCTCTTTGTGGTATTTCTCCTCATGTACTCCCTGACCATTGTGGGGAACCTGCTGGTCATCATTCTGGTGCAGGTGAGCTCCTCCCTTCACACACCCATGTATTTCTTCCTCACTCACCTCTCAAGTGTGGACATCTGTTTCATCACCAGCACCATGCCCCAGACGCTGGCGCACCTGCTCTCTGGAAACGGAGTCATCTCCTTCACCCGTTGTGCAGTCCAGATGTACATAACTACGTGCCTCGGCTGTACCGAATGCATCCTGCTGGGCGCCATGGCCTACGACCGCTACTTGGCCATCTGCAGTCCACTAGCATATGCTTCTGTCATGGACAGGTGGCGCCAGCTGCTGCTGGTCTCATTTTCGTGGGCAGGGGGAATTCTCTTGGGTGTGATAAATGTGACCTGCACCATTTGCCTCCCATTCTGTGGGACCAACCGCATCAACCACTTCTTCTGTGAGCAGCCAGTGGTGTTCAAGTACACGTGCGCTGATGCTCGTTTTACGCAGCCCATCATTTTTGTAGTGTCTGCGCTGATCCTTATGGGTCCTCTTTCTGTTATCATCATTTCCTATGTTCTCACCCTTTACTCTGTGTTTCAAATGAAGTCAGCTGCTGGACGACACCGGGCCTTCTCCACATGCGCCTCCCACCTGATGGTGGTCGTCTTGTTCTACGGTGCCCTCATCTTCATGTACATGAGGCCCTGGGCAGACACCGCTACTGAAGGTGACAAGCAAATTGCTGTGTTTTATATCATAGTCACTCCCCTGCTCAACCCTGTCATTTACACCCTGCGGAACAAGAATGTCCATGGGGCAGTCAGAAATGTACTACAAAAGTGGGGCATGGAACAAAAGAGGTGTGTGTCAGGAAGCTTGGAACCCCCAAAAGGTGTGCTGTTTCTCTGAGTAAGAAGAAGAAGCAAAAGTTGTGCTTTAGATGAGAAAGCCTTGGAGAGTGTTCATGTCTTTGCAATATGTACTTAATTTATAAGCAACAAAGCAGAGCCTAGTGAGGCAAATGCACTCCTATAAGCCAGCCACATAGCCATATCAGAGCTCCACATCAGATTTCCCACTCCACAGCTGGTTTAAGTTTTTAATCCCTCCTGATTTTAGAAATGGGTTATGTCAGAATGCCAGATGCAAGGGAGGGCACCAGGATGAGGTCTCTTGTTACCTGGTGTGCTCCCTGGGGCATTTGGTGGGCCGCTGTGAGATACAGGAAGCTGGACTAGATGGGCCTATGGCCTGATCCAGTGGGGCTGTTCTTATGTTCTTATGTAAGTTTCAACCTCCCCAACACCATCTTGAAGCTCTTGTGTCTGATTCAGCTCAGTTCAAGACTCCAGCCTTCAGCCTTGTTGATGAATTGCACATTTAGGGGACCATCTGTCAACCGCAATCCTATACATGCCCTGCAATCCTATCCCACAGAATGAGATGGGACTGAATAACTTCTGAATAAACGTGATTGCACGGTAAATAACATTATTTTGCAAGGTTCGGGATTGCCGGTGATTAGGCAAGGCAAAGTAAGAATAATATATAACCTCATCCTGGTCTCTTTGGGTTTGATGGAGGAAAGATAGTGCCAATGTATCTGCTTGCCAAGTTCAGTTGTCTGTCTCTCTGCCCAACTGGGATGCTGCATTTTAAGGACTCAAGAAGGCCTTGCCTAGGGCTGCAGGAGAACTCTACTGGCACAGAAAGATGTGCAGATGGTCCTGATGTGCTAGAATGTGCTGCAAGACTTCAAGCTGTGGGGGGGGGGGGGTTTGCATTGTTGAATGCTACTATTGGGAAAGAAAACCAGAACAAAGAAAACACAGCCCTGAATGCAATGAACTTTGTTACTAGGGGGTGCAGGCCGCACCAGGTGACTCACACAGGGGGGGTGACACAACTACTGGCTAAAAAATTTTAAATCTTGGTATTTCGAATAATACCATCGTGTAATAAGTCATTTGTTGTGTGATTTCATGCAGAATGCAATGAAACAAACTGCGATGAAATATCTCGATTCTATCAAAAGTTTAGTTTTTTAAAAAAACCAGTGGGGGCAGGGCAATGGTACATCATCCTGCCCACCACCCAAGGCATTGCCCTGCCCACTGTACGGGAAGAGGTCCAACATAGGGATGACCTGCTGGCCTCCCACCCCGGGTGACACAAACCCTGGCGACGCCATTGGCAGGATCACAATCCCTCTCCATGACTAATGGTGTATCCAATGGTGTTATTAGGGTTTGTGTCACCCGGGGTGGGAGGCCAGTACGTCAACCCCATGATGGACCTCTTCCCATGCAGGGCAATGGCTTGGGTGGTGGGCATGGTGATTCCTACTAGTGAGGAAGGTTTGCAGGGGGAACCAGTCAAAACCCACCCACTCCATGTATGGTGTGATGTGGTATAGTCCACTCTACCACTTCCTCCTTCTGCATCTGTGGGTTCAGTCTGAGATTGGAGTGTTGGGGTGCAGGGCAGACTGGATATAGAGGGTGCTTTTCCAAATCCTTCATCAGCCATCAGATTTGCTCTTCAGGTTTGGACAAGCAGCTTTCCTACTCTGCTTCACCTACCTGATAGGGGGGATTGTTAGACCACATGAGTGTAACAGTGCAAGTCTGTGTATACCTACTCAGAAGTAAGTCCTACTGAGTTCAATAAACCTTACTCCCAGCTCATGTTTTCAAGACACTCCCCTAAGCATCCCTGCCTTTTTTGCTATAAGCATAAGTTTTCTGCTACAAGCATGCAGTCCTGTTGCAGACGAGTGCCTGTAATATCTGCTCACATGGTGCAGAAAATATTTATTTTAAAGAAATTACAGTTTAGACAAAATAGCAGGTATTTCCTTTTTGTTAAAGGAAAAAAAAAGACATGGCAAATGAGTTCTACTTGGTCACCTGCCATTCTATGTTATATGCTGTTTCTATGGAAAGATCACTACAATAAATCTGGGCTACACCCTTCTCTACCCTTTCTGAAAATCACATTAATTATATTCTGATCAAATAAGGAGCTGAAAGCGGCAGCTAGAAAAACTTGTTCGCCTCTTTTTTTCACCTTTCCTGGGCACAAGAATCAAGCTGCAATTCTTTATACTGTTTGACAAATCCCCAGGAACACAGAGCCTTCACCATTTAATATTTTTCCATCTAATCTTCTGTGGGGTAGATTTTCAGGGACGGAGAGAAGTGGAAGATTGTGTCCTTGAGATAATTGCACTGTTGAGATTCTTGCGCATATGATGTTAACTTCCTGCCTATATAATCTGCGACAACAATTTTTGGATCAGACAGTTACCCCACCAGGGTGGGAGGGGCAAGACATGGTGTGTTTCCTGTTAGAAGGAAGAGAACAAGAACACATTTGAATGACTGCTAAATATCTTTGATTCTGTAGGTGCAGACATTTGCATGATCTTGTAATATATAAGAGCTACGATAGATGAGAAACTGTATACTGAGAATTTATGTGTGTTTTGGGTAGCTCCGTATGAATCGAAAGATGTGTGATTGCTGGTTATTTTATAGGTTATTTTATTGGCTGTTTTTTTTTAGTGTTTGTATGTTTTATTTGTTGTTTGTGATGCCAATAAAGGTTTCTGATATCATTATCATGATATTCTGATCAATTGTGTAGAAATTCACATGTGCTGACACCCACATCACATTTTGGGAACATATGCATTGCTCCTTGTGGGTCCCCCTGCGCCAGGCAACAGCCAGCCCCGTGGGCAGCTCAATTCTTGCAGATTTTCTGAAAGCTTGCACCAGGGAAGGAAAACAAAATGGCAGCACTAGGGATACATTTTGCCCTCTAAAATGCTATGTCAGCCTCATGAGACACGCCGAAGATTGAAGTAACAAACAGCAAGCTGTTAATGAAGCAGAGGACCGCACCCCGGGGGGACCCATAGTCTTTATTATCTCCCAAAATAATAGAATCTCCTCAGAGCCGTGGGAAGTCAAGAAGGATACAGCCAGCAGCAGTTCGTACCCTCAAACTGAGAATAGGGAGCCCGGTGAGCAAGCCAGACAGTTTTGAACCTCCCCTTTAAAGGCTTTAAAAATTCGGTACAGGAACCCTGGTCAAGGTGATTTACAAACTTGAGCTTAGTGGTAGAATGTGGTCTTTGAATATATTACCTCTAGCTAAAGTATCTCAAAGTATGGAGAGACCTGAGCCCCTTGAGAACTGCTGCTGGTCAAGACAGACTGTGCTAGCCTATGAGGACTATTTCTCTGATGAAGCAGCTTCTACTTCAGTCCAAGAAACCAGGAAGGAACCTCCTTGGAGAAGTTGGGCACCAGGATTTCGTCCTGGCCCACTCCTCACAGAAACTGACTGACAGCTTATTCCAAACCAGTATCATATAGGATCAATCTCTTATTTCACGTGTCTGTGTGCAGACACATTGAACATTCCACATCCGGAGAATGTCTCTGTCTTTCTTTGTTATCTTTTGTCTGCAGGGAGAAGGCCAGCATGGGGGCTGAGAACCAAACCTTCGTCACAGAGTTCATCTTGATGGGACTTTCTGATGATCAGAAGATACAAATGCTCCTCCTAGTGGTATTTCTCATCATGTATGTACTTACCCTTGGAGGCAACCTGCTGATCATCATTCTGGTGTGGGTCGACTCCTCCCTCCACACCCCCATGTACTTCCTCCTTGCACAGCTTTCAAGTGTGGAACTCTGTTCAGTCAGTGGTACTGTGCCCCAGATGCTGGCTCACCTTCTCTCTGGAAATGGAGCCATCCCCTTCACCTGTTGTGCAGCCCAAATGTACATCGTCACATGCCTTGGCTGTACTGAATGCATTCTGCTGGGCGCCATGGCCTATGACCGCTACTTGGCCATCTGCAGGCCCCTGCTGTATGCTGTGGTCATGAACAGGTGGTGTCAGTTGAAACTGGCCTCCATTTGCTGGACAGGTGGAATCTTTCTTGGTGCAATAAATGTGACCTGCACCATTTGCCTCCCATTCTGTGGGACCAACCTCATCAACCACTTCTTTTGTGAGCAGCCAGTGGTGTTCAAGTACACATGCGCTGATACCCGTTTCACAGAGCCCATAATTTTTGTAGTGGCCATGTTGATTCTTCTGGGTCCTCTTTCTGTTATCGTTGCTTCCTACGGGCTCATCCTTCACTCTGTGTTGCAAATGAAGTCAGCTGCTAGATGGCAGAAGGCCTTATCCACATGCAGTTCCCACCTGATGGTGGTCATTTTGTCTTATGGTGCCGTCATCTTCATGTACATGAGGCCCTCATCGAACAGAGTTCATGATAGTGACAAGAAACTTGCTGTCTTTTACATTGTGGTCACTCCCCTGCTCAATCCTATCATTTACACCCTGCGGAACAAGGATGTCCACGCAGCAGTGGCCAAGATGCTACAAAGATGGGGCTTGGACCCAAAGAACTAAGAGCCAGGAAGTTTGGACAAGAAAACCAAGTGTAAGTTGGTTCAGATGTTACCCATGGTCTTCCTATTGCTGACTACAAATGCTATGGCATAGGACCTAGAGCAGGGATTCTTAACTAGGGTGGGGGGAGGGGAAGTAGGACTCTGAACTATTTTTAAAAATCATTAGGTTTGATTATCCATCACCATTAACAATATGGACTGAGGTATCCTGTTCCTAGCTATTTATATATAGGGTGAAATCAAGCTATTGATATCTTCTGAAGTCATACTTCTGTAGCCATGACATTGGTTTTGAGTAGGTTACTCTTGCTGAGTTTAACCTACCTTACAGGGTTGTTGTGAGACAAAGTTGAATAAGGAAGGGCAAACATGTACTGAGTATGCAGCTCGGGGGGGGGGGGTGGCTGCCTGTACAATCTGTTCACAAAATTATATAACATTTCATGGCTAGCCTTACTAGTGGCAAAGGGGGCCACCATTTTCCCCAGAATCCTTCTCCTCCTCGTGATGACACAGCCTCATTACAATGGCTATTCTGGGATATTAGAAATGATGGTTGTTGGTCACCAGAAGGGGGCGCCATTGCAGACCTTTGACCCAGGGTGTCATAGGGCAGATCCGCCACTGCGGAATTGGGATAGATACTTCCCTCAAACAGCTGGTAACCTCTTCTAATGACACAAAATTGCACTTTTTAACCAGCTGCTTCAGGCCCAAATCCTAATCCACTTTCCATCACTAGCACAGCTGTGCCAATAGGACGTGTGCTTCATCCTGCAGTTGGGCAGCACTCACGGAAGCTTCTTCAAAGTAAGAGAATGGTTGTTGCCTTATCTTGGACCTACACTGTACTTATGTCAGTGCTGGAAAGAGGGTTAGGACTGCACCTTCAGATATGCAGTTTTCAGCAGAAAAATGACACAGAGGTAAAGGCTTAAATGCTCTTTACCTCTGCACTTAAAATCTAATCCAAGCCGATGTTCTGTATGGCTGTTACGCATGAGTCAATTTAAGAATTTAACAACACATAATGCAATAATTGTAGAGTACAGCTTGAATCTACCACTTCAGAGCACAGCTGGAAGAATCATATAGGGAGTGATCAAAAATAATGCCACCCCACTGACAAGGCCACCTCATTCTAGTTGATCCACTACCCCTGTAGAGTTGGGGTAGATACTGGAAATCTCATCCTAACCAGGTATAGGCCTGTCCTTAACAAAGGAATACTGTTAATTCCCCAGCACCCTACTACAAATGAAAAGAGGACCCTACAGTATGCACTTATGAACAAGCCAATGCCTGGACACGGGTACAAAATGCCAGGGCACTGCCTCTCGAACCCCCCCCCCCGCCACCCCGGAGAGTAAATACTGCTCATGCATTCATCACAACCACAAACAGATTCACTGTGAAATTAAACATTATATTTTAAAGGAACCGTTGTTGTAGCCAGCTTAATAACACACCCAGCTTCAGAGGCTGATACAGGTACACTCTTGTGGAATCCACACATAAGATGTACAGCAGGTAGAAAAGAGCCTAGCATAAGAACATGGGGCGGATTCAGGAAGTGATCTTTGTTGTGATCAGAGGCATAATTATCAATGCAAGTGCCTTTGCTGTCATCTGTGAAATGGTGCAGAAGTGACATTTTCTGCCAACAGCAATTAGTCACTACCAACTCATACAAATCTGGGGTGAAGAGTGGCTGAGGAGACTTCCAAGCCGTCGTGAGTTCATTTAAAACACCACGAACAGGCCAATCCCAACCAATCAGCCTGTAGAGTGGCCAATCAGGACTGGCATTCCTGCAAGCCAATCATGGCCGACGAGTCGCTGCTTCCATCCGAACTGGGAACTCAGTGTGGCTGCAGCCCATGTTTGCACACGGTCTGTGCAGGTCACTGCCGTATTTCAAGACTGCTGTCATTGCAGACTCTATTACTGGACACGTCCATGGTTAGGTCTTTTGGGACCCTACACTTCTCATTTTTTTCCCCTCCCAGGAAACTCAAATTCCTTAAAAAGGAGCTCATTTGTAGAGGCCAAGAGAAGGGCTGTGATAGAAGCACATGTAGGCATCGCAGAGCAGACGGCGGGCGTAAGTGGGCAGCGATTTGGGGTCCAGGCTCTGGAGCTCCCTGGGAGACATTTCCAAGTAGTCGGCCACCTCTGCGCAAGGGGTGACACGGGGGATGTTGAAGCCATTCATGCCCCCTGAAAAACAAGGGAATAACGATGGAGTTCGGGTGGGAGAGGAAAGAAACTTGGAACTGAAGGTGGAGAAGTTCCACCTCAGCCACTAGATGGGGAGCACTTCCTGTTCATCACAGGAAGAGGCCCTGGCCATCTTTTAAAGAGACAGTGTGCAATGTCTTACCCTCCCGGTCAGCCATGCTGTCGAAGAAGAGCCACTGGTGCACATCGGGGCCATATCGAGTGAAGGCGACGTAGTGGCTAGTCTCGATGCACAAGACGGCAAAGAGCTGCATCGTCTGCCGGGGGATGATGTTGGGCAGGGACCCCAAGCGGGAGAGCTCCTCAGGCAGATGCAGCGGGCAGGGCTGGTGACAGCGGCGGGCACGGTGTCTGTGAACCTGCAGGGACAGCCAAGCCCCACAGCGGAGAGAAAGTGGCAGCTGAACCAATGTGCAGAATGCTGTGGGCAGCCCCCCTGTCTCAGAATAACCCTCCCATCTCCTTTGCTACAAGGGTCCTCAACAGAACAATAAGGGGGACTGAGAAGATACTCCGCTTTCACGTGGAGATCCGAGGCCTGATCTTAAAGTAATGCAGGGCAGGACAGGGCAGAGCAGATTTTGCCTATGTAGTTGTCTCTACTTCTGGGCCTTCCAGTGCTTTGCAAGATGAGCATGCCAATGCAGCACCTGACGAGGTGACAGCCCCCTGGCAAGTCAGTACCACATGCACAGGTTTGGAGGAGACACCAGGCACATTATGGTCTGTGTGGACTGGTTCTCCCTGCATGTTTGCAAGAAGTTGAAACACTTGTTAAGGTAATGCTCCTTTTAGATTGGGGGGGGGGGAGGAGAAGTTGTCCTTTATTCCAAGCATAGTTAACTTTTCAGTGGTGTTTCATGCGCACTTTTTCAGACTGCGAGTCCTTTTGGGATAGGGCATCGTTCATTTATTTCGCTCTGTAAGCCACTTCGTGAACTTTTTTTTTTTGTTGCCGAGTGCTAAGTAAACACTAATTGTAATAAACATCAAATTTCTTTCTGAATTAGAGTTACGCATGCCTCTTCCTTGTCTGTTTATCTAATGCTTTCATGGAACCGGCTGTTGCAGACTCTTGACAAAGAAGAATTCTTATTGATTGTTTTAAGAGTTGATGAGTACTGTCTAAAAATGGAAATCAACAGTTTAAAAAAAATAGATCGGCATTTAGTTCTGCCCAGTGGCACCTTGGATGGGGAAGGCTGGAGGACTTATGATCTCACTGGTCTCCCATAGGAAGCTGCCTGCAAAAGTGTGGTGGTGCCCTGGCCGCATAAATGTTTTTGAAAACAAATGTTTGAATTGGAGCATGTGGGGATTCCACCTCAGAAGTCACGGAAGAAGATATGTTTCACTTCTGCTGTGTTCACATGTGCACTTGGTGGTCAGAAATTCCCACAAAGGAGAAGTCACATGAGGACATCCCAGAATTTCCCCACAGAGAGGAGCTGACCCTCAAATACCTGCTGGCTGCAAATCCTGCAGAACTGCTTGATGTGCTGAGCTCCAAAACTGTGGTCCCCGTAGCAATCTGGACACTCGGTGACAGCCAGCCCTTGACAAATACAACATTCCCGAGGGGCTGTAAAGAATTGGTCAGATATATTTGCGTTGGTCAAAGAAGAAGAAGAGAGATCTTGGGTGGGACACATGCATTTTTGACTAGGTGAAGCCAGTCAATAGATGCCTTCACTGCATATGCACACTTGAACCCCTGACCCCTGACATGAGCACTACCACCAAGCTCTACAAACACCATCCCTCTTTCCTACCCTCCTCCTCCCTTACTGTCTTCCAGGAGGTCAGTGAGGTCGAGTTCCAGGCTGGGCTGGATGGTGCGGAAGGCCTTGAAGTTCTTTCCGTTCCTTGGCATCTGCAGAATGAGGCAGGAAGGGGCCTGCCAGGGAGGACACAAGCACCAGAAGCAGGTGAGAACGGATGGAAGATTATTGGCAGAGCACCTCCATGGTGCTCACTTACAGCCCAGGAGGCTGAGGAAAGACTTTGTCCCACCACCCGTTTGCTTCTGGGTCTCACCTCCGTGAATTTGAGGTCACCAGTGACCAGTGACCCCTCCAGAAGTTCCTGCACTGTAGGCACCACCTGGGTGGGATGACCTTCGGTGAAGATTTGGTAGAAAATGCAGCCATGGGGGTCCTTACCAGCCGAGCTTAGTGGGAAGGGGAGAGAAGAGGGTGAAAAGGGAAGATGCTAACATGAATCTAGGGAGGATGGAGAGGGGTTCTGGGGAGGAAGGGAAAAGACAGTGTGAATAAAGGGGGATACGATTGTGATAGCCAAGGAGCCACATATATGTGAGGTTTCTTCCCCATCCCCTCCTTCCCATGTATATATGGCTCCCCTTCTCTCTCCTCCTTATATTATCTGGAGTGCGGAGAGATACACCCAGTTGGGCTTCCCCAGTGACAATCCGATATACCAGTTTTGTGAATGCTTAGAATCCAGCAGCTCATTCATTCTGAACAAAACAAAATGGAAAGTTTCTAGTCAGGCTAGATTATCCCCTCATTTTCTGTGTATGGGAGAGGTGGAGCAGTGTCTGAGAACTGCCCTCCTACACATGCTGCTAATACAGGCCTCCCCTCGTAACTGAAGGAATGTGTTCTGACCCCCCCCCCCCCCCGCAGATACCAGAAACCATGAATATGTTGGAGTTGGTGCAACTCCATCTGCTGTCCAGAGGGGACAGGATGCTGTCCAGAAGGGGTCAAGCTATGGCCCTGTGACTCTACTCTTTTTTACCTGTTCTTTCTGTGATCCTTGTGGGGGTTTGGCCCTAACCCTTTATCCTTCCCTTCTCCTCTGAGCACTTCCTCTCTTGTTCTCTGACCACTGACCTGTTAAGATGGCTCTGATGCCCAGGCCACCTTGAGCACAAGGCATGCAGGGCGAGGCAGTTCCAGGGCCTTGCTATCTCTAAGTGTTAGCTGAACCTCTGATCCTAATCAGATACTGTAAATATATACTCAATGGAACTGTAAGTAAATAACCTCTCTTTTTTTGCAACTTTAACAAGCCATTGCCTCTTTGTCTTTTTATTGATTAGTGGTCAGCCGGGTGAGGGAGGTTCCCTGGGGTGATACCCAGCAGAGGGGGGGGGGAGTCTGCTGCTTAAGCTACTCTGCTTCCCCCCAAAGAGGAAACTATCTTTAATTTCCTCCAACAGAATAAAGGGGTATCTCCATGGCCCAATGTATCTATTGCCTTCATTGTTCTTGTTTACATTTGTGCGAAGCAGTCACTATCTTGCTTGTACAGGAGGCTATAGGAAGCTTCCTGTTAATGTTCTGTGAGTCATCCTTCTAGTTCAGGAGCCACCAAACCATGACCTGCGGGCTGGATCCAATGCGCTTGCAAAATGTTCTCAGGTGTAGTGCAGGGGTGGCAAAGCCTTACCATTCCATGCTGCAGCACCTGTTCTTTGCACAAAGTCGCGCTGGGCAGCTGTGCCCCCCACCACCCCCAAAATCTGGGTGCGGAGCCTGCTGGGGTGATGTGCTGCAGAAGCAGTTGCCCGGCATGACTTTGTGCAAAGATTGGGTGTGAAGAATGGAGGCTGCAGGACAGAACGGTAAAGATTTGCCATTGCCACGCTGTGCCCAATATCGTTTTGTAGGCCACGATTTGGAGACTGCTGCTCTAGCGTGCAGACTTCCTGCCAGCTTGTCCGTCTATAAGTATTCTGCTTTTAGCCTCCTGTACCAGTAAGGTATCAATTGCTTCACATGACTGTAAACAAGTAGAACAAAGACAATGGGCCCGGGGAGGGGGGGAACCCATAGATAAGTGAAACCATGAATACTGGATCCATGGATACAGGGGGGCATCTATACTACATTTAAAGCAATATGAGCAATGCATATAGATGACCAGTTTGGTTGGAACCTCCTCCTTGCTAATGTGCTATTAAGCTAGAAAATCTAGGTGTGCCAGGAGGTGAGGAGAACATGTATGCTCACAAACCACTCTCAGTGCAAATGCGCAGAGGGACTTTATGGCAAGCGTCATTCAAGCTGGCCCACAGAGCTTTAGCTGCTGTACTCCATTTTGCAATTTTTCCTCCATATCTTTTGAGATTGCCCTATTGTAAATGCTACTTCAAATATTTTGCAAGCTTCCCGGATGACAACGTTTGCTTGAGTGACACGACAGATTAAAAAAAATAGTAATAATGCAATTTAAATAAACAGTGGAAGAGAAACTGGTGGAGACAGCAGAACTGAGAAATGGCTCTTTTTCTCCTTGCCCGTTGAGAGAGGCAAGACTCACCGAATTTGGAACAGGGGCTCCATTTTCAGTACCCGGAATAGGAGGGTGAGAAATTCTTCTGGATCTGTGAAGAAAAGCTGGTGATTATATGATGTGTGTGGAGCAAGCCCCCTGCCCCTCCCTCTCTGATGCCACTCATTCAAACATACCAGCACCCCCTTTTTCACCCACAAGCACCCAGTACAAAGAGTGATGGAAATTTCATCAGAATCAAAGCACATCCATTCCTTACGCCTCCCCGGACATAAGTAGCAAGTAGAATGAAAAGTGCAGATACGTGGAAGTGACAGCTTTGCCTCCCCCCCCCCCAGGGGATCACATCAAAAACAACAATGCAATTAAGTAAGGGAACATTACAAAACGCACAATTTGCCCATCACAGATTTACCCCACAATGTAACAGGCCCGATTTCCTAAAACATTCTATAATTAGCCTGAACTTGCATTATCAGATTGAGATGGACAGCATCCATTTGCTTGAATAACATCCTAGACTCTGAGAACCTTTACTGCAGATGTGTTTAATGTATAAACAGAAGCATCCTATCAAGATAACTGGTTGGACTGGGAGGACAAAACACTATGCGCAGAGCTCTGTTTGTGTGTGTGTGTGTGTGTGTGTGTCTGTGTGTGTGTGTCTGTGTATGTGATAATGAAATAAAAACATATAACACCACTTCCTGCACTTCTCATTTTTTGTTTAAAAAAAACAAACAAAAGAAACCCAACCCAAATCTGTAAAAAAATAAAGCTGTCTTCTAACACCTCTACATGCATGCAGTTGCATGTGCTGACACTATACCACCTATATCACCCATCTAGTACATTTTTTAAATTTTTAAGCAATTATAATTTATAAAAATGCACCCTTGGAATAAAAACACTGCTTTCTACACTTCTAACTTGGGAAAACACAGAAATACACACACACAAACCATTTTCACCCACCTCTAAGTATATGGTTTTACTGAAACTTCCTCTTTTTATCTCTTCTTCCTCTTTAAAGCACCCACACTGCTCAGTCACCCCACCCCACACAGACAGTGTCACCCACCTTTTTCTTCACTGGTAAAGCCCGAGGAATGCCCGGCTGTTTCCAGAACTTTCCGCAAGGCCATGATCTTGGTGGCACAGACATAGCCGTTCCTGTTCCCCACACGTGAGAAAGACAAAAAGACCAGTCACCAGGCTGCCTTCAAAAGACACAGTGGTAGTTTCAAAGGAAATAGCAGCAGAAAGCACAAACTAAGTTCACAAAGAGTTGTTAATAATGTTACATTTTCTAGAAAGTCAGTGCAGATTCTACACAAGTAATAATGTTTTGATGGAATATAGTCCACGAAAATAATCTGGATATTCTAGAGCAGTGTTGATGAAACTGCGGGTCATGACCCTGCTGCGGCCAGGATGCTGTGAGGTAAAATGGCAGACGACCCGAAAGTCACCTCCCAAAGTACGTTTCATGCCATGCCTTGTTTCTCAAAGCATGTGTCACGCTTCTCATCGCAAAGTGTTGCCATGCCGGCATGACTTGACTCGCACTTTGGGAAGAGTGTGTGCGGATGACCCAGCTGTGACTTCTGGGTCATTTGCCATTTCATCCTGCAGTGTCAGCCTTGGCAGGCCCCAAATCCTCTGCGAACAACCCAGTGGGTCACCAAGGTAAGGAATGACTAATCTCAGAAATGACTAATCTCAGAAAGAGGAAGCCACAGTACTTTTCCCAGGGATGGGATGGGGACAGCTCTCTCACTTGCGCAGTGGGTTGACAATCTCCGTCCTCAGCAAGTCTCTTGTCTCGGTGTAAGATTCCCCGTCGTTCTTATCTGCTGGGCGAAGCAGCATTGAATCCAACACAGAGGTGAAAGTGAACATACTAGAAGCAAAAGAAAGCATGGCTGGGTAGTTAGATGGAAATTGGGGAGGGGGGTGTCAGGCTTTCAGACAATTAGGCCATTCCAATTCTTCCTGTGACATCCCCACAACTGCTGCTTGGGAAGCCTCCTCACTAGATGGACTTAAACACGGCACCATCAATCAGCACCCTCTTCTTACTGCGATATGGAGATAACATTCCAGCTTACAGGATAAACAGAAAAATGAGAATGATGCAAGCAAACCATGTTTAACATTCAAAAAGGACTTTTCCTGCTGCGGGCAGGGGGTGGACTAGATGAACCTGTGGGTTCCTTCCACCTTGTGGGTACCTTCCAACTCTATGACTCTTTATGCATCATCATTTTGCAAAATTTTTCCCCTGTCATTCAAGCATCAACTTGGCTGGCCTTCTGTTACCATCCGCATTGCACCCAGAATCTTGTGACCAAGCAGTGAATTGAACCCTGGCCTTTCCAGGGCTCGTCCAACATTCGTACCCATGACACCACAGCGACTCTCAAATGCAACCTTACCAGAACAGGGTGGCGTCCAGGTAGCAGGAGTTGCAGTGTCCCTGGATTCCCTTCTTCCACCCTGAGAGATGCTCCATGCCCTGATTACCCAACGGTAACGGTGGGGTATCTTCTTCCACTCTGGCACTAGCATATATATGGAAATCTGTGGGTGGGCACAGGGAAGAGGATGAGGAGAAGATGACAACAAACGGTGACAGAACATCTTTAGGAGAAGAGATAGGTTCTTCTCGAGAAGACCCAGGTTCTAATGTCATCATTGCCCCCACCTCATGCTACTTGTCTAAATTCAGAATAACTTACAACTACATTTCACTCTGAGTGCTAGTTTCAAGAAGGAGGTAGAGATTTTCAATGTTTTGTTTTTCTCATGGCACACTGACCTCTATGGTCTTCTCTATTGTCTTCACTTCTTGTGATGTCACTTCCGGCTTCCAGGAGACTCTTCCAGGTTCTGTGCCTCTGTTTCTAGGGCAATTGTCTATAGTAACAAATTGTCTGTCCCTCTATCTCCGCCAGCAGACAATTCATTACTACAGACATTTGCCCTAGAAACAGAGCCACACCTGCTAGAATCTTTCACCTATTTCAACCACAATGCTTCAAGCTCTGGCAGCAGCACACATGTGGAACTTTTGTGACACATCAATGTGCCATTGCACACCAGTTGAAAAATCACTTGGAGAAACTAGACAATGAAACTAAAAAGCTATTAAAAATCAGGAAAGGTTCTCAAAAACAAACCCTGAAGTGAAAAGGCAAAAGCCTCTGTTCCCCAAACATTGAAGAAGCCATGTTCACTTCACGTATGTATGGTATGGAGTGTATTTTCTCTATTTGCTGTTTGAAAAAAAATGTGCAGGCATCTTTCATGCAACCAAGGGGTGTTTATGGACATTGCTGAACTAAGCACCGTGGATGTCTTTGAGCCCCATCCCTTCCCACCACCTTTCTGCCATACCCAGGGAATTGCACCGCAAAACAGGATTCTCCAGATTCTGCAGGGAGCCAAAGCGGGAATCGGGCCGACAGTGCTGCAGCCGGACAAAGAGGGCTTTGTTTGGCTGGCAGTGGAAATAGCGGGTTCCTCTGTATTGTCCGTCTGTGCAGCCGGAAGAGAGCGGTTCCTCCTGGAAGCACACAAAGCAGAGGTCACCCCACCCCGTGTTACTTTTACAAAACATCATAGCCCAGTGGCGTTGCTAGGCTTTGCATCACCCCGCGAGGGAGGCCAGCATGTCACCCCTATGATGGACAGTGGGCGGAGCAATGCCCTGGGCAGTGGGCGTGGTCATGCACCATCGCCCCACCCTCACTGGTTTTATGGCTCTAACTTTTGATAGAATAGAGATATTTCAACGTGGTTTGTGTGGCCCACACCCCCTTATCAGCACCACTGCCATGGCCTCCACTCCTCTACCCTGCAGTTTAAGACGACTTGCACCATCTGTAAGTATTTACCGAACCTTCATATTTAACCTACAGTCATGACACTCACAATCCAATCCTATCCCCACCACTTGTCTCCAGAAAGAGTTTTTCAGTTATTTTTGAAGTACGGCAATCAAACACTTTAATTTTCTCCACTCATCCATCCAAGTTTTCAAGGTACATTTTCCATCATAGCGTGGAAGATCCTAGGGCAGGTGAATTCACACTTGCCTCTGCCTTGTTTTACAACTGCATCTTCAAGGAATAATCTGTGTGCATGAATAGGTTATCGCAGACCTAACACCACAGGCAAGAGTGCCACATTGCTTGCAAAACATAGTGCTCTTCACTGGAGCTGGTTCGCACAAACAGCTGCCACTCATCAAGTACAAGAGAAACTGAGCAACATACAAATAGGATCACAAGCTTGGGCTGAAACTGTTCCTGGAGATTTCTCTCCCCCCCTCCCCCAATGACATAATGTCATTAAACCATTTCTGCCCAACATTGCATATATGCAACAGGGATCAAATACGTACACCTGTGAGCTGGGCAGGACGGGTTAAGTCAGGGCAATTGCGGACCTACCATAAGGTCCGATGGGGCAAAAGTCCTATATGCGAGGGGCTAGGGCCCTGTGGAAGCCTCTCTGAGGTTCCCAACAAGGGTGGAAACTGTGCTTCTGGTTTCCTGGAAGCACAGTTTATAATGTCAGGGAACCTCAGAGAAGTTTCCCCAATGCAGGCGGAGGTTGCGCGAGGCTCTGTGAACCTTAGGTGAGTAGAGGATTTTTGCATGGGGGGGTGTCATCAAAGACTTTTGCCCCAGGCGCGGGGCTGGTGAGGTCCGCTGCTGAGTCAGGGAGGCCTTGTTAAAATCACCAGGATTGCTGTCAGTCATCACCAGATGACTGAGGTTGATTCCTGGAGAGGCTAATCTGGGGAGAGGTGGCAACTCTACACACATATGGCGAAGCCTAAACCAACCCACAGTAAAATCAGTCCCCATTTTTTTCTGTGATCAACTAGGCTGCTGTAGGCATGCGTACACGTGGAAAGACAGAGTATAAGACACAGAGCAATGAGCAATTATTGAGAGATGTCCTCACCAGCTCGAGTCCAGCGATTGTCTCATCCACATCCGGAAGTTCCCCAATCCAGCGGATCACTCCATACATTGGTGGGTCATTCACTTCTACCATGGAGTTAATCTCCAGAAGGTAGTGGCCAGGAAGTTCCTTCTCTTCATCTTCATCCTCCTCCTCTTCATCTTCATCCTCCTCCTCCTCTTCTTCCTTGTCATCAGTTTTATTCCCCTCAGAATGTCTCTCTTTTTTCTTCCTATGTTCCTCCAAATCTATGGAGGGAAGTAAGGTTGGGGGCTCCTTGGGGGAACACTCTTCCAGTCTTGGGGGGTACCTGATGGATGAGGGGGGTGGGCAGTCCTCAAAGAAGGCTGAGCTAGGAGGGGAGGATTTGTCAGCCAAGGCCTTGGGACTTGTATCAGTCTGCTCTTTAGTGAAAAACAATAATAGTATGTTAGAAATTCTAACAATACAGATGGTTCAATGCACAGGGGATCCCCACTTTATGATGGTTCACCATGTGATCAAATCATGATGGACTCTCCAGAGTAGAACAAGGTTCACTATATGATAAGTTATTCATTTTACAATGGGGTTAGAGTTGATGGGTTATTGGGTTCGCATTACAGTATTTTCACAATAAGATGGTGTCTGTGGAACAGATTAGCATCATAAAGCAGGGGTACAACGTATTATCAGCAGAGTTGCATCTATGCTGCGATTAACCTTCCCAGTTGGAGAGTTAAGCAGGTCATCTTAGCTTTTGTTTTTAAAAAAAAAAGCAATTTTCTATTCTTAAGGACTGCAAAGGTCTGTGTAAGATATCAGAGGGCAAGGAGGGTGGAATTTCTAGTGATCAGAAGGAAGGATTGCAGTGTCAATCTGTGACTAGCAAAAGCCAAATTCTGCAAAATACAGAAGTGTATGGAAATTAATTGAATTATCAAATTACATTTCTGCTGGTGCACGGTTGTGATTCCTTGATAGCATGTGCATTATGATTGGCATAAAACCACAAAGCAGCCTGTTATATGCACAGAAGGAATAATAATAATTTCAACAATTCATTGTTTTAACTCTGAAAAAAATCACCAGGATATGAAAATATCCTCTTCATTCTCAGAGTCGTATCGCTGTGCCCCAAAAATGACGAAAATGCAACCAAACTCCTAAGGTCATCAGCTATCAAGGGATTTACCTTTGTGTACTTTAGAGATTGGCAAGAGAATCCCATACTCTGGAGATGGGAGGCGGCAGAGAACATGGTCTTTGAAGGAACCATCCCAAGATCCAACTGGTTTGTCCTAGGATGAGATTTTAAAAATGTGTACAGAGAGAGAGGGAATATCATGTTTAACATTCCAAGATTATAAAATGGTGGTGTAAAGGGAAGTGTCACACCAGATTGCTTATGTGCCAGGAGTCCAGTGTGTCATATATACTGCCAATGATGTTGTGAGAATGAGAAATAACATAAGTTTTTTTTTCAATATTTCTTCATACAGAGGACTAGAAACTTGTGTCAAAATTTAAAACAGAACAGCTTAAAGTTCTCCCAGAAACTTATAATTTTTCTTTTCAGTCCTATCCGCATGGCACCAGGACTGCTGGTCAAAGAAAGGGGCTGCAAGTAGTTTGCATTTTAAATGGACACAATGGACGGACAATCCAATTCTAAAGTTGGTGCCTCCGCCGGGTGCAGAAGCACCAAAATGGCTACTGCTGCATTCAGCGGCACCACTGAGGCTAGCGGAGGTCTCCTTGGGGGAAGCCCCAAGCTCCACAATGGGGTTTCTTAAGTCTGTGCCAGCTATTTTGCCAGCTCTGTGTCAGGCCAGAAGGATCCGGTAGAGCTCCCACCCCCATCCCACCCTGAATCAAAAGGTCTTGAGCAATTGAGCTGGTGCAGCTCCAAGTAGACTCATAGAGTCTGCTGGGGCTAAACACAGGGTAAAGGAACAAATGTTCCCTTATTTCAAGGAGACCACCAGTTGCCTCTCTGCCTGTGTGGGATACAGTCTGATTAGGATTAGGCTGTAAGGCACTTTGTAAGTGTTCAGAGACAAGATCTAGGATTACCTTGCCTAAAAAATGCTTTCTTTAACTCAATAATATGAGGTGAATTAAAGCATAATCCGCCCCCTCCACTATCTCTGAGAATAGGATCGAAGAGGAAGATTGTGGCCTTCTTACCAGGCGTATCCCCACAAACACTCCAGCCTCCAGCTTTTTGGGTAGGTAGTCACAGAACACCACAGTGCCTGTCGGGGTGCTATCTTCCATCTTGAAGAAAACCCGGTCCCCAATCTCCAGCCCGGGTGATGACAAGGGATCACCTGACGCCAGCTGGATCCTCGTGCACTCACGGACACTGGGGCTGGAGGGCGCTGGGGGGCTGCGCTCAGCTGAGTCATTCGGCTCAATCCGGTTGACGGGCACAAAGACACCGCAGTTCTCCCGGCAAGAGAAAAACTTTTGGCCTTTGAAGGAGCCGTCCGTGAAACCCCTTCCAGCTGCTGAGCCCTACAATCGAAGGGAACAGAAAAACTTAGGGCAACACTTTATGCAAGGAAAGGTCCTTGATGATGAGACCTGACTGAAAACCCAGCTTCCCAGGTCTGTGGCAACAGGCTTTGCTTCCTCCTTGAGAAAAGGGCTCTTTTCCTAGGGCAACTGTCCGTAGTCAGGAATTGTCTGTCCCTTTTCCTCCACCAGCAGAGCAGTTCAGAGCTGGCAGAGGAAGAGGGACAGACAATTCTTAACTACAGACAGTTGCCCCAGAAAAAGAGCTGCAGAATCCGGAAGAGTTTCATGGAAACCAGAAGAGTCATCACAAGAGGCAAAGACCAGAGAGGTCAGTACGGCGTAAGAAAAATGTTGAAAATCACTGCATTAATAGTTAACATCTCTTTTGCACACCATCTATTAATTTATTTATTAAATTTCTACCCTGCTTTATCTCCCTGAAGGGCATTCGCTTGCATGCGTTTGCTTAGTTTTGCGAACCGAATTTGGCTTTTACACTTAGATGTGGAAAAAACTATGGGGGAGGCAAAGAACAGTCAAGGGGAGTGTTCCCCTTTGCCCTCTTTGATGCCAATCATTTGCCAAGATGAGGATGGCACTGAGCCTTTGACATTATTTAATATCTGGGAGGACTAGAGACGTGAGTTTAAACAATTAAAGAATTAAAGCTTCTCTTGGAGAACTAGAAACTCAAAACACACGCTTTTTGCCAGTTCATAGGCTGCTATTGATATGGAGAAAACCTCCTCCCCACCCACCAGCCCCAACACTCACCACCAACTCTACCCCAAAGATGATGCTTGTGTCATTCTTGTTCTTATCTATGGGTCCTCGGTATCGGATGATGCCCCGAACCCTCTTCCCGGAAGCTGACGTGATCTGGACGCGGACCGGGTCCCCCTTGCGGAGGGCACTGAGTTTGCGCAACAGCTTCTCTTGCTTAAAAAGGGCCAGACGCTCATCTCCATTGGTCACAGCCTCCAGGAGCCCAGACTGGGTCCCACTCAGTTCCTGAGTTGCCCAAAAAGGCACCCGGACCACCTTTTCTGTGTCCAGGGCTTTGGCCCAGAAGCTTCCATCTGGGCAGTTGGCGTGAGTCTCCTCTTGACAAAGCAGGCTGCCTCGGGATACTTTCAATTCACTGCCTGCCTTAGTGTCTCCCTTAAAATCTTTCACGGAGATGAACAGTCGTCGGGCAGGCTTCATTGCTGTTGTCTGTGGGAAAGGGAAGGAATTCACCTGCAAGGGTGGGAGCAAAAGGCAAGGATTACTCCATGAAGTAGAAAGACTGGGCTGCTGCTTCTTGTTCAAAGCGATTAGGAAGCAGATCACTGCGGCATGCAGTGGTGGCTGGTTGGAGGGAGGCAGCAACTGACTTGGGGTGAAATGCACCCTGTATCTACCAGTGCCTTAAAATGCATCAGGTGACTACATGGATGGGCCAGTGATGCAAACCGACTAAAAGCCACAGAGAAAAGGCTCCCCAGATTTGATTGCAGCACTCTCAGTTCAAAACGTGGATGGATTTTGCAGGTTAAAAAAGAGAAAAACATGTAGAAAGTTACTCACTTCTACACACCAAATGTCCCCAAAACAAAGCATGCTTGGTCACTGCCCTGAGGCACTTACAAAAGTCCATTTTGCAAGAATGGAGATGCAAGGAGAAAAGAAGAGAGGAAGAGATGCAAGAATAGCAATGTGGGTGTCATTTAGAAATTATAGCCCTATTCTAGCTAAAGTTAGTTGTGACTAAGGCCCCTTGAAAGCATTGGAATATATTAAGACAAGATATATTAATTGGAAGATATTGAGACAAACACAAGTCCCGGGACTTTCAATGGGACCAACAGCCCACGTCTGGGTACCCTACAAGGAAGGAAGCCCTTCGATACTCAGTGGGGGTTGCTCAAAAACAGCTTGCTGAGGAGACGCAGGGAGATGGCAATGGATTGGGGTGCTCGTGCACACATCCACCAGCTGCCTCATGACATCTCTTCCCTGGTCCCCCAGGAACTACTGCTCTCATTCTTCCTCCTCCTCCTCCCCCTCCCCTGATTTTCCAGTGACTAGGTCCCCTTTTTATGGGAAAAATTGCATTTTTAGAAAAGGAAAGTTTTCCATGGAAAAACATAGCAGTGTTTCCTTTTCTCTTTTAAAGGAAACAAAAAAAATCTGAATTTTTTCACCCCACATCACCGATTTCAAAGTGCTGGTCCACAACCATCCTGAGAGCCAGGATGGGTTAGTAGCCTGGGAACTGGACTTGGACCTGCAAGATCCAAGTTCAAATCCCTGCTCAGCCACGAAGCTTCCTGGGTGACTTTGAGTCAGTTACCATGTCTCAGCCTCACCTACCTCACAGGGCTGTTGTGAAGACAAAAGGAGCGGAAGAACCATCTGCATTGCCCGAAGACAAGTTTTAATTGTTTTTTTCTGCTCTTGTTCGTTTCTGATTTATTTAATCAATTTTGAGTGTTTGGGGGTACTTTTGGTAAAACAAGATTCAATGTACTCCTACATATCAATCTGCTACTCTTTTCACCTCCTGTCCTGATTGATGTGGGGTATAAATATAGTGCAATAATCACATGATGTAGGTTTAACCCATTTTTTGTCCTACCCACAGATGTACACATTTGGTCCCTGTTGCATATATGCAACGTTGGGCAGAAATGGCTTAAAGATATACTAGAATTGGAGCCCAATCCTATGCATGTCTACTCAGAAGTTCCATTAGAGTCACTGGAACTTACTCCCAGGAAAGTGTGGATAGGTTTGGGCTGTTGATGAGGGGAGGGGGGTGGAATAATCTTGAAAGGAAAGGACAGCTCAGACCTCCTGAGGCCATTTTTTGTATTTCTGCTTTACATCTGAGCAGCAAAAGCAAGACCATAATTTTCTTTTACAGAGGGTGGAAAAAAGGTGCTGCTTTCTAAGAAATGAAAAGTGCCTTGGCTTTTTTGCACCACGTGTGTTAAAAGTTTGAAAAACGAAATGACAATGAAACTGGGGGACAAGAAATGTCCCAAGAGGGGAGAAAGTCAAGCCCAACCATTTTCCCTTCTCTCACACTTCCGCCAGTGGGATACCCAACTTTAGAACCAGCCTTGGTAGTTGTGGGTTTTTTTTACTGCCACCAGATCTGCAGACATTAGCAGAGGATGCTAGTGATCGCCATGCCCTCAGACACTTCCTGAGGCCCTTTCTCTGAACCAAGCTGCTACTAAAGGCACAGGACTAAGACAGGCTGCTCTTTCGTCAGTTGGCAACCCTATTTTCCCAGGAAGTTCTGCAACATTTTTGCCCTCTCCAGAATCATATGTACTCACAGAACAATTTCCAAAATGAGAGGTACAGAAGCTGTTCTTGGGGGTGGGGGATTTTTTTCCCTCTCTCACACAACACCAGAATCAGGAGACATCCACTAAAATTTGAGTGTTGGGAGAGTTCAGACAAACAAAATAAATTTCTTTACCCACCGAGTAATTAGTCTGGGGAACTCAGATGCCACAGGATGGAGTGATGGCATCTGGCTTAGATGCCTTTGAAAGGGGATTGGACAAATTTCTGGAGGAAAAGTCCATCACAGGTTACAAATTGTGATGGGTATGTGCAACCTCCTGGTTTTAGAAGTAGGCTACCTCAGAATGCCAGATGCAAGGGAGGGCACCAGGGTGCAGGTCTATTGTTGCCTTGTGTGCTCCCAGAGGCATCTGGTGGGCCACTGTGAGATACAGGAAGCTGAACTAGATGGGCTTTTGGCCCCTGATCCAGCAGGGCTTTTCTTACGTTCTTATGGCTCAGGCCTCCTTTGAAATCACCTTGTCTATCCCAGCCCTAGAGGGGGAAAAAAATTCCTGACTGTGCTCCCTGAGAGGCACTCTGCACATGCTCAGGGGCCTTCTCCAGTATTCCAAGGTGGAGCCCTTGAAAACAGCCTTGGACGGGGGTTCAGATTAAATCACACCATCTCCTTTTGCAAAGAAAGACACTTCCATCCCACCTCAACCCTGCTTTATCCCACTTATAGATCTATCTGTAAAGATCTATAGATCTTATAGGTCTATTTGCTTGCTCCTTGAAGCAAAGAGAGCCGGATCCTGCAATAAAGGGTTCATAAGATGCAAGATCCACTCCCTCCCCCCCCCCCCCTTACCTGGCCAACTTTCCAACCACATGCAAGGCGAGAATCCCCAGTTCTGGGAAACTGACTAAGGAAGTGACTGATGGCTTCAAGGGGAGGAAGGCAACAGCCAATAGAAAGGCACATGAAAGGGAGAAAGAACCAATCAGAACAGAGAGGGGTGTGGTGGAAACAAAGTTGCAGCTGAAAAAGAGGAAGAGGGGAAAGGAGAAGGGGGGTTTCCTCCTCTTCATTTTTTTCCATTCATCACCCCCCACCCTAATGTGTGTGGGGTATGCCTGTGAAAATCAAGCAAGGAGTGACATGGGGGGTGGCCTTCTTCATCCAATACACAGGCTACAAAACTGAGAGTCAGAAAAGTTTTTCCCAAACTTTATGGTGGTTTGATATTAATTTGGGGTGCCGATCCCAAAAATGGCATCTGTTTTGCCTGCACATGCCTGATCACATCTGATCTTGGAAGCTAAGCCAAGTCAGGCCTGGTTAGTACTTGGATGGGAGACCACTTGGGAATCCCAGGTGCTGTAGGCTTATACCATAGTCTTTTGAGACTGAAGGTTGCCAAGCATGCCCTATCATGTCTAGTTTTGGAGATATAGCATAGCCTCATTGGTGAATGGTTCAAGCAGCTTCCTCATGAGGAAGCTGTGGTGTAGGCTTCCTCGTGAGGAAGCTGCTGCCATTTTTGGAATCAGCACCCCAAATATACCCAGGAATTGGTGTAATGTTTAAGGAAGCAAAATGTGTGTTGGCCTGTGTTATTATTTTCCCCCCAGTGTCTTCAATCAAAATGATCTACAAATATACAAAGCCCCAGATCTCTAGAGAACTCATCGAAAGATACAATTTAAACTGTCTATCCATGAAAGTAGCTTAGGCCACAAGCCTAGGTGTGTCTACTCAGAAATAAGTCTCATTGTGTTCAATGGGGTTTGCTCCCAGTGCAGCCTTAGGCTGACTGTCCCACTCAGATTAGCCTGCTTTAGGCTGTAATCCTATACATACTTACCTGGGAGTAAACCCCATTGAACACAATGGGACTTCTGACACATCAAGGATTGTGCTGTTATTTGAATTTAATTGAAGACAAGGCTGACCCCCCCTGGTGGCTTAGCTGTCTACCCCACCCTTTTAGTTGCCCCTTAACAGAGGGTGGGCCCAGAAATATACAGTATGGAAGGAGGCGTCACAAAAGGGGAAACAGGCATAGAAGGGAGAAGGTTGTTGTTTTATAGCTTGGATTTCTAAAAAGCACAGTCGTGTGTAATTGCACATTAAGTCTCCCCCCAAACATGTTTCTGTCTCTGAAGTTAGCCCTGTCCATATGAGTGGAGATTAAAAGTTCTGTCCTTCCGCAGCCACATCCCCTCCTTCTGTCAAGGGAGCCCCTGGGGAACTGCTCTTTCTGTGTGTTGCTTGGTTATCCTAAATCAGTGGTTCCCAAACTGTTCCCAAACCCTAGAGCAGTGGTTCCCCACCTTTATAAGCCCACAGACCACTGAAGCAAAAATTGGGATCATCGTGGACCACAGGTGGCTGTGGCAAGTCTGGTCTCCGCCATCTCTCGTGGTCTGTCTCCCAAGCACTCCCCCACAGACTATCAGAGGACAGAGAATCGCCTGCCCACAATCACACTGCAATGCCTGTGACTGTGGGCCGTCCATTCTCTGCCCTTTTTGGTGGTCCATGAGAGATTACTTGCCAGCAAGACACTGGAAGTGAACAAAGGTGATTTTTTTCCCCCCTAAAACCTCACGGACCACTTCTCAGGGTCTCGTGGACCATCTGTGGTCCACAGGCCACAAGTTAGGAACCAGTGCCCTAGAGACAGCTGCCTGATTTATAAATGTCAAGGGGTGTGGCTGGAATGGTGATGGGGCAGCAGTGCTCCCCCCTCCCCAAATAGCAGCTTGTTTAACCTTGATGCACAAAGCCTCACCTGCCCTGTCAGTTTCATTTCCCATCAAAAATTGGGCCACAATCCACTGATGGGAGCCAGACCCACAGTTTGAGAACCGCTGTCCTAAAGCAAAGCACTCTTCAAAGTGTGTTTCCTTTAAGTCAGTGGTTCTTAAACTTTTTAGCACCAAGACCCACTTTTTAAAATGACACCATCAGGACCCACCTAGGTTTACCAGACTTTAAAAAAAGGAGATCTAGAAAGAAATGATGTATTTATTTATTTATAATTAATAATAACCAGAAAGGCCTACAAACATTTATCTCCCTATATTTACATATATAACATTTACATCCTTGCAGAGCAGTTAGTAGCCACAGTATCTGATTTTTCAATAGCTTCAGGGCTTGAGGCAATTAGGTATCTGATCTTTCCATCACCCTTTGGTGACCCACCAAAAATCAAGTTGAGACCCAACAGTGGGTCCCGATCCACAGTTTGGGAACCTGCTTAAGTAGCCACAACTGTCCTGCAATGCAAGAAGGAGACCATAGGATGCTGTTGCTCCCCCATCTAACCTCTCCCTGCACAACTTGATGTTTACCCCCCCCCCCTTTTAGACTGTGAGCCCATTGGGGACAGGCAACCATTTATTTATTTAGTTTTGTACACTGCTTTGTGAACTACTTTTTTGTTTGTTTGTTGAAAAGTGGTATATACATATTATTATTAATCATAATGATGGCAAGAATCCCATGATTATATCTCTGTGATTCCCAGGATCTTGACTAAATCCCAGAGTATAACCAGCCCAGCACAGGCCGTGATAACAAAAAGAAGCACAACAAAAACGTCTTCTTTTGACAGCTTATCCAGAGCAAATCTTTGTGAAAGGCACAGAGGGCTCCGTGTTTCTCCTTCTGGTAAGTTGGCAATCTTAGCTTGGTCCCAGAATTTCCATTTTTGATGGAGAGGCTCAGCCCTGGGGCATCTGTAGGAGAGTGGAAGGTTCTATCTCAGGGCCAAGGCTAAGCTTGTTGTGTGGATTCAAAACCACACTGGGGAATTCTCCCTTGCCTATTCTTCCTGAATGGCAGCAGTTAAAAGACTGCAATTCTAAATAGGCTATAAGTTACAGCCTATAACCACCACTAGAGGGCAGCAAAAGGTAGGCAGTGACTCACTGCTACAGCATTCTACTGTAGTGTTTAAACTTTACAGGCTGCTGGTAATTAATTGACATGACAATATTAATGTGATATTAATCCAGCACCTTATTTTTTGATTAGTTTCATTCATGCCCCAACTCTCATCTTTGGTTTAAACTTTGGCTTTTGTATTTGGTGTTGCCTTAAAATAAAAAGGGGGAATTAGCCCCCTCCTGCAGGAAAACAAAAATCATTCCTTCCATCAGGGGTTGGAAAGGACATATTTGAATACATAACAAACTGCCTTTCTGTCTCCAGTTCTCCCTTCTTTCTTGTCCTTGGTTAATTACTAAAACTTTTCATAAGAACATAAGAAGAGCCCCAGTGGATCAGGCCAAAGGCCCATCTAGTCCAGCTTCCTGTATCTCACAGTGGCCCACCAAATGCCTCAGGGAGCACACAAGACAACAGACACAACCTGCGTCCCAGGGCCCTCCCCTGCATCTGGTAATCGGAGGCAGCCTGCCTCTAAAACCAAGAGCTTGCACATACCTACTATAACTTGTAATCCGTAATGAACTTTTCCTCCAGAAATTTGTCCAATCCCCTCTTAAAGGCATCCAGGCAAAATAGCAGCACTACTTCCTGTGGCAAGGAGTTCCACAAACTAATTATACACTGGGTAAAGAAATACCCCAAGCTCACTTCTGCTTGGACATCAACAGCTCACTTGGAAAGGTTGTCCCATACTCCTGCCTGCTCTGTGTGTGTGTGTGTGTGTGTGTGTGTGTGTGTGTGTGTGAAATGCATTCTGGGCATGCTTACAGTTTTCCCATCTAATGTGTTCATATTTTCCAGCTCAGGGCAATGTAGAAACCTCTCCCATTCCCCCTTTTTATCCTCACAACAACCCTGTGAGGTAGGGTCAGCTGGAGACATGACTGACCCAAATTCTCCCAGAGAGCTTAGTGGCCAAGTGAGGACCCACGTGGCTGCCTCCGCCCTTGCCCTATGTACAGGGAGACAGGCAGAGCAGTTTCAGGACAGGGCCCAGAGTTGGATATGAGAGCGGGGGACAGCTTGTACTTTCCTTCCTGGCTCAGTTGCAGGACAGTGATGGGAGACGAGACAAGAACGAGGGCGAGGTTCAGCCACAGTTTGCCTCTGAATACCAGTTGCAGGAGAGCAATGGTGGAACAGAAATACTGAATGTGGCCCCTTCTTATCCGTGGTTTTGCAATCCACGAATTTGACTCAACATGGATTCCAAGGCTGCACTGGAGGTTGTGTGTGACCTCCCTGCACCACAGAAGACCTCCCACATGCTTCTGAAAGGCACTTCCCATTTGCCAATGTGGCCTCTCTCACGGAATTCATTATCTGCTGAATTCAGTATCTGTGGAGGGTCCTGGAATGGATTCCCTGTGGATACTGAAGGTGCAGTGTATGCTCCTTTCTTCAGCTTGAGCTGGCTTGGAGGCTACTGTCAGGAACAAGATGCTGGACATCAGGACTTTTCTTATGTTCTTAGGGAGCCACAGCAGTAGGTCATGCTTCCATGGGTGGGGGAGCGGCCTCTTGGAGTTGTTGATACCCTTTGGAGTGAGATCCTCATTAAGAGTTTCTCTGTTTCTTTCTTTCCAGGCAACAGCAAACCATGTGGTGGAAGCCCTGGGATTGCCTGGCTTGTAAATAGAGAGGTGGGGGGGGGGGAGGACTTCACTGTAAAGAGTTTTGCAGGGAAGCCAGACAGATGTTGGGCTTGGAAACTGACACTGAATACGGGGGAGGATTGAGGGAGCAGCCAGAGTTTAGTTGGTCGACCAAAGATGACAGAGAAGGAATTCGGCATCTCGGACCCGGTTGCACGGCAGTCCAAAGACCACCCGCCCTAAGTTCCACTTAGACCAGTCTCTAGTAGAAGGCTCATAAGGAAGGCCGCCATGGCACATGGTCTCACTTTCCGCTCTCCCCCACCCCATACTCAAAGCGGATGGTTTTGATTAAGTTAATGAAAGAGCCAAAGAGGGAGAGCAGAGCGTCTCCTTGCATTCTGGCCTGGGATGTTGCTCTGTTTTGCAAAATGCCACATGCGTCACTCTCCCTCGTGGGTCATGGAAATGGGAAACAAAAGAATGCTAACTCTTTGGCAGCATTTAGGCTGCTGAGACATTGGTAAAGACAGTAAATGGGGGGGGGAGACTGGGGCAGCAAGCCAGCGGGCTGTGGATGGGAGCGACAGCCCCTCCCCTCGAGAAGGACATGAGGCTTGGAAAGTGATGTGGACACATCTCTGATTTGTTGTTCACATGTTTGAAATCATGTAATGTTGTCTGTGGGGGGGGGGGTATGCATTTTCAGATGCATGCATTTCTCTTAAGCATCAATATTGGGTCTGGATCCTGCAAGAGAATGGCAAAAGGATATGGGTGTCTTGGGTGCTCCGTGAAGTATCTGGTGGGTCACTGTGAGATACAGGAAGCCGGACTCGATGGGCCCACGACCTGATCCTGCGTGACTCTTCTGAGGATCTTTAAAACGATGCAACCACAATGATGAAAAATCCATAAACATTTTTACAAATCCAGATCTGAGTGAGAAAAGCAGCAACAAAAGAAACTCTTTCTAAAAGTGACACCATAAACAGCATGTTGGGAGGGGGGAAGGTACACTTTTGCTCAGCAATGGGGTTAGGTGGGTTCCTTCAGTGGGAACATCTGCAGGATCAGGCCAAGTCCCATCTTAATTTGCATGGGTAACCACCAGCTGCCTCTGGAAAGCCCACAAGCAGGAGAGAAAGGCAGGCTTCTCCCCCACCAACAGTGTCATACAGTTACCATTACTGGTATCTCTAGCACAGAAAAGGCCCTGTCCCTCATGCCCTCTCTCCCATCCATACTTTGGGACAGCAGGACATGGGTTGCTGATCTCATGAGTCAGGCAGTCTCATATGGGTGGAGGTGATTCTTACATTTGATGCAACAACCAAGGGCCCAGAACCTGTTTCGAATGCCAATGCTTTTCTTCCCCTCCCATCAGCACTGATTGGTGCCACATTCCAAAGGCAGAGGAGAGAGAGAGAGAGAGAGAGAGAGAGAGAAACCTTTCCATGTCATGGAGGAAAAGTTCATTTGCCTAGTTAAGTTAGTTGTCTGAATATGTGCAATTTCTTTCTTCAAAAGAAATTGAAGCTGCCCCTGGGCACATGCAGAGTGTTTCTTTCTGATCACCAAACACCACTGTTGGACCTCACACCTCTCTGGGAGTAGAAGGCACCACTTCTTGGCCAGCTTTTCACCCCAAACACTTAATTCTAAGGTTTCTACTAAAAATGAATAGAGTCAAGTTTTCAGTGTAGTAGGTTGAAACTGAATGAATCCATAACAAGGGCAGATTTCTCAGTCTACTACGCCAAGGGCGGGCAAACTTTCAACTTTAGGGATCCTGGACTTTTAACAATTGTGTAGGAGAGATAATTTCAATTCTGTGATACAAGCTGCACCTGCTGAAATTCTCATTTTAGAGGGAATGACAACAGAAATGGATGCACGGGGACCAGGGGTTTCGATGGTGTATGTAGTTTTGCTGTTGGGGAATTTGATGCAGGAGAAGCAGTTCTGCAATCTGCTGTATGACTCTTGCTCATGGTATGCGCTGCTTGCCTGGTTATTTGTAAATAAACAAGAGACGCTATCGGCGCTCTCCTATTTAAAGGAAACAGGCAGGGCAATCCTTTGCTCCAGTTCAGCCACCATACCAGCTTAATAGTAGCCTGTGTCCCACACTAGTCCAAGGGAAAGGGGGAGGAGCAAACAAGAGCTCTAGTAGTTCTAGAGAGGTGTCATCCTGCAAGCCACACCCCCCAGCCTCCACTTCCAGCATGCACTAGTCATGCCAACAATGTGCCCGCATGGAAGGAGTCCATCAGTTCACAGCAGCCAAGAGGTGCTCCCATGACATCAGCGCACCCCACACATGGATGCTTCCATGCCTCCTACTGAAGGAACTGGCAGCAAAAGGTCACGAAGAGACTAGCCAGCAGGGCCATCCCTAGAAGGGTGCTGGGCCTGGGGAGACTCAACCAATGCAGGGGCCCCCTATTATGACTGTGTGTGTGCGTGTGCGCGCGCACTTGCGTGAGTGGCTGTCTGTGAAATAAGGCATAAAAATAAGTACCTAAATTAATGGATATACCCCAAAATTCAAATTAAAGTGAGAACATAACACCAAACAGGAAGCAAAGTAGAAAAAAAAAATGGGGGGAGGCTTGTAACATGGGACGTTTCCTGAGGCACCCATATCTGACGATGTATACAAAATGCTATTTTAAAGCAGCAGTTTTCATAAATCTCTGCAACAGCCAGGAAATTAAAATACTTTGCTTCTCCTTCCCTTCCCATGCACAAGTTTGTGCCCAGTCTCCAAGGAGAAATTTCTCCCTCTCATTTGGCAAACATAAGATCGGAGGAGGCTGCGTGCAACAGGACTTCGGTCTGTGGGAGTCCTGGATAAGTTCTGATATGTAAAGGGCATAAGAGATGGCAGATTATGAGAGTGTTATTTTTAACATAGGGCAAGACTCTGCTGCCTTCCTTGCCTAAAGGCTCAGTCCTAGACACAGTTTCCTGAGAGTACATCCCATTGAAATAAATGGGACTTACTTCTGTGTAGAGCAGTGGAACTGGCAGAACCAGTTAAGGTGCAAGGAGACTATAGAGAGACCACAGAAATAGCAATAAATGGTACCACCAAGGGGCTGTAAGCGGGGAACCAGACAGGTTGACCAGATACAGTTACGGACACAATGCCTCTACCTTTTAACTACGGTATAGAAGAGGGAATTTTGACAGGTGCTGCTCAACATGGAAGGGTTTCAAAAGCTGCACCTACCAAAATTCCCTCTTGTGTATCATGGTTAAAGATAGAGGCACTCTGTCTTCCATTGTATCTGGTCATTCTGGGAACCAGAAGATACTGGAGAAAGGCCAATGGCCAATGGATGCATATGCCTGGCTCTGAAGGGGAGGGAAGAGGCCGTTGCACATCACAGTGAGACTCCCTGTAAAACTTAGTGCTTTGCACCCCCTCTAGCAATGCCACTGTTTCAACCTAAACAAAAATGCTCAGTTTACATGCAGTGACCAAAAGGTGTTTTTCCGGCTTGGGGACTCTCCAACCGCCGAGTGTGCTTGCCTCAGGCTGGTCAAGAGTTGGGGCAAAACACAATCATGTGATGGGTCAGGTAATCCGAGGCTCCCCTCTCCTTGGACTGGGACTGGATTAAAAAATTCGACTTGTCCATTGTGTGTGTGTGTGTGTGTGTGTGTGTGTGTGTGTGTGTGTGTGTGTGTGTGTGTGTGTTGCAGGATGAGGATGACAAGACATTTGTCCTGGATGCAAAAGTTCCTCCCAGAGTTACTTGTTTTTGGCTGTGGCCAAGTGGAGCAGCTCCCTGCACAGGAACCCGTTGGGGGCATGAGATTATATGTCCTGGCCCCCTTCTGTGCAGGGTCCATTCTGAGGCCACCTGGGAAGGGCTTCTTAGTCATGAGCTTCTAACAAATTTGAGACCCTGCACCTCTGTGTGGGCAAATTAACCACCGAAAGTGTACGACAGTCCACCATCTGGGTTGTGCATAGATAGAATCCCCACATATCTACAGCGATGGCCTCTCATTCTATTAAAATATCTTCTGCATTTGTGCATGTAGTGGGGGGACAGCTGCATCACCCCTTCTACCATTTCCCTCCCCTTACAGGACCACTGGAAGATCACATGCACTTCATTCATTCATTCAAGTTCAAGCTTTGTGATCTACAGGCAGGGCTGGGGAAAACCAGTATCTGGATATTGATGTAAAATACACTGCTTTCCCCCCCCTTCAGATTTCCTTTAGAAATTTTCATTACCCCTTCTGTGTCCTCCTGCCACCATTAATGTATCCATCATAGGACTCTTGTTTTCTGCTGTTTAAGGCTACAGTCCTATGCACATTGTCCTGGGAATAGCCCCATTGAACACAGTGGGACTTACTTCTGAGTAGACATGCATAGGATTGTGCTGTAACTCTGCTCAGCAGCATTTCTTTATCACTGTGAAAAGCATATACATTGTAGTCTGTTAAAAGTACATATCTCTCCAAATGCAGTCACGTGCCGTGTTGGCATCAAGCCTAAAATACTAAAAATAAACTATTGAAATGAATGGGGACCCACCTGAAATTGGCTCGTGACCCACCTAGTGGGTCCTGACCCACAGTTTGAGAAAAAGTGCTATAACCCTTTCCTGGGAGTAAATCCCATTGAAGATAATGAGAATGACTTCTGAGTACTAGAAACATACATAGGCTCCTGCCCTTAATTTACTACTAGTAGCTGCTGTTCTTATGAATAACTGCTGCTGCTGCAAGGCTAAGGGCTCTTAATCATGTCCTACTATGGGGCATCCAACACGTCTCTGATTGGCCTCTGCGGGGAAACAGGATGCTGGGTTACATTGACCTCTGCACCAGTTGCTCAGGGCTCAGTCTACGTTCTGCTGCCTCCAATGCGTCGCTGTGCCTTTAAGAGCCTGCTGAGGGTGTGCCCAACCCTCCCTAAGAAGCCTCCAAGCGGGGGCGGGTCTCCCTGGGCCACCTTCCAATGGGCTGCAGGTGGACGGGTCCATCAAGGAGAAGGCGGGGGTGGTCATTCTTCCAGGAGGGAAGAGCCATAGAACAGCCCAGCTTCCCCCTCTGCCTCCTTTTTTTTTTTTTTTTAATGAACTGGTAGTGTTGTGGTGGGCGTGGCTTGGGTTCCTTTAGGAGCCAATAAGGAGGGAGAAGGCGAGTGGGAGGGGTAGTTGGAGGAGAGGGAAAAGTTTGTTTGGGGAAAGTTTGTTCTCCCCCTTCCTCCAGTAGTAAAAAGTGGAAGGCAGGCAGAGACAGGGAGAGAGGCTGAGTTGGTGGGGAGATCAAGGGAGCATCTCCTGCCTGCCTGCCTGCCTGCCTGCCAGCCACTTAATCCTGGAATCAAGTGGCTAATTTGATTTATTTTCTTGGGGTTGGGATTAATTTTCTTTTTCTTGGAGGGGGGATCAACTTATTAGACTGCACCCCTCCATCCAGCTCTCCCCCCTACCCACCCACCCACCCACCCCCCCAAAAAAAATGGGGGCAGCAAACTGTGAAGATGAAGACTTGGAATTCAAGCTGATCTTTGGGGAGGAAGAGAAAGAGCCCCCCACTATGGGGGTACCCCTGGAAGGTGAGCTGGGGGTAGTGATGGTGCTTGTTTTTGTCAGGAGGGAGGGTATTTCTGTATTGCTTGAGGCTGTTTTAATAGATGCTTTGGAGAACAGGGTGAAAAAAGTGAGGCTTTTTATTTTTTTTCTGAAGCGTGTGTGCCTGATGGAGCGAGAAAGTTTCTTCCTTTTTAGGATGAGGGGGAGGGAGGTGCCATGGATGCTTCCAACCTCCTGTGGTGCTTTCTCAGTGTCTGCCAGAGAATCAAGGCATTGGAAGAAGACCCAAATCGTATAACCCTCATGACAACACTTGATCATGCTTGCCATCTTTTTTTTTTTTTTTTTAAAGATGGGTGTTGTGTTTCTTCCGAGGCACGTAGGAGTGAAAAAGAGTGACCTGGAAGGAGAGACTCTGCTCACCTTGATGAGAGATGTGCTCAAAGCTTGAAGCGTGTGAGTTTTCAGATCGCACAGAATTCTGCGACAAAAGGCATTGTACTTGCTCTGAGATCCCTGGGACCAAGAGCAGGCCATCTATCAGCTAATTAACAACAACAAAGCTGATGTGTCACAGTGATTAAGAGCTGGAAAGATGAGCCACCAAGTTTCAAATTATAATTTGGTTATGCATCCACTTGAGGATTTACGTTGAGGAAGGGTCTTCCTAAATTAGACCCCAACACTTTTTTAAAAATGAGTAGATCCTACTCTGCAGCGTGGTTGTAAGGCTGCCTGAGATCACTTTTGTATGTGATGTGTTTTGAGTATTTCGGAAGAACACACAACTCCAGCTCATGGGGGGAGGAAGAATGTTACAGTTGCCCCCCCCCCCCCACAACTGGATAGTCTGGAAAGTATGCAGCTTCCTGATGATTATGGTGGGCTACAGGTAGGCAGCATCTGATGGTCTCAGATGATGCAAAACGTTTTCAAATGTGTTTATAAATCCAACGTTTACAAAAGCGTTTGTTGGTTTATAATCTACATTTCAGCCAATTTCAAACTACTGTGCATCTTGGTCTATGCACAAGGGAGTCTATCCAACTTTCCAGCCTTGATGTAGCTGTGCCAATGGGGCATGCACTGCATCCTGCAGGGGGGAGGCAGTCACAGAGGCCTCCTCAAGGTAAGGGAACATTTGTTCCTTTACTTTGGGGTTGCATTGCAGCTGAGCAGATGCTGAAAGGTTGGATAGGATTAGGCCTTAAAAGTCATTTCAGTTTATGGTTAGATACTTGGATAAGGCCTAAGGGATCTGAACACTTAACTGACACAGTGGCTAGATGTTACAACCCTTGGTATGTTCATAGGGACTAGCACCAAAATTTCAAATCCTAACCAGGAATGAAGGGGGGGGGGAGGATTTCCAAATGTTTTCTTCTCCTTCTGAATTTTGTTCCAATTGTCTTTTTTTCTTTCTGACGTTTTCTGTCTCCAAAATATGAACTTCTTCTTTCTCCTTCTCCCACTTCCAAAGAGTGGACTGAAAAGTACTCGGAAGAACTTACAAAGTTAATCTGTGGCAGCAGAAGCGACGGAGAGTCGTGCGGAAGTTTTAATGGCTAGCAAATGTATCTGGATGGGGATGTGAGCAATTTGTGGGCCAGGGTCCAATTTGTCCGATGCAGGCCGTGGTCATGTCAAAAGATCTGGTGAACACTCCAAATATCACGTTTGGAAACCCAGCCTTTGAATTCCCCAAAATGGAAAAATGTGGATTGCGTGACATGGATTCCCACATGCATATTTGAAAAATTAGAATGGGAGCTGGGGGGGGGGATAACATTTCCCCCCAGTTTGTTGATGTGTCATCCCGTCCCAATCTCGGATCAACTGTAGGGACATTCATGGCTCTGTAGTCCCTTCAGGTTTGGGGGTTCAGCTGAAAGCAAGTTTGTGGCCCCGATATATCCGCACCCTGGCTGAGGGCACTGCTGTCAGGAAGTTGGCAGCCCTGCACAAGCAGCCCCAGAGGCGGAGGTAGGAAACTGGGTTTTTTTCCCAACAAGAAAGGTCAAAGCGTCTCTGGGCAGGCGGCGTCTGGTTCAAATGAAATCCAGATGGGGGCTGTGAGGGCCTCGGGATCCCACAGAACGCAGCCCCTCCAGACTGGCTGCTGTCCAGGGCCCTTCCATCCATCCCAGGCAGAGGGAACTGGGGAGGGGGAGAAGAATGACGGCAGGCGGGGAGGGGGCGCGCCTCACGCCTGCCTGGCGCATACGGTTTCAACTAGCTCCCTGCAACAGTGCAATTTTCCCTTTCGTCTTTTGGCCGGTGCCCTGTTTCCTCAGCAACGGGGGTCCCTGCCAGTGGAGCCTGGGGCTTTGGGGAATGGCCCTTTAATTGGGTTCAGATGGCAGCCCCTCCCTGACAGTCTTCCCCCCCCTTTTCCCCCACCAAAGCCTGGGTTTGTCTCTGGCCCGCAAAACAGGGTGGAGGCCCAGAGTGGATTTGGCCAAGTTCAGGGGTGAAGCCCACTTTCCCACCTGCCCAACCTTGCAGAAAGAATTTGTCTCAAAGGTGCGCGGAAGACGCGGCCTTCCACCCTCGCCCAGCAGAGGGCGAAGAAGGAGTCTGATGCTGAGAGTGTAAATTGTGGAGGAAAGGAAGTGGTCCTGCTGCTCCCTGGCTGGGGAGCCAAAGAAAGCCCTGCTGGCTCACCCCAAAGGACTAGTATCCTGTTCCCAGCAGTGGTCAGCCTAATGCCTTTGGGAAGCCCATAGGCGGGGTCTGAAAGAAACAACCTTCCCTTGTTGCTTGTGCTCAGCATTTGGTATTCTGAGATATACTGCCCCTGACTATGGAGGTTCCGTGTGGCTAGGATGAAGTTGCTGGTGGGGATTACTGTGGTTCGTGCTGGGAGGTGTGACTGCCAACATTTCCTCCTCCCAGGCAAGATCAGGCTAGGACCCAATATTCGGTCAAGCTGGGGCTGTAAATCACAGATTTCAGGGCAGCAAGAAAAAGAAAAAAGCTGCCACCTGCAGCTACAACAAGTTTATAAAGATGGTGGGGTTAGAATCTTGACAGAGTTTAAGATGTTTGTTTCTAGCAGTTTAATCCTCCAAGAACCTTGGGAACTTTTCTCTCTTTGTTGAGCCTCACAACAGCCCTGCAAGGTAGATTAGTTTCTTGACTGAGCAGAGATTTGAACCTGGGTCGTCTTGGGTATGCTAACCACTACATGATAATCGCTTTCAGTTTTTCAAGACTGAGCTGGGAAATCAACGTCTGTATGAGTGTGCACGCTGGTTTTGACTTTCCCAGTTTAAGAGACAGGTCCTCTCATCCAATCACTAGCCCCTGTTTTGTCTTTTGTGTGTGTGTGTGTGAAGTGATTAGGGGGCTGAGATGTGAACCTAGAAGGCAATAGTTCAGTTCTCACCTCTGTTGCAAATTTGGTCATTGGCCTTAGGCAAGCTACAATCTCAGGCTTCTTGCCTGTGAAATGGGGATAAGATTACTGGCCTACCTTGCACTATCTCCGTAATGCTGAGAACAAAATCGGTACATGAATGTTCAAGCAAGTCAATATTAAGCGGTGCTGTTTGGGGACTCCATCCGATCCTTTCCTGGCCCTCTACGGTGCATCCACCCACCCTGCTTTTCAGGTTTGCCAATTTTCCCTACCGCAGACATATACATTTTCCTGCCATGATACTGGAGTGAGTGCAAGGAATGTTGCTGTTTACTTCTGTGGGGTGGCAACAGCTGCGGTGGGGTGGGGTGGACGGCAATGGAGCGACAAATGGCCCAGGCTGGGTGGAGATGCAATATGTGAGGGAGGTGGGCGCCATTTGGGCACCAGGGGATCACCCCCTGCTGAGAAAACCATGCTGCTAAGGGGGCATAGAGACTTTAAATTAGAAGCAGGTGTGTCTGTGTATGAGTGGGAGAGCAGAACCAATCTACTTTTATCTCTCGCTCTTTCTAGAAATGTTGTTCCCAAAACTTTTGTTTTTCTAGGGAAAGCAATCCGTTGTTTGTTCCTGTCTTTTTTCCTTTGCCGACTGTGTACGTCATCAGATGGAGCTTAGATTCCTTGCCTTGTCTCTTTGGATGCAGAGAAACGTCACGGGGTGCAAAATGGATCCTTGTGGGATTTTTCACGTGTAATGGGAAGCCTGTTCCTTCTCCTTCCAGCCCTTCTGTTTGCCTTGAGCTTGAATTGGCGTCTTTCTCCGACCAGTCGTTCTCACAACTTTCCCGCCCCACAATCTGCCTTTCAGTGAAGAACTTGGTCACCCGGAAGTTTTGACAGTGATGCGATGACATCACCAAAACAGCTGGGTTGACAGGCTTTTGCATTTTTTAATGCACAAAGCCCCCCGCCGGAGCCTCCGCGTGGTGGTCATTGGCCCATTCTGGGTCTCGTCTCATTCTTGCTGACAAGTGTGTTTCAATCGGCAAGAACACAACGTGATGACTGGGTCAAGGGCCTCCATGTGTGTAGAAAAAGCTCGCCAACCTGAAAGTTTTGGTGGGGTGGTGGACAGTGTTATGTGACCCACCAGAAATCAGGTTGTGACCCACAAGTGGCTGTGACCCACATTTTTAGAAATGTTGACTCAGAGTATTGATTTGGCCACTGTTAGCTGTGGGCAGGAGGAGGAAAGATTGGCACCAAACATGGAAGGCCCATCCATGACCACTAAGAGGTTCTCGACCCGCTCTCTGGCTTGTGGCATCACTTGTCGCGGACCATCCTGTGCTGAAATTCCTGGGTATTTTCCCCCTTTTTCACCTGCACTGGATGTTCCCATCTCCTGTAGGGTCTGCTGATAGCAGATAGCTGGTCCAAGATAGCAGTCATCCCTGTGCTGCTGGGGCCCCCTCCTCTTACTTTCCCAACTGTCTGCTAGGCCAGGGACTTGCTTTGAAGTTCTCTGGGCTGCAAAGCCTAACTGGTTCTCCAAAGCGGAAGATTCCAGCGGAAGATTCCAGCGAAGTCTTGGGATCTCATCCCAAAGTCAACCCTTGGGTAACGCCCAAAGGCTGTAAGAAGTGATGCGCACTCTTTTGCACTTTCGCCCTGGTCTTTCACTCAGCATGTTGGATGCACCAACAGGGGTCACCCACCTGCCTGGTAGGTGAGGACGTGAGCACCAAGATCCTGGACTAGAATGAGCATTTTGGGTAAGGAGCATGCCCAGAAAGTCAGATTAGTGTTTGTGATTCCTCAAGTGCCTCATTTTTTTCTGTCCCTTTTGTTTCGGTGCTCTTATTCCTCGGATAGCCTTCCTATCTTGATTGTAACTATTTTAAGCTGCCTGGTCTTGGGTCGCTAAGGAGAGTGGTTGCCCCATGTCCACTGACTGTCCCCTTTTCCAAACTAAGCTGGTCAACCAAGATTTGCATTGCAATCCTATATGCACTTTCCTGGGAGTAAGTCCCATTGAGCACAATGTGATGTACTTCTGAGTAAACCTGCATAGACTTATTGATCAATTGATGAGTTAAATATCGTGTTTGTGTGTGTGTGTGTGTGTGTGTGTGTGTATCTCAAATATAAATATCTAAATAAGAGTCTTATTATGTTTAAATACTGTAATTAGCTTGATAAAGTCTCTATTTTTGTTGTTGATAGTACGTGCAATCATCATGTATAATCAGCAGAAGAAAGGGCATGTATACTTCTAAGGTATATACTTCGAAGGTATATTTCAGCTGTATTATGACATCTGTGGACCATTACAGAAAAGAATGGAGCCTCCATGTTCAAGAAGAGTATACCTTTGCTTACCAGATGCTAGGGATGGCTTTGTCTTTGATGCTTTTCTAGTGACCAGGCCGGAAGCATCTGTTAGCAAGTGCTGGGCTAAGTGATCTTTGACCCGGCACAGCTGCTCTTGATTCATGTTTCTGTCTCCTTTGTAGATCTGGATACAGAGAGCCTTCCTGTCTATTGTTCACTTACTCTGGGGGACCCACCTCCGTACGCCTCTCCTTTGAGCATCCCATGCCCACTGCATCTCGGCGGGAGTCGGGCTGGCATGCACTCTCCCCCTCCCCGCCCAGCCGACCTGGACGGAGACACGTTTGAGAGTCAGCCAGCGCGGCGTGTGCGTCTCGGAGGCTCCCGGGTCCTCGAGTGCCCGAGCATCCAGATCACCACCATCTCGCCGGGCCGCCGGACAGAGGAAGAAGACTGGGACTCCTCACCTCGTGACTATCTCCTCCTGGAGGCCTTTGGGGGCTACCGTGAGGCAGCCCCTGCTTCCGGCTTCTTCACGCCAAGTCCCGCCAGCAGCGGCAGTGTCTCTCCGTGGAGCTTTTTTTCAGATGATGACGCATCTGCCGGGGATGATGTGGAACATGAACTGAATGAGGCGGCAGCTCGCTTTGCCCTCAGCTCCCCACTGGGCTCTCCCCGGGGCTCCCCTAAGCCCTGGTCACCTGCTGATGAATCGTGGCCAGTTTACGGTGCCAGTTATTCCCCAAGTCGGGCAGAGGATGGGTGGATGCTTCTCGGCCCACGACCGGCCTCTCCCTGTGGCAAGCGCCGCTATTCTAGCTCTGAAACGCACTCCTCCGCCTCCCCATGCTTGTCCCGCAGGGGCAGTCTTGGCGAGGAGGCACCAGGGGAATCCACGGAGACAAGCGGTGACGTCCCCCCCTTCAACTGTTCCGGGTCCCGGCCCACAGAGAGCATTCCTCAGAAGGCCCGGAAGACCTCAACGGAGCAGACTGTGGCTCTGACCCGGAAGGAGGAAGGGAGCTGCAATGGAGACGAGGGGGGCGGTCCAGCGGGGGGCTTTGGGCTGGGCGTGGCCCGAAAAGAGGGAATGGATTACCTGGCTGTTCCTTCCCCACTGGCCTGGTCGAAGGCCCGCATTGGGGGCCACAGCCCCGTGTTCAGGTAAAAGCAGATCACAACCTCCCCTTGAGAGGGGAGAAATTTATCCCCACAAATGCCATAATTAGGGTTAGAACCCAGGTTTGCTTTCATCTTCAGAGAGAGTCGGCCTCTGCATGGGACCCAAGTGAGGCATGATGGGAATTTCCATGTTGTTCTGTTCATCTCCTGGCAATTAGAGCTTGATGGCCTCTTGATCTAGCCATGCAGCAGAATGAGGTGGCAGAGTCCTGTTGCAATATAATTGACTCTCTCATTTCAAAGTGCATTGGGGGAATTGAGCTTTGCATCATCCCTCCTACTAAATTTTTTAAATCTCCTTGCAAGTAGAAAGCTAGCATAGCAAGGATTGGTTTGTTTCAAAACTTTCCTCCCTGATGTGCTAGTTAGTTTGCTTGCAGGGAGCATTTCAAAAATAAACGAGAAACAGTACCACCCATCTGCAGCCTGTAGGAATCCGGGCTGTTCAACATTTCATTCTACAGCATGCAGTGGTTGCTAGATCCAACAGTTATGAATGGAGTATTGTCCATTCTTACATACAACAGAATGGATGCCTGCACTTTGGTGCTTCAGGCTATTAAACAATATAATAGACATAATAAGGTCATATTAGCAAAGATATACCTGAAATGGGGGGAAGGGTAAGTGGGTGGAAAAATGCATTCAGAAATGAACTAGTGGGAATCCCCCCATAATATATTATGTGGTGGTTTTCAAGATGTAAGAGAGAGAATCCCTGGCCCATGAGTCTTGCAACTGTGGAAGGATGGAGGCACCCTTTGACTTGTGCACCCTTTGGTGACAGGAGGAGCTGAGGCAGAGGTTCTCAAAGTGTGTGGTGCCCCAGCACACTGTGGTGTGCCCACAGGGGTGCTGTGGGGCACCTTCCAAGCTTGCTGGGCTGACGTTACGTGAGATCTTGTGAGAACAGCACGAGATCTTGCATGATTCTTGTGAGACTTCTCATGAAGTTGACCCAGCAAGCTGAAAAGAACTAACCATGCATACAAAGGGTGCCGTGGCCCTGCTTGAGTTTGAGAACCACTGAGCAAAGGGACTGGCATGGAGAGTAAGTCTTAGAGACAGAGTCTCTTGATAAGTACCCAGTGACCTCTGCCCTGAGCCTCCTGACTTTGGTTTCCCTGTTCCCAGCCCTTGTGTTGCCCAATCTGACCCTCCTTTCCTGCATTCCAGTTACCACCCTCTTAGCATCAACAAGCCCTTGAGCCCGTACACACCAGCTTCACCCCTCTTCAGCAGGGCCCCAGATTAAGTTCTCCCACTCTTCACCCATGAATACCGTGCCTGATATTGCCAGCTGAGCTGTCAGCTCTTTGGTTTTGGCTGCCAGAGGTTCTGTTGTATAAAGTAAACTTGTCAGGCCATCCTAGGCAGAAGGGCTGGTGTCTCTAGTTACACATCCCAGACCCCGGCTCTGCGTGCATGCCGGGGGCGGAGAGTGGGGGGAAGAGCTGGCATAAACATGCCGTGTCTCGTTCCCTGTTAAGGTAAGCAACTGAATCAGAAATATTTTTCCCTGCACTGTAGATCAGCCTCATGACCTGTGAATTACGGGCAGCATTTTGTCCCCCCATCCATTCAAAAATCCATAGGTCAGTCAAACATACCAACTTTTTTTCTTTCACTTGACTTGGTATATTTGTCCATAATACAATAAATTTCTCTGCCCTGAAATAACAGTCCTAAATAGTGCTTGTTTGCAAATTCGTTGATGGAAATGTCTGTAGGGATGAGGATGGCAGTTAAGATCAACTTTGCAAGAACTGAGCTGCTGAATCAGGCTGCCATATCTTTGGAGAACTTGGCACTTCCAAGAGATGTGGAAGAATGCAGGGCAGAAAAGGCTTTGCTTGAGCTGAGCTCCTTGGTGGAAAAAAACTCCCTTTGAGAACCAAGGCCTTTTGCAAATGAATTGATGGAGATGAACAAAAATGTCTTCGGCTGAATCTATAGCGCAAACTGCCTTTGAAAAAGATGTGTGCAGTTCTACTTGCCCCTATTCCTTATGGGCATTGCAGAGTTGGGAAAAAAAAATATTGAAAATGATTAAGGCCAAATGATTAAGGAGTTGGAGCAAAGCAGGTGAAATTCCTTGAGGGCTAGCAACTTAGATTTATTTGAGGAGCAGCAGTTCATGGTCTAATATTACCATCTAGCAACTTGGGAAAGGTAGATGGTGTCTGAATGTAAGCTAATTTAAGCAGAGCTCTTGTACCCTTTTAACAGGGGGTCCCCAGCTGATGAACCTTTTGTCACTGTGTTTCAGAGTAGGGGAAAAGTTGCACCTGCAGAAATTCCCTTTTTGATTCGGCTATTAAAAGTGCAAGTTCCTACCTGTTGTGGATTGTCATTAAGATCTTTGCTAACCTACTTCCTTCTACTAAGCAAGCATACCTTTTTATTTCTCTCCTCTCCCCCTCCCCAATCTGCCAGGTCTTCAGCCCCCCCCTCATTGGATTGGCCTCTTCCCAGCCAGTACGAACAGTACGAGCTGAAGATTGAAGTGCAGCCTCGAACTCACCACCGAGCCCATTACGAGACAGAGGGCAGCAGGGGTGCTGTGAAGGCCACTCCAGGAGGACATCCTGTGGTGAAGGTATCAGAGGGGTGGAAATGAGGAAGGTGATGTGGGAGGGGCCATTGCTCAGTGGCTGCGTACATGATTTGGTTGGCAACCTTCAGTCTCGAAAGACTATGGTATAAGCCTACAGCACCCAGTATTCCCAGGCGGTCTCCCATCCAAGTACTAACCAGGCCTGACCCTGCTTAGCTTCCAAGATCAGACGAGATTGGGCATGTGCAGGGTAACAGTTGCTGTCGTACATGATTTGCATGCTGGAGGTTCCAGGTTTGGCCCCTGGCATCTCCACCTCGAGGGTCTTGGGTAGCAGGCCTGGAAAAGCAGTGATACCCTGGAGCAGGCAGTTCAGAGCTCCCAGTAAGCCAGTTTCATACGACCATCAGAGACCGGGTGTAGTTTCTTGTGCAAATCTCGCCCCAGTAGAACTCATATTCCAAAAGTGACTTTCAGCTTAAACCATCATCACTCCCATTGGCCATTGTGAACACAGGGCTACTTTACAGGGTCTGTTTAAGGTTTACCAAGGCAATGTATCTGAAGTGCAAAGAATATAAAAGTATTGCAAAATGTGATTGTTCTTGGATGGTTCATACTTAATCTTTTACTTGCATCCGTAAATTAAAAAAAAATAGTATTAACCAGACAACAGTGTGAATGATGCAAAGTTTTCTTTGGATATTTGGGAGAAGGAGTTCTGCAGCAGCTAGGCATAGGGAGATCCAAGTTCAAAACCCTATTTAGGCTTGAAACTCATTGGTTGGCCCTGGACTAGTCTGTCTCCCTGCCCCCAGCCTAGCCTACACTGCAGAGTTGCTGTGAGGACAAAATAGGGAGAGTGGACCTTGCCTGTTGCTCTGAGCTCTGTGGAAGAGAAGCAGGATAACGGTGTAATGTGAAGATTTTGCCCAGGAATGCTGTTCAGAAAGCCAGGACTGACAGCAGTGTTGCTGACCATGCGTTTGGTTGCAGACCTGGCTTGGCTGCTGCCATGTGACAATGGAAAGGCCCCAAGTTGGTGGCAGGAAGAGATTGGTATGAATGCCCAGTTGCCTGATGTTTGACTTGTCTGCCCTCCTCTGACCAGATAGGGGAATACGTTGTTTTATGTGCCATGACTTGGCTTTGGACCGTATGTCGAGAGTATCTCGGAGCATGTGCGGAGTGCGTTTCCGTTGTCACTGTGTGATCGCCACTTCCTGCATTCCTGGAGCGAGGGAGATAAGGCCTTCAAGAGTGTGAGTCTTCTAGCTTTGCACCCCCCTCTTGAAATTTGCCATCAGAAAAAGTTGGCAGTGGTGCTTTCTAATAAGATTTATTCGTTTAGAGTTCCTGTATGTTTGTATTTCCAGCATTATAATTAAAAGAAAAAGAATTCTTCTCTCCCAACCTCCGGAGGGCTTTTTGTCAACTTGGTTATTTTTATTTGGCATTTTCAGCCAGACTAATCCAGAAGGGGAAGCTTTTTTCGAGTTTGGTTTGAAAGTATTTCATCCAGCAATTTGAAAGATGAAAACTATTTCCCCACTTCAAAGACTGGATTCTTCATGTGTGCAGAAAGAAAATACTAGTCCAAAATGTCACCGGGTTTTTTTTTCCCCCTGAATTGTTTACAGAGTGTTAAATAGTGCAGTCCGCCCACCGAAATTAGATTTATGCTTTTAATTTGGGGAGGGGGGGGAACGTGTTTTGTGTGTAATGGGAATTGTATAGTTTTGAAATATTGAAATGGCAGTGAGTGGGTGATAGTTGGCTGGCTCCCTTCTATTAAAGGAGGGGAAAGAGGAAGATGGTTCTTGGTGAGGGCAGGATTTTTAGGAAGGCAAGGAGCGGGAGCCTTGCGTGCAACAGGGCACTAATGGAATCACTCCCATGTTTTGTTCCAGCTCCCTGTCTCCTAATTGAATCCAATTAGACTTTGGGGATCTCTCCACCAGGATCTCTGCATCTGAGCTGTAGGAAATCCATTTATGTTCATGGTTTTTTTGGGGGGTTGTTTGTATGTTGGCTCCTCCCATTTGGAAATGTAATTCTGTGTATGGTTCTGCCTTCCCTTCCCCACCGCATTCCCCTGTGTCCAGGATCCCAGGCCTGCCCTTTCCCACGCTCCAATTCCAGAATCGCAGGGCTGCTTTCTTCTTCCATCCATCCCTCTGCGTCACTCTTTGTGAATGGTAGGGATAGCAATGGGGGGGAGGGGTAATTGCACCCAGCGAAATTACCTCCCCAAGCACTGTCTAGCAAATCCATTCCCCCCCCCCTCTGGTGTGAGCTCTTGAGACTTGCCTTGTCCTCCTTAGCAGGATCTGTGCCTGTTACACCTTTCTCCTGCAAATCTCTCCCTAACCCTCCTTAAAGCTTGGCAGATCCCAATGGGTCCCAAGACAGTTTCCCTTTATTCCCCCCCTCCTGCCACAAAAAAGCCCTTCCTGGAATGTTCCATCTTCCATGGAGGGGAGTAAAAGGGAGTATTTCCTTTAAGACTTAAATTGGCTGCAGCTGTAAGTCTTGGTTTCTGATTAACAACATCTGGGGAAGCCTTGAGGCAAGACCACCGAACTGCCGATTGTCTCCAGCTGTAGTTGCCAGTGCCAGTAAGGGTTCCTGGTAAGGGGTGGGGGGAGATGGGGAGTAATCGATATGTAGGAAGTGCTGTTATAATATACCGTAATCCTTTCTTAGCATGAAGATTCAGCTTCCCCAGTTTGTGACTGCAGAACTTAATTTAAACTAGAGATTAGCCCAAGAACCTATTGTAAGTTGCAGAGTTCTGGAAAATCCACAGTGAAGGCATTGGTAGGTTTCCTAACAAGAGCTGCAGGGAATTTTTTTTCCCTTGAAGAGATGTACCAAAGCAGAACCTGCCCCCTCAACTGTTGGAGTGTTCCTGAATATTCTCTGACACCACAGCCATCAGCTCTCAAGCAGACTTCGTTCCTAGGACCAAATCCTGTCCAACCTTCCAGCATTGCTGCAGCCACAATGAAACCCCAATGCAGCAATTTTCAATCTTTTTCATCTCAGGGCACACTGACAAGGTGCTAAAATCGTCAAGGCACGCCATCAGAATTTTGACAATTAACAAAGCGCACCATGTTGCTGGTGGAGGCCTAACATCCCCCAATGTCCCTAATAATAAATGACCCTCCCCCAAATTCTCATGGCACATCTGCAAACCATTCTCTGCACACCAGTGTGCCATGGCACATTGGTTGAAAATCGCTGCCCCCAGGGAAGGGAATAAATGTTCCCTTACCTCAGAGGCCTCAGTAACTTCTCCCTAACCACAGGATCAGCACACGCCCCATTGGTATGGCTGCATCAGCGCTGGAATTTTGGATAGGATTGGGCCCTTAGTCTGGCTGGGTTAGAATCTTTTAAAGGAACTGAAATCTGGGCCTTCTGCATGAAAGCCTTTGACCTTCCCCAGCATATTTTGTATACAACAAAGTTAATTGGACCACTTCCTTGACTTCACAGTAGAAAATTTACCGTGATACTTATCATAGAATGCTGGCAAGTATCCTAACAGTTGAGGGTGAAGGTCTGGCTATGGAATGTTGACTTACAACTGCTTTGGTTATGGATGGCCATCGGCTCTCGTTGATAATGACTATTTGCCATGTGAAAATGTCAGAGCTGGTTTTCTTAAAAACTACATCCTGCCACTGTGACTTTGCCACTTCCACAAATGAATGTTGAAAAACTGTAGGTAGGGCAGAGTGACTTAAAAACTGGGGTGGGGGGGGCAGAAGTTTTCAGCTCTCCTTCCTCTCTCCTCCCCAAGCTCTTAGGCTATGATGAGAAACCACTGACCTTGCAAATGTTCATCGGCACGGCGGACGAGCGGAACCTGCGGCCCCACGCCTTCTACCAGGTGCATCGCATCACCGGCAAGATGGTGGCCACCACCAGCTATGAGTCGATCATCAGTGGCACCAAAGTCTTAGAGATGTCCCTGCTGCCTGAGAACAACATGGCTGCCAAGTGAGAGTTGATCTGGGAGCACAAAGTTGGGGACTCTCTCCTGCCTGTTGGAAATCTGGAGAATAGGACCTCAAAATGCTAGCATTTCAAATGTTATGGAGCCACTAACCTGTGTTTGCCAATGAGCGTATGCTTAACACGGAGCTATAGCCAGGCCTGTAGGATGCATGTGTTTCTAAACATGTACTGTCCTCATTTCACACATTACGTTTCTTTAGGTCTGCAAAACTGACTATTTTAATTGGGTGAGACCAGTTTTCAAATTTGTGTGCAATTTCCATTTCCCTTCAGCTTACAATTGATGACCTAAGAACCCTTTCCTTACCTCTTAGTCTAGCAGTTCCCAAACATACAGGGGTCACAGCATCCTTCTTTCATTGCAAACTCTTCCCAGCTCTCTTGGGTGCTGCCCTCTTGGATTGTGTGAGATCTTGTGCGATTCTTGTGAGATTTTGTGAAACTAGTGTGAGATCCGAGGTACTGGCACCTGGGAGAGCCAGAGTAAGAGGCCACCGGGGACATCACTTGGGCACCACAGCGCACAGCGTGGGAACCACTGTCTTAGTCTTCGAGCTGAAACAAAAGTTCATACCTTAAATAGTGAGCTGATTGATTTGTTGCCATCCCTTTGTGGACAGAAGTACAAGCTCTCAAAGTGAACTGAGTTGTCCTGTTGCCAGGAGAATCCGGCCGTCCAAAGAGCTGAACGCCTGGTACTTGTGAAGCCCATCTCTGCATTCAGTGGGGCACAGTGCTGACTGCCACAAAAGTTGGCCATTTGTAAAGCTGCTTCCTTTGTTGAAGATAGTGTTTCAAGTTTTTGTTCATTTGTTTTTTAACTTATTGGCTTTGAAGTCTGCCCAAACCAAGGAAGAAAAGGTTTGGATACAAGTGTCTATTGGGGAGCAATGGTGGGGAGAAACGGATCTCACTCAAACTTCTCCTAGAAGATGGGCATGTCTATCTTGGTCCTAAATATCCAGACTTGGGGTCAAGTTTGGCTCTGAACCTGCCCATCCTCGGGCCATGTTTGATACAGGATTTGGGGACTTCAGGGTTCAACCAGGTGGGCCTTCGGCTCCTGGCTCACATGACTGACTCAGGACAAAAGTCTTCCTCCTGTTGTTTTTCTGGCTGATCCCAGCCCTTTTGTCTTTTTTCCCCACCAGCATTGACTGTGCAGGGATCCTGAAGCTGCGGAACTCAGACATTGAGCTGCGCAAGGGCGAGACTGACATTGGACGCAAGAACACGCGAGTGCGCCTGGTCTTTCGGGTTCATGTGCCACAAGGCAATGGAAAGGTGGTCTCCCTCCAGACGGCATCTGTGCCCATTGAGTGTTGTGAGTGCCCATTGGGGTGGAATGGGGTGTGCGAAGGCCTGACTTCGACTGTACCACTGCTAGAATCCCAAGATGGCATCTGTTCTCTGTCCTGCAGCCTGTGTAGCACTGGAGTGTGTGGACTGCATGGTGACCCTCTTTTTGGTGACCAAGGGCTTGCATTGGGTCATAGACATTTTTAATATTGATGTACTGCCATTCATGTCCTTGGATCGTTACAGACCAGAGATATTCAACTGGTATACTTTGGCACATTGGTATGCTGCGAGAGGTCCACAGGTGTGCTGTGGGAGTCTGAAGGCCAACAGTTGAAGATCACTGAAAAACTCTCCAGGTTTTGCAACTCTGTTTCTAGGGCAACTGTCTGTAATAGCAACAGTTGGGCTAGAAACAGCCACATAACTTGGAAGAGTCTCTTGGAAGTGATATCACAAAAGGTGACGACCATAGAGATCAGTGTGCCAAGAGAAGAAAAACACTGAAAGAAGAAAATAACGTATTTCTTTATCCAGCATATAATTGATCTGTGGAACTCCTTGCCACAGGATGTGGTGATGGCATCTGTCCTAGATGCCTGGATTTCTGGAGGAAAAGTCTACCACAGGTTACAGGGCTTCATGTTCAGACTTCTGATTTTCAAAGTAGGCTACCTCAGAATGCCAGATGCAAGGGAGGGCACCAGGATGCAGGTATCTTGTCGTCTTGTGTGCTCCCTAAGGCATCTGGTGGGCCACTGTGAGATACAGGGAGCTGGACTAGATAGGCCTTTGGTCTGATCTAGCAGGGCTCTTTTTATGTTCCTATCACTGTTATAGACCAATAAGCAGAGCTTCAGTCTCTGCCCCAAGGAGCTTGCAATCTTCAAATTTGACCCAGAGAAGACCTCAGAGTAGATAAATGGGAGGGGAGGTGGAGAGGAGAGGGGAGGAGTTGTGGGTTCTTAGGCTTAATTTTGTGAAGGGAGAAGGACAAGGGGGTCGAGGCAAAGTGAATTTTGAAGGAACTGAGAAGTGATGTCATTGGGGAGTTGTTCGAGAAGGCAGTTCCCACGTACTTTGTACCTAAGTGCCTATCCTGAAGTATTTTTGCTGCAGCTCCATGCCGAAAACTGGTTGTGCCCATGCAGGGGATCTCTATTCTGACTCTCCTTTCTTGGTTCTTGCTTCTAGCCCAGCGTTCTGCTCAAGAGCTCCCCCAAGTGGAGAACTACAGCCTCAGCGCCTGCTCTGTTCATGGAGGGGAGGAAATGATGATCACTGGTGCCAACTTTCTGCCTGAGTCCAAGGTTGTCTTCATTGAACGAGGCCCTGGTAAGAGACTTAAGGCTCACAAAGACAAGCGGGTGGTCTTTATGAGATGAGCAAATGGAGCCTTGGGGCAGTGGCATTACTAGGATTTGCATCAACCCGGTGCAAGAGGTCATTCTGTTACTCCCATGATGAATATCGGACTGTACAGAATAAATTACCATATCACATGCACAATCTAAATGTAGTGGCATCAGGTAACTTCCCATTAACTTTATTTACTTATTTAAATATAACAGTACAAATCACCCAACAAATCGGCCTACAAAAACCCAGTGGCCAACTTGATGACACTTGCAAAACTGAATAAGAGTTCTAGTATTAACTCTGATTCATGGAAATGAGAGCTGACTCATACTAACATCTCATTGGTTCCCTGCTAAGTCATAATAACACCTCATTGACTCTTGGAACAATCAGTCTCATTGGTCAGTTGTAAGTTGAAGAAATTTACTTTTTTGTTACATAAAGCAGTTGCATTTTCCTCTTCTGGTTATTTCTGGCTATAACTTTTGATAGAATACAGGTAGTTCACCATGGCTTGTTTCATTGCATTCTGCATTAACATCCACATTAAATGATATATTACATGATGGTACTATTCAAAAATACCAAGTTTTTCACAATTTTGGCCAGAAATGGTGTCCCTTCTCTCCCAAGTGTGTCACCTTGTTCGTTCTGCACTCCCATAATGACACCACTGCATTGAGAGAAGGCTCAATATCCATTGAGAGAAGTTGCCAATATCCATGATGGCAAATGGTGAAGAATGCAGACTTCTCCTCTAGCTGCTTGCTAGTGTTACCTCTTAAGCCCCTACCTTCCCTTTGTAGTCATAGTCAGCCAAATACTTTTCAATTTCAGATGGAAAACTCCAGTGGGAAGAGGAGGCAAGCATTAATCGACTGAAGAGCACAGAGGTAAGAATTCTGGACTAGGATCTTCCCTGCTGGAAATGGGCAGGGAAAGTGTGACCTGGATTTCACCTGTTAGGCAGGTGCACTGATCGGGGAACAGGGAAAGCCTTTTTATTGGCTGGGGAATGGCATCAAGGAATCTCTCACCTGGATCATTTCAAAGAATGTGAGGAAGGCACATGCATACCTGAGTGAGACTGTCCCATTGATGAGAGACACCAGGATGCAGGTCTCTTGTTATCTGGTATGCTCCCTGGGGCATTTGGTGGGCCGCTGTGAGATACAGGAAGCTGGACTAGATGGGCCTATGGCCTGATCCAGTGGGGCTGTTCTTATGTTCTTATGATGTATGTAGAACACCCAGCTTGAATCTCTTTTCAGCTAAGCATGGTTAAAGGTTGGAAGTGTTGTCACAAAGGATCTGGGTGATTGAATGGAAGGAAGAAAGCTGGTTTGGAGTTCTTGCACAGATTTGGACTGGGAGGGAGTGTATTCCTTATGAGGTGATGAAAAAACCAGGCCCGAATAATGCCATCAGGAATAGGAGGGTGGCACTGGGAAACAGCTATAGATTTGGGGGATCTGGGTGCCTGAATGCACCTGTGGCTGCAGTGGCTCCTGGGAAATGCCCATGTTGCTATACTTTATTTATTTATTTATTTATTTATTTATTTAAAAGATACATATGCTGCCTTTCCTATGCTCAAGGCCTGAAATTTAAGAATAAAAATACAACAGATAGTGCCCTCCTTGACTGAAACAAGGGGGCAGCATTGAGAGGAAGAGCCTTCTCAGTGGTGGCTCCCTGAATGTGGAACTCCCTTCCAGATGAATTTTGATCAGCCCATTCCCTGGACGTTCTCTGACAGGGCTTGAACTTTTTAAAAAAAATTTCACCCAACTTTTGGTTGTAGGTAGGATGGGGGGAAAGTTTCTGACAGTTGAGAATATTGGGAGGCCTGCAGGACTTCTTATCTCTTTTACCTGCTATCTGCCTGATGGTCTTAGATTTTAATCTACTGTTTTTTACCAGTGATTTTAAGTATTTTTACATATGATTTAGTATGTATTTTCAACCACCTTGAACACCAGGCTTTTTTAGCCTGGGGAAAGGTGGTATAGAAATGTTCTAAATAAGAATAAAAACAGCTAAAAATGAAAGAGGAGTCAATTAAAATATAAAAATAGCAACATCAAAAGCAATAATATTAATGTAGCAGGAGAAGATAAACAGGGTCCTTCCTCCCTCCTGGAATGCTAAGCGAAATAGTTTTTAATCCTCGCTGGAAACGAGGGGACTGTTTTCAGATGTTCCAGTAACCAATATAATGGATAGTTCAGTCTGTGCTGAGAGCTCAGTGGAGCAGGAGTTCTGTTGCCCTGTTCTCTTACTTCCATCTCTCTCTCTCTCTCCTGTAGGCTTCATTGACTCTGACAGTCCCGGAATACAGCAACAAGCGAGTGTCACGGCCTGTTCAGACCTATTTCTACGTTTCCAACGGGCGGCGAAAACGAAGTCCCGCCCAGGGCTTTAAATATTTACCTGGTGGGTAGAGGTGCAGACCAGAAGTAGGGGCAGAGGGGATGAGGTACAAAAGTGAGATACTGCTGATTCTCCCCCCTGCTCTTTTCTTTCTTCCTCCTCCCTTCCAGTGATTTTCAAGGAAGAACCGCTTCTCGATCCCCCACGCCATAGTTTCCCACATGGCCCTCCAAACGCTTCTTTCCCACCACAGTCGACCCAGGACACCATGGATTTCCCCCCTTCCAGGCCACCGTTTCCTTATGGCCCAGAGCGGTCTCCACCCAGTTCCACGTATGGTCCGGACTGGAGCCCTTGCACATTCCCTGTCCCACCCCGCTATGGCCCTGGCTTCCGCTTCCCCTCCAGCGAGGCCTACAGGGGCACCAACCTCTCTGTTCCCCTCCTCTCTCCAGGGGGCTTGCCACACTTCCCCACTTTAGATTGCCGCCCACCCCACTTCCAGCCCCCCAGCCCACAACTTGGCCCTCAACCTCCAGGGTGTGGAGACCCTCACAGTGGGGTGAAGACTCCTGAATGGACAGATCCGGAGCTAGGGTCCCAGGAGCACAGCACCAAGGCGCTGGAGAAGTCTGGTTTTGGCAGTGGCTTCCGGGATACCTTGCCCATCCATGGGATTACGCTGGAGGAAGGTAAAGATGATAATAAAGCTGTTGGTGTTTCTTTCCTGAGAAACTATTTTGTGAAATTTAGTTGTGAAATTGCGTTTTGGGGGGGGGGGAAATGGGATGAGACATTTCATGAAAACAAAATTACAGGCGGACCCCATTATCCGCGGGGATGCATTATTATTATTATTATTAACAGTATTTATATACCGCTTTTCAACTAAAAGTTCACAAAGCGGTTTACAGAGAAAAATCAAATAACTAAATGGCTCCCTGTCCCAAGAGGGCTCACAATCTAAAAAGATGCAAATGAATACCAGCAGACAGCCACTAGAACAGAGAGTGCTGGGGTGAGGTGGGCCAGTTACTCTCCCCCTGCTAAAAAAAGGAGCACCCACTTGAAAAAGTGCCTCTTACCCAATTAGCAGGGGTTCCTGGCCCCCAGTGCGGATAGTGGAAACCGCTATTTACAGACAGGCAAGCAAGTTGGCAAGAAGGGACAGTGAACATTAACTTCCTGTTCCTACTTCTTCTTAATATTCACAGTCCCTTCTAGCCTGCCTGCTTGCTTGTTAAAACAAGAGGCATGCAGTAACTTATTTATTATTTATTTAAAAGATTTTTATCCCACCTTTGCTGTGCTGGAACAGATGCCCAAGGCAGTAATTGCAAGCTATGGCCTGCTTGCTTGGTTAAAGCAATAGCCGTTTTGAGTAGCTATTATGAACTTAAAGAAAGGTAATTATTTATTAACAGTATTTATATACCGCTTTTCAACTGAAAGTTCACAAAGCGGTTTACAGAGAAAAATCGAATAACTAAATGGCTCCCTGTCCCAAAAGGGCTCACAATCTAAAAAGATGCAAATGAATACCAGCAGACAGCCACTAGAACAGACAGTGCTGGGGTGAGGTGGGCCAGTTACTCTCCCCCTGCTAAAAAAAGGAGCACCCACTTGAAAAAGTGCCTCTTACCCAATTAGCAGGGGTCCAATTAGTAATGGGTGCTTGGGGGGGGGGGGAGGCATGGGGAACAGTGGATAAGCAAATTTGTAGATACCAAATCTGCAGATACGGGGCCCGTCTGTATTTACAGAATGTATAAGGGTGGGATTCTGTAATCGGGAGCCCGCCCCCCCCCAATTGCAGGGCACCTGGAGAGGGGATGTCTTTTTGATCTTGCTTTCTCTTCTCCCCCTAGTAACTGAAATCATCGGCAGGGATCTCAGTGACTTTCCCGAACCGTCCTGTGAAGGAGGGCGGAGCTGAGGAACAGCCGGACTTCCTTGGCACCCAAGCCAAAAAATCAGAGCTTTGGCTCGGACAGACAACCCAGAGAAAGTCAGTGGTGGAGAAGACTGCCCTGAGCAAAGTTATGCTGGTTTGGGGGGAACTTCTATTTAGTAACCTGCATCTCCTCCTATGCAATCTGTCTGCGCTGCCTTTCATTCTGCTGGTGCTTCCGTAAGGACATAATCTATCTATGACTTGCCCTGGTAGACGAAGACGACGGTTCCTCGTGTTGAATTTTCCACCCTCTGACCACCACCACCACCACCCAGAAGACTCCTCCAAGAGGACTATGAGCAAAGCAGAGGTGGTAACAGCTAGCCATCTTCCCCCTCCCCCATGTCAGACTCCAGTAACTGGTATACGGGATTCTGAACCAAGAGTGGAATTATGCAAATGGCTGCTGTGGCCTCTGAGAGGCCTAGTCTGTCCCCTATTTATCTCATTCCCTATCAAATACCTGTATGTTAGTGGCCAATACACCATCCTGTGGAGGTGAGTTCCATGTGTTAAACCACCTCCATGGGAGTGAGACTATTCATCCACCGGTTGGACATGTTTGCCTTTCCATTTATTTTTTTTTAATCAATTCTGGCCATCCTTCCTGTCCTCATCCCCCCCCTCCACTCTGCCATGTCACCCCCCCCTCCCAATTTGTCGATCCAAGCAACCCCCTTTTTCTTAGCCTTTTCTCTCTTGGTGTGAGAGTACTTCAGAGGAGTTCTCAGCCTGCTCTGCCTCCCCTTCCCCTATCCATGGTTGATGATTCACCCCACTAGCATGTGAAACCAACCCTTTAGAGAGGTTCCCTAACTGTATTCCGAGAGCTGTCAGAAGACTGAGACTTCCTCATTTTGACAGCAGCAGTGGCTACAAACGTCCCTGTAAATCAGATTGCCTGCTACCTCTGTCACTGGCTGGAACGTTCACAGGTGTTGCAGGTCAACGGTGAAAAGCCATCCGTCTTCACCAGTACCCTACACTGGAGTGAACACAATGTGGATTGAGATCTGCTGGTAGACTAATTTTTTTACTCCCAGTTCAGCAAAGCAACAATAAAAAGAATTCCATCCCTGCTCCTCCCCTTAAACTAAACTCTTTAGAATCTCAGACCTGTGGTGACTCATAGAGATGTACTTTGTGATTCATGGACTATAATGGTTCATTTGCTCTTCCCCAAACAGTTTTGCACCCCAGAGCCATGAATTTCCACCTCAAGAGTCTAATTAAAAAAAAAAAAAAATCTCTATGTGAACAGAGTGAGTGTGCCAAACTATGACTTTCTTTACCCAGCATGTAATTAGTCTGCGGAACTCTTTGCCACAGGAAGTAGTGATGACAACTTGCCTAGATGCCTTTAAGAAAGGATTGGACAAATTTCTAGAGGAAAAGTTCATTATGGGTTACAAGTAATAGTGGGTAAAAGATTTTAATGTATGAGTTGTTTTTTCTAAACTATAGGTCTGAACTATGACCTTGCTGCACTCTCGAGTTACTTAGTGAGTTATACTACATGAATTGTACTGTAGGGGGTTCTGGGGGGGGGGGGGGAACTGCTTTATGGTCTCTCCTTTAGCTTGTTAACTCCACCCTTTTCCTACATATCTGGCATTTTCTGTGGAGCACCGATCCTCCTAAAGCTCAACTTCGGTTAATTGAACTTCCCTGGTTAGTTGTCAGCCTCTCTGTTCCACCTTTGGGGTTCTGACAGGTAAAATGAATGAAGTGATGTTAGGATTTAAAATAAAATGCACTTTGGTAATGCACCTACGGATTACCAGGCAAATTGTATTGCCCTGGGAGTACAAAGCTGTAAGGTTAATGTTAGTGACAAGTGGAGGTGCTTTGTTGTGAACCAATTTCTGCTATAAACATACATTATGAGGTGAATGCAGTGAGTGTTTCCAAAGCAAACCATGGTTTTCGGAGGGTCTGCGTGTATACCTAGGGGGTAGAGAAACATAATGTTTTCAGCTTCATGGGGCTATTTGGAGGCACTTACTTCATTCAGTCCAAATGTGCCTATTCCTAGTCAACTGTTGAGGTGGAAGTAGTTAAGAACATAAGTTCTGAATTTTTTTAGCAGAAACAGGCTGTGATCATCACTGATTGGCTAGTGTCCATGTGTCACTAAGAAACCTATTCCTAGTCCCAAATTGCAGAAGGGTTTTGCAGTTTTTATTAAGTCCCTTTGTTAAAACTTGATGGAAGACACAGGTGTATATATGAAATTAAAAAAAGAAAGATAGAGATGGACAGCCTTCCTAAAGCGTAAAAACATAAGAGGAGCCCTACTGCATAAGGCCAAAGGCCCATCCAGTCCAGCTTCCCATATGGCCACCAGATGCCCCAGTGGCCACCAGATGCCCCAGAGAGCACACAAGACCACAAGAGATCTGCATCCTAGTGCTCTCCCTTGCATCTGGCATTCTGGTAGCCCACTTCTAAAATCAGGAGCGTGCACATACCCATCATGGCTTGTAACCTATGATGGACTTTTCCTCCAGAAATCTGCTCAGTCCTCTTTTAAAGGCATCCGGGCCAGATGCCATCACCACATCCTGTGACAAGGAGTTCCACAGACTAATTACACACTGGGTAAAGAAATATTTTCTTTTGTCCTGACTAGCCCAACACACAATTTTAGTGGATGTCACCTAGTTCTGATGTTAGTGTGTGTGAGAGAGAGAAAAGAACATCCCTCTATCCATTCTGTCAATTCCCTGCATAATTCTGTACATCTCAATCATGTTCCCCCCCCTTAGGTACCTTTTTCCTAGAGTGAAGAGCCTTTCCTCATGAGGGTGGTCCCCCAGCCTAGCAATCATTTTGGTCACTCTTTTCTGCACCTTTTCCATTTCCATTATATCTTATTATGAGATATGTCATCCAAAACTGGACACAACTCTCCAGATTTGGCCTTACCATCAGTTTGTATAGTGGCATCATAACATTGACCCTTTTATTCTCAATCCCCTTTTTAATGATCCCAAGCATGGAATTGGCCTTCACTGCTGCCGCACATTGGGTTGACACTTTCATCGAGTTGTCCACCAGCACCCCAAGACCTGGTTAACATTAGTGACAAGTGGAGGTGCTAATTGTTGTGAACCAATTTCTGCTATAAACATACATTATGAAGTGAAGGCGGTGAGTGTTTCCAAAGCAGACCATGGTTTTCAGAGGGTCCGCATGTATGCCACCTTTTTAATGTTACACCGCGAACTTATCCAACTTTCCAGCACTGATGCAGCTGCAAAGCAGCCTCAAGGCAAGATAACAAATGCACATGCCCAATCTCGTCTGATCTCAGAAGCTAAGCAGGGTCAGGCCTGGTTAGTACTTGGATGGGAGACCGCCTGGGAATACCAGGCGCTGTAGGCTTATACCATAGTCTTTCGAGACTGAAGGTTTCCAACCCTTACCTTGAGGAGGCCTCTATGACAGCTTCCCCACTGTGCAGGATGCAGCATGCACCCTGTTGACATGGCTGCATCAGCACTGGGAAGTTGGAGAGGATTGGGCCCTTAGCATTTGAGCTGCTAATTAGAGTTGCGTCTCCAAAAAGCCATACCAGCTGCCTTACCACCGATTCCCCAAAAACTGGTCTTTTGTGTGTCACTGCCAAAGCAACACTGGCAAAGCAGAAAGGAGGGAATGAAATTTACCGCAGGTATGATGGTACTTTGAGATTTGGGGGGGGGGGAGAATACCGAAGGCTGATTGCCCCCCCCCCCCAATTCACTCTTTAGGGTGTGGGTTTGAGGCTCAGGGATGGGTAATGGTGGCTAACAATAATTTTCTTGATGGAAGGAGTGGTTTAAAAAATGTTTTTGATAAAATGTGTTTGGAGTGGTGGAAATGTTCTTTTGTAATTAAAATGCCTAAAAACTTAAAGGAAATGGCACTTCTTGTGCAACCGTGAGTGTCTGTTTTTGGCTTAGAAGGCATCTTTAAAGAAAGGGAAGTTGCAAGAGCTGGAGAAATGTGGAAGTGAATGGTGGACGGTCTTAACTGGTTATTATTATTATTCAGTGCTTCTTACCCTTTTCGTTGTCATGTGATGTTCACAAACATTCTAACGGAATGGACCATGTTAGCACTCTGACGCCATTAGTTACAGGTTTTTTTGGACCAATCGACTGCATTCTGGAGTATATAAGGAAAAGCGGACTGATGTGGCTGGCAGATTTTGTGCTCTGCAGACAGTCTGCGGACATCTCGTTGCATGTAAATGCAGTGTGAACCAACATCATGGAATGAGCTTTGGCGCATTGCAGACCTATGTTCTATGCTCGAATATGGTGGCCCCTGTAGCTGTGGGCTGGTGAGTGTGGAATCTTGTGTGACAAAGTGCAGGCATTTTGTAGTGCCCAGGGACAAGAAGCTGAGATGGGGGGAAGGAAGGAGATGGGGGCAAAGGAGGAAGAAAATGGGGTGGGGGAGGCTCTTTTATTATTTTATATTATTTTTATAATGTATTATAAACATTTTACCTTGCCTGTAAATTGCCTTGTGAACTTTTTTTGTTCAAAAGCAGTTTATAAATACTGTTCTTTGAATAGTATCTGTTTGCTAGTATCTGTATTTTTTTTATAGTATCTGTTTGCCATTGTTGAGAACTGTCATGGTTTGAATATTGGAGTTAGAACAGACAGCTCTCGGATCTGGATTCAGATCCTTCCTCACCGCATGACTCTAAGCTTTTCAGACTAGCCTACCTCCCTGATCTCTGTCTTGAAAGGAGCCTGTAAATTTCAGGTCACTACTGGAGGCCGGGCCGAGTTATGTTATAGCCAGAGATGTGCTTTTTTGGTTTTATTTTTTTGCAGATTTCATTTTATGACAAAAATGAGAAGTGTGGAGAGAGTAGTGTTATGTATTTTTATTCCGAGGGTGCATTTTAATATAAATAATAAATTATAATTGCTTTAAAAGTGCACTAGGTAGGTGATAGAGGTGGTATAGTGTCAGCAGATGCACCCCAAGCATGGAGAGAGAATGGTTTTATTTTTTCACAGATTTTCAGTTTTTTTAAACGCAAAAAGAAGTGCAGAAAGCAGTGTTATGTGTTTTTATTTCACTATCCCAAAAAAAATCCTCTAGTTATAGTTTTTATATTGCTAGAAGAAGGGGAGTGGGGGCTGATTCAACCATGTTTTGTGTCCTTTATATAGTTCATTGTGCCTACAGAGACGGTTTCACCACTGCAAGTTTAGTCCTGCCTCCATCTAAACCTCCTCAGTGTCAGCTTTGGATTTTACAGAGCCTACAACCTGTTCACATGCTTTCTCCCTCCTCTCTTGCTTACCTTTGAGTGGCATGGAGATTGCGGTAGGAGTTGAAAGCTGCCTGTTTGACTCCACAGGACTTTGGGGCTGTTCCTAATACTGTAAAGCAGGGGTGCCCAAACCCCGGCCTTGGGGCCACATGTGGCCCTCAAGGCCTCTCAATGTGGCCCTCAGGGAGACCCCAGTCTCCAATGAGCCTCTGGCCCTCCAGAGATTTGTTGGAGCCCGCACTGGCCCGATGCAACTGCTCTCAGCATGAGGGCGACTGTTTGACCTCTTGTGTGAGCTGTGGGATGAGAGCTTCCTCCACTGTTTGCTGTTTCACATCTATGATACAGGAGCAGCAGCAAAGGAAAGGCCTGCCTTGCTTTGTGCAGGGCCTTTTATAGGCCTTGAGCTATTGCAAGGCCTTCATTCATTCATATAAGTTCATCTTTAATATATTCATTTATGTATACTTATGTAAATGTATTCAAATTTTAAATGTAAATTAATTCTTTTTTCCCCGGCCCCTGACACAGTGTCAGAGAGATGATGTGGCCCTTCTGCCAAAAACTTTGGACACCCCTGCTGTAAAGTCATTGTCCCACTTTTGGGTTTTTTGACCTTGCCAGGTTGCTGCTAGGATAAAAGGGGCAGGAAACTATGCACCCTACTCAAATCATTTTTTAAATTTCTTTTTTGCAGATTTCATTCTTCCCAAGGAGGAAAAAGGCAGAAAGTAGAGTTATTGTGTTTTTATTCCAAGGGTGCATTTTTATAAATTATGATTATAAATTATAATTATATTTGCTTTAAAACGGCTTAAAAGTTATAAATTATAATTACTTTAAAAGTGTACTAGGTAGGTGATGTAAGTGTATAGTGTCAGCAGATGCACCCCATGCGCTCCAACCAGTTCAGCCCAATTTATTTTTTGCAGATTTTTTTCCTTTTTTTGGGGGGGGGGGGGTTTGTGTGTTTGTTTACAAAGATGAAAAGTGCAGAAAGTGGAGTATATGTGTTTTTATTTCGTTATCATTGAAAAATCACACCTCTAGCAAAAAGATAAAGTACATCTAGCGGTGGAATAAAATACAAGAAGAGCTAAACAGCAGAACACACCTGAAAACGATTAGGGGATGGTGGTGGGGTGTCTTTATGCATTTATTTAGGGCAGTATTCTCCAATCTTGGAGTCGTGACCCCAGTGGGGTTGCAAAGCCTCAGTTGTGGGGTCATGGCAACTTAACAAGAACAAAATGGGTTGAAGACCACTGGACTAAAGCACCACCAGGTAAAGAAGGAGGCATCTGGTATATCCATTCAGGTACCAGGAGTCCTGTTCAAGTTCTTAGCAATTGTGCTAAAATAGCTTTCACTAGTGGTAGGCTTCAAGGTAACTTTTTCTGCAGTTTCTAACAAGAATATTTTGCTACAGTGAACAATGTTGGGAGGGCATAAGGGAGAGGGGAATGAGTGGTGAGAGAGTCTTGGGAGGGGGTGGGATCCATGGTGGGTCCCCAGTCTCACACTTTATTGGGGGTGTGGCATGAAAAAAGGTTGCGGCCGTACTTGGATCGTGCAGACCTGGCCACGGTGATCCATGCCACGGTGACATTGAGGTTAGATTATTGTAACGCGCTTTATGTGGGGCTGCTCCTGAAGACGGTTCGGAAACTGCAATTAGTGCAGAATGCGGCGGCCCATGTGGTCACTGGAGATAGGCGGTTTGACTCTGTCGGCCCGCTTCTCCAGGGGCTACATTGGCTACCCATTCGTTTCTGGGCCCAATTCAAGGTGCTGGTTTTGACTTTTAAAGCCCTGTACTGCTCTGGGCCAGGGTATCTTAGAGATTGCCTGCTTCCGTACAATCTGGCTCGTCCTCTTAGGTCATCAGAGAAGGCCTTTTTACAAGTGCCGCCGCCTAAGGAGGGACGTGGGGCGGCGGCAAGAAATAGGGCCTTCTCTGTAGTGGCACCAACATTATGGAATTCCCTTCCCCTTCTTGAGAATGGCTCCCTCTCTTGAGACTTTTCGGCGAGGCCTGAAGGCCCTTCTATTTAAACAAGCCTTCTGAGTTCATGGCCTTTTTAACATCTTTTCTACATCTTTTAGTATGTTTTTATAGGCCTGATTCCTTTATGACCTGCTGCTTTATGCTCTTTTTACCTGACTTTTCATCTGATTACTGTTTTTTTATGATGTCTGTCAGTGTGTTAATATGTTTTTATGTGTTTTAACCTTTTGTAAGCCGCCTTGGGTCCCTTTGGCGAGAAGGGCGGGGTATAAATAAAGTTGTTGTTGTTGTTGTTGTTATTGTTATTATTATTATTGTTATTGTTATTTATTATTGCTACTAATTTAGAGGATTTACACCTCTCCTTTTCACTGAATGGTGCTCAGGGCAGCTTGTAATAAATGGGGGGGGGAAATGCACACACAACGGTGACTGAGCATGAATTGTGTCTCTGGCAATGGGCAATTTGCAGGGAGGCAGAGGCCAGGCTGAACTTCCCTTTTCCATGATGTTCTTCCTGGGCAATGGGTATGCCATCTCCCTGTGGTTCTTAACTCTCTGGGTGACAGTATACTCTAGAGGGGTTTCCCCTTTCTGGGGAAAAAGGGGGGTGTCCACTGACATATATGAGCCCTAGGATGAGACACTGAGGGCCCAATCCTATCCAACTTTCTAGGGCTGGTGTAGCCGAGCCAATGGGTCATGCACTGCATCCTGTCATGGGGAGGCAGTCACAGAGGTCTCCCCAAGGTATGGGAACATTTGTTCCCTTACCTCGGGGCTGCATTACGGCTACACCAGTGCTGGAAAGTTGGATAGGATTGGACCCTGAGTCTCTTACAGAAGTGTATAAAATCAGCCTCCACCCTCTAGCCTTGAAGTGCAGGGACATGAAGCAGAAACTGATGGCTGGATGGCATGCAAGGAAAGCTTCATTTGCTTCAGAGTGCTCCTGGCCATGGAGGGTCAGCCCTCTTCTGCAAGGCCCATGAGAGGGGGGTAAAGGGGGATAATTTGTACCTGGTCCTAGGGTCAAAAAGAGGGCCCATGACCCAAAGCAGGGAGACCAGAAATTTCCTGGGATTTTACAGTGGCCCCTTTCCAAAGGGGGGCGGGGCAAAACAGGGTGGGAGGAGGATGACTACAGCTGGAGCAGTGGCATAGCTAGAGGGGGGTGCAAAGCACTATGTTTTGCAGGCACCTGAACGTGCCCTGCAAGTACCCCCTTCCCCTCCCTTTTGGGGCCGTGCCGGGCAGTGGGAGCAAATGGTTCGGAAGGGGAGAAAAGGGCCCCCACCACCCGGATGGCCCCGAGGGGAGAGGAAGGTGCTGCTTAGACAGCGCGTTGAGGTACCTGCAAAACTTATTGCTTCGACCCCCCTCTAGCTACGCCACTGCTCCAGCTGTAGTCATCCTCCTCCCACCCTGTTTTGCCCCCCCCCACCACTTTGGGAAGGGGCCCCAAAGAAACTGTCCAGGTTCTGCCCCTGTGCCCAGTCAGCAGCAGCAAGCGCTGCGCAGGAGGGGGAGCCCAAATTCGCCTGGGAGGAGGAAAGAAGCCGCTCCCCCGCCCAGGGGAGGGGAGGGGACGGAGGAAGCGGCAAGAACAGCCCCAGGGTTATGAAAGAGAAAGCGAGCGAGCGGAGTTGATGGCTGCTGCCGCCCGGACTCCGGCCTGATGGCTGTCCTGCCTCCACGGAGACAGTGAACTGGGAAAGGTATTGAGTGGCGGGAGGGAGAGCGAGCAGGGCGAGAGGGTGGGCAGCAGCTGGACCGTCCCGTCTTGCGCCCGAGCCCTGCCACTCAACCCACACCTGCATCCCCCCCCCCTTGCGAAGTGAAGTCATCCCACCCGAGCGCAGGGCCCTGTTTCCAACCATGGACAGCTGCTGGGAACTCACAAGCGATAGGGCGTGATGGAGATGGAGAGAGTCGAGTTTCCTTGACTCCCCCCCCCCCCCCACGTCCAGTGGCAGCTGCAGACCCTCCCCAAGAGCACAGCAATCTCTGGTTGTGCTACTCCAGCCCCCCCCCCCATTGCTTTGACAGGGCTTGAAGTTTCCTTGACGCCCCCCCCCCATCCACTAACTGTAGGGTCCAGTGGCAGCTGCAGCCCCTCCCCAAGAGGGTGTATCTCTGGTTATATCCACTGACTCCAGCCCCCCCCCCCATTGCTTTGACAGAGCTTGATGGATCAGGAGAGAGAGTCAAATTTCCTTGACTTCCCCCCCCCCAACCACTGACTGTAGGGTCCAGTGGCAGCTGCAGCCCCTCCCCAAGAGGGTGTATCTCTGGTTATATCCACTGACTCCAGCCCCCCCCCCATTGCTTTGACAGAGCTTGATGGATCAGGAGAGAGAGTCAAATTTCCTTGACTTCCCCCCCCCCCAACCACTGACTGTAGGTTCCAGTGCCCCTCCCCAAGACAGTGCGCCTCTGGTTGTGCCCACGGACTCCAGCCCCTCCTCATTGCTTTGCCTCTGCCCTCCCCTCTCTGACTCAGCCCCGGGTCCAAATTGGCTTGGCTTGTCACTTCCCATTGAGAGACTCCATTTCCCAGTGTGCAACATATAGTACTTCTGATGATGAAATCAATCCCAGGACCCTATGTGGCAGTGGTGCCCAAACCTTTTAACACCAGGACCAACTTCTTAAAACGACACTCTGTTGAGACCCACCTAGCTTTACTAAACTTAAAAAAAGGAGATCTAGAAAGAAATATTTTATTTATTTATGAGTAATGATACCAGAAAGACCCACAAACATTAATCTCCCTGTAAGCTCCCTACAAGCTTGCAATCTGCAGGAGCTCAGCTCCTCACAGGGTAGTTAGCAGCTACAATATTCCACAGACTAACTACATGCTGAGTACAGAAATATTTTCTTCTGGTTTTGGGTTCCTGCTTAAACCCTACCAGCAATATACAAAGTGTATACGCAGTGGTTTTTTAAATATATAGGTGATTTTCAAACTTTCAGGGAACTCTTTTGTGTGCCCACAGGAGTCTTGCACTCTGCAAAGGATTCTGGGTTGCGTTCTAGTAGGGTCCACATTCGGGGACATTGATAAGGTCTGTTGAGTCTTACAGTTATGGCTTGTCGACCGTCAATTTATCTCTGCCATTCCCAACAGCACCGCTGTTCAGACTGGGCTGTGTGAATGTCAGAGTGCTGCTGGAGAGTAGGAAAGCCTCAGAAAGGCACTTGGCTCTGACTAGCTAACGCAGGAGAAATCAGCAAAAGAGCAAGAACAGCCCAGAACCAGTCCACAGAGCCATCTAGCCAGGCACCCAGCTTCCCACTATTTTATTTTTTTCACATTTTTAAACCATTCCTCCAAGGAGCTCGGGGTGGTGTTCATGGTTACTTCCCTTCTTTTGTCCTCCCAACAACCCTGTTAGGTAGGCAAGGCTGAGAGGGTGTGTGACTGGCCCAAAGTTGCCTTTGAAGCTTTGTGGCTGAGCAGGAATTTGAACCTGGTTCAATGTCCAACTCCAGAACCACTGCCCAATCCTGGGAATGTAGGAAGCCAGGATCTGAGTCCGACCATTTGTTTCTTTGTCTCTGCTGTTGCTGTTCGGATTTGGGTATGGTTATCTTGAATGGCTTTAATTCTTTAAATTAAAGCATTTAATGTCTTGGGCAAAGTAGTACTTTTCCCTGCCTGTTCTGAATCTCCTGCCAGCCAATTGCATTGGATGACCCCAAATTCTAGTAGTGAGGGAGAAAGAGAAATGGTCTCCCTTCCTCCACCTCAGGCATCCTTTTATAAGTCTCTGTCACCTTCCCATCACCTTTTTGCTAAACTAACCCCCACCCACTGTGTTAGCCTTTTCTCATAGAGAAACTGCTGCAGCCCCTTGATCACGTTGGTGTTTCTTTTCTGGCTCTAGTCTACAGTGTAATAATTTCCTTAAGACTGTTGAGTGAGCTTCATGGTCAAGCAGGGATTTCAACTCTGTGGTCCATGCCACTACTCCAGCCGCCCCAACTCGCACTTGTTCCCAAGGCTTCTTGTCTAAGATCAGCGAATTTCAACCAGTGTGCCATGAAAGGTTCGCAGGTGTGCCACGAGAGTTTGGAGCGCTGTGGTTAAAAATCGGCAAAAGACTTTTCTGGGTTCTGCAACTCTGTTTCTAGGGCAACTGTCTGTAGTAACAACTTTCCCTCTTTCTCCACCAGCTCTCTGACAGACAATTCGTTACTATAGATGGTTGCCCTAAAAATAGAGCCCCAGAACGCAGAAGAGTCTCCCGGAAGCTAGAAGTGATGTCACAAGAGGCAAAGACCATAGAGAAAACCATAGAGGTCAGGATGCTGTGAGAAGGAAAATGTTGAAAATTGTGATTATAGACTAACATGTAGAGATTCAGCCTCTGCCCCAAGGAGATTACAATCTTATTCCAGAAGATAAAATAGTTGTCTTAGATATATCTGAGTTCCTCTCTTCCTGCCCTCCCCATTTAGGCTTGTCCTTGGGATGTGTCCGAACTAAGGAGGGGTGGCCCCATTGCTGTCAGATGATCTTTTGGAAAGGATGGCCTCCCCTAACCAGTTCTGTGACGAGATCACCCGTGACTGCTTGACAAACTTTCAGTTCATCGGCCAAGGGGCCTTTGGGACTATCCACCAGGCTCGGCATCAAGACTGGGGGATTGATGTTGCTGTGAAGATCCTCAACAGGTATGTTGGGTGGTTGGAGATCGGGGTGTGTGTGTGTGTGTGTGTGTGTGTGTGTGTGTGTGTGTGTGTGTGCATGAGTCAGAAGGAGGCGAGAGAACTGGAGATATTAAAGGAGCGGAATTATGGAGTTTGCTATTTATGCCTTGCCTTTCTTTCATCCTGGGATTTGAGGCAGCAGATGGGGTCCCCCAGTGCTCTCCCAACCAGCCCTAGACCTGACCAGCCCCAGCTAGTTATTGCATGTGCTCTGAGATAGGAATTGCTGGCCCAACCAGACTGAGCTCCTAGCATGTTGGGAGAGATGGCATAGGATGTTTTCAGGCCAAAGCAGGGCAAATGCCATCTTTTGCATGGCAGCTAGCAATGGAGTCCTCTTTCTTGCCTGACTTAGAAATTTGTGTTGAGGTCAGGATACACATCATGAACTGACATTCTTGGACCATTTCATGCAAAGAGGTTTCCTAACTTGTCTTCTGAGTCTCCCTGTAGCCTCCTCCCCCCTCTCATTATGGGATGCTGTTCAGGACCCAGATCCAGGAGCTATTCCAAGACTGTGTCCTGATCACAGAGAGAGCCAAAGGCAAGAGCAACACACAGTTTGAACTTTTCGGATTGAATCCAAAAGCTGCACCTGCCCATTTCACTCTTGGTCCTGCAGCTCTGTGGTGGAAACCTCCCTCTTCCTGGCCTTATCAGTTAAGGTCAGGAAGAGACCTGGTAGCTGAGTTCATTACAGAAGTGCAATAAGGACCTCTTTGGCCCCGACAATGTGCTGTGGAAAGTGTTTTATCCTGCGCATCCACCAAGGAGCTCAGGGTGGCTTGCATGAGCTCAAGGTGCTTGGAGTGCTGTGGAATGATCAGATCATGTCCCTCTCCTGCAAAAGGAAGTGGATGGCATTGGGTGATAAACTGCCAGACTCTTTATCCTAAATACTTGGGCCTCCAGTCTCACATTCAGAGCACATCAGCTCCTCTCTTCGTCTTCCTTGTGGAGGCAAGGCAATTTGGTGGCTGGATAAGGCAGGCCTACCAGACTGCAGCTGTGTATAAGCAAATGTAAGCATACCTGTCAGACAATGGGGCAAGGACCAATCAGGGCAAATCATTGCACAGAACAAGGAGAGATGGGAAAAGCTAATGCAGTCCCCACCCAGGATGATGCAATGACATTCCTCAGGGATGGGGTCATGGCCTTTCCCATTGGCTGACAGGAGTATAAATGGCCAACAAGCACACTCTACTGGGTGAGTTGTAGGAGTGAGTTGCTGCATGAATCTCTGCTGGATGGATACCTGATTTACTGACTACTTGGACTGTTTGCTGGACTGCCTCTGCTTGCTGATTTTTGGAACTGCCTTCTACCTGTAAATACTGCCTGTAAATAGACTCTGGTGTTGGTACTTCCCTGGGTCTTGCCTCCTTTTTTTGGCGTTCTTCCCTGTGCTCTGAGCACCACACACTGCAGCTGCCGGTTTGCGCTTCTGCTATCTCTGTGTTTTGCCCAATTATCTCTAACAAAGCCAATGGGGAGATCTCTCTTGGCACTCTAGTTTGGGCAGGTTCTATGACCCCAAAGCCCCTTGACAAATCGGCCTGTCTATGAAGTGGCAGGAAACCGTCTGGAAGAGCAAAGTTGGAGTGGCAGAAAACTGTTGAAACCCCAGCCTGCCTGCCTAGCTGCTGCCCTTTACAGCCTGCTGCACCCTTGGGTGCTCTGATCCTCTTTTGGCTGACCAGGAGTGGGTCAGCAATCGATAGTCATCATGGCATCAGTGCTGCTGGAGGAAGAAGGGGAAAGGGTGGAGGGAAGCTGCCACAACTCCAGATCACCCCTGCCTACCCATCGGGTGCTTATGAAGCCTTCAGTGGGCAAGGAGGGGAGATCTGGAACCTGCCTTCTCTTCCTTTCCTCTAATTTACCAGGAGCTTGGCATACACTTTCCATCCTCCACAGCACTCCTGTTTAGAATTCCGGGAACCCAGCTTGCTCCACTCCCAGAACACTCAGCTCCTGTTAATTCAAAAAGGGAGTGGCACGGAGGACAGAGGTTGCACACCAAGCTCTAGCTAAGTGAGAGGGAAGGGGGAGGGGTCCCTTTCTCTCACCCGTACAAATTGGTGGGGGATTTGGGCAGTGAGAGAAACAGGCAGCCCCTGCCTCCCAGGCTGAGGCAGGCATTGTTACAGACATAGCAATGTCAATCAGTCTTTCCCTTTTCTTCTGCTTCCCTCTTCTTTGATTCTGTCTTCCATCATCCTGCAGTGATACGGCTTGCACTCGTGAGGAACTCCTGAATGAAGCCCGCGCCATGGACAAGGCGCGTTTCACCTACGTTGTGCGTCTCTTTGGACTCTTTGTGGACAAAGTGCCAACAGCCACCAAGGCGGGGAACTTGGGCGGTGCTATGCCCAGACTGGGCTTGGTGATGGAGTTCATGGAGAACGGCAGCCTGGCCAGTCTACAGTCCAGGGTCCCTTTAGTGCCCTGGGCCCTGCGTCTCCGTGTCCTCCACGAAGTGGCACTGGGGATGAATTTCCTGCATAGCCTCAAACCTCCGGTGTTGCACCTTGACCTCAAGCCTAGCAACGTTCTCTTGGATGCGGAGCTGCATATCCGGGTGAGCTATATGGACCCCTGGTCTTTACTTGGGGGTCGATTTGGAGTCCTAAAAGTGTCTGTGGGGATCATCTATATCTGGGCCACAAAGTTCTGGGTAGTGTTTTTTAATCTATGGATGATTTTCAGACTTTCAGGGAACTCCTTTGACTTGTGTGCGAGCTGAACTCTTGCACACTGCAAAGGATTCTGGGACACTGACAAGGTCTGTTGAGTCTTACAGTTATGGCTTGTTGGTTGCCAATTAATTCCTGATATTGTTTCCCTGCCCTTCTTCCAAAAAGCTCCTGGCCATGTATGTGCTCCTTCCTCCCCCCCCCCCTTTTTAGGCTTGCCACAGTCTTTAAGATGCAAGAAAGTCACAGATCCAGAACAACCTAGTGAGCTTCATAGCTAAGAGGGAATTTAACCCATGTCTTCCCATTCAAAGTCCAGCACTGTAACTACTGTATCGTTTTCAGCTTTCTCATGCAACTGCCCATTGCAGCCAGGGCTGGTAACTTCCCAAGAGACCCTTGGGAAGCCGTTGAGAGCTTAGCGCCTGGGGCACCCAGAGCGGATGCTTGCTTTGATCAAGCAACTAGTGGGTGCCAGCTGGATGGCCTCCTCTCCATACCAAGGCAGAAGACATAGAAGGTGCTCCAGCTCTCTGATGTAACCTTGGCACAAACATTGCCATGTTCCAAGCAGGTACAGTGTTCATCAGTACAGTGTTGATTTGCTTGCTGATGTGCCTGAGCCCGTATCAGTCTCTCACTGTTCCAACTCTGTTCAGGTGGCTGATTTTGGGCTGTCCAAATGCAAGCGGGGGACTTCTCGTCGCAGTCTCAGCCACGGGGAAGGAGACGGATATGGCGGGACGCTGGAATATATGCCCCCGGAGGCCTTCACGGATATGAACTACAAGCCGTCCACAGGCGCAGATGTCTATAGGTCAGTGGTTCTCAAGCTTTTTAGCACCAGGGCCCACTTTTTAGAATGACAATCTGTCAGGACCCACCAGAAGTGATGTCATTAACCAGGGAGTGGTGTCATGACTGGAAGTGACATAATCAATTTAGGCTTCAAACCTAAACTGTGATCAGCCAAATGTCCGATTACACAGCCCTCCCCCCTTTCCAGCATCCCACCTTCCCACCCATTCAGGGCAAAGCACCAGGCCTCTCTCCCACTGGGAGTCCACCCTGCCCAGCAGCTCTTTACCCTGTATTTTCAGCTCTGTATTTTTAATGGCTGCTGAGCTAGGTGCTACGCAACCCACCTGAAATTGGTAGTTGGCAACCTTCAGTCTCAAAAGGCTATGGTATAAGCCTACAGCACCCGGTATTCCCAGGTGGTCTCCCATCCAAGTACTAACCAGGCCTGACCCTGCTTAGCTTCCAAGATCAGACGAGATCAGGCATGTGCAGGGTAAGAATTGCTGTTGCTGTAGGTGAAGAGAGCAGCATGGCTTCAACCGTGCACTGGACACACTGCAGTTATATAAGCACAGTCAAGCTGTGAAAAGCCTACAATGCCCCACAGTCCCAGTGCCCTGTTGGAAACCACTATGGAGGAGCAGAAACACATTGTGGATCCAATAGCCCTGCTGGGCTGGGATCCATTGCCTTAGTGGTGACAATAGTCCGTTGGTACCCAACCTCTAAATGCTACAACCCCTTTGAGGCATGTTATCCTTATCCCGAGAAACTCGGGAGGAGGAGCCAGGAATGGAACAGGAGCCAGCCTGGAAAAGCCAGGATGATGTAGTGGTTTGGGAGTTGGACTCAGACTTGGAAGATCCAGGTTCAAATCCCTGCTCAGCTGCCTGGATGAACTTGGGCTAGTCACTATCTCTTGGCCTTACCTACCTCACAGGGTTGTTGTGAGGACAAAAGGAGGGGCAGAACTATGTACCCCATCCTGAGCTCTTTGGAGCAAGTATAAAAATGTGAGAGATTAACAAGCAAGGAAGCGAATAAACAAATAAATAAAATGCTGATCTATGGGAAGAAGGACAATCTCTGTAGGGGATTACTTTGCTGTGACCCTAATTCACGCCCTTCTCCCTTTTCAGTTATGGGATCCTGATGTGGTCATTGCTAACTGGCGAAGAACCATATCCACGTGAGTGCTGCAATTTTTCCAGTGGTTTTATTTCTGCCTTGCAGACTACTGGGAATATATTGAATGGGGACAGGGGCCAGAGAATCATCAGGAGGAAAGGTAACCCTTGCTTTTCCAAATGCATCCAGCAGAGGGCTGCAAAGGTATTTCTCAAGTTCCACCCAGTGACCAAACAGCATTCCTGAGATCATATATCTGCTTTGTGTAATTGTATAAGTGGCTTACTTAAAAGAATTCTGGGATTTGTAGTTTGCTAAGTGTTCTGAGAATTTTGTTCAAGATCCAGGTAGTTCACAGAACTATAATTCCTTGGGGAGAGGGAATAACTTTTACATTGGTTTAAATATGTAGAGTAGATATGCCCCAAAGGCTGATGTAGACAGATCAGTGGATGCCTTTCAACACTTGCTATTTTGGCTCTGCCATTTTCATGAAGCCAATATCAATAGCAACTGATGAACTCAATGTGATGTAGACAGAACATCTCATCTTCTCCCAAGCCCTCTTCTCCCTCTCCATTGACAGTGACTCCATTCATGCTGTTGAGGATGTGTCTCACTGTCTTGGCTTCGTCTTTTACTCCTTTTTCTTTTTCATTCCCCACATTCAATGCATCACTACATTATGTTCCTCAGTAACAGCAATTTTCAACATTTTACTGCTCACAGCACACTGGTCTTCACCTCTCTTGATGTCACTTTTGACTTCCAGGACTCTCTTTTGGGTTCTGCAGCTCTGTTTCTAGTGCAACTATCTTCCTCCGCTGGTAGTGTGGTCTACTTGAGGGACGGACAATTCATTATTACAGACGTTTGCCCTAAAAATTTACCCCTAGACATTTACCCCTGCTAATTGGGTAAGAGGCACTTTTTCAAGTGGGTGCTCCTCTTTTTAGCAGGGGGAGAGTAACTGGCCCACCTCACCCCAGCAGTGTCTGTTCTAGTGGCTGTCTGCTGGTGTTCTTTTTGCATCTTTTTAGATTGTGAGCCCTTTTGGGACAGGGAGCCATTTAGTTGTTTGATTTTTCTCTGTAAACTGCTTTGTGAACTTTTAGTTGAAAAGCGGAAGATAAATACTGTTAATATTAATTAATAATAGAAACAGAGGCACAGAACCTGGAAGAGTTTTTCATCAATTTTCAACCACTGTTCTCCAAACATCCCTCCTCAGACATCCACCCAAGCAACATGAGCTCCCTCATCAAAATTCACATCCCTCAAGGCCAAAGGCCAAGTACCGAGGAACTGGAGAAGAGGATACACGAAGTACGGAAACTGGAAGAGATGATCAGACTCATGAAATGGTGCTGGCATAATGAAAAGGCCCGGAGGCCATCTTTCCGAGGTAAGCACAGCACTTTCCCCCCTGGAGGCAGGATTGGCCTGTACTAGAATGTTTGGTAGGAATGTGCTAGGATTGCAAAATGAAACAGGAAAGGCTTCCTAATGTGTTGCTGGAAGCAAGAGCAGGCAATTTGGAATTTGAAAGCCCAGAAAGAAATTTGGAGGGAGAGGATTTGGGAAGCATCCCTACCCCAGAACTGTGGAGTGGAGTTCTGAGATTTCTGGTGCGGGATGGGGTAGGAAAGCCGTCGTCTCTTGTTCATGAGAACACTGTGTGATGCAGGCTCTGGAGTGAGACCCTGACACTCCCTGACCTGTGTTGACTACCCAATGCAACTCACTCTGTTGCTGTTCTTGGGGTTGGGAATGCTGTCAAGAACCAGAACCATGTGTCATGTCTATTTTTTAAAATCCTATTTATTAGAAATATAAAAACTACATCGAGTAAATTTTCTTATTCTAATAGCTCCCAATACCAAGAATTTTTTTTTCAACTAAGGAAAAAAAGTCAGCACAATATTCAAGGGAAAAAGGCAGAAAAACCTTATTTCCTAAACAGTCCATATACAGCCATCTGGAGTCCTTCTTCATCCAAAATAAGTTGTTAGCAGAAGTAGTAATTGCCTGCTAGTGAAAGTGAACATAATTATTGAGTTACTTAAAAAGTTATCCCAGTTGTCTAAAAACGGACTCATTGCACATCATTTTCCATATGCCCTGACCTTGTATGATTAGACACTTCCATGAAGGGGAGGCTCTGAGGTTTGGTCCTCTTAGCTAGGAACGCCAAGTTGTCAGTGGTCTTGGAGGTGTTGGCGACCCTTGGGAGTGTACCATATGAACTGGGCCTTGGTTAGGATGGAATTGGAGTTGGAGCACATGGAATGTGTTTTCACTGCTGACCTTACAAGGGTTTTTCAGCCTCTCTTGTGTCATTGGCGCACACGTGTGAATGACCACCTGTGGTGTGTTCTCGGATGTACGAAAACCCAGTTTGTACAGGCATTGAAGTCCCTGCAGGAAGACAAATGTACAACAGCTTCATTTTTGTTTCCAATTTTGCTCAGACTGCAGCCAGGAGACAGAAGGTGTATTTTCTTCTTACAAACCGGAGATAATGGCTGCTGTTCGAGAAGTCCAGGATATTTTGGTAAGAAGAAAGTCAGTCAATTTCTGTTGCACTCTTGCAGCCAGCCACAGAGTGGCAGTAGTGCCCTAGCTATGTCCTACACAGACTCCACTGTGCATGCCACCTTCTCCCTTGATGTATCACAGGGATGGCCAAACTTGCTTAACATCATATGGTTTCTGAGAGCCGCATTATTTAAGAAGCGTTTAAATTCTTAAAGATATTTACTTACCATGAACATGAAACTTAAGTTTCAATCCAGTGGACTCTCATTTTATACCTGGTCAATAATTCTAAAGCTTGAAAATGTCATATTTCTTTCTTTGTGTTAATTGCAATGCAAATCGGAGCTCTGAGAGCTGCACATTATACAGCAAAGAGCTGCATGTGGCTTGCAAGCTGTGGTTTGGCCACCCCTGTTATATCGCTTGAGGCTGGTTCACACTATCCTTTATGCTCTGAACTAGCTCTGTGTGATTATGATTTTGCGCTCGAGCTGCACACAAACTCTAACTCAAGTTCTCAAAGTGTGTGTTGCGGCACTGTGGTGTATTCATTAGGGAGCCACAGGATGTCCCCGGTTGCCCCTCCTACCGGCTATCCTGAATGCCAACATCTTGGATTGCACAAAATCTTGCATGATCCAAGATGGTGTCACTCTAATCTCAGGAGATGTGGTTGCTTCCATCTTGGATTATGTGAGATTCGCAAAATGTGGATGCCGTCATCTTGGTTTATGCAACATTTTGTACCATTGAAGATGGTGTTTCCTGACTGAGCTGATAAGAAGAGTCTGTGGGATCACAGTGACCCTAGTAAGTTTGGGAACAACTCCTCCCCTCCCTTTCCAATTGCTTTCTGTAATTGCAGGAGGCCAATTTAGAAAGTAAGGGATTGTCCTAACTTGGTCCTGATGGGCAATTATTTTGCTGCATGTCTGTATCTTGGTAAAACTGGCTGCACAGTTGACTGTCTCTGGCAAACTCCATGCTGCAGGTCATTCTCAAAGAGCCTGGAAATAAAGCTGCCATTGTATCATGATGCTTGCTTATGTTATGGACACATTTGGAGTGCTGTGTACAGTTTCAGTAAACTTCCCCAAAAAAGATGGAGAAGATGCAGAAAACGGCAGCCAAAATGATCAGGGATTAGAGCACCTTCCATATGAGGAAGGGGAAAACATGTGAGTCTTTGTAGTTTAGAAAAAAGGCAAGTAAAGGGAACATCACAGAAGTTTGTGAAATGTGTTCATGGAGTGAAAAGGAAGTGGGTAGATAATTTTTTCTCCCTGTCTTGTAATCCTAGTACTTGGGGCCATCCAGTGAAGATGCCAGGCAGGAGATTTATGCCAGGCAGTGGTGCTTTCCCCTCAATTTTTTTTGACCTTTGTTTCTTTCTTTCTTCCTCAAAGGTGCGGATGGACAGTTCCCCTGCAACAGAGAGGTCCAGCTCCAGCTCCAGCTCCAGCCTGACACCACTGAGGTCCAGTCCAGCCTCCTGCAGATCCAAATGCTTTCAGTCCCAGTGCTCTGCAAACTCTCCCCCTGGACTAGAGGAGCATTTTGAGACTTTGCGACTACAAGAATCTCCACCCAGACAAAATGGTGAGGGGGTGGCATTTGACACAGCAGGAGCACGAACGGGCTTTGGGGGGCTATAGATCACTTGGCATGACTCAACACAGACCCTTTTTAAATGAATTGGAGCATTGCAATTTACTTGCTTCCATTTAATGACTTAATACCCCATCCCCCATTATTCATTAAAACTCAAAGTGTCTTCCAAGTAATATGTCAAACACATTTTCCAGGGAAATATAAAAGCAGATAAAAATCAGAGTGGGATGGGAAATGCTGCCCTGACTCTGAATTATCTTCATGGTGACTGCCATATCATAGAACCATAGAATACTAGTGATGGAAGGGACCTTGGAGGTCATCTTGTACCGCTGTACACCTGCCCAGTAGGTAATCCGGTTTGGTGCAAGGCAACATTATGACAAGATGTCATAAATATGGCAAACTTGATCAAGCAATCAGAATGAGGACAGTTCTTCCTCTCCTCATAGGAGACTCGTTGGGGGATAGGATGGGACAGAACTGTGAGCACAACTGGCACTGTTTTTAAGTTTGCCCACCACTCCGCCCCTGTTCGCTCCCATGTCCTCCATAATTGGCCAAATATCTCCTAACTTTGCATCCTTTCAATGAGGAAATGGATGTCTGAATTTATTTAGGTCCCACCCTAAAAGAACTGCTTAGGTAGGAGTCGGCAAGTGGGTGAGTTGAGTGGAAGTAGGTTGGCAGTGTAGGCCTGGACAAGACTGCCTCTGAACAGGAAATGACAGGGAAATGTCACCTTGTGGAGATACTTGCTTTTAAATATGGGATCATATAGTCTTATCTCTTTTTCTCTGTCTTTCAGAGGCTGTGCCCATAAAACCTTTTTCCCATATAAAGCAAAAGTGGAAACCTTCCCCCCACTTCCAACGGAGTAGCAGCATGTGTTTTGGGAAGGTAAGGACGCAGTTCTTGAATCAGCCTTTGAGCTTGGGGTGATCAGAGCAGGTCAGCGAGAAGCTGCTGGTATGAACCAGTGGATAGAAAATGCTTGAGATGAGGCTCGCCCAATCATAGGAATAGGTGGTGGTGATGAGATGTCACCTGTACAGAGTTGGGACCTGGAAAAATTTCAACCCAAATGCCAAAGTTGGCTTCTTGAATCTTTGTGCACATGTGTGGGGGCTACATTGCTGTTGTTGGACATAATTCAAGATGGCTCCGCTCATGTCAGCCCATTTCAGAAGGACCGATTATGACCCTGCCTGGATAGACTGGAAGTTTGGGAAGGAAGATTGTAGTGATGGTTGTCTTGAGGGTGTTGGCATAATCTGAGAGGTGGTCCTTATATGCCCCTTGTGTGAATAAAATGCTTGAGGATCTTAGGTATGGTGCCATCTCCATTAACACTAGTGCTCTGCTCTTTAAGGACATCAGTGAGCTACACAACGGAATTCCTCCTCGCCCAGAAGCAAATGTCCAGTCTCGCAGCGGGCCAGGAGGTACTTCTTCCCTGTCTGGGGAGTGGACTCTTTTTCTGTTGCTGGGACTAGAGGGGCAGACAGATGTATGAACATTGAGTGGGGAGCCTCCTACAGATCTACACTTACTACCTTTGGACATGGTGTGGTGTTGGGTTGACCAGGTGGGGCACTTGCCAAGTGCCCATCACCAGGGGGTCCAGCTGACCAGGCTGATCCTGGTCAGAACCCTCAGTAGTAGTGGGAATGGAAGCATCTAGTGTGCCAATGGGATATGCAGAGGGTTGGTTGACTGGCAAAATTGCCCCCCCCCCGTCCCCCAGACCAATGTTCTAAGTCAGGGCTGTCAAACCCATTTCATACAGCAAGCTGAATAGAATTCATGGCAGCTGCTGAGGACTGGAAATGATGTCATTAAGCATGAAGTGACACTATTAAGCAGCTGATGACCAGAAATAAGCACTTTTTCACACCTAGGAACTCATTAGCTGCAAATGAAAGAGAAAATATGCAAACCTTTGATCATATTTTCATGATATGGGAGAGCCCAATTATCGCACGGGCCAGATAAAAAATGTCCATGGGCCGTATCCAGCCCATGGGCCTTATGTTTTACCCCACAATTCTAAATCTTAATAAAATAGAGTAGTTTTTTTTTAAGTAGTCAAATGAATATTTAAATAGACAAGCATGCCAGATTAAAAGGTTTAACAGTGTTATTCTCCTCCCCCCCCCCCCTCAAAAAAAACAAATATTGTGCAGAGGACAAAGTTTAGCTTGGAGCCAGTATCAGTAGGGGGTTAAAGGTGGGGCGCAGCACTGCTTGCTGCACATCAAGAAAACCCACACATGTTCCCAAAGGAAGGTATAAGAACATAAGAGCCCTGCTGGATTGAGCCAAAGGCCCATCTAGTCCAGCTTCTTGTATCTCACAGTGGCCCACCAGATGCCTCAGGCAGCACACAAGAAAACAAGAGACCTGCATCCTGGTGCCCTCCCTTGCATCTGGCATTCAGAGGTAGCCCACTTCTAAAATCAGGAAGTCACACACACCCATCATGGCTTGTAACCTGTGATGGACTTTTCCTCCATAAATCTGTCTTTTAAAGGCACCTAACCAGACAACGTCACCACATCCTGTGGCAAGGAGTTCCATGGATTAATTACATGCTGGGTAAAGAAATATTTTATCCAGGAATTATTTGTCTTCATCCAAGTCTTTCTGATAGTGAGCCGAGTTGCTCATTCACTGAGCTCAGTATTGTGAACTGTGATTGGCAGTGACTTTCTAGGGATCCAGGGAGTTGCCAGGGATTGAGCCTGAATCAGTCCGCAGCCTCTCCCGTCGCCTTCCCCTGCCACCTTTTGGCTATTCTAATCTGAACTATTGCTGCAGTCCCCAGAGTTGTCACTGCACTTCAAGGCACTTAATTTTCCGAGAGGATAAGTGGCTTGGGAGCGTGGAGAATGGTCTAGATCAGGGGTGCCCAAACCCCGGCCCTGGGGCCACTTGTGGCCCTCGAGGCCTCTCAATGTGGCCCTCAGGGAGTCCCCAGTCTCCAATGAACCTCTGGCCCTCCGGAGATTTGTTGGTGCCCGCACTGGCCCGAAGCAACTTCTCTCAGTGTGAGGGCAACTGTTTGACCTCTCGCGTGAGCTGTGGAATGAGGGCTTCCTCCACTGCTTGCTGTTTCATGTCTGTGATGCAGTAGCGGCAGCAAAGGAAAGGCCAGCCTTGCTTTGTGCAAGGCCTTTTATAGGCCTTGATCTATTGCAAGACCTTCATTCATTCATATAAGTTCATCTTTATTTTCCGAGAGGATAAATGGCTTGGGAGCGTGGAGAATGGTCTGGATGAATGGTCTGCCTTCTCTGGAGCAGAAATGCTGGATTTCCACTCCATTGTTACTGGGTGCTTTTCCATTGAGTGAATTTGAACTTAAAAGCATCCAATCCTCCAATCAGAGTTGAAACCAGCAACTCTTAAAGGGGAAGTCACTGCAGGGATAGCGTGAAAAAGTTCTCTGTGAGAGCAGAAGTGGCTCATCTCTTTTCTTTGCTCTTTCTTGAAGAAAGAAAACAACGTCCCCTTTCTGACATTTATCCCTTCACAACGTTCCCACCTTACCATCCTGAATTCTTGTATACACCGCAGGTAAGAGAATTTGGGATGCGGTCCAGCAGTCCTAAATGGTTTGTACAGTTTTTACCAGGGTATAGCCAAAGTTTAGTGATTGGTAGTGGGGACTTGAGGCAGACAATCACGTAAATGACCTCCTCCAGTTGTGTCTCAGTGCTTTTAATGTCTTGCAGCAGCTTGCTCAGCTTGTGCAAACTCAGCTTGCACATTTATATCAAGCTACAAGATGCCTCCCTTGTTACATCCCCACCTGTTATCCCCAGGCTGTTACCCGTTGTTGAAACCTTGACTCTGCTTCTAAATGCCACAACCACTTACTTGATTTATAGCCTGCTTTTCTCCCAAGGAACATATTAAAAATACATACAATGTACAAGATGCATACAACTATAAAATATGTAAAAACAGCATATTACAAGCAAAACAACCAATAAAAACCATTGGGGGAAATGGCTTTTATTGGTTTATATTTTTATCTCACCTTTTTTCCTCTGCTTACCATGCTCTACTGAGGTGAGGCATAGCATGCCTGCTGTGAAATGGACATGCACAATCGAAAAGCAAAAGAAATCTACTTCTTGATTCAGAACTATTGTTTTAATCCTTATGCAAATGTAATCAATGGGCTCGTCAACTAAAATTCATAGCATTAATCAACTGCTTTAACTGGATGATGGCTGCATACATAATTTACGGTGTAGCAGCTTATCATGGTACGTATGCACCAAATGCAATTAGTCTTCTTTCCAAATGGAAATGTGATTACCTGTTGTAATTTTATTCTTATGTTGCTGCTCTTTTGAATTCTTGCTTTGATTTTTGTGCTTTGATTTAGATTGGCTATTTTGGGGACTATGGGTTTTAAAACTGAGTGGAAATTGTCTAAATAAATTTAGCCTTTTGAGGACAGGGAGCAGTGGCGTCACTAGGGATTGCATCACGCAGTGAGGGAGACCAGTGCGTGAGACCCCAGGAGACCCCATGATGAACATGCCTCCCTCCATGATCATGCCTCATGCATGATGAACTGCAGACAGGGCAATCCCCAAGTGGTAGGCATGGTGATGTACCATCGCCCTACCCTCACTGGTTTTTTGGCTATAACTTTTGATGGTTGGCAACCTTCAGTCTCGAAAGACTATGGTTTAAGCCTACAGCACGCAGTATTCTGAGGCGGTCTCCCATCCAAGTACTAACCAGGCCTGGCCCTGCTTAGCTTCCGAGATCAGACGAGATCGGGCATGTGCAGGGTAACAGTGTGATGAACTTTTGATAGAATAGAGATATTTCAGTGTGATTTATTTCATTGCATTCTGCATGAACTTTACACATCGACTGATACATAACATGATGGTATTTTTCAAAAATACCAAGATTTTAAAATGTGGACAAGTAGTGATATTACCCCTCCTATGTATATCACTTGGTGTGGCCCAGACCCCCTAGTGATGGCCACTGGCAGGGAGCCATTTAATTATTTAATTTTGCCTGTAAATTTTGTGAATTTTTTTGTTGTTAAAAAGCAGTTTGTTGTTTGTTCTTGTTATTGACCCTATTCTGTTAAAGAGCTCTTCTTCAGGATATTTTGGAATTGCACTGATTGGCGTCCTTGGAGCAATTCCAAAGGGCAATCTTGAAGAGCCCCTTAACAGCATCGGGGCCACAGAAATTACTACCCACCCAACTACAAAAAGCAGCTTTCCTGGGAACAGATGACATCTTGCAACGATATTTATAACTGCAAAATAGAATAAAAGTCAGGCATCCCAGGTCCATGGGATGGACTTGATGTCTGGATACAACAAACCAGTTGATAACACCTAACTGACCTGATGATGATGATGATGATGATGATGATAAAAAATTGTACATAGAAACATGATGAAATCATCCTCAAATGAGAGTAGATTCGACAAATGACTAACTGCTGGAGCATCACTGAAAACTGTAGTATATTGTCAGTTAAACTTGCCAGTGCAGAAAACAGCTTATATGACAACTTTTTATTAAACCGAGTTTACCGTGCAATTCCTTTTTTCTTCCAGCAGCAGAAATGCCAAAAGAATCTTTGGCCTTTTTAGTGGAAGGGAGACCAGAAACAAAAATGATGGCTGTGTTGGGGAGTATTCAGCCCAGGATCACCTGTCCCTCCCCCCCCCCCCCGCCTTTGAGGCTTAGCTTTTAGAGATCCTGGGGAAAGAGCAGAACCCTGTAGGAGGTTGAACTGCAGCATCTTGCATAGGTATTGACCAGAGACAGAAGAACCCACAAACTGGGATGACTGTCCTTGGAGAAATATGGACAGCTGGAGCAACTGGACTTGGTGACCCTTTCTGCTGAATACAGCAGCCCCCCAGCCATGCACTGTGTTCTGGCCGTCTTCTGTTTTGAAAGCTGCCTCCCCCAAAGGGGCAAAACCAGAAGACAGGCCACATCTTTGCTTGGTGGAGCACCAGTTGCATTGGCCTAGCCTTGCATCATTTTATAGCAGCTGTAGTGCTTGTTAGACAATGATTATTAATTTAGGTCAGGGATGGCCAACGTTCTTATTCTCTGGGCTGGAAGTGTTCCCTCATCTCCTGAATGGTTCAGGCTCTGTTAGGAGGTTTGTATCACTTAGCAGTAATGACAAGTGATCACTGATTGGGCTGGGAAGGGAGAGCACAGATGTGTGTGCTTCTTGAAAGATCTCCAATTGGCATCAAGCCTTTCATGCCTGGATCGAGCCTACTGAGCTTTCTTTCCAGAAGATGCCCTTGATAGTGACACAACCACTTTTGTGTAGCATACCTGCAGATACTCATGACCAGTCAAAGAAGCTCTTCAAATTGGTTTCAGACCTGAGGTCGGGCGAAATGGGAGTGTGATCTGTCAGGTTCTGCCTCTTTAAGGCAGATATGGCTCTCAGGGTTGAGAAGGCAACATGGAAAGACTGGGGGAACCATCAGAGGTTGGGGATAGAGGTCTGTGTGTTTGGTTGGGGTGGTGTGACCTCCTGGGGGACCTGGGAACTTCTAGGCCCACATGAGCTCGGGACAGTTCACAGATAGGCTGTATGTGTGTGACTTTCTTTGTTCCTTCCAAGTCGATTTTTTCCTGTGAGTTGTAAGGAATGAATTAGTTAAGTTACTAGAAGACAGATGGCATATGTTGCCAGTCTCACATACTTACTACTGTCTTCCTATGCTCCATATTCATTCAACCTTGCATTGCTCTTGTCTTCTGTCCCCTCCCCTTTTACGTTTTAGTCATTCTATGTCCCCTACCAAGGAGATACTGGATTAACACCTGGTCATTCATCCTTCCTGCCATCCTTTAATCCTGGATCTCCACAGGGACGTAAGTATCTAACAAAATTATGCCATACTGCAACCAGCTGTGGTCCAATGCAAAGCCATATTACACAACCTTGAACAGTGCCATGTGCAGTGTAACACAAGGCTAACCTGTGGATTATCTCAAGGAGTGTCTTCTCCCAACACACCCAAAACTTGAGATCTTTGGGTGAGGCTAGATTCCATTTTATGGGATTGTTAGATTAGCCTCAACTCGGAGCAGGGCCTTCTCAGTGATAGCCCCAATGCACTGAAATTCCCTTCGAAGAGGAGTTCATACAGACTCCCCCCTACAGTTCTCTTGGAAACATGTAAAAGTCTTCCTTTTTCAGAAAACCTTTCAGGACCGAAACACATTTTCAACATAATTACAGTATTCAGACATACTGTAATTCCCACTGATTTCAGTAAAACATACTCCCAGATAGGCATGTATAGGATTCCAGCCTTTGAAATCCAGGCTTCTGCATACACATATTAGAACTGGAGCATGAACTCTTCCTCGTTCATGGGAAATTGGGCCCCAGACTTTGGAAATGGTTGTGCCTTTGGGGAACAGTGGTAATCCCGGGACCATGGCTGCAAATTGCCACCAGGCTGCCACCCCCCCCATCGGTCATGCCCGCTGCCTCCCATTCAGAGGCCTTCAGTGGGCCAGAGAGACCATGCACGGCTTGCCAACCCTCAGGAGGCCATGTAAGGCCTTCAGAGGAATGAAAAACAGCACTTTTGGTATTTGGTTGAAAACTGTGACTTTTTATGCCCTTATAAGGCCTTCTGAGGACCAGTGAGATCTCCCCAGCCCTCAGAAGGCCTTATAAGGGCATAAGACATACTTCCGGTTTCTTGGAGAAACTGGAAGTGCAGTTTTTCGACCATCCGAAAGCCTTACAAGGCCTTCTGAGGGTTGGGAAGGCTGTGCATGGGCTCTCTGGCCCTCTGAAGACCTCTGGAGAGGAGGCATCGAGTGTGACCAGTGGGGGTGCTGCATGACTGGCAGCTGCCATCGCCCCCTCTAGATATACCAGCCTGGGTCACTTGACCACCTGGACCCACCTACGCATGCCACTGTTGGAGTAAACAAAGAAATTATTTCAGATTTCTAAAATTGGGAGTGGCCAGGAAAAAAATATCTTTCTCCTGATCACCAGAAAAAAAAGACCTGCGAACATTCCACATGAGTATGTTTGTGGGTTAGGACCAGAAAATGTTGTTCCAAAAGTATATTTTGCTTTGCTGAAACTCCACTCTCCTGTTCACCTCTCCCCCATTTGTAGTGTTGGGACACAGTATTTGAAATGCTGGACGGAAAATGCTGGATTTCACAGTTTTAAGATGGAGGTTTGACAGGCAGATGACACCCCTGATAAATTTGGTGAACCATTTAGAGATCACCATTCATGTGCATCATAATTTAAAAGGTAGAAGGGGACAGACCCCTTCTCCAAATAGCTTCTAATAAAATTCAGCATGGGGAGACTACAAAGTAGGAGGAAGAAAGATGGAAGCAAGGGTAGATGGCAAACAGGATATCCATTTTTATTTTAGTTGCACACCTTTGGACTTAGTAGTTCAGGTGCAGTGTAAGAACATAAGAACAGCCCCACCGGATCAGGCCATAGGCCCATCTAGTCCAGCTTCCTGTATCTCACAGCGGCCCAACAAATGCCCCAGGGAGCACACCAGATAACAAGAGACCTGCAAGGCCTCCTGGGAATTGTAGTTAAGAACATAAGAACAGCCCCACCGGATCAGGCCAGAGGCCCATCTAGTCCAGCTTCCTGTATCTCACAGCGGCCCACCAAATGCCCCAGGGAGCACACCAGATAACAAGAGACCTGCAAGGCCTCCTGGGAATTGTAGTTAAGAACATAAGAACAGCCCCACCGGATCAGGCCATAGGCCCATCTAGTCCAGCTTCCTGTATCTCACAGCGGCCCACCAAATGCCCCAGGGAGCACACCAGATAACAAGATACCTGCATCCTGGTGCCCCTCCTTGCATCTGGCATTCTGACATAACCCATTTCTAAAATCAGGAGGTTGGGCATACACATCATGGCTTGTACCCCGTAATGGATTTTTCCTCCAGAAACTTGTCCAATCCCCTTTTAAAGGCATCCAGGCTACACGCCATCACCACATCCTGTGGCAAGGAGTTCCACAGACCGACCGCACACTGAGTAAAGGAATATTTTCTTTTGTCTGTCCTAACTCTCCCAACACTCAATTTTAGTGGATGTCCCCTGGTTCTGGTGTTATGTGAAAGTGTAAAGAGCATCTCCCTTTCCACTCTATCCATCCCCTGCATAATTTTGTATGTCTCAATCATGTCCCCCCTTGTGTAATCAACAAGGGTGCACCCTGATTATACTTTCCTCTCCACTTTCCCCCTAGGGCTAACACCTGGCTGGTTTAGCATTGACCTATTCAATGTTCCAAAAATTGCTCAGGTTTATCTCGTCTTTAACAATATATTAACAAGGTCCATCACTTATACCTGCAATTTGCAACATTTTTCATCTCATGGCACGTCAGCCTCTCCATGGTCTTTGCCTCTTGTGACATCACTTCCATCTTCCGGGAGACTCTTCCGGGTTCCGTGGAGGAGGAAAAGCAACAGACACTTTGTCACTACAGACCGCTGCCCTAGAAACAGATCCACAGAACCTGAGGACCATTTGCAGCACACCAATGTGCCATGGCGCAGTGCTTGAAAATCGCTGGCTTAGGCCTTAAAAAAACAACAACAAAAACCAATAAAAGGTCTCATTTCCCCCACCGACCCTGCCTGATCACAGTCTTTTCTTCTTTCCCAGGTGGTGGCATCCATATCCATGGTCATGGCATCCAGGGGATCCAGGTTGGAGGTGGTAATTTCATGCACATTGAACTCGCTTCCGGAAGCAAACCTCAGAAGAAGAAATAATCAGTTCTGTTCTGCCTATGGATCGTGAACGATTTGTGAACAATTCCATTGTTTCCTGCCTGGAGAGCATCCATTCTAAATTGACATTTCCCCCACCCAGGGCTTTGTTTGTCTTCTTCATGCAACTGCCATAAGAATGTTAAAATTGGTTTGTGGGATCTGGCCAAGAGGACTTCCTTGCTTTCTGAATCCAGCTGGCTCTTTCGAGACAGAATCGTACATCATCCCATAAGAACAGCTTGACTGGATCAGACCATTGGTCCAGTCTTTCCAGGGTCTGACAGCGGTCAGTGATGGCTTTGGAATGAAACACACAAGTCCCCAGGCTAATGGCTGTGACGTTCTTGCATAGAACATTGAAGATGGCTTGCAGGCTGGCATCTGTTTTTCATGGGAGGAGATATTATGAGAATTACAGTGGAGGCACAAGACATGTCTGCACCAACTCTCCCCCCTACACACACACACACACACATTATATGTCTAAGACAACTGGTCAGTCCATACATCATCTCAGGTGGTGCACCTGCTTAAAATGTTGCACATCCAGATTTTTTTTTTTGGGGGGGGGGGTGGAGTTAGTGCCATACTCAAGAGGCAGTAACTGATTTGCAGCATTCTTGGTTACAACTGGAGAATTGTTGCAACCAGCATGACCTTCTGCCAGCTTGCCACTTGCAATAGCAGGGATGGGTGGGTATGTTTGAAATGGCAAACTGGAGCATCTACCTAAGGTAGTGATTCCTAAACTGTGCACCACAGCAACTTAGGGTGCCACAGCAAATGCACAGGGACACCATGGAATGTCCCCAGTGGGCCCTCCTACCACTTTCCTGGGCACTACCATCTTGGATTGTCCAAAATCCTGTGTGAACTAAGATGGCGGCGCCCAAATTTCACAAGATTTGGACACCATAATCTTGAATCGTGTGAGATCTTGCGAGATTTGAGCACTGTCGTCTTGCAGCTCATCAAATTCGGGCGCAGCCACCTTAAATCAAGTGAGAGCTTGTGAGATTTGGGAGCCACCATCTTGGATTGCCCAAGATTTTACGTGATCCAAGATGGTGGTGCCCGGCTAAGCTGGGAAGAAGAGGCTACTGTGACCCCAGTAAATTTGGGAACCACTGACCTAAGGTGGCAAGGTGGAGTGTCGACCTTCTCACTGCATGTAAATGTGCTTAGAGCAGCATGTGGGTCCAAATGCCGAACAAGAAATAATTATTTTTACAGTTAGACATTTCAGGACACATTTTTGTAAGAAAATATTTTTAAAGTGTAAATTTTGAAAGTGTGGGGAAAATCTGGACTAAATTTGCCTTTCTGATTAAAATCTCCCCCCTACAAAATACAGTTGATGTGCAGAATTTGTTCGTTAAAATATCTATATACCGCCACCCAGAAGCTAGATAGGAGCTCAAAGCGGTGTCTAAAGGTACAGTCCTCAAACACCCCCTCAGTCTCTTGTGCCAGCCCAGAGGTGTTGCAAAAGTGCCGTAACGAGTGCTGGAGGCCAAATCCAGCACCATTGCGCTGGAGGAGAGGTGAGTTCACCCCAGCTATGGTGGGCTGGCATGGAGGTCTGGAGAGCACAGGGGAGGATGGAGACATTCCAGGGCTGGGGGAGGGCAGTCAGAGGGCAGGCCCATGGACAGCCCAGGGCCAGGTGGGGAGTGGGGCCAGGATACAGCACCTAGGCCAGTTTCTAACCTCACTCCCTGGCGACCCAGCACAGTACCGGACTACTACCTCTTTAGATGGCATAGATCTGAGTAGCTCCATTGGGGCTGCTGCCATGTTACCCAGGGTAAGGGGAATCAATTCCCCTGGCCTGGGGCAGGCCAGCTGGTCTACCTGTTCCAGCGCAGGTTAGGATTGAGTTGCAAGTCACTCATTCTAAATGCAGATGAAACAAATCCACAATGTGATGAAAAGGCACAGGCCAAATTAGGAAAAAAAATCCATCCAAGGATTCAAGAAGGTGTACTTAAAATATTTGGATTTTTTGAAATTCACATGTGCGCATGTGTGTGTGTCAGCATGGAGAAAGTCTGATTATTCAGGAGTTTAAGGAAGCCTATGCATTCCTTCTCATCGCGCACCCAGTGGTGAGCAAGACAATTGGGAGGAAATAATAATAATAATAATTAATAATAACTTTATTTTTACCCCGAAGGGACTCAAGGCGGCTTACAACATATTAAAAACATAATTTAAAAACAAATAAAAACATATTAACACATCATAAAAAACAGCAGTCAGAGTAAAAAATAGGTAAAAAGAGCATAGAGCAGCAGCAAGTCATAAAAGAATCAGGCCTGTAAAAAATATTAAAAGATGTTAAAAAGATGTTAAAAGGCCGAGAACTTAGAAGGCTTGTTTAAACAGAAGGGTCTTCAGGCTTCGCCGAAAGGTCTCAAGAGAGGGAGCCATTCTTAAGTCAAGGGGAAGGGAGTTCCATAACGTTGGTGCCACTACTGAGAAGGCCCTATTTCTTGCAGCCGCCCCACGTACCTCCCTAGGTGGTGGCACTTGTAAAAAGGCCTTCTCTGATGACCTAAGAGGACGAGCCGGATTGTACGGGAATAGGCGATCTCTAAGATACCCTGGTCCAGAGCAGTATAGGGCTTTAAAGGTCAATACCAGCACCTTGAATTGGGCCCGGAAACGAATGGGCAGCCAATGCAGCCGCTGGAGAAGCGGACTGACAGAGTCGAACCGCCTACCTCCAGTAACCACACGGGCCGCCGCATTCTGCACTAGTTGCAGTTTCCGAACCGTCTTCAAGGGCAGCCCCACATAGAGCGTGTTACAGTAATCTAATCTCGATGTCACAGAGGCATGGATCACCGTGGCCAGGTCTGCAAGATCCAAGTACGGCCGCAGCTGGTGCACCAGCCGAAGCTGAGCGAAGGCCCCCCTAGCCACAGCCGCCACCTGGGAATCCAGGAGCAGCTGCGAGTCTAGGTGGACCCCCAAGCTGCAGACCTGTTCCTTCAGAGGGAGTGCAACCCCATTCAGCGCAAGCCGATAGTCCAGCACTTGCATCGAGGATTTCCGAACCAGGAGAGCCTCTGTCTTATCCGGATTTAATTTCAGCTTGTTAGCCCCCATCCAGATCCTCACTGCCTCCAGACAGCGCTCCAGGCCCTCAACTGCCACCCTGGAGTCTGGAGAAAAGGAGAGATAGAGCTGGATGTCATCGGCATATTGATGGCACCCCACTCCAAAGCCCCGGATGACCTCTCCCAGTGGTTTCATGTAGATGTTAAATAGCATGGGGGACAGAATTGAGCCCTGTGGCACCCCGCACCTCAAGGGCCAGGGTGTCGAACAGGTATCCCCCAGCACCACCATCTGGGACCGACCCTCCAAGTAGGAGCGGAACCACCGCAAAACAGTGCCTCCAGCTCCCAACTCGGCCAATCGGCCCAGAAGGATACCATGGTCAATGGTATTGAAAGCCGCTGAGAGGTCCAGCAGGACCAACAGGGACGCACTCCCCCTGTCCAGTCCCTGGCGTAGGTCATCCACCAAGGCGACCAAGGCGGTTTCCGTCCCAAAGCCCGGCCTGAAGCCAGATTGAAAAGGATCCAGATAATCCGCTTCATCCAAGACCCTCTGAAGTTGGGACGCCACCACCCGCTCAATTACCTTGCCCAGAAACGGGATGTTGGAGACTGGCCGGTAGTTATCCAACACAGTGGAATCCAGGGAGGGCTTCTTCAGAGGGGGCGAACCACTGCCCGTTTCAAAGCGAGTGGTAACGTCCCCTCCATCAAGGAAGAGTTGACCACCCTCCCTGTCCACTCAGCCAGCCCACCCTGGGCAGCTCTTATCAACCAAGGAAACAGATTCTTTCTGCCTGCTTGGCCTTTGATAAGTGAGAACTGCCGTGTATTTGTTCTCTCTCCACCCCTGCCCTTGCAGCCAGGGTAGATGTGGCTGGCATGCATGGGTATGGGCTGTGCATGCATTGTATGTGTGTGTTTAGGGGATTTGTCGGTGTACTGGTTTCTCTCCAGGGGCCTCACACAATTATTTCAAAGGCCTGAAGAAGAGGTGGGAGGAAATGGGAGGCGCAAGTGGAAAGGAAAGGCACTTGTCGTGCGGAACGCCTGTTCTCGGACCCGCCTTTCTTCTCTGCTGCTTTGGCTCTGTGGACAGGAAAGGAGTCATTGTCTCGGCCTCTGGGTCCAGACTCTGGGTCAGCCTGCAGCTTGCCTTGGGCTGGGCGGCAGGAAGGAACTGTGGAGTCTTTAGTCTGCCCAACCCTAGCCTTCCTGGCCAGTGCCACATGGAAAGGGGGAGGCTTATCGCCTGTCAGGGCCTTTCGTATGAGGCAAGCAGAGGCCGTGAGAGAGACTTATATTAACTAAACTAAACTTAACGCCTTAACTAAAACTTTTCACACATCAAAAGGAAAAAAGTTGGACAGGTAGAAATTCAACTGGTAAGGTTCCCTTGCCACCATATTTTCAAGCAGGAGGCGCTGTCCCTGTGAAGTGCTTTGCCTGTCTGGCAACCATTGGTTTGACCATGTTATCTTTTAAGGAGCTCCGGGTGGCATGTGTGTATATTTGCACAACAGTCTTGCAAGGCGGGTTAAGCTAAGAGAGAATGACTGACCCACAGTCATTTACGTTCTGGTAAACTTGGTGCTTCATGGGATTGAACCCACATCTTCCTGGTCTATCCACAACATCTCCCCTTGAAACAATTGCAACTCTTTCATCCCAGGTCAGAACACTTCTCCTTCTAGCCTGGTGTTAATAGTCTTTCTTAGCTCTGCTAGCTGATATCCTTTTAAATGGAGGTGTCAGGAATTGAACACAGGATTGTCTATGTCAGGGGTGCCCAAACCCCGGCCCGGGGGCCACTTGCGGCCCTCAGGGACTCCCAATCTGGCCCGCGGGGAGCCCCCAGTCTCCAGTGAGCCTCTGGCCCTCCAGAGATTTGCTGGAGCCCATGCTGGCCCGATGCAACTGCTATCAGCATGAGGTTGGCTGTTTGACCTCTCATGTGAGCTGTGCCACAAGAGCTGCTTGCTGTTTGACATCTGTGATGCAGTAGCAGCAGTGAAGGAAGCACCTGCCTTGTTTTTTGCAAGGCCTTTTATAGGCCTTGAGCTATTGCAAGACCTTCATTCATTCATATAAGTTCCATCTCTAATATATTCATTTAGGTAAATTTATTCAAATTTTATTCCTGGCCCCCACTACAGTGTCAGAGAGATGATGTGGCCCTCCTGCCAAAAAGTTTGGACAGCCCTGGTCTACGTGAAGGGTATTCATACCTTCTTGCCAGGGAAAATGAGCAAGACCATTCTTCCAATGCATACAGGATATAGCGAGGCAGCCCTTGGCTCTCACCTCAGTAGTGCGTTCATCAGCTCTGAGAACTGGGCCTGGCAAGCTAAGGGTTACCTCCAGCTATTGCCAAAGCTACTCTGGTTGGTGATGTATGCCAGTCTGTGAGGGGCAGTTCATTAGCGGGCTCATTAGCCCGTGGAAGGGCAGGGAAGGGGAACTCTCTAGAGTCTGTGTGTGGGCAGCGAGGATGCTAATTAGCCTTACAGGATGACAGATGATTGATGGGAAAAGCGAGCAAGCGTGGGTGGATGTGGAAAAAAGCAGGAGGATGGAGGAAAACAAACGTATAGGGGCTGCTCCCCTGCTCCAAAAAACCCCCAAGCCTTATTTACATCCTACGTAAATGTTGCTCTACAATGTTTCCTCCTTCAATTATCCATCCAAGGGGTCCTGCTGCTCTCTCTAGGTATGTGTTTGTGGGAACTAACAAAACCCCTGACCCAGGAGATCACCAGAGGGCCAGCACCAATTAACTGAGATTTCAGAAACCAGTGAAAGAACAGGCGGTACTGGCTATGCCCTCAGTCGCCCACTACTTAGGTCACAATTATCTGCGCCCAGGAGCCTGTGGAAGATCAGAGCTGAATTGGTGTGCTTGCTAATTGGAAAACTGCTCTAGCAGACCAGCACCTGCAGAACTCTTACAGGCAATCATTTCACATTGCAACAGTTGTGAAGCTGTCATCGTTCAAGGACATGTTTCTTGCAGGTGGCTCAGAAGGCAATGAGAAAGATTTTTTTTCTTCCTCTAGTTAGGGGCTCTGCTGTAGCCTGAAGTGTTGCCTAATGTGCACAGGTAGATACCTACTGGATAATGCCTGTGACATCACTGAGGAGTGAAGCATTGTTTCAGCAACTTATAAAGCTGCCTCCATTGTTGTTCGGTCGTGTCTGGGTCTTCGTGACCTCATGTTCCACAGCAGGGCAGGCCCCCCTGTCTACCACTAAATTCCAGAGTTTGTTCAAACAAAGTATTATTTTGTCTAGTTTGATTGATAGTGGCTGTCCAAATAGGTCTTTCCTATCGTCTTATACCTGATCCTTGTAGCTGGAGAGACCAGGGACTGAGTGTGGAACCTTCCACATGTAAAATCATGTGCTCTGTTCTGGAGAGATAGCCCTACCCCTATGCTGTGACTGTGTCTGGTCAGATTCCAGGGGTGAAACCAACAGGAGACTTCTTCACACTTTGACTTGAGGCTGGTCAGTTTCGGCAGCACTGAGAGTTCCTTCTTTATAAACCCAGACTTGCAGGTTCTCAAGAGCAGGGGTGCCCAAAGTTTTTGGCAGGAGGGCCACATCATCTCTCTGACACTGTGTCAGGGGCCCGGGGGGTGGGGGGTTAATTTACATTTAAAATTTGAATACATTTACATAAGTTTACATAAATGAATATATTAAAGATGAACTTATATGAATGAATGAAGGTCTTGCAATAGCTCAAGGCCTATAAAAGGTCTTGCACAAAGCAAGGCTGGCCTTTCCTTTGCTGCCACTACTGCATCACAGATGTGAAACAGCAAGCAGTGGAGGGAGCTCTCATCCCACAGCTCACATGAGAGGTCAAACAGTCGCCCTCACACTGAGAGCAGTTGCGTCTGGCCAGTGCGGGCTCCAACAAATCTCCGGAGGGCCAGAAGCTCGTTGGAGATTGGGGGCTCCCTGAGGGCCGCATTGAGAGGCCTCGAGGGCCGCATGTTGCCCCAGGGCCGGGGTTTGGGCACCCCTACTCAAGAGGGACACACCATCAAGGCTTGGGATCGAGCAGCTAAACCCTACTAGTGAATATTGTGAGATTGGTGCCCGTAAGCTTTCCCCTTGCTGCATCAGACCAGAGGTACGTCCAGTTAGCCAATCATCTCCAACTGTTAACCAGGTGCTCACATTAATTTGCTATCAGCTTCCTATATATACTGCCTTTGTACATGAAGGTTCTAGTTTAGCTATGTCTAGTTAGATGGAGACATACAACTCGTCCCTGGTTTGTTTAACATTGTGGTGGGTGAACCACATAATTCTCTCTCTCTCTCTCTCTCTCTCTCTCTCTCTCTCTCTCTCTCTCTCTCAAGCACACACATGGAGGAAGGGCAGATAGGAGTGAATTGGGAAAGAGGGACAGAGAGAACTTTTTCCTGTGCTGTTTTTCTGATTTAAATTCCCCATGCTGCTATTTGCCCAATAGATGTGGGATGGGAAACATACACACATTTATTTACTGATATATTTCAAATATCTATATGCTGCCTTTCAGTCCCAAGAAGGAACCACTGAGGTGTCCCAACCAATACAAATAAAACAAAACAAAAAAAAATACTCAATCTGTCAAAACAAGACAAAAACAAGTCTTCAACTTGTTTTTTTTATCCCACACTTCAGGGTAGGGTATGTGGCTTCTCTTCAGTTCATCTTCTCAACAGCCCTGTGAGGTAGGCTAGGCTGAGAGATGGCGACTGGCCCTTGTGAGTATCGTCATCAAGTGTCATCGCATCTCCCATGCCGTACATGGGAAGCTGGCTTTTCAGCAGCTAGCCCGCTGTTTTCCTGGCTCAGAATTGCATGCAAGGATTGCCAGTGGATTTTGGATAGGGATCTCCCTGGAGACCCTGCTGGGGATCAAACCTGGAACTATAATTATCCCAAAGCATCTGCTCTGTCACCAAACTGGGTCTGACATACTAAACCCTGCATTGTGCTGGTGCATGAATGTTAGCAGGTAAAAGAGCATATGGGTCAGTATAGGACCTCGTGCCCCCCCCCCAGCCCTGGTATTCAGTTTTATTCCCTGGAGCACAACAGGGGTCAAAGGGCTTGTAGGATGTCTCCCAGACAGGCACTGACCAGCTCCAAACCTGCTCACCTTCCGCAAAGCTTCTGAAGATACCCAGGCAGGACCAAACTGCATCGCTTTGGGGGCTTCTTGGCAGGTGTGCTCTGACCCTTGCACTGCACAGATGGAACCTATCAAGCAAGTTTTTCATCCACCCACCTGAGGCCTTCTTCAGAGTAGAGAGGGATTACAACTGAGAGGGAGGGGAGGGGAAAGATGTGTTAAACAAAACAGGGCCCCCCTTCCTATTCCTCTTTCACACACATACACATGTATTTGTGTTGTCTGCTGAGAATGAGTCAAGGACAAGTAACCATGGGACTGGAGAAGAAAAACGTGTGTTGCAATGACAGCAGCAGAAGAGGCTAAGGCAGAAGGATCAAGCAAGCAGGATGGCAGTACTGAAGTGGTCTTCAGTTCTGGTGGAGGTATTAAGGCCAGTATAAAGGTAAGTGGGAGGGGTGCCTTTGGTGGTCTCTACAGCACTGGTGTGGGAAACAGTCTGGGAATAAGAATTTGTGCAAAATGGAAAAGGTGCACATTTTTAACTTGTAATTGTCTCCTCATTATTGCTGGAGAGGCACTCTGCACATGTTCAGATGCACCTCAGGGACCGAAACTGGAAAACGGCTTCCTGGGGAGTCCTTATGCAAACTTGAGCCCTGGGAAAACCAGGAGCCTGGTCACTTGGGTTCTGTTTGCCGCAGAGTGGGAGAAAAGCAGTTGGAGTGGAGAAGCAGCCTTCCTAGGGTGCGGTTGTACGAGCTTAAGGTAAATGCCTGTGTTGGCAAGAGAGAGTAAGAGCCTGGCGGGAGGCTGTGGGCTTGGCAGGAATTCCGTTATCTGACTCTGCCAATGGTGTTGCTCTTGGCAAAGGGTCCTGGGAAGCTGCCAAGTTAAGGAAATCAAACGCAAAAAGGGGGCGGCAGCTTCTTACCTTAGCTGTGATTTTGCTATTTCTCTCCAATTATATCTAGGACAGGTCACAAACCAAGAATAGCCTTGGCTAATTTATTAAGCAATCTCTTTCTGCTTAATGTTTTTTTAATGCTATTTTTATGCTATGTTTAATGCTAATTTTTAAAATATTGCACGCATATCACATGATGGAACTGAAGGCTGCATATGTAGAAGTCCTGAGTGGTTCCAGCCAACCTCTGACCAGAGCCAGGCTGCAACTCAGTGATTGGGGCCATATCTTGTATGCCAAGGGTCACAGGTTCAATCCCTGTCACTGCTCAACTTCAAGGAAGACTGCACTTCTGTTTCAGCTGCCTTTTTTAAAGTTTCATAAGCAGAAACCGACAAGTCCTGGCCCCAAGGAGCTTACATTTTAAATTTCAACAATGGAAACTGGTAACCAGGGACTAGTCTGTTATTGCTAATGAAACTTTGTGAAATAACAGGGGGGCGAGAGACAGGAATGACCAAGAATGAACACAAGCCCGCTCAATTCCAGCTACTAGAATTGACCAGTTTACACATCTATGTGTATTACTAAATGGCTGCACCATCAAGAGAAGACTTACACCTGCTGCCACTGGTAAACCAGCTGGTGGTCCCTAGGACAATTTGATCCCCTGAGCAATGGCACCTCCAACCTGCAGTCTCCACTGGGGAATAAAAGGTGTGGATGAGCATGGAATCTTGACAGCAGATCAGGAGGGAATATGAAGAAGAGGGCTTTAGTCTACCTGCTCTGCTGTCCCTTGTGCAATTCTGCCCCAACAGTCTCTGTCTGCCTGCCTCAGGACTTTAACTCACTGTCCTCCACCACTGGCTGGTTCTAAACTTCTCCACTATCCCACCCCCACAGTGCCTGGTCTGTTTAGAACTGGAAGCAGCAGAGAAAGGGGTAGGAACGGAAGCCCTTTTAGCACCACCTCTACCATCTCCAGCAGCAGCACTGGAGAAGGTAAACCCCCTTTCTCAACCTCTTCCCATGTGCTCTTGAAGGAGAACATACAACAGGAGGCCGCAGCAGTGCCCAGGCAGGCAGCAGGCGGAGGGAGAAAGTGGATGGGTGCAGGGCACTGTGGGCAAGTTTGCCATCTCCTCCACCCCACCGCTCAAAAAGGCCTTTTCATCCAGCTGCATTACTGGGCTTCATTTTACACTCAACCCAGTAACAACTCTTAAGCAGGGTTTGCTGTAGCCTGCTATTTGTAGCTTACCACCATATCCTTCAGCTGGAGACGGAGGCTGGAATCCTCCTAAATTCAAAACACTGAGCAATGCTCCTTTCCTGCATGTATCAGGCACACATCAGTCTTTGTGGGATCTGGCCCACAGACACTAAGAACAGGTATTTGGACTTTCTTCACTTCTTGGAGTCCTCCACCTGCATGGAACCTCCTGTGGTCAAATTTAGTTCTCGTAATTATCTCTTTGGCCAGGAACAATTGACCTCGGGGTGGGATTATGCCGTTCACCAGTTGATCTGGTTGACTGGTGTGTACTGGATCCTGGCCTTATCAGTGGACATGTCAAACAGGTCAAATAACTTTGATGTATGTTTGGGGAACATACATGAGGTCAGTTGGCCCTTCCAGGTTAAAAAGAGAGGAAAGCAGCTTCTTTTTCCATTGCAGGACTCTCTGGGTAGAGAATTTCCCATCAGCCTTTCTATTATATATATCCTGCGGTTTTCCTTCTCCACTGCCTCCAACCAGGGCAGCGTCTCTGCAGGTCTGCAGTCAAAAGCTAGGAACTTTGGCAGCCCAGACCACTCTGTTACGGCCTGACGCTGATGGTGTAATGAGTTTTTTGGGTCCTGGCCAGGTTGCTAATGGCTTTGGTGCAACAACATGTTTATTGACTGCAATGATGAGTATTGTCTTTATATGTATAGGGAGGGCAGGGGAGTTGGGATGAATGAGGAGCAAAGGTTGAGCATTAGGTGAGCACTTGGAAGAGGAAAGATGAGAATGGAAGGGAGGAAGAGAGGGGGCTGGGAACTGAAAGTCTACACTCCTCCATTGCTTAGTTTGGGTCAAGAGGACATTTGAGCTCAGAGTCCTTCCAATGGAACATTTTTTCTCATCCATGATGACCACACCGGGCACCATTTCAGAATTTAATAGGAGGATCGCTACTTTATTATTTTAAAAATAGCTGATTGAGGGTGGTTGGGGGTAGCAGTAGGGGTGCGTTAGTGGTGCATGAAGGTGGTTTGAAGCAGTGGCATAACTAAAAGCACCTGGTACCTGTGGCACAATTTTTAAAACCCCCATTTTAACACCCCCTGGGGGGGGGGGTCAGATGCCTTTTAGAAAGTGCCTTTCTAAGGCTTCCTGGAGGCCTTAGACTGATTTATTTTGTTTCGGGTTCACCATTGGCAGTGTGGGTTGGCATCCTTTCAAGGCATGGGACCCAGGGCAACGTACCCTCCTGCCCCATCGCTGGTTTGAAGTTCAATTTCTAGTTGCAATGATCTTAGGTAGCAGGGTTGGGATGGAAGGATCTTTCTCCACTTGAGGGTTTGAATACTTGTGACCACCTGTGGAGCCACCCCAAGCCCTAGATAGCATCGTGCATTCATATAGGTTGACCCACAGAGAAAGCAGTGGGATGGGGGGAGGTGGGGTGGACCCTGGTGGGTGGACTGGCAAAGAATGGGGTATCGTAGAATAGGAGATGTAGTAAGTAGAAAATAATGCCCCTTCCTCATCATACCTGATACTGTGGCAAACACCAGAAGGGCAGTTAAAGACCTAGGCAGTTGGTAGTAACCCTCACGTGTGCGTAGCCCCATCCAGCAAGGTTCTGCTTAAGCCAAATGACATGTAACGTTGGCACAAATTGAGCAGTCTAGACTGGCATTTGCTCTTCTCTGGGATCTGAATTGTCCTGGGTTCAACGCTCAGCCAACACTTTTCCCCTGGGGAAGAAATGGCTGCACTTTACATTGGGGGGGGGGGTCAGGCCATAGCTCCGTGGAAAAGTTGCTGTTCTGTATGCAGGCACTCTTAGATCCCTGACATCTCCAAGTCAGAATGGGAAAGTCCCCTGTCTGAAACCACAGGGAACTGCTGCCAGTCAGTGCAGACAACATTGAACTAGACGGGCCAACGGTATGACTCAGGTTGGCAGCTTCATCTATATTCCCACTTCTTCAGTCTTCTAGCAGTGCAACTAAGGCCAGCAGTTAATCGGAGTCTAGGCTAGTGCTTCTCAACATTTGTCCTCCACTGTACCACTTCACATGGTCCACTTATTCGAAGTACCACAGAAGTAACTGGCGATGATGTTACTGCTAGTTCTAGATTGGGAGGCCAGGTGCTACATGACAAACACTGGTAACAGGCTCAGGGTGGACATGCTTTTGAGCTCTGCCTGCTGAGCCAAGCCTCCTAACGCTGTTTGCTCCTGCTCTCACTGCCAAGTGGCAGGTGTCCCAGGGTCCTGCTTGTACCACCAGGCACCACCTCAAGTACCACTGGTGGTTCCTGTACCACTGGTTGAGAAACACCGGTTCTAGGCTTGTATTTTTAAAAGCCAAGAGTGCTGATTTAATATTTTCCTCCTGCTTTCCCCTTTTTGCAATAAAAGGCCCAAGGTGGCACTGGATCTTGCAAAGCAACCTTTTTTTAGTGTCTCTGAGCATGTGCAAAGTATCTTTCCTTCACTGCTGAGTAATCGCCCCTTCCTAAGAGCTGAAACTAAGCCTAAAAGTTGCTTTCTGGCCCCAGAGAGCTTGACTTTTTTTTTCCTGACTACTTCTTTGCAGATTGGAGAGCCTGTTCTTTTTCTTTGGTTGTGATTCAGCAAGAAAAGGAGTGGCAGGAAATATCACCATTTCCCCCTTCCCTTCCCTGTCCTGCAGTGCCTGTAAAGGAACGGGAGAGAAGGCTGGGATGGCTAGTAGGACAGTGAGGTGCCTGCTTCCCAACATTTCAAAGAAGGAACAAGGGGACCTGCATGCGCCAGCCTTCTTTGGTCTCACCAGGGGTCCGTGCTCTCCCCCAGACCCCTCTGACTCATGGCCAAAGGCTCAGCTATGCACTGAGCTCATTTGCTCTCCAATAACCCTGCCCTCCATTGCTGTAAAAGTCAAGAGGCGGGTTGTTCTTTGGGTTAAAGATAAATGTGAGGAAAACACGCTGATAATTGTCCCTCTGTCAGTGGTTCAAAGGAGACTTCAGCCAGCGGCCAAAGGATGGGAATGGCAGCCATGCTCTGCATGGGGTCTTTATTTTAGATGTTTGCACCCCACCTTTCCACTGCAAAAAAACAGCACAATAGGACTTTAAAAGCAGCGCTAGTGCCAGGTTGCTGGGGTGGGCCATGGGATTTCATTCATTCGTTCATGTATACATACATATTTTCTACATTTTTATACCTCCTTTTCCTCCAAGGATCTCTGGGTGGTGTACATGGTTCCCTCCCTATTTTTTGTCCTCACAACAACCCTGTGAGGCCCAAAGATGGTCACCAAGGTGGCCCAGAACATTTCATGGTTGAGCAGGGATTTGAACCTGGATCCTCTTGGTTTAACACCAGATCCACTACACTGTATAGAAAAGCAGTATAAAAATCCTCTAAATCAGGTGGTCTAAATCAGGTTCTTTGGTCTGTGTGGCACGACTCCAATGGGGTCGCGAAATCTTTTGGGGAGGTTGTGGCGGTCTTTCAATGCCTGTGCAAGAGACGGCTTGGATCCCATCCAATACTGGTACTGCCTTATCAAAACGGATGTCTTGATATATTCCTGCACAGCTCCTTCTCACTGTCTTGCCCCACAGCTTCTAAGTCTTGTCCTGCTCAGGGTGCTCCCTCACAGGGTCGTTGTGAAGACTCCAGAGGAAGGGGAAAATGGGTGGGCAGGAGTACAGACAGGCAGCTATTTGGGCAGAAGTGGGCGGATTGGATCCTAGGAGGGGCAGGATTGATGGTGGGTCCCCAGCCTCATATTTATTTATATTGGTGTTGTAGCATGAAAAAGGTCAAAGACCAGATGAATCCACTCTCCTTCCAGGGACTGAAATCCTAAACGCTGGAACTTGAGCTAAAGAAAATTTTCAACCCAATCAACTTTTGCTAGGAACATGCTTAAAAGGCACCCATCAGTGTCAAAAATAGAGACGAAACATTGGAATTGTGGGAAACAGGGACAACTGAAGCATATGGAGATTTGACTGAAATCCTGTGCATACTTATCTGGGAGTAAACCCTACTGAATACAGTGTGAAAAGTAGGGAGATGCCTACCAAATCTGTCCATTGATCTATCTAGCTCAGCAGTGGCTCTTCAGGGTTTGCAATTGGACATTTTTCTCTGCTCTAGCAGGAGATGCAACTAGGGATTGAACTTAGAACCTTCCACATGCAAATGGGGTGCTTTACCACTGAGTTACAGCCCCTCCCTTGGTGCCACTTCCTTTCAAGCATGTATGAGATTGCACTGGGAGCACTTTTGCTGCCGGTGATCCTTTGGGTTCGTTTAGTCAGCGGAGCCGGAGCAAGCCAGGAACTGTGAAACGGTCTGGTTGGGTGTTAGAAGCCTCCTTGTCAGGGTGCAAAAATGCAAAGGAGGGGGGCCAGATGCAAATGATAATAAGGCTCTGGCTTGTGTGGTTTGCAGAAGAGGGCGGCAGTGCTGAATATGACTGAAGTCATTCGTGGAATGTAGTATTTCGTCACCTGACGATCAATACCTATTTGTAGAGACTGCATACCAGCGTCAGTAGGATTTTCATCACCTGGTGCAGGAAACCAGCATGTCAACCCCATGATGGACCTCTTCCCATGCAGTGGGTTGGGCAACACCCTAGTGGTGATATACCATCACCCAACCCCCGCTAGTTTTTTGGCTATATCCTTTGGTAGAACATAGACATTTCAACATGGTTTTTAAATTTATTTCTGCTGTAAATTACGCATCAAATGATATATAACATGATGGTATTATTCCTACATACTGATTTTAGCAATTTTGGTCACCCCACACTGAGGGCATCACATTGCTAATGCCTTATTGGTTCCATGCTGTGTCACAATAACATCTCATTGGCTCTTTGAACAATCAGTCTCATTGGTCCATTCTGAATTAAGGAAATGTACTTTTTTTGTTACATAAGATAATTTGCATTTTTGTTTTCTGATTTTGGCTATAACTTTTGATAGAATGGAGATATTTCCCTCTTGTTTTGTTCATTGAATTCTGCTGTAAAGTGTTTATTGAATGGTATGTTTCTCAAACTGTGGGTTGGGACCCACTAGGTTAGAAAGCGAACCAATTTCAGGTGGACCCCCATTCATTTCAGTATTTTATTTTTAATATATTAGACTTGATGCTACCATGTTATGTGATTGCATTTGGGGAAATGTTACCGATCTTTACTTTTAACAAGCTACTATATATATTCTTTTAACAATGATAGTCAATGGGACTTACTCCTGGGTAAATGCGGGTAGGATTGCAGCCTAGGATTGTTAAAAATTTTCCTGCTTAATGGTGTCACTTCCGCTCATGACATCAGGTGGGTCCTGACAGATTCTCATTCTAAAAAGTGGGCCTTGGTGTGAAACATGTGAGAACCACTGGTATATAACATGATAGTATTCTTCCTACAAACAGTGATTTTAGCAATTTGGGTCACTCTCTCTCTGTGCATCACCTGGTGCGACCCACACTCCCTGCACCTTCCTAGTTATGCCACTGCATACCAGTCCTGGAGGGCTGGCAACACTACCACACCATAATGCTGCAAGGGCAAGAAAAGGGACTTGTGTGTGCCAAGCCTCACTAACTCTTCTTTCTGTATGCATGCATGAGGGAATGTTTTGAAGGCGTTTCAACTTTCTAGTCCTCAAGGTTTTAGACGTGATTTAAAAAGCAAATTACCATAAGCAGAAGATTCCACACATTCAAATACTTCTCACCCAGATGCCCAGGGTGGCATACACAAAGGTTTTCTTAATGTCCCATCAGCCTGGTCAACCATGCAAAGTTGTAAGAGAGAGTAACTGGCCTAAGGTGATCCAGCAAGCTTTAACAGCAAGAATGAGTTCAGGTCTTCTCTGTTATATTGCTCAGCCTGCTACCACACATTCTTTTTTTCAAGACAGTGTTGGCTCTGGAGGGTGGTACAACAGTGACTTTGCAGAGCTTCCCCCCCCCCCCACTTACCAGAATCCTAATGCTAAGCTTAATCTGTTGAATTTCCATCTGTCACTAGGCTGAGCCCTCCAAAAATGGTGGAGCCCCAAGCAAGTATGGTGGTGGGGCCTTAGTACTTCTTCAATTCCAGAGCTGGAGCCCAGCACATTTTAGCAAGTCTGGGGGTGGAGATCTGTGCAATATCTGTTTCTTTAAAGCCACTTCAATCTCTGATTTTATTCTCTTTACCACTGTGTGTTGGGGGAGGGAATTGCCTCCTGATGCTTTGTGGAGCTCCATGTCCATCACATGGGAACCATTCTGGTGGCCTTGCAATCCCCTTTGCAGTGGACCATGGCAAAGTCACCTACTCATGAGTAAATGCACATGTGTTGCTCTGTTGCAGTTTCCCTAGGGCTCAATACATTTTCCTTTTCGGTGATCAGCTTCTCACTTTTGCGACCCACCCAAAATCAGGTCGCAAGCCACTGGTGGTTCCTGACCCACAGTTTAGGAACCCAGTGTGAAGGGTTTTTTCTTTCTTTTTTTTAAAGGTAACTGAGGTGACACAACACAGTCTTGCCCTTTGCTTGAGAACTACCCCTAAAGCAAACAGTCAATTGCACAAGATGAAGGCAATTGTCATTTATTATCCTATCTGTTAGCAACCCTGCCTTTATGATAGCTGCAAAAAGCATTGCAACTTTGCAAGAGAAGATGGCGATTCTCTTGCAGTCTGGAGACCTGGCAGACTTCCTCCGAAAGATTAAATCCTGTGTGTTGTTGTGTGAATGCAATTGGAAGGGGGGGGGGGTGAAATAGGGGCCAGCAGTTGTGGAATTAATGGCCAACTAAATGAACTGAAGGACAGTTTCGAGTGAGGATGACAAGCATGAAATGACATTAGCTGTCCAGCTCATTAGTGACTCTAAATCCATCAGGAAGCCGCTGTGTCCCTCTGGTCTCATTAGAGAGTTGATTTATTCAAAGTTTTATGTCCTTACCTACCCCTTCCTTTCCTCTGGCCTCTCCGTGAGGTTATGCAAACTATCTAGAAGGATGACCTGGTGGCTAAAATCCACTCAGCCGCCCTGGACTGCCTTTAGATTTCCTCCAGTGGAAGGAACTGGGCAGGCAGACCAGCTAGATGCCTTAAAAGCCAACACAAACTGATCAAGAGGACTAGAGTATTGAACCCAAACCTGAACACTGGAAATTCCACCACTGGGTTTGCATCGGTTGGGTGTCTGGGTGTAATTTTGGTTCTGTAGAAGTGCTTTGTTGGGCCATTAGGAAGGAAAGTTGGGAACAGCTGAAACACTGTATGATGGTGGTAGGGTTGTGAGTCATAGTACCCTGATGGAGAAATTGACTTAAAACTTTTTGGAACTGTTGGGGGTTGACGTCACACATGTAAAAAGCATTGCTCTTCCAAGTACCTGGAATGTGAGTCATTCACACACATTTCAGCTGCATTCAGGCATGGTGAATACACTGCCCCTTCAAGTACAGCCCAGCATCCACCCTTCCTCCTGCCCTTTCTTACAGTCTAAGGCTACAATTCTATGCACAATAATGGGGAGTAAGCCCCATTGACTACAGTCATATCTGCTAGACATGAATAGGATGGGGCTGTGAGAGAGGCAGAACTGTTTTGAAGAGCCCTGCAAGGAAGCTGCATACAACACTGTTGAAGATAAGGCTGTTTAGTTCCAAATAGCTGCCTTGCTTGAATGCCCTTCAGGGAGATAAGGAGGGTATAAATTTAGTAAGTAAATAAATAAATACTGGAGTTGGAATGACTGATCAAGGTTTGGCGGCCAATTCAAGATCTACATGTCTGGGGCTGTGCTAGTTTACTGAGGGGTGGAAAGGCCATACCAGTGGCATACAAAGAGGGTGACTGGGAGGGATGCTCAGCCCTGGGTGCCAGGCTGTAGGAAAGTGTCCGAGAGGCTGCCCCAAGATGGCGCTGGGGGTGACCCTGGCTGCAGCCTCAATTTGGCTAGTGCTGGCTACAGCTGCCCACAAGAAAAGCATGTTTATTGGTATGATTTTATATATGAAGTTACAAAGTTGTAAATATATAAAGTTAGCACATATACACACACAGTTCAATAAAGTTATCCATTTCATGTCATGACAATGGCAGAAAATAATTTTGTCATGGGGGTGGGTGCCAGAAATTTATGGGCCCGGGGTCCCAAATGACCTTGGAACACCACTGGGCCATACAAAACAATATTGGAACAACTGGGAAACTGGTTTAAGATTTCTGAATGTTGGGCTGATGTGTCTTTGAGACGAAAACGGATGTACTGTGTGCTTGCTTCTGAAGCTCCCTGCAGTATATATTACAGAAAGCAATGGGCTTTCTGTAAAACTAACTGAAAAGCATTACTCTCCACAGTTGGCAATGATCAGGGACATCAGCAGGAACTCTCACATTTCAGACCCTCAGCACCTCCTGGTTCTCTGTCCAAGCTGTGGGTTTTGTACGCCAAGGGTTTGTTGCAGTATAGCTAAAATCACACAGAGTGAGTGTGCAAGCCGAGAGTAAAAGTTCGCTTGCATCAAACATTTAAAAAAAGGAAAGAAAAACAAAAAGGTGCATTTATGACTCTAACCCTGCAAGCCTGACTGTGCCAACCTGGTAGTAAACACTATTGAACACAATCGGACTTGCTTCTCTCATGTATACAGTAAACATACATAGGATTGTGTCGCGGTTGGTGTTGATAGCATTGGTGTAGTTTTTTTTGTGTGGTATGAACAATAGAACTTGACAACCCCAAATGTTGAGAGAGATTTGTTCTGAGGCTGAAAGAGGGGTGGGGGAGAGAGTCATGTGTGCTACCCTGAAGGAAGACTGGCATTAAATACTAAACAATAAAATAGTAGCAAAATACACACTGTTCCTGAAAATTACACTGAATATCTCCAATCAGTGATTTTCACTTGGTGTGCTATGAATGGTCTAGGTGTGCCAGAGGTGTTTGGAGGAGAGTAATTTATTTGTGGGGATGTAATCCATCCTCCCCCCCCTTCCCAACAGCATGGTGTGCCTTGTCAGTTATCAGAAGACTGATGATGTGCCCAGAAACATTTAGTGCTCTATGAGATGAAAGAGATTGAAAATCACTGCAGGCAAATCTTTCTGTGATTCTTCCTGCCTCTTCCAAACAGACCCCCCCCCCCCACACACACACCACATGCAAACAAAATCTTTGTGCCTCCCAAATATCTGAAGTGCCCCCCCCAGCACTGATCATCACTTTCTAGGTAGTCCATCAGTCTCTCTGCCTGCCTGTCTTTCCCCAGCAGTAACTTTACTAATCTGATCCAGTTTCAAAGTGGCCAGGCTTGCCACCTGGGGTGTCTCTTGATCTCCCCCCCCCCTCCGTTGACCCAGGGTCTTCTGCAGTATTCAGAAGAATCCTTGCCTCCCTTGCTCCAGGGGATGAAAGTGTTAAATCAACAGGCTCTCTTTCGCTCCAGTTCAGTGACTGGGCTGGGCTTGAGCTGGGCTGTGGGAGGGAGACTTCCTGCAACTAACAGAGAAGCAGCAGCGCCAGAGACTAGCCTGGGGGGCATCCTATCCAGGCACTCCCTTCTGAGGCTGGAACTGGCAGGTGAGAAGCAGAGAAGGGGCGGGGGGGGGAACTGGGGAAGAGGGAATAGCCTGAGGACCTGGGGAGGGCATGTGATGGCCAATGGGACATGGGATCCTCAAGCCATTGCAGGCGACAGCTAGGAGCTTAGAAAAGATGCTGGAGTGGAGATCCATCACCTGGGGAGGAAAGGCAGGACCGTCCCAAGGGGCACCCCCCAGAAAAGCCGGGCACGTCTAGAGATCTGCCTGTAGAGCAGACTTGGATTTTTCAGCAAGATCTGAATTGGTCCCAATGCTTGGGCAGCGTGGAGCAGTGGCGTAGCTAGAGGGGGGGGCAAAGCACTGCAAAACTTAGTGTTTTGTCCCCCCAGCTGCTTTCCCCCCTCTAGCTACGCCACTGGCATGGATTTCCATTGTGTGAGATGAAGGGGGGGGAACACCTGCTATTCTTTTTGAGAGCAACCCTGAAATCTCTCCCCCCCCCCCATCCACCAAACTCACTTTTCTACTGTGACCCAGAGCTTAAACCTGCCAAGTCCCATCTCTCCACGAGAACTGGTGTGGCACAGGGAGATGCCCCAGAGCAACCTGGGCTGGGGGGGGGTAGGTCAGTCTCGGATCCCTAAACTGCGGAACCCCCCACCTCACCTACTTCCCAGGTTGTCAGTGAGGATCAGGTAGAATTGTTCTGTGAAAGAAGGGAGGGTTGCAAATCTGTTGCTGATACTCCAAGTTGGGGGACATCTTTTAATTCCTTTCCACCAACCTCACACCAACATCCATCCATCCATCCATCCTCTATTTCTTTTTTACTTTCTTTTCTCCTCTTCCCCTCATCACTCTCTTCTTTTTCTCCATACATTAGTTTCTCCCACATTTCCTATCAGCTTGCGCTCTCTGTCTGTCTCCATACTCATTCCCAAGCTGGGCTGTCCTTTTGACAATTTTTAATATTACTCATAGTTATGATGATGATGATGAAGAAGAAGAATGTGGATGCACTGCTCAAATTATGGTGGGCAAAATGGGGAGCTCCTGATTGAAATCTGCAAGACTCACTCCCTGATTCATCCCGCTTTAGCCAAATCATGCCCTCCTGTAGCCTTCTAAAACTGTAGTTTTGAGGTTCCAGCCCCTTCTATCCTTCCCCCCTCCTTTATTTGAGCAATGTATAATGTACAGTGCTTTGCACTATAAAAGAGGACAGATCTCTGCCCTGAGGTGCTTGCATTCTGAATTTAATATAGAGGAGGCAAGAGAGGGAGAGGGAGAAGGAGGCAGGACTAAACAAGGCAAGAATATGCATGGACTTCCATTAGTGTCCTTATAGGCATATTGACAGAGGGTGTGTGTGTGGGGGGGGGGGGGAGCTGTGCTCACAACTTCTCAGGAAAGGGTTAGGGTTTGAGGGGGGATTTGAAAGGACCAGATGGAAGTTTGGGCTGTTCTAGCTGGGCTCATCTTGTGTTCTTCTGGCAAGTGATATGGACAAGGAGAGGGTTTTTTCCCATCCATTCCTTCCTGGTCTGTGATTGTTGCTTCTTTTATGGCCCCATTCCTTTCTCATTTGAGTTTTCAACACCATGTCTTTTTAAAAGACAACAGCTTTTTACATCTGGTACCAAAAGTTCTTTCCCAGAGCAGGCTAACAGCATTCTAGCCGCTATGGGGAGGATATGCTATTTCTTATGACAGAATTAATAATATCCATATTCCCTCTGGTGTATTAGGAAATTTATGTCCAATCATCACAGATATTTCATCCAACTCTTGAGTCCAAAATAATCTTTTAAGGACCCTCACAGCATATGTACACATGTGCCTTTGAAGCCACATCTGCTACCAACATAAACCCAACCCGATATGGGTGATTCTTTTCAATCCCTGCAGTATCAAATACCATCTTGAAACTGTCTCTGTTATACATGGTGAAAAGCTCAATCCAGGAATGGGCTGTAGCTCATTAGCATATAGGCTTTGGATGCAGAATACCCTTAGTTCAGTCCCTGGCATCTCCCAGCAAGGCAAAGACATTTCCCATCTGAAAACCTGGCTAGCTAGTGCCAGTCAGTGCTGAGAGTGCCGAGCTAAATCAGGTAAGGGTCTGTCTCAGCATGGCAGCTTCTCATGCTCAGTGGCGTCACTAGAGGTGGGGGGGAGTGCAGGCTGCACTGGGTGTCACACAAGGGGGGTAACACCACTGCTTGCCAAAATTTTGGTCATGGTGTGCTTGATAAGGTTGCTTTAAGTATTGGATCTGATTCTGACTACGTGAACATGTTGCACATTGAGAAAAACTGGAAAAACTCTGGTGAGCAGCAGTGATGGAGAAAAGAAAATTCCATATGGAAATGAGAGAGCCAGAAAGACTCAACAAACAGGGTTGAATAAATTTGTAGGCTGTTGATATATTGTCACAGAAATTGGTTTCAAGCAGGTGTACAAGACCCCACATATGGTTTCAGGGTGTGGCTCTGTCTTTTATAATGGCTTGTGATTTGCATGTTTGTTACATTTCAAAAAGTTTTGATAAGGGGGGGGGGGAAGACCATCACCTTTATCATACATTCAAAGTTGTTCTCACAGTTTCTAAGCCAAACCAGAAAGGGAGATGTTCAGAATCTGAATTTGAAGGTGAAGAAATAGGAAATAGGGTGACATTTCATCCCTGTGCTTTTGTCCCTGCCTTGCCCAGGATCTTCCATGCCCAACATTCTGCACTGATGCCAACTTTCCGGGATGTTGATGGGCCTTCCTAGGAATATTGCACTGCACCCAGATTCCCTGCAGTTTAGGCCTCTTGTTCATTTTGGTCTCGGATTTTCTTCTTGCTGGGATGAGTAGACACGCACAGTTCTGCACCATGGGGCCCTGTGGCCATGCCGGGACATGATTTCTGCAAAGGGATGCCTGCTACTCCATCACCTACAAGTGTTGATTTTTCCTGGGGGAAGGAGTAGAATCTACCTCAAAGTGGGACTCTGTGGGGCTGGGGGAAACCATGCCCTGCCAGCGTCGTCCCCAGGCAACTAGTGAGACCCCTCGAGAAGACCTCTTCTATCAAACCTATTACAGCTTGAGTCAACAGTATCCCCTGATCCTCCTCCTTTTGGTCATTATCTTGGGCGTCTGCGTGGCACTCATTGCAACCTCCTTTGCCAGTGGCAGGGTAAGCACTTTTGGGGGAATGGGAAGGGGGTGTCTATGGTATAAGAAAGAAAGGGTTAGATCAGAGGTTGGCAACCTTTTTGGGCCAAAGGGCCGGATGTTTGGCCATGACACCATCATGGGAAAACTCACAACTTCCAGGTTGCCAAGCTCCAGGAAGTGGCTACGCAGAGCTCAACCTCAGAGATGCAGTCTCCTGCCCATTTTGCCGTGCACGGGGACAGGGAATGGTAGAGCTGCCTGCCTAGGCTCATGGAGTCCCTGTGCCATTGCACACAGGGACTCTGCAAGTCTGGGCAGGTGGCTTTGCCGTTCCTGATTCAGTGTGTGGTCAATTCGCTAAGGTGAGCACCCTGTGGGCTAGATGATTTGGGTGGAGGGCTGGATTTGGCCCACAGGCCATGTGTTGCTGACCCCTGAATGTGATAAATGTGATTAACAATCTTAATACAGTCCAAGTCAGTCTCTCTGTAAACAGATCTCACAGAAGTGGAAAAAACATTAAGGAAAGAATAATTCTTTATTGGGGAGGGAGTATCTTTCCTCCAAGGGTTCTCGTTGTCTCTCTCTCTTTCTCTCTCTCTCCCCCCCAAGGGTGTTCTCTCTCTCTCTCTCTCTCTCTCTCTCTCTCTCTCTCTCTCTCTCTCTCTCTGTGTGTGTGTGTGTGTGTGTGTGTGTGTGTGTGTGTGTGTGTGTGTGTGTGTTTAAGTTGAGATTGGAAGGTGACACACTGGAGAGGTTTATAAACTGACCAATGGTATGGGGAGTGGGGAAATTTCTTCCCTATCTCATAATCCTAGACCTTGAGAGTTGCTCCAAGGAATCCAACAGGCAGTTGGTTTAGGAAAGACAAATGGAAGCAGTTCTTCCAAGTCCAGTGACATTCATCACCCCTAGAGGTGAAGATGGCTGCTGGTTTCAAAGAATCAGGCAAAATAAGAAAGGGTGCTTTTCGGAAGGCTATGCAGAGCCTCAGGTGGGGAGGAAGGCTGTGGCTTTCAAGCATGAAGGTAGTGATCAAGCAGTGATTTAGTTAGAGCATTTGACATGTGGCGTGGGTTTCACCCTCCCCCCCATGAAACCCTCCTCCCCAGATGGAGGAGGAAGGAGCAAGCTGCTTTTCTATCTGTATTTATTTTTTTACTGGGAGATGGGCTGCCCACAGCACTTGCCTGTTGGTCCTTCCTTCATTGCAGTCAAATATACAGGGCTACCCGCATTGCTTGCCTGTTGGTCCTTCAATGAAGGAAGAACCAATAGTCAAGTGACATGGGCAGCCCTGTATATTTTACTGTGTGTGAACAAAATAGGTCCTAGCAGCCAACAAGTACGGAGCGGAGCTGCCTGCGTTAGCACTCCATTATGACGGGCACCTGAAGTGGACAGCACCCCTCCCCTGTTGCTATGTGACTGTGATCAAGCATATTTGAGACCACTGTGCATGTCTGGCTTGTGTGTTGCTCCTTGGAAGAACCTGAGCTTCCTGTTTCCTTCTTATGCTGTTAAGCATACAAAGCTACCTTCATTGCCCAGTATACAGGGCAGTCTACTCTGGGTGGCAGCAGATCTTCCACAAACTCTAGGCAGGATCTTTCCCTTGCCTGAGCCCATATCTGGAAACACCAGGGATTGAACTGGGAGCCATGCCAATCCAAAGCGTGTACTCAGCTGTGGGTGCTCCCTATGGGTAGAGGGCTGTCTGGTCAGGACTGGCCTGCAGACCCTGAAACAGGTCTTTTTAACCTGCTCCACTCCTCTGCCTACACTGAATTTAAGCATGTTCATAAATAGATGAGGAGCAGTTGGCTACAGTAGATCCAAATATCTCCAGCTGAGTCCTTCCACCACTGGTTGCTTCCAGATCCTTTGGCCAAATGCTACTAAGTGACCTTCTGTGTCCAAGGATGCCTAGGATGAAGCCATGGGGCTCTCCATAGTGGGATGCTTGGGCCAATGCTGCAAGCAAGACAAATTCAAGACTTCTTTCATTTTCCCCAGGATTTCTCCTCCAACTTGGGCTTCCTGATCACGTTATTTGTCGCTCTGGTCATCTTCAGCCTCATCTTGGTCCTTGCTTGCATTGAGCACATCTTTCAGCAATGCACCCGGATCTTCTCTGCTGTCATCTGGACCTGCCTCCTCACCATGGGCTACGTCTTTGTCTTCACAGGTGGAGTCGTGAGTCCTTGGGATCAGGTGAGGGGCCAAGGATACAAACTCTGTTGGTCCTAGAAAATCTACATTGAAATCTAGGCATTGAAATCAGAGTTGGTGGGAGTCCACTGAAGGCTAATCTACATATTCAGGAGAAAGAATTGCATTCTGTATGATTCACTTGATTCCATGTTTTTAACAATATCCCTCCCTGCCTGTAGAAAGTTAGTCCGTCAAGGAGAAGGAGTCTAGTCTATCTTTCTCTTTGACATATAGGTTTCTGTATTAAGGTTGTGCCTTGTTATCCACTGGGGTTCCATTGTGGAACCTACAGTAGATTAAAAAAAAAAAAATCAGTGGATACCAAATTGGTGGAAAAATAGCTTTAAAGACCCTCCCTCTTCCAAGCAGTGGCGTAGCTAAAGGAGTGCAGGGGGTAGCAATTGCACTGGGCAACAAGCTTTAAGCCGCAATCCTAACCAACTTTCCAGCACTGACATAAAGGCAATGCAACTCCGAGGTAAGGGAACAAACATTGCCTTACCCTGAGGAGGCCTCCATGATTGCCCCCCAACTGCAGGATGACCTATGAGACTGACTGTTCTGAGAGCCAATGAGATGTTGTTATGGTACAGCATGGAACCAATAAGGTGTTAATGAGTCAACTCTCACGAGTCAGTAGGCAGGTTAGCCTGGGGATGACAACACTTCTGGTTGTGACATCACTTCTGGGGCATCATTTTGAGGCCCTCTGGCCTCCCTACCTGGCAGCACATACTGGTGGAGGCTGCTTTGTGACTGCTATAAAGTAACCTTCACTGGCACAACTCACATTATGCTGGTGCCCGGATTGAGTCATCAAATGTCAAAATCCAAATTCATATTCTCTAAAATGGAATGGACATCACAAGGATGACTGATACCACTTCCTTTCCTCCTAGGTCTCCTTCTTCCTCTTTATTATCTTCACAGTCTACACCATGTTGCCTGTTGGCATGAAAGAGGCTGTGGGCGCTGGCTTGGTCTCATCACTCTCCCACCTTCTAGTCCTTGGGGTCTATCTCTTGCTGGGGAAAGATTCACGGGCTGAACTGGCCCTGCAGGTGAGCCTAGTCCTTTCTAACACACCCCTTTCCAAGGACTGCCAAACTGCCCTTATGATCAAGAATTTTTTCCTGATATCCAGCCGAAATCTCCTTTCTTGCAGTTTGCACCCTTTGGATCTAATTCTAGTTATCCCGCCTGTCCTCAGTCCATCTGTCTATCTTGCCATACGTCTTCTCAGTCTGTCCATTTGTGTCCCCTCCTTCCTGTGTTTTGCTTAGTCGATCTGCCTTGTCATGGACGCTTGTCAATCTATCCATCCATTTTGCCAACACTCCTCTTCCTGTTATCCATCCATCCATCCATCCATCCATCCATCCATCCATCCATCCATCCATCCATCCATCCATCGGCTTCACCATCCCTCCTGACCTCTCCTTGTCTGTCTATTTTGTAAGTTGTCCTTTCCAAGTTCCTGTTGTCCATCTGTCCATCCACCTCTCTCTTTGTTGCTCTAGTCATCATGCTCTGTTTTTATCATTCATTCATGTGTTAGAATAGCAGTGTCACAGCTTTCCCTTTACCAGCTGATGCACTGAGGACCCACAGTGATGTCTCATCTTGTCATTACCTGTTGGCACTGTATTTTCCTCCCTTCCGATCTGACTTTGTTTCACAGGCTCTGTTTTTGCCTCTGCTCCCAGCTTTTGTCCAATCTGGTCATCTTTGTCTGTGGGAACTTGGTGGGTGCCTACCACAAGCACCTGATGGAGGTGGCCTTGGAGGAGACCTTCCATGAGACCTTCAACCTCATCCAGTCTCGAGTCAAGCTGGAGTCAGAAAAACGGCACCAGGTGAGTGAAAGAGAAGGCCTGGGCTTGAAACACATCCCTCCATCCATTTTACCTGCCCATTTCTGCCCAATGTTGCATATATACAACAGGGACCAAATGTGTGCACCTGTGGGCTGGGCAAAAATGAGTTAGAGAGGTGCCAGATCGTAAACCTTCCTAGAAAGCTATGCATTCCTATCCTTTCATACTCCTTAGTTCCCGCGACCCAGCAATAAATGCTGAACACTCAGCATATGCACAGAAGAACTCTCCAACCTGCTTGCATAGACAAAGAAAGGCTCAAATGCATGACATGGAAAACAACTGAAACTGACAGCACAATCCTATGCATGTCTACTCAGAAGTAAGTCCCATTGTGTTCAGTGGACTTACTCCCAGGAATGTGTTTATAGGATTGCAGCCTGAGCTAAATACCCAATACTAATAAATTGGGTTGTGTGTCTGTGTCAGTGCCATAGCTAGAGGGGGTGCAAAGCACTACGTTCTGCAGGGAGCCTCACTGCAGTGTGCAAGCAGCCCCTCCTATTCAGAGCCGTTCTGGGCAGTAGAAGCAAAACAGAGCAATTTTGCTCTAGCAGCTCCAAAGGGGAGGGGGATGGGCTCCTTGCATACTGTGGTAAGGATCCCTGCAAAACTTAGTGTTTCTAAGTTTCTAAGTCCCCCTCTAGCTACCCCTCTGGTGTGGATCCACTGGTATGTGTTTGCACATGTGTGGAGGATGCCTGGAATTAAGCGAGTGACTTTAGTCTTATTTTGTTTTGTTTTTTTTCTGTTTTGTTTTTTTTCCCCAAAATATTTTTTCATAAAACAATAAAATGAAAGTTTTATCATTTATTTATCAATAAATAATAAATAAATAATCATATTTATCAATATCAGTACAGTTTTAAAAAGAGACATGCTGCCACTTCAAATCGACAGAGTACAAAATGGTATACAGAATATAAGTCAACAGAATGCAACAGAATCACTCTGTGGTCATAGCACCTAAAAGAAAAACCGGGCCGTGGAGGAACATCTCAGCCAACATTCAGGTGCCCTCCAAAGTCTTTCCGCCAAAGCCACATCTTGATCAAACAGAAAGGTGATCATAGGGATGGAGCCCAGTGGGCTTCCTGAGAGGATTCCACAGGGTCATGGTTGAAACAGCTGTTCCATCTGCACTACCCTTTCACAGTGCAGTCAGTGGACTGGAGAGAGCCTGGAGGAGGATCTCAGATATTGATTGGGTCACATAGGAAGGAAGATGTGGATGATGGTGGTCCTGATGGGGCTGATGTACTTCTGGAATTTGGTATGATGATAGTTTAATGCTGGGAGCTACATGTCATCTCTTTTTGTTTGTCTCCCCACCTTGCCGACCATTCTAGGAACACTTGCTTCTCTCCATCCTTCCTGCCTACCTTGCTTTCGAGATGAAGGCTGAGATCATTGAGCGGCTGCGGGATGGGGGCCGGGCCCGGCGGAGGCACGAAAGTGCCAATAACTTCCACAACCTCTACGTCAAGCGCCACAAAAATGTCAGGTACTTTGCTTCTCGGCTCCATCAGCCTGTAAAAGCAGGAAAGAAGACCGGAATCCTCCCACTCCGCTCCATAGGTGTGGAGCTCAGCATCTCTCTCTCTCTCCCCCCTGCAGCATCCTATATGCTGACATTGTTGGGTTCACACTCTTGGCCAGTGAGTGCTCCCCAAAGGAGCTGGTGCTGATGCTCAATGAACTGTTTGGCAAGTTTGACCAGATTGCCAAGGTGAGTAGGTGCGCATCTCCTCCCCCCTCCTGGCAGCAAACTGCCCCATACCTTGGAATGTTTGTTCCTTACCTCAGAGCTGCATTGCCCTTACCCCAGTGCTGGAAAGTTGGTTAGAATTGTACCCTCATAGAAATATGAAGTTGCACTCTGGTACCCAAGGAGTGCAACTGTAGTCCATTAACAAGTAATGAGCGTATTGTCTAGGTGAGATGCTGGCATGGAAAAAAGGAAAATTTCAGACCAATCACGGTTGCCTTGCAGGACAATGAGTGCATGCGGATCAAGATTTTGGGTGACTGCTACTACTGTGTCTCAGGGCTGCCTGTGTCACTGCCCAACCATGCCCAGAACTGCATCCAGATGGGTCTTGATATGTGCCAGGCCATCAGGTGAGTGGAAGGGAGACTGTTTGTGCCACGGAGGGCAAGGGGGAGCACGAAAGTTTGGTTTTCATCTGTGTGAAAAAACTGGGCAGCAGACCAAAGACAGGAAACTGTTCACATGAGGCATCATCCATTTATGGAACTCTCTGCCACTGGATGTGATGATGGTTGCCAGCTTAGAGGGCCAGCCGCTGCCCCACAATCCCAGCCATCTCCATTTCTGATGGGGTCAGGTCGGGGGGGCAATGCCATGTGGTCACCATCGGTGTAGGCAACTACCACCTGCTTCCTCTGAAGTACCACTGGTTGAAAAGCGGTGCCTTATCCCCTGCTTTGAGATTTTTCACACCCTTCTTGTGGGTCTCTAAGAACTCCTCTGGTTGACCACAGAGAAAACAGGATGCTGAACGTCAAACTGATCCAGCAGTATTGCCCTCCTTTTTGTTCTGTCTTTGCAACATGTGTTTTGCATGTTTTGCATGTTCTTGCAATCTTGCACAGCCTCAGCCCAGTGAGCTGGGAAGAAGACAGCATAGCGCCCCTGTGGGGGTGCCACAGCAGCCAAGACTGTGCTCACAGGAGTGCTGTGTGGCCTCTTCTTCCCAGCTCACCAGGCTGAGATGGTGCAAAATCTTGTGCGATCACGTGAGATTTCGTGCAATGGCACCGCCACGTCTGGGCACAATGGATGAAGGGTGCTGCAGCAGTGGTAAATTTGGGAACCACTGCTATAAATTTGGGAACCACTCCCAGTGAATTTAATGAACACACATAAGATTGTACTGCTAGAGTATTACTGATTTGATATTTCCATTAACTAATTAATTAACATTTTACCACACTTGAAAAAGTGCACTATGGAAATGCTAGTCTTTGTCAGTGTTTCTCCCTCTTTCCCTCTCTCTTTCTCCTTATTTGAGTATTTTAATTAAACTGATTTGAATTTCTCCCCAGGAAACTGCGTGAAGCCACCGGAGTGGACATCAACATGAGAGTGGGGGTCCACTCCGGAGATGTCCTGTGTGGGGTCATTGGACTCCAGAAGTGGCAGTATGACGTCTGGTCTGACGACGTGACATTAGCCAATCACATGGAAGCTGGAGGCCTGCCAGGGTGAGAGAAACAAGATGGTGAGCAGGGATGCTCTCAGATGGTACCTGGAGGAGCTCATCTTCTTGTGGACTTGCTTAAATGCTGGCCTCTAGTGGTGCAGGGAAGAACTGCAACAAACTTTACACCCTGAAAACTTTTTTCAAATGTACTTTAGCTCAGAAGAAGCATCAAGCTCAGCAGGAGGCAAACTGAGAAATATGCCTAAGGGCATAAGTTACTGTTTAAGCCAGTGGTTCTCAAACTGTGGGTCGGTGAGTCAACGACCCAATTTTTGGTTGTTTGCAAAACCGATAGGGTAGATTAGGCCCTGTGCATCAAGGGTTAAACAACCTGCTACTTGGGGGGGACCACTGCTGCCCAATCACCATTATAGCCATAGAGACGAGCTACTGGTAAAGTGAAACATTTTTTTTAAGTGGGGCACCAATGCTAAAAAGTCTGAGAACCAGGAGTGAAGGCTATCATCTTTTACAAGGGTGACATGAGAGGCACTGTGTAGTTCATGTTATGTGAAACTACAATCCTAGACAAATTTACCTGAGAGTAAGTTCTGTTGAACTCAGTGGGGTTTACTTTCAAGCAAATATGCATATTTCATTCATTCATTCATTCAGAACATAAGAACGTAAGAACAGCTCCACTGGATCAGGCCATAGGCCCATCTAGTCCAGCTTCCTGTATCTCACAGCAGCCCACCAAATGCCCCAGGGAGCACACCAGATAACAAGATACCTGCATCCTGGTGCCCTTCCTTGCATCTGGCATTCTGGCATAGCCCATTTCTAAAATCAGGAGGTTGCACAAACACATCATGGCTTGTAACACGTAATGGATTTTACCTCCAGAAACTTGTCCAATCCCTTTTAAAGGCATCCAGGCCAGATGCCATCACCACATACTGTTTCAAGGAGTTCCACAGACCAATCACATTCACCGCCTTTCCTATGTTGAAGGTGGTGTACAATTAAAAAATAAGTATACCACCCTAAAAACATATGAATAAGAAACATTACAAACAATTTTTAAAATAGAGGGTTAAATGATAAGGATAAAGTTATAAAACAGCAACCAAATGTACCTTTTATATATTTGTTTGGGATTTTTTTTTTAATTTCGTGTTTCAATTTTTATGCATTTGTTTTAAAACTGTTGCAACATGCTCCAAGAGTTTGAGATGAAATGTGTTGGAACTTTAAATGAAATATGATAAGTTTCAAAAGAGAAAAGAAAGGCAGGACAAAACATTTCGCTCCAATGAAGAAATGTAAAGCTGATTTTTTTTTTTTTTAGTGTTGTCATTACAAAATGATGTCATTACAAGCTCTTGCTTGAAACTAACCACTACATGACTGGGTTGAGTAGTGCCTGGCAAAATATGGTATTTCACTTTCCACATCTCAGTGTTGCACTGAGTTTTAGTGGACTTTGGAACAGAATATTGGCTTCATAACAACTCCATACCACTTGTTGCAGTTTGAGCAGAGGCCTTTTCATTCTGATGAGATCCCAGATCTCCATCTTCCTATTCAGTAATGTATAGAGGGGGATGTATATCTGAGCATGACTAACCCTGGAAAATTTTGTTTGTGACCATTTATGACTTTAGGAAGGGCTGTAGCTCAGTGGTTGCATCTGCATTTTGCCTGCAGAAAATCCCAAATTCCTATCCCCTGGTCATGCAGATAAAAATTCTTATCTGAATCTTGTCCTGCAAAGCTGTTGCCACCTGGTGCAGAACAATACTGAGCTAGACAAACCAATGGTAGAACTCCATATACGACCGCTTTCTACATCTTTTACCCCACATTCATTGATTTGAGGATGGCCTTCTCATGGAAGTTGGTTGATCTTAAGCAGGTGTCAGCAACCTATGGCCTGCGGGCTAGATCAAACTCACCACTGAAAGCCACCTAGCCTGCGTGGAGCTCAGCTTGAGAGGTGTAGCAGCTAAGGGATTCTGGAAGCTTGGGCAGGCAGCTCTGCCATGCCCCTGCCATGCCCTGTTCATTTTGTGGCAAACTGCTGAGCTTCACACAGCCACTTCTGGAGGCTTTGAAAATCTTGGCAATGTCCAGCCCCTTTGCCTGAACAGGTTGACAAACCCTGTCTTAAAGGAACACTGCAACATTTTACTGGTGCCTTGATAATTTTAAGTAAACATGAAGAGGGAGAAATGAAGGCAGAGTCCTAATGGAATATGCATCAGGGTTGCTCCTTGGAGGGTGGAAAGAAGGTGACATGAGCACATTTCTGAGAGTGACTGACCAGCTATTACTGCATGGCTTAGCATGGCCTTTCCCAGTTTGAAGAGACACTTGGCCAACAGTCTGAGGCTAAGAGGCAAAGAAGGAAGGCCCATAGCCAGGGAGACAGACCAGAGACAGACTGCACTTCCTCCCAGCGTGGAAGGGATTGTCACTCCCGAATCGGCCTCTTCAGCCACACTAGACGCTGTTCCAGAACCACCTTTCAGAGCGCAATACCATAGTCTTTCGAGACTGAAGGTTGCCTACCATATAGCTTAGTGAATAGATGAGGTATGTGCCTAGGTAGAAATGCCTTTGCTGCCTCCCAGTGGCAAAGACAAAGTAGGTGTGGAGTGACCTTTGGTTGTGTACTTGGGGAATGCCCCATGTGCTGAGAGCATTGCACAGGGAATGATGGGTGGAGAACTTCTGCTGTGTCCTGTGCTGCCCTATTCTGTTGCTTTCCAGAACTACAGGTCTTCCCTTTCCCTTTCAGGAGGGTGCATATCACGGAGGCCACCTTGTCACACCTGGGTGGTGCCTACGCTGTGGAGGAAGTGTGTTGCTTGCAACGGGACCTCTACCTGAGAGAGAACAAAATCAAAAGCTTCTTAGTCATCGATCCGAGGGTGAGAGGGGCTCCTACTGCTTCTTCAAGGGAATGCCACTAGTTCTGACCCATATCGGTGCATGTAGCACAGAGGGGCAATCCATGTGTCACAGAGTCCTCACTCCAGCTGGGGAGAGGACATAACCCAGTTGGGAGTGCTGATATTTTGCACACGAGTTTATCCCTGGTATTTTGAGGTTGGACTGGGAGAGACCTCCATGCTGGAGCCGTCTATGGGCACTCCTCTCACTGCCCCAGTGTGGGGCTCCTCCAGGCACAGGATTCAATATGACTATATAGACCACAGGGTCATATAGATGACAGATGCAAGGGAGTGGCAACAGGATGCAGGTACCTTGTTGTCTTGTGTACCGAAGGATCTGGTGGGCCACGGTGAGATACAGGAACGTGGACTAGATGGGCTCTTGGCCTGATCCTGCAGAGCTCTTCTTACGTTCTTAGGGGTACAAATAAGTAGCTTTGCTGACTGGTGTTTATCGCTCATTTGATCTCCTTGATCTTTAGGCAGAAGAAGAAAGCCCCAATGACACCCTCTCTCCCGTGCCAGGTGAGAGCCACAAGATAAGGGCCTCAGTCCGCATGACCCGCTACCTGGAGTCTTGGGGAGCAGCCAAGCCTTTTGCCAACTTGAACCACCTGGACAGCCTTCCAGCAGAACAGGCGGGATTTGTCAGGAACAATCACTCGGTATGTCCAGCAGATGGCGAACTTGCAATGACTGTCCAACCACTTTAGCAAGTCTGTCCTGCCGGTGATATTTTATGTGTCAGAGAATTGAGAAGATCCTCTGTGCCTTTGCACTCTCCAAGTCAAGAAGACCAAGACGGCTTCGTGAAATGCCAACTTGGGTAGTGGCCAGTTCGTTGTGGGGCCAACAAGTCCCAAGCAAAGGAAGAGCCATAGTTCAGTGGTGGAGCAAGTGCTTTGAATTCCAGAGGGGGCAGGTTCATGATCCTGGCAGCTTTGATTAGAACAGCAATTTTCAATGCTTTTTTACTCATGGTATACACTGACCTCTGTAGTCTTCTCTGTGCTCTTCATCTCTTGTGATGTCACTTCCAACTTCTGGGACACTCTTCCAAGTTCTGTGGCTCTCTTTCTAGGGTGACTGACTGTAGCAATGAATTATCCTTCTTCCTTCTCTGGCATCTGCTCTAGAATCAGAACTGCAGAATCTGGAAGAGTTTTCCAGTCATGTTCCAACAACAACAACAACAACAACAACAACAACAACAACAACAGTATTTATATACCCATTTTCAACAAAAGTTCACAAAGCGGTTTACAGAGAAAATCAAATATCAAATATCTAATGGCTCCCTGTCCCAAAAGGGCTCACAATCTAAAAAGATGCAACCACTGTGCTCCAAAAAAATAGAACCAAACCCAGACACGAGTGTTCCGTGATGCCAATGACTGTGATGCACTTGACCAGGACGCAGTTGTCCAGGATGCAAATAAATACCCTACCCCAAATTCCTTCCCTCAAGTGTTGCCACAAGTCTGTTTGGACTAGATTTAGTACATTTGGACACTGTATAAATCAGCTTGGTATAAAATGGGTGCTTATGCTAGCAGGAGGTGTGTTTCTCTTAAAGTTGCCTTGACCAGGAATACTCTGATAACTCTGCTCAGGCTCAGTTGTATGACACATGAGTATAGTTGAGGGATATCAGCAACGTGTTTCTAATGGTGACTGTCTCTTTTTCTGTCTCCTTCCAGGAGATCTCTCTGGGGTCTTTGAACCAGCAGAAAACCCTGGAAAGGTAAGGCTGGGTAGCATTTGGAGGAAGGGAGCAGGTGGAATGAGAAGATGGTAAGACAGGGTGGAAGCATGGCCAAAGGTGGAAGACTCTCCATCTCTGGAGGTCTTTAAACGGAGCCTGGAGAGTTGTCAATCAAGATGTTGGAGCTGTGGGAGGGTGCTGAACTTGGTGAGCTTGAAGGTCCCTCCACCCAGTGGTGTCACTATAGGAGGTCAGGGGGGTGCAGGCCACACTGGGTGACACCATCTGGGGGCAACACCAAAGGAGGGGAGCCAGAAATTTCTTGGCCAGCCAACCAGGAGGCCAGGTCTACCTGGCAGATAGATCTGGGTTCCACATCAGGAAGAGACTTTTCCAGCTGCTAATGCCATCCCTCTGCTCCATTTGTTTCCCTCCCCACTCCATTTTACCTGTCCCGATTGCTGCCGTCCCCTTGCTCCGCTCTGGGTGACACCAACCCTAGTGATACCGCTGCCTCCACCTCTATGAATCTATAATTCTGTGAATATGAACAGCAGACTATAACTTTTAATCTGAATCCTGCCATGTTCCTTGGGCTAAGCGCCCTCCTTAAGCTGCTTATTTGGTGGTGCCTCTTTCCTGAAAACTTTGAAGCTCTGCCCTTCATTTTGCATCGCTCTGCAGGGTCTTTTATCCTCTTCTCCTTTCCCCTCCTGAATTGTATTTTAGGGGTCGTGCCCCCAGGAGCCCAGATGAAGAGCTGGAAGGTGTGGATGAAAAGTTCTTCCAACTTCTGGAACAGCTAAACTCCCAAAAGTAGGTTCTTGGATTGACAGCAACTGTTACCTTGCACATGCCCGATCTTGTCTGATCTTGGAAGCTAAGCAGGGTCAGGCCTGGTTAGTACTTGGATGGGAGACCGCCTGGGAATACCAGGTGCTGTAGTCTTTTGAGACTGAAGGTTGCCAACCAACCAATCAGGTTATTGGTTTAAGGAGGCAGGAAGAGGCCCAGGGAAATACTAGAGGAAGAAAAGGGAAGGGGCGCGGAATGGCAAAACAGGGTGCCTAGATGCAGTAGATGGCAAAGCACCTCTTAGAGCTGCCATACTTGTTTTGCAGCAGCCCCATAGAACAATTTTCTGTTCCCAGGGAACTTACTGGGCAATGAAAGATGACTGATGGCTGCCCAGAGGCATGCTGCTGGTGGTTACACCCCCATGGTTCCCCCCAATCCCCCCTGAAATCTGCCAAAAGGTTCCATCCCATTTTGCCACCTGCAAATGGGTCAGTCAAACCAGGAGGACCAATAACTGAAATCATCGGGCAGAAGAGGGAATTTGCTGGGTGCGTCTTATCATGTCACCGTGTTCCAGGGCTGGGAGAAGCTGCACCCACCAACATTTCCTCTTCTACAAAATATTCACAGAGTTCATCTTTTGTTGCAGCTGATCTTCCATAGAGAAGTAAGGCAAAGATCAGGGGGAAGAAATGAATAGAAAGAGAAGGGTGGAGCGCTGTTGAATGAGTGTGGCCTACTTACATTTCGCACACCGGGAGGGGAAATGTAGGCTGGTGGGGTGGGATGGGTTTGAACTTTTTAATGTATGATGGTTTAATGGTTGGATGAAAGGTACATGATCTCTTTTGCTGTGAATGTGTGGATTATAAGCCCAGTTGGCCTCCACATATCCAGGGGAGGACGATAGGTGAGAGCAGGTGGAAATGTATCAACATAGCAAGACCTCCTCATCTTGTTCTCTTCTCCTTGCAGGCAGTGGAAGAAATCCGAAGATTTGAATCGCATCACATTATACTTCAAAGAGAAATCCCTTGAGAAGGAGGTGAATCGGAGAGGGCCTTATACTTTGGTCAAAAATAATTTAGAATATTCTCTTTAAAATGAGAAAGTGAGATGTCAGGGGAGTTACCCTGGTGGAGGCATCTACATTAAAAAAAATCAGTGGAGAAGTGAGTGACTGGGAGTCAGTGGCTGGGAGAAGCACTGTCTGGGCCTGGTGAGCTCTGCTCCCCTGCCTGAATTTTGCATCTTGCCCCCCAAAGGCCTGAAATGTAGGACCAGCTTCAGAGAGCAGTCTTACCTGATCATGCATCTCTTAAAAAAAAAAAAAAAGATATGGGAGAGATTTGGTTGGTTTTCTTGGGGCATGGAGTTCCACAGTCTGAGCATCATCACTGAAAAGACTCATGTGCCTCCTCAGATGTTGGGTATGGAGAACAGCCTCCTGTGATAATTGAATGTCCATTGCTTTAAGTAGAGCTCACACAGTTGCTTTTTGAGATTCTTTACCAAAATATGTGACAGTGAATCTAAGACAGATCAAAGAAAAATTTCAGGGTACAATTGAAATTGTGGCAGCTAGTCCTATTTGCTGAATGGAGTTTTTGATGTGAAGTAGTATAGAACTGCCCCAAATAAGCAAGCAAAGAAATAACACCTCCATGTTTAGGAGTAGTATGTGAGTAGATGCTAGAGACAAACAAGAGTGGAAGCCTTCATCTTCCTGGCCTGTGTGGAAGCTTCCCTAAGGCATCTTCCTAGGCAAGTGCTAGACTTTGTGGACATTTTGCTTGATGGCAGGGATTAATATGTTCATTTTGGGGGGAATACAAGACAAAAGAAAATACACATTGGAGAGAGTGAGTGATGAATGAGCAGATGGCACAGGGTGAAGGCAGTCTAGGCCAAGCCAGCAAAATCCATGCACATTCTGGCAGCGACGTTGTACAGAGATGACCCTTCGCCTGTGTTCACAATTGCCCTTTATGGTCATTCTTCATTTCTCCCCTGTCCTCTCCAGTACCGACTCTCAGCGCTCCCGTCTTTCAACTACTACACAGCCTGCACCTTCCTGGTGTTTGTCTCCAACTTCCTTATCCAAATCCTTGTGGCTTACAAGTAAGGAGGACTGGGGTGGGCAGGGTGGCTGTTAAACCAGGTGGGACTGTCCCACAGTGGAGGGAGAACTCTGCCTGTCAAGCTGGGAACCTATAGGCTGCGAGAGATGTTGCAGAAGCATCTTGGGGCAAAGCTTGCATCCTGATTGAAGCAGCAGGCAAGAGACAAGGCTGGGCAAATGGGCCTTTGGAGCATCATTCCCGGGCATTCTTGGGAGAGGGGGAGTGCAGAGGGGATCACAACAGATAGTAGGAACTGGTTTCCAGTGAGGACAGTCCTGCTGCTTCATCCTAAAAGAATAAAAGCATAACCACTATAAGCAAGTGGTAAGCTGCAACTGAACCTTTTGAAATATGTCTGCCCCTCCCCCACAAATCACATTTTCCACTTGCAAATGGGATGGCAGAAATGAGGAAAGGCATTTGGATAGATGGCATGAGTGCATCCTTCTCTATATTTGTGTAGCCATACATAAACTTCTTGCACGTCGGTGCGAGTGGGAGCCTTTTTCCATGGCAAAATGCAACTGCAGGTCTCCTAATCTGAATCGAGCCCACAGTAGTGGTAGGTTTAAAGCCTGCATGCCCCCTGCTGTGGTCCCAATCCATGGGAGGGGGGGGTTCAGGCTACTGCTCAGTGTTTGTTTTAAGTGGACACATGACACAACATTTGGTTTGATACTTACACCTGAGTGAAGATGCTTAGGTTTGGATTGAATTACGATGGGGTAAAAAGAGGTTGCAGCAAGGTATAATTGGTCCCTTCGGGGAGAAAGGCGGGGTATAAATAAAGTAAATAAATAAATAAAATAAATTAAGAGTCATCCCCTTAAAAATATAAAGAAAGTCAGCCGTTATTCAAATCTGACCTTAATTGAAATGAGCAATAAGGTTCTAGTCCTCATGACTGTCAAGAAAAGCTTGAAAATGGATGAGCCAATGCCTGGGTCTTGGGGGGGGGGCTTATGTGTGTGCACCCATGTGTGTGTACACCCCTCCCCATGGAGTGATTGAAGGACACTTCTTAAGCACTGCTGGGGTGCTGAGGAAGAAGCACCCTTCAGCCTCCTGTCCTGCGCTCTGCACATGGGCTGAGGAAACCCAACTGTGGATGGGGAGGGTGGGAGAAGGCAACAGTGGGGCAGCTCATGACTGCTATCTGCTGCAGAGGGAGAATCAGCCAGTTAGGCCCTCAGGGGCTTTCAGGCAGGCCAACCTCCAGCAGCGACCAGAGATGGGCAATAATCCTGAGCAAGATCCAACAGACCAAAAAGGACTATTTTTTTTGAACTTGACAGTTACAAAGTGAAGTTTCTCAGGCCTTCCATCACTCCTGGCTCCTCTCCAGGATTACAAGCCGAGCAAAAATGCAAGAGATCTAAAGTATGTGCGTGCATGCCAGTTTGACGCCTTGTTATCTCTTTCCATCCAGGACAGAAGCTTTGGGGATCTCTTATGGAATTTCCTTCTTCCTCTTTCTTCTCCTCCTGCTGACCTGCTTTGCTGGTCACTTGGCAGTAAGTCACCTTGGGTCTCTTTACGGACTGTTCTGTCGAGGAGTCCACAGGGCTGTGCTGCACCTCCTTTGCTTGGGGGACATAGCTTTGAGAAAGCACTGTGGTGATGGAGACTTCATTGACTGGGTCCTTGCTGCTGGGGAAGTTGTCACTGCAGGGGCTCTTGGTATAGCAAAGGAACATGTCAGAATCCATACTAAGTGGTAGTATTGCTGAGGGAAGCAAATTCTGTTTCTCCTCAGCTGTTTTCTGGTGGTGGGACTCTGGTGGTCTTGTCAATAATACAACAGAAAGGGGGGGGAGTCATTTAAGGAAGAAACACATGGGTGAGGGAAGAGCTCTGTTCCTCTGGGGCAGTGGTGTCACAAGGGTTGGTGTCCCCAGTGTGGTAACTTGACCTTGGCCCCACCCCCACTGTGCAGGTGCCCTTCAAGGTGAGGAAGGACCATCCTCTGTGATGATTCTTGCAGAAGATGGGGTCCAATAAGCCCTCCGCCCACCCTCTGTTCTTGGCCTTCATGGCACTTCTTTCATATTCTCAGATGGGTAAGACATGGTGACATGGTCGAACCCTGAAACACTGCACAAAAATTGTAAAGATGGCCATTTTGGTGTCACCCACTGATGGTGTCACCCAGTACAGTTTGCACCCCCTGAACACCCCCCCCCCATGACAACATTGCTCCGGGGTTGGCATCCGGGATCAGCCAGGTCTGGCACTGGTCAAGAGCTCTTCAGAGAGCCCACACATTCTGGTCAACCCTTGAGCCTCCAGGACTGGTGGCGGTGATCACACCTAGTGCCATCACAGTGTGCTGTAGGATTCCAAATGGAGTACTGTATAGAGCAGTGCCTCAGAACCTGCAGTGCTGACTGTGGGATCCTCCAACCTGCAGTCCAATCTGTGCTTTGTATCTTGTAGTTCGAGTGATTACAGAAACATAAAGGGTTCAAAGGGGCCTTGAGGTCATGTAGTCCAACACACATGCCAGCCTCTGCTACAGCAAGAGGTGACTGTTCAGGCTCTGAACGAAAACTTTTAAAAATGCTGTTTCCTTCTTTGCCTCCACCCCTCTGCATTAGAAGTGTTTCCTGAAAGGTCCGAAGGTCTTATACTGGGTCCCGTCCATCTCCGCCACAGTCTGCACCCAGCCCTGGTTACGAGTTTCCCTGGGCATCGCCACCATCCTTGTGGTCCTCACCATGGCTGTCCTGAATTTGGTATGTCACTGCCACAAAGAGATGGAGGGGAGAGGTGACTTTGGTTTCTTGGGTTGGGGCAGGTCATCCAGGGTAGACAGGGTCTTTCCAGAAAGAGATTGTAGCTGGGCAGGCTTGAGGAAGGGCAGGACAGTTGGGAGCCCAGGATTCTTGGGGTGGTGGTGGTGTTTTTTAATCACCCAGAAGAAAACAGAAACTTGAATCATGTACTCTCATTGTACTGAGAGGAGGTATCTCCTCCCCTAGACTTTCATTGAAGAATCTAATGCACACTAGTGAAAGTGAGTATGGAGTCGAAGGGCAGTGGTGGAGGTGACTATTCTGGATTAATTAACCCAGAAAAAGAGCCAGTTTATAGTACTGGCAGGAACACAGATTCAAGGGATTTAGTGGAACCTGTACTTCAGGTTGTATGGGGTGAGGAGATCTGCTTTTAATGTTTCCATGAAGAATGAAAATCCCTCCCTGGACACTGTTGATTCTAGAGAGGCTACTTTTCTCTTTGCAGGGAGGGTTCATTTTCCTGCTGCAAGGAAACAGGCAAAGAGACAGTCTTCTCCATCTTGCATTTGGAAGTATCCCAGCCTAGGAAAGATATTCTGTACCTTGATTCTGTTGATTGTCCATAGCCTGGCCCTCAGAGCACAGAATCGAATGGGGAATTATTTTTCATAATACTGGCATACGGGATTGCCCGGCAGTAGATTCAAAGCAGAGAGAAAGGAGCATGTCTTCACACAGCACAAACCAAAGGAACTCATGGCCACAAGATATGGCATTGGCCACTTGCTTACATGGCTTAAGAGAATTTGCAGTAAAAATGGATCAAGGATTAGCTTGTCAGCAACTGTTAGCCAGGCTGGGTAAATAGAACATGTTCACACAGAGTGTACCTTTAAACACCCATAGAGGAGCAACAGCATGGGAGAACCCTTGATTTTATGCCCTGCTGATGGGCTTCCCAAAGGCAACTCATTAGGTACTGAAGAAATCAAGGTGCAGGACATTGGATCCAAATGGGGTCTTCTTACTGGTTCTCAGCTCTAGTGCTCTACTCTGTCCCCATTGACACACCCTCTCCTATTGCTGTCCCTCAGTTCTTCATGCCAGAGACGTCTAGCTGTTTTCAGTTCCAGAATTCCACCACCGTGGGCACGAACGTGACCCGAGAGCTCATTTGGTTTAACTCCCTCTTCAGTGTACCTGTAAGTATGGGGCTAATCCATTCTTCGGGGGCAGTTTTAGGGGCAGCGGGACCCAACTGGAAGCATTTTTTGGCAAGGCCCCAGATTCACAGCCAAAAGGTCTTAGAATCTGAGAGCTATCAGTAAAATGTATTATAGGCTCTAGATCTCTAGGGTAGTATGGAAAGCAATCAAAATGTGTGCTTAAAAAATGTATGCGAGTTAATGGACCCAATCATATTTTGATATAAAATTGTGTACGTGGAAGCCGTATAAGGAAACAAACAGAATGTGTAGATTGACTTTGACGAGTAAATAGTCACCAAACCACTTGTTTTAGTGACTGTGAAATGATTTAATAAAAATATTAATTTTATTTCTTATTTTGACCCTAGTGTGGGGCCCCCTGAGGCACAGGACCCAATTGGTCCAATTGGCTTAAAGCGCTGGCCCTGCTGTTCTGGGTTCCTTGGTGGTGCCCTTTGTAGCGTCCCCAGGGCCATAGCTGGGGGGGCAGGGGGGTTCCCCCCCAGCCAGCAGTTTGCCCCCCCCTGGCATTTTTTCCACAGTTGTCATGTAAATGTGGTTGAATGTCCTCCAATTTAGCTCCTGTTCCTTGAGAGCTCAGCCCCTCCCTGCAGGCAGCCTCCTCCAATTAGCTCAGGCTGCTGTTGCTTAGTAACTCACCTTAGGGGCCAATCATAGTGGCCTGCTGATAGTCAGAGGACACCAGAGAGTCGGGCATGAAAAAGCCTGGAGGGAATGTGCTCAGTGCCTTCAGTCACCTTCTTGGAAGCTGAGTGGCTGTGCAGGCACTTTGCAGGACCCTAGAAGCTGCTGCTGAGTGACTCTGGCATCATTTGGGGGTGAGCAGGGAGGAGATTTTGGATGGGCCATTTCTGCTGTTTGGGTCTGGTAGGGCTTTTCTCTATGGGGGGGGGGGAGAGAAAAGCATGGCAATGGCACCTGAGATTTTGAATGGACCATTTTTGTGACCTTCTCAAATCGACCTTCTCAGTGCTTACACGAATTAACAGACCTCAAAGACTATCAATGTCTCACTCAAGAATGGCTAATTTAGTATACCTAGCTTTTGATCTACAGAGAACCAAGAATTTAAGTGTGGAAAAGGTTCTAAGAAGATTCAATTCTCAGAAAGATAGGAGAATTCAGCTCTACTAGGTAGTTTCAAATCTTCTGTACCTTGCTTTTTAAAAGTAATGAATAATGTAAAAAACGAATGTTCCATGGCGTTGCTATGTTTTACTTCAATATCTTTCCTCTTGCTTTTAGGTAAATTTACTTTTGTCATCAGCAAATGAAAGGCTTTCAATACAAGTAAATACTACTGGTATCATAGTGATATGTTTTACTTTTGCAGAGTTGCAAGTTTGTGTATTGCACTGGTGTCCAATATGAAAGGACAAGTTGCATGTTATTTCTATGTAGACAAATAGATTTTACATTGCATACAGAGATGCATTTATTCTATGCAGATCATTGTTAGATTGCTTTACAGATAATGAATGCATCTTTAAAAAAAAATCCTCCTAATGAAATTTGGGTTCGTTATGGGTCTTTGATGTTTCTTCATACTTATCCTTCATTTTGCACACCAGTATAGATACTTGACATAATTGCCCCCCCCCTGAAAAAATGCTTGCCCCCCCACCTTGAGAATCCTGGCTATGGGCCTGCCTGTCCCCTCTAACAGCCTGTCACCTTCTTCCTCTGGCCCTGCCCTCTTCTTCCTCCAGTATTACATCTACTGCTGCATCCTGGGGTTCCTGTCATGCTCCCTCTTTCTCCACATGAACTTCGAGCTCAAGCTCACCATGTTGATGCTCTGCCTTGTGGTCTACAATGTCCTGTTCCTTCACACCCACTCGTGGCTCTCTGACTGCTACGTCTCCCACCTCTATCCCAACCAGACAGTGCTCAGGTAACCAGCCCTCATGGAATCCACAACCCCCTTGCAGTGTGAAAGCAGAAGCCAAGTGGAGTCTGGGAACACCCAAACATCTGCTGTGTTCACTGGAATTGTTCATGTAACCAGAGTAGTGGTCCTGTTCTGCTCACTTCCTGGAACTCCTTCACAGATGAAGGACTAGCTTCCTGCTTAACATGTAGAGGTGCAGAGAACTCTGGAATTTCACAGTCTATAGTCCCTTTTTTGTGTAGGGAAAGTGGGGAATGTTCTCTTGGGAAATGGTATGGAAGTAGGGCACACTTCCCCGAATAATTCCCTATAAGCTACAGCAAGAGCTCAGACTGCCTACATGTGCTTCTGTGAACACCACCTGAAGAGACTGCTTCTTGCAGACCTTTGACTCAAAGTATATGAGAAATGCCACAAGACTGACACTTCCTTTTCTTTAATCCATTTCTCCTGAAGGCCTGGGGTGCTGAAGGAACCCAAGATGATGGGGACCATCTCGTTCTTCCTCTTCTTCTTCACCCTTGTGGCTCTGGCCAGGCAGGTAGGTCCGTTTCTGATCCCACAAGTGGAGCTGCAATTGAAATGGTGTGATGAATGCCCTGAGCTTTTCACTTAGGTTTTATCTTGACATCTGAGCCATCTGAAACTATCTTGCTGTCTTTGGTTGCCTTTCTGTGGTCCTTTGATCCTTAAGGGCTTCTCTGCCACGGGAGAAGGGGCTGTCGGACAATGTTATGATTCTTTCCAAACCTTCTCATGTTTCCAGCCTTTAAGATTGTTATGCCAACCTGTGCATGCTTAGCTGCAGGTAAGTCCCACTGAATTCACTGTGACTTACTTCTTTGTAGGATAGAGCTGTTAGGTGAGGACTATATAGACCAGCCATTTTCAACTGGTGTGCCGCGAAGGGTTCACAGGTGTGCCTCTGGAGTTTGATGCACAGTGGTTGAAAATAGCTGAAGAGCTCTTCCGGGTTCTACAGCTCTGTTTTTAGGGCAATTGTCTGTAGTAACGAGGAGGAGCTGGTACAGGAAGTGGGACAGACAATCCGTTACTACAGGCAGTTGCCCTAGAAGCAGAGCCACAGCACCCAGACAAGCCTCTCAGAATCCGGAAGTGAAATCACAAGGGAGGAAGACCATAGAGAAGTCCATAGAAGTCAGTGTGCCATGAGAAGGAAAACATTGAAAACTGCTGATTTAACAGTGCTTTAAAAAACTTCAAAATCACCTGAACTCTTTTTTCCCCTTGCTCTTTCAGAATGAGTACTACTGTCGCCTGGACTTCCTCTGGAAAAAGAAGTTCAAGAAAGAACGTGAAGAGATAGAGACCATGGAGAACCTCAACCGTGTCCTGTTGGAGAACGTGCTCCCGGCCGATGTAGCTCAGCAGTTCATTGGGCAGAACCGGAGGAATGAGGTGAGCCCTGGCGCCTATCTGGACATTGTGTTCTTCTGATGAAGAGATCACCAATGAAGAGACCTGCGCTAGTATTCCAGCCCCCTCCTCACTTTCCGACATGCCCCCTTTCTCTCCCTCGATTTGCCCCAGCCCTAGAGCTGGAACCAGTCTGAGTAGACCATTGGTGACTGGGAGGCTTAATCAGAGACAAGGGGAAATATCTTACCTTACCTCTCCCAAGCCTCCCATTCTGTCCACCCCCTGCAGCATGCAGTGCAGGCCTTTTTGATGAACTATATTGGCAGAGGGTGGGGGGGGTGGAGCATAGGATTAGTCTTTGAGTCCTGTTCTGTGCTCTGCCCTGACCACCTGACTTGCCACCCATTCAGCAAGTATCTACAGCTCAGTTCTGACAAGGAGTCAGCTAGAAGTTTTTAAAATAATGGGCAGGATTATTTTCCCCCTAAATTGGATATCCATAGTGTGAAATATTTATCATTACATTTTCATTATGCCCATCAAATGAGGATCTCAGGTTGGTATATGAGGTTCTACCTCCCCCCCCCCCCACTTGATCTTCCCAGCAACTCTTTGAGGTAAGCAATATTGAGAGAGGTCGCCCAGTGAGTTGTACGGCTGGGTAAGGCGTCCTAGACCAATACTCTGACTACTCTGGCTTATAAGCTTAGGAGACTCAGGGCACGTATAGCACCCATAATGCCTCCCTACCCTTTCTCTGCCAGCAGGATCTTTATCACCAGTCATATGAGTGTGCCTGTGTTCTCTTCGCCTCCATCCCAGACTTCAAAGAGTTCTATTCGGAATCCAACGTCAACCACGAGGGCCTTGAGTGCCTTCGACTCCTCAACGAGATCATTGCCGACTTTGACGAGGTGCGGAGATTCTAGCATCTGGTTTATTTTTAATTTTGTTTGCAGATTTTTTTTTTTTTTGAAATGTCACGTGTCAGTAACTTTTATGCATGCACAAAACAGTCAGTTAACAGTCAGCCAGAATGAGTTAAAGATCAAAATCTTAACCACACAATGTCCGGATGTGTAGCGGATCTGGTTGAAGTCACAAGAATGGTTTCCTGAAGGCACAGGAGATCAACAGCATTGTTACCTGTTTCTAGAGTGACATCAGCAAGGGAGCCAAGTGAAGGGCATTCCAGAGGTCTCTGGCCACCAAGAAAAGCCCCTGCCATTTACAGAAATCAGTGGGGCCCATTAAAATGAGGGTCAGAGAATGGGTCATATTAAATGTATCATTAGTCCTTTAATCCATACTAACCATGGGGGCCCATATCCAAGTCAACATCCACAAGTACGGCAGAGGCATCTTTAACCCTTTGTCTTCACAAAAATCCCAAATTGGGGACTCACTGAACTAGGGAAGCAAACAACACATTCAAAAACATGGTGTGTTTGTATTGTACAATAGCAGAATATATTGGAGTGTGTGTGACAGGTTAGAATATTCATTTGTGGAAAAACACACCTGGGTGTGTATACCCACACATCTTCCTACCTATGAGAAGATGGCATGCCAAAGATGTGGGAGCTAGCTTAGTCTATGAAAGTGATGGCTGCTACTTTGAACGATGTACTTAAAAAAAAAAAAAAAAGATTAGGCAAAATAATAGAGGAATTTCCATTTAGCCATGAGAATTAAACGAGACATACCTGATCAGAGATATTATATCTCAGATCACTGACGCTGGGGGCTTCTCTCTTTGGGCAGAGGGTAACTGGCTACCACAACTGGAGACAAAAAGCAGGACCAGCTGAAGCTTTGATTGGAACCAGGAAGGCTGTTCTAACATTCACAACCCCTAAACCGGGCAACTGTCTTGTCTCTCTGTTCCAACAGCTACTCTTGAAGCCCAAGTTTAGCGGAGTGGAGAAGATCAAAACCATCGGCAGCACCTACATGGCAGCCACTGGTTTAAATGTGGCAGCAGGTCAAGACAGCCAACAGGTGGGAACTTCTTTTGCTTTGAGATGATTCTTCAGGCTCGCAAATCATCCCTGGGAGGGCTGAATCCTTGCAACCAGTCCACCGATACTGGTGCCAATGGGTTGACATTCTTTTCCTATGGTTTGTCTGGGGCTGTAGAATCCTCTAATTGTGGCCTATTTCCTTGATTCCACTTCTGTGGGTCCTGCCATGTGGTTTGGAGTTCTCTCAGTCAAATTCTGTGGTTGAGATGTTATTCTTGTTCTGGGAAGGAGCTGCTTTGTTTCCACAATCTAGCAGCCATGCGGTTTAATGTGTCAAACCACAAAAAAAAAAAAAAAATACTAGAGATTTCCAATGACACAAATTACATGCAATTTGGTTAAGAGCTGCAAGATACGTGATGGAGCTGTGCTGTGCTAAGATATGCTCAATCAGCAAATTTTCAACCATTTTCATCTCACAAGGTGCTAAAATTGTCAAGGCACACTATGCTGCTGGTGGGGGGCTCACATCCCCCAATGCCCCTATTAATACATAACCCTTCTCCAAGCCTCCACAGCACACTTGCTTATCATTCGCAGCACACTAATGTGCCGTGGCACACTGGTTGAAAATTGCTGTGCTAGATAGAGTAGCCTGTTTGGGAGGCAGTAGTTATGGCCTTTGTCATAAAACCCACATATCTTTCTAACTAGCAACGTTCTTTACAACACAGTTCTGACCTGGAGATACGTCTGCGCAGGCCCCCAAGTGTTGCAAGCGTACTATAAAGCATGTTTGCACTGACTTGGGAGTCGGCTAGGCTGGTGTGGAGGTCTGTGCTAGCTTCTGGAGGCCAGATCCAACCAAAGTATCTATCACACAGTGTGTCCAGATCTTGATCAGGGGAAACCTTGGGCAGGCAAACAATTACCTCCTCCTAGTAGTGTAGCTAGAGGGGGTGCAAAACACTAAATTCTGCAGGGAGCCTCCCCACACTGTGCAAACGCCCCCCCCCGGAGCCATTCCGGGCCACTAGAGCAAAACGGAAGTATATGCTGTTGCGGAAGTGCCTTACGGTCCATAGGATTGGGGTCTTGGTGGACTGGCATTTCCTTTGCTAGGTTTTGTTCATCTGCATTATTGCTGAATAAGTTCTCCTTGCCTTGGAGATGGTGAGAGGTAATGTCTAATCTTTTGGATTTGAAAGGTAATCTTCCTGATCTTGACAGGATACAATCGTTATGCCGTAACCTTTGCAGTTCCTGTACATCCTGGTCTTGACAGGAACTGTGTAGGTTGTGGAGCATCTCCCAGTCCTCGCCCACCTGTCAGACGTCTGACACTCTTACACTCCTCAACATAATTTGGGAGGTTGGAGGAGAGCCTTGCTCATACTGAGCTTCCTTTGCAAACCTTGCAGATATCAGTGTGGTGCTCCGTTTTCAGTACCAACATTTGCTGGTTTAGATATTGACTGCTTCTGCACATAAGTTGTGGCCAGCTGCTGCAAAAGTAAGGGAGAGCGGTATTGAACAAATTGTGGTTTCTTTGTGTCACTGTAAAGCTTTGATGCTGAAAGAGAAAAGTATCTGATGAAGCTGCCATCTATTTTTAGTAACAACAACAACAACAACAGCACTGCCAAACAACATAAAAATGTTGTACTAAGTACTTTGGAAGTTAGATATGTTTGGGGCGCTGATTCCAAAAAATGACATTGGTTTGGCCAAATCCGCTCTAGTTTTGGAGATACGGCATACCCACCTTAGATGCTGATGTGCAGAAATATAATTGTGTGCTGTTATTTTATGAGTTAGCTGATAGGGGAAAACTGATGCCATTTTTTGAAATCAGTGCTCCAAATATATCCAAGGATAGGACTAACTTTTAAGGCACCAAACTGTGTGTCGGGTGGTGTAATATTTATTTTCTGCTTTATAGTAGTTCACAAAGCAGTTTACGTAGCAAAATAAATCAGTTAATGGCCCCCTGTCCCCAAACGGCTCACTATCTTAAAAAAAATAAATAAATTACAGAACAGACACCAGCAGCAGCCACTGGAAAAGACTCCATGCTGGGGTGGTTGCTCTCCTACCACTTTCTCACACTTTTTGCCCAGTTAGTGGGGTAACTGAGTAGCCCATTGGTCCATCCAACTCAGTACTGTCTGCACTGATCAACAGTGGTTCTCCAGAGTTTCAGGCCTTCTGAAGATGTTGGGGTTGAGCTTGGAACCGTCCACATGTAAACCGTGTGCTCTATCACTGAGTTATGACCTGCCCACTCAAGGCATCACTTGCGCATTGATGCTGAAGAAATAGCTTGTCTTAATAAATGCAAACCAGAAGCAATTTGCTCAGCACTGCCGTTGTCATTGGCTCCCCTCTTTCCAGTAAGTTTGCTAGACTACTGTTGATGTGAATGGGATTGTGCTTAGAGTTGTCGTTCCCTCCCCTGCCCCTTGAATTTGCACAATTTATTCACTTGGACATTTGGGTCACATCAACTGAGCTTTGTATCCTGTTTTCACTGCAGTTGGCGTGGCCTTGTGTCCATTGATGTAGTTTCACGTCGTCACTGACTCTTTGTGTAGCTTTCACTGTTCAGTTGAGATAGATCATTTCTTCCCCTCCTCTTTTTGCTTACACTTTTGGGAATACTTGGGGTGACTTTGTTTCGTCTTGTTTTCCCCTTCGGGTGATTTATACTGATGAACATTTTGGTGGGTCATCCCTACAGGATGCCGAGAGGAGCTACACCCACCTGGGCACCATGGTGGAGTTTGCCATGGCTTTGGTGGCCAAGCTCGACATTATCAACAAGCACTCCTTCAACAGTTTTAAGCTTCGTGTGGGTAAGTGTGGCTGAACTCTATGAGAGCTAGGAAGTCCCCAATGCAAATTTAATCTTGGCGATTAATTTATGATGCAACATATTTATGACGGACATACTATTATGAGATGGGCATAATATTTTCAGAGCAGCAAGGGACTCTGGACTCTGGCAGTTCCCTCCCTGTGTTTGGCAAGAATGTAAGTAATCTTTATCAGGGTCAAACAATGAAAAAATAACAGTTCTGAATGTTTACAGTGCTACTAGGCCACATACAGCACTGATTGGCAAGTGTCTGTAACATCAAAAGAATGTTCCCCTCTCCAATTCTGTTTTACATTTAAATGATAATAATAATAATACAGGTATTTATATACCGCCTTTCTTGGTCTTTATTCAAGACTTTATTCAAGGCGGTTTACATAGGCAGGCTTATTTAAATCCCCCGTAGGGATTTTTACAAATGAAAGAAGGTTCTTTCTTTCAAGAACCACAACATTCAGGTGTTTCTATCTGATCTGGTTTCACATTCTGGCCTCCATCCTCCCACGCTCAGAGCAGATGGAATAGCTCGGCTTCAGCTTGTCAGCTGCTTCAAGGTCGCACAGTGCGGGTGGCCTCGAACTGGCGACCTTGTGGATGTTATCTTCAGGCAAATGGAGGCTCTACCCTCTAGACCAGACCTCCTGCCCAAGTGTCCTCACTGCAGTGTGCAAATCGCTCCCCCTCCCCTTCAGAGCCATTCCGGATGGGGGGAGCAAAATGGAGGCAAATGCGTGGAACCAAAAGTGTCCAAGTGTTAAACAAGTGTCCTTTCTCAGAAAATTAGTAAGGTGGTGAATGAAAGGAAAAGAATTGCAAAGTTTGATGGATGCTGGGCTCAGGGAGTCATTCTGATACTCTATTTATTATTACAGTTAGTTTGCACTTAGATAATCTTAGACAAGCCACTCAGCCGTATCCCATTAGCAAAATAGGTTGGGAGGTTCATTATGCTGACCTCCTTAAAGGACTCTTGCCAGGATAACTGAGATACTATCAATGTCTATGTGAGCACTCTAGAAAATGCTATTTCTGTCCTTTCTTAGAATTTTTACCTTTACAGGACAAACCCACACAATTTGTTCTATGTCATCTTCTCCCCTTCTCTTGAGGCTGGGTTTCCGTTGTGTGCATTTTGTATTTTCCGAGTCTTCAAAATGCAGCGTGATTCACCCTGGGCACCTCCCTGAGCTGCTGCCCTGTATAACCTGCCCATCTCTGCTTTCTTTCAGGGCTGCTGATGTGTCCACAGGTGGTGGGGAATTTTTATGATCTCAAATTCAGTGTGCTTAGTCTTTTCTCCTCCTCCTCCAAAGAAGTAGTGGCCTATCTAGACTGGATGCAAAGCACTAAGTTTTGCAGGGAGTCTCACTGCAACATACAAGCGGCCCCTACCCCTTCCTTTTGGTTCCAGGCGTTTGCCTCCATTTTGCTCCCCCCATCCAGAATGGCTCTGAAGGGGAGGGGGAGCCACTTGCACACTGCAGTGAGGATCCCTGCAAAACTTAGTGCTTTGCCCTCCCTCTAGCTGTGCTACTTTGATGAAATATGCTTGTGCTCTTCCACATTCTTACTCTTTCATACGCACTTGCCCTGCTTTGCAGCTCATCCATTTTCTCCCAAACTGAGAAAGCGTCCAATGGCCTTGGTACCCAGTGTGAATAGCAATCAAGACTCCATGGCAGTTCTGTCCTTGTGGAGCTCAGCTGCCCAATCTTGTTTGTGATGCAAGGGCAAGCTAAGAGTTAAGGTATCTACAGAAGACATCAGGTCTGGCCCAAGACCTCCTAACCCCTGGAGTGACATGCCAAATGACTCCATGGTCATTAGTGTGCCAGCAGCTGACTCTGCTGGGATTTCAGTAAGAAAAATTAAGGAATTATTTTTGGCAGTTCAGCAGTGGAACTAATGGCCAAGGGAGATGGTGGGTGCTCCCTCACTGGAGGTCTTCAAGCAGAGAGGTTCAACTGGCACCTGATGGAGATGCCCTAGGACGATTTCCTGCTACAGGCAGGGGGTTGGGCTAGATGACCTTGTGGGAACCCTCCAACTCTAGGGTTCTATGAAAAAGTGAATGGAGAGGAGGAGGAAGTGTGAAAGAGAGTGATCTCCAAGGCACTTGTCCACCACTCCCTTCCCTCAATAATTCCCTTCTTCCTTTTGGAATCCAGAAAGCAAGAGAAGGAAGGTGGAGGCAAGCCCCTTCCCCAATCCACTACCTGAAATGACAGCCTCAGAGATGGGGTGGGCATTTCAAAAACCCCTGTTGCTATACACTGTGAGTTGCAGGTGGTTTAAGAATTTTTGCTTAAGTCACAGCCAAGGGGTGTGTGTGTGTGCGCGGGGGGTGTGTGTGCTTAGAGTCCAGTTCAAAGGATAGCTTCAGTTAATCAACTGATTAATTGACTATTGGTGTGCTGTCTTTAATACTCTGTCTACCTGTGCCTCAATCCTATGGTATCTTTTTTTTCAGGTATGAATCATGGACCAGTCGTGGCAGGAGTCATTGGTGCCCAGAAACCCCAGTATGACATTTGGGGGAACACAGTGAATGTGGCTAGCCGGATGGAGAGCACAGGAGTACTGGGGAAGATACAGGTGGGGACTTAAGACATAATGTTCTGCCTGATTGACCTGATTTCTGTGCCATGTTCTGGTACTCCATTTCCAAACTCATCCATTGGATCCAGAGGGGCTAAACCCAGTGAATTCCTTAAGTGTTACCCTAATTGGGGATGTTGTTGTGCCATTATGGCTATATGGAACCTCCATATTCAGGGGCAGTATACCTCGGAATACCACTTGCTGGAAAAACAAGGGGGGGTTGTCAACTTTGTGCTGTACCTACATAGTTCGCAAAAGCAGATCTTTGGCTGATCATTGTTGGTGGACTTTGGTTTGATTTGGCCTGCATCTTCTTTTGTCAAAGCTGTGTTGAACTCCCTGTTCCTAACCCAACCTCTATACTTTTTCTCTCTTTAATTCCTCATAGGTGACAGAAGAAACAGCTAAGGCCTTGGAGACGCTGGGGTACACTTGCTCTCTCCGCGGGGTGATCAAGGTGAAGGGCAAAGGACAACTACGGACATACTATGTCTGTACGGACATGGCCCGTTCCGGCCCCCAAGCTCCTATGCTGAGCTGAGTTTTTGGAAGAACAGAACTGTGATGTGACAAATGATAGGTTCCTCAGGGCTAGAAGTCCCTACAAACAGCTGCAGGCCCTTTTTGCTGCTGAATGTGGGAGGCAGGAGCAGTAACCAGACTTCTCCAACACTGGATTTCATCCAAGTCTTTGTGCCCCATATTTAGTGTATGGGCTGTCCAAAGGACTCTTCTTTTCAGAATGAACTACCTGCAGAATGAGGCTTGGGGATTGAAGGGATCCTGTGGGTGCACATTGGGTGCAGCCCAAATAACAGATTATTGGAAGCTCAGTCACACAGCTCTGTAAGATTTGCCCTTGCAAGAAAGGTCCTAAAACTTCCACCAGTTCAGGCAGTGGCCAATGCCCCTCTGTGTTTGTTGCCATCACAAGGATGGACCTTGATATTGATGGACCATCATGCACTTCAAAGGCATCAGAAGAGACTCAGTAGGACTTTGCTATGATTCGGACAGGGAAGGAGACAACTCCCCAGTCAGACTTTCCTGGATCTTTACTCGACCTTACACAGAAGCGCCCAAATTCAGCTGTTCCTCTTTAGTTCTCTAAGGAGTTTCAGTCTGCAGTACTCATAGCTTGCTTATTCAGCAGGGCCTCTACTCCAAGCCCCGAGCACAGTTCCCTGAAGCCTTATAAAGGTACTTCATTCCCATCCCTTCTCAAGCAATGGCCAATCATAGCACCTTAGGTTCTTCAATCCTAGATTGAGCTGGTGCTAGGTATTGGAGAGGTGTTGTGGGCCGAGATGGGCTTACTTAAGAGGAGGGGGCAGATGCAGGGAGAGTGAAAGAGGGCCAGGACAATTGGAGTTGTCAGTGTACACTGAAAGAGTTTGTGATTGCACCCATCACAGCCATCTGGATATCTGCTTGCCTTGGTGTGCAATGCAAGAAACCGCTGTTTCCTGAGTCTCCTTCTAAGCCATCTTCTTCCTCACCCCGAGCAACCCCCCCTTCCTCTTTGATTGTGGTTTTTTTGCTGTTCTGGCGCACGCTGGTCAGGAAGGGCATAAAAGCATGTTTAATGAATTCAGGGTGCCTGAGCAATTTTGGTAACATGTGTTTGCTCCTTTGGAGTCCAAGTGTGGATTCTCACCTGGTTCAGTCCAGATTCAAGAAGAAATCCAGTTCAGAGAAAGACCACTGCATGAGGTCTCCGATTTAACCCTTGGCACTTTAATATAAAAGGGAGCCGTGCTGAAAAGACCACTTCCGGTGAGCCATTGCCACAATCCAACCCTTCTGCATAGCCTGTCGCTAGCTACTGTGATTGTACTTTGGCCTCCTAAAGGCCACAGGCAACTCCAGAACTGTGCATGGAATGCACCAAATTTATGTTCAGTAGTGTAGCTGGAGGGGGTGCAAAGCACTGAGTTTTGCAGGGAGTCTCACCGAAACATGCAAAAGGCCCTCACCTTCGGAGCCATTCTGGAAAGTAGGAGCAAAATGGGGGCTTACCTCCCCTCTAGTTATTCTACTGGCTCTGTTGTTACCATAAGTGGTCTGCACTCAGATCAGGGACTGCGGTCCAGAATCCTTGCTGATGACCCTCTAACAACATAAGAGTAGCATGTAGATTCAGAGGTGTCCCAAAGGTCCTCTTGAGTGGTGCCATTATTACAATTACAAATCTTTATATACAACTTTTCAACAACAACACCAAAAAAGAAGTTCACAGCATGGTTTACAGAGCTCAAATAACTGAATAAATTGTCCTCAGCTCCTGCCATGGCTCACAATCTGAAAAGCTGCAGAATATCCCAGTCAAAGAGAGACTGTGCTGGGGTGAAGAAGGACAGTTGCTCTCTCCACTAACTGTAAGAGATCTTCTCCCTTAAAAGATGCCTCTTTGCCCAGTTAGCAGGGCCTGATGCCCTCCCAGTGCCATAGGGATGCTCAGTGATTTCCCATCAAGCTGTGCCAACGTGCCCCTCAAGCAAAGCTTGCAAGGAGAAGGAGTTGGAAGAGGCTCCTTAGAATCTACACGGGATGGTGTGCTTCAATTTCTGCTGGAATAAACAGTGTTATATATTTGTAGATAATAAAGTTTCTCAGTGTTTCTGTCATTGCTCTTCCCCCCCCCATCAGTACTTGTAAGCTTCTGAACTTCCATTCCGCAGTAGCTTTAGATGTGGATTTTTATTTTTAAAAAACTTTTATATCCCGCCTTTCCAAAAGCTCAAGGCGGCTTACAAAACGTAATTCATAAAACACAGCATAGAATGATAAAAAAAAGAAGAAGTTAAAATCTAATTCATTTAAAACCAGCACAGCAGTAGTATAATAATTCTAAAACCCCATAAGTGGTGACAGGTAAAAAAAAAATACAACCAACACATCAATACACAATTTAAAAACAGGTTACATAAAAGACAACCAGGAGTGTTCCACCCTTACGTACCCACCCCACCCCCAAAAGTTAATGTAAATAAAAATGTTTTTAGGCCTTGTTGAAAACTTCCTACTGAAGGGGCATATTTTAGATGTTCTGGTAGTGCAGTGTTTCTCAAACTGTGGGTCGGGACCCACTGGGTGGGTCGCGAGACAATTTCAGGTGGGTCCTCATTCATTTCAATATTTTATTTTTAATATATTAGACTTGTGATACCATGATACATGACTGCATTTGGGGAAATGTTATAGACCTATACTTTTAACAAACTACTATGTATATTATTTTAACAAGGATAGTAAAGGAAACTTACTCCTGGGTAAGTGTGGGTAGGATTGCAGCCTAAGATAGTTAAAAATTTTCCCTGCTTGATGATGTCACTTCTGGTCATGACATCACTTCTGGTGGGTCCCAACAGATTCTCATTCTGTCCTGGCGGGTCCCGGTGCTAAATGTGTGAGAACCACTGTGGTAGTGAGTTCCATTAAAATAGTCACACGTGAGAAGGCCCTGTTTCTTGCTGCCGCAGCCCTCACTCCTGGCAATGGCTCGCTCAATAGGACCCTCTCGGATGATCTAAGACAGCAGGCCAGATTCTTTGGGAATAGGCGGTCCCGCAGATACCGCGATCCCAGGCCATATGGGGCAAGTATAAGCACCTTGAATTGGGCCCAGAAGCTAATGGGCAGCCAGTGTAGCCGCAGGAGCAGCGGCACATCTGAGTTAAGCAATCAAGACCCTGAGACCACACAGTCTGCTGCACTCTGTACTAACTGCAATTTCCAGACTGTCTTCATGGGCAGCCCCACGTAGAGCATGTGGCAGTAGTCTACAGTACTCTGACCACCTGTTTGTTCACCACTCAGTGATGGGTACTTTGGCAGGGTAGAATTCCAATTCAGAGAGCTAAGGTCTCAGTAGGTCACAGTTGGGGGGCCAAACTAGATGAGACAGTAAGGGCGCAAACCTAACCAACTTTCCAGCACTGAGTAAAGGGCATTGCAGCTCCAAGATAAGGGAACAACCATTCCCTTACCTTGAGGAGGCCTCCGTGGCTGCAACCCAACTGCAGGATGCAGCACATGCTCCATTGGCACAGCTATGACAGTGCTGGGAAGTTGGTTAGGATTTGGGCCATAATACGTTACTGCCAAGTTTCAGGCTTATTGTTATATTAAAATAACAGGCACAAGTGGGTCCCTTAGTTTGGGTCTGAGCCACTGCATGGAGGTAGGGGGCAACGTCAACTGCAAAGGTCTTAAGTGCCTTCAGCTCCTCAACAAGATCACTGCCCATTTGAGGTGCAGGAAATCGAGCATCTGTTTATTCTGATTTTGTTTGGCATTTTTTTTTAATGCCACTTTTAAACATCTTTTATGCAGGCACAAAACAGTCAGTTAATACAACCAGAACCAGTTAAGATCAAAATCTCAATAACATGATGTCCAGATGCCTTGCAGAACTAGTTGAATCCACAAAACTGGTTTTCCTAAGGCACAGTAGACCAAAACACTGTTACCTGTTGCTGGAGCTTCACCAAATGAAGGGCATTCCAGAACTCTGGGGCTACCAATGAAAAGTGGCTCTAGCCAACCACTCTTCTCCACACTTCCACTCCCCCCCCCTTCCTTTTTCAACCCAGGGACTAAGAGGAGAAGGAGTACTGGAGGTGGGCACCCTCTGCCAATCAGCTCCCTGAGGTGACCACCTCAATCACCCACATGGATGGGCTATCCTGTGACCAAAGCAGGAGTCACTGCATTTTTCTTTCTTCAGCAACTCAACTCTACCTTCCCCCTCCTTTGCAACCTGTTTGACTGATATACTGGCCAATAGATCAAACACAGATTCAGTGGCGTGGCCTGCCTTTTTACTTTGTTTTTTAATTAAAACATTGTAGGATATTTATTTCACTATAATTTTTAAAGGGTCCGAATCAATTTTTTGCATGTTGAAAAACTGCGTTAAGGGAGGAAGGGGAATGGGTTAGTGCCATCACTGGTTTCAGCCAATTGGTGCTGTACATAACAGCTTCTCCTGTAAACAGCAGTCTACATGGGATGGTCTGCCCCCATAAGAAACTGTCACACATCTTGTGGCACCGCCTAAAGCTTAGAGTCACAAGTTTACTCTAGATTTTCAAATCAAACTCTAGGCACTGCTATCAGTTCCACGGGTTCTCCAAATGGAGTTGCTCACAGAGACTTTAGGCAGTGTTGTGTATTGTAAGGGAGCTCCCTATGGGGTAGAGGTCATCTTGTGTGGGCTCTGAGGGACTTGGGTCTCTCTCACATCACCCCTGATATATATTAATGACCAACATTTAGGCACCATGAATGCATTATTGGTGCTGATTCATGCCAGCCACCGCTCCCTGTTGGGTACAAAACAGAATGTAGAATAAGAGTGCCTTTGAGCTTGTGCAGAGTGCATTTCCATACATCTGATATTAGCTCTGTATGTATCATTGGCTTACTACTCAGGAGGGTAGGTAATAGTATGGGTGTGTCTTCCTCGCTTCCCTCCACAGAGGCCAATGTAATGTGCCCCCAAGCAGAGGGCTTACAATTTGGGATTAAGGCGGGGAGGAGTGTGTGATGGTGAAGGAACTACATCTGCCCATCACCACAATTGGTGCTGCATGTTCTCACCATAGTCACTGCTGCCAAGGTAGCTCCCATTGCTGGGGGGGGGGGGGAGATACATGACAAGCTAGGGGGAAGGGAGGAAGTGAAATAGGTCTAACTGGTGTGCAGTGTATGTACATTTCACACATATGCACACAGAGTCCTGAAACATAGCTTTGCCCCAGGGTCTGATGAATCCTGTGCCAGCCCTGAGATACACAGAGTAACTAATAGTTCTTTGGACACATTTTTTTTCCCCCCAGTTCTCATTTGTGGACCTTTGCAGCAATTCCTGGGAACTGTCCATTAGGCTGAGAGTGGGGGGGGGGGAGGTGTTTGCTGGTGATCAAGCAGGAAATGTAAAAGCTGGTTGTGCACTTTCCACAGCATACCTCCTCGGCACTCTGCAGAATACAGTTAGATGGAGCCTGTCTATTTCAGGTGAGGGCCAACTGGCCAAAGCTCAGTGGAGACCACAACAGCCACACTCATGAAACAGCTCTGCTTGCTGTCGAAATTGTGGCAGTACAAAATCCACCGGGCTCTATGGCAGCTTTTCAAGGTGACTTAAGAGCACTGGTCAGGTCTCTCATCTCTTGAGGTTTGTCACTGTCTGGGTTGGTAGACATAGTCAAGCTCCCATTCTCCAAGGGTTGTAACCTGGCATCCAGATGGCGCTGGTGGTCCCTAGAGGTGCCAGGCCGAACGGAGGACATCTCAGAGGCCGTTCCTTCAAAGAGCTTGGCCATGAAGCCAAAGCCTGCCGATCGGATGAAGGATCCCCCACTGAAGGCATAAAGGATGGGGTTGACGCTGCTGCTGAAAAAGGCGAATGCAATCAATGTTGGTCTGGCTTTCATGGCTGCCATTTTGACACTTTGGGAGCCGCTCCACAAGGTAGCCACGTCCAGAACGTTGACCACATGGTAGGGGAGCCAAAACAGGGCAAAGGCGACCACGATGAGGCTGATGAGTCGGCTGGTGCGGCGCTTCTGCCGAAAACGGGTCTCCTTCAGCCGCTGACTGATGGCCCCGTAGCTGTAGATGATGACCACAAATGGCAGAACAAATCCAGTGATGGTTTCAAAGAGTTTATGGAACATCAAATCCCGGGGTAGTATGGGGTAGTGGAAGTCACACATGTCCCTGCCTTGCTTACGTAACACTCTTCGGTAGATGAATACAGGGATGGCCAAGAGAATACCGCTCACCCAAATGGCCAAAACTAGAAGCCGTGTAATCTTTCTGGTGCGGACCTTCTGCGAGATGACGGGCTTCACGACAGCCAAGCCACGGTCCAGGCTCATGAGGGCGATGAGGAAGACACTGGCATACATGCTGATCCCACAGACATAATTGCAAGCTCGGCAGACAAAATCACCCATTTCCCACCGCCCGGCGCTAAGAAACCGCAAGTAAATGGGTGCCGTGAGCAGCACCATCAAGTCGGCAATGGCCAAATGGAGGATGAGAAGGCAGGTGACCGTCCGCTTGCGGACCCGGCAGGCGGCACTCCACACGACAAAGGCATTGCCTGGAAAGCCCAGGATGAAGGCCAGCAAGAGCACGGCTTGGCCTAGTTTCGCTCCCGGCAGTGGGGGCAACCCCAGTGTGGTGTTCTGGGTTTCATTAGTAGCATTCATGGTCCTCTTGGATGTCAGGAGGAGGAGAAACTGTGTGGAAAAGAGGTGACAGAGAACATCAGCAGAACTTAGTGCATTCTGTCCTCCTCTGTCTTACAATTCCAAATCACTTGCCAGCAGTCCATGGAGGTCTAGTCCTTTGCTAAGGCAACCTCAGTTCTCCACAAGCCAAGAAAAGAAGCAAAATCAAAGGTGCCTATGGAGCAAATAGCTCCAGATGACTCAAAGGAAGTCATCTGGAAATGAAAGGGATTGAGAAGAAGACTACTAATATTATTGACCCTACACAAGCTTATGGTGCATCCACAAATAGAGTACAGCGAACCCTCGTTATCCATGCAGGGTTCGTTCCAGAAACCACTGAGGATAACAAATTTCACAGATGCTGAAGTCCAGCACCCAATACCCAAATGTCTTAACCTGGGGGCTGCACTGGGTCTGTAGCCCACTGCACAGGGCACCCCACCTTCTCAGAAGACCTCATGATAGGAAGCTGCTTCTCATTTGTGTCCATAACTCCTAGTCGCATCCAGGAGGTATTCTGAGGCATGGGAGGTCTGTGTCCCTCTCAGAATACCTCCGGACATGACCAGAAGTGGCTGGAGGCTCTCTGGCCTCCAGACTGGAAGTGTTTGAACATGATCAGAAGTTCTGGAGGTCCTCTGAGGTGGGGAAGACATCAGCAGATGGTGGAGTCTTTGCTTTACCCTTGCCAAGAAAACATGCAGCCTGAGCTCAAGTATGCCTGTGTGGAAGTGGACCTTTCTGAGTTTAATCGTATCTACCACCAAAAAGTGGACCTCCGATTGCAGTCTTAGGGCCCAATCCTATCCAATTTTCCAGGGCCGGTGCAGTGCTGCCAATGGGGCATGTGCTGCATCCTTTGGTGGGGTGGCAGTCACAGAAGCCTCCTCAAGGTAAGGAAACATTTTTTCCCTTACCTCCAGGCTGCATTGCAGCTGCACCAGTGCTGGAAAGTTGGATAGGATTGGGTCCTTAGTTTAGAGCTTTAGGATAGAGAATCATGACCTGGAAAGGCAAAGCCTCAAAGCAAAATGCACCCTTAAGTGTGTTACTGGTCTGTGGGCCAATGACTCTTCGGTCCTAGAACAGCCATTTTCAACATTTGCATCTCAAATAACATTGAGAAGGCACTAAAATTGTCAAGGCACATCATCAGTTTTTGGACAACCGATAAGGCCCATTGCACTGCTGGCTGGGGGAATCACATTCCCCAATGGCCCTACTAATACATGACCCTCCCCCAAACTCCCGCAGCACGCCTGGCCTGGATGAGACATGGATGTATCACAAACATCATGATCACCTACCTTAAGGAGATCCTAGCCGGGCAGAGGCTGTTCCCCTCAATCCGGTGTGACCTCTGATAACCAGTGCTAGCTAAAAGCACAGTGGCTCCCAAGCTACAATACACTGCACTCCTATGGAGCAACTTCCTTACAACTGAAGCAAACTGTGGGGCAACAATTTAGCAATGGAGAAACAAGGGAAGTGTATCTGAAGGAGAAGTATGCAAGGGACCCCCCCCCCCAAACTAAGATGCATGAATAGTTTATTTTCAGGGAGTAGCTTGAGTACTTTTTCCCCTTTCCCCCCCACACAGATGAAGTTGCTTTCTGCTCAGTCTGACCAGTCATCAGGGATTGAACCCTGTGATCTTCTGCAACTCTACCACTAACCTTCAGGGTCAAAATACCAGGCTCATGTATCTTTCTTCCTGCAAGGAGTCAAGTAGCTGGGGGATTTTTATTGGGCAGATGAATCAGAGAGAAAAGCTCCAGTTGCATTAGACTTACAACAAAGCTGTCAACTGAATGTGTATCTGTCTCCTGTTCAATATCTAGTTCAGCCCTTGACATGGGTTTAGACTTCCACTATAGCTGTTCCAAACATGCTCTTATTGGGTCAGTGTGTTTCGACTCTCTCCTTCCACGGCCCAGCAAAAGGTGTTCAAACACTTGCATAGTGGGACATGCATCTGCCAGCACTGTGTACTTGAGGCTGGATTTGAACTCAGAGCCAATGCAAGGGGAATGAACCGCCCCTTGCGCTGCTCTTAAGAGCAAGATGCAAACTCTTCCTTCTGAGCCACCTGCTTCTAGGGCTGGTGTTGGGGTTATTCAACTCATCCCAGTTTCTCTAGCGTTACAATGCGTCATGTTCTGTGGCTCTTCTACCACATCAGTTGTCCCTTTCTGAAAGAGTTGTTTCATGTGTGGTTTCCTGGTTGCAGCTAAAACACTGAGGAAACCCCACCCACCTACTTCAAGCTCATTGACACTTAAATAGAACCAGGTGTTAGAAGTTGGAACCTGTTTTTAAAAAATGACTCAGCCCAGGGACATTAAATCCCTGGACATGAGAGCTCTTGAGTGCAAGCAGAGTGTCTTGACCATTGCTATTGCAAAGCTACAACCAGCCCCGCCCCCCAATACGGGCTTACAGAGGAGAGGACAAGACATTCAGGCTCCTTTTAGCTCTGCAACCTTCATTTAAAGAAATCAAGTTCTTGCCTGTTGTTATTATGCATCAATTAATCTGCTCTTATGCATGATAGTGGGGGGGGGAGGGGGAAGATAGTCTAGGAATGATGCTGCAGAGTAAACTACACAAGACAGAGAGCTCAGTTTAGGCGTCTGAGGGCGACACAACTGAGACATACAAAATTATGCAAGGGATGGATAGACTGGATAAAAGGGTGTTCTTTTCCCTCTTACACAACACCAGAACCAGGGGCATCCACTAAAACTTAGTGTCAGGAGGCTAGACAAAAGATAATATTTCTTTACCGAGCGTATAATTTATCTGTGGAACTCCTTGCCATAGGATGAGGTCATGGCATCTGGCCTGGATGCCTTTAAAAAGGGATTGGACAGATTTCTAGAGGTAAAGTCCATCACAGGTTACAAGTCAAGATGCAACCTCCTGGTTTTAGAAGTAGGTAACCTCAGAATGCCAGATGCAAGGGAGGACACCAGGATGCAGGTCTCTTGTGGTCTTGTGTGCTCCCTGAGACATCTGGTGGGCCACTGTGAGACACAGCAAGCTGGACCAGATGGGCCTTTGGACTGATCCAGTGGGGCTCTTCTTATGTTCTTGGTGTAATTTTCATTTTTCTTTTTTTTTGTAAAAGCACAACTGAGAGTAGAAGATTTCAAGGACTTTGATTTCTCTAGCTGAATTTCCTTTCAAAACTGCAGCCTGCTTAGTGGTAAAGGATATGTCCCAACCCTTTTCCCTTGCAGAATTTTCCTTTGCAAAATTGTTTGAAAGCAATTTTGAAAAGAAAAAATGGCTGGAAGGATTATGGATTGGGCACCCCCCCCCCCAGTCACCCTTCCTCTGCTCCTGGTTGTAACCTGCTGAAGTTGTTTTTCACCAATATGAAATGATCAGAGAAAAATTACATGGAACTCTGTAATGTGTGACTTGGTCCACAGGTGAAAGAGAGAAAGAAAGCTCAGTGGCGGACATGTGGCTTCTCCATTTTGACCCATGGATGGTGCATGATTTCAGCAAGAGTCAACTAGCTGGAAGTGAAAGTTTCCTAAGCTCAAGATTAGCCCCATGTGGGTCACAATTCCTACTGAAAAGCGGCCTATATCACCAGTATTAGGCTAATCCTTGAGAGAGAGAAAAAATCATGAAGGAGAGAGAGAGAGAGAGAAAAGCAAAACAGTTGAATGCAGTTGGGTGGAAGAATAGATCGATAACACCGTGTAACACAAAACATTTTATGTTGAATTTTTAATGTTTCTTATACGGTTCAGAGACACTGATTTCAACAGTAATATTAAGTGGTTTTTTTTTGTATCATCAAAACATTTTTAGTTATCCTAAATTTTGTGTTTTTATTAATCCTATTGCCTAATTCAGTGGTTCTCAAACTTTTTAGCACCGACCCACTTTTTAAAATATTATTGTTCTTGTTGCTAGTAGTATTTATATACAGCTTTTCAATGAAAAGTTCACAAAGCAGTTTACAGAGAAAAATCAGGTGGCTCCCTGTCCCAAAAGGGCTCACTATCTAAAAAGATACAAAAGAATACCAGCAGACAGCCACTAGAAAAGACACTGCTGGGGTGAGGAGGGCCAGTTACTCTCCCCCTGCTAAACAAAAGAGGAACACCCACTTGAAAAAAGTGTCTCTTACCTAGTTAGCAGGGGCCACTCTATCTGGACCCATCTAGCTTTTAGAAAAGTGATCTAGAACAAAATATTTATTTTCAAGTAATTATTTATTTATTCATTTACTTTACATACTTGCTTGCAAAAAATCTAGATCTATTTCTTGTAATGAGGCAGCCCTAATGAATAGCCTCGAGGCTTGAGGGACGCACGGCCCAATCTATCCACACTTACCTGGGAGTAAGCCCCATTGACTATAATGTGACTTTCTTCTGAGGAGACAGGCGTAGGATTGGGTTATGTGACCCAGGCTTCATCTGCCCCCACTACCTGTCCCTGACAGACTTGGAAAATATCACGTCAGAAAAAAGGACGCTCAAACATTCATCTCCCCTTATTTCTGCAAGCTTGCAAACTGCAGGAGCTGAGCTCTTTGCAGGTTAATTAGCAGCTACAGTATCTGATTTTTGAATAGCCTCAGGGCTTGAGGCAATTAGTTATCTGATCTTTTCATCACCTTAATCACCTTGAGGCCCTGCAGGACCCACCAGAGATCAGGTCACAATCCACCATGTAGTTTGTGAAACATTGGCCTAATGCATTATAATGCACAATGTAGCAGCAACTGTTACCCTGCACATGCCCAATCTGATCTCAGAAGCTAAGCAGGGTCAGGCCTGGTTAGTACTCGGATGGGAGACCGCTTGGGAATACAATACTGGGTGCTGTAGTCTTTTGAGACTGAAGGTTGCCAACCAGCATACAACTGCATAAATTTTGGAGTACTGTAGCTATTGATGCTAGGCCAAAAATAACAGCATTTTTAAAATCTTCAGGCCAAATAAAGAAACATCAAATATTCATATAAACAGTGTAATCCATCCATTTTTGTCCATCCTTTTTGCCTCTCTCTCACTCACTCTGAAAGATTATAACAGCATTTAGGGCTGCAATATTTCCAGTGTCGTCCTAGGCGAGTTCAGTCGGAAGGAAATTCAGCACATTTCAACAAGATTTGCTGCCAGTTGAGCATGCATGGGGATTACATCCCCATTATGCAGAGTTAGTTGGGATGAAGCCCCATGGAACAAAGAATGACATCCCACTGTGTTCAATGGGGCTTAAAACCAGCAGTGGCGTAGAGGGGGTGCAAAGCCCTAAATTTTACAGTGAGCCTCACTACAGCATCCATGGGGACCACCCCCCCCCCTTTGAAGCCATTCCACGTGGTGGGAGCAAAATGGAGGCTTCCCGCAAAACTTAGCACTTTGCACCCCCTCTAGCTATACCACTGACTCCCAGGATAACGAGCAAAGTAAGGCTGCCGCCAGGGTTAGCTTTCAGCCCATTGGACCATTGCTCCTAACTGGGACCCGTGCCATGCACTAAGGTAAAAAATTAATTAATTAATTAATAGATCATTTCACAGTCACTAAAACAAGTGGTTTTGTAACTATTTACTTTACAGTGGTTGGTTGGTCGTGGAACTCCTTGCCACAGGATGTGATGATGGCATCTGGCCTAGATGCCTTTAAAAGGGGTTTGGAAAGTTTCTGGAGGAAAAATCCATTACGGGTTACAAGCCATGATGCGTATGTGCAACCTCCTGATTTTAGAAATGGGCTATGTCAGAATGCCAGATGCAAGGGAGGGCACCAGGATGAGGTCTCTTGTTATCTGGTGTGCTCCCTGGGGTATTTGGTGGGCCGCTGTGAGATACAGGAAGCTGGACTAGATGGGCCTCTGGCCTGATCCAGTGGGGCTGTTCTTATGTTCTAAGGGTAATCCACACATTTTGTTCGTTTACTTGTAGGCTTACATGTATGCAATTTTATGTTAAAATGTGCTTAGATCTAGTTTGTCCATTAACTCACAAGCACTTTTTAAGCGCATTTTGATGGCTTTCCATTCTACCACAGAGATCTAAAGTCTGTAATAAATTTTATCTATATCTCTAAGATTCTACAGATATATAACCTGGGGCCTTGGCTGTGAAACTGGGGCCCCAACAAAAACAAATTGGTTCCAAATGGGCTCCGCAACTTCACAGGCTAGCCCTGACTGCAGTCCTTCACAGACCAGCCTGAAAATAGATCCCATGGAAAAGAAATGTCACTTCAGAAATGAAAAAAAGATGCAAGTCAGATTCTGCTGTTAATCTGTGAAATGAATTCATTTACAATATTTGGATGGTCTAGAAAGGTGCCTTGATTAACTGGGTAGCTGATTTCATTTTTTTCAAATCAATGCAAGAATTTTTTTTAAATGGCAAATTGTAAGCTCTGTGGCAGAAAACACATCCCCATGACAGATGGGGGGGGGGAGCTTTTCTGAGATGATAAGCTACATGCAAAAGCAAAATATTCTACCCCCCCCTTCTGAACACTCTTCCTCATTCCCAGATTTATGACAACTTAATACACTAAACTGATCCATCATCAAAGGATTATCTTTTAGCAAACCCTAATAAACATTAATTAGATTAGATAAATCATTTTAAATCCAATTCATGCAACTTATCTGAGCTAAATGAGCAAAAACCACTCCCATGTAAAAGATAATGTCCTGAATGTCAAGGCCAGTGCCCTTAAAAAAAAGAAGAAGTGCCAAATGTGGTTTTAAACTAGGCTGCAGTTTCTAGAGGCAGGAGGAACAGTGTGGTATAGTGGTTATTTAGCGTGCTGGACTAGGAGCATGGAGGATTTGTTTAACCCTTCCTCAGTTACCAAGCTCGATGGGTGACACTGAGTGACCAATCATTCTCTGTTAGTCTCACCTATCTCAGAGTAGAGCTGGGCACCATCACTTCCAAAAAGTGAAATTTCAGGAGTTCTGCCCAAAGAGAAACATCTCAGCATTTTCAAGCAAAGCTGAAGGAGTTTTGTTTAAGACAAGATGCACTGCTTGTGTCTGCACATCCCTTCCTCGGAGGGTTGTGGTATTGGGAAAACACATCACGTGAATGTCATAATAGATAAAGCATTAATAATAAATGCTCACTTTACATAAGCGCAGAGCCAGTCACATCCTTGTTATCACTTCATATCTTCCAGGATCAAAACCTAGAACTGAGATTTGTTTCAAATGTAATCTTACTATAACTCCTTCCCAGCCTTGCTGATGTCCCTTCGGCCAGACACAGCGCATGACCCACCCTGCTAGCTCAGACCACCACACCTCTGAATGGTGGAAGAGTCCAGCCACTCACTCACCTTCTTTGAATTTCAGATCTCTGTATCTGGGGCTGACTTCTCCAGCTGTCTGTGCCCTGAGGTTTACCAAGACTGATTCCTGTGTGCATGGTCACGCCACCCCTTCAAGGATCCGACTGGGTGGAAGTGGTTTGTTTCTTTATGTTTCAGAGTTTTTTTTGTTTTTCCTTTTAGCAGTTTCGACAGAGCTCCAAGAGGAACTGCCGACAAGTTTCAGAAGAGTTGAGCAACTGAATCGTAAGAAACACTACCAGCGAGGAAGATTAGAAAGTGACTAGAAAGTGTGAAGCGAGAAGAGCTGAATGGTGTATACCAGGGGTGCCCAAACCCCGGCCCGGGGGCCAGTTGCGGCCCTCAAGGTCTCTCAATGCGGCCCTCAGGGAGCCCCCAGTCTCCAATGAGCCTCTGGCCCTCCGGAGATTTGTTGAAGCCCACACTGGCCCAACACAACTTCTCTCAGCATGAGGGTGACTGTTTGACCTCTCGTGTGAGCTGTGGGTTGAGAGCTCCCTTCACTGCTTGCTCTTTCACATCTGTGATGCAGCAGTGGCAGCAAAGGAAAGGCCAGCCTTGCTTTGTGCAACGCCTTTTATAGACATTGAGCTATTGCAAGACCCTCATTCATTCATATAAGTTCATCTTTAATATATTCATTTGTGTAAACGTACGTAAATTTATTCAAATTTTAAATGTAAATTAATTCTTTTTTTCCCCGGCCCCTGACACAGTGTCAGAGAGCTGATGTGGCCCTCCTGCCAAAAACTTTGGACACCCCTGGTGTATACAGATGTATTTGGAAACAGGATAGATCAATGGTTCCCAAACTTTTTAGCACCTCGACACACTTTTTAAAGACACTCGATCTGGACCCACCAAGTTTTACAAGACTAAAAAATAGTTTCACTTTACCAGCCACTCACACCTCTCTTTTTATCTGTTTACAGTGGGGGGGGGCACCTTCTGGAGTGTTTGTTGAGCTCAGCATTTATCTGATCAGGACCATTCTAGTCACACTGTGTTCAAAGTGGACTAAGCTACATTCGCCTTCTCACAAGTAAACACATACATGCGGCTCCATTTCAGTTTCCATAGGGCTCAATACATTTTCCTTGTCAGTATATTTTCCTAACAGCTTGTCAGTTTTGTGACCCATCAAAAATCAAGTCACAGCCCACTGGTGGGTCCTGATCCACAGTTTGGGAACTGATGGGATAGTACATATATATAAATACACACACATGCACATACAGACAGACAGACCTGGAAATAGGAGAGGCTGCAAAGCTGGGAGCTTTTCTTGGAAGGGGGCCATTGCTGTGTGCTGAGCTGTTTTCCCTGCTCCTGTACTAACAAGTATTTAGCCTCTGCTACTACATCCTGTCCATTTGGTTTCTTTCTTTTTTTATAAGCCAACATGGTTAACTATTTCCAAGCCAGTAACAGACTGGTACAAGTGGGATGGGTGCCACCCAGTGCAGCACTTACTTGCGGCTTTCTGGGGAGTGACACTCAGCTTTTGTGGGGTGACATGATGACCCAATCATGTCGTCCCTCTGACCAGGGTCTCCGAAAGAAATTTTATCAGGGGATACAATTTTTTTTTTTTGGGGGGGGGGAACACGTCCCAAAGGGGGAGGGAAGGAGTGCAAACAGGGTTGGAGGAGGGTAGTGACAGGGATGGGTAGAAGGGGAGGGGAGAAATAGGGCAAAGGGAGGGTGGCAACAGGTCTCTGGAGCACAGGTCTACTGGGGTTCATGATGCAGCGCCCAGTTCAACCTGCTTGGTAGATCTGGCCTCCAGATGAGCCTGCTCTCCATTTTTCACCAAAGCCAGCTGAGATCCCAGGAAATTTCTGAGGCCCCTCTTTTGGTTCCCATGCCTCCCTTTCACCCTGGGGCTGGGTACAATTTACCCCCTATACCCCCTCTCTTGGGCCCTACTTTTGACCTTCTGATCTATCATATTGCTTTAAATACAAAAAGCCCACCTCTACACCAGCTCCATTTGGTGATTTTCAGCCCACTCCAGGCCGTCGTCTCATGTTCTCAGTGGTGAGGAGTGTTGGTCTTCTTGCTCCTTGTCTGATGACTATGCCGGAGTGCTTTCAGGGGCCAGCTCTGTCAGTGACAGTGACTGCGCATTTAGACTAGAGCCTTTTCCCTTTCCCTCCCTTGTTCCTTTATCTTGCAATCTGTGGGGGTGGATGTTCTGATGCCAGGCTGCAATGCAAGTGTATGTGTCAAGATAAAACCTGGGCAGGCGCGCTGTAGATTGGTTTTTGGAGAGCTGCTGGCCTCGCCAGTGAGAGATGTGCTTATCTGTGTTGAGGAGCTCAGGGAGGGGAAGGGTGCTGTTATCACTAGTGACAGGCCATGGAAAACATGGCAGTGGGGGCAGGGCAGGTGGTTCTAGGGGAATGAGGGTCCACGGTAGACACTGTCCCTCTTTCGGGCCCTTCCCCCAACTCCCTGGCAACTTATGGCCTTGGCTGTAATTTCCTGGGTCTGGAACTGTTGCTCCAGGTCAGTGAATAGTACAACCTGTCTCATTCAGGATTTAATCCAGAATGACAATGCTGATCGGGCATGCATTATGAAGACCTGGTTGGATGCCATGGGAGGTGCGGGTCTTTCCCAACGTCGCCCAGGCTTCTGGGTAGCACAGCAGCCATGACTGCAGGGACCAGGGTGGGGGTGGGGTTGTACTGGTCTATTGGCAATCCATTTCCCTTACTAAGTGCCCTGTGTGGTAATCCACTAGGTTTGTATGGAAGGGCGGGACAGGATTGGAATTCTGCTGGAGTACTGTCCACCTTGCTGCCCAACAGTCTCCCAACCTGAGCTGACAGGGCTGATCTCAGACTTGGCATTGGAATCCCCCTGCCTACTGGTTTTGTGGGACTTCACGCTGCTGCCCCAGGAGAAGGTGCAGCTCAGGATTACTTGGCCACCACTACAACCATGGGCCTGTCTCAAAGGACATAAGCTTCAACTCACAAGGCAGAACATGTGCGTGACCAGGTGTTTCCACCAGATAAGAGGATGTTGATTTGGATGTGGAGGAGATCTGAGAAAACATCTCCTGCCATATAATCCATATCATCCAGCCCATCCTTTTCGGTCATCTAAGAGGGCCCTTCTGGATGTGCCACCACTGAGAGAGCTTAGGGAGAGGGAGGCTAGGATAAGGGCCTTCTCAGTGGTGGCACCTGTCTTATAGAATTCCCTCCCTTTTGCGTTAAGAACTGCTCCTTCTCTAGAAGACTTCTGGTGAGGCCTAAAGACTTTTCAAAAAAGCCTTCTACTTTTGAAAGTTGCTTTGGGAGCCCATTGCGGAGAAAGGCAGAATATAAATCAAATGAATAAGTAATAATAAAAATGACACAGTGATTGTATGCCTGACCCAAGGGACAGCGGCTCGACACTGTGTACAGCCTTGGTCTGATAAAGAGATGTGGCTGACGCAAGCGTTGGCCAATCAGTGGTGTGCAAATCTGGTTTTTGCAACAACTGGAAGTACAGTTGCTTCCTAAGTTCAAACTGGGGGATAACATGGTCAAGGGCTGCAATCCTTTGCATGCTTTCCTGGGAGTCAGGCTCAGTGGGACTTACTTCTGAGTAGACACGCATAGGATTGGGCTGTAGGTCTTGTGGCTTCACTGATTCACTGTACCCACAGTGGAAATGTCACTGAAATGCTATACTCCAACATGCCTTAATGATTGGCAAACCCATTTTGTTTTCCGCTGCTGATAAAAATGCAATCCCAAGAACTTCAGAGGACTCTCCTAGGCATCCCAAGAGACTTTTTTTTCCAACTTTCCCAATGCTATATTGTTGCTGACTTATGTAGTGCTATCAGTATGCATAAGTAAAATGGAGAGGGCCTAAGGATCTCACAATTTAAATTTTATGGCAGAGTCAATAAAGGGATCAAAGAATAAGATGAGAGCTCAGGGATAAGTTTTGAAAGGCTCAAGACTGAGGTTTCACTACACTTTCCCTGTCTGAGTTGGATATTAGCCAAATGCTTAACTTTCACAAAAGCAAACAGATCCAGGTCTTCCTTGAAGCTAAGCTGCCTGCCCTGGAGTTTCTTTTAAATTCTACGTGGGTGCCTCGGGAGCAAGACAAAAGCACTCTGTGCATGCTCAGGGGTTAAGCCCTGGCTTAATCAGAAACAGATTCCTGACTTGACCACTAACCCCACTGCTCTTAACTGTAGGTTTTATTTTGTCTTCAGACTGAATCGCAACCAGGTTTAACCAATGGGCAACCAGGCTTAACTGTCGATGTAAACAGGCACATGAGTGGGCTGGAGAGAATGATGCAATTGGCGTTCCTCGTGTCTGAACAATGTTGCCAACTTCGTTTTTTCTTTTTTTCTTTTCCTATTCAGAACTTATGTCACCTTATCAGTTGCATGCTTGAGAAAAGCACCATTCCTGGCATGAAGACGAGAACATGATTCCCTTTTGATGTTCTGCCTCCACAAAGGGAGAACTCACCTGAGTTGTTCAGTGGTGTGAATTTAATACCTCTTTGTGTCGCTTTGACCTTGATGCAATCAAGACTGGAACATCCTGTCCCTACAGTGACCCAGCCTTGAAATCCTTCTGCCATTGCAGCAAGCCCGGTTTGCTCCCCAGGCTGTTGCACAGCACCCCCTGTTGATGTGCTGGGGCTGTGCCAACTCACATCTGACTCAGAAGTGAATCACTTCCTGTTTCAGTGCACTTCAGAGAAGGGTGTTATTATGCCCCAAGAGAGACTTGCCGTAATCCAAGGGGATTTCATGCTGAAAAGGAATCTCGTCTGGCATCAAGGAGATTGTCGCCCACACTACAGAGAACCTGAGAACCAAACTAGGAAATCAGTAAATTGGTTTCCCATAGGACAACTGGGCAAAACCCATATGCTAACTGGCACAGAGGCACTTTTTCAATGGGTGCTCCTCTTATATTTAGCCAGAGAGTAAACATCCCTCTTCACACAGCACAGTGCCTTTCCCAGTGGCTGTTTGATGGTGGTGGTCTGCCTTTTTTTTCAGATTGTGAGCCCTTGTGGGTCAGGAAGCCATTTACAGTGCAATCCTATGTATGTCTATTCAGTAGTAAGCCAAATTTATTTCAATGGAACTTACTCTCAGGAAAGTGTGCATAGGGTTGCAACCTTATTTGATTTGCTCTGCTTTGTGAACATTTTTGTTGTTGTTGTACAATGATATAAAATATTCTAAATACAATAAGTAATAAATTGGATAAACCAATATTTTCATTTTTATCTTCAAAGCAGTGGCAGGGGATTCTGATTTTGACTGGAATAGTAGTGATGTGGTGGAGTAGGGGATTCACTCTTCCCCCCCATGCCATTTTCCCACCCTAAATCCACCGCCCCCCCAGCTGCATTCAGCTCCCAGTGGGAAAAATCTTATCAGTAAATGCCAATATTGAAAACTGGGATGTCCTGTTCACAAAGCTGCCTGAAACAGCAGGGAATCTGTCCACCTCCATCTGTCCATCTCCACTGCCCTTCCCTCTCTTCTCCTTGGATTGAAAAAGGAAGAGTGGAATGGAGCAGAAGAGGAAGTGCGGAGGACAGGAGTGAAGAGTGGTGGGCTAGAGTGTCAGAGATGTTCATTTCAGTCGGTTTCCTCCGACTGCAAAACTGCTGTTTCTTTTTCATTGGGCATAACTGAACGAGTCATACTGCAGTCAGGTTTCAGAGTGATAGCCTGAAATCTGATGGCCATGTGTCTCTTCCCCTTTCCTCCAGACACCTTCTTGTCAGTGTCAGAAGTTTCAGTCCTAACTTGCTTCCGTCTTCGTTTTGCTATTGTTTTAAACTAAACAGTTCCACTTATGTCAAAAAGGCTCATGCAGGTGATTTTTCAAAACTCTTCCTGCTGCCTCCCCGGAGCTTGCTGATGCAGGCGTCCTACTAGTTTTTTTATTGGTTAGCCAGCTGCTCTGCTTTTTTAAAAAAATTGGATTACAGCCATTATTCCAACCTAAACTGCTGGAGGCAAATCTTCCTGCTGCCTCCCCAGAGACTGATGACACAAGCGCTGTCTTTTTTTAATTATTGGGCAAATGGAGGTAGCTCTCCATGGTGCACAGGCATTCCAGCCTATTTTGTCCCTTGCAAGCAACCAAGTTGTTTGGCAGCTGACCTTGCTCCCTCTGTGTTTGTATGTGTGCTGCTTTAAACAGACTGTGTGCTGGAGCAGAAAGGAGCAACTTGAGAAAGGCAAAAGGTACTTTAAAAACACTTGATGGGTTCTTTACTCCCCCCCCCCTCCACTTGCTGGGTTAGGTGAGACCCTGCCTACCCTGCCTACTGATTGCACATCACTGGTGTGGTGGTGCTTCAGACTCCCTAGGGCAGCAATTTTCAAGTTTTTCTTCTCTATAGTCTTTGGCTCTTGTGAGTCACTTCCAGGATACTATTCCAGGTTCTGTTTTTAGGGCAACTGTCCATAGTCTGTCCCTCTTTCTCTGCTGACTCTGCATTATGAGGCTCTTGAGGGGCAGAGAAAGATTTGTACAGCAAATCGGTTTGATTTTGCTGCTGAGAGAAGTCAGGTCTTTGTTTCTGCTACTAAGTCTGTACCCTATGCAGATTTACATGAGAGGCCCTCCCACTGAACCTGGCGGGACTTACTTCCGAGCAGACATGTGTAGGATTGCATCGTGAAACTGTTAGTGGAAAAATTACAGAGCTTGAAGTTTTTCCATTTCTGTCACCAAACGTGATCTGTTAGGAATCCTGTGTGAAGAACTGCATTTAAGTTGGGGTATATTCTTGGTTTTGGGGAAGGGAGCAGGGAGGGGTGGAAAATCTAGAGGGTGTCCTGCCCTCTCACCTAGAGCAAATACCTGACAATTGAATCCCCCAGTTATGGAACCCATCGTTGGCCATCTCACTTCTGCGCAATGGGAGGGCTGTCCCTGGACAGTGGGGTGAGATTCCTGTCTGCTGTACTGAGCTCACCTGCCTGCCAATGGCTGATGCAACCAGCCTTCCAAATCTTATTCCCACACTGCTTTCCTGGCTAGAGCCCCTTGCTATGGTGACAATGGGAATTGGTCCCCCATTGCCACTGTCTTGGGGGCTTGCCTGCACATCTGTGCAACTTGTCTGCATTTTTACATGATGTGTGCGCACTGGTTATCCTCAACCTGGTGAAATAAACCATGTGGGGTGATGCAAATCACAAGTTTGCATATGGTGATGGATTGTTCAGAGCCAACAGTTCTTTCTTCTAAAAAAAAAAAATCAAGGCATTCTGGGTGAAAGCACCAGGTGTGCTTTCACTGCACACAAAGGTGTGACATCACCGCAATCTCCTTGTCAGTGGCGCAGCTAGAAGGGGTGCAAAGCACTAAGTTTTGTAGGTGCCTGAATGCGCCATGCGAGCCGCCCTTCTCCTTCCCTTTTGGAGCCATTCCAGGCAGTGAGAGCAAAACAGAAGCGGTTGAACATGATGGGGAAGGGGGGAGGGGCTGCTTGCAGGGCACATTCATAAGAACATAAGAACAGCCCCACTGGATCAGGCCATAGGCCCATCTAGTCCAGCTTCCTGTATCTCACAGCGGCCCACCAAATGCCCCAGGGAGCACACCAGATAACAAGAGACCTCATCCTGGTGCCCTCCCCTACATCTGGCATTCTGACTTAACCCATTCCTAAAATCAGGAGGTTGCGCATACACATCATGGCTTGTACCCCTTAATGAATTTTTCCTCCAGAAACTTGTCCAATCCCCTTTTAAAGGCATCTAGGCTAGACGCCAGCACCACATCCTGTGGCAAGAAGTTCCACAGACCGACCACACGCTGAGTAAAGAAATATTTTCTTTTGTCTGTCTTAACCCTCCCAACACTCAATTTTAGTGGATGTCTCCTGGTTCTGGTATTATGTGAGAGTGTAAAGAGCATCTCCCTATCCACTCTGTCCATCCCCTGCATAATTTTGTATGTCTCAATCATGTCCCCCCTCAGGCGTCTCTTTTCTAGGCTGAAGAGGCCCAAACGCCGTAGCCTTTCCTCATAAGGAAGGTGCCCCAGCCCCGAAATCATCTTAGTCGCTCTCTTTTGCACCTTTTCCATTTCCACTATGTCTTTTTTGAGATGCGGTGACCAGAACTGGACATAATATTCCAGGTGTGGCCTTACCATAGATTTGTACAACGGCATTATAATACTAGCTGTTTTGTTTTCAATACCCTTCCTAATGATCCCAAGCATAGAATTGGCCTTCTTCACTGCCGCCGCACATTGGGTCGACACTTTCATCGACCTGTCCACCACCACCCCAAGATCTCTCTCCTGATCTGTCACAGACAGCTCAGAACCCATCAGCCTATATGTGAAGTTTTGATTTTTTGCCCCAATGTGCATGACTTTACACTTACTGACATTGAAGCGCATCTGCCATTTTGCTGCCCATTCTGCCAGTCTGGAGAGATCCTTCTGGAGCTCCTCACAATCACTTCTGGTCTTTACCACTCGGAAAAGTTTGGTGTCGTCTGCAAACTTAGCCACTTCACTGCTCAACCCTGTCTCCAGGTCATTTATGAAGAGGTTGAAAAGCACCGGTCCCAGGACAGATCCTTGGGGCACACCGCTTTTCACCTCTCTCCATTGTGAAAATTGCCCATTGACACCCACTCTCTGCTTCCTGGCCTCCAACCAGTTCTCAATCCACGAGAGGACCTGTCCTCTATTTCCCTGACTGTGGAATTTTTTCAGTAGCCTTTGGTGAGGGACAGTGTCAAACGCGTTCTGAAAGTCCAAGCATATGCAAACTTAGTTATTTGCATCCCCTCTAGCTATGCTACTGTGACTTATAGCATTGATTCTATGGAAAATAATCAATACAGGAAGCTGGTTTATACCAGAGTCTATAGACCATGCCTTAACCATGGTTTGGTTGTTGCAGACCTAGAGGCCTGAGTGGAAATTTTCTGTAGAAGACTTTCTTGAACAGAAGATGAAGTTTGTTTTAAAGCATAAGGAGGGTCATTGAAAGCAAGGACTGCTACTTCACATGCTTCCCAAGAGTTCAGGAGTGGAGCAAACTGGAATGTTGCCTGATGCTATCTCAAATCTGTTGCCTCTGTGCTACAAGAAAAACCCCAAACTCTTTCCCTATTCTACATGAACTGTTGTCCAATCCAGAAACATGCGACTTAGGACCATCAGGCCGAAGGCCCACCTAGTCCTGCTTCCTGTATCTCACAATGGCACAGCAGATGCCTCAGGGAGCACACAAGACCACAAGATGGCTGCATCCAGTTGCCACTCCCTTGCACTGGCGTTCAAAGACAGCCTACTTCTAAAACCAGGAGGTTGCACATAGCCATCATGGCTTGTAACCTATGATGGATTTTTCCTCCATAAATCAGTCCAATCCCCCTTTTAAAGGCATCTAGGCCAGGTGCCATCAACATATCCTGTGGGAAGGAGTTCCAAAGACCAATGTAAAAAAAATATTTTCTTTTGTCTGTTCTAACTCTCCCGGCACACAATTTTAGACTTGCTGTTTTATTTATGAACGCCTGCACTGTCCCTGTAAATAAAACCAGGATTCCCAGACTTCCAGGTTTGACATGAGCAATATGGTAAGGAGGAAAATGATCTGCTTCCTGCTCAAGCAAGAAGGAAGTAAATCATTGGCAGTGGATTGGACAGAAGTGGCAGCAGGAGACTCAGGGTGAAACTACCCTGAATCAGCTGCCCCCTGGACCGCTTTCAATCTGCTGGGGATGCAACATGCCTCAGGTGGCCTCAGGGATTGACCAGCAGTGTCAAAGAGAGAAACAGAGAGAGAGAGAGAGGCTACTGCTGCTATTGTGGTCATCACACTCTTTGTTGCCCCTCCATTATACATTATATTAATGTATATGAATGTATCATGCAATCCCTATATATCAGAATAATGTAGATTATCTAATACTTTTATTGGCTTCTTTCGAAAACGCCAACCAGGAAGAATATGAAGAAACGGGTGCAAGAACAAATAGACGTGTCTCATAATTCATATAAAATGACTGGTTTATTGTAAACAACCTATCACAAGTAACTATGGGCTATGAGTGCCTGAGAGATCCAACCGTAGTTGCTCACATGTAGCAGTGCTCTACTAAACTGCAAATGGGAGGACGTTTACACATAATAATGCATAGATGTCTTATCTCTATGCACCCCTATTCGACTCTGCTACACTTAGGAGGCAGTGCTCTCCCTTCCAAAAATGGGCAATTGCAAGGAATTGTTTCAGGGAAGGAATGTCCTGCTGACTGTACTTGCAGATACCCATTCTAGCTTATCACAAAATAGATAAGAAATATTCCACTTAGCGCAAACAGCATGGAATGATTCCTCTCTCACATATATAAAGGAAGTGTAAGATGTTTGCCGACAAAGGAAGTATTAATTATACTGGAAAGTTTGAAAGCATCCCTTCAACCAGCCCCCCTTTGCCTTTTTTTTGTTTTAAATTTTTTGTACACTTGAGTTTTCCTGCATTAAAAATTGAATTGTCCAGCTGTTGACTGGCTTCCCCCAAGAACTCTGATCACACTGCACAATTTGCCTCTGAAATAAAAATAGCCAATCCTGTCTAATTTTGATGAGCTGAACATGAAAATGACCATGAAATCTGTCTCTTGGCTCTGGTTTAGGAGCAAATAAACTCATCGCCTACATAGATGGTGGCAAGGACATGGACATTTACAAGTACATGTCTGCGGAACTGTCTATTGCGGGTATCTCACAAACTGTAGCCAATTTTTTCATTGTTGTGTTCAGCCCCTCAAAATCGATAAGAAATGACTAATTTAATATTTGTACAAGTTTGTGGTTCAGTGTAATTGTTGGTCACTTTGTAAATTTGATCTCTCTCTCTCTCTCTCTCTCTCTCTCACACACACACACACACACACACACACACACACACACACACACACAGAAGCATGGTTTCCTCTGTTAATACATAATACAATTCTCAGGGTTCCTTGAGAGGAAGCTGTACTTAATTTCTGAGATATGAAGTGCAGGGTTCTCCATTTACGATCCTTTCCATCTAATTTTCCTAGTCAGGGAGGGAGACATGTTATAAATGCTCAAAGGCGTACCCCTGTTTATTTTGTTGAGTTCAAAGTTCAAAGTTCAAAGTTCAAAGTTCAAGTTCAAAGTCTGAAGTCTGGACAATTTGCACTAGGACTGGTGGTTGAACATGTCAGGGGTGGAAGGGCCAGCATGATGAGAACTACCCATGATAGCAACTAAACTCTGTAGTGTTGACATTAAGCCTTCTTAAGAGGCTGAGTTAAACGTTTCTGCAAGTGTTCATGTGAAGAGCTGGAAGGAGGAAAGGGCCTTGCAGAAAGTGCTGTGTGTTGAAACCGAGCTATGATTCAGTTTAGCCGATGTGGGAGGCTCTCACAAACCATCACCCTGAGTGTCCTCTGTGCCCTTGCCAACTCCATCACAATCGCCCAGAGGCTCCTGCTCCACACTTATGGCACCTCCTGCCACCACCACCAAGTCCCTTGCCAAGTTTTTCTGGGACTGAGACCTCCGGCCGAGCCCATCAGATGCCCCCTCAAAGAACTGGGCAATGAAGTTCATTCCTGAGCTCTTGATGAGGTTCCCAGCAGCAAAGACATAAAGTACAGGGTTGATGCTGCTGCTGAGGAAGGCCAAGGCTGTAGCTCCCGCCCGTCCTTTCTTCCAGGCGTGGCCCAGTTTCTCTGCCACTGGTCCTGAGGCTATGTTTGAAGCCACCTGGAGCACATTGATGATATGATAGGGCACCCAGAGGACCGCAAAGCAAACCACAATGGCGACGATGAGCTTTTCAGTCCGAGCCCCTTGTCGCCTCCTCACCCCTCTGAGGCGTATCAAGATAGCCGAATAACACCCAACAATGACTGTAAATGGTATCACAAAGGCCACCACCGTTTCCAAGGTGAAGTGGAAGATGGCCCAGCCTGGCCTGGGATGGCAAGGTTCGCAGATGGAATACAGATCGGAGGGATGCTTCACCACTTCACGGAAGCGGAAGGCCGGGATGGATAACAAAATGGCTGCCAGCCAAATCCCTGTCAAAATCTTAAGCACCAAATGCTTCTTGCGAATGGCTTGAGAGAGGTAGGGCTTGTTGACGGCGAAGCACCGGTCCACACTCATGAGGGTGATGATGAAAATGCTGGCAAACATATTGATGCAGCAGAGGTAGTACACCCCTTTGCAAACAACCCACCCAAACACCCAGTTCTTGAAAGTGAGGAAGATGATGAAGAAGGGCGTGAGAAGCAGTACGACTGCATCCGCCACCGCCAGGTTCACCACCAGAAGGCAAGTGACGGAGCGGCGACTTGGCTTCATTTTCCACAGGATGCTATAAATGACGAAGAGGTTCCCAGGAAGTCCTATGAGGGCAGACAGGAGCAGAAAGACAATCCCAGCCATGATGGAGGTGTCGGAGCTCAAGAGGGTGTTATTTCCCGAGGTGTGTGTACAGTTGTTGATGGTGACGGCTAGAGCTGCTGGTGCCTCTCTGTTAGGAAGGAGGGAGAACTTTGAGAGAAACAGCACTGAAAATCTATCTACAGACAAACTCTCTCTCTCTCTCTCTCTCTCTCTCTCTCTCTCTCTCTCTCTCTCTCCCCCCCCCCCTCAGTTTTCTGACTGGAATAAATTAGAATGGATTCTGTTAACACTGAGATCTTGCCCTGGCCACTATCCATCCGTCCCATTATTTGCAAGCTCCTGGGGGCAGAGACCTGCTTCTTGTTGCTTCATGTCTGGCTATAAGGAGTCATATACATAGATGGTGAATTGTTAGCATTCATAGTTCTTTACTTGTCTATTTTGCTCTGAAAACCAGTTGGTGGGCCTTCTTGTGGAAAAGCAATATGCAAATATTTTTATTTGTAGTAGTAGTAGTAGTAGTAGTAGTAGTAGTAGATAATGACGATGGTCAGTGCATAAGGTCCTATAGAGAGTCACAACAAAGAGTCAGGTCCCTGCCCCAAGAGGCTTAGATTGTGACATTCCAGTGTGCTCCCTGGGGCATTTGGTGGGCCGCTGTGAGATACAGGAAGCTGGACTAGATGGGCCTATGGCCTGATCCAGTGGGGCTGTTCTTATGTTCTCATGTGAGCCAACAGAAGAAGGGGAGGAAGATCTTCTAAGTAATTGCCTGGGAAATTCCACAAGCAGGGCATGGGTTTATTGGAGAGGAGATGAGAAAGATTCCTTGTGTCTCTCTCTTGCCAACTCTTTTCCATCCCAACAGTGTCCTAATAGATGCGACTAATTTGCCTTGCCCTGAGCAACTGACAACACAGCCAGTCCCCTTCTACGCAGAACTGCTCTGTCACTTTGGTCACACAAGGAGAGCCCTGCTGGAGCACCAGAGGCAGCTTGGTCCTGCCCCCTGCTTTCCATCATGGTCACGCAGAAACCAATCGGATGCCCACAAATAGGATGCAAAGGGAACAGCTTTTGTCTGTGGCTGCTTCCCTTTGCTGCAATTTGTTGGTGTAATTGCCAGTGGCATATCTAGAGGGGGTGCAAAGCACTAAGTTTTTCAGGGAGCCTCATTGGGCCATGCAAGTGGCCCCTTCAGAGCCATTCCGGGCAGGGAAGCAAAGTGGAGGCATCCGAAGGAGAGGGGGAGGGGCTGCTTGCATGTTGCGGTTAAGGCTCCCTGCAAAGCTTAGTGCTTTGCACCCCCTCTAGCTATGCCACTGGTAATTGCCTCTGTACATGGGACATGACCCATGTCACCTTGAAGGCTAATCAGTCTTAATAGATGGAGCCTCCTGAAAGGATTCCTCTCATCATCTTAGCAAGCAAGCCATTAAGCTTGAAACACAACCACTGTGGGCAGCAAATTCCACACTCGGATTATGCATGAATTATGGATCTTAAGAAGAATTTTCACAGAGTGATTCCTCGTTGTAGTATTAGGAGGGAGAGGGAGTCAAACCTCTCTCCATCCACTTTCTAGACCTCCATCAAGTCATTCTGTGGTCATCTTTTCTTTGCTCTCTCTCTCTCTCTCTCTCTCTCTCTCTCTCTCTCTCTCTCTGAAATGAAAAAGACTCACAGTGCAATCTTATGCAGGTCTACTTAGAAGTAAGTCACACTGTGTTCAATGGGGCTCACTCCCAGGAAAGTGTGTCTAGGACTGCAGTCTTATAAACTTTGACCTTCCTTTGTGTTGAAGATGGTCCAGCCCCCCCCGGTTCTCCCTTTCTGAGACCCCATCTCAAAACTATACACGAGTAATTTTCAACTTTTTTTTTCATCTCATGGCACACTGACAAGTCTTTAAAACTATCAAGGCACATCGTCAGTTTTTGGACAGTCGACGAGGCACACCGCACAGTTGGCCAGGGGCTCACATCCCCCAATGGCCCTACGAATAAATGACCCTCCTTCAAACTCCCACAGCACACCTGTAGACCATTCATAGCGCAACAGTGTGCCGTGGTGCACTGGCTGAAAACTGCTGCTCCACACAGCCGTTCAGATGAAGCTGTGCCAGAGGTTTGTATCTCCGGCAGTTCATTTTAGGACCCTTTCTGAATCATCCTTTGCATGGAATTTGCTAAAGTGATTGACCAGCATGATCCCAGTCTCTGCCAGATCTGGCCCATTCCAATCACCCCTTGGGTCCCAAAATGACTTACATGGGAGAGTTGTACGGGCTCAGAGAAGGCGTCATGTCTCTTGTCATGGCTCGCTCCATCCTCTCATTGCTTTCCTTGGGAAATGAACTGTATCCCTCGTGGTGCTGCTCCGGCTGCTTCTTTGCACGTCCAGACTGGAAGCTGGAATGAGGTTGAGTAATGGAAGAGCAGGGAGTGTCAGGCTGGCTGGTTCGGGCACACCCCCCTCGGCTCCTTCACTCAGCCTCCAAGCTCGGACTTGCTAGGGAAGGAAAGGCACACCCAGGCATCTCTCTCTGTGTGTTGCTCCTCTCATCTCCTAGCACAGCTGTCATCCTTCCCCTCTTGCCTTCAGCCTTCATTCATAGAAATCAGCATCAGCCTTGCTGGGAAGGGAAGAGGCTAGACCACAAGACTCTCATGCTGAGGGTTGATAACACGACCCAACAGGCCTCAAGGAAAGACAAAAAAACCCACAATCCTCACTGTATCCCTCAAGAAAGGAAACCGTGCAGTTGTTGGCAACCTTCAGTCTCGGAAGACTATGGTATCGCGCTCTGGATGGTGGTTCTGGCACAGCGTCTAGTGTGGCTGAAAAGGCCAATTCGGGAGTGACAATCCCTTCCACACTGGGAGCAAGTGCAGTCTGTCCCTGGTCTGTCTCCCTGGCTATGGGCCTTCCTTCTTTGCCTCTTAGCCTCAGACTGTTGGCCAAGTGTCTCTTCAAACTGGGAAAGGCCATGTTGCACAGCCTGCCTCCAAGCGGGCCGCTCAGAGGCCAGGGTTTCCCACCTGTTGAGGTCCACTCCTAAGGCCTTCAGATCCCTCTTGCAGATGTCCTTGTATCGCAGCTGTGGTCTACCTGTAGGGCGCTTTCCTTGCACGAGTTCTCCATAGAGGAGATCGTTTGGGATCCGGCCATCATCCATTCTCACAATATGACCAAGCCAACTGTGCAGTAAACACCGTGCAGTAAACCGTGCAGAAACCGTGCAGTAAACACTGGGTAATGGGGCACATCCCTAGATTTCTTAAGCCCTCCACAGTGGCTAAGTAGTGGCACAGTTGTCATCTCATATGCACCAATGGCATCTGCTTCTTTAGGAACAGTCTCCCTTTCCTGATCCCACTTCCTGATAGACCAGTGTTTCTCAGCCAGTGATATGGGTACCACCAGTGGTACTTGAAGTGGTGTCTGGTGGTACTCACAGGACCCCTGGACACCTGGCGCCTGGCTGCAAGACCAGGAATGCAACACAGTAAACAACAGCAGGCTCCAAATCAGCTTTTCTGTGCTCCAAAGAGCCCTCCCATCCACTCTCAGCCTCTTACTGGTGTTTGTTGCATTGCATCTGGCCTCCCAACCCAAAAGTAACCAGCGATGATGTCATCATCAGTTACTTCCAGTGGTGCTTCAGATTGGTGAAGTGGCACAGCAGAGGACAAATGTTGAGAAGAACCGTGATAGACCCTTATCCCAATAGGGCTGTTCACACGTCAAACTGTATAGAAATATGCACACCTGGGAACCATTGCTGTTTGTCTGAACCTGGGCACACTCATTCCGATGTGCAATGTTGGTGTGCAATGTACACAGATTGCAGCTCTATTGAAATGTTTACATTCACATGGAAAGGTGTACCCTTGTGGATAAGGTTCTCAGATTGGCACTGTTTTTTGGGGGGGAGGAGCTACAGTCTGGGCAACAAGACGCAGCTTTCATGAGTTCCGTCTGACCTTCAGCTTACCCATTTTGCCCCCTTAGCTCATGTGAAAGAAGAAAGAACTAAAAGAACTGTCCTACTCAATGACACAACTTTCCAGCATGATACAACAAACAAGCCTTCGTTTGAAGGGGCATGTTGCCTCCCACAGCCTGACCCCGATTGACCAGACCCTGCCCCATCCCTTATGCAATGTTGCAATAGTGCAATTGAATGCATGACTGTAAGGCACCGAGACAGGGAAGCTTTTCTGCTTTATCATCATTGTATGATCAGTGCTGGGACACAGCTGGTCCCAACTGTTGGCCTCTGTTCCTGGCTCATCAAGAAGCCAGCTGGTCAATACTTCAGAGATCAAAGCTGCAAAATACTTGGAGTCAAGTGGCTGGATGAAAGTCAGGTAGTCCAATGCCTCTCCTATGGGAAAGGTACATCCATTCACCTGCACCCATTTACACGGTGCTTTCTGGATGACAATTTAAATCAAGCAGACACTCAGTTTCCTCCTCCCTCTATTCCATTCCATGGAAGGGACTGCTCTGCTCTCTCTTCTGGCTCTCTAGAAACAACAGCTCATTCCGTTTCTTGGAGCCCGGTGATCAGAAAAGGGAAGATCACATACATCATGACTCAGAAATATGCATCAGCTTCAATAGCTTTAAGCAGCAGGCTCATTGGTCTAGGGGTATGATTCTCACTTAGGGTGTGAGAGGTCCTAGGTTCAAATCCTGGACAAGCCCTGTTTATCTTGGAAACTAGTTTTTATCTGGTGTGCTCCCTGGGGCGTTTGGTGGGCCGCTGTGAGATACAGGAAGCTGGACTAGATGGGCCTATGGCCTGATCCAGTGGGGCTGTTCTTATGTTCTTAAACTACAATTCCCAGGAGTCATTGCAGGCCTCTTGTTATCTGATGTGCTCCCTGGGGCATTTGGTGGGCCGCTGTGAGATACAGGAAGCTGGACGAGGTGGGCCTATGGCCTGATCCAGTGGGGCTGTTCTTATGTTCTTAACTACAATTCCCAGGAAGCCTTGCAGGTCTCTTGTTATCTGGTGTGCTCCTTGGGGCATTTGGTGGGCTGCTGTGAGATACAGGAAGCTGGACGAGATGGGCCTATGGCCTGATCCAGTGGGGCTGTTCTTATGTTCTTAACTACAATTCCCAGGAAGCCTTGCAGGTCTCTTGTTATCTGGTGTGCTCCTTGGGGCATTTGGTGGGCTGCTGTGAGATACAGGAAGCTGGACTAGATGGGCCTATGGCCTGATCCAGTGGGGCTGTTCTTATGTTCACTTGTGCTTGTTGCTTACAACAGAGGGAAGTAATTTTCAGTGTTTTTCTCCACACAACACATTAACCTCTACAGTCTTTATGGTCTTCACCTCTTGCAATATCACTTCCAGCTTTCGGGAGACTCTTCGGGGTCCTGCAGCTCTGTTTCTAGGGCAACTGCCCCCCTTCCACCATCAGCTCCTGTCCCCTTCCCACCACCGGAATTGCCTGTTCCCCCTTCCACTGCTAACTCCGTAAGGAGAGCTGCCCCGGAAACACAACCACAGAGCCTGGAAGAGCTTTTCAGCAATTTCCAACCGCTGTGCCCCAAACCGCCATGGCGCACCTGTGACCCCTTCATGGAACACTTAAGTGCTGCAATACGCTGGTTGAAAATCACGGAGATAGCAAAGGTATTTCTGCAACAGTCGGGATTCTGTGCATGGTGAGTGCTTACCTGACTCTTCCAGTGGTGTCACTGGGCTTTTTGCATCACCCGGCCCAGGAGGCCAGTGTGTCACTCCCATGATGGACCACCTCTCATGCAATGGGCAGGGCAATGCCTTGGGCAGTGGCACTGGTTTTTTTTAGCTATAATTTTTGATAGAGATATTTCAACTGTTTTTTATTGCATTCTGCATGAAATTTACGCATCAAATGTTATATATGTGACGGTATTATTCGAAAATACCAAGATTTTAAAAATTTTGACCAGGAGTGGTGTCACCCCCCCAAGTAAGACACCCAGTGCGACCTGCACCCCCCGCACTCCCCTCATGACACCACTGGCCTCTTCACTGAAATACAGCCCATCATAACCCATTGAAGTTACTGGCACTCTGTTAAACCAGTGTGAGGGAACGACAGCCCACCTTCAAAGTGGGTGGGCGAAGATCCCAAGGCAGTGGGGAGCGAGTGAGAACGGACCATTTTGTTTCCCAGTGATTACTTACAAGTGGGGGCTGGGGATAAGAATAGGCCCTCAGTTTGGCTGTCCCTGTCATAAGAGGCGACTAAACAGCCACCGGGTAGATGGGACTCGTCAGCCTGGGAAGGCAGCTCATCTGAGAGAAGGAAAACTCTGATCCCAAACCTCCACTGCCTTGTGGCTACATCCAGTTATGGAAAAGGCTTCAGGAGTCAACCTTGAGGCAAAATCCAGAGCCAGAGTCCCTGAGGCACTTCATGGCTGAACACAGTTACGTTCTGGCAACTCCTGTGACGCCGCTGGAACCAACCGTATTGGCCTCTGCCTTTCCATTGGACCATTCCAGCGACGTGGAGAGGGGGGATTTGCTGCATGGGTAACAGCCTATCCTCCATACCTGCTTTACCAGGCTTTGCGCACTGGAGAGGACACTCTGTTCCAGAACCACCATTCAGAGCGTGACACCATAGTCTTCCGAGACTGAAGGATGCCAACAACAAGATACTTACAAGTGTCAGGGCTGGCATTAGAAGCTGTGTGAGCCAATAGAAGACATTTTTTTGTGGGGCCTAAGTCTCACAGCCAAGGTCAGTAGTATCTCAGAGATATAAATAAAACTTATCGTAGATGAGATATCCCTGCGGTAGAATGGAGAGCAATCAAAATGTGCACTTAAAAAACTGCATATGAGTTAATGAACCAAATGGAGCTAATCACATTTTAAGTAATTTCTGCCCAATGTTGCATATACACAACAGCGATATGTGTACACCTGTGGACTAGGCAGAAATGAGTTAATATAAAATTGCATACAAGACTGGATTACCCTAGCCGGGGTGGGGGCAGCCCTCAGGCATGTGGCCCAATTGGGAGCAATTGGTCCAATTGGCTTAAAGCAGTGTTTCTCAACCAGTGGTTTGGGTACCGCCAGTGATACTTGAGGTGGTGTCTGGTGGTACTTGCAGGACCTCTGGACACCTGCTGCCCAGCATCAGGATCAGAAGCATGACGCAACAAATGGCAGTAGGAGGCTTGGCTCAGTGGGCAGACCTTCCAAGCATGCTTTTCCCTGTTTGAAAAAGCCCTCCCGTCCACCCCGAGTCTCTTACTGGTGTTTGATGTGTCGCATGTGGCTCTCCAACCCAGAAGAAACTGGTGGTTATGCCATTACCAGTTACTTCCAGTGGTCCTTCAAATAGGTAGACCATGTGAAGTGGTACGGCGGAGGACAAACATTGAGAAAAATGGACTTAGATCCAGCCCTGACAAGCATGTGTGTGCGTGTTTGTGTGTTATTTTATTTAAAGCAAGAACCAAGTACCTTGGGAGTATCCTCTCAAGATATTTCTGTATCTTGGAAGGATAGCTACTACTGAATCTTCCATGGGGGGTGGGGGGTGGAAGTTTAAGCTGCTGGAGACTGAGATGCTAAGCGACTCACACATATCCGTTGGTGTGTGGATGATGAAATGATTCTCGGCTTCGGTTGCTTATGGAGCTGCCACCATGGATGGACAGTGCTGGTTTCACTTTTATACCTCTCTGCTGAAACCCAGAATATGAATTCTGCCTCTGCCTGGTGATGGTGGCCAGCCCATTATCTTGTTACAGTAGGAGGTCACGGACTAGCCTTGGTTTGTGTGTGTGTGTGGGGGGGGGGGTAGATTCGCAGTGGCACCTTGGACAACAGGTATGAGAACAGACCCAAACAGGAAGCTGTGGAGATTGGAGAATCCTCTGTCACGTGCGCACATGTGGGTAGCAGTGTTAGATCGCCCATGGCATCCAGGAACAGACATGTATGGACTCATAAGTCTATAAAGAGGGAGTGTGCTGCCCATTCTTGGAGCATTTTCCCATTTTCCACATCAGAAAGCCTCTTTCATTGGCTACGCTTTACTTGATTAATTTTAATGACAAAGCACAGCTCCAAGTTGGTTTTTTGCATAGTCATTGTGCAGGATGCAGTGAAGAAAAATAGCTGCAACCATTAGTGAGTCATGTTAAGTGTAAGACCGGAACAACACACTACTGAGTCTGGCCAAAGGTCCATCTGCTCAGTATTGTCGACACAGACTGGCAACAGTTCTCCAGGTGTTTTTTTCTGTCCTGCTTGAGGATGCCAGGATCTGACAGCCCCCCTCTCTCTCAGCCCCCCCCATCTCTCTCTCTAAGAGATATCTCTTGGATGACTATGAAACGGAAAGTTCTGGGCGTCACAAATCAATTCTGTCCCAACTTGTGGGGGAGACGAAAATGTAGCTGAGCTTCTGTTGCTTCTCAGAACGGTTCAGAATACAAAGCCATCAAGTCCAACCTCTCCCTCCAAGTAGCAGAGTATCTCTACAACGTGTTTCTTCTAGTCCATGATCTGAGGATGCCTATCAAGACATAGTCAGAATTTTAAGAATTTTAATGAATCATTCATGTGCCAGAATACTTTATCTTTCTTATTGCGAACCATTTGAGGTCCCCACCCCCCTTTCTGCATGGCCTATTGAGGAAGCTGGTGAACGAATATATTGAGGAAGCTGGTGAATATATAGGCTGGTGAACGAATCAATCGGGAGATCACACCCTGGATGCAAAGAAACAGACAAGGAAGAGGGCAAGGACTCTGGAGAGGTGGTAATTATTTCCGATTTCTGGAAAAGAGATTGGAAAGGCAGCAGCAACAGATTAAAGACCATCCCATCCCACATGGCTGGCCCATTCATGAGGCCAACTGAGGCTGTTGCCTCAGACAGCGGACTCATGGGGGGTGCCCATCTGTGTCCCCTCACTTGCCTTCACTGTTCTTCCATTCCCTGAATTGGAGAAGTAAGGAGACAGAGAGGAAATGTGGAGGGGAGGAGAGAGCTGAGCTAGAACATTGGAGAGTGCAGAGTGGCACACCATCAGGGAAGGAGGGCAACATTTGGCCTGCCTGTTCAGGCGGAGGGCTTGGGCCAGCCCTGCCAGCACAATGGCAATGATCCAAGTCAAGCAGATTCTCCAAAATTGGTACCAGATCCCATTTTGGGTGGAATCGGCAACTATCTGGTTGATGGCTGTGGAATGTTTTCCAATGCCAACACTTGCAGGCAAATACCGCATGATAGAAAAACATCAAGCTGAGCCAGAAATGCTTATAGAACTGGGCCAAAAGCACTTCATTAAGATGTGCTGGCTGATTTGGGGGGAGGGGGATCTGGGGCGGGAAGAGGGAGCAAAACCCCCTTTGATTGTGCTTCATTTTTGAGGTGGAGAAGCACAATTTTCAGGGCAGGGGTTGAGACCCACTAACACTCCAAGTCCCTTTGCGTGGCCCCAGGATGCCCCTTAGAAAGAGGCTATGTCAGCCTGGGGGATAATTTGCCTTATCTCTACAGATCAGCACACATTGACATCATAAGCTGTGAAACGATGCTATCTTAAAGCTACGAAAATAGTAGGAAAAAAGAGATAAGGCTACTGCAAAATGCCTCCATTCAGCTGCAGCTGGTGGCATGTACTGCAAACACAATCTCAGTTTTGAGTGAACCGGGCAGAATGGAAGAATCAGCTGAGAAGGGCTCCAAACTTAAGAAGAACCCTGCTGGATCAGACCAAAGACCCATCTACTCCGGCTTCCTGTATCTCACTGTGACCCACCAGATACCGCAGGTAGCACACAAGACACCTGCATCCCGGTGCCACTCTCTTGCATCTGGCTACTTCTAAAACCCAGAGGTTGCATGTAGTCACCATGGCTTGTAACCTGTGATGGACTTTTCCTCCTTAGATCTGTTAAATCCCCTCTTAAGGGCATCTAGGCCAGGTGCCATCACCACATCCTGTGGCAAGGAGTTCCACAGTTTAATATGAAAAAATTTAAAAACAAATATTTTTATTTTGTCTGTTCTAACTCTCCTGACACTCAATTTTGAAGTCCCCTGGTTCAAGCATTGTGCAAGAGAGAAAATAACTTCCCTCTATCCACCCCATACATAATTTTATATGTCTTAGGGTCCGATTTTGAACAGTGTGCACTGGCTCACTGCCAGTACACACTGTCACAAATGTGTTGTAAGGCATGTTTGTGAGATCTTACCCTGGGCCCAAAGCCGGAACTAGCCCAGCTTGACCCAACGCTGAGCCAACTCCAGTGCTGGGCCTGTGTTCCGCCACCTGGCGGTTTCCTGGATCACCTGACTGCGGAGAGGTGAGTGAAGGTGAGGAAGGAGGAGGCATTCTGGGGCAGGGGAGGCACAGGAAATGCGGGCGGAGGGCAGGGAAGAGGCATGGCGGGGGAGGGAGCAGGACAGGAGGAGGGTGGGGCCAGTGGTTCCATCAGATCCTGAGCCCCGTGTGGGATCGTGCAGTCCAACACAGGCCTCTCTGATTCTGCACCGGCTCCAGAGGTGCTGCAGAATCTGGCAGCCCCATTGAGGGGCTACTTTGGGGAAGGGGACAAAAGAGCCACTGTGCGCTGCCCAGTTTTCTGATTATTTTTTCTGGTTATTATTACTTATAAATAAACATTACTTTTAGATCTCCTTATTTAAAAATCTGGTAAACCTAGGTGGGTCCCAACAGAGTGTTGTTTAAAAAGTGGGTCCTGCTGCTAAAAAGTTTGGGAACCACTGTTCTAGACAGATACGGCATGGAAAATCTGCAGAAAACCTAACTTACCTTTCCTTTAAAAAAAAGCAGTGGGAGAGCAAGAAAATGAGGCCGTTGATGGTGAAGAAAGATCCACCAACCACCAACATACGTGCCCATCCAACACCTAGAAAACAGTTACAGGTTATACAATATAAATACCACTTACCACTCGTTTTGCTAAGGCATATTATGTGATCACGCTTGTGGAGTCTGCTTTGACCCCCCACACAATGGTCATTAGTCATTTCTACAGAACCTTCCCATGTGACTTAACGTTCTTGTCTCCTCTCCGTCCTACAACAATGTAGGCACGAGGCAGGAGGTCTGGTCTAGAGGGTAGAGCCTCCATTTGCCTGAAGATTAACATCCACAAGGTCGCCAGTTCGAGGCCACCGGCACCGTGCAACCTTGAAGCAGCTGGCAAGCTGCAGCTGAGCTGTTCCATCTGCTCGGAGCGTGGGAGGATGGAGGCCAGAATGTTAAACCAGATCGGAGTGTAACAGCTTGAATGTGGTGGTTCTTGAAAGAGAGAACCTTCTTTCAATTTGTAAAAATCCCTGCGTGGATTTAATAAGCCTGCCTGTGTAAACCGCCTTGAATAAAGTCTTGAATAAAGACCAAGAAAGGCAGTATATAAATACTGTATATTATTATTATTATTATTATTATTATTATTATTATTATTATTATTATTATTATTATTATTATATGTTGTGAGATAAGGAATGCCCAAAGAACGATAACTTGCTTGTAGCCACCCTTGGATTAGGTTCGTGCAGTAGAATTCTCTGCTGCCTGGTGTCGGCCAATATCTTTGATGATAGCTTTGATTAGTCACACTCATAGAGGAGGAGAAGTGTACTGATTATTAGAGACAAAAGTTTCATGGATCCTCCATGTACAGGAGCAGTTATGCCACGGAATACCAATTGTCGGAGAGCAATAGTAAGGGATGCAAGTTCTTTCTTTCAAGTTCAATTTCCGTGCTTCCTAGAGACATTGGTTGAACTACCATGGGAAGCAGCATGCCGGAATGCTGAAACCTTTGACATTTATTTGATACATGCTTGTGATAATTGCTGAAGAATGCCAGAAAAATAATCAAAGCACTTTCTTTCATATGTGGTGGAATTAATGGCTGGAGAGTAATGGAGAAAAGTAAGAATTCTTGGGGAAAAAATTAGGGTATTCACAACCCAATCCTGTGCATGTCTACTCAGAAGTCAGTTCCATTACAGTCAATGGGTCTTACTCCCAGGAAAGTGTGGATAGGATTGGGTTGCCAATCTAGTTAGATCTGTCCCTGTTTTCACTAACACACACTGATGAGAATCAAGAATTTACTTTTCCGTGGTTAGTACACCCAGGAGACTGTAAGGAGATCTCTCTCAGGTACAGTCACCTATGGAGGCAGGAGGGGCGATGGCAAAAAACAGGGCCTTCTCAGTAGTAGCACCGACCTTATGGAACTCCCTCTCAGTTTACGAACTGTTCCCTCTTTAGTGATTTTCTGGAGGTGCCTAAAGTTTCTTTTCAAGTTAGCCATTCGGAGAGAAAAGCAGAATACAAATGGAGAAAACTATCCCAAATGTGAAAGAATGGCTGCAGAATATGAAGGAAGCAAGGAAGGAAGGAAGGAAGGAAGGAAGGAATGTTCCACAGGTTATGCAACACAAAACTTACCAACAGTCACAGTAATGAGGACAAGATTACTCTTTCTTGAAACAATATACCGCCCAGGATGTTTCAGCACATATGCGCATCTGAACGGCCCTACATGACTTGGTTCCTTGAGGCTCAGATTGTGCATGGAGATGGGAGATGAAGCCACAACCGAGATGGTCTGTCTGTCACCATAATATTGGAATTCTTTTATTTTCTGTGTTTCAGGCGGAGCTGAACAGATAAGGCTGACGGTGTCTTCCAGGTTGTATGCATCCAGGCTGGGATCCAGAGAGAGAAGTGGGGCTGCAGGAGCCTCTGCAAAAGAGAAATGTCCCAGGTCAGGACTCTCCCCCCCCCCCAACAGTGTAATCCAATTCTATGCACAGAAGCAGTGGTGTTGCAAATGGGGTGCAGGCCACACTGGGTGGCACACATGGGGGGGTGACACCACTACTCACCCAATTAAAATCTTGACATTTCGAATAATACCATCATGTTCTGTATCAATCAGTGTGTGATTTCATGCAGAACACAATGAATTGAACCACGTGGAAATATCTCTGTTCAATCAAAAGTTATAGCCAAAAAACCAGTGGGGTAGGGCAATGGTACATCATCACATCCACTGCTCAGCTCACTGCATGGGAGGAGGTCCATCACAGGGTTGACATGCTGGCCTTCCGTACCGAGTGAAGCAAACCTTAGTGACGCCACTGCTCAGAAGTAAGTCCCTTTATAGCCAATAAGGCATGCTTCTAGATAAGTGTGGATAGGCTTGCAGGTCATTCTTCCACCTGTGCATGTGCATGTATGTACAAAAATGGGGGAAATGCATCTTTCCAACTTCATGTATAGGTAGAAATTGCAGAGTATGACAAAAGGCATTTGAAATCTTCAAAGCTTGCCAGGAAACAGTTCAATAAAGAACAGCAGGGACTGGTCTTTGCCGCCCCCTAGTGGACATCAGCACTTCTGAGCTGGACCCACTTTGCTGTTTCATTCCCCCCTGTTGACAATTTAGTATAATTTCTTTTCGAAAGAGAAAGTACTGTAGCTGGTTCTTACTTTCAGGGTAGTAGCTGTGTTAGTCTGGAGCAACAAAAACAACAAAGAGCCTTGCGTCATCACAAGACTCCCCAATATTTGCTGCTGATAGCAGAATAAAAAAGTCTTAGCCAACACATTTATACGTGGGTGCCTGGAATTCCCCCACCCTCCCATATTAAATGATGAGTATTTATTTTTTGTGCCATAGAAATATACTGAAAACAAATCAGCTTATGTTTAACTTCATGTGGATACTAATTACAAGAGTTCTTTGTGAGCATCTATCTATCTATCTATCTATCTATCTATCTATCTATCTATCTATCTATCTATCTATCTATCTATCTATCTATACATACATACATACATACATACATACATACATACATACATACATACTGGGACCCACTTTTTAGAACAAGAATTTCTCAGGACCCACCGGAAGTCATGTCATGACCAGAAGTGACATCATCGAGCAAGAACATATTGAACAATCCTAGGCTACAATCCTACCCACACTTACCCAGGAGTAAATCCCATTGACTATTATTGTTAAAAGAATATACATAGTAGCTTGTTAAAAGTACAGGTCTATAGCATTTCTCCAAATGCAGTCACATACCATGGGAGCATCAAGTCTAATATATTAAAAATAAAATATAGAAATGAATGGGGACCCATTTGAAATTGACTTGCGACCCACTTAGTGGATCCTGACCCATTTGAGAAACACTGATCTATAAGCATCTTTCAGGGATCTTGGATATATGCATTTGCAAGTTTTCCTGATATGTAGAAATACACACATTCTGGGACTGTGGGGCTACATCCATGAAGGTCCTTGCTCTTCACCACAGTCCATCTAACCTCCATCAAATTTAGGTCAGTGGAAATCTAGTAAGCAGTAATGTGCATGGGGTGGTCACACAGATCCTTGCATGTTGTCATGGGCCCTGATACCCTTGGAAATGTAAACTTACCCTTTACTTGTAGGGAGATGATGTTGCTTTGCGCAGATGTGACATCCATGCCTCCTCTCCCCATCCAGTATACACAGGTGTAATTTCCAATGCTGTCCATTTGAACATTAAAAGCCAGCTTGCCCTGTTGATAAACATTGGGGGCTGTTTCCAAGATCTGCCACCCACGCTGGTTGAAGAATCTGTATCCTTCTGCCGTTCTGTTTGGTGGAGCTGAGCATATAAGTTCTACCCTCTCTCCTTCAAAATATGTGGGGTGCCCGTGGTGCACTGAGAGTATGGGGGCATGCAGAGAATCTGGAATGAAAATAGAGAGGTCTGTGTTGGTGACTAGGACATTTGTGGGGTTTAAAGGGTGGGGTGTGAATAAGAGAACATAGTCCAGATTCAAAATGGCCCTGAGATTTGGAACCTCAGTTCAGTAGGTTCTTGACCATCCAAAGCCACTCTACTCATTAGGCAAAATCTTTATAGGTTACATTTATATCCTATTCAAAGCTGGCATCAAGTGCTGACCAGGTCGGGGTTCACACCCATCGGAGGTGGTGTTGTCAAATTTGACTGAAGTTATTCCTGAAGTCCCCCTCCCTGCCCCAATATGGCATCATGTCATTATGTCATAAGGGGCTCTGTTAAAATCTCCAGAACAGCTTGCATTAGTCACCTGGAGACTGATGTCAACTCCTTGAGACTTCAGGCCAATTCTGGAGGTACCACCAAACCAGGTCCTGTGGCAGTGTCCTGTACACCATTAGAGGGGCAGGTTAAGGATGTCTTGGGAGTTTTGCTCCACCTCACTTTGCAATCTGGCACTTATTCCACCCCACTCCCACCTCCAAGGAGTTAAGGTCAGCATACCAAACCCCCCCCCCCCATTTTAATCTACAGAATATGAAGCATTTGTGGGTAATGTTATGATGGGAGGAAGCAACTGGCCACAGGGTTACCCAATGAGTTTCATTGCTCGGTGGAAATTTGAACTCAAATCTCTCCAGTCCCACATCTTAACAAGTCAAGTCAAAAACCTTTAGTGGCATAAACAGTAAAACCAGGGTGTTAAACAGAAAAGTGCCCTTATGCATTAATGAGACTCAACTTCTTGAGACAATTCTTGTATAAATACAATAAAGATACTTTGCCATGTGAGGGCCAATCCTATCCAACATTTCAGCCCCAGTGCAGCTACAATGCAGCCCCTAGGCGAGAGAACAAAAGTTCCCTTACCTTGTGGAGGCCTCTCTAACTACCCTCCCACCACTGGATACAGCACAAACCCCATTGGCATGGCTACACCAGGGCTTGAAAGTTGGATAGGATTGGGCCCTTAGTTGTTAAAATCTCATTCCTGCCAGTTAGCAACTGTCTAACCGTACCCACATCTTAACTATTGCACAGCCCTGGTTCTCAGACTCATGGAGCTTGAATGAGGACCACATCCGCCAAAATGAAATGGTAATGTTCTAGGTTGGAGGATGGGCTGTACCCTTTCAAAAAGAAGATGTAAGTTATGATTTTTGAACTCTCCTTGCAAGTAAAAAAACAAAACATCTAGCAGAACAGGCAACAAACTGTTAGAACCTTGCATCTATACTGTGATAATTTTTTATTTTATTTTTAAAGACACTTGCAGGGAGTTCTGTTGTGTGTTTGTGTGTGTACATAGGGAAGTTTTCAAAAATGGCACTTCTCACCTGCAGTGGTACAGTGAACTCCACCACCCCAGATTCTACCACCTCCTCTTCGGTCTATATGGGTAGAACAAGATTCGGAATGAACTGAAAGAATGAGACGGTTTGATTCTGAACTGTATTGCAAGTGAGAAGGGCTGTGTGGTGCTGCACAGAAGAACAGGAGAACCCCCTGCAGATAGTAAGCTAGCTCATCAGGGAGAAAAATTTGATGCTTCTTCTTGATGTGTTTGTTTTATACCAAATCCATCTAACTCAAACTTTCACCTTCTTCCACATAATGTGTAAAATTACATTTGCCCCCTGATTCCAGAGAGGCCAGAAACACACTGAAAAAGAGATGAAACCAATTAGATGAGAACCAACTAAATGGAACTCTAACCCCCAAGTTGAATTTGCTTGCTAAAACTGGAATTATATTTTTCCAATAGAATACCCTTCCCTTGACCAGTGGCATAGCTAGAGGGGGTGCAAAGCACTAGGTTTTGCAGGGAGCCTCACTGCAGTGTACAAACAGCTCCTCCCCCTCTCCTTTAGAGCCAGGCATTCGCCTCCATTTTGCTCCCCCCACCCAGAATGGCTCTGAGGGGAGGGGCCAATTGCACACTGCAATGAGGCTCCCCTGCAAAACTTAGTGCTTTGCACCCCCTCTAGCTATGCCACTGCCCCTGACATGCACGTTCCCTGTGATTTTATCCTCACCACAACTCTGCAAAGTAGACTAGGCTGAAAGATAGAAAGTCCATGGATACCCAGTGTGACTAAGGGGGGATTCTGCCCAGTCTGGGGCAGTGCTTTCCTAACTGTGATTTTGAACCTCGAAACAGCTGAACAAAAGAGACCAGAGTTTTTCATTGCAAATCAAACTCTTACTGGGAAGAAGATTGACCATTACCTGCAGATGACGCCCACTGGGCTGCAACATGGAGCAAGACTGGAAGAGAGGAAGAAACAAAAAGACTGTAAACGAAGACTGTGCATCTGATGGACTGACAGTGCAATCCTATGCATGTTTACTCAGAAGTCAGCCCCACTGTGTTTATTGGGGCTTACTCCCAGCAAAGTGTGCATATGATTGCAGCCTGACAGTGCAACCCTGGCATTTCTGCTCAGAAGTAAAACCTGATGAGTTAATGGAACTTACTCTCATGTAAGTGTGCATAGATTGCAGCCTTAATGAATGGACATTCAGCAAACAAGGGGCTGAAGAGCTGGAGCTTCCTTATGCTGAGTGTATCCAGGCAGTGACCAAACCAACAATTTTCAACCTTTTTCTTCTCATGGCACACTGACCTCTATGGTCTTCTCTGTGATCTTTGCCTCTTGTGACATCACTTCTGGCTTCACAGGGTAGAACTACCCTGGACCACTGTACTGTCCTTTCATAATTGAGAAATATATTAGGAAGGCAAGGATTAAGTTGTATACAGCCTTTCTAGATTTAAAAGCAGCCTTTGATTCTATAGATAGGGAGATACTCTGGAGTAAATTAGAAAAGCGACGAATGGACAAGAGACTGCTATTCTTTGTAAGGAGGCTCAATCAAAGCACCACCTGTCAGATAAAATGTACTTCTGCGGGGAACCTCACAAAGAAAATTGTGCCAAACAAAGGTGTATTTAGGGTAGAGTCCTAACCAGGTCTACTCAGAAGTATGTTCTATTTTGTTCAATGAGTCTTCCTCTCAGGAAAGTGTGGTTAGGATTGCAGCATTACTCTATTTATTAATGATTTGGCTCCCTTTCTGACTGAGGTGGATGGGCATACCTTCCCAGATTAGGATCCACTCAGGTACTGATCCTCTTATATGCAGATGATGCTGTAATAACGTCCTGGACCCGTTTGGGTTTAAAACGCCTTTTCAAAAAGTGTTTGGAGTACTTGTCAGAAAACCATTTACAGTTGAATTTTGACAAGTCTAAGGACACTAATTAGAACAAGTTAAGCAGTTTAAATAACTTGGTCTAAATTTACATTATAATCTCTCCTGGGCTATTCACCAGAAAATGGCAATTAATAAGCTAACGTTACCTCTCAGTCCATCGCTCGTTTTTTCTTTTTCAGAGGTAACCATTATATGCCAGCAGCCTTAAGACCTTTAATGCTAAGGTGATTCCCCAATTATTTTATGGAATTCCTCTTTGGATTGGGGCTTTAAACAATGTCCTGGAGTCTGTCCAAGGTAAATTTCTGCAAAAAATCTTGGGCCTACCGAACTACAGCAGACACCCGCCTATAAGTCGACCCCACAGATAAGCCGAGGGCAGGTTTTGAGCCAACAATCACTGAATTTTCTATGACCCTTGGATAAGTCAGGGGTTAAACTTAGGGGGTGTCTGACTATAGTTTTGTCTGATTTTACCTGAGGCCAGATCCTGAAAAATAACCCACCACTATTTGTTACCTGAGAACTGTAGTCTCTAATTTATTAAAAACATAATAAAAGATCATAAGATACATTTTTATTCTTTTTAAAATTCTGGTCTTCACCACCTTTTTGTAAACATTATCATCTGTAAACAACACACCAGTAAAACAGTGGTTCCTAACCTGGTATTCAAGTACTCCCAGCGACACTCAACAGGATCTGTAGGGGTACTTGAAAAAGAATGAAATAATGGCAGAAAAAGGCAGGTCGTGCTCCAGAATGCTTTGCAGGGCCAGCAAGGCAGGAAGGAAGGTAGCTAGTTGACTGTGAAAGCCCCACCAATAGCTAGTTTTTGGTCATCAATTCATCTATGCACCAGTGATTGAAACCCAGCACAGTAAAAAAGCTGAAACATAATATGGAAAGTGATCAATCAGCCAGAATTTCTCAGCACACTTCTGGTGCAAAACAGTGCAAAGGCAGAGTCTTCTTCAAACAGATGAAAAGAGAAAACACTGTAATAAATACATGAAGTCTGGGTTTTCATCTGGGGGAGATGAGGGCTTGTATTATTAATTACAAACATTTTGCTAATAGGAAGGATACAGTTTATGGAAATGGGCTGCCAAGGGATATGCAAGTGAAAAAGGTTGAACCATTAATCAAATCCACCTTTAAGGTGTCTGGTGTGTTAAGCCAGAAGCTCTACGTACAACATACAACCCATAACACATAACTGGGAGTGTGCAATTCAATTCACAGCAGAGAGATGGAGCTGCATATATTTGCAACACTTTTTACTCAGAAGCAGACCCACTGTTTTCCATGGGTGTTATTCTTAAGTAAGGGCGCACTGAATTGTACCCTGGGAAGGAGGGCCCCATCCTGGTGTTTCCAAAAACAGACCTGCTTTGCAAGCATTTGCCAAGCAGAACCAGGCTGCAGCAGAAGGAAGGAGATTAAAAGGTTAACTTTGGCTGGAATTTTCCAGTTGCCGTAGAAAGGATCTCTGCCCTGCCTGCCTGCTGTCTGCCTGTCTGCTTGAGAAACTTGGTGCCTGCCGCTTGAGAAGCAAAACTGTTCAGAGTTGAAAGGCTTTGCCCTCTGATAGACCTGGAGATAAGGTGAAGTGATAATTTGAGCTTGATTACTTGGCAAAAATTTCATGCACTATACATGAGCATCTACAGTATGCAGCTTATGCAGCTTTTTGCCTAGGAATGGGTCAGTCATTGCTAGAAACCATATGGCTATCAAATATTGGCTGTGCATATATTACAACTATGACCCTCAAAGCTTGCTCTATCTGATGTTCCTTGAATCTAATCGGCCCTTTGTTGTAACTGTTTTGGAAAAGAAAATTAACTTGATCGGGCTATCTTTTAAATGTCTCAGCTCACTTCCATATCAAGAGGCATTTTGGTGCATCAAACACAGGTTTATTTTTACATCAAAAGGCAGAATCTTTACAGCATGGCAAATGGAGCATGTTCCCCGTTAAGTCTGAAGATTCCTATATTGCATGGTCAAGTAGCCTCATACACCTATATTCGCTGCTCAGTTATCAAAAAGGAGAGCCTTATCCCTTGCTAGATTTAGGGCACAATCCTAACCACCTTTCCAGCACTGAGCTAGCTGCAATGCAGTCCCAAGGTAAGGTAACAAACATGCCCTTACCTTGAGGAGGCCTCCTTGACTACCTCCCCACTTCAGGATGCAGTGCACGCCACATTGGCACAGCTATGTCAGTGCTGGAAAGTTGGTTAGGACTGCGCCCTTAATGTGCTCCCATCTGCCATTCTATTTGGGAAATTTCACAAGATAGCTCATGCCGAAAGGCGATGCCCTCGTGGGCTGGGATGTATGGAGACCATTGTCCACTCCATTCTTTATTGTCCCCTTTACATCGAGATCCGTCAGAGATATCTGGACTCTATACTGAGAATAAGAGGAGGATTTACTGATGTGGCAACAATACGCTACCTCCTAACTGAATAATCTGTGGAAATAACCGATACTGTGGCAACTTTCCTGTATCAGCTCACTGAACTTCACAATCGAGAAGTCGATTTGCTTCCTGGCTGACCAAATGTATACGGTTTGTAGATTTGTTTGTTTCACATGCCAATAAAGGATTCTATACTTCTTCACTTCTGGCTTCCAGGAGATTCTTCCAGGTTATCTGGCTCTGTTTCTAGGGCTACTCACAGATCTGGTGGAGGAAGATGCCCAAACAATCCATTACTTTACGAGCCATTACATTTACATTACGAGCGACTAAGATGATTTCGGGGCTGGGGCACCTTCCCTATGAGGAAAGGCTACGGCGTTTGGGCCTCTTTAGCCTAGAAAAGAGATGCCTGAGGGGGGACATGATTGAGACATACAAAATTATGCAGGGGATGGACAGAGTGGATAGGGAGATGCTCTTTACACTCTCACATAACACCAGAACCAGGGGACATCCACTAAAATTGAGTGTTGGGAGGGTTAGGACAGACAAAAGAAAATATTTCTTTACTCAGCATGTGGTTGGTCTGTGGAACTCTTTGCCACAAGGTGTGGTGATGGCGACTGGCCTGGACGCCTTTAAAAGGGGATTGGACAAGTTTCTGGAGGAAAAATCCATTACAGGGTACAAGCCATGGTGTGTATGCGCAACCTCCTGATTTTAGAAATGGGTTATGTCAGAATGCCAATGCAAGGGAGGGCAGCAGGATGCAGGTCTCTTGTTATCTGGTGTGCTCCTTGGGGCATTTGGTGGGCCGCTGTGAGATACAGGAAGCTGGACTAGATGGGCCTATGGCCTGATCCAGTGGGGCTGTTCTTATGTTCTTATGTAGTGCAGATTCTTGCCCTAAAAACAGAGCCAGAGAACCCAGAAGAGTTTCCACCACTGTGCTCCAAACTCCCATGGCACAACTGCGAACCTTTCATGGCACACCAATGTGCCACAGTACACCAGCTGAAAATCGCTGGCCTAGATGGAAATGCAACAGCCCTTGAGGGTTTCAGATGAGGGTCTCTGCCTGCCCTGCCTGGAGATGCCCGGGATTGACACTGGGACCTACTGCTATGGCCCCGCCATTAAATGATAGTTGTGGAGATCCTTCTCAACTGGGCATGGGTAAGAACCATCCCTCCTTAGCTTCAGCATAGCTGCTAAAGCAATGAAATGGAAAGAAACTATGGTCTGGGACTAAAGAACAGGACACTGAATTCTCCTGGCATTGAGACCATAGAACACTCCAGACATTGGTCGGATCCACTAAGACAATTCTTATATTCATTTGATTTCTCCAGCTTTAAAATACAGCAAGATGAAAGTGAGGATAACTGTGATAAATACGATGTGTACCTCACCTGTGAAACTTCACGTTGACACTCATTCGGCTTAAGAACATAAGAAGAGCCCTGCTGGATCGGGCCAAAGGCCCATCTAGTCAAGCTCCCTGTATCTCACAGTGGCCCACCAAATGCCTCAGGGAGCACTCAAGACAAGACACCTTTATCCTGTTGCCACTCCTTTGCACCTGGCATTCTGAGGTTGCCTACTTCTAAAACCAGGGGGTAGCATATACCCATCATGGTTTGTAACTTATTATGAACTTCCCCTCCATCAATCTGACCAATTCCCTCTCAAAGGCATCTGGGGCAGACACCATCACCACATCCTGTGGCAAGGAGTTCCACAGATTAATTACATGCTGGATAAAGAAATATTTACTTTTGTCTGTTCTAGCTCTCCTGGTACCCAGTTGTAGTGGATGTCCCCTGGTTCTGATGTTCCAGCTTCCTTTGAACATTCTCCAGTGGCTTTTTCCCCTTTCTTTTAAAATGTTGGTGCCAACCCTAATAAAACTCAGGGGAGAGAGGATGGAGGAAGAGGAAAGGTTGGGGAAAGAGAAGAGGCATTTGAAAGGAACTTACTGACAATGGGGCCCAGGAAGGTCACATCCATTCTGAGTGGAAGCTTTCTCCGGTGGCTCCCAGCTCTGGCAATCTGATGTTTTAAAGTCAGTCTTCCTCTCCAAGTTTCAGTGTGTTTCACATGAGACCTATTCAAGTTCCTATTCACACTAGAGTCATGTGGGGAAGTAGTACTGATGAGAGGAAAGCAGTCACAGGTTCAAGGGGCCTGGCTTCTAAAAACAGAAAGTGGAAATCCATTAACCAGATTAATGAGTCAGCAGCTTGGGTGTCCACTGGCTGGTTTGTGATGTAATCCCCAACACACAAAGAAGTTCGGAGTACAGTTTTTTGATGGCATTTCTTTAGAATAGCAGAGAGATTTCGGAGACAGGATACTGTAGATCCAGTATGGAGTCATGATTAGTGTACATCTTTCCCTCTTTATATGTACCTAATCCATTCCTAAGAACAGTCCTTATAGTGAAAATCTGGATGATTAGTACAATTATTACATTAATTTCAGTTAGAAAAAGTCTAACTCATTCCAAAGTCTTCCCAAAGTCACCCTAAATGCCTAAACCTTGGCCTCTGAGCGGCCCGCTTGGAGGCAGGCTGTGCAGCATGGCCTTTCCCAGTTTGAAGAGACACTTGGCCAACAGACTGAGGCAAAGAGGCAAAGAAGGAAGGCCCACAGCCAGGGAGACAGACCGGGGACAGACTGCACTTGCTCCCAGTGTGGAAGGGATTGTCATTCCCGAATCAGCCTTTTCAGCCAAACTAGACGCTGTGCCAGAACCACCATTCAGAGTGCGATACCATAGTCTTTCGAGACTGAAGGTTGCCAACACCACACCAAGGAGAAAGTTGTGTGGCATAATAAAATAGAATAAATATCAATTAATATCAACATTATAGCAACATTATGCAACATCAGTAAAGTTTTAGAGATGACCATGAAAATGTTTCAGAAGTTCTAGGATCACATAATGAGGTTTAGCACCTCACATTTTAGTTGCAAACTATGAGTAACGTGCTTACATTTTGTATGTTTTTCCACACTTTTCCCCATGATTCTTTTTCCCACCTCTTTCTGTTTAGGACCCATATTCACTGTAATTTGTAGAAGCACAGCAGAAAAAAAGATACACCGTAAAAGAGAGCATGTAATGCATTTGTCTTGCATCTCACATGGAGAGTGCCTCTTCCCCAGCCGTGCTCCATCCTCTGAAGGTCTTGGAGAGTGCTTCCCCTAAAGCATGCAGGAGAACACCCCAAAAGGTGGGCACTTCTGGGCCTACTAGGAGAGGAAATCCAAAATTTGATCCAGGTTAGGCAGTAGCCCAGGCATGAGGGTGCGTGAGGAGCTCCGAGAGCAATAAGGCCTTTTTAATATTATTTTCCTCTTTAACAAGAGCAGAAGAAGTTTCTTTCATCTGCTGCCAGGTGCTGTCTAGTAAGAATAGCACAGAGGAATAGAAAAAACCAAAATGACCTCAACACGGGAAAATAGTGATAAGAGTTTGTGGCTGGCTACAATCTTCGTCTGCTCTTTAGGGCAAACTTCCCCTAAAGTTACCCAGGTGGCTAGTGGCTTATCAAGCTCGAAGAGCATTAATAAACCCAGAGAAAATAAGGACATTGATTTTTTAATACATCAGACTTTCCTTGTGGCTGAGATACTTCAAGTAATAACTAGTCAGCTTGAGTGAATTACAGACTTGCTCCAGGAGAAGGATAAAAACATTCAGCCAGACAACTTGTTGAAACCTTTGGCGTGTGATAGGGAGAACAGATCTACAAACAGAAGGGTTACTCCCAATGTGCAGCCAGATGGTAATATCTTACAGACAACTTCTGGGATAGATTCTGTTGCTCTCATTTATGATACAAAGAGCCTAGCTATCAATATCTCCCCCTTTATGGGAGACACATTGATTGGTCCACCAAATGGAGGGCTAGATAACATCTGGCATTTCTCCTCAGGAAGGCTCCTTCAGTGATAGATCTCCAAGAGCTGGAAAGGCTGCCCAGTGTGGGAAGCCAGGACTGTTTTCTCCTTTATTTTCACACGAATAGTGTTCCAAGATTGCTTTTTGCGCAGGTTCCTGAGTTAATTGGCTTTGGGATCAGGCTACAACAACACTTCTATGATTCCTCATTACAGAAGCTTGCTCTTCCAAATTTCAAGAGAAAAGAAAAGGGCCATAAGGAGATAACAGAAGATCTGATGTGGACTTCAAATGAGAAATCTGGAGCCCTACGAAGTCTATTAGATCAATCTGCACTATTAGATTCATCTTTGCAAACAGAGCTGACTAATGCAAAACCCTTAAACCCTCCTGCTACTCCGATTAAGCCATACCCCCTAATTTCTAATGATGAAATTGATAAGACTGACTTTAAACCTGGCCTGACAGAAGATGAGATGGATGCTAAACTTCTGTCTTCTTTTGGTTCCCTATCTCCTGAAGAACATGAGACTATGACCACACGACCGGTATCATTGGTTTTCTCCCCTAAAGGTATCAAACAGTCATCTACCGCCAATGTTCACCTGCCTGCTTCCAGTTCTTCTGTTTACAGTCTGTCAAAGGAGACCCTAAAGAAAAAGGGACTGTCCTCTGTGGAGGGGCCTCAACGCCAGTTGGTTCCAACTGTTATACTCAACAGAAGAGCATTAAGGTCCAATGTGATTGTTTCGTCGGATGACCCTGAACATTCTATGATGATTGAAGAAAATAGCACTAATCAATAGCAGGGAGAAGCAGGTTCAGTATGACTGCACAAAAAAAAGTCTGAATTGAATTTAGGGCAACCTTTGGAAAATGCATCCTGGAATATTGCAGGCTGGTCCTGTTGCAAAAGTCAGGATTCTTCCTTTTTCCACCGGAATTATGATATAATCCAGCTCCAGGAAACTTGGACAGCCAATGAACTTAGTGTTGATGGTTACCATTCCTTCAGCAATGGGGCAATCCCAGGGGCAGGGTTAGGGAGGCTGAAGGGGGTTTGGGTATCTTGGTCTCCACTTCTTTATGCATTAGATGCAAAGGGATACATCCTTTGGGCAGTCAAGCCATGGCTGTTTGCTTTGAATTAGGTGCTCAAATAGTCTAGGCGGTCAATATTTATCTCACTCCCCAACAAACAAACGTCTGTGTTAATAAGACTTGGGCTGACTTGGAACAGTATGTTGAAGATTTAATCTTAGATAATCTGGCAGATAAGGTTCTTTTGGGGCAGATTCTAACACCTGTACTGGCTCAAATCGACATCCCTCAAAAGAGAATGCCGACATGCATGTCCAGGGCGACAAACAAATTAACTTGCACTTTCCACGTCTTTCTAAGAAGTGCAAAGCAAGCTTTGCTGGTTCTCGACTGCTAGCTATGACTAAAAGATTCAACCCCAGTATTCTGAATGGGGCCATGCCTGGGGATCACCCAGGGGAATTTACTTTTATGGTATGAGCAAGGTGTAGCACTATTTATTACATCTAGGTCTGCAATGATGTACTTCCCTGGGTGGAAAGCCTTCAAGTATTCTTTGATTTAGATAGTGACCATCTACCCCTTTTACTGAGGTTGGCTTTGCCATCCCAATCAGTTCACTTCTAAGACCTGTGCATAACATCTATTAAGCCCTCAAAACGTGAGGGATGTCGTGTTAAGTGTACCTCCTGACTTGATCAAAAGGCAAAGGCTTTTCTGGAGGATGACAGTATGGTAGCATGTCGAATAATGTGCCATTATGAATAATTCTGGGGGAAGCAATTTCTTGTCCCCATATGAATAAATTATCTAGAGATTGAAATCTTTACTGGCACTGGAGCCCAGTTCACAAGTTAATTAAGTGCGAAGGTACACCAAAAGGTGGATCGACCCACAATGATGCAACTTTGCATTCCTTCTTTCTACTTCTGTTAAGTCAATTATTACTCAATTTGCTGATTATCTTTACGTTGCAGAGATGCAAAGGTAAATCTGCTGTTCTTCATACAGCTGTTAATATATGAGCTGTGGAGACCCCTTTGTCATGGGCAGGCCATTTCTGTTCTTTGTTTGCTTACTTGTATTTATGTCTATGCCTAACAAATGTTAATGATGATGAATTTGATCCTACCTCCTGTAACATCTTCTGAGGCAAACTCATCCCCTTCTCTGCCTCCGGAGCTCAAAGCAGAGGGGAGGTGTACCCTTTCGGTAAAATGGGAGGTAGCTTTTATCTCCAGAACATAAGAAGAGCCCTGCTGGATCAGGGCAAGGTTCAGTTTCCTGTATCTCACAGTGGGCAACCAGATTCCTCATACCATACAAGAAGAAGAGACCTACATCCTGGTGCTACCCCCTTGCGTCTGGCATTCTGAGATAGGCTACCTCTAAAACCCAGTTTTTGCATATGTCTATCATGAACTTTTCCTCCATCAGTCTGTCCAATCCCGTTTAAAGGCACCTAGGTCAGACCCTGTCCCTTTTTTCCCACCATCAATCCTCCACCTTATATTTTAAAAATCTTGGTATGAAAAAATAGGAATGGTCTTAGTATGTGCAGTATGTATAAGTGCAAATCTAGTGAGAGTACTAAAAAAGAGGGGAAGAGTGCACTGGGCAGAAAGTCTCAAAGTTCAGATCCACATCTGAGTGGCTGTGAAGTCTGTTGGTTGACCTTGGGGCAGTCATGCTCTGTTTCAACCTCAATGGCTTCACAAGGTTGTTGTTGCTTTTGAACCTACAAAGGCAGCATGAGGTTTGTTACCCGGAGTGCTTGATCTCAGTTTAACACTCTGAGGGAAGGTATAGCAGAAAACGGCTTGTTTATTGCTGGTACCAAGCAAGGCTGCCAGGAGGCCAGTGGCCTCAGATCATGTGCAAGTGTAGCTAGATATAGCTGGCTTTGTATACTCATTTCAAACACAGACAAGCATAGACAAAGGGCCCAGTAAAATTCCATCCCTGCCACACTCAAACACCCCCTTTACCCTCCTATTAGCTGTTGCTTTAGCGAGATAATGCAGACCAGCTCTGTCTGGTCTTCCAGGACTAAGGCACTAGAGAGCCAGGCACTGGTTCAAGGGTGGCTCACAGCTTCTTGCTAACAATCATTTTAGAACCAGAGTCAGAACTGATGTTAAAATGGCATTACGTTGGCTAGAATTTAGTGAGAGCTCTTGGTTCACAGCATCATTGTGACTAGGCTAAATGAAGTCATGGGTTGTTTGGAGGTCATTGTGGTTTCATAATCAATGCTTTCCCAAGTTGAGATGTCAGTTGAATGTCAGAGATGGAACTGGAACACGTGAGGGAGGAAGGTGCATGCCATTCAGGGGCCAGTTCCTTTAGTTTTGGGACCAATGCACTCGTGAAGAACACAAGAGCTTTGCAATTCAGCTTTTTATACCGTAAATCAGGGCCCTCCAGACCCCGGCCTGTGGGCCAGATCCAGCTCCCTTCCAAAGCTGTCTCCCCACATGACCAGTGCTTACCATTCCGTGGGGGAGACTTGATAAAGCGCCTCCATTTGCCCCCATTCCGTCTCGCATCCAGCCGCTTCTGCCTGGAAATCTGGGTACAAAGCTTGCTGGAGGCCAGAAGTGGATGAACAGGAGGAGAAATGGAGGTGAACAGCGGTGTGACATGGTGTCATCCATGTCAGGGAAGCCTTTGATGGCACACAACTGGAGACTGCTGCCCTAAATTCTAAGCAGGAAGCACAGGAATTTTCATTGGGTGACCTCTTCAAGAACTTTTCTTTCATGGTTTCATGGGCCCAGATTGCTCGGCCCTGGCTTGAGATGGATGCCTCTCTTGGGTTCACCCTGCTGAGGATCCAGCAACAGACTCTTGATTTGCTCTGAAGGTCAGAGCTTCCATTAACATTGACCTCTTGCTTAGACCTAGGCGTGGATTTGGTGAGGACATCAGGGTTGGGCACCTTTTTTCCCCCCCTAGCACTAATGACTTGGCTTGGGGCAAGTCAGGAATCTCCCACAATGTGGCTTTTGTTTAAATGCTTGACTGTGCTGTGCAAGCAATGGGCAGCTGTCCATGGGATTTTCCAAGAAACAAAAGAAAGACAAGTCAGCCAGCTTGGCGAGCAGGGCGGGTGCATGGTTGCTCTGACAGACCACAGTTGTGGCCTCTTTTGAAGCCTGTGGGATCTGAGGCCTCCTTCCATCCACCCAGTTCAAAGGTCACAACACTGGCCTGGTACATGCTCACCTGGCCACATGCACCCAGTGCCCCAAACATGTTCATGCTAGCATCACCACAGAAGGCACATGAAAACCTGATCAGGCAATAGCGTCTTCTTCCTAGTCATAAACAAGGACAAGGACAAAGAGAAGGGAGATTAGATAACACCACCACGTTTGAATTCTGTTTGCATTTAGCTATCTCCCTGTGCTCAGTTTAGGATATTCCCTGCAGCACTCTAGACCTGGAGAGGCAATGGTCTGTCATGATTAGCAGTTCATATGGAAAACTAGGAGTGGAGAGCCTTGAATTCAAATCCTGTGTGATCTCGGGCCAGTCACTCTCAGCCCAGCCCACAAGACTGTTGTGGAGAGAAAATAAGGGAGGACTTTGCATACTGCCCTCAGCAAACTGGAGGAAAGGGAGGGTAAAAATAGTTAAAAATAGCAGATGAATAAAACAGTTTCTGTTTCTCTGCTGCTTGTCCCTGCTTGGGGATGTTTGGGTTTTTTTCTTTTTTCTTTAAAAAAATGTGGTTAGTGTTTGCACCCTGCGCAAGTGAACTAGCTTCTCCTTCTGCCTATCCAGAGAACAAATGCTGCTGACTGTGCTGGGATTGCAGCAGTTCTATAATAAGTACAAACAGAACGACTGTGGGATTAAACCAGCTTAAATTTCAAAGAAACCCAGATCATTACTTTGACTGTATTCCAACCATGCTAGAGCTCCAGGTCAAGTACAGACCCTTCCAGTTTCTACAAAGTGGCCATGTCATATGGCTGCCAACCAATGGCATAGATAGAGGGGGTGCAAAGCACTAAGTTTTTCAGGGAGCTACTAAATGAACTCAGCACATGGAAGAAGAAAAAATCTTCAGCAACGTGTTAAGGATCAGGCAGTGGTTTCACTTAGCCAATGTATTTTTATTTACAAAATTTTGAAAGGAATAATAGGAACATTCAGGGGTGACCAAGGCCTATTTTCTTGGGAGGGGAGAGCATCAGAGGCTTTATGTGGTACATTTATTTGTAAATATGCATGCTGAGAAGGCGTGAAGGGAGCAAGCAAGTACCTAGACCAGTGGCGTAGCTAGAGAGGGTGCAAAGCACTAAGTTTTGCAGGGAGCCTCAGCATGGTACGCAAGCAGCCCCTTTCCTTCGGAGCCATTCCAGGCAGGGGGAGTAAAATGGAGGTGGAATGCCTGGCTCCAAAGGGGAGGGGCAGCTTGTACACAACACTGAGGCTCCCTGCAAAACTTAGTGCTTTGCACCCCCTCTAGCTACACCACTGACTCAGACAGAAAGTGGCTACTCCATGGAGCTACACAGTTCCCCAAAAAAGTCAAGCACAAATTCTTGCCCTTGTCAGTATCATGGTTCCTCCTTGCTAGCTGTCTGTAAAGACTCCAAAGTTTTTAGCCTCTGCTCTCTTTTTTTAAACTCCCCCTCACTTTTTTCTCTACGACCACCCCTTCTGGAGCACATGGGGAGCACTAAGGCTGCATCCAGCCTCTGTGGCAGCTTGTGGAGCGAGCTGAAAACAGACATTCTGAGGCCCACCAAGGCTGCGGGTGGACATCCGTGGCCTCAGCTGGGCTCAGAAACCCCTCTGGAGGTGGGGTCTCCTTGCCTCCAGGGGGTCTAGGCCATGGGGATGGGCGTTTGCTCAGATTCGCAGTTTTGGATCTCAACGGGGTGTTCCGGAATGGAACCTTCATAAGTAGGAGAGTACGCCTGTATTCCGCCACTTCGTATCTTCTGGGGGAAATTTAGATGAGTTGGAGAATTAGGTGAGGTTCTGTGTGACCCTCTGCATCATGACCTCTTAGTGATTGGTCATATTTACATTTTCAAAAGGCGGTTCAAGAAATAAGTCAGAAAAAAGATATCTTAAATGCAATGGACTGATGTCACAATCTTTTATTTCAGACATGGATGACTGTTTTCAATGCCAAAAAAACCATTATCCAAATAAAGGCAAAGAACTATGTATTCCAAAAGTTATAAGCTTCTTGTCCTATGAAGAACCTTTGGGGATCAGATTGGCCATCTTGGCTCTTTTCTTCTCCTTCATCACAGCTTTGGTGCTGGGAACCTTTCTGAAGAACCAGGACACTCCCATCGTCAAAGCCAACAACAGGGGCCTCACCTACATTCTCCTCATCGCCGTCCTGCTCTGCTTCCTTTCTGCTTTGCTTTTCATTGGAAGACCCAAAAAGGTGTCTTGCCTCATTCTACAAACTGCTTTTGGCATCATCTTCTCAGTTGCGGTTTCTTGTGTTTTGGCCAAAACTGCCACAGTGGTTCTCGCTTTCATGGCTACCAAGCCTGCATCCAAGATGAGGAAATGGATGGGGTACCGACTAACCTATGTCATTGTTCTGTCCTGCTCTCTGATTCAAACTGCTATTTGTACTGTGTGGATGGCAACTTCTCCCCCATTTCCAGATTTTGACATGCATTCAATGACTGAAGAGATTATACTGATCTGTAATGAAGGATCAAGTGGCATGTTTTATTATGTGCTGGTTTTTATGGGTTTTCTGGCCACTGTCAGCTTCACTGTTGCCTTCCTAGCCAGGAAGTTACCTGACACTTTCAATGAAGCCAAGCTGATCACCTTCAGCATGTTGGTCTTCTGCAGTGTGTGGCTGTCCTTTGTGCCAACCTACCTGAGCACAAGAGGGAAACACACAATAGCAATAGAGATCTTCTCCATCTTAGCCTCTAGTGCTGGTTTACTGATTTGCATCTTTTCCCCCAAATGCTATATTATTCTGTTGTGGCCTGAGCTGAACAGGCAGGAACAATCAAGAGACTAAAGTGAACAAAATGTTCCATGGTGATCCAAGGGTCTGTCCATGCACTTCAGTTTAAATGCCTTCTTCTAGGAAGAGCCAATGATGAGATGTGCCAGGCTGAAGCAGCCTATGGTTTCTGTGTTGCAATGCCACCCTGGAGAGCCAGGATTGTATAGTAGTTCAGAAGTTGAACCTAGACCTGGGAAATCCAGGTTCAAATACCCACTCAGTTGTGAAGCTCTCTCTACCTTGCAGTCACTCTCTCTACCTTGCAGGGTTGTTGTGAGGACAAAAGGAGGGAAGGAACTATGTGCACTACCTTGAACTTGGAGGATGGGCTGTGTAAAAATGTTAAAAATAAATAAATTTATCTATTTTATTTACTTGATTTATACCCCGCCTTTCTCCCCAAAGGGACCCAAGGCAGCTGAATGAATGAATACAAGACAAATTCTAGGCTGTATGTCTAAATAAAATCTGAAATGGATCTGAATTAGTGGAATCTCTCCTTAGTTTTAGCTTTCCTATCCTTGCTCTCAGTTGCTAATTTGATAAGGGCCAGGACTTCCATTGACCTTAAATAATAAATAAACTACTTCTTATAAGAAGTGCATTTATTGAGATTGGGGATCCTCCGAACATATACTTTAATAGCTACTTGAATACCAAGCTCTGTTTTTGGGATAGCTTCTGCCCCACCTTTGCCAACCACTTGTGGAAAGCACCAAATGCCTCTTTCTGTTCCTACCCAGAAGTAGAGACCGCCAAGCTGCGCCCATAATATTTTCCTTTTTCAGCGTCAAAAGAAGAAGTTCCGTCTCCAATTATGTCACCCTGCAATTATTTCAATTGCAATGATGAGATCTGCTCCATTTCAATGCTCCAGTGGCATTCCAGTGACCACAACAAAACATGTGTGTGTGTGTGTGTGGGGGGGGGGGGGAACGTGAATGATACCACATCATAAATATTTCCCACACTGCTTAGAGTTTGGAGACAGACAAAGCAAACTGAGCAAAGTTTGGTTGCTCAGGCTTCAAATCAGCAGGTTGTCGTGAAAGCAGACCACAACCAAATTGGCCATTGGAACTTCTCTCTTCCATATTGGAACAACCAAATTGGCCATTGGAACTTCTCTCTTCCATACTCTTCTCTGCTGGGAGGTGGGCATTGCTCAGTGAAAGGGGTGGGACAGAGGGAATGATGGATAAATGTCATAGCATGTATTTCAAACTTGGTTACAGTTGTGAATGTGGATTAAGGGATAAAGCCAAGACATGTAGAAAAGATAGGATATGAGGAAATGTTTGAAATAAGGGAGGGAGGCACCAAATTCATGTTTATAGGGAAGTTCTATGGACAGGGGAACAAAGAAAATGAGTGGGTGAAGATGTTCAAGGGAACATAAGACCTTCAAGGGATTTGGAGATTTTCAGTTAGCTGAAGGTGGTAGAGTTGTAGGAGGGGAAATCATGTCCTGGGAGAAGATGAGAAATTATATATCTAACTGAGAGGCGTTGGCAAATCTGAAGTGCTGTGATTCATGCAACTCTAATTTCAGGGTGCTGACCAAAAATTACCAGCATGTCCTGGCCTTGGCATTTGCTGTGAAGGAGGTCAGTGAAGATCCCAGTCTCCTTCCCAATGTCACCCTGGGGTTTTGGATTAATGACAGCCATTTCAATGCAAAGTAGACCGTTTGGAACACAATGGATCTTCTTACTAGAAGAGACACAGCTATCCCAAACTACAAGTGTGGCACCCAGAGCAACCTGATTGCTGTTGTTGGGGGGCTGAGCTATGAAACCTCCCTCCACATGGCTGACATCCTAAGCCTCTATAAGATTCCACAGGTAGGGATGCTGTGCACAATATAGTATAGCTTTTGGTTACTTCTATCTCAAATTCTCATGAAGTACATGAGCTTTTATTATCTATCTGCCTAAAATTCCACCAGCCACTTAGATGTATTATATACCCTTGCCTTTCTCCAGTATTTGGTAGTGGGGGGGGGGGGGTGTGGAGGCAATCCAAATTGCTACCATAGCACAGAAATTGTTTGAAAATTTTATGGCATGCTTTTGATCTTCATTTCTAAGTAGTCCCACTAAGACGTTCTAGATCTAAGGCAAGGTTGTCCAAACATTTTGGCAGGAGGGCCACATCATCTCTCTGACACTGTGTCGGGGGCCGGGAAATAAAGAATTAATTTACAATTTAAAATTTGAATACATTTACGTAAATGAATATATTAGAGGTGGAACTCTAATTCTCATGAAGTACATGAGCTTTTATTTTATGGAGGGCCAGAGGCTTATTGGAGACTGGGGGCTCCCTGAGGGCCTAATTGAGAGCCCCTAAGGGCTGCAAGTGGCCCCCAGGTCAGGTTTGGGCACCCCTGATCTAAGGGAATATAATGTAAACATCTATCTCTTTTCATCTGTTTCCTCTCCCCCTTTTTCTATGATCAGCTGATATACGGTTCTGCTCCTATCATGAAAGAGAAAACCCAAACCCTTAATTTTTACCAGACAGTCCCAAGTGAATCCCATCAATACCTGGGTCTTCTCCAATTGCTGCTGCACTTCAGGTGGATGTGGATTGGGGTCCTTGCTGGAGATGATGAAAATGGAGAAAGATTTGTGCAGACTGTGCTTCCAATGTTTCCTCAACATGGTATCTGTTTTGCTTTTGTTGAAAGACTCCCTGCAATGACTTTTGTCAGTGACATTGGTGATGTGACAGATCGGGTAAATGAAATCCATGATTTCATCATGGGCAATGAAGCAAATGTCGTAGTCTACTATGGTGAGATTCAATTTACCATCATCCTGAGATGGGTGTTGCGTATGACAATATTGACAGAAAAAAAACCTAGTGGGAAAGTCTGGATTATGACAGCCCAGGCTGACCTTGTATCACTCAGCTTTCAAAGAAAATGGGATACACAAACACTGAATGGTGCTCTGTCCTTTGCAGTCCACTCAAATAAGGTATTAGGATTCCAGGAATTTCTTCAAGTCAGAAACCCTAACTCGAAAAATGAAGATGGTTTTATCAAAGAATTCTGGGAAAAAGCATTTAACTGTTCATTTGCTACATCTGAAGTAGACAGGAATTTGATGGATGTCTGCTCTGGGGAAGAGAAACTGGAGACTCTTCCCGGAACCGTCTTTGTCATTAGCATGACTGGCCAAAGCTACAGCATCTACAATGCCGTCTATGCTGTGGCACACGCCTTGCATGCCCTGTGTTCATCCCACTCTCAATACACAACCAAAGCACATGGAGGCAGATGGCAGCTTAAGAAGCAACATTTGTTTCAGGTAATGTTCAGAGCACATTGATGGGACCCAACGCAACACACCCGTGGGCACCCAAAGTGCCCACTCTGTCTTCACAGCTGGGCTTTTAGGTTGTTCTATTTTTGTTTGTTTTTATCAGGGGTGTCCAAAGTTTTTGGCAGGAGGGCCACATCATCTCTCTGACACCATGTTGGAATTAATTTACATTTCAAATTTGAATAAATTTACATAAATGAATATATTAACGATGAACTTACATGAATGAATGAAGGTCTTGCAATACCTCAAGGCCTATAAAAGGCCTTGCACAAAGCAAGGTTGGCCTTTCCTTTGCTGCTGCTACTGCATCACAGACGTGAAACAACAAGCAGTGGAGGGAGCCCTCATCCCACAGCTCACTCTAGAGGCCAAACAGTTGCCCTCACACTGAGAGAAGTTGCATCACGCCAGTGCGGGCTCCAACAAATCTCCGGAGGGCCAGAGGCTCATTGGAGGCTAGGGGCTCCCTGAGGGCCACATAGAGAGGCCTTGAGGGCCACAAGTGGCCCCAGGGCCGGGGTTTGGGCACCCCTGATTGATATCTTTCTTTTCTTCCACAAACGTGGTTTCATTCTTTGGTCTATCTAGACATGATTTTAACTGAGACTATCATGCAGATAGGAGGTTTTAACACCAAAGCTGGAATCACGATAATCCCTCTTAGGTCTTCCTTAGACCAAATGTTCCCTTTGTAAATAACGGAAACCTTTTTCTCAGAGTAAATTCCACAAACTGAAAAGTGAAGATGTGGCAACTCCAAAACTTATGTTTTGCAACCAGAGAAAACATTTTTGAGTGTATATGAGATGTCATGTGACAAAGGGCTAATTACAATGTCTCCAAGACTATGGTCCACATCTGAATAATCACAATGTACATATAGGTGGAGGTGCCTAGATGATGATGGAGCAGCCAGGAGCCAAGATTAAAGCCCAGGAGGGAAGAAGAGGTAGTTTAATCTCAGAACAGGAAGGACACACCATCCTTGAATAGGGTCATCATGCTTGATCTCCAGACTCTCTGAAGTACCCCTGATCTCACTTATCTGTCCTCAGCAGCTAAGGGCGCAATCCTACCTTGCGCTGGAACAGGAAAGCTAAGAGGCGTGTGCTGTATCCAGCACAGGATAGGGGCCCAAAGTGACTCAGCCAGAGGCAAGGGAAAACCTTTCCCCATAACCCCTGCCCCTTTGGGTTTCTTTGGACTTGCGCCACCTCCTGTGGTGGAACAAGTCAGATTACAGCGGAGCCGCTTCAAGCCACTGCAAACTCCCCAGGAATCTGCCATAATTGCCCGATTCCATCCCCGCCTCCCACCCACTGCCTGTCCCCGGGGCCGCCCACCACCCACCCTCCCCCCACCCAGGAACACTTCCCTTCCACCTCCTCCCCACCTCCTCCCCGCCCACCCCAGAGCCTTTCATCGGCCCAGCCAGACCAACACAAGGTTCGCTGAATTCAGCCTCCATGTGCCGGCGCACCTCTGTGCACCAGTGCGGCTTACTCCCGAGGAGGTAAAAACATGCTTTATGGCACGTTTGCGACCCTCCTGGGCCGGTGAAAGGGACTTGCCCCAGCCCATGTCGTTGTCTGGATTGTGCCCTAACTTCCTTAACTGCTGAGCTGAAGCCAAACCAATGAACGGGAGTACAGTGACTCCATCCCAATGAGTCATGTGAGCAAATTTCATAGCTCATGTTTCCTCTTTTTTCAATTTAGATCCACAGGTATCTGGGAAGAATTTCTTTTAACAACAGTGCTGGGGACAACATTTTCTTTGATCAGAATGGAGAGCTGGTTGCTGGATTTGATGTGATGAACTGGGTCACTTTTCCAAACCAGTCATTTCTCAAAGTGAGAGTTGGAAAGATGGATCCCCAGGCTCCTTCAGAAAAAACACTGACCATTCATGGGGATTCCATCACATGGCCTAGAAGGTTTAACCAGGTAAGTGTTAATTTAAGGTAGGCTGGGGAGGCTTCCAGTTCTGAATGAATGTGCAATCATAGGACAAGTGTATGTGTGAATCATGAAGTGGAGACTCCATGTAGGTCTTCCACAGAATGACAAGTGCATTCCTTCTTAATGACATTGGATAGGCCACCTCAGCAGTACTGAAATGGTTGGATCAGTCCCCCAACTATATAGTTGAACAGATCTCAGGTCACAGGGTTGGGAAAACCCCTTAACTGAAATCTTGTGGCATTGTGATAGACCATACTGGATCGCTGCTCTGCCCTGTTTTTGACGGTTCCTATCTTCTGCAAACCTCTGGAGTTCAATTAGTACCCAGAAACTTGAAATGTCTTTGTGTTGACTATAATTCAATTGACACACAAAGCCTGAATTTGCTATCATAGGGAATGCTGATATAATTGGAAGACTCAAATATATTTCATCATGTTATTGAAGGCGCCAATGGTCTCTTGCTTAATAAGACTTTTTGACTGCCTCCCCAACCCCCCTGTGCCATATCAACAGACCTATGGCATGAATATAGACCAGCAGCAGGCACCAATTTCAACAGGGAAGTTCTGCTTGCTGAAAGTTCAACAGTCTTGTCCTTCCCTTCTGAATAGGCAGTGCCTTCATCTCTTTGTAATGACAACTGTGGTCCAGGATACAGCAAGACCAAGAAGGAAGGGAAGCCATTTTGCTGCTACGACTGCCTTCCATGTCCAGAAGGGAAGATTTCAGACCAGAAGGGTAAGGGATGACATGAAACAGTTGTGATCAAGGCTGTCACCAGGCTAAAAAAAACCCAACACCTTATTAATTGCATGTTGATGGACTACCTCTACATACACTTAAATATGAATAAATATCTGGAGCAACGGCCCCCATTTGCTTTGTTTTTTAGATGATGCTCACATATGAAACTTCTCAGAAGCAGCATTCCCTTCTGTTAAAGAAGGTAGAATTCCTCTTTGTGGACGGTACTTCCCAGGAAGCTTATAGGGCCAGTCCACAGTCAGTTAAATTGTAAAGCAACAGCTTACCTGAACAATATGAGAGGGACATCAGAATGAGATGTGCAGGCAACCAGCCTGCAAGCAACTGTTACCCTGCATGTGCCCGATCTCATCTGAACTCAGAAGCTAAGCAAAGTCAGGCCTGGTTAGTACTTGGATGGGAGACCGCCTGGGAATACCAGGTGCTGTAGGCTTATACCATAGTCTTTCGAGACTGAAGGTTGCCAACCAGACCAACCAGGCTACAGAGAGGAGACTAACTGAACATTAGTAGGAAGTGGCTGCTTGGGGACTGAGCCTTACCTCTTACTCTGTGCCATTTTGGTGCCTCTGCAGTGCGGGCAATAGGATTGAGTTATAAGGCTGAAATCCTATACATGCTTAGTCCCACTGTATCCAGTGGGCCTTACTCCCAGGACACTGTGTATAGGATTGCAGCCTTAAAGACTTTCAAGAAATAATCTGGAGAAAATGGTTTACTTGTGTGTGAAGAACTGAAACCACAATTTTTCTCTTCACTTCAGACATGGATGACTGTTTTCAATGCCCAGAAGACCATTATCCAAATAAAGACAACACGTTATGCATTCCAAAAGTTATTAGCTTCTTGTCTTATGAAGAACCTCTGGGGATCGGTTTCACCACTTTGACTTTTTTCTTCTCCTTCATCACAGCTTTGGTGCTGGGAACCTTTCTGAAGAACCAGGACACTCCCATCGTCAAAGCCAACAACAGGGGCCTCACCTACATTCTCCTCATCGCCCTCCTGCTCTGCTTCCTTTCTGCTTTGCTTTTCATTGGAAGACCCAAAGAGGTGTCTTGCCTCATTCAACAAACTGCTTTTGGCATCATCTTCTCAGTCGCGGTTTCTTGTGTGTTGGCCAAAACCGCCACTGTGGTTCTAGCTTTCATGGCTACCAGGCCAGGATCCAAGATGAGGACATGGGTGGGGAACTGACTAGCCTATGTCATTGTTCTTTCCAGTTCCTTGATTCAAATCACTATTTGTGGTTTTTGCATGGCAACGTCTCCCCCATTCCCAGATTTTGACATGCATTCAATGACCAAAGAAATTATACTGATCTGTAATGAAGGTTCAAGTGGTATTTTTTATTGTGCACTGGGTTTTATGGGTTTCCTGGCCACTGTCAGCTTCACTGTGGCTTTCCTAGCTAGGAAGTTACCAGATAGTTTCAATGAAGCCAATCTGATCACCTTCAGCATGTTGGTCTTTTGCAGTGTGTGGCTGTCCTTTGTGCCAACCTACCTGAGCACAATAGGGAAACACACAATAGCAATAGAGATCTTCTCCATCTTAGCCTCCAGTGCAGGTTTATTGGGTTGCATCCTTTTCCCCAAATGCTATATAATTGTGCTGAGACCTGAGCTGAACAGTAGAGAACAGCTAATCAGGAGATTAAAGTGAAGGAAATGTCCAGTGTGAACTTCCGCAGAAGATGATCCAAAGATATGAGTATTGGAATTTCACTAAGAACCTTCTTCTGGGAAGGGCCAATGCTATGAAGAGATAGATCGCAGCAGCATTGCTGCGTCTACGGATTTTGGTTTACAATTATAGGACAGGTTATGATTTGTTAAACACAAGAGTACAGTTAAAATTACAAGCAATATCATTCAGAAGCTTGCTTCATGTTAAGACTACTCCCTGTGTTGCTTTCACTGGATTCCTTAAAGTATACATGAGCACAGCAAAATCTCTTTTTACATTATCTGTAGTTTAATTTCCATTGCCGAGAGTTATCAAATTTGACGTTGTCCTTGTTTTGTACTCTACAGAATATACGGCAATTTTAAAAAATGAATATGTTTGATTTTAATTGTAGCATACTATGTTGTTACTTTTTAATGTGTTAGTACGAGCAAAAGGGGAAAGTATTTCATATGCATATTTCATATGCTGAGAGCCAGTGTAGCAGACAATAGCACAGGTCAGCGGTTTGATGCAGAACAAGGAGGGACGGTAGCGTAGCTAGAGGGGGTGCAAAGCCCTGAGTGGGCTGCGGATTGCCAAACAGAGGAACAGGTGGGTGCAAAGCACTAAGTTTTGCAGGGAGCCTCACCGTGGCATGCAAGCAGCCCCTCCCCCTCCCCTTTGAGCCCATTTCCGGAAGCAGATAAATGTTGGTGATGCTAAAATGCAAGCAGCATATAAAACAAAAACCCTGATGTGACTAACTGGGTTCAAACCCCACCCTGCTTACTCATCTGTTTCCAGGTCTTAGTCCTCAACCCACACCTGCATTAAGGTGAGCAGGTGAGCCCTGTAAAACATCAAGTGTTTCAGATATCAGCCATGGGTAACTGCACAAATTGGGATATGCCTCCCATTTTTGTATAGCCTGTAGACATGAACCAGATTTTACAGGTGTGATTGGGTCCTGCAGGAGGTCACCTGAGCTCCTGAATTCCTCACTCCTGAAAATGTGAGTTTCACAGTCTGATCAACTGGTTTATAGTCAAGTTTTTTTTTTTTTTTTTTTTGGGGGGGGGAGGCATTACTGATCAGTTGGAGTAGAAGAAGATGGTCAGACAATAAATATTGCCACAAAAGGGCGAGTATGACTACCTACTTGAATGACTCATTGAGGTGCTAGAAAGTTCCCAAAGAGGAACTGTAGGTGAATGTTTATAACGTAACAAAATTATAAGAACAACAGTAACTGTAGTTACTACAGTAACAGTAGTGTAACTACTATTATCGGTAAGATACTACTACTGCTTGGAGGAGGAGGTTGAGTAAATTTAGGGTGCAATCCTGTACTCCCTTTGCTGCAATAAAGCCCCATTAAACACATAGGACTTACCTCTGAGTAGCCATGCACAGAACTGCACGGTAAGTTAGGTTGCATTCATAGATGAATATCCCTAATGGAAATCCTGCCCCCTTGGAATTGATTCAAGTGCATGAAGAACAGCAGATCCGTCCCAGCTCAACATCCCATAAATAGATTCACTTGTTCTGCATTCCTGGGCTGCACCATCTAATGACCAAAGTGCCATATTATGTGTTTTGCTTAGGCCGGGTCAAAATGTGCCCTTTCACACTCATCAAATGTTGCACATTGGTATGTGCATCTCCAAAACAGCAGCTTAAGAAATGGTCCTGGTATTTGGCTCTTCTTCAGAGAGTTCAAAAGACCAGCTCTATGTGAAGGAGCCCATATTTAATGCACTCAACTTCACTTTTATCTTTGGAATTGAAATGCAACAAATGCCAGTTTCTGGAAGAAGTCCACTGTGATGCACCATGTAACTTTTCCCCCCTCCAGGATGATGTTTCAGAACTACCAGAACATTCTGGCTTTGGAGTTTGCAGTAAAGGAGATAAATGAAAATTCTCATATCTTGCCCAATGTCAGTCTGGGCTTTGATATCTATAACAGCCAGAACAGTGCGGATTGGATCAATCGTGTGTCAATGGAACTTCTCTCCACAAGGGGAAAATTAGTCCCAAACTACAAATGTGATGGTCAGAGTAATCTGGTAGCTGTCTTTGGGGGACCTGAGTCTGAGATAGGACTCCACATGGCGAATACCTTATGCACCTACAAGATCCCGCAGGTGAACTATATGCATGCATGCAGCATCCTTACGTGCTGTTTACCCTTCTTTTGTTGATTAGACTAGCTTTTGTGACTTCGAGTTATAAGGTGGCACAACTGCAAATAAAGAGGCACATCTTTTATGCATTGCAAGTTTGCTTAAAGGTCAAGTTCTGACCAAGAATTCTTATAGTCCATTTAGACTTGTGAAATGACGTTATTCACAGGAGTTGCTTTTACAATATTTTCTGCTATTTGCATAATAATGCAGAGCATCTCCGTATTCTTCGAGGCCATGTTAATGTAGAGAATAATTCTAGTTCCAGAGTCCATTTAGACCACTGGTTCCCAACCTGTGGTCCAGGAACCACAGATGGTCTGTGAGACCCTGAGAAGTAGTCCACGAGATCACAAAAGCATTTCACTGAGCGAGCACTGCCCCTCAGACTACCAGAGATGGTGGAGAACAGACAAGCTATCAATGAAGTGTCAGCTGCAGCTGTGGATAATCCATTCTCCACCATCTCTAGTAGTCCATGGGGGGCACTCTCTTGGGAGATGCTTCCCCAGGAACCACCAGAGAGAGCAGAGAACGGACCACCTGCAGCCATGGTCAACAACAAAAGCAACAATCCATCATCATCATCACCATCATCATCAGTATTTATATACCGCTTTTCAACAAAAAGTTCACAAAGCGGTTTACGGATAAGTCAAATAACTAGAAATCCAGAAATCTTCACTGTAAATAATAAATCTAATAAACCTCTAATAAATATTCTCTAATTATTACAAATTTAATTCTATTTTTTTGTGGACAGGGAAGGTAGTGTGGTTCATGATAATTCCTCAGTGGTCTGTGGTGGTCAATTTTGCCTCAGTGGTCTGTGAGCTCCTCAAGTTTGGGAACCACTGATTTAGACCATCCTATGCATATCTATTCAGAAGTAAGTCCTATTGTGTTCAAGAGAATTGCAGCCAAAATCAAGTAGTAAATTTCCTGGGACTAACCAATGCAAAATGCAAGGGATTCTGTACACAGTTCAATAATTCCCCCTATGGGAAATGACACAGACATAGACATAGAACTATTGCATACCACTGCATATCAAATTCTGCAGTTTGATCATGCATGGTATAAAATCCTATGGAATGACATATTTATTACGGGCCCAATCCTATCCAATTTTCCAGCACCAGTGAAGACACAATGCAAACCCAAACTAAGGGAACAAATGTTCCCATACCTTAAGGAGGACTCTGTGACTGTTGCCTACCACCACAAGATGCAGTGCATGCCCCATTGGCACAATTGCATTGGCACTGGAAAATGGGATAGGATTTGGGGTCTAAGACTGCATCTTAGGAATACCTGCACAAGTCACAGAAACAGAGGGGATGGTGACTTCTCTTGATTCATAAATACTCACTGCGATATGACTGGGAACTCAGTGTTTGGGGATAAGCATTTTAATTTCACAAGTGCACCAATACACACATGCATGCATGTACAAAGATACAGTGAGTAAAATGTGATTTGAAGAGATTGAGGGTTTTAGGGCCTGATCCTAAGCAGTGCACCACAGCTGCTCTAGCCCCCCCCCCCCACCAGCACTGGATGTCGTAAAAGTGCCATACTCTCCATTGATGGAGGAGAGTCAGTCAGTTGGCAACCTTCAGTCTCGAAAGACTATGGTATCGCGCTCTGAAAGGTGGTTCTGGAACAGCGTCTAGTGTGGCTGAAAAGGCCAATTCGGGAGTGACAATCCCTTCCACACTGGGAGCAAGTGCAGTCTGTCCCTGGTCTGTCTTCCTGGCTATGGGCCTTCCTTCTTTGCCTCTTAGCCTCAGACTGTTGGCCAAGTGTCTCTTCAAACTGGGAAAGGCCATGCTGCACAGCCTGCCTCCAAGCGGGCCGCTCAGAGGCCAGGGTTTCCCACTTGTTGAGGTCCATCCCTAAGGCCTTCAGATCCCTCTTGCAGATGTCCTTGTATTGCAGCTGTGGTCTACCTGTAGGGCGCTTTCCTTGCATGAGTTCTCCATAGAGGAGATCCTTTGGGATCCGGCCATCATTCATTCTCGCGACATGACCGAGCCAACGCAGGCGTCTCTGTTTCAGCAGTGCATACATGCTAGGGATTCCAGCACGTTCCAGGACTGTGTTGTTTGGAACTTTGCCCTGCCAGGTGATGCTGAGAATGCGTCGGAGGCAGCGCATGTGGAAAGTGTTCAGTTTCCTCTCCTGTTGTGAGCGAAGAGTCCATGACTCGCTGCAGTACAGAAGTGTATCGGCAGAAAAATATGTTGAAGGAGCACCAGGCAGTGAGTATTCCTCCCAGTGGCTGGCTTTTCAGGGTGGGGAACACTGAGGGAATGTGGAGAGGGTGACAGAACAGGGAAGAGGGAGGGCAGAACAGGGAGAGGATCAGATTCGGGAGGGGGCAGGGATAGTGGCAGAGGCTACAGCCGAATCCTATCCCTCCCATGCTGCAGAACGCTATGTGGGTATCCTTAGTTCTGCACCAGCTCAAGGGCTCACGCAGATCCAGGTAGACCCATCAGGGCCACCAGGACTTGACATGAATTAAGGGAATCAATGTTCCCAAAGACTTTTGGTACCTTCCATAGCCCTACAGGAAACAGCGATGGCTATTTCAGCACCGCTGTAAGGCTGGGCACCAGGAAAGGTTAGAATTGAGCTGCCCGTTTCTTTGTAAAATAAGGCCATTGGTCAAACATTTGGACAAGTGTGCCATATATTTCATTATGGAAATAAAACATATATTTAGAAACAAAACATATATTTTTAGATCACATACGCTTCTGCTCCAGTGATGAAAGACAAAGGCAAAACGATTTTCTTCCTCCGAGTGTTCTCCAATGAAGTCCAGCAATATAAGGGGATTCTCCAGTTACTGCTTCATTTCAGGTGGACATGGATTGGGGTGATCGATCAGGACGATGAGAATGGGCAGAAGTTTATTAACATCCTGCTCCCCCTGTTTTCCAAGAAAGGCATCTGCTTTGATTTCACAGAAAGACTCTTGATCGTGAACTTTTACAATGACTTTGATGGACTCATGGATCATGGATATGAAATGCTCAAAGTTGTCATGGGAAGCACAGCTAAAGCATTGGTCTTACAGGGAGAAGCTCAAACGATGATCCTTTTAAGAATAGCACTTCAATATTCAGAATATCTCCCTATGCAGGCAAAAGTATGGATTGCAGCCGCCCCCATAGATTTCACATCAGTGTCAATTCAAAGAACTTGGGGCATCGACTTCCTCCATGGCATGATATCATTTGCAGCCCACTCAAAGGAAGTGTTAGGATTCCACAGATTCATACGGATGAGAAATCCACTGTCAATAAAAGGAGATGGCTTTATCCAGTCTTTCTGGGAACAGATATTTAGATACCGCTTCTCCAACCCAAGGATCGACAAGGAGACAATCTGTACTGGAGAAGAGAAGCTGGAGGCCCTTCCAGAGTCCATTTTTGAAATGAAGATGACGAGCCCCAGCTATGGCATCTACAATGCTGTCTACGTTGTGGCACATGCTTTGCATACCATGCGCTTCTCCAAATTCAAGCACAGAGCAATGGTGGATGGAAGGAGAAAAAAAACATATGACACCCCAGCTCTGGAAGGTAACACCTTCACAAAGTTATTGCCGGAGAGCTCACTCTATCAGTCTACTTCTGTAGCAGAGTGGCTAAGAGTCTTAAATACAAATCAGGCCTGGTTATAGTCTCACCTCTGCCATGGACTCTCTAGGAGGCCTTAGGCAAACCTCTCAGCCTCCATTGCAATACAGGGTTGTTGTATGGGCAATATGAAAACAATACAGGCCCAGCTCTACCCAACTTTCCAGGGCTGATTCAGCAGTGCCAAGGGAGCATGTGCCGTATCCTGATGCGGTGGTGGAGCAGTCACAGAGGCCTCCTCAAGCTAAGGTGACATTTGTTCCCTTACCTCAGGGCTGCATTGCAATTGATGAATGCCTTTCTTTTTTAATCTTAGGTCCACCACTTTCTAAGAACTGTCTCGTTTAACAACAGTGTTGGAGAAGTGATTTCCTTTGACCAAAATGGAGACTTAGTAGCTGGGTTTGATATTATCAATTGGGTCACATTCCCAAATGAGTCATTTCTCAGAGTCAAAATTGGAAAAATGACTCCCACAGATCAAGTGCTTACAATTCATGAAGATAACATTGAATGGCCCAAGAAATTCAGCCAGGTAGTATTCATTCCCGTTTCAGGACATATCAAGACATCTCACCAATTTCCAAACATTATTGTTCAGGGATAGAATTAATTCAGGGCCCAAACCTATGCTCAATATCTGCTGATGGAACGAGCACTTCAAGGACCCAGCTGGTAATTTTCTCTCCTTGGTGAATCTCCCCATAATACCTGTTCAATTGTTTGCAACCAGCACAGGTGCTAAAAGTCCCTTCTTCTTCCCGTAAGAGCTCTGAATCTCACATAAGGGCAGTGGTATCGCTAGGGGTTGCAGGCCAAACTGTAACACACACAGGGGGGTTACACCACTACTGGACATAATTTTTAAAATTATGAGTTTTTAGAGTCACACCATCATGTCATACATCCAGTTGTTGGCATCCTTCAGTCTCGGAAGACCATGGTGCCACGCTCTGAATGGTGGTTCTGGAACAGAGTGTCCTCTCCAGTGCGCGAAGCCTGGGTAAAGTGGGTATGGAGGATAGGCTGTTACCCATGCAGCAAATCCCCCCTCTCCACGTCGCTGAAATGGTCCAATGGAAAGGCAGAGGCCAATACGGTTGGTTCCAGCGGCGTCGCAGGAGTTGCCAGAACGTGACTGTGTTCAGCCATGAACTGCCTCAGGGACTCCGGCTCCGGATTTTGCCTCGAGGTTGACTCCTGAAGCCTTTTCCAAAACTGGATGTAGCCACAAGGCAGTGGAGGTTTGGGATCAGAGTTTTCCTTCTCTCAGATGAGAGATCATGAGATCATCTCATCAGATGAGAGAGACGGTCATACATCATTTAATGCTTAATTTCATGAAGAATGCAATAAACAAAACACATTGAAATTTCTCTATTCTATCAAAAGCTATAGCCAAAAAACCAGTGGGGTGGAGCTATGGCACATCACCACACCCACCACCTGGGGTGTTGCCCCGCCTACTGCATGGGAGGAGGTCCATCATGGGGGTGACACTCTGGCCTCCTGCACTGGGTGATGCCAACCCCAGTGACCCCATAGCGAAAAGGACACTAGTGCACCCAGGCTATGACATAAATCAAGTCTTCTCAAAGATCTTGCTCCCCCAGACCCTGCCAAGGGTTCAGATTCAGCCTTCTCTCTTCTCCCTGCATCCACTGCAGGAAGGAAATTGGCTGGGTGGAAAGGCATTGGTGTGACGCCCCTGACAGCACCCAGCACTGATCTCAGACAACAACAGAGAACACTATGGAAAAATACACTTTATTGTGTTTCAAGAGGGGAAAAAAAATGCAGTAAATTTTGAAGTGTTGGATAAATTTGCTTGAGGCATTTATCTTACAGATGAAAGATTGCAGGGATAGAGCTCAGAACTCTTTGCATTTCAAGTAATCAGAAGAAACTCTTTTACGGCCATCAACTATTCACAGTCAGATACAAACTCCCAGGACAGATTTTCTGATTAGTAAATTGTTCTCCTCTTTCAATTGTGCACAGACTCAGCCCACTTCAATGTGCAATGACAACTGCTGTTCTGGTTACAGTAGGATGAAAAAGGAAGGGAGGCCATTCTTCTGCTATGACTGTCACCGGTGTCCAGAAGGGAAGATTTCAAATCAAACAGGTAAAAACGGCCTGGAATAGCATTTTGCAAATAAATCCATTGTCTCCAAGAATATGCTTATCATCAGAGTTTTTCCCCTAATACTCTACAGAAGGGGAAAACAGATAGCAGGTGGGCTCCCTCCTCCAATCACAATGACATCCTTATCAGCAAATGTTAAAACCCTCAGCCCATGGAAAAGTGGACTTTGTTTCTGCTGCTGGAGAACCAACACTGGGAGCCTCCAAGAGAAGCAGAGACTCACAGGGTGTCAGTGATAAGGGCTGGAGATGCTGTTTGGATGGCAGACAAATCAGACCTGAAAATTCTACCAACACATTAAGAAATTATGTTCATTTGGCCTTGTCAAGTTACAATTCCTTTCCAGATGGCAGCAGACTGGTATCTGGAGTGCCACTTGCTGACCACTAGTGGTAACTTCACCCCATATCAGTTTAACAATTAACTCCATGCATCCCAACTTTATTTGCAATTTGACTTGTTCTTTTGCTATTTTGTTCAATCCTTTTGTTTACTCTTTTCAGTAAAACGTTACATTTTCCCTTGATCTGTCTGGTCGCTAGTAAGGGAAGTACAGTGAATTGTCTTGTCTCCTTACCCTGCAACTGGTTCAGTACTTTTCTGGGACGGAGGTTTAGCCCAGACCAGTAGTGGACCTCCCATTAGGGATGATGGGGCAAACGTCCCAGGCACAAGCCTTTAGGACCCCACAGAAGCCTCTCTGAGGCTCCTGACAGGGTCGGAAACTGTGCTTCTGGAAAAACAGAAGCACAGTTTAAAGTCTCAGGGAAGCTACAGGAAGTTTCGCTGATGTGGCCTGTGGTCGCATGAGGCTCTGTGAACCTTAGGTGAAATGGATGGCAACCTTCAGTCTTGAAAGACTATGGTATAATCCTACAGCACCCAGTATTCCCAGAAGGTCTCCCATCCAAGTACTAACCAGGCATGACCCTGCTTAGCTTCCAAGAACAGACAAGATTGGGCATGTGCAGGTGAATGGGGGGGAACATTTTCACATGGGGGCACCATCTCAGACCTTTGCCCCAGGGCGCAAGACTGGGGAGGTCCGCCGCTGGCCTAGACCCTCTGCCTGGTCACTAGGGTCTGATCGCCTGGGCTGGTGGCAGCAGTTACATTCTACCAAGGCTTTTCCCCACTCAGCAGCAAGTCCAAACAGGGCAAAGATGGGAGCAAGAATGGAGTGGTGTGCTAACCACGACTACCCTGGATCAGCCTACAGATGCTGAGAGTCTCCTCCCTGTTCTTTGTCACCTTCCATGATGTAAACTGTGCTTCAGTCATTCACTGGATTCTTACATTGCAGGCTACTCATGTCTTATCCTGAGTATGGGATCCAAAAATGTATTCTGGATTTCCACCTACTAGCCCTCTTAAGGATTTTGCAATAGTAAGACTTGCTTGACATAGTGCCACGTCTAACACTACCAGGTGTAGAAAGCAGCATTTTCTTTTTCAGACATGAACGACTGTTTTCCGTGTCCAGAAGATCAATATCCAAACAAGGACCTTGATACTTGCATTCCCAAAGATATAGCCTTCTTGACTTATGAAGAACCTTTAGGGATCACTTTGGTGATTTTTGCTCTATCCCTTTCCTTTGTCACTGCTTTGGTGCTTGAGATCTTCATGAAACACCAGGACACTCCCATTGTCAAAGCCAACAACCAGAATCTCAGCTACACTCTTCTCGTCTCCCTTTTCCTTTCCTTCCTTTGTACTTTGCTCTTCATTGGCCGACCTGAGAAGTGGACATGTCTCCTCCGACAACCTGCTTCTGCCATCATCTTCTCTGTGGCTCTTTCCTGCATGTTGGCCAAAACCATCATTGTGGTCCTAGCTTTCATGACCACCAAACCAGGGTCCAGGATGAGGAAATGGGTGGGGAACAAATTGGCAACCACCATTGTCCTTTCCTGTTCCTTAATTCAAATTGTCATTTGTACTATATGGCTGGCCACCGCTCCCCCATTCCCAAACTTTGACGTGCACTCAATGACTAAAGAAATTATACTGGAATGCAATGAAGGGTCAGTTACCATGTTTTACACTGTCTTGACTTTTTTGGGTTTCCTGGCCTCTGTCAGCTTCAGTGTGGCTTTTCTAGTCAGGAAATTGCCAGACAGTTTCAATGAAGCCAAGTTCATCACCTTCAGCATGCTGGTCTTTTGCAGTGTTTGGTTGTCCTTTGTGCCAACCTACCTGAGCACCAAAGGAAAATACATGGTGGCTGTGGAGATCTTCTCCATCTTGTCCTCCAGTGCTGGGTTACTGAGTTGTATCTTCTTCCCCAAATGTTACATTATCGTGCTGAGGCCTGAACTGAATGACAAAGTGCAATTGAGGAATAAGCATTAGCCCCAGACAAGCTGAAGCAGCGGATCAAGCTCAAGTTAGCCCAGATCCAGCTGATGAGTTCTTTGAGGGAGGCAATCTGACTCCAAGACCTTGGTGACACTCAGTTGCCAAGCAAAGATGACCAGATCTTTGCTGTGGTGCTCAGACTGGGCAATAACCTCTCCCTTGTTAATGTAGCTCTACCTCTTCTGGCTTCTGATAGTTGAATAATGATTAATTTTTTTGATGCACACTTAAGGCCAATACATGCCAGGAAGTCTTTTGTATTGGAGTTCTAACGTCCTTCATTTTGAGGTTGTGTACGTGGGAGCATGTGGAGGGCGTTGTTTCTTTTTCTTTACTTTTTTAAAACTGTATTTTCTGCTTATGCATATTGTGAGTTTATCTCAGAAACATTTTTTTTTAATTGCAGGGAACTGCTTAGAAATAACTATCAAGCTAAATAAAAAGGAATATTGCTCTGAGCTTTACCCTGGGTGCAATCGCCTCTATCCTTGCCTTAGTCCCAGCAACTTTTACAAAATGGTTGCATTGCCTGATGTCATGATACTCATTTATAAAGATTTGCTGATTTTTTTTTTGCAAATTAATGTTGATACTGTACTCATCTACCTCTTATCCCAGCAAAACTAGCACTTATTTATTTATGCATTTGTACTGTGCTTGACATTCTAAAAAATAAGTCAACGTAACTCAGAACAAAATGGGGAAACATCAAGGATTGAAGCTGTCAAACATCAGAATATGTAATAAATTAATACTGTAGCAACTACAGTCTTAGAGCGCAATCCGTTCAGTGCTCTGAGTTGGCACAAGTTGTGCAGGCTCCTGAGTGTCGCAGATGTGCCATAAGGACATGGAAAAGGTGCAAAAGAGAGCAACTAAGGGCACTAACCTAACCCACTTTCCAGCACTGGCATAGCTGTGCCAGTGGGGCATGTGCTACATCCTGCAGTTGGGGGGTAGTTATGGAGGCCTCCTCAAGGTATGGCAATGTTTGTTCCCTTACCTGGAAGTTGCATTACCCTTATGTCAGTGCACGAAAATGGGTTAGGATTGCACCACTTACTTACTTACTGACTGACTCACTTACTGACTGACTTACTGACTGACTGACTGACTGACTGACTGACTTACTTACAGTATTGTTACTTACAGTATTGTTACTTACAGTATTGTATCCCTGAAGTGACCCAAGGCTGCTTACAAAATTCAATGTAAAAATACACGGGCATAAAATCACAATTAAAACACTATTAAAACACAGAATACATTAAAACACATAACAATTAAGAACGTCATAAACAGCAATGAAACACTAATACAATAAAACTTAAGGGCAGCAGCAGCCAACTTATTTAAAAAACAAAACAAAACAAAACAAAAACCCAAGCCTGTAAAAGTCAGAAACTATTGAAAAGACCTGGGACTCAGAAGGCTTGTTTGAGAAGAGATGCCTTCAGGCCTCGATGAAAAGTCTCCAAGGAGGAAGCAGTTTTTAAATTGAAAGGTAGGGAATGCCATAGAGTTGGTGCCACTCCTGAGAAGACCCAGTTTCTCACTGCTGCCCCTCACACCTTCCTGGGTGGCAGCACGTGAAAAGGCAGGGTGACCAGATGTCACAACTGCAAAAGAGGACAAGGCACCCCAGAATGTAGGACATTCAGGAAAAATGTAGGGCTTGACCAAATAAAAGCTAAAAAAACACTCATGTATATGGACTTCATGTGGTTAATTTAAACACTGTATTACTTGTTTTTAAATTTAAAACTATATTACGTATAATTTATTCATTCCAAGAAGGCTCTGTGCTGCCCGCTCACAAGGAAGGTAATTAATTAATTCATTCAATAAACAGCAGGTATGCAAAGACCAGGGGTGAGCCAGAACCGCTCCCTCGATGCCTGACCGGCTCGAAGGAGGCTGGCTGGCGAGTCCCTTGTCTGGAATAGGCAATGTCCACATAGGGTTTAGTTGTGGGTTGTGCCCTCCAGCTGCCTCGACCCTCAGGGGTTGGTGAGGATAGGCAAGCTTAGTCCCTGGACTGAGCGATGCCAGGAATCAGATTGTACGCCCATTGATATTTGGGGGAAGTTTGGCAGCTAGACGGTCTTTCCCCAATTTAGATCCCCGCACATCAAGTTGGGTTAGTCAGTGCTCTGCTGTTTATTGAATGAATTAATTAATTAAGTGGCCCAGTTTCATTCCAAGTCTGTGTCTGTGTGTTTATTGGCAGTGTGGGGTAAAAGGAGGGTATTTAAGTTCTTTTCCAGGACATGAGGCTAAAAAAGAGGACATATCCTGGAAAAAGAGGACATCTGGTGATCTGGGTAAAAGGGCCTTCTTCTATTACCTGAGAAGATGAGCTGGACTGTATGGAGTTGGGCATACAATTAATTGCCCTCTATACTACCCACATGGTTACCAGAACTTGATGGTTTGATTCTACTGGACCGCTGTTCCAGCCGCTATACTTGCTGTCTATTCAGTTCCAGGCCCAATCCAAGGTGCTGGTATTGGCTTTTAAAGTTGTGGCTGGCATTGCTATAGCAGAAAATTTCTCATCCCAAGATCCCCTATGATCATTTCAGGAAGTACAGTCAAAAGATGACATCACTGCTAATGAAATTTGAAATTGGGTGGTGAGAAACAAGCTTTGGATCGAAGCAGAACCACACTTTATTAATGATATGTAGCAAATAAAGGTTAGATGCTTTCTAACTCCAACTCCAATCTGCTGTGCAAATCGGAAGTCCTTTGAGCTGTCTCACCCCAATCTGATGGTAACTCCATCCTGGCTCTAAATATAAATAGGTGAGTTGGAGGATTGAAGTGAGTGCCATTTCCAATACATCTTCTACTAGCTACACCCAAGAAGTGTTGGAAGAGCCTAGCCAAATTAACACCCCCCTACTTGTTAGTTTCCAGTTCTGTGCCCTGACTACTCAGGCTCTAGGATGGTCTTTGGAAGTAACCCCCAAGTGACAGTAGTAGACCTGCCGTCATTGCCACCTGGGGCAGGTCTGTGACATGATGCCCTCCCCCCCTCCCCAGGATACTCATAGAGACTCACAGAGCCTCATGCAACATTCCACAGAGGGTGAGAAGCCTTCTGAGCACTGTGTGGAGCCATGCCTGCCCGTGGAATGGCTCAGACGGGCAGGAGGAGCGGTGGGGCAGGTGGCAGCGGTGCGGCGAACATAGTACTCGGGACTTTTGCCCCCGCTGCTCCTCCCCAGGTCCGCCACTTCCAAGTGATGCTTCAGAATACTCACAAGTCTCCTATTTTCTACATATCTCCCCAGTTCTCTCCACACCTCAGATTTACATCAGCTGCATATGGGGGGGGGGGGGTCCCAAGGAGGCCCATTGGCTGTTTGGAGGCCTACCAGGAGGTAAATTTTTTACTTACCTCTTGCTAGCCTTCTGAAAGCCCCCCCCCCCATAACATGCAGTGTGTGCTCCAGTAAAAAGTATTAGATGGTGGGGCTGGGTAGGGTTGGGCTCTAAATCAAATGGCTTAAAATGGAAATTATTAATTGGCATGGAATATGGAATATAGCAATGTTTCGATTATTTAACATTTTCTCCATATTAACTGTTCCCTGTCATTCAGCTCAGGTCTTATTAGAATGACATAGCATTTGGGGGAAAAGATGCAGCCCAGTAAACCAGCACTGGAGGCCAAGATGGAGAAGATCTCGACAGCCACCATATATTTCCCCTTGGTACTCACATTGGCACAAAGGACACCCAAACGCTGCAAAAAACCAACATGCTGAAGGTGATGAACTTGGCTTCATTGAAGGTATCAGGTAAGTCCCGGACTAGGAAAGCCACAATGAAGCTGACTATGGCCAGGAAACCCATAAATTCCAAGACACAGTAAAACATGAGAGGTGAACCTTCATTGCAATGCAGTACAATTTCTTTAGTCATTGCGTGCATGTCAACATTTGGGAATGTTGCAGAAGTTGAGAGCCACACTGTACAAAGAGTGACCTGAATAAGAGAGCAGGAAAGGACAATGAGGACTGCCAATTTATTTCCCAGCCATTTCCTCATGCTGGACCCTGGCTTGGTGGTCATGAAAGCAAGAACCACAATGATAGTTTTGACCAACACACAAGAAACAGCTACTGAGAAGATGATGCCAAAAGCAGTTTGTCAAAAGACGCACACCAGTCCTTCAGGTTTTCCAAAGCACAGCAAAGCACACAAGAAGGAAAGAAGGAGGGAGGCGAGAAGAGTGTAGGTGAGGTTCTCTTTGTTGGTTTTGGCGATGGGGGTGTCTTTATGCTTCATAAAAATTCCTAGCACCGAGACCGTGAGTAAGGAAAAGGAAAGTGCTAAAATGGCTAGGTTGATCCGCAATGGCTCTTTATAAGACAAGAAGCTATTGCCTTTTGAGAGGCATAGATTCTGTTCGTGGTTTGGATGCTGATCTTCTCTGCATTGGAGACAGTCATCCATATCTGAAAAACATGCAAGTTGAGTCTCCTTATTCCTGAGGGTTTTGTTCCCATAACTCACCTGGATGGCAAAAATCGCATTAAAGCAAATCCATTTAAAAAACAATGTTCCTCTGCTGGGTGATTTAAAAACAGCCTTGCTGACCTTTGTGATGTAAGACAGAGTCATTAAGCAGACAATCCATCTATCACTCTCTCTCCAGGTGCTCAGAAAGGTTTCACTCCAAGCCATCAACCCCTCCCTTCACAAATGCAAAGTGATTATCTTTCTTGCACTTACTCAGGGGGGAGGGGGGAATTGCTTGAGCAGTGGAGCTGTTCTAAGTGCCTGGAGAGAGAATGATTGATGGATTGTCAGCTGGCTGCCCTCTCTCGCATTAACGAGGCTATTATTAAAGGATTTTTTCCCCTTTAATTGAAAGGACCCTTCTCATCACATTGATATTAAAAAAATTTGTGGATTATACCTGTAATATGTCTTCATGTACTGGTGAATAATAATAGTGATTATACTACCAAAGTTCTAAGTCTTGGGGGAGGACTGCTAGATTCCTTCTCATACAATTCAGCTTGCTAGAAGCCATACTTATAGTAGTCAAGAACAACCCAAGTTTTAGGAAACAACTAATCTAAGCAAGGAGTCTACCAACAGAATCTGAGCGCTATCATTCAAATGGACAGAGGATAAATCACATTATCAACTGATTATGTCAGTTGAGAGCAACTGTCAGTCTTCAACCCAGCATGCTGTCTTTTCCAGTGGCTGTTGCTGGTGTCTCCTCTCCATCTCTTTTTAGATTGTGAGCCCTTTGGGGACAGGGAGGTTTTCTTTTGCTACGTAAGCTGCTTTGTGAACTAGTTTTTACTGAAAAGCTGTATTTACGTACTTTTTTAATTAATTCATTAATACTCTCTGTGCCGTTTCTCTTACCCATCTGGTTTGAAATCTTCCCTTCTGGACATCGGAGGCAATCATAACAACAAAATGGCTTCTCTTCATTCTTGATTGTACTATAACCAGAATGGCATCTGTCATTAAAAAAGAGAAAAGGGCTGTACATGTTTATAAAAGAGAAGAATCTTTATATATCCAGAAAATCCAATATCAAAAATAACCTCAGGGATCAAAATTCAGTTAAAGCATAGCTAGCTGTTCACATAATGGCATTGCATCAAGAAAACAATTGGAACTTCACCCAGCAGTAGAGTTTTCTGTGCTACAAAAGTCATATGACAAAGATATCTGACAAATAAGCCCACCAACTTAAGGTTCATCAATTGTCCTACCTATTGGAACAACGTAGAATCACAGAGATGTTTTGGTTGTAACCCCTAGATCAGTTATTTTCAACCTTTTTCGTCTCACAGCACACTGACAAAGAACTAAAATGGTCAAGGTACACCACCAGGTTTTTGACAATTGACAAGGCACACCATGCTGCCAGTGGGGGCTCACATCTCCCATTAGCCCTATTAATAAATGACCTTCCCCCAAATTCCTGTGGCACACTTGCGGCACACCAGTGTGTCATGGCACAGTGGTTGAAAATGGCTGCCCTAGATTGTTAAACTTTTGCCGCTTTGAAATCCAACACGGCCCCATCTATATTTGTCGATACTTTGTCATCTTGTTTTTATTTCAATAGGCTTTTAGGTTGATTGAATGTCTCACTGATAGTGTTCACTCTGCTGTTCTCATTTGTTTATTGACTGTTTTGGCTGTATATTGGTTGCACATTTTACAGCTCAACCCTACACTGCAGTAGCACAGTCAGGATGCATGGCCTGCGCTGCATCTGATGCAACTTAGGAGCTGACTGGAGGTCTTCTTGGGGTAAGGGGATATTTTCCCCTGCACCCTGAGTATAGCGTCTACCACCCCATGGGGCTTGTCAGATCTGTACCAGTTATTGAGCTTCTGTTGGTGCAATATATAAAGGTTCTGTGTAAAAATATTCTTAAGTAAACTTTTATGTATGGATCTAAATCAGATTGATATGATAAGTGCCCAATGGCTAAGTAGTCCTGCTCCTAGGACTGATCTAGAGTCAGGCTCCTTCTGTCCTGTTTCTGGCTACAGTGGCTTTCCCAGGGGTATGGGAGTTTCCCCTTACCTTTGGCTGAACCACTTTGGGGACTTATCTTGCACTGGATGCAGCACAGGCCTCGTGGCCTGCCTGTTCCAGTGCAAGTTAGGATGGCTCTGTTAATTTATTTGTTTTACTATATAACAGTACAGATCACCCAACAAATCAGTAACCAACAAAAAACCAATGGACAACTTGATAAGACATACCCAACTGAATAGGAGTCCTATTATTAGCTCTGATTCATGGAAATGAGAACTGACTCATACCAACACCTTATCAGCTCCATCATAGGTCATAATAACACCTCATTGGCTCTCAGAACAGTCCGACTCATTGGTCAGCTCTGAGTTTTAAAAAATCCACTTTTTGTAACATCAGGCGGTTGTGTTTTCCTTTTCTGGTTATTTTGCTGTAACTGATAGAACACAGATAATTCAACACAGTTTGTTTCTTTGCATTCATTGTTAAATGACCAATCAAATGATCTATACCTTTCCACTATTCTTCATAAAGACTACACTACAGTTTCCACAATGTTGGCCACTAGTGGTGCCACCCTCCCAAGGGTTTCACACAATTTGATCCCCTTACCCCTTCTAGCAGTGCCACTGATTCACACTCACTCACACACACTCTGACCCAACAGACAGAGAATGATTGCAGGTACAAGGTTCTAACGAGAAACACCCTATCTAGTGAAGGTATGGAAGTAGAAACTCAGACCACGGTGGTATCTCTCTGAGAGAAAAGGCATGACGCGCAGACACGTGTGGCCTCTGCAGACGCGCGTGGCCTCTGGGAACCCATGTGCCTCTGGGAACTAAGTGCCAGGTAAGGCACCGCGAGTTTAGCCTCAGTGCGAGTTCAGCAGCAGGGCGAGGAGGCCAGGGCCCCAGACACTGCTCTTTCTCTTCCCTTGAGAAGAGGACTGCTAACCAGTGAAGGAATTTTTTATAGTACCCCTAAATAAAAACAACAACAACAAAGCTATGCTGTCAGACAGCCAGCAGCAGGGTGGGGGCTATCCAGTTTTCTGCATTGAGTGCCACATGTATGATTAAGAACATAAGAACATAAGAACAGCCCCACTGAATCAGGCCATAGGCCTGATCCAATCCCTTTTTAAAGGATATTTTTTTAAAAAAATCCAATCCCTTTTTAAAGGCGTCCAGGCCACATGCCGTCACCACATCCTGTGGCAAGGAGTTCCACAGACCAACCACACACTGTGTAAAGAAATATTTTCTTTTGTCTGTCCTAACCCCCCCAACACTCAAATTAGTGGATGTCCCCTGGTTCTGGTATTATGTGAGAGTGTAAAGAGCATCTCCCTATCCACTCTGTCCATCCCCTGCATAATTTTGTATGTCTCAATCATGTCCCCCCTCAGGTGTCTCTTTTCTAGGCTGAAGAGGCCCAAACGCCGTAGCCTTTCCTCATAAGGTGCCCCAGCCCCATAATCATCTTAGTCGCTCTCTTTTGCACCTTTTCCATTTCCACTATGTCTTTTTGAGATGCGGCGACCAGAACTGGACACAATACTCCAGGTGTGGCCTTACCATAGATTTGTACAACGGCATTATAATATTCGACGTTTTGTTCTCAATACCTTTCCTAATGATCCCAAGCATAGAATTGGCCTTCTTCACTGCCGCCGCACATTGGGTCAACACTTTCATCGACCTGTCCACCACCACCCCAAGATCTCTCTCCTGATCTGTCACAGACAGCTCAGAACCCATCAGCTTATATCTAAAGTTTTGATTTTTTGCCCCAAGGGGCATGACCTTACACTTACTGACATTGAAGCGCATCTGCCATTTTGCTGCCCATTCTGCCAGTCTGGAGAGATCCTTCTGGAGCTCCTCACAATCACTTCTGGTCTTCACCACTCGGAAAAGTTTGGTGTCATCTGCAAACTTTGCAACCTCACTGCTCACCCCTGTCTCCAGGTCATTTATGAAGAGGTTGAAAAGTACCGGTCCCAGGACAGATCCTTGGGGCACACTGCTTATCACCTCTCTCCATTGCGAAAATTGCCCATTGACACCCACTCTCTGCTTCCTGGCCTCCAACCAGTTCTCAATCCATGAGAGGACCTGTCCTCTAATTCCCTGACTGTGGAGTTTTTTCAGTAGCCTTTGGTGAGGGACAAATCCCTTTATCTCCCCTTTCCTTCCCTCACCATCCAGAGGGCCAACCGCTTCTCTCACGGGTTTCCTGCTTCTAACATATTTGAAGAAGCTTTTATTATTCCGCTTAATGTTGCTGGCCATGCGTTCCTCATAGTCTCACTTGGCCTCCCATATCACCTTCTTACATTTCTTTTGCCACAGTTTATGTTCCTTTTTATTCTCCTCATTAGGGCAAGACTTCCATTTACGGAAGGAAGCTTCCTTGCCCTTCACAGCCTCTCTAACTTGGCTCGTTAGCCATGCGGGCACCCTCCTGGATTTAGTGGAACCCTTCTTTCTTTGCGGTATACACCTCTTGATTTTGAAATGTTCTAGTTTTGGAGCCGTAATTTGGCACTTGCCCCCAATTTTATACCACGTCAACAAATACAGGCATGCACCGCTTAGCAACCTTCCGCTTAAAGACAGACTGCGTATATGATAGTGGTCAAAGCACAACAAAGAGACTCTTAATGCAGGGAAGAGGAAATCAGTCTCTAGTAGCCTGTGCAGCCAGCAAGTGTCTGGCAGGGAGTGTCTGTTGACACAACGAAGGAACTAGATTGAGCTGCATGTTCACTTAACAACCTAATCACATTACAACAGGGATAGGAGAACATATTCCCATCATTAAGTAGTGCACACCCAGTACTGGGAAAATCCAGCATGGCTTGACTCGAGTCAAGTCGCTGAGTCACCACCCCCCACGACTCAACTCAAAGAGGAGTCATAACAGGGGCACTTTCCAAGTCTCCAGGTCATCCTTTAGTGAGTCTAATGATTCAATTCTAGTCAACCCCCCCTTTAAAAAGACAGCTGCGGAAAAAATGGGACTGCTGCCAGGGGTGCATATCAAAGTTCACTTCAACATTGCTGTCCCCACATATCTGTAAACACGGCGGAAGGGGTTGGAGGGACTGCGAGAGAGAAAAGGCAAAAGGAAGGAGAGTCATTCGCAGCATCTTGCCCCACAAGGACTCCCAGGCCATAAAAAGCCCCCCCCCCCCAGACACAGGCAGGCTTGAGTAATGCGTGGGGATGAGTGCCGAGTTGGGGGGCCTGACTGGAGTCTTTTTCAGAGTCTTCCACGGACGTGACTCACAAGTCGACTCACCGAAAAACATGCGTTTTCGCAACTCGAGTCTGAGTTACCTGACTCGAGTTCCCAACACTGTATAGACTTCCCCCCCAAAAATTGTCTCAAATTCCTGCTTATTACACTTTGCTGTGTCATACAGCTCGGTTCTGCTGCAACTTTATGAACGCATGGTGTTTCTCCATTATTCACAGAAGCCATCAGGATGATTATAGATTATCTCCTCTGTAATTATCAGATGTTTGTTATGACTTCTTGGCCAAATGCCATAAACAGTCCAATGGCCAACAGGAAAAAGCCTGCCAAGACCATCAATTTGAATAACCTCCCAAGTTATTCTGCTCTGGGATTTGAAAAAGACAGGTTGCCGCCAACCTGATTGCATATATTTTACACTCTGCAGGTCTCTGTTTAAATTACTGGGAATCTCCAGTGTTTCTGCTTTTCACATCAGAGATCCTTTTCATGTTGTGCTGTTCAGAGACACATATGACAAAGTGGTCCCGGTGAATGATGGTGTTTCCACATGAGATGTTGATATTCATGTTTTCGTTTGCGCTTCTGCTAGAGGTACACGATGCTTCTGGTGTGAAGTGTGTCATCGGTGAGCCTGCTCCTATTCATTTCAAGTATTATCAGTCTGGAGACCTCCTCATTGGTGGCATCATTTCTCAGATCTACATGATTTCTGACCTGACAACATTCGAAGGACATCCAGCTCAGCGTCTGGTTGATGACTTCATGTAAGGAGCTGCTTTTCTTAAACGTATAAACCATCTGCTCAGGCAGGCTTGTCCAATTGATTTGATGGGGAATTTGTCTACTGGCTAATGCTCCCTTATTGCTTTTTTGATCAAATAAACCTAATTCTCCCTGTGCCACATTTGTGTTGCTGTTATCAGTATTGTTCTCTTCCTCCCCCCCCCCGTATTTTTTTTACTTTTTCCATATATAGTCTACAATTTCATAGTTCAAAATTTTAAAAACAGAAAACAATAAAAGAACTGATATTTAAAATACATTTGTAGCTATTTAGGTGGTAAATGTATAAGTTCCCCCCACCCCAGATGACATGAGGTCAGCAATTCGTATAAAATGGACCACTTTTATTGATTACAAATATTCAATTCAATATAAATCCTATGGCAGTTCCTCTCTAGGTAGAACTCCTCCCCGTTTAGTGTGGGCATCTACCCTGGAGGAGACAGTCACAACTATTGCTTCCTGCTTGGGCACTAGCATCCTGGATCTGATCACACTTTCCAATTATCCTTTTTCATCTCATTATTTCCAAAGCACACATAAATCTGGGATCTGATTCATATTCTTCGTCTGTAATGATGCTGAAAGATGTAACTGCCTATGTGATAAATCTCAAAATGGGCAGCTTATTTCATTATGGCAGCTTAGTTAATATTGTCAGCACGCCTGTGAAATTTTGATACAGTACAGAAGTGCTTTTGAAGTGGATAAATCGGGATTCAGACACTGAAATCCTTCATGACTCCCTCCAAGCAATGATCCTTTCCTGCACAGAGGCCAATCGCAGACACAGAAGCCATATGCTCATCCAGTGTCCTGGCTGTCTTGCACCACAAGATGCCCATTATCAAGCCTCCCAGAGAAAATGTGGTATCAACCCTTTCCCAATCTCAAATCCCATTACCTTTCCGTAAACATAAAAGAATGTTCCCAAACCTGGGAGCCGGGCATCGGCCATCATGACCTTTCAATGGAAAAAAAAGGCATTAATCTGGAAAGACTCTAAATATTGTATTTAAATTCATGGTCAGAAAACGCAATAAGAAACCGAATCACAGACCCCCAAATCTTCATTATCCCTCTCCCTCTACTGTGTTTGAGAATGACCTACTGGAGCGTGTCACACACTCCCATCCCATCTGCAATCCAGGACTCTCTCTACGAACCTGGCACCTCCAACATTCACTTCTTTGCTTGTACTTGTGCGTCCATTCTTTTGCGCCCTTCCCCTATTGTCCAGATATGATTGTTCAGAGCCCACTGGGTCTTACCGATTGAACTTTATCTTGCCTTTTGTCTTCCACCTATGTCTTCCAACTCAACCTCAAAAACCCAGCCTCATGGCTCCCTTCCCAGTCCAAGTTCCAAAGAAACTATCCCAGAATTTGGAGAGGTTATCCAGACACTCCCTGTCTTCCTTTTCACTGTTTGCCACCCACAGACAAAACTGTTTGGTAGTCATTCACCAGCCACTTCCCCTGTGGAGTGAAACTCTCCTCAGATCCATTGCTGAATTTATTGAAGTTCTAGAAAGGTTGTGAATGAACCGATTTTTAAAGAGTGCAGTAAATGAGCATGTCATAGAGAGCACATTTCCAAGGAACCTTTGTAGCTGAATTTGAAATTTGTGCATGTGTTCAATCTGTGTAGTTTCAAGTTAGAAAGCTGATTTGTGCTGTCATTCAGAGAAGTTTACATTTCAAGTCTATACGCCAAAGTTTCTTTGCACTTCATAGATTGTGGCCATACTATTTCAGTAGTGTCATTACCAAATATTTGTTGGATTTCAAAGTGGCAAGAGTCATATCTTAAAACATACCCACTGCGATGCAGCATGCAACTCTCATTGTAGGGTTTTGATGCAGAACTACCAGAATATCCTGGCCTTGGCGTTTGCTGTGAAGGAGATAAATGAACATCCCAAGATTTCTCCCAACATCAGCCTTGGCTTCAACATCTTGAATAGCTACTTCATGGCAAGATGGACTTATCTTGCCTCAATGGAACTTCTCTCCACAAAGGGAAGAGTTATCCCCAACTACAAGTGTGACCTGCAAGACAACATATTAGCTGTCATTGGGGGACCAAACTCTCACATCTGGCAGTACATAGCCAACATTATGTTCAACTACAAGATCCCACAGGTAACCTGAACACATGGGACTGGAGAAAGAAATTAGGAAGGCATCCAAAGGAACTTGTGTTATAGCAAAGGGTGACTTCAATGATCCCCACACAGAGTGGGAAAATTCTTGTTTATACCATAACCTACAGAGAAAAATTCTGGAGGCACTAAATGACTGTCAGTTCAATTCTAATTTGCACTGGAACAGGTAGGCAGAGTTGCCTGTGTTGTATCCAGTTCAAGGCAGGTACTGGCTGGAGGGCAACTCGGGTTAGGGGGATATTTTACTCCTTTTCCCATGTTGCACAGCAGCCACCTGTATGGGGCTACTCAGATTTCCACCAGCGAATTTGTCAACACAAGTCTGAGCAGCCCATGTAAGACTGATCAGGTCAGAAATGGGGATAGGATTTGAGCTGTGCTTCTGCATTTACAGGCCACTGACTCCAGCACTGCTGTTGACTATTTCCCATTCAACCAAGATGAAAATTATGACTATTTGTTTTTCTGTCCTGTTTGTGGCTTTCCCAAAAGCAGCTGGTTAACAACTAGGGGAAACAGGGTCTTCAACTAGACAGACCTCGGGCACAATGCAGCAGGGGTCTTCTCACATTCTTATGGCACTGAAGGAGTGAATACAAGGAGAAGCTGAGATTTGTGTGGTGGATGCATGTGTAACTTACAGCCCAGTCCTCTCATAGCTTCTCCATTAAGGGTCCAATACTATCCAGTTTTCCAGTGCCAGTGCAGCTGTGCCAGTGGGGCATGTACTGCGTCCTGAGGTGGAAGGTCAGTCTCACAGACCTTCTCTAGGTATGGGAACATTGGTTCCCTTACCTTGGAGCTGCACTGCAGTTCCACCAATGCTGGAAAGTTGCATAGGATTGGGCCCTAAGCCATTTCTGCCCAACGTTGCATATATGCAACAGGAACCAAATGTATACATCTGTGGGCTGGGCAAAAATGGGTTGATATTGAGCTAAATGTGAATATTTAGGTGTCTTATCATCTTCCTGTCATGGTCGCGCTGCTTATTTTACAAGACAACCAACCTTTATAATGTCTTTGAATTGGGGAAAGGCAGGCCAAAATGGAGGGCAAAGGTTGAACTGCCATTATGTCAAGGGTTCCTGTGATGTCCATGGCTGGCGGAGACACCGCCCCTTTGGGTGTGCCCGAGCATGGGGGGCTTACCCGGACGATGCGCGCAGGTCGTCGGCGGAAAGAAGGACGGGAGTCAGATACAGCAGATTTGCACAGACGGTTTACTCTGGTTAAACTCTTGACATTCATGGGGCCTGTTACGTCACAGGCCCCTTTGCTTTACACAGACATGCGGTGTCAGTGAACAATATGCTCGTTCCCCACCCCTTCCCAACCCCTTGTGGGTTCTGGCAGGGCTCCCCGTCTGGTGCCCGTTGGCAAGGGGCATGGGTTCCCGAGGGCTGCAGTACTGTTGTCGGGGGTCAGCTTAGCTGTCCTCAGGAGGGCCCCCTGTACCTCCGGTCTTGCCCCTTGAACCGCTGGCCTCCAGTGGGGGTCGTTGATATGGGGTCCTGGGTGTTGCAGCCTCGCCTCTCCGGTTTTCACCCCAGGGCCCCAGGCATGTTTAGGATCAGGTGGTTCCCAGCCCCTGGCCCTTCTCTCCAGGGCTGAGGTGCACAAAGTTTCCTTTGGAGCCTGGGTTGGTTGAATAAGTCCGGGGTGGCTACTCCCTCTGGCCTCCTCTGTGATCCCCCTCCCGACTGGAGAGGAGCGACCTCTCCCTAGGCTGGGGGTTGGCAACCTGCGGCTCCAGAGACGCAAGCGGCTCTTTCACCCATCTGCTGCGGCTCCGTGCGGGGCCAACCCGCCCCGGCAGCCTCAGCACCCGCAGGGAGCAACCCCCTTTCCCTCTCGGGACGGGTTGGCTCCGTGCCCATGATGCAGCTGCTGCTCACCAGCCCGAGCGCACGTGCGTGCATCTCAGACACCTCCTGCCCGCCCCGCGCCTCCCCTCCCCTCCCCGGCCGAGAGGGACAGGACATGCTGCTCAACCTCTTTCCCCCTCAGAATCATGTCCCGCCCGTGGCGTGTGCTGCACAGTAAATCCTTTGAAGCCCCCTCCACACCGCAGTGGCGAGAGGGGGACGCCTCCTGACAAGGCAGCGCGAGGGAAGGTGGCGCTGCGTGAACTGCCATGGCTGCCTTCCCACCCACCCCGGCTGACCTCCCTCTCTCGCTCCCCTCCCACGGCTCTCCCCAGCGTGCCTTGGATGGGAGCTGCAGCGTTGGCTGCTGCGTGCTGTGTGTTGGCAGCGCCACGCTTGATAGCTCCTCATAAAACGGCTTCTTCAGGAGCCTCCCCCCGCCGTTTGCTTTGGCGCGGGGCTCAGTCTCACTTCCGCCTTCAGACAACTCGCATGCACCCCTCCCCGCCTTACACCTTCCAACTTCTCCCTCCCCCCACCTGTCTGCAGAGAGGGACAGCACGGGTGGGATGAAGAGGAGGGCGCTGGAGCAGCTCCTGCCCAAAGAGCCCCCGCCGCCCCCGAGGGCGAGCCCCCTCGCTGCTGCATGTCCCCTCCCGCCTGAGCCGCAGCGCCAGCCGCCTGCTCGTTTGGCAGGGTTTTATACCCTGACTACCCTTCCCAAAAGCAGCACTGACCCTCAAGCAGCCCTAGCCCTTTTCCCACAAGCAGCCCTGACCCCCAAGCAGTCCTGACCCCCTTCTCGCAAGCAGCTCTGACCCCCAAGCAGCCCTGACCCCTTCCCACAAGCAGCTCTGACCCCTTCCCACAAGCAGTCCTGACCCCCAGTAGCCCTGACCCCCCTTCCCACAAGCAGCCCTGACCCACAAGCAGCTCTGACCCCCTTCCCACAAGCAGCCCTGACCCCTTCCCAAAAGCAGCCCTGATCCCCAAGCAGCCCTGACCCCCTTCCCACAAGCAGCCCTGACCCCTAGTAGCCCTGACCCCCCTTCCCACAAGCAACCCTGACCCCTTCTCCCATGCAACTCTGATCCCCTCCCCTAAGCAGCCCTGACCCACGTCCCACGTGCACCCATGGGTGTCTGGATAATTGATGGGAATACTCGGGGGGGGCTACTGAACATGCAAGAGCAAATGAGGACGCCAATCAAACAGCATTATAGAAATATCTTTAATAACAGTTTGTCAGGTATTTAATATTTTTTCATTAATATTTTAAAGCTTTCTTAAAAAGTTTTTTTTATACATAGCATAAAGGTAAAAAAATTATATATGCAGTATTATCTTAATTTTAGATGTCAAAATGGTTTTGTGGCTCCCGGGGTTTTCTTTTCTCCGGAAAATGGGTCCAAATGGCTCTTTGAGTGTTTAAGGTTGCCGACCCCTGCCCTAGGCTGTCCAGCCTCCTTATGAGGCTAGCCTTGTTCTGGTCCAGCCCCACCACTTCTGCCCACATGGCTGCTGACTGCTCCCAGGAGGCACTAGGGCCTACTCCCAGGGAAGTGTCTTTCCTGGGACCCCAGTCCTGACAGTGCTCAGATTCTACTCCTGAGGAGGCCTTCACCCCTGAGGAGACCCCTGCTCCAGGGTGATTCCTGGCCTCCTGGGCTGGGCCTAGGTGACAGTTCCCCATCACAATGTTGTCTCAGTTTTTGCCTTGTTAACACCACCAGAATAATAGAATCAAGTGTTGAATTCTTTTGCCTTCTAGATCAGTGAGTTTCAACCACTGTGCTGTGACACACTGATGTGTCTATGAATGGTCCACAAGTGTGCCACCTAATCTTGGGAAGTGTCATGTATTAGTAGGATCATAGGGGGTTGTGAGCCTGTGGCCGGCAGTGCAGTTTGCTAATTCAACTGTCAAAAACACTGATAGTGCCCCTTGACAGTGCCATGAGATGAAAAAGATTGAAAATCACTATTCTAGATACATAATCTAAATATCAATACCAACTAAAAATGAGACTTGATCCCATTTGATGGGAGTGAATCATTTGAGAACCAGACAACTGTGTCAGTACCCTCACACGTGGAGTTCACAAATAGATTTCTCTCTCCTCAACTTCTTCAGCTTGTATATGGCTCCATCCCAGTTGTGAATCATGAGACCGAGGCTGCTTTCATGCACCGGATGTTTCCAAAGAGTGACCATCAGGATAAGGGACTTCTCAAGTTGCTGCTGCATTTCCAGTGGACGTGGGTTGGGGTGATTTATGTAGCTATTGACAGTGGAGAGTGGTTTGTTCAGAACGTGCTCCCCACGTTTACCCAAGAAGGCATCTGCTTTGCTTTCATAGAAGTCATGCCCAAAGAAGTTTACGCGCCTGAACTCCCAGAAATGATGGATTTGTGGATCGATCTTGTCAAGGTCGTAATGAAAAGTACTGCTACTGTTGTGCTTTTATATGGTGAAATTCAGAGCATTTTATTTTTGAGGGTGTTACCTTACGTTAAAGCATATGAGAACATCCCAATGACTACCAAAGGTAAAGTTTGGATTATGCCAGCCCAGATGGATTTCATCAAAATTCCTATACAAAGCATATGTAATGAAGATTTCATTCACGGCACTGTCTCCTTTGCGGTTCCCTCAAGAGAGGTAAAAGAGTTCCAGAAATTTCTTCAGATCAGAAAGCCTGCCTTGGAAAAAGAAGATGGCTTTATCAAGATCTTCTGGGAACAGGCCTTTGACTGCTTCTTCCCCGACTCTGACAAAGGCAATGTTGATGGAAATCCCTGCAGTGGAGAAGAGAAGATGGAGACTCTTCCCATGTCCACATTTGAAATGAGCATAACTGCCCACAGCTACAGTGTCTACAATGCTGTCTATGCTGTGGCGCATGCATTGCAATCTCTGCATTTATCCCAAATCAGATATAATTCAAGGGCAGGTGGTTGGAGAGGCAAGCTTCAACAGGTGTGGCAGGTAATGTGCAGCTTTCCTCAACATATCTGTGTGGCCACATGCATAGACCTAACATGGCTTGTAACCTGTGATGAACTTTTCCTCTATAGATCTGTCCAGTTCCCTTATTAAAGGCATCTAGGCCAGGCGTCATCACTACATCCTGTGGGAAAGAGTTCCATAGATTTATTACCCGCTGGGTAATAAAATATTTTCATTGGTCTGTTCCAACACAATTTTAATGGTTGCCCCCTGGTTCTGGTGTTGTGTGAGAGGGAAAGGAACATTCCCCTATCCTCTCTATCCTTCTCATGCCTAACTGTATACACTTTAATCATGACCCCCCTCAAGTGCCTTTTTTTCCTAGATCAAAGAACCTCAACAGAATGACATTATCCTATTGGCTGATGTCTTCTCAATCTCTTTTTTAATTCTTGAGGATGGAATTGACCTTCTTCACAGCTGCCACACACTTGGTCAACACTTTTATCAAGCTGCCCACCCCTGATCCATCACAGAGAGCTCAGAAATGGGTTAAGAATGGGTTAGGAATGGGTTAAGTCAGAATGCCAGATGTAGGGGAGAGCACCAGGACGAGGTCTCTTGTTATCTGGTGTGCTCCCTGGGGCATTTGGTGGGCCGCTGTGAGATACAGGAAGCTGGACTAGATGGGCCTATGGCCTGATCCAGTGGGGCTGTTCTTATGTTCAGAACCCTTTAGCACAGTTGAGATAAGTCTTTGTGGGGTGGGGGGTGCAGTGGCAATGTGACCTCCAGGATTGAACCACTGCCTGAGGGGCTTTTGTAAAAACTTGTGTCAATCTATACTGGACGCCAGGAGGCGCAGGGAACCCCATGGAGCCCTCTGCCAGGCACCTCCTGCCTCAGAAAACAGAAAATAAAAAAAATGTGATTGCAATCAACTTCTGCTTTCCAGCATTTTTTTCAGTCCTCGGAGGCATTCCTTCAAAGGGTTTCGCAGGGCTCCCTGCATGCCCCAGATGCTGGCACAGACAGAGGTAAGTAAAGAACAAAAGACTCAATGTCCTTGGCAACTGTGCAATCTTGATGATCGTGTCACCACCATTCCCCACCATTCCACCTCCGTTTCACCGCCGTGTATTAAGTGAAACACTACCAACTTGCTTCATTGACTTCATTATCGTTTTGTCAGCATCCGGTTTACTCGGAAAAAATGCCGTGACGTTCACTCATCTTTTAAAGATGGCATATTCTGGGATTCTGCCAATGCTTGGGTTTCTTTTGCTCCAATTTAGCTCCACCACTATCTGAGAAGAGTCTCATTTAACAACAGTGTTGGGGATGAAATTTCCTTTGACTCTAAAGGGGAATGGGTAGCTGGATTTGATATCCTCAACTGGATCAGATTATCAAACCAGTCCTTTCTTCGAGTTAAAGTTGGTGGGATCGACCCAAAGGCTCCCACAGGCAAAGAGTTCACTATAGAAGAAGATGCCATCGTTTGGCCCAGCGTCTATAACCAGGTAGATTCTGTTCACCAAGAGTTTTTTTTCACCAAATTCTGAGCTGTTCTTCACCAATCCATCTGTCACCGCAATCCAAACTGTGCCTTGGGATGGCTGAAATTCCCTTGCGCTGGCCCAGGAGGGTCACAAATGTGCTGTAAGGCATGTTTGCACCTTCTTGTGAGTCAGCTAGGCCTGCGCTCAGAGGTGTGCCGGCCTGCAGAGGGTGACATAAGCCTCCGTGCCAACGGAGGTACCGAGCCTTGTGTAGGCCAAGTTGTGCCAACACAAGGCTCTGGGATGGGCAGAGAGGAGGCAGGGAGGAGGTGGGAGGCTTTCCAGGGCAGGGGGAGGGCGAGCGGTGAGTGGCCCCAGGTGGGTCTGGAGCGGGAGGCGGGGCTGGAACTCGGCAGTTATGCCAGATCCTAACACCGGTTCCAAAGGACCACAGAATGGCTTCAAGCCGCTCTGCTCCCCTCAGACTTGTGCTACCTCAGGAGGTGGCACAAGTCTGAGGAGACCCATTGGAGCCAGGGTGGTTTACCCAGAGGTAAGGGGAAAAGTTTCCCTTTACTTCTGGCTGAGCCACTTTGGGCAGCTATCCTGTGCTGGATACAGCGCAAGCCTCTAGACTTGCCTTTCCCAGCGCAAGATAGGAGTGCCCCCTGTTCTGAACTGCACTTCAACAGGCACTGATATCATTAAATCTTTGTATTAAGTGTTGATTCAGGTCCTAATTCCAAATTTGAAGAGAGGGTCGAAAAAAGAATCCTTCTGATTCTGATCCCCCAAATCTTCACGTTCCAAAATGTAACAGCCAAGTTGCTTGGCATGATTTCAGGATCTACATGAATCATTGTCCCTTGGAATACAGAAGATCTTACTTGCCAATCATGCTGCACTGATCTGTTTGGACAGAACCTTCGTGGTTGTGGAGGCTTTTTGGTGTCAGTGTTGTCCTTTGGCAAACTCAGTCCACCCTTGACAAAAGGTAACATTGATAGCCACTTGCAGGGGAATTGGAGGGTCTTGCTGACCATGGTGGTGGGCTTCTTTTCATTACACTTTGGGTAGCTGAAACAACAGCAGTGAAAGCACTGCTTCTCTGCTAGGTATGCAGCTACTTCCAGGGATCATTTTGTATCCAGAGACCACCAGGATGCATGAGATGGCCTGGTGGGTTCCAGTAATCAGCCAACAGAGAAGCAGTGCTTCCACCACCATCACCTCTCTCAGAATTAGTGGCATATCAAGCGTTAAGGAAGTTACATCCTCCCTCCGAAAAGGCCTCCTGATTTTTGTGGGTAGCACAAAAGAGAAGAAGGCATTCCTATCATTTGCCCTGCAATTTCTAGTTGAGATAAAATGATGCAAGGTGGAGGGGGGAGGCATTACACACAAGAATATGCTGCCGTGGCACCCTTCAGACTCAGAAGACTATGATGTCGCACTCTGAATGGTGGTCAATTTCCTCTCCATTGTGCAAAGCCTGGGGAAAGTAAATATGGAGGATAGACTGTTTCCCATGCAGCAAATCTCCACGTTGCTGAAATGGTCCAATGGAAAGGCAGATGCCAATACGATTGGTTCCAGCGCCGTCGCAGGAGTTGCCAGAACATGACTGTATCTAGCCGTGAACTGCTTCAGGGACTCCAACTCCAGAATTTGCCTTGAGATTGTCTCCTGAAGCCTTTTTCCACAACTGGATACAGGCAGCCACAAGGCAGTGGAGGTTTGAGATCAGAGTTTCCTTCTCTTAGATGAGCTGCCTTCCCAGGCTAACGAGTCCCATCTACCCAGTGGCTGTTTAGTCGCCAATATACAACTATTGAAAACAAATACGTTGTATCGAATAGAAGCTTATTGAAAAATAGTTTAATATGTTCCAGTTGAAAAGACATTGTATAAAGTCTGGATCCAGTGAATGTGGTTCCCAAAAGCATTTTATCATATGCATATATGGGGGCCCATTTTTGGAGCCCAGTGGATACAGAAACTGTGGATATGGGGAACTTCATATAAATTTCAATACACATCCCCTGAGCATCCCACCCCAGTGCACATTCCCTGCATTTTTCTTTTCTAAGACGGGGCAGTTTCTTGTTTAGCTGAGGAATGTGACATGTGGGCAAGCAGCCTTCATGCTAGAGGGAGGGGAGTAAGCGAATGTCAACAGGAAGTAGGTCGGTTCCTGCTTTCTCTTAATGTTTTTACTGTGTCCCTCTAGCATGCAGGATAAACCGATCTGCGGGGGCTGCAGGGCGAGCTGAGAAACACAGGTCAGTGAAACTGTGGATATGAGATCCACTGATACAGGAAAATACCTGTACTGAAAAGCAAACACAACCTACCATGGTGGCTCTCATTTCAGCTGGACATGGTATACCACACGGTGAGAAATAGAAGCAAGGACACTAAGTGCTGGACGGCTTTGAATCAAATCTGTATCTTATGGGGAAGACCCCCCCCCCCAAAAAAAAAACAGGTTGCTACAGTCCTTGTTGTGTCAGTACAGATCCATTTCTTAACTATAGTGTGGCTAGCGAGACATGACAATTTAAAACATTTTCTGCTTTCTTTCCTGGACAGTCACAGCCCCTCTCGAGGTGTAACCCACCCTGTCTTCCTGGGTATCATAAGAATAAGTTGGAGGGAGAGCCTTTTTGCTGCTACGAGTGCCTTCCGTGCCCACAAGGGAAGTTTTCAGATCAAAATGGTGAGACTTCTTACTTAATTTTACCTTAATAACTTCTAATACCCCTTAGTACCACCTACAAACCCCTTAATAACCCTTATCACCCCTTCATACCCCTAACGACTTCTAATACCCTCTACAGACCCATTTACCCACTTCATACCCCCCAAGGACCCCTTAACACCCCCTTTAATAACACTTAAGGATCCCTTAATCCCCCTATCGATGCATTAATACCCCCTATGAACCTTTTAATACCCCCTTAAAACCAATTTCTAACTAAGTTGCACTTTTGAAGCATGTTCAGGAGGCCTCCACAAAGGGAAACATGTCTTTGGAACAATGAAAAAGTGTCTCCATACACCTGAATGAAACTGATGTATTTCGGCATCAGTAGGCATCAATAGGCAGTCTTTTATTTTTATTTGGACCTGACTACAGCAGTGGTTCCCAAACATTTTAGAGATCCTAGAGGCTACTGCCTGATTTGTAAATGCCAAGGGGTGTGGCTATAATGGTGATTGGGCAGCAGTGCTCCCCCCTCCAACAGCAGCTTATTTAACCCTTGATGCACATAGCCTTATCTATTCACAAACCACCAAAAATGGCATCACGACCCACTGGTGGGTCCCGGACCCACAGACTGAGAACCACTGGTCTAAGGTGCTGACTGTTGATTCCTACGGAGATCCTGAAAAATCACCTACATCACCCTTTTCAGGCTGGTGCAGGGGTTGGGGGACATGGGGAGGGGAGAGGAAGGTCTTTCCGGCATGAGGAGGGCAGAGAGTGGATGGTACCATGGGTAATCAGCGAGGTAGCTGCGGTGGGGTCGGGATCTGGCTCATATGCGGATCCTATCACCATTCCCAGGCAGCCTGGGGCAGCCCCGGGCTGTTTGGATCTGTGCCAGTTCTTTAGGCAGTGCAGATCCCAGTAGCCCCATTGGAAGCAATTCCCTTTGCACTGGGCTGCACCACTTTTGGCCCCAACACTGCTCTGGATGCAGGGCAGGCCTGCAGGCTTCCTGCTGCAGGGCAGGTGAGGATTGGGCTGCCTGTTAGCCTAGAAAAACACAAAGGAAAACAGTTTGGATGAAAATTGAAATGGAAATGCCATTAGATGTGTTTGTGCCTCAGTTATTCAAAACATAATTAGAGTTGCTTATTTGTACCTGAAATCTTTAAGTTTGAACTCAGTGACACAGGTTAGCCAATGGTGTAATATAAGAAGCCAAAACTGTAACCTTTAATTCAGTCTGGGAGAGGGGAGGCTATGAATGAACAAAACTACATTGTCCATTTCAGGTCTTTTGGTAGGGCCGTTTTTCTTTTAATCCCTATTTAAAAAACTGATGCCTGAACAAATCATTCGTAGAAAGTGGGTTTTTAATGAAGTGCATTCTACACAACTAACTGCTTTCTCATTCTCAGACATGGCTAACTGTTTTCCATGTGCAGAAGATCATTATCCCAACCATAATAAGGATGTCTGCGTTCCAAAAGTTTACAGCTTCTTGTCTTACAAAGAGCCTTTGGGGATTGCTTTGACTACGGTCACACTTTCTTTTTCTTTCATCACTGCTTTGATCCTCCGAATATTCATTAAGCATCAGGACACTCCCATTGTCAAAGCCAACAACCGGAGCCTCACCTACGCTCTTCTCATCTCCCTCCTGCTCTGCTTCCTTTGTGCTCTGCTGTTCCTTGGACAACCCAAAGCAGCTTCATGTCTGCTTCGACAAACTGCTTTTGGCATCATCTTCTCAGTGGCCGTGTCCTGTGTATTGGCCAAAACCATCATCGTGGTCCTTGCTTTCATGGCCACTAAACCAGGGTCCAGGATGAGGAAGTGGGTGGGAAATAAATTGGCAACTTTCATTGTCCTTTCCTGTTCCTCTGTTCAAGTCATCATTTGTACGGTGTGGCTGGCAACTTCCCCTCCATTCCCAGATCTTGACATGCACTCAGTGACTGGAGTAATTGTAGAAGAATGTAACGAAGGCTCCACTCTCATGTTTTACTGTGTCTTGGGCTTTCTGGGTCTCCTTTCCGTTATCAGCTTCACTGTGGCTTTCTTAGCCAGGAAGTTACCTGACAGTTTCAACGAAGCCAAGTTCATCACCTTCAGCATGCTGGTCTTCTGCAGTGTGTGGTTGTCCTTTGTTCCCTCCTACCTGAGCACCAAGGGAAAGTACATGGTGGCTGTGGAGATCTTCTCCATCTTAGCTTCTGGGGCCGGTTTGCTGATTTGTATCTTTGCCCCCAAATGCTTCATTATAGTGCTGAGGCCTGAATTGAATGAAAGGGGGCTACTGATAAGAAGAAAGGGTTAAAATACCTCCAATGTGTGGACCCCACCTAGTTCCAGTTAACTGTGGCTTACCAAAAGTTCATCCAATGTACTTAGTGCTATAGTGTTTTCATCGTGATTGTACAAATAAATGCCCAACATGTGATGTCGATTTCCTTTCTGCAGTCCCTGCTATGCAGTGGGTTAGAACATTGTTTCTAGCTTAGTTTCCATCTGATCTTTCCTAGTCAACAGCCAACAAAACCTTTATTAGGCATAAACATTGGATGGGTGAAGTCTCTGTACAGAAACCGTAGAGAGAATAGAAACCTAAGCAGTACACAAATATATGTATATGTGTGCACTTACGTGTACACACAGATACAAACATACATTACATTTGACATACACACATGAATTATTTAAAAGACAGAAAACAATCAGTTACTCTACAGATATTGCCAAGATGTAATCTACTCAGTGATTGCTTGGTACAGAAAACCGGGCTCGATTCAGATTACTCAAATTTAGGAACTGTGCAACCGAGAGGGTTGTATGCTCGACATCACCTGATAGAAAGAACTGAATTACAGCATTCTCAGAATGCCCTGTTTTAGCATTGAGCAAGGGAGAGAGAAATTGCCGTCTTAGTGCTTGAGATCTGGGACAGCGCAACATAATGTGTATGGATGATTCTACTCCGTCTAAATTGCAGCCTCATAAATGATCTTCCCAGGAGGCATTTCTGAATCTACCATGTAAGTCATTAGAGGGGGTCACATAACCATGTGCCAAGGTAAAGGCCCTTCTTTCCAGTGGGTGCATTAGGTGGGACAGATATTTTGGTTGTTGACCAGTTGTAATTTTAAGTTGAAAATTCAAAGGGGAACATTTTTTCCGTGCTGCGCCTAGAATCTCTTGCCTTTCTGTATCATATAGTCTGGTTGTCAAAATCCTGGTGATAACCTCAGGAGAGGGGGCCCCTTGTAGATCGGCCTCAAGGCCCATCTGTTGAGTTTTTTTATAAAATAGTACTAGGCAAGGAGTTAATGTTGAATCAGTCAACAGCCTCTTTAGCAGCAAATCGTGATCAGCCCTCAAAAAGACTTTGGTCCAGTATTTTAAGAAACTGGACCATGCATGTCACTCCAGTCTATGTTGACCTGATTCCAGGCAGAGTGCTGCGTAGGGAACACAATGCGGTAAGCCGAGAAGTTTGTAAAGAAATTTAGATTGAACCCTTTCAATTGTGTTATTTAATGCTGGCATCCATACTGGGATGCCATATAAAATTTGTGGTTTGACTTTAGCATTGAAAGCTTGTAAAGCAGCTGGTACAAACTGGTTGCCCCAGGAGAAGATAAAGCAAGTTATGACTTGAACCACTGGTTTGGATGAATTAATTGTAATCAATCGATGAGAGGACCAGGAATGCTTGTAATGAATTCAAAGACCAAGGTACTGGAATTCCTTGACCTGCTGTAATAATTTTCCATTGAAAAGTCAAGATTGTGGTTTCCATGAGTTCCCAAAAACCACAATTTTAGACTTTTCATAATTTAAGTGCAAAGAGTTTATTGTGAAATATTCAATGCAAGCTTTAACCAGTCTTCGTAAGCGTATTTCTATACGTGAGATCAGAGCCATGTCGTCAGCATATAAAAGTAAAGGGACGTCCACCAATACCAGTTTGGGGCAAAGATGCAGTGAGTAAAATGTGATTTGAAGAAAGAGTTTGAGGGTTTTAGGGCCTGATCCTAAGTGGTGCTTAGCTGCTCTAGCCCCCCCACCGGCATTGGATGTCGTAAAAGTGCCATACTCTCCATTGATGGAGTTGACAAGCTTCAGTCTCGAAAGTCTATGGTATTGTGCTCTGAAAGGTGGTTCTGGAACAGCGTCTAGTGTGGCTGAAAAGGCCAATTCGGGAGTGACAATCCCTTCCACACTGGGAGCAAGTGCAGTCTGTCCCTGGTCTGTCTCCCTGGCTATGGGCCTTCCTTCTTTGCCTCTTAGCCTCAGACTGTTGGCCAAGTGTCTCTTCAAACTGGGAAAGGCCATGCTGCACAGCCTGCCTCTAAGCGTGCCGCTCAGAGGCCAGGGTTTCCCACTTGTTGAGGTCCACTCCTAAGGCCTTCAGTTCCCTCTTGCAGATGTCCTTGTATCGCAGCTGTGGTCTACCTGTAGGGCGCTTTCCTTGCACGAGTTCTCCTTAGAGGAGATCCTTTGGGATCCGGCCATCATCCATTCTCACGACATGACCAAGCCAACGCAGGCGTCTCTGTTTCACCAGTGAATACATGCTAGGGATTCCAGCACGTTCCAGGACTGTGTTGTTTGGAACTTTGTCCTGCCAGGTGATGCCGAGGATGCGTCGGAGGCAGCGCATGTGGAAAGCGTTCAGTTTCCTCTCCTGTTGAGAGCGAAGAGTCCATGACTCGCTGCAGTACAGAAGTGTATCGGCAGAATACTGCTGTGCATACGTACTGTGGGAAGTGAAAGAATTTTGTCCTTGCAGCTCCAGTCATCAGCAGGACCTGTCACTCTCATCAGTGCTTATGCATCAACTCTGTCGTCTCCAGCAGAAGCCAAAGACAAATTCTATGATGACCTGGCCACCACTATCAAGAAGATTCCCGTAAAAGAGCCATTGTTCATCCTCGGCGATTTCAATGCTAGAGTTGGTGCTAACTGTTCGTGGCCCAATTGCTTAGGTCAGTTTGGCACTGGGAAGATGAACGAAAATGGCCAACACCTGCTAGAGTTTTGCTGTCATCATGGTCTCTGTGTCAGCAACATGTTCTTCAACACGAAGTCCCAACATAGAGTCTCTTGGAGACACCCAAGATAAAAGCACAGGCACCAGCTCGACCTGATTCTCACCAGACGCTCCAGCCTTCCCAGCATCAAGATCACATGCAGCTATCAGGGTGCTGCCTGCGACACCGACCACTCCCTGGTGTGCAGCAGAGTGAAACTGCAAATCAAGTTACTGTCTCTTTAAATAGTTCTAAATCCAGTTCAAGCCTCTTTCAACAACAGGCCTGAATCCAGTTCCAATTCCAATCAATAACACTATCAAGTCAAATTACTGTCTCTTTAAATGCTCAGTTCTAAATCCAGTTCAAGCCTCCTGCAACACCAGGCCTGAATCCAATTACAAGCCTCTTGCAACGAAAACAAAAGTAAAATCCTTCAAGCTATTAAAAGTGTTGCTTATTCTTTTTGCACGTATACCATTACAATCGTATTTACATAATTTACATAATCTTCCTTTATTTACATAAGTTACATGATTTACATAATCTTCCTTTATTTTTTCCTTCTTATCTCTCTTCTTTTCTTCCAATCACCCTTTTTAGGAAAAAAAAATACTCCAGACGGGGCTTTTAAATCTCTGAGTTCACTACTTCCCCCCTCTGGGTGGCTGGCAGCCATCGTCAATGGTCTTAAAGATATCTTTCCCTCCTTCAAACTTCTCAATTAAAATTTAATGATCTGATTACTCACGGTTAAAACCTTTGTTCACTTTCATGTTGAATCTAGTGGGCCATGGGGGGGGAGTCTTCTCAGTTTTCCAGATCTATCCAAGATGGCGTCTGGGATGGAATGTGCTCCAGCACAGAGCAAAATCAGTATATCTTTGAAACTGCCGTTTCAAAAGATGATCCTGGTTCACGCTCTCAGCCTTCGTCCCTTCTTCTTGGGAATGAATTATTCCTCAATAATGAGGAACTTTGGAAAACACCTCCATTTAGCAAACCCCCTGAGAGCCCTCCAAGTTCACTGCTACTGCACTGAGTATTAGCTCCGCCTCCTGGTGTCTTATTCCTAAATAATGTAGGTTTTATTCAAAAATGTCCAACACTTGGTGTCATCGCTTCCAGTTAGCACCATGTTTTCTGCAATGTCCAGTTCAAACCATAGCCAGAACAGTAGAGTTTTGGGCATATGATGACATTCATCAGGCAACTACGAGTAGTTTTACTGTCCCCAGACTTTATCCAAAGTCTTCTCCATTGGAAACACATAGACGAACAGGTCTTGCTGATGGAGAATCAGCATGGCTTCTGTAAGGGTAAGTCTTGCCTCACAAACCTTATAGAATTCTCTGAAAAGATCAACAGGCATGTGGATGTGGGAGAACCCATGGACATTATATATCTGGACTTTCAGAAGGCATTTGACACGGTCCCTCACCACATGCTACTGAAAAAACTCCACAGTCAGGGAATTAGAGGACAGGTCCTCTCATGGATTGAGAACTGGTTGGAGGCCAGGAAGCAGAGAATGGGTGTCAATGGGCAATTTTCACAATGGAGAGAGGTGAAAAGTGGTGTGCCCCAAGGATCTGTCCTGCAACCGGTGCTTTTCAACCTCTTCATAAATGACCTGGAGACAGGGTTGAGCAGTGAAGTGGCTAAGTTTGCAGATGACACCAAACTTTTCCAAGGGGTGAAGACCAGAAGTGATTGTGAGGAGCTCCAGAAGGATCTCTCCAGACTGGCAGAATGGGCAACAAAATGGCAGATGCGCTTCAATGTCAGTAAGTGTAAAGTCATGCACATTGGGGCAAAAAATCAAAACTTTAGATATAGGCTGATGGGTTCTGAGCTGTCTGTGACAGATCAGGAGAGAGATCTTGGGGTGGTGGTGGACATGTCGATGAAAGTGTCGACCCAATGTGCGGCGGCAGTGAAGAAGGCCAATTCTATGCTTGGGATCATTAGGAAGAGTATTGAGAACAAAACAGCTAATATTATAATGCCGTGGTACAAATCGATGGTAAGGCCACACCTGAAGTATTGTGTCTAGTTCCGGTTCGCCGCATCTCAAAAAAGACATAGTGGAAATGGAAAAGGTGCAAAAGAGAGCAACTAAGATGATTACGGGGCTGGGGCACCTTCCTTATGAGGAAAGGCTACGGCATTTGGGCCTCTTCAGCCTAGAAAAGAGACGCCTGAGGGGGGACATGATTGAGACATACAAAATTATGCAGGGGATGGACAGAGTAGATAGGGAGATGCTCTTTACACTCTCACATAACACCAGAACCAGGGGACATCCACTCAAATTGAGTGTTGGGAGAGTTAGAACAGACAAAAGAAAATATTTCTTTACTCAGCGTGTGGTTGGTCTGTGGAACTCCTTGCCACAGGATGTGGTGCTGGCGTCTAGCCTGGATGCCTTTAAAAGGGGATTGGACAAGTTTCTGGAGGAAAAATCCATTACGGGGTACAAGCCATGATGTGTATGCACAACCTCCTGATTTGCTCCCTGGGGCATTTGGTGGGCCGCTGTGAGATACAGGAAGCTGGACTAGATAGGGCTATGGCCTGATCCAGTGGGGCTGTTCTTATGTTCTTACGTTCTTATGTGTGAAACTGTAGTGGCAGGTTAACACTTCAGTAGCTTTCAGCTGTCAGGGGCATTGCTTCACATGGCTTCATAAATCATATGAATGGGAGTATGAAGGATGAAACATGATTGCCTCATCCTTGAGACAAGGGTGAAGGACATTGACAATCAGTTGTCTACTTGAGCATCTAGAGTAGCCATTTTCAATCTTTTTCATCTCACAGCACACTGACAAGGTGCTCAGATTGTCAAGGCACACCATCTGCTTTTTGACAATTGACAGGGCACACCATGCTGTTGGTGGGGGCTCACACCCTATTAATAAATGACCCTCCCTCAAACTCCCACAGCACACCTGCAGACCATTCACAGCATACCAGTGTGCCATGGCACAGTGGCTGAAAATAGTTGATCTAGGGCAAGGGTGTCCAAACTTTTTGGCAGGAGGGCCACTTCATCTCTCTGTCACTGTGTCGGGGGCCAGGAAAAGAAAATAAGTTACATTTTAAATTTGAATAAATTTACATAAATGAATATATTAGAAATGGAACTTATATGAATGAATGAAGTTCTTGAAATAGCTCAAGGCCTATAAAAGGCCTTACACAAAGTAGGCCGGCCTTTCCTTTGCTGCTGCTGCTGCATCCCACACCTGAAACAGCAGGCAGGGGAGGGAGCCCTCAACCCGCAGCTCACATGAAAGATTGAACAGTCACCCTCACGCTGAAGAGCAGTTGCGTTGGGGCAGGGTGGGCTGCCAAAGTCTCATTGGAGACTGGGGGCTCCCCGCGGGTCGGATTGGCTGCAAGTGGCCCCTGGGCCAGGGTTTGGTCGCCCCTGATCTAAGGGAAGGAACTGTGACCATTTTGGCCACACATGTGCATTATAATAGTCTGTCTGTCTTTTAAGGCAGAGTAGGAAAACAAGGCCACCACCTTGGTCAGTCAGTCTCCCCAAGCCCCCTGAAAGTGACCATCATACCCCCATTCAGGTGAAACATGAAATCATGTTAGCACTAAGTGGTCTGCAATGTCCAACTCAGACCATTGCCAGTACTGTAGGATTTTGGGGATACGACACAATTTATCAGGTAACTATCTTTACTGCCTCCTGATCTTATTCAAAGTCTTCTCCATTGGAACATATGAAACTCTTGCAGCAGGGTAGCCCTTGCATAGTACTCTACTGTCAATTCCATTGCTTCACATAATTTCATGAATCACAGGAATAGGAGTACAGGTGTGTGCCACTTAAGGATGGGGATACATTCTCCTATCCCCTTTGTTATGCAATTAGGTCATTAAGTGAGCATTCTGTCCAATCTATTGCCTTTGTTGTGCAGACACTCCCTGTCAGTCACTAGCTGGCTGCAGGGGTTACTGGAGATAGACTGCCTCTTTTTTGCATTAAGAGCCTCTGTTGTGTAAACAGACCCTCTGCTGCAGGCTATAGGAGACACAATTGCCTCATTAAGAGCATCAATTGTGCTTTGACCACCGTCAAATATGCGGTCCGTTGTTAAGCAAATGTTTGTTAAGTGGCGCACTCTTGTATCGCCCTGACAACAAAAAACTCCCATTCGTGTAAATCATAAAAATCCTGAGAGGGGCAGCATTCTGCAAAGTGAATTGGGATATAAAATCAGAATCTGGATCAACTTCCATCTCCACAAATTTTCCTTTGTCCTGTGTTTGAACTGGGATGAATGGAGGGCACACAAAGCATGTGCCACAGCATAGACTGCATTGTAGATACTGTAGCTGTGGGCAGTCATGCTCAGGCTGCGAGCTGGCAGCGGTTCCCCACTGAAGGTCTCTGAACAACTTTGACTGGACCAGATAACATCTCGGAATGAGACCGTGTTACTCCCAACCCTGCTTCGTTTAACAACTCAGGCTGTCCAGAGACTGAAATTGATTTGGAGGGGCAAGAACATAACAACACACCATGTTTGGGAAAGACTAAGAATGGGTCCTGCCCTGAAGTGATTCCACAAAATGTTTATGTTCATGAAAGTGCACTGGGAGATAAGAACCTAGCTCACAGGGAGCAAGAGGAACCGGTGGACCTTGAACCAGGCAATACTTCCCTCCTTACTGTATTGGGAGATCACTCCCTTGTTGCAGCTAGAACAGTTTTGGCAATCTCTTGGGAACTCAAGTTTATATCCTCCCAAATTGATGCACTACAGAAGAAGCTGCAGGAGCATTCAGCCCCAAGAACCAAGGGCAGTTCTCTGGCAACAACACGAGCTTATAGTCACATGCAGATAATGCCCAAGGATGCCTCCGTCTCTGTGAAAGAATCTAGGATCAAACCTGTCTCTTTGCCTAATGCTGCTGGCTCTCACGCACGCTGTTTCCAAGCAAACCAAATTCTCCTGGAGGTTGGCAGAGTGCCAGTAAATTATGGAAAATGGAGGATCAGGTTCTGTGTAAAAATATCCTTAAGTAAACTTTTATGTATGGATTTAAATCAGATTGATATGATAAGTGCCCAATGGCTAAGTAGTCCTGCATCTAGAGCCAGGATACTTCTATCCTTTGACACCTCTACAATTCCCCTGACTCTGTTTTGGATGAGAAGGTTTCTCGGCACATTGAAAATAACAGCAAAGAGAGTCTTCTCTGATTTCTCTGACTCTAATCAAGAGCTGCTGCCCTCCTCCACACATAGCTTGCAGCCTCTGACCACTGTGTCATCCTCCATCCCTGCACAAAGTGATTCTTGACTGGCTGCCCAGACAGCTGATAAGACTGCAGCAACATCCCCCTCTAATGAGCAAACAAACTCTCCAAGTCCAAATATAATAAAGAACACTATTGAAAGGGACTCAGCTACCCTGCAAAACCTAACCTTCTGCCTAGAAGCTGCCTTAACTAAGCTGAATCGCTCCTCCAACCTGCGATATCCAGGGACTGACAAAGACATATGTGGAAAGCTTTCTCCGGCCCCTCTGTCAGAGTCCCATCTGATGTATACGTTTGCCACATGGCAGGAACAAATGAGGGAGACTGAACCTAAGTCGGTAAGCTATCCTTTGGATGATGATGAAACAGCTGATGCTATTGTGGGCACAATGCCTGGAAATCCTAGGAAAGATCTTTCAATACAGCTCGATGCCACTGAGATTGATAGTATGGAAATTGCTGAAGAATCCAATAACCCAAGGAATTTGGCAGATCGGTCTGTTCCTCCGGACTCTCTTTCATCCACAGAGCTGACTGCTAAAAGAGTTTCAACCGCCTCTGCAGGTTTGAACCAACAACTCCCTGCAACACTAAATGACCAACTGGTTAGGATGGATCATATGGGCTCGCCTTCAATAAGGTGCCCTGAGAGGGTCATTAACTCAACTACATAGCCATAGGATGAGATGCCCGACATAGATATGGAATGTGCCAGGAAACATCCTTGAAATAACTCTGTGCTCAGCTCTGATGAGATTATAAATACTGGTGATGTTCCTCAGCGTCCACCTAATGACCCTCCACAAACTATGATGTCACCTTGGAAAATTGGCTCTTCCAGTAGCAACACAAGCTTCCAGTGAATAGGTCTATTTCTGCACCTGGACATTGATGAGGACACACTGACCAGGGAGGCCCTGGAGCCATTTAGATTTCTTCCCCAATGGAAACAACTAAGGATGGTCAAGAAAGCGGAGATGGTATGGCAAGAACTAACGGACATTGTATTGACCCCCTGCTGCTCTGCATCATCTAAGAGCTTACCTCCTTCACAAGACCATCCAACTTCTCTTCCAGATGCGGCCCCGCCTCAGAGGCGATTCCTCCTGGCAGAGATTCATCAGGAGCTCCAGCTGGAGGAAGTTTGTCCTACTCTCCAGGGTTATCATCTGTCAATGTGGCTCACATCTCTGAGCCTATGGAACTGCCTTTGAATAATCCCTTGTCAGTGTCCCTTGAGTCCCTTGAGTCCCTTGTCAGTGGCCCTTACCAATCAGTCGTAGTGCTGGAGAAAGCAGTGGCAGAGACATGTAATTCACTTCCACCAACTAAACAACAGACAGTATTTGCTAATCTAGAGGAAGCAACAGCACAATTACCACAGCTCTCATCACAGGATATTCAATCTAGCCAATTGGTGCAAATACCTTCTACACATGACTGCACTCATCTTCTCCCAGTAACTGAAATAGCCCCAGAAGGTGCAAATCTGCTGAACAACCTGGATGCCAAGTCAAGACTGTCTGAGGACACTACCCCTGAAATAGGAACATGACATCCTCTTATAAGAAATCAGAGGAATTCAAATACTCAAATAACCCTCAACTTCAACATCATCAGATTGACTTTCACCTGTCCGCTCCCAGAGCATTCCACGGGGCCAACTGAAAATCCTGTCTTGGAATATCGCTGGTTGGTTTGCAAAGACTCATGGAAAAGAGCTAGATACTGTTTTAACAGACCGAGATATTATTTTACTGCAGGAAACTTGGGCAATTTGAACTATTGAGTTTGATGGGTTTCTTCCTATATTTTCACCCCATGGAAGAATGCAGTAAAATGCGCCCAGTTGGAGGCCTTGCCATGTTAGTGAAACCTGCTTTCAAACATGAATTGCTATTTATGGCTGATAGTTTTTGCAAAATACAAGCGATCAAGGTGAAGCTAATGCCCCAAAGCATAATGATAATTAATATATATATATATATATATATGCCTCCTTTAAAAAATAAATCTGCAACTGAAAAGCAATGGTCATATCTTAGAGGTATAATCAATGACCTGACTGGTAAATTTCCCTCTTATAAGATTCTAATTGCAGAAGATTTCAGCTCCAGCATGGGGCATAATTCTGACATCTTTCATCATCTTTGGTACTTACCTACTGACACGATATTGCCAGAGACCTGTTTATTCGAAAGGCAATCGGAAGATAGAACAATCAATGCCACGGGACTTCTCCTAGCCAAATTTTGTATTACTTATGGCCTCACTTGGCTATAGATGCATTGGGGATAATGGAGAATTCACTTACATCTCATCTAGAGGTGCAAGTGTCATTGATTATATCTTGGTTCCTCTTCAACTCCTACCCCAGATAGCAAACTTTTGTGTTGGATACCCTCAGTCTAGTGACCATCTTCCTCTGCTGTGTGATTTAGACTATCTCCCAAATCATTATCATAACACTAACACCCAGGAGGAACAAGGTTACCCAAACATAACAAAAAGAATTAAATGGGACCCAGACTCGAAGGACTCATTTTATACATTAATACAAGCCAAGGAAATCCCTCGGTTGTCCACTCTGGATCAACCAGGGATTGTCCACTTTTTTGAGGACTTAATACCTACTCTTTTGAACATATTAGGTAAGATCCCCTCATCCTGAAGAGTTGAGGGTGGACAAGATGACTCTAAGATTGATCAGATCTGATTATCTCTGAAAACTGCAGTTTGCAGCACTTATAAAAAATTTAGAGACACTAACAGTGAAACACTTTTGCACCAATATTTCAAGCTGACTGCCAACCTCAAGGAAGCTGTCAGAGTTTCGATCAATCGTATTGCAAAAGCAAGATGGTCACTGCTAATCAACGCTGTTAGATCAAAAAATGCTAAGAGTTTTTGGCAAATTATAGCAGGTTGTTTTCATAAGGAGTCAATTGGTACTACCACAATCCCTGCTAAACTGTGGGAATCGCACTTTAAATCTTTTTTTTTTTTTATGAATCCAAATCGACCTCTGTTGTTCAGGCATCCATCCTGCCAGACCTCCCAGACTGGCCTGCTATCTCAGTAGAGGAGGTCATTTCAATTATTAACCAGCTAAAACAGGGTAAAGCAGCTGGCCCAGATGCCATTCCCTCAGACATCTATAAAGCAGCGCCAGACTGGTGGGCACCAATTATCGCGGAACTATTCACAAGAATCGATAAATTTGGAGTAATTCCAGAATCCTAGACCAGATCAATCTTGGTCCCTATTTTCAAAAAGGGAAATAAGAACATTCCCTCTAGCTACAGGCCGATAAGCCTTTTGGATGTCACAGGGAAAATGTACGCATCCCACTTACTGAAGAAACTTTCTTCTTGGATATCTGATTATAACATCAAAGGTCCAGAGCAAGCAGGTTTCAGACCAAACAAGTCCACAGTTGACCACTGTGTGATACTGTCCCATTTAATTTTCAAACAGGTAACTCAAAAGAAATCTCGACTCTATGTGGCATTCCTGGATTTAAAGTCTCCCTTTGACTCTATTGATAGGGACAGACTCTGGGAAAAACTTGAGAAGATGGGACTTGAAAAAAAGATTATTAGAATTAATTTGTGTCCTCCACCTAAACACTTCCTGTCAAGTGAAATTATCCCCACAAGGTGACCTTTCCGCTCCAATCCTGATCAACAAGGGGGTCAAGCAGGGTTGTGTGCTAGCACCCATTTTGTTCATTCTTTTCATCAATGATTTGGCCCCCTTCCTAACAAAGTTTGACACACATTGCCCCAAACTGGGATCGGTGGACGTCCCTTTACTTTTATATGCTGACAACATGGCTCTGATCTCACGTATAGAAATAGGCTTATGAAGACTGGTTAAAGCTTGCATTGAATATTTCACAATAAACTCTTTGCACTTAAATTATGAAAAGTCTAAAATTGTGATTTTTGGGAACTCATGGAAACTGCAATCTTGGCTTTTCAGTGGAAAATTATTACAGCAGGTCAAGGAATTCCAGTACCTTGGTCTTTGAATTCATTACAAGCATTCCTGGTCCTCTCATCGATCGATTACAATTAATTCATCCAAACCAGTGGTTCAAGTCATAACTTGCTTCATCTTCTCCTGGGGCAACCAGTTTGTACCAGCTGCTTTACAAGCTTTCAATGCTAAAGTCAAACCACAAATTTTATATGGCATCCCAGTATGGATGCCAGCATTAAATAACACAATTGAAAGGGTTCAATCTAAATTTCTTTACAAACTTCTTGGCTTACCGCATTGTGTTCCCTATGCAGCACTCTGCCTGGAATCAGGTCAACATAGACTGGAGTGACATGCATGGTCCAGTTTTTTAAAACACTGGAGCAAAATCTTTTTCAGGGCTGATCACGATTTGCTGCTAAAGAGGCTGTTGACTGATTCAACATTAACTCCTTGCCTAGTACTATTTTATAAAAAAACTCAACAGATGGGCCTTGAGGCCGATCTACAAGGGGCCCCCTCTCCTGAGGTTATCACCAGGATTTTGACAACCAGACTATATGATACAGAAAGGCAAGAGATTCTAGGCGCAGCATGGAAAAAATGTTCCCCTTTGAATTTTCAACTTAAAATTACAACTGGTCAACAACCAAAATATCTGTCCCTCCTAATGTACCCCCTGCAGAGAAGGGCCTTTACCTTGGCACATGGTCATGTGACCCCCTCTAATGACTTACATGGTAGATTCAGAAATGCCTCCTGGGAAGATCATTTATGAGGCTGCAATTTAGACGAAGTAGAATCATCCATACACATTATGTTGCGCTGTCCAAGATCTCAAGCACTAAGACGGCAATTTCTCTCTCCCTTGCTCAATGCTAAAACAGGGCATTCTGAGAATGCTGTAATTCAGTTCCTTCTAGCAGGTGATGTTGAGCATACAACCCTCTCGGTTGCACAGTTCCTAAATTTGAGTAATCTGAATCGAGCCCGGTTTTCTGTACCAAGCAATCACTGAGTAGGTTAAATCTTGGCAATATCTGTAGAGTAACTGATTGTTTTCTGTCTTTTAAATAATTCATGTGTGTATGACAAATGTAATGTATGTTTGTATCTGTGTGTACACGTAAGTGCGCACATATACATATATTTGTGTACTGCTTAGGTTTCTATTCTCTCTACGGTTTCTGTACAGAGTTTTCACCCATCCAATGTTTATGCCTAATAAAGGTTTTGTTGGCTGTTGACTAGGAAAGATCAGATGGAAACTAAGCTAGAAACAATGTTCTAACCCACTGCATGGCAGGGACTGCAGAAAGGAGATCGACATCACATGTTGGGCATTTATTTCTACAATCAGGATGAAAACACTATAGCACTAAGTACATTGGATGAACTTTGGGTAAGCCACAGTTAACTGGAACTAGGTGGGGTCCACACATTGGAGGTATTTTAATCCTTTCTTCTTATCAGTAGCCCCCTTTCATTCAATTCAGGCCTCAGCACTATAATGAAGCATTTGGGGGCAAAGATACAAATCAGCAAACCAGCCCCAGAAGCTAAGATGGAGAAGATCTCCACAGCCACCATGTACTTCCCCTTGGTGCTCAGGTAGGAGGGAACAAAGGACAACCACACACTGCAGAAGACCAGCATGCTGAAGGTGATGAACTTGGCTTCGTTGAAACTGTCAGGTAACTTCCTGGCTAAGAAAGCCACAGTGAAGCTGATAACGGAAAGGAGACCCAGAAAGCCCAAGACACAGTAAAACATGAGAGTGGAGCCTTCGTTACATTCTTCTACAATTGTTCCAGTCACTGAGTGCATGTCAAGATCTGGGAATGGAGGGGAAGTTGCCAGCCACACCGTACAAATGATGACTTGAACAGAGGAACAGGAAAGGACAATGAAAGTTGCCAATTTATTTCCCACCCACTTCCTCATCCTGGACCCTGGTTTAGTGGCCATGAAAGCAAGGACCACAATGATAGTTTTGGCCAATACACAGGACACGGCCACTGAGAAGATGATGCCAAAAGCAGTTTGTCGAAGCAGACATGAAGCTGCTTTGGGTTGTCCAAGGAACAGCAGAGCACAAAGGAAGCAGAGCAGGAGGGAGATGAGAAGAGCGTAGGTGAGGCTCCGGTTGTTGGCTTTGACAATGGGAGTGTCCTGATGCTTAATGAATATTCGGAGGATCAAAGCAGTGATGAAAGAAAAAGAAAGTGTGACCGTAGTCAAAGCGATCCCCAAAGGCTCTTTGTAAGACAAGAAGCTGTAAACTTTTGGAATGCAGACATCCTTATTATGGTTGGGATAATGATCTTCTGCACATGGAAAACAGTTAGCCATGTCTGAGAATGAGAAAGCAGTTAGTTGTGTAGAATGCACTTCATTAAAAACCCACTTTCTACGAATGATTTGTTCAGGCATCAGTTTTTTAAATAGGGATTAAAAGAAAAACGGCCCTACCAAAAGACCTGAAATGGACAATGTAGTTTTGTTCATTCATAGCCTCCCCTCTCCCAGACTGAATTAAAGGTTACAGTTTTGGCTTCTTATATTACACCATTGGCTAACCTGTGTCACTGAGTTCAAACTTAAAGATTTCAGGTACAAATAAGCAACTCTAATTATGTTTTGAATAACTGAGGCACAAACACATCTAATGGCATTTCCATTTCAATTTTCATCCAAACTGTTTTCCTTTGTGTTTTTCTAGGCTAACAGGCAGCCCAATCCTCACCTGCCCTGCAGCAGGAAGCCTGCAGGCCTGCCCTGCATCCAGAGCAGTGTTGGGGCCAAAAGTGGTGCAGCCCAGTGCAAAGGGAATTGCTTCCAATGGGGCTACTGGGATCTGCACTGCCTAAAGAACTGGCACAGATCCAAACAGCCCGGGGCTGCCCCAGGCTGCCTGGGAATGGTGATAGGATCCGCATATGAGCCAGATCCCGACCCCACCGCAGCTACCTCGCTGATTACCCATGGTACCATCCACTCTCTGCCCTCCTCATGCCGGAAAGACCTTCCTCTCCCCTCCCCATGTCCCCCAACCCCTGCACCAGCCTGAAAAGGGTGATGTAGGTGATTTTTCAGGATCTCCGTAGGAATCAACAGTCAGCACCTTAGACCAGTGGTTCTCAGTCTGTGGGTCCGGGACCCACCAGTGGGTCGTGATGCCATTTTTGGTGGTTTGTGAATAGATAAGGCTATGTGCATCAAGGGTTAAATAAGCTGCTGTTGGAGGGGGGAGCACTGCTGCCCAATCACCATTATAGCCACACCCCTTGGCATTTACAAATCAGGCAGTAGCCTCTAGGATCTCTAAAATGTTTGGGAACCACTGCTGTAGTCAGGTCCAAATAAAAATAAAAGACTGCCTATTGATGCCTACTGATGCCGAAATACATCAGTTTCATTCAGGTGTATGGAGACACTTTTTCATTGTTCCAAAGACATGTTTCCCTTTGTGGAGGCCTCCTGAACATGCTTCAAAAGTGCAACTTAGTTAGAAATTGGTTTTAAGGGGGTATTAAAAGGTTCATAGGGGGTATTAATGCATCGATAGGGGGATTAAGGGATCCTTAAGTGTTATTAAAGGGGGTGTTAAGGGGTCCTTGGGGGGTATGAAGTGGGTAAATGGGTCTGTAGAGGGTATTAGAAGTCGTTAGGGGTATGAAGGGGTGATAAGGGTTATTAAGGGGTTTGTAGGTGGTACTAAGGGGTATTAGAAGTTATTAAGGTAAAATTAAGTAAGAAGTCTCACCATTTTGATCTGAAAACTTCCCTTGTGGGCACGGAAGGCACTCGTAGCAGCAAAAAGGCTCTCCCTCCAACTTATTCTTATGATACCCAGGAAGACAGGGTGGTTTACACCTCGAGAGGGGCTGTGACTGTCCAGGAAAGAAAGCAGAAAATGTTTTAAATTGTCATGTCTCGCTAGCCACACTATAGTTAAGAAATGGATCTGTACTGACACAACAAGGACTGTAGCAACCTGTTTTTTTTTTGGGGGGGGGGGTCTTCCCCATAAGATACAGATTTGATTCAAAGCCGTCCAGCACTTAGTGTCTTTGCTTCTATTTCTCACCGTGTGGTATACCATGTCCAGCTGAAATGAGAGCCACCATGGTAGGTTGTGTTTGCTTTTCATACAGGTATTCTCCTGTATCAGTGGATCTCATATCCACATTTTCACTGACCTGTGGTTCTCGACACCCCCTGCAGCCCCCGCAGATCAGTTTATCCTGCATGCTAGAGGGACACAGTAAAAACATTAAGAGAAAGCAGGAACTGCCCTACTTCCTGTTGACATTCGCTTACTCCCCTCCCTCTTGCATGAAGGCTGCTTGCCCACATGTCACATTCCTCAGCTAAACAAGAGACTGCCCCGTCTTAGAAAAGAAAAATGCAGGGAATGTGCACTGGGGTGGGATGCTCAGGGGATGTGTATTGAAATTTATATGAAGTTCCCCATATCCACAGTTTCTGTATCCACTGAGCTCCAAAAATGGGCCCCCATATATGCATATGATAAAATGCTTTTGGGAACCACATTCACTAGATCCAGACTTTATACAATGTCTTTTCAGCTGGAACATATTAAACTATTTTTCAATAAGCTTCTATTCGATACAACGTATTTGTTTTCAATAGTTGTATATTGGCGACTAAACAGCCACTGGATAGATGGGACTCATTAGCCTGGGTAGGCAGCTCATCTAAGAGAAGGAAACTCTGATCTCAAACCTCCACTGCCTTGTGGCTGCCTGTATCCAGTTGTGGAAAAAGGCTTCAGGAGACAACCTCAAGGCAAATTCCAGAGCTGGAGTCCCTGATGCAGTTCACGGCTAGATACAGCCACGTTCTGACAACTCCTGCAACGCCGCTGGAACCATCCATCTTGGTTTCTGCCTTTCCATTGGACCATTTCAGCAACGTGGAGAGGGGAGATTTGCTGCAGGGGAAACAGTCTATCCTCCATATTTACTTTCCCCAGGCTTTGCACACTGGAGAGGACATTGACCACCATTCAGAGCGTGACATTATAGTCTTCTGAGTCTGAAGGGTGCTACGGCAGGATATTCTTGTGTGCAATGCCTCCCCCCTCCACCTTGCATCATTTTATCTCAACTAGAAATTGCAGGGCAAATGATAGGAATGCCTTCTTCTCTTTTGTGCTACCCACAAAAATCTGGAGGCCTTTTCGGAGGGAGGATGTAACTTCCTTAATGCTTGATATGCCATTAATTCTGAGAGAGGTGATGGTGGTGGAAGCACTGCTTCTCTGTTGGCTGATTACTGGAACCCACCAGGCCATCTCATGCATCCTGGTGGTCTCTGGATACAAAATGATCCCTGGAAGTAATTGCGTACCTAGCAGAGAAGCAGTGCTTTCACTGCTGTTATTTCAGCTACCCAAAGTGTAATGAAAAGAAGCCCACCACCATGGTCAGCAAGACCCTCCAGTTCCCCTGCATGTGGCTATCATTGTTACCATTTGTCAAGGGTGGACTGAGTGTGCCAAAGGACAACCCTGACACCAAAAAACCTCCACAACCATGAAGGTTCTGTCCAAACAGATCAGTGCAGCATGATTGGCAAGTAAGATCTTCTGTATTCCAAGGGACAATGATTCATGTGGATCCTGAAATCATACCAAGCAACTTGGCTGTTACATTTTGGAAAGTGAAGATTTGGGGGATCAGAATCAGAAGGATTCTTGTTTTGACCCTCTCTTCAAATTTGGAATTAGGACCTGAATCAACACTTAACACAAAGATTGAATGATATCAGTGCCTGTTGAAGTGCAGTTCAGAACAGGGGGCACTCCTATCTTGCGCTGGGAAAGGCAAGTCTAGAGGCTTGCGCTGTATCCAGCACAGGATAGCTGCCCAAAGTGGCTCAGCCAGAAGTAAGGGGAAACTTTTCCCCTTACCTCTGGGTAAACCACCCTGGCTCCAATGGGTCTCCTTAGACTTGTGCCACCTCCTGAGGTAGCACAAGTCTGAGGGGAGCAGAGCAGTTTGAAGCCATTTTGCGGTCCTTGGGAACCGGGGTTGGGATCTGGCATAACTGCCGAGTTCCAGCCCCGCCTTCCGCTCCAGACCCACCTGGGGCCGCCCACCACTCGCTCTCCCCCTGCCCTGGAATGCCTCCCACCTCCTCCCTGCCTCTTCCCTGCCCATCCCAGAGCCTTGGCACAACTTGGCCTACACAAGGCTCAGTACCTCCATTGGCGCGGAGGCTTATGTCACCCTCTGCAGGCCAGCACACCTCTGAGCGCAGGCCTAGCTGACTCACAAGAAGGTGCAAACATGCCTTACAGCACATTTGTGACCCTCCTGGGCCAGCGCAAGGGAATTGCGCCATCCCAAGGCGCAGTTTGGATTGCGGTGACAGTTGGATTGGTGAAGAACAGCTCAGAATTTGGTGAAAAAAAACCTCTTGGTGAACAGAATCTACCTGGTTATAGACGCTGGGCCAAACAATGGCATCTTCTTCTATAGTGAACTCTTTGCCTGTGGGAGCCTTTGGGTCGATCCCGCCAACTTTAACTCGAAGAAAGGACTGGTTTGATAATGTGATCCAGTTGAGGATATCAAATCCTGCTACCCATTCCCCTTTAGAGTCGAAGGAAATTTCATCCCCAACACTGTTGTTAAATGAGACTCTTCTCAGATAGTGGTGGAGCTAAATTGGTGCAAAAGAAACCCAAGCGTTAGCAGAATCCCAGAATATGCCATCTTTAAAAGATGAGTGAAGGTCACGGCTGTTTATTCAAGAAAACCGGATGCTGACAAAACGCTAGTGAAGTCAATGAAGCAAGTTGGTAGTGTTTCACTTAATACACGGCGGTAAAACGGAGGTGGAATGGTGGGGAATGGTGGTGACACGATCATCAAGATTGCACAGTTGCCAGGGACATTGAGTCTTTTGTTCTTTACTTACCTCTGTCTTTGCCAGCATCTGGGGCATGCAGGGAGCCCTGCGAAACCCTTTGAAGGAATGCCTCCGAGGACTGAAAAAAATGCTGGAAAGCAGAAGTTGATTGCAATCACATTTTTTTTTTTTTTTCTGTGTTCTGAGGCAAGAGGCACCTGGCAGAGGGCTCCATGGGGTTCCCTGCGCCTCCTGGCGTCCAGTATAGATTGACACAAGTTTTTACAAAAGCCCCTCAGGCAGTGGTTCAATCCTGGAGGTCACATTGCCACTGTACCCCCACCCCACAAAGACTTATCTCAACTGTGCTAAAGGGTTCTGAGCTCTCTGTGATGGATCAGGGGTGGGCAGCTTGATAAAAGTGTTGACCAAGTGTGTGGCAGCTGTGAAGAAGGTCAATTCCATCCTCAAGAATTAAAAAAGAGATTGAGAAGACATCAGCCAATAGGATAATGTCATTCTGTTGAGGTTCTTTGATCTAGGAAAAAAAGGCACTTGAGGGAGGTCATGATTAAAGTGTATACAGTTAGGCATGAGAAGGATAGAGAGGATAGGGGAATGTTCCTTTCCCTCTCACACAACACCAGAACCAGGGGGCAACCATTAAAATTCAGTTGGAACAGACCAATGAAAATATTTTATTACCCAGCGGGTAATAAATCTATGGAACTCTTTCCCACAGGATGTAGTGATGACGCCTGGCCTAGATGCCTTTAATAAGGGAATTGGACAGATCTATGGAGGAAAAGTTCATCACAGGTTACAAGCCATGATAGGTCTATGCATGTGGCCACACAGATACGTTGAGGAAAGCTGCACATTACCTGCCACACCTGTTGAAGCTTGCCTCTCCAACCACCTGCCCTTGAATTATATCTGATTTGGGATAAATGCAGAGATTGCAATGCATGCGCCACAGCATAGACAGCATTGTAGACACTGTAACTGTGGGCAGTTATGCTCATTTCAAACGTGGACATGGGAATAGTCTCCATCTTCTCTTCCCCACTGCAGGGATTTCTAGCACCACTATCTTTGTCAGATTTGGGGAAGAAGCAGTCAAAGGCCTGTTCCCAGAAGATCTTGATAAAGCCATCTTCTTTTTCCAAGGCAGGTTTTCTGATCTGAAGAAATTTCTGGAACTCTTTTACCTCTCTTGAGGGAACCGCAAAGGAGACAGTGCCATGAATGAAATCTTCATTAAATATGCTTTGTATGGGAATTTTGATGAAATCCATCTGGGCTGGCATAATCCAAACTTTACCTTTGGTATTTGATGGGGTGCCCTCATATGCATTAGCAGAAGGGAACACCCTCAAAAATAAAATGCTCTGAATTTCACCATATAAAAGCACAACAGTAGCAGTACTTTTAATTAAGACCTTGAAAAGATCGAGCCACAAGTCCACCATTTCTGGGAGGTCAGACATGTAAACTTCTTTGGGCATGACTTCTATGAAAGCAAAGCAGATGCCTTCTTGGGTGAATGTGGGGAGCACGTTCTGAACAAACCACTCTCCACTGTCAATAGCTACATAAATCACCCCAACCCACGTCCACTGGAAATGCAGCAGCAACTTGAGAAGTCCCTTATCCTGATGGTCACTCTTTGGAAACATCCGGTGCATGAAAGCAGCCTCGGTCTCATGATTCACAACTGGGATGGAGCCATATACAAGCTAAAGAAGTTGAGGAGAGAGAAATCTATTTGTGAATTCCATGTGTGAGGGAACTGATACAGTTGTCTGGTTCTCAAATGATTCACTCCCATCAACTGAGGTCATATTTAGTTGGTATTGATATTTATATTATGTATCTAGAACAGTGATTTTCAATCTTTTTCATCTCATGGCACTGTCAAGGGACACTATCAGTTTTTTTGACAGTTGAATTAGCAAACTGCACTGCCGGCCACAGGCTCACATCCCCCTATGGTCCTACTAATACATGACACTTCCCAAGATTAGGTGACACACTTGTGGACCATTCATAGACACATCAATGTGTCACAGCACAGTGGTTGAAACTCACTGATCTAGAAGGCAAAAGAATTTAGCATTTGATTCTATTATTCTGGTGGTGTTAACAAGGCAAAAACTGAGACAACACTGTGGTGGGGAACCCTTGACAAAATGGCTGTTCAACCTTTGCCCTCCATTTTGGCCTGCCTTTCCCAATTCAAAGGCATTGTACAGGTTGGTTGTCTTGTAAAATAAGCAACGTGACCATGACAGTAAGATGACAGGACACCTAAATATTCACATTTAGCTAAATATTAACCCATATTTGCCCAGCCCACAGATGTACACATTTGGTTCCTGTTGCATGTATGCAACGTTGGGCAGAAATGGCTTAGCGCCCAATCCTATTCAACTTTCCAGCACTGGTGGAGCAGCAGTGCATCCCCAAGGCAAGGGAACCAATGTTTCCATACCTTGAGAAGGTCTGTGAGACTGGCTCTCCACCTCAGGACACAGTACATGCCCCGCTGGCATAGCTGCACTGGCACTGGAAAATTGGATAGGATTGGGCCCTTAATGGAGAAGCTATGAGAGGATTGGGCTGTAAGTTACATCCACCACACAGATGTCAGCTTCCCCTTGTATTCACTCCTTCAGTGCCATAAGAATGTGAGAAGACCCCTGCTGCATTGTGCCCGAGGTCTGTCTAGTTGAACATCCTGTTTCCCCTAGTTGTTAACCAGCTGCTTTTGGGAAAGCCAAAAACAGGACAGAAAGACAAATAGTCATAATTTTCATCTTGACGGAATGGGAAATAGTCAGCAGCAGTGCTGGACTCAGTGGCCTGTAAATGGCTATTTTATTTTTTCCTGAGGTCAGGAGTTTCTAAGGTTGTGTGAGTGCCTTGCAAGACAGGGAAACTAACTTTGGCACAGCTGCTCAGACAATGTTTGTGCAGCTCCTCTGTATTTAAAAAAAAAGGAGGAGTGGAGGTGGAGAGGAAAGGAGTTGATCTTTTGAATTTGGCTTGGGTTTGAGATCTATTAGCATCAAGCTTGGTCAGAGGATATATTAATTTGGCCTGGGCTCTATGCCCTTCTGGTACTTGCCCAGGACTAAAGACATGTTCAGGGGCACCCCTAAAAATCATTAGGCTGCCAAATATATGCAGAATGTTCAAATCCATCTTCAATTGTGTATAGCACAATGGACACTGTTCTCTATTAGTTCAATGCTTACATCTCAAATCAGGTACTGGGTGCCACACAAAAGCATGTTCAGAGATATTTCCCCTTTGGTTCTAATACCAGCTTTTTCTAAGACACCGAGCGCAATCCCGTTGTGGTCTTTGGCTGGCGCAAGTCCCTTGCGTTGACCCAAGAGTGTCACAACCATGCCATAAAGCACGTTTGCACCTCCTTAAGAGCAGGGCACACACTGCCATCACAGTGTGGATGGCAGAAATGTGCACTGGCCAAGGGAGGCCAGTACAGAGGCTGAGCGAGGGTGGTAGAAGGGTGGAATGGAGGCAGGGTGGCGGCATTTCTGCATGTGGGGTAGGTGGACTGGGAGGCAGATTGGGCCTGGAAGAGGAACAGCTGCAGAAGCACAGGTCAAATCCTATCCCCACTTCTGACCTGATCGGTCTTACATGGGCTGCTCAGACTTACGTTGATGAATTCGCTGGTGGAAATCTGAGTAGCCCCATACAGGTGGCTGTTGTGCAACATGGGAAAAGGAGTAAAATATCCCCCTAACCTGAGTTGTGCTCCAGCCAGTACCTACCTTGAACTGGATACAACACAGGCAACTCTGCCTACCTGTTCCAGTGCAAATTAGAATTGGGCTGTCAGTCATTTAGTGGCTCCAGAATTTTTCTCTGTAGGTCGTGGTCCAAACAAGAATTTTCCCACTCTGTGTGGGGATCATTGAATTCACCCTTTGCTATAACACAAGTTCCTTTGGATGCCTTCCTAATTTCTTTCTCCAGTTCCATGTGTTCAATTTACCTGTGGGATCTTGTAGTTGAACATAATGTTGGCTATGTACTGCCAGATGTGCGAGTTTGGTCCCCCAACGACAGCTACTATGTTGTCTTGCAGGTCACACTTGTAGTTGGGGATAAATCTTCCCTTTGTGGAGAGAAGTTCCATTGAGGCAAGATAGGTCCATCTTGCCATGAAGTAGCTATTCAAGATGTTGAAGCCAAGGCTGATGTTGGGTAAAATATTGGGATTTTCATTTATCTCCTTTACGGCAAATGCCAAGGCCAGGATATTCTGGTAGTTCTGCATCAATAGTCTAGAATGAGAGTTGCATGCTGTATCACAGTGTGTATGTTTTAGGATATGACTCTTGCCACTTTGAAATCCAATATATATTTGATAATGACACTACTAAAATAGTATGACCAAAATCTATGAAGAGCAAAGTAACTTTGGTGCATAGACTTGAAATGTAAACTTCCCTGAATTACAGCACAAATCAGCTTTCTAACTTGAAACCACACAGATTGAACACATGCACAATGTTCAAATTCTGCTACAAAGGTTCCTTGGAAATATGCTCCCTATGACATGCTCATTTACTGCACTCTGGGAAAATCAGTTCATTCAGAACTTTTCTAGAACTTCAAGAAACTCAGCAATGGATCTGAGGAGAGTTTCGCTCCACAGGCGAAGTGACTGGTGAATGGCAACCGAACAGTTTTGTCTGTGGGTGGCAAACAATGAAAAGGAAGACAGGGAGTATCTGGATAACCTCTCCAACTTCTGGGATAGTTTCTTTGGAACTTGGGCTGGGAAGGGAGCCATGAGGGTTTGCTTTTGAGGTTGAGTTGGAAGACATAGGTGGAAGACAAAAGGCAAGATAAAGTTCAATCGGTAAGACCCAGTGGGCTCTGAACAATCGCATCTGGACAATAGGGGAAGGCACAGGGAAGGGCGCAAAAGAATGGACGCACAAGTACAAGCAAAGAAGTGAATGTTGGAGGTGCCAGGTTCATACAGAGAGTCCTGGATTGCAGATGGGATGGGAGTGTGTGACACGCTCCAGTAGGTCATTCTCAAACACAGCAGAGGGAGAGGGATAATGAAGAATTTGGGGGTCTGTGATTTGGTTTCTTATTGGGTTTTCTGACCATGAATTTAAATACAATATTTAGAGTCTTTCCAGATTAATGCCTTTTTTTTCCATTGAAAGCTCATGATGGCCCATGTCCGGATCCCAGGTTTGGGAACATTCTTTTATGTTTACGGAAAGATAATGGGATTTGGGGCTGGGAAAGGGTTGATACCACATTTTCTCTGGCAGGCTTGATAGTGGGCATCTTGTGGTGCAAGACAGCCAGGACACTGGATGAGCATATGGCTTCTGTGTCTGTGATTGGCCTCTGTGCAGGAAAGGATCATTGCTTGGGGGAAGTCATGAAAGATTTCAGGGTCTGAATCCTGACTTATCCACTTCAAAAGCACTTCTGAACCGTATTAAAATTTCACAAGCGTGCTGACAATAATATAAACTAAGCTGCCATAATGAAATAAGCTGCCCATTTTGAGATTTATTACATAGGCAGTTACATCCTTCAGCACTCATTACAGATGAAGAATTTGTATCAGATCCCAGATTTATGTGTGCTTTGGAAATAATGAGATGAAAAGGAATAATTGGAAAGTGTGATCAGATCCAGGGTGCAAATGTCCAAGCAGGAAGTGATAGTTGTGACTGTCTCCTCCAGGGTAGATGCCCACACTAAATGGGGAGGAGTTCTACCTAGAGATTAACTGCCATAGGATTTATATTGAATTGAATATTTGTAATCAATAAAAGTGGTCCATTTCATACTAAAAGCTGACCTTGTCTCATGTCATCTGGGGGGGGGGGGAACTTATACATTTACCATTTAAATAAGTACAAATGAATTTTAAATATCAGTTATTTTATTGTTTTCCATTTTTTAAATTTTGATCTATGAAATTGCAAACTATATATGGAAAAAGTAAAAAAAAATATTGGGGGTGGGAGAACAATACTGAAACAGCTACACGAATGTGGCACAGGGAGAATTAGGTTTATTTGATCAAGAAAGCAATTAGGAAGCATTAGCCAGTAGACAAATTCCCCATCAAATCAACTGGACAAGCCTGCCTGAGCAGATGGTTTATACGTTTAAGAAAAGCAGCTCCTTACATGAAGTCATCAACCAGACGCTGAGCTGGATGTCCTTCGAATTCTGTTGTGTCAGAAATCATGTAGATCTGAGAAATGATGCCACCAATGAGGAGGTCTCCGGACTGATAATACTTGAAATGAATAGGAGCAGGCTCACCGATGACACACTTCGCAACAGAAGCATCGTGTACCTCTAGCAGAAGCGCAAACGAAAACATGAATATCAACATCTCCTGCAGAAACACTATCATTCACCTGGACCACATTGTCATAAGTGTCTCTGAACAGCACAATATGAAAAGGATCTCTGATGTGAAAAGCAGAAACACTGGAGATTTCCAGTAATTTAAACAGAGACCTGCAGAGAGTAAAATATCAGCAATCAGGTTGGTGGCAACCTGTCATTTACAACTCCTAGTTCTGAATGATACCAGAGGTTATTCAAATTGATGGTCTTGGCAGGCTATTTTGCAGTTGGTCATTGGACCTCCTATGGGACTTGGCCAAGAAGTCATAGTAAACATGAACTAATGTGATAATTACAGAGGAGATAATCTGTTTCAACCACTGTGGCTCCTGTGAATAGTTGTGAAACAGCATGTGTTCATTAAATCTCAGCAGAACCCAGTTGTGTGATATCCCAAAGTTTAATTGGGCGCAAGTTCCAAGTTAAGGCTCCCAAATTAGAACGTTTCACAATCAAAACAGAATCTTCAGCTGTCAATCAGTTACCAGATGTGTGAAATTGGTTCAAGAGAGACTGAATCTTTTTGCTTCCACTCTGATGGTCCAATCCTTTGCAGGATGGGGCTTGCATGAGGAAGCGTTGGCGACAGCATAACAGAATTCTGCTGTCACAAAATGGCCGCCAACAGCGGCATTGGAGGTAAGCTGAATGAGGCAGAAGGGCTTTATGTCCACCAACAGAACAAGCCACACTGGTAAAAACCTGGAAGTGTTCATGAGAGCTTGAAACTTTTGTGGATGATCAAATCACTCAGAGACTCAAACCTTGTTCTGCAAGGGAAGGATAGAGTGGATAGAGAGATGCTCTTTTCCCTCTCACACAACACCAGAGCCAGGGGGCATTGACTCAAATTGGGAGAGTTAAGGACAGACAAAAGAAAATATTTCTTTACTCAGCATTTAGTTGGTCTGTGGAACTCCTTGCCACAGGATGTGGTGATGGCATCTGGTCTATACACCTTTAAAAGGGGATTGGACAAGTTTCTGGAGGAAAAGTTCATCACGCGTTACAAGCCATGATGTGCATGTGCAATCTTCTGATTTCAGAAATGGGCCATCTCAGAATGCAGATGCAAGGGATTGTACCAGGATGCAGGACTCTTGTGGTCTTGTGTGCTCCCTGGGGCATTTGGTGGACCGCTGTGAGATACAAAAGGCTGGATTAGATGGGCCTATGGCCTGATCCAGCGGAGCTCTTCTTATGTTTTTATACTAGAGACATTGTCACCTCCCAGTTCCCCATTCCACAAAATTAAATATCTTTGTGGAAAGGAGCAACCTCCCCTGGCATGAACGGGGCAGTCAGTGAGAAGAAAATCTTGTTTCAATCATTTCTACCCAGGAGAAGGGTATCTTTCAGCCCTATCTCAGGTGGAAATGACATGACCCATCTCTAAATCATAAAGAAAAAAAAAACAAAGGTTATATACACAGGGGCAGGATGCATGGTTGATATGCATTGAAATCAATATAAAGTTCCTCATATCTGCTGTTTCTGTATCCACTGGGCCCACAAAACAGAAACCCCATTTATGTATATGATAACATTCATCAGGGAACTATATTCACTGGAATACTGACTTTGTACAATGTATTTTCAGTGGGAACATATTCAAATATTTTGCAATAATGTTCCTTTCTTAGATGCAATGCATTTGTTTTTCATGGTTGTATATTAGTTATTCATAATGTTGTGATGTTTTGCCACTCCTAGAAGTTATTTAAGTTAATGCCTCCCCCTTGCATCATTTTACCAAACCCAGAAATTCCAGGGGAAATGGAAGGACTGCCTTTTTTACTTAACTTTTTAAAAAAAATTTTACTTTTCTTTTTTTTACTTACTTTTTACTTTTTTTACCCCCCAAAATCAGCAGGCTTTTTCAAAGGGAGGATATAGCTTCTTTAGTACATGATATGCCATTAATTCTGACAACAGTGATGGCGGTCCAAGACCATATTCTCTGCTGGGCTTCTGGCTAATTACTGGAACCCACCAGGGCATGTCATGTGTCCTGGTAGACTGTGGGGTACAAAATAATTCTTGGATGTGGCCGTGCAGCCAGCAGAGAAGCAGTGCTGTTACTGCAGCTACCCAAAGTGCAATGAAAAGAAGCCCACCACCATGGTCAATAAACCCCTCCAAAGCCCCTGAAAGTGGCTGTCACTGCCATTTGCTGAGGACTGTTTGAGTTTGCAGGAAGACAACACTGACACCAGAAAGCCTCCACAACCACGAAGGTTCTGTCCAAAACTGATCAGTGTAGCATGATTGACAAGTAAGAGCTTCTGTATTCAGTGGCGCAATGATTCATGTGGATCATGAAAACATGCCAAGGAACATGGCCATTACATTTTGGAAAGTGAAGATTTGGGGCATCAGGATCAAAAAGGATTCTTGTTCTGATCCTCTCCTCAAATTTGGATCAGCACCTGCATCAACACTTAACACAAAGGTAGAATGATTTCAGTGCCAGTTGAAGTGCAGTTCAGTACAGCCGGATTGGGGAAGCACAGCCTGAAATTTGGTGAAAGGAGCTTTAAGATCCTGAAAGGTGAACAGAGTCTACCTGGTCAAAGACGCTGGGCCAAACGATGGCATCTTCATCTATAGTGAACACTTTGCCCATAGGAGCCTTTGGGTTGATCTCTCCAACTTTAACTCGAAGAAAAGACTGGTTTGATAATGTGATCCAGTTGAGGATATCAAATCCAGCTACCTATTCCCCTTTTGGGTCAAAGGAAATTTCATCCCCAGCACTGTTGTTAAATGAGACTCTTCTCAGATAGTGGTGCAGCTAAATTGGAGCAAAAGAAACCCAAGTATTAGCAGAATCCCAGAATATGCTGTCTTTAAAAGAAGAGTGAAGGTCACAGCTGTATATCCAAGTAAACTGGATGCTGACAAAACACTAGTGAATGAAGCAAGTTGGTAGTGTTTCACTCAAGTTTCCTCAATTGGAAATGTGCTAGTGGGTGGTGAAGACCAGAAGGGAGTGTGAAGAGCTCCAGAAAGATCACTCCAAACTGGGAGAATGGGCAGCAGAATGACAGATGTACTTCATTGCACGTAAGTATAAATTATATACTTACAAAGTGTTAAGTATAAACGCACATTGAGGAAAGAAACCAAAGTTTCACATATTTGCTACGGCAGTGGTTTGTAAACTGATGGGTCATGACCCATTATGTTATGGGTTTGTAAACTGATGGGTTTGTAAACCCATCAGTTTGTAAACTGATGGGTCATGACCCATTATGTTATGTTCCTGTTATGGAGGATAACAGCCTATCCTCCATACCTTCTTTACCCAGGCTTCGCGCACTGGAGAGGACACTCCAACTTCACCATACGGCGTCGGCACAACACGGGAAGCAGCAGTTACCGGTTATAAGTCTTTGCTCGATTGGCGTAGGGCATGACGCCAGGGGCTGCTTCCGACGGTGGGAGAGATCATTGCATCTCATTGGGCAGCTACCGCCCGCCTTAAGCTGGGCAGTCCCCAGCCAGTAAGGTGTTGCCTCGCCACGGTCCGTTAACCTCACGGGGTGCGTGGGGTTTAGGGTGAAAACCGACAAGCGGATCGACAACTCTGCACCATGCAATAGAAAACAGAAAACTCCTGCCCTAAAGCTGGGCACGTGGAATGTAAGGACAATGACACCTGGCTTCTCTGATGACCTGCAAGCAATAGACGATGCACGCAAAACAGCTGTCATCGACATGGAGCTGAGCAGACTGCAGATGGACATTGTCGCCCTTCAAGAGACAAGGCTGCCAGATTCCGGATCTGTCAAGGAGTGAAATTTCTCATTCTTCTGGCAGGGAAAACCACCAAATGAAACCAGGGAACATGGTGTTGGCTTTGCGGTCAGAAATACCCTGCTGAAATCCATCATCCCACCTACTGTGGGAAGTGAAAGAATTTTGTCCCTGCAGCTCCAGTCATCAGCAGGACCTGTCACTCTCATCAGTGCTTATGCACTGACTCTGTCGTCTCCAGCAGAAGCCAAAGACAAATTTTATGATGACCTGGCCACCACTATCAAGAAGATCCCCGTAAAAGAGCCATTGTTCATCCTCGGCGATTTCAACGCTAGAGTTGGTGCTGATAACAGTTCGTGGCCCACTTGCTTAGGTCAGTTCGGCACTGGGAAGATGAACAAAAATGGCCAACGCCTGCTAGAGTTTTGCTGTCATCACGGTCTCTGTGTCAGCAACACGTTCTTCAACACGAAGCCCCAACATAGAGTCTCTTGGAGACACCCAAGATCAAAGCACTGGCACCAGCTCGACCTGATTCTCACCAGACGCTCCAGCCTTCCCAGCATCAAGATCACGCGCAGCTATCAGGGTGCTGCCTGTGACACCGACCACTCGCTGGTGTGCAGCAGAGTGAAACTGCAAACAAAGAGACTGTATCACACGAAAAGGGAAGGAAGACCTCGCATTGATACGAGCAAGACCAGGGATCAGAGAAAAGTGGAGGAATTTGCACAAGCGCTTGAGGAATCTCTTCCAGGCCCGGTCGATGCAAACGCATCCAACAGATGGGAACATTTCAAGAATGCCGTTTACAACACCGCCTTGTCCATATTTGGCAAGAAGACCAACAAGACAGCAGACTGGTTTGAAGCCCACTCTGAGGAGTTGACACCAGTCATTGAGGAAAAGAGGAGAGCTCAAGCAGCATACAAGGCCTGTCCCAGTGAGCGCAACCTGCAGGTCCTCCGAGGTGCTCGCAGCAAAGTCCAGCAGACTGCCAGGAGATGTGCTAACGACTACTGGCTCCAGCTCTGTTCCGAGATACAGATAGCAGCTGACACGGGCAACATCAAGGGGATGTATGATGGTATCAAGCAGGCCCTAGGTCCAACACAGAAGAAAATTGCCCCTCTGAAGTCTGCAACAGGCGAGGTCATCCAGGATCGGGCACAGCAGATGGAACGCTGGGTGCAGCACTACTCTGAGCTATATTCCAGAGAAAATGTAGTCACCGAAGAAGCGCTGAACAACATTGAGTGCCTGCCTGTGCTGGAGGAGCTTGACAGTGAACCAACCCTAGAAGAACTTCACGTGGCCCTGGACTCCCTTGCCTTTGGCAAGGCACCTGGAAAAGACAGCATCCCTGCTGAAGTCCTAAAGTGCTGCAAAGAGATCATCATCACTGAGCTGCATGAAATCCTTTGTCTCTGCTGGAGAGAAGGTGGAGTACCTTAAAGCATGAGGGATGCAAACATCATCACGCTGTACAAGAACAAAGGCGACAAGGGTGACTGCAACAACTACCGTGGCATCTCTCTCCTTAGCGTTGTAGGAAAGTTGTTTGCCCGAGTTGCACTAAAGAGGCTCCAGGTACTTGCAGAGAGCGTTTATCCAGAATCACAGTGTGGATTCCGAGCCAACAGGTCCACCACTGATATGGTATTCTCCCTTAGACAACTGCAGGTGAAATGCAGGGAACAACGACAGCCACTCTTTATAGCCTTCATAGATTTCACGAAGGCTTTCGACCTGGTCAGCAGGGATGGCCTCTTCAAGATTCTCCCCAAGATTGGATGTCCACCCAGGCTCCTCAGCATCATCAGATCCTTCCACAAGGGCATGAAGGGCACTGTTATCTTTGATGGCTCCACATCACACCCCTTTGACATCCGAAGCGGCGTGAAACAGGGCTGTGTTTTTGCACCAACCTTGTTTGGGATCTTCTTCGCTGTCCTGCTGAAGCAGGCCTTTGGAACTACAACAGAAGGCATCTATCTCCGGACCAGATCAGATGGAAAGCTCTTCAACCTCTCCAGTCTGAGAGCAAAGTCCAAAGTCCAGCTGAAATGTCTGCGTGACTTCCTCTTTGCCGACGATGCAGCTATCACTACCCACTCTGCCAAAGATCTCCAGCAGCTCATGGATCGTTTTAGCAAGGCCTGCCAAGATTTTGGACTGACAATCAGCCTGAAGAAAACACAGGTCATGGTTCAGGATGTGGACTTACCTCCCTGCATCACAATCTCTACACATGAATTGGAGGTTGTCCATGACTTTGTGTACCTTGGCTCAACGATCTCCGACACTCTTTCTCTCGATACCGAGCTAAACAAACGCATCGGTAAAGCAGCTACCACGTTTTCCAGACTCACAAATAGAGTCTGGTCCAACAAGAAGCTGACGGAACATACCAAGATCCAGGTCTACAGAGCTTGCGTCCTGAGTACACTTCTGTACTGCAGCGAGTCATGGACTCTTTACTCACAACAGGAGAGGAAACTGAATGCTTTCCACATGCGCTGCCTCCGATGTATTCTCGGCATCACCTGGCAGGACAAAGTTTCAAACAACACAGTCCTGGAACGTGCTGGAATCCCTAGCATGTATGCACTACTGAAACAGAGACGCCTGCGTTGGCTCGGTCATGTTGTGAGAATGGATGGCCGGATCCCAAAGGATCTCCTCTATGGAGAACTCGTGCAAGGAAAGCGCCCTACAGGTAGACCACAGCTGCGATACAAGGACATCTGCAAGAGGGATCTGAAGGCCTTAGGAGTGGACCTCAACAAGTGGGAAACCCTGGCCTCTGAGCGGCCCGCTTGGAGGCAGGCTGTGCAACATGGCCTTTCCCAGTTTGAAGAGACACTTGGCCAACAGTCTGAGGCTAAGAGGCAAAGAAGGAAGGCCCATAGCCAGGGAGACAGGCCAGGGACAGACTGCACTTGCTCCCAGTGTGGAAGGGATTGTCACTCCCGGATTGGCCTTTTCAGCCACACTAGACGCTGTTCCAGAACCACCTTTCAGAGCGCGATACCATAGTCTTTCGAGACTGAAGGTTGCCAACTAGCTGGGTCATGACCCACCAGCCCAGGAAGCATTGTCTTTCCCCCTTAAGAGGCAGGATGGAGAATGGGAGCTACAGTCACCAGGATTGTGCTGCTGCCGGGGATAGAAGGGGTTTGTTTGTTTGTTTTACTTACTTCAGTCTGTGCCAACCTCAGGGGCAGGGCGCAGGGAGCCCCGCAGCCTCAGTAGTTTGAAAAAATGCAGTGGCAACTCACTTCTGGGTTGTGATTGCGAAACCGGAAGTTGTTTGCAATCACACTTTTTCCTGTGTTCTGCAGCCAGGGGAGCCCTACAGAGGGCTCCATGGGCCTCTCCGCACACTCTGGGAGCTGGTACAGACAGAGTTATGTTAGGAAAAATACCCTATGTCCCCAGCAGTGGTTTGATGCTGGTGATTGTGTTGCTGCCATTCCTCCCCCCCCCTCCAAAAAAAGACTGATCTCAGTTCTCAAACTCCCTGTGAGTTTGAGAACAGCTGTGCTAATTGTTTCTGAGCAGCCTGTGATGGATCAGGAGAGAGATCTTGGTGTACTGGTGGGCAGCTTGATAAAAGTGTTGAGCAAATGTGTGGCAACTGTGAAGAAGGTCAATTCCATGCTGGGGATTATTAAAAAAGAGATTGAGAATAAAACAGCCAAAATTATAATGTGCTTGGACTGCAAAAGGGCACCTGATGAGGGACATGATTAAGGGCGCAATCCTAACCCCTTATGTCAGTGCTTTCCAGCACTGACATAAGGGCAATGCAGCACTGAGGTAAGAGAACAAACATTCCCTTTCTTTGAGGAGTGACACCCAACTGCAGGATGCAGCACATGTCCCATTGGCACCGCTATGCAAGTGCTGGAAAGCACTGACGTAAGGGGTTAGGATTGCACCCGAAGATGTATACAGTTAGGCCTGGGATGGATAGAATGGAAAGGGACATTGTTCTTTTGTCTGTCACACAACAGCAGAACCAGGGGACAACCATGAAAATTGAGTAGAGGGAGAGCTGGAACAGACAATTAATCTGTGGAACGCTTTGCCACAGGATGTAGTGATGGCACATGGCCAAGATGCTTTTAAAAAGGCATTGGAAAGATTTATGAAGGAAAAATCCACCGCAGGTTACAAGCCATGATGGGTATACATGTTTGGTAAGAAAGATATGTTGAGCAAAGCTGCAATGGTCTATTCTGCACATTACCTGCCATGCCTGTTGATTCAGAAGCTTGGCTCTTCCTCCATCAGTCATTGATCTGTATTTGAATTTGGATAAATGCACAGATTGCAAAGCATGTGCTACAGCATAGACAGCATTGTAGACACTGTAGCTGTGGGCAGTCATGCTCATTTCGAAGATGGACAAGGGTAGGGTCTCCAACCTCTCTTCCCCACTGCAGGGATTTTCATCATCACTGCCTTTGTCAGAGCTGGGGAAGAAGCAGTCAAAGGCCTGTTGCCAGAAGACCTTGATAAACCCATCTCCTTTTTCCAAGGCAGGTTTTCTGATCTGAAGAAATTTCTGGAACTCTTTTACCTCTCTTGAGGGAACTGTAAAGGAGACAGTACCGTGAATGAAATCTACATTCCAAATTTTTTGGAAGGGAAGTGTGATGAAATCCATCTGGGCCGGCATAATCCAAACTTTACCTTTGGTTGTCATTGGGATGTCCTCATATTCTTTAACTTGAGGGAACATCCTCAAAAATAAAATACTCTGAATTTCACCATATAAAAGCACAACAGTAGCAGTACTTTTCGTTACGACCTTGACAAGATCGATCCACAAATCCACCATTTCTGGGAGGTCAGACACGTAAACTTCTTTGGGCATGACTTCTATGAAAGCAAAGCAGATGCCTTCTTGGGTGAATGTGGGGAGCACGTTCTGAACAAACCACTCTCCACTGTCGAGCAGTACATAAATCACCCCAACCCACGTCCACCGGAAATGCAGCAGCAACTTGAGAAGTCCCTTATCCTGATGGTCACTCTTTGGAAACATCTGGTGCATGAAAGCAGCCTCGGTCTCATGATTCACAACTGGGACAGAGCCATATACAAGCTAAAGAAGTTGAGAAGAGAGAAATCTATTTGTGAACTCCACGTGTGAGGGAACTGATACAGTTGTCTGGTTCTCAAATGATTCACTCCCATCAAATGAGATCAAGTCTCATTTTTAGTTGGTATTGATATTTAGATTATGTATCTAGAACAATGATTTTCAATCTTTTTCATCTCATGGCACTGTCAAGGGACACTATCAGTTTTTTTGACAGTTGAAAAAGCAAACTGCACTGCTGGCCACGGGCTCACATCCCTCTATGGTCCTACTAATACATGACACTTCCCAGGATTAGGTGGCACACTTGTGGACCATTCATAGACACATCAATGTGTCACAGCACAGTGGTTGAAACTCACTGATCTAGAAGGCAAAAGAATTCAACATGTGATTCTATTATTCTGGTGGTGTTAACAAGGCAAAAACTGAGACAACACTGTGGTGGGGAACCCTTGACAAAATGGCTGTTCAACCTTTGCCCTCCATTTTGGCCTGCCTTTCCCAATTCAAAGGCATTGTACAGGTTGGTTGTCTTGTAAAACAAGCAGCGCGACCATGACAGTAAGATGACAGGACACCTAAATATTCACATTTAGCTAAATATTAACCCATATTTGCCCAGCCCACAGATGTACACATTTGGTTCCTGTTGCATATATGCAACGTTGGGCAGAAATGGCTTAGGGCCCAAACCTATCCAACTTTACAGCACTGGTGGAGCTGCAGTGCAGCCCCAAGGTAAGGGAACCAATGTTCCCATACCTTGTTCCCAGAGAAGGTCTGTGAGACTAGCTCTCCACCTCAGGACGCAGTACATGCCCCACTGGCACAGCTGCACTGGCACTGGAAAATTGGATAGGATTGGGCCCTTAATGGAGAAGCTATGAGAGGATTGGGCTGTAAGTTATACTTGCATCCACCACACAGATGTCAGCTTCCCCTTGTATTCACTCCTTCAGTGCCATAAGAATGTAAAAAGACCCGTGCTGGATTGGGCCCGAGGTCTGTCTAGTTGAAGACCCTGTTTCCCCTAGTTGTTAACCAGCTGCTTTTGGGAAAGCCACAAACAGGACAGAAAAACAAATAGTCATGATTTTCATCTTGATTGAATGGGAAATAGTCAACAGCAGTGCTGGAGTCAGTAGCCTGTAAATGCAGAAGCACAGGTCAAATCCTATCCCCATTTCTGACCTGATTGGTCTTACATGGGCTGCTCAGACTTGTGTTGACAAATTCGCTGGTGGAAATCTGAGTAGCCCCATACAGGTGGCTGCTGTGCAACATGGGCAAAGGAGTAAAATATCCCCCTAACCTGAGTTGCGCTCCAGCCAGTACCTACCTTGAACTGGATACAACACAGGCAACTCTGCCTACCTGTTCCAGTGCAAATTAGAATTGGGCTGACAGTCATTTAGTGGCTCCAGAATTTTTCTCTGTAGGTTGTGGTCCAAACAAGAAATTTCCCACTCTGTGTGGGGATCATTGAATTCACCCTTTACTATAACACAAGTTCCTTTGGATGCCTTCCTAATTTCTTTCTCCAGTTCCATGTGTTCAATTTACCTGTGGGATCTTGTAGTTGAACATAATGTTGGCTATGTACTGCCAGATGTGTGAGTTTGGTCCCCCAACGACAGCTACTATGTTGTCTTGCAGGTCACACTTGTAGTTGGGGATAATCTTCCCTTTGTGGAGAGAAGTTCCATTGAGGCAAGATAGGTCCATCTTGCCATGAAGTAGCTATTCAAGATGTTGAAGCCAAGGCTGATGTTGGATAAAATATTGGGATTTTCATTTATCTCCTTTACGGCAAATGCCAAGGCCAGGATATTCTGGTAGTTCTGCATCAATAGTCTAGAATGAGAGTTGCATGCTGTATGACAGTGGGTATGTTTTAGGATATGACTCTTGCCACTTTGAAATCCAATATATATTTGATAATGACACTACTGAAATAGTATGGCCACAATCTATGAAGTGCAAAGTAACTTTGGCGCATAGACTTGAAATGTAAACTTCTCTGAATGACAGCACAAATCAGCTTTCTAACTTGAAACCACACAGATTGAACACATGCACAATGTTCAAATTCTGCTACAAAGGTTCCTTGGAAATATGCTCCCTATGACATGCTCATTTACTGCACTCTTCAAAAATCGGTTCATTCACAACTTTTCCAGAACTTCAAGAAACTCAGCAATGGATCTGAGGAGAGTTTCACTCCACAGGGGAAGTGGCTGGTGAATGACTACCAAACAGTTTCATCTGTGGGTGGCAAACGGTGAAAAGGAAGACAGGGAGTATCTGGATAACCTCTCCAACTTCTGGGATAGTTTCTTTGGAACTTGGGCTGGGAAGGGAGCCATGAGGCTGGGTTTTTGAGGTTGAGTTGGAAGACATAGGTGGAAGGCAAAAGGCAAGATACAGTTCAATCGGTAAGACCCAGTGGGCTCTGAACAATCGCATCTGGACAGTAGGGGAAGTCACAGGGAAGGGTGCAAAAGAATGGAAGCACAAGTACAAGCTAAGAAGTGAATGTTGGAGGTGCCAGGTTCGTAGAGAGAGTCCTGGATTGCAGATGGGATGGGATGGGAGTGTGTGACACGCTCTAGTAGGTCATTCTCAAACACAGCAGAGGGAGAGGGATAATGAAGATTTTGGGGTCTGTGATTCGGTTTCTTTTTGGGTTTTCTGACCATGAATTTAGAGTCTTTCCTAAATTTCTAAATTCTTTAATATTTAAAGTCTTTACAGATTAATGCCCTTTTTTCCATTGAAAGCTCATGATGGCTGATGTCCGGCTCCCAGGTTTGGGACCATTATTTTATGTTTACGGAAAGATAATGGGATTTGGGATTGGGAAAGGGTTGATACCACATTTTCTCTGGGAGGCTTGATAGTGGGCATCTTGTGGTGCAAGACAGCCAGGACACTGGATGAGCATATGGCTTCTGTGTCTGCGATTGGCCTCTGTGCAGGAAAGGATCATTGCTTGGAGGGAGTCATGAAGGATATCAGGGTCTGAATCCTGACTTATTCACTTCAAATGCACTTCTGAACTGTATCATAATTTCACAGGCGTGCTGACAATAATATTAACTAAGCTGCCGTAATGAAATAAGCTGCCCATTTTGAGATTTATCACATAGGCAGTTACATCTTTCAGCATCATTACAGACGAAGAATTTGAATCAGATCCCAGATTTATCTGTGCTTTGGAAATAATGAGATGAAAAGGGATAATTGGAAAGTGTGATCAGATCCAGGGTGCAAATGTCCAAGCAGGAAGCAATAGTTGTGACTTTCTCCTCTGGGGTAGATGCCCACACGAAATGGGTAGGAATTCTACCTAGAGATTAACTGCCGTAGGATTTATATTGAATTGAATATTTGTAATCAATAAAAAGTGGTCCATTTCATACTAAAAGCTGACCTTGTCTCATGTCATGGGGGGGGGGTCACTTATACATTTAACATTTAAATAGGTACAAATGTATTTTAAATATCAGTTATTTTATTGTTTTCTGTTTTTAAAATTTTGAACTATTAAATTGCAGGCGGTATCTGGAAAAAGTAAAAAAAAATATTGGGGGGGGATAACAATACTGATAACAGCAACACGAATGTAGCACAGGGAGAATTAGGTTTATTTGATCAAGAAAGCAATTAGGAAGCATTAGCCAGTAGACAAATTCCCCATCAAATCAATTGGAAAAGCCTGCCTGAGCAGATGGTTTATACATTTAAGAAAAGCAGCTCCTTACATGAAGTCATCAACCAGACACTGAGCTGGATGTCCTTCGAATTTTGTCAGGTCAGAAATCATGTAGATCTGAGAAATGATGCCACCAATGAGGAGGTCTCCGGATTGATAATACTTGAAATGAATAGGAACAGGCTCACCGATGACACACTTCACAACAGAAGCAACGTGTATCTCTAGCAGAAGCAGAACCGAAAACAAAACCATGAATATCAACATCTCCTGCGGAAACACCATCATTCACCTGGACCACATTGTCATAAGTGTCTCTGAACAGCACAACATAAAAAGGATGTTTGATGCGTAAAGTAGAAACACTGGAGATTCCCAGTAATTTAAACAGAGACATGCAGAGTGTAAAATATCAGCAATCAGGTTGGTGGCAACCTGTCATTTAGAACTCCTAGTTCTGAATGACACCAGAGGTTATTGATGATGGTCTTGGCAGGTTTTTTCCTGTCGGCCATTGGACAGGCTATGGCATTTGGCTAAGAAGTCATAATAAACATAATCAATCTGTTAATTACAGAGTAGATAATCTATAATAATTCTCATGGCTTCTGTGAATAATCGAGAAACACCATGTGTTCATAAAATCGCAGCAGAACTGATCTGTATGACATAGTAAAGTGTAATAAGCAGGAATTTGAGACAATTTTTGGGGAAAAGTCTATACAGTGTTGGGAACTCGAGTCAGGAGACTCGGACTTGAGTTGCGAAAATGCATGTTTTTCTGTGACTTGACTTGTGAGTCACGTATGTTGAAGACTCTGAAAAAGACTCCAGTCAGGCTCCGCCCATTCGGCACTCATCCCCATGCAAGACTCGAGCCTACCTGTGTCGGGGGGGGGCTTTCTTACTGTTTTCACGGCATGGGAATCCTCGTGGGGCAAGCTGCTGCAAATGACTCTTCCTTCTCCTATCCCTGTTGTAATGTGATTAGGTTGTTAAGTGAACATGCAGCTCAATCTAGTTCCTTCGTTGTGACAACAGACACTCCCGGCCAGACACTTGCTGGCTGCACAGGCTACTAGAGACCGATTTCCTCTTCCCTGCATTAAGAGTCTCCTTGTTGTGCTTTGACCACTATCATATACGCAGTCTGTCTTTAAGCGGAAGGTTGCTAAGCGGTGCATACCTGCATTTGTTGACATGGTATAAAATTGCGGGCAAGTTCCAAATTACGGCTCCAAAACTAGAACATTTCAAAATCAAAACAGAATCCTTTGTAGGACTGGGCTTTCATGAGGATGCGTTAGTGACTATTGACCAGAATTCTGCTGTGGCAAAATGGCCACCTACAGCAGCACTGGTGACCATTTTGAGAATGCTGCCACACCAGCAAACACCTGGTGTTCATGAGAGCTTGAAACTTTGAGAGGTGATCAAATCACTTAGAGACTCCAACCAAAGCTTGTTCTGCCAGGGACTCTGCCACCTCCCAGTTCCCCATTCCTCCAAGTAAGAAATCGCTTTTTCCTGGCATGAACTGGGGTTGGCAGTGAGAAGGAGAAGGGTATCCTACAGTTCTATCTCAGGCGGAAATGATGCATGACCCATCTCTAAATCATAATGCCAGTTGCCCACTGGGGGCTTTAAGGGCCAAATACTATGGTCTCCCTGCACTGCCCAAACTCTCATTCTGGTAGCACAGAGAGCTTTCTGGTGGCACAAAACCAGGCTGCTGATGGCCGCTGTAGCAAAAAGGCAGCAGCTCCGTTTATGCAGCAGTGGCTCCAGAGGTCTCCATCAGCACCAGGAAGTTGGCAACAGAAGTGCATTTTATTTATTTATTTATTTATTTATTTATTTATTTATTTATTTATTTATTTATTTATTTATTTTTCACATTTTTATACCGCCCCTCTTCCAAAGAGCTCAGAGCGGTGTACACAGCTGCTCCCCTCCTTTTGTCCTCACAACAACCCTGTGAGGTAGGTGAGGCTGAGAGAAAGGCCTTCCTTTTGGGAGGCCACGAATGAGGATCTGGAAGGGCAGGGACGAGAGGGAGGGGTGGAGGGGTGGATCTCAGGGCACAAGCATATGCCAGAACCTTTCTCTTTCAGGCTAGTCCATGCCTTTTCTCTCAGAGAGATACCACCGTGATCTGAGTTTCTACTTCCATACCTTCACTAGATAGGGTGTTTCTCGTTAGAACCTTATACCTGCAATCATTCTCTGTTTGTTGGGTCAGAGTGTGTGTGAGTGAGTGTGAATCAGTGGCACAGCTAGAAAGGGGTAAGGGGATCAAATTGTGTGAAACCCTTGGGAGGGTGGCACCACTAGTGGCCAACACTGTGGAAACTGTAGTGTAGTCTTTATGAATAATAGTGGAAAGGTATAGATCATTTGATTGGTCATTTATCAATGAATGCAAAGAAACAAACTGTGTTGAATTATCTGTGTTCTATCAGTTATAGCAAAATAACCAGAAAAGGAAAACACAACCACCTTATGTTACAAAAAGTGGATTTCTTTTTGAATGAGTCTGACTGTTCTGAGAGCCACTTAGGTGCTATTATGACCCACAATGGAGCTGATAAGTTGTTGGTATGAGTCAGTTCTCATTTCCATGAATCAGAGCTAATAATAGGACTCCTCTTCAGTTGGGTATGTCTTATCAAGTTGTTCATTGGTTTTTTGTTGGTTACTGATTTGTTGGGTGATCTGTACTGTTATAAAGCAAAACAAATAAATTAACAGAGCCATCCTATCTTGTTCTGGAACAGGCAGGCCAGGAGACCTGTGCTGTATCCAGTGGAAGATAAGGCCCCAAAGTGGCTCAGCTAAAGGTAAGGGGAAATTCCCATAACCCTGGGTAAGCCACTGTAGCCAGAAAGGGTCTCCTCGGACTTGCGTCACCTCCTGAGGTGACATAAGTCCGAGGAGTGCGGAGCGGCTTAGAGCCACTCCTCACTACTAAGGAATGGGGGATCTGGCATAACAGCTGGATCTGAGCCCCACCTCCTGGGGCCGCCATCAATCTGCCTCCCCCTACCCCGGAACACCTCCCTCCCACCTCCTTCCTGCCCACCCCAGTGCCTTGCATTGGCCAACCTCGGCCAATACAAGGCTCCATTCCTAAGTCGACGCAGAGGTTGGATTCAGCCTCTGTGGGCTGGTGTGGATCCCTGTGCTGGCCAAACCAACTCTAGAGGAAGTGCAAACATGCTTTACAGCACATTTGTGACCCACAACGTAAAGGCATTGCGCTTTGCAACGCAAGGGACTTGCGTTGGCCCAAAGTCACCTCAGGATTGTGCCCTAAATTAATGGGGTGACACCAAGAGTTACCACAATAGGTGACACCAACCCTAGTGATGTCACTGGTGGGAAGTTTGGATGTTGTTGGGCACCGGTTTAGATGACTTCAAAAGTGGATTTTAAACATTCATGGTGGACTATAGACAGGACTGGGAGGGACCAATGTGGAGCATTTCCATGCCCCCAACCCTCCCAACAGGGCATCCCACTCACATTACAGTTGTGACAACTGCAGCCGCAGCGAATCAAGCACCGGTAGAGCTTCATGCAAATCTGTATCCAAAATAGTTGGAGGTAATGGGATGTCATCACCAGCAACCGCTTCCAGAAGGCCCATTTCAGGCCAATTGGAGACAGGGGCAGGTCGGTGGGCCTAATGCACAGACCCTCTGCTCCTCTGCCAGTCTTTAACACACAGCGATCCCAGCTATGATCATGGCTGATTCGCTTGCCACACCAAATCGTGGGACCCAATTTCATGAATTCTGGAAAAACAGCTGAAGTCTAGCCCTTTCTGCAAGTCTATTAGTATTTATCAGTATATCTATAGAGAAATAAGCATATGCTCTCCTTCTCAGGCAAGTTCTTCCAGCATAGGTCTCCTTAAACCTGTGCCAGCAATTTAGCAGACACAGGTTTGAGTAGATCTGCTACAGCGGCTAAGGATTTCCTCAGGGCAAGGGAACAAATGTCCCTTTACCTTAAGGAGACCTCGATTCCCCTGCAGGATGCAGTATATGCCACAATTATTATTATTATTATTATTATTATTATTATTATTATTATTATTATTATTAATATTAATATTATTATTATTAATATTAACGGTATTTATATAATTTATAGAATATATAATATTATAATTTATATAATATATAATAATTTATATATTATTAACGGTATTTATATACCCCCTGCTAAAAAAGGAGCACCCACTTGAAAAAGTGCCTCTTACCCAATCACAATGCATCAGTGCAGTGGCATTTCCATAGAACTGGCCTGCCCACCCCAGTTAAGGTCAACTCAGAAGTAAATCCCACTGGGTTCAATGAGACCTACTCCCAGGTAAGTGTGTATCAGGTTGCAGCCTTAGCCAGAATTAACTTTTGATATTTTGGGTCCACATCATTTAAGATTTCTTAATTCCTTCTTCTAATTAGCTGCCCCCTTTCATTCAGTTCAGGCCTCACTATGATGATGTAGCACTTGGGGGAGAAGATACAAAACAGGAGCCCCAAACTGGAGGCCAAGATGGAGAAGATCTCCACAGCCACCAAGTGTTTTCCTTTGGTACTCAGGTAGGTTGGCACAAAAGACAACCAAACACTGCAAAAGACCAGCATGCTGAAGGTGATGAACTTGGCTTCGTTAAAGCTGTCTGGCAACTTCCTGGCTAGGAAAGCTACAGCAAAGCTGATTATGGCCAGGAAACCCATAAAGCTCAAAATGCAGTAAAACATGACAGCTGAACCTTCATTGCATTCTAGCACAATTTCTGTAGTCATTGAGTGCATATCAAAATCTGGGAATGGGGGGGACTTTGCTAGCCATACAGTACAAAGAGTAGCTTGCATTAGGAAGCAAGAAAGAACAATGGAGAACGCCAGTCTTGTGCCCACCCATTTCCTTATGCTGGACCCTGGTTTGGTGGCCAGGAAAGCCAGAACCACAATGATGGTTTTGGCCAACACACAAGAAACAGCCACTGAGAAGATGAGGCCAAAAGCAGTTTGTCGAAGGAGGCATGTCAGTTTCTGAGGTCGACCGATGAACAGGAAAGCAGAAAGGAAGGCGAGCAAGAGGGAGGCGAGAAGAACGTAGGTGAGGTTCCGGTTGTTGGCTTTGACTATGGGAGTGTCCTTGTTCTTCATGAAGATCCCAAGCACCAAAGCAGTGATGAAAGAAAAGGAAAAAGCCAGAGCTGCTAAAATGATCCCCAAAGTTTCTTCATAAGACAAGAAGGTCATTTCTTTTGGAACGCACAAAACCTGGTCCTTACTGGGATATTGATCTTCTGGGCAGTGAAAACAGTCGTCCATGTCTGAAAAAAAGAACATGGGGATTTTCTATAACTGGGCCCTCAGGACAGAGTTCAGTGATGTACTTAAGCATTACTAGAAAGTCCTGAATCAGGGCTTTCCAAACCTTGGACCAAGGGCCAGATCCAGGGTTTGGGGAAAGTCCTTTCCTCCATGAGTAGAGCTTAGCAGTTTCTATGCTGCAAGCATTTCCAGTAGAACTGGGCACCGGGACACTCTGGGCAGTCACATCTGCCTGGATGTCCTGTTGCGCAGCCTTCTGGGATGCCGGGCAACAGACCCAATTGCCCAAAGCTTCGTGGTGTCCAGATCTACTGGAAATACTTGAGGCAGGGAACAGAATGTAAGGTCTGTTCTGAATTGGGACTGCATTTTCGTCAAACAGCAGATGCGTCTTTGGTGACCGCCAGTGCTTTTTTTGTTCAGAAAAAAAAGGTTCAGGAAATCACAAGTTGTTAATCTTTTATTGATTGATTGATTGATTGATTGATTGATTTATAAACCATTTTTTAATCGGAGAAATAAGTAAAAAGATACAACTAGACATAATCAATAACTACACACACACACACACACACGTCCATCCCGTGTGAGCTCCCTGATAGCAAAAGCACTCCTGCCACAGCTGGAGTGAAACACCCCATTTTTTTTAGGTGGGGAGGTGCTCTATTGGGCTATAGGAAACTCTCTCCATTGGGCTATAGGAAAGCCTATAGTTAAAGTGTTCAGAACTAATATGTAAGGTCTTGAGCTCAGCTGGTGGCCATCAGTGCCTCAAGTATTAGTTGCAAACACTTTGAGCCTAAGAGCTCTTATGACTCAATTGTTAAAGTGCTGGTCTGTGGAGCCAGAGGCTAGGGGTTCAAATCCCCATGAGGAATATATTTTTTTTCCTTTTTTCCTTTTTTTTTTTTTAAGGTGGGGAGGTTCTCCATGGCTGCAAAATATAAAGGTTGGTTGCCAGTTGCCAAAAGGGGGGGCCAGTTGAGGCTGCAAAAAAAAAAACCTGCCTGGGACAGAACTTTGAGGAATTTAGCACCCTCAACTGGCCTAGCCTCAACACCTATCCTCTGGCTCCACAGACCAGCACTTTAACAATTGAGCCATAAGAGTTCTTAGGCTCAGAGTGTTTGGAACTAATACTTGAGGCGCTGCTGGCCACCAGCTGGGCTCAAGACCTTATATATTAGTTCTGAACACTTTAACTATAGGCTTCCCTATAGCCCAATGTAGAGAGTGCTGGGCTGTGGAGCACAAGGTGGGGGGTTCGAATCCCTCCCTAGCCAGCAGTGCGGGACGGGGGCAGCACAGGGAGGGGAAAAAGGTGGGGGCAGGGAGGAGGGGAAAAAAGGTGCCGGAATGGTGTTCCGGTGTGTTCCATTACAAAAAAGCCCTGGTGACCACTATCTTAAATGAGGGCTGCAAGGTCCAAATGCAAATACGTTTCTACCTTTCTCAACCAAGTATATTTGGCAATCCCAGTTAACCACGACCAATCCAGGTTGTTGGCTCCTGTCATTCATTACCAAGATGCATTATTCTCTCCTTAGGCATCACAAAGGAGAACTTTTCAATACCTTCAACTGTCTGCATAAGTCAAAAGTTCCCTTTTCTGTTTCTGTGAAATGGGTGCTGCTCTACCCAGGAGTGCACATTTCATTGATTCTGTCAGCCCAGGAACTCTGATCAGTGCTCATCATGATGAATTCTGAACAATTGTTTAAATACAAGGGGAATGAGGTTTTTTGGGGGGTGCAAACCATCAAGCAGCTGAGAGGTAGTTGGAGGCATGGGGGGAGGTGGAGAAGTGGCATTCCAGGAAGGGGGTAGATGGAGGGAGGGTGGGGAGAGAGCGGGGAGAAGCCGTTCCAAGGGGAGGGAGTAGGGTGGGAGGGAGGCAGGACCGGTGAAGCTTCACTCCACCAGATCCAGAGAGCCTCTGTGTTGGGCTCAGTGTCCAACACAGAGGCTCTTGAGTCTATGCTGACCTTTGGGTTGCCATAGAATCGAGGACAGGTCCAGCCTATTTATACACAGATTTTTTATACACGGATTTGACTCAACATGAATGGCCCCTGCAAATGAGGAAGAATTTGCTGATCCCTGGAGAAGGGGGAAAAAGCACCCATTTAAAATCAGTTTTAAAAACTGAACAGTCCTTTAACAACAGCCTCCTTAATGAGAGAGAGAGAGAGAGAGAGAGAGAGAGAGAGAGAGAGAGAGAGAGAGAGAGAGAGCAGCAGGCTAACAATCCATCAATCCTTCTCTCTCCTTCAGACCCCTCCCCTCCTCCAGCATTTGAAAGATACATCATCATTTTATATTGGTGAAGGGAGGGGCTGAGTGAAGTGCTGATGGATTGTCTTCTAAATGATTTTATCTTAGAGTCAAAAGGTCAGCAGGGCTGTTTTTCAATCACTGGAGCAAAGAAACTTTGTTTTTTAAATTGATTTGCTATAGTGCGTTTTTTTTAATCCACATGACTGCTTGGAACGGAACACACGAATAATTAGTCTCAACCTGTAGTTCCACTGCAGGGCTACTTGCTTTACCCACAGCGAAAGGGATGAATGTCCCCTTCTCCTGAGGAGCCACTGGCTTCTGCCTGGAGCGCACTGAATGTGGCAGCAGACCTTTTTGTCACCGCTGCAGTCCAGTGCGCCAGGCTGCTCAGGATTGGGCTACCCACCATAGGAAAATTTCTGGATTACCATCAATGTATTTGATGAACTCTAAGCAGGGCACGTCTTACCATTCTGATCTGAAATCTTCCCTTCTGGACATTGGAGGCAATCATAGCAGCAAAAGGGTTGTCCTTCCACCTTTCTCCTGCTATAGCCAGAATGGCAATGGCCATTACATAGAGAAAGGGGTTTTGCCTGTCGGTAAACAAAAGCAGAAAAACATTATGAAAGCATTTAAACATACTATATGTTCAGAAGACATAGTTTGGACTTTATATTTCACTGATCACTTTACTTTTAAGAACTGAGTAATGCTGGCATGACCGAACGGAACCGCTACAAACAGAAAGTTGCAACCTGTTATTCCTGACTTCTGCCTAAATAATGTAGGCTTTATTCACAGATGTCCAGCATTTGGTCACATTACTTCTAGTCAGTACTAAGTGCACTGCAATGTCCAACTCAGACCATAGTGCTGTAGAGCTTGGGGGATATGACAACATTCATTGGACAATTATTTTTACTATCTCTAGACTTTATCCAAAGTCTTCTCCATTGGAACATATGAGTGGCAGGTTACCCCTTGATTAGTGCTCAGCTGTTAATTCCATTGTTTCACATGATTTCATGAATCCCATGCATGGCAGGATTACTTGGACAACATTCCCATTCAAGTGAATCATGTAAACCTGACAGGGACAGCATTTTGCAAAGGGAATATTTGGGATATAGAATCAGAATCTGGGTCAACCTCATCTGATTGACAAGACACAGAGATAGAATGATTTCAGTGCAATTGGGTACAGGCTATGTGGTAAAGAACAGCTTGCAAAATGGTGAAAGGGATTCTTTCACCTTGAAAGGTGAAGTCTCTACCTGGTCATAGATGCTGGGCCACACAATGGCATCTTCAGCAATGGTGAACATTTGGACCTCAGGTCCCATGGAGTCTATCCTTCCGACTTTAACTCTACGAAAGCTCCGGTTTGCGAATGTGATCCAGTTGATAATATCAAACCCGGTTATCACTTCCCCATTTTCATCAAAGGAAAGTGTGTCTCCAACACTGTTGTTGAACATGGAACTTCTCAGGTAGCGATGGAGCTAAATTGATGCAGAAGAAGGCAATTAATCGTGATATTCAAGAATGAGGAAATACCCAAAGCTAATGATTGGTGAGAAAGTATGAGCAGCATCTTTATGTAAGACAATGTGGCTCTTAATATTACAGGTGTGCGCCACTTAGATACATTCTCCAATCCCCATTTTTATGCAATTATATCATTAAGTGAACATTCAGTCCAATCTATTGCCTTTGTTGTGCAGACACTCCCTGCCAGTCACTAGCTGGCTGCACAGGCTACTGGAGACAGACTCTCTCTTCTTTGCATTAAGAGCCTCTCTGTTGTGTAAACAGATCCTTTGCTGCAGGCTATGGGAAATGTGATTGCCTCATTAACAGCATCTTTATTTAAAGAGCATCTTTAGGGCAGGAGGTCTGGTCTAGAGGGTAGAGCCTTCATTAGCCCAAAGATAACATTAGAAGGTTGCCAGTTCGAGGACACTGGCAGTTCCCTGAACAGCTGAGAACGGCAAGACTTTGAAGCAACTGACAAGCTGAGTGATTCCACCTGCTCTTGGTGTGAGCAAGAAGCGTCTTGGTTGCCCTCCATGTGAGAGATGGAGCTGCTTGTCAGCCTGCATGGGAGAACTGGAGGCCAGAAGTGAGACCAAACCAGGAAGATCCATTCTGAAATGTTGTTGGTTCTTGAAAGAGAGAACCTTTAAGATTGCAAAATCCCCTAGAAGGATTTAGAAACGCCTGCCTGTGTAAACCGCCTTGAATAAAGTCAGAGGAGTAATCTGATGATCAGAAAGGCCGTATATAAATACCTAGTTGTCGTTATTTATTTTGTTTTGACCACCGTCATGTATGGGGTCTGTTGTTGAGCGAACAGTTGTTAAGCGGTGCACACCTGTATTTCATTTGAAAGGTTCAAGTGACACGATTCAAGATAGTGTAAATCAAGATTCTTTCAAAAATATTTTAAATAAAAATAAATTTCTCTCTACATACTTATATGATGTATAAGTGTTCATAAATGTTAATATATATGTACAACAATGTGTAAGTGCTCATATATGTTTATACATGTACTAAAATGTGCGTAATCCCACCAAAACTGTATTTTCATATAAAATAAAATTCCCCCCCCCCCGGAGTCATTGGTGTAAATGATGCTACTATTGCATCTCTCTCACAACTCTGTTTGAGCTCCCACAGCCACAAATCAAGGTTTTGTTGTTGTTGTTTTGTATTTTTAAACAAACAACAAATCAAAATTTCAGGGCCAAACTACTCATTGAAAATGGCAGGTGAATTTACTCTTAAATTCCAAAAGTTTAGTGCTGACATCAATGGAGAATATTTTACAGATTTATGGGACAACCAACAGTGGTTGCACAGATAGAGATGATGTGCTCAGGACATTACCTGCCATGGCTGCTGATTCAGAAAATTCCATCTCTCATTCACTTTTGTTCCGTGGTTTAACTGGGATGAATGAAGGGCATGCAAAGCATGTGCCACAGCATAGACTGCATTGTAGACACTGTAGCTGTGTGAAGTCATGCTCACTTCAAAGACAGATGAGGGGAGAGTCTCCAACTTCTCCTCCCCACTGCAGGGATTTCCATTGTCATTGTCTTTGTTAGAGTCGGGGAAAAAGCAATCAAAGGCCTGTTCCCAGAAGACCTTGATAAAGCCGTCTTCTGTATCTGAGGCAGGATTTCTGCTCTGAAGGAATTTCTGAAATCCCAAAACCTCCTTTGAGGGCACTGCAAAGGAGATGGCGCCATGCATGAACTCCACACTGAAAGTTCTTTCAAAGGGAAGTGATGTGAAATCCGACTGCGCCGGCATAATCCAAACTTTGCCTTTTGTCTTCATTGGTGTATCCGCATATTCTTTCATGAGGGGGAACAATCTAAAAAGTGCAGTGACCTGAATTTCACCATATAAGAGCACAACAGTGGCAGTGCTTCCTAATATCGTTTTGTATGCCCCATGCCACAACTCCAGCATTTCATAGACTTCATTGGAGAAAGATTCGTTGGGCAAGGCTTCTACGAAAGCAAAGCAGATGCCTTCTTGGGTGAATGTGGGGAGCACGTTCTGAACAAGCCACACTCCACTGTCACTAGGTACATAAATCACCCCAACCCACGTCCACCTGAAATGCAGCAGTAACTTGAGAAATCCCTTATATTGATGATCACTTTTTGGAAACATCCGGTGAAAGAAAACAGCCTTGGTTTCATGACTCAGAACTGGGACAGAGCCGTATACGAGCTGGAGAAGATTGAAAAATGGAATGATACATGTCTACACAGAAACAAATGCTTGTGTCTCTCTTTCTATGAGAGAGTTATGAGAGTACAGGTGGGAACTTGGTATCCATAGGGGATCCATTCCTGGACCTCCCATGGATACTGAAACCCATGATAAGTGAATATGCAAGTCCAGTTCACTACGACCACTATGACCTCTGGAGACGACCACCAGAGTCTGGAGGTATTCTGAGACACTCTTTATGTCTTGTGTGCTTTCTGAGGCATCTTTTGGGCCACTGTGAGACACAGGAAGCTGGACTAGGTGGGCCTTTGGCCTGATCCAGAAGGGCTTTTCTTACTATATGAGTAAACAAGGCTTCACAGATCTGGAGAGATGAAAGTCATGGTGAAAAGATGGATGCTATCAAAAGAAGGGAGGAGGAATGTAGTGACTTCAGAGAAAGCAGGACTGATTACAGACCTAAAGAGAGATGGTAGCTGGGGAAAAGGGCATGAGAATGCACAAGGCTTCCCAATGTGGGGAATGAGGTGCACTAAAGTTGTAAAAACATGCCAATAAATTAGAGGGAGAAGAACAACTTACATTGTTCCTTGTGTTTATTAACCACCATTTTCTTTTCAGACCCTTACAGATGCACACTTGTCCAGATTCTTTCCAGAACAAGGCATTTGACCTCCCTCCTTCCTCTGTGTGACTTTCAATGAGGAGCAGCGCTGTTCATAGATGGCTTAGCAGGTTGCCCTCTCTTGGCTAGGGAGGAGGAAAGAGGTTCCCCCACCCTTCCAGCTGGACTGACTGGAGATTGCACACAGCCTCTCCCCCTCCTCTGTTTGAAATGAAAAGGAGCAGCAAAGGAAAAGTGAAGAGAAAGGGAGTTGGGGCACCCCTCCTCCCTTCCTAGACTTGGAATTGCCCATTCACATATCAGACGTCTACATACAGACTCTCCCAGCCCACACCACTCATACTCACTTCAAATAGAAGCCACACTGAAGAGAGAGAGAGAGAGAAAGGCTGCACGCAGACCTCTTGTAAGTAGGTCCAGCTTTAGGCTAATTGGACTAATTGTTGCAAATTGGGCCCCGTGCTAGGAAAATTGACTCTAGCCTAGTATATGATTTATATTAAAATGAGCTTGGATACATTTGGTGCATTAACTCATACGCATTTTTTAAACACATGTTTTGATTGCTTTCCACGCTTTTATAGATCTATAGCATCTATAAGTGATATTTATAGCTCTGTGATACTACAGACTGTGGCTCTGAACGTGGGGTCCCACCACAAATGTTTCCCCGCAGACTCTAAAGTCAGCTCTCCTTCTAAGTAGAGGGAAGGGAGGTGTGGATGGCACTGTTCCCCCTCTCTGCCATGGACATATGTTGTCTCCCTTGCTTACTCAACCCCTAGCTGCCCTGTCCCTTCATCTACACAGGTGCATGTACAAATGAGCCTGGGGGCGGCAAAAGTGGGGGGACACAGGCTGTCACTGGTTATCAGGGTAATATTTATGAATGGGAAGTTCACTGTCCTTATAAAACTTGCTGCTTTAAGAGCCATAGATATTTGTGCATATTGATCTAACTCTCATTCCAGATGATTAAACAACTGGCCCTCAGCTTACACTTGTCTACAGTTTAATGAAATCTTATGGTCATTTACCTGGGGTATCTTGTAGTTGCACAAAATGTTTGCTATGTAATTCCACATGGGAGAGTTGGGTCCCCCAATGGCAGCTACTACGTTGTCTTGTAGGTCACACTTGTAGTTGGGGATGAAATTGCCTTTTGTGGAGAGAAGTCCTAGTGAGGCAAAGTACGTCCGGCTAGCTGAGAAATAACTATTATAGATGTTGAAGCCCAAAGTGACATTGCGTAAGATATGGAGATTTTCATTTATCTCCTTCACGGCAAATTCCATGGCCAGGATATGCTGGTAGGTCTGAATCAATACCCTACAATGAGAGTTGCATGTTCTATCACAGTGGGTATGTTTAAGGATAAGACTTTTTCCACTTTGAAATCCAACATATATTTGGTACTTTATATTTATATTTGGACACTACAAATAAAAGAATGGCCACAATCGACAAAGTGCGAAGAGCCATTGGTGCCTAGACCTGGAATGTAAACTTCTCTGAGTAACAGCTGGCAATTCTAAATGACTACAAAGAAAGTGATATGAAATTGCAACATATTTGCTGCACAATATGACATTTACTTAAATTTAAGGAAGCTTTGCTAGATGCAGTGGAGCCTCCTGTATACGGAAGCAAGCATGGAAAGGAAGCACAGAAGGAAAATCCATAGATGCTTGCCAGCTAGACATTTTTTTTAATTACTGCAGCTGCCAGGACTTGCATCAGAGGTTGGGGTACTTAGGCAGCTGCCCAAAGGCTCACTAGTGATCCATGCGACTGCATCTGTGCCCGTTTCCTTCAAGTTGTGTGGGGCAGAGTGACTCTCTCCGGGACCACCCAGAGAGGAGGAAGCCAATTCAGGGTGGTTTACACAAGTGTCCCCAGAAGCAATGCATATATGTTGGCTGTGAGGGTGGGTGGTGGGGGGAGCGGGTCAGGAAAGGGATGGAATGGGGCGCATGGGAGAAGGGAGCACAGTAGGTGGAATGCAGGAGAGAGGGGATGGATCCCAGTGACACCAGCATATGGAAGGACTCCATCCCCATTACTTCTCCTCTTCCCTCTCCCTTACTCTCCTGCTGCAGCAAATTGGTTGGAACACTCCAAGGAGGTACATTGGGGCAACAGAGACTTGTCCCACGGGTAAGGGAACAAATGCTCCCTTAACCCCTGCTAACTCAGTAAGTGGCACTTTTTAAGTGGTTGCCCTTCTTTTATTTAGCAGGGAGAGAGTAACTGGCCCTCCTCACTGCAGCAGTGTCTTTTCTAGTGGCTGTCTGCTGGTGTTCTTTTGCATCTTTTTAGATTGTGAGTCCTTTTGGAGTTCTTTGTTTGATTTTCTCTGTAAACGGCTTTGTGAACTTTCTGTTGAATAGCGGTATATCCTCCTGTATGACGCAGACTGCAACCCATTGACCTGGCTGCATTTCTAGTTAGGATTCAGCTGTTTGCTGGAAATCATATGAAACTCAATACATCACATGTCAAATGTATTCCTAAAATAAGACAAATAGCGTCCTCAGCATTCCCATCACCCACTCAGCTGGTCACCCAACTAAAAATTGGAACAGTTTAATGCTGTATTACATGTCATACAAAAAGATTCGCTTTATGATAAGGAATTTCTTAATGCCAGTCATTCCCATCGCAATCATGACTATCTAAATCCCATCTCAACCTGTCCAATCAGCCTGTCTGAGCATAATATCTGAAAACATGCATGAAAGGTTTAGGAAAGTCAACTCCTTACAGGCGATCATCAAGCAGTCCTTGAGATGGATGTCTTCTGAAAGTCTGTGGGTCAGAAATCAGGTAGCTTTGAGAAATAATGCCACCAATGATGAAGTCTCCAGACTCATAATAACTGTAATGGAGAGGAACATGCTCGCCTACGGCACACTTCGTAATAGGGGCACTGTACACTCCTTGAGGCAGGCAAATTAATAGTAACACCATGAATTGCAACATCCTCTATGACTATCTACCTTTTGTAAACTCATTCACCGTATCCAGATTATGCCATATATTTAGATGTTTCTGAAGGGAGCAATGATTCCCATGAGACTTGGAGAAATTGGTCAAGTCATCGTACTTAATTTGATAATGACAAGGGAAGAAAATCATCTCCTGAGTGTTATGGACACCCTGAGACATGTCAGAAGAAAACATGTTGATTTGAACTGGGTAATCTTGGCAGGAGGTGAAAGATGTAATGAAAGCTAAGCCAGAGACAATGTTCTAACCCAGGGGTGTCCAACGTGTTTGGCAGGAGGGCCACATCAGCTCTTCTCCCAGGGGGGGAAAAAAAGAATTAATTTACATTTAAAATTTGAATAAATTTACATAAGTTTACATAAATGAATATATTAAAGATGAACTTATATGAATGAATGAAGGTCTTGCAATAGCTCAAGGCCTATAAAAGGCCTTGCACAAAGCAAAGGTTGGCCTTTCCTTTGCTGCCACTGCTGCATCGCAGACGTGAAACAGCATGCAGTGGAGGGAGCTCTCATCCCACAGCTCACACGAGAGGTCAAACAGTCGCCCTCACGCTGAGAGAAGTTGCATTGGGCCAGTGCGGACTTCAAAAAATCTCCGGAGGGCCAGAGGCTCACTGGAGACTGTGGGCTCCCTGAGGGCAGCACTGAGAGGCCTTGAGGGCCGCAAGTGGCCCCTGGGCCGGGCTTTGGGCACCTCTGTTCTAACCGAATGGTTGCCAAACATTTCAGCGCCACAACACATTTCATCCTCCCCAATGGCTACAGACAATGCTCTTGGCAGTGTCGCAGAACCATTTGGCAGGCCCCAGAGGCCTAGGCTGGGTCATGCAGGGCCCATGACTCACTATATTGGCATCTGCAAGTCGCAGAATGCCCTGCAGACACATTGGAAGCGATTTCCGGTAAAATGAGAAGTTGTGTCCACAAACCAAAAGTTGGTTCTGTGGGACATTCTGACACCCACGGAGGCCAATAAAGTGGGTCACAGGCCGGGTGAAGAGGACTCCACAACTTCCCAATTACGCATTGTAGCACTACCAGGAGCATTGTGTTGGGTCTGGCACACATGGACTTGTGACCCACCGCACATGGACCCACAGTTTGTGAAATGCTGTTCTAACCCACCTGCTTCCCGCCTCCTCATTGCCCTTCCCAGTCCCCAGGTTGCCAGATGCAAGGGATGGTACCAGGATGCAGGACTCTTCTGGTCTTGTGTGCTCCCTGGGGCATTTGGTGGACCGCTGTGAGATACAAAAGGCTGGATTAGATGGGCCTATGGCCTGATCCAGCGGAGCTCTTCTTATGTTTTTATACTAGAGACATTGTCACCTCCCAGTTCCCCATTCCACAAAATTAAATATCTTTGTGGAAAGGAGCAACCTCCCCTGGCATGAACGGGGCAGGCAGTGAGAAGAAAATCTTGTTTCAATCATTTCTACCCAGGAGAAGGGTATCTTTCAGCCCTATCTCAGGTGGAAATGACATGACCCATCTCTAAATCATAATGCCAGTTTCCCACTGGGGACTTTAAAGGCCATGTACTATGGTCTCCTTGCACATTCTGGTAGCACAGGGAGCTTTCTGGTGGCACAAAACCAGGCAGCTGACGCAAACATATCGGCCGCTGCAGCAAAAATGCAGCAGCTCACGTCATGCAGCAGTGGCTCCAGAGGTCTCCATCAGTACCAGTAGGTTGGCAGCAGAAGTGCATTGTGGGCAGGGAGGACAAAGTCACGGTGTATCAAGGCAGAACTGGGAGGGCAGGGAGGGGAGGGAGGGAGGGAGGGAGGGGTGCATCTCAGTGGCACATGCCTAAATTTACTGACCACCCTCAAGCTACCCCACCCCTTTTTCTCTGCCCAGACAGATGCCAGTGTGATCTCAGTTCTTACTTCCATACCTTAGCTAGTTAGCTACTTAGAATCTTCCTAGGTAGAACCTTGTACCTGTCATTATCTGTTTCTGGAGTCAGAGCGTGTATGAGTGGCATCACTAGAGGGGGTTGGGGAATCCCATCTTGTGGGGGGAGTGACATCACTTGTGGCCATAACTGTGGAAACTTTGGTTTTTATGAATAATAGCAGGAAGGTTCAGATCAGCTGATAGGTAAATTAACACAGAATGCAATGAAACAAACAGTGTTGAATTATCTGTTTTCTATGAAACATTATAGCAAAATAACCAGAAAAGGAAAACACAACTGCCTTGTGTATCAAAAAGTGGATTTCTTTAAGCTGACCGATGAGTCTGATTGTTCCAAAAGCCAATGAGATGTTATTATGAGACAGCATGGAGCCAATAAGGTGTCAGCTCTCATTTCCATGAATCAGAGCTAATACTAGGACTCCTGTTCACTTGTGTGTGTCTCATCAAGTTGGCCACTGGTTTTTTTGTTGGTTATGGATTTGTTGGGTGACCTGTACTGTTATATAGTAAAACAAATACCCTGGGGAGATGCCCATCCTCCCCTGTCCCAAAATACCTCTCTCCCACCTCCTCTCTGCCCTCTTCATGCCCCCCCAACCCAATCTGGAAAGGCCAGCACAAACTTACCCGCTGTGGCTGGATCCAGCATAGGGAGGCCAAAGCAAGTCCCTTGTGCCAACCTCCCTGCAGTTGTGTTGTTGCAAAAGTGCTTCACAGTACTTTTGCAACAATTTTGGACCGCCGCAAGGGACTTCTGTCGGCCCAGCTTAACGTTAGGATTGGGCCCTGAGAAATACACATCTACACAAAAGAAGTCAGGAAGAAAGAGAATATATACTCTAAAAGGAACTCACCAAAGGGTACACGCTTTACAAGAACCACTAAAAGGGAATTGGTGTAACACTTCAGAGGATTAGATGCTACTCTCGGCTGGTATGTGCAACTCATAGCGCAATCCGAACTTGCATTGGAAGAGGTAGGCCAGGAGGACTGCACTGTATCCACCACAAGAATGGGGAGAGAAATGGCTCAGTCAGAAGCAAGGAGCGAATCTTCCCCTTACCCCTTGATAGACCACCACAAACCTAATGGGTCTCCTCACCACCAACTCAGGAGGGGGCACCAAACTGAGGAGAATGGAGCTGCTTGATTCACACTGCTTGGGGAATGGGATTGGGATCCAGCATATCAGCTGGGTCCCAACCCCACCTCCCTCTACCCCCCCACCAGCACACCCCTGGGACCACCCTCTAGCAGCCCTCCCCCTGCCCTGGAACAACTCCCTCCCACCTCCTCCCCAGAACCCTGCATCAACCGAGCTTAGTCGACTGAACTTTTCCTCCACAAGCAGGCATGGAGAACGGATATAGCCTCAGCAGGCTGACACACATCCCTGCATTGGCCCTGCCGACTCCCAAGGAGGTGCAAAGGTGCTTTATGGCACTTTTGCAACCCTCCTGGACAGGCGCAAGGGACATGCGCTGGCCTAACCCAAGGTTAGGATTGTGCCCTCGGTGTTGCTTTTCCCCAACAACTTCTTGGTCATTTATTTGTACAATGAAGTTCAAAAATCTACACTGCTAAGTATATTGGACTAACTTTTGGTAAACCAAGGTGAACTGGAACTAGACTGAGTCCATAAATGTTAGATATTTTAATCCTTTCTTCTTATCAGTTGCCCCCGTTCATTCAATTCAGGCCTCAGCACTATAATGAAGCATTTGGGGGCAAAGATACAAAACAGTAAACCAGCCCCAGAAGCTAAGATGGAGAAGATCTCCACAGCCACCATGTACTTCCCCTTGGTGCTCAAGTAGGAGGGAACAAAGGACAACCAAACGCTGCAAAAGACCAACATGCTGAAGGTGATGAACTTGGCTTCATTGAAGGTATCTGGCAACTTCCTGGCTAAGAAAGCCACAGTGAAGCTGATAACGGAAAGGAGACCCAGAAAGCCCAAGACACAGTAAAACATGAGAGTGGAGCCTTCATTACATCCCAGTACAATTACTCCAGTCACTGAGTGCATGTCAAGATCTGGGAATGGAGGGGAAGTTGCCACCCACACTGCACAAATGATGGCTTGAAGGATGGAGCAGGAAAAGACCATCAAGGTTGCCAATTTATTTCCCACCCATTTCCTCATCCTGGACCCTGGTTTGGTGGCCATGAAAGCAAGGACCACAATGATGGTTTTGGCCAATACACAGGAAACAGCCACTGAGAAGATGATGCCAAAAGCAGTTTGTCGAAGAAGGCATGAAGCTGCTTTGGGTTGTCCAAGGAACAGCAGAGCACAAAGGAAGCAGAGCAGGAGGGAGATGAGAAGAGTGTAGGTGAGGCTCCGGTTGTTGGCTTTGACGATGGGAGTGTCCTGGTGCTTAATGAATATTTGGAGGATCAAAGCAGTGATGATGGAAAAAGAAAGGGTGATTGTAGTCAAAGTGAGCCCTAAAGTTTCGTCATAAGACAAGAAGCTGTAAACTTTTGGAATGCAGACATCCTTATTATGGTTGGGATAATGATCTTCTGCGCATGGAAAACAGTTAGCCATGTCTGAAAATGAGAAAGCAGTTAGTTGTGTAGAATGCACTTCATTAAAAACCCACTTTCTACGAATGATTTGTTCAGGCACCAGTTTTTTAAAGTGGGTTTTAAAAAAATTGGCCCCACCAAAAGACCTGATAGTTACACTGTGAACGGTATAAGGATAGGCCTTTTCAAAGCCAGAGTTGTTTTGACTGTCCACCTATGTCATCTTGGAAGAAAAGGTTGTTTCTCTGACTATTTGCATTCAAATTATTGTTCTGAACCAGTGCAGTAAAGTGAAAAACTATTAGCCTAGAAAAACATAAAAGAGAATAGTTTGGATAAAAATACCCCTAACACCACTAACACCACTAAAAGGTTCTTTTGGGGTATTAATACTCCTACATTTAGGGGTATTAATAAAGGGGTATTAATATTAAGGTGTCCCCCAAAAGCACCTTAAACATCCCCAAAGTCTCTATAAAAAATATTATGTAAGAACCATTTAATAGCCTCTATAGTGGTCTTTACGGGGTTATTGAGAGGCCCTTAGGGCCTATTAAGGGATACAATGAGTTTACAAAGTGGTTTTTAGGGAGTACTAAAGGGTCCTTAACCAGCATTAAGGAGTATTTAAGGGGGTATTAATGTATTAGGTGTAGTAATAAACAGAAAACACCTAAGGGCGCAATCCTAACCCCTTATGTCAGTGCTTTCCAGCACTGACATAACAGCAATGCAGCTCTGAGGTAAGGGAACAAACATTACCTTTCTTTAAAGAGGCCTCCATGAGTGACACCCAACTGCAGGATGCAGCACATGTCCCATTGGCACCGCTATGCCAGTGCTGGAAAGCAATGACATAAGGGGTTAGGATTGCGCCCTAAAGGGTTATCTCTTATTTCTTCCAGTGTGGATATGCTCATATTTCCTTTTTTGTATACAGGTTGGCCCTCAGTATCGACAGGGGATCTGTTCCTGGACACCCCACAAATACCAAACCTGAGAATATTAATATCTACGAGGGAGTCCTCAGACAACCTCTGGACATGGCTGAAAGTGACTTCTGGTTGCATCCAGAGGCGTTACGAAGTGTGGGGAAGTCGCATGCAGCCTCTCCACACCTCAGAGACCTCCCAGAGGTTTCTGACAAGCACCTCTGTTTTTTTAACAAACTGGAAGTTCCTCTCTGACGCTTCTGGGAACCCTCCTGAGATGTGGGAAGGGTACAAGTGACTTATGCATATCTCAGAAGGCCTTCTGGAGGCTTCTGAGATGCACTTCCAGTTTTTGTCAAAACAGAAGTGCCGCTTAGAAGCTTCTGGGAGGGTTTCTGAGGAGTAAGGAAGATGCTTGTGGTCTCCCCATGCCTCAGAACACCTTCTAAGTGTGACTGGAAAGCACGTTCAGTTGTGCCCGGACGGTTCAGTGAGGCCCTCCAACAGCAAGTCGGGACCTGTGGTAAGCCAAATCCACAGGTCCTGGACCCGTGAATAAGGATGACCAAACAGTATGTACCTGTGAAGGAAGTGCTTCACAAAAGCACATACATGCACATCAATGGTTACATCAGATAGTATTAACTTCTCAGCAACCAGCACCACCAGTGTTGGTCCAACTTGAAGTTCGCATCCTGGATGACAGCCAATACAACTGGTATAATTCTGTTCAGCATGTCTCTTACCATTTCGATCTGAAATCTTCCCTTGTGGGCACGGAAGGCACTCATAGCAACAAAACGGCTGCCCTTCCAACTTATTCTTATGATACCCAGGATGGCAGGGTGAGTTACACCTCGAGAGGGGCTGTGACTGTCCAGGAAAGAAAGCAGAAGGAGTTTTAGAATTCAGAAAATTCAGAGTTTTGAATATCATGTCTCATTAGCCATACTAGTTAGAAATGGATCTATATGGACACAACAAGGACTGTAGCAACCTGTTTTGGGGGCCTTTTCCCCATATGATCTAGATTTTATTCAAAGCTGTCCAGCACTGAATGAGGAGGAGGAGCCAACAGTGGATGAACAAACATGTCTCCAGGGGCTCCTGAGAGACATCTGTTTTCTCCCAAAAAACTGCAGGTCTGAAGAGGGTCTGAACATCTTTATCAGGAGAGATACGATCTTTCCAAGGTGCAGGTATCTGAGATTTTGAAAGCCCGACTTGGGGGGGGGGCTTTCTTCTTGGAAACCTAATTGTCAGGGGTAGTTCTGGGGGGGGTGCAGTGTAATCAAGCTGCTGGCTAAGATACCATATGGAAGAAAAAGCATGAAGCGTAAAGTTTAAGTTGGAAATTTAAGATAAGTTGTTAATATTGTCCCCGGCTTTGATTGACCAATTTGGCTGAAAGCCCTGCATACACTGAAGGCATTAATGAGAAACTTTTTAAGGATGTTGAAAGTGCTCTTCATCTTTGTTGTGGAATAAATCCGTCATGGATTATAATTATAAATATAATTTGGTGTGTGGACTAAAATCCAGAGTTGCTTGTGGACATAATTTTCATTAGATTTGAGAGAGTTTTGTCTCCTTGAGACTGTTTCTTTCATTTTGTTTTTCTCCATTAACCACACTGTTATCTGTCAGAAAAATTTGAAGAATGCCTGACTGAAAAAAGAAAAAAAACATGTGGTGGAAGTAAGGAGACTAATACACTGTGGACAATTTGTGGATTAGAGAGAAATTGCAAGATGGAGCCTGTTCCAGATATTTGGACTCAAATGATCCTTGAAACATTGCTCACAATGAGAAGACAGCCGTTGAGTTGGTCCTTGAAGATTCAGGCCAGTTTAAAAACTCTCTCTCAACAGATAGATGTGTTCAAGGGGAAACTGGACGATATGAAGAAACAAATAGAAGATACACAGAAGGAGAAAGCAGAAAAGACAATGGTGAGGGATGAAATCATCATCAGAAGAGTGGATACAGAAATTAGAAGAGTGAAAAATCAACAGGATCTAGAGGGGACGCTGATGGAGATTGAAATAGAGAAGATGGACAGAGTAACATGGGTGCACAAAATACAAAATTTGTTGGAACAAGAAGAAGAAAACATATCCCAGTTAATTGGAAGAATGAACATACTTTATACAAGAAAGTGTGGGCTTATTGGATTCTGTTATGGAAATAAATTATTAAAGATATTACAGGAGAAAAAATGGAAAGAAAGAAAGAAAAAGAAACCTGAGGGTTAAAGAGAATTGGAGGATTTTATTTAGTTAATAACTGGTTTAAATTTACTTAAAAACAAATTCAAAATTGTTAGATATGAATTAGAAAAAATAGCTGGAAATATTAGCGTGTGAATGAATTGTTTTATAGGTGGTTATTATGCTAAATGATAAAAAGTGAATATTTAAAATATATTATAGGAAATTTGAAAAAAAATTATATTTGATATAAGAAATATATAAAGGAGTAGAAGAGTCAGAAGTAGATGGAAGAATTGTTTTATGTATTGTTATATTTTGGTAATTAGATTATTTTGTTTTAATATTAATGAGTAATTGAAGTAAGTTTATGTTTGCTAGAAAATGAAAATTTAGAAAATATAGTACAGGGTATTAGGAAAATTTAGTATATATTATATAAATAAATGGATAAACTAATAAGAGGCAGAAGTAGATGAGTAGTAGATTAGGGGATATAGTATGATTAATGAGTAATGGTATATGGTATTTAGCACTCCTAATTGTATGTTATATGTTTGTGTGTGTTAATTAAAAATAAATAAATAAAATTGAAAGAAAGCTGTCCAGCACTTTGTGTTCTCACTTCTATTTATCACCATGTGGCATACAATGTCCTGCTGACAGGATAGCTTCTCCACCATGGCAGGGTTTGTTTGCTTTTTAGTACAGGAATCCCTCCATATCAGCGGATCCACTATCCACAGTTTCACTTAGCCATGGTTCTCTGCAGCCCCCCTGCAGCACTTATGAAAGAGTTAATCCTGCAAGGTAGAAGGACACAGCCAGAAAGTTAACAGGAAGCTGCTTCCTGTTAATGTTCAGTTACTCTCCTCCCTGTAGCATGCATCTTGCTCGCCCTGCATGTTGTGTTCTTCAGTTAAGCAGGAAAATACCCTTGGGTTTAAAAAAAAAAGAAACCACACATGTAGGCTTCCACAGCTAGTAAAGAAAAAAACAAAGGTTATATGCACAGGGGCAGGATGCATGGTTGACGTGCATTGAAATGAATACAAAGTTCCCCATATCTGCTATTTCTGTATCCACTGGGCCCACAAAACAGAAACCTCATATATGTATATGATAACATTCATCAGGAAACTATATTCACTGGATCATGACTTTGTACAATGTATTTTCAGTGGGAACATATTCAAATATTTTGCAATAATGTTCCTTTGTTAGATTCAATGCATTTGTTTTTCATGGTTGTATATTATTCATAATGTTGTGATGTTTTGCCACTCCTAAAAGTTCTTTAAGTTAGTGCCTCCCCCTTGCATCATTTTACCAAACCCAGAAATTCCAGGGGAAATGGTAGGACTGCCTTTTTTACTTAACTTTTTAAAAAAAAATTTACTTTACTTTTTTTAACTTACTTTTTACTTTTTTTACCCCCCAAAATCAGCAGGCTTTTTCAAAGGGAGGATATAGCTTCTTTAGCACATGATATGCCATTAATTCTGACAACAGTGATGGCGGTCCAAGACCATATTCTCTGCTGGTTTCTGGCTAATTACTGGAACCCACCAGGACATGTCATGTGTCCTGGTAGACTGTGGGGTACAAAATAATTATTGGATATAGCCATGCAGCCAGTAGAGAAGGAGTGCTTTTACTGCAGCTACCCAAAGTGCAATGAAAAGAAGCCCACCACCATGGTCAATAAACCCCTCCAAAGCCACTGAAAGTGGCTGTCACTGAACATAAGAACAGCCCCACTGGATCAGGCCATAGGCCCATCTAGTATGCCCACTGCCATTTGTTGAGGACTGTTTGAGTTTGCAGGAAGACAACCCTGACACCAAAAAGCCTCCACAACCACGAAGGTTCTGTCCAAAACTGATCAGTGTAGCATGATTGACAAGTAAGAGCTTCTGTATTCAGTGGCGCAATGATTCATGTGGATCATGAAAACATGCCAAGGAACATGGCCATTACATTTTGGAAAGTGAAGATTTGGGGCATCAGGATCAAAAAGGATTCTTGTTCTGATCCTCTCCTCAAATTTGGATCAGCACCTGCATCAACACTTAACACAAAGGTAGAATGATTTCAGTGCCAGTTGAAGTGCAGTTCAGTACAGCCGGATTGGGGAAGCACAGCCTGAAATTTGGTGAAAGGAGCTCTAAGATCCTGAAAGGTGAACAGAGTCTACCTGGTCATAGACGCTGGGCCAAACGATGGCACCTTCATCTATAGTGAACACTTTGCCCGTAGGAGCCTTTGGGTTGATCTCTCCAACTTTAACTCGAAGAAAAGACTGGTTTGATAATGTGATCCAGTTGAGGATATCAAATCCAGCTACCCATTCCCCTTTTGGGTCAAAGGAAATTTCATCCCCAGCACTGTTGTTAAATGAGACTCTTCTCAGATAGTGGTGCAGCTAAATTGGAGCAAAGGAAACCCAAGTATTAGCAGAATCCCAGAATATGCTGTCTTTAAAAGAAGAGTGAAGGTCACAGCTGTATATCCAAGTAAACTGGATGCTGACAAAATGCTAGTGAATGAAGCAAGTTGGTAGTGTTTCACTCAAGTTTCCTCAGTTGAAATTGTGCTAGTGGGTGGTGAAGACCAGAAGGGAGTGTGAAGAGCTCCTGAAAGATCACTCCAAACTGGGAGAATGGGCAGCAGAATGACAGATGTACTTCATTGCACGTAAGTATAAATTATATACTTACAAAGTATTAAGTATAAACGCACATCAAGGCAAGAAACCAAAGCTTCACATATATGCTAAGGCAGTGGTTCGTAAACTGATGGGTCATGACCCACCAGCCCAGGAAGCATTGTCTTTCCCCCTTAAGAGGCAGGATGGAGAATGGGAGCTACAGTCACCAGGATTGTGCTGCTGCCGGGGATAGAAGGGGTTTGTTTGTTTGTTTTACTTACTTCAGTCTGTGCCAACCTCAGGGGAAGGGCGCAGGGAGCCCCACAGCCTCAGTAGTTTGAAAAAATGCAGTGGCAACTCACTTCTGGGTTGTGATTGCGAAACCAGAAGTTGTTTGCGATCACACTTTTTCCTGTGTTCTGCAGCCAGGGGAGCCCTACAGAGGGCTCCATGGGCTGCCCCCCCCCCGCATACCCTGGAGGCTGGTACAAACAGAGTTAAGTTAGAAAAGATACCCTATGTCCACAGCAGTGGTTGTGATTGTGTTGCTGCCATCCCCCCCCCACACACACACAAAGACTTATCTCAGTTCTCAAACTCCCTGTGAGTTTGAGAACAGCTGTGCTAATTGGTTCTGAGCAGCATGTGATGAATCAGGAGAGAGATTTTGGTGTACTGGTGGGCAGCTTGATAAAAGTGTTGAGCAAGTGTGTGGCAACTGTGAAGAAGTTGCCACACACAATTCCATGGAACAATTCCATGCTTGGGATTATTAAAAAAGAGATTGAGAATAAAACAGCCAAAATTATAATGTTGGGACTGAAGTGTTGGGACTGCAAAAGGGCACCTGATGAGGGACATGATTAAGGGCGCAATCCTAACCCCTTATGTCAGTGCTTTCCAGCACTGACATAAGGGCAATACAGCTCGAAGATAAGGGAACAAACATTCCCTTTCTTTGAGGAGGACTCTGTAAGTGACACCCAACTGCAGGATGCAGCACATGCCCCATTGGCACCGTTATGCCAGTGCTGGAAAGCACTGATGTAAGGGGTTAGGATTGCACCCAAAGAGGTGTACAGTTAGGCCTTGGATAGATAGAGTGGAAAGGGAAATTGTTCTTTTGTCTGTCACAACCATGAAAATTGAGTAGAGGGAGAGCTGGAACAGACAATTAATCTGTGGAATTCTTTGCCACAGGATGTAGTGATGGCACATGGCCAAGATGCATCTAAAAAGGCATTGGAAAGATTTATGAAGGAAAAATCCACAGTACGTTACAAGCCATGATGGGTATACATGTTTGGTAACAAAGACATGTTGAGCAAAGCTGCATTGGTCTATTCTGCACATTACCTGCCATGCCTGTTGATTCAGAAGCTTGGCTCTTCCTCCATCAGTCATTGATCTGTATTTGGATTTGGATGAATGCGCAGATTGCAAAGCATGTGCTACAGCATAGACAGCATTGTAGACACTGTAGCTGTGGGCAGTCATGCTCATTTCAAACGTGGACATGGGAAGAGTCTCCAACTTCTCTTCCCCACTGCAGGGATTTCCATGACCATTGCCTTTGTCAGATTTGGGGAACAAGCAGTCAAAGGCTTGTTCCCAGAAGATCTTGATAAAGCCATCTTCTTTTTCCAAGGCAGGTTTTCTGATCTGAAGAAATTTCTGGAATTCTTTTACCTCTCTTGAGGGAACCGCAAAGGAGACAGTGCCGTGAATGAAATCTACATTACATATGTTTTGTATGGGAATTGTGATGAAATCCATCTGGGCTGGCATAATCCAAACTTTACCTTTGGTAGTCATTGGGATGTTCTCATATGCTTTAACGTAAGGGAACACCCTAAAAAATAAAATGCTCTGAATTTCACCATATAAAAGCACAACGGTAGCAGTACTTTTCATTAAGACCTTGAAAAGATCGAACCACAAATCCATCATTTCTGGGAGGTCAGACATGTAAACTTCTTTGGGCATGACTTCTATGAAAGCAAAGCAGATGCCTTCTTGGGTAAACATGGGGAGCACGTTCTGAACAAACCACTCTCCACTGTCTATAGGTACAAAAATCACCCCAACCCACGTCCACCGGAAATGCAGCAGCAACTGGAGAAGTCCCTTATCCTGATGGTCACTCTTTGGAAACATCTGGTGCATGAAAGCAGCCTCGGTCTCATGATTCACAACTGGGACAGAGCCATATACAAGCTAAAGAAGTCGAGGAGAGAGAAATCTATTTGTGAACTCCACGTGTGAGGGAACTGATACAGTTGTCTGGTTCTCAAATGATTCACTCCCATCAACTGAGATCAAGTCTCATTTTTAGTTGGTATTGATATTTAGATTATGTATCTAGAACAGTGATTTTCAATCTTTTTCATCTCATGGCACTGTCAAGGGACACTATCAGTTTTTTTGACAGTTGAAAGAGCAAACTGCACTGCCGGCCACAGGCTCACAACCCCCTATGGTCCTACTAATACATGACACTTCCCAGGATTAGGTGGCACACTTGTGGACCATTCATAGACACATCAATGTGTCACAGCACAGTGGTTGAAACTCACTGATCTAGAAGGCAAAAGAATTCAACATGTGATTCTATTATTCTGGTGGTGTTAACAAGGCAAAAACGGAGATAACACTGTGATGGGGAACCCTTGACAAAATGGCAGTTCAACCTTTGCCCTCCATTTTGGCCTGCCTTTCCCAATTCAACGGCATTGTACAGGTTGGTTGTCTTGTAAAATAAGCAGCGCGACCATGACAGGAAGATGATAAGACACCTAAATATTCACATTTAGCTCAATATTAACCCATTTTTGCCCAGCCCACAGATGTACACATTTGGTTCCTGTTGCATATATGCAACTTTGGCCAGAAATGGCTTAGGGCCCAAACCTATTCAACTTTCCAGCACTGGTGGAGCTGCAGTGCAGCTCCAAGGTAAGGGAACCAATGTTCCCATACCTTGAGAAGGTCTGTGAGACTGGCTCGCCACCTCAGGACACAGTACATGCCCCACTGGCACAGCTGCACTGGCACTGGAAAATTGGATAGGATTGGGCCCTTAATGGAGAAGCTATGAGAGGATTGGGCTGTAAGTTACTCATGCATCCACCACACAGTTGTCAGCTTCCCCTTGTATTCACTCCTTCAGTGCCATAAGAATGTGAAAAGACTCCTGCTGGATTGGGCCAGAGGTCTGTCTAGTTGAACACCCTGTATCCCATAGTTGTTAACCAGCTGCTTTTGGGAAAGCCACAAACAGGACAGAAAAACAAATAGTTATAATTTTCATCTTGGTTGAATGGGAAATAGTCAACAGAAGTGCTGGAGTCAGTAGCCTGCAAATGCAGAAGCATAGGTGAAATCCTATCCCCACTTCTGACCTGATCGGTCTTACATGGGCTGCTCAGACTTCCATTGATGGATTCGCTGGTGGAAATCTGAGTAGCCCCATACAGGTGGCTGCTGTGCAACATGGGAAAAGGAGTAAAATATCCCCCTAACCTGAGTTGTGCTCCAGCCAGTACCTACCTTGAACTGGATACAACACAGGCAACTCTGCCTACCTGTTCCAGTGCAAATTAGAATTGGGCTGACAGTCATTTAGTGGCTCCAGAATTTTTCTCTGTAGGTCGTGGTCTAAACAAGAATTTTCCCACTCTGTGTGGGGATCATTGAAGTCACCCTTTGCTATAACACAAGTTCATTTGGATGCCTTCCTAATTTCTTTCTCCAGTTCCATGTGTTCAGGTTACCTGTGGGATCTTGTAGTTGAACATAATGTTGGCTATGTACTGCCAGATGTGCGAGTTTGGCCCCCCAACGACAGCTACTGTGTTGTCTTGCAGGTCACACTTGTAGTTGGGGATAAATCTTCCCTTTGTGGAGAGAAGTTCCATTGAGGCAAGATAGGTCCATCTTGCCATGAAGTAGCTATTCAAGATGTTGAAGCCAATGCTGATGTTGGGTAAAATCTTGGGATTTTCATTTATCTCCTTTACGGCAAATGCCAAGGCCAGGATATTCTGGTAGTTCTGCATCAATAGTCTAGAATGAGAGTTGCATGCTGTATCACAGTGGGTATGTTTTAGGATATGACTCTTGCCACTTTGAAATCCAATATATATTTGGTAATGACACTACTAAAATAGTATGGCCACAATCTATGACGTGCAAAGAAACTTGGCGCATAGACTTGAAATGTAAACTTCTCTGAATTACAGCACAAATCAGCTATCTAACTTGAAACCACACAGATTGAACACATGCACAATGTTCAAATGCAGCTACAAAGGTTTCTTGGAAATATGCTCTCTATGACATGCTCATTTACTGCACTCTTGGAAAATTGGTTCATTCAGAACTTTCTAGAACTTCAAGAAATTCAGCAATGGAACTGAAGAGAGTTTCACTCCACAGGGGAGGTGGCTGGCGAAAGGCAACTGAGCAGTTTTGTCTGTGGGTGGCAAACAGTGAAACGTAATACAGGGAGTGTCTGGATAACCTCTCCAACTTTTGGGATAGTTTCTTTGGAACTTGGGCTGGGAAGGGGCCATGAGGCTAGGTTTTTGAGGTTGAGTTGGAAGACATAGGTGGAAGGCAAAAGGCAAGACGAAGTTCAATCGGTAAAACCCAGTGGGCTCTGAACAATCGCATCTGGACAATAGGGGAAGGCACAGGGAAGGGTGTAAAAGAATGGACACACTTGTACAAGCAAAGAAGTGAATGTTGGAGGTGCTAGGTTCATAGAGAGAGTCCTGGATTGCAGATGGGATGGGAGTGTGTGACACACTCCAGTAGGTCATTCTCAAACACAGCAGAGGGAGAGGGATAATGAAGAATTTGGGGGTCTGTGATTCGGTTTCGTATTGGGTTTTCTGACCATGAATTTAAATACAATATTTAGAGTCTTTCCAGATTAATGCCTTTTTTTTTCCCATTGAAAGTTCATGATGGCCCATGTCCGGATCCCAGGTTTGGGAACATTCTTTTATGTTTACGGAAAGATAATGGGATTTGGGGCTGGGAAAGGGTTGATACCACATTTTCTCTGGCAGGCTTGATAGTGGGCATCTTGTGGTGCAAGACAGCCAGGACACTGGGTGAGCATATGGCTTCTGTGTCTCTGATTTGCCTCTGTTCAGGAAAGGATCATTGCTTGGAGGGAGTCATGAAAGATTTCAGTGTCTGAATCCTGACATTCACTTCAAAAGCACTTCTGAACTGCATCAAAATTTCACAGGCATGCTGACATTAATATTAACTAAGCTGCCATAATGAAATAAGCTGCCCATTTTGAGTTTTATCACATAGGCAGTTACATCTTTCAGTACTCATTACAGACGAAGAATTTGAATCAGATCCCAGATTTATGTGTGCTTTGGAAATAACAAGATGAAAAGGGATAATTGGAAAGTGTGATCAGATCCAGGGTGCTAATGCCCAAGCAGGAAGCAATAGTTGTGACTGTCTCCTCCAGGGTAGATGCCCACACTAAACGGGGAGGAGTTCTACCTAGAGAGGAACTGCCGTAGGATTTATATTGAATTGAATATTTGTAATCAATAAAAGTGGTCCATTTCATACTAAAAGCTGACCTTGTCTCATGTCATCTGGGGTGGGGGGTCACTTATACATTTATCATCTAAATAGGTACAAATGCATTTTAAATATCAGTTATTTTATTGTTTTCCATTTTTAAAATTTTGAACTATTAAATTGCAGGCTGTATCTGGAAAAAGTAAAAGAAAATATTGGGGGGGGGAGAACAATACTGATAACAGCAACACGAATGTAGCACAGGGAGAATTAGGTTTATTTGATCAAGAAAGCAATAAGGAAGCAGTAGCCAGTAGACAAATTCCCCATCAAATCAACTGGACAAGCCTGCCTGAGCAGATGGTTTATACGTTTAAGAGAAGCAGCTCCTTACATGAAGTCATCAACCAGACGCTGAGCTGGATGTCCTTCGAATGCTGTCAGGTCAGAAATCATGTAGATCTGAGAAATGATGCCACCAATGAGGAGGTCTCCGGACTGATAATACTTGAAATGAATAGGAGCAGGCTCACCGATGACACACTTTGCGACAGAAACATCGTGTACCTCTAGCAGAAGAGCAAACGAAAACGTGAATATCAACATCTCATGTGGAAACACCATCATTCACCTGGACCACATTGTCATAAGTGTCTCTGAACAGCACAACATGAAAAGGATCTCTGATGTGAAAAGCAGAAACACTGGAGATTCCCAGTAATTTAAACAGAGACCTGCAGAGTGTAAAATATCAGCAATCAGGTTGGTGGCAACCTGTCTTTTTCAAATCCCAGAGCAGAATAACTTGGGAGGTTATTCAAATTGATGGTCTTGGCAGGCTTTTTCCTGTTGGCCATTGGACAGGCTATGGTATTTGGCTAAGAAGTCATAATAAACATAATCAATCTGATAATTACAGAGGAGATAATCTATAATAATCCTTATGGCTTCTGTGAATAATGGAGAAACACCATGCGTTCATAAAATCACAGCAGAACCGATCTGTATGACATAGCAAAGTGTAATAAGCAGGAATTTGAGACAATTTTGGGGGGGAAAGTCTATACAGTGTTGGGAACTAGAGTCAGGAGACTCGGACTCGAGTTGCAAAAATGCATGTTTTTCTGTGACTTGACTTGTGAGTCACGTACGTGGAAGACTCTGAAAAAGACTCCAGTCAGGCTCCGCCCATTCGGCACTCATCCCCATGCAAGACTCGAGCCTGCCTGTGTTGGGGGGGGAGCTTTCTTACTGTTTTCACGGCATTGGAATCCTCGTGGGGCAAGCTGCTGCAAATGACTCTTCCTTCTCCTATCCCTGTTGTAATGTGATTAGGTTGTTAAGTGAACATGCAGCTCAATCTAGTTCCTTCGTTGTGTCAACAGACACTCCCTGCCAGACACTTGCTGGCTGCACAGGCTACTAGAGACCGATTTCCTCTTCCCTGCATTAAGCGTCTCCTTGTTGTGCTTTGACCACTATCATATACGCAGTCTGTCTTTAATCGGAAGGTTGCTAAGCGGTGCATACCTGTATTTGTTGACATGGTATAAAATTGCGGGCAAGTTCCAAATTACGGCTCCAAAACTAGAACATTTCAAAATCAAAACAGAATCCTTTGTAGGACTGGGCTTTCATGAGGATGCGTTGGTGACTATTGACCAGAATTCTGCTGTGGCAAAATGGCCACCTACAGCGGCACTGGTGACCATTTTGAGAATGCTGCCACACCAGCAAACACCTGGTGTTCATGAGAGCTTGAAACTTTGAGAGGTGATCAAATCACTTAGAGACTCTAACCAAAGCTTGTTCTGCCAGGGACTCTGCCACTTCCCAGTTCCCCATTCCTCCAAGTAAGAAATCGCTTTTTCCTGGCATGAACTGGGGTTGGCAGTGAGAAGGAGAAGGGTATCCTACAGTTCTATCTCAGGTGGAAATGTTGCATGACCCATCTCTAAATCATAATGCCAGTTGCCCACTGGGGGCTTTAAGGGCCAAATACTATGGTCTCCCTGCACTGCCCAAACTCTCATTCTGGTAGCACAGAGAGCTTTCTGGTGGCACAAAACCAGGCTGCTGATGGCCGCTGCAGCAAAAAGGCAGCAGCTCCGTTTATGCAGCAGTGGCTCCAGAGGTCTCCATCAGCACCAGGAAGTTGGCAACAGAAGTGCATTTTATTTATTTATTTATTTATTTATTTATTTATTTATTTATTTATTTATTTATTTATTTTTCACATTTTTATACCGCCCCTCTTCCAAAGAGCTCAGGGCAGTGTACACAGCTGCTCCCCTCCTTTTGTCCTCACAACAACCCTGTGAGGTAGGTGAGGCTGAGAGAAAGGCCTTCCTTTTGGGAGGCCACGAATGAGGATCTGGAAGGGCAGGGACGAGAGGGAGGGGTGGAGGGGTGGATCTCAGGGCACAAGCATATGCCAGAACCTTTCTCTTTCAGGCTAGCCCATGCCTTTTCTCTCAGAGAGATACCACCGTGATCTGAGTTTCTACTTCCATACCTTCACTAGATAGGGTGTTTCTCGTTAGAACCTTATACCTGCAATCATTCTCTGTTTGTTGGGTCAGAGTGTGTGTGAGTGAGTGTGAATCAGTGGCACAGCTAGAAAGGGGTAAGGGGATCAAATTGTGTGAAACCCTTGGGAGGGTGGCACCACTAGTGGCCAACACTGTGGAAACTGTAGTGTAGTCTTTATGAATAATAGTGGAAAGGTATAGATCATTTGATTGGTCATTTATCAATGAATGCAAAGAAACAAACTGTGTTGAATTATCTGTGTTCTATCAGTTATAGCAAAATAACCAGAAAAGGAAAACACAACCACCTTATGTTACAAAAAGTGGATTTCTTTTTGAATGAGTCTGACTGTTCTGAGAGCCACTTAGGTGCTATTATGACCCACAATGGAGCTGATAAGTTGTTGGTATGAGTCAGTTCTCATTTCCATGAATCAGAGCTAATAATAGGACTCCTCTTCAGTTGGGTATGTCTTATCAAGTTGTTCATTGGTTTTTTGTTGGTTACTGATTTGTTGGGTGATCTGTACTGTTATAAAGCAAAACAAATAAATTAACAGAGCCATCCTATCTTGTTCTGGAACAGGCAGGCCAGGAGACCTGTGCTGTATCCAGTGGAAGATAAGGCCCCAAAGTGGCTCAGCTAAAGGTAAGGGGAAATTCCCATAACCCTGGGTAAGCCACTGTAGCCAGAAAGGGTCTCCTCGGACTTGCGTCACCTCCTGAGGTGACATAAGTCCGAGGAGTGCGGAGCGGCTTAGAGCCACTCCTCACTACTAAGGAATGGGGGATCTGGCATAACAGCTGGATCTGAGCCCCACCTCCTGGGGCCGCCATCCATCTGCCTCCCCCTACCCCGGAACACCTCCCTCCCACCTCCTTCCTGCCCACCCCAGTGCCTTGCATTGGCCAACCTCGGCCAATACAAGGCTCCATTCCTAAGTCGACGCAGAGGTTGGATTCAGCCTCTGTGGGCTGGTGTGGATCCCTGTGCTGGCCAAACCAACTCTAGAGGAAGTGCAAACATGCTTTACAGCACATTTGTGACCCACAACGTAAAGGCATTGCGCTTTGCAACGCAAGGGACTTGCGTTGGCCCAAAGTCACCTCAGGATTGTGCCCTAAATTAATGGGGTGACACCAAGAGTTACCACAATAGGTGACACCAACCCTAGTGATGTCACTGGTGGGAAGTTTGGATGTTGTTGGGCACCGGTTTAGATGACTTCAAAAGTGGATTTTAAACATTCATGGTGGACTATAGACAGGACTGGGAGGGACCAATGTGGAGCATTTCCATGCCCCCAACCCTCCCAACAGGGCATCCCACTCACATTACAGTTGTGACAACTGCAGCCTCAGCGAATCAAGCACCGGTAGAGCTTCATGCAAATCTGTATCCAAAATAGTTGGAGGTAATGGGATGTCATCACCAGCAACCGCTTCCAGAAGGCCCATTTCAGGCCAATTGGAGACAGGGGCAGGTCGGTGGGCCTAATGCACAGACCCTCTGCTCCTCTGCCAGTCTTTAACACACAGAGATCCCAGCTATGATCATGGCTGATTCGCTTGCCACACCAAAGCGTGGGACCCAATTTCATGAATTCTGGAAAAACAGCTGAAGTCTAGCCCTTTCTGCAAGTCTATTAGTATTTATCAGTATATCTATAGAGAAATAAGCATATGCTCTCCTTCTCAGGCAAGTTCTTCCAGCATAGGTCTCCTTAAACCTGTGCCAGCAATTTAGCAGACACAGGTTTGAGTAGATCTGCTACAGCGGCTAAGGATTTCCTCAGGGCAAGGGAACAAATGTCCCTTTACCTTAAGGAGACCTCGATTCCCCTGCAGGATGCAGTATATGCCACAATTATTATTATTATTATTATTATTATTATTATTATTATTATTATTATTATTATTATTATTATTATTAACGGTATTTGTATAATTTATAGAATATATAATATTATAATTTATAAAATATATAATAATTTATATATTATTAACGGTATTTATATACCCCCTGCTAAAAAAGGAGCACCCACTTGAAAAAGTGCCTCTTACCCAATCACAATGCATCAGTGCAGTGGCATTTCCATAGAACTGGCCTGCCCACCCCAGTTAAGGTCAACTCAGAAGTAAATCCCACTGGGTTCAATGAGACCTACTCCCAGGTAAGTGTGTATCAGGTTGCAGCCTTAGCCAGAATTAACTTTTGATATTTTGGGTCCACATCATTTAAGATTTCTTAATTCCTTCTTCTAATTAGCTGCCCCCTTTCATTCAGTTCAGGCCTCACTATGATGATGTAGCACTTGGGGGAGAAGATACAAAACAGGAGCCCCAAACTGGAGGCCAAGATGGAGAAGATCTCCACAGCCACCAAGTGTTTTCCTTTGGTACTCAGGTAGGTTGGCACAAAAGACAACCAAACACTGCAAAAGACCAGCATGCTGAAGGTGATGAACTTGGCTTCGTTAAAGCTGTCTGGCAACTTCCTGGCTAGGAAAGCTACAGCAAAGCTGATTATGGCCAGGAAACCCATAAAGCTCAAAATGCAGTAAAACATGACAGCTGAACCTTCATTGCATTCTAGCACAATTTCTGTAGTCATTGAGTGCATATCAAAATCTGGGAATGGGGGGGACTTTGCTAGCCATACAGTACAAAGAGTAGCTTGCATTAGGAAGCAAGAAAGAACAATGGAGAACGCCAGTCTTGTCCCCACCCATTTCCTTATGCTGGACCCTGGTTTGGTGGCCAGGAAAGCCAGAACCACAATGATGGTTTTGGCCAACACACAAGAAACAGCCACTGAGAAGATGAGGCCAAAAGCAGTTTGTCGAAGGAGGCATGTCAGTTTCTGAGGTCGACCGATGAACAGGAAAGCAGAAAGGAAGGCGAGCAAGAGGGAGGCGAGAAGAACGTAGGTGAGGTTCCGGTTGTTGGCTTTGACTATGGGAGTGTCCTTGTTCTTCATGAAGATCCCAAGCACCAAAGCAGTGATGAAAGAAAAGGAAAAAGCCAGAGCTGCTAAAATGATCCCCAAAGTTTCTTCATAAGACAAGAAGGTCATTTCTTTTGGAACGCACAAAACCTGGTCCTTACTGGGATATTGATCTTCTGGGCAGTGAAAACAGTCGTCCATGTCTGAAAAAAAGAACATGGGGATTTTCTATAACTGGGCCCTCAGGATAGAGTTCAGTGATGTACTTAAGCATTACTAGAAAGTCCTGAATCAGGGCTTTCCAAACCCTGGACCAAGGGCCAGATCCAGGGTTTGGGGAAAGTCCTTTCCTCCATGAGTAGAGCTTAGCAGTTTCTATGCTGCAAGCATTTCCAGTAGAACTGGGCACCGGGACACTCTGGGCAGTCACATCTGCCTGGATGTCCTGTTGCGCAGCCTTCTGGGATGCCGGGCAACAGACCCAATTGCCCAAAGCTTCGTGGTGTCCAGATCTACTGGAAATACTTGAGGCAGGGAACAGAATGTAAGGTCTGTTCTGAATTGGGACTGCATTTTCGTCAAACAGCAGATGCGTCTTTGGTGACCGCCAGTGCTTTTTTTGTTCAGAAAAAAAAAGGTTCAGGAAATCACAAGTTGTTAATCTTTTATTGATTGATTGATTGATTGATTGATTGATTTATAAACCATTTTTTAATCGGAGAAATAAGTAAAAAGATACAACTAGACATAATCAATAACTACACACACACACACACACGTCCATCCCGTGTGAGCTCCCTGATAGCAAAAGCACTCCTGCCACAGCTGGAGTGAAACACCCCATTTTTTTTAGGTGGGGAGGTGCTCTATTGGGCTATAGGAAACTCTCTCCATTGGGCTATAGGAAAGCCTATAGTTAAAGTGTTCAGAACTAATATGTAAGGTCTTGAGCTCAGCTGGTGGCCATCAGTGCCTCAAGTATTAGTTGCAAACACTTTGAGCCTAAGAGCTCTTATGGCTCAATTGTTAAAGTGCTGGTCTGTGGAGCCAGAGGCTAGGGGTTCAAATCCCAATGAGGAATATTTTTTTTTTCCTTTTTTCCTTTTTTCTTTTTTTTAAGGTGGGGAGGTTCTCCATGGCTGCAAAATATAAAGGTTGGTTGCCAGTTGCCAAAAGGGGGGGCCAGTTGAGGCTGCAAAAAAAAAACCTGCCTGGGACAGAACTTTGAGGAATTTAGCACCCTCAACTGGCCTAGCCTCAACACCTATCCTCTGGCTCCACAGACCAGCACTTTAGCAATTGAGCCATAAGAGTTCTTAGGCTCAGAGTGTTTGGAACTAATACTTGAGGCGCTGCTGGCCACCAGCTGGGCTCAAGACCTTATATATTAGTTCTGAACACTTTAACTATAGGCTTTCCTATAGCCCAATGTAGAGAGTGCTGGGCTGTGGAGCACAAGGTGGGGGGTTCGAATCCCTCCCTAGCCAGCAGTATGGGACGGGGGCAGCACAGGGAGGGAAAAAAGGTGGGGGCAGGGAGGAGGGGAAAAAAGGTGCCGGAATGGTGTTCCGGTGTGTTCCATTACAAAAAAGCCCTGGTGACCACTATCTTAAATGAGGGCTGCAAGGTCCAAATGCAAATACGTTTCTACCTTTCTCAACCAAGTATATTTGGCAATCCCAGTTAACCACGACCAATCCAGGTTGTTGGCTCCTGTCATTCATTACCAAGATGCATTATTCTCTCCTTAGGCATCACAAAGGAGAACTTTTCAATACCTTCAACTGTCTGCATAAGTCAAAAGTTCCCTTTTCTGTTTCTGTGAAATGGGTGCTGCTGTACCCAGGAGTGCACATTTCATTGATTCTGTCAGCCCAGGAACTCTGATCAGTGCTCATCATGATGAATTCTGAACAATTGTTTAAATACAAGGGGAATGAGGTTTTTTGGGGGGTGCAAACCATCAAGCAGCTGAGAGGTAGTTGGAGGCATGGGGGGAGGTGGAGAAGTGGCATTCCAGGAAGGGGGAATGGAGGAGGGATGGGGAGAGAGCGGGGAGAAGCCGTTCCGAGGGGAGGGAGTAGGGTGGGAGGGAGGCAGGACCGGTGAAGCTTCACTCCACCAGATCCAGAGAGCCTCTGTGTTGGGCTCAGTGTCCAACACAGAGGCTCTTGAGTCTACGCTGACCTTTGGGTTGCCATAGAATCGAGGACAGGTCCAGCCTATTTATACACAGATTTTTTATACACGGATTTGACTCAACATGAATGGCCCCTGCAAATGAGGAAGAATTTGCTGATCCCTGGAGAAGGGGGAAAAAGCACCCATTTAAAATCAGTTTTAAAAACTGAACAGTCCTTTAACAACAGCCTCCTTAATGAGAGAGAGAGAGAGAGAGAGAGAGAGAGAGAGAGAGAGAGAGAGAGCGCAGGCTAAAAACCCATCAATCCTTCTCTCTCCTTCAGACCCCTCCCCTCCTCCAGCATTTGAAAGATACATCATCATTTTATATTGGTGAAGGGAGGGGCTGAGTGAAGTGCTGATGGATTGTCTTCTAAATGATTTTATCTTAGAGTCAAAAGGTCAGCAGGGCTGTTTTTCAATCACTGGAGCAAAGAAACTTTGTTTTTTAAATTGATTTGCTATAGTGCGTTTTTTTTAATCCACATGACTGCTTGGAACGGAACACACGAATAATTAGTCTCAACCTGTAGTTCCACTGCAGGGCTACTTGCTTTACCCACAGCGAAAGGGATGAATGTCCCCTTCTCCCGAGGAGCCACTGGCTTCTGCCTGGAGCGCACTGAATGTGGCAGCAGACCTTTTTGTCACCGCTGCAGTCCAGTGCGCCAGGCTGCTCAGGATTGGGCTACCCACCATAGGAAAATTTCTGGATTACCATCAATGTATTTGATGAACTCTAAGCAGGGCACGTCTTACCATTCTGATCTGAAATCTTCCCTTCTGGACATTGGAGGCAATCATAGCAGCAAAAGGGTTGTCCTTCCACCTTTCTCCTGCTATAGCCAGAATGGCAATGGCCATTACATAGAGAAAGGGGTTTTGCCTGTCGGTAAACAAAAGCAGAAAAACATTATGAAAGCATTTAAACATACTATATGTTCAGAAGACATAGTTTGGACTTTATATTTCACTGATCACTTTACTTTTAAGAACTGAGTAATGCTGGCATGACCGAACGGAACCGCTACAAACAGAAAGTTGCAACCTGTTATTCCTGACTTCTGCCTAAATAATGTAGGCTTTATTCACAGATGCCCAGCATTTGGTCACATTACTTCTAGTCAGTACTAAGTGCACTGCAATGTCCAACTCAGACCATAGTGCTGTAGAGCTTGGGGGATATGACAACATTCATTGGACAATTATTTTTACTATCTCCAGACTTTATCCAAAGTCTTCTCCATTGGAACATATGAGTGGCAGGTTACCCCTTGATTAGTGCTCAGCTGTTAATTCCATTGTTTCACATGATTTCATGAATCCCATGCATGGCAGGATTACTCGGACAACATTCCCATTCAAGTGAATCATGTAAACCTGACAGGGACAGCATTTTGCAAAGGGAATATTTGGGATATAGAATCAGAATCTGGGTCAACCTCATCTGATTGACAAGACACAGAGATAGAATGATTTCAGTGCAATTGGGTACAGGCTATGTGGTAAAGAACAGCTTGCAAAATGGTGAAAGGGATTCTTTCACCTTGAAAGGTGAAGTCTCTACCTGGTCATAGATGCTGGGCCACACAATGGCATCTTCAGCAATGGTGAACATTTGGACCTCAGGTCCCATGGGGTCTATCCTTCCGACTTTAACTCTACGAAAGCTCCGGTTTGCGAATGTGATCCAGTTGATAATATCAAACCCGGTTATCACTTCCCCATTTTCATCAAAGGAAAGTGTGTCTCCAACACTGTTGTTGAACATGGAACTTCTCAGGTAGCGATGGAGCTAAATTGATGCAGAAGAAGGCAATTAATCGTGATATTCAAGAATGAGGAAATACCCAAAGCTAATGATTGGTGAGAAAGTATGAGCAGCATCTTTATGTAAGACAATGTGGCTCTTAATATTACAGGTGTGCGCCACTTAGATACATTCTCCAATCCCCATTTTTATGCAATTATATCATTAAGTGAACATTCAGTCCAATCTATTGCCTTTGTTGTGCAGACACTCCCTGCCAGTCACTAGCTGGCTGCACAGGCTACTGGAGACAGACTCTCTCTTCTTTGCATTAAGAGCCTCTCTGTTGTGTAAACAGACCCTTTGCTGCAGGCTATGGGAAATGTGATTGCCTCATTAACAGCATCTTTATTTAAAGAGCATCTTTAGGGCAGGAGGTCTGGTCTAGAGGGTAGAGCCTTCGTTAGCCCAAAGATAACATTAGAAGGTTGCCAGTTTGAGGACACTGGCAGCTCCCTGAACAGCTGAGAATGGCAAGACTTTGAAGCAGCTGACAAGCTGAGTGATTCCACCTGCTCTTGGTGTGAGCAAGAAGTGTCTTGGCTGCCCTCCATGTGAGAGATGGAGCTGCTTGTCAGCCTGCATAGGAGAACTGGAGGCCAGAAGTGAGACCAAACCAGGAAGATCCATTCTGAAATGTTGTTGGTTCTTGAAAGAGAGAATCTTTATGATTGCAAAATCCCCTTGAAGGATTTAGAAACGCCTGCCTGTGTAAACTGCCTTGAATAAAGTCAGAGGAGTAATCTGATGATCAGAAAGGCAGTATATAAATACCTAGTTGTCGTTATTTATTTTGTTTTGACCACCGTCATGTATGGAGTCTGTCGTTGAGCAAAAAGTTGTTAAGCGGTGCACACCTGTATTTCATTTGAAAGGTTCAAGTGACACGATTCAAGATAGTGTAAATCAAGATTCTTTCAAAAATATTTTAAATAAAAATAAATTTCTCCCTACATACTTACATGATGTATAAGTGTTCATAAACGTTTATATGTACAACAATGTGTAAGTGTTCATATATGTTAATACATGTACTAAAATGTGCATAATCCCACCAAAACTGTATTTTCATATAAAATAAAATTCCCCCACCCAGGAACATTCCGGAGTCATTGGTGTAAATGTCACCACTATTGCATCTCTCTCACAACTCTGTTTGAGCTCCCACAGCCACAAATAAAGGTTTGTTTGTGTTGTTTTGTATTTTAAACAAACAACAAATCAAAATTTCAGGGCCAAACTACTCATTGAAAATGGCAGGTGAATTTACTCTTAAATTCCAAAAGTTTAGTGCTGACATCAATGGAGAATATTTTACAGATTTATGGGACAACCAACAGTGGTTGCACAGATAGAGATGATGTGCTCTGGACATTACCTGCCATGGCTGCTGATTCAGAAACTTCCATCTCTCATTGTTCACTTTTATTCTGTGGTTTAACTGGGATGAATGAAGGGCATGCAAAGTATGTGCCACAGCATAAACTGCATTGTAGACACTGTAACTGTGGGCAGTCATGCTCACTTCAAAGACAGATGTGGGGAGAGTCTCCAACTTCTCCTCCCCACTGCAGGGATTTCCATTGTCATTGACTTTGTTAGAGTCGGGGAAAAAGCAATCAAAGGCCTGTTCCCAGAAGACCTTGATAAAGCCATCTTCTCTATCTGAGGCAGGGTTTCTGCTCTGAAGCAATTTCTGAAATCCCAAAACCTCCTTTGAGGGCACTGCAAAGGAGATGGCGCCATGCATGAACTCCACACTGAAAGTTCTTTCAAAGGGAAGTGATGTGAAATCCATCTGGGCCGGCATAATCCAAACTTTGCCTTTTGTCTTCATTGGTGTATCCTCATATTCTTTCATGAGGGGGAACAATCTAAAAAGTGCAGTGATCTGAATTTCGCCATATAAGAGCATAACAGTGGCAGTGCTTCCTAATATCGTTTTGTATGCCCCATGCCACAACTCCAGCATTTCATAGATTTCATTGGAGAAAGATTCTTTGGGCAAGGCTTCTATGAAAGCAAAGCAGATGCCTTCTTGGGTGAATGTGGGGAGCACGTTCTGAACAAACCACTCTGCACTGTCACTAGGTATATAAATCACCCCAACCCACGTCCACCCGAAATGCAGCAGCAACTTGAGAAATCCCTTATATTGATGGTCACTTTTTGGAAACATCCGGTGAAAGAAAACAGCCTTGGTTTCATGACTCAGAACTGGGACAGAGCCGTATACGAGCTGGAGAAGATTGAAAAAATGGAATGATACATGTCTACACAGAAACAAATGCTTGTGTCTCTCTTTCTGTGAGAGAGTTATGAGAGTACAGGTGGGATCTTGGTATCCACAGGGGATCCATTCCTGGGCCTCCCATGGTTACTGAAACCCATGATAAGTGAATATGCAAGTCCAGTTCATTACGACCACTATGACCTCTGGCTACGACCACCAGAGTCTGGAGGTATTCTGAGATACTCTTGTCTTGTGTGCTCCCTGAGGCATCTTTTGGGCCACTGTGAGACACAGAAAGCTGGACTCGGTGGGCCTTTGGCCTGATCCAGCAGGGCTTTTCTTACCATGTGAGTAAACAAGGCTTCACAGATCTGGAGAGATGAAAGTCATGGTGAAAAGATGGATGCTATCAAAAGAAGGGAGGAGGAATGTAGTGACTTCAGAGAAAGCAGGACTGATTACAGACCTAAAGAGAGATGGTAGCTGCGGAAAAGGGCATGAGAATGCACAAGGCACAAGGCTTCCCGATGTGGGGAATGAAGTGCACTAAAGTTGTAAAAACATGGCAATAAATTAGAGGGAGAAGAACAACTAACGTTGTTCCTTGTGTTTATTAACCACCATGTTCTTCTCAGACGCTTACAGGTACACACTTGTCCAGATTCTTTCCAGAACAAGGCATTCAGCCTCCCTCTTTCCTCTTTCAGTGAGGAGCAGCACTGTTCATACACAGCTTAGCAGGTTCCCCTCCCTTGGCTAGGGAAGAGGACAGAGGTTCCCCCACCCTTTCAGCTTGACTGACTGGAGATCCACACACAGCCTCTCCCCCTCTGTTTGAAAAGAACAGGAGCGGCAAAGGAAAAGTGAAGAGAAAGGAAGGTAGGGCACCCCTCCTCCCTTCCTAGACTGGGAATTGCCCATTCACGTATCAGACTTCTACATGCTGCCTCCACTTCCCAGCCCACACCACTCATGCTCACTTCAAAGAGAAGGCGCACTGAGGAGAGAGAGAGGCTGCACGCAGACCTCTTGGAAGTAGGACCAGCTTTAGGCTGATTTGACTGATTGCTCCAAATTGCGCTCCGTGCAAGGAAAATTGACTCTAGCCTAGTATATGATTTATATTAAAATGAACTTGGATACATTTGGTGCATTAACTCACACGCATTTTTTAAGCACATGTTTTGATTGCTTTCCATCCTTTCATAGATTTATAACATCTATAAGTGATATTTATAGCTCTATGATGATACTACAGATCGTGGCTGTGAACTTGGGGCCCCACCACAAATGTTTCCCCACAGCTTCTAAGGTCAGCTGTGCTTCTAAGTAAAGGGAAGAGAGATTTGAATGACACTGTTCCCCCTCTGTGCCATGGACACATGTTGTCTCTCCAGTCTGCTTGCTTACTCACCCCCCAGCTACCCTGTCCCTTCATCTACGCAGGTGCATGTACAAATGAGCCTGGGGGTGGCAAATTGGGGGGACACAGGCTGTCACCGGCTATCAGGGTAATATTTATGAATGGATAGTTCACTTATAAAACTTGCTGCTTTAAGAGCCATAGATATTTATGCATATTTATCTAATATTTATGCATATTTAATGAAATCTGATGGCAGCTTACCTGTGGTATCTTGTAGTTGCACAGAATATTTGCTATGTAGTTCCACATGGGAGAGTTGGGTCCCCCAGTGACAGCTACTACGTTGTCTTGTAGGTCACACTTGTAGTTGGGGATGAATTTGCCCTTTGTGGAGAGAAGTCCTAGCGAGGCAAAGTACGTCCGGCTAGCTGAGAAATAACTATTATAGATGTTGAAGCCCAAAGTGACATTGGGTAAAATCTGGGGATTTTCATTTATCTCCTTCACGGCAAATTCCAAGGCCAGAATATGCTGGTAGGTCTGAATATATACCCTACAATGAGAGTTGCATGTTCTATAAAAGTGGGTATATTTTAGGGTATGACTTTTTCCACTTTGAAATCCAACATATATTTGGTAGTTTATATTTATAATCGGACACTACAAAAAAAGAATGGCCAAAATCGATGAAGTGCGACGAGCCATTGGTGCCTAGACCTGGAATGTAAACTTCTCTGAATAACAGCTGGTAATTCTGAATGACTACAAAGAAAATGATATGACATTGCAACACATTTGCTCTACAATATGAAATTAACTACACTTAAATTTAAGGAAGCTTTGCTAGAAGCAGTGGAGCCTCTCGCATACTGGAAACAAGCTTGGAAAGGAAGTACAGAAGGAAAATCCATAGATGCTTGCCAGCTAGACTTTTTTTTTAATTACTGCAGCTGCCAGGACTTGCACCAGAGGTTGGGGTACTTAGGCAGCTGCCCAAAGGCTCACTACTTATCCATGCGACTGCATCTGTGCCCATTTCCTTCAAGTTGTGTTGGGCAGAGTGACTCTCTCAGGGACCACCCAGAGAGGAGGAAGCCAATTCAGGGTGGTTTACACAAGTGTCCCCAGAAGCAATGCCAGGATGTTGGCTGTGAGGGTGGGTGGTGGGGGGAGCGGGTCAGGAAAGCGATGGAATGGGGCGTGTGGGAGAAAGGAGCACAGTAGGTGGAATGCAGGAGAGAGGGGATGGATCCCAGTGACACCGGCATATGGAAGGACTCCATCCCCATTACTTCTCCTCTTCCCTCTCCCTTACTCTCCTGCTGCAGCAAAATGGTTGGAACAGCTCCAAGGAAGTACATTGGGGCAACAGAGTCCTGCCCCAGGAGTAAGGGAACAAATGCTCCCTTATCTCAAGGAGACTTCCATGACTGACCTCCTGTATGAAGCAGCCTGAAATTCATTGAGCCGGCGGCATTTCTAGTTAGGATTCAGCTGTTTGCAGGCATTCATATGAAACTCAATTCAAAATTACATCACTTGTCAAATGTGTTCCTAAAATCAAGACAAATAGCATCCTCAGCATTCCCATCACCCACTCAGCTAGTCACCCAACTAAAAATTGGAACAGTTTAATGCTGTATTACATGTCATACAAAAAGATTCGCTTTATGATAAGGAATTTCTTAATGCCAGTCATTTCCATTGCAATCATGACTATCTCAATCCCATCTCAACCTGCCCAATCAGCCTGTCTGAGCATAATATCTGAAAACATGCATGAAAGGTTCAGGAAAGTCAACTCCTTACAGGCGATCATCAAGCAGTCCCTGAGATGGATGTCTTCTGAAAGTCTGTGGGTCAGAAATCAGGTAGCTTTGAGAAATAATGCCACCAATGATGAAGTCTCCAGACTCATAATAACTGTAATGGAGAGGAACATGCTCGCCTACAGCACACTTCGTAATAGGGGCACTGTACACTCCTTGAGGCAGGCATATTAATAGTAACACTGTGAATTGCAACATCCTCTATGACTATCTACCTTTTGTAAACCCATTCACCATATTCAGATTGTGCCATATATTTAGATGTTTCTGAAGAGAGCAATGATTCCCATGAGACTTGGAGAAATCGGTCAAGTCATCATACTTAATTTGATAATTACAAGGGGAGAAAATCAACTCCTGAGTGTTATGGACACCCTGAGACATGTCAGAAGAAAACATGTTGATTTGAACCAGGTAAACTTGGCAAGAGCTGAAAGATGTAACAAAAGCTAAGCTGGAGACAATGTTCTAACCCAGGGGTGTCCAAAGTTTTTGGCAGGAGGGCCACATCAGCTCTTTGACACTTTGTCAGGTGCTGGGGAAAAAAAAGAATTAATTTACATTTAAAATTTGAATAAATTTACATAAGTTTACATAAATGAATATATTAAAGAAGAACTTATATGAATGAATGAAGGTCTTGCAATACCTCAAGGCCTATAAAAGGCCTTGCACAAAGCAAGGCTGGCCTTTCCTTTGCTGCCACTGCTGCATCACAGCTGTGAGAGAGCAAGCAGTGGAGGGAGCTCTCATCCCACAGCTCACACGAGAGGTCAAATAGTCGCCCTCATGCTGAGAGCAGTTGCATTGGGCCAGTGCAGACTTCAAAAAATCTCGGGAGGGCCAGAGGCTCATTGGAGACTGGGGGCTCCCTGAGGGCAGCATTGAGAGGCTTTGAGGGCCGCAAGTGGCCCCTGGGCCGGGGTTTAGACACCTCTGTTCTAACCCAATGGTTGCCAAACATTTCAGCGCCACAACACATTTCGTCCTCCCCAATGGCTACAGACAATGCTCTTGGCAGTGTCGCAGAACCATTTGGCAGGCCCCAGAGGCCTAGGCTGGGTTGTGCCGGGCCCATAACTCACTATATTGGCATCTGCAAGCCTCAGAATGCCCTGCTGGAAGCAATTTCTGGTAAAACAAGAAGTTGTGTCCACAAACCAAAAGTTGCTTCTAGTTGGTTCTGTGGGATATTCTGAGGCCTGCGGAGGCCAATAAAGTGGGTCACAGGCCTGGTGAAGAGGAATCCACAACTTCCCAATTATGCATTGTAGCACTACCAGGAGCATTGTGTTTGGTCTGGCACACATGGAGTTGTGACCCACCGCACATGGACCCACAGTTTGTGAAATGCTGTTCCAACTCACTGCATGGGAAGGACTGCAGAAATAAGGTCTACATCCCCTGTTGGGCATTTATTTGTACAATCAAGGTGACAACACTGCAACACCAAGTACAGTGGTGGTACAGTAGTAGTACACAGTAGTACAGTGGACTAACTTTTGGTAAGCCAAGGTGAACTGGAACTAGACTAAGTTCGTAAATGTTAGATACTATGTACATAAATGTTAGATTCTGGTGAGGGCACCAGAATGAGGTGAGGGCACCAGAATGAGGTCTCTTATTATCTGGTGTGCTCCCTGGGGCATTTGGTGGGCCGCTGTGAGATACAGGAAGCTGGACTACATGGGCCTATGGCCTGATCCAGTGGGGCTGTTCTTATGTTCTTATACTATAATCCTTTCTTATTATCAGTTGTCCCCTTTCATTCAGTTCAGGCTTCAGCACTATAATGAAGCATTTCGGGGAAAAGATACAAATAGTAAACCAGCCCCAGAAACTAAGATGGAGAAGATCTCCACAGCCACCATGTACTTCCCCTTGGTGCTTAAGTAGGAGGGAACAAAGGACAACCAAACACTGCAAAAGACCAATATGCTGAAGGTGATGAACTTGGCTTCATTGAAGATGTCTGGCAACTTCCTGGCTAAAAAAGCCACAGTGAAGCTGATAATGGAAAGGAGACCCAGAAAGCCCAAGACACAGTAAAACATGAGAGTGGAGCCTTCATTACATTCCAGTACAATTACTCCAGTCACTGAGTGCATGTCAAGATCTGGGAATGGAGGGAATGCTGCCAGCCACACCGTACAAATGATGACTTGAAGGAAGGAGCAGGAAAGGACGATCAAGGTTGCCAATTTATTTCCCACCCATTTCCTCACCCTGGACCCTGGTTTGGTGGCCATGAAAGCCAGAACCATAATGATGGTTTTGGCCAACACACAGGAAACGGCCACTGAGAAGATGATACCAAAAGCAGTTTGTCGAAGCAGGCATGAGGCTGCTTTGGGTTGTCCAAGGAACAGCAGAGCACAAAGGAAGCAGAGCAGGAGGGAGATGAGAAGAGCATAGGTGAGGCTCCGGTTGTTGGCTTTGACGATGGGAGTGTCCTGGTGCTTAATGAATATTCGGAGGATCAAAGCAGTGATGAAAGAAAAAGAAAGTGTGAATGTAGTCAGAGTGAGCCCTAAAGGCTCTTCATAAGACAAGAAGCTGTAAATTTTTGGAATGCAGATAACCTGATCATGGTTGGGGTAGTGATCTTCTGTGCATTCAAAACAGTCATCCATGTCTACAAACAAAAAAGTAGTTTACAGTTAATTGTGTAACTGTAACTACATTAATCAACTACATTAACTACATCAGTGATTCTCAAACTGAGGGTCGGGATCCACTAGGTGGGTCATGAGCCAATTTCATGTGCGTCCCCATTAATTTCAATATTTTATTTTTAACCTATTAGACTTGATGCAACCACGAGACTGCATTTGGGGAAATGTTACAGACCTGTACTTTTAACAAGCTACTATGTATATTCTTGTAACAATGGTAGTCAATGGGACTTACTCCTGGGTAAGTGTGAGTAGGATTGCAGCCTAGGAGTGTCAAAAATTTCCCTGCTTGATGATGTCACTTCTGGTCATGACATCACTTCTGGTGGATCCCGACAGATTCTCATTCTAAAAAGTGGGTCCCAGAGCTCAATGTGTGAGAACCACAGAACTACATCAATCAACTGTGTGACTACATTAGTCAGCAATTGAAACTATAAAACTCTGAATAAGGATGGCTAACTCAACATCTGGGGGAAGGTATGAGTATTTTAGAATTTTAGTCCTGAAGTCATGCTCGGGGCAATTCAAATCTCAACAATCTGTGACCAAGGACAGAAAAACAGCCCAATTAAGGAATTCATCTTGTCACGTTTAGTATCTTACACTAGCAGCCCAATCCTATGCAAGGGTTCCATGCAGAGCCTGCAACTACAGTGGAAGTCACATCTGCTTTCATAAAATGTCTGCTGATCGAGCATGTGAATGAGAACTCAGCGAGTGCTGCCCCAAGAGCATCAAACCCTATGTGCAGCCAGATCAGGGAAGGCAAGGGTGGTGGGAGGGGGTGGATAGGGGGTGAAACAGGGGAGGATCAGGGGTAGGGAGGTGATGGGAATGGCTAGATCCAGTGACAATGCTGTGCACCAGATCCTATCCTCTCCTTTTGAAGCATCCCACCCGTGACATACTACCAATTCAAACTGGCATATTTCCAAAGAGACCCATAGATGGCCCGAGGTCTTACAGGAAGGTAAATATAACTGTTTTATACCTACCTCCCTTTGGCCCTCAAGTCACCTCCCTTGAGTGGGATATAGCAGAGGCTGTCAAACTTTTAGCACCGGGACCCACGTTTTAGAATGAAAATCTGTCAGGACCCACCAGAAGTGATGTCATGACCAGAAGCAACATCATCAAGTAGGAAAATTTTTAACAATTGTAGGCTGCAATCCTAGCCACACTTACCAGGAGTAGGTCCCATTGACGATCATTGTTAAAAGCATATATAAAGTAACCTGTTAACAGTACTGATCTGTAACATCTCCCCAAATGTAGTCACGTACCATGGAAGCATCAAGTCTGATATATTAAAAATAAAATATTGAAATGAATGGGGGCCAACCTGGCATTGAGAAACAGTGGGATAGAGTAGACAATTGGGCCTAGAACTTATTATTTCCATCTTGTCTGGATATGTTCATATTCCTTTTGTTAAAAAAAACTGTACCTATGACATGAGTGCGCCCGAGAAGAACATGAACACTCTTCAGTGGTTGCATAAGTATAATATAATAAGTACCATATTAATTTCTGTATTAATTAATTTATTAATATTAATTATATTAGTTAATTAATATAATAAGTACAGTATTAATTAATATACAGTACAGTACAGTACAGTACAGTACAGTACAGTAATTAATTAATTAATTAATTTAATAAGTACAGTATTAATTTCTCAGCACCCTGAACCACCAGTGTTGTTATAACTTGATGTCCATGTCCTGGATGATACCCAATATAACTGATACAATTCTACGCAGCATTTCTCTCACCATTCTGATCTGAAATTTTCCCTTGTGGGCACGGAAGGCACTCATAGCAGCAAAACGTCTTCCCTTCCAACTTATTCTTATGATACCCAGGATGGCAGGGTGGGTTACACCTCGAGAGGGGCTGTGACTGTCCAGCAAAGAGAGCAGAAAAAGCTTTCAAAATTCAGAAATTAGTCTTGAATGTCGTGTCTCGCTAGCCATACTACAGTTAAGAAATGGATCTATACTGACACAACAAGGACTGTAGCAACCTGTTTTGGGGATATTTTCCCATAAGATACAGATTTTATTCAAAGCTGTCCAGCACTTGATGTCATCACTTTTGTTTTCACCATGTGGCGTACGATGTCCAGCTGAAGTTATAGCCAGCTGAAATACAGATATTTGGGATATGGGAAGCAGAAGAATTCTGGTTCTGATCCTCTCCTCAAATTCAGAATCAGAAGCTGAATCAAAGCTAAGCACAAAGATAAAATTCTTTCAGTGCAGTTCAGTGCAGTTTGATTGGTGAAGCACAGCTTTACCAATGGGAAATGAGAGGTGAACCAATGGGGAATGAACTCTATGGTGAAAGGAACTGTGAGAACCCACTCCTATTGAAGTTCCCCTGGTGTGGGAATCTGGGCTGGGAAGAGGGATAGGATATGGCATGCATCAGTGTCACAGATTCTGTACCCCTCCCAGGCCCAATCTGCTCACCCCTGCCCCTCCCCATTCTCCCCATCCCATTACACCCCTTCCCCCTCCCCTGTGCTGCTTGTCAGGGCAGTCACCTGCCCCAGCATGCACTGCAGTTTGCAGTGGCGCCAGCCAATCGCAGAACCAAGGGGAGGGGTCAGAGCTGTAAGTGCTGCACAGCTCCAAAACTTGCTGTGTAAGCTGCCCCTCCCAATTAGTCTCGGGTCCATTTCCGGGGAGTGAAAGCAATGCAGAGACAGTCTCCGAGAGTGTGGGGGGCAGTCTCCATGCACATTTTGGAGCTGTGTGACCCTTACAACTTTCCCCCCTCCTCTGGGTCCACCACTAACACCAGCAAGAATGCTACAGCCTTCTTGTTCATATGCTTACCTTGTTTGCAGTTGCAACCTGCTTTACAGCATGTGTGCGGCAGTCTGAACTGGTGGAGCGATCAGTCCACCAGCACAGACATACTATAGGAGGGAGCCATCAGATCTTTCAAGGTGAACAGACTCTACCTGGTTATAGACGCTGGGCCAAACGATGGCATCTTCATCTATAGTGAACGCTTTGCCTGTGGGAGCCTTTGGGTCGAACCCTCCAACTTTAACTCGAAGAAAGGACTGGTTTGAGAATGTGACCCAGTTGATGATATCAAGACCAGATACCAACTTCCTATTTTGGTTGAAGGAAATTTGTTCACCAGCACTGTTGTAAATTAGACTCTTCTCAGATGGTGGTGGAGCTAAACTGAAGCAAAAGAAATCAAATAATAGCGGAATCCAAGAGCATGGCAGTATAGAAAAGGCGGGTGATGGTCACAGCTGTTTATCCAAGTGCACTGGACGCTGACAAAATGCTATTGAAATCAGTGACAGCCCAATCCTAAATTTGCATTGCACTGGTGCAGGTGCACTGCACAGGCTCCCATGTGTTGCAAATGTGCCACAAGGCACATTTATGCCAACTTGGAAGTTGGCCATCCTGGTTCAACAATGCACACCAGCTTACTGGTGACAGATTCAGTCCCTGCACCAGCCTGAGCAAGTAAGGTTGAGCTGGGCATTGCAGGGGGTGGGAGAGGGTGGTGGGAGGGCATTTTGGGCATGGAGGGTGTGTTTTGGGGTGGGGGAAAGGAAGAAGGTGGGATCAGCTGCGGCAGTGCATGTCATTTCCTAACCCCTGGCCCCGTGCCTCAGAGCTCTATTTGGGCTTCTTGGATTTACTGGCAGAATTCTGAATAGCCCCATAGCTACATATCCCCCTATCCCGAGGTGGCCTCCAGCCTGCTCCTAACCTGTGACGAAACAGTCTGGCTAGAGGGAGTGTAAAGCAGTGCATTTTGCAGGGACCCCCCCCCATGATGTGCAAGCACCCCTCCCTTCAGAGCAGGGGGAGCAAAACATAGGTGTATGCCCTGCCCCACCGTATCCTGTGCTGCTTGTCGGGCTGAAAAGTTAGACACAGAACTCCTCAAGTCTGCACTGGCAAAATAGCTACTGCAGACTGGAGGAGACCCATTGCAACCCCTGTGCCCTTACTCGGTTGAAGGGGACCAAAGTCCCCTTCCTCTGAGGAAGCCTCTGGCAGCCCCAGTGGCACCACTTGTGGTGGCACCGCCATTAGGATTGGGCTGCCCAGTCCTTTCCCTTCACACCGACATTCAGCAGAACTGCCCTCCTCCTTGAAACTGGTATTTGCCTGTGGAGGAAAGCTTCCAGTTGATTCTTCTGGTGGAAACATCTTTTTTTTTTTAATAGCTTTTGATGGGACCATGGAATTCAAAGAAGGGGATAAAGACTCCCTCCCTATAAACCAATTCTGATCAGGCTGATTTGTCACTGCTTCGTAGAATGAACAAAAATTCAGAGCCAGGTTGCTCTTTTAATTAGTAGTTCAGCTTGTAAAGCCAAATCCCCAAAGTTGACACAGAAATACTATTTTATGCAATTGTGGGCAGGTGGTTTCACAGATATGTTGAGGAAAGTCACATTGATCTACTCTGCACATTACCTGCCATGACTGTTGGTTCAGAAGCTTGGATATTCCACCATCACTCATTGATCTGTATCTGAATTTGGATAAATGCAGGGATCGCAAAGCATGTGCTACAGCATAGACAGCATTGTAGACACTGTAGCTGTGGGCAGTCATGCTAATTTCAAAGACAGACAAGGGCAGGGTCTCCAACTTCTCTTCCCCACTGCAGGGATTTCCATCAACATTGCCTTTGTCAGAGTTGGGGAAGAAGCAGTCAAAGGCCTTTTCCCAGAAGAACTTGATAAAGCTGTCTTCTGTATCTGGGGCAGGATTTCTGCTCTGCAGAAATTTCCGAAATTCTAAAACCTCCTTTGAGGGAACTGCAAAGGAGATGGCACCATGCATGAACTCAACATCCAATGTTCTTTGTAAGGGAAGTGTGACGAAATCCATCTGGGCCAGCATAATCCAAACTTTACCTTTGGTTGTCATTAGGATGTCCACATATTCTTTAACTTGAGGGAACATCCTCAAAAATAAAATGCTCTGAATTTCACCATATAAGATTGCAACAGTGGCAGTGCTTTCCATTATAACCTTGTAAGTCCCTAGCCACAAATCCACCATTTCTGGGAGGTCGGAGGTGTAAGCTTCTTTGGGCATGACTTCTATGAAAGCAAAGCAGATGCCTTCTTGGGTGAATGTGGGGAGCACGTTCTGAACAAACCACTCTCCACTATCAGTCGGTACATAAATCACTCCAATCCACGTCCACCGGAAATGCAGCAGCAACTGGAGAAGTCCCTTATCCTGATGGTCACTCTTTGGAAACATCCGGTGCATGAAAGCAGCCTCGGTCTCATGATTCACAACTGGGATGGAGCCATATACAAGCTAAAGAAGTTGAGAAGAGAGATTTCCAAAATGAAATCTATTTGTGAATTCCATGTGTGAGGGAACTGATGCAGATTCTCAGCCATCATCTGAGATCCAGTCTTGTTTTCCATTTGTGTTTATAATGTATTTATATCATGTATCTAGAGCAGCCATTTTCAACCTTTTTCATTGCATGGCACTAAGATTGTCAAGGAACATCATCATTTTCTTCACCACACTCCCAGCCAGGGGCTCACATGCCTCAATTGCCCTACTAATATATGACCCTCTACCAAACTCCCCTGGATCATCAGCAGCACATGTCACAGTGGTTGAAAATTGTTGATCCTGAAGGCACAAGAAACCAACACTTTTGTTTCTATGATTGTGATGGTGTTAATAAAGCAAAAAGTGAAAAAGGTAAAAAAAAACAAAAACTGCTGTGATGGTGGAACCTTTATGTAATAGATGTTCAACCTGTGCTACATGCCTGATCTTGTCTGATCTTGGAAGCTAAGCAGGGTCAGGCCTGGTTAGTACTTGGATGGGAGACCGCTTGGGAATACTGGGTGCTGTAGGCTTATACCATAGTCTTTTGAGACTGAAGGTTGCCAACCAAAGGTAGCAAAAGCGTAATCAGCATGTTTTTAGCATGCCTGGCCACATGCTATACCTGAAGTTTTCAATCTGTGCATCGGGATTCCCTGGGGAGGCGGGGAAAGTCTCCAGGGGCATCTCGAGGCATCTTGGGGAGAGAAGTGGTTGCAGCAGCTCAGCTCAGTTGCCTGTGGTGGCCTCCCTACTTGCTGCTTTCATGGGGAAAAGCAGTGGCTGCAGCTTTGAATGAGGTGGGTGGGGCAGTATGAGGTGGGGGTGTGTGAAACATGGTGGGGGGGCTGGCAGAGCCTCCCTGGCATCGAGCACACACCGCCTCCTGGCCAGGCTTCTCTGGGCTTGGTCTTCCCTCCTCCTACAGAAGAGCACCTGGCCAGTAAGGAAGGTCCTGCACTGCGTGTGCCTCGGGCTTCCCTCCTCCTACAGAAGAGCACCTGGCCAGTAAGGAAGGTCCTGCACTGCGTGTGCCTCGGGCTTCCCTCCTAGTATGGAGAAGGCTTGTGCTTACCAGCCAAGCCTTCTCCAGACCAAGGGAAACCCGAGGCCAGAGAGGATCTGACCGGCAAACACGTATAGCGCAGGACCCTGCTTACTGGCTGGAGCGCGAGGGAAGCCCAACACTAGAGGAGGCTGGCAGGGGGACGGGTGCTGCGTGTGCTGACCAGCCAAGCCCCTCTAGTATCAGGCTTCCCTCTGGAGCTAGGGAAGGCTTGGATGGAAACGCTCACAGCACCTCTGAGCTTCATTGCCAGCCACCCTACTCTTGTGTTGGACTTCCTTTCCGCGGCAAGCATGCTCAGAACAGGCTTCCCACGGTCGAGAAGGCTGGCCAGGGGGGGTGCTGCATTTGATCAGCGCAGAGCCTCCTCTAGCTTCGGGGTTCCCTCCCAGTCAGGAGGGAGGTGTGTTCCTGGCAATACCCAGCCAGGTGCTTCTGGGAAACCCCCAAACTGGACAGAAAAGGCCAATAGCTGTAATTTGGATTTTGGTTGAATGGTAAATAGTCAACCGCTGGAGCCAGTAGCTAGTAAAGGGCTCTTTTTTTTTTCCTGAGGTCAGGAGACTAAGGTTGTGCAAGTGCCTTGAAAAACAGACTTGCAAGGTATGACTGCCTCAGGAAATGTTCAAGCAACTTCTCTGTATTAGAAGAAGAAGAGGGGAGGTGGAGAGAAAAAGAGTTGTTTTGCATTTGGTTTAGGTTTGAGATCTATTAGCATCTCTGGCACTTGTCCAGGACTAAAGACATGTTCGGGGCACCCCTAAAAATAATAGACTATATTTGTTGATGTGGCATAAAATTAGGCACAAGCAGTGGAGGACCTCCCCAGCCCTGCACCCCCAGGCAAAGGTTTGTAATGGCGCCGCCCGGCAGGATGCCGCCGCCCCTTGAGCACAAATCCACCCCTCCACTCATCGAAATGTTGCAAAGCCTCGTGCAACTCCAGGACGAGTCGGGGAAGCCTCCTGAGGCTTCCCCGAAATCTTAAACTGTGCTTCCGGCATAAGAACATAAGAACAGCCCCACTGGATCAGGCCATAGACCCATCTAGTCCAGCTTCCTGTATCTCACAGCGGCCCACCAAATGCCCCAGGGAGCACACCAGATAACAAGAGACCTCATCCTGGTGCCCTCCCTTGCATTGGCCTTCTGACATAGCCCATTTCTAAAATCAGGAGGTTGCGCATACACATCATGGCTTGTAACCCGTAATGGATTTTCCTCCAGAAACTTGTCCAATCCCCTTTTAAAGGTGTCCAGGCCAGACGCTGTCACCACATCCTGGGCAAGGAGTTCCACAGACCAACAACACGCTGAATAAAGAAGTATTTTCTTTTGTTTGTTCTAACTCTCCCAACACTCAATTTTAGTGGATGTCCCCTGGTTCTGGTGTTATGAGAGAGTGTAAAGAGCATCTCCCTATCCACTCTGTCCATCCCCTGCACAATTTTGTATGTCTCAATCATGTCCCCCCTCAGGCATCTCTTTTCTAGGCTGAAGAGGCCCAAACGCCGTAGCCTTTCCTCATAAGGAAGGTGCCCCAGCCCCGCAATCATCTTAGTCGCTCTCTTTTGCACCTTTTCCATTTCCACTATGTCTTTTTTGAGATGCGGCAACCAGAACTGGACACAATACTCCAGGTGTGGCCTTACCATCGATTTGTACAACGGCATTATAATATTAGCCGTTTTGTTCTCAATACCTTTCCTAATGATCCCAAGCATAGAATTGGTCTTCTTCACTGCTGCCGCACATTGGGTCGACACTTTCATCGACCTGTCCACCACCACCCCAAGATCTCTCTCCTGATCTGTCACAGACAGCTCAGAACCCATCAGCCTATATGTGAAGTTTTGATTTTTTGTCCCAGTGTGCATGACGTTACACTTACTGACATTGAAGCGCATCTGCCATTTTGCTGCCCATTCTGCCAGTCTGGAGAGATCCTTCTGGAGTTCCTCACAATCATTTTTGGTCTTCACCGCTCGGAAAAGTTTGGTGTTGTCTGCAAATTTAGCCACCTCACCACTTGCCCCTGTCTCCAGGACATTTATGAAGAGGTTGAAAAGCACCAGTCCCAGGACAGATCCTTGGGGCACACCACTTTTCACTTCTCTGCATTGTGAAAACTGCCCATTGACACCCACTCTCTGTTTCCTGGTCTTCAACCAGTTCTCAATCCATGAGATGACCTGTCCTCTAATTCCCTGACTGTGGAGTTTTTTCAGTAGCCTTAGGTGAGGGACCATGTCGAATGCCTTCTGAAAGTCCAGATATATAATGTCTACAGGTTCTACCGCATCCACATGCCTGTTGACCTTTTCAAAGAATTCTAAAAGGTTCATGAGGCAAGACGTACCCTTACAGAAGCCATGCTGATTCTCCCTCAGCAAGCCCTGTTCATCTATGTGTTTTGAGATTCTATCTTTGATGAGGCATTCCACCATCTTACCCGGTATGGATGTTAGGCTGACTGGCCTATAGTTTCCCGGGTCCCCCCTCTTTCCCTTTTTAAAGATAGGAGTGACATTTGCTATCCTCCAATCTTCTGGCACCATGGCCTTTTTGAGGGACAAGTTGCATATTTTAGTCAAGAGATTAGCAACTTCGTTCTTCAATTCCTTAATAACTCTTGGGTGGATGCCATCAGGGCCCGGTGACTTATTGATCTTTAATTTATCAATGAGGTCTAAAACATCTTCTTTTTTAACTTCTGTCTGACTTAATTCCATGGTCAGGAGGGGCCGTATGTGCTCAACGTCTTCTGCTGTGAAGACAAATGCAAAGAACTCTTTTAATTTCTCTGCCATCTCTAAGTCTCCTTTTATCTCCCCTTTCCCTCCCTCACCATCCAGAAGGCCAACTGCTTCTCTGGCAGGTTTCCTGCTTCTAACATATTTGAAGAAGCTTTTATTATTATCCTTAATGCTGCTGGCCATGTGTTCCTCATAGTCTCTCTTGGCCTCCCGTATCACCTTCTTACATTTCTTTTGTCACAGTTTATGTTCCTTTCTATTCTTCTCATTGGGGCAAGACTTCCATTTATGGAAGGAAGCTTCCTTGCCCTTTACAGCCTCTCTAACTCGGCTCATTAGCCATGCGGGCACCCTCCTGGACTTAGTGGAGTCCTTCTTCCTTTGCGGTATACACTTCCGCTGGGCCTCTATTACTGTTGTTTTAAGCAGTCTCTCCATGCACTCTGGAGAGATTGGACTCTTTTCACCTTCCCTTTCAACCTCCATTCTAACCATTAACTAATTTAGTGTACTGCCAGCAGGAATGCCTGCACCTTCCCACTCCATTGTTGCTTCTCCCACAGAGTGCTGGAGCAGGTACGTCAGAGGGAGAGGTGGAAGGGGATGGCAGGAGGGTGGAACAGGGTGGGGGGAGGGTGGGGACACCTAGATCAGGTCCCAGGAGGTGGGCGAGATAAGCAGCACGGGTGCCACAGATATCCTAATCTCTTCCCAGACCCACTCCTATGGCATGGTTCAATGTGGGCATGCAACAGCTGTTTAGTGGTCACAGGTCCAAGTAGATCACTCTGCGCCACCGATGTTTAGCTCCAGGAAAGGGAATTATTATTCCTTTACTTAGAGGAATAATAGACCTCTGCAACTGCCCTCCCACCATGGGATGCAGTGGTCATCCTTTTGGCACAGCGTCATTGACGGGGAGGTTAGTGGATAGAATTGGGCTATTACAGCAAAATCCTACCTTATGCTGGAACAGAGAGGCCAGGAGGCCTGTGCTGCACCCAGAGCAAGATAAGGGCCAAAAGTGGCTTAGCTGGAGGCAAGGGGAAACTTTTCCCCTTACCCCTGGGTAAGTCACTGCAGCCTCAATGGATCTCTTCTGATTTGCGCCACCTCTGGAGGTGGCATAAGTCCAAGGAGAGCGGAGAGGCTTGCAGCCGCTCTGTGTGGCTCGAGAACAGGTGCTAGGATCTGGCATATCTGCTAGGACCCGGCCATGCTTCACACTCCCCCCCCCCACTCCTGGGACTGCCCTCCCTCCCCCCATCCTGTAGCACCTCCCCCTGCCACCTCCCTGACATTCCCAGAGCCTTGCGTTGGCTGAGCTTGGCTAACACAAGCCTCCCCCCATGAAGTCGGCACGGAGGCTAGATTCAGCCTCCACAGGCCGGCACACACCTCTGCACCAGCCCAGCTGACTCCTGAGGACTTGGGGGCTTGTGCAGGCCCAGGTCGCTCCTAGGATTGCGCCCCCAATGTCTTTGCTATGCCACTGGGGGGGGGGTCATGGATGATTTCTGCAGAATTGTAATAAACATGTTTTCATCTGGAATATCTCAGACAGTCCAAAATGCTTAGGAGATGATTTTCTCCCCTGGTCATTATCAAATTAAGCATGATTACTTGAATGATTTCTCCAGCTCCCATGGGTATCATTGTGTTCTTCTGGTACGTTTAAATATATGGCACAATCTGGATACAGTGAATAGGTTTTCAAAAGGGAGATAGCCACAGAAGATGTTGCAATTCATGCTGTCGCTGTTAACATGCCTGCCTGAAGGAGTATACAACTCCCCTACTACTAAGTGTGCCACAGGCAAGCCTGTTCCAATCAATTACAAATATTATGAGTCTGGAGATGTCATCATCGGTGGCATTATGTCCCAAGTCTACCTGATTTCTGACCTGAGAACGTTCAGAAGGCATCCCTCTCAGGAACTGGTCGACGACTGCCTGTAAGGAGTTCACTTACTTGAACCTTTCTTACTTGTTTTCAGATATGCTCAGGCAGGCTGATCCAGTTGGCTCTAACATGACTGAGGTGAGAATGAATGGCAAGACTCGCATTTCTTAAAAACGTCTTTGTAATGAAGCAAATCCTTCTGTAGGGCACACAATACAGAATTGAATCATTTCACTTCTTTTTAAATTGGATTGCTAGCTTAGTGGGTGATGGGAGTGTTGTGGATGCCACATGTCTTGATTTCAGTAAAGCTGCAGGAAGTGACAGCACTTCTGCATTTTATATGAATGCCAACTAACAGCCTAATCCTAACTAACCCCTCTGCCAATGCAGCCATGTCAACGGAGTGCAGGTTGCATTATACACGAGGGAGGAGAAGCAGTCATGGAAGGATGTAAAGGACACTTTGTTCCATTATCCTGGGGCAAGTGTCTGCTGCCCCAATGATTCTTCTTGGATCTGTGCCTGCCATTTTTCTGGCTCAGAACCAAGGAGAGTAAGGGAGAGGGGAAAGGAGAGGGAATGGGGATAGATTTTGGCCACATGTGCCAATGCTGCTTAGATCCATCCTTTCTGCCTTCCGTTCCACCTTCTGCCCCCCTCCTCCCAACCCAGACATCCCTTCCCTGACCCATTCCTCCCACCACCCACCCTCACAGCCAACTTACTGGCCCTGCTTCCAGGGACAGGCTTCTTCATCTCTGGGGGACTCCCTGAGACAGTCACTCTACCACCACAACACAAAGGATTGTTGTATACAGTGATTGTTGTAATGCAGCTTTAATAATATGGATAAGTTCTGCTCGAAAACAGTGTATTTCTGAACATGAGGGCTTCCTTTATCCCTTCATGAAAGCCATTGATAAAGACATTGAAGTGGATTGGGCCCAAGACACAGCCCTGGGGTACTCCATTCAAATTTTTCTGCAGTATGATGAGGAGACACTGCTCTTTGTGTGTGGCTGTCTAACCGATTATGAATCAATCTAAAGGTTTCGCCTGCTAAATAATGAAGTCACATTGCCTCTATTTTTATGTCCTGTATTGCAGTAGGTGGGACATCTACACATTTCTCCAACTTGGTGGACACCTTCATACAGATCAACAATGCAGAACAGGAACTTTCTGTGTGTTCGACCCACACTATTCAGGCAAAGAGTGAATGCCAGAGTGACCGGGAGGTGCAGTTAGCCCATAGAATAATATCTTTATCCTCACTCTATTATTGATCATGAGAGGTTGTATAGGAGAGCAATAGATGCAAGAGGGATGAGTAAGCTATAAACCAAAGACAATATCAAAACACGATATATCTTTGAGCATGAATTTCATGTGTGTGTGGCTTTCTGATTGGAAGCATGGCCAAAGTGTTGTAAAAAAAGTTAGTGATTCAGATGTGGGCACCAAAGTTCAGATCTTCCTAGATCTCTTTTTTGCAGTGCTGCTAGCAAACATATATTGATTTCAAGTGCAGCTTATGTCGTATTATCAAGCAAATGTCAACACCATGTCGCTTTCATTATAGTGTCCTCTTCCAGAATTACCAGAATATATTAGCCTTGATCTTTGCTGCCAAGGAGATTAATGAAAACCTCCAGATTTTACCCAATATCACTTTGGGCTTCAACATCTATAATAGTTATTTCTCGGCTAGCTGGACATATTTAGCCTCACTAGAACTTCTCTCCACAAAGGGCAAATTCATCCCTAACTACAAGTGTGACGCACATGACAATGTAGTAGCTGTCACTGGGGGACCAGATTCTCCCATGTGGAACTACATAGCAAATACTCTGTGCAACTACAAGATACCACAGGTAAGCTACCATCAGATTTCATAAAACTGCAGGCAAGTGTATGCTGTGGGTCAGTTGTTTGATCATCTGGGATAAGAGTTGGATAAATATGCCCTAACATCTATGGCTCTTAAAGCAACACATTTTATAAAGTGAAATTCCTTTCATAAACATTACCATGATTAAAAAGTGGCAGCCTGTGTCTGTACGTTGCCTGAACTTCCCCAAGTTTGCCACCCCTGGGCACAGTTGTACATGTACCTGCAAGAGAGTGAGGTGGGTGAGTAAATAAATAGACAGAGGGGCCAAGTACTCAAGGCTAGGGAGGGAGGAGAAGGTATCTTCACCCTTCACTTTTCTTACAAGAGGTCTGTGTGCAGCCTCTCTCTCTCTCTCTCTCTCTCTCTCTCTCTCTCTCTCTCTCATCCACGTGGCTTCTATTTGAAGTGAACAGGAGCAGTGTGTGCTGGGAGGAGAGGCTGCACATGGGGCTAGGAAGGGGAGAGGGGTACCCTCATCTCCTTTTGCTTTTCTGCTCCTGTCCATTTCAAGCTGTGCAGAGGAGAGAGGCTGGTATGGACCTCCAGAATGTCAAGTGGTGGGGAAACCTTCTCCTGCATAGCCACAGGAGTTGTAGCTGCTTGGCCAGCTATGAACAGGGCAACTCCTGATTTAAACAGAAGCCACATGGAAGAAGGAAAGAAGTTGCATTCTCTGGTAAGTGGTTGGGTGAAAGGGCACCTAAAGCGGTTTGAGGAGGACACTGTGGTCAATAAACATATGGAGCCAGATAAACTGTGCTTCTCCTTTTAATTTACTAGCATGTTTTCTACAACTTAGGTGCACCTCAGATCCCACACAGAGAAGCCCTGTAATCTTACACAGATGCCCATCTGTCCCTGGAACCCTTTGTATTTAGTCCTGTAATCAGTCCTGCTTTCTCTGAAGTTGTGGTGTTCCTATTCCTGTCTTTTCACCATGCCTTTCTGTCTAGCCAATTCTGTGAAGCCCTTCCTCCCCACACATTACAGAGCCCTGCCAGATCAGGCAAAAGGTCCATCTAGTCCACCTTCCTGTATCTCACAGTGCTTCACCAGATGCCTCAGGGGGCCGACAAGGCAGTGAGATAGCTGCATTCTGTGGCCACTCCCTTTCACATGGCATTCAGAAATAACCTAGAACCAGGAGGTTCCATATCCCTATTATGGCTTGTAACCTGTGATGGACTCTTCTTTGAAGACAATTGTCTTCAAAAGGTATCTAGGCCAAGTGACATCAGCACATCCTGAAGCAAGGAGTTCCACAGATTAATTACATGCTGAGTAAATGAATATTTTTGTTGTTTATTCTAGTCCCGATTCCCATCCTCCAGGGCCCATCTCTCTCTCTCTCTCTCTCTCTCTCTCTCTCTCTCTCTCTCTCTCTCTCTCTCTCTCTTTCTTGCCTGCCTTCTCCCTGACTCTTTTCAGTCTCTCTTATGATATTTCCATCCTATTCTTAACCCCCATCCAACCTATGGAGACCAATCTTGGCCAGCTCCAACTGTGCAGCTCCCTCTGCAGCAACACAGTCATAGGGCACTGTTCAACTGTACTGCGGCCTTGGGTGCCAAAAGTAGATTACGAAGCCACAAGGTTTAAACACAGTAATAATTAGGTAGAAAGGTGTACCATAACAAGGAGGGGGAAAGAAAATGAAAGTATAATTGAAATTCATTTTCTTTGGTAAGCAATGGTAAGCAAATGGTAAGGCCATATATGAATCACAGAGAAACAGAGATGCATTAGAATTTGTCAATATGATCCCGATACGAAAGAGAGACACAGATTTAGGTTTCAGTGAGAACATTCACAATTCAATTTTTAATGTTCTCCAGCTTGCCTATGGCTCTGTTCCAATTTTGAATCATGAAACGGAGGCTGTTTTCAATCACCGGATGTTTCCAAAGAGTGACCATCAATATAAGGGACTTCTCAAGTTGCTGTTGCATTTCAGGTGGACGTGGATTGGGGTGATTTATGTAAATATTGACAGCGGAGAGTGGTTTGTTCAGAACGTGCTCCCCACATTTTCCCAAGAAGGGATCTGCTTTGCGTTCATTGATGTCATGCCCAAAGAATCTTTTTCCAGTGATGCCTATGAAATGTTTCACTTGTGGCTTGGAATATACGAAGCTATATACAGAAGCACTGCCACTGTTGTACTCTTATATGGTGAAATTCAGAGTATTGTATTTTTTAGAATGTTACCCCTCATGAAAATTTTTTGGGATGCACCAGTGAAGACGAAAGGCAAAGTTTGGATCATGCCCGCCCAGATGGACTTCACATCCCTTCCCTTTCAAAGAACTTTCAGTGTGGAGTTCATGCATGGTGTCATCTCTTTTGCAGTTCCCTCAAAGGAGGTTTTAGGATTTCAGAAATTTCTTCAGAGCAGAAACCTTGCCTCAGACACAGAAGATGGATTTCTCCCGGTCTTCTGGGAACAGGCCTTTGACTGTTCCCTCCCCAACTCTGACAAAGGCAATGGTGATAGAAATCCCTGCAGTGGGGAAGAGAGGTTTGAGAATCTCCCCTCATCTGTCTTTGAAGTGAGCATGACTGCCCACAGCTACAGTGTATACAATGTGGTTCATGCTGTGGCACATGCTTTGCATGCCCTCCGTTCATCCCAGTTCAAACACAGGACAAAGGAAGATTTGGGGAGGTGGAAGCTTCTGAGTCAGCAGCCATGGCAGGTAATGTCTTGAAGACATTGTCTCTCTGTACTCTACAACTGACCCTTATATGAGTAAAATATTATCCACGTCTGTCAGAACTTTTGTCATCTTTCAGTAAATGAGTAATTTGACCCTGAAATTTAGTTTGTTTTTTGAAAGCTGTAAAGGATCTATGGGAGGTCAAACTGAGTCATGAAAGTGGTGCAAGAGTGGGGCCATTTACACCAATGACAGCCTCTCCTCCAGAACCAGCAGTAACCTGGGGGGATTTTATTTTTTTAAGCCAAGCATTAGCCTTGGATTTTTTTTGAGCTGAAGCTGCTTTTCTTTCCCTCTGCTTGATTGTAGCTTCTGCTGGATGTGGGTGTGCAAACAGGAGCTTCAGGCTACCTTGCCTTGCCCCCCCCCAGGCAAGTTTGATGGGGACAGATTGGAGACAGGAGGTGGGGCTGGCTGGTAATTCTGGAGTCAAGCAACATGCCTGCTTTATCAGGCTTTATCAGGAAGCAAAAAAGGCACAACAGGAAAAGGCATGCGCTCAGTGGTAGATTGACAACTACATTCATTAATGCTACCTCTTTGGGAAGGACTGCTCGAAAACTGTACAAGTCTCAGTCAAACAAGGCATTGAAAAGTTTTAGCAGTATGGTGTGGCTTAAATGGCTAGAGAGAAGGAAGGAAGGAAGGAAGGAAGGAAGGAAGGAAGGAAGGAAGGAAGGAAGGAAGGAAGGAAGGAAGGAAGGAGAGTTTCAATTTTTTTTTCAAATACATTTGACCTGCAGATCCAGAGAAACCAAGTCTGTGGATTTGTGGGGGCTACTATATATATATTTTTGGGGGGTGGGATAAAAATACATACATTATAGTTCATATATTAAAATACATAGTGCACAATCCTAACCCCTTATGTCAGTGTCTTCCAGCACTGGCATAGCGGTGCCAATGGGACATGTGCTGCAGCCTGCGGTTGGGTGTCACTCATGGAGGCCTCCTCAAAGTAAGGGAATATTTGTTCCCTGACCTCAAAGTTGCATTGCCCTTATGTCAGTGCTGGAAAGCACTGACATAAGAGGTTAGGATTGCGCCTTTATACGTTGTTCTTAACGTATAAGATCATATCCAGATGTAGTGAGTAATTTATTTTTTTATTGAATTCCGGTGGCACGTGAATTAACGTGGCACCGGCGTTTGCATGAGGCACAGGAGGGGCCAGCCCTGCAGCCTATTGGCTGGGGGCTAACTGGATTGGGGCCACATGCAGGCTGCACAGGGGAGCCCGCTCAGTCAGGACCAGGCAGCAATCCCCCACCCGCCCACCCTTTGGCAGTCCGAGACTAGCTGGGGCCAGGTAGGAATTTTTTGCCATCAGCCTAATTGGCACGTTGGTTGGTGTGTTTTTGTTTTTTTTTGTTTTTTTTTTTGCCTACCCTGGACTGTGGAGTTAGGGGTGGAGTTGGGGTTTCCATAGGTCTTGTTGGTCACTTTAGGCAGGTGTCATGCAGGTTTTGGGTAGCTAAGGCCATCTCGGTGTACACCGCAGGGTGGCAAGGGCCAGGTGGACTCTACGCTTGGTCTTGCTGGCATTCCCGGCTGGGTGACGCAGGCTGGATGAACCTCGACCTGGTGGAAAGGCGCATCGTGGGTTCGCTCGGGTGTTCTGAGCTAGCCTGCCACCCTGGCCCTTCGGGGTGACAATGAAGCGGGCGGCAGGCTTGCACTGATGTTGCCCAGAGTCGGGTGTGGTCCCCCAAATTGTTATAGGGGGAAGTAGACGGGCAACTCCGTTTCCCCCATGTAGAACTCGCATGACTTATTTGTTAGGTCCTGTTGTAATCTTAAGTATATTTAAATAGTTAATAAAGTGGCCCTTTGTACCATATTGCCCTTGTCTGTGTCTTTATTGGGGGTTGCTGTGTAATTTGATTCTTTACAGAAGCTTGAGTTATGTCACTTGAATCTTTCAATGAGGGAATTTTGAATTATGCAGGAAGGGTAGCATCCCCTTACATAATAACACTATTCATACTTTCTGAACAATCATTACCTTTTGTGTCTTTCCACATACTTCTATAATTGCCTTCTTCTGCATTAATTTAGCTTCACCGCTATCTGAGAAGTTCCGTGTTCAACAACAGCATTGGAGACACACTTTCCTTTGATGAAAATGGGGAACTAATATCCGGATTTGATATTATCAACTGGATCACATTCACAAACCAGAGCTTTCGTAGAGTTAAAGTTGGAAGGATAGACCCCATAGTACCTGAAGTCCAAATGTTCTCCATTGCTGAAGATGCCATTGTGTGGCCCAGCGTCTATAACCAGGTAGAGTCTGTTCACCTTTCAGGATGTACGAGTCCCTTTCACCATTTTTTAAGTTGGGTTTCACCACACAGCCTGTACCCAACTACATTCAAATCATTCTATCTCTGTGTTCTGTCAATCAGATGAAGTTGATCCAAATTTGGATTTTGTATTCCACATCTTCGCTTAGAAAAATGTTATAGCTGAGTTGCTTCACATGATTTCATGATTCTCGTGAATGGCAGAATGTCCCATGGAATATAGCAGCTTTTACTTGCAAATACTGCTTCATTTATTCATTCATTTATTCATTCTAGCCGGACCCTCGTGGTTTTGGAGAGCTATTTTTGGTGCCTGGGCAATCCTACTGATAACTCAGAGCCCTTGAGCAAACATGATAGCCCCTGCTTAAAGCCTTGCCACCTGAGGGAGCTTCAGTAGCAGCAGTGAAAGCACAGCTTCTCTGCTTGGTGTCCAGCTACTTTCAGGAATCATTTTGTATCCCCATGGCCTCCTGGATACATGAGATGCCCTGGAAGGTTCCAGTAATTAGCCAAGTGCCCAGCAAAGAAGCAGGGCCTGCACCACCACCACCACTCTCAGAATTAATGGCATCCAAGAGTTAAAGAACTTATGTCCTTTCTTGAAAAAAATGCAGACAGGCTCTCTCCTGCTGGCTGCTAGGCCAGCAAGAAGAGAGAGAGGTTGTCCGTTTCATTTGCCTGTTGGTTCTTCCTCCTTTGCAGTAAAATTTACAACAGACAAATGACCTGGGCAGCCAGAAAGCAAGAAGAAGAAACAATTAAGAGATGGGGGGAATTGAGGCCGTTATATAGAGGAGGGGTATCAGGTATCAGATGCACTAGCTATGCTGTTGGGTAGCACTAAGAAGACCAAGGCATTCCTGCCATTTTCCCTTGAATTTCTGGGTTAGAAAAAATGATGCCAAGGGGAGGCACTATCCAAAAGAACATTTAGGAGTAACAAAATATCACAACATGATGAATAAACAATATACAACTATGAAAAACATATGCATTGCACCTGATAGAAGAATGTTATAGCAAACTAGTTTAACATGTTCCAGCAGAAAAGACATTGGATGAAGTCTGGAGGAAGTGGAAAGAATTCCCAGAGGAATTTTATCTTATACTAACAAGCAAACAGGACCATACCATGGTGGCCCTCATTTCAGCTGGACATTGTATACCACACAGTGATAACTAGAAGTGAGGACACCAAGTGTCCAAGTGCTGGACAGCTTTGAATCAAATCTATATCTTATGGGGAAAAGATGTCAAGAACAGATTTCAACTGTCCATTTGTACCAATATGCTGTGTCAGTATGTGTCCGTTTCTTAACTGTACTGTGCCTAGTGAGACATGACATCCAAAACTCTGGTCTCTGAAACTTTTCCTGCTTTCTTTCCTGGACAGTCACAGCCCCTCTCGAGGTGTAACCCACCCTGCCATCCTGGGTATCATAAGAATAAGTTGGAAGGGGAGCCATTTTGCTGCTACGAGTGCCTTCCGTGCCCACAAGGGAAAATATCCGATCAGAATGGTGAGAGACATGCTGCGTAGAACAGTATCAGTTACACTGGGTGGGAAGCTTGACAAAGGAGGGGTTAGGATCTTTTGTGCACCATCACCACCAAATCAACCCTGCCGTGCAGCTTCCCCGCTCCCTTTCTCCCACCCCATCCAGTTTCACGCCTAGCCTGCCCCATTACCACCACCACCCCATGGTTGCCTTCCCTAGTCGGATGGGCACAGCAGGGCCCTCTTGCAGCAGCACTCACAGAATGCTCCACACTCCATTGGCAGCCATTTACAACCATGGAAGTGACTTCCACTGTCATAATAAGCTCAGCAGCACAACCCAATTGGGCTGCCAGTGCATCGTACCAAAGGTGAGAAGATGCCCTCCTTGATGAGGTGCTTTTTTCCCCTTGGTTGCAGGTTCTTAAGATATGAATTGCCTTGGAGTAGAACTTCATGAAAGCAACAATGTTTGAATAAGCTAATTTTTCTAAGGTTTTGAGCCAGCCACCCTCATTCAGTGCTTTATAATTCCAAGTGCTGATCAATGTAGGGTGCAGGCTGGCCCCCGTATCCACATAATCTAATATCAGCGGTTCTGGTTATCTGCGGATATGCCCCCCGCCCTTTACTGTCAATAAGCAGCTTACCCAGCAAAGATTTCTTGCTAAAACAAGTCACTATAAGCACTTGCACTCATAGTGCGATGTGAACAGGCTGCCTAAACACTTGCTGAAACGAGCTCAAATGCTAAACTGGAAGTGGTTAACTTCCGCTTCCTGTCTAGCAATAGAGATAGATTAATTATTTAGATTGTTGGCAGCCTGTTCACGTTGCACCATGAGCTTATAGCAACTTGTTCAAACAAGAAAACTTCGACGGGTAAGCAGTTTAACAATGTGAATGCATGCATGGGGGGTAGTGCTGCATGGGGGGCACCATTGAAACAGGTGTCCGGTCTATCCGTGATTTCCGTATTTGCAGGGCTTTTGTGCTACAGATCCTTTCCGTATATGGGAGAATGCCTGTACTGTATGCAGCTTTTCTCATTGTTCTCATTTTCCCTTTTCTCTGAAAAGACATGGACTACTGTTTTCCATGCACAGAAGATCAATATCCCAACCGTAATAAGGATAACTGCATTCCAAAGGTTTACAGCTTCTTGTCTTATGAAGAGCCTTTAGGGCTCACTTTAACTACATTCACACTTTCTTTTTCTATCATCACTGCTCTAATCCTCCAAATATTCATTAAGCATCAGAACACTCCCCTCGTCAAAGCCAACAACCGGAGCCTCACCTACGCTCTTCTCATCTCCCTCCTGCTCTGCTTCCTTTGTGCTCTGCTGTTCCTTGGACAACCCAATGCAGTCTCATGTCTGCTTCAACAAACTGCTTTTGGCATCATCTTCTCAGTGGCCGTTTCCTGCGTGTTGGCCAAAACCATCACTGTGGTTTTGGCTTTCATGGCCACCAAACCAGGGTCCAGGGTGAGGAAATGGGTGGGAAATAAATTGGCAACCGTGATCGTCCTTTCCTGCTCCTTCCTTCAAGTCATCATTTGTACTGAGTGGCTGGCAACTTCCCCTCCATTCCCAGATCTTGACATGCACTCAGTGACTGGAGTAATTGTACTGGAATGTAATGAAGGCTCCACTCTCATGTTTTACTGTGTCTTGGGCTTTCTGGGTCTCCTTTCCATTATCAGCTTCACTGTGGCTTTTTCAGCCAGGAAGTTGCCAGACACCTTCAATGAAACCAAGTTCATCACCTTCAGCATGTTGGTTTTTTGCAGCGTTTGGTTGTCCTTCGTTCCCTCCTACTTGAGCACCAAGGGGAAGTACATGGTGGCTGTGGAGATCTTCTCCATCTTAGCTTCTGGGGCTGGTTTACTATTTTGTATCTTTGCCCCCAAATGCTTCATTATAGTGCTGAGGCCTGAATTGAATGAAAGGGGGCAACTGATAAGAAGAAGGGAATATAATATCTAAAATTTGTAGACCCAATCTAGTTCCAGTTAACTATTTCTTACCAAAAGTTAGTCCAATGCACTTAGAGGTGCAGTATTGTAAACTTGATTGTACAAATAAATGCCCAACAGGGGATGTAGACTTCATTTCTGCAGTCCCTCCCATGCAGTGGGTTAGAACAGCATTTCACAAACTGTGGGTCCATGTACGGTGGGTACTCCATGTGTGCCAGACCCAACACAATGCTCCTGGTAGTGCTACACTGCCTAATTGGGAAGTTGTGGAGTCCTCTTCACCAGGCCTGTGACCCACTTTATTGGCCACCGCAGGCCTCAGAATGTCCCACAGAACCAACTAGAAGCAACTTTTGGTTTGTGGACACAACTTCTCATTTTACCAGAAATTGCTTCTCTGGGGCCTGCCAAATGGTTCTGTGACACTGCCAAGAGTGTGGGGAGGATGAAATGTGTTGTGGCGCTGAAATGTTTGGCAACCATTGGGTTAGAACATTGTCTCCATCTTAGCTTTCATTACATCTTTCAGCTCCTGCCAAGATCACCCAGTTCAAATCAACATGTTTTCTTCTGACATGTCTCAGGGTGTCCATAACACTCAGGAGATGATTTTCTCCCCTTGTCATTATCAAATTAAGTATGATGACTTGACCGATTTCTCCAAGTCTCATGGGAATCATTGCTCCCTTCAGAAACATCTAAATATATGGCATAATCTGGATACAGTGAATGGGTTTACAAAAGGTAGATAGTCATAGAGGATGTTGCAATTCATGGTGTTATTATTAATATGCCTGCCTCAAGGAGTGTACAGTGCCCCTATTACGAAGTGTTCTGTAGGCGAGCATGTTCCTCTCCATTACAGTTATTATGAGTCTGGAGACTTCATCATTGGTGGCATTATTTCTCAAAGCTACCTGATTTCTGACCCACATACTTTCAGAAGACATCCATCTCAGGGACTGCTTGATGATCGTCTGTAAGGAGCTGACTTTCCTGAACCTTTCATGCATGTTTTCAGATATTATGCTCAGACAGGCTGATTAGACAGGTTGAGATGGGATTGAGATAGTCATGATTGCGATGGGAATGACTGGCATTAAGAAATTCCTTATCATAAAGTGAATCTTTTTGTATGACATGTAATACAGCATTAAACTGTTCCAATTTTTACTTGGCAGACTAGCTGAGTGGGTGGTGGGAATGCTGAGGACGCTGTTTGTCTTGATTTTAGGAATACATTTGACAAGTGATGTATTCAGTTTCATATGAATTGCAGCAAACAACTGAATCCTAACTAGAAATGCAGCTGGGTCAATGAATTGTAGGCTGCGTCATACAGGAGGATATACCGCTATTCAACAGAAAGTTCACAAAGCGGTTTACTGAGAAAATCAAACAAACAACTCCAAAAGGACTCACAATCTAAAAAGATGCAAAAGAACACCAGCAGACAGCCACTAGAAAAGACACTGCTGCAGTGAGGAGGGCCAGTTACTCTCCCCCTGCTAAATAAAAGAAGGGCACCCACTTAAAAAGTGCCGCTTACTGAGTTAGCAGGGGTTAAGGGAGCATTTGTTCCCTTACCCGTGGGGCATGTTTCTGTTGCTCCAATGTACCTCCTTGGAGTGTTCCAACCATTTTGCTGCAGCAGAAGTGAGGAGAGTAAGGGAGAGGGAAGAGGAGAAGTAATGGGGATGGAGTCCTTCCATATGCCGGTGTCACTGGGATCCATCCCCTCTCTCCTGCATTCCACCTACTGTGCTCCCTTCTCCCACGTGCCCCATTCCATCCCTTTCCTGACCCACTCCCCCCACCCTCACAGCCAACATCCTGGCATTGCTTCTGGGGACACTTGTGTAAACCACCCTGAATTGGCTTCCTCCTCTCTGGGTGGTCCCTGAGATAGTCACTCTGCCCAACACAACTTGAAGGAAACGGGCACAGATGCAGTCACATGGATCAGTAGTGAGCCTTTGGGCAGCTGCCTAAGTACCCCAACCTCTGATGCAAGTCCTGGCAGTTACAGTAATTTTTTAAAAAAATGTCTAGCTGGCAAGCATCTATGGATTTTCCTTAAATTTAAGTGTAGTTAATGTCATATTGTGGAGTAAATGTGTTGCAATGTCATATAACTTTCTTCGTAGTCATTCAGAATTGCCAGCTGTGATTCAGAGAAGTTTACATTCCAGGTCTAGGCACCAATGGCTCTTCGCACTTCATCGATTGTGGCCATTCTTTTTTTGTAGTGTCATTACGAAATATATGTTGGTTTTCAAAGTAGAAAAAGTCATATCCTAAAACATACCTACTGTGATAGAACATGCAACTCTCATTGTAGAGTATTCATTCAGACCTACCAGCATATCCTGGCCTTGGAATTTGCCGTGAAGGAGATAAATGAAAATCCCCATATCTTACCCAATGTCACGTTAGGCTTCAACATCTATAACAGTTATTTCTCAGCTAGCTGGACATACTTTGCCTCGCTAGGACTTCTCTCCACAAAGGGCAAATTCAACCCCAACTACAAGTGTGACCTACAAGACAATGTAGTAGCTGTCACTGGGGGACCCAACTCTCCCATGTGGAACTACATAGCAAACATTTTGTGCAACTACAAGATACCACAGGTAAGCTGCCATCAGATTTCATTAAACTGCAGACAAGTGTAAGCTGAGGGTCAGTTGTTTGATCAACTGGAATGAGAGTTAGATAAATATGCATAAATATAAGTTTATAAGTGTACTATCCATTCATAAATATTACCCTGATAGCTGGTGACAGCCTGTGTCCCCCCACTTTTGCCACCCCCAGGCTCATTTGTACATGCACCTGTGTAGATGAAGGGACAGGGCAGCTGGGTGAGTGAGTAAGCAAGGGAGGCAACATGTGTCCAAGACAGAGAGGGGGAACAGTGCTATCCACACCTCCCTTCCCTCTACTTAGAAGCAGAGCTGACCTTAGAAGCTGTGGGGAAACATTAGTGGTGGGGCCCCAGGTTCACAGCCACAGTCTGTAGTATCACAGAGCTATAAATATCACTTATAGATGTTACAGATCTATGAAAGGATGGAAAGCAATCAAAACATGTGCTTAAAAAATGCATGTGAGTTAATGCACCAGATGTATCCAAGCTCATTTTAATATAAATCATATACTAGGCTAGAGTCAATTTACCTAGCTCGGGGCCCAATTTGGAGCAATCAGTCCAATTAGCCTAAAGCTGGACCTACTTACAAGAGGTCTGCCTGCAGCCTCTCTCTCTCTCTCTCCTCAGTGTGGCTTCTATTTGAAGTGAGCATGAGTGGTGTGGGCTGGGAAGAGAGGCTGCCTGTAGAAGTCTGATACTTGAATGGGCAATTCCCAGTCTAGGAAGGGAGGAGGGGTGCCCTTTCTCTTCACTTTTCCTTTGCCGCTCCTGTTCTTTTCAAACAGAGGAGGAGGAGAGGCTGTGTGTGGATCTCCAGTCAGTCAAGCTGAAAGTGTGGGGGAACCTCTGTCCTCCTCCCTAGCCAAGGGAGGGGAACCTGCTAAGCCATCTATGAACAGCGCTGCTCCTCATTGAAAGTCACACAGAGGAAGGAGGGAGGCCAAATGCCTTTTTCTGGAAAGAATCTGGACAATTGTGTACCTATAAGGGTCTGAGAAGAACATAAGTTGTTCTTCTTCCTCTAATTTATTGGCATGTTTTTACAACTTTAGTGCACCTCATTCCCCACATTGGGAAGCCTTGTGCATTCTCATGCCCATTTTCCCCAGCTTTCATCTCTCTTTAGGTCTGTAATCAGTCTTGCTTTCTCTGAAGTTGCTTCCTTCCTCTTCCCTTCTTTTGATAGCATCCATCTTTTCACCATGCCTTTCATCTCTCCAGATCTGTGAAACCTTGTTTACTCACATGGTAAGAAAAGCCCTGCTGGGTCAGGCCAAAGGCCCACCTAGTCCAGCTTCCTGTGTCTCACAGTGGCCCAAAAGATGCCTCAGGGAGCACACAAGACAAGGGTATCTCAGAACACCTCCAGACTCTGGTGGTCGTATCCAGAGATCATAGTGGTCGTAGTGAACTGGACTTGCATATTCACTTATTCATGGGTTTCAGTATCCATGGGAGGCCCAGGAATGGATCCCCTGTGGATACCAAGATCCCGCCTGTACTCTCATAACTCTCTCACAGAAAGAGAGACACAAGCATTTGTTTCTGTGTAGACATGTATCATTCCATTTTTTAATGTTCTCCAGCTTGTATATGGCTCTGTTCCAGTTCTGAATCTTGAAACCAAGGCTGTTTTCTTTCACCGGATGTTTCCAAAAATTGACCATCAATATAAGGGATTTCTCAAGTTGCTGCTGCATTTCAGGTGGACGTGGGTTGGGGTGATTTATGTACCTAGTGACAGTGGAGAGTGGTTTGTTCAGAACGTGCTCCCCACATTCACCCAAGAAGGCATCTGCTTTGCTTTCGTAGAAGCCGTGCCCAAAGAATCTTTCTCCAATGAAATCTATGAAACGGTGGAGTTGTGGCATGGGGCATACAAAACGATATTAGGAAGCACTGCCACTGTTGTGCTCTTATATGGTGAAATTCAGGTCACTGCACTTTTTAGAACGTTCCCCCTCATGAAAGAATATGAGGGTGCACCAATGAAGACAAAAGGCAAAGTTTGGATTATGCCAGCCCAGTCGGATTTCACATCACTTCCCTTTGAAAGAACCTTCAGTGTGGAGTGCATGCATGGCGCCATCTCCTTTGCAGTGCCCTCAAAGGAGGTTTTGGGATTTCAGAAATTCCTTCAGAGCAGAAATCCTGCCTCAGATAGAGAAGACGGCTTTATCAAGGTCTTCTGGGAACAGGCCTTTGATTGCTTTTTCCCCGACTCTAACAAAGACAATGACAATGGAAATCCCTGCAGTGGGGAGGAGAAGTTGGAGACTCTCCCCACATCTGTCTTTGAAGTGAGCATGACTTCCCACAGCTACAGTGTCTACAATGCGGTCTATGCTGTGGCACATGCTTTGCATGCCCTTCATTCATCCCAGTTAAACCACGGAACGAAAGTGAATGAGAGATGGAATTTTCTGAATCAGCAGCCATGGCAGGTAATGTCCAGAGCACATCATCTCTATCTGTGCAACCACTGTTGGTTGTCCCATAAATCTCTAAAATATTCTCCATTGATGTCAGCACTAAACTTTTGGAATTTAAGAGTAAATTCGCCTGCCATTTTCAATGAGTAGTTTGGCCCTGAAATTTTGATTTGTTGTTTGTTTAAAAATACAAAACAACAACAACAAAACCTTGATTTGTGGCTGTGGGAGCTGAAACAGAGTTGTGAGAGAGATGCAATAGTGGCGTCATTTACACCAATGACTCTGGAATGTTACTGGGGGGGATTTTATTTTATATGAAAATACAGTTTTGGTTGGATTATGCACATTTTAGTACAAATATTAACATATATGAACACTTACACATTGTTGTACATATATATTAACATTTATGAACGCTTATACATCATTTAAGTATATAGAGAGAAATTTATTTTTATTTAAAATATTTTTGAAAGAATCTTGATTTACACTATCTTGAATCATGTCACTTGAACCTTTCAAATGAAATACAGGTGTGCACCGCTTAACAACTCTTCGTTTAACAACAGACCCCATATATGATGGTGGTCACAGCACAATAAAGATGTTCTTAATGAGGCAATCACATTTCCCATAACCTGCAGCAAAGGGTCTGTTTACACAACAGAGAGGCTCTTAATGTAAAGAAGAAAGTGTCTGTCTCCAGTAGCCTGTGCAGCCAACTAGTGACTGGCAGGGAGTGTCTGCACAACAAGGCAATAGCTTGGACTGAATGTTCACTTAATGGCCTAATTGCGTATCTAAGTATGTATCTAAGAATGTTTCTAAGAGAATATATCTAAGTGGCGCACACCTGTAGTATTAAGAGCCACATTCTCTTACATAAAGATGCTACTCATACTTTCGGACCAATCATTAGATTTGGGTATTTCCACATTCTTGAATATCACGATTAATTGCCTTCTTCTGCATCAATTTAGCTCCACCGCTACCTGAGAAGTTCCATGTTCAACAACAGTGTTGGAGAAACATTTTCCTTTGATGAAAATGGGGAATTAATAGCTGGGTTTGATATTATCAACTGGATCACATTCGCAAACCGGAGCTTTCGTAGAGTTAAAGTCGGAAGGATAGACCCCATGGAACCTGAGGTCCAAATGTTCACCATTGCTGAAGATGCCATTGTGTGGCCCAGCATCTATGACCAGGTAGAGACTTCACCTTTCAAGGTGAAAGAATCCCTTTCACCATTTTGCAAGCTGTGCTTCACCACATAGCCTGTACCCAACTGCACTGAAATCGTTCTATCTCTGTGTCTTGTCAATCAGATGAGGTTGACCCAGATACTGATTCTATACCCCAAATCTTCATTTTGCAAAATGTTGTCCCTGCCAGGTTTATATGATTCATGTGAATGAGAATGTTGTCAGGGCAATACTGCTGTTCGTATGATTCATGAAATCATGTGAAACAATGGAATTAACAGCTGAGCACTAATCAAGGGGTAACCTGCCACTCATATGTTCCAATGGAGAAGACTTTGGATAAAGTCTGGAGACAGTAAAAATAATTGTCCGACGAATGTTGTCATAGCCCCCAAACTCTACAGCACTATGTCCAATGAGTTGGACATTGTAGGGCACTTAGTACTAACTAGAAGTAATGTGACCAAATGCTGGACATCTGTGAATAAAGCCTACATTATTTAGGCAGAAGTCAGGAATATCAGGTTGCAACTTTCTGTTCATACCACTTCCGTTCTGTCATGCCGGCATTACTCATTTCTTAAAAGTAAAGTGATCAGTGAAATATAAAGTCCAAACTATGTCTTCTGAACATATAGTATGTTTAGATGCCTTCATAATGTCTTTCTGCTTTTGTTTACGGACAGGCACAACCCCTTTCTCTATGTAATGGCCATTGTCATTCTGGCTATAGCAGGAGAAAGGTGGAAGGACAACCCTTTTGCTGCTATGATTGCCTCCAATGTCCAGAAGGGAAGATTTCAAATCAGAACGGTAGGACATGCCCTGCTTAAAGTTCATCAAATACATTGATGATAATCCAGAAATTTTCCTAATGGTGGGTAGCCGAATCCTAAGCAGACCGGCATGCTGGGCTGCAGCAGTGCTGGAAATGGCTTCCGCTGCATCCAGTAAGCTCCAGGCAGCCGCCGGTGGCTCCTCAGAAGAAGGGGACATTCATCCCCTTCCCCGCGGGTAAAGCAAGTAGCCCTCCATTGTAGTAAAGCAATGGAACTACTTGATTCTATAGTGACCCAAAGGTCAGCGTAGACTCAATAGCCTCTGTGTTGGACACTGAGCCCAACACAGAGGCTCTCTGGATCTGGTGAAGCTTCACCAGTCCTGCCTCCCTCCCACCCTACTCCTTCCCCTCGGAACGGCTTCTCCCCGCTCTCTCCCCACCCTCCCTCCATCTCCCCCCTTCCTGGAATGCCACTTCTCCACCTCCCCCCATGCCTCCATCTACCTGGCCACTGCTGAACAAACGCCGCCCCCCAAAAAAGTCTCATTTCCCTTGTATTTAAACAATTGTTCAGAATTCATAATGATGAGCACTGATCAGAGATCCTGAGCTGACAGAATCAATGATATGTGCACTCCTGGGTAGAGCAGCACCCATTTCACAGAAACAGAAAAGGGAACTTTTGACTTGTGCAGACAAGTTGAATGTATTGAAAAGTTCTCCTTTGTGATGCCTAAGGTGAGAATAATGCATCTTGGTAATGAACAACAGGAGCCAACAACCTGGATTGGTCGTGGTTAACTGGGGATTGCCAAATACTTGGTTGAGAAAGGTAGAAACATATTTGCATTTGGACCTTGCGGCCCTCATTTAAGACAGCAGTCACCAAAGTCACATCTGCTGTTTGACGAAAATGCAGTCCCCATTCAGAACAGAACTTACATTCTGCTTCCGTGCCTCAAGTATTTCCAGTAGATCTGGGCACCGGGATGCTCTGGGCAGTTGCCTCTGTTACCCGGTGGCCCAGAAGGCTGTGCAACAGGACATCCAGGCAGATATGACTGCCCAGAGTGTCCCGGAGCCCAGTTCTACTGGAAATGCTTGCAGCATGGAAACTGCTAAGCTCTACTCACGGAGAAAAGGACTTTCCCCAAACCCTGGATTTGGCCCTTGGTTCAGGGTTTGGAAAGCCCTGATTCAGGACTTTCTAGTAATGCTTAAGTACATCACTGAACTCTATCCTGAGGGCCCAGTTATAGAAAATCCCCATGTTCTTTTTTTCAGACATGGATGACTGTTTTCACTGCCCAGAAGACCAATATCCCAGTAAGGACCAGGTTTTGTGCGTGCCAAAAGAAATGACCTACTTGTCTTATGAAGAAACTTTGGGGATCATTTTAGCAGCTCTGGCTTTTTCCTTTTCTTTCATCACTGCTTTGGTGCTTGGGATCTTCATGAAGAACAAGGACACTCCCATAGTCAAAGCCAACAACCGGAACCTCACCTACGTTCTTCTCGCCTCCCTCTTGCTCGCCTTCCTTTCTGCTTTCCTGTTCATTGGTCGACCTGAGAAACTGACATGCCTCCTTCGACAAACTGCTTTTGGTCTCATCTTCTCAGTGGCCATTTCTTGCGTGTTGGCCAAAACCATCATTGTGGTTCTGGCTTTCCTGGCCACCAAACCAGGGTCCAGCATAAGGAAATGGGTGGGCACAAGACTGGCGTTCTCCATTGTTCTTTCTTGCTTCCTAATGCAAGCTACTCTTTGTACTGTATGGTTAGCAAAGTCTCCCCCATTCCCAGATTTTGATATGCACTCAATGGCAACAGAAATTGTGCTGGAATGCAATGAAGGTTCAGCTGCCATGTTTTACTGCACTTTGAGCTTTATGGGTTTCCTGGCCATAATCAGCTTTGTTGTGGCTTTCCTAGCCAGGAAGTTGCCAGACAGCTTTAATGAAGCCAAGTTCATCACCTTCAGCATGCTGGTCTTTTGCAGTGTTTGGTTGTCTTTTGTGCCAACCTACCTGAGTACCAAAGGAAAACACTTGGTGGCTGTGGAGATCTTCTCCATCTTGGCCTCCAGTTTGGGGCTCCTGTTTTGTATCTTCTCCCCCAAGTGCTACATTATCATTGTGAGACCTGAACTGAATAAAAGGGGGCAGCTAATTAGAAGAAGGAATTAAGAAATCTTAAATGACGTGGACCCAAAATATCAAAAGTTAATTGTGGCTACGGCTGTAATGCAATACACACTTACCTGGGAGTAGGTGTCATTGAACCCAGTGGGATTTACTTCTGAGTTGATGTTAACTGGGGTGGGCAGGCCAGTTCTATGGAAATGCCACTGCACTGATGCCTTGTGGCATATACTGCAACCTGCAGGGGAATCGAGGTCTCCTTAAGGTAAAGGGACATTTGTTCCCTTGCCCTGAGGAAATCCTTAGCCGCTGTAGCAGATCTACTCAAACCTGTGTCTGCTAAATTGCTGGCACAGGTTTAAGGAGACCTATGCTGGAAGAACTTGCCTGAGAAGGAAAGCATATGCTTATGTCTCTATAGGTATACTGATAAATACTAATAGACTTGCAGAAAGGGCTAGACTTCAGCTGTTTTTCCAGAATTCATGAAATTGGGTCCCACGCTTTGGTGTGGCAAACGAATCAGCCATGATCATAGCTGGGATCTCTGTGTGTTAAAGACTGGCAGAGGAGCAGAGGGTCTGTGCATTAGGCCCACCCACCTGCCCCTGTCTCCAATTGGCCTGAAATGGGCCTTCTGGAAGTGGTTGCTGGTGATGACATCCCATTACTTCCAACTACGTATTTTGGAATCAGATTTGCATGAAGCACTACCAGTGCTTGATTTGCTGCGGCTGCAGTTGTCACAAGTGCAATGTGAGTGGGATGCCCTGTTGGGAGGGTTGGGGGCATGGAAATGCTCCACTTTCGTCCCTCCCAGTCCTGTCTATACTGCACCATGAATGTTTAAAATCCACTTTTGAAGTCATCTAAACCCGTGCCCAACAACATCCAAACGTCCCACCAGTGACATCACTAGGGTTGGTGTCACCAATTGTGGTAACTCTTGGTGTCACCCCATTAATTTAGGACACAATCGTGGGGTGACCTTGGGCCAACACAAGTTGCTTGCATTGCAAAGCACAATGTCTTTATGTTGTGGGTCACAAATGTGCTGTAAAGCATGTTTGCACTTCCTTTAGAGTTGGTTTGGCCAGCACAGGGATGCACACCAGCCCACAGAGGCTGAATCCAACCTCCGCGTCGACTTAGGAATGGAGCCTTGTGTTGGCCAAGGTTGGCCAATGCAAGGCTCTGGGGTGGGCAGGAAGGAGGTGGGAGGGAGGTGTTCCGGGGTGGGGGGAGGCAGATGGATGGCGGCCCCAGGAACTGGGGCTGGGATCCGGCTGTTATGCCAGATCCTAGCCCCCATTCCTTAGTAGTGAGGAGTGGCTCTAAGCCGCTCTGCTCTCCTCGAACTTATGTCACCTCAGGAGGTGACGCAAGTCCGAGGAGACCCTTTCTGGCTACAGTGGCTTACCCAGGGTTATGGGAGTTTCCCCTTAACTTTAGCTGAGCCACTTTGGGGCCTTATCTTGCACTGGATACAGCACAGGCCTCCTGGCCTGCCTGTTCCAGCACAAGATAGGATGGCTCTGTTAATTTATTTGTTTTACTATATAACAGTACAGATCACCCAATAAATCAGTAACCAACAAAAAACCAATGGACAACTTGATAAGACATACCCAACTGAACAGGACTCCTATTATTAGCTCATGGAAATGAGAACTGACTCATACCAACACCTTATCAGCTCCATCATGGGTCATAATAGCACCTCATTGGCTCTCAGAACAGTCAGACTCATTGGTCAGCTCTGAGTTAAAGAAATCCACTTTTTGTAACATAAGGCGGTTGTGTTTTCCTTTTCTGGTTATTTTGCTATAACTGATAGAACACAGATAATTCAACAAAGTTTGTTTCAATGCATTCATTGTCAAATGACCAATCAAACAATCTATACCTTTCCACTATTATTCATAAACACTACACTACAGTTTCCACAGTGTTGGCCACTAGTTGTGCCACCCTCCCAAGAGTTTCACACAATTTGATCCCCTTACCCCTTCTAGCTGTGCCACTGATTCACACTCACACACACACCCTGACCCAACAAACAGAGAATGATTGCAGGTACAAGGTCTAACTAGAAACACCCTATCTAGTGAAGGTATGGAAGTAGAAACTCAGATCATGGTGGTATCTCTCTGAGAGAAAGGCATGGGCTAGCCTGAAAGAGAAAGGTTCTGGCATATGCTTGTGCCCTGAGATCCACCCCTCCACCCCTCCCTCTTGTCCCTGCCCTTCCAGACCCTCCTCCGTGGCCCTCAAAACTCCCTACTTTTGCCTTCCCTGCCCACAATGCACTTCTGTTGCCAATGTACTGGTGCTGAGGGAGACCTCTGGAGCCACTGCTGCATAAACGGAGCTGCTGCCTTTTTGCTGCAGCAGCCATCAGCAGCCTGGTTTTGTGCTACCAGAATGAGAGTTTGGGCAGTGCAGGGAGACCATAGTATTTGGCCCTTAAAGCCCCCAGTGGGAAACTGGCATTATGATTTAGAGATGGGTCATGCATCATTTCCACCTGAGATAGAACTGTAGGATACCCTTCTCCTTCTCACTTCTATGGCACAGAAGGCATATGCTCATCCAGTGTCCTGGCTGTCTTGCACTACAAGATGCCCACTATCAAGCCTCCCAGAGAAAATGTGGTATCAACCCTTTCCCAATCTCAAATCCCATTATCTTTCCGTAAACATAAAAGAATGTTCCCAAACCTGGGAGCCGGGCATTGGCCATCATTAGCAGGAGGTCTGGTCTAGAGGGTAGAGCATCCGTCTGCCTGAAGATAACATCCACAAGGCCGCCAGTTCGAGGCCACCAGCACCGTGCGACCTTGAAGCAGCTGACAAGCTGAAGCCGAGCTATTCCATCTGCTCTGAGCGTGGGAGGATGGAGGCCAGAATGTGAAGCCAGATTGGAATGAAACACCTTGAATGTAGTGGTTCTTGAAAGAAAGAACCTTCTTTCAAATTGTAAAAATCCCTATTTAATAAGGGATTTAAATAAAGCCTGCCTATGTAAACCGCCTTGAATAAAGTCTTGAATAAAGACCAAGAAAGGTGGTATATAAATACCTGTTATTATTATTATTATTATTATTAGCTTTCAATGGGAAAAAAAGGCATTAATCAGGAAAGACTCTAAATATTGTATTTAAATTCATGGTCAGAAAACCCAATAAGAAACCGAATCACAGACCCCCAAATTCTTCATTATCCCTCTCCCTCTGCTGTGTTTGAGAATGACCTACTAGAGCGTGTCACACACTCCCATCCCATCTGCAATCCAGGACTCTCTCTACGAACCTGGCACCTCCAACATTCACTTCTTTGCTTGTACAAGTGTGTCCATTCTTTTACGCCCTTCCCTGTGCCTTTCCCTATTGTCCAGATGCAATTGTTCAGAGCCCACTGGGTCTTACCGATTGAACTTCGTCTTGCCTATTGCCTTCCACCTATGTCTTCCAACTCAACCTCAAAAACCTAGCCTCATGGTCCCCTCCCAGCCCAAGTTCCAAAGAAACTATCCCAGAAGTTGGAGATGTTATCCAGACACTCCCTGTCTTCCTTTTCAATGCTTACCACCCACAGACAAAACTGTTTGGTAGTCATTCACCAGTCACTTCCCCCGTGGAGTGAAACTCTCCTCAGATTCATTGCTGAATTTCTTGAAGTTCTAGAAAAGTTCTGAATGAACCGATTTTCCAAGAGCAGTAAATGAGCAGTAAATGAGCATGTCATAGGGAGCATATTTCCAAGAAACCTTTGTAGCTGAATTTGAACATTGTGTATGTGTTCAATCTGTGTGGTTTCAAGTTAGAAAGCTGATTTGTGCTGTCATTCAGAGAAGTTTACATTTCAAGTCTATGCACCAAAGTTTCTTTACACTTCATAGATTGTGGCCATACTATTTTAGTAGTGTCATTACCAAATATATGTTGGATTTCAAAGTGGCAAGAGTCATATCCTAAAACATACCCACCGTGATACAGCATGCAACTCTCATTGTAGGGTTTTGATGCAGAACTACCAGAATATCCTGGCCTTGGTGTTTGCCGTGAAGGAAATAAATGAAAATTCCAAGATTTTACCCAACATCACCCTTGGCTTCAACATCTTGAATAGCTACTTCATGGCAAGATGGACCTATCTTGCCTCAATGGAACTTCTCTCCACAAAGGGAAGATTTATCCCCAACTACAAGTGTGACCTGCAAGACAACATAGTAGCTGTCGTTGGGGGGCCAAACTCGCACATCTGGAAGTACATAGCCAACATTCTGTTCAACTACAAGATCCCACAGGTAACTTGAACACATGGAACTGGAGAAAGAAATTAGGAAGGCATCCAAAGGAACATGTATGATAGTAAAGGGTGACTTCAATGATCCCCACACAGAGTGGGAAATTTCTTGTTTGGACCATGACCTACAGAGAAAAATTCTGGAGGCACTAAATGACTGTCAGTTCAATTCTAATTTGCACTGGAACAGGTAGACAGAGTTGCCTGTGTTGTATCCAGTTCAAGGCAGGTACTGGCTGGAGCGCAACTCAGGTTAAGGGGATATTTTACTCCTTTTCCCATGTTGCACAGCAGCCACCTGTATGGGGCTACTCAGATTTCCACCAGCGAATCCGTCAACACAAGTCTGAGCAGCCCATGTAAGACCGATCAGGTCAGAAGTGGGGATAGGATTTGAGCTGTGCTTCTGCATTTACAGGCCACTGACTCCAGCACTGCTGTTGACTATTTCCCATTCAACCAAGATGAAAATTATGACTATTTGTTTTTCTGTCCTGTTTGTGGCTTTCCCAAAAGCAGCTGGTTAACAACTAAGGGAAACAGGGTCTTCAACTAGACAGACCTCTGGCCCAATCCAGCAGGGGTCTTCTCACATTCTTATGGCACTGAAGGAGTGAATACAAGGGGAAGCTGACATATGTGTGGTGGATGCAAGTATAACTTACAGCCCAGTCCTCTCATAGCTTCTCCATTAAGGGCCCAATCCTATCCCATTTTCCAGTGCCAGTGCAGCTGTGCCAGTGGGGCATGTACTGCGTCCTGAGGTGGAAGGTCAGTCTCACAGACCTTCTCAAGGTATGGGAACATTGGTTCCCTTACCTTGGGGCTGCACTGCAGCTCCACCAGTGCTGGAAAGTTGAATAGAATTGGGCCCTAAGCCATTTCTGCCCAACATTGCATATATGCAACAGGAACAACAACAACAACAACAGTATTTATATACTGCTTTTCAACAAAAAGTTCACAAAGCGGTTTACAGAGAAAATCAAATATCTAATGCCTCCCTGTCCCAAAAGGGCTCACAATCTAAAAAGATGCAACACCAGCAGACAGCCACTAGAAAAGACACTGCTGGGGTGAGGTGGGAACCAAATGTGTACATCTGTGGGCTGGGCAAAAATGGGTTAATATTGAGCTAAATGTGAATATTTAGGTGTCTTATCATCTTCCTGTCATGGTTGCGCTGCTTATTTTACAAGACAACCAACCTGTACAATGCCGTTGAATTGGGAAAGGCAGGCCAAAATGGAGGGCAAAGAATGACATCCATTATGTCAAGGGTTCCCCATCACAATGTTGTCTCAGTTTTTGCCTCATTAACACCACCAGAATAATAGAATCAAATGTTGAATTCTCTTGCCTTCTAGATCAGTGAGTTTCAACTACTGTGCTGTGACACATTGATGTGTCTATGAATGGTCCACAAGTGTGCCACCTAATCTTGGGAAGTGTCATGTATTAGTAGGACCATAGGGGGATGTGAGCCCATGGCCAGCAGTGCAGTCTGCTCTTTCAACTGTCAAAAAAACTGATAGTGTCCCTTGACAGTGCCATGAGATGAAAAAGATTGGAAATCACTGTTCTAGATACATAATATAAATATCAATACCAACTAAAAATGAGACTTGATCTCAGTTGATGGGAGTCAATCCTCTGAGAACCAGACAACTGTGTCAGTTCCCTCACACATGGAATTCACAAACCAGAAGTGAGTTACCATTGCATTTTTTTCAAAATATTGAGGCAACGGGACTCCCTGCGCCCTTCCCCTGAGGTTGGCACAGACTGAAGTAAGTAAAAAAAACTAACAAACCCCTTATATCCCCGGCAGCAGCACAATCCTGGTGGCTGTAGCTCCCATTCTCCATCCTGCCTCTTAAGGAGGAAAGACAATGCTTCCTGGGCTGGTGGGTCATGACCCATCAGTTTACGAACCACTGCCTTAGCATATATGTGAAGCTTTGGTTTCTTTCCTCGATGAGCATTTATACTTAATACTTTGTAAGTATATAATTACGTGCAATCAAGTACATCGAACATTCTGCTGCCCATTCTCCCAGTTTGGAGTGATCTTTCAGGAGCTCTTCACACTCCCTTCTGGTCTTCACCACCCACTATACCTAAGCACAATTCCAACTGAGGAAACTTGAGTGAAACACTACCAACTTGCTTCATTCACTAGTGTTTTGTCAGCATCCAGTTTACTTGGATACACAGCTGTGACCATCACTCGCCTTCTAAAGATGGCATATTCTGGGATTCTTCTAATACTTGGGTTTCTTTTGCTCCAATTTAGCTCCACCACTATCTGAGAAGAGTCTCATTTAACAACAGTGCTGGAGATGAAATTTCCTTTGACCCAAAAGGGGAATGGGTAGCTGGATTTGATATCCTCAACTGGATCACATTATCAAACCAGTCTTTTCTTCGAGTTAAAGTTGGAGAGATCGACCCAAAGGCTCCTACGGACAATGTGTTCACTATAGATGAAGGTGCCATTGTTTGGCCCAGCGTCTATGACCAGGTAGACCCTGTTCACTTTTCAGGATCTTAGAGCTCCTTTCACCACATTTCAGACTGTGCTTCCCCAATCCAGCTGTACTGAACTGCACTTCAACTGGCACTGAAATCATTCTACCTTTGTGTTAAGTGTTGATTCAGGTGCTGACTCAAATTTGAGGAGAGGATCAGAATCCTTTTTGATCCTGATGCCCCAAGTCTTCACTTTCCAGAATGTTCCATGTTCCTTGGCATGATTTCATGATCCACATGAATCATTGCCCCACTGAATACAGAAGCTCTTACTTGTCAATCATGCTGCACTGATCTGTTTTGGACAGAACCTTCGTGGTTGTGGAGGCTTTTTGGTGTCAGGGTTGTCTTTCTGTAAACTCAAACAGTCCTCAACAAATGGCAGTGACAGCCAGTTTCAGGGGCTTTGGAGGGAATTACTGACCATGGTGGTGGGCTTCTTTTCATTGCGCTTTGGATAGCTGCAGTAACAGCACTGCTTCTCTGCTGGCTGCACGGCCACATCCAAGAATTATTTTGTACCCTACAGTCTACCAGGACACATGACATGCCCTGGTGGGTTTCAGTAATTAGCCAGAAGCCCAGCAGAGAATGTGGCCTTGCACCGCCATCACTGTTGTCAGAATTAATGGCATATCATGTGCTAAGGAAGCTATATCCTCCCTTTGAAAAAGCCTACTGATTTTCCAATGTCTTTTTAGATGCATCTTGGTCATGTGCCATCACTACATCCTGTGGCAAAGAATTCCACAGATTAATTGTCTGTTCCAGCTCTCCCTCTACTCAATTTTCATGGTTGTGACAGACAAAAGAACAATTTTCCTTTCCACTCTATCTATCCCCGGCCTAACTGTACACCTCTTCAGGTGCAATCCTAACCCCTTACATCAGTGCTTTCCAGCTCTGGCATAACGGTGCCAATGGGACATGTGCTGCATCCTGCAGTTGGGTGTCACTTACGGAGTCCTCCTCAAAGAAAGGGAATGTTTGTTCCCTTATCGCAGAGCTGCATTGCCCTTATGTCAGTGCTGGAAAGCACTGACATAAGGGGTTAGGATTGCACCCTTAATCATGTCCCTCATCAGGTGCCCTTTTTCAGTCCCAACACTTCAGTCCCAACATTATAATTTTGGCTGTTTTATTCTCAATCTCTTTTTTAATAATCCATCCAGCTTTGGATAGCTGCAGTAACAGCACTGCTTCTCTGCTGGCTGCACAGCTACATCCAAGAATTATTTTGTACCCCACAGTCTACGAGGACACATAACATGCCCTGGTGGGTTTCAGTAATTAGCCAGAAGCCCAGCAGAGAATGTGGCCTTGCACCGATATCACTGTTGTCAGAATTAATGGCATATCATGTGCTAAGGAAGTTATAGCCTCCCTTTGAAAAAGCCTGCTGATTTTGGGGGGTACCATTAAGTAAAAGAAGGCAGTCCTACCATTTCCCCTGGAATTTCTGGGTTATATAAAATGATGCAAGGGGGAGGCACTATCTTAAAGAACTTTTAGGAGTGGCAAAACATCACAACATTATGAATAACTAATATACAGCCATGAAAAGCAAATACATTGAATCTAACAAACGAACATTATTACAAAATAATTTAACATGTTCCCACTGAAAGGATGTTGTATAAGGTCAGGATCCAGTGAATATAGTTCCCTGATGAATGTTATCATATACATGTATGGGGTTTCTGTTTTGTGGGCCCAGTGGATACAGAAACAGCAGATATGGGGAACTTTATATTCATTTCAATGCACGTCAACCATGCATCCCAACCCTATGCATGTAACCTTTTTTTTTCTTTGCTAGCTGTGGAAGCCTATATGTGTGCTTTTTTTTTGTTTTGTTTTTTTTTAAACCCAAGGGTATTTTCCTGCTTAACTGAAGAACACAACATGCAGGGCAAGCAACACGCATGCTACAGGGAGGAGAGTAAGCGAACATTAACAGGAAGCAGCTTCCTGTTAACTTTCTGGCTGTGTCCTTCTACCTTGCAGGATTAACTGTTTCATAAGTGCTGCAGGGGGGCTGCAGAGAACCATGGCTAAGTGAAACTAAGTGCATACTCGATCCGCTGATACGGAGGGATTGCTGTACTAAAAAGCAAACAAACCCTGCCATGGTGGAGAAGCTATCCTGTCAGCAGGACATTGTATGCCACATGGTGACAACTAGAAGTGAGAACACTAAGTGCTGGACAGCTTTTTCTTATTTTTATTTATTTTTAATTAACACACACAAACATACAAACATATAACATACATTTGGGAGTGCTAAATACCATATGCCATTACGCATTAATCATACTATATCTCCTAATCTCCTACTCGTCTACTTCTGCCTCTTATTAGTTTATCCATTTATTTATATAATATATGCTAAATTTTCCCTAATGCCCTGTACTATATAAATTTTCACTTTCTATCAAACATAAACTTACTTCAATTACTCATTAATATTAAAACAAAATAATCTAATTACCAAAATATAACAACATATAAAACAATTCTTCCATCTACGTCTAACTCTTCTACTCATTTATATATTTCTTATATCAAATATAATAGATTTTTCCTAATTCCCTATAATATCTTTTCTAAATATTCACTTTTTATCATTTAACATAATAACCACCTATATAACAATTCATCCACATGCTAACATTTCCAGCTATTTTTTCTAATTCATTCTAATTCATATATATCAATTTCATATGTATTTGTATTTTAAGTAAATTTAAACCAGTTATTAACTAAATAAAATCCTCCAATTCTCTTTAACCCTCAGGTTTCTTTTTCATTCTTTCTTTCCATTTTTTCTCCTGTAATATCTTTAATAATTTATTTCCATAACAGAATCCAATAAGCCCACACTTTCTTATATAAGGTATGTTCATTCTTCCAATTAACTGCGATATGTTTTCTTTTTCTTGTTCCAACAAATTTTGTATTTTGTGCACCCATGTTACTCTGTCCATCTTCTCTATTTCAATCTCCATCAGCGTCCCCTCTAGACCCTGTTGATATTCCACTATTCTAATTTCTGTATCCACTCTTCTAATGATGATTTCATCCCTCACCATCATCTTTTCTGCTTCCTCTTTCTGTGTATCTTCTACTTGTTTCTTCATATCTTCCAGTTTCTCCTTGAACACATCTATCTGTTGAGAGAGAGTTTTTAAACTTGCCTGAATCTTCAATGACCAACTCAATTGCTATCTTCTCATTGTGAGCAATTTTTCCAAATTTTTAAGGATCATTTGAGTCCAAATATCTGGAACAGGTTCCATTTTGCAATTTCTCTCTAATCCACAAATTGTCCACAGTGTATTATTCTCCTTACTTCCATAACATGTTTCTTCAGTCAGGCATTCTTTGAATTTTTCTGACAGATAACAGTGTGGTTAATGGAGAAAAACAAAACAAAAAAAAAATCTCAAGAAGACAAAACTCTTTCAAGTCTAATGAAAATTATGTCCACAAGCAACTCTGGATTTTAGTCCACACATCAAATTATATTTATAGTTATAAACCACAACCGATTTATTCCACGACAAAGATAAAGAGCACTTTCAACATCCTTAAAAATTTTCTCATTAAGGCCTTCAGTGTATCCAGGGCATTTAGCCAAATCAGTCAATCAAAGCCGGGGACAATACTAACACATACTTATCTTAAATTTCCAACTTAAACTTTACGCTTCATGCTTTTTATTCCATATGGTATCTTAGTCACCAGCTTGATTGCAGACACTGCACCTCCCCCAGAACTATCCCTGACAATTAGGTTTCTGAGAAGAAAGCCCCCCCCCCAAGTCGGGCTTTCAAAATCTCAGATACCTGCACCTTGGAAAGATCTTATCTCTCCTGATAAAGATCTTCAGACTGTCTTTAGACCTGCAGTTTTTTGGGGGAAAACAGATGTCTCTCAGGAGCCCCTGGAGACATGTTTGTTCATCCACTGTTGGCTCCTCCTCCTCATTCAGTGCTGGACAGCTTTGAATAAAATCTAGATCATATGGGGAAAAGACCCCCAAAACAGGTTGCTACAGTCCTTGTTGTGTCCATATAGATCCATTTCTTGCTAGTGTGGCTAATGAGACATAATATTCAAAACTCTGAATTTTCTGAATTTTAAAACTTCTTCTGCTTTCTTTCCTGGACAGTCACAGCCCCTCTCAAGGTGTAACCCACCCTGCCATCCTGGGTATCAAAAGAATAACTTGGAAGGGGGCAGCCGTTTTGCTGCTATGAGTGCCTTCTGTGCCCACAAGGGAAGATTTCAGAACGGAATGGTGAGAGACATGCTGAACAGAATTATACCAGTTGTATTGGCTGTCATCCAGGATGCGAACTTCAGGTTGGACCAACACTGGTGGTACTGGTTGCTGAGAAGTTAATACTGTCTGATGTAACCATTGATGTGCATGTATGTGCTTTTTTGAAGCACTTCCTTCACAGGTACATACTGTTTGGTCATCCTTATTTGTGAGTCTGGGATCTGTGGATTTGGCTTACCACAGGTCCCGACTTGCCATTGGAGGGCCTCACTGAACCGTCCGGGCACAACCGGACGTAATTTCCAGTAACACTTAGAAGGTGTTCTGAGGCATGGGGAGACCACAAGCATCCTCCCTACTCCTCAGAAAGGCTCCCAGAAGTTTCTAAGGGGCACTTCTGTTTTGACAAAACTAGAAGTGCATCTCAGAAGCCTCCGGAAGGCCTTCTGAGGTAAGCATAAGTTGCTTGTACCCTTCCCACATCTCAGAAGGGTTCCCAGAGGCTTCTGAGAGGATCTTCCAGTTTGTTAAAAAACAGAGGTGCTTGTCAGAAACCTCTGGGAGGACCCTGAGGTGTGGAGAGGCTGCATGCGGCCTCCCCACATTTCAGAACGACTCTGGACGCAACCGGAAGTCACTTTCAGCCATGTCCAGAGGTTGTCTGAGGACTCCCTCGTAGATATTAATATTCTCAGGTTTGGTATTCGTTGGGTGTCGAGGAACAGATCCCCTGAGGATACTGAGGGCCAACCTCCAAAAAAGGAAATATGAGCATATCCACACTGGAAGAAATAAGAGATAACCCTTTAGGGCGCAATTCTAACCCCTTATATCATTGCTTTCCAGCACTGGCATAGCGGTGCCAATGGGACATATTCTGCATCCTGCAGTTGGGTGTCACTCATGGAGGCCTCCTCAAAGTAAGGGAATGTTTGTTCCCTTACCTCAGAGCTACATTGCCCTTATGTCAGTGCTGAAAAGCACTGACATAAGGGGTTAGGATTGCGCCCTTAGGTGTTTTCCGTTTATTACTACACCTAATACCTTAATACCCTCTTAAATACCCCTTAATACTGGTTAAGGACCCTTTAGTACTGCCTAAATACCACTTTGTAAACTCATTGTATCCCTTAATAGGTCCTAAGGGACTCTCAATAACTCCTTAAAGACCCATTTAGAGGCTATTAAATGGTTCTTACATAATATTTTTTATAGAAACTTTGGGGATTTTTAAGGTGCCTTTGGGGTGCACCTTAATATTAATACCCCTTTATTAATACCCCTAAATGTGGGAATATTAATACCCCAAAAGAACCTTTTAGAGGTGTCAGTGGTGCTAGGGATATTTTTATCCAAACTATTTTCCTTTATGTTTTTCTAGGCTAATAGTTTTTCACTTTACTGCACTGGTTCAGAAGAATAATTAGAATGAAAATAGTCAGAAACAATCTTTTCTTCCAAGATGACATGGGTGGACAGTCAAAACAACTCTGGCTCTGAAAAGGCCTGTCCTTATACCATTCACAGTGTAACTATCAGGTCTTTTGGTGGAGCCAATTTTAATAAACCCAATTTAAAAAACTGATGCCTGAACAAGTCATTCGTAGAAAGTGGGTTTTTAATGAAGTGCATTCTACACAACTAACTGCTTTCTCATTTTCAGATATGGCTAACTGTTTTCCATGCGCAGAAGATCATTATCCCAACCATAATAAGGATGTCTGCGTTCCAAAAGTTTACAGCTTCTTGTCTTATGACGAACCTTTAGGGCTCACTTTGACTACAATCACCCTTTCTTTTTCCAACATCACCACTTTGATCCTCAAAATATTCATTAAGCACCAGGACACTCCCATTGTCAAAGCCAACAACTGGAGCCTCACTTACGCTCTTCTCATCTCCCTCCTGCTCTGCTTCCTTTGTGCTCTGCTGTTCCTTGGACAACCCAATGCAATCTCATGTCTGCTTCAACAAACTGCTTTTGGCATCATCTTCTCAGTGGCTGTTTCCTGTGTATTGGCCAAAACCATCATTGTGGTCCTTGCTTTCATGGCCACCAAACCAGGGTCCAGGGTGAGGAAATGGGTGGGAAATAAATTGGCAACCGTGATCGTCCTTTCCTGCTCCTTCCTTCAAGTCATCATTTGTACTGAGTGGCTGGCAACCTCCCCTCCATTCCCAGATCTTGACATGCACTCAGTAACTGGATTAATTGTACTGGAATGTAATGAGGGCTCCACTCTCATGTTTTACTGTGTCTTGGGCTTTCTGGGTCTCCTTTCCATTATCCATTATGTGGCTTTCCTAGCCAGGAAGTTGCCAGACACCTTCAATGAAGCCAAGTTAGTAGTAGGAAGTACATACCTTATGTCAAACTAACTTTGACAGCTGGTCCCGCCCCTTTTTACTGTAAATCCCGCCCCCTAAGGGGGTTCAAGTGACCCCTCAAACAATACTCCCCGACACTTGGTTTGGCGGGAAAAGGAGCCCGCCAATGAAGTGTGGGAAAGGGGGTTCATGTGACCCCTCAAACAACTTGCCCCGTTCCCCTCGACTGCTAGGGAGGGGTTTTGTAGCACCCTGACATTTGGTTTGGCAGGAAAAGGAGCCCGCCAATAAAGTGTGGGAAAGGGCTTCATGTGACCCCTCAAACAACTGCCCCCATTGTCCTCGACCACTAGGGAAGGGTTTTGTAGCACCCCGACATTTGGTTTGGCGGGAAAAGGAGCCCGTCAATAAAGTGTGGGAACGGGGTTCATGTGACCACTCAAACAACTCGCCCCATCGCCGCCGACCAATAGGCGCAGGTTTCATAGCTCTCGGACCACCGTGTGGAGCCAATGGGAAAAAAGGGGGGAGTGGGAACAGGTCCAGACATGTCCTTGTATTTAAGGCCCAGGGCCTTCGGGGGGAGGGAGAAAGTCGTTAAGCCTTTGCGGTTGCTGTTGTTTCTGCCATGGCGTCCCCTCTGAAAAGCTCACCCACTTTGCCTTCTGAGACCGAGTCTCCCCAGTTGGAGTGCGAATCCCCTGCCGGGGAAGAGAGTGAAAATCACACTATGGTGGTGGTCAAGATGGAGAGCCCCGAAGAAGAGAAGGAGAACATGCCGCCTTCTGAGGGGTGGGAGACCCCGGTCAGACCCATGGATTCTCAAAACTACGTTCGCAAACTGCTCAAGATGGAGAGCTGCGATGAGCCGGAGACCCCAGACAGACCCACTGATTCTCAAAGCCCACCGCAGGCACCTATGAAGAAGAAGCAAAAATGTAGGCGCTATGAGGATGACGGGGAGGATGAGGAGGATGACGTGTTACCATTTCCATCTTTGAACCTGGTTTACCAATTTGCAATGGAAGAACCACCTGTACCTAGAGAAACTGAAGCAGAGGTAAATCATTGTGCTTGAGTGCATACGTGAGTGTGTTGCCTGAAATGTAAAATCAAAAAATACTTATTTGTGTTTTTTTTGTAGGCTATTCCAAAGAAGGATGTGAAGCAAGACGCTTTCAAAACGTTACGGAACATTTTAGGTGTTCTCCCGCTGGACAGACAGAACAAAAATCTGACATCACAGACAAGGCAGAGAATCACAAAGAGTGTGCTGAGAGCAAGTTTGTTCACCATTGTGAAGTATTGTGTATCAAAATTTCTCAAAGTGTCCTGTGAGGGATGTCGAACGAAGGCCCCAAACCAGGACGCCCACGTTTGCTTGGACTGGACTCAGGAGTTTATTCGAGACATGCTGCGCAGGGTTATGAAGAAATTGGATATTAGAAGTCTGCTGCACACGTGTATCTGTATTGCATTTTCATTAGGTTGTCTCGAGATGAAGCAGGAATTTCCTGAATATGTTATGTCATTACTGGATCATGTATATAAATTTGAATCTGAACCCCATAAAATAGCCGCTAAATTGCTTCAACCGCAAGATCGTGTTTTTCTTTTTTCTGTTGAAAGAGTGATCAAAGCCAAATCTTTTTGGTTTTATCTGAGATGAGCGGGTGGGGCTGATTTATTAATATCTGATTGTATGAAATAAAATACAGGTCTTGCATGCTAGGGAAAATGAACATAATGTAGAAGACGTGGATGAGGGAGGGGGTGCTTATTATTGTTCTATGTGTATGTATGTATGGAAATAAAAAATAATTACAGGGCTCAAATCTTTTTGGTTTTATCTGAGATGAGCGGGTGGGGCTGATTTATTAATATCTGATTGTATGAAATAAAATACAGGTCATGCATGCTAGGGAAAATGAACATAATGTAGAAGACATGTGGATGAGGGAGGGATTGCTTATTAAAATGTGCATGTTTAGGAATAAAAAATATATTCTTTATATGAACTTTTGACTGTTCTGTTGCTTACAGGGGGATTAATTCAAATGTATTTAGAAGACATGGGCCTGGGGGGCATGGGAGAATAGAACCTGCTCACATAGGGCCTACACCAAAAAAAAGGACTGAAAAATCAGAAGCTGATCAGACACATTTCTTTTGCTATATGGGAAAACAATTTCAGCTATTTTATATTCCATGAGACAGGGAATCAGATTCTGTGTCTGGATTTTTACACGTGCAAAAACCAGACACAGGTCAAAAACAGGGGTTAATCCAGGACTAATGCATTCCAATAACTTGGAAATTTTTCAAACTTTGACATGAGAACATAATCTGTATCTGGATTTTGCATGTGCAAAAACCAGACACAGGTCAAAAACAGGGGTTAATCCAGGACTAATGCATTCCAATAACTTGGAAATTTTTCAAACTTTGACATGGGAATCAGAATTTGGGGTCTGTTTTTCACGTGTATAACATCCGACACCCGTGACTTCTTTTAAGATTTATGGTGTGAAAATAAAAACATACTAACTTACCAACATTTTTGTTCATTGTATGGGCCTGGGAAGAAAAAACTAATTGGAATGTCCAGATGTGAGGCGTACAGAGATTTTTCCTATAAAAGGGGACACCTTATTGTGTGTGTCAGAACATCTTCCAAAAGAACTGCAACCTTCTTTCTTTTGGTAAGCATATTGCTCTCTCTCTCTCTCCTTTGCCTTGGAATTTGTATGTGTGGGGCGTGTATGTGAATCTGATAGAATTAAATATTGCTTCTCTCTATCTATCTGTATGTCAGAATCTGTATGTCAGACTGCTTTTATTCAAGGTTTGTATTTTTCACTCTGCAAGTGCTCGGGGGCATTCTTGGTCTGAGAAAATCTTACACCTATATCGACAATATTACACCAATTTTGTATGATTGTACTATGCCAGCCAGCATGTCTGTGTGAAACTTGTCCCTCTGTGTGTGTGTGTGTGTGTGTGTGTGTGTGTGTGTGTGTGTGTGTGTGTGTGGTGTGTGTGTGTATGATCCTATTAGGAAGCATGTCTTGAAATTTTGTCCATTAGGACAAAATGTCTGGATATTTGTGGGGTCTGATGTCTTTTTTTTTTCTGTGCATGCTCAGGGGTTATGTATTGACAGGAGTTTTTAAAAAATCCTAGCTCTCTCTCTCTCCTTTGCCTTGGAATTTGTATGTGTTGGGGCGTGTATGCTCCAGATACATCAGCCATTGTATAGCCGCAGAGGAAAATCGCTTTTTTATCAAGTCGTAGTTGTCCCATGGTAGAATAGCAATGGCATTGCTTTCTAAAAACATGTATCTAAAGATGGCCATTGCGACGCTAGCTATGGTTAAGTATTGAAACGGATCTAGCCCGTCCCTCCCTTCCGATTTAGTCATCCGTAGGATCTCATCCCTGGACAACATACGGGCCTTCCTCAATATTTTTACATCCTGTTGGCAGTAATGCGCTAGCTCTTTCTGGAGATTAAAAATGCTGTTCTTATTTTCCTCATACCACGTGAGAAAATCTTTTTTTCTCATCAGGCATCATGGTGTCATACCTGTAAAATTTCGGGTGGGGGAGAGGGCCTTGGTAATCCCAGTTTTCAGCAGTGTTAAAAAAGTGGGGAAAATATCCTTTACAGCCCTCAAACCCCAAAGCCTTGGGAAGTTTCCCAAGCTTCATGGGGAGGAAGTTTAAGCTGTTGATAAATTTTAATTTCAATTTTTTCACCGTCACGCACATAAGTTTACCTCCCTGTACAGTAAGTTTCACATCCATCCTTCCCTTCACCAGCTGGTTTGAGATAAAGTAGCTATAATACCCCTTTGCATTGTGTGCCAAAAAGGTGAATCCTTTGAACTTTGGGGAGATAAAAGTTGAAATGAAGTCTGAAAGACAGCCTTCGCCCTTAAACTCCCAAGTTTTCCCTTCCTTTGTCCCCATCGCATATATATAATTGGGAAAGTGAATTCCTGTCTCCTGAGTACACTCAAAGTCAAAAAAGATATACTTGTCTGAAAGTTCAGGTTCCCTAAGAGGGGGAATGTAACAGAGATGGTCAGGTAAAGGAATTCTGAGACACTCCAAGCACTTTCGTGGCTTGCATTTGTGTCTTTTAGCGACATAACCTCCACATTCTTCACACAGCCGTTTAGAGAAACAGTCAATCTCCTCTTTGGCCGCTAATTTTTTATGGATCTTTAAACAGGCCCGAGAAGGGCATATCAGTCTGCAGCTTTCACACCGCACCTCCACCTCCCTGGTACACTGTCTCCGTAAACAAAAATGACAGCGAAACCTACAAGTGTATGTATGAGCATAAGGAGTTCCACAGATGGAGCAATAATTTCTAGAACCAAAGAATCCTTTCATGTTTAGAATACCATAATAATGCTCATCATGTAGCAGCAGAAAGTAGGACTTATCATGTATAAGTAGGCCCGATCTGAAGATTTCCCAGCCTTTATCACCATGTAGGACAACCCCTATATTCACTTGTAAATACCTTTCAAATCTCCTCAGGTCTGATAGTAGTATTTTTTTATCAGGGGCAATCCCAACTGCTGCATACAGCTGTCTTGCCATCTGTAATAAATGAAAATCAGTATACCCTTGGCCATTTATGATTGCTAAGAGACTCCCCCCAAAGCAAAGGTTGCTGCCCTCATTATTCAGGTCAACAAGGTGTTGTCTTTTCTTTTCTATGATCTTGCTATAAAGGACAGTGCTTAGCAGTCTTCGGCCCCTCCCACCTCTGTTTCTGATAACAGAAACAATGAGACGCAACAGACCATGAAGATGAACTGCATTGCTCTGAATGAGATTCCCTATGTTAGCAAAAAATGATGCAGCGTCCAGAGCATTGATGTGTCTCCTCAAGGAGAAGAGGGGGTTATTTAACCCCCCTCCTTCAAGACGCAGTTGTACTAAATCCCCCAGATGTATTTCGCTACGTAATTCATCCATTAATTCCTGAATGTTATTTATTATGGTGTGTTCAACCAACAAAGGGTTACTTAAGTGCTCCAAGTTTACAAAACGGAAGGAAAAAGTGTATCGGGAGACAGGTAGTCTCTGAGCATGCCATTCCCAGCGCCCCTCCCTTTCCAGGTAGACTCTTGGTTCAGGCTCCTCCTCCCCCCCTGTAGTGTTCATGGTGGAATAACCGCTATCGGACAGAGGGTTTGGATTAGAGGAATAGCCACTATCAGAATGGTCTTCAACCATATCAGCACCTGCATCTGGTGTATGAACAGGTGGCCCCTGGGGGATGGGAGAAAGCCCTATATCATCATCCTCTGAATCAGAGGAGTCCTGTGGGGAGTGTGGGAAGCCTGCCCCAACCTGATTCACCCCTGCATCAGGTGGAGACTTGTGTGGTGTCTGGCTCAGGTCACCCTGCAGACTATCAGGATAGATGTGGAAGTTTTTAATATTTTCTTGAAAAGAAACAAGCATCTCTTTATCAAGCCCCTTCCCCTGAAACAACGAGCACCAGTGTTTTTTTAACTCTGAATTCCAGTAGATAAGCTGAGCTGAGAATTTTCTCTCCTTCTCAATAACAGAATTCATACACTGGTTCAATAATCCACCCAATTCAAAACATTCATCTGGGTCAAGGTTTCTGGTTTTCTTCTGTTTTTTCTTTGGAGCAAAATCTTCAGATTCACTTTCAGACAAGGCACCAGCATGACGCTTCCGGTCAGGGAGCGGTCTGCCCTTGGGAGTGACAGTTCCTAGAAGGAAAAGGCATAATTTTCTTTTACTGAATGGGGAGACTACATAACTGAAATAGGCAATTTATTATCATAAGAACAGACCATAGGCCCCCACCTAGTCCTGCGACCTGTATCTCACACTAGGTAAAAAAGAGACTCCCTTGCATAGTCCACTTCTAAAATCCTGGCTTGTAACCCACAATGGATTTTTTTTCCTTCAATCCCCTCTTAAAGGCATCCTGTCCCAAGAAGTAAAGAAATATTTTTTTGTCAAATTGAATGGAAAAATTTATACAAGTGGTTACCTTTCTGGTTGGGAGTAGTTGCTGAATTTGAAGTGGAAGGCCCCCCAACAGCTTTTCTTTGAAGAATATTTTGTACAGGCCCAGTATTTCCTGAATGTGGAAAAACCAAAATTTAAAATCGCAAGAAAATAGTGGCATAGGCTTTCCCATTAAAAAATATTCCTATTATGTAATTTATACAGGTAGTTACCTTTTTTGTGACTGTCCAGAGCAGGTGGTTTGGACGTGCTAGGCTTTGGACTCAATGGAGATTTTCCTCGGGATCCATTAACACCTGCGTGATTTTGCACAGGCCCAGTATTTCCTGAATGTGGAAAAACCAAAATTTTAAAATCAGTTTTCTTTTTTTTTCTTTTTTTTAAAAAAAACTGACCTCCATAAAAAAAAAAAAAGGCCTAGGATTACCTCCCCCTGTGCAGGATTTTGGTGACCCTCTAGCAACTAAAAGAAAAAAGGAAAATCTTTTTAATTTTTTATTGTTATTAATCAGGTTCATTACCTCTCTTTAAATGGTTTGTGCAACCATTGCAATTGGCTGAAACTAAATTTAGCTGCAACAGCATGGTTTCCTACAACTGAAATAACCAATTTTATTTTTTTATAATGTCTGATTATAGATGTGTAATATTAGGGACAAAACCATTTTTCCTTACCTCTCTTGAAGATGTCAGGTGAATCTCCTTCAAAAGAAATAAAACAGAAAAATTAATTATAATTTTTGTAGGGGAGTCAGAGTCAGTTTTGTTTTTTAAAAATAAAAGGTATAGTATAACATACCAGAACTTGGGGGAGTTAATCTGATACTTGAAGATACTCCACCAGTTACTTTAAAAAAGAAAAGGAAGGCCACATTACTGGATTTTTAAAGAAACTCTAGAAACTTATTTTTTTAAAAATATAGGCACATACCTTTACGAAAAGTGCATGCCCTTTCCTTACACCCTGTAAAAATGTGGAAAATCAAATTTTAAAAATAGGCTTGATTATTCAGTAACTTTCCAGTTAAAATGTTATAGGCCCCTCTTACCAATTTTGCCATCTGACGTAGCAGGGCCTGCTTGAGTAAGTGGATCTGCAAAAACATAAAAGAACCATAGTTTTTTTTGCTTGCTCAGTTTTTATCTTAGAAAGGAAAATAAAAATAAAAAAAACCACTAAGAATTACCTTGGTTAGGAGTAGATTCGTTTAGGGCACCCATAAAGAGAACTGGATTTGAAACAGAAGACAAAAAAAAAATTGTATTTTGTACTTTTAAAAATTAATAGGATACTATTATTTAAGATGATTCTCGCCATCAGATTCTTGTGAATTTCCATCGTCGTCCTCAGACATTTTCAATCTAGAAATTATAACACAACAGGAAAAAGCTCATTCATGATTTTCCCCATATCAACACACAGTCACACAGCACCTGCAGTGCTGAAAATGGTACAATCATACAAAATTGTGCAGCCAGTGATATAGGTGTAAGATTTTCTCAGACCAAGAATGCCCCCGAGCACTTGCAGAGTGAAAAATACAAACCTTGAATAAAAGCAGTCTGACATACAGATTCTGACATACAGATAGATAGAGAGAAGCAATATTTAATTCTATCAGATTCACATACACGCCCCACACATACAAATTCCAAGGCAAAGGAGAGAGAGAGAGAGCAATATGCTTACCAAAAGAAAGAAGGTTGCAGTTCTTTTGGAAGATGTTCTGACACACACAATAAGGTGTCCCCTTTTATAGGAAAAATCTCTGTACCCCTCACATCTGGACATTCCAATTAGTTTTTTCTTCCCAGGCCCATACAATAAACAAAAATGTTGGTAAGTTAGTATGTTTTTATTTTCACATCATAAATCTTAAAAGAAGTCATGGGTGTCGGATGTTATACACGTGAAAAACAGACCCCAAATTCTGATTCCCATGTCAAAGTTTGAAAAATTTCCAAGTTATTGGAATGCATTAGTCCTGGATTAACCCCTGTTTTTGACCTGTGTCTGGTTTTTGCACATGCAAAATCCAGATACAGATTATGTTCTCATGTCAAAGTTTGAAAAATTTCCAAGTTATTGGAATGCATTAGTCCTGGATTAACCCCTGTTTTTGACCTGTGTCTGGTTTTTGCACGTGTAAAAATCCAGACACAGAATCTGATTCCCTGTCTCATGGAATATAAAATAGCTGAAATTGTTTTCCCATATAGCAAAAGATGGGTGGATAGCAAACCACCGGGTAGATGGGACTCGTCAGCCTGGGAAGGCAGCTCATCTGAGAGAAGGAAAACTCTGATCCCAAACCTCCACTGCCTTGTGGCTACATCCAGTTATGGAAAAGGCTTCAGGAGTCAACCTCGAGGCAAAATCCGGAGCCGGAGTCCCTGAGGCAGTTCATGGCTGAACACAGTCACGTTCTGGCAACTCCTGCGACGCCGCTGGAACCAGTCGTATTGGCTTCTGCCTTTCCATTGGACCATTTCAGCGACGTGGAGAGGGGGGATTTGCTGCATGGGTAACAGCCTATCCTCCATACCTACTTTACCCAGGCTTCGCGCACTGGAGAGGACACTCTGTTCCAGAACCACCATTCAGAGCGTGACACCATAGTCTTCCGAGACTGAAGGATGCCAACATAGCAAAAGAAATGTGTCTGATCAGCTTCTGATTTTTCAGTCCTTTTTTTTGGTGTAACCCCTATGTGAGCAGGTTCTATTCTCCCATGCCCCCCAGGCCCATGTCTTCTAAATTCATTTGAATTAATCCCCCTGTAAGCAACAGAACAGTCAAAAGTTCATATAAAGAATATATTTTTTAATTCCTAAACATGCACATTTTAATAAGCAATCCCTCCCTCATCCACATGTCTTCTACATTATGTTCATTTTCCCTAGCATGCAAGACCTGTATTTTATTTCATACAATCAGATATTAATAAATCAGCCCCACCCGCTCATCTCAGATAAAACCAAAAAGATTTGGCTTTGATCACTCTTTCAACAGAAAAAAGAAAAACATGATCTTGCGGTTGAAGCAATTTAGCGGCTATTTTATGGGGTTCAGATTCAAATTTATATACATGATCCAGTAATGACATAACATATTCAGGAAATTCCTGCTTCATCTCGAGACAACCTAATGAAAATGCAATACAGATACACGTGTGCAGCAGACTTCTAATATCCAATTTCTTCATAACCCTGCGCAGCATGTCTCGAATAAACTCCTGAGTCCAGTCCAAGCAAACGTGGGTGTCCTGGTTTGGGGCCTTCGTTCGACATCCCTCACAGGACACTTTGAGAAATTTTGATACACAATACTTCACAATGGTGAACAAACTTGCTCTCAGCACACTCTTTGTGATTCTCTGCCTTGTCTGTGATGTCAAATTTTTGTTCTGTCTGTCCAGCGGGAGAACACCTAAAATGTTCCGTAACGTTTTGAAAGCGTCTTGCTTCACATCCTTCTTTGGAATAGCCTACAAAAAAAACACAAATAAGTATTTTTTTGATTTTACATTTCAGGCAACACACTCACGTATGCACTCAAGCACAATGATTTACCTCTGCTTCAGTTTCTCTAGGTACAGGTGGTTCTTCCATTGCAAATTGGTAAACCAGGTTCAAAGATGGAAGCGGTAACACGTCATCCTCCTCATCCTCCCCGTCATCCTCATAGCGCCTACATTTTTGCTTCTTCTTCATAGGTGCCTGCGGTAGGCTTTGAGAATCAGTGGGTCTGTCTGGGGTCTCCGGCTCATCGCAGCTCTCCATCTTGAGCAGTTTGCGAACGTAGTTTTGAGAATCCATGGGTCTGACCGGGGTCTCCCACCCCTCAGAAGGCGGCACGTTCTCCTTCTCTTCTTCGGGGCTCTCCATCTTGACCACCACCATAGTGTGATTTTCACTCTCCTCCCCGGCAGGGGATTCACACTCCAACTGGGGAGACTCCATCTCAGAAGGAGAAGCGGGTGAGCTTTTCAGAGGGGAGGCCATGGCAGAAACAACAGCAACTGCAAAGGCTGAACGGCTTTCTCCCTCCCCCCGAAGGCCCTGGGCCTTAAATACAAGGACATGTCCGGACCTGTTCCCACTCCCCCCTTTTTTCCCATTGGCTCCACACGGTGGTCCGAGAGCTATGAAACCTGCGCCTATTGGTCGGCGGCGATGGGGCGAGTTGTTTGAGTGGTCACATGAACCCCGTTCCCACACTTTATTGACGGGCTCCTTTTCCCGCCAAACCAAACGTCGGGGTGCTACAAAACCCTTCCCTGGCGTTCGAGGGGAATGGGGGCAGTTGTTTGAGGGGTCACATGAAGCCCTTTCCCACACTTTATTGGCGGGCTCCTTTTCCCGCCAAACCAAATGTCGGGGTGCTACAAAACCCTTCCCTAGCGGTCGAGGGGAATGGGGGCAGTTGTTTGAGTGGTCACATGAAGCCCTTTCCCACACTTTATTGGCGGGCTCCTTTTCCCGCCAAACCAAATGTCGGGGTGCTACAAAACCCCTCCCTAGCGGTCGAGGAGAACGGGGCCAGTTGTATGAGGGGTCACATGAACCCCCTTTCCCACACTTCATTGGCGGGCTCCTTTTCCCGCCAAACCAAATGTCGGGATGTCCCCAAAACCCTCCCTAGTGGTGGGGGGCAGTGGGGAAAGTTGTTTGAGGGGTCACTTGAACCCCCTTAGGGGGCGGGATTTACAGTAAGAAGGGGCGGGACCAGCTGTCAAAGTTAGTTTGACTTAAGGTATGTACTTCCTACTACTCAAGTTCATCAGCATGTTGGTCTTTTGCAGTTTGGTTGTCCTTTGTTTCCTCCTACTTGAGCACCAAGGGGAAGTACATGGTGGCTGTGGAGATCTTCTCCATCTTAGCTTCTGGGGCTGGTTTACTGTTTTGTATCTTTGCCCCCAAATGCTTCATGTGTTGAAATGCAAATGTGTTGAGGCCTGAATTGAATGAACGGGGGCAACTGATAAGAAGAAAGGAATATAATATCTAAAATTTGTGGACCCAATCTAGTTCCAGTTAACTGTTTCTTACCAAAAGTTAGTCCAATGTACTTAGAGGTGCAGTGTTGTAAACTTGATTGTACAAATAAATGCCCAACAGGGGATGTAGACCTCATTTCTGGAGTCCCTCCCATGCAGTGGGTTAGAACAGCATTTCACAAACTGTGGGTCCATGTGCGGTGGGTCACAACTCCATGTGTGCCAGACCCAACACAATGCTCCTGGTAGTGCTGCAATGCCTAATTGGGAAGTTGTGGAGTCCTCTTCACCAGGCCTGTGACCCACTTTATTGGTCACCGCAGGCCTCAGAATGTCCCACAGAACCAACTAGAAGCAACTTTTGGTTTGTGGACACAACTTCTCATTTTACCAGAAATTGCTTCCAATGTTTCTGCAGGGCATTCTGAGGCCTGCAGCTGCCAATATAGTGAGTCATGGGCCAGGCACGACCCAGCCTAGGCCTCTGGGGCCTGCCAAATGGTTCTGCAACACTGCCAAGAGGGTGGGGAGGATGAAATGTGTTGTGGCACTGAAATGTTTGGCAACCATTGGGTTAGAACATTGTCTCTGGCTTAGCTTTCATTACATCTTTCAGCTCCTGCCAAGATTACCCGGTTCAAATCAACATGTTTTCTTCTGAAATGTCTCAGGGTGTCCATAACATTCAGGAGATGATTTTCTCCCCTTGTCATTATCAAATTAAGTATAATGACTTGACCAATTTCTCCAAGTCTCATGGGAATCATTGCTCCCTTCAGAAACATCTAAATATATGGCATAATCTGGATACAGCGAATGGGTTTACAAAAGGTAGATAGTCCTAGAGGATGTTGCAATTCATGGTGTTACTATTAACATGCCTGCCTCAAGGAGTGTACAGTACCCCTATTACGAAGTGTGCCGGAGGCGAGCATGTTCCTCTCCATTACAGTTATTATGAGTCTGGAGACTTCATCATTGGTGGCATTATTTCTCAAAGCTACCTGATTTCTGACCCACAAACTTTCAGAAGACATCCATCTCAGGGACTGCTTGATGATCGCCTGTAAGGAGTTGACTTTCCTGAACATTTCATGCATGTTTTCAGATATTATGCTCAGAAATACTGATTGGGCAGGTTGAGATGGGATTGAGATAGTCATGATTGCAATGGGAATGAATGGCAAGGCTGGCATTTTAAGAAATTCCTTATCATCAAGTGAATCTTTTTGTATGACGTGTAATGCAGCATTAAATTGTTCCAAATGTGTTTTTTAATTGGCTGACTAGCTGAGTGGGTGACGGGAATGCCGAGGATGCTCTTTGTATTGATTTTGAGAACACGTTTCACAAGTGATGTAATTCTGAATTGACTTTCATATGAATGCCAGCAAACAGCTGAATCCTAACTAGAAATGCAGCTGGGTCAATGGATTGACCGCTATTCAACAGAAAGTTCACAAAGCGGTTTACTGAGAAAATCAAACAAACAACTAATGGCTCCCTGTTCTCACAATCTAAAAAGATGCAAAAGAACACCAGCAGACAGCCACTAGAAAAGACACTGCTGGAGTGAGGAGGGCCAGTTACTCTCCCCCTGCTAAATAAAAGAAGGGCACCCCCTTAAAAAGTGCCACTTACTGAGTTAGCAGGGGTTAAGGGAGCATTTGTTCCCTTACCCGTGGGGCAAGTCTCTGTTGCCCCAATGTACCTCCTTGGAGTGTTCCAACCATTTTGCTGCAGCAGGAGAGTAAGGGAGAGGGAAGAGGAGAAGTAATGGGGATGGAGTCCTTCCATATGCCGGTGTCACTGGGATCCATCCCCTCTCTCCTGCATTCCCCCTCCCGTCCTCCCTTCTCCCACGCGCCCCATTCCATCCCTTTCCTGACCCGCTCCCCCCACCACCCACCCTCACAGCCAACATACATGCATTGCTTCTGGGGACACTTGTGTAAACCACCCTGAATTGGCTTCCTCCTCTCTGGGTGGTCCCTGAGAGAGTCACTCTGCCCAACACAACTTGAAGGAAATGGGCACAGATGCAGTCGCATGGATAAGTAGTGAGCCTTTGGGCAGCTGCCTAAGTACCCCAACCTCTGGTGCAAGTCCTGGCAGCTGCAGTAATTAAAAAAAATGTCTAGCTGGCAAGCATCTATGGATTTTCCTTCTGTGCTTCCTTTCCATGATTGCTTCCATATGCGGGAGGCTCCACTGCGTCTAGCAAAGCTTCCTTAAATTTAAGTGTAGTTAATGTCATATTGTGGAGTAAATGTGTTGCAATGTCATATCACTTTCTTCGTAGTCACTCAGAATTGCCAGCTATGATTCAGAGAAGTATACATTCCAGGTCTAGGCGCCAATGGCTCTTCGCACTTCATCGATTGTGGCTATTCTTTTTTTGTAGTGTCATTACCAAATATATGTTGGATTTCAAAGTGGAAAAAGTGTTATCCTTAAACATACCCACTGTGATAGAACATGCAACTCTCATTGTAGGGTATATATTCAGACCTACCAGCATATCCTGGCCTTGGAATTTGCCGTGAAGGAGATAAATGAAAATCCCCAGATCTTACCCAATGTCACTTTGGGCTTCAACATCTATAATAGTTATTTCTCAGCTAGCTGGACGTACTTTGCCTCGCTAGGACTTCTCTCCACAAACGGCAAATTCAAACCCAACTACAAGTGTGACCTACAAGACAATGTAGTAGCTGTCACTGGGGGACCCAACTCTCCCATGTGGAACTACATAGCAAATATTCTGTGCAACTACAAGATACCACAGGTAAGCTGCCATCAGATTTCATTAAACTGCAGACAAGTGTAAGCTGAGGGTCAGTTGTTTGATCATCTGGAATGAGAGTTAGATCAATATGCACAAATATCTATGGCTCTTAAAGCAGCACATTTTATAAGGACAGTGAACTTCCCATTCATAAATATTACCCTGATAGCCAGTGACAGCCTGTGTTCCCCCAATTTTGCCACCCCCAGGCTCATTTGTACATGCACCTGCGTAGATGAAGGGACAGGGTAGCTGGGGGGTGAGTAAGCAAGCAGACTGGGGAGACAACATGTCCCTTCCCTCTACTTAGAAGTAGAGCTGACTTTAGAAGCTGTGGGGAAACATTTGTTGTGGGGCCCCAGGTTCACAGCCACAGTCTGTAGTATCATCATAGAGCTATAAATATCACTTATAGATGTTACCTATGAAAGGATGGAAAGCAATCAAAACATTTGCTTAAAAAATGCATGTGAGTTAATGCACCAAATGTATCCAAGCTCATTTTAATATAAATCATATACTAAGCTAGAGTCAAATTTCCTAGCACAGGGCCCAGTTTGCAACAATCAGTCCAATTAGCCTAAAGCTGGACCTACTTACAAGAGGTCTGCCTGCAGCCTCTCTCTCTCTCCTCAGTGTGGCTTCTATTTGAAGTGAGCATGAGTGGTGTGGGCTGGGAAGGAGAGGCTGAATGTAGAAGTCTGATATGTAAATGGGCAATTCCCAGTCTAGGAAGAGAGGAGGGGTGCCCCACCTCCCTTTCTCTTCACTTTTCCTTTGCCGCTCCTGTTCTTTTCAAACAGAGGAGGAGGAGAGGCTGTGTGTGGATCTCCAGTCAGTCAAGCTGAAAGGGTGGGGGAACCTCAGTCCTCCTCCCTAGCCAAGGGAGGGGAACCCTCTAAGCCATCTATGAACAGCGCTGCTCCTCATTGAAAGTCACACAGAGGAAGGAGGGAGGCCAAATGCCTTGTTCTGGAAAGAATCTGGACAAGTGTGCATCTGTAAGGGTCTGAGAAGAACATAAGTTGTTCTTCTCCCTCTAATTTATTGGCATGTTTTTACAACTTTAGTGCACCTCATTCCCCACATCGGGAAGCCTTGTGCATTCTCATGCCCTTTTCCCCCAGCTACCATCTCTCTTTAGGGCTGTAATGAGTCCTGCTTTCTCTGAAGTCACTACATTCCTCCTCCCTTCTTTTGATAGCATCCATCTTTTCACCATGCCTTTCATCTCTCCAGATCTGTGAAACCTTGTTTACTCACATGGTAAGAAAAGCCCTGCTGGATCAGGCCAAAGGCCCACCTAGTCCAGCTTCCTGTGTCTCACAGTGGCCCAAAAGATGCCTCAGGGAGCACAAAAGACAAGAGTATCTCAGAACACCTCCAGACTCTGGTGGTCATATCCAGAGATCATAGTGGTCGTAGTGAACTGGACTTGCATATTCACTTATTCATGGGTTTCAGTATCCATGGGAGGCCCAGGAATGGATCCCCTGTGGATACCAAGATCCCACCTGTACTCTCATAACTCTGTCACAGAAAGAGAGACACAAGCATTTGTTTCTGTGTAGACATGTATCATTCCATTTTTTAATGTTCTCCAGCTTGTATATGGCTCTGTCCCAGTTCTGAATCATGAAACCAAGGCTGTTTTCTTTCACCGGGTGTTTCCAAAAAGTGACCATCAATATAAGGGATTTCTCAAGTTGCTGCTGCATTTCAGGTGGATGTGGGTTGGGGTGATTTATATACCTAGTGACAGTGGAGAGTGGTTTGTTCAGAACGTGCTCCCCACATTCACCCAAGAAGGCATCTGCTCTGCTTTCGTAGAAGCCTTGCCCAAAGAATCTTTCTCCAATGAAATCTATGAAACGGTGGAGTTGTGGCACGGGGCATACAAAATGGTATTAGGAAGCACTGCCACTGTTATGCTCTTATATGGTGAAATTCAGATCACTGCAATTTTTAGAATGTTCCCCCTCATGAAAGAATATGAGGATGCACCAATGAAGACAAAAGGCAAAGTTTGGATTATGCCGGCCCAGTCGGATTTCACATCACTTCCCTTTGAAAGAACCTTCAGTGTGGAGTTCATGCATGGCGCCATCTCCTTTGCAGTGCCCTCAAAGGAGGTTTTGGGATTTCAGACATTCCTTCAGAGCAGAAATCCTGCCTCAGATAGAGAAGACGGCTTTATCAAGTTCTTCTGGGAACAGGCCTTTGATTGTTTTTTCCCCGACTCTAACAAAGACAATGACAATGGAAATCCCTGCAGTGGGGAGGAGAAGTTGGAGACTCTCCCCACATCTGTCTTTGAAGTGAGCATGACTTCCCACAGCTACAGTGTCTACAATGCAGTCTATGCTGTGGCACATGCTTTGCATGCCCTTCATTCATCCCAGTTGAACCACAGAACAAAAGTGAACAATGAGAGATTGAGGTTTCTGAATCAGCAGCCATGGCAGGTAATGTCCAGAGCACATCATCTCTATCTGTGCAACCACTGTTGGTTGTCCCATAAATCTGTAAAATATTCTCCATTGATGTCAGCACTAAACTTTTGGAATTTAAGAGTAAATTCACCTGCCATTTTCAATGAGTAGTTTGGCCCTGAAATTTTGATTTGTTGTTTGTTTAAAAATACAAAACAACAACAACAAAACCTTGATTTGTGGCTGTGGGAGCTCAAGCAGAGTTGTGAGAGAGATGCAATAGTGGCGTCATTTGCACCAATGACTCCGGAATGTTAACGGGGGGGGGGGGGAGGGATTTTATTTTATATTAAAATACAGTTTTGGTGGGATTACGCACACTTTAGTACATATATTAACATATATGTACACTTTCACATTGCTGTACATATATACTAACATTTATGAACACTTATACATCATGTAAGTATGTAGAGAGAAATTTATTTTTATTTAAAATATTTTTGAAATATTTTTGAAAGAATCTTGATTTACACTATCTTGAATTGTTTCACTTTAACCTTTCAAATGAAATACAGGTGTGCACCGCTTAACAACTCTTCGTTTAACGACAGACCCCATATATGACGGTGGTCAAAGCACAATAAAGATGCTCTTAATGAGGTAATCACATTTCCCATAGCCTGCAGCAAAGGGTCTGTTTACACAACAGAGAGGCTCTTAATGCAAAGAAGAAAGCGTCTGTCTCCAGTAGCCTGTGCAGCCAACTAGTGACTGGCAGGGAGTGTCTGCACAACAAGGCAATAGCTTGGACTGAATGTTCACTTAATGGTCTAATTGCGTATCTAAGTATGTATCTAAGAATGTTTCTAAGAGAATATATCTAAGTGGCGCATACCTGTAGTATTAAGATCCACATTCTCTTACATAAAGATGCTGCTCATACTTTCTGACCAATCATTAGCTCTGGGTATTTCCACATTCTTGAATATAATGATTAATTGCCTTCTTCTGCATCAATTTAGCTCCACCGCTACCTGAGAAGTTCCATGTTCAACAACAGTGTTGGAGACACACTTTCCTTTGATGAAAATGGGGAATTAATAGCTGGGTTTGATATTATCAACTGGATCACATTCGCAAACCAGAGCTTTCGTAGAGTTAAAGTCGGAAGGATAGACCCCATGGAACCTAAGGTCCAAATGTTCACCATTGCTGAAGATGCCATTGTGTGGCCCAGCGTCTATGACCAGGTAGAGACTTCACCTTTCAAGGTGAAAGAATCCCTTTCACCATTTTGCAAGCTGAGCTTCACCACATAGCCTGTACCCAATTGCACTGAAATCGTTCTATCTCTGTGTCTTGTCAATCAGATGAGGTTGACCCAGATACTGATTCTATACCCCAAATCTTCATTTTGCAAAATGTTGTCCCTGCCAGGTTTATATGATTCATGTGAATGAGAATGTTGTCAGGGCAATACTGCTGTTCGTATGATTCATGAAATCATGTGAAACAATGGAATTAACAGCTGAGCACTAATCAAGGGGTAACCTGCCACTCATATGTTCCAATGGAGAAGACTTTGGATAAAGTCTGGAGACAGTAAAAATAATTGTCCGATGAATGTTGTCATATCCCCCAACCTCTACCGCACTATGTCCAATGAGTTGGACATTGTAGGGCACTTAGTACTAACTAGAAGTAATGTGACCAAATGCTGGACATCTGTGAATAAAGCCTACATTATTTAGGCAGAAGTCAGGAATATCAGGTTGCAACTTTCTGTTTGTACCAGTTCCGTTTAGTCATGCCAGCATTACTCAGTTCTTAAAAGTAAAGTGATCAGTGAAATATAAAGTCCAAACTATGTCTTCTGAACATATAGTATGTTTAAATGCTTTCATAATGTTTTTCTGCTTTTGTTTACGGACAGGCAAAACCCCTTTCTCTATGTAATGGCCATTGCCATTCTGGCTATAGCAGGAGAAAGGTGGAAGGACAACCCTTTTGCTGCTATGATTGCCTCCAATGTCCAGAAGGGAAGATTTCAGATCAGAATGGTAGGACGTGCCCTGCTTAGAGTTCATCAAATACATTGATGATAATCCAGAAATTTTTCTATGGTGGGTAGCCCAGTCCTGAGCAGCCTGGCGCACTGGACTGCAGCAGTGACAAAAAGGGCTGCAGCCACATTCAGCGCACTCCAGGCAGAAGCCGGTGGCTCCTCGGAAGAAGGGAACATTCATCCCTTTCCCTGCGAGTAAAGCAAGTAGCCCTGCGGTGGAACTACAGGTTGAGACTAATTATTTGCATGGGTTCTGTTGCAAGCAGTCATGTGGATAAAAAAAAACATGCACTATAGCAAATCAATTTTAAAAAAAAGTTTCTTTGCTCCAGTGATTGAAAAACAGCCTTGCTGACCTTTTGACTCTAAGATAACAGTCATTAAGAAGACAATCCATCAGCACTTCACTCAGCCCCTCCCTTCACCAATATAAAATGATCATGTTTCTTTCAAATGCTGGAGAAGGGGAGGGGTCTGAAGGAGAGAGAAGGATTGATGGATTGTTAGCCTGCTGTCCTCTCTCTCTCTCTCTCTCTCTCTCTCTCTCTCTCTCTCTCTCTCTCTCTCTCTCATTAAGGAGGCTGTTGTTAAAGGACTGTTCAGTTTTTAAACTGATTTTAAAGGGGTGCATTTTTCCCCTTCTCCAGGGATCAGTACATTCTTTCTCATTTGCAGGGGCCATTCGTGTTGAGTCAAATCCATGTATAAAAAATCTGCGTATAATTAGGTTGGACCTGTTCTCAATTCTATGGCAACCCAAAGGTCAGCGTAGACTCAAGAGCCTCTGTGTTGGACACTGAGCCCAACACAGAGGCTCTCTGGATCTGGTGGAGTGAAGCCTCACTGGTCCTGCCTCCCTCCCACCCTACTCCCTCCCCTCGGAACGGCTTCTCCCCACTCTCTCCCCACCCTCCCTCCATCTCCCCCCTTCCCGGAATGCCACTTCTCCACCTCCCCCATGCCTCCATCTACCTCGCCGCTGCTTGACGGTTCACACCCCCCAAAAGCCTCATTTCCCTTGTATTTAAACAATTGTTCAGAATTCATCATGATGAATACTGATCAGAGAGCCTGGGCTGATGGAATCAGTGATATGTGCATTTCTGGGTACAGCAGCACCCATTTCACAGAAACAGAAAAGGGAACTTTTGACTTATGCAGACATGTTGAAAGTATTGAAAAGTTCTCCTTTGTGTTGCCTAAGGTGAGAATAATGCATCTTGGTAATGAACCACAGGAGCCAACAACCTGTATTGGTCGTGGTTAACTGGGATTGCCAAATATACTTGGTTGAGAAAGGTAGAAACATATTTGCATTGGAACCTTTCAGCACTCATTTAAGATAGCTGTCACCAAAGTCACATCTGCTGTTTGACGAAAATGCAGTCCCCATCCAGAACAGAACTTACCATTCAGCCTCTGTGTCTCAAGTATTTCCAGTAGATCTGGGCACCGGGATGCTCTGGGCAGTTGCCTCTGTTTCCCGGTGGCCCAGAAGGCTGTGCAACAGGACATCCAGGCAGATGTGACTGCCCAGAGTGTCCCAGAGCCCAGTTCTACTGGAAATGCTTGCAACGTGGAAACTGCTAAGCTCTACTCATGGAGAAAAGGACTTTCCCCAAACCCTGGATCTGGCCCTTGGTTCAGGGTTTGGAAAGCCCTGATTCAGGACTTTCTAGTAATGCTTAAGTACATCACTGAACTCTATCCTGAGGGCCCAGTTATAGAAAATCCCCCTGTTCTTTTTTTCAGACATGGACGACTGTTTTCACTGCCCAGAAGATCAATATCCCAGTAAGGACCAGGTTTTGTGCGTTCCAAAAGAAATGACCTTCTTGTCTTATGAAGAAACTTTGGGGATCATTTTAGCAGCTCTGGCTTTTTCCTTTTCTTTCATCACTGCTTTGGTGCTTGGGATCTTCATGAAGAACAAGGACACTCCCATAGTCAAAGCCAACAACCGGAACCTCACCTACGTTCTTCTCGCCTCCCTCTTGCTCGCCTTCCTTTCTGCTTTCCTGTTCATTGGTCGACCTGAGAAACTGACATGCCTCCTTCGACAAACTGCTTTTGGCCTCATCTTCTCAGTGGCTGTTTCTTGTGTGTTGGCCAAAACCATCATTGTGGTTCTGGCTTTCCTGGCCACCAAACCAGGGTCCAGCATGAGGAAATGGGTGGGGACAAGACTGGCTTTCTCCATAGTTCTTTCTTGCTTCCTAATGCAAGCCACGATTTGTACTGTATGGTTAGCAAAGTTTCCCCCATTCCCCGATTTTGATATGCACTCAATGGCAAGGGAAATTGTGCTGGAATGCAATGAAGGTTCAGCTGTCATGTTTTACTGCATTTTAAGCTTTATGGGTTTCCTGGCCATAATCAGCTTTGTTGTGGCTTTCCTAGCCAGGAAGTTGCCAGACAGCTTTAACGAAGCCAAGTTCATCACCTTCAGCATGCTGGTCTTTTGCAGTGTTTGGTTGTCTTTTGTGCCAACCTACCTGAGTACCAAAGGAAAACACTTGGTGGCTGTGGAGATCTTCTCCATCTTGACCTCCAGTTTGGGGCTCCTGTTTTGTATCTTCTCCCCCAAGTGCTACATCATCATCGTGAGGCCTGAACTGAATGAAAGGGGGCAGCTAATTAGAAGAAGGAATTAAGAAATCTTAAATGATGTGGACCCAAAATAGCAAAATTTAATTGTGGCTAAGGCTGCAATCTGATACACACTAACCTGGGAGTAGGTCTCATTGAACCCAGTGGGATTTACTTCTGAGTTGACCTTAACTGGGGTGGGCAGGCCAGTTCTATGGAAATGCCACTGCACTGAAGCATTGTGGCATATACTGCATCCTGCAGGGGAATCGAGGTCTCCTTAAGGTAAAGGGACATTTGTTCCCTTGCCCTGAGGAAATCCCTAGCCACTGTAACAGGTCTACTCAAACCTCTGTCTGCTAAATTGCTGGCACAAGTTTAAGGAGACCTATGTTGGAAGATCTTGCCTGAGAAGGGGAGCAGATATGGTTTGCTAGAGCTGCTGATCCTGCCCCCTTCCAGAACCAGTTTGCCTCCACACCCTTCCTATTAATCCTTTCCTGCCCCTCCCCTTACCTGCTTCTGCGTACCGTGTTCCTTATACTTGCAGGCCTTCCTGCAATAGCCCCAAATGTACACTGTCACGAAGTGCTTTATGGCACTTTTGTGACAGCCTGAGCCGGGAAGCATGCACCTTAGGCTGTTAATACTTTTATAAGCAATGCAGATTAAATCAAACACAACTGAATATGTCGATTGTGAAGGATCAGATTTGTTTGTTTGTTTGTTTTGTACATCTGCGAATACTGGAATGGAGAAGTTGTGAAAAGAGCAGAGTTAACCTAGCAGTGAATGAAAATTTAGGTTGTATGTATAGAATTATTTCTTGTTCCATCCCTTGGGCCGCAGTCCTAACCCACTTTCCATAAGAACATAAGAACATAAGAACATAAGAACATAAGAACAGCCCCACTGGATCAGGCCATAGGCCCATCTAGTCCAGCTTCCTGTATCTCACAGCGGCCCACCAAATGCCCCAGGGAGCACACCAGATAACAAGAGACCTCGTCCTGGTGCTCTCCCCTACATCTGGCATTCTGACTTAACCCATTCCTAAAATCAGGAGGTTGCGCATACACATCATGGCTTGTACCCCATAATGGATTTTTCCTCCAGAAACTCGTCCAATCCCCTTTTAAAGGCGTCTAGGCTAGACACCAGCACCACATCCTGTGGCAAGGAGTTCCACAGACCGACCACGCGCTGAGTAAAGAAATATTTTCTTTTGTCTGTCCTAACCCGCCCAACACTCAATTTTAGTGGATGTCCCCTGGTTCTGGTATTATGTGAGAGTGTAAAGAGCATCTCCCTATCCACTCTGTCCATCCCCTGCATAATTTTGTATGTCTCAATCATGTCCCCCCTCAAGCGTCTCTTTTCTAGGCTGAAGAGGCCCAAACGCCGTAGCCTTTCCTCATAAGGAAGGTGCCCCAGCCCCGTAATCATCTTAGTCGCTCTCTTTTGCACCTTTTCCATTTCCACTATGTCTTTTTTGAGATGCGGCGACCAGAACTGGACACAATACTCCAGGTGTGGCCTTACCATAGATTTGTACAACGGCATTATAATACTAACCGTTTTGTTCTCAATACCCTTCCTAATGATCCCAAGCATAGAATTGGCCTTCTTCACTGCCGCCGCACATTGGGTCGACACTTTCATCGACCTGTCCACCACCACCCCAAGATCTCTCTCCTGATCTGTCACAGACAGCTCAGAACCCATCAGCCTATATCTAAAGTTTTGATTTCCCCCCCCCCCAATGTGCATGATCTTACACTTACTGACATTGAAGCACATCTGCCATTTTGCTGCCCATTCTGCCAGTCTGGAGAGATCCTTCTGAAGCTCCTCATAATCACTTCTGGTCTTCACCACTCGGAAAAGTTTGGTGTCGTCCGCAAACTTTGCAACCTCATTGCTCAACCCTGTCTCCAGGTCATTTATGAAGAGGTTGGAAAGCACCGGTCCCAGGACAGATCCTTGGGGCACACCGCTTTTCACCTCTCTCCATTGTGAAAATTGCCCATTGACACCCACTCTCTGCTTCCTGGCCTCCAACCAGTTCTCAATCCAGGAGAGGACCCGTCCTCTAATTCCCTGACTGTGGAGTTTTTTCAGTAGCCTTTGGTGAGGGACCGTGTCAAACGCCTTCTGAAAGTCCAGATATATAATGTCCACGGGTTCTCCCGCATCCACATGCCTGTTGACCTTTTCAAAGAATTCTATAAGGTTTGTGAGGCAAGACTTACCCTTACAGAAGCCATGCTGACTCTCCCTCAGCAAGGCCTGTTCGTCTATGTGTTTTGAGATCCTATCTTTGATGAGGCATTCCACCATCTTACCCGGTATAGATGTTAGGCTGACCGGCCTATAGTTTCCCGGGTCCCCCCTCTTTCCCTTTTTAAAAATAGGCGTGACATTTGCTATCCGCCAATCTTCTGGTACCGTGGCCGTTTTGAGGGACAAGTTGCATATCTTAGTCAAGAGATCTGCAACTTCATTCTTCAATTCCTTAATAACCCTTGGGTGGATGCCATCAGGGCCCGGTGACTTATTGATCTTTAATTTATCAATGAGGTCTGAAACATCTTCTCTTTTAACCTCTATCTGACTTAACTCCTTGGTTAGGAGGGGCCGTTCGGGCAGCGGTATCTGCCCGAGGTCTTCTGCCGTGAAGACAGATGCAAAGAACTCATTTAATTTCTCTGCCATCTCTAAGTCTCCTTTTATCTCCCCTTTCCCTCCCTCACCATCCAGAGGGCCAACCGCTTCTCTGGCGGGTTTCCTGCTTCTAACATATTTGAAGAAGCTTTTATTATTCCCCTTAATGTTGCTGGCCATGCGTTCCTCATAGTCTCGCTTGGCCTCCCCTATCACCTTCTTACATTTCTTTTGCCACAGTTTATGTTCCTTTTTATTCTCTTCATTAGGGCAAGACTTCCATTTACGGAAGGAAGCTTCCTTGCCCTTCACAGCCTCTCTAACTTGGCTGGTTAGCCATGTGGGCACTCTCCTGGATTTAGTGGAACCCTTCTTTCTTTGCGGTATACACCTCTGCTGGGCCTCTATTACTGTTGTTTTAAGCAGCCTCCATGCACTTTGGAGAGACTGGACTCTTTTTACCCTCCCTTTCAACCTCCTCCTAACCAGCCTCCTCATTTGAGGGAAGTCCGCCCGTCGGAAGTCAAGGGTTTTTGTTAGAGATTTGCCTGGTATTCTTCCCCCAACGTGCACGTCAAAACGGATCGCAGCATGATCACTGTTCCCCAATGGCTCAGTAACGTTTACATCTCTAACCAGGTCCTGCGTACCGCACAAAATTAAATCCAGAGTCACCTGTCCTCTGGTGGGAGGACTTAAGCGTTGTCTTAAGGGCAATGCAACTCCGAGGTAATGGAACCAACATTGCCTTACCTTGAGGGGGCCTCTATGACTGCCCCCCAACTGCAGGATGCAGCACATGCCCCACTGCACAGCTATGCCAGCGCTGGAAAGTGGGTTAGGACTGCGCCCTTAGTCAAATAAAAGTTGCTTCACTGGCGTAGCTAGAGGGGGTGCAAAACACTAAGTTTTGCAGGTACCTGAACATGCCTGCAAGTGGCACCTCCCCCTCGCTTTGGAGCCATTCCGGGTGGGGGGAGCAGAGCGGAGGCGTTTGCCTCCATTTTACTCCCCCTGCCCGGAATGACTCCGAATGGAAGGGGAGGGGCCGCTTGCACAGCACATTCAGGTACCTGCAAAACTTAGTGCTTTGCACCCCCTCTAACTATGCCACTGGGTTAGCTTATGATACTTCATGGTGTGATCCTTCCAGTTGCAGAACTGTCTTCATAACTGAGCAATATCAGGGCTTCACACAATAAAAAGAGGGATTTCAAGATGAAACTGGTTGTGCTTTTTTTTCTATTCCTCTCCATTCCTTGTCATTGCTGTACTAATCAAATATAGAAAATGACAAAACAAAATGAAAATAAAATTACTTTCCAGCATCACTTTAAACATTGTATAATCTGTGTCATGGTATTCTGCCATGCACCTTAAAGCAGTGCTTCTCAAACTATGGGTTGGGACCCACTAGGTGGGTCGCGAGCCAATTTCAGGCGTGTCCCCATTATTTCAATATTTTATATTTACTATATTAGACTTGATGCTCCCATGGTATGTGACTGCATTTAAGGAAATGTGACAGACCTATACTTTTAACAAGCTACTATGTATATTCTTTTAACAGATGGTCAATGGGACTTACTTCTGGGTAAGTGTGGGTAGGACTGCAGCCTAGGATAGTTAAAAAATTTCCTGCTTGATGATGTCACTTCTGGTCATGACATCACTTCCCGTGGATCCTGACAGATTCTCCTTATAAAAAGTGGGTCCCGGTGCAACATGTGTGAGAACTACGGCCTTAAAGGATTTGTCAAATATTCTCCCCTGATAAAGGTTTCCAAAATATTGTTTTGTTTTATATGCAAAAACTATTATGCATATATTTCACCAGAAGAGGCAGGCTGCCTGAGGGCTGTATAATCTAATTGTTAGAGCTCACCTACACCTTCCTGTTCTGCACTTTCCCTTTTTATTGAGTCAGTAGCTAAAGGGGGTGCAGAGAACCTGGTAGCTGCACCTGCTGCAAATATCCCAGGCAAAGGGGGACCATCTGAGGAAACCCCCATCCCAGAGACATGAGGTTTTGAATGTACAGAAACTAACATGACTAACATGACTGTCCAATATCTGTGAGTTTTGAGTCCTCAGAGGTGGCGAGAGGGTGCCCTCCATTGTCTCCTGGGGGAGTCCTTCATCAAAGCTGGGCCTCCCCTTGCTTTCTGATTTAAGGGCAGCAAAATCCCCCCCCCCCACTTGTATTAAGTAGGAGAGAAAGACAGAAAAAGTGGCTTTAGCTTGTTCTTATGCTCTGGTTAGAATCTTGGGGGAGGGGAGGAAAAGTGAGGGAGGGGAAGCCCCCATTCCTTCTCTGAAGGACAGCTAAGGGTGAGCGAGAGGAGGATCAAGGCAGTGGCAGCCCCCTTCATGCTGATCAGAACCCTGGAGGGGACCCACTGCTGATGGAGAGTTTGTTGTCAGTACCTTGAAGCGACCTTCAATGGCAAAACCCCAGGCATTTCATACTCCTAAGTATGGTAGGTCCCACTCACTGTGTTCAGTGGGGCTAACTCCCCAAATAGTGTGTATAAGACACATGTTTTCTGAGTGTGGGTGTGAAGGAGTGTGGGGAGCTGCTTCATTGACAGTCCTCATGTCTTTGGGTCATGATTGTATACGTGCTTGCTCAGAAGCAAGCCCCAAGGAACAGCCAAGCGCCTGCCCCTGGCATATGTTCTGTGCAGCTTGAGGGGTGGGGGAAGACACCAGAAATCATGCTGCAGTCCTTAGCACACTTCTGGAAATGGAAGTGTAGGGATTCTCAAAGGATTGGCATGGCTGCGAGCATCACTGGCCTCACCCACCACATCATTTGCATGACCAGTAAATGTACTGCCCTCAAACAGGCAAAGCATTGGAGGAAAATCCCACCACTTCTGGCAGGCAAGTGCTGCTGGGATACATGCAGACGTCAGACTGTTGGCACCAGTTGTGCTGCTTATCCCCTCTTTCTGCAGACTGGTGTATGCCCCAGCTGTGGGTCTGAAGGTTTGTTGGAGTGCCAAGTAAAAGGCATGACAGACTCACGGTTTACATACAAGAAGTTTTTATTTTTTAAGGACACCAAACAAGAGAATGAACAGCTGCAAAGTCACACATGCTGTCGCAGAGCCCAGTTCAAAGGGCTAACCCATTGGCTCCCCATCAGTTGCAATGCCCAGGGACATTGTGAGGCACTCCCCAGGGGCATCAAGGGAGCCCACTGCTTGGCAGTAAGACCATAGCACAAGTCTAAAAAAAGCGGTGGGTCGTCATGCTCCTGATGGTGCTGGAGGCCTCTCCTGGCCCAGTAACCCACTCTACAGATGTCGGAAGGCCTCACAATGGTCTTGAGAAGTCTCCATGAGCCACTTCTGGTTTTTGGAATTGGTTTTGAAAACAAGAAGTGGCTTACGGAGTCTTTTGAACGCCATTCTAAGATTCTCAGAGGCCTCTAGAGTGGGTTGCCAGGCCAGGAGAGGCTTCCGGAGGTTCCAGTAATGTACAGTTTGTTTCTGATGAGTAAGATGGTATTATAGCCTAAGGGCACAATCCCAACCAACTTTCCAGCCCTGACATAGCTGTGCCAACGTGGCATGTACTGCATCCTGCAGTGGGGAGGCAGTCAAGGGGGCCTCCTCAAGGTAAGGGCATGCTTGTTACCTGACCTTGGGGGCTGCACTGTGGCTAAGTCAGTGCGGGAAAGTTGGTTAGGATTGCGCCGTACGTCTTATTGAACAAATGGGCTTAATTCTGAATAAAACAAATTACACAACTTTCATATACCTCGACTACCTCAAATCCATTATGGGCTACAAGACATGATGTGTATGTGCAACCTCCTGGTTTTAGAAATGGGCTATGTCAGATGCAAGGGAGGGCACCAGGATGCAGGTCTCTTGTTATCAGGTGTGCTGCCTTTTGGTGGGCCACTGTGGTGGGCCACTGTGAGATACAGGAAGCTGGACTAGATGGGCCTATGGCCTGATCCAGCGGGGTGTTCTTATGGGTCTTCTGGAATGGCTCCTGTTTTGAGCCAAACCTGCACAAGGGTGCGAGGGAGGGTCCACATCATGACTCACTGTGCTTGGGCTTGTGACCCACCAGTGGGTCACAACCCAGCTTTTGGGAAACTCTGCCCAGTCCCCAAGATGTATAGACACAAAGTGTCTTTCTTTTTTGTGCTCTTCTTTGCCATCTCTTCTGTGTCTTGCTATCCCAAAGGAGTCTTCTGATGATTTCTATGGAAGAGCAATAAACATGTTTTCTTTGGAATCTACAGCTCTGAGGAGGCAATTGTCTTCCTCGTAATTATCAAATTAAGTCTGATCACATCTTTTTCTTCCCCAAGTCCATGAAGAGATGCAGGTGCCATGAGTTAAAAGGGAACCTGAGGCTTTATTAATTAAGATATTAATATCTAATAAGATGCTGAGGTACGAGACAGTCAGGGTGATGAGACAGGCCGTGTGAATCACGAGAGCTCTATGCTGTGAGCACAACTGGGACTGTTCAATTGAGGGACACGCACATGCCAATGTGGAAGCAGGTCAATTGATGCCTCGGAAGAAGATCTTTATGCAAGACTCTGCTATTCATGATCTCTGTTTCAGCACTGCTTCCTTGGGTGGCCTGCAATGCTCCCATGAAATGTGCCACCAGCGACCCTCCCCACAACGAGCACCTGTATTATCAGTCTGGAGACCTCATCCTTGCTGGCATTTTCCCCCAGATCTTCATGTTTTCCACTCTGATAACCTTCAGAAGACACCCATCCCAGGCACCTGCTGATGACCTTGTGTAAGAAGATGGTCCTGCATTTTTTTTTTTTTTTGCAATATTATACAACTGTCCAAATAATATTGGTCACACTTGTTGTATAGAATGGTGCACTTCCTTTTTAGAAAGGCAGTATTCCCATCTCTTTGTCTATTATTATTATTATTATTATTATTATTATTATTATTATTAGTAGTAGTAGTAGTAGTAGTAGTAGTAGTAGTAGTAGTAGTAGTAGTAAATCACAGTCCACCTGATGGTGGCTAGTATTTCCTAAATATCAAGTCCTTCCCAAGGACTCGGATATTCAGAGGCATAATTAATTAGGGGTATACTACTACTAATAGTAGTACTAGTAGTGGTAGTGGTAATGGTAGTGGTGGTGGAAATAATTATAATAACATCCTTCTCATTAGTTCCAATGCCTCTTCAGGATCGGGGTCTAAGGAGCTCAAGGGGTGGGCTTAATCCTGCAAGTGTCGACAATAACGTAGAAATAATGGACCAAAACAAGTTAAAGGCGACACCAGTCCACTGAGTATGGCTCCGAAACAAGAGAGGTTTCATGTAGATCACATCATACTGCAGTAGTAAGGTCAGAATAACGCACCCTCAATCATACTGTGGTAACAGCAGTCTGAATCTGCTACAGTTTCTGCTCCAAAATGAGCCCAGTATACACTGTACTGCAATCGTAGTTGGGTTAATATACCCAGAGAGTGAAACATGCGGGTGTGATCCAATATTTCTTCAAACAGCTCTTGCCAGGGACATACTGTTTCTGGGAGTGCTCTTAAAACATGCGCACACAGGGAAAATCTAGTGGATGCATGTGGACTGAGTATGGTGGACAATGGATTAGCTGCCCAATCCTAAGCATGTCTACTCAGACGAAAGTCTCATTAGAGTCAATGGGGCTTACTCCCAGGAAAGTGTGGATAGGATTGGGCTGTCAATCAGTTGACTGGCATTCAAGAAGGAAGGGGCCAAAGTTGAATGTTCCAGCTGCAGCAGAAGTCCATGTTGGAGTTGCAGGAAAGGAAGAAAGCAGTCTGATGGTGTAACTGGTGCAGTGGTTCTAGGGTGGTGGAGAGAATACTTAACACAGCACCAGCTTAAATGCAAATAAAAAGTGTGGCAGGCAACAGTAACTTGTGTGTTATATGCTGTGCATTATACAGACTAAACAAATACTGAACATGAATGAATTTAATTTCATAGGATGGAGCAGATTCAGTCGTGCACTATGTCACTGTTCTTGCAGGGGACTGTCTCATATCTACCAGCACATCCTGGCCTTGGCCTTTGCTGTCAAGGAGATCAACAAAAGTCCTCAGATCTTACCAAACGTCACTCTGGGCTTCCACATCTATAACAGCTATTATACAGCAAAGTGGACCTATCATGCCTCCACGGATCTCCTCTCCACTAGGGGCAGATTCATCCCAAACTTCAAGTGTGACATCCAGGACGATGTAGTAGCAGTCATTGGGGGACCAAATTCAGAAGTTTGTATCTTTATGGCAAGCATTCTATCCATTTACAAGATGCCTCAGGTGAGATATGCAAATGGAGGATCAAAACTGCCTGTGCTATTGGTGTTTCCTGAGACTTCACCTGCACCCTTAATTATTGTGGTTAAAGATGATAAGAAGCAAGTGATGGGCTATGGCAGTCATTCCTGAAATGTGGGCTGTGGTGCCTTCGGGTACCACAGCACACTCACAGGGGAACTGTGGAATGTCCTCAGGTGCTCCTCCTACCGGCTCTCCCAAGTACTGCCATCTTGGATCTCATGAAATCTCACAAGATCCAAGACAAGGGCTCCCAAATCCCTTGAGATTTGGACGCAGCCATCTTTGAGATTTGGGCACTGCCATCTCGGGCCTCACAAGATCACACAAGATTTTGTTGCCACCATCTTGGATCTTCTGAGATTCAAGATGGCAGTGCCTAGCTGAGCCAGGAAGAAGAGGCTGCAGGGGCACTGTGACTGTAAAGTTTAGAAACCACTGAGCTATAGAATTCTAGTAAACTGCTCGTAATTTTTTTTTTTTAATGTACCCTTACTCAAGTTTAGAATAAATGTCTGCCATTGCAGGATTCAAGGCAGCATATAGTCATCCTGCAATGATTTGATGTTGGTATCCACTGTAGTTTGCTGGGCCCTTGGAGAAGGAAGCAAGATAGTGCTGGAGAACAGAGAAGAGCAAAAAGTCTGAACCCCACACTGGATGCAATCCATGTTCTTAAAAAATAGGGATAGATGCTGATGCTGAGGGCTTGTGAGGTGGGAATGGGCTTCTTCACATTTATCACATCATTGTTGGCATTTGGAGTTTGTGAGCCCCAAAAAGGTTTTTCCAAAACCAAGCCTAAAGTACTTCTACTGCATCTACTGGGAAATGTGTCCTGTCTATGCACAAGCAAGACTGTTGGTCCAGTTTTATGTCATAGATAGGCTGGATAGTATGAAAATATGTGCTTCAGACTCCTGATGAATCCTCTGGGATCACAAATCTACACTGAGCTCCTAACAAAGATACAAATTGAAATCTGGGTAGGAACTCTTAAGATTTTGGGGGATACTCTGCTATGAATCTACTCCATCAAAGAAAGAGAAAGTGAAATGTACTTTATTTTCAAAATATCTTACTTCCTTAATGTTTTCTTTATTTTCCAAAGATCACATACGGAACTTCTCCTGAAATGAATCAAAGAACCGAAGGAGCTTTCTTTCACCAAATGTTTCCACATCAGGACCTCCAGTATACTGGGATTCTTGAGCTGTTGCTATATTTCAGGTGGACATGGATTGGGGTGGGTTTAATAGATGACGAGAAAGGAGAGCGATTGTTACGGAACGTGCTTCCCAAGTTTTCTCAGAGAGGTATTTGTTTTGATTTCATAGTAAAACTGGGAAGAATGACATTTTCTGATCACATCATTGACATGGAGAAGGAGACCTTTGAAACATTAATGGCCTTCACAAACAGTACTGCCACTGTTGTGGTCTTAGATGGTGAAATTATGACCATTATGTTTTTGAGAATGCTTCCTGTGATTGCCAGGGTGGAGGATGTTCCACTGAGTATAGAAAGCAAAGTTTGGATTATGACAGCCAAGATGGATTTTGTGTCAATTTCTTTTCAAAGAAATTTGGACATCCACATACTCAATGGTGCCATATCCTTGGCACTGCCCTCTAATGAAGTATTCGGTTTCCAAGACTTCCTTCGGAGCAGAAACCCTGTCCTGGAGGAAGAAGACGGCTTTGTCAGGCAGTTCTGGGAAGAGGCATTTGCCTGTTCATTCCCAAACACTGACTTAGAAAATACAGACGGGAAGATCTGCACTGGGGAGGAGAAGCTGGAGACTCTTCCTGGGTCTGTTTTTGAAATGCGCATGACTGGCCACAGTTACAGTGTCTACAATGCCGTCTACGCTGTGGCACGTGCTTTGCGGTCCATGCATTCATCTAAATGCAAACTCAGAAGAGGAGTGCGTGGAGGAAGCCATAAGCTTCTGAAACTACAGCCATGGCAGGTAACATCTCAAGCCAACAAAGGCAGATCAGTTCATCATACCTGCAGCTGAACATTGAATGGGGTCTCTCTGTCCAGACTGGCATTTCGGTCTTTAAGTGCTCAGTCTGCCATTTTCAGCTAGTTTGGATGATACCAGTGGACAAGACTGTTAGTTCTAGGTGTATGCACAAGGCTTTTTAAAAAAAAATAATTTCTGTTTAACTTCTTTTTTGCAGATTGCAACTAAATGAATAGATAATGGGTGTATATGGTTTGGTGGGAACAGAGGCGTGGCTAGGTCATTTGACACCCAGGGCCCATAAAATTTTGTCACCCCATATGATGTAATTAATTAAATAATATGTCGTATACATATTGGCAACCTTCAGTCTCGAAAGACTATGGTATCGCGCTCTGAAAGGAGGTTCTGGCACAGCATCTAGTGTGGCTGAAAAGGCCAATCCGGGAGTGACAATCCCTTCCACACCGGGAGCAAGTGCAGTCTGTCGTATGCGGTGACAAAATTAATTATATTATATTATTAATGAATTAATTCACATTTTTATACCACCCTTCCTCTAAGCAGTTCAGGGTGGTCTGCATGGTTCCTCCCCTTATTTTGTCCTCACAACAACCCTGTGAGGTAGGTGAGACAGAGATAATAATAGTCTTGACATGAAATGAATAATAATAATGGCCAGAAAATAAATGCAGTGAATATTTCTCCATACGCAATGGATGAAATTCTGCATCAAATGGGATATAACATGATGGTATTATTTCTAAAAGCCACAATTTCCAGAATTTTGGTCACTAGGAAGATTGTGGGGGATCCAGGCTTGGAGGGGGGAAAGATTGGGGGGATCCAGGATTGGAGAGCGGGAAAAAGGGAGATTTTGGGGGATCCAGGCTTGGAGGGGGGGTAAAAGGGAGATGGGGGGATCCAGGCTTGGAGGGGGGGAGAAAGGGAGATTGCGGGGCATCCAGGCTTGGAGGCAGGGGGAGAAAGGGAGATTGTGGGGGATCCAGGCTTGGAGGGGGGTAAAAGGGAGATGGGGGGATCCAGGCTTGGAGGGGGGGAAGAAAGGGAGATTGGGGGGATCTAGGACTGGAGGGGTGTAAAAGGGAGATTGGGTGATCCAGGCTTGGAGGGGGGGGAGAAAGGGAGATTGGGGGGAATCTAGGACTGGAGGGGTGTAAAAGGGAGATTGGGTGATCCAAGCTTGGAGGGGGGGAAGAAAGGGAGATTGGGGGGGATCTAGGACTGGAGGGGTGTAAAAGGGAGATTGGGTGATCCAGGCTTGGAGGGGGGGGAGAAAGGGAGATTGGGGGGAATCTAGGACTGGAGGGGTGTAAAAGGGAGATTGGGTGATCCAAGCTTGGAGGGGGGGAAGAAAGGGAGATTGGGGGGGATCTAGGACTGGAGGGGTGTAAAAGGGAGATTGGGTGATCCAGGCTTGGAGGGGGGGAAGAAAGGGAGATTGGGGGGAACCAGGCTTGGAGGCAGGGGGAGAAAGGGAGATTGTGGGGGATCCAGGCTTGGAGGGGGGTAAAAGGGAGATGGGGGGATCCAGGCTTGGAGGGGGGGAAGAAAGGGAGATTGGGGGGAACCAGGCTTGGAGGCAGGGGGAGAAAGGGAGATTGTGGGGGATCCAGGCTTGGAGGGGGGTAAAAGGGAGATGGGGGGATCCAGGCTTGGAGGGGGGGAAGAAAGGGAGATTGGGGGGCATCCAGGCTTGGAGGCAGGGGGAGAAAGGGAGATTGTGGGGGATCTAGGACTGGAGGGGTGTAAAAGGGAGATTGGGGGGAACCAGGCTTGGAGGAGGAGATAGTAAGCATATCACTATCAGGACTCACCCAGCTTTGTAAGACTAAAAACAAGTAAAAATTCCCCTTACAGGTGAAGCCTCTGTTTTTTTCTTGGAGGGGGGGTGCTGCCTTCGGGAGCATTTGTTGAGCTCCAGTTTCATCAGATCGGGACCATGCAGCTAGCCTTGCACTCCCCTGTGCCCCACTTGACCAGGAACCAAGGCACACTTGCCTACTCGCAAGTAAACGTGACCATGTGGCTTCCTTTCGCTTTCCATAGGGCTCAATACATTCCTCAGCTTGGAGGGAGGGACTTCTTTCTTGGGTGTTTTTTGGTGGCTGCTCTCATTGGACAGGAACCATTCTGGTGTCCTTGGATTCCTCTCAGCCTGCCCTTTTCGACGGACTAAGGCAAGTCCGCCTACTCGCGAGTAAACATGTGATATGGCTCGGTTTCACATTCAATAGGGCTGCATGCATTTTTTGGGTTTCCGGTTTTTTGGCCATAACTTTTGATAGAAAGGAGATATTTCAATCCGGTTTTTTGCATTGCATTCCACTGGAAATTCCACATCTAATGGTATATGGTGGATGTGGTGAGGCTCCCTGCAAAATTTAGTGCTTTGTGCCCCCTCTAGCTACGCCACTAGTGGTGGGGAAGATCAAGTACTTAACAAATATATTTTCTTATTACTAATATTGCTATTTCAAAAAGTCTCTTTCCTGCAATTTTACCATTTCTCTTTGCTTTTAAAAGAAAGGGGTGAGCAAAAACTGAAAGATGCTTCACTCTGTTCCTTTCATTTCTCCATCCATGTGCTGCTTAGATGGTGCAAAATGCAATTGCAGTTCTGCTTTGTATTCCCCCATTGATGTTGGTGCCCATTCAATGAAAACAGCAAGCATTTCCAAAGACACTGAAACCTATTTAGATGGGGGTGGGGGGGAGAGGATGGGCAATGATGGCCTGTACACTACTAATACTAGCATACGCCAAGCTCTCAAGAGGTGGCTAAACATCTAATTTGAATGATGAAAGTCCTCTCAAATATTCACAGGTTCTTGAATATTCCTGTTGATTGCCTTATTCTGCTTTCCTCCAGCTCCACCACTATCTGAGAAGGGTCTCGTTTAACAACAGTGCTGGGGAGGTAATTTCCTTTGACAACAATGGACAATTAATAGTTCCACTCAATTTTATGAACTGGATCACATTTCCAAATAAATCTTTTCTGAGAGCTAAAGTTGGAAAGATAGATCCCTTGAGTCCTCAGGATGAAATGTTCTCTCTGTCTCCGGATGCCATCGTGTGGCCCACCATATTTAACCAGGTATGCTCAGTCTATATTCCTGGCAGTGCAATCCTAACTATCACTAGCACCAGCACAGCAGTACTCCATGGGGGATTTTGGCTGCTGGAGGTCTCCTGGGGGTCCCCTTGCCCCGGGTGAGCTCCAGCAGCAGCTGTGGGTCAACGTGTACCTGTGACAGCTCCATTGCTGGTGCAAGCCTGCCTTGGCCTGGGAAAGCAGATCAGGCCTGGGAAGGAGGTTAAGATTTAGTCAATCCCAACCCCCTGAGTCTGACCTACCCTCCTCCCCGTCCCATCATTGCCCCATTCTGTCTACCCTGCTTCATGCAACTCTCTTCCTGCCCCCATAACCCTCTGCATGGTAAACCTGCTCTGCCTCTGTTTTACTGTAGTGGCCTGGAATAGCTCTGAACCCGTGGACATTATATATCTGGACTTTCAGAAGGCATTTGACATGGTCCCTCACCAAAGGCTACTGAAAAAACTCCACAGTCAGGGAATTAGAGGACAGGTCCTCTCATGGATTGAGAACTGGTTGGAGGCCAGGAAGCAGAGAGTGGGTGTCAATGGGCAATTTTCACAATGGAGAGAGGTGAAAAGCGGTGTGCCCCAAGGATCTGTCCTGGGACCGGTGCTTTCCAACCTCTTCATAAATGACCTGGAGACAGGGTTGAGCAATGAGGTTGCAAAGTTTGCGGACGACACCAAACTTTTCCGAGTGGTGAAGACCAGAAGTGATTATGAGGAGCTTCAGAAGGATCTCTCCAGACTGGCAGAATGGGCAGCAAAATGGCAGATGTGCTTCAATGTCAGTAAGTGTAAGATCATGCACATTGGGGGGGGGGGGAAATCAAAACTTTAGATATAGGCTGATGGGTTCTGAGCTGTCTGTGACAGATCAGGAGAGAGATCTTGGGGTGGTGGTGGACAGGTCGATGAAAGTGTTGACCCAATGTGCGGCGGCAGTGAAGAAGGCCAATTCTATGCTTGGGATCTTTAGGAAAGGTATTGAGAACAAAACGGCTAATATTATAATGCCATTGTAGAAATCGATGGTAAGGCCACACCTGGAGTATTGTGTCCAGTTCTGGTCGCCACATCTCAAAAAAGACATAATGGAAATGGAAAAGGTGCAAAAGAGAGCAATTAAGATGATTACGGGGCTGGGGCACCTTCCTTATGAGGAAAGGCTACGGCGTTTGGGCCTCTTCAGCCTAGAAAAGAGACACCTGAGGGGGAACATGATTGAGACATGCAAAATTATGCAGGGGATGGACAGAGTGGATAGGGAGATGCTCTTTACACTCTCACATAACACCAAAACCAGGGGACATCCACTAAAATTGAGTGTTGGGAGAGTTAGGACAGACAAAAGAAAATATTTCTTTACTCAGCGTGTGGTCGGTCTGTGGAACTCCTTGCCACAGGATGTGGTGATGGCGTGTAGCCTGGATGCCTTTAAAAGGGGATTGGACAAGTTTCTGGATGAAAAATCCATTACGGGGTACAAGCCATGATGTGTATGCGCAACCTCCTGATTTTAGAAATGGGTTATGTCAGAATGCCAGTTACAAGGGAGGGCACCAGGATGAGGTCTCTTGTTATCTGGTGTGCTCCCTGGGGCATTTGGTGGGCCGCTGTGAGATACAGGAAGCTGGACTAGATGGGCCTGTGGCCTGATCCAGTGGGGCTGTTCTTATGTTCTAAGAGGAGAGGGAGGGGCCACTTGCACGGCACGATGGGGCTTCCTGCAAAACTTAGTGCTTTGCACCTCCTCTAGCTACACTACTTCTGTCAGCAACAACAGAGGAGGAAGATTGCAGAGTTACCAGGTGCACTACATGGGCATTTGGGGAGATGAGAGTTTGGGGTGTGAGGAACACACGTGGGGGATCCACTGAGTTCTGCCACACTTGCTGACATCTTTTGGATCAGACATTGGAGGGAAAGGAAGGGCAAAAGGCTGTGCTTTATTATAAAGGGGGAAGGGAGAAATAAAGAAAGAGAAGGAACAGGGGTCCGGTAACCCAAGCAGAGCACAGCTATGAATTGGGGGTGGTTATGAATGGGCAATTCCCTGAAAGACACATCAGGAGACATTGTCCATTTCTGGTGGGGTGAGTCTCTTGAGACTAACTGCATAGATACTTATGCACATTATTAAGAACATATTCCTGACCACTTTCTATTTAATGACATCACTTCCTGATTAATGACATCACTTTCGGCCCTCAGTAAAGTAATGGGGAGCAGCGGCCAAAAGCCATATGGGTCAAGGGAGCCGCGTGCTGGAGAAGTCTGAGAACCGCTGCTTTAGCCCATTTCATTCAAGTGTTCAGGCAGATCGTTGCTGTTTTAGCTGACCAGCACCGAGCTATTTATTAAAGGAAGAATGACTAGCAATCTACAGTATATGGTCTGAATATCATAACATTCTTTGTGTTCGTGTGTGGGCAGTCACTGCCTCTTTCTGTGTGCAATGACAACTGCCCTGCAGGTTACAGCAGGACCAAGAAGGAAGGGAAGCCCTTTTGTTGCTATGACTGCCTTCCATGTCCAGAAGGAAAGATTTCAAACTGGACAGGTAAGAAGTTATCTGAATAGAGTTGTGTTCATCATCATCATCAGCATCATCATCATGTTGACTATGAGGAAATAGGTCCACGTCACAGAGTCATTTATTTGATTGTGAAAAAAAAGTTTGCATGTATACAGTCCTGGGGGAAGAGAGCTGCCGATAAGGGCATCTCCACTGATACAGCTACTGAAACATTTCAGTTATGGTAACTAACTTCCCAAGGGAAAAAAGAAATTGGATTTTAGAAAAACACAGATATGATGGACAAGAATGATCCTGGCTGCTGCTTTCGGAAGTCTAGGGAGAAAATATTCGTCCACTTGAGTCAATGGGGAGACTTATGAGACAGATTCCTTCTGGACGATAGCAGGGCATGGCTTCTTTCAAAGCTTGGCAAGGATATAACTGCAGATTTCAGAAATTGATCCTGCAGACCTTAGGCACATGTTGGTTACAGAAGCACAGCTCGAGGGGATGCAAAGCACTAAGTTTTGGAGGGAGCCTCACCGTGCCGTGCAAGTAACCTCTCCCCCCTCCCCTTCGGAGCCATTCTGGGCCACTAGAGCAAAATGGAGATGTACGCCTGGCTCCAAAGTGGAGGGGCCACTTGTATGGCGCAGTGAGGCTCCCTGCAAAACTTAGCGCTTTGCACCCCCTGCACGTTTACTGCAGCGCACCAGAATGTCCATGTGCCAAAAACTATTCTTATTTTCTTTCCCAGATGTGGATGAATGTTTTCAGTGTGCTGAAGATCATTATGCAAACGAGGAGCAGAATTCTTGCAATCAAAAATCTATAAGCTTTTTGTCTTACGAAGAACCTTTGGGGATTGTCCTGGCTGCTCTTGCACTTGCCTTTCTTTCCATCACCAAGTTGGTGCTTGGGGTCTTCATCAAGTACCAGGATACTCCTATAGTCAAAGCCAACAATCGAAACCTCACCTATGCCCTGCTCGTGTCCCTCCACCTCTGCTTCCTTTGTACTTTGCTATTCATTGGCCAACCTGACAAGCTCTCATGTTTGCTCCGACAAATAACTTTTGGCATCATCTTCTCAGTGGCCGTTTCTTGTGTGTTGGCCAAAACCATCACTGTGGTCCTCGCTTTCCTGGCCACCAAGCCAGGGTCCAGCATGAGGAAATGGCTGGGAAATAAATTGGCAGTCTTCCTGGTCCTTTCCTGTTCCTCTGTTCAAGTCATCATTTGTACGGTGTGGCTGGCAACCTCCCCTCCATATCCAGACGCTGACATGCACTCAGTGGCTAAAGAAATTGTCCTGCAATGCAATGATGGCTCAGCCATCATGTTCTACTGTGTCCTGGGCTATATGGCTCTCCTGGCTCTGGTCAGTTTCACGGTAGCCTTCCTAGCCAGGAAGTTACCTGACACTTTTAATGAAGCCACATTTATCACCTTCAGCATACTGGTGTTTTACAGTGTCTGGATGTCCTTTGTGCCAACCTACCTGAGCACCAGGGGGAAATACACAGTGGTGGTGGAGATCTTTTCTCTCTTAGCCACCAGTGTTGGCTTACTGGGCTGCCTCTTTTTCCCCAAATGCTTCATTATTATCGTGAGACCTCAGTTGAACAACAGGGTACAGCTAACGCTAAGAAAGTGTTAAGGCATCAAATTTATACAAGAATTTGTCATTATGCTACAATATATGTATCATTTATAACTGTACAATTTTAATTAGTCCACATTGTATAGATGTTACTTGGCATTCAACCAATAGATGGGGTGAATAATGAAACCTAATGGAATGAGATTATTATTATTTAACAGCACAAAGGTGGAAAACTGGATTTTGGTGCTTTTTTCTCTTGTTACAAGGCATTTAAAGGTGGACCTGAGTATTGGTGGTGAGTCAAATCAGTGGATAACAATTCAGCAGATATTTCATTTGCACCGGTATGTGCTAGATGTAAATTGCTTTTCAATGCTCTTCTTTTTTGAATTTTACATTGTATTTTATTTATCCATTTGGTTCTTTAAGCCGCCATGGGCTTTCAGAAAGGCAGAAAACAAACAAACAAACAAACAAACAAACAAACAAACAAACAAACAAATGCAATTTTGCCTTTACACACTGACAGAATGTAACCTTCACATAAGATGTGGGCTGACTGTATGTTAGGTAAAGAATCCATTAATGTGAAATTTTGAGTACATTGCATTCTAAGCTGGGTGTGGGCAAATCCTGGCCCGCATGCCATTTGCGGCCCTTGGGGACCCCCAATTCAACCTGCAGGGAGCCCCCAGTCTCCAGTGGGCCTCTGGTCCATTGGAGACTGTGTGAGCCTGTGCTGGCCAGTGACTGTGCATTCTCTTGGAGGCGTATGCTCAGGTGTCGTGTGCTCAGGCTGGAGGTGTGGGCTCAGGAGTTATTTATACCCCGGTATTATAGTTCTCATGTGTATTATAAATAAACTCAGTAAAATTCACTCATTCATATCAGTTCTGTCTATAATGTATTCATTTATGCAAATTTATTTAGATTTGAAAGGTAAATTAAGTCTTTTTTTCCTTGCCCCTGACCCAGTGTCCGAGAGATAATGTGGCCCTCCTACCAAAATGCTTGCCCATCCCTGTTCTAAGCAATGGGATTTACAGACCAATCTTCTGGGACCTCAGCTGTAGCCCCAGGGCACATTTGTGCCACCTGGAAGTAAACTGCACCATTGGGGTGGCCTGCAGCATCCCGTTGACGCTGCAGTCAGGGTGACAAGATCCAGTGGAGGACAGAGAGCCCATACCTTTAACCATTGTATAGCAAATTTGGCAGGAGCAGCTTTTTAAGCTCTTTCATGTTGAGCTGCACCTGTCAAACTTCTCTCTCCCATACAATGGTTAAAGGTATAGGCACTCTGTCCTCCATTGGATCTGGTTACCCTGACTGCAGTGGGAGCCTGCATGTGGAGGCTGGGGGAGGCAAAGGCATTTCTGGGTGGAGGAGGGTGGGGGCAGAACAGGGTGCGACCAGTAGAGGCCTCCTCTACCGAATTCTAACCCCTGTGTCAGCTTGGAAGGTCAACACAGGGCTTTTCAAGTCTGCACCAGCAAAATAGCAATGCTTACTTCTCAGTCTGGGGTGTCAAACAGAAGGCCTGTGGGTCAAATGTGGCCCTTTGAAGCAATTTATCTGGCTCCCGTTATAATTGGGCTCTCCCAGTGTGACAACAGACAACAGTGCCCTTCATGTCCTTGTGGAAGGATCTGATGATGCTGAGGAGCCTGGGTGGACATCCAATCTTGGGGAGAAACTTGAAGAGGCCGTCCCTGCTGACCAGGTCAAAAGCCTTCGTGAGATCTATGAAGGCTATAAAGAGTGGCTGTCGTTGTTCCCTGCATTTCTCCTGCAGTTGTATAAGGGAGAATACCATATCAGTGGTGGACCTGTTGTCTTCGATGGCTCCACATCAGACCCCTTTGACATCCGAAGCAGCGTGAAGCAGGACTGTGTTCTTGCACCAACCTTGTTTGGGATTTTCTTCGCTGTCCTGCTGAAGCAGGCCTTTGGAACTGCAACAGAAGGCATCTATCTCTGGGCCAGATCAGATGGAAAGCTCTTCAACCTCTCCGGACTGAGAGCAAAGTCCAAAGTCCAGCTGAAATGTCTTCGTGACTTCCTCTTTGCCGACGATGCAGCTGTCACTACCCACTCTGCCAAAGATCTCCAGCAGATCATGGATCATTTTAGCAAGGCCTGCCAAGATTTTGGACTGACGATCAGCCTAAAGAAAACACAGGTTATGGTTCAGGATGTGGACTCACCTCCCTGCATTACAATCTCTGCGCATGAACTGGAGGTTGTCCATGACTTTGTGTACCTTGGCTCAACGATCTCCGACACTCTTTCTCTCGATACTGAGCTGAACAAACACATCGGTAAAGCAGCTACCACGTTTCCCAGACTCACAAAGAGAGTCTGGTCCAACAAGAAGCTGACAGAACATACCAAGATCCAGGTCTACAGAGCTTGCGTCCTGAGTACACTTCTGTACTGCAGCGAGTCATGGACTCTCCGCTCACAGCAGGAGAGGAAACTGAACGCTTTCCACATGCGCTGCCTCCGGCGCATTCTCGGAATCACCTGGCAGGACAAAGTTCCTAACAACACAGTCCTGGAACGTGCTGGAATCCCTAGCATGTATGCACTGCTGAAACAGAGATGCCTGCGTTGGCTCGGTCATGTTGTGAGAATGGATGATGGCTGGATCCCAAAGGATCTCCTCTATGGAGAACTCGTGCAAGGAAAGCTCCCTACAGGTAGACCACAGCTGCGATACAAGGACATCTGCTAGAGGGATCTGAAGGCCTTAGGGATGGACCTCAACAAGTGGGAAACCCTGGCCTCTGAGCGATCTGCTTGGAGGCAGGCTGTGCAGCTTGGCCTTTCCCAGTTTGAAGAGACACTTTGCCAGCAGTCTGAGGCAAAGAGGCAAAGAAGGAAGGCCCATAGCCAGGGAGACAGACCAGGGACAGACTGCACTTGCTCCCGGTGTGGAAGGGATTGTCACTCCCGGATTGGCCTTTTCAGCCACACTAGATGCTGTGCCAGAACCTCCTTTCAGAGCGCAATACCATAGTCTTTCGAGACTGAAGGTTGCCAATACAAAAGTGTGACAATTGGGCTCTCTCTTATCTTGAAAATAGGAACATGATTTGCAAATTTTCCCTTTGATCATTTGCAGCTAATGAGTTTCTGTGTGAGAACACAGTGCTTATTTTTGGCCATCATCTGCTTAATGATGTCACTTCCTGCTTAATGATGACATTTCGGCCCTCAGCAGGCACCATGTATGCCAACTTCAGCCCTCTGTATGAAACAAGTTTGACACCCTCTTCGAATTGGACATTCTTGGTCTCTTAACCGTATGCTATATTCACTTGAGTGACAGGACCATTGTGTCCTCGACCAGATAACTGTGTCCCGGTTCAATGTGTTCCAGTATTGGACGTTTGTGTCCTAACATACGTGTATTTATATTAGACATACTTTTTAAATTAAAAATGCAAAGGTAGGAGTTAGGGTTAGGGCTGGAATAAGAGACTTAGGATATATGGGGTTTGTTATCCAGTTATCATTTATTTGTTGCCCATTTATGCAAATGTAAAAAATCAGGACACAAAAAATAGACTTGAATGTCCAGGAATCAGTGGCGTCGCTAGGGGGCACATGGGGTGCAGGTCACACCTGGTGACAACACACAGGGTGGTGACACCACACAGGGGGGTGACACCACTACTAGCCAAAATTTTTTAAAATCTTGGTATTTTTGAATAATACCATCATCTTATATATCGTTTGATGCATAATTTCATTCGGGATGCAATGAAATAACCGGTGAAGAAATATTTCTATTCTATCAAAAGTTTTAGCCTAAAAAACAGAGGGGTGGGGCAATGGTACATCACCACGCCCACTGCCTAAGGCATTGCCCCTCCCTTTGCATGGGAGAGGTCCATCGTAGGTGTGATGTGCTGCTCTCTCGCACCAGGTGATACAAACCCTTGTGACGCCACTGCCAGGGATGCCAAGAGCTGGGATGCATTTGGCCAGGACATCATCATCCAGGACGCAGCTGTCCTACTACCACCCACTTTTCTTCACAAGTAGAAAAACATGCTTTTCAAAGTCTTGCAGAAATGTCTTGCTACGGTCTCATAAACGTATTTTCTTCCACAATATCAAGAGAACCTATAATTCTGAGGAGGCGATAATGTCCCTTGTGGTTATCAAATTACCTGTGATTAAGTCTTGTGTTTTTGCACCCTCCTCAAATTTCCAAGGGGCATCTAGTGGTGACTTATAAAACTACAGTCTTCAACTACAGGATGCTATTAATATCCACGATGCAGTTCAGATGATAGACACACTGGATTCTGTTGGTCTGTTCCCTAATTGTTTACATTGTGCCATCTGCACTTCTATTCTGGGGAGCGAGTGGCTATTTATGTCCGCTGTGCTATTCAAGGATACACAAATGAAAAGGGGGGGAGCAGAGGAATTATTCACATGTCTTAGATGCTGCAGGGCTGATTTTTCCCCTGCAAGATGATTGTATTCTTGGTGTCAGTGTTTGTGATGCTGCCACAGATTGTGTGTGAGGTTCCTATTGCGAAGTGTGCCATCGGTAACCCTCTTGCTATTCTCCACAAGTATTTCCAGGCAGGAGATCTCGTCTTTGCTGGCATTCTTTCCCAGATCTACATATTTTCAGATGAGATCACTTTCGTGAAACATCCATCACAGGAACTCTCTGATCAACATATGTAAGGGGTGTGTGTATGCATTAATTGTATCCTACAAATGTGATGGTAATATCTTCAGGCAAACTGGTTGTAGTTTGGATCTAGTTTCAGAAGGTAGAGGATATTTGGAGATGAACCTTTATCACTTGACTTCCATTGATTGTCACTCTGTCACTGTTGCTGCAGCATGACAGAATGTATATGTATCTTTTTCTTTTCTGAAAGACTGCCTGTCCCTAGTTTTGGAGTAACAATAATGATGATTATCCTCCCTTTTTTCTTAGACAGCTGGCATCATAGCTGTGAAAGGCTTTAACTCTGAATCAAGAAACCCCTGTATGCTGAAAAAACAAATGCTGTGATCTTATTTACGTATGCTTGTCATGCTCATTGCAGGTTCCTGACTCAGAATTATCAGCACATTCTGGCCCTGGAATTTGCAGTCAAGGAGATCAACGCAAATCCCTTGATTTTACCCAATGCCACTCTGGGCTTCCACCTCTATAACAGCCACTTCACTGAAAGCTGGATTTATCGTGCCTCAGTAGAACTTCTCTTTGGGTGGGGCAGAATTGTGCCTAACTACAAGTGTGGCAGAAAAAGCATTCCAGCGGCTGTCATTGGGGGACCTACCTCTGTGGTTCCCCTACATATGGCCACCATCCTGTGCATCTACAAGATTCCACAGGTAAGATGCGAAAGTCAGTAAAGGATAAGAAAGCGAATTGAATAAAATGTTTTTTATAACTATGTTACTGGGAAACCTTTGGGTCAGGTGCACTATAAGTAAAGTTCCAAGAGAGACGGCCTGTCTAATGCACCCTTCAGCAAATATGCTGCCCTCCATTCCTTGGTGTGAATTTGATTCTTGTCTGTTTAGATACAAAGGAACAGCAGAACTGGAAGCGCAGCCTAAGAAAGGAATTGGAGAGTGTAGATATGCACCATGTCCTTCCAACAACCATCTAGGTGTCCAACAAACTTTGGCAGACTATCAGTCTTCTAGTAATCTATTGCATGTTGCTAATCCACAGTGTACAGTCTTTGCATCAAAATACCTTCTGAAATTCTGCCTTTATATTTCCATCATATTGATCCAAATAAGTATTATTTTGAATCCTTCTATATTGGCAATTGTCAATCTTTTTCATCTCCTGGCACACTGGCAAGGTGTTAAAATGGTTTAGCATCGGTTTTTTGACCATTGACAAGGCACAGCATTCTGTTGGTGATGGGCTCATATTTCCCAATGACCCTACTAATAAATGACCATCTCCCAAAGTCCCGTGGCACGCCTGTGGACCACTTAGGGTGCACCAATGTGCTATGGCACAGTGGTTGAAAATCACTGTTTTATATATATATATATATATATATATATATATATATATATATATATATATATATATATATATATATATATATATAAAAGACTGTCTGAATTGCAAATTGTAACTTGATTGGATCTCAGTGGCCAAAAGTTTGCCCTGAAACCATTTGGCAAGTGTATCAATATAAACCAAAACCTATGCGCAGAGTTTATATTGATACTATATCTTCCCATCCCCTGTTTAAAATTATCTTCAGTTTCTGTATGGCTGTCCTCCGGTGATGAACGACAACACTCAAGTTTTCTTCCATCAGATGGTCCCTGCTGAAGCCCATCAACATAGAGGGATTCTCCAGTTACTGTTACATTTTGCGTGGACGTGGATTGGAGTGGTTTCTCATAATGAAGATAATATGGAGGTATTTATAGACAATGTGCTTGCCGTGTTTACCCGGAGAGGCATCTGTTTTGACTTCATAACACGATTTCCAGCCACATCATCATCCATTCCCAAAATGGTGAGCGAGGGTTTCCAAACAATCAACACCATTCAGAGAAGCACTGCCAATGTTGCACTTGTGTATGGAGAAATTCAGACGATAATGATCTTGAGGATGCTGAACCACGTTGCAGAGTTTGAGGGTATAGCAGCAAAGACCAAGGGTAAAGTCTGGATTATGACAGCCCAGATGGAGTTCACATCATTTTCCCTCCAAAGACATTGGGACATTGATTTCCTCCACGGCGCTCTGTCTTTTGCCATTCACTCTGAAGAGCTGCTTGGATTCCAGAAATTTATTCAGCTCAGAAATCCTGCCTCCCAAAAAGAAGATGGCTTTTTCAGGGAATTCTGGGAAAAGGCATTTGATTGTTCATTCCCCAGCTCTGTCACAAATCAGGTGGACAGAGAGATCTGCACTGGAGAGGAGAAGCTGGAGACTCTTCCTGGGTCTGTGTTTGAAACCAGCTTGACTAGCCACAGCTACAGTGTCTACAATGCTATCTATGCTGTGGCACATGCTTTGCATTCCATGTATTCATCAAAATTCAAAAACAGAGCAATGGCATATGGATGGAGAGAGAAGATCCGAGATAATCCACCATGGCAGGTAATGGTGAACAAAAGATTAGTGGACGGGGATATCTTCCATAAGAAGAAAGTCCACTGTGTCTGGGGCTATTCAGTCTAGAAAGAAGGTGCCTGCGGGATGGGGCATAATTGAGACAAGTGATATTATGCATGGGTTGCAGAGAGTGAATAGAGGGAAGTTCTTGACCATCTCACGCAACTCCAAAACTGGATGGCTGATTGCGAGAGTGGGTTAAAACCTAGAGTCCCCTCCTTTTCAACAGCCACATAGCCATAATGACAACTAATTCACCACGTTTTCTCTCCTACTCATGTCTGCATCTTGTTATCCCCCCTCACCTTCCGCCAGCTCAGGAGCAGGAGGCAGGGGAGATGGAAGAAAAAGGACTAATGCAGTAGTTCTCAAACTGTGGGTCCTGGACCCACCAGTGGGTCATGACCTACTTTTTGGTGGTTCATGAAACCCACAGGGCAGATTACGTTCTGTTTATCAAGGGTTGGACAAGCTGCTGCTGGTGGGGGAGCTCTGCTGTCCCATCAGCATCAGGCAGCAGCCTCTAGGCCTCTAAAAAGTTTGAGAACCACTGGACTAAGGGATGGAATCAGATGGGAGGGATGAATGAATCCATCATTCCTCAGTTCAGCATGTGTTTTACAGAGACAGAAACCGATTCCAAGTGGATACCCAGAATTTCTTGGAAAAGGAGATAGTTCTGGCAAAATCTGCACACTCCTTCATTTATTAACCCATGCTCAAGTCAGCATTTGCTTTGCTTTTAGTTTCATGTTAGTTCTCTTGTAAACCTGCTAGTAGAGTGTTGTCCTGATTGTCTCTGCTATGTCTCTTTCTGGAATTGGATTTTGTTCCTCTGAAAAGTGTCATGTACATTGAAGCACCATCAACAGCAACAACACTACTAGCTTGCATTCATTGGTATTTTACTGCTACTACCACTACCACCACCACCATTACTAAAAGTAGCCTGGATAAAACTTTTAAAGATCTGCACCAGTGGAAAGTGTGTACAACCGGTGCAGGCTACCGGAAAAGTGTGTTCAAGCATTTCACGAGAGTGCAGGAAACCAGCATGGCAGTAGGAAGGTCAGAGCCTTCCTGCATGTGCTGGTAGAGTGATGGAGGCCTGTTGGAGCAGGTAAGCCTGGAGCAGGGGACAGAATAGACTGGGGGTTCTGTGAGTAGGGGGTTGAACCTGTTGGGGGAGAGCGGAAAAGGGAGGGGATGGGAGTGGGGGGTGGGCATATTGGGTCCCGGAGTGGGTGGGATTGGCAACAGTGTGCACCAAATTCAGAGCCGCTTTCTGGGCCTGTTCCACCCACACAGATCAGTGTGGACTTGCGCTAGCAAATATCACAGGAGCACATCTGAATTGGCCCATTGTGGCTGCTGAGACATTCCCTGGAGCACAGGGATAAATATCCTCTTACCCCAAAGAGACCACCAGTGTCAAAAATTCCCCACAGGATGGTAGTGTAGCCCGTGCCAATGCTGCTACATCACCATGTGGGGATTTAGTTAAGTTCGGGCTCTTCATCCTATCCCTCGATTGTCAAAGATGAGCACAATGTTATGTATTAGTATGTCTTGTGCCTCCTTTGAAATTCTTCTTCTGTTGTGGTTCCTTGTAGCTCCACCACTATTTGAGAAACATCGCCTTTAACACCACTACTGGGAAAAGGATTTCCTTTGATGAAAATGGGGAATTAATAGCTGGATACGATCTTATCAACTGGGTCACATTCCCAAACATGTCTTTTCTGAGAGTCAAAGTTGGAAAAGTAGACCCAGTGACTTCCACAGACAAGGGGATCACTGTTCATGAGGATGCCATTGTTTGGCCCAGCAGGTTTAACCAGGTGGGGTATTTGAACTTTTCAAGTGTATCTTATAGATTCCTCAGTGTTGACTGCTGCCCAGTCACCATTGGTGCCCAGTCACCATTATAGCCACAGAGGGTTGAGCAGCTGGTAAAGTGAAAATTTTTCAACGTAGGTTCTGATGCTAAAAAGTTTGGGAACCACTGCCTTAGAACAATGCTTTATGGTTAGTTGGGTCAATACCACAGGACTTCTTGGAGATAAAAGGGTAGATGCCAAAAGCAACCTCTGAGAAGAGCTCCAGTTACCAATTTTGCCATGTCATCAATATGAATCAATCAATGTATTTTCAATGTTGAAACCTGCAAATGAGACGATGGGTGCAATTCTAAATGTGCCCTGGGCCGGCACACGTCCCTTGTGTTGGCCCATCAGTGTCACGGAAGTGTGGTAAAGCAGTTTCGCACCACTGGGAGAGGAATCCGATCCTCGTTCCTGGGCAGTCTGTACCAGTTCCAGGCTGCTAGAATCAGTGGCAGAGATTTGAGTAGCCCCATTAGGGCTGCTGCCGCCGCATTACCTGGGGTAAGGGAAAGCAATTCCCCTTACCCCAGGCTGAGCCACTTTCAGTCCTAACCTTACCTTGGATGTGGGGCAGGCCCGCCGGCCTACCTGGTCCAGGGCAGGTTAGGATTGGACTGTATGAAACTTACGGGGCGTTTTGGGTTAGCTTTACTTTAGGATGCCAAGTCTATTATAACAGGAGCAGGAGCTGTAAAGTTATCAATTTAGCAACTGACCAAAAAAAGCGCCAGGGGGGGAAATCAAAGCAAATTGTAATGCATTTGTAAGAAGCATGAAGGAGCAGAAGCAAACTGGAACCACATGATTGCTGGTTTTGAAGGTGGAGCTGATACTCATGCCCTGCCCTTTCTTGAGACAGCGAAGTCCTCCTGGCTCCCCACCACACAGTAAGGCAGGACTGGTGGGGTGCACCGGTAGTGATTGTGGGGAAGCAGAGCCAGTAGCAGACCGTCTTCTTTGAGAGATGTTTATTCCCAAAACACATCTCATGATGCTGAAATATTCCCCACTCCCATTTCCCAGCAGGTACTGCCCCTTTCAGTGTGCAATGACAATTGTCATTCAGGTTTCTTCAGGAGAAAGAAGGAAGGGGAGCCTTTTTGCTGCTACGACTGCCTCCCGTGTCCAGAAGGGAAGATTTCAACACAAGACAGTAAGATATGTCACATAAACATCAACATATGTATAGGCAGCATCTCTGTATCAGATTGTCCAAGTCAGTAGAGTAGCTAGAGGGGGTGCAAAGCACTAAGTTTTGCAGGCAGCCTCACCGCGCCGTACAAGAGACCAGTCTTCCTCCTTTTTGGAGCTGTTCTGGGCTGCTAGAGCAAAACTGAGGCGTATAGAAAGGCTCCAAAGGGGAGGGGGCAGCTTGCACGTCGTGGTGAGGCTCCCTGCAATAACTTAGTGCTTTGCACCCCCTCTAGCTACACGGCTTGAACAGAAAAAAATTGCTCGATTTAGAAAGTGTTGTTAACTGGTTGTCACGTCTGCTTTCCGATAAGACCATAAAGCACACTGTACCTGCTGAATTTACTCTTTTACTCCACTTGATAAATCAACCGTCCATCCGTCAATATTTTCTGTATTGCTCAATCAATAATAATTTACAATGGACATTGGTGCTGTTACATAAATAATAATCAATAATGTGGAGGTAGTGTTAACTTCAAATATTGCCATCCATGTTTAACTGGATCGACCAGATCACATCCCACTAAATTTGGGGGAGGAATCGACCACCATCCCAACTGCAAAAAAATCCTTTCAGTTTCCAATTAGCAGCTTTGATTCCAGATTCTGTAATATGAATGCTTAGTTACAGCAGTGAATTGTATATGGGGCAGTCATATACTGAAACCAGCTCTTGTTTTCCAGACACTGATAATTGCTTTGAATGTCCAGAAGATCAGTATTCAAACCCTGGCCAGGATTCCTGTGCTCCAAAAATCATCAGCTTCTTGTCTTATGGGGATCCTTTGGGAATTGGTTTGGCCACTTCAGCCCTTTCCTTTTCTTTCATCACAGCTTCTGTGATGGGCATCTTTATGAAGAACAAAGACACTCCCATTGTCAAAGCCAACAACCGGAACCTCACCTACGCTCTCCTCATCTCTCTCTTGCTCTCCTTCCTTTGTGTTTTGATCTTCATTGGACAGCCTGGGAAGATAGCGTGTCCACTTCGACAAACTGGTTTCAGCATCATCTTCACAGTGGCTGTTTCCTGTATATTGGCCAAGACCACCATTGTCATTTTAGCTTTCATGGCTACCAAACCAGGCTCGAGGGTGAGGAAATGGGTGGGGAATCAACTGGCCAGCTCCATGGTTCTTTCCTGCTCCCTTTTTCAAGCCACACTTTGTATGGTGTGGCTCTCAACATCCCCTCCATTCCCAGATGCTGACATGCACTCAATCACCAAAGAAATTGTACTGCAATGTAATGAAGGTTCAGCTCTCATGTTTTACTGTGTCTTGGGCTTTATGGGCTTCCTGGCCATTGTCAGCTTCACTGTGGCTTTCCTAGCCAGGAAGTTACCAGATACTTTCAATGAAGCCAAGTTCATCACCTTCAGCATGTTGGTCTTTTGCAGTGTTTGGTTGTCCTTTGTGCCAACGTACCTGAGCACCAAGGGGAAGTACATGGTGGCTGTGGAGATCTTCTCCATCTTAGCTTCTGGGGCTGGTTTACTATTTTGTATCTTTTTCCCCAAATGCTTCATTATAGTGCTGAGGCCTGAATTGAATGAAAGGGGGCAACTGATAAGAAGAAAGGAAGATAATATCTAAAATATGTGGACCCAATCTAGTTCCAGTTAACTGTTTCTTACCAAAAGTTAGTCCAATGTACTTAGTGGTGCAGTTTTGTAACCTTGATGGTACCAATAAATGCCCAACAGGGGATGTAGACCTCATTTCTGCAGTTCCTCCCATGCAGTGAGTTAGAGCAGCATTTCACAAACTGTGAGTCCATGTGTCACATGTGGGTCACAACTCCGTGCTGGGTTACAGGGTTGTGTTTTTGCTCCCAAATGCTACATTATCCTAATGAGGCCTGAGCTGAACATGAGAAAGCAGTTCATGAGAAGAAAGAAGTAATTTATTCCGAACACCATTAACTCTGTCCCTGTGCGATTTTACAGTCGTACTATGGGAGGTAAAAGGCCTGTTATTCACCACCGAATCCTCATTAAATATTTCTGCATCAGTGTTCTTGATGTTTTGATGCATTAGTTTCCTAAATCTCATGAAAGGGAAAACACAGCACTAAGTAACTCAAGTCAAGTCAAGTCACAAGTCTCCATCCCCCTGTTACTTGACTCAAAAATGGGCACCTTCCGAGTCGCTGAGTCACCCTTTTGCAATTTTAAAGTCAAGCCACCCCCTTTAAAAACCCAGCTGTGGGGAAAAGCGGGGCTGCTGCTGTGATGTGTGTGTTGGAGCTCACTTTAAACATTTCCCTGCTGCTCCATCTCATCTGTAAACAGGGCAGGAGGGGGTGGGACGGACTGCGAGAGATCCAGGACAGAAGAGGCAAGACAGAAGAGGGTCATGTGCAGCAGTTGGGTGGTTTGCCTTGACGACCTGATCCTTTGCAGCTCTACTCCAAAGCAGTCCCACTGAAGCTGGTCATTCAATGAGGGTTCCTCTCCCCCACCAGCCATGCAGTGGAAAACATGATCACTATGAACTGCCTCTCCTTCCCTCCCTCCCCCCGCTTCCCTGCCTCCCCCCTCTCCCTAGGCTTTGCCAGACAATCATAAGGCAAGAACCCCTTAGGGCTCTTCCTCCTGCCATTCCTCAGCCATAGAAAATATCAAACCTCCCATCCTTTGTCCAATGAGCATCGATTTCTTCCTTCCTTCGTAATCAGAGATGGTCAAAAGAGCTCGCTCCCGCCTCCCCCCTCCTGCTCAGATGCTAAAGCAAACATTAATCTTTCTCTGCCTCCCGGCTGAAACTCCCTGCTGCTCATGGTCAGAATGCTGGCCCCACAAGGTTCTTCATGGCATGACAACAGAAAGCAAGCACACCCAGGCACAGGCAGACTGCAGTCAGCATGCTTGGGGGTGAGTGCCAAGTCAAGGAGTCTATTTTTCTGAGTCTTCCATGTGGAACTTGAGAGTCAATGACTTTGAAACCAATATTTTCAAATACAGAGACACCACCTTATCATTCCATCACGATCCCTCAATCCTTTGCCAACTAAATTTAATAGTGCAATCACTGTATTCAAAAGAGTCTAGTTAGTCACCAATTAATCTTTGCTAACATCCTTTTTGCTGGTAATTTATTTATTTCCAGCCTCATTCTCTATCTGTTCCTAAGTTGATTTGACTTAAAAGAAACAACATATAGGATGATTCAAACCAGTGCATTTGACAGATGACACAGGCCAACACATATTTTGCTTACTTAACCATTACACCAATTCCTGCGTATATTTAGGGTGCTGATTCCAAACATGGCATCTGTTTTCCCCTATCACGTCTAGTTTCGGAGACATGGCACAGCCTCTTTAGTGAATGGTTCAAGCAGCTTCTTCATGAAGAAGCCTACATCATGGCTTCCTCATGAGGAAGCTGCTTGAACCATTCACTAATGAGGCTATACTATATCTCCAAAACTAGAGGTGATAGGGCAAAACGGGTGCCATTTTTGGAATCAGCACCCCAAATTCATATCAAAGCACCATAAAATTTGGGAAAATCTTTCTGACCCTCAATTTTGTAGGCCTGTGTAATTTTTTGATACCTCTTCTCTGTTTTTAGCAGCCCTCCTCTATTTGGGGTTTTGGAGAAAGGAGGAATCCACTAACCCTCGTAGCTAATCTCCATGGTGTGCTAGGGATCTTTGGGGCAAGTTGGCAAGCAGAGGACAGGGCAAGAGGAGGGGGGTCTGGCTGGGCTGCAGAAAGGTTGGGGGCAAGTGGGGATGCGGAGTGGCAAGCAAGAGCCTTGCCCAAATGGTTCTTTCTCAGGGGCCCAGTGGGATGTGGCAACCATGTTCACCCTATGCTTCCTCTTACCTTTGGCATGCTGCCCGTGCTAACCCCTTCCTGCTCCTCCTGGCTCCCTTTGCAGTGCACCAGAGGGCAGATCGGCAAAGCAGTGCTCCCAGCATGTTCCTCACTCCCAGTTGCTTCCCTGTGGAATATAATACACAGGACTTCCCATGTCCTTTAGTGAATTTCTTCAATGAAAACGGACCAACAGGCAGCAACGTGGACACCTCTATGTATTTCACTGTGTGCTGCATGGATAAAATGGATCATAGCAGCCAGCATGTCTGACACGGGTGTGGCTGGAGCAGAAGCAATGCTGGTGTCCCTTTATCATGCTCCTGTATCTGGTACCTGGAGCGGACTGCATGTCCCACCCCTTATTGCTATGCCACTGAGTCAAGCCTTCTTGCTTGCTCACAATTATTTTTGACTATTTTTTACTTACCTCCTGTTAGGCTGCCCAATTTTCCCGCTCACTTATGTTTCTCCATGGACCAAGCAAGACATTTTGCTGACACAGGTCGGAGGAGAGGCAGGAGCTGTTCTGGGATGGGAAAAATGGGATAGGATCCTGGAGCAAGTCACTGCCACCAGGATCCACCTCCCCACCTAAATTCCTAATAGAGGCAGGCTGCCTGTGCTTGCCAGATGCAGGGGAGGGCACCAGGCTGCAGGTTGTGTCTGTTGTCTTGTGTGCTCCCTGGGACATTTGGTGGGCCATGGTGAGATACAGGAAGCTGGACTAGATGGGCCTTTGGCCTGATCTAGTGAGCGCTCTTCTTACGTACTTATGTTCTAACCCTTTCCACAGCTGTAACAACATGTAGTAGGAATCTGCTCTGAATGACTAAGTGTGCTAACATTCCCCTGTCCGAGGAACAAAATCCAATTTGAGAAAGAGACACAGCAGAGACAATCAGGACAACACCCTACTAGCAGGTTTACAAGAGAACTAACATGAACCTGAAAAGCAAAGCAAATGCTGCCTTGTGCATGCGTTAATAAATGAAGGAGTGTGCAGTTTTTGCCAGAACTATCTCCTTTTCCAAGAAATTCTGGGTATCCACTTGGAATCAGCTTCTGTCTCTGTGAAACACATGCTGAACTGAGGAAAGATGGATTCATTCATCCCTCCCATCTGATTCCATCCCTTAGTCCAGGGGTTCTCAAACTTTTTAGAGGTCTAGAGGCTGCTGCCTGATGCTGATGCAGCATCAGAACTCCCCGTCCAGCAGAAGCTTGTACAGCCCTTGATAAACAGAACGTAATCTGCCCTGTGGGTTTCATGAACCACCAAAAAGTAGGTCATGACCCACTGGTGGGTCCAGGACCCACAGTTTGAGAACTACTGCCTTAGTCCCTTTTCTTCCATCTCCCCTGCCTCCTGCCCCTGAGCTGACGGAAGGTGAGGGGGTATAACAAGATGCAGACATGAGTAGGAGAGAAAACTGGGTGAATTAGTCCTCATTATGGCAATGTGGCTGTTGAAAAGGAGGGGACTCTAGATTTCAACCCACTCTTGCAATCAACCCTTGCAATGGGGAGAATTATGAGACAGATTCCTTCTGGACGATTGTAGGGCACGGCTTCTTTCAAATTAGCTGCATGACAAGGATATAACTGCCAATTTTAGAAATGGATCCTGCAGACATCAGGCACATGTTGGTTACAGAAGCACAGCTAGAGGGGATGCAAAGCACTAAGTTTTGGAGGGAGCCTCACCGCACCATGCAAGCAACCTCTCCCCCCTCCCATTCAGAGCCATTCTGGGCCACTAGAGCAAAATGGAGATGTATGCCTGGCTTGAAAGTGGAGGGGCCACTTGTATGGTGCAGTGAGGCTCCCTGCAAAACTTAAGAACATAAGAACAGCCCCACTGGATCAGGCCATAGGCCCATCTAGTCCAGCTTCCTGTATCTCACAGCAGCCCACCAAATGCACCAGGGAGCACACCAGGTAACAAGAGACCTCATCCAGGTGCCCACCCTTGCATCTGCCATTCTGACATAACCAATTTCTAAAATCAGTAGGTTGCGCATACAAATCATGGCTTGTACCCCATAATGGATTTTTCCTCCAGAAACTTGTCCAATCCCCTTTTAAAGGCGTCTATGCTAGACGCCAGCACCACATCCTGCGGCAAGGAGTTCCACAGACCGACCACACACTGAGTAAAGAAATATTTTCTTTTGTCTGTCCTAACCCGCCCAACACTCAATTTTAGTGGATGTCCCCTGGTTCTGATATTATGTGAGAGTGTAAAGAGCATCTCCCTTTCCACTCTGTCCATCCCCTGCATAATTTTGTATGTCTCAATCATGTCCCCCCTCAGGCGTCTCTTTTCTAGGCTGAAGAGGCCCAAACGCCGTGGCCTTTCCTCATAAGGAAGGTGCCCCAGCCCCGTAATCATCTTAGTCGCTCTCTTTTGCACCTTTTCCATTTCCACTATGTCTTTTTTGAGATGCAGCGACCAGAACTGGACACAATACTCCAGGTGTGGCCTTACCATAGATTTGTACAACGGCATTATAATACTAGCCGTTTTGTTCTCAATACCCTTCCTAATGATCCCAAGCATAGAATTTTGAGATGCGGCGACCAGAACTGGACACAATACTCCAGGTGTGGCCTTACCATAGATTTGTACAACGGCATTATAATACTAGCCGTTTTGTTCTCAATACCCTTCCTAATGATTCCAAGCATAGAATTTTGAGATGCGGCGACCAGAACTGGACACAATACTCCAGGTGTGGCCTTACCATAGATTTGTACAACGGCATTATAATACTAGCCGTTTTGTTCTCAATACCCTTCCTAATGATTCCAAGCATAGAATTTTGAGATGCGGCGACCAGAACTGGACACAATACTCCAGGTGTGGCCTTACCATAGATTTGTACAACGGCATTATAATATTAGCCGTTTTGTTCTCAATACCCTTCCTAATGATCCCAAGCATAGAATTGGCCTTCTTCACTGCCGCCGCACATTGGGTCGACACTTTCATCAACCTGTCCACCACCACCCCAAGATCTCTCTCCTGATCTGTCACAGACAGCACAGAACCCATCAGCCTATATCTAAAGTTTTGATTTTTTGCCCCAATGTGCATGACTTTACACTTACTGACATTGAAGTGCATCTGCCATTTTGCTGCCCATTCTGCCAGTCTGGAGAGATCCTTCTGGAGCTCCTCACGATCACTTCTGGTCTTCACCACTCGGAAAAGTTTGGTGTCATCTGCAAACTTAGCCACTTCACTGCTCAACCCTGTCTCCAGGTCATTTATGAAGAGGTTGAAAAGCACCGGTCCCAGGACAGATCCTTGGTGCACACCGCTTTTCACCTCTCTCCATTGTGAAAATTGTCCATTGACACCCACTCTCAGCTTCCTGGCCTCCAACCAGTTCTCAATCCACGAGAGGACCTGTCCTCTAATTCCCTGACTGTGGAGTTTTTTCAGTAGCCTTTGGTGAGGGACCGTGTCAAACGCCTTCTGAAAGTCCAGATATATAATGTCCACGGGTTCTCCCACATCCACATGCCTGTTGACCTTTTCAAACTTGATCTGTTGACCTTTTCAACTTAGCGCTTTGCACCCCCTGCATGTTTACTGCAGCGTACCAGAATGTCCATGTGCCAAAAACGATTCTTATTTTCTTTCCCAGATGTGGATGAATGTTTTCAGTGTTCTGAAGATCATTATGCAAACGAGGACCAGAATTCTTGCAATCAAAAACCTATAAACTTTGTGTCTTACGCAAAACCTTTGGGGATTGTCCTGGCTGCTCTTGCACTTGCCTTTCTTTCCATCACCATGTTGGTGCTCGGGGTCTTCATCAAGTACCAGGATACTCCTGTAGTCAAAGCCAACAATCGAAACCTCACCTATGCCCTCCTCATGTCCCTCCACCTCTGCTTCCTTTGTAATTTGCTATTCATTGGCCAACTTGACAAGCTCTCATGTTTACTCCGAAAAATAACTTTTGGCATCATCTTCTCAGTGGCCGTTTCTTGTGTGTTGGCCAAAACCATCACTGTGGTCCTCGCTTTCCTGGCCACCAAGCCAGGGTCCAGCATGAGGAAATGGCTGGGAAATAAATTGGCAGTCTTCCTGGTCCTTTCCTGTTCCTCTGTTCAAGTCATCATTTGTACGGTGTGGCTGGCAACCTCCCCTCCATATCCAGATGCTGACATGCACTCCATGGCTAAAGAAATTGTCCTGCAATGTAATGATGGCTCAGCCATCATGTTCTACTGTGTCCTGGGCTATATGGCTCTCCTGGCTCTGGTCAGTTTCACGGTAGCTTTCCTAGCCAGGAAGTTACCTGACGCTTTTAATGAAGCCAAATTTATCACCTTAAGCATGCTGGGGTTTTACAGTGTCTGGATGTCCTTTGTGCCAACCTACCTGAGCACCAGGGGGAAATACACAGTGGTGGTGGAGATCTTTTCTCTCTTAACCTCCAGTGTTGGCTTACTGGGCTGCCTCTTTTTCCCCAAATGCTTCATAATTATTATCGTGAGACCTCAGCTGAACAACAGGGTGCAACTAACACTAAGAAAGTGTTAGGGCATCAAATTTATACAAGAATTTGTCATTATGCTACAATATATGTATCATTTATAAATGTATAATTGTATTTAGTCCACATTGTAAAGATGTTGCACAGCATTCAACCAATAGATGGGGTGAATAATGAAACCTAATGGAATGAGATTCTTATTATTTAATAGCACAAAGGTGGGAAACCGGATTTTGGTGCTTTTTTCCCTTGTTACAAGGCATTTAAAGGTGGACCTGAGTATTGGTGGTGAGTCAAATCAGTGGATAACAATTCAGCAGATATTTCATTTGCACCGGTATGTGCTAGATGTAAATTGCTTTTCAATGCTCTTCTTTTTTGAATTTTACATTGTATTTTATTTATCCATTTGGGTCTTTAAGCCACCTTGGGCTTTCAGAAAGGCAGAAAACAAACAAACAAACAAACAAATGCAATTTTGCCTTTACACACTGACAGAATGTAACCTTCACATAAAATGTGGGCTGACTGTATGTTAGGTAAAGAATCCATGCATGTGAAATTTTGAGGACATTGCACTCAAAGCTGGGGGTGGGCAAATCCTGGCCCGCATGCCATTTGTGGCCCTGGGGGACCCCCAATTCAACCTGCAGGGAGCCCCCAGTCTCCAATGAGCCTCTGGTCCATTGGAGACTGTGCAAGCCTGTGCTGACTGGTGACTGTGCATTCTCTTGGAGGTGTATACTCAGGTGTCGTGTGCTCAGGCTGGAGGTGTGGGCTCAGGAGTTATTTGTACCCCTTGTATTATAGTTCTCATGTGTATTATAAATAAACTCAGTAAAATCAATTCATTCATATCCGTTCTGTCTATAATGTATTCAGTTATGTAAATTTATTCAGATTTGAAAGGGAGATTAAGTCTTTTTTTCCTGGCCCCTGAACCAGTGTCTGAGAGATGATGTGGCCCTCCTACCAAAATGCTTGCCCACCCCTGTTCTAAGCAATGGGATTTACAGACCAATCTTCTGGGAACTCAGCTGTAGCCCCAGGGCATATTTGTGCCACCTGGAAGTAAACTGCACCAGTGGGGTGGCCTGTCGCATCCCGTTGACGCTGCAGTCAGGGTGACAAGATCCAGTGGAGGACAGAGACCCTATACCTTTAACCATTGTAGAGCAAATTTTGGCAGGAGCAGCTTTTTAAGCTCTTTCATGTTGAGCTGCACCTGTCAAACTTCTCTATCCTATACAATGGTTAAAAGTATAGGTATCGGTTCTGCGAACAGTTTACCAGTGAGCGCTGCCAGCCAATCGCAGCAGTGCCACTCGCAGGACTGGGAGGGGGCGCTGGGTGGGAAGGAGAGTGGCGGGGCACCCGCAGAGTGGCCGGAGCAAGTTGAGTGCAAGCAGGCGGAGGAGAATGTGAGCTGAGGTCTCCAGCGTGCCTCGCCCGGGGCTGCCCCCCTTCTTCTCTGTGTCTTTCCTTGGCCATTTCATAGCAGGGACATGCAATGAGTGGGGAGGCAAGTGAGGCAGTGCCTCCCTACTGGAGTCCTTCCAAAAGCTTCTCACACAGGAGAGGGGAGGCAGGTGAGGCAGAGCCTGCCCACCGGAGTCCTTCAAAAAGCACCACGAACACTGTGTAAGGTGCTTAAGCACATGCAACCCATGGCAGCAGCACTCTTTAAAGGACTCTGGTGGGGAGGCTCTGCCCACCCACAGCAGGTCCCTGTTTCAGAGCCCCCCCTCCGTAGAGCCCTCAGGCCCCCTCAGAACCTGGCTAGAGTTTCCTGCATGAAGCGCTTGCTCTGCCCCAGCGCTCCCCGCCCTCAGGCTTATGAAACCAGAGGGAGGCGCCTCCCCTTTCCGTGCCTTTTCTCAGCCTGGCAGGGGAGGGGAGCGAGCTGTGAGGCGTGGACTCAGGTGAGGGGCACCCCCTCACTGTCACCTTGGGTAGCGCACTCATCTTGCCTTAGGCTGCAATGATATCCACTCTTTCCTGGGAGTAAGCCCCATTGGCTATAATGGGACTTACTCCTGAGTAGACATGCATAGGATTGTGCTCAAAGGCTGCATTCCTAGCCACACTTTCCTGGGAGTAAGACCCTTTGGCTATAATGAGACTCTATAATGAGTAGACATGCATAGGCTTGGGCTCTCATGCTGCAGTAAGCTCCATTGACTATAATGGGACTTACTTCTGAGGAGACGGGCATAGGGATTGTGCCCTTACCACAGGACTGCACCATGGTGTTGGTTTTCATCCTTGGGGTTTGGGAATGCAGTTTTGTGCCTGGGATCTTTTCATTGCAATACAACGTGTTGTTACACAATGATTGTATAATACACTATCAGACACATAGAGGTGATGCTCCCACAGCTGAAATTCCTCAGGTTAAAAAAAGGCAGGAATGTGGCACAAAACATTTAGATATAGGCTGATGGGTTCTGAGCTGTCTGTGACAGATCAGGAGAGAGATCTTGGGGTGGTGGTGGACAGGTCGATGAAAGTGTCGACCCAATGTGCGGCGGCAGTGAAGAAGGCCAATTCTATGCTTGGGATCATTAGGAAGGGTATTGAGAACAAAACGGCTAGCATTATAATGCCGTTGTACAAATCTATGGTAAGGCCACACCTGGAGTATTGTGTCCAGTTCTGGTCGCTGCATCTCAAAAAAGACATAGTGGAAATGGAAAAGGTGCAAAAGAGAGCGACTAAGATGATTACGGGGCTGGGGCACCTTCCTTATGAGGAAAGGCTACGGGGTTTGGGCCTCTTCAGCCTAGAAAAGAGACGCTTGAGGGGGGACATGATTGAGACATACAAAATTATGCAGGGAATGGACAGAGTGGATAGGGAGATGCTCTTTACACTCTCACATAATACCAGAACCAGGGGACATCCACTCAAATTGAGTGTTGGGCGGGTTAGGACAGACAGAAGAAAATATTTCTTTACTCAGCGTGTGGTCGGTCTGTGGAACTCCTTGCCACAGGATGTGGTGCTGGTGTCTAGCCTAGACACCTTTAAAAAGGGATTGGACAAGTTTCTGGAGGAAAAATCCATTATGGGGTACAAGCCATGATGTGTATGCGGAACCTCCTGATTTTAGAAATGGGTTATGTCAGAATGCCAGATGCAGGGGAGGGCACCAGGATGAGGTCGCTTGTTATCTGGTGTGCTTCCTGGGGCATTTGGTGGGCCGCTGTGAGATACAGGAAGCTGGACTAGATGGGCCTGTGGCCTGATCCAGTGGGGCTGTTCTTATGTTCTTATGTACTTAATTAAGGGCACAATCCTATGCAGGTCTTCTCAGAAGTAAGTCCTGTTGTGTTCAATGGTCTTACACCCAGGAAAGTGTTGGATTTTGCACAAAGATTGCAAAGATGGCAATCTTTGCAAAGATTCTCAAAGATTGCAGCCTTTGAGCAGAATCCTATGCATATCTACTCAGAAGTAAATCTCATTATAGCCAATGGGGCTTATTCCCAGGAAAGTGGAAGTAGGATTTCAGCCATAGGGTACAATCCTATGCATGTCTACTCAGAAGTAATTCCTATTGTGCTCAGGGAGGCTTTCTTCTAGCACCTGTGCAGTCACAATGCAGCCCTGAGGTAAGGGAACAAACGTTCCCTGCCCCCCACCACAGGATGCATTGTTGGCAACCTTCAGTCTCAAAAGACTATGGTATCGCGCTCTGAATGGTGGTTCTGGAACAGCGTCGAGTGTGGCTGAAAAGGCCAATCCGGGAGTGACAATCCCTTCCACACCAGGAGCAAGTGCAGTCTATCCCTGGTCTGTCTCCCTGGCTATGGGCCTTCCTTCTTTGCCTCTTTGCCTCAGACTGTTGGCCAAGTATCTCTTCAAACTGGGAAAGGCCATGCTGCACAGCCTGCCTCCAAGCGGGCCGCTCAGAGGCCAGGGTTTCCCACTTGTTGAAGGAGGTCCACTCCTAAGGCCTTCAGATCCCTTTTGCAGATGTCCTTGTATCGCAGCTGTGGTCTACCTGTAGCGTGCTTTCCTTGCACGAGTTTTCCTTAGAGGAGATCCTTTGGGATCCGGCCATCATCCATTCTCACGACATGACCGAGCCAACGCAGGCGTCTCTGTTTCAGCAGTGCATACATGCTAGGGATTCCAGCATGTTCCAGGACTATGTTGTTTGGAACTTTGTCCTGCCAGGTGATGCCGAGAATGTGTCAGAGGCAGCGCATGTGGAAAGCATTCAGTTTCCTCTCCTGTTGTGAGCGAAGAGTCCATGACTCGCTGCAGTACAGAAGTGTACTCAGGACGCAAGCTCTGTAGACCTGGATCTTGGTATGTTCCGTCAGCTTCTTGTTGGACCAGACTCTCTTTGTGAGTCTGGAAAACGTGGTAGCTGCTTTACCGATGTGTTTGTTTAGCTCAGTATCGAGAGAAAGAGTGTCGGAGATTGTTGAGCCAAGGTACACAAAGTCATGGACAACCTCCAGTTCATGTGCAGAGATTGTAATGCAGGGAGGTGAGTCCACATCCTGAACCATGACCTGTGTTTTCTTCAGGCTGATTGTCAGTCCAAAATCTTGGCAGGCCTTGCTAAAACGATCCATGAGCTGCTGGAGATCTTTGGCAGAGTGGGTAGTGACGGCTGCATCGTCGGCAAAGAGGAAGTCACGCAGACATTTCAGCTGGACTTTGGACTTTGCTCTCAGTCTGGAGAGGTTGAAGAGCAGGGCTGTGTTCTTGCACCAACCTTGTTTGGGATTTTATTCGCTGTTCTGCTGAAGCATGCCTTTGGAACTGCAACAGAATGCATCTATCTCTGGACCAGATCAGATGGAAAGCTCTTCAACCTCTCCAGACTGAGACCACTGGATGCAGTGCATGCCCTATTGGTACAGCTGCACTGGCACTGGAAAATTGGATAGGATTGAGTCCTAAGTCCTCTTAACTGTACCTTTCCAGCACCAAGTCCTGGAGGTCTCCTTGTGGCAAGGGAATGTTTGTTCCCTTACCTTGGGACTGCAGTGTGGCTGCATTGGCTCTGGAAAGTTGGATAGCCCTTAGGCTGCAATCCTACTCACACCTGGGAAGCAAGCCCAATTGACTATATAATGTGCTTTACTCCTGTGTAGGCTTGCATAGGATTGCATTGGGCTGCTGTTCCCAGGTCAGTGTGCTGAGGATGGTACAGTTAGCATTGCTCCTTCTCTAGCAGAAAAGTTCCTTTAGGTTATTCTTGTCAGCTTGAGTTCTGAGTGATGCAGAACCAAAGCTTACATGTTGGTTCAGGGAGCAGGTGCAGAGCTATGATTCAGCAGAATCAGCAAGCACCTGGTACAGGCACACCCTGGGTGTGACCAAGCCAGTACTGATTGGCTGAGCTGACTATATGAAGATAGTCAGGAGGAGCCTCAGGTGCAGCAGTAGGGGATTTGATGGAGTAACTGTGAGACTGCTGCCAGTGACTGAAGAGGCTGGATACTGTATGTATGTGATATTACTGACTTATGGACTGAACATTTGACTGTGTATTATTGGAACTGATTTGGATTTGTTATACTGGAACTGACTGCTCTCTGTGCTGATTCTTGGACTGTTAAATGACTACCCTATATGTGATATCCCTTGACCAATACAACTGCTGAAAGTACTCTGCTGTAGTTGAAGTGTTGTTCTTGCAACCTGCTCATATTGGGACAAGACTGGGAACCTACACCAATCCTCTTATAATTTTATGCAAGCCCCCCTTAAACCTTAACAATTCTCCCTCTCCCCATGCAAGTGACATACCAGGCTGACTAGAAATTGAAGATTTTTTGAACAAGTTTGCAAATTGGGTTTAGGTCTTATCACCTAATGAAGAAGAACTTGGAGAAGCACTGGGAAGAACTTGTGATCAGGGTGAACCTCAAAACCTGCAAGTCTTGTTACAAGTGCTGGTAATTTTCATTTTTAGGCTGCTACTTTATGTTGTGAGAAAAACCAGAAGGTCTACGACAATAAGAAGGAGCAGCCCTAGAGGAAGTGTAAGCCCCCAACAACTTCTCTTCCACTCAGCTGTTTATGGAAGCAGGGGGGCACTCTGAGATGCGGTGAACTACAGCAATCTAGAGGGCCCTCCCTAATCTTGAGCTCTCACTCTGCCACCTTCCTCTAAGCATCCTGTTTGCTTTAGTTCAATCATAGTTTGTTCATCCTGTTTATTTCAAAAATGTTGGAGTTCAAGGTAAGAGGCCAGGGGGTAGAATCCAGATTGCTGCCCTCCACTATAGCTTGCACCCCTTCTCTCCTTGCCCGCCAGCTTTTCTAAGCAGTAGGGTGGACAATGTGGTGTAATGGAAGATCAGAAGATCATCAGGTGGATGATGTGGTGTTGACAGCGATTCCCTGTTTTGACAACTGTTTGACAGCTCTGGGAAGGGCAGGGCTGGCTCCACAGCTGTAATCAATCAAGGCCAATGGAGACCTGGATGGACACCTGAGCTTCATTTGACCTTGATGGGACTTTGAATGGACATGGACTGAAGGGATGCCTCACCTGAGCCTAATTTGGAGCTAATGAGGTAGCTCACAGCTGAGCTGCATTTGGATCATGAGACATCCAAGGATAAAAGGCAGCTTTGGAAGGAGACAGGGCTACCCTGACCCAGGACCATGAGGGGGACGCTGACCCAGCCGGAAGCTGGACCCTGACCCAGGACCAAGAGCGGGACCCTGTCCCAGAACTCTGCTGGAGGAGACACTCTGCTGGAGAGAACACTGCTGGAGAGGAGGAACTCTACTGCAGAAGTCTGGACTGTGTGTTGGAGATTGGACTTGGACTTGGACTGGAGACTTTGGACCTTTAACCACTGAGTTAAGTGGAGTTTTGGGGAGGGAAAGCCTCTGGACAAGAGGACTTGCAGGGAGTGTCTGTGTTTGTAGCAATAAATTCTTGTTAATTGCTATAGATAAGGAATTCTGTGTTCATTCCATTGCACACTGCAGCTGTTGCTCCTGGAAAAGAAGGGTGTTAATTAGCCAAAAAGCGGGCATTAAAAGGGAGTTGGGATATTTGGATGGGACAAATTGCCGTGGTCAGCAGGAGTTGGGAATTTGGCAGAACATGTGGTGACTTTTTTGTCCTTTCACCAGAGATGCTGGAGGTGGGCTGCTGCCGTCCCAATACTCACTCTCAGTGAGCCAGAGTGAGCAGATGAGCAGATAAGAGATGAAGCAAGCAGTTCACTTCACCTTATTGTTAGGCTGGCCTTGATGATGGCATCCCCCAACCCCCTCCTCTCATATATTGGTTGTTTTCAGTTCTTAGACTGAAAGACCCCTAACAACCCACCAAAGGACAAGAAGCATCTGAGAACATCTGAACGTGTATCAGTAAAAGAGGCACTTTGTAAAAGGAAACGAGAACAAGAGAATGAACCACAAACTAAGAAACTAATTGTGAGAACAGCCCCCAAACTTCTACAGAAAACTGGTAATTTCCTCAAAGCTTAATTTTCTCAATTGCATGAGTATGTAAATACTGCTTGTGTAATTGAATACTGTTGGTAGTGTTTGGCCATGTAAAGAATCCAGTAGTAATTATTATTGCTGACTTTCCAGTTACCTACTAAGAGAGTACAGACAGTGAGAGTGAGGGGGGAGAGACTACCAGTATGGGTAATTTCTTTATGCATATGTGAATTGTTTTGTGAGCTATTTTTTTGGTTGAAAAGCAGTAAAGTATATAAAAATTATTCTTAATAAATTCCTCTTTCATCATTATAACTTCCTGTGCTCAAGTGCACTTGTGTGCACGCACTCTATGCAACTCAGGTCATGAACTCATGTCAGAACCAATGGCTATTTTTTGCTAAAGATTGGAGGCACAAATATCAATTCACATCACATGCACATTATTAATTTGAGGGAACAATGTACAGTAATAGGGAAGAGAAATAAAAGAAATCACTGTTCTGAACGGTTAAATTAAATGCTTAAAATAACAGTAACAGAGGCCCAGCGGAAGTGTATACCGCAAAGGAAGAAGGGCTTGACTAAGTCCAGGAGGGTTCCCGCATGGCTAACCAGCCAAGTTAGAGAGGCCGTAAAGGGCAAGGAAGCTTCCTTCCATAAATGGAAGTCTTGCCCCAATGAGAAGAATAAAAAGGAACATAAGCTGTGACAAAAGAAATGTAAGAAGGTGATACGGGAGGCCAAGAGAGACTATGAGGAACACATCGCCAGCAACATTAAGGGTAATAATAAAAGCTTCTTCAAATATGTTAGAAGCAGGAAACCCACCAGAGAAGTGGTTGGCCCTCTGGATGAAGAGGGAGGGAAAGGGGAGATAAGAGGAGACTTAGAGATGGCAGAAAAATTAAATGAGTTCTCTGCATCTGTCTTCACGGCAGAAGACCTTGAGCAGATACTGCTGCCCAAACAGCCCCTCCTGACCAAGGAATTAAGTCAGATAGAGGTTAAAAGAGAAGATGTTTCAGACCTCATTGATAAGTTAAAGATCAATAAGTCACCTGGCCCTGATGGCATCCACCCAAGAGTCAAACTACCTTTCTGTATATCTTTTGGTATACTTAAAATGGTCATTAGGAGATAGAACCTGTTAATTTATTTGAATCTGACCAATGCTCTGTCCTCCATTGGATCTGGTTACCCTGACTGCAGTGGGAGCCTGCATGCAGAGGCTGGGGGGAGGGGGAGCCAAAGGCATTTCTGGGTGGGGGGGGCAGAACAGGGTGTGAAGGGTAGAGGCCTCCTCTACCAAATTCTAACCCCTGTGTCAGCTTGGAAGGTCGACACAGGGCTTTTCAAGTTTGCATCAGCAAAACAGCAATGCTTACTTCTCAATCTGAGGTGTCAAACAGAAGGCCTGTGTGTCAAATGCAGCCCATTGAAGCCATTTATCCAGCTCCCATTATAATTGGGCTCACCCAGTGTGACAATTGGGCTCTCTCTTATCTTGAAAATATGAACATGATTTGTGAATTTTCCTTTCGATCATTTGCAGCTAATGATTTTCTTTGTGAGAACACAGTGCTTATTTCTGGCCATCATCTGCTTAATGATGTCACTTCCTGCTTAATGATGACATTTCGGCCCTCAGCAGGCACCATGAATGCCAACTTCAGACCTCTATACGAAACAAGTTTGACACCCCTCTTCTAACTGGACATTCTTGGTCTCTTAACCAGTATGCTATATTCACTTGAGTGACAGGACCATTGTGTCCTCGACCGGATAACCATGTCCCGGTTCAATGTGTTCCAGTATTGGACATTTGTGTCCTAACATACGTGTGTTTATATTATACATACTTTTTAAATTTAAAAAAGCAAAGGTAGGAATAAGGGTAAGGGCTTGAATAAGACGCTTAGGATATATAGGGTTTGTTATCCAATTATCGTTTCTTTGTTGCCCGTTTATGCAAATGTAAAAAATTAGGACACAAAAAATAGACTTGAATGTCCAGGAATCAGTGGTGTTGCTAGGGGGCGCAGGGGAAGCAGGCCGCATTGGGTGACAACACACAGGGGGGTGACACCAAACATGGGGGTGACACCACTACTAGCCAAAATTTTCAAAATCTTGGTATTTTTGAATAGTACCATCATCTTATATATCGTTAGATGCGTAATTTCATTCGGGATGCAATGAAATAACAGGTTGTGATGTCCATGGCGGGCGGAGACCCCGCCCCTTTGGGTGTGCCCAAGCATGGGGGGCTTAACTGGATGATGCTCGCAGGTCGTCGGTGGAAAGAAGGACGTGAGGCAGATATAGCAGATTTGCACAGACGGTTTACTCTGGTTAAACTCTTGACATTCATGGCGCCTGTTATGTCACAGACCCCTTTGCTTTACACAGACATGCGGCATCGGCAAACAATATGCCCGTTCCCCATGCCTGCCTGACCTCTTGGGGCTTCTGGCCGGGCTCCCTGGCTGGTGTCAGTCGGCCAGGGGTATGGGTTCCCGAGGGCTGTAGTACCTTTGTTGGGGGTCAGCTTAGCTGTCCTCAGGAGGGCCCCTGGTACCTCCGGTCTTGCACCTTGAGCTGCTGGCCTCCAATGGGGATCGTTGATATGGGGTCCTGGGTGTTGCAGCCTCGCCTCTCCGGTTTTCACCCCAGGGCCCCAGGTGTGTCTAGGATTGGGTGTTTCCCATCCCCCGGCCCTTCTCTCCAGGGCTGAGGTGCACCAAGTTCCCTTTGGAGCCTGGGTTGGTTGAATAAGGCCGGGGTGGCTACCCCCTCTGGCCTCCTCGGCAATCTCCCTCCCAACTGGAGAGGAGCAACCTCTCCCTAGGCTGTCCAGCCTCCTTATGAGGCTAGCCTTGTTCTGGTCCAGCCCCACCCCTTCTGCCCATGTGGCTGCTGACTGCTCCCAGGAGGCACTAGGGCCTACTCCCAGGGAAGTGTCTTGCCTGGGACCCCAGTCCTGACAGTGCTCAGGTTCTACTCCTGAGGAGGACCTTACCCCTGAGGAGACCCCTTCTCCGGGGTGATTCCTGGCCTCTTGGGCTGGGCCTAGGTTTCAAACCCCCGTCTGCCAAGACCGGGGCCATGGAGTCAAGGGGCCATGGGTTCAGGGTGTCCTGCCAGGAAAGAAAGTCAGTGTTAGCATGCCTCTCTCCCTTTCTATACTGCACCTTAAAAGCGTAGGGCTATAGGGCCATGTACCACCGTGTTAAACGGGGGTTCGTGTCCTTCATTCGGTGCAGCCAGGCCAGAGGGGCATGGTCGGTGATTAGGGTAAAGGGAGCTCTCAATAGGTAATACTTGAGAGTTTGCAGGGCCTACTTGACGGCCAAGGCCTCCCGCTCAATCACCGAATACCAGCGCTCTGCCGGGGTGAGTTTTCTACTGAGCTACATCATGGGATGGTCATGCGGGGGATCCCCTTGGGTCAGTACCACTCCCAGGCCAACCCTGGAGGCATCTGTTTGCACCAGGAAGGGTTTGTTGAAATCTGGGGCTTACAAGATCGGCTCAGCGCATAATGTAGCCTTGATGCTCTGGAATGCCCTTTTGCAGGGCTCCGTCCACTCGAGCCTCCTTCCTGGTTTCCCCTTTAGCAAATTGGTGAGGGGGGCTGCCATCGAGGCATAGTTGGGGATAAAAGACCGGTAGTACCCTGAGAGTCCCAGGAACCGCTGCACATCCCGCCGGTTCCGGGGCCTGGCCTGCCTCTGCAGCACTCATACCTTGTCCATTATGGGCTGCATTTGGCCCCCCCATGACATGCCACAAGTACTGCGTCTGTCGCAGCCCGATGGCACACTTGGCAGGGTTCGCGGTTAGCCCTGCCCACCTCAGTGCCTCTAAGACAGCCTCTAGGTCCTTCAAGTGCTGCCCCCAGTCTCTGCTAAAAACAATAATATCATCGATGTAAGCAACCGCGTAGGCCTGGTGGTCCTGCAGCACTTGGTCCATTAGTCGCTGGAACGTGGCCGCTGCCCCGTGCAGCCCGAAGGGCATGCGTGTGAATTGAAACAGCCCTTGGGGGTGACAAATGCCGCCTTTTCCCGGGAGGAAGGGGTCAGGGGGATTTGCCAGTATCTCTTGGTTAGGTCGAGTTTAGACAAGTATTGGGCACCCCCTAAACGTTCTAACATTCTCGGGACGGCAGGCATGGGGTAGGCGTCAAAGCGCGACACCTCGTTGACCTGGCAGAAGTCTATGCAAACTCTGGTAGAGCCATCCGGCTTGGGAACCATGACAGGATGGCTTCACCAGGGGCTGCGTGAGGGTTCAATTACCTCCAGGCGCCTCATCGCTTCTACCTCCTGGTGGAGGGTCTCTTCGAGGTGTATTGGCCACCGCCGAGCGGGCACCCGCACCACACGCCCCGCCTCGGTCTCGATGTGGTGGGTTGCCTGGTGGCTACTCCCAGGGATGGTTGAGAACATGTCCCTAAACTTGTTCTCGAGGTCCCTTACCTGGTCAATCTGGCCAGGGGTTAGTTCTCCCCCTAGGGCCACGGGGTGGACATTCCCTGCTTCTGTTCCAGAGGGCCCGAATTCCTCCTCCTCACCAAGGAGACAGTCTTGTGCCCACCAGGCCTTTAATAAATTCACATGGTAGACTTTTAATTCGGGATGGTTGTCTGGCCTGCACAGCTCATAATCCACATGGCCCACCTGCCTTGTCACCTCATAAGGCCCTTGCCACTGGGCTAACAGTTTGGAGTCTGTGGTGGGTAGCAGCAGTAGCACCCGGTCTCTGGGGTGGAAGGCCCGTGGCCGGACCCTGCGGTCATATTGGCCCTTTTGTACTAGCTGGGCCTCCCTCATGTGCAACCCCACCCAGTCAGCTAACTGAGTCAGTCAAAGTCAAAGATTGTTTATTGTATTAGCTAATAGCCATAACAATAAGATAAAACATGTAAATCCAAAAATACATCAAAGATACAAACAATGATAAAATGATAAAATTAGGTCAAAATCAAGCACAAAAGGCACCTACACCCATCATATTAAGGAATCTCCTTTACAATCTACCACTATTTCCCCCAGGTAGTTGGCACAAATAGTTCTGGCAGCTTTGGCAAACAGTGCCATGCTATAGGTAACTGATGGATCATAATCGGAAAGTAACCAATACAATTTTGTAAGTGTGTTCTCCCCTTGAAGGGTAGCCAAAATAGGCTCCAAAAATCTTACCCTAGGATTTTGATAAAGCTGACAATGAAGCAGGTAATGTACAATATCTTCATTCTGTCCTGCTCCGCAAATACAAAGCCTCAAATGCCTGGGAATGGACATAAATCTGCCATCTAGAACTGCAGTTGGCATGGTTTGAAAATGCAGTTCAGTGAACGCCTTTCTCAAGGAGGCAAAACTGTGTCAGTCTCTCCCTTAACTCGGTCACATACTGGATGTAGGACTTGGGTTGTCCTCGTGGTCGCTCCCAGTCCTCCCTCACTAGGTCCAGCAAGCCCTCGGGCTTGCGCCCAAACACCAGTTTGAACGGGGAGAACCCCGTCGATGCCTGGGGTACCTCCTGTACCGCAAACAACAAGGGTTCTAATAGCTGGGCCCAACTGCCGGGTTGTTCGTGCACGAACAGGTGCAACATCCCCTTAGGGGTCTGGTTAAAACGTTCTACCAGCACGTTTGTTTGGGGGTGGTACACTGAGGTTCTCAATGGCCGCACCCGAAGTAGGTCCCACAGTTCCCGGAAAATGCAGCTCATGAAGTTGGTGCCTTGGTCAGTCACCACTTACCTCGGGAACCCTACCCGGGAAAATACCCGCAAGAGCTCGCGGGCCACGGTCTGTGCCCCTGTCTTTTGTAGCGGGATGGCTTCCGGGTACCAGGTGGCGTACCCTGAGGGCTGGGGATAAGAATAGGCCCTCGGTTTGGCTGTACTTGTCGTAAGAAGCGACTAAACAGCCACCGGGTAGATGGGACTCGTCAGCCTGGGAAGGCAGCTCATCTGAGAGAAGGAAAACTCTGATCCCAAACCTCCACTGCCTTGTGGCTACATCCAGTTATGGGAAAGGCTTCAGGAGTCAACCTCGAGGCAAAATCCGGAGCCGGAGTCCCTGAGGCAGTTCATGGCTGAACACAGTCACGTTCTGGCAACTCCTGCGACGTCGCTGGAACCAACCGTATTGGCTTCTGCCTTTCCATTGGACTATTTCAGCGTCGTGGAGAGGGGGGATTTGCTGCATGGGTAACAGTCTACCCTCCATATCTACCTTACCCAGGCTTTGCGCACTGAAGAGGACACTCTGTTCCAGAATACTATTCAGAGCGCGATACCATAGTCTTCTGAGACTGAAGGATGCCAACAATCTGGTGGCGTAGTCCACTATCACCAGGATGTCGGTAAAGCCGCCCCTGGCAGCTGGCAGTGGCCCCACCAGGTCGATGCCTACCCTCTCAAAGGGGACCCCTACCACCGGCAGAGGGATCAAACCCCCTCCGGGTGGGCCACAGGGTTGTACCCACTGGCATTCTGGGCAACTCTCGCAGTAACGCTGTACCTGGCTGTGAATGCCCAGCCAGTAGAACCTCTGCGTTAGTCTCTGCGGGGTATTTCCTGCCGCTAGGTGTCCTGCGGTGGGGACACTATGCACTATTCTGAGTGCATAGGCACACAGGGGCTGAGGCAATACCAGTTGGTCTACCTCCCAGTTGGCCTGGGGGTCACGGCCTACCCTGTACAGAACCTCCCGCTTAAACATGAATTTGATTCCCCCATCCCCCTGGGGAGGGTTGGCTGCCTGGTCTAATGTTGGGCCCTGTGTGGGGTCCTCCCTTTGTAACTCCCGCAAGTCTCTTTCTGGGGGTAAAGGGGACTCAGCGGCCCAGGCCGCACCGTCCCTCACCTCCTCTCTGAGCGCCCCTTCCTGGACCTCCACCTGCAACAGCAACGTATTAAAGTGGGGCCAGTCCCTTCCCATCACGGCCCCATATCTGAGCTGGGGTACCACCACAACCTGCAGGAACTGGCACATCCCCCCGACCAGGATCTTGGCCACACCTCAGGCTATAAGGCCTCATCTCAAAAAAGACAGTGGAAATGGAAAAGGTGCAAAAAAGAGTGACTAAGATGATTACGGGGCTGGGGCACCTTCCATATGAGGAAAGGCTACGGCGTTTGGGCCTCTTCAGCCTAGAAAAGACGCCTGAGGGGGGACATGATTGAGACATACAAAATTATGCAGGGGATGGACAGAGTGGATAGGGAGATGCTCTTTACACTCTCACATAATACCAGAACCAGGGACATCCACTAAAATTGAGTGTTGGGCGGGTTAGGACAGATAAAAGAAAATATTTCTTTACTCAGTGTGTGGTTTGTTTGTGGAACTCCTTGCCACAGGATGTGGTGCTGGCGTCTAGCCTAGATGCCTTTAAAAGGGGATTGGACAAGTTTCTGGAGGAAAAATCCATTACGGGGTACAAGCCATGATGTGTATGCGCAACCTCCTGATTTTAGAAATGGGTTATGTCAGAATGCCAGATGCAAGCGTGGGCACCAGGATGAGGTCTCTTGTTACCTGGTGTGCTCCCTGGGGCATTTGGTGGGCCGCTGTGAGATACAGGAAGCTGGACTAGATGGGCCTATGGCCTGATCCAGTGGGGCTGTTCTTATGTTCTTATGTTCTTATATAGGGTTGGACGTCCCCATGGATGCACCAGACGAAGAGCGTGGTATCCAGGGGTTCGCCCCGGGCCTGTTGGACCAGGGTTCTGGTGCACCCCGAGTCCAAAAAGGCCCACAAAGGGCACCCATTCACCCAGGCCTCTACTGGTGGGTCACACCATGAGGAAGTGAGTCTCATGAGGAAGCTGCTTGAACCATTCACTAATGAGGCTATACTATATCTCCAAAACTAGAGGTGATAGGGCAAAACGGGTGCCATTTTTGGAATCGGAACCCCAAATTCATATCAAAGTACCATAAAATGTGGGAAAAACTTTCTGACCCTCAATTTTGTAGGCCTGTGTAATTTTTTGATACCTCTTCTCTGTTTTTAACAGCCCTCCTCTATCTGAGGTTTTGGAGAAAGGAGGAATCCACTAACCCTTGTAGCTAATCTCCATGGTGTGCTAGAGAGCTTTGGGGCAAGTTGGGAAGCAGAGGACAGGGCAAGAGGAGGGGGGTCTGGCTGGGCTGCAGAAAGGTTGGGGGCAAGTGGGGATGCGGAGTGACAAGGAAGAGCCTTGCCCAAATGGTTCCTTCTCGGGAGCCCAGTGGAATGTGGCAACCATGTTCACCCTATGCGTCCTCTTACCTTTGGCATGCTGCCCGTGCCAATCCCTTCCTGCTCCTCCTGGCTCCCTTTGCAGTGCACCAGAGGGCAGATCGGCAAAGCAGTGCTCCCAGCATGTTCCTCACTCCCACTTGCTTCCCTGTGGAATAGAATACACAGGACTTCCCATGTCCTTCAGTGAATTTCTTCAATGAAAACGGACCAACAGGCAGCAACGTGGACACCTCTATGTATTTTACTGTGTGCTGCATGGATAAAATGGATCATAGCAGCCAGCATGTCTGACTGGGTGTGGCTGGAGCAGAAGCAATGCTGGTGTCCCTTTATCATGCTCCTGTATCTGGTACCTGGAGCGAACTGCACGTCCCACCCCTTATTGCTATGCCACTGAGTCAAGCCATCTCGCTTGCTCACAATTATTTTTGACTATTTTTTACTTACCTCCTGTTAGGCTGCTCAATTTTCCCGCTCACTTATGGTTCTCCATGGACCAAGCAAGCCATTTTGCTGACACAGGTCGGAGGAGAAGCAGGAGCTGTTCTGGGATGGGAAAAATGGGATAGGATCCTGGAGCAAGTCACTGCCACCAGGATCCACCTCCCCCCTAAATTGCCCACCAACTTTGTGGCAGCAGCTCCAGCTGGGCCAAGCTGCAGCGCAATCTTTGCACCATTGCTGGACCTTTTGCTACAGCACTACACTCATCTCGCTGTCCTAAAAGGTCCATAGGCTTGGATGATAAGGCACTTGAAGCAGTTTAGAATATTAAAACTACTTGTCAGTGAAGATGTAAAAAATGGTGTTATCTCAGGAACTTGATGGTTTCTAAAGAAATGCGGGTGTTCCATGGTCCAGGCTTCTCCTTCCTTACTTTTTCAGGTCAGACAGATCGTACATCTTGCACTCATGCTTACTAAAACTTCAGCAGACTGTTTGTGTTGTCTGTGGAAAAGCACGTTCCACCCTGATATGCTAATTCCTCCAGTGGTCCACCAGTTTAAGATTGGCCCATTGATCTGTCAAGATTATGCTCTTGACCTCATGGCATATGGATGCCTCCTAACTAAGGAGGCATATGAATGGTTAGGGCACTAAATTAAAACAGAGCATGTCATTATCACTTCCAATTCAATCAATTCAATCAAGCAATCAATGTCCCTAACCCGGGTTACAAGTCATAGTAGGTTACAGGTTACAAGTCAAATGGGTTACAAGTCATAGTAGGTATGTTCAAGCTCTTGGTTTTAGATGCAGGCTGCCTGTGATTGCCAGATGCAGGGCAGGGCACTGGGACGCAGGTTGTGTCTGTAGTCTTGTGTGCTCCCTGGGGCATTTGGTGGGCCACTGTGAGAAACAGGAAGCTGAACTAGATGGGCCTTTGGCCTGATCCAGCAGCGCTCTTCTTATGTTCTTATGTTCTAACCCTTTCCACAGCTGTAACAACATGTAGTAGGAATCTGTTCTGAATGACTGAGTGTGCTAACATTCCCCTGTACCATGTTTAAAAATTGAATGCATTTCCCAAGTCAAAATATGCCAGTGTCTGTCCATCTGGTACCAACTGTCATGAAATATTAGGACGCCTTAACAAACATGTGTTAGATGATTGTTCCATCAGTGCAAGGCCCAGAGAAGTTTGAACTGTAAGATTCTTTAATGTGTTCTCTTTATTAGATGCTCTCTGATATTCAGCTCAGGATACATCAAAATAATAAAACATTTGGGGAAAAAGATGCAACTCAATAAGCCAGCACTGGAAGCCAAGATGGAGAAGATCTCCACAGCCACCATGTACTTCCCCTTGGTGCTCAAGTAGGAGGGAACAAAGGACAACCAAACACTGCAAAAGACCAACATGCTGAAGGTGATGAACTTGGCTTCATTGAAAGTATCTGGTAACTTCCTGGCTAGGAAAGCCACAGTGAAGCTGACAATGGCCAGGAAGCCCATAAAGCCCAAGACACAGTAAAACATGAGAGCTGAACCTTCATTACATTGCAGTACAATTTCTTTGGTGATTGAGTGCATGTCAGCATCTGGGAATGGAGGGGATGTTGAGAGCCACACAGTACAAAGTGTGGCTTGAAAAAGGGAGCAGGAAAGAACCATTGAGCTGGCCAGTTGATTCCCCACCCATTTCCTCACCCTCGAGCCTGGTTTGGTAGCCATGAAAGCTAAAATGACAATGGTGGTCTTGGCCAATATACAGGAAACAGCCACTGTGAAGATGATGCTGAAACCAGTTTGTCGAAGGAGGCACGCTGTCTTCCCAGGCTGCCCAATGAAGATCAAAACACAAAGGAAGGAGAGCAAGAGAGAGATGAGGAGAGCGTAGGTGAGGTTCCGGTTGTTGGCTTTGACAATGGCAGTGTCTTTGTTCTTCATAAAGATGCCCATCACAGAAGCTGTGATGAAAGAAAAGGAAAGGGCTGAAGTGGCCAAACCAATTCCCAAAGGATCCCCATAAGACAAGAAGCTGATGATTTTTGGAGCACAGGAATCCTGGCCAGGGTTTGAATACTGATCTTCTGGACATTCAAAGCAATTATCAGTGTCTGGAAAACAAGAGCTGGTTTCAGTATATGACAGCCCCATACACAATTCACTGCTGTAACTAAGCATTTTTATTACAGAATCTGGAATCAAAGCTGCTAATTGGAAACTGAAAGGATTTTTTTGCAGTTGGGATGGTGGTCGATTCCTCCCCCCAATTTAGTGGGATGTGATCTGGTCGTCCTAACCCTAACATAGGTCATGGTTCAGGATGTGGACTCACCTCCCTGCATTACAATCTCTGAGCATGAACTGGAGCATGAACCATGCATGCATGAGCATGAACCATGACTTTGTGTACCTTGGCTCAACAATCTCCGACACTCTTTCTCTCGATACTGAGCTAAACAAACACATCGGTAAAGCAGCTACCACGTTTTCCAGACTCACAAAGAGAGTCTGGTCCAACAAGAAGCTGACGGAACATACCAAGATCCAGGTCTACAGAGCTTGCGTCCTGAGTACACTTCTGTACTGCAGCGAGTCATGGACTCTTCGCTCACAACAGGAGAGGAAACTGAGCGCTTTCCACATGCGCTGCCTCCGACGCATCCTCGGCATCACCTGGCAGGACAAAGTTCCAAACAACACAGTCCTGGAACGTGCTGGAATCCCTAGCATGTATTCACTGCTGAAACAGAGACGCCTGCGTTGGCTTGGTCATGTCGTGAGAATGGATGATGGCCGGATCCCAAAGGATCTCCTCTATGGAGAACTCGTGCAAGGAAAGCGCCCTACAGGTAGACCACAGCTGCGATACAAGGACATCTGCAAGAGGGATCTGAAGGCCTTAGCGATGGACCTCAACAAGTGGGAAACCCTGGCCTCTGAGCGGCCCGCTTGGAGGCAGGCTGTGCAGCATGGCCTTTCCCAGTTTGAAGAGACACTTGGCCAACAGTCTGAGGCTAAGAGGCAAAGAAGGAAGGCCCATAGCCAGGGAGACAGACCAGGGACAGACTGCACTTGCTCCCGGTGTGGAAGGGATTGTCACTCCCGGATTGGCCTTTTCAGCCACACTAGACGCTGTGCCAGAACCACCTTTCAGAGCGCGATACCATAGTCTTTCGAGACTGAAGGTTGCCAATACGATCTGGTCGATTCCAGTTAAACATGGATGGCAATATTTGAAGTTAACACTACCACCTCATTGTGGATTATTATTTATGTAACAGCACCAATGTCCATTGTAAATTATTGTTGATTGATTGAGCAATACAGAAAATATTGACGGATGGACGGTTGATTTATCAAGTGGAGTAAAAGAGTAAATTCACATTGCACTTGGCTGTAAAAAGATTAAATTCAACAGGTACAGTGTGCTTTAGGGTCTTATTCTTATGGTCAACATACGTGACAACCAGTTAACAACACTTTCTAATTTGAGCCATTTTTATCTGTTCCAGTAGTGTAGCTAGAGGGGGTGCAAAGCACTCAGTTTTGCAGAGAGCATCACCGTGACGTGCAAGCTGCCCCCTCCCCTTTGGAGCCTTTCTGCACGCCTCGGTTTTGCTCTAGCAGCCCAGAATGACTCCAAAAAGGAGGGGAACTGGTCTCTTACATGGCGCGGTGAGGCTGCCTGCAAAACTTTGTGCTTTGCACCCCCTCTAGCTACACTACTGATTTGGACAATCTGATACAGAGATGCTGCCAATACATATGTTGATGTTTACGTGACATATCTTACTGTCTTGGGTTGAAATCTTCCCTTCCGGACACGGGAGGCAGTCATAGCAGCAAAAAGGCTCCCCTTCCTTCTTTCTCCTGAAGAAACCTGAATGACAATTGTCATTACACACTGAAAGGGGCAGTACCTGCTGGGAAATGGGAGTGGGGAATATTTCAGCATCATGAGATGTGTTTTGGGAATAAACAGCTCTCAAAGAAGACGGTCTGCTACTGGCTCTGCTTCCCCACAATCACTCCCGGTGCACCCCACCAGACCTGCCTTACTGTGTTGGGGAGCCAGAAGGACTTCACTGTCTCAAGAATGGGCTGGGCATGAGTATCAGCTCTACCGGCAATCATGTGGTTCCAGTTTTCTTCTGCTCTTTCATGCTTCTTCCAAATGCATTACTATTTGCTTTGATTTCCCCCCCTGGCGCTTTTTTTGGTCAGTTGCTAAATTGATCACTTTACAGCTCCTGCTCCTGTTATAATAGACTTGGCATCCTAAAGTAAAGCTAACCCAAAATGCCCCTTAAGTTTCATACAGACCAATCCTAACCTTCCCTGGACCAGGTAGGCCGGTGAGCCTGCCCCACATCCAAGGTAGGGTTAGGACTGAAAGGGGCACAGCCTGGGGTAAGGGAAATTGCTTTCCCTTACCCCAGGTACAGCGGCGGCGGCAGCCGTAATAGGGCTACTCAAATCTCTGCCACTGACCCTAGCAGCCCAGAACCGCTACAGACTGCCCAGGAACGATGATAGCATTCCTCTTCTGGTGGCGCAAAAGTGCTTTACGACACTTCCGTGACACTGATGGGCAAACGCAAGTGGATGTGTGCCGGCCCAGGGCACTTTCAGGATTGCACCCATAGTCTCATTTGCAGGTTTCAACATTTAAAACATGTTTATTGATTCATATTGATGACGTGGCAAAATTGGTAACTGGAGCTCTTCTCAGAGGCTGCTTTTGGCAGCCACCCTTTTATCTCCAAGAAGTCCTGTGGTATTGTCCCAACTAACCATAAAGCATTGTTCTAAGGCAGTGGTTCCCAAACATTTTAGCATCAAGACCTACGTTAAAAAATTTTCACTTTACCAGCTGCTCAAGACTCTGTGGCTATAATGGTGACTGGGCACCAATGGTGACTGAGCAGCAGTCAACAATGAGGAATTTATAAGATACACTTGAAAAGTTGAAATATCCCACCTGGTTAAACCTGCTGGGCCAAAGAATGGCATCCTCATGAACAGTGAGCACCTTGTCTGTGGAAGTCACTGCGTCTACTTTTCCAACTTTGACTCTCAGAAAAGACATGTTTGGGAATGTGACCCAGTTGATAAGATCATATCCAGCTATTATTTCTCCATTTTCATCAAAGGAAATCCTTTTCCCAGTAGTGGTGTTAAAGGCGACGTTTCTCAAATAATTGTGGAGCTACAAGGAACCACAACAGAAGAAGAATTTCAAAGGAGGCACAAGACATACTAATACATAAGAGTGTGTTCATCTTTGACAATCAAGGGATAGGATGAAGAGCCCGAACTTAACTAAATCCCCACATGGTGATGTAGCAGCATTGGCACGGGCTACACTACCATCCTGTGGGGAATTTTTGGCCACTGGTGGTCTCTTTGGGGTAAGAGGACATTTATCCCTTTGTCCAGGGTATGTCTCAGCAGCCACAATGGGCCAATTCAGACCTGCTCCGGTGATATTTGCTAGAGCAAGTCCACACTGATCTGTGCAGGTGGAACAGGCCCAGAAAGTGGCTCAGAATTCAGTGCACACTGTTACCAATCCCACCCCCTTCAGGACCCAATATGCCCACCCCCCACTCCCATCCCCTCCCTGTTCCGCTCTCCCCCACCATGCTCAACTCACAGAAGCCCCAGTCTATTCTGTCCCCTGCTCCAGGTTTACCTGCTCCAACAGGCCTCCATCACTCTACCAGCATGTGCAGGAAGGCTCTGGCCTTTCTCCTGGTATGCTGGTTTCCTGCACTCTCGTGAAATGCACTTTTGCAGTAGCCTGCACCTGTTGAACACACTTTAAACCGGTGCAAATATTTAAAAGCTTTATCCAGGCTACTTTTAGTAATGGTGGTGGTCATGGTAGTAGCAGTAAAATACCGATGAATACAAGCTAGTAGTGTTGTTCTGTTGATGGTGCTTCTATTTACACGACACTTTTCAAAGGAACAGAATCCAATTCCAGAAAGAGACACAGCAGAGACAATCAGGACAACACGCTACTAGCAGGTTTACAAGAGAACTAACATGAACCAAAAAGCAAAGCAAATGCTGCCTTGTGCATGGGTAAATAAATGAAGGAGTGTGCCTATTTTGCCAGAACTATCTCCTTTTCCAAGAAATTCTGGGTATCCACTTGGAATTGGTTTCTGTCTCTGTAAAACACAAGCTGAACTGAGGAATGATGGATTCATTCATCCCTCCCATCTGATTCCATCCCTTAGTCCAGTGGTTCTCAAACATTTAAGAGGCCTAGAGGCTGCTGCCTGATGCTGATGGGGCATCAGAGCTCCCCGTCCAGCAGCAGCTTGTACAGCCCTTGATAAACAGAATGTAATCTGCCCTGTGGGTTTCATGAACCACCATAAAGTAGGTCATGAACCACTGGTGGTTCCAGGACCCACAGTTTGAGATCTACTGCCTTAGTCCCTTTTCTTCCATCTCCCCTGCCTCCTGCCCCTGAGCTGACGGAAGGTGAAGGGGGACAACAAGATGCAGACATGAGTAGGAGAGAAAACTGGGTGAATTAGTCCTCATTATGGCTATGTGGCTGTTGAAAAGGAGGGGACTCTAGATTTCAACCCACTCTTGCAATCAACCATCCAGTTTTGGAGTTGCGTGAGATGGTCAAGAACTTCCCTCGATTCACTCTCTCCAACGCATACATAATATCACATGTCTCAATTATGCCCCCCCCCCCGGCATCTTCTTTTTTAACTGAATAGCCCCAGTGGACTTTCCTCTTATGGGAGATATCCCCATCCACTAATCTTTTTGTTCACCATTACCTGCCATGGTGGATTATCTCGGATCTTCTCTCTCCATCTATATGCCATTGCTCTGTTTTTGAATTTTGATGAATACATGGAATGCAAAGCATGTGCCACAGCATAGACAGCATTGTAGACACTGTAGCTGTGGCTAGTCATGCTGGTTTCAAATACAGACCCAGGAAGAGTCTCCAGCTTCTCCTCTCCAGTGCAGATCTCTCTGCCCACCTGATTTGCGACAGAGCTGGGGAATGAACATTCAAATGCCTTTTCCCAGAATTCCCTGAAAAAGCCATCTTCTTTATGGGAGGCAGGATTTCTGAGCTGAATAAATTTCTGGAATCCAAGTAGCTCTTCAGAGTGAATGGCGAAAGACAGAGCGCCATGGAGGAAATCAATGTCCCAATCCCTTTGGAAGGAGAATGATGTGAACTCCATCTGGGCTGTCATAATCCAGACTTTACCCTTGATCCTTGCTGCTACACCCTCAAACTCAGCAAAGTGGTTCAGCATCCTCAAGGTCATTGTGGTCTGAATTTCTCCATACACAAGCACAACATTGGCAGTGCTTCTCATAATGGTGTTGATTGTTTGGAAACTCTCGCTCTCCATTTTGGTAATAGATGATGATATGACTGGAAATCGTGCTATGAAGTCAAAGCAGATGCCTCTCCGGGTAAACACGGCAAGTACATTGTCTATAAATACCTCCGTATTATCTTCATTATGAGAAACCACTCCAATCCACGTCCACGCAAAATGTAACAGTAACTGGAGAATCCCTCTATATTGATGGGCTTCAGCAGGGACCATCTGATGGAAGAAGACTTGAGTGTTGTCGTTCATCCCTGGAGGACAGCCATACAGAAACTAAAGATAATTTGAAACAGGGGATGGGAAGATACAATTTCAAAATAAACTCTATGCATACGTTTTGGTTTACTGATATACTTGCAAAATGGTTTCAGGGCAAGCATCTGGCCACTGAGATCCAATCAAGTTTCAATTTGCAATTCAGTCAGTCTTTTTTTATATATATAAAACAGTGTCTTTCAACCACTGTGCCATGACACATTGGTGCACCATGAGGGGTCCACAGGCATGCCACGGGACTATGGGAGATGGTCATTTATTAGTAGGGTCATTGGGAAATGTGAGCCCATCACCAACAGAGTGCTGTGCCTTGTCAATGGGCAAAAAAACCGATGCTAAACAATTTTAGCACCTTGCCAGTGTGCCAGGAGATGAAAAAGGTTGACTATTGCCGATATAGAAGAAGGAGTCAAAATAATACTTATTTGGGTCAATATGATCGAATTATAAAGGCAGAATTTCAGAAGGCATTTTGATGCAAAGACTGTACACTGTGGATTAGCAACATGCAATAGAACACTAGAAGACTGTTAGACTGCCAAAGTTTGTTGGACACCTAGATGGTTGTTGGAAAGACATGGTGCATATCTACACTCTCCAATTCCTTTCCTAGGCTGCACTTCCAGTTCTGCTGTTCTTTTGTATCTAAATAGACAAGAATCAAATTCACACAAAGGAATGGAGGACAGCATATTTACTGGAGGGTATATTAGACGGACCATCTCTCTTGGAACTTTAATTATAGTGCACCTCATCCAAAGGTTTCCCAGTGATATAGCCATAAGAAAAACAACATTTTATTCATCTCGCTTTCATCTGCTTTGCTAACTTCCACATCTTACCTGTGGAATCTTGTAGATGCACAGAATGGTGGCCATATGTAGGGGAACCATAGAGGTAGGTCCCCCAATGACAACCGCTGGAATGCTTTTTCTGCCACACTTGAAGTTAGGCACAATTCTGCCCCACCCAAAGAGAAGTTCTACTGAGGCACGATAGATCCAGCTTTCAGTGAAGTGGCTGTTATAGAGGTGGAAGCCCAGAGTGGCATTGGGTAAAATCAAGGGATTTGCGTTGATCTCCTTGACTGCAAATTCCAAGGCCAGAATGTGCTGATAATTCTGAGTCAGGAACCTGCAATGAGCATGACAAGCGGACGTAAATAAGATCACAGCATTTGTTTTTTCACCGTACAGGGGTTTCTTGATTCAGTGTTAAAGCCTTTCACCTCTATGATATATGATAACTGTCTAAGAAAAAAGGGAGGATAATCATCATTATTGTTATTCTAAAACTAGGGACAGGCAGTCTTTCAGAAAAGAAAAGGTAAATATACATTCTGTCATTCTGCAGCAACAGTGACAGAGTGACAATCAATGGACGTCAAGGTTCATCTCCAAATATTCTCTAACTTCTGAAACTAGATCCAAACTACAACCAGTTTGCCTGAAATTATTACCATCACATTTGTAGGATACAATTAATGCACACACACACCCCTTACATGTGTTCATCAAAGAGTTCCTGTGATGGATGTTTCACAAAAGTGATCTCATCTGAAAATATGTAGATCTGGGAAAGAATGCCAGCAATGATGAGGTCTCCTGCCTGGAAATACTTGTGGAGAATAGCAAGAGGGTTACTGATGGCACACCTCACAACAGGAACCTCACACACAATCTGTGGAAGCATCACAAACACTGACACCAAGAATACAATCATCTTGCAGGGAAAAAATCAGCCCTGTACCATCTAAGACATGTCAATAATTCCTCTGTTTCCCCGCTTTTCATTTGTGCATCCTTGAATAGCACAGTGGACATAAATGGCCACTCACTCCCCAGAATAGAAGTGCAGATGGCACAAGGTAAACCATTAGAAATAGACCAACAGAATCCAGTGTGATTCTGCACCATGTCTGAACTGCACCGTGGATATTAATAACATCCTGTAGTTGAAGCCTATAGTTTTACAAGTAGCCACTAGATGTCCCTTGAAAATTTGAGGAGGGGGCAAAAACACAAGATTTAATCACGGGTAATTTGATAACCACAAGGGACATTATCGCCTCCTCAGAATTATAGGTTCTCTTGATATTGTGGAAGAAAATATGTTTATGAGACCGTAGCAAGACATTTTTGCAATACTTTGAAAAGCATGTTTTCCTGCTTATGAAGAAAAATGGGTGGTAGTAGGACAGCTGCTTCCTTGATGATTATCTGCTGGCCAAATGCATTGCAGTTCTTGGCATCCCTGGGAATGGCATCACAAGGGTTTGCATCACCTGGTGCGGGAGAGCAGCACATCACACCCATGATGGACCTCTCCCATGCAAAGGGTGGGGCAATGCCTTAGGCAGTGGGCATGGTGTTGTTCCATTGCCCCACCCCTCTGTTTTTTGGGCTAAAACTTTGGATAGAATAGAAATATTTCAACACCAGTTGTTTCATTGCATCCCGAATGAAATTACGCATCAAACGATATATAAGATGATGGTATTATTCAAAAGTACCAAGATTTTAAAAATTTTGGCTAGTAGTGGTGTCACCACCATGTGTGGTGTCACCCCCCTGTGTGTTGTCACCAGGTGTGACCTGCACCCCCTGCCCCCCCTAGCGACGCCACTGATTCCTGGACATTCAAGTCTATTTTTTGTGTCCTGATTTTTTACATTTGCATAAACGGGCAACAAACAAACGATAACTGGATAACAAACCCCATATATCCTAAGCCTCTTATTCCAGCCCTAACCCTCACTCCTACCTTTGCTTTTTTAAATTTAAAAAGTATGTCTAATATAAATGCACATATGTTAGGACACACATGTCCAATACTGGAGCACATTGAACCGGGACACGGTTATCCAGTCGAGGGCACAATGGTCCTGTCACTCAAGTGAATATAGCATACTGGTTAAGAGACCAAGAATGTCCAATTAGAAGAGGGTGTCAAACTTGTTTCGTACAGAGGGCTGAAGTTGGCATTCATGGTGACTGCTTTGGGCCGAAATGACATCATTAAGCAGGAAATGACATCATTAAGCAGATGATGGCCAGAAATAAGCACTGTGTTCTCACATAGAAACTCATTAGCTGCAACTGATCGAAAGGAAAATTCGCAAATCATGTTCATATTTTCAAGATTTTCAAGATAAGAGAGAACCCAATTGTCACAAAAATCAGGTGTGCTCCCTGGGGCATTTGGTGGGCCGCTGTGAGATACAGGAAGCTGGACTAGATGGGCCTATGGCCTGATCCAGTGGGGCTGTTCTTATGTTCTTATGACAGGTGCAGCTCAAAATGAAAGAGCTTAAAAAGCTGCTCCTGCCAGATTTGCTATACAATGGTTAAAGGTGTGGGCTCTCTGTCCACCACTGGATCTTGTCACCCTGACTGCAGTGTCAATGGGATGCGACAGGCCACCCCACTGGAGCAGTTTACTTCCAGGTGGCACAAATTTGCCCTGGGGCTACAGCTCCGGTGCTGAGGTCCCAGAGGATTGGGCTGTTAAATCCCATTGCTTAGAATAGGGATGGGCAACATTTTGGTAGGAGGGCCACATCATCTCTCGGACACTGGGTCAGGGGCCAGGAAAAAAACTTAATTTACCTTTCTAATCTGAAAAAATTTGCATAAATGAATACATTATAGACAGAACGGATGTGAATGAATTGATTTTACTGAGTTTTTTTATAATACACATGAGAACTATAATACAGGGGGTACAAATAACTCCTGAGCCCACACCTCCAGCCTGAGCACACAACACCTGAGTATACACCTCCAAGAGAATGCACAGTCACCAGTCAGCACAGGCTTGCACAGTCTCCAATGGACCAGAGGCTCACTGGAGACTGGGGGCTCCCTGCAGGTTGAATTGGGGGTCCCCAAGGGCCGCAAATGACATGTGGGCCGGGATTTGCCCACCCCCCCAGCTTAGAATGCAATGTACTCAAAATTTCACATGAATGGATTCTTAACCTAACTTACACTCAGCCCACATCTTATGTGAAGGTTACATTTTGTCAGTGTGTAAAGGCAAAATTGCATTTGTTTGTTTGTTTGCTTGCTTGCTTGCTTGCTTGTTTTCTTCCTTTCTGGAAGCCCAAGGTGGCTTAAAGACTCAAATGGGTACATAAAATACAACGTAAAATACAAAAAGGAAGAGCATTGAAAAGCGATTTACATCTAGCACATACGGGTACAACTGCAGTGTCCGCTGAATTGTTATCCACTGATTTGATTCACCACCAATCCTCAGGTCCACCTTTAAATGCCTTGTAACAAGGGAAAAAAGCACCAAAATCCAATTTCCCACCTTTGTGCTGTTAAATAATAATAATCTCATTCCATTAGGTTTCATTATTCACCCCATCTATTGGTTGAATGCCACGTAGCATCTATACAATGTGGACTAAATACAATTATACATTTATAAATGATACATATATTTTAGCATAATGACAAATTCTTGTATAAATTTGATTGCCTAACACTTTCTTAGCGTTAGCTGTACCCTGTTGTTCAACTGAGGTCTCACGATAATAATGAAGCATTTGGGGAAAAAGAGGCAGCCCAGTAAGCCAACACTGGAGGCTAAGAGAGAAAAGATCTCCACCACCACTGTGTATTTCCCCCTGGTGCTCAGGTAGGTTGGCACAAAGGACATCCAGACACTGTAAAACCCCAGCATGCTTAAGGTGATAAATTTGACTTCATTAAAAGCGTCAGGTAACTTCCTGGCTAGGAAGGCTACCGTGAAACGACCAGAGCCAGGAGAGCCATATAGCCCAGGACACAGTAGAACATGATGGCTGAGCCATCATTACATTGCAGGACAATTTCTTTAGCCATTGAGTGCATGTCAGCGTCTGGATATGGAGGGGAGGTTGCCAGCCACACCGTACAAATGATGACTTGAACAGAGGAACAGGAAAGGACCAGGAAGACTGCCAATTTATTTCCCAGCCATTTCCTCATGCTGGACCCTGGCTTGGTGGCCATGAAAGCGAGGACCACAGTGATGGTTTTGGCCAACACACAAGAAACGGCCACTGAGAAGATGATGCCAAAAGTTATTTGTCGGAGCAAACATGAGAGCTTGTCAGGTTGGCCAATGAATAGCAAAGTACAAAGGAAGCAGAGGTGGAGGGACATGAGGAGGGCATAGGTGAGGTTTCGATTGTTGGCTTTGACTATAGGAGTATCCTGGTACTTGATGAAGACCCCGAGCACCAACATGGTGATGGAAAGAAAGGAAAGTGCAAAAGCAGCCAGGACAATCCCCAAAGGTTCTTCGTAAGACAAAAAGCTTATAGATTTTTGATTGCAAGAATTCTGGTCCTCGTTTGCAGAATGATCTTCAGCACACTGAAAACATTCATCCACATCTGGGAAAGAAAATAAGAATCGTTTTTGGCACATGGAAATTCTGGTGCGCTGCAGTAAATGAGCAGGGGGTTCAAAGCACTAAGTTTTGCAGGGAGACTCACTGCACCACGCAAGTGGCCCCTCCACTTTGGAGCCAGGCATACATCTCCATTTTGCTCTAGTGGCTGTAATGGAAGATCAGAAGATCATCAGGTGGATGATGTGGTGTTGACAGTGATCCCATGTTTTGACAGCTGTTTGATAGCTCTGGGAAGGGCAGGGCTGGCTCCACAGCTGTAATCAATGAATGCCAATGGAGACCTGGTTGGACACCTGAGCTTCATTTGACCTTGATGGGGCTTTGAATGAGCTAAGGAGGTAGCTCACAGCTGAGCTGCATTTGCACTTAATGGGACACAAAAGATAAAAAGCAGCTTCAGAAGGACCAAAGAAGCGGGAAGCTGACCCAGCCGGAAGCTGATCCAGAGGGAAACCCGGACCCTGACTCAGAGGGAAACGCTACCTGACCCGGAGGGAACCAGACCAAGAGGGCTACCTGACCCAGACCTACAGGAGAAGGGGACTGCCAGGACTCTGCTGGAGGACACAGAAGACTAGGAAGACTGGACTGTGCTTTGGAGACCGGATTGGACTTGAATAGGAGGCTTCAGACCTTTACCCACTGAGTTAAGTGGAGTTTTGGGAAGGGAAAGACTCCGGATAAGAGGACTTGCAGGTAGTGTCTGTGTTCATAGCAATAAATTTGGGTAGTTGCTATAGATAAGGAGTTCTGTGTTCATTCCTTTGCACACCACAGCGGTTGTTCTAGAGATAAAGAGGGTGTTAATTAGCCAAAAAGCGGGCATTAGAGGGCGTTGAGATATTTGGACAAATTGGCGTAGTCGGCAGGATTCAAAAATTAGGATAGGACAGTGGCCCAGAATGGCTCCAAAGGGGAAGGGGGAGAGGTTGCTTGCATGGCACAGTGAGGCTCCCTCCAAAACTTAGTGCTTTGCAGCCCCTCTAGCTGTGCTTCTGTAACCAACATGTGTCTAAGGTCTGCAGGATCCATTTCTGAAATCTGCAGTTATATCCTTGTCAAGCTTTGAAAGAAGCCATGCCCTGCTATTGTCCAGAAGGAATCTGTCTCATAAGTCTCTCCATTGACTCAAGTGGACGAATATTTTCTCCCTAGACTTTCGAAAGCAGCAGCCAGGATCATTTTTGTCCATCATGTCTGTGTTTTTCTAAAATCCAATTTCTTTTTTCCCTTGGGAAGTTAGTTACCTTAACTGAAATGTTTCAGTAGCTGTATCAGTGGAGATGCCCTTATCGGCAGCTCTCTTCCCCCAGGACTGTATACATGCAAACTTTTTTTTTCACAATCAAATAAATGACTCTGTGATGTGGACCTATTTCCTCATAGTCAACATGTTGTTGATGATGATGATGATGAACACAACTCTATTCAGATAACTTCTTACCTGTCCAGTTTGAAATCTTTCCTTCAGGACATGGAAGGCAGTCATAGCAACAAAAGGGCTTCCCTTCTTTCTTGGTCCTGCTATAACCTGCAGGGCAGTTGTCATTGCACACAGAAAGAGGCCGTGACTGTCCGTACATGAACACAAAGAATGTTATGACATTCAGACCATATACTGTACATTGCTGGTCATTCTTCGTTTAATAAATAGCTCGGTGTTGGTCAGCTAAAACAGCAGTGATCTGCCTGAACACTTGAATGTAATGGGCTAAAGCAGTGGTTCTCAGGCTTCTCCAGCACGCGGCTCCCTTGACCCATGTGGCTTTTGGCCGCTGCTCCCCATTACGTTACTGAGGGCCAGAAGTGATGTCATTAATCAGGAAGTGATGTCATTAAATAGAAAGTTGCCAGGAATATGTTCTTAGTAATGTGCATAAGTACTTATGCAGTTAGTCTCAAGTGACTCACCCCCACCAGAAATGGACAATGTCTCCTGATGCGTCTTTCAGGGAAACCCCCATTCATAACCACCCCCAATTCATAACTGTGCTCTGCTTGGGCTACCGGACTCCCATTTCTTCTCTTTCTTTATTTCTCCCTTCCCCCTTTATAATAAAGCACAGCCTTTTGCCCTTCCTTCCCCTCCAATGCCTTATTCAAAAGATGTCAGCGAGTGTGGCAGAACTCAGTGGATCCCCCACGTGTGTTCCTCACACCCCAAACGCTCTTCTCCCCAAATACCCATGTAGTGCACCTGGTAACTCTGCCATCCTCCTCTTCTGTTGTTGCTGACAGAAGTAGTGTAGCTAGAGGAGGTGCAAAGCACTAAGTTTTGCAGGGAGCCCACCACGCCTTGCAAGTGGCCCCTCCCCCTCTCCTGGGGAGCCATTATGGGCCACTACAGCAAAACGGATGCTGAGCAGGATTACCATGCAGAGGGTTATGGGGGCAGTAAGAGGGTTGCATGAAGCAGGGTAGACAGAATGGGGCAGTGATGGGACGGGGAGGAGGGTAGGTCAGACTCAGGGGGTTGGGATTGACTAAATCTTAACCTCCTTCCCAGGCCTGATCTGCTTTCCCAGGCCAAGGCAGGCTTGTACCAGCAATGGAGCTGTCACAGGTGCACGTTGACCCACAGCTGCTGCTGGAGCTCACCCGGGGCAAGGGGACCCCCAGGAGACCTCCAGCAGCCAAAATCCCCCATGGAGTACTGATGTGCTGGCGCTAGTGATAGTTAGGATTGTGCTACCAGGAATACAGACTGAGCATACCTGGTTAAATATGGTGGGCCACACGATGGCAGCATCCGGAGACAGAGAGAACATTTCATCCTGAGGACTCAAGGGATCTATCTTTCCAACTTTAGCTCTCAGAAAAGATTTATTTGGGAATGTGATCCAGTTCATAATATTGAGTGGAATGATTAACTGTCCATTGAGGTCAAAGGAAATTACCTCCCCAGCACTGTTGTTGAATGAGACCCTTCTCAGATAGTGGTGGAGCTGGAAGAAAGCCGAATAAGGCACAGGAACATTCGAGAGCATGTGGATATTTGAGAGGATGTTCATCATTCAAAATAGATGCTTAACCACCTCTTGAGAGCTTGTTGGATGCTAGTATTAGTAGTGTTCAGACCATCGTTGCCCACCCCCCACCCCCATCTAAAGAGGTTTCAGTGTCTTTGGAAATATTTGCTGTTTTCACTGAATGGGCACCAACATTAACGGGGAAATACAAAGCAGAACTGCAAGTGCCTAAGCAGTGCATGGATGGAGAGATGAAAGGATCAAAGTGGAGCATCTTTCAATGTTTGCTCATCCTTTCCTTCAAAAGCAAATAGAAATGGTAAAAATGCAGGAAGGAGACTTTTTGGAATAGCAATACCAGATAGAATAAAATCTGTTTGCTGAGTACTTGATCTTCCCCACTACAGTGTGTGTGGGGGCGGGCGGGTAGCAGAATTTACTACTCTTCCCGCCAAACCATATACACCTATTTAGTTGCAATCTGCAAAAAAGAAGTTAAATAGAAATGATTTTAAAAAAAACAAAAAAAAAAAACCCTTGTGCATGCACCTAGAACTAAAATATTTTTTATTTTATTTTTAGTCATAGGTCGTAGTAAGAACAGTCTTGTCCACTGGTATTTTCATGAGTAGCATCAAACCAGCTGAAAATGGCAGACTGAGCACTTAAAGACCGAAATGCCAGTCTGGACAGAGAGACCCCATTCAACGTTCAGCTGCAGGTATGATGAACTGATCTTCCTTTGTTGGCTTGAGATGTTACCTGCCATGGCTGTAGTTGCAGAAGCTTATGGCTTCCTCCACACACTCCTCTTCTGAGTTTGCATTTAGATGAATGCATGGACCGCAAAGCATGTGCCACAGCGTAGACGGCATTGTAGACACTGTAACTGTGGCCAGTCATGCGCATTTCAAAAACAGACCCAGGAAGAGTCTCCAGCTTCTCCTCCCCAGTGCAGATCTTCCCGTCTGTATTTTCTAAGTCAGTGTTTGGGAATGAACAGGCAAATGCCTCTTCCCAGAACTGCCTGACAAAGCCGTCTTCTTCCTCCAGGACAGGGTTTCTGCTCTGAAGGAAGTCTTGGAAACCAAATACCTCATTAGAGGGCAGTGCCAAGGATATGGCACCATTGAGTATGTGGATGTCCAAATCTCTCTGAAAAGAAACTGACACGAAATCCATCTTGGCTGTCATAATCCAAACTTTGCTTTCCTTACTCAGTGGAACATCCTCCACCCCGGCAATCACAGGAAGCATTCTCAAAAACATAATGGTCATAATGTCACCATCTAAGACCACAACAGTGGCAGTACTATTTGTGATGGCCATTAATGTTTCAAAGGTCTCCTTCTCCATGTCAATGACGTGATCAGAAAATGTCATTCTTCCCAGTTTCACTATGAAGTCAAAACAAATACCTCTCTGAGAAAACTTGGGAAGCATGTTCCGTAACAATTGCTCTCCTTTCTCGTCATCTATTAAACCCACCCCAATCCATGTCCACCTGAAATAGAGCAACAGCTCAAGAATCCCAGTATACTGGAGGTCCTGATCTGGAAACATTTGGTGAAAGAAAGCACCTTCGGTTCTTTGATTCATTTCAGGAGAAGTTCCGTAGGTGATCTTTGGAAAATAAAGAAAACATTAAGGAAGTAAGATATTTTGAAAATAAAGTAAGTTTCACTTTCTCTTTCTTTGATGGAGTAGATTGATAGCAGAGTATCCCCCCAGATCTTAAGAGTTCCTACCCAGATTTCAATTTATATCTTTGTTATGTGCTCAGTGTGGATTTGTGATCCCAGAGAATTCATCAGGAGTCTGAAGCATATATTCCCACCTCACCAGCCATCAGCATCTATCCCTATTTTTTAAGAACATGGATTGCATCCAGTGTGGGGTTCAGATTTTTTGCCCTTCTCTGTTCTCCAGCACTATCTTGCTTCATTCAACAAGGGCCCAGCAAGCTACAATGGATACCAACATCAAAGCATTGCAGGATGACTATATGCTGTTTTCAATCCTGAAATGGCAGACTTTTATTCTAAACTTGAGTAAAGGCACATTAAAAAAAATTACCAGCAGTTTACTAGAATTCTATAGCTCAGTGGTTTCTAAACTTTACGGTCACAGTGCCCCTGCAGCCTCTTCTTCCTGGCTCAGCTAGGCACTGCCATCTTGAATCTCAGAAGATCCAAGATGGTGGCGACAAGATCTTGTGTGATCTTGTGTGATCTTGTGAGGCCTGAGATGGCAGTGCCCAAATCTCAAAGATGGCTGCGTCCAAATCTCACGGGATTTGGGAGCCCTTGTCTTGGATCTTGTGAGAATTCATGAGATCCAAGATGGCAGTACTTGGGAGAGCCGGTAGGAGGAGCACCTGAGGACATCCCACAGTTCCCCTGTGAGTGTGCTGTGGTACCCGAAGGCACCACAGCCCACATTTCAGGAATGACTGCCATAGCCCATCACTTGCTTCTTATCATCTTTAACCACGATAATAATTAAGGGTGCAGGTGAAGTCTCAGGAAACACCAATAGCACAGGCAGTTTCCATCCTCTATTTGCATATCTCACCTGAGGCATCTTGTAAATGGACAGAATGCTTGCCATAAAGATACAAACTTCTGAATTTGGTCCCCCAATGACTGCTACTACATCGTCCTGGACATCACACTTGAAGTTTGGGATGAATCTGCCCCGAGTGGAGAGGAGTTCTAGGAGGCATGATAGGTCCACTTTGCTGTATAATAGCTGTTATAGATGTGGAAGCCCAGAGTGACGTTTGGTAAGATCCCAGGATTTTGTTGATCTCCTTGACAGCAAAGGCCAAGGCCAGGATGTGCTGGTAGATATGAGACAGTCCCCTGCAAGCACAGTGACGTAGTGCACGACTGAATCTGCTCCTTCCTATGAAATTAAATTCATTCATGTTCAGTATTTGTTTAGTCTATATAATGCACAAGTTACTGTTGCCTGCCATGCTTTTTATTTGCATTTAAGCTGGTGCTGTGTTAAATATCCCCATTCTCTCCACCACCCTAGAACCACTGCACCAGTTACACCATCAGACTGCTCTCTTCCTTTCCTGCAGCTCCAACATGGACTTCTGCTGCAGCTGGAACATTCAACTTTGGCCCCTTCCTTCTTGAATGCCAGTCAACTGATTGACAGCCCAGTCCTATCCACACTTTCCTGGGAGTAAGCCCCATTGACTCTAATGAGACTTTTGTCAGAGTAGACATGCTTAGGATTGGGCAGTTAATCCATTGTCCACCATACTCAGTCCACATGCATCCACTAGATTTTCACTGTGTGTGCATGTTTTAAGAGCACTCCCAGAAACAGTGTGTCTTTGGCAAGAGCTGTTTGAAGAAATATTGGATCACACAACCACATGTTTTACTCTCTGGGTATATTAACCCAACTACTATTGCAGTACAGTGTACACTGGGCTCCTTTTGGAGCGGAAACTGCAGCAGGTTCAGACTGTATGATTGTATGATTGAGGGTGCGTTATTCTGACCTTACTACTGCAGTATGATGTGATCTACATGAAACCTCTCTTGTTTTGAAGCCATACTCAGTGGACTGGGATCACCTTTCACTTGTTTTGGTCCATTATTTCTCCGTTATTGTCGACACTTGCAGGATTAAGCCCACCACTTGAGCTCCTTAGACCCCAATCCTGAACAGGCATTGGAACTAATGAGAAGGATGTTATTATAATTATTTCCACCACCACTACCATTACCACTACCACTACTAGTACTACTACTAGTAGTAGTATACCTCTAATTAATTATGCCTCTGAATATCCAAGTCCTTGGGAAGGACTTGATATTTAGGAAATACTAGCCACTATCAGGTGGACTGTGATTTACTACTACTACTACTACTACTACTACTACTACTACTACTACTACTACTACTACTACTACTACTAATAATAATAATAATAATAATAATAATAGACAAAGAGATGGGGATACTGCCTTTCTAAAAAGGAAGTGCACCATTCTATACAACAAGTGAGACCAATATTATCATCAGCAGGTTCCTGGGATGGGTGTGGAAAGAGTGGAAAACATGAAGATCTGGGAAAGAATGCCAGCCAGGATGAGGTCTCCAGACTGATAATACAGGTGCTCGTTGTGGGGAGGGTCGCCAATGGCACATTTCATGGGAGCATTGCAGGCCACCCAAGGAAGCAGTGCTGAAACAGAGATCATGAATAGCAGAGTCTTGCCTAAAGGTCTTCTTCCGAGGCACAAATTGACCTGCTTCCACATTGGCATGTGCGTGTCCCTCAATTGAACAGTCCCAGTTGTGCTGCCAGCATAGAGCTCTCGTGATCACACAGCCTGTCTCATCACGCTGACTGTCTCGTACCTCAGCATCTTAAGGGGTGGGGGCAGCCAGGAGACATGGGGAAGGCAGATCGCACTGTTCAGGGGGGCTACAGGGGCTTGGGTGCACTTGCAACCTCCACGGGGTGTGGGGAGCCCTGCACAACCTTCGGCAGGGCTCCCCAGGTCAGGGAAAGTGAAAGCGGAGCAATCGTGTCCCGCTCCACAAAACCGGAAGCGGAGCACAATCACTCCGCTTTCCCTCCTGATGGGGCTGCAGGGACTGGGGTGCACCTTCCAGTCCCTGCAGCAGCAGTGCCTGTGTGCGGGGAGCCCTGCATGTGCGCCTGCAGAGCTCCCTAGTTCAGGGAAGGGAGAGTAGGGTGATCATGACCCTGCCCCTTCCCCCTGCCCCTGCTTCCTCCCCCCCACCCCCGCAAAGACTTACTGTGGGTTTCAAATTCCCGGAGAGTTTGAAAACCTCAGCCTTACCTTAAGGAAGCCCCCTTGACTGCCTCCCCACTGCAGGAGGCAGTGCACACTACATTCGCAGAGCTATGTCAGTGCCGAAAAGTTGGTTAGGATTGCACCCTTAGACTATATACCATCTTACTCATCAGAAACAAACTGTACATTACTGGAACCTCCCGAAGCCTCTCCCGGCCTGGCAACCCGCTCTAGAGGCCTCTGAGAACCTTAGAATGGCGTTCAAAAGACTCCATAAGCCACTTCTTGTTTTCAGAACCAATTCCAAAAACCAGAAGTGTCTTATGGAGACTTCTCAAGACCATTTCGAGGCCTTCTGACACCTGTAGAGTGGGTTACTGGGCCAGGAGAGGCCTCCAGCACCATCAGGAGCATCATGACCCACCATTTTTTTTAGACTTGTGCTATGGTCTTACGCCAAGCAGTGGGCTCCGTTGATGCCCCTGAGGAGTGCCTTATAATGTCCTTTGAACTGGGCTCTGTGACAGCATGTGTGACTTTGCAGCTGTTCATTCTAGTGTTTGGCGTCCTTAAAATAAAAATAAAAACTTCTGTCATGCCTTTTACTTGGCACTCCAACAAACCTTCGGACCCACAGCCGGGGCATACAGCAGTCTGCAGAAAGAGGGGATAAGCAGCACAACCGGTGCTAACAATCTGCATGTTTCCCAGCAGCACTTGCCAACCAGAAGTGGTGGGATTTTCCTCCAATGGTTTGCCTGTTTGAGGGCAGTACATTTACTGTGGTGGGTGAGGCCAGTGATGCTCGCAGCCATGCCAATCCTTTGAGAATACCTACGCTTTCATTCCCAGAAGTGTGCTAAGGATTGCAGCATGATTTCTGGTGTCTTCCCCCACCCCTCAAGCTGCACAGAGGGGTTGATGTTCAAATCAACATGTTTTCTTCTGAAATGTCTCAGGGTGTCCATAACATTCAGGAGATGATTTTCTCCCCTTGTCATTATCAAATTAAGTATAATGACTTGATCGATTTCTCCAAGTCTCATGGGAATCATTGCTCTCTTCAGAAACATCTAAATATTTGGTGCAATCTGGATACGGTGAATGGGTTTACAAAAGGTAGATAGTCCTAGAGGATGTTGCAATTCATGGTGTTACTATTAATATGCCTGCCTCAAGGAGTGTACAGTACCCCTATTACGAAGTGTGCCGGAGGCGAACATGTTCCTCTCCATTACAGTTATTATGAGTCTGGAGACTTCATCATTGGTGGCATTATTTCTCAAAGCTACCTGATTTCTGACCCACAAACTTTCAGAAGACATCCATCTCAGGGACTGCTTGATGATCGCCTGTAAGGAGCTGACTTTCTTGAAACTTTCATGCATGTTTTCAGATATTATGTTCAGAAATACTGATTGGGCAGGTTGAGATGGGATTGAGATAGTCATGATTGCGATTGGAATGACTGGCAATAAGAAATTCCTTATCATAAAGCGAATCTTTTTGTATGACATGTAATACAGCATTAAATTGTTCCAATTTTTAGTTGGGTGACTAGCTGAGTGGGTGATGGAAATGCTGAGGACGCTATTTGTCCTGATTTTAGGAATACATTTGACAAGTGATGTATTGAGTTTCATATGAATGCCAGCAAACAGCTGAATCCTAACTAGAAATGCAGCCAGGTCAATGGGTTGCAGGCTGCGTCATACAGGAGGATATACCGCTATTCAACAGAAAGTTCACAAAGTGGTTTACAGAGAAAATCAAACAAACAACTAATGGCTCCCTGTTCTCACAATCTAAAAAGATGCAAAAGAACACCAGCAGACAGCCACTAGAAAAGACACTGCTGGAGTGAGGGGGGCCAGTTACTCTCCCCCTGCTAAATAAAAGAAGGGCACCCCCTTAAAAAGTGCTACTTACTGAGTTAGCAGGGGTTAAGAGAGCATTTGTTCCCTTACCCGTGGGGCATGTTTCTGTTGCTCCAATGTACCTCCTTGGAGTGTTCCAACCATTTTGCTGCAGCAGAAGTGAGGAGAGTAAGGGAGAGGGAAGAGAAGAAGTAATGGAGATGGAGTCTTTCCATATGCCGGTGTCACTGGGATCCATCCCCTCTCTCCTGCATTCCACCTCCCATCCTCCTTTTCCCACATGCCCCATTCCATCCCTTTCCTGACCCGCTCCTCCCACCACCCACCATCAGAGCCAACATCCTGGCATTGCTTCTGGGGACACTTGTGTAAACCACCCTGAATTGGCTTCCTCCTCTCTGGATGGTCCCTGAGAGAGTCACTCTGCCCAACACAACTTGAAGGAAATGGGCACAGATGCAGTCGCATGGATCAGCAGTGAGCCTTTGGGCAGCTGCCTAAGTACCCCAACCTCTGATGCAAGTCCTGGCAGCTGCAGTAATAAAAAAAATGTCTAGCTGGCAAGCATCTATGGATTTTCCTTCTGTACTTCCTTTCCATGCTTGCTTCCATATGCAGGAGGCTCCACTGCGTCTAGCAAAGCTTCCTTAAATTTAAGTGTAGTTAATGTCATATTGTGGAGTAAATGTGTTGCAATGTCTTATCACATTCTTCGTAGTCATTCAGAATTGCCAGCTGTTATTCAGAGAAGTTTACATTCCAGGTCTAGGCACCAATGGCTCTTCGCACTTCATCGATTGTGACTATTCTATTTTTGTAGTGTCGTTACCAAATATATGTTGGATTTCAAAGTGGAAAAAGTCATATTGTAAAACATACCCACTGTGATAGAACATGCAACTCTCGTTGTAGGGTTTTTATTCAGGCCTACCAGCATATCCTGGCCTTGGAATTTGCCATGAATGAGATAAATAAAAATCCCCATATCTTACCCAATGTCACTTTAGGCTTCAACATCTATAACAGTTATTTCTCAGCTAGCTGGACGTACTTTGCCTCGCTAGGACTTCTCTCCACAAAGGGCAAATTCAAACCCAACTACAAGTGTGACCTACAAGACAATGTAGTAGCTGTCACTGGGGGACCCAACTCTCCCATGTGGAATTACATAGCAAACATTCTGTGCAACTACAAGATACCACAGGTAAGCTGCCATCAGATTTCATTAAACTGCAGACAAGTGTAAGCTCTATGTCAGTTGTTTGATCAACTGGAATGATAGTTAGATAAATATGCATAAATATGCATAAATATAAGTTTATAAGTTTACTATCCATTCATAAATATTACCCTGATAACCAGTGACAGCCTGTGTCCCCCCCACTTTTGCCACCCCCAGGCTCATTTGTACATGCACCTGTGTAGATGAAGGGACAGGGCAGCTGGGGGATGAGTAAGCAAGGGAGACAACATGTGTCCAAGGCAGAGAGGGGGAACAGTGCCATCCACACCTCCCTTCCCTCTACTTAGAAGCAGAGCTGACCTTAGAACATTTGTGGTGGGGCCCCAGGTTCACAGCCACAGTCTGTAGTATCACAGAGCTATAAATATCACTTATAGATGTTACAGATCTATGAAAGGATGGAAAGCAATCAAAACATGTGCTTAAAAAATGCATGTGAGTTAATGCACCAGATGTATCCAAGCTCATTTTAATATAAATCATATACTAGGCTAGAGTCAATTTACCTAGCTCGGGGCCCAATTTGGAGCAATCAGTCCAATTAGCCTAAAGCTGGACCTACTTACAAGAGGTCTGCCTGCAGCCTCTCTCTCTCTCTCTCCTCAGTGTGGCTTCTATTTGAAGTGAGCATGAGTGGTGTGGGCTGGGAAGGAGAGGCTGCATGTAGAAGTCTGATACGTGAATGGGCAATTCCCAGTCTAGGAAGGGAGGAGGGGTGCCCCACCTCCCTTTCTCTTCACTTTTCCTTTGCTGCTCCTGTTCTTTTCAAACAGAGGAGGAGGAGAGGCTGTGTGCAGATCTCCAGTCAGTCCAGCTGAAAGGGTGGGGGAACCTCTGTCCTCCTCCCTAGCCAAGGGAGGGGAACCTGCTAAGCCATCTATGAACAGCGCTGCTCCTCATTGAAAGTCACACAGAGGAAGGAGGGAGGCCAAATGCCTTGTTCTGGAAAGAATCTGGACAATTGTGTACCTATAAGGGTCTGAGAAGAACATAAGTTGTTCTTCTTCCTCTAATTTATTGGCATGTTTTTACAACTTTAGTGCACCTCATTCCCCACATTGGGAAGCCTTGTGCATTCTCATGCCCATTTTCCCCAGCTATCATCTCTCTTTAGGTCTGTAATCAGTCTTGCTTTCTCTGAAGTTGCTTCCTTCCTCTTCCCTTCTTTTGATAGCATCCATCTTTTCACCATGCCTTTCATCTCTCCAGATCTGTGAAGCCTTGTTTACTCACATGGTAAGAAAAGCCCTGCTGGATCAGGCCAAAGGCCCGCCTAGTCCAGCTTCCTGGGTCTCACAGTGGCCCAAAAGATGCCTCCGGGAGCACGCTAGACAAGAGTATCTCAGAATACCTCCAGACTCTGGTTGCATCCAGAAGTCATAGTGGTCGTAGTGAACTGGACTTGCATATTCACTTATCATGGGTTTCAGTATCCATGGGAGGTCCAGGAATGGATCCCCTGTGGATACCAAGTTCCCACCTGTACTCTCATAACCCTCTCATAGAAAGAGAGACACAAGCATTTGTTTCTGTGTAGACATGTATCATTCCATTTTTTAATGTTCTCCAGCTTGTATATAGCTCTGTCCCAGTTCTGAATCTTGAAACCAAGGCTGTTTTCTTTCACCGGATGTTTCCAAAAAGTGACCAACAATATAAGGGATTTCTCAAGTTGCTGCTGCATTTCAGGTGGACGTGGGTTGGGGTGATTTATGTACCTAGTGACAGTGGAGAGTGGTTTGTTCAGAACGTGCTCCCCACATTCACCCAAGAAGGCATCTGCTTTGCTTTTGTAGAAGCCTTGCCCAAAGAATCTTTCTCCAATGAAATCTATGAAACGGTGGAGTTGTGGCATGGGGCATACAAAACGATATTAGGAAGCACTGCCACTGTTGTGCTCTTATATGGTGAAATTCAGGTCACTGCACTTTTTAGAACATTCCCCCTCATGAAAGAATATGAGGGTGCACCAATGAAGACAAAAGGCAAAGTTTGGATTATGCCGGCCCAGTCGGATTTCACATCACTTCCCTTTGAAAGAACCTTCAGTGTGGAGTTCATGCATGGCGCCATCTCCTTTGCAGTGACCTCAAAGGAGGTTTTGGGATTTCAGACATTCCTTCAGAGCAGAAACCCTGCCCCAGCTAGAGAAGACAGCTTTATCAAGGTCTTCTGGGAACAGGCCTTTGATTGCTTTTTCCCCGACTCTAACAAAGACAATGACAATGGAAATCCCTGCAGTGGGGAGGAGAAGTTGGAGACTCTCCCCTCATCTGTCTTTGAAGTGAGCATGACTTCCCACAGCTACAGTGTCTACAATGCGGTCTATGCTGTGGCACATGCTTTGCATGCCCTTCATTCATCCCATTTGAACCACAGAACAAAAGTGAACAATGAGAGATGGAAGTTTCTGAATCAGCAGCCATGGCAGGTAATGTCCAGAGCACATCATCTCTATCTGTGCAACCACTGTTGGTTGTCCCATAAATCTGTAAAATATTCTCCATTGATGTCAGCACTAAACTTTTGGCATTTAAGAGTCAATTCACCTGCCATTTTCAATGAGTAGTTTGGCCCTGAAATTTTGATTTGTTGTTTGTTTAAAAATACAAAACAACAACAACAAAACCTTGATTTGTGGCTGTGGGAGCTCAAGCAGAGTTGTGAGAGAGATGCAATAGTGGCGTCATTTACACCAATGACTCTGGAATGTTACTGGGGGGGATTTTATTTTATATGAAAATACAGTTTTGGTTGGATTATGCACATTTTAGTACATATATTAACATATATGAACACTTACACATTGTTGTACATATATATTAACATTTATGAACACTTATACATCATTTAAGTATATAGAGAGAAATTTTATTTAAAATATTTTTGAAAGAATCTTGATTTACACTATCTTGAATCATGTCACTTTAACCTTTCAAATGAAATACAGGTGTGCACCGCTTAACAACTCTTCGTTTAACGACAGACCCCATATATGATGGTGGTCACAGCACAATAAAGATGTTCTTAATGAGGCAATCACATTTCCCATAACCTGCAGCAAAGGGTCTGTTTACACAACAGAGAGGCTCTTAATGCAAAGAAGAAAGCGTCTGTCTCCAGTAGCCTGTGCAGCCAACTAGTGACTGGCAGGGATTGTCTGCACAACAAGGCAATAGCTTGGACTGAATGTTCACTTAATGGTCTAATTGCGTATCTAAGTATGTATCTAAGAATGTTTCTAAGAGAATATATCTAAGTGGCGCACACCTGTAGTATTAAGATCCACATTCTCTTACATAAAGATGCTACTCATACTTTCGGACCAATCATTAGATTTGGGTATTTCCACATTCTTGAATATCACGATTAATTGCCTTCTTCTGCATCAATTTAGCTCCACCGCTACCTGAGAAGTTCCATGTTCAACAACAGTGTTGGAGACACACTTTCCTTTGATGAAAATGGGGAATTAATAGCTGGGTTTGATATTATCAACTGGATCACATTCGCAAACCGGAGCTTTCGTAGAGTTAAAGTCGGAAGGATAGACCCCATGGGACCTGAGGTCCAAATGTTCACCATTGCTGAAGATGCCATTGTGTGGCCCAGCGTCTATGACCAGGTAGAGACTTCACCTTTCAAGGTGAAAGAATCCCTTTCACCATTTTGCAAGCTGTGCTTCACCACATAGCCTGTACCCAACTGCACTGAAATCGTTCTATCTCTGTGTCTTGTCAATCAGATGAGGTTGACCCAGATTCTGATTCTATACCCCAAATCTTCATTTTGCAAAATGTTGTCCCTGTCAGGTTTATATGATTCATGTGAATGAGAATGTTGTCAGGGCAATACTGCTGTTCGTATGATTCATGAAATCATGTGAAACAATGGAATTAACAGCTGAGCACTAATCAAGGGGTAACCTGCCACTCATATGTTCCATTGGAGAAGACTTTGGATAAAGTCTGGAGACAGTAAAAATAATTGTCCAATGAATGTTGTCATATCCCCCAAACTCTACAGCACTATGTCCAATGAGTTGGACATTGCAGGGCACTTAGTACTAACTAGAAGTAATGTGACCAAACGCTGGACATCTGTGAATAAAGCCTACATTATTTAAGCAGAAGTCAGGAATATCAGGTTGCAACTTTCTGTTCGTACCACTTCCGTTCTGTCATGCCGGCATTACTCATTTCTTAAAAGTAAAGTGATCAGTGAAATATAAAGTCCAAACTATGTCTTCTGAACATATAGTATGTTTAGATGCTTTCATAATGTCTTTCTGCTTTTGTTTACGGACAGGCACAACCCCTTTCTCTATGTAATGGCCATTGTCATTCTGGCTATAGCAGGAGAAAGGTGGAAGGACAACCCTTTTGCTGCTATGATTGCCTCCAGTGTCCAGAAGGGAAGATTTCAAATCAGAATGGTAGGACATGCCCTGCTTAAAGTTCATCAAATACATTGATGATAATCCAGAAATTTTCCTAATGGTGGGTAGCCGAATCCTGAGCAGACCGGCATGCTGGGCTGCAGCAGTGCCGGAAATGGCTTCCGCTGCATCCAGTAAGCTCCAGGCAGCCGCCGGTGTCTCCTCAGAAGAAGGGGACATTCATCCCCTTCCCCGTGGGTAAAGCAAGTAGCCCTGCAATGGAACTACTTGATTCTATAGTGACCCAAAGGTCAGCGTAGACTCAATAGACAGAGCCCAACACAGAGGCTCTCTGGATCTGGTGGAGTGAAGCTTCACCGGTCCTGCCTCCCTCTCACCCTACTCCCTCCCCTCGGAATGGCTTCTCCCCGCTCTCTCCCCACCCTCCCTCCATCTCCCCCCTTCCTGGAATGCCACTTCTCCACCTCCCCCCATGCCTCCATCTACCTCGCCACTGCTGAACAAACGCCGCCCCCCCAAAAAGTCTCATTTCCCTTGTATTTAAACAATTGTTCAGAATTCATAATGTTGAGCACTGATCAGAGTTCCTGGGCTGACGGAATCAATGATATGTGCAATCCTGGGTAGAGCAGCACCCATTTCACAGAAACAGAAAAGGGAACTTTTGACTTATGCAGACAAGTTGAATGTATTGAAAAGTTCTCCTTTGTGATGCCTAAGGTGAGAATAATGCATCTTGGTAATGAACGACAGGAGCCAACAACCTGGATTGGTCGTGGTTAACTGGGGATTGCCAAATACTTGGTTGAGAAAGGTAGAAACATATTTGCATTTGGACCTTGCGGCCCTCATTTAAGACAGCAGTCACCAAAGTCACATCTGCTGTTTGACGAAAATGCAGTCCCCATTCAGAACAGAACTTACATTCTGCTTCCGTGCCTCAAGTATTTCCAGTAGATCTGGGCACCGGGATGCTCTGGGCAGTTGCCTCTGTTACCCGGTGGCCCAGAAGGCTGTGCAACAGGACATCCAGGCAGATATGACTGCCCAGAGTGTCCCGGAGCCCAGTTCTACTGGAAATGCTTGCAGCATGGAAACTGCTAAGCTCTACTCACGGAGAAAAGGACTTTCCCCAAACCCTGGATTTGGCCCTTGGTTCAGGGTTTGGAAAGCCCTGATTCAGGACTTTCTAGTAATGCTTAAGTACATCACTGAACTCTATCCTGAGGGCCCAGTTATAGAAAATCCCCATGTTCTTTTTTTCAGACATGGATGACTGTTTTCACTGCCCAGAAGACCAATATCCCAGTAAGGACCAGGTTTTGTGCGTGCCAAAAGAAATGACCTACTTGTCTTATGAAGAAACTTTGGGGATCATTTTAGCAGCTCTGGCTTTTTCCTTTTCTTTCATCACTGCTTTGGTGCTTGGGATCTTCATGAAGAACAAGGACACTCCCATAGTCAAAGCCAACAACCGGAACCTCACCTACGTTCTTCTCGCCTCCCTCTTGCTCGCCTTCCTTTCTGCTTTCCTGTTCATCGGTCGACCTGAGAAACTGACATGCCTCCTTCGACAAACTGCTTTTGGCCTCATCTTCTCAGTGGCCATTTCTTGCGTGTTGGCCAAAACCATCATTGTGGTTCTGGCTTTCCTGGCCACCAAACCAGGGTCCAGCATAAGGAAATGGGTGGGCACAAGACTGGCGTTCTCCATAGTTCTTTCTTGCTTCCTAATGCAAGCTACTCTTTGTACTGTATGGTTAGCAAAGTCTCCCCCATTCCCAGATTTTGATATGCACTCAATGGCAACAGAAATTGTGCTGGAATGCAATGAAAGTTCAGCTGCCATGTTTTACTGCATTTTGAGCTTTATGGGTTTCCTGGCCATAATCAGCTTTGTTGTGGCTTTCCTAGCCAGGAAGTTGCCAGACAGCTTTAACGAAGCCAAGTTCATCACCTTCAGCATGCTGGTCTTTTGCAGTGTTTGGTTGTCTTTTGTGCCAACCTACCTGAGTACCAAAGGAAAACACTTGGTGGCTGTGGAGATCTTCTCCATCTTGGCCTCCAGTTTGGGGCTCCTGTTTTGTATCTTCTCCCCCAAGTGCTACATTATCATTGTGAGACCTGAACTGAATAAAAGGGGGCAGCTAATTAGAAGAAGGAATTAAGAAATCTTAAATGACGTGGACCCAAAATATCAAAAGTTAATTGTGGCTACGGCTGTAATGCGATACACACTAACCTGGGAGTAGGTGTCATTGAACCCAGTGGGATTTACTTCTGAGTTGACGTTAACTGGGGTGGGCAGGCCAGTTCTATGGAAATGCCACTGCACTGATGCCTTGTGGCATATACTGCATCCTGCAGGGGAATCGAGGTCTCCTTAAGGTAAAGGGACATTTGTTCCCTTGCCCTGAGGAAATCCTTAGCCGCTGTAGCAGATCTACTCAAACCTGTGTCTGCTAAATTGCTGGCACAGGTTTAAGGAGACCTATGCTGGAAGAACTTGCCTGAGAAGGAAAGCATATGCTTATGTCTCTATAGGTATACTGATAAATACTAATAGACTTGCAGAAAGGGCTAGACTTCAGCTGTTTTTCCAGAATTCATGAAATTGGGTCCCACGCTTTGGTGTGGCAAGCGAATCGGCCATGATCATAGCTGGGATCTCTGTGTGTTAAAGACTGGCAGAGGAGCAGAGGGTCTGTGCATTAGGCCCACCCACCTGCCCCTGTCTCCAATTGGCCTGAAATGGGCCTTCTGGAAGTGGTTGCTGGTGATGACATCCCATTACTTCCAACTACGTATTTTGGAATCAGATTTGCATGAAGCACTACCAGTGCTTGATTTGCTGCGGCTGCAGTTGTCACAAGTGCAATGTGAGTGGGATGCCCTGTTGGGAGGGTTGGGGGCATGGAAATGCTCCACTTTCGTCCCTCCCAGTCCTGTCTATACTGCACCATGAATGTTTAAAATCCACTTTTGAAGTCATCTAAACCCGTGCCCAACAACATCCAAACGTCCCACCAGTGACATCACTAGGGTTGGTGTCACCAATTGTGGTAACTCTTGGTGTCACCCCATTAATTTAGGACACAATCGTGGGGTGACCTTGGGCCAACACAAGTTGCTTGCATTGCAAAGCACAATGTCTTTATGTTGTGGGTCACAAATGTGCTGTAAAGCATGTTTGCACTTCCTTTAGAGTTGGTTTGGCCAGCACAGGGATGCACACCAGCCCACAGAGGCTGAATCCAACCTCCGCGTCGACTTAGGAATGGAGCCTTGTGTTGGCCAAGGTTGGCCAATGCAAGGCTCTGGGGTGGGCAGGAAGGAGGTGGGAGGGAGGTGTTCCGGGGTGGGGGGAGGCAGATGGATGGCGGCCCCAGGAACTGGGGCTGGGATCCGGCTGTTATGCCAGATCCTAGCCCCCATTCCTTAGTAGTGAGGAGTGGCTCTAAGCCGCTCTGCTCTCCTCGAACTTATGTCACCTCAGGAGGTGACGCAAGTCCGAGGAGACCCTTTCTGGCTACAGTGGCTTACCCAGGGTTATGGGAGTTTCCCCTTAACTTTAGCTGAGCCACTTTGGGGCCTTATCTTGCACTTGATACAGCACAGGCCTCCTGGCCTGCCTGTTCCAGCACAAGATAGGATGGCTCTGTTAATTTATTTGTTTTACTATATAACAGTACAGATCACCCAATAAATCAGTAACCAACAAAAAACCAATGGACAACTTGATAAGACATACCCAACTGAATAGGAGTCCTATTATTAGCTCATGGAAATGAGAACTGACTCATACCAACACCTTATCAGCTCCATCATGGGTCATAATAGCACCTCAGTGGCTCTCAGAACAGTCAGACTCATTGGTCAGCTCTGAGTTAAAGAAATCCACTTTTTGTAACATAAGGCGGTTGTGTTTTCCTTTTCTGGTTATTTTGCTATAACTGATAGAACACAGATAATTCAACAAAGTTTGTTTCAATGCATTCATTGTCAAATGACCAATCAAACAATCTACACCTTTCCACTATTATTCATAAACACTACACTACAGTTTCCACAGTGTTGGCCACTAGTTGTGCCACCCTCCCAAGAGTTTCACACAATTTGATCCCCTTACCCCTTCTAGCTGTGCCACTGATTCACACTCACACTCACACACACACCCTGACCCAACAAACAGAGAATGATTGCAGGTACAAGGTCTAACTAGAAACACCCTATCTAGTGAAGGTATGGAAGTAGAAACTCAGATCATGGTGGTATCTCTCTGAGAGAAAAGGCATGGGCTAGCCTGAAAGAGAAAGGTTCTGGCATATGCTTGTGCCCTGAGATCCACCCCTCCACCCCTCCCTCTTGTCCCTGCCCTTCCAGACCCTCCTCCGTGGCCCTCAAAACTCCCTGCTTTTGCCTTCCCTGCCCACAATGCACTTCTGTTGCCAATGTACTGGTGCTGAGGGAGACCTCTGGAGCCACTGCTGCATAAACGGAGCTGCTGCCTTTTTGCTGCAGCAGCCATCAGCAGCCTGGTTTTGTGCTACCAGAATGAGAGTTTGGGCAGTGCAGGGAGACCATAGTATTTGGCCCTTAAAGCCCCCTGTGGGCAACTGGCATTATGATTTAGAGATGGGTCATGCATCATTTCCACCTGAGATAGAACTGTAGGATACCCTTCTCCTTCTCACTTCTATGGCACAGAAGGCATATGCTCATCCAGTGTCCTGGCTGTCTTGCACTACAAGATGCCCACTATCAAGCCTCCCAGAGAAAATGTGGTATCAACCCTTTCCCAATCTCAAATCCCATTATCTTTCCGTAAACATAAAAGAATGTTCCCAAACCTGGGAGCCGGGCATTGGCCATCATTAGCAGGAGGTCTGGTCTAGAGGGTAGAGCATCCGTCTGCCTGAAGATAACATCCACAAGGCCGCCAGTTCGAGGCCACCAGCACCGTGCGACCTTGAAGCAGCTGACAAGCTGAAGCCGAGCTATTCCATCTGCTCTGAGCGTGGGAGGATGGAGGCCAGAATGTGAAGCCAGATTGGAATGAAACACCTTGAATGTAGTGGTTCTTGAAAGAAAGAACCTTCTTTCAAATTGTAAAAATCCCTATTTAATAAGGGATTTAAATAAAGCCTGCCTATGTAAACCGCCTTGAATAAAGTCTTGAATAAAGACCAAGAAAGGTGGTATATAAATATCTGTTATAATTATTATTATTATTAGCTTTCAGTGGGAAAAATCAGGAAAGACTCTAAATATTGTATTTAAATTCATGGTCAGAAAACCTAATAAGAAACCGAATCACAGACCCCCAAATTCTTCATTATCCCTCTCCTTCTGCTGTGTTTGAGAATGACCTACTAGAGCGTGTCACACACTCCCATCCATCTGCAATCCAGGACTCTCTCTACGAACCTGGCACCTCCAACATTCACTTCTTTGCTTGTACAAGTGTGTCCATTCTTTTACGCCCTTCCCTGTGCCTTTCCCTATTGTCCAGATGCAATTGTTCAGAGCCCACTGGGTCTTACCGATTGAACTTCGTCTTGCCTATTGCCTTCCACCTATGTCTTCCAACTCAACCTCAAAAACCTAGCCTCATGGTCCCCTCCCAGCCCAAGTTCCAAAGAAACTATCCCAGAAGTTGGAGATGTTATCCAGACACTCCCTGTCTTCCTTTTCAATGCTTATCACCCACAGACAAAACTGTTTGGTAGTCATTCACCAGTCACTTCCCCCGTGGAGTGAAACTCTCCTCAGATTCATTGCTGAATTTCTTGAAGTTCTAGAAAAGTTCTGAATGAACCGATTTTCCAAGAGCAGTAAATGAGCAGTAAATGAGCATGTCATAGGGAGCATATTTCCAAGAAAACTTTGTAGCTGAATTTGAACATTGTGTATGTGTTCAATCTGTGTGGTTTCAAGTTAGAAAGCTGATTTGTGCTGTCATTCAGAGAAGTTTACATTTCAAGTCTATGCACCAAAGTTTCTTTACACTTCATAGATTGTGGCCATACTATTTTAGTAGTGTCATTACCAAATATATGTTGGATTTCAAAGTGGCAAGAGTCATATCCTAAAACATACCCACCGTGATACAGCATGCAACTCTCATTGTAGGGTTTTGATGCAGAACTACCAGAATATCCTGGCCTTGGTGTTTGCCGTGAAGGAAATAAATGAAAATTCCAAGATTTTACCCAACATCACCCTTGGCTTCAACATCTTGAATAGCTACTTCATGGCAAGATGGACCTATCTTGCCTCAATGGAACTTCTCTCCACAAAGGGAAGATTTATCCCCAACTACAAGTGTGACCTGCAAGACAACATAGTAGCTGTCGTTGGAGGACCAAACTCGCACATCTGGAAGTACATAGCCAACATTCTGTTCAACTACAAGATCCCACAGGTAACTTGAACACATGGAACTGGAGAAAGAAATTAGGAAGGCATCCAAAGGAACATGTATGATAGTAAAGGGTGACTTCAATGATCCCCACACAGAGTGGGAAATTTCTTGTTTGGACCACGACCTACAGAGAAAAATTCTGGAGGCACTAAATGACTGTCAGTTCAATTCTAATTTGCACTGGAACAGGTAGACAGAGTTGCCTGTGTTGTATCCAGTTCAAGGCAGGTACTGGCTGGAGCGCAACTCAGGTTAAGGGGATATTTTACTCCTTTTCCCATGTTGCACAGCAGCCACCTGTATGGGGCTACTCAGATTTCCACCAGCGAATCCGTCAACACAAGTCTGAGCAGCCCATGTAAGACCGATCAGGTCAGAAGTGGGGATAGGATTTGAGCTGTGCTTCTGCATTTACAGGCCACTGACTCCAGCACTGCTGTTGACTATTTCCCATTCAACCAAGATGAAAATTATGACTATTTGTTTTTCTGTCCTGTTTGTGGCTTTCCCAAAAGCAGCTGGTTAACAACTAAGGGAAACAGGGTCTTCAACTAGACAGACCTCTGGCCCAATCCAGCAGGGGTCTTCTCACATTCTTATGGCACTGAAGGAGTGAATACAAGGGGAAGCTGACATATGTGTGGTGGATGCAAGTATAACTTACAGCCCAGTCCTCTCATAGCTTCTCCATTAAGGGCCCAATCCTATCCCATTTTCCAGTGCCAGTGCAGCTGTGCCAGTGGGGCATGTACTGCGTCCTGAGGTGGAAGGTCAGTCTCACAGACCTTCTCAAGGTATGGGAACATTGGTTCCCTTACCTTGGGGCTGCACTGCAGCTCCACCAGTGCTGGAAAGTTGAATAGAATTGGGCCCTAAGCCATTTCTGCCCAACATTGCATATATGCAACAGGAACAACAACAACAACAACAGTATTTATATACTGCTTTTCAACAAAAAGTTCACAAAGCGGTTTACAGAGAAAATCAAATATCTAATGCCTCCCTGTCCCAAAAGGGCTCACAATCTAAAAAGATGCAACACCAGCAGACAGCCACTAGAAAAGACACTGCTGGGGTGAGGTGGGAACCAAATGTGTACATCTGTGGGCTGGGCAAAAATGGGTTAATATTGAGCTAAATGTGAATATTTAGGTGTCTTATCATCTTCCTGTCATGGTTGCGCTGCTTATTTTACAAGACAACCAACCTGTACAATGCCGTTGAATTGGGAAAGGCAGGCCAAAATGGAGGGCAAAGAATGACATCCATTATGTCAAGGGTTCCCCATCACAATGTTGTCTCAGTTTTTGCCTCATTAACACCACCAGAATAATAGAATCAAATGTTGAATTCTCTTGCCTTCTAGATCAGTGAGTTTCAACCACTGTGCTGTGACACATTGATGTGTCTATGAATGGTCCACAAGTGTGCCACCTAATCCTGGGAAGTGTCATGTATTAGTAGGACCATAGGGGGATGTGAGCCCATGGCCAGCAGTGCAGTCTGCTCTTTCAACTGTCAAAAAAACTGATAGTGTCCCTTGACAGTGCCATGAGATGAAAAAGATTGGAAATCACTGTTCTAGATACATAATATAAATATAAATACCAACTAAAAATGAGACTTGATCTCAGTTGATGGGAGTCAATCCTCTGAGAACCAGACAACTGTGTCAGTTCCCTCACACATGAAATTCACAAACCAGAAGTGAGTTACCATTGCATTTTTTTCAAAATATTGAGGCAACGGGACTCCCTGCGCCCTTCCCCTGAGGTTGGCACAGACTGAAGTAAGTAAAACAAACAAACAAACCCCTTCTATCCCCGGCAGCAGCACAATCCTGGTGGCTGTAGCTCCCATTCTCCGTCCTGCCTCTTAAGGGGGAAAGACAGTGCTTCCTGGGCTGGTGGGTCATGACCCATCAGTTTACGAACCACTGCCTTAGCATATATGTGAAGCTTTGGTTTCTTGCCTCGATGTGTGTTTATACTTAATACTTTGTAAGTATATAGTTTATACTTACGTGCAATGAAGTACATCTGTCATTCTGCTGCCCATTCTCCCAGTTTGGAGTGATCTTTCTGGAGCTCTTCACACTCCCTTCTGGTCTTCACCACCCACTATACCTAAGCACAATTCCAACTGAGGAAACTTGAGTGAAACACTACCAACTTGCTTCATTCACTAGTGTTTTGTCAGCATCCAGTTTACTTGGATACACAGCTGTGACCATCACTCGCCTTCTAAAGATGGCATATTCTGGGATTCTGCTAATACTTGGGTTTCTTTTGCTCCAATTTAGCTCCACCACTATCTGAGAAGAGTCTCATTTAACAACAGTGCTGGAGATGAAATTTCCTTTGACCCAAAAGGGGAATGGATAGCTGGATTTGATATCCTCAACTGGATCACATTATCAAACCAGTCTTTTCTTCGAGTTAAAGTTGGAGAGATCGACCCAATGGCTCCTACGGACAATGTGTTCACTATAGATGAAGGTGCCATTGTTTGGCCCAGCGTCTATGACCAGGTAGACCCTGTTCACTTTTCAGGATCTTAGAGCTCCTTTCACCACATTTCAGACTGTGCTTCCCCAATCCAGCTGTACTGAACTGCACTTCAACTGGCACTGAAATCATTCTACCTTTGTGTTAAGTGTTGATTCAGGTGCTGACTCAAATTTGAGGAGAGGATCAGAACAAGAATCCTTTTTGATCCTGATGCCCCAAGTCTTCACTTTCCAGAATGTTCCATGTTCCTTGGCATGATTTCATGATCCACATGAATCATTGCGCCACTGAATACAGAAGCTCTTACTTGTCAATCATGCTGCACTGATCTGTTTTGGACAGAATCTTCGTGGTTGTGGAGGCTTTTTGGTGTCAGGGTTGTCTTTCTGTAAACTCAAACAGTCCTCAACAAATGGCAGTGACAGCCAGTTTCAGGGGCTTTGGAGGGAATTACTGACCATGGTGGTGGGCTTCTTTTCATTGCACTTTGGATAGCTGCAGTAACAGCACTGCTTCTCTGCTGGCTGCACAGCTACATCCAAGAATTATTTTGTACCCCACAGTCTATGAGGACACATAACATGCCCTGGTGGGTTTCAGTAATTAGCCAGAAGCCCAGCAGAGAATGTGGCCTTGCACCGATATCACTGTTGTCAGAATTAATGGCATATCATGTGCTAAGGAAGTTATATCCTCCCTTTGAAAAAGCCTGCTGATTTTGGGGGGTACCATTAAGTAAAAGAAGGCAGTCCTACCATTTCCCCTGGAATTTCTGGGTTATATAAAATGATGCAAGGGGGAGGCACTATCTTAAAGAACTTTTAGGAGTGGCAAAACATCACAACATTATGAATAACTAATATACAGCCATGAAAAGCAAATACATTGAATCTAACAAACGAACATTATTACAAAATATTTTAACATGTTCCCACTGAAAGGATGTTGTATAAGGTCAGGATCCAGTGAATATAGTTCCCTGATTAATGTTATCATATACATATATGGGGTTTCTGTTTTGTGGGCCCAGTGGATACAGAAACAGCAGATATGGGGAACTTTATATTGATTTCAATGCACGTCAACCATGCATCCCAACCCTATGCATGTAACCTTTTTTTTTTCTTTGCTAGCTGTGGAAGCCTACATGTGTGCTTTTTTTTTTTTTTTTTTAAACCCAAGGGTATTTTCCTGCTTAACTGAAGAACGCAACATGCAGGGCAAGCAACACGCATGCTACAGGGAGGAGAGTAAGCGAACATTAACAGGAAGCAGCTTCCTGTTAACTTTCTGGCTGTGTCCTTCTACCTTGCAGGATTAACTGTTTCATAAGTGCTGCAGGGGGGCTGCAGAGAACCATGGCTAAGTGAAACTAAGTGCATACTCGATCCGCTGATACGGAGGGATTGCTGTACTAAAAAGCAAACAAACCCTGCCATGGTGGAGAAGCTATCCTGTCAGCAGGACATTGTATGCCACATGGTGACAACTAGAAGTGAGAACACAAAGTGCTGGACAGCTTTCTTTCAATTTTATTTATTTATTTTTAATTAACACACACAAACATACAAACATATAACATACATTTGGGAGTGCTAAATACCATATGCCATTACGCATTAATCATACTATATCTCCTAATCTCCTACTCATCTACTTCTGCCTCTTATTAGTTTATCCATTTATTTATATAATATATGCTAAATTTTCCCTAATGCCCTGTACTATATAAATTTTCACTTTCTATCAAACATAAACTTACTTCAATTACTCATTAATATTAAAACAAAATAATCTAATTACCAAAATATAACAACATATAAAACAATTCTTCCATCTACGTCTAACTCTTCTACTCATTTATATATATCTTATATCAAATATAATAGATTTTTCCTAATTCCCTATGATATCTTTTCTAAATATTCACTTTTTATCATTTAACATAATAACCACCTATATAACAATTCATCCACATGCTAACATTTCCAGCTATTTTTTCTAATTCATTCTAATTCATATATATCAATTTCATATGTATTTGTTTTTTAAGTAAATTTAAACCAGTTATTAACTAAATAAAATCCTCCAATTCTCTTTAACCCTCAGGTTTCTTTTTCTTTCTTTTTTTCTATTTTTTCTCCTGTAATATCTTTAATAATTTATTTCCATAACAGAATCCAATAAGCCCACACTTTCTTATATAAGGTATGTTCATTCTTCCAATTAACTGCGATATGTTTTCTTTTTCTTGTTCCAACAAATTTTGTATTTTGTGCACCCATGTTACTCTGTCCATCTTCTCTATTTCAATCTCCATCAGCGTCCCCTCTAGACCCCGTTGATATTCCACTATTCTAATTTCTGTATCCACTCTTCTAATGATGATTTCATCCCTCACCATCATCTTTTCTGCTTTCTCTTTCTGTGTATCTTCTACTTGTTTCTTCATATCTTCCAGTTTCTCCTTGAACACATCTATCTGTTGAGAGAGAGTTTTTAAACTGGTCTGAATCTTCAATGACCACCTCAATTGCTATCTTCTCATTGTGAGCAATTTTTCCAAATTTTTAAGGATCATTTGAGTCCAAATATCTGGAACAGGTTCCATTTTGCAATTTCTCTCTAATCCACAAATTGTCCACAGTGTATTATTCTCCTTACTTCAATAACATGTTTCTTCAGTCAGGCATTCTTTGAATTTTTCTGACAGATAACAGTGTGGTTAATGGAGAAAAACAAAACAAAACAAAAATCTCAAGAAGACAAAACTCTTTCAAGTCTAATGAAAATTATGTCCACAAGCAACTCTGGATTTTAGTCCACACATCAAATTATATTTATAGTTATAAACCACAACCGATTTATTCCACGACAAAGATAAAGAGCACTTTCAACATCCTTAAAAATTTTCTCATTAAGGCCTTCAGTGTATCCAGGGCATTTAGCCAAATCAGTCAATCAAAGCCGGGGAAAATACTAACACATACTTATCTTAAATTTCCAACTTAAAATTTACGCTTCATGCTTTTTCTTCCATATGGTATCTTAGTCACCAACTTGATTGCAGACACTGCACCTCCCCCAGAACTATCCCTGACAATTAGGTTTCCGAGAAGAAAGCCCCCCCCCCAAGTCGGGCTTTCAAAATCTCAGATACCTGCACCTTGGAAAGATCTTATCTCTCCTGATAAAGATCTTCAGACCGTCTTTAGACCTGCAGTTTTTTGGGGGAAAACAGATGTCTCTCAGGAGCCCCTGGAGACATGTTTGTTCATCCACTGTTGGCTCCTCCTCCTCATTCAGTGCTGGACAGCTTTGAATAAAATCTAGATCATATGGGGAAAAGACCCCCAAAACAGGTTGCTACAGTCCTCGTTGTGTCCGTATAGATCCATTTCTTGCTAGTGTGGCTAATGAGACATGATATTCAAAACTCTGAATTTTCTGAATTTTAAAACTTCTTCTGCTTTCTTTCCTGGACAGTCACAGCCCCTCTCGAGGTGTAACCCACCCTGCCATCCTGGGTATCATAAGAATAAGTTGGAAGGGCAGCCATTTTGCTGCTATGAGTGCCTTCCATGCCCACAAGGGAAGATTTCAGATTGGAATGGTGAGAGACATGCTGAACAGAATTATACCAGTTGTATTGGCTGTCATCCAGGATGTGAACTTCAGGTTGGACCAACACTGGTGGTACTAGTTGCTGAGAAGTTAATACTGTCTGATGTAACCATTGATGTGCATGTATGCGCTTTTTTGAAGCACTTCCTTCACAGGTACATACTGTTTGGTCATCCTTATTCGCGGGTCCAGGACCTGTGAATTTGGCTTACCACAGGTCCCGACTTGCCATTGGAGGGCCTCACTGAACCGTCCGGGCACAACCAGACGTAATTTCCAGTCACACTTAGAAGGTGTTCTGAGGCATGGGGAGACCACAAGCATCCTCCCTACTCCTCAGAAAGGCTCCCAGAAGTTTCTAAGGGGCACTTCTGTTTTGACAAAACTAGAAGTGCATCTCAGAAGCCTCCGGAAGGCCTTCTGAGGTAAGCATAAGTCGCTTGTACCCTTCCCACATCTCAGAAGGGTTCCCAGAGGCTTCTGAGAGGATCTTCCAGTTTGTTAAAAAACAGAGGTGCTTGTCAGAAACCTCTGGGAGGACCCTGAGGTGTGGAGAGGCTGCATGCGGCCTCCCCACATTTCAGAACGACTCTGGACGCAACCGGAAGTCACTTTCAGCCATGTCCAGAGGTTGTCTGAGGACTCCCTCGTAGATATTAATATTCTCAGGTTTGGTATTCGTTGGGTGTCGAGGAACAGATCCCCTGAGGATACTGAGGGCCAACCTCCAAAAAAGGAAATATGAGCATATCCACACTGGAAGAAATAAGAGATAACCCTTTAGGGCGCAATTCTAACCCCTTATATCATTGCTTTCCAGCACTGGCATAGCGGTGCCAATGGGACATATTCTGCATCCTGCAGTTGGGTGTCACTCATGGAGGCCTCCTCAAAGTAAGGGAATGTTTGTTCCCTTACCTCAGAGCTACATTGCCCTTATGTCAGTGCTGGAAAGCACTGACATAAGGGGTTAGGATTGGGCCCTTAGGTGTTTTCCATTTATTACTACACCTAATACCTTAATACCCTCTTAAATACCCCTTAATACTGGTTAAGGACCCTTTAGTACTGCCTAAATACCACTTTGTAAACTCATTGTATCCCTTAATAGGTCCTAAGGGACTCTCAATAACTCCTTAAAGACCCATTTAGAGGCTATTAAATGGTTCTTACATAATATTTTTTATAGAAACTTTGGGGATTTTTAAGGTGCCTTTGGGATGCGCTTTAATATTAATACCCCTTTATTAATACCCATAAATGTGGGAATATTAATACCCCAAAAGAACCTTTTAGAGGTGTCAGTGGTGTTAGGGTTATTTTTATCCAAACTATTTTCCTTTATGTTTTTCTAGGCTAATAGTTTTTCACTTTACTGCACTGGTTCAGAAGAATAATTAGAATGAAAATAGTCAGAAACAATCTTTTCTTCCAAGATGACATGGGTGGACAGTCAAAACAACTCTGGCTCTGAAAAGGCCTGTCCTTATACCATTCACAGTGTAACTATCAGGTCTTTTGGTGGGGCCAATTTTAATAAACCCAATTTAAAAAACTGATGCCTGAACAAGTCATTCGTAGAAAGTGGGTTTTTAATGAAGTGCATTCTACACAACTAACTGCTTTCTCATTTTCAGATATGGCTAACTGTTTTCCATGCGCAGAAGATCATTATCCCAACCATAATAAGGATGTCTGCGTTCCAAAAGTTTACAGCTTCTTGTCTTATGACGAACCTTTAGGGCTCACTTTGACTACAATCACCCTTTCTTTTTCCAACATCACCACTTTGATCCTCAAAATATTCATTAAGCACCAGGACACTCCCATTGTCAAAGCCAACAACTGGAGCCTCACTTACGCTCTTCTCATCTCCCTCCTGCTCTGCTTCCTTTGTGCTCTGCTGTTCCTTGGACAACCCAATGCAATCTCATGTCTGCTTCAACAAACTGCTTTTGGCATCATCTTCTCAGTGGCTGTTTCCTGTGTATTGGCCAAAACCATCATTGTGGTCCTTGCTTTCATGGCCACCAAACCAGGGTCCAGGGTGAGGAAATGGGTGGGAAATAAATTGGCAACCTTGATTGTCTTTTCCTGCTCCATCCTTCAAGCCATTGTTTATGCAGTGTGGCTGGCAACCTCCCCTCCATTCCCAGATCTTGACATGCACTCAGTAACTGGATTAATTGTACTGGAATGTAATGAGGGCTCCACTCTCATGTTTTACTGTGTCTTGGGCTTTCTGGGTCTCCTTTCCATTATCCATTATGTGGCTTTCCTAGCCAGGAAGTTGCCAGACACCTTCAATGAAGCCAAGTTAGTAGTAGGAAGTACATACCTTATGTCAAACTAACTTTGACAGCTGGTCCCGCCCCTTTTTACTGTAAATCCCGCCCCCTAAGGGGGTTCAAGTGACCCCTCAAACAATACTCCCCGACACTTGGTTTGGCGGGAAAAGGAGCCCGCCAATGAAGTGTGGGAAAGGGGGTTCATGTGACCCCTCAAACAACTTGCCCCGTTCCCCTCGACCGCTAGGGAGGGGTTTTGTAGCACCCTGACATTTGGTTTGGCAGGAAAAGGAGCCTGCCAATAAAGTGTGGGAAAGGGCTTCATGTGACCCCTCAAACAACTGCCCCCATTGTCCTCGACCACTAGGGAAGGGTTTTGTAGCACCCCGACATTTGGTTTGGCGGGAAAAGGAGCCCGTCAATAAAGTGTGGGAACGGGGTTCATGTGACCACTCAAACAACTCGCCCCATCGCCGCCGACCAACAGGCGCAGGTTTCATAGCTCTCGGACCACCGTGTGGAGCCAATGGGAAAAAAGGGGGGAGTGGGAACAGGTCCAGACATGTCCTTGTATTTAAGGCCCAGGGCCTTCGGGGGGAGGGAGAAAGTCGTTCAGCCTTTGCGGTTGCTGTTGTTTCTGCCATGGCGTCCCCTCTGAAAAGCTCACCCACTTTGCCTTCTGAGACCGAGACTCCCCAGTTGGAGTGCGAATCCCCTGCCGGGGAAGAGAGTGAAAATCACACTATGGTGGTGGTCAAGATGGAGAGCCCCGAAGAAGAGAAGGAGAACGTGCCGCCTTCTGAGGGGTGGGAAACCCCGGTCAGACCCATGGATTCTCAAAACTACGTTCGCAAACTGCTCAAGATGGAGAGCTGCGATGAGCCGGAGACCCCAGACAGACCCACTGATTCTCAAAGCCCACCACAGGCACCTATGAAGAAGAAGCAAAAATGTAGGCGCTATGAGGATGACGGGGAGGATGAGGAGGATGACGTGTTACCGTTTCCATCTTTGAACCTGGTTTACCAATTTGCAATGGAAGAACCACCTGTACCTAGAGAAACTGAAGCAGAGGTAAATCATTGTGCTTGAGTGCATACGTGAGTGTGTTGCCTGAAATGTAAAATCAAAAAATACTTATTTGTGTTTTTTTTGTAGGCTATTCCAAAGAAGGATGTGAAGCAAGACGCTTTCAAAACGTTACGGAACATTTTAGGTGTTCTCCCGCTGGACAGACAGAACAAAAATCTGACATCACAGACAAGGCAGAGAATCACAAAGAGTGTGCTGAGAGCAAGTTTGTTCACCATTGTGAAGTATTGTGTATCAAAATTTCTCAAAGTGTCCTGTGAGGGATGTCGAACGAAGGCCCCAAACCAGGACGCCCACGTTTGCTTGGACTGGACTCAGGAGTTTATTCGAGACATGCTGCGCAGGGTTATGAAGAAATTGGATATTAGAAGTCTGCTGCACACGTGTATCTGTATTGCATTTTCATTAGGTTGTCTCGAGATGAAGCAGGAATTTCCTGAATATGTCATTACTGGATCATGTATATAAATTTGAATCTGAACCCCATAAAATAGCCGCTAAATTGCTTCAACCGCAAGATCGTGTTTTTCTTTTTTCTGTTGAAAGAGTGATCAAAGCCAAATCTTTTTGGTTTTATCTGAGATGAGCGGGTGGGGCTGATTTATTAATATCTGATTGTATGAAATAAAATACAGGTCTTGCATGCTAGGGAAAATGAACATAATGTAGAAGACGTGGATGAGGGAGGGGGTGCTTATTATTGTTCTATGTGTGTGTATGTATGTATGGAAATAAAAAAATAATTACAGGGCTCAAATCTTTTTGGTTTTATCTGAGATGAGCGGGTGGGGCTGATTTATTAATATCTGATTGTATGAAATAAAATACAGGTCTTGCATGCTAGGGAAAATGAACATAATGTAGAAGACATGTGGATGAGGGAGGGATTGCTTATTAAAATGTGCATGTTTAGGAATAAAAAATATATTCTTTATATGAACTTTTGACTGTTCTGTTGCTTACAGGGGGATTAATTCAAATGAATTTAGAAGACATGGGCCTGGGGGGCATGGGAGAATAGAACCTGCTCACATAGGGGCTACACCAAAAAAAAGGACTGAAAAATCAGAAGCTGATCAGACACATTTCTTTTGCTATATGGGAAAACAATTTCAGCTATTTTATATTCCATGAGACAGGGAATCAGATTCTGTGTCTGGATTTTTACACGTGCAAAAACCAGACACAGGTCAAAAACAGGGGTTAATCCAGGACTAATGCATTCCAATAACTTGGAAATTTTTCAAACTTTGACATGAGAACATAATCTGTATCTGGATTTTGCATGTGCAAAAACCAGACACAGGTCAAAAACAGGGGTTAATCCAGGACTAATGCATTCCAATAACTTGGAAATTTTTCAAACTTTGACATGGGAATCAGAATTTGGGGTCTGTTTTTCACGTGTATAACATCCGACACCCGTGACTTCTTTTAAGATTTATGGTGTGAAAATAAAAACATACTAACTTACCAACATTTTTGTTCATTGTATGGGCCTGGGAAGAAAAAACTAATTGGAATGTCCAGATGTGAGGCTTACAGAGATTTTTCCTATAAAAGGGGACACCTTATTGTGTGTGTCAGAACATCTTCCAAAAGAACTGCAACCTTCTTTCTTTTGGTAAGCATATTGCTCTCTCTCTCTCTCCTTTGCCTTGGAATTTGTATGTGTGGGGCATGTATGTGAATCTGATAGAATTAAATATTGCTTCTCTCTATCTATCTGTATGTCAGAATCTGTATGTCAGACTGCTTTTATTCAAGGTTTGTATTTTTCACTCTGCAAGTGCTCGGGGGCATTCTTGGTCTGAGAAAATCTTACACCTATATCGACAATATTACACCAATTTTGTATGATTGTACTATGCCAGCCAGCATGTCTGTGTGAAACTTGTCCCTCTGTGTGTGTGTGTGTGTGTGTGTGTGTGTGTGTATGATCCTATTAGGAAGCATGTCTTGAAATTTTGTCCATTAGGACAAAATGTCTGGATATTTGTGGGGTCTGATGTCTTTTTTTTTTCTGTGCATGCTCAGGGGTTATGTATTGACAGGAGTTTTTAAAAAATCCTAGCTCTCTCTCTCTCCTTTGCCTTGGAATTTGTATGTGTTGGGGCGTGTATGCTCCAGATACATCAGCCATTGTATAGCCGCAGAGGAAAATCGCTTTTTTATCAAGTCGTAGTTGTCCCATGGTAGAATAGCAATGGCATTGCTTTCTAAAAACATGTATCTAAAGATGGCCATTGCGACGCTAGCTATGGTTAAGTATTGAAACGGATCTAGCCCGTCCCTCCCTTCCGATTTAGTCATCCGTAGGATCTCATCCCTGGACAACATACGGGCCTTCCTCAATATTTTTACATCCTGTTGGCAGTAATGCGCTAGCTCTTTCTGGAGATTAAAAATGCTGTTCTTATTTTCCTCATACCACGTGAGAAAATCTTTTTTTCTCATCAGGCATCATGGTGTCATACCTGTAAAATTTCGGGTGGGGGAGAGGGCCTTGGTAATCCCAGTTTTCAGCAGTGTTAAAAAAGTGGGGAAAATATCCTTTACAGCCCTCAAACCCCAAAGCCTTGGGAAGTTTCCCAAGCTTCATGGGGAGGAAGTTTAAGCTGTTGATAAATTTTAATTTCAATTTTTTCACCGTCACGCACATAAGTTTACCTCCCTGTACAGTAAGTTTCACATCCATCCTTCCCTTCACCAGCTGGTTTGAGATAAAGTAGCTATAATACCCCTTTGCATTGTGTGCCAAAAAGGTGAATCCTTTGAACTTTGGGGAGATAAAAGTTGAAATGAAGTCTGAAAGACAGCCTTCGCCCTTAAACTCCCAAGTTTTCCCTTCCTTTGTCCCCATCGCATATATATAATTGGGAAAGTGAATTCCTGTCTCCTGAGTACACTCAAAGTCAAAAAAGATATACTTGTCTGAAAGTTCAGGTTCCCTAAGAGGGGGAATGTAACAGAGATGGTCAGGTAAAGGAATTCTGAGACACTCCAAGCACTTTCGTGGCTTGCATTTGTGTCTTTTAGCGACATAACCTCCACATTCTTCACACAGCCGTTTAGAGAAACAGTCAATCTCCTCTTTGGCCGCTAATTTTTTATGGATCTTTAAACAGGCCCGAGAAGGGCATATCAGTCTGCAGCTTTCACACCGCACCTCCACCTCCCTGGTACACTGTCTCCGTAAACAAAAATGACAGCGAAACCTACAAGTGTGTGTATGAGCATAAGGAGTTCCACAGATGGAGCAATAATTTCTAGAACCAAAGAATCCTTTCATGTTTAGAATACCATAATAATGCTCATCATGTAGCAGCAGAAAGTAGGACTTATCATGTATAAGTAGGCCCGATCTGAAGATTTCCCAGCCTTTATCACCATGTAGGACAACCCCTATATTCACTTGTAAATACCTTTCAAATCTCCTCAGGTCTGATAGTAGTATTTTTTTATCAGGGGCAATCCCAACTGCTGCATACAGCTGTCTTGCCATCTGTAATAAATGAAAATCAGTATACCCTTGGCCATTTATGATTGCTAAGAGACTCCCCCCAAAGCAAAGGTTGCTGCCCTCATTATTCAGGTCAACAAGGTGTTGTCTTTTCTTTTCTATGATCTTGCTATAAAGGACAGTGCTTAGCAGTCTTCGGCCCCTCCCACCTCTGTTTCTGATAACAGAAACAATGAGACGCAACAGACCATGAAGATGAACTTCTGCATTGCTCTGAATGAGATTCCCTATGTTAGCAAAAAATGATGCAGCGTCCAGAGCATTGATGTGTCTCCTCAAGGAGAAGAGGGGGTTATTTAACCCCCCTCCTTCAAGACGCAGTTGTACTAAATCCCCCAGATGTATTTCGCTACGTAATTCATCCATTAATTCCTGAATGTTATTTATTATGGTGTGTTCAACCAACAAAGGGTTACTTAAGTGCTCCAAGTTTACAAAACGGAAGGAAAAAGTGTATCGGGAGACAGGTAGTCTCTGAGCATGCCATTCCCAGCGCCCCTCCCTTTCCAGGTAGACTCTTGGTTCAGGCTCCTCCTCCCCCCCTGTAGTGTTCATGGTGGAATAACCGCTATCGGACAGAGGGTTTGGATTAGAGGAATAGCCACTATCAGAATGGTCTTCAACCATATCAGCACCTGCATCTGGTGTATGAACAGGTGGCCCCTGGGGGATGGGAGAAAGCCCTATATCATCATCCTCTGAATCAGAGGAGTCCTGTGGGGAGTGTGGGAAGCCTGCCCCAACCTGATTCACCCCTGCATCAGGTGGAGACTTGTGTGGTGTCTGGCTCAGGTCACCCTGCAGACTATCAGGATAGATGTGGAAGTTTTTAATATTTTCTTGAAAAGAAACAAGCATCTCTTTATCAAGCCCCTTCCCCTGAAACAACGAGCACCAGTGTTTTTTTAACTCTGAATTCCAGTAGATAAGCTGAGCTGAGAATTTTCTCTCCTTCTCAATAACAGAATTCATACACTGGTTCAATAATCCACCCAATTCAAAACATTCATCTGGGTCAAGGTTTCTGGTTTTCTTCTGTTTTTTCTTTGGAGCAAAATCTTCAGATTCACTTTCAGACAAGGCACCAGCATGACGCTTCTGGTCAGGGAGCGGTCTGCCCGTGGGAGTGACAGTTCCTAGAAGGAAAAGGCATAATTTTCTTTTACTGAATGGGGAGACTACATAACTGAAATAGGCAATTTATTATCATAAGAACAGACCATAGGCCCCCACCTAGTCCTGCGACCTGTATCTCACACTAGGTAAAAAAGAGACTCCCTTGCATAGTCCACTTCTAAAATCCTGGCTTGTAACCCACAATGGATTTTTTTTCCTTCAATCCCCTCTTAAAGGCATCCTGTCCCAAGAAGTAAAGAAATATTTTTTTGTCAAATTGAATGGAAAAATTTATACAAGTGGTTACCTTTCTGGTTGGGAGTAGTTGCTGAATTTGAAGTGGAAGGCCGCCCAACAGCTTTTCTTTGAAGAATATTTTGTACAGGCCCAGTATTTCCTGAATGTGGAAAAACCAAAATTTAAAATCGCAAGAAAATAGTGGCATAGGCTTTCCCATTAAAAAATATTCCTATTATGTAATTTATACAGGTAGTTACCTTTTTTGTGACTGTCCAGAGCAGGTGGTTTGGACGTGCTAGGCTTTGGACTCAATGGAGATTTTCCTCGGGATCCATTAACACCTGCGTGATTTTGCACAGGCCCAGTATTTCCTGAATGTGGAAAAACGAAAATTTTAAAATCAGTTTTCTTTTTTTTTCTTTTTTTAAAAAAAAACTGACCTCCATAAAAAAAAAAAAAGGCCTAGGATTACCTCCCCCTGTGCAGGATTTTGGTGACCCTCTAGCAACTAAAAGAAAAAAGGAAAATCTTTTTAATTTTTTATTGTTATTAATCAGGTTCATTACCTCTCTTTAAATGGTTTGTGCAACCATTGCAATTGGCTGAAACTAAATTTAGCTGCAACAGCATGGTTTCCTACAACTGAAATAACCAATTTTATTTTTTTATAATGTCTGATTATAGATGTGCAATATTAGGGACAAAACCATTTTTCCTTACCTCTCTTGAAGATGTCAGGTGAATCTCCTTCAAAAGAAATAAAACAGAAAAATTAATTATAATTTTTGTAGGGGAGTCAGAGTCAGTTTTGTTTTTTAAAAATAAAAGGTATAGTATAACATACCAGAACTTGGGGGAGTTAATCTGATACTTGAAGATACTCCACCAGTTACTTTAAAAAAGAAAAGGAAGGCCACATTACTGGATTTTTAAAGAAACTCTAGAAACTTATTTTTTTAAAAAATATAGGCACATACCTTTACGAAAAGTGCATGCCCTTTCCTTACACCCTGTAAAAATGTGGAAAATCAAATTTTAAAAATAGGCTTGATTATTCAGTAACTTTCCAGTTAAAATGTTATAGGCCCCTCTTACCAATTTTGCCATCTGACGTAGCAGGGCCTGCTTGAGTAAGTGGATCTGCAAAAACATAAAAGAACCATAGTTTTTTTTGCTTGCTCAGTTTTTATCTTAGAAAGGAAAATAAAAATAAAAAAAACCACTAAGAATTACCTTGGTTAGGAGTAGATTCGTTTAGGGCACCCATAAAGAGAACTGGATTTGAAACAGAAGACAAAAAAAAAATTGTATTTTGTACTTTTAAAAATTAATAGGATACTATTATTTAAGATGATTCTCGCCATCAGATTCTTGTGAATTTCCATCGTCGTCCTCAGACATTTTCAATCTAGAAATTATAACACAACAGGAAAAAAGCTCATTCATGATTTTCCCCATATCAACACACAGTCACACAGCACCTGCAGTGCTGAAAATGGTACAATCATACAAAATTGTGCAGCCAGTGATATAGGTGTAAGATTTTCTCAGACCAAGAATGCCCCCGAGCACTTGCAGAGTGAAAAATACAAACCTTGAATAAAAGCAGTCTGACATACAGATTCTGACATACAGATAGATAGAGAGAAGCAATATTTAATTCTATCAGATTCACATACACGCCCCACACATACAAATTCCAAGGCAAAGGAGAGAGAGAGAGAGCAATATGCTTACCAAAAGAAAGAAGGTTGCAGTTCTTTTGGAAGATGTTCTGACACACACAATAAGGTGTCCCCTTTTATAGGAAAAATCTCTGTACCCCTCACATCTGGACATTCCAATTAGTTTTTTCTTCCCAGGCCCATACAATAAACAAAAATGTTGGTAAGTTAGTATGTTTTTATTTTCACATCATAAATCTTAAAAGAAGTCATGGGTGTCGGATGTTATACACGTGAAAAACAGACCCCAAATTCTGATTCCCATGTCAAAGTTTGAAAAATTTCCAAGTTATTGGAATGCATTAGTACTGGATTAACCCCTGTTTTTGACCTGTGTCTGGTTTTTGCACATGCAAAATCCAGATACAGATTATGTTCTCATGTCAAAGTTTGAAAAATTTCCAAGTTATTGGAATGCATTAGTCTTGGATTAACCCCTGTTTTTGACCTGTGTCTGGTTTTTGCACGTGTAAAAATCCAGACACAGAATCTGATTCCCTGTCTCATGGAATATAAAATAGCTGAAATTGTTTTCCCATATAGCAAAAGAAATGTGTCTGATCAGCTTCTGATTTTTCAGTCCTTTTTTTTGGTGTAGGCCCTATGTGAGCAGGTTCTATTCTCCCATGCCCCCCAGGCCCATGTCTTCTAAATACATTGGAATTAATCCCCCTGTAAGCAACAGAACAGTCAAAAGTTCATATAAAGAATATATTTTTTATTCCTAAACATGCACATTTTAATAAGCAATCCCTCCCTCATCCACATGTCTTCTACATTATGTTCATTTTCCCTAGCATGCAAGACCTGTATTTTATTTCATACAATCAGATATTAATAAATCAGCCCCACCCGCTCATCTCAGATAAAACCAAAAAGATTTGAGCCCTGTAATTATTTTTTATTTCCATACATACATACACATAGAACAATAATAAGCACCCCCTCCCTCATCCACGTCTTCTACATTATGTTCATTTTCCCTAGCATGCAAGACCTGTATTTTATTTCATACAATCAGATATTAATAAATCAGCCCCACCCGCTCATCTCAGATAAAACCAAAAAGATTTGGCTTTGATCACTCTTTCAACAGAAAAAAGAAAAACATGATCTTGCGGTTGAAGCAATTTAGCGGCTATTTTATGGGGTTCAGATTCAAATTTATATACATGATCCAGTAATGACATAACATATTCAGGAAATTCCTGCTTCATCTCGAGACAACCTAATGAAAATGCAATACAGATACACGTGTGCAGCAGACTTCTAATATCCAATTTCTTCATAACCCTGCGCAGCATGTCTCGAATAAACTCCTGAGTCCAGTCCAAGCAAACGTGGGCGTCCTGGTTTGGGGCCTTCGTTCGACATCCCTCACAGGACACTTTGAGAAATTTTGATACACAATACTTCACAATGGTGAACAAACTTGCTCTCAGCACACTCTTTGTGATTCTCTGCCTTGTCTGTGATGTCAAATTTTTGTTCTGTCTGTCCAGCGGGAGAACACCTAAAATGTTCCGTAACGTTTTGAAAGCGTCTTGCTTCACATCCTTCTTTGGAATAGCCTACAAAAAAAACACAAATAAGTATTTTTTTGATTTTGCATTTCAGGCAACACACTCACGTATGCACTCAAGCACAATGATTTACCTCTGCTTCAGTTTCTCTAGGTACAGGTGGTTCTTCCATTGCAAATTGGTAAACCAGGTTCAAAGATGGAAGCGGTAACACGTCATCCTCCTCATCCTCCCCGTCATCCTCATAGCGCCTACATTTTTGCTTCTTCTTCATAGGTGCCTGCGGTAGGCTTTGAGAATCAGTGGGTCTGTCTGGGGTCTCCGGCTCATCGCAGCTCTCCATCTTGAGCAGTTTGCGAACGTAGTTTTGAGAATCCATGGGTCTGACCGGGGTCTCCCACCCCTCAGAAGGCGGCACGTTCTCCTTCTCTTCTTCGGGGCTCTCCATCTTGACCACCACCATAGTGTGATTTTCACTCTCCTCCCCGGCAGGGGATTCACGCTCCAACTGGGGAGCCTCCATCTCAGAAGGAGAAGCGGGTGAGCTTTTCAGAGGGGAGGCCATGGCAGAAACAACAGCAACTGCAAAGGCTGAACGGCTTTCTCCCTCCCCCCGAAGGCCCTGGGCCTTAAATACAAGGACATGTCCGGACCTGTTCCCACTCCCCCCTTTTTTCCCATTGGCTCCACACGGTGGTCCGAGAGCTATGAAACCTGCGCCTATTGGTCGGCGGCGATGGGGCGAGTTGTTTGAGTGGTCACATGAACCCCGTTCCCACACTTTATTGACGGGCTCCTTTTCCCGCCAAACCAAACGTCGGGGTGCTACAAAACCCTTCCCTGGCGGTCGAGGGGAATGGGGGCAGTTGTTTGAGGGGTCACATGAAGCCCTTTCCCACACTTTATTGGCGGGCTCCTTTTCCCGCCAAACCAAATGTCGGGGTGCTACAAAACCCTTCCCTAGCGGTCGAGGGGAATGGGGGCAGTTGTTTGAGTGGTCACATGAACCCAGTTCCCACACTTTATTGGCGGGCTCCTTTTCCCGCCAAACCAAACGTCGGGGTGCTACAAAACCCTTCCCTGGCGGTCGAGGGGAATGGGGGCAGTTGTTTGAGGGGTCACATGAAGCCCTTTCCCACACTTTATTGGCGGGCTCCTTTTCCCGCCAAACCAAATGTCGGGGTGCTACAAAACCCCTCCCTAGCGGTCGAGGGGAACGGGGCAAGTTGTATGAGGGGTCACATGAACCCCCTTTCCCACACTTCATTGGCGGGCTCCTTTTCCCGCCAAACCAAATGTCGGGATGTCCCCAAAACCCTCCCTAGTGGTGGGGGGCAGTGGGGAAAGTTGTTTGAGGGGTCACTTGAACCCCCTTAGGGGGCGGGATTTACAGTAAGAAGGGGCGGGACCAGCTGTCAAAGTTAGTTTGACTTAAGGTATGTACTTCCTACTACTCAAGTTCATCAGCATGTTGGTCTTTTGCAGTTTGGTTGTCCTTTGTTTCCTCCTACTTGAGCACCAAGGGGAAGTACATGGTGGCTGTGGAGATCTTCTCCATCTTAGCTTCTGGGGCTGGTTTACTGTTTTGTATCTTTGCCCCCAAATGCTTCATGTGTTGAAATGCAAATGTGTTGAGGCCTGAATTGAATGAACGGGGGCAACTGATAAGAAGAAAGGAATATAATATCTAAAATTTGTGGACCCAATCTAGTTCCAGTTAACTGTTTCTTACCAAAAGTTAGTCCAATGTACTTAGAGGTGCAGTGTTGTAAGCTTGATTGTACAAATAAATGCCCAACAGGGGATGTAGACCTCATTTCTGGAGTCCCTCCCATGCAGTGGGTTAGAACAGCATTTCACAAACTGTGGGTCCATGTGCGGTGGGTCACAACTCCATGTGTGCCAGACCCAACACAATGCTCCTGGTAGTGCTACAATGCCTAATTGGGAAGTTGTGGAGTCCTCTTCACCAGGCCTGTGACCCACTTTTTTGGTCACCGCAGGCCTCAGAATGTCCCACAGAACCAACTAGAAGCAACTTTTGGTTTGTGGACACAACTTCTCATTTTACCAGAAATTGCTTCCAATGTTTCTGCAGGGCATTCTGAGGCCTGCAGCTGCCAATATAGTGAGTCATGGGCCAGGCACGACCCAGCCTAGGCCTCTGGGGCCTGCAAATGGTTCTGCAACACTGCCAAGAGGGTGGGGAGGATGAAATGTGTTGTGGCACTGAAATGTTTGGCAACCATTGGGTTAGAACATTGTCTCTGGCTTAGCTTTCATTACATCTTTCAGCTCCTGCCAAGATTACCCGGTTCAAATCAACATGTTTTCTTCTGAAATGTCTCAGGGTGTCCATAACATTCAGGAGATGATTTTCTCCCCTTGTCATTATCAAATTAAGTATAATGACTTGACCAATTTCTCCAAGTCTCATGGGAATCATTGCTCCCTTCAGAAACATCTAAATATATGGCATAATCTGGATACAGCGAATGGGTTTACAAAAGGTAGATAGTCCTAGAGGATGTTGCAATTCATGGTGTTACTATTAACATGCCTGCCTCAAGGAGTGTACACTACCCCTATTATGAAGTGTGCCGGAGGCGAGCATGTTCCTCTCCATTACAGTTATTATGAGTCTGGAGACTTCATCATTGGTGGCATTATTTCTCAAAGCTACCTGATTTCTGACCCACAAACTTTCAGAAGACATCCATCTCAGGGACTGCTTGATGATCGCCTGTAAGGAGTTGACTTTCCTGAACCTTTCATGCATGTTTTCAGATATTATGCTCAGAAATACTGATTGGGCAGGTTGAGATGGGATTGAGATAGTCGTGACTGCGATGGGAATGAATGGCAAGGCTGGCATTTTAAGAAATTCCTTATCATCAAGTGAATCTTTTTGTATGACATGTAATGCAGCATTAAATTGTTCCAAATGTATTTTTTAATTGGGTGACTAGCTGAGTGGGTGACGGGAATGCCGAGGATGCTCTTTGTCTTGATTTTGAGAACACATTTCACAAGTGATGTAATTCTGAATTGAGTTTCATATGAATGCCAGCAAACAGCTGAATCCTAACTAGAAATGCAGCTGGGTCAATGAATTGCAGGCTGCATCATACAGGAGGATATACTGCTATTCAACAGAAAGTTCACAAAGCGGTTTACAGAGAAAATCAAACAAACAACTAATGGCTCCCTGTTCCAAAGGACTCACAATCTAAAAATATGCAAAGGAACACCAGCAGACAGCCACTAGAAAAGACGCTGCTGGAGTGAGGAGGGCCAGTTACTCTCCCCCTGCTAAATAAAAGAAGGGCACCCACTTAAAAAGTGCCACTTACCGAGTTAGCAGGGGTTAAGGGAGCATTTGTTCCCTTACGCTTGGGGCATGTCTCTGTTGCCCCAATGTACCTCCTTGGAGTGTTCCAACCATTTTGCTGCAGCAGGAGAGTAAGGGAGAGGGAAGAGGAGAAGTAATGGGGATGGAGTCCTTCCATATGCCGGTGTCACTGGGATCCATCCCCTCTCTCCTGCATTCCCCCTCCCGTCCTCCCTTCTCCCACGCGCCCCATTCCATCCCTTTCCTGACCCGCTCCCCCCACCACCCACCCTCACAGCCAACATACATGCATTGCTTCTGGGGACACTTGTGTAAACCACCCTGAATTGGCTTCCTCCTCTCTGGGTGGTCCCGGAGAGAGTCACTCTGCCCCACACAACTTGAAGGAAACGGGCACAGATGCAGTCGCATGGATCACTAGTGAGCCTTTGGGCAGCTGCCTAAGTACCCCAACCTCTGGTGCAAGTCCTGGCAGCTGCAGTAATAATAATAAAAAAAGTCTAGCTGGCAAGCATCTATGGATTTTCCTTCTGTACTTCCTTTCTATGCTTCCTTCCATATGTGGGAGGCTCCACTGCATCTAGCAAAGCTTCCTTAAATTTAAGTGTAGTTAATGTCATATTGTGGAGCAAATGTGTTGCAATATCATATCACTTTCTTCGTAGTCATTCAGAATTGCCAGCTGTTATTCAGAGAAGTTTACATTCTAGGTCTAGGCGCCAATGGCTCTTCACACTTCATCGATTGTGGCTATTCTTTTTTTGTAGTGTCATTACCAAATATATGTTGGATTTCAAAGTGGAAAAAGTGTTATCCTTAAACATACCCACTGTGATAGAACATGCAACTCTCATTGTAGGGTATATATTCAGACCTACCAGCATATCCTGGCCTTGGAATTTGCAGTGAAGGCGATCAATGAAAATCCCCATATCTTACCCAATGTCACTTTGGGCTTCAACATCTATAATAGTTATTTCTCAGCTAGCTGGACGTACTTTGCCTCGCTAGGACTTCTCTCCACAAAGGGCAAATTCAACCCCAACTACAAGTGTGACCTACAAGACAATGTAGTAGCTGTCACTGGGGGACCCAACTCTCCCATGTGGAACCACATAGCAAATATTCTGTGCAACTACAAGATACCACAGGTAAGCTGCCATCAGATTTCATTAAACTGCAGACAAGTGTAAGCTGAGGGTCAGTTGTTTGATCATCTGGAATGAGAGTTAGATCAATATGCACAAATATCTATGGCTCTTAAAGCAGCACGTTTTATAAGGACAGTGAACTTCCCATTCATAAATATTACCCTGATAGCCAGTGACAGCCTGTGTTCCCCCAATTTTGCCACCCCCAGGCTCATTTGTACATGCACCTGCGTAGATGAAGGGACAGGGTAGCTGGGGGTGAGTAAGCAAGCAGACTGGGGAGACAACATGTCCCTTCCCTCTACTTAGAAGCAGAGCTGACTTTAGAAGCTGTGGGGAAACATTTGTTGTGGGGCCCCAGGTTCACAGCCGCGGTCTGTAGTATCATCTTAGAGCTATAAATATCACTGATATATGTTACCTATGAAAGGATGGAAAGCAATCAAAACATTTGCCTAAAAAATGCGTATGAGTTAATGCACCAAATGTATCCAAGCTCATTTTAATATAAATCATATACTAGACTAGAGTCAATTTTCCTGGCACGGGGCCCAATTTGCAACAATCAGTCCAATTAGCCTAAAGCTGGACCTACTTACAAGAGGTCTGCCTGCAGCCTCTCTCTCTCTCTCCTCAGTGTGGCTTCTATTTGAAGTGAGCATGAGTGGTGTGGTCTGGGAAGGAGAGGCTGAATGTAGAAGTCTGATATGTAAATGGGCAATTCCCAGTCTAGGAAGGGAGGAGGGGTGTCCCACCTCCCTTTCTCTTCACTTTACCTTTGCCGCTCCTGTTCTTTTCAAACAGAGGAGGAGGAGAGGCTGTGTGTGGATCTCCAGTCAGTCAAGCTGAAAGGGTGGGGGAACCTCTGTCCTCCTCCCTAGCCATGGAATGCGAACCTGCTAAACCATCTATGAACAGCGCTGCTCCTCATTGAAAGTCACACAGAGGAAGGAGGGAGGCTGAATGCCTTGTTCTGGAAAGAATCTGGACAAGTGTGTACCTGTAAGGGTCTGAGAAGAACATAAGTTGTTCTTCTTCCTCTAATTTATTGGCATGTTTTTACAACTTTAGTGCACCTCATTCCCCACATTGGGAAGCCTTGTGTTTCCTCATGCCCTTTTCCCCAGCTACCATCTCTCTTTAGGTCTGTAGTCAGTCTTGCTTTCTCTGAAGTCACTACATTCCTCCTCCCTTCTTTTGATAGCATCCATCTTTTCACCATGCCTTTCGTCTCTCCAGATCTGTGAAGCCTTGTTTACTCACATGGTAAGAAAAGCCCTGCTGGATCAGGCCAAAGGCCCACCTAGTCCAGCTTCCTGTGTCTCACAGTGGCCCACAAGATGCCTCAGGGAGCACACAAGACAAAACAAGTGTCTCAGAATACCTCCAGACTCTGGTGGTCGTATTCAGTGGTCATAGTGGTCGTAGTGAACTGGACTTGCATATTCACTTATCATGGGTTTCAGTAACCATGGGAGGCCCAGGAATGGATCCCCTGTGGATACCAAGATCCCGCCTGTATTCTCATAACTCTGTCACAGAAAGAGAGACACAAGCATTTGTTTCTGTGTAGACATGTATCATTCCATTTTTCAATGTTCTCCAGCTTGTATATGGCTCTGTCCCAGTTCTGAATCATGAAACCAAGGCTGTTTTCTTTCACCGGATGTTTCCAAAAAGTGACCATCAATATAAGGGATTTCTCAAGTTGCTGCTGCATTTCAGGTGGACGTGGGTTGGGGTGATTTATATACCTAGTGACAGTGGAGAGTGGTTTGTTCAGAACGTGCTCCCCACATTCACCCAAGAAGGCATCTGCTTTGCTTTCATAGAAGCCTTGCCCAAAGAATCTTTCTCCAATGAAATCTATGAAACGGTGGAGTTGTGGCACGGGGCATACAAAATGGTATTAGGAAGCACTGCCACTGTTATGCTCTTATATGGTGAAATTCAGATCACTGCAATATTTAGAATGTTCCCCCTCATGAAAGAATATGAGGATGCACCAATGAAGACAAAAGGCAAAGTTTGGATTATGCCGGCTCAGTCGGATTTCACATCACTTCCCTTTGAAAGAACTTTCAGTGTGGAGTTCATGCATGGTGCCATCTCCTTTGCAGTGCCCTCAAAGGAGGTTTTGGGATTTCAGAAATTCCTTCAGAACAGAAATCCAGCCTCAGATAGAGAAGACGGCTTTATCAAGTTCTTCTGGGAACAGGCCTTTGATTGTTTTTCCCCCGACTCTAACAAAGACAATGACAATGGAAATCCCTGCAGTGGGGAGGAGAAGTTGGAGACTCTCCCCTCATCTGTCTTTGAAGTGAGCATGACTGCCCACAGCTACAGTGTCTACAATGCAGTCTATGCTGTGGCACATGCTTTGCATGCCCTTCATTCATCCCAGTTGAACCACAGAACAAAAGTGAACAATGAGAGATGGAGGTTTCTGAATCAGCAGCCATGGCAGGTAATGTCCTGAGCACATCATCTCTATCTGTGCAACCACTGTTGGTTGTCCCATAAATCTGTAAAATATTCTCCATTGATGTCAGCACTAAACTTTTGGAATTTAAGAGTAAATTCACCTGCCATTTTCAATGAGTAGTTTGGCCCTGAAATTTTGATTTGTTGTTTGTTTAAAAATACAAAACAACAACAACAAAACCTTGATTTGTGGCTATGGGAGCTCAAGCAGAGTTGTGAGAGAGATGCAATAGTGGCATCATTTACACCAATGACTCCGGAATGTTACGGAGGGGGGGGGGATTTTATTTTATATTAAAATACAGTTTTGGTGGGATTACGCACACTTTAGTACATATATTAACATATATGAACACTTTCACATTGCTGTACATATATACTAACATTTATGAACACTTATACATCATGTAAGTATGTAGAGAGAAATTTATTTTTATTTAAAATATTTTTGAAATATTTTTGAAAGAATCTTGATTTACACTATCTTGAATTGTTTCACTTTAACCTTTCAAATGAAATACAGGTGTGCACCGCTTAACAACTGTTTGTTTAACGACATACCCCATATATGACGGTGGTCAAAGCACAATAAAGATGCTCTTAATGAGGTAATCGAATTTCCCATAGCCTGCAGCAAAGGGTCTGTTTACACAACAGAGAGGCTCTTAATGCAAAGAAGAAAGCGTCTGTCTCCAGTAGCCTGTTCAGCCAACTAGTGACTGGCAGGGAGTGTCTGCATAACAAGGCAATAGCTTGGACTGAATGTTCACTTAATGGTCTAATTGCGTATCTAAGTATGTATCTAAGAATGTTTCTAAGAGAATATATCTAAGTGGCGCACACCTGTAGTATTAAGATCCACATTCTCTTACATAAAGATGCTGCTCATACTTTCTGACCAATCATTAGCTCTGGGTATTTCCACATTCTTGAATATAATGATTAATTGCCTTCTTCTGCATCAATTTAGCTCCACCGCTACCTGAGAATTTCCGTGTTCAACAACAGTGTTGGGGACACACTTTCCTTTGATGAAAATGGGGAATTGGTAGCTGGGTTTGATATTATCAACTGGATCACATTCGCAAACCGGAGCTTTCGGAGAGTTAAAGTCGGAAGGATAGACCCCATGGGACCTGAGGTCCAAATGTTCACCATTGCTGAAGATGCCATTGTGTGGCCCAGCATCTATGACCAGGTAGAGATTTCACCTTTCAAGGTGAAAGAATCCCTTTCACCATTTTGTAAGCTGTTCTTCACCACATAGCCTGTACCCAATTGCACTGAAATCATTCTATCTCCGTGTCTTGTCAATCAGATGAGGTTGACCCAGATACTGATTCTATATCCCAAATCTTCACTTTGAAAAAGGTTGTCCCTGTCAGGTTTACATGATTCACTTGAATGGGAATGTTGTCAGAGCAATATTGCCGTTCACGTGATTCATGAAATCATGTGAAACAATGGAATTAACAGCTGAGCACTAATCAAGGGGTAACCTGCCACTCATATGTTCCAATGGAGAAGACTTTGGATAAAGTCTGGAGACAGTAAAAATAATTGTCCGATGAATGTTGTCATATCCCCCAAACTCTACAGCACTCTGGTCTGAGTTGGACATTGCAGGGCACTTAGTACTAACTAGAAGTAATGTGACCAAATGCTGGACATCTGTGAATAAAGCCTACATTATTTAGGCAGAAGTCAGGAATATCAGGTTGCAACTTTCTGTTTGTACCAGTTCCATTCGGTCATGCCAGCATTACTCAGTTCTTAAAAGTAAAGTGATCAATAATAATAATAATAATAATAATAATAATAATAATAATAATAATAATAATAATAATAATAACAACAACTTTATTTTTATCCCGCCTTTCTCCCCAAAGGGACTCAAGGTGGCTTACAACATATAAAAACAGAATTTAAAAACAAATAAAAACATATTAACACATCATAAAAAACAGCAGTCAGAGTAAAAAATAGGTAAAAAGAGCATAGAGCAGCAGCAAGTCATAAAAGAAACAGGCCAGTAAAAATATTAAAAGATGTTAAAAAGATGTTAAAAGGCCGAGAACTCAGAAGGCCTGTTTAAACAGAAGGGTCTTCAGGCCTCGCCGAAAGGTCTCAAGAGAGGGAGCCATTCTTAAGTCAGGGGGAAGGGAGTTCCATAGCGTTGGTGCCACTACTGAGAAGGCCCTATTTCTTGCAGCCGCCCCACGTACCTCCCTAGGCAGCGGCACTTGTAAAAAGGCCTTCTCTGATGACCTGAGAGGGCGAGCCGGATTGTACGGGAGCAGGCGATCTCTAAGATACCCTGGTCCAGAGCAGTATAGGGCTTTAAAGGTCAATACCAGCACCTTGAATTGGGCCCAGAAACGAATGGGAAGCCAATGCAGCCGCTGGAGAAGCGGACTGACAGAGTCGAACCGCCTACCTCCAGTAACCAGTATTTCTGATCAGTGAAATATAAAGTCCAAACTATGTCTTCTGAACATATAGTATGTTTAAATGCTTTCATAATGTTTTTCTGCTTTTGTTTACGGACAGGCACAACCCCTTTCTCTTTGTAATGGCCATTGCCATTCTGGCTATAGCAGGAGAAAGGTGGAAGGACAACCCTTTTGCTGCTATGATTGCCTCCAATGTCCAGAAGGGAAGATTTCAGATCAGAATGGTAGGACGTGCCCTGCTTAGAGTTCATCAAATACATTGATGATAATCCAGAAATTTTCCTATGGTGGGTAGCCCAATCCTGAGCAGCCTGGCGCACTGGACTGCAGCGGTGACAAAAAGGGCTGCAGCCACATTCAGCGCACTCCAGGCAGAAGCCGGTGGCTCCTTGGGAGAAGGGGACATTCATCCCTTTCCCTGCTGGTAAAGCAAGTAGCCCTGCAGTGGAACTACAGGTTGAGACTAATTATTTGCATGGGTTCCGTTCCAAGCAGTCATGTGGATAAAAAAAATGCACTATAGCAAATCAATTTTTAAAAAAAGTTTCTTTGCTCCAGTGATTGAAAAACAGCCTTGCTGACCTTTTGACTCTAAGATAACAGTCATTAAGAAGACAATCCATCAGCACTTCACTCAGCCCCTCCCTTCACCAATATAAAATGATGATGTATCTTTCAAATGCTGAAGGAAGGGAGGGGTCTGAAGGAGAGAGAAGGATTGAAGGATTGTTAGCCTGCTGCCCTCTCTCTCTCTCTCTCTCTCTCTCTCTCTCTCTCTCTCTCATTAAGGAGGCTGTTGTTAAAGGACTGTTCAGTTTTTTAAACTGATTTTAAAGGGGTGCATTTTTCCCCTTCTCCAGGGATCAGCACATTCTTCCTCATTTGCAGGGGCCATTCGTGTTGAGTCAAATCCATGTATAAAAAATCTGCGTATAATTAGGTTGGACCTGTTCTCGATTCTATGGCAACCCAAAGGTCAGCGTAGACTCAAGAGCCTCTGTGTTGGACACTGAGCCCAACACAGAGGCTCTCTGGATCTGGTGGAGTGAAGCCTCACTGGTCCCGCCTCCCTCCCACCCTACTCCCTCCCCTCGGAACGGCTTCTCCCCACTCTCTCCCCACCCTCCCTCCATCTCCCCCCTTCCCGGAATGCCACTTCTCCACCTCCCCCATGCCTCCATCTACCTCGCCACTGCTTGACGGTTCACACCCCCCAAAAGCCTCATTTCCCTTGTATTTAAACAATTGTTCAGAATTCATCATGATGAACACTGATCAGAGAGCCTGAGCTGATGGAATCAGTGAAATGTGCACTTCTGGGTACAGCAGCACCCATTTCACAGAAACAGAAAAGGGAACTTTTGACTTATGCAGACATGTTGAAAGTATTGAAAAGTTCTCCTTTGTGTTGCCTAAGGTGAGAACAATGCATGAACCACAGGAGCCAACAACCTGGATTGGTCGTGTTTAACTGGGATTTCCAAATATACTTGGTTGAGAAAGGTAGAAACATATTTGCATTGGAACCTTTCAGCACTCATTTAAGACAGCGGTCACCAAAGTCACATCTGCTGTTTGACGAAAATGTAGTCCCCATCCAGAACGGAACTTACCATTCAGCCTCTGTGTCTCAAGTATTTCCAGTAGATCTGGGCACCGGGATGCTCTGGGCAGTTGCCTCTGTTTCCCGATGGCCCAGAAGGCTGTGAAACAGGACATCCAGGCAGATATGACTGCCCAGAGTGTCCCAGAGCCCGGTTCTACTGGAAATGCTTGCAGCGTGGAAACTGCTAAGTTCTACTCATGGAGAAAAGGACTTTCCCCAAACCCTGGATCTGGCCCTTGGTTCAGGGTTTGGAAAGCCCTGATTCAGGACTTTCTAGTAATCCTTAAGTACATCACTGAACTCTATCCTGAGGGCCCAGTTATAGAAAATCCCCATGTTCTTTTTTTCAGACATGGACGACTGTTTTCACTGCCCAGAAGATCAATATCCCAGTAAGGACCAGGTTTTGTGCATTCCAAAGGAAATGACCTTCTTGTCTTATGAAGAAACTTTGGGGATCATTTTAGCAGCTCTGGCTTTTTCCTTTTCTTTCATCACTGCTTTGGTGCTTGGGATCTTCATGAAGAACAAGGACACTCCCATAGTCAAAGCCAACAACCGGAACCTCACCTACGTTCTTCTCGCCTCCCTCTTGCTCGCCTTCCTTTCTGCTTTCCTGTTCATCGGTCGACCTGAGAAACTGACATGCCTCCTTCGACAAACTGCTTTTGGCCTCATCTTCTCAGTGGCTGTTTCTTGTGTGTTGGCCAAAACCATCATTGTGGTTCTGGCTTTCCTGGCCACCAAACCAGGGTCCGGCATAAGGAAATGGGTGGGCACAAGACTGGCTTTCTCCATAGTTCTTTCTTGCTTCCTAATGCAAGCCACGATTTGTACTGTATGGTTAGCAAAGTCTCCCCCATTCCCAGATTTTGATATGCACTCAATGGCAACAGAAATTGTGCTGGAATGCAATGAAGGTTCAGCTGTCATGTTTTACTGCATTTTGAGCTTTATGGGTTTCCTGGCCATAATCAGCTTTGTTGTGGCTTTCCTAGCCAGGAAGTTGCCAGACAGCTTTAACGAAGCCAAGTTCATCACCTTCAGCATGCTGGTCTTTTGCAGTGTTTGGTTGTCTTTTGTGCCAACCTACCTGAGTACCAAAGGAAAACACTTGGTGGCTGTGGAGATCTTCTCCATCTTGGCCTCCAGTTTGGGGCTCCTGTTTTGTATCTTCTCCCCCAAGTGCTACATTATCATCATGAGGCCTGATCTGAATGAAAGGGGGCAGCTAATTAGAAGAAGGAATTAAGAAATCTTAAATGATGTGGACCCAAAATAGCAAAATTTAATTGTGGCTAAGGCTGCAATCTGATACACACTTACCTGGGAGTAGGTCTCATTGAACCCAGTGGGATTTACTTCTGAGTTGACGTTAACTGGGGTGGGCAGGCCAGTTCTATGGAAATGCCACTGCACTGATGCCTTGTGGCATATACTGCATCCTGCAGGGGAATCGAGGTCTCCTTAAGGTAAAGGGACATTTGTTCCCTTGCCCTGAGGAAATCCCTAGCCACTGTAACAGGTCTACTCAAACCTGTGTCTGTTAAATTGCTTGCACAAGTTTAAGGAGACCTATGTTGGAAGATCTTGCCTGAGAAGGGGAGCAGATATGGTTTGCTAGCGCTGCTGATCCTGCCCCCTTCCAGAACCAGTTTGCCTCCACACCCTTCCCATTAGTCCTTTCCTGCCCCTCCCCTTACCTGCTTCTGCGTACCGTGTTCCTTATACTAGCAGGCCTTCCTGCATTAGCCCCAAACGTACGCTGTCACGAAGTGCTTTATGGCACTTTTGTGACAGCCTGAGCTGGGAAGCATGCACCTTAGGCTGTAAATACTTTTATAAGCAATGTGGATTAAATCACACACGACTGAATACCCACATGGGACTCGATTGTGAGGGATCAAATTTGTTTGTTTGTTTGTTTGTTTTGTACTTCTGTTAATATTTGAATGGAGAAGTTGTGAAAAGAGCAGAGTTAACCTAGCAGTGAATGAAAATTTAGGTTGTATGTATAGAACTATTTCTTGTTCCATCCTTTGGGCCGCAGTCCTAACCCACTTTCCAGCATTGTCTTAAGGGCAATGCAACTCCGAGGTAATGGAACCAACATTGCCTTACCTTGAGGGGGCCTCTATGACTACCCCCAAACTGCAGGATGCAGCACATGCCCCACTGCACAGCTATGCCAGCGCTGGAAAGTGGGTTAGGACTGCACCCTTAGTCAAATAAAAGTTGCTTCACTGGCGTAGCTAGAGGGGGTGCAAAAAGTGAAGTTTTGCAGGTACCTGAACATGCCTGCAAGTGGCACCTCCCCCATGCTTTGGAGCCATTCCGGGTGGGGGGAGCAGAGCGGAGGCATTTGCCCGGAGTGACTCCGGCGTGAGTCCCCCTGCCCAGAGTGACTCCGAATGGAAGGGGGGGGCGCTTGCACAGCGCATTCAACTGCCTGCAAAACTTAGCGCTTTGCACCCCCTCTAACTATGCCACTGGGTTATCTTATGGTACTTCATGGTGTGATCCTTCCAGTTGCAGAACTGTCTTCATAACTGGGCAATATCAGGGCTTCACACAATATAAAGAGGGATTTTAAGATGAAACTGGTTGTGCTTTTTTTTTTTTCTATTCCTCTCCATTCCTTGTCATTGCTGTACTAATCAAATATAGAAAATGACAAAACAAAATGAAAATAAAATTACTTTCCAGCATCACTTTAAACATTGTATAATCTGTGTCATGGTATTCTGCCATGCACCTTAAAGCAGTGCTTCTCAAACAGTGGGTTGGGACCCATTAGGTGGGTCGCGAGCCAATTTCAGGCATGTCCCCATTATTTCAGTATTTTATATTTACTATATTAGACTTGATGCTCCCATGGTATGTGACTGCATTTAAGGAAATGTGACAGACCTGTACTTTTAACAAGCTACTATGTATATTCTTTTAACAGATGGTCAATGGGACTTACTACTGGTTAAGTGTGGGTAGGACTGCAGCCTAGGATAGTTAAAAAATCTCCTGCTTGATGATGTTGCTTCCGGTCATGACATCACTTCCCGTGGGTCCTGACAGATTCTCCTTCTAAAAAGTGGGTCCCGGTGCGAAATGTGTGAGAACTACAGCCTTAAAGGATTTGTCAAATATTCTCCCTTGATAAAGGTTTCCAAAATATTGTTTTGTTTTGTTTTATAAGCTAAGCCTATTATGCATATATTTCACCGGAAGAGGCAGGCTGCCTGAGGGCTGTATAATCTAATTGTTAGAGCTCACCTACACCTTCCTGTTCTGCACTTTCCCTTTTTATTGAGTCAGTAGCTAAAGGGGGTGCGGAGAAACTGGTGGCTGCACCTGCTGCAAATATCCCAGGCAAAGGGGGACCATCTGAGGAAACCCCCATCCCAGAGACATGAGGTTTTGAATATACAGTTGGAAAACTAACATGACTGTCCAATATCTGTGAGTTTTGAGTCCTCAAAGGTGGCGAGAGGGTGCCCTCCATTGTCTCCTGGGGGAGCCCTTCATCAAAGCTGGGCCTCCCCTTGCTTTCTGATTTAAGGGCAGCAAAATCCCCCCCCCCAACTTGTATTAAGAAGGAGAGAAAGACAGAAAAAGTGACTTTAGCTTGTTCTTATGCTCTGGTTAGAATCTTGGGGGAGGGGGAGGAAAGGTGAGGGAGGGGAAGCCCCCATTCCTTCTCTGAAGGACAGCTAAGGGTGAGCAAGAGGAGGATCAAGGCAGTGGCAGCCCCCTTCATGCTGATCAGAACCTTGCAGGGGACCCACTGCTGATGGAGTGTTTGTTGTCAGTACCTTGAAGCGACCTTCAGTGGTAAAACCCCAGGCATTCCTACTCATAAGTACGGTAGGTCCCACTCACTGTGTTCAATGGGGCTAACTCCCCAAATAGTGTGTATAAGACACATGTTTTCTGAGTGTGGGTGTGAAGGAGTGTGGGGCAGCTGCTTCATTGACAGTCCTCATGTCTTTGGGTCACGATCGTATATGTGCTTGCTCAGAAGCAAGCCCCAAGGAACGGCCAAGCGCCTGCCCTTGGCATATGCTCTGTGCAGCTTGAGGGGTGGGGGAAGACACCAGAAATCATGCTGCAATCCTTAGCACACTTCTGGGAATGGAAGTGTAGGAATTCTCAAAGGATTGGCATGGCTGTGAGCATCACTGACCTCACCCACCACAGTCAATGTACTGCCCTCAAACAGGCAAACCATAGGAGGAAAATCCCACCACTTCTGGCTGGCAAGTGCTGCTGGGATACCTGCAGATGTCAGACTGTTGGCACCGGTTGTGCTGCTTATCCCCTCTTTCTGCAGACTGCTGTATGCCCCAGCTGTGGGTCTGAAGGTTTGTTGGAGTGCCAAGTAAAAGGCATGACAGACTCACGGTTTACATACAAGAAGTTTTTTATTTTTTATTTTAAGTACACCAAACACTAGAATGAACAGCTGCGAAGTCGCACATGCTGTCGCACAGCTCAGTTCAAAGGGCTAACCCATTGGCTCCCCATCAGTTGCGATGCCCAGGGACATTGTGAGGCACTCCCCAGGGGCATCAAGGGAGCCCACTGCTTGGCGTAAGACCATAGCACAAGTCTAAAAAAGTGGTGGGTTGTGATGCTCCTGATGGTGCTGGAGGCCTCTCCTGACCCAGTAACCCACTCTATAGATGTCAGAAGGCTTCAAAATGGTCTTGAGAAGTCTCCATAAGACACTTCTGGTTTTTGGAATTGGTTTTGAAAACAAGAAGTGGCTTACGGAATCTTTTGAACACCATTCTAAGGTTCTCAGAGGCCTCTGGAGCGGGTTGCCAGGCCGGGAGAGGCTTCCAGAGGTTCCAGTAATGTTCAGTTTGTTTCTGATGAGTAAGATGGTATTATAGCCTAAGGGTACAATCCTAACCAACTTTCTGGCACTGACATAGCTCTGCCAATGTGGCATGGGGAGGCAGTCAAGGGGGCCTCCTTATGGTAAGGGCATGCTTGTTACCTTACCTTGGTGGCTGCAGTGTGGCTGGAATGTTGGATAGGATTGCGCCGTACGTCTCATTGAACAAATGGGCTTAATTCTGAATAAAACAAATTACACAACTTCCAAATACCTCAACTACCTCAAATCCATTATGGGCTACAAGACATGATGCATATGTGCAACCTCCTGATTTTAGAAATGGGCTATGTCAAGAAGCAAGGGAGGCCACCAGGATGGAGGTCTCATGTTATCTGGTGTGCTCCCTGGGGCATTTGGTGGGCCGCTGTGAGATACAGGAAGCTGGACTAGATGGGCCTATGGCCTGATCCAGTGGGGCTGTTCTTATGTTTTTATGTTCTTATGAAAAGCGATACCAGTCCACTGAGTATGGCTCAGAAACAAGAGAGGTTTCATGTAGATCACAACATTCTGCAGTAGTAAGGTCAGAATAATGCACCCTCAAGCATACTGTGGTAACTGCAGTCTGAACCTGCTGCAGTTTCTGCTCCAAAAGGAGCCCTGTGTGCACTGTTTTGCAATTAAAGTTGGGTTAATATACCCAGAGAGTAAAACGTGCGGGTGTGTGATCCAATATTTCTTCAAACAGCTCTTGCCAGGGACATACTGTTCCTGGGAGTGCTCTTAAAACATGCATATGCAGGGAAAATGTAGTGGATGTATGTGGACTGAGTATGGTGGACAATGGATTAACTACCCAATCCTAAGCATGTCTACTCAGACGAAAGTCTCATTCGAGTCAATGGGGCTTACTCCCAGGAAAGTGTGGATAGGACTGGGCTGTCAATCAGTTGACTGGCATTCAAGAAGGAAGGGGCCAAAGTTGAATGTTCCAGCTGCAGCAGAAGTCCATGTTGGAGCTGCAGGAAAGGAAGAGAGTAGTCTGATGCTGTAACTGGTGCAGTGGTTCTAGGGTGGTGGAGAGAATGGGGATACTTAACACAGCACCAGCTTAAATGCAAATAAAAAGCATGACAGGCAACAGTAACTTGTGCATTATATGCTGTGCATTATATAGACTAAACAAATACTGAACATGAATGAATTTAATTTCATAGGAAGGAGCAGATTCAGTCGTGCACTACGTCACTGTTCTTGCAGGGGACTGTCTCATATCTACCAGCACATCCTGGCCTTGGCCTTTGCTGTCAAGGAGATCAACAAAAGTCCTGGGATCTTACCAAACGTCACTCTGGGCTTCCACATCTATAACAGCTATTACACAGCAAAGTGGACCTATCATGCCTCCGCAGATCTCCTCTCCACTTGGGGCAGATTCATCCCAAACTTCAAGTGCGACGTCCAGGACGATGTAGTAGCAGTCATTGGGGGACCAAATTCAGAAGTTTGTATCTTTATGGCAAGCATTCTGTCCATTTGCAAGTTGCCTCAGGTGAGATATGCAAATGGAGGATGGAAACTGCCTGTGCAATTGACGTTTCCTGAGACTTCACCTGCACCCTTAATTATTATCGTGGTTAAAGATGATAAGAAGCAAGTGATGGGCTATGGCAGTCATTCCTGAAATGTGGGCTGTGGTGCCTTCGGGTGCCACAGCACACTCACAGGGGAACTGTGGGATGTCCTCAGGTGCTCCTCCTACCCGCTCTCCCAAGTACTGCCATCTTGGATCTCATGAAATCTCACAAGATCCAAGACAAAGGCTCCCAAATCCCATGAGATTTGGACACTGCCATCTTTGAGATTTGGGCACTGCCATCTCGGGCCTCACAAGATCACACAAGATCTTGTCGCCACCATCTTGGATCTTCTGAGATTCAAGATGGCAGTGCCTAGCTGAGCCAGGAAGAAGAGGCTGTAGGGGCACTGTGACCGTAAAGTTTAGAAACCACTGAGCTATAGAATTCTAGTAAACTGCTGGTAATTTTTTTTTAATGTGCCTTTACTCAAGTTTAGAATAAAAGTCTGCCATTTCAGGATTCAAGACAGTACATAGTCATCCTGCAATGCTTTGATGTTGGTATCCACTATAGTTTGCTGGGCTCTTGGAGAAGGAAGCAAGATAGTGCTGGAGAACAGAGAAGGGCAAAAAGGCTGAACCCCACACTGGGTGCAATCCATGTTCTTAAAAAATAGGGATAGATGCTGATGGCTGGTGAGGTGGGAATATATGCTTCAGACTCCTGATGAATTCACACTGAGCACATAACAAAGATATAAATTGAAATCTGGGTAGGAACTCTTAAGATTTGGGGGGATACTCTGCTATCAATCTACTCCATCAAAGAAAGAGAAAGTGAAATTTACTTTATCTTCAAAATATCTTACTTCCTTACTGTTTTCTTTATTTTCCAAAGATCACCTACGGAACTTCTCCTGAAATGAATCAAAGAACCGAAGGTGCTTTTTTTCACCAAATGTTTCCACATCAGGACCTCCAGTATACTGGAATTCTTGAGCTGTTGCTATATTTCAGGTGGACATGGATTGGGGTGGGTTTAATAGATGACGAAAAAGGAGAGCGAATGTTACGGAACGTGCTTCCCAAGTTTTCTGAGAGGTATTTGTTTTGACTTCATAGTAAAACTGGGAAGAATGACATTTTCTGATCACATCATTGACATGGAGAAGGAGACCTTTGAAACATTAATGGCCATCACAAATAGTACTGCCACTGTTGTGGTCTTAGATGGTGACATTATGACCATTATGTTTTTGAGAATGCTTCCTGTGATTGCCGGGATGGAGGATGTTCCACTGAGTAAGGAAAGCAAAGTTTGGATTATGACAGCCAAGATGGATTTCGTGTCAATTTCTTTTCAGAGAGATTTGGACATCCACATACTCAATGGTGCCATATTTTTGGCACTGCCCTCTAATGAAATATTCGGTTTCCAAGACTTCCTTCGGAGCAGAAACCCTGTCCTGGAGGAAGAAGACGGCTTTGTGAGGCAGTTCTGGGAAGAGGCATTTGCTTGCTCATTCCCAAACACTGACTTAGAAAATACAGACGGGAAGATCTGCACTGGGGAGGAGAAGCTGGAGACTCTTCCTGGGTCTGTTTTTGAAATGCGCATGACTGGCCACAGTTACAGTGTCTACAGTGCCGTCTTCGCTGTGGCACATGCTTTGCGGTCCATGCATTCATCTAAATGCAAACTCAGAAGAGGAGTGCGTGGAGGAAACCATAAGCTTCTGAAACTACAGCCATGGCAGGTAACATCTCAAGCCAACAAAGGAAGATCAGTTCATCATACCTGCAGCTGAACGTTGAATGGGGTCTCTCTGTTCAGACTGGCATTTCGGTCTTTAAGTGCTCAGCCTGCCATTTTCAGCTGGTTTGATGCTACTCATGAAAATACCAGTGGACAAGACTGTTCTTACTACAACCTATGACTAAAAAAAAAAATTAAAAATATTTTAGTTCTAGGTGTATGCACAAGGGTTTTGTAAAAAATCATTTCTATTTAACTTCTTTTTTGCAGATTGCAACTAAATGGGTGTATGTGGTTTGGTGGGAAGAGTAGTAAATTCTGCTACCCCCCCCCCCCCCACACACACACAAACACACACTATGCTACAAAGTACTACAGGGTGGAATGTCTTTCCTTCTGAAATCAATGCCTGCACACACAGCCATCAACTGGATGTAGTAGAGAAAGGACTGCTTACTACAGCAGAATGAATGACTTTCTCATATGAACTCTAGCCAGTAGTGTACTGGAGGCACTGGTGGAAAGGCCTGTCGGCACCAGTCGAAAGCCTGCACCCACTGGAGCAGGTAGGCTCTCCATAGGCTGGCAGAGGGGCAGGAGAAGGATGGGACAGAGCAGTGGCAGCGCTGGAGGGGGCACAAGGCACAAGGTTTTGCAGGGAGCCTCACTGCTTAGGCACTTGCAGTTCTGCTTTGTGTTTGTGTTAATGTTGGTGCCCATTCAATGAAAACGGCAAGTGGCCCAGCCGCATCCCCTTCAGAATCAGGTGCAGGCATCTGTTTTGCTCCCCCCAGTAAGAATGGCTTCAAAGGGGAGGGAAGGGGCCACTTGCATGCCGTGGTGAGGCTCCCTGCAGAACTTAGTGTTTTGTGCCCCTCTAGCTATGCCACTGGTGGTGGGGAAGATCAAGTACTCAGCAAACAGTTTTTCTTATATCTGGTATTGCTATTCCAAAAAGTCTCCTTCCTGCACTTTTACCATTTCTATTTACTTTGGAAGGAAGTGATGATCAAACGTTGAAAGATGCTGCACTCTGATCCTTTCATCTCTCCATCCATGCACTGCTTAGGCACTTGCAGTTCTGCTTTGTGTTTCCCCGTTAATGTTGGTGCCCATTCAATGAAAACGACAAATATTTCCAAAGACACTGAAACCTCTTTAGATGGGGGGGGGGTGATGGTCTGAACACTACTAATACTAGCATCCAACAAGCTCTCAAGAGGTGGTTAAGCATCTATTTTGAATGATGAACATCCTCTCAAATATTCACATGTTCTCGAATGTTCCTGTTGATTGCCTTATTCGGCTTTCTTCCAGCTCCACCACTATCTGAGAAGGGTCTCATTCAACAACAGTGCTGGGGAGGTAATTTCCTTTGATATCAACAGACAGTTATTCATTCCACTCAATATTATGAACTGGATCACATTCCCAAATAAATCTTTTCTGAGAGCTAAAGTTGGAAAGATAGATCCCTTGAGTCCTCAGGATGAAATGTTCTCTCTGTCTCCAGATGCCATCGTGTGGCCCACCATATTTAACCAGGTATGCTCAGTCCATATTCCTGATAGCACAATCCTAACTATCACTAGCACCAGCACAGCAGTACTCCATGGGGGATTTTGGCTGCTGGAGGTCTCCTGGGGGTCCCCTTGCCCCGGGTGAGCTCCAGCAGCAGCTGTGGGTCAACGTGTACCTGTGACAGCTCCATTGCTGGTGCAAGCCTGCCTTGGCCTGGGAAAGCAGATCAGGACTGGAAAGGAGGTTAAGCTTTAGTCCAGGGGTGCTCAAACTTTCAACTTTAGGGATGCTGGACCTTTAACAAGTGTATAGAAGAGAGAATTTCAGCAGGTGCAACTTGTCATCCCATAGATGACAAGCTGCACCTGCTGAAATTATCTCTCCTACACAATTTTAAAGGTCCAGCATCCCTAAAGTTGAAAGTTTGAGCACCCCTGCTTTAGTCAATCCCAACCCCCTGAGCCTGACCTACCCTCCTCCCCATCCCATCACTGCCCCATTCTGTCTACCCTGCTTCATGCAACCCTCTTCCTGCCCCCATAACCCTCTGCATGGTAATCCTGCTCTGCATCCGTTTTGCTGTAGTGGCCCGGAATGGCTCCCCAGGGGAGGAAGAGGGGCCACTTGCAAGGCGTGTTGGGCTCCCTGCAAAACGTAGTGCTTTACACCTCCTCTAGTTACACTACTTCTGTCAGCAACAACAGAGGAGGAGGAAGGCAGAGGTACCAGGTGCACTACATGGGCATTTGGGGAGAAGAGCATTTGGGGCGTGAGGAACACACATGGGGGATCCACTGAGTTCTGCCACACTTGCTGACATCTTTTGAATAAGGCATTGGAGGGAAAGGAAGGGCAAAAGGCTGTGCTTTATTATAAAGGGGGAGGGAGAAATAAAGGAGGAGAAGGAATGGGAGTCCGGTAGCCCAAGCAGAGCACAGCTATGAATTGGGGGTGGTTATGAATGGGCAATTCCCTGAAAGACACATCAGGAGACATTGTCCATTTCTGGTGGGGGTGAGTCACTTGAGACTAACTGCATAAGTACTTATGCACATTTCTAAGAACATATTCCTGGCCACTTACTATTAAATGACATCACTTCCTGATTAATGACATCACTTCCGGCCCTCAGTAACGTAATGGGGAGCAGCGGCCAAAAGCCACATGGGTCAAGGGAGCCGCAAGCTGGAGAAGCCTGAGAACCGCTGCTTGAGCCCATTACATTCAAGTGTTCAGGCAGATCACTGCTGTTTTAGCTGACCAGCACTGAGCTATTTATTAAAGGAAGAATGACCAGCAATCTACAGTATATGGTCTGAATATCATAACATTCTTTGTGTTCATGTACGGACAGTCACGGCCTCTTTCTGTGTGCAATGACAACTGCCCTGCAGGTTATAGCAGGACCAAGAAAGAAGGGAAGCCCTTTTGTTGCTATGACTGCCTTCCATGTCCTGAAGGAAAGATTTCAAATTGGACAGGTAAGAAGTTATCTGAATAGAGTTTTGTTCATCATCATCATCATCATCATCATCATCATCATCATCATCATCATCATGTTGACTATGAGGAAATAGGCCCACATCACAGAGTCATTTCCCTGATTGTGAAAAAAAAGTTTGCATGTATGCAGTCCTGGGGGAAGAGAGCTGCCGATAAGGGCATCTCCACTGATACAGCTACTGAAACATTTCAGTTATGGTAACTAACTTCCCAAGGGAAAAAAGAAATTGGATTTTAGAAAAACACAGATATGATGGACAAGAATGATCCTGGCTGCTGCTTTCGGAAATCTAGGGAGAAAATTTACGTCAACTTGAGTCAATGGGGAGACTTATGAGACAGATTCCTTCTGGACGATCGCAGGGCATGGCTTCTTTCAAAGCTTGACAAGGATAAAACTGCAGTTTTCAGAAATGGATCCTGCAGACCTTAGACACATGTTGGTTACAGAAGCACAGCTAGAGGGGATGCAAAGCACTAAGTTTTGGAGGGAGCCTCACCGCGCCGTGCAAGTAACCTCTCCCCCCTCCCCTTCGGAACCATTCTGGGCCACTAGAGCAAAATGGAGATGTACGCCTGGCTCCAAAGTGGAGGGGCCACTTGCGTGGCACAGTGAGGCTCCCTGCAAAACTTAGTGCTTTGCACCCCCTGCACGTTAACTGCAGCGCACCAGAATTTCCATGTGCCAAAAACTATTCTTATTTTCTTTCCCAGATGTGGATGAATGTTTTCAGTGTGCTGAAGATCATTATGCAAACGAGGACCAGAATTCTTGCAATCAAAAATCTATAAACTTTGTGTCTTACGAGGAACCTTTGGGGATTGTCCTGGCTGCTCTTGCACTTTCCTTTCTTTCCATCACCATGTTGGTGCTTGGGGTCTTCATCAAGTACCAGGATACTCCTGTAGTCAAAGCCAACAATCGAAACCTCACCTATGCCCTGCTCGTGTCCCTCCACCTCTGCTTCCTTTGTACTTTGCTATTCATTGGCCAACCTGACAAGCTCTCATGTTTGCTCCGACAAATAACTTTTGGCATCATCTTCTCAGTGGCCGTTTCTTGTGTGTTGGCCAAAACCATCACTGTGGTCCTCGCTTTCCTGGCCACCAAGCCAGGGTCCAGCATGAGGAAATGGCTGGGAAATAAATTGGCAGTCTTCCTGGTCCTTTCCTGTTCCTCTGTTCAAGTCTTCATTTGTACGGTGTGGCTGGCAACCTCCCCTCCATATCCAGACGCTGACATGCACTCAGTGGCTAAAGAAATTGTCCTGCAATGTAATGATGGCTCAGCCACCATGTTCTACTGTGTCCTGGGCTATATGGCTCTCCTGGCTCTGGCCAGTTTCACGGTAGCCTTCCTAGCCAGGAAGTTACCTGACGCCTTTAATGAAGCCAAATTTATCACCTTCAGCATGCTGGTGTTTTACAGGGTCTGGATGTCCTTTGTGCCAACCTACCTGAGCACCAGGGGGAAATTCACAGTGGTGGTGGAGATCTTTTCTCTCTTAGCCTCCAGTGTTGGCTTACTGGGCTGCCTCTTTTTCCCCAAATGCTTCATTATTATCGTGAGACCTCAGCTGAACAACAGGGTACAGCTAACGCTAAGAAAGTGTTAGGGCATCAAATGTATACAAGAATTTGTCGTTATGCTACAATATATGTATCATTTATAACTGTACAATTTTAATTAGTCCACATTGTATAGATGCTACACGGCATTCAACCAATAGATGGGGTGAATAATGAAACCTAATGGAATGAGATTCTTATTATTTATCAGCACAAAGGTGGGAAATTGGATTCTGGTGCTTTTTCCCCTTGCACCAGTATGTGCTAGATGTAAATTGCTTTTCAATGCTCTTTCTTTTTGAATTTTACATTGTATTTTACGTATTTACCCATTTGGGTCTTTAAGCCTCCTTGGGCTTTCGTAAAGGAGGAAAACAAACAAACAAATGCAATTTTGCCTTTACACACTGACAGGATGTACCCTTCACATAAGATGTGGGCTGACTGTATGTTATGTAAATAATCCATTCATGTACTCATGTACTATCGTTCTCGTGTATTATAAATAAACTCAGTAAAATTCACTCATTCATATCAGTTCTGTCTATAATGTATTCATTTATGCAAATTTATTCAGATTTGAAAGGTAAATTAAGTCTTTATTTTCCTGGCCCCTGACCCAGTGTCCGAGAGATGATGTGGCCCTCCTACCAAAATGTTGCCCATCCCTGTTCTAAGCAATGGGATTTAACAGCCCAATCCTCTGGGACCTCAGCACCGGAGCTGTAGCCCCCGGGCACATTTGTGCCACCTGGAAGTAAACTGCACCAGTGGGGTGGCTTGTCGCATCCCGTTGATGCTGCACTCAGGGTGACAAGATCCAGTGGAGGACGGAGAGCCCATACCTTTAACCATTGTATAGTAAATCTGGCAGGAGCAGCTTTTTAAGCTCTTTCATGTTGAGCTGCACCTGTCAAACTTATCTCTCCTATACATGTGGCGGCTGGGGGAGGGGGAGGCAAAGGCATTTCTGGGTGGGGGGCAGAACAGGGTGTGACCATCAGAGGCCTCCTCTACCAAATTCCAATTCAGCTTGGAAGGTCAACACAGGGCTTTTCAAGTCTGCCCCAGCAAAACAGCCATGCTTTCTTCTCAGTCTGGGATGTCAAACAAAAGGCCTGTGGGTCAAATGCAGCCCCCCAAAGCGATTTATCTGGCTCCCATGATAACTGAGCTCTCCCAGTGTGACAACTGGGTCCTCTCTTATCTTTAAAATATGAACATGATTTGCAAATTTTCCCTTTGATCATTTGCAGCTAATATGTGCAGCTCACATATCTTCTATGTGAGAAGAAAGTGTTTATTTCTGGCCATCATCTGCTTTATGATGTCACTTCCTGCTTAATGATGTCATTTCAGCACTCAGCAGGCACAATGAATGCTAACTTCAGCCCTCTGTATGAAACAAGTTTAACACCCCTCTTCCAATTAGACATTCTTGGTCCCTTAACCAGTATGCTATATTCACTTGAGTGACAGGATAACCATGCCCTGGTCCAATTTGTTCCAGTATTGGACATTTGTGTGCTAACATACGTGTATTTATATTAGACATACTTTTTAAATTTAAAAAAGCAAAGGTAGGAGTGAGGGTTAGGGCTGGAATAAGAGGCTTAGGATATATAGGGTTTGTTATCCAGTTATCATTTGTTTGTTGCCCATTTATGCAAATGTAAAAAATCAGGACACAAAAAATAGACTTGAAGGCATTGCCCCACCCTTTGCATGGGAGAGGTCCATCGTGGGTGTGATGTGCTGCTCTCCCACACCAGGTGATGCAAACCCTTGTGACGCCACTGACAGGGATGACAAGAACTGCAATGCATTTGGCCAGGAGATAATCATCCAGGACCCAGCTGTCCTACTACCACCCACTTTTCTTCACAAGTAGGAAAACCCGCTTTTCAAAGTCTTGCAAAAATGTCTTGCTACGGTCTCATAAACATATTTTCTTCCACAATATCAAGAGAACCTATAATTCTGAGGAGGCGATAATGTCCCTTGTGGTTATCAAATTACCCATGATTAAATCTTGTGTTTTTGCTTCCTCCTCAATTTTCCAAGGGACATCTAGTGGTGACTCATAAAACTACAGACTTCAACTACAGGATGTTATTAATACCCACGGTGCAGTTCAGACATGGTGCAGAATCACACTGGATTCTGTTGGTCTGTTCCCTAATTGTTTACATTGTGCCATCTGCACTTCTATTCTGGGGAGCGAGTGGCCATTTATGTCCGCTGTGCTATTCCAGGATGCACAAATGAAAGGGGGGAAACAGAGGAATTATTGACATGTCTTAGATGCTGCAGGGCTGATTATTTCCCTGCAAGATGATTGTATTCTTGGTATCAGTGTTTCTGATGCTGCCACAGATTGTGTGCGAGGTTCCTATTGCGAAGTGTGCCATCGGTAACCCTCTTGCTATTCTCCACAAGTATTACCAGGCAGGAGACCTCGTCATTGCTGGCATTCTTTCCCAGATCTACATATTTTCAAATGAGATCACTTTCGTGAGACATCCATCACAGGAACTCTCTGATCAACACATGTAAGGGGTGTGTGTGTGTGCATTAATTGTATCCTACAGATGTGATGGTAATATCTTCAGGCAAACTGGTTGTAGTTTGGATCTAGTTTCAGAAGGTAGAGGATATTTGGAAATGAACCTTTATCACTTGACGTCCATTGATTGTCACTCTGTCACTGTTGCTGCAGAATGACAGAATGTATATTTACCTCTTTTCTTTTCTGAAAGACTGCCTTCCCTAGTTTCAGAATAACAATAATGATGATTATCCTCCCTTTTTTTCTTAGACAGTTATTATAGATCATCGAGGTGAAAGGCTTTAACACTGAATCAAGAAACCCCTGTATGCTGAAAAAACAAATACTGTGATCTTATTTACGTATGCTTGTCATGCTCATTGCAGGTTCCTGACTCAGAATTATCAGCACATTCTGGCCTTGGAATTTGCAGTCAAGGAGATCAATGCAAATCCCTTGATTTTACCCAATGCCACTCTGGGCTTCCACCTCTATAACAGCCACTTCATTGAAAGCTGGATCTATCTTGCCTCAGTAGAACTTCTCTTTGGGTGGGGCAGAATTGTGCCTAACTACAAGTGTGGCAGAAAAAGCATTCCAGCGGCTGTCATTGGGGGACCTACCTCTATGGTTCCTCTACATATGGCCACCATTCTGTGCATCTACAAGATTCCACAGGTAAGATGTGGAAGTTAGCAAAGCAGATGAAAGCGAGATGAATAAAATGTTTTTTTAGAGCTATGTCACTGGGAAACCTTTGGGTCAGGTGCACTATAAGTAAAGTTCCAAGAGAGACGGTCTGTCTAATGCACCCTTCAGCGAATATGCTGCCCTCTATTCCATGTTGTGAATTTGATTCTTGTCTGTTTAGATACAAAGGAACAGCAGAACTGGAAACGCAGCCCAGGAAAGGAATTGGAGAGTGTAGATATGCACCATGTCCTTCCAACAACCATCTAGGTGTCCAACAAACCTTGGCAGTCTAACAGTCTTCTAGTACTCTATTGCATGTTGCTAATCCACAGTGTACAGTCTTTACATCAAAATGCCTTCTGAAATTCTGCCTTTATAATTCCATCATATTGATCCAAATAAGTATTATTTTGACTCCTTCTTCTATATTGTCAATTGCAACCTTTTTCATCTCCTGGCACACTGGCAAGTTGCTAAAATTGTTTAGCATCGGTTTTTTGCCCATTGACAAGGCACACCATTCTGTTGGTGATGGGCTCACTTTTCCCAATGACCCTACTAATAAATGACCATCTCCCAAAGTCCCGTGGCATGCCTGTGGACCCCTCATGGTGCACCAATGTGCCATGGCACAGTGGTTGAAAATCACTGTTTTTGGCAAGTGCATCAGTATAAACCAAAACATATGCATAGAGTTTATTTTGAAACTATATCTTCCCATCCCCTTTTTCAAATTATCTTTAGTTTCTGTATGGCTGTCCTCCGGTGATGAACGACAACACTCAAGTCTTCTTCCATCAGATGGTCCCTGCTGAAGCCCATCAATATAGAGGGATTCTCCAGTTACTGTTACATTTTGAGTGGACGTGGATTGGAGTGGTTTCTCATAATGAAGATAATACGGAGGTATTTATAGACAACGTGCTTGCTGTGTTTACCCGGAGAGGCATCTGCTTTGACTTCATAACACGATTTCCAGCCATTTCGTCATCTATTCCCAAAATGGTGAGCGATGGTTTCCAAACAATCAACGCCATTATGAGAAGCACTGCCAATGTTGTGCTTGTATATGGAGAAATTCAGGCCACAATGACCTTGAGGATGCTGAACCACGTTGCAGATTTTGAGGGTATAGCAGCAAATATCAAGGGTAAAGTCTGGATTATGACAGCCCAGATGGAGTTCACATCATTTTCCCTCCAAAGACAATGGGACATTGATTTCCTCCACGGCGCTCTGTCTTTTGCCATTCACTCTGAAGAGCTACTTGGATTTCAGAAATTTATTCAGCTCAGAAATCCTGCCTCCCAAAAAGAAGATGGCTTTTTCTGGGAATTCTGGGAAAAGGCATTTGAATGTTCATTCCCCAGCTCTGTCGCAAATCAGGTGGGCAGAGAGATCTGCACTGGAGAGGAGAAGCTGGAGACTCTTCCTGGGTCTGTGTTTGAAACCAGCATGACTAGCCACAGCTACAGTGTCTACAATGCTGTCTATGCTGTGGTACATGCTTTGCATTCCATGTATTCATCAAAATTCAAAAACAGAGCAATGGCATATGGATGGAGAGAGAAGATCCGAAATCATCCACCATGGCAGGTAACGGTGAACAAAAAGATTAGTGGATGGGGATATCTCCCACAAGAAGAAAGTGTTTAGGGAGATTTAGACTAGAAAGAAGGTGCCTGGGGGAGGGGGCATAATTGAGACATGTGATATTATGCATGGGTTGGAAAGAGTGGGTAGATTGAAGTTCTTGAACATCTCACACAACTCCAGAACTGGATGGCTGATTGCGAGAGTGGGTTGAAATCTAGAGTCCCCTCCTTTTCAACAGCCACATTGCCATAATGAGGACTAATTCACCCAGTTTTCTCTCCTACTCATGTCTGCATCTTGTTATCCCCCTTCACCTTCCGTCAGCTCAGGGGCAGGAGGCAGGGGAGATGGAAGAAAAGGGACTAAGGCAGTAGTTCTCAAACAGTGGGTCCTGGACATGCCAGTGGGTCATAACCTACTTTTTGGTGGTTCATGAAACCCACAGGGCAGATTACGCTTTGTTTTCAAGGGCTGGACAAGCTGCTGCTGGAGGGGGAGCTCTGATGCCCCATCAGCATCAGGCAGCAGCCTCTAGGGCCTCTCAAAAGTTTGAAAACCACGGGACTAATAATATAATATAATATAATATACAGTATTTATATACCGCCTTTCTTGGTCTTTATTCAAGACTTTATTCAAGGCGGTTTACATAGGCAGGCTTATTAAATCCACGCAGGGATTTTTACAAATTGAAAGAAGGTTCTTTCTTTCAAGAACCACTACATACAAGATGTTACGCTCCGATCTGGTTTAACATTCTGGCCTCCATCCTCCCACGCTCCGAGCAGATGGAACAGCTCAGCTGCAGCTTGCCAGCTGCTTCAAGGTCGCACGGTGCCGGTGGCCTCGAACTGGCGACCTTGTGGATGTTAATCTTCAGGCAAATGGAGGCTCTACCCTCTAGACCAGACCTCCTGCCTTAAAAAGACTAAGGGATGGAATCAGATGGGAGGGTTGAATGAATCCATCATTCCTCAGTTCAGCATGTGCTTTACAGAGACAGAAAGCGATTCCAAGTGGATACCCAGAATTTCTTGGAAAAGGAGATAGTTCTTGCAAAATAGGCACACTCCTTCATTTATTATCCCATGCACAAGGCAGCATTTGCTTTGCTTTTAGGTTCATGTTAGTTCTCTTCTAAACCTGCTAGTAGGGTGTTGTCCTGATTGTCTCTGCTGTGTCTCTTTCTGGAATTGGATTTTGTTCCTCTGAAAAGTGTCGTGCACATAGAAGCACCTTCAACAATACAACACTACTAGCTTGCATTCATTGGTATTTTATTGCTACTACCACGACCACCACCATTACTAAAAGTAGCCTGGATAAAGCTTTTAAAGATCTGCACCCGTGGAAAGTGTGTTAAACCGGCGCAGGCTACTGCAAAAGTGCATTCAAGCATTTCACAAGAGTGCAGGAAACCGGCACGCCAGTAGGAAGGCCAGAGCCTTCCTGCATGTGCTGGGAGAGTGATGGAGGCCTGCTGGAGCAGGTAAACCTGGAGCAGGGGACAGAATAGACTGGGGCATCTGTGAGTTGAACATGGTGGGGGAGAGTGGAACAGGGAGGGGATGGGAGTGGGGGTGGGCATATTGGGTCCAGGAGGGGGTTGAATTGGTAACAGTGAGCACCGAATCCTGAGCCCCTCTCTGGGCCTGATCCACCTGCACAGATCGGTGTGCTAGCAAATATCACGGGAGCAGGTCAGAATGGGCCCATTGTGGCTGCTGAGACATACCCTGGAGCACGGGGATAAATGTCCTCTTACCCCAAAGAGACCACCAGTGCCAAAAATTCCCCACAGGATGGTAGTGTAGTCCGTGCCAATGCTGCTACATCACCATGTGGGGATTTAGTTAAGTTCGAGCTCTTCATCCTATCCCTCGATTGTCAAAGATGAACACACTCTTATGTATTAGTATGTCTTGTGCCTCCTTTGAAATTCTTCTCTGTTGTGGTTCCTTGTAGCTCCACCACTATTTGAGAAACGTTGCCTTTAACACCACTACTGGGAAAAGGATTTCCTTTGATGAAAATGGGGAATTATTAGCTGGATATGATCTTATCAACTGGGTCACATTCCCAAACATGTCTTTTCTGAGAGTCAAAGTTGGAAAAGTAGACCCAGTGACTTCCACAAACAAGGGGCTCACCGTTCATGAGGATGCCATTGTTTGGCCCAGCAGGTTTAACCAGGTGTGGTATTTGAACTTTTCAAGTGTATCTTATAGATTCCTCAGTGATGACTGCTGCCCAGTCACCATTATAGCCACTGAGGCTTGAGCAGCTGGTAAAGTGAAATTTTTTTAACGTAGGTCCTGATGTTAAAATGTTTGCGAACCACTGCCTTGGAACAATGCTTTATGCTTAGTTGGGTCAATACCACAGGACTTCTTGGCGATAAAAGCATGGCTGCCAAAAGCAGCCTCTGAGAAGAGCTCCAGTTACCAATTTTGCCATGTCATCAATATGAATCAATAAATATGTTTTCAAGGTTGAAACCTGCAAATGAGACTATGGGTGCAATCCTGAAAGTGCCCTGGAACGGCACACGTCCCTTGCGTTGGCCCATCAGTGTCACAAAAGTGTTGTAAAGCACTTTCGCGCCACTGGGAGAGGAATCCTATCCTCATTCCAGGGCAGTCTGTAGCAGTTCTGGGCTGCTAGGATCAGTGGCAGAGATTTGAGTAACCCCATTAGGGCTGCTGCCGCCGCTTTACCTGGGGTGAGGGAAAGCAATTCCCCTTACCCCAGGCTGAGCCGCTTTCAGTCCTAACCCTACCTTGGATGTGGGGCAGGCCCGCCGGCCTACCTGGTCCAGGGTAGGTTAGGACTGGTCTGCATGAAACTTAAGGGGCATTTTGGGTTAGCCTTACTTTAGGATGCCAAGTCTATTATAACAGGAGCAGGAGCTGTAAAGTGATCAATTTAGCAACTGACCAAAAAAAACGCCAGGGTGGAAAAGCAAAGCCAATTGTAATGCATTTGTAACAAGCATGAAGGAGCAGAAGCAAACTGGAACCACTTGATTGCTGGTTTTGCAGGTGGAGCTGTTACTCATGCCCAGCCCATTCTTGAGACAGTGAAGTCCTCCTGGCTCCCCATCACACATTAAGGCAGGACTGGTGGGGTGCACAGGTAATGATTGTGGGGAAGCAGAGCCAGTAGCAGACCATCTTCTTTGAGAGATGTTTATTCCCAAAACACATCTCATGATGCTGAAATATTCCCCACTCCCATTTCCCAGCAGGTACTGCCCCTTTCAGTGTGCAATGACAATTGTCATTCAGGTTTCTTCAGGAGAAAGAAGGAAGGGGAGCCTTTTTGCTGCTATGACTGCCTCCCGTGTCCAGAAGGGAAGATTTCAACTCAAGACAGTAAGATATGTCATGTCCACATCAACATATGTATAGGCAGCATCTCTGTATCAGATTGTCCAAATCAGTAGAGTAGCTAGAGGGGGTGCAAAGCACAAAGTTTTGCAGGCAGCCTCACTGTGCCATGCAAGAGACCAGTCTTCCTCCTTTTTGGAGCTGTGCTGTGCTGCTAGAGCAAAACCTAGGCGTGTAGAAAGGCTCCAAAGGGGAGGGGGCAGTTTGCAAGTCACGGTGAGGCTCCCTGCAAAACTTTGTGCTTTGCACCCCCTCTAGCTACACTACTGGAACAGATAAAAATGGCTCAAATTAGAAAGTGTTGTTAACTGGTTGTCACACCTGCTGTCTGATAAGACCATAAAGCACACTGTACCTGCTGAATATACTCTTTTTACAGCAACGTGCAATGTGAATTTACTCTTTTACTCCACTTGATAAATCAATCGTCCATCCGTCAATATTTTCTGTATTGTTCAATCAATCAATAATAATTTACAATGGACATTGGTGCTGTTACATAAATAATAATCCACAATGTGTTGTTAGTGTTAACTTCAAATATTGCCATCCATGGTTAACTGGAATCGACCAGATCACATCCCACTAAATTGGGGGGAGGAATTGACCCCCATCCCAACTGCAAAAAAATCCTTTCAGTTTCAAATTAGCAGCTTTGATTCCAGATTCTGTATTATGAATGCTTAGTTAGAGCAGTGAATTGTGTATGTGGCTGTCATATACTGAAACCAGCTCTTGTTTTCCAGACACTGATAATTGCTTTGAGTGTCCAGAAGATCAGTATTCAAACCCTGGCCAGGATTCCTGTGCTCCAAAAATCATCAGCTTCTTGTCTTATGGGGATCCATTGGGAATTGGTTTGGCCACTTCAGCCCTTTCCTTTTCTTTCATCACAGCTTCTGTGATGGGCATCTTTATGAAGAACAAAGACACTCCCATTGTCAAAGCCAACAACCGGAACCTCACCTACGCTCTCCTCATATCTCTCTTGCTCTCCTTCCTTTGTGTTTTGATCTTCATTGGACAGCCTGGGAACATAGCGTGTCCACTTCGACAAACTGGTTTCAGCATCATGTTCACAGTGGCTGTTTCCTGTATATTGGCCAAGACCACCATTGTCATTTTAGCTTTCATGGCTACCAAGCCAGGCTCGAGGGTGAGGAAATGGGTGGGGAATCAACTGGCCAGCTCGATGGTTCTTTCCTGCTCCCTTTTTCAAGCCACACTTTGTACTGTGTGGCTCTCAACATCCCCTCCATTCCCAGATGCTGACATGCACTCAATCACCAAAGAAATTGTCCTGCAATGTAATGAAGGTTCAGCTCTCATGTTTTACTGTGTCTTGGGCTTTATGGGCTTCCTGGCCATTGTTAGCTTCACTGTGGCTTTCCTAGCCAGGAAGTTACCAGATACTTTCAACGAAGCCAAGTTCATCACCTTCAGCATGTTGGTCTTTTGCAGTGTTTGGTTGTCCTTTGTGCCAACGTACCTGAGCACCAAGGGGAAGTACATGGTGGCTGTGGAGATCTTCTCCATCTTAGCTTCTGGGGCTGGTTTACTATTTTGTATCTTTTCCCCAAAATGCTTCATTATAGTGCTGAGGCCTGAATTGAATGAAAGGGGGCAACTGATAAGAAGAAAGGAATATAATATCTAAAATATGTGGACTAGTTCCAGTTAACTGTTTCTTATCAGAAGTTAGTCCAATGTACTTAGTGGTGAAGTGTTGTAACCTTGATGGTACCAATAAATGCCCAACTGGGGATGTAGACCTCATTTCTGCAGTTCCTCCCATGCAGTGAGTTAGAACAGCATTTCACAAACTGTGGGTCCATGTGCCACATGTGGGTCACAACTCCGTGCTGGGTTACAGGGTTGTGTTTTTGCTCCCAAATGCTATATTATCCTAATGAGGCCTGAGCTGAACATGATAAAGCAGTTCATGGGATGAAAGAAGTAATTAATTCCGAACACCATTAACTCTGTCCCTGTGAGATTTTAAAGAGATAGCATGGCAGGTAAAAGGCCTGTTATTCACCACCAAATCCACATTAAATATTTCTGCATCAATGTTCTTGATGTGTTGATGCATTAGTTTCCTAATTCTCACGAATGGGAAAATCCAGCACAAAGTAACTCAAGTCAAGTCACAAGTCTCCATCCCCCTGTTACTTGACTCAAAAATGGGCACTTTCCGAGTCGCCGAGTCACCCTTTTGCAATTTTGAAGTCAAGCCACTCCCTTTAAAAACCCAGCCGTGGGAAAAAACAGTGCTGCTGCCGGGATGTGTGTGTTGGAGTTCACTTTAAACACTTACCTGCTGCTCCATCTCATCCGTAAACAGGGCAGGAGGGGGTGGGACGGACTGCAAGAGATCCGGGACAGAAGAGGCAAGAGGGAAGAGGGTCACGTGCAGCTTGGCGGTTTGCCAGGACGACCTGATCCTTTGCAGCTCTACTCCAAAGCAGTCCCACTGAAGCTGGTCATTCAATGAGGATTCCTCTCCCCACCAGCCATGCAGTGGAAAACATGATCACTATGAACTGCCTCTCCTCCCCCCCCCCCCCGCTTCCCTGCCTCCTCCCTGGGCTTTGCCAGACAATCATAAGGCAAGAACCCTCTTGGGCTCTCCCTCCTGCCATTCCTCAGCCAAAGAAAATATCAAACCTCCCATCCTTTGTCCAATGAGCATCGATTCCTTCCTTCCTTCCTAATCAGAGATGGGCAAAAGAGCTCGCTCCCACCTCCCCCCTCCTGCTCAGATGCTAAGCAAACATTAACCCTTCTCTGCCTCCCTGCTGCTCACGGTCAGAATGCTGGGTTCTGGTGGCATGAGAACAGAAAGCAAGCATACCCAGGCACAGGCAGACTCCAGTCAGCATGCGTGGGGACAAGTGCCAAGTCAGGGCGCCCTTGACTCCAGTGTTTTTCTGAGTCTTCCATGTGCGACTTGAGTGTCAATGACTTTGAAACCATTTCATTCAAATGCAGAGACACCACCTTATCATTCCATCACAATCCCTCAATCCTTTGCCAATTAAATTTAACAGTGCAATCACTGTATTCAAAAGAGTCTAGTTAGTCACCAATTAATGCTTTCTAACATCCTTTTTGCTGCTAATTTATTGATTTCCAGCCTCATTCTCTATCTGTTCCTAAGTTGATTTGACTTAACATAAACAACACATAGGATGATTCCAACCAGTGCATTTGACAGATGACACAGGCCAACACACATTTTGCTTCCTTAAACATTACACCAATTCCTGCATATATTTAGGGTGCTGATTCCAAACATGGCATCCGTTTAGCCCTATCACGTCTAGTTTCGGAGATACGGCACAGCCTCTTTAGTGAATGGTTCAAGCAGCTTCCTCATGAGTAAGCCTACACCATGGCTTCCTCATGAGGAAGCTGCTTGAACCATTCACTAATGAGGCTATACTATTTCTCCAAAACTAGATGTGATAGGGCAAAACGGGTGCCATTTTTGTAATCGGCACCCCAAATTCATATCAAAGCACCATAAAGTTTGGGAAAAACTTTCTGACCCTCAATTTTGTAGGCCTGTGTAATTTTTTGATACCTCTTCTCTGTTTTTAGCAGCCCTCCTCTATTTGGGGTTTTGGAGAAAGGAGGAATCCACTAACCCTCGTAGCTAATCTCCATGGTGTGCTAGGGATCTTTGGGGCAAGTTGGGAAGCAGAGGACAGGGCAAGAGGAGGGGGGTCTGGCTGGGCTGCAGAAAGGTTGGGGGCAAGTGGGGATGCGGAGTGGCAAGCAAGAGCCTTGCCCAAATGGTTCTTTCTCAGGGGCCCAGTGGGATGTGGCAACCATGTTCACCCTATGCTTCCTCTTACCTTTGGCATGCTGGCCGTGCCAACCCCTTCCTGCTCCTCCTGGCTCCCTTTGCAGTGCACCAGAGGGCAGATCGGCAAAGCAGTGCTCCCAGCATGTTCCTCACTCCCACTTGCTTCCCTGTGGAATATAATACACAGGACTTCCCATGTCCTTTAGTGAATTTCTTCAATGAAAATGGACCAACAGGCAGCAACATGGACACCTCTATGTATTTCACTGTGTGCTGCATGGATAAAATGGATCGTAGCAGCCAGCATGTCTGACACGGGTGTGGCTGGAGCAGAAGCAATGCTGGTGTCCCTTTATCATGCTCCTGTATCTGGTACCTGGAGCGGACTGCACGTCCCACCCCTTATTGCTATGCCACTGAGTCAAGCCATCTCGCTTGCTCACAATTATTTTTGACTATTTTTTACTTACCTCCTGTTAGGCCACTCAATTTTCCCGCTCACTTATTGTTCTCCATGGACCAAGCAAGCCATTTTGCTGACACAGGTTGGAGGAGAGGCAGGAGCTGTTCTGGGATGGGAAAAATGGCATAGGATCCTGGAGCAAGTCACTGCCACCAGGATCCACCTCCCCCCTAAATTGCCCACCAAGTTTGTGGCAGCAGCTCCAGCTGGGCCAAGCTGCAGCGCAACCTTTGCACCTTTGCTGGGCCTTTTGCTACAGCACTACACTCATCTCGCTGTCCTAAAAGGTCCATAGGATTGGATGATAAGGCACTTGAAGCAGTTCATAATATTAAAACTACTTTTCAGTGAAGATGTAAAAAGCAGTATTATCTCAGGTACTTGATGGTTTCTAAAGAAACGCGGGTGTTCCATGGTCCAGGCTTCTGCAAAAATTTTACATACTATAGGCCAGTATCTATGGTAGATTAGGAAGCCACAAGACGTAAACTTAGTAATAATTATTGGGTGGAAAGTTGTACCATAACAGGGAGGGGGAAAGAAAACAAAAATATATAATGAAATAAACTGACACAGCCATATCTGGAACACAGAGAAGCAGAGATGCATTAGAATTTGCAAATGTGCTCACAGCACTCTTACAGAAGGAGAGACGCAAGCACTTGTTTCTCTACAGATATTCATCATCCAATTTTTAATACTTTTCAGCTAGTATACCGCTCGGTGTCAGTTTTGAATCATGAAACGGAGGCTGTTCTCATTCACCAGATGTTTCCAAAGAGTGACCATCAACATAAGGGTCTTCTCAAGTTGCTGCTGCATTTCAGGTGGACATGGGTTGGGGTGGTTTTTTTACGTAATGACGGTGGAGAGTGCTTCGTTCAGAATGTGCTCCCCACATTTTCCCAGGAAGGGATCTGCTTTGCTTTCATCCATGCCATGCCCAAAGTATCATTCTCCAGTGATGCCCATGAAATGTTTGACTTGTGGCTTGGAACATATGAAGCAATATTTGGAAGCACTGCCACAGCTGTGCTCTTATATGGTGAAATTCAGACCCCATGGGACCTAAAGACCAAATGTTCACCACTGCTGAAGATGCCATTGTGTGGCCAAGCATCTATGACCAGGTAGAGATTTCAACTTTCAAGGTGTAAGAATCCCTTTCACCAATTTGCAAGCTGTTCTTCACCACACAGCCTGTACCCATCTGCATTCAAATCATTCTATCTCTGTATTCTGTTAATCAGATGAAGTTGATCCAAATTCGGATTTGGTATTCCACATCTTCGCTTAGAAAAATGTTATAGCTGAGTTGCTTCACATGATTTCATGATTCTCATGAATGGCAGAATGTCTCACAGAATATAGCAGCTTTTACTTGCAAATACTGCTTCATTCATTCATTCATTCATTCATTCATTCATTCTAGCCGGAACCCTTGTGGTTTTGGAGAGCAATTTTTGGTGCCTGGGCAATCCTACTGATAACTGAGGAATTTTATCTTATACTAACAAGCAAACAGGACCATACCATGGTAGCCCTCATTTCAGCTGGATATTGAATACCACACAGTGATAACTAGAAGTGAGGACACCAAGTGTCCAAGTGCTGGACAGCTTTGAATCAAATCTATATCTTATGGGGAAAAGATGTCAAGAACAGATTTCAACTGTCCATTTGTACCAATATGCTGTGTCAGTATGTGTCCGTTTCTTAACTGTACTGTGCCTAGTGAGACATGACATCCAAAACTCTGGTCTCTGAAGCTTTTTCTGCTTTCTTTCCTGGACAGTCACAGCCCCTCTCGAGGTGTAACCCACCCTGCCATCCTGGGTATCATAAGAGTAAGTTGGAAGGGGAGCCATTTTGCTGCTACGAGTGCCTTCCGTGCCCACAAGGGAAAATATCCGATCAGAATGGTGAGAGACATGCTGCGTAGAACAGTATCAGTTACACTGGGTGGGAAGCTTGACAAAGGAGGGGTTAGGATCTTTTGTGCACCATCACCACCAAATCAACCCTGCCGTGCAGCTTCCCCGCTCCCTTTCTCCCCCCATCCAGTTTCACGCCTAGCCTGCCCCATTACCACCACCACCCCATGGTTGCCTTCCCTAGTCGGATGGGCACGGCAGGGCCCTCTTGCAGCAGCACTCACAGAATGCTCCACACTCCATCGGCAGCCATTTTACAACCATGGAAGTGACTTCCACTGTCATAATAAGCTCAGCAGCACAACCCAATTGGGCTGCCAGTGCATCGTACCAAAGGTGAGAAGTTGCCCTCCTTGATGAGGTGCTTTTTCCCCCTTGGTTGCAGGTTCTTAAGATATGAATTGCCTCTGAGTAGAATTTCATGAAAGCAACATTGTTTCAGTAAGCTAATTTTTCTAAGGTTTTGAGCCAGCCACCCTCATTCAGTGCTTTATAATTCCAAGCGCTGATCAATGTAGGGTGCAGGCTGGCCCCCGTATCCACATAATCTAATATCAGCTGTTCTGGTTATCTGCGGATATGCCCCCCGCCCTTTACTGTCAATAAGCAGCTTACTCAGCAAAGATTTCTTGCTAAAACAAGTCGCTATAAGCATTTGCGCTCATAGTGCGATGTGAACAGGCTGCCAAAACACTTGATGAAACCAGCTCAAATGCTAAACTGGAAGTGGTTAACTTCCGCTTCCTGTCTAGCAATAGAGACAGATTAATTATTTAGAATGTTGGCAGCCTGTTCACGTTGCACCATGAGCTTATAGCAACTTCTTTAAACAAGAAAACTTTGACAGGTAAGCAGCTTAACAATGTGAATGCAGGCATGGGGGTTAGTGCTGCATGGGGGGCACCATTGAAACAGGTGTCAGGTGTATCTGTGATTTCCGTATTTGCAGGGCTTTTGTGGTACAGATCCTTTCCATATATGGGAGAATGCCTGTACTATACGCAGCTTTTCTCATTTTTCTCATTTTTCTCATTTTTCTCATTTTCTCTTTTCTCTGAAAAGACATGGACGACTGTTTTGAATGCGCAGGAGATCAATATCCCAACCGTAATAAGGATAACTGCATTCCAAAGGTTTACAGCTTCTTGTCTTATGAAGAGCCTTTGGGGATCACTTTGACTATGTTCACACTTTCTTTTTATTTCATCACTGCTTTGATCCTCCGAATATTCATTAAGCACCAGGACACTCCCATTGTCAAAGCCAACAACCGGAGCCTCACCTACGCTCTTCTCATGTCCCTCCTGCTCTGCTTCCTTTGTGCTCTGCTGTTCCTTGGACAACCCAAAGCAGCCTCATGCCTGCTTCGACAAACTGCTTTTGGTATCGTCTTCTCAGTGGCCGTGTCCTGTGTGTTGGCCAAAACCATCACTGTGGTTTTGGCTTTCATGGCCACCAAACCAGGGTCCAGGGTGAGGAAATGGGTGGGAAATAAATTGGCAACCGTGATCGTCCTTTCCTGCTCCTTCCTTCAAGTCATCATCTGTACGGTGTGGCTGGCAACTTCCCCTCCATTCCCACATCTTGACACGCACTCAGTGACTGGAGTAATTGTAGAGGAATGTAATGAAGGCTCCACTCTCGAGTTTTACTGTGTCTTGGGCTTTCTGGGTCTCCTTTCCGTTATCAGCTTCACTGTGGCTTTCTTAGCCAGGAAGTTGCCAGACACCTTCAATGAAGCCAAGTTCATCACCTTCAGCATGTTGGTCTTTTGCAGTTTGGTTATCCTTTGCTTCCTCCTACTTGAGCACCAAGGGGAAGTACATGGTGGCTGTGGAGATCTTCTCCATCTTAGCTTCTGGGGCTGGTTTACTGTTTTGTATCTTTGCCCCCAAATGATTCATTATAGTGCTAAGGCCTGAATTGAATGAAAGGGGGCAACTGATAGGAAGAAAGGAATATAATATCTAAAATTTGTGGACCCAATCTAGTTCCAGTTAACTGTTTCTTACCAAAAGTTAGTCCAATGTACTTAGAGGTGCAGTGTTGTAACCTTGATTGTACAAATAAATGCCTAACAGGGGATACAGAACTCATTTTTGCAGCCCCTCCCATGCAGTGGGTTTGAACAGCATTTCACAAACTGTGGGTCCATGTGCCACATATGGGTCACAACGCCATGTGTGCCAGACCCAACACAATGCTCCTGGTAGTGCTACAATGCGTAATTGGGAAGTTGTGGAGTCCTCTTCACCAGGCCTGTGACCCACTTTATTGACCTCTGCAGGCCTGAGAATGTCCCACAGAACCAACTAGAAGCAACTTTTGGTTTGTGGACACAATTTCTCGTTTTACCGGAAATTGCTTCCAATGTTTCTGCAGGGCATTCTGAGGCTTGCAGATGCCAATATAGTGAGTCATGGGTCTGGCACGACCCAGCCTAGGCCTCTGGGGCCTGCCAAATGGTTCTGCGACACTGCCAAGGGTGTGGGGAGGATGAAATGTGTTGTGGCGCTGAAATGTTTGGCAACCATTGGGTTAGAACATTATCTCCAGCTTAGCTTTCATTACATCTTTCAGCTCTTGCCAAGTTTACCTGGTTCAAATCAACATGTTTTCTTCTGACATGTCTCAGGGTGTCCACAACACTCAGGAGATTATTTTCTCCCCTTGTCATTATCAAATTAAATATGATGACTTGACCGATTTCTCCAGATCTCATGGGAATAACTGCTCTCTTCAGAAACATCTAAATATATGGCACAATCTGGATACGGTGAATGAGTTTACAAAAGGTAGATAGTCCTAGAGGATGTTGCAATTCATGGTGTTACTATTAACATGCCTGCCTCAAGGAGTGTACAGTGCCCCTATTACGAAGTGTGCCAGAGGCGAGCATGTTCCTCTCCATTACAGTTATTATGAGTCTGGAGACTTCATCATTGGTGGCATTATTTCTCAAAGCTACCTGATTTCTGACCCACAAACTTTCAGAAGACATCCATCTCAGGGACTGCTTGATGATCGCCTGTAAGGAGTTGACTTTCCTGAACCTTGCATGCATGTTTCAGATATTATGCTCAGACAGGCTGATTGGGCAGGTTGAGATGGGATTGAGATAGTCATGATTGCGATGGGAATGAATGGCGAGACTGGCATTTTAAGAAATTCCTTATCGTAAAGCTAATCTTTTTGAATGACATGTAATACAGCATTAAACTGTTCCAATTTTTAGTTGGGTGACTAGCTGAGTGGGTGATGGGAATGCTGAGGATGCTATTTGTCTTGATTTTAGGAATGCATTTGACAAGTGATGTATTGAGTTTCATATGAATGCCAGCAAACAGCTGAATCCGAACTAGATATGCAGCCAGGTCAATGGATTGCAGGCTGCGTCATACAGGAGGATATACCGCTATTCAACAGAAAGTTCACAAAGCGGTTTACTGAGAAAATCAAACAAACAACTCCAAAAGGACTCACAATCTAAAAAGATGCAAAAGAACACCAGCAGACAGCCACTAGAAAACACGCTGCTGGAGTGAGGAGGGCCAGTTACTCTCCCCCTGCTAAATAAAAGAAGGGCACCCACTTAAAAAGTGCCACTTACTGAGTTAGCAGGGGTTAAGGGAGCATTTGTTCCCTTACCCGTGGGGCAAGTCTCTGTTGCCCCAATGTACCTCCTTGGAGTGTTCCAACCATTTTGCTGCAGCAGAAGTGAGGAGAATAAGGGAGAGGGAAGAGGAGAAGTAATGGGGATGGAGTCCTTCCATATGCTGGTGTCACTGGGATCCATCCCCTCTCTCCTGCATTCCACCTCCCGTCCTCCTTTTCCCACATGCCTCATTCCATCCCTTTCCTGACCCGCTCCCCCCACCACCCACCCTCACAGCCAACATACCTGCATTGCTTCTGGGGACACTTGTGTAAACCACCCTGAATTGGCTTCCTCCTCTCTGGGTGGTCCCTGAGAGAGTCACTGTGCCCAACACAACTTGAAGGAAATGGGCACAGATGCAGTCGCATGGATCAGCAGTGAGCCTTTGGGCAGCTGCCTAAGTACCCCAACCTCTGATGCAAGTCCTGGCAGTTTCAGTAATTTTAAAAAAAAATGTCTAGCTGGCAAGCATCTATGGATTTTCCTTCTGTGCTTCCTTTCCATGATTGCTTCCATATGCGGGAGGCTCCACTGCGTCTAGCAAAGCTTCCTTAAATTTAAGTGTAGTTAATGTCATATTGTGGAGTAAATGTGTTGCAATGTCATATCACTTTCTTCGTAGTCACTCAGAATTGCCAGCTATGATTCAGAGAAGTATACATTCCAGGTCTAGGCGCCAATGGCTCTTCGCACTTCATCGATTGTGGCTATTCTTTTTTTGTAGTGTCATTACCAAATATATGTTGGATTTCAAAGTGGAAAAGTGTTATCCTTAAACATACCCACTGTGATAGAACATGCAACTCTCATTGTAGGGTATATATTCAGACCTACCAGCATATCCTGGCCTTGGAATTTGCCGTGAAGGCAATCAATGAAAATCCCCAGATCTTACCCAATGTCACTTTGGGCTTCAACATCTATAATAGTTATTTCTCAGCTAGCTGGACGTACTTTGCCTCACTAGGACTTCTCTCCACAAAGGGCAAATTCAACCCCAACTACAAGTGTGACCTACAAGACAATGTAGTAGCTGTCACTGGGGGGCCCAACTCTCCCATGTGGAACTACATAGCAAACATTCTGTGTAACTACAAGATACCACAGGTAAGCTGCCATCAGATTTCATTAAACTGCAGACAAGTGTAAGCTGAGGGCCAGTTGTTTGATCATCTGGAATGAGAGTTAGATCAATATGCACAAATATCTACGGCTCTTTAAGCAGCAAGTTTTATAAGTGAACTTTCCATTCATAAATATTACCCTGATAGCTGGTGATAGCCTGTGTCCCCCCACTTTTGCCACCCCCAGGCTCATTTGTACATGCACCTGTGTAGATGAAGGGACAGGGCAGCTTGGGGGTGAGTAAGCAAGGGAGACAACATGTGTCCAACGCAGAGAGGGGGAACAGTGCCATCCACACCTCCCTTCCCTCTACTTAGAAGCAGAGCTGACCTTAGAAGCTGCGGGGAAACATTTGTTGTGGGGCCCCAGGTTCACAGCCACGATCTGTAGTATCATCATAGAGCTATAAATATCACTTATAGATGTTTTAAATCTATGAAAGGATGGAAAGCAATGAAAACGTGCTTAAAAAATGTGTGTGAGTTAATGCACCAAATGTATCCAAGCTCATTTTAATATAAATCATATACTAGGCTAGAGTCAAATTTCCTAGCACGGGGCCCAATTTGCAACAATCAGTCCAATTAGCCTAAGGCTGGACCTACTTACAAGAGGTCTGCCTGCAGCCTCTCTCTCTCTCCTCAGTGTGGCTTCTAATTGAAGTGAGCATGAGTGGTGTGGGCTGGGAAGGAGAGGCTGCCTGTAGAAGTCTGATATGTGAATGGGCAATTCCAAGTCTAGGAAGGGAGGAGGGGTTCCCCACCTCCCTTTCTCTTCACTTTTCCTTTGCCGCTCCTGTTCTTTTCAAACAGAGGGGGAGAGGCGGTGTGTGGATCTCCAGTCAGTCAAGCTGAAAGGGTGAGGGAACCTCTTTCCTCCTCCCTAGCCATGGAATGCGAACCTGCTAAACCATCTATGAACAGCGCTGCTCCTCATTGAAAGTCACACAGAGGAAGGAGGGAGGCTGAATGCCTTGTTCTGGAAAGAATCTGGACAAGTGTGTACCTGTAAGGGTCTGAGAAGAACATAAGTTGTTCTCCCTCTAATTTATTGGCATGTTTTTACAACTTTAGTGCACCTCATTCCCCACATTGGGAAGCCTTGTGCTTCCTCATGCCCTTTTCCCCAGCTACCATCTCTCTTTAGGTCTGTAATCAGTCTTGCTTTCTCTGAAGTCACTACATTCCTCCTCCCTTCTTTTGATAGCATCCATCTTTTCACCATGCCTTTCGTCTCTCCAGATCTGTGAAGCCTTGTTTACTCACATGGTAAGAAAAGCCCTGCTGGATCAGGCCAAAGGCCCACCTAGTCCAGCTTCCTGTGTCTCACAGTGGCCCACAAGATGCCTCAGGGAGCACACAAGACAAAAATAGTGTCTCAGAATACCTCCAGACTCTGGTGGTCGTATCCAGAGGTCATAGTGCTTGTAGTGAACTGGACTTGCATATTCACTTATCATGGGTTTCAGTATCCATGGGAGGCCCAGGAATGGATCCCCTGTGGATACCAAGATCCCACCTGTACTCTCATAACCCTCTCGCAGAAAGAGAGACACAAGCATTTGTTTCTGTGTAGACATGTATCATTCCATTTTTTAATGCTCTCCAGCTCGTATATGGCTCTGTCCCAGTTCTGAATCATGAAACCAAGGCTGTTTTCTTTCACCGGATGTTTCCAAAAAGTGACCATCAATATAAGGGATTTCTCAAGTTGCTGCTGCATTTCAGGTGGACGTGGGTTGGGGTGATTTATATACCTAGTGACAGTGGAGAGTGGTTTGTTCAGAACGTGCTCCCCACATTCACCCAAGAAGGCATCTGCTTTGCTTTCATAGAAGCCTTGCCCAAAGAATCTTTCTCCAATGAAATCTATGAAACGGTGGAGTTGTGGCATGGGGCATACAAAACGGTATTAGGAAGCACTGCCACTGTTATGCTCTTATATGGTGAAATTCAGATCACTGCACTTTTTAGATTGTTCCCCCTCATGAAAGAATATGAGGATGCACCAATGAAGACAAAAGGCAAAGTTTGGATTATGCCGGCCCAGTCGGATTTCACATCACTTCCCTTTGAAAGAACTTTCAGTGTGGAGTGCATGCATGGCGCCATCTCCTTTGCAGTGCCCTCAAAGGAGGTTTTGGGATTTCAGACATTCCTTCAGAGCAGAAACCCTGCCTCAGATAGAGAAGACGGCTTTATCAAGTTCTTCTGGGAACAGGCCTTTGATTGTTTTTTCCCCGACTCTAACAAAGACAATGACAATGGAAATCCCTGCAGTGGGGAAGAGAAGTTGGAGACTCTCCCCTCATCTGTCTTTGAAGTGAGCATGACTGCCCACAGCTACAGTGTCTACAATGCAGTCTATGCTGTGGCACATGCTTTGCATGCCCTTCATTCATCCCAGTTGAACCACAGAACAAAAGTGAACAATGAGAGATGGAAGTTTCTGAATCAGCAGCCATGGCAGGTAATGTCCAGAGCACATCATCTCTATCCGTGCAACCACTGTTGGTTGTCCCATAAATCTGTAAAATATTCTCCATTGATGTCAGCACTAAACTTTTGGAATTTAAGAGTAAATTCACCTGCCATTTTCAATGAGTAGTTTGGCCCTGAAATTTTGATTTGTTGTTTGTTTAAAAATACAAAACAACAACAACAAAACCTTGATTTGTGGCTATGGGAGCTCAAGCAGAGTTGTGAGAGAGATGCAATAGTGGCATCATTTACACCAATGACTCCGGAATGTTACGGAGGGGGGGGGGATTTTATTTTATATTAAAATACAGTTTTGGTGGGATTACGCACACTTTAGTACATATATTAACATATATGAACACTTTCACATTGCTGTACATATATACTAACATTTATGAACACTTATACATCATGTAAGTATGTAGAGAGAAATTTATTTTTATTTAAAATATTTTTGAAATATTTTTGAAAGAATCTTGATTTACACTATCTTGAATTGTTTCACTTTAACCTTTCAAATGAAATACAGGTGTGCACCGCTTAACAACTGTTTGTTTAACGACAGACCCCATATATGACGGTGGTCAAAGCACAATAAAGATGCTCTTAATGAGGTAATCACATTTCCCATAGCCTGCAGCAAAGGGTCTGTTTACACAACAGAGAGGCTCTTAATGCAAAGAAGAGAGAGTCTGTCTCCAGTAGCCTGTGCAGCCAGCTAGTGACTGGCAGGGAGTGTCTGCACAACAAAGGCAATAGATTGGACTGAATGTTCACTTAATGATATAATTGCATAAAAATGGGGATTGGAGAATGTATCTAAGTGGCGCACACCTGTAATATTAAGAGCCACATTGTCTTACATAAAGATGCTGCTCATATTTCTCACCAATCATTAGCTTTGGGTATTTCCTCATTCTTGAATATCACGATTAATTGCCTTCTTCTGCATCAATTTAGCTCCATCGCTACCTGAGAAGTTCCATGTTCAACAACAGTGTTGGAGACACACTTTCCTTTGATGAAAATGGGGAAGTGATAACCGGGTTTGATATTATCAACTGGATCACATTCGCAAACCGGAGCTTTCGGAGAGTTAAAGTCGGAAGGATAGACCCCATGGGACCTGAGGTTCAAATGTTCACCATTGCTGAAGATGACATTGTGTGGCCCAGCATCTATGACCAGGTAGAGATTTCACCTTTCAAGGTGAAAGAATCCCTTTCACCATTTTGTAAGCTGTTCTTCACCACATAGCCTGTACCCAATTGCACTGAAATCGTTCTATCTCTGTGTCTTGTCAATCAGATGAGGTTGACCCAGATTCTGATTCTATATCCCAAATCTTCACTTTGAAAAAGGTTGTCCCTGTCAGGTTTACATGATTCACTTGAATGGGAATGTTGTCAGAGCAATATTGCCATTCATGTGATTCATGAAATCATGTGAAACAATGGAATTAACAGCTGAGCACTAATCAAGGGGTAACCTGCCACTCATATGTTCCAATGGAGAAGACTTTGGGTAAAGTCTGGAGACAGTAAAAATAATTGTCCGATGAATGTTGTCATATCCCCCAAACTCTACAGCACTCTGGTCTGAGTTGGACATTGCAGGGCACTTAGTACTAACTAGAAGTAATGTGACCAAATGCTGGACATCTGTGAATAAAGCCTACATTATTTAGGCAGAAGTCAGGAATATCAGGTTGCAACTTTCTGTTTGTAGCAGTTCCGTTCAGTCATGCCAGCATTACTCAGTTCTTAAAAGTAAAGTGATCAGTGAAATATAAAGTCCAAACTATGTCTTCTGAACATATAGTATGTTTAAATGCTTTCATAATGTTTTTCTGCTTTTGTTTACGGACAGGCACAACCCCTTTCTCTTTGTAATGGCCATTGCCATTCTGGCTATAGCAGGAGAAAGGTGGAAGGACAACCCTTTTGCTGCTATGATTGCCTCCAATGTCCAGAAGGGAAGATTTCAGATCAGAATGGTAGGACGTGCCCTGCTTAGAGTTCATCAAATACATTGATGATAATCCAGAAATTTTCCTATGGTGGGTAGCCCAATCCTGAGCAGCCTGGCGCACTGGACTGCAGCAGTGACAAAAAGGGCTGCAGCCACATTCAGCGCACTCCAGGCAGAAGCCGGTGGCTCCTCGGGAGAAGGGAACATTCATCCCTTTCCCTGCTGGTAAAGCAAGTAGCCCTGCAGTGGAACTACAGGTTGAGACTAATTATTTGCATGGGTTCCGTTCCAAGCAGTCATGTGGATAAAAAAAACATGCACTATAGCAAATCAATTTTAAAAAAAAGTTTCTTTGCTCCAGTGATTGAAAAACAGCCTTGCTGACCTTTTGACTCTAAGATAACAGTCATTAAGAAGACAATCCATCAGCACTTCTCTCAGCTCCTCCCTTCACCAATATAAAATGATGATGTATCTTTCAAATGCTGGAGGAGGGGAGGGGTCTGAAGGAGAGAGAAGGATTGATGGATTGTTAGCCTGCTGCCCTCTCTCTCTCTCTCTCTCTCTCTCTCTCTCTCTCTCTCTCTCTCTCTCTCTCTCTCTCTCTCTCTCTCTCTCTCATTAAGGAGGCTGTTGTTAAAGGACTGTTCAGTTTTTTAAACTGATTTTAAAGGGGTGCATTTTTCCCCTTCTCCAGGGATCAGCACATTCTTCCTCATTTGCAGGGGCCATTCGTGTTGAGTGAAATCCGTATATAAAAAATCCATGTATAAATAGGCTGGATCTTTCCTCGATTCTATGGCAACCCAAAGGTCAGCGTAGACTCAAGAGCCTCTGTGTTGGACACTGAGCCCAACACAGAGGCTCTCTGGATCTGGTGGAGTGAAGCCTCACTGGTCCCGCCTCCCTCCCACCCTACTCCCTCCCCTCGGAACGGCTTCTCCCCACTCTCTCCCCACCCTCCCTCCATCTCCCCCCTTCCCGGAATGTCACTTCTCCACCTCCCCCATGCCTCCATCTACCTCGCCACTGGTTGACGGTTCACACCCCCCAAAAGCCTCATTTCCCTTGTATTTAAACAATTGTTCAGAATTCATCATGATGAACACTGATCAGAGAGCCTGAGCTGATGGAATCAGTGATATGTGCACTTCTGGGTACAGCAGCACCCATTTCACAGAAACAGAAAAGGGAACTTTTGACTTATGCAGACATGTTGAAAGTATTGAAAAGTTCTCCTTTGTGTTGCCTAAGGTGAGAATAATGCATCTTGGTAATGAACGACAGGAGCCAACAATCTGGATTGGTTGTGGTTAACTGGGATTTCCAAATATACTTGGTTGAGAAAGGTAGAAACATATTTGCATTGGAACCTTTCAGCACTCATTTAAGACAGCGGTCACCAAAGTCACATCTGCTGTTTGACGAAAATGCAGTCCCCATCCAGAACGGAACTTACCATTCAGCCTCTGTGTCTCAAGTATTTCCAGTAGATCTGGGCACCGGGATGCTCTGGGCAGTTGCCTCTGTTTCCTGGTGGCCCAGAAGGCTGTGAAACAGGACATCCAGGCAGATATGACTGCCCAGAGTGTCCCAGAGCCCAGTTCTACTGGAAATGCTTGCAGCGTGGAAACTGCTAGGTTCTACTCATGGAGAAAAGGACTTTCCCCAAACCCTGGATCTGGCCCTTGGTTCAGGGTTTGGAAAGCCCTGATTCAGGACTTTCTAGTAATCCTTAAGTACATCACTGAACTCTATCCTGAGGGCCCAGTTATAGAAAATCCCCATGTTCTTTTTTTCAGACATGGACGACTGTTTTCACTGCCCAGAAGATCAATATCCCAGTAAGGACCAGGTTTTGTGCATTCCAAAGGAAATGACCTTCTTGTCTTATGAAGAAACTTTGGGGATCATTTTAGCAGCTCTGGCTTTTTCCTTTTCTTTCATCACTGCTTTGGTGCTTGGGATCTTCATGAAGAACAAGGACACTCCCATAGTCAAAGCCAACAACCGGAACCTCACCTACGTTCTTCTCGCCTCCCTCTTGCTCGCCTTCCTTTCTGCTTTCCTGTTCATCGGTCGACCTGAGAAACTGACATGCCTCCTTCGACAAACTGCTTTTGGCCTCATCTTCTCAGTGGCTGTTTCTTGTGTGTTGGCCAAAACCATCATTGTGGTTCTGGCTTTCCTGGCCACCAAACCAGGGTCCAGTATAAGGAAATGGGTGGGCACAAGACTGGCTTTCTCCATAGTTCTTTCTTGCTTCCTAATGCAAGCCACGATTTGTACTGTATGGTTAGCAAAGTCTCCCCCATTCCCAGATTTTGATATGCACTCAGTGGCAACAGAAATTGTGCTGGAATGCAATGAAGGTTCAGCTGTCATGTTTTACTGCATTTTGAGCTTTATGGGTTTCCTGGCCATAATCAGCTTTGTTGTGGCTTTCCTAGCCAGGAAGTTGCCAGACAGCTTTAACGAAGCCAAGTTCATCACCTTCAGCATGCTGGTCTTTTGCAGTGTTTGGTTGTCTTTTGTGCCAACCTACCTGAGTACCAAAGGAAAACACTTGGTGGCTGTGGAGATCTTCTCCATCTTGGCCTCCAGTTTGGGGCTCCTGTTTTGTATCTTCTCCCCCAAGTGCTACATCATCATAGTGAGGCCTGAACTGAATGAAAGGGGGCAGCTAATTAGAAGAAGGAAGTAAGAAATCTTAAATGATGTGGACCCAAAATAGCAAAATTTCATTGTGGCTAAGGCCGCAATCTGATACACACTAACCTGGGAGTAGGTCTCATTGAACCCAGTGGGATTTACTTCTGAGTTGACGTTAACTGGGGTGGGCAGGCCAGTTCTATGGAAATGCCACTGCACTGATGCCTTGTGGCATATACTGCATCCTGCAGGGGAATCGAGGTCTCCTTAAGGTAAAGGGACATTTGTTCCTTTGCCCTGAGGAAATCCCTAGCCACTGTAACAGGTCTACTCAAACCTGTGTCTGCTAAATTGCTGGCACAAGTTTAAGGAGACCTATGTTGGAAAATCTTACCTGAGAAGGTGAGCAGATATGGTTTGCTAGCGCTGCTGATCCTGCCCCCTTCCAGAACCAGTTTGCCTCCACACCCTTCCCCCTTCTCATTAGTCCTTTCCTGCCCCTCCCCTTACCTGCTTCTGCGTACCGTGTTCCTTATACTAGCAGGCCTTCCTGCAATAGCCCCAAATGTACGCTGTCACAAAGTGCTTTATGGCACTTTTATGACAGCCTGAGCTGGGAAGCATGCACCTTAGGCTGTAAATACTTTTATAAGCAATGCGGATTAAATCAAACACAACTGAATACCCACATGGGACTCGATTGTGAGGGATCCAATTTGTTTGTTTGTTTGTTTGTTTTGTACTTCTTTTAATATTTGAATGGAGAAGTTGTGAAAAGAGCAGAGTTAACCTAGCAGTGAATGAAAATTTAGGTTGTATGTATAGAATTATTTCTTGTTCCATCCCTTGGGCCGCAGTCCTAACCCACTTTCCAGCATTGTCTTAAGGGCAATGCAACTCCGAGGTAATGGAACCAACATTGCCTTACCTTGAGGGGGCCTCTATGACTGCCCCCAACTGCAGGATGCAGCACATGCCCCACTGCACAGCTATGCCAGCGCTGGAAAGTTGGTTAGGACTGCGCCCTTAGTCAAATAAAAGTTGCTTCACTGGCGTAGCTAGAGGGGGTGTAAAACACTAAGTTTTGCAGGCACCTGAACATGCCTGCAAGTGGCACCTCCCCCATGCTTTGGCGCCATTCCGGGTGGGGGGAGCAGATCGGAGGTATTTGCCCGGAGTGACTCCGAAGTGAGTCCCCCTGCCCAGAGTGACTCCGAATGGAAGGGGGGGCACTTGCACAGCGCATTCAACTGCCTGCAAAACTTAGCGCTTTGCACCCCCTCTGACTATGCCACTGGGTTATCTTATGATACTTTGTGGTGTAATTCTTCCAATTGCAGAACTGTCTTCATAACTGGGCAATATCAGGGCTTCACACAATAAAAAGAGGAATTTCAAGATGAAACTGGTTGTGCTTTTTTTCCCTATTCCTCTCCATTCCTTGTCATTGCTGTACTAATCAAATATAGAAAATGACAAAACAAAATGAAAATAAAATTACTTTCCAGCATCACTTTAAACATTGTATAATCTGTGTCATGGTATTCTGCCATGCACCTTAAAGCAGTGCTTCTCAAACTGTGGGTTGGGACCCACTAGGTGGGTCGCGAGCCAATTTCAGGCGTGTCCCCATTATTTCAATATTTTATATTTACTATATTAGACTTGATGCTCCCATGGTATGTGACTGCATTTAAGGAAATGTGACAGACCTGTACTTTTAACAAGCTACTATGTATATTCTTTTAACAGATGGCCAATGGGACTTACTCCTGGGTAAGTGTGGATAGGACTGCAGCCTAGGATAGTTAAAAAATCTCCTGCTTGATGATGTTGCTTCTGGTCATGACATCACTTCCCGTGGGTCCTGACAGATTCTCCTTCTAAAAAGTGGGTCCCGGTGCGAAATGTGTGAGAACTACGGCCTTAAAGGATTTGTCAAATATTCTCCCTTGATAAAGGTTTCCAAAATATTGTTTTGTTTTGTTTTATATGCAAAATCTATTACGCATATATTTCACCGGAAGAGGCAGGCTGCCTGAGGGCTGTATAATCTAATTGTTAGAGCTCACCTACACCTTCCTGTTCTGCACTTTCCCTTTTTATTGAGTCAGTAGCTAAAGGGGGTGCGGAGAAACTGGTGGCTGCACCTGCTGCAAATATCCCAGGCAAAGGGGGACCATCTGAGGAAACCCCCATCCCAGAGACATGAGGTTTTGAATGTACAGTTGGAAAACTAACATGACTGTCCAATATCTGTGAGTTTTGAGTCCTCAAAGGTGGTGAGAGGGTGCCCTCCATTGTCTCCTGGGGGAGCCCTTCATCAAAGCTGGGCCTCCCCTTGCTTTCTGATTTAAGGGCAGCAAAATCCCCCCCCCCAACTTTTATTAAGAAGGAGAGAAAGACAGAAAAAGTGGCTTTAGCTTGTTCTTAAGCTCTGGTTAGAATCTTGGGGGAGGGGAGGAAAGGTGAGGGAGGGGAAGCCCCCATTCCTTCTCTGAAGGACAGCTAAGGGTGAGCAAGAGGAGGATCAAGGCAGTGGCAGCCCCCTTCATGCTGATCAGAACCTTGGAGGGGACCCACTGCTGATGGAGAGTTTGTTGTCAGTACCTTGAAGCGACCTTCAAGGGCAAAACCCTAGGCATTCCTACTCATAAGTACGGTAGGTCCCACTGTGTTCAGTGGGACTAACTCCCCAAATAGTGTGTATAAGACACATGTTTTCTGAGTGTGGGTGTGAAGGAGTGTGGGGCAGCTGCTTCATTGACAGTCCTCATGTCTTTGGGTCATGATTGTATACGTGCTTGCTCAGAAGCAAGCCCCAAGGAACGGCCAAGCGCCTGCCCTTGGCATATGCTCTGTGCAGCTTGAGGGGTGGGGGAAGACACCAGAAATCATGCTGCAGTCCTTAGCACACTTCTGGGAATGGAAGTGTAGGGATTCTCAAAGGATTGGCATGGCTGCGAGCATCACTGGCCTCAAACAGGCAAACCATTGGAGGAAAATCCCACCACTTCTGGCTGGCAAGTGATGCTGGGATACATGCAGATGTCAGACTGTTGGCACCGGTTGTGCTGCTTATCCCCTCTTTCTGCAGACTGCTGTATGCCCCAGCAGTGGGTCTGAAGGTTTGTTGGAGTGCCAAGTAAAAGGCATGACAGACTCACGGTTTACATACAAGAAGTTTTTTATTTTTTATTTTAAGTATGCCATGCACTAGAATGAACAGCTGCAAAGTGACACATGCTGTCGCAGAGCCCAGTTCAAAGGGCTAACCCATTGGCTCCCCATCACTTGCGACGTCCAGGGACATGGTGAGGCACTCCCCAGGGGCATCAAGGGAGCCCACTGCTTGACAGTAAGAACATAGCACAAGTCTAAAAAAAGCGGTGGGTCGTGATGCTCCTGATGGTGCTGGAGGCCTCTCCTGGCCCAGTAACCCGCTCTACAGATGTCAGAAGGCTTCAAAATGGTCTTGAGAAGTCTCCATAAGACAATTCTGGTTTTTGGAATTGGTTTTGAAAACAAGAAGTGGCTTACGGAGTCTTTTGAACACCATTCTAAGGTTCTCAGAGGCCTCTGGAGCGGGTTGCCAGGCCGGAAGAGGCTTCCAGTACTGTTAAGTTTGTTTCTGATGAGTAAGATGGTATTATAGCCTAAGGGCACAATCCTAACCAACTTTCCGGCACTGACATAGCTCTGCCAATGTGGCATGTACTGCATCCTGCAGTGGGGAGGCAGTCAAGGGGGCCTCCTCAAGGTAAGGGCATGCTTGCTACCTTACCTTGGTGGCTGCAGTGTGGCTGGAATGTTGGATAGGATTGCGCCGTACGTCTCATTGAACAAATGGGCTTAATTCTGAATAAAACAAATTACACAACTTCCAAATACCTCAACTACCTCAAATCCATTATGGGCTACAAGACGTGATGCGTATGTGCAACCTCCTGATTTTAGAAATGGGCTATGTCAGATGCAAGGGAGGGCACCAGGATGCAGGTCTCTTGTTATCTGTTGTGCTCCTTGGGGCATTTGGTGGGCCGCTGTGAGATACAGGAAGCTGGACTAGATGGGCCTGTGGCCTGATCCAGCGGGGTGTTCTTATGGGTCTTCTGGAATGGCTCCTGTTTTGAGCCAAAACTGCACAAGGGTGGGAGGGAGGGCCCACATCATGACTCATTGTGCTTGGGCTTGTGACCCACCAGTGGGTCACAACCCAGGTCTTTGGAAACTCTGTCCTGTCCCCAAGATGCATAGACACAAAGTGTCTTTCTTTTTTGGGCTCTTCTTTGCCATCTCTTCTGTGTCTTGCTATCTCAAAGGAGTCTTCTGATGATTTCTACTGAAGAGCAATAAAAATAAACATGTTTTCTTTGGAATCTACAGCCATGAGGAGGCAATTGTCTTCCCCGTTATTATCAAATTAAGTCTGATCACATCTTTTTCTTCCCCAAGTCCATGAAGAGATGCAGGTGCCATGAGTTAAAAGGGAACCTGAGGCTTTATTAATTAAGATATTAATATCTAATAAGATGCTGAGGTACGAGACAGTCAGGGTGATCAGACAGACCATGTGATCACGAGAGCTCTATGCTGTGAGCACTCAACTGGGACTGTTCAATTGAGGGACACGCACATGCCAATGTGGAAGCAGGTCAATTGGTGCCTTGGAAGAAGATCTTTATGCAAGACTCTGCTATTCAAGGTGTTGCTATTAGCACTGGGATCTGTGCCTGGGATTTTTTCATTGCAATACAATGTGTTGTTACACAATGATTGTATAATACACTATCAGACACATAGAGGTGATCCCACAGCTGAAATTCCTCAGGTTAAAAAAAGGCAGGAATGTGGCACAAAACATTACTTCATTAAGGGCACAATCCTATGCAGGTCTTCTCAGAAGTAAGTCCTATTGTGTTCAATGGTCTTACTCCCAGGAAAGTGTGGATAGGATTGCAGCCTTTGAGCAGAATCCTATGCATATCTACTCAGAAGTAAATCTCATTATAGTCAATGGGTCTTATTCCCAGGAAAGTGGAAGTAGGATTGCAGCCTTAGGTCATAATCCTATGCAGGTCTACTCAGAAGTAAGTCCTATTATGCTCAGTGAGGCTTTCTTCTAGCACCTGTGCAGTCACAATGCAGCCCTGAGGTAAGGGAACAAATGTTCCGTGCCCCCCCCACCACAGGATGCAGTGCATGCCCTATTGGTACAGCTGCACTGGCACTAGAAAATTGGATAGGATTGGGTCCTAAGTCCTCTTAACTGTAACTTTCCAGCACCAAGTCCTGGAGGTCTCCTTGTGACAAGGGAATGTTTGTTCCCTTACCTCAGGACTGCAATGTGGCTGCATTGGCTCTGGAAAGTTGGCTAGCCCTCAGGCTGCAATCCTACTCACACATGAGAAGCAAGCCCAATTGACTATCTAATGTGATTTACTGCTGTGTAGGCTGGATAGGATTGGGCTGCTGTTTCCAGGTAAGTGTGCTGAGGATGGTACAGTTAGCATTGCTTCTTCTCTAGCAGAAAAGTTCCTTTAGGTTATTCTCCCTCTCCCCATGCAAGTGAAGGGGCAGGCTGACTAGAAATTGAAGATTTTTTGAACAAGTTTGCAAATTGGGTTTAGGTCTTATCACCTAATGAAGAAGAACTGGAGAAGCACTGGCAAGAACTTGTGATCAGGGTGAACCTCAAAACCTGCAAGTCTTGTTACATGTGCTGGTAGTTTTCATTTTTAGTCTGCTACTTTATGTTGCGAGAAAAACCAGAAGGTCTACAACAATAAGAAGGAGCAGCCCTAGAGGAAGTGCAAGCCCCCAACACCTTCTCTTCCACTCAGCTGCTTATGAAAGCAAGGGGGCACTCTGAGATGTGGTGAACTACAGCAATCTAGAGGTCCCTCCCTTATCTTGAGCTCTCACTCTGCCACCTTCCTCTAAGCATCATGTTTGCTTTATTTCAATCATAGTTTGTTCATCCTGTTTATTTCAAAAATGTTGGAGAACATTTTTCAAAGAGGAGTTCAAAAAGAGGCCGGGGTAGAATCCAGGTTGCTGCCCTCCACTACAGCTTGCACCCCATCTCTCCTTGCCCGCCAGCTTTTCTAAGCAGTAGGGTGGACCATGTGGTGACTTTTTTGTCCTTCCACCAGAGGTGCTGGAGGTGGGCTGCTGCCGTCCCAATACTCACTCTCAGTGAGCCAGAGTGAGGAGATGAGCAGATATGAGGTGAAGCAAGCAGTTCACTTCACCTTATTGTTAGGCTGGCCTTGATGATGGCATCCCCCCCACCTCTCATATACTGGTTGTTTTCAGTTCTTAGACTGAATGACCCCTAACAACCCACCAAAGGACAAGAAGCATCTGAGATCATCTGAACGTGTATCAGTAAAAGAGGCGGTTTGTAAAAGGAAACAAGAACAAGAGAATGAACCACAAAGTAAGAAACTACTTGTGAGAACAGCCCCCAAACTTCTACAGAAAACTGGCAATTTCCTCAAAGCTTAATTTTCTCAATTGCATCGGTATGTAAATACTGCTTGTGTAATTGAATACTGTTGGTAGTGTTTGGCCATGTAAACAATCCAGTAGTAATTATTGTTGCTGACTTTCCAGTTACCTACTAAGAGAGTACAGACAGTGAGAGTGAGGGGGGAGAGACTACCAGTATGGGTAATTTCTTTATGCATATGTGAATTGTTTTGTGAGCTATTTTTTTGGTTGAAAAGCAGTAAAGTATATAAAAATTATTCTTAATAAATTCCTCTTTCATTATTATAACTGCCTGTGCTCAAGTGCACTTGTGCGCACGCACTCTATGCAACTCAGGTCATTAACTCATGTCAGAACCAATGGCTATTGATTTTTGCTAAAGATTAGAGGCACAAATATCAATTCACATCACATGCACATTATTAATTTGAGGGAATAATGTACAGTAATAGGGAGGAGAAAGAAAAGATATCACTGTTCTGAATGGTTAAATTAAATGCTTAAAATAACAGTAACAGAGGCCCAGCGGAAGTGTATACCGCAAAGGAAGAAGGACTTGACTAACTCCAGGATGGTTCCCACATGACTGACCAGCCAAGTTAGAGAGGCCATAAAGGGCAAGGAAGCTTCCTTCCGTAAATGGAAGTCTTGCCCCAATGGGAAGAATAAAAAGGAACATAAACTGTGACAAAAGAAATGTAAGAAGGTGATATGGGAGGCCAAGAGAGACTATGAGGAACACATGGCCAGCAACATTAAAGGTAATAATAAAAGCTTCTTCAAATATATTAGAAACAGGAAACCCACCAGAGAAGCGGTTGGCCCTTTGGATGAAGAGGGAGGGAAAGGGGAGATAAGAGGAGACTTAGAGATGGCAGAAAAATTAAATGAGTTCTTTGCATGTGTTTTCATGGCAGAAGACCTTGGGCAGATACCGCTGCACGAACAGCCCCTCCTGACCAAGGAATTAAGTCAGATAGAGGTTAAAAGAGAAGATGTTTCAGACCTAATTGATAAGTTAAAGATCAATAAGCCACCTGGCCCTGATGGCATCCACCCAAGAGTTAAAATACTGTTCGGTATATCTTTTGCTATACTTAAAATGGCCATTAGGACATAGAACCTGTTGTCAATTTATTTGAATCCGACCAATGCTCTGTGCTCCACTGGATCTGATTACCCTGACTGCAGTGGGAGCCTGCATGCGGAGGCTGGGGGGAGGGGGAGGCAAAGGCATTTCTGGGTGGAGGAGGGTGGGGGGCAGAAAAGGGTATGACCGGTAGAGGCCTCCTCTTCCAAATTTTAACCCCTGTGTCGGCTCGGAAGGTCAACACATGGCTTTTCAAGTCTGCACCAGCAAAATAGCAATGCCTACTTCTCAATCTGGGGTGTCAAACAGAAGGCCTGTGGGTCAAATTGAAGCAGTTTATCCAGCTCCCATTATAATTGGGCTCTCCCAGTGTGACAATTGGGCTCTCTCTTATCTTGAAAATATGAACTTGATTTGCGAATTTTCCTTTCGATCAGTTGCAGCTAATGAGTTTCTATGTGAGAACACAGTGCTTATTTCTGGCCATCATCTGCTTAATGATGTCATTTCCTGCTTAATGATGTCATTTCGGCCCAAAGCAGTCACCATGAATGCCAACTTCAGCCCTCTGTACGAAACAAGTTTGACACCCTCTTCTAATTGGACATTCTTGGTCTCTTAACCAGTCTTGGCACTTTCCCGCCACCAGGAGAGGAATCCGATCCTCATTCCTGGGCAGTCTGTAGCAGTTCCGGGCTGCTAGGATCAGTGGCAGAGATTTGAGTAGCCCCATTAGGGCTGCTGCCGCCGCTTTACCTAGAATAAGGGGAAGCAATTCCCCTTACCCCAGGCTGAGCTGCTTTCAGTCCTAACCCTACCTTGGATGTGGGGCAGGTCCGCCAGCCTACCTGGTCCAGGGCAGGTTAGGATTGGTCTGTAGGAAACTTAAGGGGCATTTTGGGTTAGCCTTACTTTAGGATGCCAAGTCTATTATAACAGGAGCAGGAGCTGTAAAGTGAACAATTTAGCAACTGACCAAAAAAAGCACCAGGGTGGAAAAGCAAAGCCAATTGTAATGCATTTGTAACAAGCATGAAGGAGCAGAAGCAAACTGGAACCACTTAATTGCTGGTTTTGCAGGTGGAGCTGATACTCATGCCCAGCCCATTCTTGAGAGAGTGAAGTCCTCCTGGCTCCCCATCACACATTAAGGCAGGACTGGTGGGGTGCACCAGTGATTGTGGGGAAGCAGAGCCAGTAGCAGACCATCTTCTTTGAGAGATGTTTATTCCCAAAACACATCTCATGATGCTGAAATATTCCCCACTCCCATTTCCCAGCAGGTACTGCCCCTTTCAGTGTGCAATGACAATTGTCATTCAGGTTTCTTCAGGAGAAAGAAGGAAGGGGAGCCTTTTTGCTGCTATGACTGCCTCCCGTGTCCGGAAGGGAAGATTTCAACCCAAGATAGTAAGATATGTCACGTAAACATCAACATATGTATAGGCAGCATCTCTGTATCAGATTGTCCAAATCAGTAGTGTAGCTAGAGGGGGTGCAAAGCACAAAGTTTTGCAGGCGGCCTCACCGCGCCATGCAAGAGACCAGTCCCCCTCCTTTTCGGAGCCATTCTGGGCTGCTAGAGCAAAACTGAGGCATATAGAAAGGCTCCAAAGGGGAGGGGGCAGCTTGCACCTCACGGTGAGGCTCCCTGCAAAACTTAGTGCTTTGCAACCCCTCTAACTACACTACTGGATCAGATAATAATGGCTCAAATTAGAAAGTGTTGTTAACTGGTTGTCACGTCTGCTGTCCGATAATACCATGAAGCACACTGTACCTGCTGAATTTACTCTTTTTACTGTAATGCGCAATGTGAATTTACTCTTTTACTCCTCTTGATAAATCAACCGTCCATCAGTCAATATTTTCTGTATTGCTCAATCAATCAATAATAATTTACAAGGGACATTGGTGCTGTTACATAAATAATAATCAATAATGTGGAGGTAGTGGTAACTTCAAGTATTGCCATCCGTGGTTAGCTGGAATCGACCAGATCACATCCCACTAAATTGGGGGGAGGAATCGACCCCCATCCCAACTGCAAAAAAATCCTTTCAGTTTCAAATTAGCAGCTTTGATTCCAGATTCTGTATTATGAATGCTTAGTTACAGCACTGAATTGTGTATGGGGCTGTCATATACTGAAACCAGCTCTTGTTTTCCAGACACTGATAATTGCTTTGAATGTCCAGAAGATCAGTATTCAAACCCTGGCCAGGATTCCTGTGCTCCAAAAATCATCAGCTTCTTGTCTTATGGGGATCCTTTGGGAATTGGTTTGGCCACTTCAGCCCTTTCCTTTTCTTTCATCACAGCTTCTGTGATGGGCATCTTTATGAAGAACAAAGACACTCCCATTGTCAAAGCCAACAACCGGAACCTCACCTATGCTCTCCTCATCTCTCTCTTGCTCTGCTTCCTTTGTGTTTTGATCTTCATTGGACAGCCTGGGAAGATAACGTGTTCACTTCGACAAACTGGTTTCAGCATCATCTTCACAGTTGCTGTTTCCTGTATATTGGCCAAGACCACCATTGTCATTTTAGCTTTCATGGTTACCAAGCCAGGCTCGGGGGTGAGGAAATGGGTAGGGAATCAACTGGCCAGCTCGATGGTTCTTTCCTGCTCCCTTTTTCAAGCCACACTTTGTACTGTGTGGCTCTCAACATCCCCTCCATTCCCAGATGCTGACATGCACTCAATCACCAAAGAAATTGTCCTGCAATGTAATGAAGGTTCAGCTCTCATGTTTTACTGTGTCTTGGGCTTTATGGGCTTCCTGGCCATTGTTAACTTCACTGTGGCTTTCCTAGCCAGGAAGTTACCAGATACTTTCAACGAAGCCAAGTTCATCACCTTCAGCATGTTGGTCTTTTGCAGTGTTTGGTTGTCCTTTGTGCCAACGTACCTGAGCACCAAGGGGAAGTACATGGTGGCTGTGGAGATCTTCTCCATCTTAGCTTCTGGGGCTGGTTTACTATTTTGTATCTTTTCCCCGAAATGCTTCATTATAGTGCTGAGGCCTGAATTGAATGAAAGGGGGCAACTGATAAGAAGAAAGGAATATAATATCTAAAATTTGTGGACCCAATCTAGTTCCAGTTAACTGTGTATTACCAAAAGCTAGTCCAATGTACTTAGTGGTGCAGTGTTGTAACCTTGATGGTACAAATAAATGCCCAACTGGGGATGTAGACCTCATTTCTGCAGTTCTTCCCATGCAGTGAGTTAGAACAGCATTTCACAAACTGTGGGTCCATGTGCCACATGTGGGTCACAACTCCATGCTGGGTTTCAGGGTTGTGTTTTTGTTCCCAAATGCTACATTATCCTAATGAGGCCTGAGCTGAACATGATAAAGCAGTTCATGAGAAGAAAGAAGTAATTAATTCCGAACACCATTAACTCTGTCCCTGTGAGATTTTACAGTGGTACTATGGCAGGTAAAAGGCCTGTTATTCACCACCGAAACCTCATTAAATATTTCTGCATCAATGTTCTTGATGTGTTGATGCATTAGTTTCCTAATTCTCACGAATGGGAAAATCCAGCACAAAGTAACTCGAGTCAAGTCACAAGTCTCCATCCCCCTGTTACTTGACTCAAAAATGGGCACTTTCCGAGTCGCCGAGTCACCCTTTTGCAATTTTGAAGTCAAGCCACCCCCTTTAAAATCCCGGCCGTGGGAAAAAACGGGACTGCTGCCGGGATGTGTGTGTTGGAGCTCACTTTAAACACTTCCCTGCTTCTCCATCTCATCCGTAAACAGGGAAGGAGGGGGTGGGACGGACTGCGAGAGAGCCGGTACAGAAGAGGGAAGAGGGTCATGTGCAGCAGCTTGGCGGTTTGCCAGGACGACCTGATCCTTTGCAGCTCTACTCCAAAGCAGTCCCACTGAAGCTGCTCATTCAATGAGGGTTCCTCTCCCCACCAGCCATGCAGTGGAAAACATGATCACTATGAACTGCCTCTCCCCCCCCCCGCTTCCCTGCCTCCTCCCTCTCCCTGGGCTTTGCCAGACAATCATAAGGCAAGAACCCCCTTGGGCTCCTCCTCCTGCCACTCCTCAGCCAAAGAAAATATCAAACCTCCCATCCTTTGTCCAATGAGCATTGATTCCTTCCTTCCTTCCTTCCTAATCAGAGATGGGCAAAAGAGCTCGCTCCCGCCTCCCCCTCCTGCTCAGATGCTAAAGCAAACATTAACCCTTCTCTGAAACTCCTTGCTGCTCACGGTCAGAATGCTGGCACCACAAGGTTCTTCATGGCACGACAACAGAAAGCAAGCACACCCGGGCACAGGCAGACTCCAGTCACAGGGGTGAGTGCCAACTCAGGGAGCCCTTGACTCAAGTGTTTTTCTGAGTCTTCCATGTGCAACTTGAGTGTCAATGACTTTGAAACCAATATATTCAAATGCAGAGACACCACCTTATCATTCCATCACGATCCCTCAACACTTTGCCAACTAAATTTAACAGTACAATCTCTTTATGCAAAAGAGTCTAGTTATTTACCAGTTAATCTTTGCTAACATCCTTTTTGCTGGTAATTTATTGATTTCCAGCCTCATTCTCTATCTGTTCCTAAGTTGGTTTGACTTAAAATATACAACATATAGGATGATTCAAACCAGTGCATTTGACAGTTGACACAGGCCAACACACATTTTGCTTACTAAACCATTACACCAATTCCTGCGTATATTTGGGGTGCTGATTCCAAACATGACATCCATTTTGCCCTGTCACATCTAGTTTCGGAGACACGGCGCAGCCTCTTTAGTGAATGGTTCAAGCAGCTTCCTCATGAGGAAGCCTACACCATGGCTTCCTCATGAAGAAGCTGCTTGAACCATTCACTAATGTGGCTATACTATATCTCCAAAACTAGATGTAAAGGGCAAAACGGGTGCCATTTTTGGAATCGGCACCCCAAATTCATATCAAAGCACCATAAAATGTGGGAAAAACTTTCTGACCCTCAATTTTGTAGGCCTGTGTAATTTTTTGATACCTCTTCTCTGTTTTTAGCAACCCTCCTCTATTTGGGGTTTTGGAGAAAGGAGGAATCCACTAACCCTCGTAGCTAATCTCCATGGTGTGCTAGGGATCTTTGGGACAAGTTGGCAAGCAGAGGACAGGGCAAGAGGAGGGGGGTCTGGCTGGGCTGCAGAAAGGTTGGGGGCAAGTGGGGATGCGGAGTGGCAAGCAAGAGCCTTGCCCAAATGGTTCCTTCTCGGGGGCCCAGTGGGATGTGGCAACCATGTTCACCCTATGCTTCCTCTTACCTTTGGCATGCTGGCCGTGCCAACCCCTTCCTGCTCCTACTGGCTCCCTTTGCAGTGCACCAGAGGGCAGATCGGCAAAGCAGTGCTCCCAGCATGTTCCTCACTCCCAGTTGTTTCCCTGTGGAATAGAATACACAGGACTTCCCATGTCCTTCAGTGAATTTCTTCAATGGAAATGGACCAACAGGCAGCAACATGGACACCTCTATGTATTTCACTGTGTGCTGCATGGATAAAATGGATCGTAGCAGCCAGCATGTCTGACACGGGTGTGGCTGGAGCAGAAGCAATGCTGGTGTCCCTTTATCATGCTCCTGTATCTGGTACCTGGAGCGGACTGCACGTCCCACCCCTTATTGCTATGCCACTGAGTCAAGCCATCTCGCTTGCTCACAATTATTTTTGACTATTTTTTACTTACCTCCTGTTAGGCTGCCCAATTTTCCCGCTCACTTATGGTTCTCCATGGACCAAGCAAGCCATTTTGCTGACACAGGTCGGAAGAGAAGCAGGAGCTGTTCTGGGATGGGAAAAATGGGATAGGATCCTGGAGCAAGTCACTGCCACCAGGATCCACCTCCCCCCTAAATTCCCCACCAACTTTGTGGCAGCAGCTCCAGCTGGGCCAAGCTGCAGCGCAACCTTTGCACCTTTGCTGGGCCTTTTGCTACAGCACTACACTCATCTCGCTGTTGTAAAAGGTCCATAGGATTGGATGATAAGGCACTTGAAGCAGTTTAGAATATTAAAACCACTTGTCAGTGAAGATGTAAAAAACAGTGTTATCTCAGATACTTGATGGTTTCTAAAGAAATGAGGGTGTTCCATAGTCCAGGCTTCTCCTTCCTTACTTTTTCAGGTCAGACAGATCGTGCATCCTGATCTCATGCTTACTAAAACTTCAGCAGACTGTTTGTGTTGTCTGTAAAGCATATTCCACCCTGATATGCTAATTCCTCCAGTGGCCCACCAGTTTAGGATTGGCCCATTGATCTGTCAAGATTATGCTCTTGACCTCATGGCATATGAATGCCTCCTAACTAAGGAGGCATATGAATGGTTAGGGCACTAAATTAAAACAGAGCATGTCATTATCACTTCCAATTCAATCAATTCAATCAAGCAATCAATGTCCCTAACCCGGGTTACAAGTCATAGTAGGTTACAGGTTACAAGTCAAATGGGTTACAAGTCATAGTAGGTATGTTCAAGCTCTTGGTTTTAGAGGCAGGCTGCCTGTGATTGCCAGATGCAGGGCAGGGCACTGGGACGCAGGTTGTGTCTGTTGTCTTGTGTGCTCCCTGGGGCATTTGGTGGGCCACTGTGAGAAACAGGAAGCTGAACTAGATGGGCCTTTGGCCTGATCCAGCAGCGCTCTTCTTATGTTCTTATGTTCTAACCCTTTCCACAGCTGTAACAACATGTAGTAGGAATCTGTTCTGAATGACTGAGTGTGCTAACATTCCCCTGTACCATGTTTAAAAATTGAATGCATTTCCCAAGTCAAAATATGCCAGTGTCTGTCCATTTGGTACCAACTGTCATGAAATCTTAGGACGCCTTAACAAACATGTGTTAGATGATTGTTCCATCAGTGCAAGGCCCAGAGAAGTTTGAACTGTAAGATTCTTTAATGTGTTCTCTTTATTAGATGCTCTCTGATATTCAGCTCAGGATACATCAAAATAATAAAACATTTGGGGAAAAAGATGCAACTCAATAAGCCAGCACTGGAAGCCAAGATGGAGAAGATCTCCACAGCCACCATGTACTTCCCCTTGGTGCTCAAGTAGGAGGGAACAAAGGACAACCAAACACTGCAAAAGACCAACATGCTGAAGGTGATGAACTTGGCTTCGTTGAAAGTATCTGGTAACTTCCTGGCTAGGAAAGCCACAGTGAAGCTGACAATGGCCAGGAAGCCCATAAAGCCCAAGACACAGTAAAACATGAGAGCTGAACCTTCATTACATTGCAGGACAATTTCTTTGGTGATTGAGTGCATGTCAGCATCTGGGAATGGAGGGGATGTTGAGAGCCACACAGTACAAAGTGTGGCTTGAAAAAGGGAGCAGGAAAGAACCATGGAGCTGGCCAGTTGATTCCCTACCCATTTCCTCACCCTCGAGCCTGGCTTGGTAGCCATGAAAGCTAAAATGACAATGGTGGTCTTGGCCAATATACAGGAAACAGCAACTGTGAAGATGATGCTGAAACCAGTTTGTCGAAGGAGGCACGCTGTCTTCCCAGGCTGTCCAATGAAGATCAAAACACAAAGGAAGGAGAGCAAGAGAGAGATGAGGAGAGCATAGGTGAGGTTCCGGTTGTTGGCTTTGACAATGGGAGTGTCTTTGTTCTTCATAAAGATGCCCATCACAGAAGCTGTGATGAAAGAAAAGGAAAGGGCTGAAGTGGCCAAACCAATTCCCAAAGGATCCCCATAAGACAAGAAGCTGATGATTTTTGGAGCACAGGAATCCTGGCCAGGGTTTGAATACTGATCTTCTGGACATTCAAAGCAATTATCAGTGTCTGGAAAACAAGAGCTGGTTTCAGTATATGACAGCCCCATACACAATTCACTGCTGTAACTAAGCATTCTTATTACAGAATCTGGAATCAAAGCTGCTGATTTGAAAATGAAAGGATTTTTTTGCAGTTGGGATGGGGGTCGATTCCTCCCCCAAATTTAGTGGGATGTGATCTGGTCGATTCCAGTTAAACATGGATGGCAATATTTGAAGTTAACACTACCACCACATTGTGGATTATTACTTATGTAACAGCACCAATGTCCATTGTAAATTATTGTTGATTGATTGAGCAATACAGAAAATATTGACGGATGGACGGTTGATTTATCAAGTGGAGAAAAAGAGTAAATTCACATTGCACTTGGCTGTAAAAAGAGTAAATTCAGCAGGTAAAGTGTGCTTTGGGGTCTTATTCTTATGGTCAACATACGTGACAACCAGTTAACAACACTTTCTAATTTGAGCCATTTTTATCTGTTCCAGTAGTGTAGCTAGAGGGGGTGCAAAGCACTAAGTTTAGCAGAGAGCATCACCGTGACGTGCAAGCTGCCCCCTCCCCTTTGGAGCCTTTCTGCACACCTCGGTTTTGCTCTAGCAGCCCAGAACGACTCCAAAAAGGAGGGGGACTGGGCTCTTGCATGGCGCGGTGAGGCTGCCTGCAAAACTTTGTGCTTTGCACCCCTTCTAGCTACACTACTGATTTGGACAATCTGATACAGAGATGCTGCCAATACATATGTTGATGTTTACGTGACATATCTTACTGTCTTGGGTTGAAATCTTCCCTTCCGGACACGGGAGGCAGTCATAGCAGCAAAAAGGCTCCCCTTCCTTCTTTCTTCTGAAGAAACCTGAATGACAATTGTCATTACACACTGAAAGGGGCAGTACCTGCTGGGAAATGGAAGTGGGGAATATTTCAGCATCATGAGATGTGTTTTGGGAATAAACATCTCTCAAAGAAGATGGTCTGCTACTGGCTCTGCTTCCCCACAATCACTACTGGTGTACCCCACCAGTCCTGCCTTACTGTGTTGGGGAGCCAGGAGGACTTCACTCTCTCAAGAATGGGCTGGACATGAGTATCAGCTCTACCGGCAATCATGTGGTTCCAGTTTTCTTCTGCTCCTTCATGCTTCTTCCAAATGCATTATAATTTGCTTTCATTCCCCCCCCCCCCTCCTGGCGCTTTTTTTGGTCAGTTGCTAAATTGATCACTTTACAGCTCCTGCTCCTGTTATAATAGATTTGGCATCCTAAAGTAAGGCTAACCCAAAATGCCCCTTAAGTTTCCTACAGACCAATCCTAACCTGCCCTGGACCAGGTACGCCGGCGGGACTGCCCCACATCCAAGGACTGAAAGGGGCACAGCCTGGGGTAAGGGGAATTGCTTTCCCTTACCCCAGGTAAAGCGGCGGCAGCAGCCCTAATAGGGCTACTCAAATCTCTGCCACTGACCGTAGCAGCCCAGAACCGCTACAGACTGCCCAGGAACGATGATAGCATTCCTCTTCTGGTGGCGCAAAAGTGCTTTACGACACTTCCGTGACACTGATGGGCAAACGCAAGGGATGTGTGCTGGCCCAGGGCACTTTCAGGATTGCACCCATAGTCTCATTTGCAGGTTTCAACATTTAAAACATGTTTATTGATTCATATTGATGACGTGGCAAAATTGGTAACTGGAGCTCTTCTCAGAGGCTGCTTTTGGCAGCCACCATTTTAATCTCCAAGAAGTTCTGTGGTATTGACCCAACTAACCATAAAGCATTGTTCTAAGGCAGTGGTTCCCAAACCTTTTAGCTCAAGACCTACGTTAAAAAAAATTTCACTTTACCAGCTGCTCAAGACTCTGTGGCTATAATGGTGACTGGGCACCAATGGTGAATGGGCAGCAGTCAACACTGAGGAATTTATAAGATACACTTGAAAAGTTGAAATATCCCACCTGGTTAAACCTGCTAGGCCAAACAATGGCATCCTCATGAACAGTGAGCACCTTGTCTGTGGAAGTCACCGGGTCTACTTTTCCAACTTTGACTCTCAGAAAAGACATGTTTGGGAATGTGACCCAGTTGATAAGATCATATCCAGTTATTAATTCCCCATTTTCATCAAAGGAAATCCTTTTCCCAGTAGTGGTGTTAAAGGCGATGTTTCTCAAATAGTGGTGGAGCTACAAGGAACCACAACAGAAGAAGAATTTCAAAGGAGGCACAAGACATACTAATACATAAGAGTGTGTTCATCTTTGTCAATCAAGGGATAGGATGAAGAGCCCGAACTTAACTAAATCCCCACATGGTGATGTAGCAGCATTGGCACGGGCTACACTACCATCCTGTGGGGAATTTTTGGCCACTGGTGGTCTCTTTGGGGTAAGAGGACATTTATCCCTTTGTCCAGGGTATGTCTCAGCAGCCACAATGGGCCAATTCAGACCTGCTCCGGTGATATTTGCTAGAGCAAGTCCACACTGATCTGTGCAGGTGGAACAGGCCCAGAAAGTGGCTCAGGATTCGGTGCACACTGTTACCAATCCCACCCCCTCCTGGACCCAATATGCCCACCCGCCACTCCCATCCCCTCCCTGTTCCGCTCTCCCCAACCATGCTCAACTCACAGAAGCCCCAGTCTATTCTGTCCCCTGTTCCAGGTTTACCTGCTCCAACAGGCCTCCATCACTCTACCAGCATGTGCAGGAAGGCTCTGGCCTTCCTCCTGGTGTGCTGGTTTCCTGCACTCTCGTGAAATGCTTGAACGCACTTTTGTGGCAGCCTGCACCGGTTGAAAACACTTTCCACCAGTACAGATGGTGGAAAGCCTTAGGGTTTAAAGTCAAGGTTTAAAAGCTTTATCCAGGCTACTTTTAGTAATGGTGGTGGTGGTAGTGGTAGTAGCAGTAAAATACCAATGAATACAAGCTAGCAGTGTTGTTCTGTTGATGGTGCTTCTATTTACACGACACTTTTCAAAGGAACAGAATCCAATTCCAGAAAGAGACACAGCAGAGACAATCAGGACAACACCCTACTAGCAGGTTTACAAGAGAACTAACATGAACCAAAAAGCAAAGCAAATGCTGCCTTGTGCATGGGTAAATAAATGAAGGAGTGTGCCTATTTTGCCAGAACTATCTCCTTTTCCAAGAAATTCTGGGTATCCACTTGGAATTGGTTTCTGTCTCTGTAAAACACATGCTGAACTGAGGAATGATGGATTCATTCATCCCTCCCATCTGATTCCATCCCTTAGTCCAGTGGTTCTCAAACATTTTCGAGGCCTAGAGGCTGCTGCCTGATGCTGATGGGGCATCAGAGTTCCCTGTCCAGCAGCAGCTTGTCCAGCCCTTGATAAACAGAACGTAATCTGCCCTGTGGGTTTCATGAACCACCAAAAAGTAGGTCATGAACCACTGGTGGTTCCAGGACCCACAGTTTAAGAACTACTGCCTTAGTCCCTTTTCTTCCATCTCCCCTGCCTCCTGCCCCTGAGCTGACGGAAGGTGAAGGGGGACAACAAGATGCAGACATGAGTAGGAGAGAAAACTGGGTGAATTAGTCCTCATTATGGCTATGTGGCTGTTGAAAAGGAGGGGACTCTAGATTTCAACCCACTCTTGCAATCAACCATCCAGTTTTGGAGTTGCGTGAGATGGTCAAGAACTTCTCTCGATTCACTCTCTCCAACGCATGTATAATATCACATGTCTCAATTATGCCCCCCCCCGGCACCTTCTTTTTTAACTGAATAGCCCCAGTGGACTTTCCTCTTATGGGAGATATCCCCGTCCACTAATCTTTTTGTTCACCATTACCTGCCATGGTGGATGATTTCGGATCTTCTCTCTCCATCCATATGCCATTGCTCTGCTTTTGAATTTTGCCGAATACATGGAATGCAAAGCATGTGCCACAGCATAGACAGCATTGTAGACACTGTAGCTGTGGCTAGTCATGCTGGTTTCAAACACAGACCGAGGAAGAGTCTCCAGCTTCTCCTCTCCAGTGCAGATCTCTCTGCCCACCTGATTTGCGACAGAGCTGGGGAATGAACATTCAAATGCCTTTTCCCAGAATTCCCTGAAAAAGCCATCTTCTTTTTGGGAGGCAGGATTTCTGAGCTTGATAAATTTCTGGAATTCAAGTAGCTCTTCAGAGTGAATGGCAAAAGACAGAGCACCATGGAGGAAATCAATGTCCCAATGCCTTTGGAAGGAAAATGATGTGAAGTCCATCTGGGCTGTCATAATCCAGACTTTACCCTTCATCTTTGCTGCTATACCCTCAAACTCTGCAAAGTGGTTCAGCATCCTCAAGATCATTGTGGTTTGAATTTCTCCATACACAAGCACAACATTGGCAGTGCTTCTCTGAATGGTGTTGATTGTTTGGAAACTCTCGCTCTCCATTTTGGTAATAGATGATGATATGACTGGAAATCGTGCTATGAAGTCAAAGCAGATACCTCTCCGGGTAAACACGGCAAGCACATTGCCTATAAATACCTCCGTATTATCTTCATTATGAGAAACCACTCCAATCCACGTCCACGCAAAATGTAACAATAACTGGAGAATCCCTCTATATTGATGGGCTTCAGCAGGGACCATCTGATGGAAGAAGACTTGAGTGTTGTCGTTCATCCCTGGAGGACAGCCATACAGAAACTAAAGATAATTTGAAACAGGGGATGGGAAGATACAATTTCAAAATAAACTCTACACATACGTTTTGGTTTATACTGATATACTTGCAAAATGGTTTCAGGGCAAGCATTTGGCCACTGAGATCTAATCAAGTTTCAATTTGCAATTCAGTCAGTCTTTTTTTATATATATAAAACAGTGTTTTTCAACCACTGTGCCATGACACATTGGTGCACCATGAGGGGTCCACAGGCATGCCACAGGACTATGGGAGATGGTCATTTATTAGTAGGGTCATTGGGAAATATGAGCCCATCACCAACAGAATGCTATGCCTTGTCAATGGGCAAAAAAACCGATGCTAAACAATTTTAGCACCTTGCCAGTGTGCCAGGAGATGAAAAAGGTTGACAATTGCCGATATAAAGAAGGAGTCAAAATAATACTTATTTGGGTCAATATGATGGAATTATAAAGGCAGAATTTCAGAAGGCATTTTGATGCAAAGACTGTTCACTGTGGATAAGCAACATGCAATAGAATACTAGAAGACTGTTAGACTGCCAAAGTTTGTTGGACACCTAGATGGTTGTTGGAAGGACATGGTGCATATCTACACTCTCCAATTCCTTTCCTAGGCTGTGCTTCCAGTTCTGCTGTTCTTTTGTATCTAAATAGACAAGAATCAAATTCACACAAAGGAATGGAGGACAGCATATTTACTGGAGGGTATATTAGACAGACCATCTCTCTTGGAACTTTAATTATAGTGCACCTGACCCAAAGGTTTCCCAGTGATATAGCCATAAGAAAAAAAACATTTTATTCATCTCGCTTTCATCTGCTTTGCTAACTTCCACATCTTACCTGTGGAATCTTGTAGATGCACAGAATGGTGGCCATATGTAGGGGAACCATAGAGGTAGGTCCCCCAATGACAGCCGCTGGAATGCTTTTTCTGCCACACTTGAAGTTAGGCACAATTCTGCCCCACCCAAAGAGAAGTTCTACTGAGGCACGATAGATCCAGCTTTCAGTGAAATGGCTGTTATAGAGGTGGAAGCCCAGAGTGGCATTGGGTAAAATCAAGGGATTTGCGTTGATCTCCTTGACTGCAAATTCCAAGGCCAGAATGTGCTGATAATTCTGAGTCAGGAACCTGCAATGAGCATGACAAGCGGACGTAAATAAGATCACAGCATTTGTTTTTTCACCGTACAGGGGTTTCTTGATTCAGTGTTAAAGCCTTTCACCTCTATGATATATGATAACTGTCTAAGAAAAAGGGAGGATAATCATCATTATTGTTATTCTAAAACTAGGGACAGGCAGTCTTTCAGAAAAGAAAAGAGATAAATATACATTCTTTCATTCTGCAGCAACAGTGACAGAGTGACAATCAATGGACGTCAAGGTTCATCTCCAAATATTCTCTAACTTCTGAAACTAGATCCAAACTACAACCAGTTTGCCTGAAATTATTACCATCACATTTGTAGGATACAATTAATGCACACACACACCCCTTACATGTGTTCATCAAAGAGTTCCTCTGATGGATGTTTCACAAAAGTGATCTCATCTGAAAATATGTAGATCTGGGAAAGAATGCCAGCAATGATGAGGTCTCCTGCCTGGAAATACTTGTGGAGAATAGCAAGAGGGTTACTGATGGCACACCTCGCAACAGGAACCTCACACACAATCTGTGGCAGCATCACAAACACTGACACCAAGAATACAATCATCTTGCAGGGAAAAAATCAGCCCTGCACCATCTAAGACATGTCAATAATTCCTCTGCCCCCCCTTTTCATTTGTGCATCCTTGAATAGCACAGCGCACATAAATGGCCACTCGCTCCCCAGAATAGAAGTGCAGATGGCACAAGGTAAACCGTTACGAAATAGACCAACAGAATCCAGTGTGATTCTGCACCATGTCTCAACTGCACCGTGGATATTAATAACATCCTGTAGTTGAAGCCTGTAGTTTTACAAGTAGCCACTAGATGTCCCTTGGAAATTTGAGGAGGGGGCAAAAACACAAGATTTAATCACGGGTAATTTGATAACCACAAGGGACATTATCGCCTCCTCAGAATTATAGGTTCTCTTGATATTGTGGAAGAAAATATGTTTATGAGACTGTAGCAAGACATTTTTGCAAGACTTTCAAAAGCAGGTTTTCCTGCTTGTGAAGAAAAATGGGTGGTAGTAGGACAGCTGCTTCCTTGATGATTATCTCCTGGCCAAATGCATTGCAGTTCTTGGCATCCCTGGGAATGGCATCACAAGGGTTTGCATCACCTGGTGCGGGAGAGCAGCACATCACACCCATGATGGACCTCTCCCATGCAAAGGGTGGGGCAATGCCTTAGGCAGTGGGCATGGTGTTGTTCCATTGCCCCACCCCTCTGTTTTTTGGGCTAAAACTTTGGATAGAATAGAAATATTTCAACACCAGTTGTTTCATTGCATCCCGAATGAAATTACGCATCAAACGATATATAAGATGATGGTATTATTCAAAAATACCAAGATTTAAACATTTTTGGCTAGTAGTGGTGTCACCCCCATGTGTGGTGTCACCCCCCTGTGTGTTGTCACCAGGTGCGACCTGCACCCCCTGCGCCCCCTAGCGACGCCACTGATTCCTGGACATTCAAGTCTATTTTTTTGTGTCCTGATTTTTTACATTTGCATAAACGGGCAACAAACAAACGATAACTGGATAACAAACCCCATATATCCTAAGTCTCTTATTCCAGCCCTAAACCTCACTCCTACCTTTGCTTTTTTAAATTTAAAAAGTATGTCTAATATAAATGCACATATGTTAGGACACACATGTCCAATACTGGAGCACATTGAACCGGGACATGGTTATCCGGTCGAGGACACAATGGTCCTGTCACTCAAGTGAATATAGCATACTGGTTAAGAGACCAAGAATGTCCAATTAGAAGAGGGTGTCAAACTTGTTTCGTACAGAGGGCTGAAGTTGGCATTCATGGTGACTGCTTTGGGCCGAAATGACATCATTAAGCAGGAAATGACATCATTAAGCAGATGATGGCCAGAAATAATTACTGTGTTCTCACATAGAAACTCATTAGCTGCAACTGATCGAAAGGAAAATTCACAAATCATGTTCATATTTTCAAGATTTTCAAGATAAGAGAGAGCCCAATTGTCACAAAAATCAGGTGTGCTCCCTGGGGCATTTGGTGGGCTGCTGTGAGATACAGGAAGCTGGACTAGATGGGCCTATGGCCTGATCCAGTGGGGCTGTTCTTATGTTCTTATGACAGGTGCAGCTCAAAATGAAAGAGCTTAAAAAGCTGCTCCTGCCAGATTTGCTATACAATGGTTAAAGGTATGGGCTCTGTGTCCTCCACTGGATCTTGTCACCCTGACTGCAGTGTCAACGGGATGCGACAGGCCACCCCACTGGTGCAGTTTACTTCCAGGTGGCACAAATGTGCCCTGGGGCTACAGCTCCGGTGCTGACGTCCCAGAGGATTGGGCTATTAAATCGCATTGCTTAGAACAGGAATGGGCAACATTTTGGTAGGAGGGCCACATCATCTCTCGGACACTGGGTCAGGGGCAAGGAATAAAAGACTTAATTTACCTTTCTAATCTGAATAAATTTGCATAAATGAATATATTATAGACAGAACTGATATGAATGAGTGAATTTTACTGAGTTTATTTATAATACACAAGAGAACGATGTACAGGGGGTATAAATAACTCCTGAGCCCACACCTCCAGCCTGAGCACACGACACCTGAGTATACACCTCCAAGGGAGTGCACAGTCACCAGTCAGCACAGGCTCGCACAGTCTCCAATGGACCAGAGGCCCACTGGAGACTGGGGGCTCCCTGCAAGTTGAATTGGGGGTCCCCGAGGGCCGCAAATGGCGTGTGGGCTTTGCCTCCCCAGCTTAGAATGCAATGTACTCAAAATTTCACATGAATGGATTCTTTACCTAACATACAGTCAGCCCACATCTTATGTGAAGGTTACATTCTGTCAGTGTGTAAAGGCAAAATTGCATTTGTTTGTTTGCTTGCTTGCTTGCTTGCTTGCTTGTTTGTTTTTTCCTTTCTGGAAGCCCAAGGCGGCTTAAAGACTCAAATGGGTACATAAAATACAACGTAAAATACAAAAAGGAAGAGCATTGAAAAGCGATTTACATCTAGCACATACGGGTGCAACTGCAGTGTCCGCTGAATTGTTATCCACTGATTTGATTCACCACCAATCCTCAGGTCCACCTTTAAATGCCTTGTAACAAGGGGGAAAAAACACCAAAATCCAGTTTCCCACCTTTGTGCTGTTAAATAATAATAATCTCATTCCATTAGGTTTCATTATTCACCCCATCTATTGGTTGAATGCCATGTAACATCTATACAATGTGGACTAAATAAAATTATACATTTATAAATGATACATATATTGTAGCATAATGACAAATTCTTGTTTAATTTTGATGCCCTAACTTTCTTAGCGTTAGCTGTACCCTGTTGTTCAACTGAGGTCTCACGATAATAATGAAGCATTTGGGGAAAAAGAGGCAGCCCAGTAAGCCAACACTGGAGGCTAAGAGAGAAAAGATCTCCACCACTACTGTGTATTTCCCCCTGGTGCTCAGGTAGGTTGGCACAAAGGACATCCAGACACTATAAAACCCCAGCATGCTGAAGGTGATAAATTTGGCTTCATTAAAAGCGTCAGGTAACTTCCTGGCTAGGAAGGCTACCGTGAAACTGACCAGAGCCAGGAGAGCCATATAGCCCAGGACACAGTAGAACATGGTTGCTGAGCCATCATTACATTGCAGGACAATTTCTTTAGCCATTGAGTGCATGTCAGCATCTGGATATGGAGGGGAGGTTACCAGCCACACCGTACAAATGATGACTTGAACAGAGGAACAGGAAAGGACCAGGAAGACTGCCAATTTATTTCCCAGCCATTTCCTCATGCTGGACCCTGGCTTGGTGGCCATGAAAGCGAGGACCACAGTGATGGTTTTGGCCAACACACAAGAAACGGCCACTGAGAAGATGATGCCAAAAGTTATTTGTCGGAGCAAACATGAGAGCTTGTCAGGTTGGCCAATGAATAGCAAAGTACAAAGGAAGCAGAGGTGGAGGGACATGAGGAGGGCATAGGTGAGGTTTCGATTATTGGCTTTGACTACAGGAGTATCCTGGTACTTGATGAAGACCCCAAGCACCAACATGGTGATGGAAAGAAAGGAAAGTGCAAGAGCAGCCAGGACAATCCCCAAAGGTTCTTTGTAAGACAAAAAGCTTATAGATTTTTGATTGCAAGAATTCTGGTCCTCGTTTGCATAATGATCTTCAGCACACTGAAAACATTCATCCACATCTGGGAAAGAAAATAAGAATCGTTTTTGGCACATGGACATTCTGGTGCACTGCAGTAAATGTGCAGGGGGTGCAAAGCACTAAGTTTTGCAGGGAGAGTCACTGCACCACGCAAGTGGCCCCTCCACTTTGGAGCCAGGCATACATCTCCATTTTGCTCTAGTGGCTGTAATGGAAGATCAGAAGATCATCAGGTGGATGATGTGGTGTTGACAGTGATCCCATGTTTTGACAGCTGTTTGATAGCTCTGGGAAGGGCAGGGCTGGCTCCACAGCTGCAATCAATGAATGCCAATGGAGACCTGGTTGGAAACCTGAGCTTCATTTGACCTTGATGGGGCTTTGAATGAGCTAAGGAGGTAGCTCACAGCTGAGCTGCATTTGCACTTAATGGGACACAAAGGATAAAAAGCAGCTTCAGAAGGACCAAAGAAGCGGGAAGCTGACCCAGCCGGAAGCCGGACGCTGACCCAGAGGGAAACGCTACCTGACCCGGAGGGAACCAGACCAAGAGGGCTACCTGACCCAGACCTACAGGAGAAGGGGACTGCCAGGACTCTGCTGGAGGACACAGAAGACTAGGAAGACTGGACTGTTCTTTGGAGACCGGATTGGACTTGAATTGGAGGCTTCAGACCTTTACCCACTGAGTTAAGTGGAGTTTTGGGAAGGGAAAGCCTCTGGATAAGAGGACTTGCATGGAGTGTCTGTGTTCATAGCAATAAATTTGGGTAGTTGCTATAGATAAGGAGTTCTGTGTTCATTCCTTTGCACACCACAGCGGTTGCTCTAGAGATAAAGAGGGTGTTAATTAGCCAAAAAGCGGGCATTAGAGGGCGTTGAGATATTTGGACAAATTGGCGTAGTCGGCAGGATTCAAAAATTAGGATAGGACAGTGGCCCAGAATTTTTCCAAAGGGGAAGGGGGAGATGTTGCTTGCACGGCGCAGTGAGGCTCCCTCCAAAACTTAGTGTTTTGCATCCCCTCTAGCTGTGCTTCTGTAACCAACATGTGTCTAAGGTCTGCAGGATCCATTTCTGAAATCTGCAGTTATATCCTTGTCAAGCTTTGAAAGAAGCCATGCCCTGCGATCGTCCAGAAGGAATCTGTCTCATAAGTCTCTCCATTGACTCAAGTGGACAAATATTTTCTCCCTAGACTTTCGAAAGCAGCAGCCAGAATCATTTTTGTCCATCATGTCTGTGTTTTTCTAAAATCCAATTTCTTTTTCCCTTGGGAAGTTAGTTACCATAACTGAAATGTTTCAGTAGCTGTATCAGTGGAGATGCCCTTATCGGCAGCTCTCTTCCCCCAGGACTGTATACATGCAAACTTTTTTTTTTCACAATCAAATAAATGACTCTGTGATGTGGACCTATTTCCTCATAGTCAACATGTTGATGATGATGATGATGAACACAACTCTATTCAGATAACTTCTTACCTGTCCAGTTTGAAATCTTTCCTTCAGGACATGGAAGGCAGTCATAGCAACAAAAGGGCTTCCCTTCTTTCTTGGTCCTGCTATAACCTGCAGGGCAGTTGTCATTGCACACAGAAAGAGGCCGTGACTGTCCGTACATGAACACAAAGAATGTTATGATATTCAGACCATATACTGTACATTGCTGGTCATTCTTCCTTTAATAAATAGCTCAGTGCTGGTCAGCTAAAACAGCAGTGATCTGCCTGAACACTTGAATGTAATGGGCTAAAGCAGTGGTTCTCAGGCTTCTCCAGCTTGCGGCTCCCTTGACCCATGTGGCTTTTGGCCGCTGCTCCCCATTACGTTACTGAGGGCCAGAAGTGATGTCATTAATCAGAAAGTGATGTCATTAAATAGATAGTGGCCAGGAATATGTTCTTAGTAATGTGCACAAGTACTTATGCAGTTAGACTCAAGTGACTCACCCCCACCAGAAATGGGCAATGTCTCCTGATGCGTCTTTCAGGGAAACCCCCATTCATAACCACCCCCAATTCATAACTGTGCTCTGCTTGGGCTACCGGACCCCCGTTCCTTCTCTTCTTTATTTCTCCCTTCCCCCTTTATAATAAAGCACAGCCTTTTGCCCTTCCTTTCCCTCCAATGCCTTATTCAAAAGATGTCAGTGAGTGTGGCAGAACTCAGTGGATCCCCCACATGTGTTCCTCACACCCCAAACCCTCATCTCCCCAAATGCCCATGTAGTGCACCTGGTAACTCTGCCATCCTCCTCCTCTGTTGTTGCTGACAGAAGTAGTGTAACTAGAGGAGGTGGAAAGCACTACGTTTTGCAGGGAGCCCAACACGCCTTGCAAGTGGCCCCTCCCCCTCCCCTGGGGAGCCATTCCGGGCCACTACAGCAAAACGGATGCAGAGCAGGATTACCATGCAGAGGGTTATGGGGGCAGGAAGAGGGTTGCATGAAGCAGGGTAGACAGAATGGGGCAGTGATGGGATGGGGAGGAGGGTAGGTCAGGCTCAGGGGGTTGGGATTGACTAAATCTTAACCTCCTTCCCAGTCCTGATCTGCTTTCCCAGGCCAAGGCAGGCTTGCACCAGCAATGGAGCTGTCACAGGTGCACGTTGACCCACAGCTGCTGCTGGAGCTCACCCGGGGCAAGGGGACCCCCAGGAGACCTCCAGCAGCCAAAATCCCCCATGGAGTACTGCTGTGCTGGCGCTAGTGATAGTTAGGATTGTGCTACCAGGAATACAGACTGAGCATACCTGGTTAAATATGGTGGGCCACACGATGGCAGCATCCGGAGACAGAGAGAACATTTCATCCTGAGGACTCAAGGGATCTATCTTTCCAACTTTAGCTCTCAGAAAAGATTTATTTGGGAATGTGATCCAGTTCATAATATTGAGTGGAATGATCAACTGTCCGTTGAGGTCAAAGGAAATTACCTCCCCAGCACTGTTGTTGAATGAGACCCTTCTCAGATAGTGGTGGAGCTGGAAGAAAGCCGAATAAGGCAATCAACAGGAACATTCGAGAACAAGTGAATATTTGAGAGGATGTTCATCATTCAAAATAGATGCTTAGCCACCTCTTGAGAGCTTGTTGGATGCTAGTATTAGTAGTGTTCAGACCATCGTTGCCCACCCCCCACCCCCATCTAAAGAGGTTTCAGTGTCTTTGGAAATATTTGCTGTTTTCACTGAATGGGCACCAACATTAACGGGGAAATACAAAGCAGAACTGCAAGTGCCTAAGCAGTGCATGGATGGAGAGAAGAAAGGATCAAAGTGGAGCATCTTTCAATGTTTGCTCATCCTTTCCTTCAAAAGCAAATAGAAATGGTAAAAATGCAGGAAGGAGACTTTTTGGAATAGCAATACCAGATAGAATAAAATCTGTTTGCTGAGTACTTGATCTTCCCCACTACAGTGTTTGTGTGTGTGTGGGGGGGGGGGGCAGGTAGCAGAATTTACTACTTTCCCGCCAAACCATATACACCTATTTAGTTGCAATCTGCAAAAAAGAAGTTAAATAGAAATGATTTAAAAAAAAACAAAAAAAACCCTTGTGCATGTACCTAGAACTAAAATATTTTTTATTTTATTTTTAGTCATAGGTCATAGTAAGAATAGTCTTGTCCACTGGTATTTTCATGAGTAGCATCAAACCAGCTGAAAATGGCAGGCTGAGCACTTAAAGACCAAAATGCCAGTCTAGACAGAGAGACCCCATTCAACGTTCAGCTGCAGGTATGATGAACTGATCTTCCTTTGTTGGCTTGAGATGTTACCTGCCATGGCTGTAGTTTCAGAAGCTTATGGCTTCCTCCATGCACTCCTCTTCTGAGTTTGCATTTAGATGAATGCATGGACCGCAAAGCATGTGCCACAGCGTAGACGGCACTGTAGACACTGTAACTGTGGCCAGTCATGCGCATTTCAAAAACAGACCCAGGAAGAGTCTCCAGCTTCTCCTCCCCAGTGCAGATCTTCCCGTCTGTATTTTCTAAGTCAGTGTTTGGGAATGAGCAGGCAAATGCCTCTTCCCAGAACTGCCTGACAAAGCCGTCTTCTTCCTCCAGGACAGGGTTTCTGCTCCGAAGGAAGTCTTGGAAACCAAATATTTCATTAGAGGGCAGTGCCAAGGATATGGCACCATTGAGTATGTGGATGTCCAAATCTCTCTGAAAAGAAACTGACACGAAATCCATCTTGGCTGTCATAATCCAAACTTTGCTTTCCTTACTCAGTGGAACATCTTCCAACCCGGCAATCACAGGAAGCATTCTCAAAAACATAATGGTCATAATTTCACCATCTAAGACAACAACAGTGGCAGTACTGTTTGTGATGGCCATGAATGTTTCAAAGGTCTCCTTCTCCATGTCAATGATGTGATCAGAAAATGTCATTCTTCCCAGTTTTACTATGAAATCAAAACAAATACCTCTCTGAGAAAACTTGGGAAGCACGTTCCGTAACAATCGCTCTCCTTTCTCGTCATCTATTAAACCCACCCCAATCCATGTCCACCTGAAATATAGCAACAGCTCAAGAATCCCAGTATACTGGAGGTCCTGATCTGGAAACATTTGGTGAAAGAAAGCACCTTCGGTTCTTTGATTCATTTCAGGAGAAGTTCCGTAGGTGATCTTTGGAAAATAAAGAAAACATTAAGGAAGTAAGATATTTTGAAAATAAAGTAAGTTTCACTTTCTCTTTCTTTGATGGAGTAGATTGATGGCAGAGTATCCCCCCAAATCTTAAAGAGTTCCTACCCAGATTTCAATTTATATCTTTGTTATGTGCTCAGTGTGGATTTGTGATCCCAGAGAATTCATCAGGAGTCTGAAGCATATATTCCCACCACACCAGCCATCATCATCTATTCCTATTTTTTAAGAACATGGATTGCATCCAGTGTGGGGTTCAGATTTTTTGCCCTTCTCTGTTCTCTAGCACTATCTTGCTTCTGTTTTTGCCCTTCTCTGTTCTCTAGCACTATCTTGCTTCATTCAACAAGGGCCGAGCAAGCTACAATGGATACCAACATCAAAGCATTGCAGGATGACTATATGCTGTCTTGAATCCTGAAATGGCTGACTTTTATTCTAAACTTGAGTAAAGGCACATTAAAAAAAATTACCAGCAGTTTACTAGAATTCTATAGCTCAGTGGTTTCTAAACTTTACGGTCACAGTGCCCCTGCAGCCTCTTCTTCCTGGCTCAGCTAGGCACTGCCATCTTGAATCTCAGAAGATCCAAGATGGTGGCGACAAAATCTTGTGTGATCTTGTGAGGCCCAAGATGGCAGTACCCAAATCTCGAAGATGGCAGTGTCCAAATCTCACGGGATTTGGGAGCCCTTGTTTTGGATCTTGTGAGATTTCATGGGATCCAAGATGGCAGTACTTGGGAGAGCCGGTAGGAGGAGCACCTGAGGACATCCCACAGTTCCCCTGTGAGTGTGCTGTGGTACCCGAAGGCACCACAGCCCACATTTCAGGAATGACTGCCATAACCCATCACTTGCTTCTTATCATCTTTAACCACAATAATAATTAAGGGTGCAGGTGAAGTCTCAGGAAATATCAATAGCACAGGCAGTTTTGATCCTCCATTTGCATATCTCACCTGAGGCATCTTGTAAATGGATAGAATGCTTGCCATAAAGATACAAACTTCTGAATTTGGTCCCCCAATGACTGCTACTACATCGTCCTGGACATCACACTTGAAGTTTGGGATGAATCTGCCCCGAGTGGAGAGGAGTTCTATGGAGGCATGATAGGTCCACTTTGCTGTGTAATAGCTGTTATAGATGTGGAAGCCCAGAGTGACGTTTGGTAAGATCCCAGGACTTTTGTTGATCTCCTTGATAGCAAAGGCCAAGGCCAGGATGTGCTGGTAGATTTGAGACAGCCCCCTGCAAAAACAGTGACGTAGTGCATGACTGAATCTGCTCCTTCCTATGAAATTAAATTCATTCATGTTCAGTATTTGTTTAGTCTATATAATGCACAGCATATAATGCACAAGTTACTGTTGCCTGCCATGCTTTTTATTTGCATTTAAGCTGGTGCTGTGTTAAGTATCCCCATTCTCTCCACCACCCTAGAACCACTGCACCAGTTACACCATCAGACTGCTCTCTTCCTTTCCTGCAGCTCCAACATGGACTTCTGCTGCAGCTGGAACATCCAACTTTGGCCCCTTCCTTCTTGAATGCCAGTCAACTGATTGACAGCCCAGTCCTATCCACACTTTCCTGGGAGTAAGCCCCATTGACTCTAATGAGACTTTCGTCTGAGTAGACATGCTTAGGATTGGGCAGCTAATCCATTGTCCACCATACTCAGTCCACATGCATCCACTAGATTTTCACTGTGTGTGCGTGTTTTAAGAGCGCTCCCAGAAACAGTATGTCCCTGGCAAGAGCTGTTTGAAGAAATATTGGATCACACACCCGCACGTTTTACTCTCTGGGTATATTAACCCAACTTTAATTGCAAAACCGTGCACACAGGGCTCCATTTGGAGCAGAAACTGCAGCAGGTTCAGACTGCAGTTACCACAGTATGCTTGAGGGTGCATTATTCTGACCTTACTACTGCAGAATGTTGTGATCTACATGAAACATCTCTTGTTTCGGAGCCATACTTAGTGGACTGGTATCGCCTTTCACTTGTTTTGGTCCATTATTTCTACGTTATTGTCGACACTTGCAGGATTAAGCCCACCCCTTGAGCTCCTTAGACCCCAATCCTGAACAGGCATTGGAACTAATAAGAAGGATGTTATTATAATTATTTCCTCCACCCACTACCATTACAACTACCACTACTACTACTAGTAGTAGAAGTAGTAGTAGTAGTATACCTCTAATTAATTATGCCTCTGAATATCCTAGTCCTTGGGAAGGACTTGATATTTAGGAAATACTAGCCACCATCAGGTGGACTGTGATTTACTACTACTACTAATACTACTAGACAAAGAGATGGGGATACTGCCTTTATAAAAAGGAAGTGCACCATTCTACACAACAAGTGAGACCAATATTATTTGGACAGTTGTATAATATTGCAAAAAAAAAAATGCAGGTCCATCTTCTTACACAAGGTCATCAGCAGGTGCCTGGGATGGATGTCTGCTGAAGGTTATAAGAGTGGAAAACATGAAGATCTGGGGAAAAATGCCAGCAAGGATCAAGTCTCCAGACTGATAATACAGGTGCTCGTTGTGGGGAGGGTTGCCGATGGCACATTTCATGGGAGCGTTGCAGGCCACCCAAGGAAGCAATGCTGAAACAGAGATCATGAATAGCAGAGTCTTGCATAAAGATCTTCTTTCGAGGCACCTACTGACATGCTTCAACACTGTCATGTGAGTGTCCCTCAATTGAACAGTCCCAGTTGAGTGCTCCCAGCATAGAGCTCTCGTGATCACACGACCTGTCTCATCACCCTGACTGTCTCGTACCTCAGCATCTTATTAGATATTAATATCTTGAAGCTTCGGGTTCCCTTTTAACTCATGGCACCTGCATCTCTTCATGGACTTGGGGAAGAAAAAGATGTGATCAGACTTAATTTGATAATTACGGGGAAGACAATTGCCTCCTCATGGCTATAGATTCCAAAGAAAACATGTTTATTTTTATTGCTCTTCCGTAGAAATCATCAGAAGACTCCTTTGGGATAGCAAGACACAGAAGAGATGGCAAAGAAGAGCACAAAAAGGAAAGACACTTTGTGTCTATGCATCTTGGGGACAAGACAGAGTTTCCGAAGACCTGGGTTGTGACCCACTGGTAGGTCACAAGCCCAAGCACAGTGAGTCATGATGTGGGCCCTCCCTTCCACCCTTGTGCAGTTTTGGCTCAAAACAGGAGCCATTCCAGAAGACCCATAAGAACAGCCCCACTGGATCAGGCCACAGGCCCATCTAGTCCAGCTTCCTGTATCTCACAGCGGCCCACCAAATGCCCCAAGGAGCACACCTGATAACAAGAGACCTGCATCCTGGTGCCCTCCCTTGCATCTGACATAGCCCATTTCTAAAATCAGGAGGTTGCACATATGCATCATGTCTTGTAGCCCATAATGGATTTGAGGTAGTTGAGGTATTTGAAAGTTGTGTAATTTGTTTTATTCAGAATTAAGCCCATTTGTTCAATAAGATGTACGGCGCAATCCTAACCAACTTTCCAGCACTGACTTAGCCACAGTGCAGCCCGCAAGGTCAGGTAACAAGCATGCCCTTACCTTGAGGAGGCCCCCTTGACTGCCTCCCCACTGCAGGATGCAGTACATGCCACATTGGCACAGCAATGTCAGGGCCGGAAAGTTGGTCAGGATTGTGCCCTTAGGCTATAATACCATCTTACTTATCAGAAACAAACTGTACATTACTGGAACCTCTGGAAGCCTCTCCCGGCCTGGCAACCCGCTCTAAAGGCCTCTGAGAATCTTAAAATGGCGTTCAAAAGACTCCGTAATCCACTTCTTGTTTTCAAAACCAATTCCAAAAACCAGAAGTGGCTCATGGAGACTTCTCAAGACCATTGTGAGGCCTTCCGACATCTGTAGAGTGGGTTACTGGGCCAGGAGAGGCCTCCAGCACCAACAGGAGCATCACGACCCACCGCTTTTTTTAGACTTGTGCTATAGTCTTACGCCAAACGTTGGGCTCCCTTGATGCCCCTGAGGAGTGCCTCACAATGTCCCTGGGCATCGCAAGTGATGGGGAGCCAATGGGTTAACCCTTTGAACTGGGCTCTGCGACAGCATGTGTGACTTTGCAGCTGTTCATTCTAGTGCTTGGCGTCCTGAAAATAAAAAATAAAAAACTTCTTGTATGTAAACCGTGAGTCTGTCATGCCTTTTACTTGGCACTCCAACAAACCTTCAGACCCACTGCTGGGACATACAGCAGTCTGCAGAAAGAGGGGATAAGCAGCACAACCGGTGCCAACAGTCTGACATCTGCATGTATCCCAGCATCACTTGCCAGCCAGAAGTGGTGGGATTTTCCTCCAATGGTTTGCCTGTTTGAGGGCAGTACATTTACTGTGGTGGGTGAGGCCAGTGATGCTCGCAGCCATGCCAATCCTTTGAGAATACCTACGCTTTCATTCGCAGAAGTGTGCTAAGGATTGCAGCATGATTTCTGGTGTCTTCCCCCACCCCTCAAGCTGCACAGAGCATATGCCAAGGGCAGGCGCTTGGCCGTTCCTTGGGGCTTGCTTCTGAGCAAGCACGTATACAATCATGACCCAAAGACTTGAGGACTGTCAATGAAGCAGCTGCCCCACACTCCTTCACACCCACACTCAGAAAACATGTGTCTTATACACACTATTTGGGGAGTTAGCCCCACTGAACACAGTGGGACCTACCGTACTTATGAGTAGGAATGCCTAGGGTTTTGCCCTTGAAGGTCGCTTCAAGGTACTGACAACAAACTCTCCATCAGCAGTGGGTCCCCTCCAAGGTACTGATCAGCATGAAGGGGACTGCCACTGCCTTGATCCTCCTCTTGCTCACCCTTAGCTGTCCTTCAGAGAAGGAATGGGGGCTTCCCCTCCCTCACCTTTCTTCCCCTCCCCCAAGATTCTAACCAGAGCATAAGAACAAGCTAAAGCCACTTTTTCTGTCTTTCTCTCCTTCTTAATACAAGTTGGGGGGGGGGGATTTTGCTGCACTTAAATCAGAAAGCAAGGGGAGGCCCAGCTTTGATGAAGGGCTCCCCCAGGAGACAATCGAGGGCACCCTCTCGCCACCTTTGAGGGCTCAAAACTGACAGTCATGTTAGTTTTCCAACTGTACATTCAAAACCTCATGTCTCTGGGATGGGGGTTTCCTCAGATGGTCCTCCTTTGCCTGGGATATTTGCAGCAGGTGCAGCCACCAGTTTCTCCGCACCCCCTTTAGCTACTGACTCAATAAAAAGGGAAAGTGCAGAACAGGAAGGTGTAGGTGAGCTCTAACGATTAGATTATACAGCCCTCAGGCAGCCTGCCTCTTCCGGTGAAATATATGCATAATAAGTTTTGCATATAAAACAAAACAATATTTTGGAAACCTTTATCAGGGAGGAATATTTGACAAATCCTTTAAGGCCGTAGTTCTCACACATTTCGCAACAGGATGCACTTTTTAGAAGGAGAATCTGTCAGGACCCACGGGAAGTGATGTCATGACCAGAAGCAACATCATCATGCAGGAAATTTTTTAACTGTCCTAGGCTGCAGTCCTACCCACACTTACCCAGGAGTAAGTCCCATTGACCATCTGTTAAAAGAATATACATAGTAGCTTCTTAAAAGTACAGGTCTGTCACATTTCCTTAAATGCAGTCACATACCATGGGGGCATCAAGTCTAATACAGTAAATATAAAATATTGAAATAATGGGGACATGCCTGAAATTGGCTCACAACCCACCTAGTGGGTCCCAACCCACAGTTTGAGAAGCACTGCTTTAAGTTGCATGGCAGAATACCATGACACAGATTATACAATGTTTAAAGTGATGCTAGAAAGTAATTTTATTTTCATTTTGTTTTGTCATTTTCTATATTTGATTCGTACAACAATGACAAGGAATGGAGAGGAATAGGGGAAAAAGCACAACCAGTTTCATCTTAAAATCCCTCTTTATATTGTGTGAAGCCCTGATATTGCCCAGTTATGAAGACAGTTCTGCAACTGGAAGAATCACACCATGAAGTATCATAAGATAACCCAGTGGCATAGTCAGAGGGGGTGCAAAGCGCTACGTTTTGCAGGCACCTGAATGTGCTGTGCAAGCGGCCCCTCCCCTTCCATTCGGAGTCATTCCGGGCAGGGGGAGTAAAATGGAGGCAAACGCCTCCGATCTGCTCCCCTCACCCGGAATGGCTCCAAAGCGTGGGGGAGGTGTCACTTGCAGGCATGTTCAGGTACCTGCAAAACTTAGTGTTTTGCACCCCCTCTAGCTACGCCAGTGAAGCAACTTTTATTTGACTAAGGGCGCAGTCCTAACCCACTTTCCAGCGCTGGCATAGCTGTGCAGTGGGGCATGTGCTGCATCCTGCAGTTGGGGGGCAGTCATAGAGGCCCCCTCAAGGTAAGGCAAAGTTTGTTCCATTACCTTGGAGTTGCATTGACCTTAAGACAATGCTGGAAAGTGGGTTAGGACTGCGGCCCAAGGGATGGAACAAGAAATAATTCTATACATACAACCTAAATTTTCATTCACTGCTAGGTTAACTCTGCTCTTTTCACAACTTCTCCATTCAAATATTAACAGAAGTACAAAACAAACAAACAAACAAACAAATCTGATCCTTCACAATCAACGTATTCAGTTGTGTTTGATCTAATCCACATTGCTTATAAAAGTATTTGCAGCCTAAGGTGCATGCTTCCTGGCTCAGGCTATCACAAAAGTGCCATAAAGCACTTCATGACAGCATAGGCGCTTGGGGCTATTGCAGGAAGGCCTGTTAGTATAAGGAACACAGTACGCAGAAGCAGGTAAGGGGAGGGGCAGGAAAGGACTAATGAGAAGGGGGAAGGGTGTGGAGGCAAACTGGTTCTGGAAGGGGGCAGGATCAGCAGCGCTAGCAAACCATATCTGCTCCCCTTCTCAGGCAAGATCTTCCAACATAGGTCTCCTTAAACTTGTGCCAGCAATTTAGCAGACACAGGTTTGAGTAGACCTGTTACAGTGGCTAGGGATTTCCTCAGGGCAAGGGAACAAATGTCCCTTTACCTTAAGGAGACCTCGATTCCCCTGCAGGATGCAATATATGTCACAATGCATCAGTGCAGTGGAGTGGCATTTCCATAGAACTGGCCTGCCCACCCCAGTTAACGTCAACTCAGAAGTAAATCCCACTGGGTTCACTGAGATCTACTCCCAGGTAAGTGTGTATAGGATTGCAGCCTTAACCATAGTTAACCATTGCTATTTTGGGTCCACATCATTTAAGATTTCTTACTTCCTTCTTCTAATTAGCTGCCCCCTTTCATTCAGTTCAGGCCTCATGATGATAATGTAGCTCTTGGGGGAGAAGATACAAAACAAGAGCCCCAAACTGGAGGCCAAGATGGAGAAGATCTCCACAGCCACCAAGTGTTTTCCTTTGGTACTCAGGTAGGTTGGCACAAAAGACAACCAAACACTGCAAAAGACCAGCATGCTGAAGGTGATGAACTTGGCTTCGTTAAAGCTGTCTGGCAACTTCCTGGCTAGGAAAGCTACAGCAAAGCTGATTATGGCCAGGAAACCCATAAAGCTCAAAATGCAGTAAAACATGACAGCTGAACCTTCATTGCATTCCAGCACAATTTCTGTTGCCATTGAGTGCACATCAAAATCTGGGAATGGGGGAGACTTTGCTAACCATATAGTACAAATAGTGGCTTGCATTAGGAAGCAAGAAAGAACTATGGAGAACGCCAGTCTTGTGCCCACCCATTTCCTTATGCTGGACCCTGGTTTGGTGGCCAGGAAAGCCAGAACCACAATGATGGTTTTGGCCAACACACAAGAAACAGCCACTGAGAAGATGAGGCCAAAAGCAGTTTGTCGAAGGAGGCATGTCAGTTTCTCAGGTCAACCAATGAACAGGAAAGCAGAAAGGAAGGCAAGCAAGAGGGAGGCGAGAAGAACGTAGGTGAGGTTCCGGTTGTTGGCTTTGACTATGGGAGTGTCCTTGTTCTTCATGAAGATCCCAAGCACCAAAGCAGTGATGAAAGAAAAGGAAAAAGCCAGAGCTGCTAAAATGATCCCCAAAGTTTCTTCATAAGACAAGAAGGTCATTTCTTTTGGAATGCACAAAACCTGGTCCTTACTGGGATATTGATCTTCTGGGCAGTGAAAACAGTCATCCATGTCTGAAAAATAGAACAGGGGGATTTTCTGTAACTGGGCCCTCAGGATAGAGTTCAGTGATGTACTTAAGCATTACTAGAAAGTCCTGAATCAGGGCTTTCCAAACCCTGGGCCAGGGGCCAGATCCAGGGTTTGGGGAAAGTCCTTTGCTCCGTGAACAGAGCTTAGCAGTCTGTTCCCATGCTGCAAGCTTTTCCAGTAGATCTGAGCGCTGGGACACTCTGGGCAGTCACATCTGCCTGGATGTCCTGTTTCACAGCCTTCTGGGCCACCGGGTAACAGAGGCAACTGCCCAGAGTGTCCCGGTGCCCAGTTCTACCGGAAATACTTGAGACACTGAGGCTGAATTGTAAGTTCCGTTCTGAATGGAGACTGCATTTTCGTCGAATTGCAGTTGTGAGTTTGGTGACCGCTGTCTTAAATGAGGACTGCAAGGTCCAAATGCAAATATATTTCTGCCTTTCTCAACCAATTATATTTGGCAATCCCCAATTCACCAGGAGCAATTCAGGTTGTTGGCCCCGTTGGTTCATGCATTGTTCTCACCTTAGACATCACAAAGCAGAACTTATCAATACATTCAACTTGTCTTCGAAAGTCAGAGGTTCCCTGTTTTGTGTCTGTGAAATGGGCGTGCACACCCAGGAGCGCATATATCATTGATTCCGTCAGCCCAGGCTCTCTGATCGGTGCTCATCATTATGAATTCTGAACAATTGTTTAAATACAAGGGAAATGAGGTTTTCCAGGGGGTACGAACCGTCAAGCAGTGGAGAGGTAGTTGGAGGCATGGGGGAAGGTAGGGAAGTGGCATTCCAGGAAGGGGGGATTGGAGGGAGGGTGGGGAGAGGGCAGGGAGAAGGCATTCCAGGTGGAGGAAGCAGGACGGGATGGAGATGGGACCGGTGAAGCTTCACTCCACCGGATCCAGAGCCTCTCTGTTCCACCAACACAGAGGCAACACAGAGGCTCTTGATTCTACGCTGACCTTTGGGTCGCCATGGAGTCAAGTAGTTCTACTGCAGGGCTACTTGCTTTTCCTGCGGGGAAGGGGGTGGATGCCACTGCCGGCAGCCTGGAGCGTACTGGATGCAGCGGCAGCCATTTTCAGCACCGCTGCAGCCCTGCATGCCAGGCTGCTCAGGATTGGGCTGCCCATCATTAGGAAAATTTCTGGATCACCGTCAATGTATTTGATGAACTCTAAGCAGGACGCGTCCTACCATTCTGATTTGAAATCGTCCCTTCCGGACATTGGAGGCAATCATAGCAGCAAAAGGGTTGTCCTTCCACCTTTATCTTGCTATAGCCAGAATGACAATGGCCATTACACAGAGAAAGGGGTTGTGCCTGTCCGTAAACAAAAGCAGAAAGACATTATGAAAGCATATAAACATACTATATGTTCAGAAGACATAGTTTGGATTTTATATTTCACTGATCACTTTATATTTAAGAAATGAGTAATGCTGGCATGACAGAATGGAAGTGGTACGAACAGAAAGTTGCAACCTGTTATTGGTGACTTCTGCCTAAATGATGCAGGCTTTATTCATAAATGTCCAGCATTTGGTCACATCACTTCTAGTTAGTACTATGTTCTCTGCAATGTCCAACTCAGATCACAGTGCTGTAGAGTTTGGGGAATATGACAACATTCATCAGATTATTTTTACTGCCTCCACACTTTACCCAAAGTCTTCTTCATTGGAACATATGCGTGGCAGGCTACCCCCTGATTAGTGCTCAGCTGTTAATTCCATTGATTCACATGATTTCATGAATCACATGAACAGCAGTATTGTCCTGACAACATTCCCATTCAAGTAAATCATATAAACCTGACAGGGACAACATTTTGCAAAGGGAAGATTTGGGATATAAAATCAGAATTGGGATCAATCCCATCTGATTGACAAGACACAGAGATAGAAGGATTTCAGTGCAGTTTGGTACAGGCTATGTGGTGAAAAACAGCTTGCAAATTGGTGAAAGGGATTCTTACATCTTGAAAGATGAAATCTCTACCTGGTCATAGACACTGGGCCACACAATGGCATCTTCAGCAATGGTGAACATTTGGTCTTTAGGTCCCATGGGCTCTATCCTTCCGACTTTAACTCTACGAAAGCTCTGGTTTGCAAAAGTGATCCAGTTAATAATATCAAACCCAGATATTAATTCCCCATTTTCATCAAAGGAAAGTGTGTCTCCAACACTGTTGCTGAACATGGAACTTCTCAGGTAGTGGTGAAACTAAATTAAAGCAAAAGAAGGTAATTAATTAGTGATCTCTAAGAATGTGGAAATACACAAAAGCTACTGATAGTTCAGAAAGTATGAGTAGCATCTTTATGTAAGAGGACATGAGTCTTCAGGCATAATTATTTTGTCTGAAAGGTTCAAGAGACACTGAAGCAGGGCAAGATGCTGCTTTGGGGAGCAACCAAGGCTTTTGGGGCCTTTGTTGCTTGCTGGGAGTGCAGAGCACTGAAAGATTTTGTAGTTTGACACTGCTTGGGAAGCCCACAATGCCTAGGGCTTTGTGGCTTGCTGGGAGTACAGAAAGCAGATGCACTGAAGAGTTAGTAGGCACTGAAATAGCAAGGAATCAGAGCAAGGATGAGATGGCAGTCATGGGTTCAAAGGGTAAAATGCTGGCAGGAGAGCTAGAAGCAGAACGCTGGGAGATCGAGAGAGAATGCGCTCCTCCCGGCTAGCCCGCTCAGCCTTTATTGAATCTTAAAAACATGACACAATACTATTACAACATTAAGGGCTATTAAAGGTTAATAAGATTATATTGGATGCCACTAGCTAGTTCTAGCTTAACCGCAATCCACATTCCTAGATATGATTCTCCATAACATCTTCTTGTTGACAGGCTAAGGAGTTTCAGACTCAGCATGTCACCAAGGCCGTGCCGAGTGTGCTCTGCGCAGGTGCAAAGTGTGTTTGGCTTTATTGCCAACGTACCAAGGCTAAAACTAGCACCTCCGCATAAACACTACAAGACACAATTCAAGATTGCAAAATTCAAGGTTCTGATAAGAATATTTTAAGTAAAAATTAATATCTCGTTACATACTAAAAATACATTTCTTGCTACATACTGACATAGACATATGCATTCTTCCAAATGTATAACTGTTCATATATGTTAATATATGGACTAAAGTGTGTGCTATCCCACCCCCACCCCAAAAAACAAAAAAACAAAAAAAAATCTGCATTTACATACAGGTCATGCCTCATTATCCAAGAAACCTGGAATTGGGTCTTTAAAGCGATTTTTTCCACTGATCTGGTATCCACTGATTGTTTTTTTTTAATCCGCTGAGGATTTCAGAGTCATTGGTGTACATGGCACCAGTCTCACAACTCTAGACAGCAACTGTTACCCTGCACATGCCTGATCTTGTCTGATCTTGGAAGCTAAGCACGGTCAGGCCTGGTTAGTACTTGGATGGGAGACCGCCTGGGAATACCGGGTGCTGTAGGCTTATACCATAGTCTTTCGAGACTGAAGGTTGCCAACCATCTCACAACTCTCTTTGACCTCCCACAGCTGCAAGAAAAGTTTTAGTTTTAGTTTTTTGTTTTTTTTAAAATAAACCAAAAAATTTTTCAGGAGCAACCTACTAATTGAAAATGGCAGGTGAATTTACTCTTAAATGCCAAAAGTTTAGTGCTGACGTACATGGATAATATTTTACAGATTTATGGGACAACCAACAGTGGTTGCACAGATAGAGATGATGTGTTCGGGACATTACCTGCCATGGCTGCTGATTCAGAAACCTCCATCTCCCACTATCCACCATTGTCCTGTGTTTGTACTTGGATGGATGGAGGGCACTCACAGCATGTGCCACAGCATAGACCGCGTTGTAGACACTGTAGCTGTGGGAAGTCATGCTCACTTCAAAGACAGATGAGGGGAGGGCCTCCAACTTCTCCGCCCCATTGCAGGAACTTGATGAAGCCGTCTTCTCTATCTGAGGCAGGATAGAGATATCTCTATCTCTATCCACCATTGTCCTGTGTTTGTACTTGGATGGATGGAGGGCACTCACAGCATGTGCCACAGCATAGACCGCGTTGTAGACACTGTAGCTGTGGGAAGTCATGCTCACTTCAAAGACAGATGAGGGGAGGGCCTCCAACTTCTCCACCCCATTGCAGGAACTTGATGAAGCCGTCTTCTCTATCTGAGGCAGGATAGAGATATCTCTATCTCTATCCACCATTGTCCTGTGTTTGTACTTGGATGGATGGAGGGCACTCACAGCATGTGCCACAGCATAGACCGCGTTGTAGACACTGTAGCTGTGGGAAGTCATGCTCACTTCAAAGACAGATGAGGGGAGGGTCTCCAACTTCTCCGCCCCATTGCAGGAACTTGATGAAGCCGTCTTCTCTATCTGAGGCAGGATTTCTGCTCTGAAGGAATTTCTGAAATCCTACAACCTCCTTTGAGGGCACTGCAAAGGAGATGGCACCATGCATGAACTCCACACTGAAAGTTCTTTGAAAGGGAAGTGATGTGAAATCCATCTGGGCTTGCATAATCCAAACTTTGCCTTTTGTCTTCATTGGTATATCCTCATATTCTTTCAAGAGGGGGAATATTCTTGAAAGTGCAGTGCTCTGAATTTCACCATATAAGAGCATAACAGTGGCAGTGCTTCCTAATATCGTTTTGTATGTCCCATGCCACAACTCCAGCATTTCATAGACTTCATTGGAGAAAGATTCTTTGGGCAAGGCTTCTACAAAAGCAAAGCAGATGCCTTCTTGGGTGAATGTGGGGAGCACGTTCTGAACAAACCACTCTCCACTGTCACCAGGTACATAAATCACCCCAACCCACGTCCACCTGAAATGTAGCAGCAACTTGAGAAATCCCTTATATTGATGGTCACTTTTTGGAAACATCCGGTGAAAGAAAACAGCCTTGGTTTCATGATTCAGAACTGGGACAGAGCCATATACAAGCTGGAGAACATTGAAAAATGGAATGATACATGTCTACACAGAAACAAATGCTTGTGTCTCTCTTTCTGTGACAGAGTTATGAGAATACAGGCGGGATGTTGGTATCCACAGGGGATCCATTCCTGGGCCTCCCATGGTTACTGAAACCCATGGATAAGTGAATATGCAAGTCCAGTTCACTACGACCTCTATGACCTCTGGAGACGACCACCAGAGTCTGGAGGTATTCTGAGACACTCTTTATGTCTTGTGTGCTCCCTGAGGCATCTCGTGGGCTACTGTGAGACACAGGAAGCTGGACTAGGTGGGCCTTTGGCCTGATCCAGAAGGGCTTTTCTTACCATGTGAGAAAACAAGGCTTCACAGATCTGGAGAGACGAAAGGCATGGTGAAAAGATGGATGCTATCAAAAGAAGGGAGGAGGAATGTAGTGACTTCAGAGATAGCAAGACTGATTACAGACCTAAAGAGAGATGGTAGCTGGGGGAAAAGGGAATGAGAATGCACAAGGCTTCCCGATATGGGGAATGAAGTGCACTAAAGTTGTAAAAACATGCCATTAAATTAGAGGGAGAAGAACAACTTATGTTGTTCCTTGTGTTTATTAACCACCATGTTAAAACATGAGAGTGGAGCCTTCATTACATTCCAGTACAATTACTCCAGTCACTGAGTGCATGTCAAGAACTGGGAATGGAGGGGAAGTTGCCAGCCACACCGTACAAGTGATGACTTGAAGGAAGGAGCAGGAAAGGACGACCAAGGTTGCCAATTTACTTCCCACACATTTCCTCACCCTGGACCCTGATTTGGTGGCCATGAAAGCCAGAACCACAGTGATGGTTTTGGCCAACACACAGGAAATGGCCACTGAGAAGACGATGTCAAAAGCAGTTTGTCGAAGAAGGCACGAGACTGCTTTGGATTGTCCAAGGAACAGCAGAGCACAAAGGAAGCAGAGCAGGAGGAAGATGAGAAGAGCGTAGGTGACGCTCCGGTTGTTGGCTTTGACAATGGGAGTGTCCTGATGCTTAATGAGTATTTGGAGGATCAAAGCAGTGATGAAAGAAAAAGAAAGTGTGAATGTATTCAAAGTGATCCCCAAAGGCTCTTTGTAAGACAAGAAGCTGTAAACCTTTGGAATGCAGATAACCTGGTCATGGTTGGGATATTGATCTCCTGCGCATTCAAAACAGTCATCCATGTCTTTTCAGAGAAAAGATAAAATGAGAAAAATGAGAAAAGCTGCATATAGTACAGGCATTCTCCCATATAAGGAAAGGATCTGTACCACAAAAGCCCTGCAAATACGGAAATCACGGATAAACGGGACACCTGTTTTAATGGTGCCCCCCATGCAGCACTACGCCCCCATGCATGCATTCACATTGTTAAGCTGCTTACCCGTTGAAGTTTTCTTGTTTAAAGAATTTGCTATAAGCTCATGGTGCAACGTGAACAGGCTGCCAACAATCTTCATAATTAATCTATCTCTATTGCTAGACAGTAAGCAGAAGTTAACCACTTCCCATTTAGCATTTGAGCTCATTTCAGCAAGTGTTTAGGCAGCCTGGTCACATCGCACTATGAGCGCAAATGCTTATAGTGGCTTGTTTTAGCAAGAAATCTTTGCTGGGTAAGCTGCTTAATGACAGTAAAGGGCGGGGGGTGTTTCCAAAGATAACCAGAACCACTGATATTAGATTATGTGGATCCGGGGGCCAGCCTGCACCCTGTATTGATCAGCACTTGGAATTATAAAGCACTGAATGAGGGTGGCTGGCTCAAAACCTTAGAAAAATTAGCTTATTCAAACATGGTTGCTTTCATGAAGTTCTACTCCGAGGCAATTCATATCTTAAGAACCTGCAACCAAGGGGAAAAAAGTACCTCATCAAGGAGGGCATCTTCTCACCTTTGGTATGATGCACTGGCAGCCCAATTGGGTTGTGCTGCTGAGCTTATTATGATAGTGAAAGTCACTTCTGTGACTACCAATGGAGCGTGGAGCATTCTGTGAGTGCTGCTGCAAGAGGGCCCTGCCATGCCCGTCGGACTAAGGAAGGCAACCATGGGGTGGTGGTGGTAATGGGGCAGGCTAGGCGTGAAACTGGATGGGGGGAGAAAGGGAGCGGGGAAGCTGCACTGTTACCAAAAAGGCGGTTTTTTTAGGGGAATTAGTATATTAGCCTTTTGGAAACTTTTAGAATCGCAGGCTGGATAACAAGACAGCATACAGCAAAGAAATCCCTTGTTTAGCTTAAAGAGGAGACTGGGAGAAAGGTAACTTTCAATCAAAGGATTATATTTTTATTGCAAAAACACACATAGGTAAACATAATACACATGGAGAATTGATAAGTATAGATTTCTATTACTTGTGTCTAGTGTACCTAGCTTATGGTGGCTGCATGTGCTATGTATTTGGGTGCATCCAGAAAGGAATCAGAAACGGATAGGTTGTAGGGAAGTATTTTAGGGGTTCCTTAATCTGCTGATAGAAAGACCTTGGATTTCTTTGTTTTCCAATTAGGAGCCAAAATGAAAAGTCAAGATTTGCTCTACTTCAGATGTTTTATTTGCTAACAGGCTCAGACAGACTTGTCAAGGACAAGACCATACCCCCTTGAACCTCCCCTTTTGTGATCACTTTTATAACAGTACAAAAACAACTGTGCATAACAACTATGACGCACTTTGGATTCTCGGGACTTTCCAAACTTTCCAGAATTCATAAACTCGGGTCATTGCACCCTAGAACTTTCTGACATGGTCTTCTCATTATCCTGATATATCTGTTCCCTTGCAAAAGTCCCTGGATGTCAGCCACAGTCAAAAGCTGAAAAACACATTCCTTCTTATCTATGTAAGCAGAAAACTGCACAACCAAAATCTGTATCCATATTTGTAGGGCCGAGAACCAGTTTCAGAGAACAATATACATTACTTGAGTTAGACAAATACATAAGTCTACATAAGAAGATATATCAATGCAGATAAACCTTAAAAATCTCCCTCAGTGCCTCCTCTTGGCACAGATGAACTAGTGAATCTGAGCCACCAACATAATCTCCTATTCTGTATATATTGATACATGATAATATAAGTTGATATATGTGAAATGTGATTATACATTCCATTAACTGTCATTTCTTGTAAATACCTTTGCTAGCATTAATATACTCTCTTGGGTTCAGGTGTTGTGCATGCTTTAAACACTATTATCTTACCCATGCAACAAGTACATTTTACCAAAACATATATCAGTAACAGAATACAGATAAAGACAACCAAAGTCCTTATTAGGTTATGCAACCAACCACCCACATCAGGGAACCAACTGAACAGATTAGCCCAAAATCCTACCACCAGTTTGCCTGCCATATCTTTAGCAACTGTGCAAATGTGATGTGCACGATCCCAGGTAGCATTGTACGTATCTGGAATGTAAACACAACATTCCTGGCCAATTAAGGCACACACACCTCCCTGAGCAGCCAATAAATGATCGAGAACAATGTGATGTTGTATCACAGTTTGCCTTAGTTGCCTCTGCTCAGAAGTTAAATCAAGTAAGGCTCCTGCTGTATTTTTTGCCATTTGTTCAAGTACCCCTTGGACATGAATCAGGCCCTCACCTACTCTCCAGAAAGCTCCACTACAAGCCCAAAGAAAGGCTGCACAGGTACCTGTCCAATCATTCAGTGCTCTCCATGTCAGAAGGTGCGTCCTATCCACATCTTCCTTAGCAATTTTGCACATTCCGCACTCTTTCGTTTTGCAGTTGTTCCCTGAACAAAACTGGAGGATTCAACCATGCTAGGTAGCATGAACCATCCCATGAAGTTGGAAGAATGATATAGACTTTGTCCCCACATACCCATTAAACACCATAGAGGAGACTAACTCTATGAAGAGCTGATACTGCATAAACTCGTAGGGCCCATCCTGACCACACAACTAATCCCTTGAAGCGTGGTTCTATAGCCCTATCCTCACAGTAGCAGAGGTAGCCTCTACTATCCTCTTTAAGTGAACCTGGATACACTGGGACACAATCCAACAGAATCCTCTCTCATAGTAATTTAGGGTTTTGAACATCAGAGTACAATTTAAAGGCTTTGTGTATGCCCAATAGGCTCTGCTCTGGGAATATCCATCTTCCAGATTTATTCCTTGCCCCCTCTGTGTTCCAAAATGTGTACCATTAAAATATCCTTTATAAACACTAGTGCCCACAGATTGTGCACCTTGACTTAAGAAACACCACTCTCCCACTCTTGGCAGCACTATGAACATAAGAACATAAGAACATAAGAACAGCCCCACTGGATCAGGCCATAGGCCCATCTAGTCCAGCTTCCTGTATCTCACAGCGGCCCACCAAATGCCCCAGGGAGCACACCAGATAACAAGAGACCTCATTCTGGTGCTCTCCCCTACATCTGGCATTCTGACTTAACCCATTCCTAAAATCAGGAGGTTGTGCATACACATCATGGCTTGTACCCCATAATGGATTTTTCCTCCAGAAACTCGTCCAATCCCCTTTTAAAGGCGTCTAGGCAAGATGCCAGCACCACATCCTGTGGCAAGGAGTTCCACAGACTGACCACGTGCTGAGTAAAGAAATATTTTCTTTTGTGTGTCCTAACCCGCCCAACACTCAATTTTAGTGGATGTCCCCTGGTTCTGGTATTATGTGAGAGTGTAAAGAGCATCTCCCTATCCACTCTGTCCATCCCCTGCATAATTTTGTATGTCTCAATCATGTCCCCCCTCAGGCGTCTCTTTTCTAGGCTGAAGAGGCCCAAACGCCGTAGCCTTTCCTCATAAGGAAGGTGCCCCAGCCCCGTAATCATCTTAGTCGCTCTCTTTTGCACCTTTTCCATTTCCACTATGTCTTTTTTGAGATGCGGCGACCAGAACTGGACACAATACTCCAGGTGTGGCCTTACCATCGATTTGTACAAAGGCATTATAATACTAACCGTTTTGTTCTCAATACCCTTCCTAATGATCCCAAGCATAGAATTGGCCTTCTTCACTGCCGCCGCACATTGGGTCGACACTTTCATCGACCTGTCCACCACCACCCCAAGATCTCTCTCCTGATCTGTCACAGACAGCTCAGAACCCATCAGCCTATATCTAAAGTTTTGATTTTTTGCCCCAATGTGCATGACTTTACACTTACTGACATTGAAGCGCATCTGCCATTTTGCTGCCCATTCTGCCAGTCTGGAGAGATCCTTCTGGAGCTCCTCACAATCACTTCTGGTCTTTACCACTCGGAAAAGTTTGGTGTCGTCTGCAAACTTAGCCACTTCACTGCTCAACCCTGTCTCCAGGTCATTTATGAAGAGGTTGAAAAGCACCGGTCCCAGGACAGATCCTTGGGGCACACCGCTTTTCACCTCTCTCCGTTGTGAAAATTGCCCATTGACACCCACTCTCTGCTTCCTGGCCTCCAACCAGTTCTCAATCCATGAGAGGACCTGTCCTCTAATTCCCTGACTGTGGAGTTTTTTCAGTAGCCTTTGGTGAGGGACCTTGTCAAACGCCTTCTGAAAGTCCAGATATATAATGTCCACGGGTTGTCCCACATCCACATGCCTGTTGACCTTTTCAAAGAATTCTATAAGTTTTGTGAGGCAAGATTTACCCTTATAGAAGCCATGCTGAGTATGGTATACTTATCAGAAACAATCCCCACATCATTCCATGTCACGAAGCTGCTTCCTGTGGGATCCTTTAGAGAAGGTGCCCAAGTCATATTTTGTGCTGTTAGATGCGTTGGTATCATTGGAAAACCATTTTCACTGGACACTGGTAAAAGAGAACAAACCCAGCAGGATGTATTCTGCAAGGCTGGCATACGCCTCTTCATCTGGTGAGCAAACTGAATAAAAGCATTAGTATCATCAATTTGTCCTAATCCAGGAGCCACATGCAAAGCCAAACCCACAATACACAGGCACAAGCTGCAAAAGTCCAAGCTATGATTCGTGGCCATCCTTCTGGAAATGGACACCAGAAAAGTTCCTCTGTTGAAGGTGCTTCAGGCTTCCCAAAAGGATAGCAAGTCATTTAAAGTTTAGTCATTCAAAGTTCAATCAAAGTTATTTAAAGTTCAATCACTCAAAGTTCAAAACTTCTGGCCTGCCTTTCAGGTCGGTCAGGCTGCGTTGCTCCTGCGCTGTCAGCAACTTTTGGCTCACCTTGACGGTCAGTGAGCTGCGGTGCTCCTCGTTGTTTCATCGGTGCAGACCCCTTCTGCTGTGCACTTCTTGACCCTGGTGTGATAAATCCACGTAGGAAGTTCCTTCACTCGATCTGCAGTGGGACTCAACAACAGGGTTTCAAAGGGACCTTGCCACTTAGGACGCAACGATGCCTTCTTGTAGGACTTCACCCAAACAAAATCACCTGGGGAGATAGAATGGACAGCTTCCCACAAAGGTAATGACTGCGATTGAGCGGCATATCTATGCAAAGTCACTAGATGTCGTTGCAAAGCTTTCACAAACTTAGAAGTCTCCTCAGTTAACCCACTAGCCCCACAGTCTTTTGGAATAGAGGTTAATGGCATTAGGGTAGGAGGAACATGTCCAAACAAAAGTTCATACGGTGACAACCTTGTCCTCTTGTTAGGCAGGGTTCGAATAATGTACAAAGCTAGTGACAAAACCTTTGTCCATTTCATCTTAAGCTCCATACATAGCTTTGTTAGAATATTTTTCAAAGTACAGTTCATCTTCTCGACCTGTCCCGATGATTCCGCATGATGAGGGGTGTGGTAAGCCCACCTGGTACCTATAGCTTCAGTCAGTAATTTGCATATTTTAGCAGTAAAATGTGACCCTTGGTCAGAGTCCAAGATTTTTGGTGGGCCAAATTTAGGGTAAATTTCATTTAAAATTAGTTTACACACAGTTACTGCATCAGCTCGTTTCACAGGAAAAGCTTCCACCCATCCTGTTAATTGATCTACCATTACAAGTAGATACTTCTTCCCTTCTGAAGGTACCAGTTCAGTAAAGTTAATTTGAATATGCTGCATAGGTCTATGAGCCCAAGGTCGCCCACCTGGGGTTTTCACTTGAGATTTCCCTTTTGGATTACATTGCTGACAGTAATAACAACTTTCTACTATTCGTCTAGCAGTTTCATGAATTCCGGGAGATATGAATTGTCTAAGCACAAGTTCAGCCATTTTTTCAGCTCCCCCATGAGTATTTTCGTGAATCTTTTTCAATACTTCATATTGTTTACTTCGAGGAAGCACCATCCTGTGCTCAGATTTCCATATCCCATTGTCATCAGGTTGCAATCCCCATTTTCTCCATTTTTCCTTCTCCACCTCTGGAGCAGCTTCCTGCCACTCACTTATCGGTGTAGTTAGTTGAGCTGCCTGCATTTCCTGCACAGCAGCTGCCTTTGCAGCAGAATCAGCAAATTTGTTTCCCAAAGAGATAGGATCAGTTTTGGTTAGTATGAGCCTTGCAATGCATAATAGCTATCTCTTTAGGCATTTGGATTGCCTCAAGTAGCTCAGCAATTTCTTTACCATGGGCAACTTGACTACCAGAGGATGTAATTAATCCTCGTTGCTGCCAGATGGATCCAACAAAATGACACAAGCTGAAACAATATTTGGAGTCTGTAAAAATATTAATTTGTTTACCTGTGGCATATTTACAAGCAGCTGTTAAAGCAAGTCACTTAGCAAGTTTTGCACTTACTCCAGATGAAACACATTTTGCGATTAACACTGTATTCTGAGTAGTAACCGCATAGCCTGCATATCTCTTCCCTTCTTTGTAAAATGCAGACCCATCCACAAACAACTCAAGGTCTGGAGATTTTAAAGGAACATCTTTTAAATCAGTACGTGGAGTAGATAACAAATCAACTGCTTGCAAACAATCATGCATATATTGCTGCTCATTTCCCTCATCTTTTGGCAATAAAGAGGCTGGATTGAGATTAGAACACCTCTTCAAGGTGACTCCATGAGTCATCAACAAAGTTATCTCATATTTCATCTACCTTTGATTTGTCAAATGCTTGTGATGCTTAGAATTCAATAATCTTGCCACTGCATGAGGAGTATGCACTACTAGGGGGTGTCCTAAGACAATGTCTTGAGCCTTTTCTACAATCACTGCAGCTGATGCTACATTTCTCAAGCAACCAGGTAATCCCCTTGCAACTGGATCCAATTGTACAGACAAATAGGCCACAGGCCTAGGTGATCCCCCAAAGTCTTGTGTTAAGACCCCTGAGGCCACTCCCTTATGTTCATGGACAAAAAGATCAAAACCTTTTTCATAGGAAGGAATACCCAATGCAGGAGCAGTGCTAAGTGCTGACTTCAATTCTTGAAATGCTCTCAATTGCTCTGCATTAGGTTTCAAAGTTCCTCAGCCTCTTCACATGTCAGTTCAATTAAAGGCTTCAATAACTCCCCTGCTGATACTATCCATTGGCGACAGAATCCAATCACCCCCCAAAACCCATGCATTTCTCTTTTGGTTCTTGGGAAAACATAGTTTTGGATTACTTTGATACAATCAGGATCTAACCGGAGTACTCCTGGTTCCAAAGTATATCCTAAAAACCTCACTTCCTGCATTGCCCATTTCAATTTTTAAGGAATTACCTTATGCCCCTTCATGACTAATTGATTCAACAGGTAAATAGAGTCTTCCTCATTGTCCTAGCGTGTTTTTGAGGCAAGCAAAATATAATTAACAAAATGAAGAAGAGTAGAACCCCTAGGTAATCGCACATCACTTAAATCATTCGCCAACACCTTTGAGAATATCTATGGAGCCTCCACGAATCCCTGGGGCATTCTAGCCCATGTTATTTGCCCAGGTATGCTCACCTGTGCATGCCCAGGTAGGTTAGGTACACACCTGTGCAAACCTGGTTGACCCCAAGTAAAAGCAAACAAATATTGCTTATCTTCAGCGACCCTTACACTGAAGTAAGCATTCGATAAGTCAATCAATGAATAATATTGGGCATCAGAAGGTACCTGAGCCAGTATCGTACTTGGGTTAGGCACAACTGGGAAAGATGGTATCACATAATCATTAATTAACCTCAGATCTTGCACCATCCAATAGAGAGGTTTTCCATCTGATCCCACCTGTTTTATCTTCACTGCAAGTACAGGTGTATTACAAGGAGATTCACAAGGAACCAAAACCCCTTGTTTTGCATCTATGAGAGGTGCAAGACCTTGGATTGCTTCAGGTTTCAATGGATATTGCCTTTGCCTTGGCAGAGGCCTCCCCTCTTTCACAACAGGAGAAATAGGAGCCGCTGATTTCACTAACCCCACTGTATGTTTGTCTCCCCATACTATAGGGTTCACTTCATTTTGTAATCTTTCAGGCAGTGTTGCAATCTCCTTAGCCTCTAGCCCTGCCAAGAGATGCATTTGATGCAAAGGAAATTTAACAGTTATACCATCAGGTTCACAGAATATTTGTGCGTGCAGTTTAGTAAGCAGGTCACGTCCCAAAAGGGCAGAAAGGTCATTTTCTCCCCTCTGGGTCATCAACAGAAAAGAATGCTCAAAACTAAGGGGACCCAGAGAAGCTGAGCACTCAGTGCTCATGAAATGTCTCTCTGGTTTCCCTGTGACTCCCAAAACTTCCTTTTCCACTTGTCCTCTTGGAGCCGCCCCCCCTGGTAAAGCTGTATGAGAAGCCCCTGTATCAAGCAATAAATTAAAAACTTGTTCTCCCACTCTTAATGGAATAGTGGGGAATCTTGGATCACATTTAAACTGCAAAAATCCAGCCTCATACACTTCTGGACTCCAGGGGAGCGGTGCGCAACTTCAGTCAGTAGGTTCCATGAATTGCCCAGCAACAACCCCTTGGCTTATCTGTCTGGGAACCTCCTGGAACCCCAAAGGACAATTTCTTCAGATATGTCCCAAGAACCCGCACCTGTGACAGATGATTTGATTTCCCCTTGTGGAGTCATGCTACCTCCCATATTAACTCCTCCTTGATTCATTGGCCTTCCCCTTCCACGACCTCTTCCAATCCCCCCTTTGTTCTGGAAAGAACCACCTTGAAATCCCCTGCTTTGAAAACCCCTTGCCTCTTCTCTGCCAGCTGCAACCATAGCTGCAAGAAGAGAAACCTGTTCTTTCATTTCAGCCTGTTTTTCCTTCTTTCTCTGCTTATCCTTCAAATCCCCCCATGCGTTGAACACTCTGGTGGCAATGCTTACAATCTCAGGTAGATTTTTTCCTTGCATGCCATCAGGATGTTCCCTAAAGCAACGGGCAATATCTTCTGAACATTGAGCCATATACACAGTTTTTAATACCTCCTGCCCTTGATCTGATTCCGGATCCAGAGCTCCATGCTTTCTAAACTCACGTGTCAATCGTGTACAAAAATCAGAAGGATGCTCATCAGAGCGTTGCATGCAGGCTGTAATTTTACTCTAGTTTGGAGTAACTTCTCCTGCAGCTTTAATTCATTCCAAAACAGCTTCCACAAAATTTGATAATGCCAACTTGCCATCTGGAATATTTGGATCCCATTCAGGATTGTGCCCAGGCCATTCTACCAAAATCTAAGTAGGAAAAGCAGGTTTTCCTCTTATATATTCTGTAGCTTTCAGTTTAACCTTTTGTCTCTCATCCTCCGTTAACAGATGGCCCATTAACTGCATAACATCAGCCCTGACCGGGGAATGAGTGGCAAAAATGGTTTTAAACTTCTGATACACCACATCTGGACTATCTCATAGACGTGGTATTGTCTGCTGCCAGTTCAATAAATCAGAGGTAGTGAAAGGTGTATGAGTAAATACCAGCTCAAGACCATCAGCTGTAGGAACTGGGTAGGCCCTCAGTGGAGCCAAATTTCCCGGGGTACTTGTCTGTGGCCTAAATCTATCAATTCTATTGGTTGTACGTGTTGGGGAGAAGGACCAATCTACAGTTGAAGGTATTTTACCTTCAATTTGTGCCTTAGCATAAATTTTTGCCATCTTATTGACTGATTTAGCCACAGACAAATCATGATCAGTAAGTGGACTTGTCTCGAGCACAGTAGGATCACAGCTTTGCCTACCATAGGTCCTAGAAGGGACCTCCAGGTTCAAAGCCTGACAAATATTAATAGACTCAGCTCCCCTGGAAAAATCAGATAACCCAGGGGAATCTTGCCCCCAAACCTGGCTATGCAAGACAGGACTAGCCAATCGATCTTGAGAAACTATAGCCCTCAATGTGTTTGGAGGTTGCCCTCCCATTCCTTCAGTTCCAGTTACAACTACCTGAGGCGCTGGAGCAGCTCCAGCTTGTCCCCTAGGAGTCAACAAATGAAATGGATACAGGGCTGGGTTATATTGATCATCTTCTTGAGAAGTGGGATCAATTTTTTAGGGGGGTGGACTGTTTGGGGATACCTCACATTTATTTTCCCCCAAACACATAGCCTGTATGGCCAGTTGCCCATCAGGAGGTATATAATTATACCATACAAATAAGTAATCCACCTGACCAGGATGCTGGTCTAACAAAATATCTTGTAATATATTCATCCTTTCCTCAGAGAATGTTTTGCAACTTGGCCACTGTTCAGATTCTGGCAAGCAAGAGGTAAAACTTGGCCAGGTGACAGTGCATAAGGTAACCATGTGTTTTTTAGCCAGCCCCACTGTTCCTGGGATACTACCCCAGCCCCTCAAAATCAGGGAAAGAGGAGCATCAGAGGCACAGCTAGTTGTTTGGCCCATTTTAAGACAATCTGATTTACCTGCAGGTAATAAGCCCAAAATGTAGGGTTGAACAATCCCTTTTCAATCAGCTTCATTCATTCACAGTCCCTTTCTCATTCATTCACAAGCACACCAAGCAGACTTAAATTCACAGGCCAGCCTAACAGGATACGCACAATGACACTGAGCAAGCCCTTAGTTTAAAAATAACTCTGCTACACAAGCAGTCCGGGAAGAATGCCAAGCAATGGCTGAACGCCCAGACTCTCAGCACTGCTCATCGCTTCAACTGAACCACTCCCTAACTTTGCAAACTCAGGTCAGAGAATTCACAGCATTTCAGCTGAAAACCAGGACAAAAGTCCAAAAAAAACAAAACAACAACACATGGGATCATTCATTTATATACCTGGCAAACCTATATTTTCCCCTGCCTGGCCAGGCCACCCAGAGTGCCAGCACACTGCCAGAGTCTCTTGGAATAGACTCTGTGAGTTCCCTTCCTCACAGCCTGTTAAACACCCTAGCTGACAGAGGATCTCTCAGCCAGCTAGTAAAGTCAGCTAGTCAAGCCAACTAATCAAGTCAATGAAAAAAGCACACAGACAGAACCATTTAGACCTAAAAGAACCATTTAGACAGACAGACAATCCTGAGACAAGGCACAAGGAATAAACAACATGGACCAGAACAAAAGACAGCCACAAGACAACATAGACACATCACACAAAGACACAGGACAGTACACAGAACATAGCGAGAGCATAGAACAAACAACAGAGAGGACACAAACATCTCACCCTTCCATATGCTGAATATTGCAAATTTGGAGCCAAATCAGACAGTCTGTCCGTCCTAAGCCAGGGGAAGGTCACTGCATGACAGCTGTCCCAGCAGAACAGCCACAGCCACCTCCAGGCACGCTTCTCCTCCCAAAAATAAGGGAAGGTGCGTTCAAAGCACACCCAGCAAGAGGCGAGGCACCCACCAAGCCAACTGTCTGCTTTGTCCCATCTGGGGTGCCAACTGATAGAAAGAACTTGGATTTCTTTGTTTTCCAATTAGGAGCCAAAATGAAAAGTCAAGATTTGCTCTCCTTCAGATGGTTTATTTGCTAACAGGCTCAGACAGACTTGTCAAGGACAAGACCATACCCCCTTGAACCTTCCCTTTTGTGATCACTTTTATAACAGTACAAAAACAACTGTGCATAACAACTATGACGCACTTTGGATTCTCGGGACTTTCCAAACTTTCCAGAATTCATAAACCCAGGTCATTGTGCCCTAGAACTTTCTGACATGGTCTTCTCATATCCTGATATAGCTGTTCCCTTGCAAAAGTCCCTGGATGTCAGCCACAGTCAAAAGCTGAAAAACACATTCCTTCTTATCTATGTAAGCAGAAAACTGCACAACCAAAGTCTGTATCCATATTTGTAGGGCCGAGAACCAGTTTCAGAGAACAATATACATTACTTGAGTTAGACAAATACATACGTTTACATAAGAAGATATATCAATGCAGGTAAACCTTAAAAATCTCCCTCACTGCTAAACCCAGTTTGCTATCTAAAGATGGGGGGAAAAGGGAGGAATAGATAGGGAAGAAGGGAGGGAGTTTTAGACGCAAGATATATTTACCTGTCCCGGGGAGCAGTAGGGAGGGGAAAGAGTCCTAGGAAGGACCACTCCCATGGGAGGGCAGCCAGAGAGAGACATGTGCTCTGAGTTATCTCTTAAAAGGGTTGTGTTTGACCTGGAAGCTGATCTAGAATGACCGGATCCCAGAGCTGTGCACATGCTCAGTACACACAATGGTACACGTGGAGTATGTGATGAACCAGAAGGAAGTCAGCTTACCAGCCAGGCTGACCTTCTGGGAGAGGGAGGCAATTTGTATAAGGTGCTTAAGAGTGTTAAAGCTACAACAAAAGAACAATAGACCTTTTCCTCTGGAGGTGCATGCTTGTTTTGCATAATGAGGAGACACAGTGATTAGGTTATACATTGACCTGCAAGGAAGTGCGGGTTGTGTAATTCATGTGCTTGTAGCTTGACCAGGGCCTTTGGAAACATGTGCTGGGGGAGGAGTGGCCTGCTTGCTTGGTCTGTATGATCCAAAATAACATAACCAGATATAAAAATCACAACTTGGAAGGGAAAAGGGGATTTTCACGTAACAGCACAGCAGGGTTGATTTGGTGGTGATGGTGCACAAAAGATCCTATCCCCTCCTTTTTCAAGCTTCCCACCCAATGTAACTGATACAGTTCTACGCAGCATGTCTCTCACCATTCTGATCGGACATTTTCCCTTGTGGGCACGGAGGTCACTTGTAGCGGCAAAATGGCTCCCCTTCCAACTTATTCTTATGATACACAGGATGGCAGAATGGGTTACACCTCGAGAGGAGCTGTGACTGTCCAGGAAAGAAAGCAGAAAAAAACTTTTACAATTCAGAGACCAGAGTTTCAGATGTCTGAGTTATCAGTAGATTGCCCAGAAAAAAAATAGCTCTCCAAAAGCACGAGGGTTCCAGCTAGAATGAATGAATGAATGAAGCAATATTTGCAAGTAAAAGCTGCTATATTCTGTGAGACATTCTGCCATTCATGAGAATCATGAAATCATGTGAAGCAACTCAGCTATAACATTTTTCTAAGCGAAGATGTGGAATACAAAATCCGAATTTGGATCAACTTCATCTGATTGACAGAACACAGAGATAGAATGATTTGAATGCAGTTGGGTACAGGCTGTGTGGTGAAACCCAGCTTAAAAAATGGTGAAAGGGACTTGTATTTCCTGAAAGGTGAACAGACTCTACCTGGTTATAGACACTGGGCCACACAATGGCATCTTCAGCAATGGAGAACATTTGGACTTCAGGTACTATGGGGTCTATCCTTTCAACTTTAACTCTACTAAAGCTCTGGTTTGTGAATGTGATCCAGTTGATAATATCAAATCCGGATATTAGTTCCCCATTTTCATCAAAGGAAAGTGTGTCTCCAACACTATTGTTGAACATGGAAATTCTCAGATAGAGGTGAAGCTAAATTAATGCAGAAGAAGGCAATTATCGAAGTATGTGGAAAAACAACAAAAGGTAATGATTGCGCAGAAGGTATGAATAGTGTTATCATGACAGAGAATGCAACTCTTCCTCCTACATAATTCAAAGTCCTCTGAAAGTTTCAAGTGGCAAAATTCAAGATTCTGTCAAAAATCAACTTCAATAAAAATAAATTTCTCACTACATTTGGGTGTGATCTTATACATTAGGAACAACATACTAATGTTAATATATGAACTATAGTGAACTATATATATGAACTCCAGCATTGTGGGTACCTGGAAATTGGAAAGAGCGATGTGTGAGTGAAACGAAAGGTGTGGGGGGGAAAGGCATTGTGGGTACCTGGAAATTGGAAAGAGATGTGTGAGTGAAAGGGAAGGTGCGGGGGGAAGGGCATTATGGGTACCTGGAAATTGGAAAGAGTGATGTGTGAGTGAAACGGAAGGTGCAGGGGGAAGGGCATTGTGGGTACCTGGAAATTAGAAAGAGTGATGTGTGAGTGAAATGGAAGTTCAGGGGGGAAGGGCATTGCGGGTACCTGGAAATTGGAAAGAGTGATGTGTGAGTGAAACGGAAGGTCAGGGGGGAAGGGCATTGCGGGTACCTGGAAATTGGAAAGAGAGATGTGTGAGTGAAACGGAAGGTGCGGGGGGAGGGCATTGCGGGTACCTGGAAATTGGAAAGAGTGATGTGTGAGTGAAAAGGAAGGTGCGGGGGGAAGGGCATTGTGGGTACCTGGAAATTGGAAAGAGATGTGTGAGTGAAACGGAAGGTGCTGGGGAAAGGCATTGCGGGTACCTGGAAATTGGAAAGAGTGATGTGTGAGTGAAACGGAAGGTGCGGGGGGAGGGCATTGCGGGTACCTGGAAATTGGAAAGAGATGTGTGAGTGAAACGGAAGGTGCGGGGGCGGAGCTAACTTTCAGCAAAGTTGCAGTGAACTTTGGGGGTTCCCGAAGAGCCTGCGAAATAGATATGTTTTCATGTGCCTAAACAACTAAGGCATGCTTCGGTGCCAGGAATACTGTACGAAGAGCTGAGAGCTTGAACGGGGAGTCCTTAGAAACAGGCAATTTCACGGATTTCTCTCTTTTGCTCTGTGCTGAAGCATATCTATCCAGGGAGACATCTTTGAGAAGCTCGGAGAGCTGAAAACCCGTCCTTCCTTGGCCTAGATACAACAACATCACAGCGAAAAAAGCTATTAAGAGTGAGCGAACGTGGCTCGTTAAAAAGTTTTGCTGAGAACTGTAAGTAAGAAGTCTGGAGGAGGAGATAATTCAAGATTATTCATGCTGGCCGTTAGCCACCCAGGGGGGGAATAGGTGAATTGGTATTTCCCCTGCTGGAGTAAGTACAAGATTATATTTTTTTAATGGTATGTACCGAAGAGAAATAAATAAGTAATCTTCAACGAAGGAAATAAAGTCTACCTTCATTTTCCCAGCAAAAAGCCTTTATTTAAGCCTGGACTCTGCTACTTTCGGTTTCGGTTTCTCAGCAAGAGGCTTGAATTTTTTTTTCTTTTTTTGGTCATTTAAAGGCATACTAACCTAATTTGACTGTGGATTTGATTGATTTTTTTTTTTTTTTTTTTTTTTGATATAAAAATTTGGAAAGTAGCCCTGGATACAAAATTAGAAAGTAGCCCTTTAGGAAGTGGCTTGAGTTGGTGTTGATAAAAATGGCTTTTGAAAATCTAAAAGATGATCGTGAAAGCCAGGCCTTGTTGGTGGACTTTCTGATGGATTTTAGAAGAGAAATGGAGCAACAAGTCAGAGAACTCTCTGAACAAATTGGGCAAATAAGCTCCTCCCTTGTAAACTCGCGGGAACAGATTATGAACTATAGAGAAGAAAAAAGAATGGATTAGATGTCAGGTGAAGTTAAAGAAGTGGAGTATTTTGAAATGGGACACGAGATGGAAGAAGCAGATGTCATAATAACTGAGAATCTTAAGGAAGAAACAAGATGAAATGTTCAGAGACCAAGCTGTCTCAAGAAGAGGAAGAATTTATGGATTGAATTCAAGAATAACAGAATGAAAAAGAAGAAAGAAAAACAGAGGGGGGGACTTAAGAAGAAAAAGAAGAAGTGGAAGAACCAGTAGGAGGACTAAGAGGGAACACCAATAAGATAGAGTACAAAGTAAACAATAAGAAGGGCAAAATGGTTGAATAATAAATAGAATTTTTTTTTAAACATATTAAATTAAAATAGATGCAAATGAAAATTTGAAATATAAATATTGCAGAAATTAAGTGGTATTAAGATATAATATTTTATTAATTAGATTAAATTAAAGTGGATGAAAAGGGAATTTGGAATATAAGTATTGTGAAAATTAAAGTGGTAAATATATGAAATAAATTAGATGGAACTGCAATTTTGGAATATAAGTATTGTGGATAAGCGAAGTATAATATTGTAATTGGAGATATTTGTTTTTAGATGTGATATTAGAAATTAAGAATCAGATAAGAGATTGTATTTTAGAGGTTAGTTTAGTGGTAAGAAGAATCTATAAGTAAAAATTTGAAGCCTTTTTTGATTGGATAGTTATGGAAAATGATGTATAACATTTTATAAGAGATATTGAAGGAGGTAATACTACTGTAATCAGAGACTTCTTTTTTAGATGTCATATTAGAAATTAAGAATTAGATAAGAGATTTTATTTTAGAGACTAGTTTAGTGGTAAGAAGAGTGTATAAGTAAAAGTCTGAATTGTTTTTTTTATGATGGGATAGATAAGGTTAGAGGAAAAATATGAAATGTTAAAGTATTAACCAGTAGGGTTAAAGAATATAATAATTTTTGTATTGATTATTAATTTCATTTGGATTAATGTTTGTTATAATCAATGGCCACCACCCTCGTGTGTAACCTATGTAGTCCTAGCCCTAAGTCTATCCAATTTTCCTTACCTGTATCTGTAATAAATAAATAAAGCATTAAAAAAAAAAATGGCAGAAAAAAAAAAAAAGAAACGGAAGCTGCGGGGGGAAGGGCATTGCGGGTACCTGGAAATTGGAAAGAGTGATGTGTGAGTGAAACAGAGGATCCGGGGTGGGAGGGGGGGAAGGCAGCTCATCTAGGAGAAGGAAAACTCTGATCCCAAACCTCCACTGCCTTGTGGCTATATCCAGTTGTGGAAAAGGCTTCAGGAGTCAACCTCGAGGCAAAATCAGGAGCCGGAGTCCCTGAGGCAGTTCATGGCTGAACACAGTCATGTTCTGGCAACTCCTGTGACGCCGCTGGAACCAACCGTATTGGCTTCTGCCTTTCCATTGGACCATTCCAGCGACGTGGAGAGGGGGGATTTGCTGCATGGGTAACAGCCTATCCTCCATGCCTTCTTTACCCAGGCTTCGCGCACTGGAGAGGCCACTCCAACTTCGCCATACGGCGTCGGCACAAAACGGGAAGCAGCAGTTTACTGGTTATAAGTCTTCGCTTGATTGGCGTAGAGCGTGACGCCAGGGGCTGCTTCCGACGGTGGGAGAGATCATTGCATCTCATTGGGCAGCTACCGCCCGCCTTAAGCTGGGCAGTCCCCAGTCAGTAAGGTGCTGCCACACCACGGTCCGTTAACCTCACGGGGTGCGTGGGGTTTAGGGTGAAAACCAACAAGCAGATCGACAACTCTGCACCATGCAACAGAAAACAGAAAACTCTTGCCCTAAAGCTGGGCACCTGGAACATTAGGACAATGACACCTGGCTTCTCTGATGACCTGCAAGAAATAGACGACACATGCAAAACAGCTGTCATCGTCATGGAGCTGAGCAGACTGCAGATGGAAATCGTTGTCCTTCAAGAGATGAGGCTTCTAGATTCCGGATCTGTCAAGGAGAGAAATTTCTCATTTTTCTGGCAGGGAAAACCACCAAACGAAACCAGGGAACATGGTGTTGGCTTTGCAGTCAGAAATTCCCTGCTGAAGTCCATCATCCCACCTACTGTGGGAAGTGAAAGAATTTTGTCCCTGCAGCTTCAGTCATCAGCAGGACCTGTCACTCTCATCAGTGCTTATGCACTGACTTTGTCATCTCCAGCAGAAGCCAAAGACAAATTCTATGATGACCTGGCCATCACTATCAAGAAGATCCCCGTAAAAGAGCCATTGTTCATCCTCGGCAATTTCAATGCTAGAGTTGGTACTGATAACAGTTCGTGGCCCACTTGCTTAGATCAGTTCGGCATTGGGAAGATGAATGAGAATGGCCAACGCCTGCTAGTGTTTTGCTGACATTATGGTCTCTGTGTCAGCAATACGTTCTTCAACACGAAGCCCCAACATAGAGTCTCTTGGAGACACCCAAGATCAAAGCACTGGCACCAGCTCAACCTGATTCTCACCAGACACTCCAGCCTTCCCAGCACCAAGATCACACGCAGCTATCAGAGTGCTGCCTGTGACACTGACCACTCCCTGGTGTGCAGCAGAGTGAAACTGCAAACAAAGCGACTGTATCACACGAAAAAGGAAGGAAGACCTTGCATCGATACCATTAAGACCCGGGATCAGAGAAAAGTGGAGGAATTTGCACGAGCGCTTGAGGAATCTCTTCCAGGCCCGGTCGATGCAAACGCATCCAACAGATGGGAACATTTCAAGAATGCCGTTTACAACACCGCCTTGTCCATATTTGGCAAGAAGACCAACAAGACGGCAGACTGGTTTGAAGCCCACTCTGAGGAGTTGACACCAGTCATCGAGGAAAAGAGGAGAGCTCAAGCAGCACACAAGGCCTGTCCCAGTGAGCGCAACCTGCAAGTCCTCCGAGCTGCTCGCAGCAAAGTCCAGCAGACTGCCAGGAGATGTGCTAATGACTACTGGCTTCAGCTCTGCTCCCAGATACAGGTAGCAGCTGACAAAGGCAACATCAAGGGGATGTATGACAGTATCAAGCAGGCCCTAGGTCCAACACAGAAGAAAACTGCCCATCTGAAGACTGCCACAGGCGAGGTCATCCAGGATCGGGCGCAGCAGATGGAACGCTGGGTGCAGCACCACTCTGAGCTATATTCCAGAGAAAATGTAGTCACAGAAGAAGCGCTGAACAACATTGAGTGCCTGCCTTTGCTGGAGGAGCTTGACAGTGAACCAAACCTAGAAGAACTTCTCGTGGCCCTGGACTCCCTTGCCTTTGGCAAGGCACCTGGAAAAGACAGCATCCCTGCTGAAGTCCTAAAGTGCTGCAAAGAGATCATCGCTACTGAGCTGCATGAAATCCTCTGTCTCTGCTGGAGAGAAGGTGAAGTACCTCAAGATATGAGGGATGCAAACATCATCACGCTGTACAAGAACAAAGGCAACAGGGGTGACTGCAACAACTACCGTGGCATCTCTCTCCTTAGCGTTGTAGGAAAGTTGTTTGCCCGAGTTGCACTAAAGAGGCTCCAGGTACTTGCAGAGAGCGTTTATCCAGAATCACAGTGTGGATTCCGAGCCAGCAGGTCCACCACTGATATGGTATTCTCCCTTAGACAACTGCAGGAGAAATGCAGGGAACAACGACAGCCACTCTTTATAGTCTTCATAGATCTCACGAAGGCTTTCGACCTGGTCAGCAGGGATGGCCTGTTCAAGATTCTCCCCAAGATTGGATGTCCACCCAGGCTCCTCAGCATCATCAGATCCTTCCACAAGGACATGAAGGGCACTGTTGTCTTTGATGGCTCCACATCAGACCCCTTTGACATTCGAAGCGGCGTGAAGCAGGGCTGTGTTCTTGCACCAACCTTGTATGGGATTTTCTTTGCTGTCCTGCTGAAGCAGGCCTTTGGAACTGCAACAGAAGGCATCTATCTCTGGACCAGATCAGATGGAAAGCTCTTCAACCTCTCCAGACTGAGAGCAAAGTCCAAAGTCCAGGTGAAATGTCTTCGTGACTTCCTCTTTGCCGACGATGCAGCTGTCACTACCCACTCTGCCAAAGATCTACAGTAGCTCATGGATTGTTTTAGCAAGGCCTGCCAAGATTTTGGACTGACAATCAGCCTAAAGAAAACACAGGTCATGGTTCAGGATGTGGACTCACCTCCCTGCATTACAATCTCTGCGCATGAACTGGAGGTTGTCCGTGACTTTGTGTACCTTGGCTCAATGATCTCCGACACTCTTTCTCTCGATACTGAGCTAAACAAACGCATCGGTAAAGCAGCTACCACGTTTTCCAGACTCACAAAGAGAGTCTGGTCCAACAAGAAGCTGACAGAACATACCAAGATCCAGGTCTACAGAGCTTGCGTCCTGAGTACACTTCTGTACCGCAGCGAGTCATGGACTCTCCGCTCACAACAGGAGAGGAAACTTAACGCTTTCCACATGCGCTGCCTCCTTTGCATTCTTGGCATCACCTGGCAGGACAAAGTTCCAAACAACACAGTCCTGGAACGTGCTGGAATCCCTAGCATGTATGCACTGCTGAAACAGAGACGCCTGCATTGGCTCGGTCATGTCGTGAGAATGGATGATGGCCGGATCCCAAAGGATCTCCTCTATGGAGAACTCGTGCAAGGAAAGCGCCCTACAGGTAGACCACAGCTGCGATACAAGGACATCTGCAAGAGGGATCTGAAGGCCTTAGGAGTGGACCTCAACAGGTGGGAAACCCTGGCCTCTGAGCGGCCCGCTTGGAGGCAGGCTGTGCAGCATGGCCTTTCCCAGTTTGAAGAGACACTTGGCCAACAGTCTGAGGCAAAGAGGCAAAGCAGGAAGGCCCATAGCCAGGGAGACAGACCAGGGACAGATTACACTTGCTCCCAGTGTGGAAGGGATTGTCACTCCCAGATTGGCCTTTTCAGCCACACTAGACGCTGTTCCAGAACCACCATTCAGAGCGCAATACCATATAGTCTTTCGAGACTGAAGGTTGCCAATACAAGAACTATAGTGAAAGTACATTTATCCTTCCCCCTACCCCCTCCCCCAAAAAAACCATTGTATAGTGCCCCCCACAGATCCTCAGACTTGGTTTATGTGTTTTCATTTATCTGCAGATCAAATGTATTTGGAATAAAAAAAATTCTCTCTCCTTCCTTCCTTCCTTCCTTCCTTCTCTCCAGCCCTTTAAACCACAGCTTATTACTTAAACTTATTCTGAATGCCTTGTTTGACCAAGACACCTACACTTTTCAAAGGGTTCTTCCTAAAGAGAGAGCATTAATAAATGCAGCTTTTAACCTACCACCCAGCATGAGTCTTTTCCTGTTGTGCCTTTTTTTTCCTTTACCTCCTGCAGCCCCCAATGAGGCAGGTACTGTTGCTTGATTCCAGGGTTACAAGCCAGCCCCACCTCCTGTCACCAGTCTGTCCCCATTCAAGGAGCCTGAGGAGGGGGGAAGGCAGCCTGAAGCTCCTGTTGGCACACTCGGGTCCAGCAGAATCCGACAACCATCTTGTAAAAGAGGGAAAGACAAGCAGCTTCCACCCAAAAAAATCCAAGGCTGATGCTTGACATAAAAAAGAAAATTCCCCCAGGTTACTGCTACTTCTGGAGGAGAGGCTGACATTGGTGTGCATGGAAGCACCTATTGCACCACTTTCATGACCCTGTTGGACATCCCATAGATGCTATTACAGCTTTCAAAAAACAAACTAAATTTCAGGGTCAAATCATTCATTTACTGTAAGATGATAAAAGTGTTGACCTGACAGACATGGGTAATATACCCATTAGTGGGACAGCGTACAGAGCAACGATGTCTTCAGGACATTACCTGCCATGGCTGCTGACTCAAAAGCTTCCATCTCCCACTATCCACCTTTGCCCTGTGTTTGAACTGAGAATGAATGAAGGATGTGCAAAGCATGTGCCACAGCATAGACTGCATTGTAGACACTGTAGCTGTGGGCAGTCCTGCTCACTCCAAAGATAGATGAGGGGAGAGTCTCCAACTTCTCCTCCCCACTGCAGGGATTTCTATTGTCTTTGTTAGAGTCGGGGAAAAAGCAATTAAAGGCCTGTTCCCAGAAGACCTTGATAAAACCATCTTCTCTAGCTGGGGCAGGGTTTCTGCTCTGAAGAAATTTCTGAAATCCTAAAACCTCCTTTGAGGTCACTGCAAAGGAGATGACACCATGCATGAACTCGACATCCAAAGTTCTTTGAAAGGGAAGGGATGTGAAGTCCATCTGGGCGGGCATGATCCAAACTTTGCCTTTCGTCTTCACTGGTGCATCCCAAAAATTTTTTGTTAGAGGGAACGTTCTAAAAAATACGATACACTGAATTTCACCATATAAGAGCACAACTGTGGCAGTGCCTCCTAATATTGCTTCGTACGTTCCAAGCCACAAGTGGAACATTTCATAAGCATCAGAGGAGAATGATTCTTTGGGCATTGCATGGATGAAAGCAAAGCAGATCCCTCCCTGAGAAAATGTGGGGAGCACATTCTGAATGAACCACTCTCCACCGTCATTATGTAAAAAAACCACCCCAACCCACGTCCACCTGAAATGCAGCAGCAACTTGAGAAGTCCCTTATATTGATGGTCACTCTTTGGAAACATCTGGTGAATGAGAACAGCCTCCGTTTCATGATTCAAAACGGGTACAGAGCCGTATACAAGCTGAAAAGTATTAAAAATTGGATGATGAATATCTGTAGAGAAACAAGTGCTTGCGTCTCTCCTTCTGTGAGACTGCTGTGAGCACATTTGCAAATTCTAATGCATCTCTGCTTCTCTGTGTTCCAGATATGGCTGTGTCAGTTTATTTCATTATATACTTTCATTTTCTTCCCCCCTCCCTGTTATGGTACACCTTTCCACCCAATAATTATTACTGAGTTTACGTCTTGTGGCTTCCTAATCTACCATAGATACTGGCCTATAGTATGTAAAATTTTTGCAGAAGCCTGGACCATGGAACACCCACATTTCTTTAGAAACCTTCAAGTATCTGAGATAACAATTTTTTTACATCTTCACTGACAAGTGGTTTTAATATTCTAAACTGCTTCAAGTGCCTTATCATCCAATCCTATGGACCTTTTAGGACAGCGAGATGAGTGTAGTGCTGTAGCAAAAGGCCCAGCAAAGGTGCAAAGGTTCCGCTGCAGCTTGGCCCAGCTGGAGCTGCTGCCACAAAGTTGGTGGGGAATTTAGGGGGGAGGTGGATCCTGGTGGCAGTGACTTACTCCAGGATCCTATGCCATTTTTCCCATCCCAGAACAGCTCCTGCCTCTCCTCTGACCTGTGTCAGCAAAATGGCTTGCTTGGTCCATAAGTGAGCGGGAAAATTTGAGCAGCCTAACAGGAGGTAAGTAAGAAATAGTCAAAAATAATTGTGAGCAAGCGAGATGGCTTGACTCAGTGGCATAGCAATAAGGGGTGGGATGTGCAGTCCGCTCCAGGTACCAGATACCGGAGCATGATAAAGGGGCACCAGCATTGCTTCTGCTCCAGCCACACCCGTGTCAGACATGCTGGCTGCTACGATCCATTTTATCCATGCAGCACACAGAGAAATACATAGAGGTGTCCATGTTGCTGCCTGTTGGTCCATTTTCATTGAGGAAATTCACTGAAGGACATGGGAAGTCCTGTGTATTCTATTCCACAGGGAAGCAAGTGGGAGTGAGGAACATGCTGGGAGCACTGCTTTGCCGATCTGCCCTCTGGTGCACTGCAAAGGGAGCCAGTAGGAGCAGGAAGGGGTCGGCACCGGCAGCATGCCAAGGGTAAGAGGAAGCATAGGGTGAACATGGTTGCCACATCCCACTGGGCCCCCGAGAAGGAACCATTTGGGCAAGGCTCTTGCTTGCCACTCCACACCCCCACTTGCCCCCAACCTTTCTGCAGCCCAGCCAGACCCCCCTCCTCTAGCCCTGTCCTCTGCTTGCCAACTTGCCCCAAAGATCTCTAGCACACCATGGAGATTAGCTACAAGGGTTAGTGGATTCCTCCTTCCTTCAAAACCCCAAATAGAGGAGGGCTGCTAAAAACAGAGAAGAGGTATCAAAAAATTACACAGGTCTACAAAATTGAGGGTCAGAAAGTTTTTCCCACATTTTATGGTTCTTTGATATGAATTTGGGATGCCGATTCCAAAAATGGCACCCATTTTGCCCTATCCTGTCTAGTTTTGGAGATATAGTATAGCCTCATTGGTGAATGGTTCAAGCAGCTTCCTCATGAGGAAGCCATGGTGTAGGCTTCCTCATGAGGAAGCTGCTTGAACCATTCACTAAAGAGGCTGTGCCGTGTCTCCAAAAATAGAGGTGATAGGGCAAAACGGATGCCATGTTTGGAATCAGCACCATAAATATACGCAGGAATTGGTGTAACGTTTAAGGAAGCAAAATATGTGTTGGCCTGTGCCATCTGTCAAATGCACTGGTTTGAATCATCCTATATGTTGTTTATGTTAAGTCAAATCAACTTAGGAACAGATAGAGAATGAGGCTAGAAATCAATAAATTAGCAGCAAAAAGGATGTTAGCAAAGATTAAATGGTGACTAACTAGACTCTTTTGAATACAGTGATTGCACTGTTAAATTTAATTGGCAAAGGATTGAGGGATTGTGATGGAATGATAAGGTGGTGTCTCTGCGTTTGAATGAATTGGTTTCAAAGTCACTGACACTCAAGTTGCACATGGAAGACTCAGAAAAATACTTGAGTCAAGGACTCCCTGACTTGGCACTCACCCGCACGCATGCTGACTGGAGTCTGCCTGTGCCTGGGTGTGCTTGCTTTCTGTTGTCATGCCATGAAGAACCTTGTGGGGCCAGCATTCTGACCGTGAGCAGCAGGGAGTTCCAGCCGGGAGGCAGAGAAGGGTTAATGTTTGCTTTAGCATCTGAGCAGGAGGGGGGAGGCGGGAGTGAGCTCTTTTGCCCATCTCTGATTAGGAAAGAAGGAAGGAAGGAATTGATGCTCATTGGACAAAGGATGGGAGGTTTGATATTTTCTTTGGCTGAGGAATGGCAGGAGGGAGAGCCCAAGAGGGTTCTTGCCTTATGATTGTCTGGCAAAGCCCAGGGAGGAGGCAGGGAAGCGGGGGGGGGGGGGGAGGAGAGGCAGTTCATAGTGATCATGTTTTCCACTGCATGGCTGGTGGGGAGAGGAACCCTCATTGAATGACCAGCTTCAGTGGGACTGCTTTGGAGTAGAGCTGCAAAGGATCAGGTCGTCCTGGCAAACCACCCAGCTGCTGCACATGACCCTCTTCCCTCTTGCCTCTTCTGTCCCGGCTCTCTCGCAGTCCGTCCCACCCCCTCCTGCCCTGTTTACGGATGAGATGGAGCAGCAGGGAAGTGTTTAAAGTGACTCCAACACACACATCCCGGCAGCAGCCCCGTTTTTTCCCACAGCTGGGTTTTTAAAGGGGGTGGCTTGACTTCAAAATTGCAAAAGGGTGACTCAGCAACTCAGAAAGTGCCCATTTTTGAGTCACGAAAAAGGGGGATGGAGACTTGTGACTTGACTCGAGTTACTTTGTGCTAGATTTTCCCATTCGTGAGAATTTGGAAACTAATGCATCAACACATCAAGAACATTGATGCAGAAATATTTAATGAGGATTCGGTGGTAAATAACAGGCTTTTTACCTCCCATAGTAGCACTGTAAAATCTCACAGGGACAGAGTTAATGGTGTTCAGAATAAATTACTTCTTTCTTCTCATGAACTGCTTTCTCATGTTCAGCTCAAGCCGCATTAGGATAATGTAGCATTTGGGAGCAAAAACACAACCCTGTAACCCAGCACGGAGTTGTGACCAACATGTGGCACATGGACCCACAGTTTGTGAAATGCTGTTCTAACTCACTGCATGGGAGGAACTGCAGAAATGAGGTCTACATCCCCTGTTGGGCATTTATTGGTACCATCAAGGTTACAACACTGCACCACTAAGTACATTGGAGTAACTTTTGGATATGCACAGTTAACTGGAAATAGATTGGGTCCACAAATTTCAGATATTATATTCCTTTCTTCTTATCAGTTGCCCCCTTTCATTCAATTCAGGCCTCAGCACTATAATGAAGCATTTGGGGGAAAAGATACAAAATAGTAAACCAGCCCCAGAAGCTAAGATGGAGAAGATCTCCACAGCCACCATGTACTTCCCCTTGGTGCTCAGGTACATTGGCACAAAGGACAACCAAACACTGCAAAAGACCAAAAGGCTTCATTGAAAGTATCTGGTAACTTCCTGGCTAGGAAAGCCACAGTGAAGCTGACAATGGCCAGGAAGCCCATAAAGCCCAAGACACAGTAGAACATGAGAGATGAACCTTCATTACATTGCAGTACAATTTCTCTGGTGATTGAGTGCATGTCATCATCTGGGAATGGAGGGGATGTTGAGAGCCACACAGTACAAAGTGTGGCTTGAAAAAGGGAGCAGGAAAGAACCATGGAGCTGGCCAGTTGATTCCCCACCCATTTCCTCACCCTCGAGCCTGGCTTGGTAGCCATGAAAGCTAAAATGACAATGGTGGTCTTGGCCAATATACAGGAAACAGCCACTGTGAAGATGATGCTGAAACCAGTTTGTCGAAGGAGACATGCTATCTTCCCAGGCTGTCCAATGAAGATCAAAACACAAAGGAAGGAGAGCAAGAGAGAGATGAGGAGAGCGTAGGTGAGGTTCCGGTTGTTGGCTTTGACAATGGGAGTGTCTTTGTTCTTCATAAAGATGCCCATCACAGAAGCTGTGATGAAAGAAAAGGAAAGGGCTGAAGTGGCCAAACCAATTCCCAAAGGATCCCCATAAGACAAGAAGCTGATGATTTTTGGAGCACAGGAATCCTGGCCAGGGTTTGAATACTGATCTTCTGGACATTCAAAGCAATTATCAGTGTCTGGAAAACAAGAGCTTGTTTCAGTATATGACAGCCCCACACACAGTTCACTGCTGTAACTAAGCATTCCTATTACAGAATCTGGAATCAAAGCTGCTGATTTGAAACAGAAAGGATTTTTTTGCAGTTGGGATGGGTGTCAATACCTCCCCCCAATTTCGTGGAATGTGATCTGGTCGATTCCAACTAACTATGGATGGCAATATTTGAAGTTAACACTACCTCCACATTATTGATTATTATTTATGTAACAGCACCAATGTCCATTGTAAATTATTATTGATTGATTGAGCAATACAGAAAATATTGACGGATGGACAGTTGATATATCAAGTGGAGTAAAAGAGTAAATTCAGCAGGTACAGTGTGCTTCATTGTCTTATCGGACAGCAGACTTGACAAGCAGTTGACAACACCTTCTAATTTGAGCCATTTTTATCTGTTCCAGTAGTGTAGCTAGAGGGGGTGCAAAGCACTCAGTTTTGCAGGGAGCATCACCATGATGTGCAAGCTCCCCCTCCCCTTTGGAGCCTTTCTATACGCCTCGATTTTGCTCTAGCAGCCCAGAACGGCTACGAAAAGGAGGGGGAATGGTCTCTGGCATGGCGCGGTGAGGCTGCCTGCAAAACTTTGTGCTTTGGACCCCCTCTAGCTACTCTACTGACTTGGACAATCTGATACAGAGATGCTGCCTATACATATGTTGATGTTTATGTGACATATCTTACTGTCTTGAGTTGAAATCTTCCCTTCTGGACACGGGAGGCAGTCATAGCAGCAAAAAGGCTCCCCTTCCTTCTTTCTCCTGAAGAAACCTGAATGACAATTGTCATTGCACACTGAAAGGGGCAGTACCTGCTGGGAAATGGGAGTGGGGAATATTTCAGCATCATGAGATGTGTTTTGGGAATAAACATCTCTCAAAGAAGACGGTCTGCTACTGGCTCTGCTTCCCCACAATCACTACCGGTGCACCCCACCAGTCCTGCCATACTGTGTGGTGGGGAGCCAGGAGGACTTCACTGTCTCAAGAATGGGCTGCGCAGGTGTATCAGCTCCAACTCCAAAACCAGCAATCATGTGGTTCTAGTTTGCTTCTGCTCCTTCATGTTTGTTGCAAACGCATTACAATTTGCTTTGATTTTCCACCCTGGTGCTTTTTTTGGTCAGTTGCTATATTGATAACATTACAGCTCCTGCTCCTGTTATAATAGACTTGACATCTTAAAGTAAGGCTAACCCAAAATGCCCCTTAAGTTGCATACAGACCAATCCTAACCTGCCCTGGACCAGGTAGGCCGGCAGGCCTGCCCCACATCAAAGGTAGGGTTAGGACTGAATGCAGCTCAGCCAGGGGTAAGGGCAATTGCTTTCCCTCACCCCAGGTAAAGTGGCGGCAGCAGCCCTAACGGGGCTACTCAAATCTCTGCCACTGATCCTAGCAGCCTGGAACTGCTACAGACTGCCCAGGAACGAGGATAGGATTCCTCTCCAGATGGCGCGAAAGTGCTTTATGACACTTTCGTGACACTGATGGGCCAACGCAAGGAACATGTGCCGGCCCAGCGCACTTTCAGGATTGCACCCATAGTCTCATTTGCAGGTTTCAACATTGAAAACATATTTATTGATTCATATTGATGACGTGACAGATGCTGCTTTTGGCATCCACCCTTTTATCTTCAAGAAGTCCTGTGGTATTGACCCATAAAGCATTCTTCTAAGGCAGTGGTTCCCACACTTTTTAGCATCAGGACCAACGTTAAAAAATGTTCACTTTACCAGCTACTCAAGCCTTTGTGGTTATAATGGTGACTGGGCAGCAGTCAACACTGAGAAATCTATAAGATACACTTGAAAAGTTCAAATACCCCACCTGGTTAAACCTGCTGGGCCAAACAATGGCTTCCTCATGAACAGTGAGCACCTTGTCTGTGGAAGTCACCGGGTCTACTTTTCCAACTTTGACTCTCAGAAAAGACATGTTTGGGAATGTGACCCAGTTGATAAGATCATATCCAGCTAATAATTCCCCATTTTCATCAAAGGAAATCCTTTTCCCAGTAGTGGTGTTAAAGGCGACGTTTCTCAAATAGTGGTGGAGCTACAAGGAACCACAACAGAAGAAGAATTTCAAAGGAGGCACAAGACATACTAATACATAAGAGTGTGTTCATCTTTGACAATCGAGGGATAGGATGAAGAGCTCGAACTTAACTAAATTCCCATATGGTTATGTAGCAGCATTGGCATGGGCTACACTACCATGCTTTGGGGAATTTTTGGCCACTGTTGGTCTCTTTGGGATGAGAGGACATTTATCCCTGTGCTCCAGGACATGTCTCAGCAGCCATAATGGGCCTATTCAGACCTGCTCCGGTGTTATTTGCTAGAGCAAGTCCACACTGATCTGTGCAGGTGGATCAGGCCCAGAAAGGGTCTCAGGATTCACTGCACACTGTTACCAATTCCACCCCCTCCTGGACCCAATATGCGCACCCCCACTCCCATCCCCTCCCTGTTCCGCTCACCACCTCCATGTTCAACTCACAGAAGCCCCAGTCTATTCTGTCCCCCGCTCCAGGTTTACCTGCTCCAACAGGCCTCCATCACTCTCCCACCACGTGCAGGAAGTCTCTGGCCTTCCTACTGGCGTGCTGGTTTCCTGCACTCTCGTGAAATGCACTTTTGCAGTAGCCTGCACCTGTTGAACACACTTTAAACCGGTGCAAATATTTAAAAGCTTTATCCAGGCTACTTTTAGTAATGGTGGTGGTCATGGTAGTAGCAGTAAAATACCAATGAATACAAGCTAGTAGTGTTGTTCTGTTGATGGTGTTTCTATGTACATGACACTTTTCAGAGGAACAAAATCCAATTCCAGAAAGAGACACAGCAGAGACAATTAGGACAACACCCTACGAGCAGGTTTACAAGAGAACTAACATGAACCTGAAAAGAAAAGCAAATGCTGCCTTGTGCATGGGTTAATAAATGAAGGAGTGTGCAGATTTTGCCAGAACTATCTCCTTTTCCATGAAATTCTGGGTATCCACTTGGAATCGGCTTCTGTCTCTGTAAAGCACATATAGAACTGAGGAATGATGCCTTCATCCATCCCATCTGATTCCATCCCTTAGTCCAGTGGTTCTCAAACTTTTTAGAGGCCTAAAGGCTGCTGCCTGATGCTGATGGGGCAGCATAGCTCCCCCTCCAGCAGCAGCTTCTCCAGCCCTTGAAAACAAAATGTAATCTTCCCTCTGGTTTTCATGAACCACCAAAAAGTAGTTCATGTTCCACTGGTGGGTCCAGGACCCACGGTTAGAGAACTACTGCCTTAGTCCCTTTTCTTCCATCTCCCCTGCCTCCTCCCCCAGAGCTCATGGAAGGTGAAGGGGGATAACAAGATGCAGGCATGAGTAGGAGAGAAAACTGGGTGAATTAGTCCTCATTATGGCTATGTGGCTGTTGAAAAGGAGGGGACTCTAGATTTCAACCCACTCTCGCAATCAGCCATCCAGTTCTGGAGTTGTGTGAGATGGTCAAGAACTTCACTCTCTCCAACTCTCCAACTCTCTCCATGCATAATATCACATGTCTCAACTATGCCCCATCCCGCAGGCACCTTCTTTCTAGAATGAATAGCACCAAACACAGTGGACTTTCTTCTTATGGGAGATATCCCGATCCACTAATCTTTTTGTTCACCATTACCAGCCATGGTGGATGATCTCCGATCTTCTCTCTCCATCCATATGCCATCACTCTCTCTAACCCATGCATAATATCACATGTCTCAATTATGCACCCTCCCGCAGACACCTTCTTTCTAGTCTGAATAGCCCCAGTGGACTTTCCTCTTCTTGGAGATATCCCCATCCACTAATCTTTTTGTTCACCATTACCAGCCATGGTGGATGATCTCCGATCTTCTCTCTCCATCCATATGCCATTGCTCTGTTTTTGAATTTTGATGAATACATGGAATGCTGTGCCTTGTCAATGGGCAAAAAACTGATGCTAAAATATTTTAGCATCTTGCCAGTGTGCCAGGAGATGAAAAAGGTCAACAATTGCCGATATAGAAGAAGGAGTCATAGATATAGATATAGATATAGATATAGATATAGATATAGATATAGATATAGATAAGGACTCTAAGTCTCCTCTTATCTCCCCTTTCCCTCCCTCACCATCCAGAGGGCCAACTGCTTCTCTGATGGGTTTCCTGCTTCTAACATATTTGAAGAAGCTTTAAATGGGTGGGAGCATCACTTCTGTGAGTCTGATAGTGTATTATACAATCATTGTGTAACAACACATTGTATTGCAATGAAAAGATCCCAGGCACAAAACTGCATTCCCAAACCCCAAGGATGGAAACCAACCCCATGGTGCAGTCCTGTGCTTGTGGGAAGTAAGGGCACAATCCCTATGCCCGTCTACTCACAAATAAGCCCCATTATAGTCAATGGAGCTTACTGCAGCATGAGAGCCCAAGCCTATGCATGTCTACTCATTATAGAGTCTCATTATAGCCAAAGGGTCTTACTCCCAGGAATGTGTGGCTAGGAGTGCAGCCTTTGAGCACAATCCTCTGCATTTCTACTCAGGAGTAAGCATCCCAGTCCTGCGAGTGGCACTGCTGCGATTGGCTGGCAGCACTCATTAGCAAACGGTTCGCATTTACCTACATTAGGTATCGGTTCTGCAGAACCGGTGTGAACCGGCTGAATCCCACCACTGGGACAGAGTGCCTATACCTTTAACCATTGTATAGGAGAGAGAAGTTTGACAGGTGCAGCTCAACATGAAAGAGCTTAAAAGGCTGCTCCTGCCAGATTTGCTATACAATGGTTAAAGGCATGGGCTCTGTGTCCTCCACTGGATCTTGTCACCCTGACTGCAGCGTCAACGGGATGCGACAGGCCACCCCACTGGTGCAGTTTACTTCCAGGTGGCACAAATGTGCCCGGGGGCTACAGCTCCGGTGCTGAGGTCCCAGAGGATTGGGCTGTTAAATCCCATTGCTTAGAACAGGGATGGGCAACATTTTGGTAGGAGGGCCACATTATCTCTCGGACACTGGGTCAGGGGCAAGGAAAACAAGACTTAATTTACCTTTCAAATCTGAATAAATTTGCATAAATGAATACATTATAGACAGAACTGGTATGAATGAATTGATTTTACTGAGTTTATTTATAATACACATGAGAACTATAATACAGGGGGTACAAATAACTCCTGAGCCCACACCTCCAGCCTGAGCACGCGGCACCTGAGTATACACCTCCAAGAGAACGCACAGTCACCAGTCAGCACAGGCTCGCACAGTCTCCAATGGACAAGAGGCTCACTGGAGACTGGGGGCTCCCTGCAGGTTAAATTGGGGGTCCCCCAGGGCCACAGATGGCATGTGGGCCGGGATTTGCCCACCCCCAGCTTAGAGTGCAATGTACTCAAAATTTCACATTAATGGATTATTTACATAACATACAGTCAGCCCACATCTTATGTGAAGGTTACATTCTGTCAGTGTGTAAAGGCAAAATTGCATTTGTTTGTTTGTTTGTTTGTTTGTTTGTTTGTTTGTTTGTTTGTTTGTTTGTTTGTTTGTTTGTTTTCTGCCTTTCCAGAAGCCCAAGGCGGCTTAAAGAACCAAATGGGTAAATAAAATACAATGTAAAATACAAAAAGGAAGAGCATTGAAAAGCAATTTACATCTAGCACATACCACTGCAAATGCAGTATCTGCTGAATTGTTATCCACTGATTTGACTCACCAACAATACTCAGGTCCACCTTTAAATGCCTTGTAACAAGCAAAAAAGCACCCAAATCTAGTTTCCCACCTTTATGCTGTTAAATAATAATAATCTCATTCCATTAGGTTTCATTATTCACCCCATCTATTGGTTGAATGCCATGTAGCATCTAGACAATGTGGACTAATTAAAATTGTACAGTTATAAATGATACATATATTGTAGCATAACGACAAATTCTTGTTTAATTTTGATGCCCTAACACTTTCTTAGTGTTAGTTGCACCCTGTTGTTCAGCTGAGGTCTCATGATAATGAAGCATTTGGGGAAAAAGAGGCAGTCCAGAAAGCCAACACTGGAGGCTAAGAGAGAAAAGATCTCCACCACCACTGTGTATTTCCTCCTGGTGCTCAGGTAGGTTGGCACAAAGGACATCCAGACACTGTAAAACACCAGCATGCTGAAGGTGATAAATTTGGCTTCATTAAAGGCGTCAGGTAACTTCCTGGCTAGGAAGGCTACCGTGAAACTGACCAGAGCCAGGAGAGCCATATAGCCCAGGACACAGTAGAACATGGTGGCTGAGCCTTCGTTACATTGCAGGACAATTTCTTTAGCCACGGAGTGCATGTCAGCGTCTGGATATGGAGGGGAGGTTGCCAGCCACATCGTACAAATGATGACTTGAACAGAGGAACAGGAAAGGACCAGGAAGACTGCCAATTTATTTCCCACCCATTTCCTCATGCTGGACCCTGGCTTGGTGGCCAGGAAAGCGAGGACCACAGTGATGGTTTTGGCCAACACACAAGAAATGGCCACTGAGAAGATGATGCCAAAAGTTATTTGTCAGAGCAAACATGAGAGCTTGTCAGGTTGGCCAATGAATAGCAAAGTACAAAGGAAGCAGAGGTGGAGGGACACGAGCAGGGCATAGGTGAGGTTTCGATTGTTGGCTTTGAATATAGGAGTATCCTGGTACTTGATGAAGACCCCGAGCATCAACATGGTGATGGAAAGAAAGGAAAGTGCAAGAGCAGCCAGGACAATCCCCAAAGGTTCCTCGTAAAACACAAAGTTTATAGATTTTTGATTGCAAGAATTCTGCTCCTCGTTTGCATAATGATCTTCAGCACACTGAAAACATTCATCCACATCTGGGAAAGAAAATAAGAATCGTTTTTGGCACATGGACATTCTGGTGCGCTGCAGTTAACGTGCAGGGGGTGCAAAGCACTAAGTTTTGCAGGGAGCCTCGCTGCGCCACGCAAGTGGCCCCTCCACTTTGGACCCAGGCGTACATCTCCATTTTGCACTAGTGACCCAGAAAGGCTCTGAAGGGGAGGGGGGAGAGGTTGCTTGCATGGCAGGGTGAGGCTCCTTCCAAAACTTAGTGCTTTGCATCCCCTCTAGCTGTGCTTCTGTAACCAACATGTGTCTGAGGTCTGTAGGATCCATTTCTGAAATTTGCAGTTATATTTGGCTTCCTCTACCAAATTCTAACCCCTGTGTAAGTTCAGAAGATCAACACAGGGCTTTTCAAGTCTGCACCAGCAAAATAGCAATGCTTACTTTTCAATCTGAGGTGTAAAACAGAAGGCCTGTGGGTCAAATGTGGCCCGTTGAAGCAATTTATCCAGCTCCCATAATATTTGGGATCTCTGTTATCTTGAAAATATGAACATGATTTGCAAATTTTCCTTTCGATCATCTGCAGCTAATGAGTTTCTATGTGAGAACACAGTGCTTATTTCTGTCCATCATCTGCTTAATGATGTCACTTCCTGCTTAATGATGACATTTCGGCCCTCAGCAGTCACCATGAATGCCAACTTCAGCCCTCTGTACGAAACAAGTTTGACACCCTCTTCTAATTGGACATTCTTGGTCTCTTAACCAGTACGCTATATTCACTTGAGTGACAAGACCATTGTGTCCTCGGCCGGATAACCGTGTCCCGGTTCAATCTGTTCCAGTATTGGACATGTGTGTCCTAACATACGTGCATTTATATTAGACATACTTTTTAAATTTAAAAAAGCAAAGGTAAGAGTGAGGGTTAGGACTGGAATAAGAGGCTTAGGATATAAGGGGTTTGTTATCCAGTTTTCGTTGGTTTGTTGACCATTTATGCAAATGTAAAAAATCAGGACACAAAAAATAGACTTGAATGACCAGGAATCAGTGGCGTCACTAGGGGTCGCAGGGGGTGCAGGCCGCACTGGGTGACAACATGCAGGGGTGACACCACACATGGGGGTAACACCAATACTAGCCAAAATTTTTAAAATCTTGGTATTTTTGAATAATACCATCATCTTACATATCGTTAGATGCGTAATTTCATTTGGGATGCAATGAAAGAAACGGTGAAAGAATATTTCTATTCTATCAAAAGTTTTAGCCTAGAAAACAGAGGGGTGGGGCAATGGTACATCACCACGCCCACTGCCTGAGGCATTGCCCCACCCTTTGCATGGGAGAGGTCCATCGTGGGTGTGATGATGTGCTGCTCTCCCACACCAAGTGATGCAAACCCTTGTGACGCCACAGCCAGGGATGCCAAGAACTGCAGTGCATTCGGCCAGGAGATAATCATCCAGGACGCAGCTGTCCTACTACCACCCACTTTTCTTCACAAGTAGGAAAACCTGCTTTTCAAAGTCTTGCAGAAATGTCTTGCTACGGTCTCATAAACATATTTTCTTCTGCAATATCAAGACAACCTATAATTCTGAGGAGGCGATAATGTCCCTTGTGGTTATCAAATTGCCCGTGATTAAATCTAGTGTTTTTGCCCCCTCCTCAAATTTCCAAGGGGCATCTAGTGGCGACTTGCAAAACTACAGGCTTCAACTACAGGATGTTATTAATATCTACGGTGCAGTTCAGACATGGTGCAGAATCACACTGGATTCTGTTGGTCTATTTCGTAATAGTTTACCTTGTGCCATCTGCACTTCTATTCTGGGGAGCGAGTGGCCATTTATGTGCTCTGTGCTATTCCAGGATGCACAAATGAAAAGGGGGGGGCAGAGGAATTATTGACATGTCTTAGATATTGTAGGGCTGATTTTTTCCCTGCAAGATGATTGTATTCTTGGTGTCAGTGTTTTTGATGCTGTCACAGATTTTGTGCGAGGTTCCTGTTGCGAAGTGTTACATCAGTAACCATCTTGCTATTCTCCACAAGTATTTCCAGGCAGGAGACCTCGTCATTGCTGGCATTCTTTCCCAGATCTACATATTTTCAAATGAGATCACTTTCGTGAAACATCCATCACAGGAACTCTCTGATCAACACATGTAAGGGGTGTGTGTGTGCATTAATTGTATCCTACAAATGTGATGGTAATATCTTCAGGCAAACTGGTTGTGGTTTGGATCTAGTTTCAGAAGAAAGAGAATATTTGGAGTTGAACCTTGATGTCCATTGATCCTCACTCTGTCACTGTTGCTGCAGAATGACAGAATGTATATTTACCTTTTTCTTTTCTGAAAGACTGCCTGTCCCTAGTTTTAGAATAACAATAATGATGATTATCCTCCTTTTTTTTCTTAGACAGCTGGCATCATATGGGTGAAAGGCTTTAACTCTGAATCAAGAAACCCCTGTACGGTGTAAAACAAATGCTGTGATCTTATTTACGTAGGCTTGTCATGCTCATTGCAGGTTCCTGACTCAGAATTATCAGCAAATTCTGGCCTTGGAATTTGCAGTCAAGGAGATCAATGCAAATCCCTTGATTTTACCCAATGCCACTCTGGGCTTCCACCTCTATAACAGCCACTTCATTGAAAGCTGGATCTATCTTGCCTCAGTAGAACTTCTCTTTGGGTGGGGCAGAATTGTGCCTAACTACAAGTGTGGCAGAAAAAACATTCCAGCGGTTGTCATAGGGGGGCCTACCTCTATGGTTCCCCTACATATGGCCACCATTCTGTGCATCTACAAGATTCCACAGGTAAGATGTGGAAGTTAGCAAAGCAGCTGAAAGCGAGATGAATAAAGTGTTTTTTATTACTATGTCACTGGGAAACCTTTGGGTCAGGTGCATTATAAGTAAAGTTCCAAGAGAGACGGTCTGTCTAATGCACCCTCCAGCGAATAAGCTGCCCTCCATTCCTTGGCGTGAATTTGATTCTTGTCTGTTTAGATACAAAGGATCAGCAGAACTGGAAGCGCAGCCTAGGAAAGGATTTGGAGAGTGTAGATATGCACCATATCCTTCCAACAACTATCTAGATGTGCAGCAAACTTTTGCCGTCTAACAGTTTTCTAGTATTCTATTGCATGTTGCTAATCCACAGTGTACAGTCTTTGCATCAAAAAGCCTTCTGAAATTCTGCCTTTATAATTCCATCATATTGATCCAAATAAGTATTATTTTGACTCCTTTTTATATCGCAATTGTCCACCTTTTTCATCTCTTGGCACACTGGCAAGATGCTAAAATTGTTTAGCATCGGTTTTTTGCCCATTGACAAGGCACAGCATTCTGTTGGTGATGGGCTCACATTTCCCAATGACCCTACTAATAAATGACCATCTCCCAAAGTCCCGTGGCATGCCTTTGGACCCCTCATGGAGCACCAATGTGCCATGGCACAATAATTGAAGATTGCTGTTTTATATATATATATATATATATATATATATATATATATATATATATATATATATATATATATAAAGACTGACTGAATTGCAAATTGAAACTTGATTGGATCTCAGTGGCCAAATGCTTGCCCTGAAACCATTTGGCAAGTGCATCAGTATAAACCAAAACCTATGCGTAGAGTTTATTTTGAAACTATATATTCCCATCCCCTGTTTCAAATTATCTTTAGTTTCTGTATGGCTGTCCTCCAGTGATGAACGACAACACTCAAGTCTTCTTCCATCAGATGTTCCCTGCTGAGGCCCATCAATATAAAGGGATTCTTCAGTTACTCTTCCATTTTGCGTGGACGTGGATTGGAGTGGTTTCTCATAATGAAGAGAATACGGAGGTATTTATAGGCACTGTGCTTGCCATGTTTATCCGGAGAGGCATCAGCTTTGACTTCATAGCACGATTTGCAGCCATATCGTCATCTATTACCAAAATGGAGAGCGACAGTTTCCAAACAATCAGCACCATTCAGAGAAGCACTGCCAATGTTGTGCTTGTGTATGGAGAAATTCAGACCACAATGATCTTGAGGATGCTGAACCACTTTGCTGAGTTTGAGGATATAGCAGCAAATATCAAGGGTAAAGTCTGGATTATGACAGCCCAGATGTATTTCACATCATTTTCCTTCCAAAGGCATTGGGACATTGATTTCCTCCACGGCGCTCTGTCTTTTGCCATTCACTCTGAAGAGCTACTTGGATTCCAGAAATTTATTCAGCTCAGAAATCCTGCCTCCCAAAAAGAAGATGGCTTTTTCAGGGAATTCTGGGAAAAGGCATTTGAATGTTCTTTCCCCAGCTCTGTCGCAAATCAGGTGGGCAGAGAGATCTGCACTGGAGAGGAGAAGCTGGAGACTCTTCCTGGGACAGTGTTTGAAACCAGCATGACTAGCCACAGCTACAGCCTCTACATTGCTGTCTATGCTGTGGCACATGCTTTGCATTCCATGTATTCATCAAAATTCAAAAACAGAGCAATGGCATATGGATGGAGAGAGAAGATCGGAGATCATCCACCATGGCTGGTAATGGTGAACAAAAAGATTAGTGGATGGGGATATTAGTGGATTAGTCCACTGCGGCTATTCAGTCAAGAAAGAAGGTGCCTGCGGGAGGGGGCATAATTGAGACATGTGATATTATGCATGGGTTAGAGAGAGTGAATAGAGGGAAGTTCTTGACCATCTCACGCAACTCCAAAACTGGATGGTTGATTGCAAGAGTGGGTTGAAATCTAGAGTCCCCTCCTTTTCAACAGCCACATAGCTATAACGAGGACTAATTCACCCAGTTTTCTCTCCTACTCGTGTCTACATCTTGTTATCCCCCTTCACCTTCCGTCAGCTCAGGGGCTGGAGGCAGGGGAGATGGAAGAAAAGGGACTAAGGCAGTAGTTCTCAAACCGTGGGTCCTGGACCCACCAGTGGGTCATGACCTACTTTTTGGTGGTTCATGAAAACCAAAGGGAAGATTACATTCTGTTTTCAAGGGCTGGAGAAGCTGCTGCTGGAGGGGGAGCTCTGATGCCCCATCAACATCAGGCAGCAGCCTCTAGGGCGTCTAAAAAGTTTGAGAACCACTGGACTAAAGGATGGAATCAGATGGGAGGGATGAATGAATCCATCATTCCTAAGTTCAGCATGTGCTTTACAGAGACAGAAACCGATTCCAAGTGGATACCCAGAATTTCTTAGAAAAGAAGATAGTTCTGGCAAAATAGGCACACTCCTTCATTTATTAACCCATGCGCAAGGCAGCATTTGCTTTTCTTTTAGGTTCATGTTAGTTCTCTTGTAAACCTGCTAGTAGGGTGTTGTCCTGATTGTCTCTGCTGTGTCTCTTTCTGGAATTGGATTTTGTTCCTCTGAAAAGTGTAGTGTACATAGAAGCACCATAAACAAAACAAAACTACTTCTTTGCATTCATTGGTATTTTACTGCTACTACCACTACCACCACCACCATTACTAAAAGTAGCCTTGATAAAGCTTTTAAACCTTGGCTTTAAACCCTAAAGTTTTCCACCATCTGTACTGATGGAAAGTGTGTTCAACCGGTGGAGGCTGCCGCAAAAGTGCATTGAAGCGTTTCATTAGAGTGCATGAAACTGGCACTCCAGGCCATAGCCTTCCTGCACATGCTGGGAGAGTGATGGAGGCCTGTTGGAGCAGGTAAACCTGTAGCAGGGGACAGAATAGACTGGGGGTTCTGTGAGTTGAACATGGTGGTGGTGAGCGGAACAGGGAGGGGATGGGAGTGGGGGTGGGCATTTTGGGTCCAGGAGGGGGTGGGATTGGTAACAGTGTGCACCGAATCCTTTCTGGGCCTGATCCAGCTGCACAGATCAGTGTGGACTTGTGCAAGCATATATCACTGGAGCAGGTCTGAATGGGCCCATTGTTGCTGCTGAGACATACCCAGGAGCACAGGGATAAATGTCCTCTTACCCCAAAGAGACCACCAGTGGCCAAAAATTCCCCACAGGATGGTAGTGTAGCCCGTGCCAATGCTGCTACATCACCATGTGGGGATTTAGTTAAGTTTGGGCTCTTCATCCTATCCCTCGATTGTCAAAGATGAACACACTCTTATGTATTAGTGCGTCTTGTGCCTCCTTTGAAATTCTTCTTCTGTTGTGGTTCCTTGTAGCTCCACCACTATTTGAGAAATGTTGCCTTTAACACCACTACTGGGAAAAGGATTTCCTTTGACGAAAATGGGGAATTAATAGCTGGATATGATCTTATCAACTGGGTCACATTCCCAAACATGTCTTTTCTGAGAGTGAAAATTGGAAAAGTGGAAAAGTGGACCCAGTGACTTCCACAGACAAGGTGCTCACTGTTCATGAGGATGCCATTGTTTGTCCGAGCAGGTTTAACCAGGTGGGGAATTTGAACTTTTCAAGTGTATGTTATAGATTCCTCAGTGTTGACTGCTGCCCAGTCACCATTATAGCCACAGAGGGTTGAGCAGCTGTTAAAGTGAAATTTTTTAACGTAGGTCCTGATGCTAAAAAGTTTTGGAACCTCTGCCTTAGAACAATGCTTTGTGGTTAGTTGTGTCAATACCACAGGACTTCTTGCGATAAAAGGGTGGCTGCCAAAAGCAGCCTCTGAGAAGAGCTCCAGTTACCAATTTTGCCACGTCATCAATATGAATCAATAAACATGTTTTCAATGTTGAAACCTGAAAATGAGACTATGGGTGGAATCCTGAAAGTGCGCTGGGCTGGCACACGTCCCTTGCATTGGCCCATCAGTGTCACGGAAGTGTCGTAAAGCACTTTCGTGCCATCCGGAGAGGAATCCTATCCTCGATCCTGGGCAGTCTGTAGCAGTTCCAGGCTGCTAGGATCATTGGCAGAGATTTGAGTAGCCCCATTAGGGCTGCTGCCGCCACTTTACCTGGGGTGAGGGAAAGCAGTTCCCCTTACCCCTGGCTGAGCTGCTTTCAGTCCTAACCCTACCTTGGATGTGGGGCAGGCGTGCCGGCCTACCTGGACCAGGGCAGGTTAGGATTGATCTGTAGGAAACTGAAGGGGCATTTTGGGTTAGCCTTACTTTAGGATGCCAAGTCTATTATAACAGGAGCAGGAGCTGTAAAGTGATCAATATAGCAACTGACCAAAAAAAGCTCCAAGGTGGAAAATCAAAGCAAATTGTAATGCATTTGTAACAAGCATGGAGGAGCAGAAGCAAACTAGAACCACTTGATTGCTGGTTTTGCAGGTGGAGCTGATACGCCTGCCCAGCCCATTCTTGAGACAGTGAAGTCCTCCTGGCTCCCCACCACACAGTAAGGCAGGACTGGTGGGGTGCACCGGTAGTGATTGTGGGGAAGCAGAGCCAGTAGCAGACCGTCTTCTTTGAGAGATGTTTATTCCCAAAACACATCTCATGATGCTGAAATATTCCCCACTCCCATATTCCAGCAGGTACTGCCCCTTTCAGTGTGTAATGACAATCTCAGTATCAGATTGTCCAAGTCAGTAGAGTAGCTAGAGGGGGTGCAAAGCACAAAGTTTTGCAGGCAGCCTCACAGCGCCATGCAAGAGACAAGTCCCCCTCCTTTTCAGAGCCGTTCTGGGCTGCTAGAGCAAAACCGAGGCGTATGGAATGGCTCCAAAGGGGAGGGGGCAGCTTGCACGTGAGACTTCCTGCAAAACTTAATGCTTTGCACCCCCTCTAGCTACACTGCTGGAACAGATAAAAATGGCTCAAGTTAGAAGGTGTTGTTAACTGCTTGTCAAGTCTGCTGTCCGATAAGACTATGAAGCACACTGTATCTGCTTAATTTACTCTTTTACTCCCCTTGATAAATCAACCGTCCATCTGTCAGTATTTTCTGTATTGCTCAATCAATCAATAATAATTTACAATGGACATTGGTGCTGTTACATAAATAATAATTCACAATGTGGAGGTAGTGTTAACTTCAAATATTTCCATCCACGGTTAGCTGGAATTGACCAGATCACATTTCACAAAATTGGGGGGAGCAATTGACCCCCAGCCGGATTGCCAAAAATTCCTTTCAGTTTCCAATCTGCAGCTTTGATTCCAGATTCTGTAACAGGAATGCTTAGTTACAGCAGTGAATTGTGTATGGGGCTGTCATATACTGAAACCAGCTCTTGTTTTCCAGACACTGATAATTGCTTTGAATGTCCAGAAGATCAGTATTCAAACCCTGGCCAGGATTCCTGTGCTCCAAAAATCATCAGCTTCTTGTCTTATGGGGATCCTTTGGGAATTGGTTTGGCCACTTCAGCCCTTTCCTTTTCTTTCATCACAGCTTCTGTGATGGGCATCTTTATGAAGAACAAAGACACTCCCATTGTCAAAGCCAACAACCGGAACCTCACCTACGCTCTCCTCATCTCTCTCTTGCTCTCCTTCCTTTGTGTTTTGAACTTCATTGGACAGCCTGGGAAGATAGCGTGTCCACTTCAACAAACTGGTTTCAGCATCATCTTCACAGTGGCTGTTTCCTGTATATTGGCCAAGACCACCATTGTCATTTTAGCTTTCATGGCTACCAAGCCAGGCTCGAGGGTGAGGAAATGGGTGGGGAATCAACTGGCCAGCTCCATGGTTCTTTCCTGCTCCCTTTCTCAAGCCATACGTTGTACTGTGTGGCTCTCAACATCCCCTCCATTCCCAGATGCTGACATGCACTCAATCACCAAAGAAATTGTACTGCATTGTAATGAAGGTTCAGCTCTCATGTTTTACTCTCATGTCTTGCTCTCATGTGTCTTGGGCTTTATGGGCTTCCTGGCCATTGTCAGTTTCACTGTGGCTTTCCTAGCCAGGAAGTTACCAGATACTTTCAATGAAGCCAAGTTCATCACCTTCTGCATGTTGGTCTTTTGCAGTGTTTGGTGTCCTTTGTGTCCTTGGTACCTGAGCACCAAGGGGAAGTACATGGTGGCTGTGGAGATCTTCTCCATCTTGGCTTCTGGGGCTGGTTTACTATTTTGTATCTTTTTCCCCAAATGCTTCATTATAGTGCTGAGGCCTGAATTGAATGAAAGAGGGCAACTGATAAGAAGAAAGGAATATAATATCTAAAATATGTGGACTAGTTCCAGTTAACTGTTTCTTACCAAAAGTTAGTCCAATGTACTTAGTGGTGCAGTGTTGTAACCTTGATGGTACCAATAAATGCCCAACAGGGGATGTAGACCTCATTTCTGCAGTTCCTCCCATGCAGTGAGTTAGAACAGCATTTCACAAACTGTGGGTCCATGTGCCACATGTGGGTCACAACTCCGTGCTGGGTTACAGGGTTGTGTTTTTCCTACCAAATGCTACATTATCCTAATGAGGCCTGAGCTGAACATGAGAAAGCAGTTCACGAGAAGAAAGAAGTAATTAATTCCGAACACCATTAACTCTGTCCCTGTGAGATTTTACAGAGATACTATGGCAGGTAAAAGGCCTGTTATTCACCACCGAATCCTCATTAAATATTTCTGCATCAATGTTCTTGATGTGTTGATGCATTAGTTTCCTAATTCTCACGAATGGGAAAACCGAGCACAAAGTAACTCAAATCAAGTCACAAGTCTCCATCCCCCTGTTACTTGACTCAAAAATGGGCACTTTCCGAGTTGCCGAGTCACCCTTTTGCAATTTTAAAGTCAAGCCACCCCCTTTGAAAACCCAGCCGTGGGAAAAAACGGGGCTGCTGCCGGGATGTGTGTGTTGGAGTTCTCTTTAAACACTTCCCTGCTGCTCCATCTCATCCATAAACAGGGCAGGAGTGGGTGGGACGGACTGCGAGAGAGCCGGGACAGAAGAGGCAAGAGGGAAGAGGGTCATGTGCAGCAGCTGGGCAGTTTGCCAGGACGACCTGATCCTTTGCAGCTCTTCTCCAAAACAGGCCCACTGAAGCTGGTCATTCAATGAGGGTTCCTCTCCCCCACCAGCCATGCAGTGGAAAACATGATCACTATGAACTACCTTCCCCCCCCCCCGCTTCCCTGCCTCCTCCCTCTCCCTGGGCTTTGCCAGACAATCATAAGGCAAGAACTCCCTTGTGCACCTCCTCCTGCCATTCCTCAGCCAAAGAAAATATCAAACCTCCCATCCTTTGTCCAATGAGCATCGATTCCTTCCTTCCTTCCTAATCAGAGATGGGCAAAAGAGCTTGCTCCCACCAACCCCCTCCTGCTCAGATGCTAAAGCAAACATTAACCTTTCTCTGCCTCCCTGCTGAAACTCCCTGCTGCTCACGGTCAGAGTGCTGGCCCCACAGGGTTCTTCATGGCATGAGAACAGAAAGCAAGCACACCCAGGCACAGGCAGACTGCAGTCAGCATGCGTGTGGACGAGTGGCAGGTCAGGGAGCCCTTGACTCAAGTATTTTTCTGAGTCTTCCATGTGCGACTTGAGTGTCAATGACTTTGAAACCATTTCATTCAAATGCAGAGACACCACCTTATCATTCCATCACAATCCCTCAACCCTTTGTGAACTAAATTTAACAGTGCAATCACTGTATTCAAAAGAGTCTAGTTATTCACCAAGTAATCCTTGCTAACATCCTTTTTGCTGCTAATTTATTGATTTCCAGCCTCATTCTCTATCGGTTCCTAAGTTGATATGACTTAACATTAACAACATATAGGATGATTCAAACCAGTGCATTTGACAGATGGCACAGGACAACACATATTTGCTTCCTTAAACGTTACACCAATTCCTGCGTATATTTATGGTGCTGATTCCAAACATGGCATCCGTTTAGCCCTATCACATCTAATTTCAGAGATACGGCACAGCCTCTTTAGTGAATGATTCAAGCAGCTTCCTCATGAGGAAGCCTACACCATGGCTTCCTCATGAGGAAGTTGCTTGAACCATTCACTAATGAGGCTATACTATATCTCCAAAACTAGACAGGATAGGGCAAAATGGGTGCCATTTTTTGAAACGGCACCCCAAATTCCTATCAAAGCACCATAAAATTTGGAAAAAACTTTCTGACCCTCAATTTTGTAGGCCTGTGTAATTTTTTGATACCTCTTCTCTGTTTTTAACAGCCCTCCTCTATTTGGGGTTTTGAAGGAAGGAGGAATCCACTAACCCTTGTAGCTAATCTCCATGGTGTGCTAGAGATCTTTGGGGCAAGTTGGCAAGCAGAGGACAGGGCAAGAGGAGGGGGGTCTGGCTGGGCTGCAGAAAGGTTGGGGGCAAGTGGGGATGTGGAGTGGCAAGCAAGAGCCTTGCCCAAATGGTTCCTTCTCGGGGGCCCAGTGGGATGTGGCAACCATATTCACCCTATGCGTCCTCTTACCTTTGGCATGCTGCCCGTGCCAACCCCTTCCTGCTCCTCCTGGCTCCCTTTGCAGTGCACCAGAGGGCAGATCGGCAAAGCAGTGCTCCCAGCATGTTCCTCACTCCCAGTTGCTTCCCTGTGGAATAGAATACACAGGACTTCCCATGTCCTTCAGTGAATTTCTTCAATGAAAACGGACCAACAGGCAGCAACGTGGACACCTCTATGTATTTCACTGTGTGCTGCATGGATAAAATGGATCATAGCAGCCAGCATGTCTGACCCTGGTGTGGCTGGAGCAGAAGCAATGCTGGTGCTTCTTTATCATGCTCCTGTATCTGGTACCTGGAGCGGACTGCACCTCCCACCCCTTATTGCTATGCCACTGAGTCAAACCATCTCGCTTGCTCACAATTATTTTTGACTATTTTTTACTTACCTCCTTTTAGGCTGCCCAGTTTTCCCACTCTCTTATGGTTCTCCATGGACCAAGCAAGACATTTTGCTGACAAAGGTCGGAGGAGAGGCAGGAGCTGTTCTGGGATGGGAAAAATGGGATAGGATCCTGGAGCAAGTCACTGCCACCAAGAGCCACCTCCCCTTATATTCCCCACCAACTTTGTGGCAGCAGCTCCAGCTGGGTCGAGCTGCAGCGCAATCTTTGCACCTTTGCTGGGCCTTTTGCTACAGCACTACACTCATCTCGCTGTCCTAAAAGGTCCATAAGATTGGATGATAAGGCACTTGAAGCAGTTTAGAATATTAAAACCACTTGTCAGTGAAGATGTAAAAAACAGTGTTATCTCAGGTACGTGCTTGATGGTTTCTAAAGAAATGTGGGTGTTCCATGGTCCAGGAAGGACCATGTTTTCCATGTTACCCAGTTTTCCCTCCTACTCATGTCTGCATCTTGTTATCCCCCTTCACCTTCCATCAGCTCAGGGGCAGGAGGCAGGGGAGATGGAAGAAAAGGGACTAAGGCAGTAGTTCTCAAACTGTGGGTCCTGGACCCACCAGTGGGTCATGACCTACTTTTTGGTGGTTCATGAAACCCATAGGGCAGATTACGTTCTGTTTATCAAGGGCTGGACAAGCTGCTGCTGGAGGGGGAGCTCTGCTGCCCCATCAGCATCAGACAGCAGCCTCTAAAAAGTCTGAGAACACCTGGACTAAGGGATGGAATCAGATGGGAGGGATGAATGAATCCATCATTCCTCAGTTCAGCATGTGTTTTACAGAGACAGAGGCTGATTCCAAGTGGATACCCAGAATTTCTTGGAAAAGGAGATAGTTCTGGCAAAATCTGCACACTCCTTCATTTATTAACCCATGCACAAGGCAGCATTTGCTTTGCTTTTCAGGTTCATGTTAGTTCTCTTGTAAACCTGCTAGTAAGGGGTTGTCCTGATTGTCTCTGCTGTGTCGTGTAAATAGAAGCACCATCAACAGAACAACACTACTAGCTTGTATTTCTGGAAAGGCAGCTAGTGTGCCTGTATGGGCATGCTAGCATTGATTGCCAGGCTAAGCCCCCTATCAGCCAGCAGCAGGGCTTTGCTGCCAGCTGATTGGCTGGCTGGCATTGGGGGGGCGGGACGACTGAGCCTGATCTAGCGCGCAAGAACTTGACCCGGCTCAGTTCCATTCCTGGAAGCGACCGGGCAGGTCGCTTTTCTGGGAGCGGAGAGAGGCTGCCCCATGACGGGGCTTGAGGCATGGGGATCCGCGCTTGCAGGCTCCCGTCACTGTGGCAGAGGGTAGCCTCTCCGGAGTGAGCTGCGCGCTCTGCATTTTCGCTCCGGGGCGCAGCAACAAGCGGCCCCGTGAGCGATAACGAGGAGGGCGTCCCGCTGTGCGCTCTGCAAATGGCTTCAGGGGGGTGACCTGCTGCACGCTCTGCAGAGTGCCATCAAGGGGGATGGCCCGCTCTGCGCTCTGTCCTAGCGGCAGTGGTAGGGGGTGGCCCGCTGTGCGCTCTGCCAGCCCCGTGGCTTTCAGCGCTTGGTGGCTTTGCACACCCCACGGTAGCGGGTGCCCTTGGGGGGTCCGTGTGGGGGCCGCAGACGCCTTTGGTCGGCGGCCACCCCACGTTCCTCCTTGGCAGGCCTGATTGGGCGACCGTTGGGGCGCATTTTGGCAGCCATTGGGGGGGTGCCTCGTGGCTGGGTGCCATTTTGTGGGCTCCGCCTTGTGGCCCTCCGCCATTTTGAAATTTTAAAAATAGACTGGCGGCCATTTTGAGGGTTTCAACTGCCCAAAGGGTCATTCATTTTCAGAGTTGGGGGACTTCCAGTTACAGCGGCCTCCAGACACAGCGCGGAGGACCAAGAAACCGTCCTGCTGCAGCGGCACTGTTGGGATCGTCGCCCCCCCTTTTTCGTATCGTATACAGTTAAAAATTAGAACACAGGGGGTGGTGGGCCTCACTTGGGATATTCCTTCACTTGCTTCCAGTGCACCCCCAGGATTTCTGCCAGTTGGGTTTCCAGTTTGAGGGCAGTTATTATGTAGATAGCGCTTTGCCAATGGGGTGTTTAATTTCCTGTTCGGTTTTTGAGGCGTTCAGTACATTTTTGGAATGGACTGTGCGTTTCAGAACTGGGTTACAATCCACTGCCCACTACTTGGATGATTTCCTATTTATGGGACCATCTGGGTCTGGCGTCTGTGCTTGGCTCCTGGGTGACTTTACAGCGCTGTGTGAGCAGCTGGAGGTCCCCCTGGCACACGAGAAGACAGAGGGCCCCCTTAGCAAGCTCACCTTTTTAGGTATCAAGTTGGACTCGGTTACACAGACCAGCCGCCTGCCAAGGGACAAATTAGATAAGCTGATCGGGATGTTGACTAGCACCCTAGGGTCCAGCAAGTTAACATTGAGGGAACTACAAAGTCTGGTGGGGCATCTTAACTTTGCGTGTAAGGTCATTGCCCCCGGCAGGGCCTTTGTGCGTCGTTTATGTGATGCTATGGCGGGGCTTCGGCGCCCATCTCACAGAGTGCGGGTGTCACCTGGTATGAGGGAGGACCTGGAGCTGTGGCTGGAGTTTTTGAAAGATTTCAACGGGATCTCCTTTTGGAGATCTTTACAGTTGATTGAGGCTGAGCTCCAGGTTCATTCTGATGTTGCGGGAGGATTGGGATTTGGAGTGTTTTTTTGAGGACGCTGGTGTGCAGCCCCCTGGCCACAGGTGTGGGTGCAGGAGGAGATCACCAGGGACTTGACATTTTTGGAGCTCTTCCCGATTGTCGTAGCTGTCCACTTGTGGGCTGGGGAGTTTGCCAACTCTTCAGTTCGCTTTTGGTGCGATAATCTGGCCGTGGTCCACATAGTTAACATGCAGACCTCCAAATCCCCCCGGGTTATGAATCTGGTTAGAGTCTTTGTCAAACAGTGTCTTGCTATCAACACTGTTTTCTCAGTCAGTCATGTGCCTGGGATTGAAAATAGCATAGCCGACGCTCTCTCTCGATTTCAGGAGGAGCGCTTTTGGCTAGCCCCCGAGTCCAGGTAGGATCCAGATCCCATGCCCCCATGGCTGTGGGGACTTGGTATGATGAAGCCCAGGAAGCCATCTGGGCATCACTGGCTCCATCCACCCACGCCAGTTATTTGAGTAAGTCCCGTGAATTTGGTGCTTTCTGTAGGTTGGTTGGGGTTCCTGAGCAGGGACCATTTTTGACCCACACTCTTATGCAGTTCATTTTGGGACTGCATAATAGGGGGTTATCCAGCAAATCTATGTCGATTTATCTGGCAGCCATCTCCTTCCAGTCCCAGGCCTGGGGAATTCAGGACGTTACCAAGGATTTTAGGGTGCGTAAGATGGTGGCTGGTTTTGGCCGGCAATTCCCCACAGGCGCCGACAAGCGCCTGCCTATCACGCCCACCATTTTACAGGGGTTGCACATGGAGTTTATTGCCATGTGTTCCTCAACCTACGAGTCACTGTTGTTTAGGGCAGTGACTCTGGTAATGTTTTATGGGGCTTTTCGCCCAGGTGACGTTTTGGTTAGGTCACGGTTTGCCCCCACTGACAGAGTCCTTCAGTGGGGGGGACTGTGTGTTATGGTCTGGAAGTTTATCCCTCCATTTGCGAGTGTCCAAAACGGACCAGTTAGGGCATGGGCAGTGGATTCAGTTGTAACAGGCTCCAAGCTGGTGTCTTTGTCCAGTATCTGTCATGGAACAGTACTGCTTAATGGCTCCTGCAGGAGTGGGCCCATTATTTTGCCACGAGGATCGTTCCCCCCTTTCACTTTACCAGTTTCGGGCCATTTTTAAAAGAGCGCTGTCTCAATTAGGCCTGAGGCCTGAATTGTTTGGGCTGCATTCGTTTAGGATTGGGGCAGCATCCACTGCGGCCAGCATTGGTTTCTCCCCCCAGGGCATCAGGTGCATCGGTAGATGGCGCTCTGGTGCCTTTAAATACTACGTTCATTAAGGTGCCGCAAGGGCTCCGTGTGCAATGCCAGTGGGCGTGTGCATCACCAGGTGGGCGTGATGTGTGCAGTGCCAGGTTGGCACGATGTGTCAGAGTCACATAGGCTCTGTTGGCAGTGCTTAGTGGGCGTGTGCCACGCCGTGTTGGCATGATGTGCCAGAGCCGCGTAGGCTCTGTTGGCAGCGCTTAGTGGGTGTGTGCCGCGCCATTGTTGGTGTGATGTGTAGGTGGGGTGTCCTGTAAGTTAGGTAGGGCGGACCAGGTCACTGACCGTGACTGGCCATGGGGGTAAGCATTAGAGCAGAGGAAGGATTACTCCTTTCTCTTGGCCTGTCCAGTGAGCTTATCTCATGATGTGCTTCTTTTTCCAACAGGTCTGCGAAGGAGCTGCCCAGCCAGGGTCTTGATCTGTGGACACTCCATAGTTTTTTGGGCTTGGAAGCATGCCATGTCATCCAGTTCCAGCTCTCAGCTGGCGCTGGGTGATGTTGTGCACATTGACTGGTTGGCCAAGAGGGGTATGTGTTGGGGTCAATTTTTCCCCGCCTTTTTGGAATACATTGCTATCAACCCCCTGCCACAGGTAATCGTGGTACACTTGGGCAAAAATGACCTGGGTCAGAGGACGTCCATGTCCTTGAGGCTCCAGGCCCGCAAGGATTTTAACTTGTTAGTCTGTCAGTTTCCTGGGATCACTATCCTGTGGTCTGACATGCTGCCTAGGCAAATTTGGCGGTGGGCGAGTTGTGTTAAAAGAATTGACGTAGCACGCAAAAGGGTCAACGCTTACCTGGGCAGGGTCGTCATGGAGCTTGGTGGAGCGGCTATCCATCATCCCAGTATTGGTTTTGAGAAGGCTGCTCTTTACCATGGTGATGGAGTTCACCTTTCACCTATGGGTTATGGGCGCTTTCTTTCAGATTTGCAACAAGGCTTGAAACTCTTTTTGGGTGCAGGGAAGGCCAAGCGCTAGGCTGACCTCCCCTTGTGGCGGTAGAAGTGCGGGGTGGGTAGACAGAAGACCTTCTTGGCATCCAATCTAAGCCAGCAAGGGCAGCGGTGAACCAGAACCGCTCTCAAGATGCTTGACCGGCTTGGAGAGGCAGGCTGGCTAGCCCCTGGTCTGAACTTTGGGGCCTTGCAGGGGTGACCTGAAGGTATAGTAGTTTGGCTGGCTTACCCTTTTCGGGCGACGGTGAAAGGCGGGCTTAATAACAATTGAGCTACGCCTGGAGTCAGGTGGACGCCCTATGAGAATGGGGGACGTAGATGGCTAGGGCCATTTCCCCCATTTAGAACCCCGCACTTAGTTTGGGTATTGTTACCTATTTTGCCTTGTTGCGCTTGTTGTAAGTTAATAAAGTGGCCCATTTAATCCCATACCTGTTGTCGGCTGTATTTATTGGGGAATGCATGGTAATTGGATTTTGTTCCTCTGAAAAGTGTCATGTACATAGAAGCACCATCAAGAGAACAACACTACTAGCTTGCATTCATTGGTATTTTACTGCTACTACCACTGCCACCACCACCATTACTAAAAGTAGCCTGGATAAAACTTAAAGATCTGCACTGGTGGAAAGTGTGTTCATCAGCATCAGGCAGCAGCCTCTAGGGCCTCTAAAATGTTTGAGAACCAGGGGGTAGAATCCAGATTGCTGCCCTCCACGACAGCTTGCACCCCATCTAACCTGGCCTGCCAGCTTCTCTAAGCAGTAGGGTGGACAATGTGGTGACTTTTTTGTCCTTCCACCAGAGATGCTGGAGGTGGGCTGCTGCCGTCCCAATACTCACTCTCAGTGAGCCAGAGTGAGCAGATGAGCAGATATGAGGGGAAGCAAGCAGTTCACTTCACCTTATTGTTAGGCTGGCCTTGATGATGGCATCCCCCCCCCACCTCTCATATACTGGTTGTTTTCAGTTCTTAGACTGAATGACCCCTAACAACCCACCAAAGGACAAGAAGCATCTGAGAACATCTGAACGTGTATCAGTAAAAGAGGCGGTTTGTAAAAAGAAATGAGAACAAGAGAATGAACCACAAAGTAAGAAACTACTTGTGAGAACAGCCCCCAAACTTCTACAGAAAACTGGCAATTTCCTCAAAGCTTAATTTTCTCAATTGCATCGGTATGTAAATACTGCTTGTGTAATTGAATACTGTTGGTAGTGTTTGGCCATGTAAAGAATCCAGTAGTGATTATTATTGCTGACTTTCCAGTTACATACTAAGAGAGTACAGACAGTGAGAGTGAGGGGGGAGAGACTACCAGTATGGGTAATTTCTTTATGCATATGTGAATTGTTTTGTGAGCTATTTTTTTGGTTGAAAAGCAGTAAAGTATATAAAAATTATTCTTAATAAATTCCTCTTTCATTATTATAACTGCCTGTGTTCAAATGCACTTGTTTGCACGCACTCTGTGCAACTCAAGTCATTAACTCATGTCAGAACCAATGGCTATTGATTTTTGCTAAAGATTAGAGGCACAAATATCAATTCACATCACATGCACATTATTTATTTGAGGAAACAATGTACAGTAATAGGGAGGAGAAAGAAAAGATATCACTGTTCTGAATGGTTAAATTAAATGCTTAAAATAACAGTAACAGAGGCCCAGCGGAAGTGTATACCGCAAAGGAAGAAGGGCTTGACTAAGTCCAGGAGGGTTCCCGCATGGCTGACCAGCCAAGTTAGAGAGGCCATAAAGGGCAAGGAAGCTTCCTTCCATAAATGGAAGTTTTGCCCCAATGAGAAGAATAAAAAGGAACATAAATTGTGACAAAAGAAATGTAAGAAGGTGATACGGGAGGCCAAGAGGGACTATTAGGAACACATGGCCAGCAACATTAAGGGGAATAATAAAAGCTTCTTCAAATATGTTAGAAGTAGGAAACCCACCTGAGAAGCGGTTGGCCCTCTGGATGAAGAGGGAGGGAAAGGGGAGATAAGAGGAGACTTAGAGATGGCAGAAAAATTAAATGAGTTCTTTGCATCTGTCTTCACGGCAGACCTTGGGCAGATACTGCTGCCCAAACAGCCCCTCCTGACCAAGGAATTAAGTCAGATAGAGGTTAAAATAGGTGTTTCAGACCTAATTGATACGTTAATGATCAATAAGTCACCTGGCCCTGATGACATCCACCCAAGAGTTAAACTACCTTTCGGTATATCTTTTGGTATACTTAAAATGGTCATTAGGACATAGAACCTGTTGTCAATTTATTTGAATCTGACCAATGCTCTGTGCTCCATTGGAACTGGTTACCCTGAATTCAGTGGGAGCCTGCATGCGGAGGCTGGGGGGAGGGGGAGGCAAAGGCATTTCTGGGTGGAGGAGTGTGGGGGGCAGAACAGGGTGTGACCAGCAGAGGCCTCCTCTACCAAATTCTAACCCCTGTGTCGGCTTGGAAGGTCAACACATGGCTTTTCAAGTCTGCACCAGCAAAATAGCAATGCTTACTTCTCAATCTGGGGTGTCAAACATAAGGCCTGTGGGTCAAATGCAGCCCATTGAAGCAATTTATCCGGCTCCCATTATAATTGGGCTCTCCCAGTGTCACAATTGGGCTCTCTCTTATCTTGAAAATATGAACATGATTTGCGAATTTTCCTTTCAATCATTTGCAGCTAAAGAGTTTCTATGTGAGAACACAGTGCTTTTTTCTGGCCATCATCTGCTTAATAATAATATAATAATAATAATAAACTTTATTTCTATCCCACCCTTCTCCCTAAAGGGACCCAGGGTGGCTTACAGCATATAAAAACAGATTAAAACATAATTTCACAAACAGATAAAAACATATTAAAAACACATTAACAGAAACCATAAAAACAGTAGTCAGATAAAAGTCAGAATAAAAAAGAGCATAAAACAGCAGAGGCATCAGGCCTGTAAACAAGCAACTAAAAGATGTATAAAAGATGTTAAAAAGGCCATGAAGTCAGAAGGCTTGTTTAAACAGCAAGGCCTTCAGGCCTCGCCGAAAAGTCTCAAGAGAGGGAGCCATTCTCAAGTCAAGGGGAAGGGAGTTCCATAATGTTGGTGCCACTACTAAAAAGGCCCTGTTTCTTGCCGCTGCCCCACGTATCTCCTTAGGCGGCGGCACTTGTGAAAAGGCCTTCTCTGATGACCTGAGAGGACGAGCCGGATTGTACGGGAGTAGGCGATCTCTTAGATAGCCTGGCCCAGAGCAGTATAGAGCTTTAAAGGTCAAAACCAGCACCTTGAATTGGGCCCGGAAACGAATGGGCAGCCAATGTAGCCCCCGGAAAAGCGGGCTGACAGAGTCAAACCGCCTAGCTCCAGTGACCACACGAGCCGCCGCATTCTGCACTAATTGCAGTTTCCGAACCGTCTTCAGGGGCAGCCCCACATAAAGTGCGTTACAATAATCTAACCTCGATGTCACCATAGCATGGATCACCGTGGCCAGGTCTGCACGATCCAAGTACGGCCGCAGCTGGCGCACCAGCCGAAGCTGAGCGAAGGCCCCCCTAGCCACAGCCGCCATCTGGGAATCCAGGAGTCCAGGTGGACCCCCAAGCTGCGGACCTGCTCCTTCAGAGGGAGTGCAACCCCATTCAGAGCAAGCCGATAATCCAGCACCTGCATCGTGGATTTCCGAACCACGAGAGCCTCTGTCGTATCCGGATTTAATTTCAGCTTGTTAGCCCCCATCCAGATCCTCACTGCTTCCAGACAGCGCTCCAGGCCCTCAACCGCCACCCTGGAGTCTGGAGGAAAGGAGAGATAAAGCTGGGTGTCATCAGCATATTGATGACACCCCATTCCAAACCCCCGGATGACCTCTCCCAGCGGTTTCATGTAGATATTAAATAGCATGGGGGACAGAATTGAACCCTGTGGTACCCCGCACCTCAAGGGCCAGGGTGTCGAACAGGCATCCCCCAGCACCACCATCTGGGACCGATCTTCCAAGTAGGAGCAGAACCACCGAAAAACAGTGCCTCTAACTCCCAACTCGGCCAATCGGCCCAGAAGGATACCATGGTCGATGGTATCAAAAGCCGCCGAGAGGTCCAGCAGGACCAACAGGGACGCACTCCCCCTGTCCAGTCCCCGGCATAGGTCATCCACCAAGGTGATCAAGGCAATTTCTGTCCCAAAGCCCGGCCTGAAACCAGATTGTAAAGGATCCAGATAATCTACTTCATCCAAGACCCTCTGGAGTTGGGCTGCCACCGCCCGCTCAATTACCTTGCCCAGTTGGGCCGCCACCACCCGCTCAATTACCTTGCCCAGAAACGGGATGTTGGAGACTGGCCGGTAGTTGTTCAACACAGTGGAATCCAGGGAGGGCTTCTTCAGGAGGGGGCGAACCACCACCCGTTTCAAAGCAAGTGGCAACGTCCCCTCCATCAAGCAACAGTTGACCACCCTCCCCGTCCACTCAGCCAGTCCACCCCGGGCAGCTCTTATCAGCCAAGCTGGGCAAGGGTCAAACAGGCAGGCAGACGGCCTCACACTCCAAAGGAGTCTGTCCACATCCTCAGGCTGCACAAGCTGAAAAGAATCCCACAACACTGGACAAGCAGTTGCCAAGGGGACATCATCAGACATTGTCAATGTGGCATCCAAGTCGCAACGAATACGATCAATTTTATCTGCAAAATGTTGTGCAAACACATCACAGCGGCTGACCGTGTATTCCTCCTGGTCCACTGGCGGGGCCTGATGGAAGAGGCCCCGCACCACACGGAACAGCTCTGCCTGACGGCTATCAGCAGACGCAATGGTAGCAGAGGAGAATGATTTCTTCGCTGCTACCACTGCCACAGAGTAGGCTCTATAATGAGCTCTACTCCGTGTCCGATCAGATTCATCATGAGTTTTCTGCCACCGTCGCTCTAGACGCCTGCCCTGCCACTTCATCATTCACAGCTCCTCAGTGAACCAAGGAGCCGCTCCGAATCTGCAACGTGGCAGAGGTCGCTCCGGAGCAATCTCATCCACTGCCCTGGACATTTCCCCGTTCCAGAGGTCAACCAGGGCCTCAGATGAGATGCCAGTCTCGGCAGTGGGAAAATCCCCCAGAGCCCTCAGGAAACCTTCAGGATCGATTAGCCTCTGGGGGCGGACCATAGAAAACGGTGGAGGTAGGAAGTCGCAACCAGCCTAAACCTTACCAGGAAGTGATCTGTCCATGACAACGGAGTGATCTTGATCTCCTCTACATCCAGATCACCGCCCCTGTGCCCAGCTGTAAACACCAGGTCCAACACGTGTCCTGCAGTATGTGTCAGGGCCAAGATCTTCTGGGACAGGCCCATGGTTGTCATGGCAGCCATGAAATCCTGAGCTGCACCTGACGCAGGGGCCTCGGCATGAACATTGAAGTCCCCCAGCACTCACAGGTGGGGGGCCTTCAATGCCACCCCCGAGATCACCCCAGTAAGCTCAGGCAGGGAGACTGTTGGGCAGCAGGGCGGGTGGTACACCAACAGAATCCCTATCCTGTCCAGTCCTATCTACACAACATGCAGGCACTTGAACCCAGCAGACTGCTGGACAGGGCACCTGGTGAGGGAGATGGACTCACGATAGACCATTGCAACTCCCCCTCCCCGTCCCTGCAATCTTGGCTGCTGCAACACCTGGAAGCCTGGTGGACAAAGTTCAGAGAGACTAACGCCTCCCTCCAAGTCCAACCAGGTCTCCGTAATGCATACCAGGTCGGCTTTCTCATCCAGAATCAAATCCCGGATGATACAGGTCTTATTATTCACCGACCTGGCATTCAAAAGCATCAGCTTCAGATCCAGGGACTCACCACCAAGACCACCAGGCATCCGAGAATTGGGGGAGGGACCAGAAGGGGAGATGATCTGCCTACGATTAACTCTCCTTCTCCCGTAACGGCCTGTCCGACCCCCACTGCCATATCTCCCCTGGCCCATCACTCTCTTGATAGTGGCACCCTTCCCTTCCCCTAAGCTCCAGCCTGAGAAAACACACATGTGGCGAGGCCCACCTTCTGAGACTGGCCTGCAGGTGGATCCTCTGCTGTAAAACAACTGTTGCTCCTCTCTCCCTTGCCTCAACAGAAGGGGAGGATATCTGACCCCTGTTACTTGGTCCACTGTCCGAGAAGGCCCAGATCTTTCAGGCACAAGCTCCAGGCTAAGAGCCACGGGCCAAGAGCCCTTTGGCTCTTGCCCTTCAGCTCGCGCCAAAGGCTCGCGCCTCTGGCAAGCCCAGCAAGATGGAAATACATGGGAGAAAAGGAGGAGGAGAGCAATTAGGCAAGCTGGCTTGCAGACTCCACCCCCAGCCAGCCAGTCCCCCAGCTGGGCCTCATGGGCCCTTCCAGAGGCAGCTTCTGGAGAGGCAGCCTCTGGCAAGCCCAGCAGAGATGTAAATACCTGGGAGAAAAGGAGGAGGAGGAGAGCACTTCCTGGAGGAGTAATGAGTAATGATGTCACTTCCTGCTTAATGATGACATTCAGGCCCTCAGCAGGCACCATGTATGCCAACTTCAGCCCTCTGTATGAAACAAGTTTGACACCCTCTTCTAATTGGATATTCTTGGTCTCTTAACCAGTATGCTAGATTCACTTGAGTGACAGGACCATTGTGTCCTCGACCGGATAACCGTGTCCCGGTTCAATCTGTTCCAGTATTGGACATTTGTGTCCTAACATACGTGTATTTATATTAGACATACTTTTTAAATTTAAAAAAGCAAAGGTAGGAGTGAGGGTTAGGGCTGGAATAAGAGACTTAGGATATATGAGGTTTGTTATCCGATTATCGTTTGTTTGTTGCCCATTTATGCAAATGTAAAAAATCAGGACACAAAAAATAGACTTGAATGTCCAGGAATCAGTGGCATCGCTAGGAGGTGCAGGGGGTGCAGGCCGCACTGGGTGACACCACACAGGGGGGTGACACCACACATGGGGTGACACCACTACTAGCCAAAATTTTTAAAATCTTGGTATTTTTGAATAGTACCATCATCTTATATATCGTTAGATGTGTAATTTCATTCGGGATGCAATGAAATAACCGGTGAAGAAATATTTCTATTCTAGATGGCCTCCAGCCCAGCTGCATTCTAATTTGCTCCGCTTTTATTTTCTTTTATCATTTAATATATTATTTAATAAGTTTTAAACCGTACCACTGCTGTTTTAAGATTGTTGTTTTAATAGGTTTTTATTTTTAATTCTTTACGAGCTAGTGCTGCTAGCTAATTAGCTCGTTAACATTTTTCTGGCGAAGTTTCAAGAACATCTGAGTCTCCCTGCTTTTGATATTTTCGTTTCCTCTCTCCTTGAAACTGTGAGTTAACTTGTTGATTTATGAGTATGCAGCAATAGACTTTTAAAACTGATAAGATGAGACGCAAACGACAGCTCTCCCCTGAGATATCAGTCTCGGAAATACAACATGACTCCCAAAAACTATCCAAGCAGTCTAAGCTGGAAAAATATTTTGAACCTGTTGAGAGTCTTCAACCCCAACCTATCTCCCCTCAGAACTGCGTCTGTTTTGATCCACCGGTGGCTATCGACTTTGAAAGTTTTTCACCTCTTACTAAAGGTTTAATTAAGGACTTAATTGACGATCAGAAGACTAAGGCTTCCTCGGTTAATGGGAAAGAGCAACTCTCTTGTTCAACGGATCTGTTGTTGCACCACATACTTAATATAGCAAAAGACGTCAAGCACAACCTTAGCACTTTGGAAAACATTCTTTCCCTCTTAAAGGAACGTTTTTTGGAACCCTTGGCTCATATTACTCATCAGCGGGAAGCAAATTACCAATCTCAAGCGACAGAGTCTCAGCTTTTGGAGAAATTCCCCTCTTCAAAACTAATGTTAAAATCCTCGAGCATAGCTCTCTCAATCATCCATCAACCTGGAGTAATTGTCGACTGGTCTCAACCGTGGATGATTAAGAAACACTTGGCATCAATCCTGAAGATGAATAGCTCTAATATTGATCTATGTAACTATGTGAGACTGCCTTCTGTGCTTCGGCAACAGCGCGTTCTTCTCTATTTCAATACTTGTAGAATTCCAAATCGAATCTTTCTTCAGTCTCAACGGTTTAGAGCGTTGGGAATTTTTCCTCAGAGACATTTCCAAAATATGATTATCCGAAAACTTTTTTCAACTCACCTACAAAATGTATCCTCTCCCTTGGAAAAGTCTATGCATTCAAATGGAAATTCTACATCTACAATAAAAGATTCAGTAACTGTACAAGTTAGCCCAGCTTTACCTAATCATGTTCTTCCTCAAAAAAACCCTCCGTTACCACCTTCTCCTCCTGGTCGTCGAGGACAATCTTCACTACTCACATCTATGACAGACCGGCCTCAGCAAAAATCTCGCAGTCTTCGAAGGATTAAGAACTCCTTAACACGGCGATCAAAGAACCTGTGCCCCTCTCTGTCGATTCCCTTCGTTGGATCTACTGAGTCCTCGAACTGTTCTTCTTTCCCTTCCCTTCCACTAACGCAAACTCCTAAGTCCTATGACCAGTCGAGACTCACTCACTCGACAGCTGTTTCTCTCTGTTCCAATGACCCCCTTTCTCTCTGTCCCTCCTCTTCTCCTATATCAACCCAATTACCCCTTTCTCCTACTAACTTAACAGAAGTGGACCAGCAATCCTTACCCACTGTTACTGGTCCAACTAAGTCTATTAATCAACATCTATTTCCTGTTTGTGTTGTTTCTAAATCCCTTCCCTCTGAACCCTTTGTATTGGTAGACGCTACATCCCAATTCCCTCCTCCTTTAAATTTCGATTTTACCTTTGTAAAGGATCATTCTGATGGTTCTCTCTCCACATCCTCTAAGCACTGACTAGAACCAACTTCCCTAACCCCTTCCTCTTCCACTCTTTTCACTTTGATCTCATGGAACATATCCGGTTGGTCATCTAAAAGCTCAGATAAGGACTTCCACGCTTTTATTAAAAAGTTTAATTTTATTTTATTTCAGGAGACATGGTCGTCGGTCCCATTGTCCCTATATGGGTATACTTCTTTTGTGACCCCAGCATTTAGGAAGAATGCCCTAGGGAGACCTTGTGTGGGACTTTGTTGTTTTGTTAAATCTGGCCTTTCTTGTTTAGTTTCTCAGTTAGATTCGAACTCTTCTTATTTTCAAACTATATTAATTCAGTTTAAAGATATTCAAATTCTTCTTTTTAATGTATATATACCCCCAGCTAAACTTGCCCCATCCGATATTTGGTTAGATCTTGATAACACTATATCCCGTGCTTCTAACTTATATTCTGATGCTTTTATGATTATTTCTGGAGATTTTAATTCTAGAATTGGCCCTTCAAATTCTACACTTGCCCAGCAGATGAACTGGTACTCTGATGACCTTATCCCCCCTTGGTTTCAAACCTCAAGGTCTTCCAAAGATTCTGTAATAAATAGTTTTGCCCCACATCTTATAAGTTTATGTATTTCATTTAACGTCTTTATTCTAAATGGCTCAAAAGGACGTGACATTCCAGGCGATTTTACCCACCTCTCTCCAAGAGGTGCTAGTGTAATAGATTATGTCCTAGTTTCTCCTGCCCTTCTGCCCCTTTTATCAGATTTCTGTGTCTGCACCCGTTCTGAGAGTGATCACTTGCCAGTTGCACTTATTCTTAATATTCCCTTTGATTCCCCTGTCTCTTCTCTTTCTCTCCCCAATCCAAGCCGTCCCTATAGATGGTCACCAGTTGTGGAGCAAGCCCTGTCCCAGTGGACTCAGGCACCTGAAACTAACTCCCAATTGCATTTATTATTTGCCTCTCGGGCCACTACTGATGTGATTGAAGCTTTCCAAGTTATAATCTCTTCTTTGGTAGATCACTTGAGGATGGCTAGCCCAAGTAATCCTCCCCGTTTTACAAAAAACACATGGTTTGACGAGGAGTGTTGGAAATTAAAAAAGCAGGTGCGTACCCTTTTTCTTTTTTTTCGGAATAATCCATCTTTTTACAATTTACAATATTATTTTCAACTACGGACTGCCTGCCGAAAGTATTTCCAGGAAAAACAACATCTTTTTGCCCTTGGGAAGTGGTCCATTCTCCATCAAGCCATTATTTCCAAAAACCATAAAACTTTTTGGGATGCAGTTACTAGGGCAAATCATCCAACCCCTGTCATCTACTCTGATATTCCAGAAACCACGTGGATAGATTATTTTTCCAAAATTTTCTATTCTTCTTCCCTCCCTATTTCTGATATTGATCTCCAAAAAGTCCCTGAATGGCCATCGGTTTCCCCACTGGAAATTAATAAACTCATAACTTCCTTAAAATCAGCCAAAGCCCCCGGCCCAGATTTTATCATCAATGAAATTCTTCTTACTAATCCTGGTTGGTGGGCTGCTCCCTTGGCTTCTCTTTTTACCACGATTAATTCTACAGGTCTATTCCCAGATATCTGGCGCTGTTCATTTCTTCTTCCAATTTTTAAGAAAGGTGACCCCGCTTCTCCGTCAAATTATCGTCCTATAAGTCTTATATCTTGTATAGAGAAGCTTTATGCCAAATTCCTTCTTCAAAAGCTGTCATCCTGGGCCCGTTTGAAAAACCTTCCAGGAGTTGAACAATCAGGTTTTCGCCAGGGTGTTTCTACTCTGGATCATGCCTTTGCACTTTCTTTTTTAGCCCAGAAATATTCCATACATCATAAATCAAATCTATATGTAGCCTTTATCGACCTACAAGGTGCTTTTGACTCGATAAATAGAGCCCTTTTATGGAAAAAGTTATCCAACTGGGGCATTGACCAGAGGCTTCTGTTTTTGTTACAGCAACTTCATTCCCATAATAAATGTCAAATCCGTCTTCCTTTTACCAATATTCTCTCTTCTAGTTTTCCTATCAATAAAGGAGTGAGGCAAGGTTGCGTCCTTGCCCCTCTTCTTTTTAATTTATTCATAGCCGATCTTCCTGCCAGCTTAACCACCACCTCTCATTCCTTTCCTGTAATAAATAAAAAGCCAATTCCGATTCTTCTTTATGCCGATGATACAGTACTTCTCTCACTCACAAAATCCGGTCTTCGTGAGCTCATTTCCAAATTTCAAGTTTATTGTCATTCAAATGATCTTGTAATTAATGTCAACAAAACTAAAATTATGGTTTTTTCCCGCTCCTGGACTCCTTCTATATGGTCAATCAACTCCCAATCTTACATTCAAGTTAAATCTTTTAAATATCTAGGTTTACATTTTCATTATAATTTATCATGGATTCAACATAAAAAGTCAGTTATTTCTTCAACAACTACCCACCTTTTGGCTATAACAAATTTTTATTTTAATGCAGGAAATCAATACATCCCAGCAGCGATTCAAATTTTTAAAGCAAAAATTATTTCTCATTTATTATATGGTATCCCGATATGGATACAGGCAGTTTCTAAGGATTTGGATCATATTGCTTCTTCCTTTTTTAGAAAGATATTAGGTATTCCTAATCTTATACGGTTGTCCACTATTCTGTTAGAACTTGGTTTACACCTTCCCTCCACTTATGCCTGGCTTTTTACCTTTAAGTTTTGGTTAAGGATTCATTTATCTCCTTCCCCTGACTCTTTAATTACAGAATTAATGAGTGATACGTATATCTTTATTTGGTTTAAAATAGTGGAAACTAAACTCCACTCTATTAACCTATCAGTAGAATTACTTGCTGATCTAAACTTATCTCAAGCTTATAAAATTATCAAAGACCACCTTTTTCTAGCTGAATTCAATACTTTAAAAAATTCTCTTAATTTGACCTGTTCCCCCCTTTCCCTAGGTCTTTTTCCGCAACATGTTGTTGCCACTTCAAACTATTTTTTTCACCTCACTAATCCTAGACTGAAGAGAGCCTTCATGCTCGCTAGACTCAACACATTTCCCTCAGCTGTTCATTATGGTCGTTTCATGCGAGTTCCTCGCGAGAAACGATTATGTTTATTCTGTGGGGAGACCCCGGATACTCTTTTACACATTTTGCTTTTTTGTCCCTCTCATGATTCTCATCGTAGGATTTATCTAGAATCCTGGATTTCTAATTTTCCCCCTCAGGTATCACCCCTTCCCCAGTTGTTGGAAGACTCTATTGCTCCCTTGACGTATTCAGTGGCTAGTTTCCTGGCCTATACATTACAAAAAACGCCGGACTTTAGTTCTATAAAATCTTCTTTAAAATCTTTGTAGTCACCTTTTTCCATCTAACACCTGTTTTATTGAAAGGATAAGGTTGTCCCTTCTGGCTCCTTTTCTTTCTAGATCCTATTTCTTTTTTCTCTATTTAGTTTTCCTGAACTAGTCTAGTGGATAACGGTTGTATTGTTCCACTTTGTTGTCAGTTGTTTGCTGTAATATTTATAATGCCAATAAAGGTTAACTAACTAACTATTTCTATTCTATCAAAAGTTTTAGCCTAAAAAACAGAGGGGTGGGGCAATGGTATATCACCACGCCCACTGCCTAAAGCATTGCCCCACCCTTTGCATGGGAGAGGTCCATCATGGGTGTGATGTGCTGCTCTCCCGCACCAGGTGATGTAAACCCTTGTGACGCCACTGCCAGGGATGCCAAGAACTGGGAAGCATTTGGCCAGGACATCATCATCCAGGACGCAGCCCTCCTACTACCACCCACTTTTCTTCACAAGTAGGAAAACATGCTTTTCAAAGTCTTGCAAAAATGTCTTGCTACGGTCTCATAAACATATTTTCTTCCACAATATCAAGATAAGCTATAATTCTGAGGAGGCGATAATGTCCCTTGTGGTTATCAAATTATTCATGATTAAATCTTGTGTTGTTGCCCCCTCTGCAAATTTCCAAGGGGCATCTAGTGGCGACTTGTAAAACTACAGGCTTCAACTACAGGATGCTATTAATATCCACGGTGCAGTTCAGACGATAGACACACTGGATTCTGTTGGTCTGTTCCCTAATTGTTTACACTGTGCCATCTGCACTTCTATTCTGGGGAGCGAGTGGCCATTTATGTCCGCTGTGCTATTCAAGGTTGCACAAATGAAAAGGGGGGAAACAGAGGAATTATTGACGTGTCTTAGATGCTGCAGGGCTGATTTTTTCCCTGCAAGATGATTGTATTCTTGGTGTCAGTGTTTGTGATGCTGCCACAGATTGTGTGTGAGGTTCCTATTGTGAAGTGTGCCATCAGTAACCCTCTTGCTATTCTCCACAAGTATTTCCAGGCAGGAGACCTCATCATTGCTGGCATTCTTTCCCAGATCTACATATTTTCAGATGAGATCACTTTCATGAAACATCCATCACAGGAACTCTCTGATCAACACATGTAAGGGGTGTGTGTGCATTAATTGTATCCTATAAATGTGATGGTAATATCTTCAGGCAAACTGGTTGTAGTTTGGATCTAGTTTCAGAAGGTAGAGAATATTTGGAGATGAACCTTTATCACTTGACTTCCATTGATCCTCACTCTGTCACTGTTGCTGCAGAATGACAGAATGTATATGTGTCTTTTTCTTTTCTGAAAGACTGCCTGTCCCTAGTTTTAGAATAACAATAATGATGATTATCCTCCCTTTTTTTCTTAGACAGCTGGCATCATATGGGTGAAAGGCTTTAACTCTGAATCAAGAAACCCCTGTATGCTGAAAAAACAAATGCTGTGATCTTATTTACGTCCGCTTGTCATGCTCATTGCAGGTTCCTGACTCAGAATTATCAGCACATTCTGGCCTTCGAATTTGCAGTCAAGGAGATCAACGCAAATCCCTTGATTTTACCCAATGCCACTCTGGGCTTCCACCTCTATAACAGCCACTTCATTGAAAGCTGGATCTATCTTGCCTCAGTAGAACTTCTCTTTGGGTGGGGCAGAATTGTGCCTAACTACAAGTGTGGCAGAAAAAGCATTCCTGCGGCTGTCATTGGGGGACCTAACTCTATGATTCCCCTACATATGGCCACCATTCTGTGCATCTACAAGATTCCACAGGTAAGATGTGGAAGTTAGCAAAGCAGATGAAAGCGAGATGAATAAAAGGTTTGTTTTTTGTCTTATGGCTATATCACTGGGAAACCTTTGGGTCAGATGCAATATAAGTAAAGTTCCAAGAGATATGGTCTGTATAATGCACCCTTCAGCGAATATGCTGCCCTCCATTCCTTGGTGTGAATTTGATTCTTGTCTGTTTAGATACAAAGGAACAGCAGAACTGGAAGCACAGCCTAGGAAAGGAATTGGAAAGTGGAGATATGCACCATGTCCTTCCCGCAACCATCTAGGTGTCCAACAAACTTTGGCAGTCTGTCCGTCTTCTAGTATTCTATTGCATGTTGCTAATCCACAGTGTGCAGACTTTGCATCAAAATACCTTCTGAAATTCTGCCTTTATATTTCCATCATATTGATCCAAATAAGTATTATTTTGACTCCTTCTTCTATAATGGCAATTGTCAACATTTTCATCTCCTGGCACACTGGCAAGGTGCTAAAATGATTTAGCATTGGTTTTTTGCCCATTGACAAGACACACCATTCTGTTGGTGATGGGCTCACATTTCCCAATGACCCTACTAATAAATGACCATCTCCCAAAGTCCTGTGGCATGCCTGTGGACACCTCATGGCGCAACAATGTGCCATGGCACAGTGGTTGAAAATCACTGTTTTATATATATATATAAAGACTGACTGAATTGCAAATTGATACTTGATTAGATCTCAGTGGCCAAATGATTGCCCTGAAACCATTTGGCAAGTGCATCAGTATAAACCAAAACCTTTGTGTAGAGTTTATATTGAAAATATATATTCACATCCCCCGTTTCAAATTATCTTTAGTTTCTGTATGGCTGTCCTCCAGTGATGAACGACAACACTCAAGTCTTCTTCCATCAGATGGTCCCTGCCGAAGCCCATCAATATAGAGGGATTCTTCAGTTACTGTTACTTTTTGAGTGGACGTGGATTGGATGGGTTTCTCATAATGAAGATAATACAGAGGTATTTATAGACAATGTGCTTGCTGTGTTTACCCAGAGAGGCATCTGCTTTGACTTCATAACACGATTTCCAGTCACATCATCATCCATTCCCAAAATGGTGAGCGACGGTTTCCAAACAATCAGCACCATTCAGAGAAGCACTGCCAATGTTGTACTTGTGTATGGAGAAATTCAGACCATAATGATCTTGAGGATGCTGAACCACGTTGCAGATTTTGAGGGTATAGCAGCAAAGACCAAGGGTAAAGTCTGGATTATGACAGCCCAGATGGACTTCACATCATTTTCCCTCCAAAGACATTGGGACATTGATTTCCTCCACGGCGCTCTGTCTTTTACCACTCACTCTGAAGAGCTACTTGGATTCCAAAAATTTATTCAGCTCAGAAATCCTGCCTCCCAAAAAGAAGATGGCTTTTTCAGGGAATTCTGGGAAAAGGCATTTGAATGTTCATTCCCCAGCTCTGTCGCAAATCAGGTGGGCAGAGAGATCTGCACTGGAGAGGAGAAGCTGGAGACTCTTCCTGGGACAGTGTTTGAAACCAGCATGACTAGCCACAGCTACAGCCTCTACAATGCTGTCTATGCTGTGGCACATGCTTTGCATTCCATGTACTCGTCAAAATTCAAAAACAGAGCAATGGCATATGGATGGAGAGAGAAGATCCGAAATCATCCACCATGGCAGGTAATGGTGAACAAAAGATTAGTGGATGGGGATATCTCCCACAAGAGGAAAGTCCAGTCTGGCTGTTCAGTCTAGAAAGAAGGTGCCGGGGGGGGGGGCATAATTGAGACATGTGATATTATGCATGGGTTGGAGAGAGTGGATAGAGGGAAGTTCTTGACCATCTCACGCAACTCCAAAACTGGATGGTTGATTGCAAGAGAGGGTTGAAATCTAGAGTCCCCTCCTTTTCAACAGCCACATAGCCATAATGAGGACTAATTCACCCAGTTTTCTCTTCTACTCATGTCTGCATCTTGTTATCCCCCTTCACCTTCCGTCAGCTCAGGGGCAGGAGGCAGGGGAGATGGGACTAAGGCAGTAGTTCTCAAACTGTGGGTCCTGGACCCACCAGTGGGTCATGGCCTACTTTTTGTGGTTCATGAAACCCACAGGACATATTACATTCTGTATTCAAGGGCTGGAGAAGCAGCTGCTGGAGGGGGAGCTCTGATGCCCCATCAGCATCAGGCAGCAGCCTCTAGGCCTCTAAAAGGTTTGAGAACCACTGGACTAAGGGATGGAATCAGATGGGAGGGATGAATGAATTCATCTTTCCTCAGTTCAGCATGTGTTTTACAGAAACCGATTCCAAGTGGATACCCTGAATTGCTTGGAAAAGAAGATAGTTCTGGCAAAATAGGCACACTCCTTCATTTATTAACTCATGCACAAGGCAGCATTTGCTTTGCTTTTCAGGTTCATGTTAGTTCTCTTGTAAACCTGCTCGTAGGGTGTTGTCCTCATTTTCTCTGCTGTGTCTCCTTCTGGAATTGGATTTTGTTCCTCTAAAAAGTGTCGTGTAAATAGAAGCACCATCAACAGAACAACACTACTAGCTTGTATTCATTGGTATTTTACTGCTACTACCACTACCACCACCACCATTACTAAAAGCAGCCTGGATAAAGCTTTTAAAGATCTGCACCAGTGGAAAGTGTCTTCAACCGGTGCAGGCTATCGCAAAAGTGCGTTAAAGCATTTCACGAGATTGCAGGAAACCAGCATGCCAGGAGGAAGGCCAGATCCTTCCTGCACGTGCTGGTAGAGTGATGGAGGCCTGTTGGAGCAGGTAAACCTGGAGCAGGGGACAGAATAGACTGGGGCTTCTGTGAGTTGAACATGGAGGTGGTGAGCGGAACAGTGAGTGGATGGGAGTGGGGGGTGGGCATATTGGGTCCAGGAGGCGGTGGGATTGGTAACAGTGTGCACTGAATCTTGAGCAACTTTCTGGGCCTGATCCACCTGCACAGATCAGTGTGGACTTGCGCTAGCAAATATCACAGAAGCAGGTCTGAATGCGCCCATAGTGGCTGCTGAGACATACCCTGGAGCACAGGGATAAATGTCCTCTTACCCCAAAGAGACCACCAGTGGCCAAAAATTCCCCACAGGATGGTAGTGTAGCCCGTGCCAATGCTGCTACATCACCATGTGGAGATTTAGTTAAGTTCGGGCTCTTCATCCTATCCCTCGATTGTCAAAGATGAACACACGCTTATGAATTAGTATGTCTTCTGCCTCCTTTGAAATTCTTCTTCTGTTGTGGTTCCTTGTAGCTCCACCACTATTTGAGAAACGTCGCCTTTAACACCACTACTGGGAAAAGGATTTCCTTTGATGAAAATGGGGAATTATTAGCTGGATATGATCTTATCAACTGGGTCACATTCCCAAACATGTCTTTTCTGAGAGTCAAAGTTGGAAAAGTAGACCCAGTGACTTCCACAGACAAGGGGCTCACTGTTCATGAGGATGCCATTGTTTGGCCCAGCAGGTTTAACCAGGTGGGGTATTTGAACTTTTCAAGTGTATCTTATAGATTCCTCAATGTTGACTGCTGCCCAGTCACCATTGGTGCCCAGTCACCATTATAGCCGCTGAGGCTTGAGCAGCTGCTGAAGTGAAATTTTTTTTAACGTAGGTCCTGATGCTAAAAAGTGTGGGAACCACTGCCTTAGAACAATACTTTATTAGTTGTGTCAATACCACAGGACTTCTTGCGATAAAAGTGTGGCTGCCAAAAGCAGCCTCTGAGAAGAGCTCCAGATACCAATTTTGTCACATCATCAATATGAATCAATAAACATGTTTTCAATGTTGAAACCTGCAAATGAGACTATGGGTCCAATCCTGAAAGTGCATTGGGAAGGCACACGTCCCTTGCGTTTGCCCGTCAGTGTCACGGAAGTGTCGTAGAGCACTTTTGCACCACCGGGAGAGGAATCCTGTCCTCGTTCCTGGGCAGTCTGTAGCAGTTCCGGGCTGCTAGGATCAGTGGCAGAGATTTGAGTAGCCCCATTAGGGCTGCTGCCGCTGCTTTACCTGGGGTGAGGGAAAGCAATTCCCCTTACCCCAGGCTGAGCCACTTTCAGTCCTAACCCTAACTTGGATGTGGGGCAGGCCCGCCGGCCTACCTGGTCCAGGGCAGGTTATGATGGATCTGTAGGAAACTTAAGGGGCGTTTTGGGTTAGCGTTACTTTAGGATGCCAAGTCTATTATAACAGGAGCAGGAGCTGTAAAGTGATCAATATAGCAACTGACCAAAAAAAGCACCAGGGTGGAAAAGCAAAGCAAATTGTAATGCATTTGTAACAAACATGAAGGAGCAGAAGCAAACTGGAACCACTTGATTGCTGGTTTTGCAGGTGGAGCTGATACGCTTGCGCAGCCCATTCTTGAGACAGTGAAGTCCTCCTGGTTCCCCACCACACAGTAAGGCAGGACTGGTGGGGTGCACTGGTAGTGATTGTGGGGAAGCAGAGCCAGTAGCAGACCATCTTCTTTGAGAGATGTTTATTCCCAAAACACATCTCATGATGCTGAAATATTCCCCACTCCCATTTCCCAGCAGGTATTGCCCCTTTCAGTGTGTAATGACAATTGTCATTCAGGTTTCTTCAGGACAAAGAAGGAAGGGGAGCCTTTTTGCTGCTACGATTGCCTCCCGTGTCCAGAAGGGAAGATTTCAACGCAAGACAGTAAGATAAGTCATGTCAACATCAACATATGTATAGGCAGCATCTCTGTATCTGATTGTCCAAATCAGTAGAGTAGCTAGAAGGGGTGCAACCCTCTAGCTAGACTACTGAAACAAATAAAAATTGCTCAAATTAGAAAGTGTTGTTAACTGGTTGTTACGTCTGATGTCCGATAAGACCATAAAGCACACTGTACCTGCTGAATTTATTCTTCTTACAGCAACGTGCAATGTGTATTTACTCTTTTACTTCACTTGATAAATCAACCGTCCATCAGTCAATATTTTCTGTATTGCTCAATCAATCAATAATAATTTACAATGGACATGGGTGCTGTTACATAAATAATAATCCACAATGTGGAGGTAGTGTTAACTTCAAATATTGCCATCCATGGTTAACTGGAATCAACCAGATCACATCCCACTAAATTGGGGGGAGGAATTGACCCCCATCCCAACGGCAAAAAAATCCTTTCAGTTTCCAATCAGCAGCTTTTATTCCAGATTCTGTATTATGAATGCTTAGTTACAGCAGTGAATTGTGTATGGGGCTGTCATATACTGAAACCAGATCTTGTTTTCCAGACACTGATAGTTGCTTTGAGTGTCCAGAAGATCAGTATTCAAACCCTGGCCAGGATTCCTGCGCTCCAAAAATCATCAGCTTCTTGTCTTATGGGGATCCTTTGGGAATTGGCTTGGCCATTTCAGCAATTTTCTTTTCTTTCATCACAGCTTCTGTGATGGGCATCTTTATGAAGAACAAAGACACTCCCATTGTCAAAGCCAACAACCGGAACCTCACCTACGCTCTCCTCATCTCTCTCTTGCTCTCCTTCCTTTGTGTTTTGATCTTCATGGGACAGCCTGGGAAGACAGCATGTCTCCTTCGACAAACTGGTTTTAGCATCATCTTCACAGTGGCTGTTTCCTGTATATTGGCCAAGACCACCATTGTCATTTTAGCTTTCATGGCTACCAAGCCAGGCTCGAGGGTGAGGAAATGGGTGGGGAATCAACTGGCCAGCTCAATGGTTCTTTCCTGCTCCCTTTTTCAAGCCACACTTTGTACTGTGTGGCTCTCAACATCCCCTCCATTCCCAGATGCTGACATGCACTCAATCACTAAAGAAATTGTCCTGGAATGTAATGAAGGTTCAGCTCTCATGTTTTACTGTGTCTTGGGCTTTATGGGCTTCCTGGCCATTGTCAGCTTCACTGTGGCTTTCCTAGCCAGGAAGTTACCAGATACTTTCAATGAAGCCAAGTTCATCACCTTCAGCATGTTGGTCTTTTGCAGTGTTTGGTTGTCCTTTGTTCCCTCCTACTTGAGCACCAAGGGGAAGTACATGGTGGCTGTGGAGATCTTCTCCATCTTGGCTTCCAGTGCTGGCTTATTGAGTTGCATCTTTTTCCCCAAATGTTTTATTATTTTGATGTATCCTGAGCTGAATATCAGAGAGCATCTAATAAAGAGAACACATTAAAGAATCTTAGTTCAAACGTCTCTGGGCCTTGCACTGATGGAACCTCTGATGGAATAATCATCTAACACATGTTTGTTAAGTCATCCTTATATTCCATGGCAGTTGGTACCAAATGGACAGACACTGGCATATTTTGACTTGGGAAATGCATTCAATTTTTAAACATGGTACAGGGGAATGTTAGCACACTCAGTCATTCAGAGCAGATTTCTTCTACATGTTGTTACAGCTGTGGAAAGGGTTAGAACATAAGGACATAAGAAGAGCGCTGCTGGATCAGGCCAAAGGCCCATCTAGTTCAGCTTCCTATATCTCACAGTGGCCCACCAAATGCTCCAGGGAGCACACAAGACAACAGACACAACCTGAGTCCCAGTGCCCTCCACTGCATCTGGCAATTACAGGCAGCCTGCCTCTAAAACCAAGAGCTTGCACATACCTACTATGACTTGTAACCCATTTGACTTGTAACCTGTAACCTTCTATACCTTGTAACTCGGGTTAGGGACATTGATTGCTTGATTGAATTGATTGAATTGGAAGTGATAATGACATGCTCTGTTTTAATTTAGTGCCATAACCATTCATATGCCTCCTTAATTAGGAGGCATTCATATGCCAAGAGGTCAAGAGCCTAACCTTGACAGATCAATGGGCCAATTCTAAACTGTTGGGCCACTGCAGGAATTAGCATTTCATGGTGGAATGTGCTTTACAGACAACACAAACAGTCTGCTGAAGTTGTAGTAAGCATGAGTTCAAGATGTACGATCTGTCTGACCTAAAAGTAGGGAAGGAGAAGCCTGGACCATGGAACACCAGCATTTCTTTAGAAACCATCAAGTTCCTGAGATAACACTGTTTTTTAAATCTTCACTGACAAGTAGTTTTAATATTACAAACTGCTTCAAGTGCCTTATCTTCCAATCCTATGGACCTTTTAGGACAGCGAGATGAGTTTAGTGCTGTAGCAAAAGCCCAGCAATGGTGCAAAGGTTGCGCTGCAGCTTGGCCCAGCTGGAGCTGCTGCCACAAAGTTGGTGGGCAATTTAGGGGGGAGGTGGCTCTTGGTGGCAGTGACTTGCTCCAGGATCCTATCCCATTTTTCCCATCCCAGAACAGCTCCTGCCTCTCCTCCGACCTGTGTCAGCAAAATGTCTTGCTTGGTCCATGGAGAACCATAAGAGAGTGGGAAAACTGGGCAGCCTAAAAGGAGGTAAGTAAAAAATAGTCAAAAATAATTGTGAGCAAGCGAGATGGTTTGACTCAGTGGCATAGCAATAAGGGGTGGGAGGTGCAGTCCGCTCCAGGTACCAGATACAGGAGCATGATAAAGAAGCACCAGCATTGCTTCTGCTCCAGCCACACCAGTGTCAGACATGCTGGCTGCTATGATCCATTTTATCCATGCAGCACACAGTGAAATACATAGAGGTGTCCACGTTGCTGCCTGTTGGTCCATTTCCATTGAAGAACTTCACTGAAGGACATGGGAAGTCCTGTGTATTCTATTCCATAGGGAAGCAACTGGGAGTGAGGAACATGCTGGGAGCACTGCTTTGCCGATCTGCCCTCTGGTGCACTGCAAAGGGAGCCAGTAGGAGCAGGAAGGGGTCGGCACGGGCAGCATGCCAAGGGTAAGAGGACGCATAGGGTGAACATGGTTGCCACAACCCACTGGGCCCCGAGAAGGAACCATTTGGGCAAGGCTCTTGCTTGCCACTCCGCACCCCCACTTGCCCCCAACCTTTCTGCAGCCCAGCCAGACCCCCCTCCTCTAGCCCGGTCCTCTGCTTGCCAACTTGCCCCAAAGATCCCTAGCACACCATGGAGATTAGCTACAAGTGTTAGTGGATTCCTCCTTTCTCCAAAACCCCAAATAGAGGAGGGCTGCTAAAAACAGAGAAGAGGTATCAAAAAATTACACAGGCCTACAAAATTGAGGGTCAGAAAGTTTTTTCCAAATTTTATGGTGCTTTGATAGGAATTTGGGGTGCCGATCCCAAAAATGGCACCCTTTGCCCTATCCTGTCTAGTTTTGGAGATATAGTATAGCCTCATTAGTGAATGGTTCAAGCAGCTTCCTCATGAGGAAGCCATGGTGTAGGCTTCCTCATGAGGAAGCTGCTCGAACCATTCACTAAAGAGGCTGTGCCATGTCTCCAAAAATAGAGGTGATAGGGCAAAACGGATGCCATGTTTGGAATCAGCACCCTAAATATACGCAGGAATTGGTGTAACGTTTAAGGAAGCAAAATGTGTGTTGACCTGCGTCATCTGTCAAATGCACTGGTTTGAATCATCCTATATGTTGTTTATGTCAAGTCAAACCAACTTAGGAACAGATAGAGAATGAGGCTGGAAATCAATAAATTAGCAGCAAAAAGGATGTTAGCAAAGATTAATTGGTAAATAACTAGACTCTTTTTGAATACATTGATTGCACTATTAAATTTAGTTGGCAAAGGATTGAGGGATTGTGATGGAATGATAAGGTGGTGTCTCTGCATTTGAATGAATTGGATTCAAAGTCATTGAAACTCAAGTTGCACATGGAAGACTCAGAAAAATACTTGAGTCAAGGGCTCCCTGACCTGGCACTTGTCCCCACGCATGCTGACTGCAGTCTGCCTGTGCCTGGGTGTGCTTGCTTTCTGTTGTCGTGCCATGAAGAACCTTGTGGTGCCAGCATTCTGACCGTGAGCAGCAGGGAGTTCCAGCCGGGAGGCAGATAAGGGTTAATGTTTGCTTTAGCATCTGAGCAGGAGGGGGGAGGCGGGAGCGAGCTCTTTTGCCCATCTCTGATTAGGAAGGAAGGAAAGACTCGATGATCATTGGACAAAGGATGGGAGGTTTGATATTTTCTTTGGCTGAGGAATGGCAGGAGGGAGAGCCAAAGGGGGTTCTTGCCTTATGATTGTCTGGCAAAACCCAGGGAGGAGGCAGGGAAGCGGGGGGGGGGGGAGGAGAGGCAGTTCATAGTGATCATGTTTTCCACTGCATGGCTGGTGGGGGAGAGGAACCCTCATTGAATGACCAGCTTCAGTGGGCCTGCTTTGGAGAAGAGCTGCAAAGGATCAGGTCGTCCTGGTAAACCGCCCAGCTGCTGCACATGACCCTCTTCTGTCTTGCCTCTTCTGTCCCTGCTCTCTCGCAGTCCTTCCCACCCCCTCCTGCCCTGTTTACGGATGAGATGGAGCAGCAGGGAAGTGTTTAAAGAGAACTCCAACACACACATCCTGACATCAGCCCCATTTTTTCCCCATGGCTGGGTTTTTAAAGGGGGTGGCTCGACTTTAAAATTGCAAAAGGGTGACTTGGCGTCTCAGAAAGTGCCCATTTTTGAGTCAAGTAACAGGGGGATGGAGACTTGTGACTTGACTTGAGTTACTTTGTGCTGGATTTTCCCATTCGTGAGAATTAGGAAACTAATGCATCAACACATCAAGAACATTGATGCAGAAATATTTAATGAGGATTTGGTGGTGAATAACAGGCCTTTTACCTGGCATACTACCACTGTAAAATCGCACAGGGACAGAGTTAATGGTGTTTGGAATTAATTACTTCACTCTTCTCATGAACTGCTTTATCATGTTCAGCTCAGGCCTCATTAGGATAATGTAGCATTTGGGAGCAAAAACACAACCCTGTAAACCAGCACGGAGTTGTGACCCACATGTGGCACATGGACTCAGAGTTTGTGAAATGCTGTTCTAACTCACTGCATGGGAGGAACTGCAGAAATGAGGTCTACATCCCCTGTTGGGCATTTATTGGTACCATCAAGGTTACAACACTGCACCACTAAGTACATTGGAGTAACTTTTGGTAAGAAACAGTTAACTGGAACTAGATTGTGTCCACATATTTTAGATATTATATTCCTTTCTTCTTATCAGTTGCCCTCTTTCATTCAATTCAGGCCTCAGCACTATAATGAAGCATTTTGGGGAAAAGATACAAAATAGTAAACCAGCCCCAGAAGCTAAGATGGAGAAGATCTCCACAGCCACCACGTACTTCCCCTTGGTGCTCAGGTACGTTGGCACAAAGGACAACCAAACACTGCAAAAGACCAACATGCTGAAGGTGATGAACTTGGCTTCATTGAAAGTATCTGGTAACTTCCTGGCTAGGAAAGCCACAGTGAAGCTGACAATGGCCAGGAAGCCCATAAAGCCCAAGACACAGTAAAACATGAGAGCTGAACCTTCATTACATTGCAGTACAATTTCTTTAGTGATTGAGTGCATGTCAGCATCTGGGAATGGAGGGGATGTTGAGAGCCACACAGTACAAAGTGTGGCTTGAAAAAGGGAGCAGGAAAGAACCACTGAGCTGGCCAGTTGATTCCCCACCCATTTCCTCACCCTCGAGCCTGGCTTGGTAGCCATGAAAGCTAAAATGACAATGGTGGTCTTGGCCAATATACAGGAAACAGCCACTGTGAAGATGATGCTAAAACCAGTTTGTCGAAGGAGACATGCTGTCTTCCCAGGCTGTCCCATGAAGATCAAAACACAAAGGAAGGAGAGCAAGAGAGAGATGAGGAGAGCGTAGGTGAGGTTCCGGTTGTTGGCTTTGACAATGGGAGTGTCTTTGTTCTTCATAAAGATGCCCATCACAGAAGCTGTGATGAAAGAAAAGAAAATTGCTGAAGTGGCCAAGCCAATTCCCAAAGGATCCCCATAAGACAAGAAGCTGATGATTTTTGGAGCGCAGGAATCCTGGCCAGGGTTTGAATACTGATCTTCTGGACACTCAAAGCAACTATCAGTGTCTGGAAAACAAGATCTGGTTTCAGTATATGACAGCCCCATACACAATTCACTGCTGTAACTAAGCATTCATAATACAGAATCTGGAATAAAAGCTGCTGATTGGAAACTGAAAGGATTTTTTTGCCGTTGGGATGGGGGTCAATTCCTCCCCCCAATTTAGTGGGATGTGATCTGGTTGATTCCAGTTAACCATGGATGGCAATATTTGAAGTTAACACTACCTCCACATTGTGGGTTATTATTTATGTAACAGCACCAATGTCCATTGTAAATTATTGTTGATTGATTGAGCAATACAGAAAATATTGACTGATGGACGGTTGATTTATCAAGTGTAGTAAAAGAGTAAATACACACTGCGTGTTACAGTAAAAAGAGTAAATTCAGCAGGTACAGTGTGCTTCATGGTCTTATTGGACAGCAGACGTGACAACCAGTTAACAACACTTTCTAATTTGAGCCATTTTTATCTGTTCCAGCAGTGTAGCTAGAAGAGGTGCAAAACACTAAGTTTTGCAGAGAGCCTCACCGTGAAGTGCAAGCTGCCCCCTCCCCTTTGGAGCCTTTCTATATGCTTCAGTTTTGCTCTAGCAGCCCAGAACGGCTCCGGAAAGGAGGGGGTCTGGTCTCTGGCATGGCACGGTGAGGCTGCCTGCAAAACTTTGTGCTTTGCACCCCCTCTAGCTACTCTACTGATTTGGACAATCTGATACAGAGATGCTGCCTATACATATGTTGATGTTGACATGACATATCTTACTGTCTTGGGTTGAAATCTTCCCTTCTGGACACGGGAGGCAGTCGTAGCAGCAAAAAGGCTCCCCTTCCTTCTTTCTCCTGAAGAAACCTGAATGACAATTGTCATTACAAACTGAAAGGGGCAGTACCTGCTGGGAAATGGGAGTGGGGAATATTTCAGCATCATGAGATGTGTTTTGGGAATAAACATCTCTCAAAGAAGATGGTCTGCTACTGGCTCTGCTTCCCCACAATCACTACTGGTGCACCCCACCAGTCCTGCCTTACTGTGTGGTGGGGAGCCAGGAGGACTTTGCTGTCTCAAGAATGGGCTGGGCATGAGTATCAGCTCTACCTGCAAAACCAGCAATCAAGTGGTTCCAGTTTGCTTCTGCTCCTTCATGCTTGTTACAAATGCATTACAATTTGCTTTTCTTTTCCACCCTGGCACTTTTTTTGGTCAGTTGCTAAATTGATCACTTTACAGCTCCTGCTCCTGTTATAATAGACTTGGCATCCTAAAGCAAGGCTAACCCAAAATGCCCCTTCAGTTTCCTACAGACCAATCCTAACCTGCCCTGGACCAGGTAGGCCGGCAGGCCTGCCCCACATCCAAGGTAGGGTTAGGACTGAAAGCGGCTCAGTCTGGGGTAAGGGGAATTGTTTTCCCTCACCCCAGGTAAATGGTGGCAGCAGCCCTAATGGGGCTACTCAAATCTCTGCCACTGATCCTAGCAGCCCGGAACTGCTACAGACTGCCCAGGAATGAGGATATGATTACTCTCCCTGTCGCATGAAGGTGCTTTACGACACTTTTGTGACACTGCTGGGCAAACACAAGGGACGTGTGACATCCCAGCGCACTTTCATTATTGCACCCATAGTCTCATTTGCAGGTTTCCACACTGAAAACATGTATATTGATTCATATTGATGATGGAGCAAAATTGGTAAGCTCTTCTCAGAGGCTGCTTTTGGCAGCCACCCTTTTATCTTCAAGAAGTCCTGTGGTATTGACCCAACTAATCATAAAGCATTGTTCTCAAGCAGTGGTTTCCAAACTTTTTAGCATCAGGAACTACGTTAAAAAAAATTTCACTATAGCAGCTGCTCAAGCCTCAGCGGCTATAATGGTGAATGGGCACCAATGGTGACTGGGTAGCAGTCAACACTGAGGAATCTATAAGATACACTTGAAAAGTTCAAATACCCCACCTGGTTAAACCTGCTGGGCCAAACAATGGCATCCTCATGAACAGTGAGCCCCTTGTCTGTGGAAGTCACTGGGTCTACTTTTCCAACTTTGACTCTCAGAAAAGACATGTTTGGGAATGTGACCCAGTTGATAAGATCATATCCAGCTATTAATTCCCCATTTTCATCAAAGGAAATCCTTTTCCCAGTAGTGGTGTTAAAGGCGATGTTTCTCAAATAGTGGTGGAGCTACAAGGAACCACAACAGAAGAAGAATTTCAAAGGAGGCACAAGACATACTAATACATAACAGTGTGCTGATCTTTGACAATCGACACATTTCAGAAGAACAAAATCTAATTCCAGAAAGAGACAGAGCAGAGACAATCAGGACAACCCCTTACTAGCAGGTTTACAAGAAAACTAACATGAACCTGAAAAGCAAAGCAAATGCTGCCTTGTGCATGGGTTAATAAATGAAGGAGTGTGCCTATTTGGCAGAACTATCTTCTTTTCCAAGAAATTCTGGATATCCACTTGGAATCAGTTTCTGTCTCTGTAAAACACATGCTGAACTGAGGAATGATGGATTCATTCATCCCTCCCATCTGATTCCATCCCTTGGTCCAGTGGTTCTCAAACATTTTAGAGGCTCCCCCTCCAGCAGCAGCTTGTCCAGCCCTTGATAAACTGAATGTAATCTGCCCTGTGGATTTAATGAACCACCAAAAAGTAGGTCATGACCCACTGGTGGGTCCAGGACCCACAGTTTGAGAACTACTGCCTTATTCTATTTTCTTCCATCTCCCCTGCATCCTGCCCCTGTGCTGACGGAAGGTGAAGGGGGATAACAAGATGCAGACATGAGTAGGAGAGAAAACTGGGTGAATTAGTCCTCATTATGGCTATGTGGCTCTTGAAAAGGAGGGGATTCTAGAATTCAACCCACTCTCGCATTCAGCCATCCAGTACTGGAGTTGCGTGAGATGGTCAAGAACTTCCCTCTATCCACTCTCTCCAACCCATGCATAATATCACATGTCTCAATTATGCCCCCTCCCCCAGGCACCTTCTGTCTAGACTGAATAGCCCCAAACACAGTGGACCTTTTCTTGTGGGAGATATCCCCATCCACTAATCTTTTGTGCACCATTACCTGCCATGGTGGATGATTTCGGATCTTCTCTCTCCATCCATATGGCATTGCTCTGTTTTTGAATTTTGATGAATACATGGAATGCAAAGCATGTGCCACAGCATAGACAGCATTGTAGACACTGTAGCTGTGGCTAGTCATGCTGGTTTCAAACACAGACCCAGGAAGAGTCTCCAGCTTCTCCTCTCCAGTGCAGTTATCTCTGCCCACCTGATTTGCGACAGAGCTGGGGAATGAACAATCAAATGCCTTTTCCCAGAATTCCCTGAAAAAGCCATCTTCTTTTTGGGAGGCAGGATTTCTGAGCTGAATAAATTTCTGGAATCCAAGTAGCTCTTCAGAGTGAATGGCAAAAGACAGAGCGCCGTGGAGGAAATCAATGTCCCAGTGCCTTAGGAAGGAAAATGATGTGAAGTCCATCTGGGCTGTCATAAGCCAGACTTTACCCTTGATATTTGCTGCTATACCCTCAAAATCTGCAAAGTGGTTCAGCATCCTCAAGATCATTGTGGTCTGAATTTCTCCATACACAAGCACAACATTGGCAGTGCTTCTCTGAATGATGTTGATTGTTTGGAAACTGTCGCTCTCCATTTTGGTAATAGATGATGATATGAGTGGAAATCGTGCTATGAAGTCAAAGCAGATGCCTCTCCGTTTAAACATGGCAAGCACATTGTCTATAAATACCTCCGTATTATCTTCATTATGAGAAACCACTCCAATCCATGTCCATGCAAAATGTAACAGTAACTGGAGAATCCCTCTGTATTGATGGGCTTCAGCAGGGAACATCTGATGGAAGAAAACTTGAGTGTTGTCGTTCATCACCGGAGGACAGCCATACAGAAACTAAAGATCATTTGAAACGGGGGATGTGAAGACATAGTTTCAAAATAAACTCTACGCATAGGTTTTTATTTATACTGATATACTTGCAAAATGGTTTCAGGGCAAGCATTTGTCCACCGAGATCCAATCAAGTTTCAATTTGCAATTCAGTCAGTCTTTTATATATATATATAAAATAGTGATTTTCATCCACTGTGCCATGGCACATTGGTGCGCCATGAGGGGTCCACAGGCGTGCCACGGGACTTTGGGAGATGGTTATTTATTAGTAGGGTCATTAGGAAATGTAAGCCCATCACCAACAGAATTTACTCCTGCTAATTGGGTAAGAGGCACTTTTTCAAGTGAGTGCTCCTTTTTTTAGCAGGGGGAGAGTAACTGGCCCACCTCACCCCAGCACTGTCTGTTCTAGTGGCTGTCTGCTGGTATTCATTTGCATCTTTTTAGATTGTGAGCCCTTTTGGGACAGGGAGCCATTTAGTTATTTGATTTTTCTCTGTAAACCGCTTTGTAAACTTTTAGTTGAAAAGCGGTATATAAATAAATAAATAAATAAATAAATAAATAAATAAATAAATAAATAAACAGAATGCCTTGTCAATGGGCAAAAATCTGATGCTAAACCATTTTAGCAACTTGCCAGTGTGCCAGGAGATGAAACTCTACACATACGTTTTGGTTTATACTGATATACTTGCCAAATGGTTTCAGGGCATGCATATGGCCACTGAGATCCAATCAATTTTCAATTTAAAATTCAGTCAGTCTTTTTTTATATATATAAAACAATGATTTTCAACCACTGTGCCATGGCACATTGGTGCGCAATGAGGGGTCCACAGGCGTGCCACGGGACTTTGGGAGATGGTCATTTATTAGTAGGGTCATTGGGAAATGTGAGCCCATCACCAACAGAATGCTGTGCCTTGTCAATGGGCCAAAAACAGATGCTAAACAATTTTAGCACCTTGCCAGTGTGCCAGGAGATGAAAAAGGTCGACAATTGCCGATATAGAAGAAGGAGTCACAATAATACTTGTTTGGATCAATATGATGGAAATATAAAGGCAGAATTTCAGAAGGCATTTTGATGCAAAGACTGTACACTGTGGATTAGCAACATGCAATAGAATACTAGAAGAATGTTAGACTGCCAAAGTTTGTTGGACACCTAGATGGTTGTTGGAAGGACATGGTACATATCTACACTCTCCAATTCCTTTCCTAGGCTGCGCTTCCAGTTCTGCTGCTCCTTTGTATCTAAACAGACAAGAATCAAATTCACACCGAGGAATGGAGGGCAGCATATTTGTCGGAAGGTGCATTAGACAGACCGTCTCTCTTGGAACTTTACTTATAGTGCACCTGACCCAAAGTTTTCCCAGTGACATAGCTATAAAAAAAACCTTTTATTCATCTCACTTTCATCTGCTTTGCTAACTTCCACATCTTACCTGTGGAATTTTGTAGATGCACAGAATGGCGGCCATATGTAAGGGAACTATAGAGGTAGGTCCCCCAATGACAGCCGCTGGAATGCTTTTCCTGCCACACTTGTAGTTAGGCACAATTCTGCCCCACCCAAAGAGAAGTTCTACCGAGGCAAGATAGATCCCGCTTTCAATGAAGTGGCTGTTATAGAGGTGGAAGCCCAGAGTGGCATTGGGTAAAATCAAGGGATTTGCATTGATCTCCTTGACTGCAAATTCCAAGGCCAGAATGTGCTGATAATTCTGAGTCAGGAACCTGCAATGAGCATGACAAGCGTACGTAAATAAGATCACAGCATTTGTTTTTTCACCGTACAGGGGTTTCGTGATTCAGAGTTAAAGCCTTTCACCCATATGATGCCAACTGTCTAAGAAAAAAAGGGAGGATAATCATCATGATTGTTATTCCAAAACTAGGGACAGGCCGTCTTTCAAAAAAGAAAATGGTAAATATACATTCTGTCACTCTGCAGCAACAGTGACAGAGTGAAAATCAATTGACGTCAAGGTTCATCTCCAAATATTCTCTACCTTCTGAAACTAGATCCAAACTACAACCGGTTTGCCTGAAGATATTACCATCACATTTGTAGGATACAATTAATGCACACGCAGACCCCTTACATGTGTTCATCAAAGAGTTCCTGTGATGGATGTTTCACGAAAGTGATCTCATCTGAAAATATGTAGATCTGGGAAAGAATGCCAGCAACGATGAGGTCTCCTGCCTGGAAATACTTGTGGAGAATAGCAAGAGGGTTACCGATGGCACACTTTGCAATAGGAACCTCACACACAATCTGTGGCAGCATCACAAACACTGACACCAAGAATACAATCATCTTGCAGGGAAAAAATCAGCCCTGCAACATCTAAGACATGTCAATAATTCCTCTGCCCCCCCTTTTCATTTGTGCATCCTTGAATAGCACAGCGCACATAAATGGCCACTCGCTCCCCAGAATAAAAGTGCAGATGGCACAGTGTAAACAATTAGGAAATAGACCAACAGAATCCAGTGTGATTCTGCACCATGTCTGACCTGCACCATGGGTATTAATAACATCCTGTAGTTGAAGCCTGTAGTTTTACAAGTAGCCACTAGATGTCCCTTGGAAATTTGCAGAGGGGGCAAAAACACAAGATTTAATCACGGGTAATTTGATAACCACAAGGGACATTATCGCCTCCTCAGAATTATAGGTTGTCTTGATATTGTGGAAGAAAATATGTTTATGAGACCGTAGCAAGACATTTCTGCAAGACTTTGAAAAGCAGTTTTTCCTACTTGTGAAGAAAAGTAGGTGGTAGTAGGACAGATGCATACTGGATGATTATCTCCTGGCCAAATGCATCCCAGTTCTTGGCATCCCAGGCAATGGCGTCACAAGGGTTTGCATCACCTGGTGTGGGAGAGCAGCACATCACACCCACGATGGACCTCTCCCATGCAAAGGGTGGGGCAATGCCTTAGGCAGTGGGCGTGGTGATGTACCATTGCCCCACCCCTCTGTTTTTTGGGGTAAAACTTTTGATAGAATAGAAATATTTCAACACCGGTTGTTTCATTGCATCACAAATGAAATTACGCATCTAATGATATATAAGATGATGGTATTATTCAAAAATACCAAGATTTTAAAATTTTTGGCTAGTAGTGGTGTCACCCCCATGTGTGGTGTCACCCCCCTGTGTGCTGTCACCCAGTGCGGCTTGCGCCCCCTGCACCCCCTAATGATGCCACTGATTCCTGGACATTCAAGTCTATTTTTTGTGTCCTAATTTTTTACATTTGCATAAATGGGTAACAAACAAATGATAACTGGATAACAAACCCCATATATCCTAAGCCTCTTATTCCAGCCCTAACCCTCACTCCTACCTTTGCTTTTTTAAATTTAAAAAGTATGTCTAATATAAATACACGTATGTTAGGACACAAATGTCCAATACTGGAACACCTTGAACCAGCACACGGTTATCCGGTCGAGGACACAATGGTCCTGTCACTCAAGTGAATATAGCATACTGGTTAAGAGACCAAGAATGTCCAATTAGAAGAGGGTGTCAAACTTGTTTCGTACAGAGGGCTGAAGTTGGCATTCATGGTGACTGCTGAGGGCCGAAATGTCATCATTAAGCAGGCAGTGACATCATTAAGCAGATGATGGCCAGAAATAAGCACTGTGTTCTCACATAGAAACTCATTAGCTGCAAATGATCGAAAGGAAAATTCTCAAATCATGTCCATATTTCCAAGATAAGAGAGAACCCATTTGTCACACTGGGAGAGCCCAATTATAATGGGAGCTGGATAAATTGCTTCAATGGGCCGCATTTGAACCACAGGCCTTCTGTTTGATACCCCAGATTGAGAAGTAAGCATTGCTATTTTGCTGGTGCAGACTTGAAAAGCCCTGTGTTGACCTTCCAAGCCGACACAGGGTTAGAATTTGGTAGAGGAGGCCTCTGCTGGTCACACCCTGTTCTGCCCCCACACTCCTCCACCCAGAAATGCCTTTGCCTCCCCCTCCCCCCAGCCTCCGCATGCAGGCTCCCACTGAATTCAGGGTAACAAGTTCCAATGGAGCACAGAGCATTGGTCAGATTCAAAAAAATTGACAACAGGTTCTATGTCCTAATGACCATTTTAAATATACCAAAAGATCAGTGCCAGATGGCTTATTGATCTTTAACTTATTAATTAGGTCTGAAACATCTTCTCTTTTAACCTCTATCTGACTTCATTCCTTGGTCAGGAGGAGCTGTTCGGGCAGCGGTATCTGCCCAAGGTCTTCTGCCGTGAAGACAGATGCAGAGAACTCATTTAATTTTTCTGCCATCTCTAAGTCTCCTCTTATCTCCCCTTTCCCTCCCTCTTCATCCAGAGGGCCAACCACTTCTCTGATGGGTTTCCTGCTTCTAACATATTTGAAGAAGCTTTTATTATTACCCTTAATGTTGCCGGCCATGTGTTCCTCATAGTCTCTCTTGGCCTCCCGTATCACCTTCTTACATTTCTTTTGTCACAGTTTATGTTCCTTTTGATTCTTCTCATTGGGGCAAGACTTCCATTTATGGAAGGAAGCTTCCTTGCCCTTTATGGCCTCTCTAACTTGGCTGGTCAGCCATGTGGGAACCCTCCTGGACTTAGTCAAGCCCTTCTTCCTTTGCGGTAATCACTTCCGCTGGGCCTCTGTTACTGTTATTTTAAGCATTTAATTTAACCATTCAGAACAGTGATTTCTTTTATTTCTCCTCCCTATTACTGTACATTATTCCCTCAAATTAATAATGTGCATGTGATGTGAATTGATATTTGTGTCTCTAATCTTTAGCAAAAATCAATAGCCATTGGTTCTGACATGAGTAAATGACCTGAGTTGCACAGAGTGCATGCACACAAGTGCACTTAAGCACAGGCAGTTACAATAATTATGAAAGGGGAATTTATTAAGAATAATTTTTATATACTTTAATGCTTTTCAACCAAAAAAATAGCTCACAAAACAATTCACATATGCATAAAGAAATTACCCATACTGGTAGTCTCTCCCCCCTCACTCTCACTGTCTGTACTCTCTTAGTATGTAACTGGAAAGTCAGCAATAATAATTACTACTGGATTGTTTACATGGCCAAACACTACCAACAGTATTCAATTACACAAGCAGTATTTACATACCGATGCAATTGAGAAAATTAAGCTTTGAGGAAATTGCCAGTTTTCTGTAGAAGTTTGGGGGCTGTTCTCACAAGTAGTTTCTTAGTTTGTGGTTCATTCTCTTGTTCTTGTTTCCTTTTACAAACCGCCTCTTTTACTGATACATGTTCAGATGTTCTCAGATGCTTCTTGTCCTTTGGTGGGTTGTTAGGGGTCATTCAGTCTAAGAACTGAAAACAACCAATATATGAGAGGTGGGGGGGGATGCCATCATCAAGGCCAGCCTAACAATAAGGTGAAGTGAACTGCTTGCTTCACCTCATATCTGCTCATCTGCTTACTCTGGCTCACTGAGAGTGAGTATTGGGACGGCAGCAGCCCACCTCCAGCATCTCTGGTGGAAGGACAAAAAAGTCACCACATTGTCCACCCTACTGCTTAGAAAAGCTGGTGGGCAAGGAGAGATGGGGTGCAAACTGTAGTGGAGGGCAGCAACCTGGATTCTACCCCGGCCTCTTTTTGAACTCCTCTTTGAAAAATGTACTCCAACATTTTTGAAATAAACAGGATGAACAAACTATGATTGAAATAAAGCAAAGAGGATGCTTAGAGGAAGGTGGCAGAGTGAGAGCTCAAGATAAGGGAGGGACCTCTAGGTTTTGAGGTTCACCCTGATCACAAGTTCTTGCCAGTGCTTCTCCAGTTCTTCTTCATTAGGTGATAAGACCTAAACCCAATTTGCAAACTTGTTCAAAAAATCTTCAATTTCTAGTCAGCCTGCCACTTCACTTGCATGGGGAGAGGGAGAATAACCTAAAGGAACTTTTTCTGCTAGAGAAGGAGCAATACTAACTGTACCATCCTCAGCACACTTACCTGGAAACAGCAGCCCAATCCTATGCAGCCTACACAGGAGTAAATCACATTAGATAGTCAATTGGGCTTGCTTCCCAGGTGTGAATAGGATTGCAGCCTAAGGGCTATCCAACTTTCCAGAGCCAATGCAGCCACATTGCAGTCCTGAGGTAAGGGAACAAACATTCCCTTGTCACAAGGAGACCTCCAGGACTTGGTGCTGGAAAGTTACAGTTAAGAGGACTTAGGACCCAATCCTATCCAATTTCCAGTGCCAGTGCAGCTGTACCAATAGGGCATGCACTGCATCCTGTGGTGGGGGGGGCACGGAACATTTGTTCCCTTACCTCAGGGCTGCATTGTGACTGCACAGGTGCTAGAAGAAAGCCTCACTGAGCATAATAGGACTTACTTCTGAGTAGACCTGCATAGGATTATGACCTAAGGCTGCAATCCTACTTCCACTTTCCTGGGAATAAGACCCATTGACTATAATGAGATTTACTTCTGAGTAGATATGCATAGGATTCTGCTCAAAGGCTGCAATCCTATCCACACTTTCCTGGGAGTAAGACCATTGAACACAATAGGACTTACTTCTGAGAAGACCTGCATAGGATTGTGTCCTTAATGAAGTAATGTTTTGTGCCACATTCCTGCCTTTTTTTAACCTGAGGAATTTCAGCTGTGGGATCATCACCTCTATGTGTCTGATAGTGTATTATACAATCATTGTGTAACAACACATTGTATTGCAATGAAAAAATCCCAGGCACAGATCCCAGTGCTAATAGCAACACCTTGAATAGCAGAGTCTTGCATAAAGATCTTCTTCCGAGGCACCAATTGACCTGCTTGCACATCGGCATGTGCGTGTCCCTCAATTGAACAGTCCCAGTTGAGTACTCCCAGCACAGAGCTCTCGTGATCACACAGCCTGTCTAATCACTCTGACTGTCTCGTACCTCAGCATCTTATTAGATATTAATATCTTAATTAATAAAGCCTCAGGTTCCCTTTTAACTCATGGCACCTGCATCTCTTCATGGACTTGGGGAAGAAAAAGATGTGATCAGACTTAATTTGATAATTACGGGGAAGACAATTGCCTCCTCAGAGCTGTAGATTCCAAAGAAAACATGTATATTTTTATTGCTCTTCCGTAGAAATCATCAGAAGACTCCTTTGGGATAGCAAGACACAGAAGAGATGGCAAAGAAGAGCACAAAAAAGAAAGACACTTTGTGTCTATGCATCTTGGGGACAGGACAGAGTTTCCAAAGACCTGGGTTGTGACCCACTGGTGGGTCACAAGCCCAAGCACAATGAGTCATGATGTGGGCCCTCCCTTCCACCCTTGTGCAGTTTTGGCTCAAAACAGGAGCCATTCCAGAAGACCCATAAGAACATAAGAACAGCCCCACTGGATCAGCCCATAGGCCCATCTAGTCCAGCTTCCTGTATCTCACAGCGGCCCACCAAATGCCCCGGGGAGCACACCAGATAACAAGAGACCTGCATCCTGGTGCCCTCCCTTGCATCTGGCATTCTGACATAGCCCATTTCTAAAATCAGGAGGTTGCACATCCACATCATGTCTTGTAGCCCATAATGGATTTGAGGTAGTTGAGGTATTTGAAAGTTGTGTAATTTGTTTTATTCAAAATTAAGCCCATTTGTACGGCGCAATCCTAACCAACGTTCCAACCACACTGCAGCCACCAAGGTAAGGTAGCAAGCATGCCCTTACCTTGAGGAGGCCCCCTTGACTGCCTCCCCACGCCACATTGGCAGAGCTATGTCAGTGCCGGAAAGTTGGTTAGGATTGTGCCCTTAGGCTATAATACCATCTTACTCATCAGAAACAAACTGAACATTACTGGAACCTCAGGAAGCCTCTCCTGGCCTGGCAACCCGCTCCAGAGGCCTCTGAGAACCTTAGAATGGCGTTCCAAAGACTCCGTAAGCCACTTCTTGTTTTCAAAACCAATTTCAAAATCCATAATAATAATAATAATAATAATAATAATAATAATAATAATAATAATAATAATAATAAACATTATTTATATCCCGCCCTTCTCCCCAAAGGGACCCAGGGCGGCTCACAACATATTAAAAACAATTTAAAAACATAATTTAACCACAAATAAAAACATATTAAAAACACATTAACATATACCCATAAAAACCATAGTCAGATAAAAAGTCAGATAAAAAGAGCAAAACGTAGTAAATCAGAGGAATCAGGCCTGTAAAAATAATAAAAGATACAGAAAAGATGTTTAAAAAGGCCATGCACTCAGAAGGCTTTTTTAAACAAAAATGTCTTCAGGCCTCGCCGAAAAGTCTCAAGAGAGGGAGCCATTCTCAAGTCAAGGGGAAGGGAGTTCCATAATGTTGGTGCCACTACTGAGAAGGCCCTATTTCTTGCAACCGCCCCACGTACCTCCTTAGGTGGCAGCACTTGTAAAAAGGCCTTCTCTGATGACCTAAGAGGACGAGCCGGATTGTACGGAAGTAGGCGATCTCTGAGATACCCTGGCCCAGAGCAGTATAGGGCTTTAAAGGTCAAAACCTTTAAATTGGGCCCGGAAATGAATGGGCAGCCAATGCAGTCCCCAGAGAAGCGGGCTGACAGAGTCAAACCGCCTAGCTCCAGTGACCACACGGGCCGCCGCATTCTGCACTAATTGCAGTTTCCGAACCGTCTTCAGGGGCAGCCCCACGTAAAGCGCGTTACAATAATCTAACCTCGATGTCACCATGGCATGGATCAGAATTGTCTTATGGAAACTTCTCAAGACCATTGTGAGGCCTTCAGACATCTGTAGAGTGGGTTACTGGGCCAGGAGAGGCCTCCAGCACTATCAGGAGCATCACGACCCACCGCTTTTTTAGACTTGTGCTATGTTCTTACTGTCAAGCAGTGGGCTCCCTTGATGCCCCAGGGGAGTGCCTCACAATGTCCCTGGGCATTGCAACTGATGGGGAGCCAATGAGTTAGCCCTTTGAACTGGGCTCTGCGACAGTATGTGTCACTTTGCAGCTGTTCATTCTAGTGCTTGGCGTCCTTAAAATAAAAAACAAAAAACTTCTTGTATGTAAACTGTGAGTCTGTCATGCCTTTCACTTGGCACTCCAACAAACCTTCAGACCCACAGCCGGGGCACACAGCAGTCTGCAGAAAGAGGGGATAAGCAGCAAAACCGGTGCCAACAGTCTGACATCTGCATGTATCCCAGCAGCACTTGCCAGCCAGAAGTGGTGGGATTTTCCTCCAGTGGTCTGCCTGTTTGAGGCCAGTACATTTACTGTGGTGGCTGAGGCCAGTGATGCTCGCAGCCATGCCAATCCTTTGAGAATCCCTACACTTCCATTCCCAGAAGTGTGCTAAGGATTGCAGCATGATTTCTGGTGTCTTCCCCCACCCCTCAAGCTGCACAGAGCATATGCCAAGGGCAGGCGCTTGGCCGTTCCTTGGGGCTTGCTTCTGAGCAAGCACGTATACAATCATGACCCAAAGACATGAGGACTGTCAATGAAGCAGTTGCCCCACACTCCTTCACACCCACACTCAGAAAACATGTGTCCTATACACGCTATTTGGGGAGTTAGCCCCACTGAACACAGTGAGTGGGACCTACCGTACTTATGAGTAGGAATGCCTAGGGTTTTGCCCTTGAAGGTCGCTTCAAGGTACTGACAACAAACTCTCCATCAGCAGTGGGTCCCCTGCAAGGTTCTGATCAGCAAGAAGGGGGCTGCCACTGCCTTGATCCTTCTCGCGCTCACCCTTAGCTGTCCGACAAGGAAGGAAAGGGGGCTTCTCCTCCTCACCTTTCCTCCCCTCCCCCCAAGATTCTAACCAGAGCATACGAACAAGTTAAAGCCACTTTTTATGTCTTTCTCTCCTTAATACAAGGAGGGGGATTTTGCTGCCCTTAAATCGGAAAGCAAGGGGAGGCTCAGCTTTGATGAAGGGCTCCCCCAGGAGATAATCGAGGGCACCCTATCGCCACTTTTGAGGACTCAAAACTCGCAGATATTGGACAGTCATGTTAGTTTTCCAACTGTACATTCAAAACCTCATGTCTCTGAGATGGGGGTTTCCTCAGATGGTCCCCCTTTGCCTGGGATATTTGCAGCAGGTACAGCCACCAGTTTCTCTGCACCCCCTTTAGCTACTGACTCAATAAAAAGGGAAAGTGCAGAACAGGAAGGTGTAGGTGAGCTCTAACAATTAGATTATACAGCCCTCAGGCAGCCTGCCTCTTCCGGTGAAATATATGCATAATAGGCTTAGCATATAAAACAAAACAAAACAATATTTGGAAACCTTTATCAAGGGAGAATATTTGACAAATCCTTTAAGGCCGTAGTTCTCACACATTTTGCACCGGGACCCACTTTTTAGAAGGAGAATCTGTCAGGACCCATGGGAAGTGATGTCATGACCGGAAGCAACATCATCAAGCAGGAGATTTTCTAACTATCCTAGGCTGCAGTCCTACCCACACTTACCCAGGAGTAAGTCCCATTGACCATCTGTTAAAAGAATATGCATAGTAGCTTGTTAAAAGTACAGGTCTGTCACATTTCCTTAAATGCAGTCACATACCATGGGAGCATCAAGTCTAATATAGTAAATATAAAATATTGAAATAATGGGGACACGCCTGAAATTGGCTCACGACCCATCTAGTGGGTCCCAACCCACAGTTTGAGAAGCACTGCTTTAAGGTGCATGGCAGAATACCATGACACAGATTATACAATGTTCAAAGTGATGCTGGAAAGTAAATTTATTTTCATTTTGTTTTGTCATTTTCTATATTTGATTAGTACAACAATGACAAGGAATGGAGAGGAATAGGGGAAAAAAGCACAACCAGTTTCATCTTGAAATCCCTCTTTTTATTGTGTGAAGCCCTGATATTGCCCAGTTATGAAGACAGTTCTGCAACTGGAAGGATCACACCATGAAGTATCATAAGATAACCCAGTGGCATAGTTAGAGGGCTGCAAAGCACTAAGTTTTGCAGGCAGTTGAATGCGCTGTGCGCTCCCTTCCATTCGGAGTCACTCCGGGCGGGGGGAGTAAAATGGAGGCAAATGCCTCCGCTCTGCTCCCCCCACCCGGAATGGCTCCAAAGCGTGGGGGAGGTGCCACTTGCAGGCATGTTCAGGTGCCTGCAAAACTTAGTGTTTTGCACCCCCTCTAGCTCCGCCAGTGAAGCAACTTTTATTTGACTAAGGGTGCAGTCCTAACCCACTTTCCAGCGCTGGCATAGCTGTGCAGTGGGGCATGTGCTGCATCCTGCAGTTGGGGGGCAGTCATAGAGGCCCCCTCAAGGTAAGGCAATGTTGGTTCCATTACCTTGGAGTTGCATTGCCCTTAAGACAATGCTGGAATGTGGGTTAGAACTGCGGCCCAAGGGATGGAACAAGAAATAATTCTATACATACAACCTAAATTTTCATTCACTGCTAGGTTAACTCTGCTCTTTTCACAACTTCTCTATTCAAATATTCGCAGAAGTACAAAACAAACAAACAAACAAATTGATCCTTCATAATCGATGTATTCAGTTGTGTTTGATTTAATCCGCATTGCTTATAAAAGTATTAACAGCCTAAGGTGCATGCTTCCCAGCTCAGGCAGTCACAAAAGTGCCATAAAGCACTTCATGACACCGTAGGCGTTTGGGGCTATTGCAGGAAGGCCTGCTAGTATAAGGAACACGGTACGCAGAAGCAGGTAAGGGGAGGGGCAGGAAAGGACTAATGGGAAGGGTGTGGAGGCAAACTGGTTCTGGAAGGGGGCAGGATCTGCAGCGCTAGCAAACCATATCTGCTCCCCTTCTCAGGCAAGTTAACCAATGCTATTTTGCATCCACACAGTTTCTTAATTCCTTCTTCTAATTAGCTGCCCCCTTTTATTCAGTTCAGGTCTCACAATGATAATGTAGCACTTGGGGGAGAAGATACAAAACAGGAGCCCCAAACTGGAGGCCAAGATGGAGAAGATCTCCACAGTCACCAAGTGTTTTCCTTTGGTACTCAGGTAAGTTGGCACAAAAGACAACCAAACACTGCAAAAGACCAGCATGCTGAAGGTGATGAACTTGGCTTCGTTAAAGCTGTCTGGCAACTTCCTGGCTAGGAAAGCCACAACAAAGCTGATTATGGCCAGGAAACCCATAAAGCTCAAAATGCAGTAAAACATGACAGCTGAACCTTCATTGCATTCCAGCACAATTTCTGTTGCCATTGAGTGCATATCAAAATCTGGGAATGGGGGAGACTTTGCTAACCATATAGTACAAATAGTAGCTTGCATTAGGAAGCAAGAAAGAACTATGGAGAAAGCCAGTCTTGTCCCCACCCATTTCCTTATGCTGGACCCTGGTTTGGTGGCCAGGAAAGCCAGAACCACAATGATGGTTTTGGCCAACACACAAGAAATGGCCACTGAGAAGATGAGGCCAAAAGCAGTTTGTCGAAGGAGGCATGTCAGTTTCTCAGGTCGACCGATGAACAGGAAAGCAGAAAGGAAGGCGAGCAAGAGGGAGGCGAGAAGAACGTAGGTGAGGTTCCGGTTGTTGGCTTTGACTATGGGAGTGTCCTTGTTCTTCATGAAGATCCCAAGCACCAAAGCAGTGATGAAAGAAAAGGAAAAAGCCAGAGCTGCTAAAATGATCCCCAAAGTTTCTTCATAAGACAAGAAGGTCATTTCTTTTGGAATGCACAAAACCTGGTCCTTACTGGGATATTGATCTTCTGGGCAGTGAAAACAGTCGTCCATGTCTGAAAAGAAAGAATATGGGGATTTTCTATAACTGGGCCCTCAGGATAGAGTTCAGTGATGTACTTAAGCATTACTAGAAAGTCCTGAATCAGGGCTTTCCAAACCCTGGGCCAGGGGCCAGATCCAGGGTTTAGGGAAAGTCCTTTGCTCTGTGAGCAAAGCTTAGCGGTCTGTTCCCATGCCGCAAGCTTTTCCAGTGGATCTGAGCACTGGGACACTCTGGGCAGTCACATCTGCCTGGATGTCCTGTTTCACAGCCTTCTGGGCCACTGGGTAACAGAGGCAACTGCCCAGAGCGTCCTGGTGCCCAGATCTACTGGAAATACTTGATACACGGAGGCTGAATGGTAAGTTCCATTCTAAATGGGGACTGCATTTTTGTCAAACAGCAGTTGTGAGTTTGGTGACGGCTGTCTTAAATGCAGGCTGCAAGGTCCAAATGCAAATATATTTCTACCTTTCTCAACCAAGTATATTTGGCAATCCCCAATTAACCAGGAGCAATTCAGGTTGTTGGCCCCTGTGGTTCATGCAGTGTTCTCACCTTAGACATCACAAAGCAGAACTTATCAATACATTCAACTTGTCTTCGAAAGTCAGAGATTCCCTGTTTTGTGTCTGTGAAATGGGCGTGCGCACCCAGAAGCGCACATATCATTGATTCCATCAGCCCAGGCTCTCTGATCGGTGCTCATCATTATGAAATCTGAACAGTTGTTTAAATACAAGTGAAATGAGGTGTGTTTTTTTTTTTTTTGGGGGGGGGTGCGTCAAGCAGTGGAGAGGTAGTTGGAGGCATGGGGGAAGGTGGGGAAGTGGCATTCCAGGAAGGGGGGAATGGAGGGAGGGTGGGGAGAAGGCATTCCGAGGAGGAGCAGGATGGGAGGGAGATGGGAATGGTTTAGCTTCACTCCACCAGATCCAGAGAGCCTCTGTGTTGGGCTCAGTGTCCAACACAGAGGCTCTTGATTCTACACTGACCTTTGGGTCGCCATAGAATCAAGTAGTTCCACTGCAGAGCTACTTGCTTTACCCGCAGGGAAGGGGATGAATGTCCCCTTCTCCCGAGGAACCAACAGTGGCTGCCTGAAGCATACTGGATGCAGCGGAAGCCATTTTCAGCACCGCTGCAGCCCTGCATGCCAGGCTGCTCAGGATTGGGCTGCCCACCATTAGGAAAATTTCTGGATCACCGTCAATGTATTTGATGAACTCTAAGCAGGACGCGTCCTACCATTCTGATTTGAAATCTTCCCTTCTGGACACTGGAGGCAATCATAGCAGCAAAAGGGTTGTCCTTCCACCTTTATCTTGCTATAGCCAGAATGACAATGGCCACAGAGAAAGGGGTTGTGCCTGTCCGTAAACAAAAGCAGAAAGACATTATGAAAGCATATAAACATACTATATGTTCAGAAGACATAGTTTGGATTTTATATTTCACTGATCACTTTACATTTAAGAAATGAGTAATGCTGGCATGACAGAATGGAAGTGGTACGAACAGAAAGTTGCAACCTGTTATTGGTGACTTCTGCCTAAATGATGCAGGCTTTATTCATAAATGTCCAGCATTTGGTCACATCACTTCTAGTTAGTACTATGTTCTCTGCAATGTCCAACTCAGATCACAGTGCTGTAGAGTTTGGGGAATATGACAACATTCATCAGATTATTTTTACTGCCTCCACACTTTACCCAAAGTCTTCTTCATTGGAACATATGCGTGGCAGGCTACCCCCTGATTAGTGCTCAGCTGTTAATTCCATTGATTCACATGATTTCATGAATCACATGAACAGCAGTATTGTCCTGACAACATTCCCATTCAAGTAAATCATATAAACCTGACAGGGACAACATTTTGCAAAGGGAAGATTTGGGATATAAAATCAGAATTGGGATCAATCCCATCTGATTGACAAGACACAGAGATAGAAGGATTTCAGTGCAGTTGGGTACAGGCTATGTGGTGAAGAACAGCTTGCAAATTGGTGAAAGGGATTCTTACATCTTGAAAGATGAAATCTCTACCTGGTCATAGACACTGGGCCACACAATGGCATCTTCAGCAATGGTGAACATTTGGTCTTTAGGTCCCATGGGCTCTATCCTTCCGACTTTAACTCTACGAAAGCTCTGGTTTGCAAAAGTGATCCAGTTAATAATATCAAACTGGATGGGCAGGAGGTCTGGTCTAGAGGGTAGAGCCTCCATTTGCCTGAAGATTAACATCCACAAGGTCGCCAGTTCGAGGCCACCGGCACTGTGCGACCTTGAAGCAGCTGGCAAGCTGCAGCTGAGCTGTTCCATCTGCTCGGAGCGTGGGAGGATGGAGGCCAGAATGTTAAACCAGATCGGAGTGTAACACCTTGAATTTGTAGTGGTTCTTGAAAGAAAGAACCTTCTTTCAATTTGTAAAAATCCCTGCGTGGATTTAATAAGCCTGCCTATGTAAACCGCCTTGAATAAAGTCTTGAATAAAGACCAAGAAAGGCGGTATATAAATACTGTATATTATTATTATATTATTATTATTATTATCAAACCCAGATATTAATTCCCCATTTTCATCAAAGGAAAGTGTGTCTCCAACACTGTTGTTGAACATGGAACTTCTCAGGTAGTGGTGAAACTAAATTAAAGCAAAAGAAGGTAATTAATTAGGGATCTCTAAGAATGTGGAAATACACAAAAGCTACTGATAGTTCAGAAAGTATGAGTAGCATCTTTATATAAGAGGACATGGGTCTTCAGGCATAATTATTGTGTTTGAAAGGTTCAAGAGACACTGTAGCAGGGCAAGATGCTGCTTTGGGTAGCAACCAAGGCTTTTGGGGCCTTTGTTGCTTGCTGGGAGTGCAGAGCACTGAAAGATTTTGTAGTTTGACACTGCTTGGGAAGCCCACAATGACTAGGGCTTTGTGGCTTGCTGGGAGTACAGAAAGCAGATGCACTGAAGGGTTAGTAGGCACTGAAATAGCAAGGAATCAGAGCAAGGATGAGATGGCAGTTATGGGTTCAAAGGGTAAAATGCTGGCAGGAGAGCTAGAAGCAGAACGCTGGGAGATCGAGAGAGAATGCGCTCCTCCCGGCTAGCCCGCTCAGCCTTTATTGAATCTTAAAAACATGACACAATACTATTACAACTTTAAGGGCTATTAAAGGTTAATAAGATTATATTGGCTGCCACTAGCTAGTTCTAGCTTAACCGCAATCCACATTCCTAGATATGATTCTCCATAACATCTTCTTGTTGACAGGCTAAGGAGTTTCAGACTCAGCATGTCACCAAGGCCGTGCCGAGTGTGCTCTGCGCAGGTGCAAAGTGTGCTTTGCTTTATTGCCAACGTACCAAGGCTAAAACTAGCACCTCCACATAAACACTACAAGACACAATTCAAGATTGCAAAATTCAAGGTTCTGACAAGAATATTTTAAGTAAAAATTAATATCTCGTTTCATACTAAAAATACATTTCTCGCTACATACTGACATGGACATATGCATTCTCCAAATGTATAACTGTTCATATATGTTAATATATGTACTAAAGTGTGTGCTATCCCACCACCACCCACCCACCCCCCCCCCAAAAAAAAACAAAAAACAAAAAAAACCTGCATTTACATACAGGTCATGCCTCATTATCCAAGAAACCTGGAATTGGGTCTTTAAAGCGATTTTTTCCACTGATCTGGTATCCACTGATTTTTTTTTAATCCACTGAGGATTTCAGAGTCATTGGTGTACATGGCACCAGTCTCACAACTCTCTTTGACCTCCCACAGCTGCAAGAAAAGTTTTAGTTTTTTGTTTTTTTAAAATAAACAAAAAAATTTTCAGGAGCAACCTACTAATTGAAAATGGCAGGTGAATTTACTCTTAAATGCCAAAAGTTTAGTGCTGACGTACATGGATAATATTTTACAGATTTATGGGACAACCAACAGTGGTTGCACAGATAGAGATGATGTGTTTGGGACATTACCTGCCATGGCTGCTGATTCAGAAACCTCCATCTCCCACTATCCACCATTGTCCTGTGTTTGTACTTGGATGGATGGAGGGCACTCACAGCATGTGCCACAGCATAGACCACGTTGTAGACACTGTAGCTGTGGGAAGTCATGCTCACTTCAAAGACAGATGAGGGGAGGGTCTCCAACTTCTCCTCCCCATTGCAGGGATTTCCATTGTCATTGTCTTTGTTAGAGTCGGGGAAAAAACAATCAAAGGCCTGTTCCCAGAAGAACTTGATGAAGCCATCTTCTCTATCTGAGGCAGGATTTCTGCTCTGAAGGAATTTCTGAAATCCTACAACCTCCTTTGAGGGCACTGCAAAGGAGATGGCGCCATGCATGAACTCCACGCTGAAAGTTCTTTGAAAGGGAAGTGATGTGAAATCCATCTGGGCTTGCATAATCCAAACTTTGCCTTTTGTCTTCATTGGTATATCCTCATATTCTTTCAAGAGGGGGAATATTCTTGAAAGTGCAGTGCTCTGAATTTCACCATATAAGAGCACAACAGTGGCAGTGCTTCCTAATATCGTTTTGTATGCCCCATGCCACAATTCCAGCATTTCATAGACTTCATTGGAGAAAGATTCTTTGGGCAAGGCTTCTACAAAAGCAAAGCAGATGCCTTCTTGGGTGAATGTGGGGAGCACGTTCTGAACAAACCACTCTCCACTGTCACCAGGTACATAAATCACCCCAACCCACGTCCACCTGAAATGTAGCAGCAACTTGAGAAATCCCTTATATTGATGGTCACTTTTTGGAAACATCCGGTGAAAGTAAACAGCCTTGGTTTCATGATTCAGAACTGGGACAGAGCCATATACAAGCTAGAGAACATTGAAAAATGGAATGATACATGTCTACACAGAAACAAATGCTTGTGTCTCTCTTTCTGTGACAGAGTTATGAGAGTACAGGCAGGATCTTGGTATCCACAGGGGATCCATTCCTGGGCCTCCCATGGTTACTGAAACCCATGGATAAGGGAATATGCAAGTCCAGTTCACTACGACCACTATGACCTCTGGATACGACCACCAGAGTCTGGAGTCTTGTGTGCTCCCTGAGGCATCTCGTGGGCTACTGTGAGACACAGGAAGCTGGACTAGGTGGGCCTTTGGCCTGATCCAGCAGGACTTTTCTTACCATGTGAGAAAACAAGGCTTCACAGATCTGGAGAGACGAAAGGCATGGTGAAAAGATGGATGTTATCAAAAGAAGGGAGGAGGAATGTAGTGACTTCAGAGAAAGCAAGAATGATTACAGACCTAAAGAGAGATGGTAGCTGGGGGAAAAGGGCATGAGAATGCACAAGGCTTCCCGATATGGGGATTGAAGTGCACTAAAGTTGTAAAAACATGCCAATAAATTAGAGGGAGAAGAACAACTTATGTTGTTCCTTGTGTTTATTAACCACCATGTTCTTCTCAGATGCTTACAGGTACACACTTGTCCAGATTCTTTCCAGAAAAAGGCATTCAGCTTCCCTCTTTCCACTTTCAGTGAGGAGCAGCACTGTTCATAGACAGCTTAGCAGGTTCACCTTCCATGGCTAGGGAGGAGGAAAGATGTTCCCCCACCCCTTCAGCTTGACTGACTGGAGATCCACACACAGCCTCTCCCCCTCTGTTTGAAAAGAACAGGAGCGGCAAAGGAAAAGTGAAGAGAAAGGGAGGTGGGGCACCCCTCCTCCCTTCCGAGACTTGGAATTGCCCATTTACATACCAGACTTCTACATGCAGCCTCCCCTTCCCAGCCCGCACCACTCATGCTCACTTCAAAGAGAAGGCGCACTGAGGAGAGAGAGAGAGAGAGAGATAGGCTGCAAGCAGACCTCTTGGAAGTAGGTCCAGCTTTAGGCTGATTGGGGTGATTACTCCAAATTGGGCCCCGTGCCAGGAAAATTGACTCTAGCCTAGTATATGATTTATAATAAAATGAACCTGGATACATGTGGTGCATTAACTCACATGCACTTTTCAAGCACATGTTTTGATTGCTTTCCACCCTTTCATAGATCTGTAACATCTATAAGTGATATTTATAGCTCTATAATATTACAGACCGTGGCTGTGAACCTGGGGCCCCACCACAAATGTACCCCCACAGCCTCTAAGGTCAGCTCTGCTTCTAAGTAGAAGGAAGGGAGGTGCGGATGGCACTGTTCCCCCTCTCTGCCATGGACACTTGTTGTCTCCCCAGTCTGCTTGCTTGCTCACCCCCCCAGCTGCCCTGTCCCTTCATCTACACAGGTGCATGTACAAATGAGCCTGGGGGTGGCAAAACTGGGGACACACAGGCTCTCACTGGCTATCAGGGTAATATTTATGAATGGGAAGTTCACTGTCCTTATAAAACTTGCTGCTTTAAGAGCCATAGATATTTGTGCATATTGATCTAACTCTCATTCCAGATGATCAAACAACTGACCCTCAGCTTACACTTGTCTGCAGTTTAATGAAATCTGATGGCAGCTTACCTGTGGTATCTTGTAGTTGCACAAAATGTTTGCTATGCAGTTCCACATGGGAGAGTTGGGTTCCCCAATGGCAGCTACTACGTTGTCCTGTAGGTCACACTTGTAGTTGGGGATGAATTTGCCCTTTGTGGAGAGAAGCTCTAGGGAGGCATAGTATGTCCAGCTTGCCATGAAATAACTATTATAGATGTTGAAACCCAAAGTGACATTGGGTAAGATATGGGGATTTTCATTTATCTCCTTCACAGCAAATTCCAAGGCCAGGATATGCTGGTAGGTCTGAATCAATACCCTACAATGAGAGTTGCATGTTCTATCACAGTGGGTATTTTTAAGGATAACACTTTTCCACTTTGAAATCCAACATATATTTGGTAATGACACTACAAATAAAGAATGGCCACAATCGATGAAGTGTGAAGAGCCATTGGTGCCTAGACCTGGAATGTAAATGTCTCTGAATAACAGCTGGTAATTCTGAATGACTACGAAGAAAGTGATATGACATTGCAACACATTTGCTGCACAATATGACATTTACTTAAATTTAAGGAAGTTTTGCTAGAAGCAGTGGAGCCTCCTGCATATGGAAGCAAGCATGGAAAGGAAGCACAGAAGGAAAATCCATAGATGCTTGCCAGTTAGACATTTTTTTTTATTACTGCAGCTGCCAGGACTTGCATCAGAAGTTGGGGTACTTAGACAGCTGCCCAAAGGCTCACTACTGATCCATATGACTGCAACTGTGCCCGTTTCCTTCAAGTTGTGTTGGGCAGAGTGACTCTCTCAGGGATCACCCAGAAAGGAGGAAGCCAATTTAGGGTGGTTTACACAAGTGTCCCCAAAAGCAATGCATGTATGTTGGCTGTGAGGGTGGGTGGTGGGGGGAGCGGGTCAGGAAAGGGATGGAATGGGGCGTGTGGGAGAAAGGAGCACAGTAGGAAGAATGCAGGAGAGAGGGGATGGATCCCAGTGACACCGGCATATGGAAGGACTCCATCCCCATTACTTCTCCTCTTCCCTCTCCCTTACTCTCCTGCTGCAGCAAAATGGTTGGAACACTCCAAGGAGGTACATTGGGGCAACAGAGACATGCCCCAAGCGTAAGGGAACAAATGCTCCCTTAACCCCTGCTAACTCAGTAAGTGGCACTTTTTATGTGGCTGCTCTTTTTTTATTTAGCAGGGGGAGAGTAACTGGCCCTCCTCACTCCAGCAGTGTCTTTTCTAGTGGCAGTCTGCTGGTGTTCTTTTGCGTCTTTTTAGATTGTGAGTCCTTTTGGAGTTGTTTGTTTGATTTTCTCAGTAAACCGCTTTGTGAACTTTCTGTTGAATAGCGGTATATCCTCCTGTATGACGCAGCCTGCAATCCATTGACCCGGCGGCATTTCTAGTTAGGATTCAGCTGTTTGCTGGCATTCATATGAAACTCAATTCAAAATTACATCACTTGTCAAATGTGTTCTCAAAATCAAGACAAAGTGCATCCACGGCATTCCCGTCACCCACTCAGCTAGTCACCCAATTAAAAAACACATTTGGAACAATTTAATGCTGCATTACATGTCATACAAAAAGATTCACTTGATGATAAGGAATTTCTTAAAATTCCAGTCTTGCCATTCATTCCCATTGCAATCATGACGATCTCAATCCCATCTCAACCTGTCCAATCAGTATTTCTGAACATAATATCTGAAAACATGCATGAAAGGTTCAGGAAAGTCAACTCCTTACAGGCGATCATCAAGCAGTCCCTGAGATGGATGTCTTCTGAAAGTTTGTGGGTCAGAAATCAGGTAGCTTTGAGAAATAATGCCACCAATGATGAAGTCTCCAGACTCATAATAACTGTAATGGAGAGGAACATGCTCGCCTCCGGCACACTTCGTAATAGGGGTACTGTACACTCCTTGAGGCAGGCATGTTAATAGTAACACCATGAATTGCAACATCCTCTAGGACTATCTACCTTTTGTAAACCCATTCACCATATCCAGATTATGCCATATATTTAGATGTTTCTGAAGGGAGCAATGATTCCCATGAGACTTGGAGAAATCGGTCAAGTCATCATACTTAATTTGATAATGACAAGGGGAGAAAATCATCTCCTGAGTGTTATGGACATCCTGAGACATTTCAGAAGAAAACATGTTGATTTGAACTGGGTAATCTTGGCAGGAGGTGAAAGATGTAATGAAAGCTAAGCCAGAGACAATGTTCCAACCCAATGGTTGCCAAACACTTCAGCTCCAAAGCACACTTCATCCTCCCTGGTGATCATGACACAGACCTCTTGGCAGTGCCTCAGTGCCATTTGAGAAGCCCTAGAGACCTCATCTGGGCCATGCCGGGCCTATGACTCACTTTATTGGCCTCTGCAAGCCTTGGAATGCCCTGCAGACACATTGGAAGCATTTTTTCGTAAAACGAGAAGTTGTGTCCGCCAACCGGAAGTTGCTTCCAATTGATTCTGTGGGGCATTCTGAGGCCTGCGGAGGCCAATAAAGTGGGTCCCAGGGCTGGTGTTACTAGGAAAAGGACTCCACAACTTCCCAATTAGGCATTGTAGCACTACCAGGAGCATTGTGTTGGGTCTGGCACACATGGAGTTGTGACCCACCACACATGGACCCACAGTTTGCGAAAAGCTGTTCTAACCCACTGCATGGGAGGGACTCCAGAAATGAGGTCCACATCCCCTGCTGGGCATTTATTTGTACCATCAAAGTTACAACACTACACCACTAAGTACATTGGACTAACTTTTGGTAAGAAACAGTTAACTGGAACTAGATTGGGTTCACAAATTTTAGATATTATATTCCTTTCTTCTTATCACTTGACCCCTTTCATTCAATTCAGGCTTCAGCACTATAATGAAGCATTTTGGGGAAAAGATACAAAATAGTAAACCAGCCCCAGAAGCTAAGATGGAGAAGATCTCCACAGCCACCATGTACTTCCCCTTAGTGATCAAGTAGGAGGGAACAAAGGACCACCAAACAATGCAAAAGACCAACATGCTGAAGGTGATGAACTTGGCTTCATTGAAGGTGCCTGGCAACTTCCTTGCTAAAAAAGCCACAGTGAAGCTGATAACGGAAAGGAGACTCAGAAAGCCCAAGACACAGTAAAACATGAGAGTGGAGCCTTCATTACATTCCAGTACAATTACTCCAGTCACTGAGTGCATGTCAAGAACTGGGAATGGAGGGGAAGTTGCCAGCCACACCGTACAAGTGATGACTTGAAGGAAGGAGCAGGAAAGGACGACCAAGGTTGCCAATTTACTTCCCACACATTTCCTCACCCTGGACCCTGATTTGGTGGCCATGAAAGCCAGAACCACAGTGATGGTTTTGGCCAACACACAGGAAATGGCCACTGAGAAGACGATGTCAAAAGCAGTTTGTCGAAGAAGGCACGAGACTGCTTTGGATTGTCCAAGGAACAGCAGAGCACAAAGGAAGCAGAGTAGGAGGGAGATGAGAAGAGCGTAGGTGACGCTCCGGTTGTTGGCTTTGACAATGGGAGTGTCCTGATGCTTAATGAGTATTTGGAGGATCAAAGCAGTGATGAAAGAAAAAGAAAGTGTGACTGTATTCAAAGTGATCCCCAAAGGCTCTTTGTAAGACAAGAAGCTGTAAACCTTTGGAATGCAGATAACCTGGTCATGGTTGGGATATTGATCTCCTGCGCATTCAAAACAGTCATCCATGTCTTTTCAGAGAAAAGATAAATTGAGAAAAATGAGAAAAGCTGCGTATAGTAAGGCATTCTCCCATATAAGGAAAGGATCTGTACCACAAAAGCCCTGCAAATACGGAAATCACGGATAAACGGGACACCTGTTTTAATGGTGCCCCCCATGCAGCACTACGCCCCCATGCATGCATTCACATTTTTAAGCTGCTTACCCGTTGAAGTTTTCTTGTTTAAAGAATTTGCTATAAGCTCATGGTGCAACGTGAACAGGCTGCCAACAATCTTCATAATTAATCTATCTCTATTGCTAGACAGTAAGCAGAAGTTAACCACTTCCCATTTAGCATTTGAGCTCATTTCAGCAAGTGTTTAGGCAGCCTGGTCACATCGCACTATGAGCGCAAATGCTTATAGTGACTTGTTTTAGCAAGAAATCTTTGCTGGGTAAGCTGCTTAATGACAGTAAAGGGCGGGGGGTGTTTCCAAAGATAACCAGAACCGCTGATATTAGATTATGTGGATCCGGGGGCCAGCCTGCACCCTGTATTGATCAGCACTTGGAATTATAAAGCACTGAATGAGGGTGGCTGGCTCAAAACCTTAGAAAAATTAGCTTATTCAAACATGGTTGCTTTCATGAAGTTCTACTCCGAGGCAATTCATATCATAAGAACCTGCAGCCAAGGGGGAAAAAAGCACCTCATCAAGGAGGGCATCTTCTCACCTTTGGTATGATGCACTGGCAGCCCAATTGGGTTGTGCTGCTGAGCTTATTATGATAGTGGAAGTCACTTCTGTGACTACCAATGGAGCGTGGAGCATTCTGTGAGTGCTGCTGCAAGAGGGCCCTGCCATGCCTGTCGGACTAAGGAAGGCAACCATGGGGTGGTGGTGGTAATGGGGCAGGCTAGGCGTGAAACTGGATGGGGTGGGAGAAAGGGAGCGGGGAAGCTGCACTGTTACCAAAAAGGCAGTTTTTTTAGGGGAATTAGTATATTAGCCTTTTGGAAACTTTTAGAATCGCAGGCTGGATAAGAAGACAGCATAGAGCAAAGAAATCCCTTGTTTAGCTTAAAGAGGAAACTGGGAGAAAGGTAACTTTCAATCAAAGGATTATATTTTTATTGCAAAAACACACATAGGTAAACATAATACACATGGAGAATTGATAAGTATAGATTTCTATTACTTGTGTCTAGTGTACCTAGCTTATGGTGGCTGCATGTGCTATGTATTTGGGTGCATCCAGAAAGGAATCAGAAACGGATAGGTTGTAGGGAAGTATTTTAGGGGTTCCTTAATCTGCTGATAGAAAGAACTTGGATTTCTTTGTTTTCCAATTAGGAGCCAAAATGAAAAGTCAAGATTTGCTCTCCTTCAGATGGTTTATTTGCTAACAGGCTCAGACAGACTTGTCAAGGACAAGACCATACCCCCTTGTACCTCCCCTTTTGTGATCACTTTTATAACAGTACAAAAACAACTGTGCATAACAACTATGACGCACTTTGGATTCTCGGGACTTTCCAAACTTTCCAGAATTCATAAACTCGGGTCATTGCACCCTAGAACTTTCTGACATGGTCTTCTCATTATCCTGATATATCTGTTCCCTTGCAAAAGTCCCTGGATGTCAGCCACAGTCAAAAGCTGAAAAACACATTCCTTCTTATCTATGTAAGCAGAAAACTGCACAACCAAAGTCTGTATCCATATTTGTAGGGCCGAGAACCAGTTTCAGAGAACAATATACATTACTTGAGTAAGACAAATACATAAGTCTACATAAGAAGATATATCAATGCAGATAAACCTTAAAAATCTCCCTCAGTGCCTCCTCTTGGCACAGATGAACTAGTGAATCTGAGCCACCAACATAATCTCCTATTCTGTATATATTGATACATGATAATATAAGTTGATATATGTGAAATGTGATTATACATTCCGTTAACTGTCATTTCTTGTAAATACCTTTGCTAGCATTAATATACTCTCTTGGGTTCAGGTGTTGTGCATGCTTTAGACACTATTATCTTACCCATGCAACAAGTACATTTTACCAAAACATATATCAGTAACAGAATACAGATAAAGACAACCAAAGTCCTTATTAGGTTATGCAACCAACCACCCACATCAGGGAACCAACTGAACAGATTAGCCCAAAATCCTACCACCAGTTTGCCTGCCATATCTTTAGCAACTGTGCGAATGTGATGTGCACGATCCCAGGTAGCGTTGTACGTATCTGGAATGTAAACACAACATTCCTGGCCAATTAAGGCACACACACCTCCCTGAGCAGCCAATAAAAGATCGAGAACAATGTGGTGTTGTATCAGTTTGCCTTAGTTGCCTCTGCTCAGAAGTTAAATCAAGTAAGGCTCCTGCTGTATTGTTCGCCATTTGTTCAAGTACCCCTTGGACATGAATCAGGCCCTCACCTACTCTCCAGAAAGCTCCACTACAAGCCCAAAGAAAGGCTGCACAGGTACCTGTCCAATCATTCAGTGCTCTCCATGTCAGAGGGTGCGTCCTATCCACATCTTCCTTAGCACTTCGCACATTCCGCACTCTTTCGATTTGCAGTTGTTCCCTGAACAAAACTGGAGGATTCAACCATGCTAGGTAGCATGAACCATCCCATGAAGTTGGAAGAATGATATAGACTTTGTCCCCACATACCCATTAAACACCATAGAGGAGACTAACTCTATGAAGAGCTGATACTGCATAAACTCGTAGGGCCCATCCTGACCACACAACTAATCCCTCGAAGCGTGGTTCTATAGCCCTATAATCACAGTAGCAGAGGTAGCCTCTACTATCCTCTTTAGGTGAACCTGGATACGCTGGGACACAATCCAACAGAATCCTCTCTCATAGTAATTTAGGGTTTTGAACATCAGAGCACAATTTAAAGGCTTTGTGTATGCCCAATAGGCTCTGCTCTGGGAATATCCATCTTCCAGATTTATTCCTTGCCCCCTCTGTGTTCCAAAATGTGTACCATTAAAATATCCTTTATAGACACTAGTGCCCACAGATTGTGCACCTTGACTTAAGAAACACCACTCTCCCACTCTTGGCAGCACTATGGTATACTTATCAGAAACAATCCCCACATCATTCCAAGTCACGAAGCTGCTTCCTGTGGGATCCTTTAGAGATGGTGCCCAAGTCATATTTTGTGCTGTTAGAGGCGTTGGTATCATTGGAAAACCATTTTCACTGGACACTGGTAAAAGAGAACAAACCCAGCAGGATGTATTCTGCAAGGCTGGCATACGCCTCTTCATCTGGTGAGCAAACTGAATAAAAGCATTAGTATCATCAATTTGTCCTAATCCAGGAGCCACATGCAAAGCCAAACCCACAATACACAGGCACAAGCTGCAAAAGTCCAAGCTATGATTCATGGCCATCCTTCTGGAAATGGACACCAGAAAAGTTCCTCTGTTGAAGGTGCTTCAGGCTTCCCAAAAGGATAGCAAGTCATTTAAAGTTTAGTCATTCAAAGTTCAATCAAAGTTATTTAAAGTTCAATCACTCAAAGTTCAAAACTTCTGGCCTGCCTTTCAGGTCGGTCAGGCTGCGTTGCTCCTGCGCTGTCAGCAACTTTTGGCTCACCTTGATGGTCAGTGAGCTGCGGTGCTCCTCGTTGTTTCATCGGTGCAGACCCCTTCTGCTGTGCACTTCTTGACCCTGGTGTGATAAATCCACGTAGGAAGTTCCTTCACTCAATCTGCAGTGGGACTCAACAACAGGGTTTCAAAGGGACCTTGCCACTTAGGACGCAATGATGCCTTCTTGTAGGACTTCACCCAAACAAAATCACCTGGGGAGATAGAATGGACAGCTTCCCACAAAGGTAATGACTGCGATTGAGCGGCATATCTATGCAAAGTCACTAGATGTCATTGCAAAGCTTTCACAAACTTAGAAGTCTCCTCAGTTAACCCACTAGCCCCACAGTCTTTTGGAATAGAGGTTAATGGCATTAGGGTAGGAGGAACATGTCCAAACAAAAGTTCATACGGTGACAACCTTGTCCTCTTGTTAGGCAGGGTTCGAATAATGTACAAAGCTAGTGACAAAACCTTTGTCCATTTCATCTTAAGCTCCATACATAGCTTTGTTAGAATATTTTTCAAAGTACAGTTCATCTTCTCGACCTGTCCCGATGATTCTGCATGATGAGGGGTGTGGTAAGCCCACCTGGTACCTATAGCTTCAGTCAGTAATTTGCATATTTTAGCAGTAAAATGTGACCCTTGGTCAGAGTCCAAGATTTTTGGTGGGCCAAATTTAGGGTAAATTTCATTTAAAATTAGTTTACACACAGTTACTGCATCAGCTCGTTTCACAGGAAAAGCTTCCACCCATCCTGTTAATTGATCTACCATTACAAGTAGATACTTCTTCCCTTCTGAAGGTACCAGTTCAGTAAAGTTAATTTGAATATGCTGCATAGGTCTATGAGCCCAAGGTCGCCCACCTGGGGTTTTCACTTGAGATTTCCCTTTTGGATTACATTGCTGACAGTAATAACAACTTTCTACTATTCGTCTAGCAGTTTCATGAATTCCGGGAGATATGAATTGTCTAAGCACAAGTTCAGCCATTTTTTCAGCTCCCCCATGAGTATTTTCGTGAATCTTTTTCAATACTTCATATTGTTTACTTCGAGGAAGCACCAACCTGTGCTCAGATTTCCATATCCCATTGTCATCAGGTTGCAATCCCCATTTTCTCCATTTTTCCTTCTCCACCTCTGGAGCAGCTTCCTGCCACTCACTTATCGGTGTAGTTAGTTGAGCTGCCTGCATTTCCTGCACAGCAGCTGCCTTTGCAGCAGAATCAGCAAATTTGTTTCCCAAAGAGATAGGATCAGTTTTGGTTAGTATGAGCCTTGCAATGCATAATAGCTATCTCTTTAGGCATTTGGATTGCCTCAAGTAGCTCAGCAATTTCTTTACCATGGGCAACTTGACTACCAGAGGATGTAATTAATCCTCGTTGCTGCCAGATGGATCCAACAAAATGACACAAGCTGAAACAATATTTGGAGTCTGTAAAAATATTAATTTGTTTACCTGTGGCATATTTACAAGCAGCTGTTAAAGCAAGTCACTCAGCAAGTTTTGCACTTACTCCAGATGAAACACATTTTGCGATTAACACTGTATTCTGAGTAGTAACCGCATAGCCTGCATATCTCTTCCCTTCTTTGTAAAATGCAGACCCATCCACAAACAACTCAAGGTCTGGAGATTTTAAAGGAACATCTTTTAAATCAGTACGTGGAGTAGATAACAAATCAACTGCTTGCAAACAATCATGCATATATTGCTGCTCATTTCCCTCATCTTTTGGCAATAAAGAGGCTGGATTGAGATTAGAACACCTCTTCAAGGTGACTCCATGAGTCATCAACAAAGTTATCTCATATTTCATCTACCTTTGATTTGTCAAATGCTTGTGATGCTTAGAATTCAATAATCTTGCCACTGCATGAGGAGTATGCACTACTAGGGGGTGTCCTAAGACAATGTCTTGAGCCTTTTCTACAATCACTGCAGCTGATGCTACATTTCTCAAGCAACCAGGTAATCCCCTTGCAACTGGATCCAATTGTACAGACAAATAGGCCACAGGCCTAGGTGATCCCCCAAAGTCTTGTGTTAAGACCCCTGAGGCCACTCCCTTATGTTCATGGACAAAAAGATCAAAACCTTTTTCATAGGAAGGAATACCCAATGCAAGAGCAGTGCTAAGTGCTGACTTCAATTCTTGAAATGCTCTCAATTGCTCTGCATTAGGTTTCAAAGTTCCTCAGCCTCTTCACATGTCAGTTCAATTAAAGGCTTCAATAACTCCCCTGCTGATACTATCCATTGGCGACAGAATCCAATCACCCCCCAAAACCCATGCATTTCTCTTTTGGTTCTTGGGAAAACATAGTTTTGGATTACTTTGATACAATCAGGATCTAACCGGAGTACTCCTGGTTCCAAAGTATATCCTAAAAACCTCATTTCCTGCATTGCCCATTTCAATTTTTAAGGAATTACCTTATGCCCCTTCATGACTAATTGATTCAACAGGTAAATAGAGTCTTCCTCATTGTCCTAGCGTGTTTTTGAGGCAAGCAAAATATAATTAACAAAATGAAGAAGAGTAGAACCCCTAGGTAATCGCACATCACTTAAATCATTCGCCAACACCTTTGAGAATATCTATGGAACCTCCACGAATCCCTGGGGCATTCTAGCCCATGTTATTTGCCCAGGTATGCTCACCTGTGCATGCCCAGGTAGGTTAGGTACACACCTGTGCAAACCTGGTTGACCCCAAGTAAAAGCAAACAAATATTGCTTATCTTCAGCGACCCTTACACTGAAGTAAGCATTCGATAAGTCAATCAATGAATAATATTGGGCATCAGAAGGTACCTGAGCCAGTATCGTACTTGGGTTAGGCACAACTGGGAAAGATGGTATCACATAATCATTAATTAACCTCAGATCTTGCACCATCCAATAGAGAGGTTTTCCATCTGATCCCACCTGTTTTATCTTCACTGCAAGTACAGGTGTATTACAAGGAGATTCACAAGGAACCAAAACCCCTTGTTTTAACAGTGCATCTATGAGAGGTGCAAGACCTTGGATTGCTTCAGGTTTCAATGGATATTGCCTTTGCCTTGGCAGAGGCCTCCCCTCTTTCACAACAGGAGAAATAGGAGCCGCTGATTTCACTAACCCCACTGTATGTTTGTCTCCCCATACTATAGGGTTCACTTCATTTTGTAATCTTTCAGGCAGTGTTGCAATCTCCTTAGCCTCTAGCCCTGCCAAGAGATGCATTTGATGCAAAGGAAATTTAACAGTTATACCATCAGGTTCACAGAATATTTGTGCGTGCAGTTTAGTAAGCAGGTCACGTCCCAAAAGGGCAGAAAGGTCATTTTCTCCCCTCTGGGTCATCAACAGAAAAGAATGCTCAAAACTAAGGGGACCCAGAGAAGCTGAGCACTCAGTGCTCATGAAATGTCTCTCTGGTTTCCCTGTGACTCCCAAAACTTCCTTTTCCACTTGTCCTCTTGGAGCCGCCCCCCCTGGTAAAGCTGTATGAGAAGCCCCTGTATCAAGCAATAAATTAAAAACTTGTTCTCCCACTCTTAATGGAATAGTGGGGAATCTTGGATCACATTTAAACTGCAAAAATCCAGCCTCATACACTTCTGGACTCCAGGGGAGCGGTGCGCAACTTCAGTCAGTAGGTTCCATGAATTGCCCAGCAACAACCCCTTGGCTTATCTGTCTGGGAACCTCCTGGAACCCCAAAGGACAATTTCTTCAGATATGTCCCAAGAACCCGCACCTGTGACAGATGATTTGATTTCCCCTTGTGGAGTCATGCTACCTCCCATATTAACTCCTCCTTGATTCATTGGCCTTCCCCTTCCACGACCTCTTCCAATCCCCCCTTTGTTCTGGAAAGAACCACCTTGAAATCCCCTGCTTTGAAAACCCCTTGCCTCTTCTCTGCCAGCTGCAACCATAGCTGCAAGAAGAGAAACCTGTTCTTTCATTTCAGCCTGTTTTTCCTTCTTTCTCTGCTTATCCTTCAAATCCCCCCATGCGTTGAACACTCTGGTGGCAATGCTTACAATCTCAGGTAGATTTTTTCCTTGCATGCCATCAGGATGTTCCCTAAAGCAACGGGCAATATCTTCTGAACATTGAGCCATATACACAGTTTTTAATACCTCCTGCCCTTGATCTGATTCCGGATCCAGAGCTCCATGCTTTCTAAACTCACGTGTCAATCGTGTACAAAAATCAGAAGGATGCTCATCAGAGCGTTGCATGCAGGCTGTAATTTTACTCTAGTTTGGAGTAACTTCTCCTGCAGCTTTAATTCATTCCAAAACAGCTTCCACAAAATTTGATAATGCCAACTTGCCATCTGGAATATTTGGATCCCATTCAGGATTGTGCCCAGGCCATTCTACCAAAATCTAAGTAGGAAAAGCAGGTTTTCCTCTTATATATTCTGTAGCTTTCAGTTTAACCTTTTGTCTCTCATCCTCCGTTAACAGATGGCCCATTAACTGCATAACATCAGCCCTGACCGGGGAATGAGTGGCAAAAATGGTTTTAAACTTCTGATACACCACATCTGGACTATCTCATAGACGTGGTATTGTCTGCTGCCAGTTCAATAAATCAGAGGTAGTGAAAGGTGTATGAGTAAATACCAGCTCAAGACCATCAGCTGTAGGAACTGGGTAGGCCCTCAGTGGAGCCAAATTTCCCGGGGTACTTGTCTGTGGCCTAAATCTATCAATTCTATTGGTTGTACGTGTTGGGGAGAAGGACCAATCTACAGTTGAAGGTATTTTACCTTCAATTTGTGCCTTAGCATAAATTTTTGCCATCTTATTGACTGATTTAGCCACAGACAAATCATGATCAGTAAGTGGACTTGTCTCGAGCACAGTAGGATCACAGCTTTGCCTACCATAGGTCCTAGAAGGGACCTCCAGGTTCAAAGCCTGACAAATATTACTAGACTCAGCTCCCCTGGAAAAATCAGATAACCCAGGGGAATCTTGCCCCCAAACCTGGCTATGCAAGACAGGACTAGCCAATCGATCTTGAGAAACTATAGCCCTCAATGTGTTTGGAGGTTGCCCTCCCATTCCTTCAGTTCCAGTTACAACTACCTGAGGCGCTGGAGCAGCTCCAGCTTGTCCCCTAGGAGTCAACAAATGAAATGGATACAGGGCTGGGTTATATTGATCATCTTCTTGAGAAGTGGGATCAATTTTTTAGGGGGGTGGACTGTTTGGGGATACCTCACATTTATTTTCCCCCAAACACATAGCCTGTATGGCCAGTTGCCCATCAGGAGGTATATAATTATACCATACAAATAAGTAATCCACCTGACCAGGATGCTGGTCTAACAAAATATCTTGTAATATATTCATCCTTTCCTCAGAGAATGTTTTGCAACTTGGCCACTGTTCAGATTCTGGCAAGCAAGAGGTAAAACTTGGCCAGGTGACAGTGCATAAGGTAACCATGTGTTTTTTAGCCAGCCCCACTGTTCCTGGGATACTACCCCAGCCCCTCAAAATCAGGGAAAGAGGAGCATCAGAGGCACAGCTAGTTGTTTGGCCCATTTTAAGACAATCTGATTTACCTGCAGGTAATAAGCCCAAAATGTAGGGTTGAACAATCCCTTTTCAATCAGCTTCATTCATTCACAGTCCCTTTCTCATTCATTCACAAGCACACCAAGCAGACTTAAATTCACAGGCCAGCCTAACAGGATACGCACAATGACACTGAGCAAGCCCTTAGTTTAAAAATAACTCTGCTACACAAGCAGTCCGGGAAGAATGCCAAGCAATGGCTGAACGCCCAGACTCTCAGCACTGCTCATCGCTTCAACTGAACCACTCCCTAACTTTGCAAACTCAGGTCAGAGAATTCACAGCATTTCAGCTGAAAACCAGGACAAAAGTCCAAAAAAAACAAAACAACAACACATGGGATCATTCATTTATATACCTGGCAAACCTATATTTTCCCCTGCCTGGCCAGGCCACCCAGAGTGCCAGCACACTGCCAGAGTCTCTTGGAATAGACTCTGTGAGTTCCCTTCCTCACAGCCTGTTAAACACCCTAGCTGACAGAGGATCTCTCAGCCAGCTAGTAAAGTCAGCTAGTCAAGCCAACTAATCAAGTCAATGAAAAAAGCACACAGACAGAACCATTTAGACCTAAAAGAACCATTTAGACAGACAGACAATCCTGAGACAAGGCACAAGGAATAAACAACATGGACCAGAACAAAAGACAGCCACAAGACAACATAGACACATCACACAAAGACACAGGACAGTACACAGAACATAGCGAGAGCATAGAACAAACAACAGAGAGGACACAAACATCTCACCCTTCCATATGCTGAATATTGCAAATTTGGAGCCAAATCAGACAGTCTGTCCGTCCTAAGCCAGGGGAAGGTCACTGCACGACAGCTGTCCCAGCAGAACAGCCACAGCCACCTCCAGGCACGCTTCTCCTCCCAAAAATAAGGGAAGGTGCGTTCAAAGCACACCCAGCAAGAGGCGAGGCACCCACCAAGCCAACTGTCTGCTTTGTCCCATCTGGGGTGCCAACTGATAGAAAGAACTTGGATTTCTTTGTTTTCCAATTAGGAGCCAAAATGAAAAGTCAAGATTTGCTCTCCTTCAGATGGTTTATTTGCTAACAGGCTCAGACAGACTTGTCAAGGACAAGACCATACCCCCTTGAACCTCCCCTTTTGTGATCACTTTTATAACAGTACAAAAACAACTGTGCATAACAACTATGACGCACTTTGGATTCTCGGGACTTTCCAAACTTTCCAGAATTCATAAACTCGGGTCATTGCACCCTAGAACTTTCTGACATGGTCTTCTCATTATCCTGATATAGCTGTTCCCTTGCAAAAGTCCCTGGATGTCAGCCACAGTCAAAAGCTGAAAAACACATTCCTTCTTATCTATGTAAGCAGAAAACTGCACAACCAAAGTCTGTATCCATATTTGTAGGGCCGAGAACCAGTTTCAGAGAACAATATACATTACTTGAGTTAGACAAATACATACGTTTACATAAGAAGATATATCAATGCAGGTAAACCTTAAAAATCTCCCTCACTGCTAAACCCAGTTTGCTATCTAAAGATGGGGGGAAAAGGGAGGAATAGATAGGGAAGAAGGGAGGGAGTTTTAGACGCAAGATATATTTACCTGTCCCGGGGAGCAGTAGGGAGGGGAAAGAGTCCTAGGAAGGACCACTCCCATGGGAGGGCAGCCAGAGAGAGACATGTGCTCTGAGTTATCTCTTAAAAGGGTTGTGTTTGACCTGGAAGCTGATCTAGAATGACCGGATCCCAGAGCTGTGCACATGCTCAGTACACACAATGGTACACGTGGAGTATGTGATGAACCAGAAGGAAGTCAGCTTACCAGCCAGGCTGACCTTCTGGGAGAGGGAGGCAATTTGTATAAGGTGCTTAAGAGTGTTAAAGCTACAACAAAAGAACAATAGACCTTTTCCTCTGGAGGTGCATGCTTGTTTTGCATAATGAGGAGACACAGTGATTAGGTTATACATTGACCTGCAAGGAAGTGCGGGTTGTGTAATTCATGTGCTTGTAGCTTGACCAGGGCCTTTGGAAACATGTGCTGGGGGAGGAGTGGCCTGCTTGCTTGGTCTGTATGATCCAAAATAACATAACCAGATATAAAAATCACAACTTGGAAGGGAAAAGGGGATTTTCACGTAACAGCACAGCAGGGTTGATTTGGTGGTGATGGTGCACAAAAGATCCTATCCCCTCCTTTTTCAAGCTTCCCACCCAATGTAACTGATACAGTTCTACGCAGCATGTCTCTCACCATTCTGATCGGACATTTTCCCTTGTGGGCACGGAGGTCACTTGTAGCGGCAAAATGGCTCCCCTTCCAACTTATTCTTATGATACACAGGATGGCAGAATGGGTTACACCTCGAGAGGAGCTGTGACTGTCCAGGAAAGAAAGCAGAAAAAAACTTTTACAATTCAGAGACCAGAGTTTCAGATGTCTGAGTTATCAGTAGATTGCCCAGAAAAAAAATAGCTCTCCAAAAGCACGAGGGTTCCAGCTAGAATGAATGAATGAATGAAGCAATATTTGCAAGTAAAAGCTGCTATATTCTGTGAGACATTCTGCCATTCATGAGAATCATGAAATCATGTGAAGCAACTCAGCTATAACATTTTTCTAAGCGAAGATGTGGAATACAAAATCCGAATTTGGATCAACTTCATCTGATTGACAGAACACAGAGATAGAATGATTTGAATGCAGTTGGGTACAGGCTGTGTGGTGAAACCCAGCTTAAAAAATGGTGAAAGGGACTTGTATTTCCTGAAAGGTGAACAGACTCTACCTGGTTATAGACACTGGGCCACACAATGGCATCTTCAGCAATGGAGAACATTTGGACTTCAGGTACTATGGGGTCTATCCTTTCAACTTTAACTCTACTAAAGCTCTGGTTTGTGAATGTGATCCAGTTGATAATATCAAATCCGGATATTAGTTCCCCATTTTCATCAAAGGAAAGTGTGTCTCCAACACTATTGTTGAACATGGAAATTCTCAGATAGAGGTGAAGCTAAATTAATGCAGAAGAAGGCAATTATCGAAGTATGTGGAAAAACAACAAAAGGTAATGATTGCGCAGAAGGTATGAATAGTGTTATCATGACAGAGAATGCAACTCTTCCTCCTACATAATTCAAAGTCCTCTGAAAGTTTCAAGTGGCAAAATTCAAGATTCTGTCAAAAATCAACTTCAATAAAAATAAATTTCTCACTACATTTGGGTGTGATCTTATACATTAGGAACAACATACTAATGTTAATATATGAACTATAGTGAACTATATATATGAACTCCAGCATTGTGGGTACCTGGAAATTGGAAAGAGCGATGTGTGAGTGAAACGAAAGGTGTGGGGGGGAAAGGCATTGTGGGTACCTGGAAATTGGAAAGAGATGTGTGAGTGAAAGGGAAGGTGCGGGGGGAAGGGCATTATGGGTACCTGGAAATTGGAAAGAGTGATGTGTGAGTGAAACGGAAGGTGCAGGGGGAAGGGCATTGTGGGTACCTGGAAATTAGAAAGAGTGATGTGTGAGTGAAATGGAAGTTCAGGGGGGAAGGGCATTGCGGGTACCTGGAAATTGGAAAGAGTGATGTGTGAGTGAAACGGAAGGTCAGGGGGGAAGGGCATTGCGGGTACCTGGAAATTGGAAAGAGAGATGTGTGAGTGAAACGGAAGGTGCGGGGGGAGGGCATTGCGGGTACCTGGAAATTGGAAAGAGTGATGTGTGAGTGAAAAGGAAGGTGCGGGGGGAAGGGCATTGTGGGTACCTGGAAATTGGAAAGAGATGTGTGAGTGAAACGGAAGGTGCTGGGGAAAGGCATTGCGGGTACCTGGAAATTGGAAAGAGTGATGTGTGAGTGAAACGGAAGGTGCGGGGGGAGGGCATTGCGGGTACCTGGAAATTGGAAAGAGATGTGTGAGTGAAACGGAAGGTGCGGGGGCGGAGCTAACTTTCAGCAAAGTTGCAGTGAACTTTGGGGGTTCCCGAAGAGCCTGCGAAATAGATATGTTTTCATGTGCCTAAACAACTAAGGCATGCTTCGGTGCCAGGAATACTGTACGAAGAGCTGAGAGCTTGAACGGGGAGTCCTTAGAAACAGGCAATTTCACGGATTTCTCTCTTTTGCTCTGTGCTGAAGCATATCTATCCAGGGAGACATCTTTGAGAAGCTCGGAGAGCTGAAAACCCGTCCTTCCTTGGCCTAGATACAACAACATCACAGCGAAAAAAGCTATTAAGAGTGAGCGAACGTGGCTCGTTAAAAAGTTTTGCTGAGAACTGTAAGTAAGAAGTCTGGAGGAGGAGATAATTCAAGATTATTCATGCTGGCCGTTAGCCACCCAGGGGGGGAATAGGTGAATTGGTATTTCCCCTGCTGGAGTAAGTACAAGATTATATTTTTTTAATGGTATGTACCGAAGAGAAATAAATAAGTAATCTTCAACGAAGGAAATAAAGTCTACCTTCATTTTCCCAGCAAAAAGCCTTTATTTAAGCCTGGACTCTGCTACTTTCGGTTTCGGTTTCTCAGCAAGAGGCTTGAATTTTTTTTTCTTTTTTTGGTCATTTAAAGGCATACTAACCTAATTTGACTGTGGATTTGATTGATTTTTTTTTTTTTTTTTTTTTTTGATATAAAAATTTGGAAAGTAGCCCTGGATACAAAATTAGAAAGTAGCCCTTTAGGAAGTGGCTTGAGTTGGTGTTGATAAAAATGGCTTTTGAAAATCTAAAAGATGATCGTGAAAGCCAGGCCTTGTTGGTGGACTTTCTGATGGATTTTAGAAGAGAAATGGAGCAACAAGTCAGAGAACTCTCTGAACAAATTGGGCAAATAAGCTCCTCCCTTGTAAACTCGCGGGAACAGATTATGAACTATAGAGAAGAAAAAAGAATGGATTAGATGTCAGGTGAAGTTAAAGAAGTGGAGTATTTTGAAATGGGACACGAGATGGAAGAAGCAGATGTCATAATAACTGAGAATCTTAAGGAAGAAACAAGATGAAATGTTCAGAGACCAAGCTGTCTCAAGAAGAGGAAGAATTTATGGATTGAATTCAAGAATAACAGAATGAAAAAGAAGAAAGAAAAACAGAGGGGGGGACTTAAGAAGAAAAAGAAGAAGTGGAAGAACCAGTAGGAGGACTAAGAGGGAACACCAATAAGATAGAGTACAAAGTAAACAATAAGAAGGGCAAAATGGTTGAATAATAAATAGAATTTTTTTTTAAACATATTAAATTAAAATAGATGCAAATGAAAATTTGAAATATAAATATTGCAGAAATTAAGTGGTATTAAGATATAATATTTTATTAATTAGATTAAATTAAAGTGGATGAAAAGGGAATTTGGAATATAAGTATTGTGAAAATTAAAGTGGTAAATATATGAAATAAATTAGATGGAACTGCAATTTTGGAATATAAGTATTGTGGATAAGCGAAGTATAATATTGTAATTGGAGATATTTGTTTTTAGATGTGATATTAGAAATTAAGAATCAGATAAGAGATTGTATTTTAGAGGTTAGTTTAGTGGTAAGAAGAATCTATAAGTAAAAATTTGAAGCCTTTTTTGATTGGATAGTTATGGAAAATGATGTATAACATTTTATAAGAGATATTGAAGGAGGTAATACTACTGTAATCAGAGACTTCTTTTTTAGATGTCATATTAGAAATTAAGAATTAGATAAGAGATTTTATTTTAGAGACTAGTTTAGTGGTAAGAAGAGTGTATAAGTAAAAGTCTGAATTGTTTTTTTTATGATGGGATAGATAAGGTTAGAGGAAAAATATGAAATGTTAAAGTATTAACCAGTAGGGTTAAAGAATATAATAATTTTTGTATTGATTATTAATTTCATTTGGATTAATGTTTGTTATAATCAATGGCCACCACCCTCGTGTGTAACCTATGTAGTCCTAGCCCTAAGTCTATCCAATTTTCCTTACCTGTATCTGTAATAAATAAATAAAGCATTAAAAAAAAAAATGGCAGAAAAAAAAAAAAAGAAACGGAAGCTGCGGGGGGAAGGGCATTGCGGGTACCTGGAAATTGGAAAGAGTGATGTGTGAGTGAAACAGAGGATCCGGGGTGGGAGGGGGGGAAGGCAGCTCATCTAGGAGAAGGAAAACTCTGATCCCAAACCTCCACTGCCTTGTGGCTATATCCAGTTGTGGAAAAGGCTTCAGGAGTCAACCTCGAGGCAAAATCAGGAGCCGGAGTCCCTGAGGCAGTTCATGGCTGAACACAGTCATGTTCTGGCAACTCCTGCGACGCCGCTGGAACCAACCGTATTGGCTTCTGCCTTTCCATTGGACCATTCCAGCGATGTGGAGAGGGGGGATTTGCTGCATGGGTAACAGCCTATCCTCCATGCCTTCTTTACCCAGGCTTCGTGCACTGGAGAGGCCACTCCAACTTCGCCATACGGCGTCGGCACAAAACGGGAAGCAGCAGTTTACTGGTTATAAGTCTTCGCTTGATTGGCGTAGAGCGTGACGCCAGGGGCTGCTTCCGACGGTGGGAGAGATCATTGCATCTCATTGGGCAGCTACCGCCCGCCTTAAGCTGGGCAGTCCCCAGTCAGTAAGGTGCTGCCACACCACGGTCCGTTAACCTCACGGGGTGCGTGGGGTTTAGGGTGAAAACCAACAAGCAAATCGACAACTCTGCACCATGCAACAGAAAACAGAAAACTCTTGCCCTAAAGCTGGGCACCTGGAACATTAGGACAATGACACCTGGCTTCTCTGATGACCTGCAAGAAATAGACGACACAAGCAAAACAGCTGTCATCGACATGGAGCTGAGCAGACTGCAGATGGAAATCGTTGCCCTTCAAGAGATGAGGCTTCTAGATTCCGGATCTGTCAAGGAGAGAAATTTCTCATTTTTTCTGGCAGGGAAAACGACCAAACGAAACCAGGGAACATGGTGTTGGCTTTGCAGTCAGAAATTCCCTGCTGAAGTCCATCATCCCACCTACTGTGGGAAGTGAAAGAATTTTGTCCCTGCAGCTTCAGTCATCAGCAGGACCTGTCACTCTCATCAGTGCTTATGCACTGACTTTGTCATCTCCAGCAGAAGCCAAAGACAAATTCTATGATGACCTGGCCATCACTATCAAGAAGATCCCCGTAAAAGAGCCATTGTTCATCCTCGAGCAATTTCAATGCTAGAGTTGGTACTGATAACAGTTCGTGGCCCACTTGCTTAGGTCAGTTCGGCATTGGGAAGATGAATGAGAATGGCCAACGCCTGCTAGTGTTTTGCTGACATTATGGTCTCTGTGTCAGCAATACATTCTTCAACACGAAGCCCCAACATAGAGTCTCTTGGAGACACCCAAGATCAAAGCACTGGCACCAGCTCAACCTGATTCTCACCAGACACTCCAGCCTTCCCAGCACCAAGATCACACGCAGCTATCAGAGTGCTGCCTGTGACACTGACCACTCCCTGGTGTGCAGCAGAGTGAAACTGCAAACAAAGCGACTGTATCACACGAAAAAGGAAGGAAGACCTTGCATCGATACCATTAAGACCTGGGATCAGAGAAAAGTGGAGGAATTTGCACGAGCGCTTGAGGAATCTCTTCCAGGCCCGGTCGATGCAAACGCATCCAACAGATGGGAACATTTCAAGAATGCCGTTTACAACACCGCCTTGTCCATATTTGGCAAGAAGACCAACAAGACGGCAGACTGGTTTGAAGCCCACTCTGAGGAGTTGACACCAGTCATTGAGGAAAAGAGGAGAGCTCAAGCAGCACACAAGGCCTGTCCCAGTGAGTGCAACCTGCAAGTCCTCCGAGCTGCTCGCAGCAAAGTCCAGCAGACTGCCAGGAGATGTGCTAATGACTACTGGCTTCAGCTCTGCTCCCAGATACAGGTAGCAGCTGACACAGGCAACATCAAGGGGATGTATGACAGTATCAAGCAGGCCCTAGGTTCAACACAGAAGAAAACTGCCCCTCTGAAGACTGCCACAGGCGAGGTCATCCAGGATCGGGCGCAGCAGATGGAACGCTGGGTGCAGCACCACTCTGAGCTATATTCCAGAGAAAATGTAGTCACAGAAGAAGCGCTGAACAACATTGAGTGCCTGCCTTTGCTGGAGGAGCTTGACAGTGAACCAAACCTAGAAGAACTTCTCGTGGCCCTGGACTCCCTTGCCTTTGGCAAGGCACCTGGAAAAGACAGCATCCCTGCTGAAGTCCTAAAGTGCTGCAAAGAGATCATCGCTACTGAGCTGCATGAAATCCTCTGTCTCTGCTGGAGAGAAGGTGAAGTACCTCAAGACATGAGGGATGCAAACATCATCACGCTGTACAAGAACAAAGGCGACAGGGGTGACTGCAACAACTACCGTGGCATCTCTCTCCTTAGCGTTGTAGGAAAGTTGTTTGCCCGAGTTGCACTAAAGAGGCTCCAGGTACTTGCAGAGAGCATTTATCCAGAATCACAGTGTGGATTCCGAGCCAGCAGGTCCACCACTGATATGGTATTCTCCCTTAGACAACTGCAGGAGAAATGCAGGGAACAACGACAGCCACTCTTTATAGTCTTCATAGATCTCACGAAGGCTTTCGACCTGGTCAGCAGGGATGGCCTGTTCAAGATTCTCCCCAAGATTGGATGTCCACCCAGGCTCCTCAGCATCATCAGATCCTTCCACAAGGACATGAAGGGCACTGTTGTCTTTGATGGCTCCACATCAGACCCCTTTGACATCCGAAGCGGCGTGAAGCAGGGCTGTGTTCTTGCACCAACCTTGTTTGGGATTTTCTTTGCTGTCCTGCTGAAGCATGCCTTTGGAACTGCAACAGAAGGCATCTATCTCTGGACCAGATCAGATGGAAAGCTCTTCAACCTCTCCAGACTGAGAGCAAAGTCCAAAGTCCAGGTGAAATGTCTTCGTGACTTCCTCTTTGCCGACGATGCAGCTGTCACTACCCACTCTGCCAAAGATCTACAGTAGCTCATGGATTGTTTTAGCAAGGCCTGCCAAGATTTTGGACTGACAATCAGCCTAAAGAAAACACAGGTCATGGTTCAGGATGTGGACTCACCTCCCTGCATTACAATCTCTGCGTATGAACTGGAGGTTGTCCGTGACTTTGTGTACCTTGGCTCAATGATCTCCGACACTCTTTCTCTCGATACTGAGCTAAACAAACGCATCGGTAAAGCAGCTACCACGTTTTCCAGACTCACAAAGAGAGTCTGGTCCAACAAGAAGCTGACAGAACATACCAAGATCCAGGTCTACAGAGCTTGCATCCTGAGTACACTTCTGTACCGCAGCGAGTCATGGACTCTCCGCTCACAACAGGAGAGGAAACTTAATGCTTTCCACATGCGCTGCCTCCGGCGCATTCTTGGCATCACCTGGCAGGACAAAGTTCCAAACAACACAGTCCTGGAACGTGCTGGAATCCCTAGCATGTATTCACTGCTGAAACAGAGACGCCTGCATTGGCTCGGTCATGTCGTGAGAATGGATGATGGCCGGATCCCAAAGGATCTCCTCTATGGAGAACTCGTGCAAGGAAAGCGCCCTACAGGTAGACCACAGCTGCGATACAAGGACATCTGCAAGAGGGATCTGAAGGCCTTAGGAGTGGACCTCAACAGGTGGGAAACCCTGGCCTCTGAGCGGCCCGCTTGGAGGCAGGCTGTGCAGCATGGCCTTTCCCAGTTTGAAGAGACACTTGGCCAACAGTCTGAGGCAAAGAGGCAAAGCAGGAAGGCCCATAGCCAGGGAGACAGACCAGGGACAGATTACACTTGCTCCCAGTGTGGAAGGGATTGTCACTCCCAGATTGGCCTTTTCAGCCACACTAGACGCTGTGCCAGAACCACCTTTCAGAGCGCTATACCATATAGTCTTTCGAGACTGAAGGTTGCCAATACAAGAACTATAGTGAAATTACATTTATCCTTCCCCCTACCCCCCCCCCCCAAAAAAACATTGTATAGTGCCCCCCACAGATCCTCAGACTTGGTTTATGTGTTTTCATTTATCTGCAGATCAAATGTATTTGGAATAAAAAAAATTCTCTCTCCTTCCTTCCTTCCTTCCTTCCTTCCTTCCTTCCTTCCTTCCTTCCTTCCTTCCTTCCTTCCTTCTCTCCAGCCCTTTAAACCACAGCTTATTACTTAAACTTATTCTGAATGCCTTGTTTGACCAAGACACCTACACTTTTCAAAGGGTTCTTCCTAAAGAGAGAGCATTAATAAATGCAGCTTTCAACCTACCACCCAGCATGAGTCTTTTCCTGTTGTGCCTTTTTTTCCTTTACCTCCTGCAGCCCCCAATGAGGCAGGTACTGTTGCTTGATTCCAGGGTTACAAGCCAGCCCCACCTCCTGTCACCATTCTGTCCCCATTCAAGGAGCCTGAGGAGGGGGGAAGGCAGCCTGAAGCTCCTGTTGGCACACTCGGGTCCAGTAGAATCTGACAACCATCTTGTAAAAGAGGGAAAGATAAGCAGCTTCCACCCAAAAAAATCCAAGGCTGATGCTTGACATAAAAAAGAAAATTCCCCCAGGTTACTGCTACTTCTGGAGGAGAGGCTGACATTGGTGTGCATGGAAGCACCTATTGCACCACTTTCATGACCCTGTTGGACATCCCATAGATGCTATTACAGCTTTCAAAAAACAAACTAAATTTCAGGGTCAAATCATTCATTTACTGTAAGATGATAAAAGTGTTGACCTGACAGACATGGGTAATATACCCATTAGTGGGACAGCGTACAGAGCAACGATGTCTTCAGGACATTACCTGCCATGGCTGCTGACTCAAAAGCTTCCATCTCCCACTATCCACCTTTGCCCTGTGTTTGAACTGAGAATGAATGAAGGATGTGCAAAGCATGTGCCACAGCATAGACTGCATTGTAGACACTGTAGCTGTGGGCAGTCCTGCTCACTCCAAAGATAGATGAGGGGAGAGTCTCCAACTTCTCCTCCCCACTGCAGGGATTTCTATTGTCTTTGTTAGAGTCGGGGAAAAAGCAATTAAAGGCCTGTTCCCAGAAGACCTTGATAAAACCATCTTCTCTAGCTGGGGCAGGGTTTCTGCTCTGAAGAAATTTCTGAAATCCTAAAACCTCCTTTGAGGTCACTGCAAAGGAGATGACACCATGCATGAACTCGACATCCAAAGTTCTTTGAAAGGGAAGGGATGTGAAGTCCATCTGGGCGGGCATGATCCAAACTTTGCCTTTCGTCTTCACTGGTGCATCCCAAAAATTTTTTGTTAGAGGGAACGTTCTAAAAAATACGATACACTGAATTTCACCATATAAGAGCACAACTGTGGCAGTGCCTCCTAATATTGCTTTGTACGTTCCAAGCCACAAGTGGAACATTTCATAAGCATCAGAGGAGAATGATTCTTTGGGCATTGCATGGATAAAAGCAAAGCAGATCCCTCCCTGAGAAAATGTGGGGAGCACATTCTGAATGAACCACTCTCCACCGTCATTATGTAAAAAAACCACCCCAACCCACGTCCACCTGAAATGCAGCAGCAACTTGAGAAGTCCCTTATATTGATGGTCACTCTTTGGAAACATCTGGTGAATGAGAACAGCCTCCGTTTCATGATTCAAAATGGGTACAGAGCCGTATACAAGCTGAAAAGTATTAAAAATTGGATGATGAATATCTGTAGAGAAACAAGTGCTTGCGTCTCTCCTTCTGTGAGACTGCTGTGAGCACATTTGCAAATTCTAATGCATCTCTGCTTCTCTGTGTTCCAGATATGGCTGTGTCAGTTTATTTCATTATATACTTTCATTTTCTTCCCCCCTCCCTGTTATGGTACACCTTTCCACCCAATAATTATTACTGAGTTTACGTCTTGTGGCTTCCTAATCTACCATAGATACTGGCCTATAGTATGTAAAATTTTTGCAGAAGCCTGGACCATGGAACACCCACATTTCTTTAGAAACCTTCAAGTATCTGAGATAACAATTTTTTTACATCTTCACTGACAAGTGGTTTTAATATTCTAAACTGCTTCAAGTGCCTTATCATCCAATCCTATGGACCTTTTAGGACAGCGAGATGAGTGTAGTGCTGTAGCAAAAGGCCCAGCAAAGGTGCAAAGGTTCCGCTGCAGCTTGGCCCAGCTGGAGCTGCTGCCACAAAGTTGGTGGGGAATTTAGGGGGGAGGTGGATCCTGGTGGCAGTGACTTACTCCAGGATCCTATGCCATTTTTCCCATCCCAGAACAGCTCCTGCCTCTCCTCTGACCTGTGTCAGCAAAATGGCTTGCTTGGTCCATAAGTGAGCGGGAAAATTGAGCAGCCTAACAGGAGGTAAGTAAGAAATAGTCAAAAATAATTGTGAGCAAGCGAGATGGCTTGACTCAGTGGCATAGCAATAAGGGGTGGGACGTGCAGTCCGCTCCAGGTACCAGATACCGGAGCATGATAAAGGGGCACCAGCATTGCTTCTGCTCCAGCCACACCCGTGTCAGACATGCTGGCTGCTACGATCCATTTTATCCATGCAGCACACAGAGAAATACATAGAGGTGTCCATGTTGCTGCCTGTTGGTCCATTTCCATTGAAGAAATTCACTGACGGACATGGGAAGTCCTGTGTATTATATTCCACAGGGAAGCAAGTGGGAGTGAGGAACATGCTGGGAGCACTGCTTTGCCGATCTGCCCTCTGGTGCACTGCAAAGGGAGCCAGTAGGAGCAGGAAGGGGTCGGCACCGGCAGCATGCCAAGGGTAAGAGGAAGCATAGGGTGAACATGGTTGCCACATCCCACTGGGCCCCCGAGAAGGAACCATTTGGGCAAGGCTCTTGCTTGCCACTCCACACCCCCACTTGCCCCCAACCTTTCTGCAGCCCAGCCAGACCCCCCTCCTCTTGCCCTGTCCTCTGCTTGCCAACTTGCCCCAAAGATCTCTAGCACACCATGGAGATTAGCTACAAGGGTTAGTGGATTCCTCCTTCCTTCAAAACCCCAAATAGAGGAGGGCTGTTAAAAACAGAGAAGAGGTATCAAAAAATTACACAGGTCTACAAAATTGAGGGTCAGAAAGTTTTTCCCACATTTTATGGTTCTTTGATATGAATTTGGGATGCCGATTCCAAAAATGGCAACCATTTTGCCCTATCCTGTCTAGTTTTGGAGATATAGTATAGCCTCATTGGTGAATGGTTCAAGCACCTTCCTCATGAGGAAGCCATGGTGTAGGCTTCCTCATGAGGAAGCTGCTTGAACCATTCACTAAAGAGGCTGTGCCGTGTCTCCAAAAATAGAGGTGATAGGGCAAAACGGATGCCATGTTTGGAATCAGCACCATAAATATACGCAGGAATTGGTGTAACGTTTAAGGAAGCAAAATATGTGTTGGCCTGTGCCATCTGTCAAATGCACTGGTTTGAATCATCCTATATGTTGTTTATGTTAAGTCAAATCAACTTAGGAACAGATAGAGAATGAGGCTAGAAATCAATAAATTAGCAGCAAAAAGGATGTTAGCAAAGATTAAATGGTGACTAACTAGACTAGCATCACAACCCACCGCTTTTTTAGACTTGTGCTATGTTCTTACTGTCAAACAGTGGGCTCCCTTGATGCCCCTGGGGAGTGCCTCACAATGTTCCTGGGCATCGCAACTGATGGGGAGCCAATGGGTTAGCCCTTTGAACTGGACTCTGCGACAGCATGTGTGACTTTGCAGCTGTTCATTCTAGTGCTTGGGGTACTTAAAATAAAAAATATAAAAATTCTTGTCTGTAAACCGTGAGTCTGTCTTGCCTTTTACTTGGCACTCCAACAAACCTTCAGACCCACAGCCGGGGCATACAGCAGTCTGCAGAAAGAGGGGATAAGCAGCACAACCGGTGCCAACAGTCTGACACCTGCATGTATCCCAGCAGCACTTGCCAGCCAGAAGTGGTGGGATTTTCCTCCAATGGTCTGCCTGTTTGAGGGCAGTACATTGACTGTGGTGGGTGAGGCCAGTGATGCTCGCAGCCATGCCAATCCTTTGAGAATCCCTACACTTCCATTCCCAGAAGTGTGCTAAGGACTGCAGCATGATTTCTGGTGTCTTCCCCCACCCCTCAAGCTGCACAGAGCATATGCCAAGGGCAGGCGCTTGGCCGTTCCTTGGGGCTTGCTTCTGAGCAAGCACGTATACAATCATGACCCAAAGACTTGAGGAATGTCAATGAAGCAGCTGCCCCACACTCCTTCACACCCACACTCAGAAAACATGTGTCTTATACACACTATTTGGGGAGTTAGCCCCATTGAACACAGTGAGTGGGACCTACCGTACTTATGAGTAGGAATGCCTGGGGTTTTACCACTGAAGGTCGCTTCAAGGTACTGACAACAAACACTCCATCAGCAGTGGGTCCCCTGCAAGGTTCTGATCAGCATGAAAGGGGCTGCCACGGCCTTGATCCTCCTCTCGCTCACCCTTAACATTCCTTCAGAGAAGGAATGGGGGCTTCCCCTCCCTCACCTTTCCTCCCCTCCCCCAAGATTCTAACCAGAGCATAAGAACAAGCTAAAGCCACTTTTTCTGTCTTTCTCTCCTTCTTAATACAAGGGGGGGGGGATTTTGCTGCCCTTAAATCAGAAAGCAAGGGGAGGCCCAGCTTTGATGAAGGGCTCCCCCAGGAGACAATGGAGGGCACCCTCTCGCCACCTTTGAGGACTCAAAACTCACAGATATTGGACAGTCATGTTAGTTTTCCAACTGTACATTCAAAACCTCATGTCTCTGGGATGGGGGTTTCCTCAGATGGTCCCCCTTTGCCTGGGATATTTGTAGCAGGTACAGCCACCAGTTTCTCTGCACCCCCTTTAGCTACTGACTCAATAAAAAGGGAAAGTGCAGAACAGGAAGGTGTAGGTGAGCTCTAACAATTAGATTATACAGCCCTCAGGCAGCCTGCCTCTTCTGGTGAAATATATGCATAATAAGTTTTGCATATAAAACAAAACAATATTTTGGAAACCCTTATCAGGGGAGAATATTTGACAAATCCTTTAAGGCCATAGTTTTGCCCCGGGACCCACTTTTTAGAAGGAGAATCTGTCAGGACCCACGGGAAGTGATGTCATGACCAGAAGCAACATCATCAAGCAGGAAATTTTTTAACTATCCTAGGCTGCAGTCCTACCCACACTTACCCAGGAGTAAGTCCCATTGACCATCTGTTAAAAGAATATACATAGTAGCTTGTTAAAAGTACAGGTCTGTCACATTTCCTTAAATGCAGTCACATACCATGGGAGCATCAAGTCTAATACAGTAAATATAAAATATTGAAATAATGGGGACACGCCTGAAATTGGCTCACAACCCACCTAGTGGGTCCCAACCCACCATTTGAGAAACACTGCTTTAAGTTGCATGGCAGAATACCATGACACAGATTATACAATGTTCAAAGCGATGCTGGAAAGTAATTTTATTTTCATTTTGTTTTGTCATTTTCTATATTTGACTAGTACAGCAATGACAAGGAATGGAGAGGAATAGGGGAAAAAAGCACAACCAGTTTCATCTTGAAATCCCTCTTTTTATTGTGCGAAGCCCTGATATTGCTCAGTTATGAAGACAGTTCTGCAACTGGAAGAATTCCACCATGAAGTATCATAAGATAACCCAGTGGCATAGTCAGAGGGGGTGCAAAGCGCTAAGTTTTGCAGGCAGTTGAATGCGCTGTGCAAGTGCCCCCCTTCCTTTTGGAGTCACTCCGGGCAGGGGGAGTAAAATGGAGGCAAATACCTCCGATCTGCTCCCCCCACCCGGAATGGCTCCAAGCATGGGGGAGGTGCCACTTGCAGGCATGTTCAGGTGCCTGCAAAACTTAGTGTTTTGCACCCGCTCGAGCTCCGCCAGTGAAGCAACTTTTATTTGACTAAGGGCTCAGTCCTAACCCACTTTCCAGCGCTGGCATAGCTGTGCCAGTGGGGCATGTGCTGCATTCTGCAGTTGGGGGGGCAGTCATAGAGGCCCCCTCAAGGTAAGGCAAAGTTTGTTCCATTATCTTGGAGTTGCATTGACCTTAAGACAATGCTGGAAAGTGGGTTAGGACTGCGGCCACAGGGATGGAACAAGAAATAATTCTATACATACAACCTAAATTTTCATTCACTGCTAGGTTAACTCTGCTCTTTTCACAACTTATCCATTCAAATATTCGCAGAAGTACAAAGCAAACAAACAAACAAATCTGATCCTTCACAATCAATGTATTCAGTTGTGTTTGATTTAATCCACATTGCTTATAAAAGTATTAACAGCCTAAGGTGCATGCTTCCCGGCTCAGGCTGTCACAAAAGTGCCATAAAGCACTTCATGACAGCGTAGGCGCTTGGGGCTATTGCAGGAAGACCTGTTAGTATAAGGAACACAGTATGCAGAAGCAGGTAAGGGGAGGGGCAGGAAAGGACTAATGAGAAGGGGGAAGGGTGTGGAGGAAAACTGGTTCTGGAAGGGGGCAGGATCAGCAGCGCTAGCAAACCATATCTGCTCCCCTTCTCAGGCAAGATCTTCCAACATAGCTCTCCTTAAACTTGTGCCAGCAATTTAGCAGACACAGGTTTGAGTAGACCTGTTACAGTGGCTAGGGATTTCCTCAGGGCAAGGGAACAAATGTCCCTTTACCTTAAGGAGACCTCGATTCCCCTGCAGGATGCAATATATGTCACAATGCATCAGTGCAGTGGAGTGGCATTTCCATAGAACTGGCCTGCCCACCCCAGTTAACGTCAACTCAGAAGTAAATCCCACTGGGTTCACTGAGATCTACTCCCAGGTAAGTGTGTATAGGATTGCAGCCTTAACCATAGTTAACCATTGCTATTTTGGGTCCACATCATTTAAGATTTCTTACTTCCTTCTTCTAATTAGCTGCCCCCTTTCATTCAGTTCAGGCCTCATGATGATAATGTAGCACTTGGGGGAGAAGATACAAAACAAGAGCCCCAAACTGGAGGCCAAGATGGAGAAGATCTCCACAGCCACCAAGTGGTACTTTGGTACTCAAGTAGTACTTGGTACTTGGTACTTGGCTACTTTGGTAGCCACCTTTGGTACTCAAGTAGGTTGGCACAAAAGACAACCAAACACTGCAAAAGACCAGCATGCTGAAGGTGATGAACTTGGCTTCGTTAAAGCTGTCTGGCAACTTCCTGGCTAGGAAAGCCACAACAAAGCTGATTATGGCCAGGAAACCCATAAAGCTCAAAATGCAGTAAAACATGACAGCTGAACCTTCATTGCATTCCAGCACAATTTCTGTTGCCATTGAGTGCACATCAAAATCTGGGAATGGTGGAGACTTTGCTAACCATATAGTACAAATAGTGGCTTGCATTAGGAAGCAAGAAAGAACTATGGAGAAAGCCAGTCTTGTGCCCACCCATTTCCTTATGCTGGACCCTGGTTTGGTGGCCAGGAAAGCCAGAACCACAATGATGGTTTTGGCCAACACACAAGAAACAGCCACTGAGAAGATGAGGCCAAAAGCAGTTTGTCGAAGGAGGCATGTCAGTTTCTCAGGTCGACCGATGAACAGGAAAGCAGAAAGGAAGGCGAGCAAGAGGGAGGCGAGAAGAACGTAGGTGAGGTTCCGGTTGTTGGCTTTGACTATGGGAGTGTCCTTGTTCTTCATGAAGATCCCAAGCACCAAAGCAGTGATGAAAGAAAAGGAAAAAGCCAGAGCTGCTAAAATGATCCCCAAAGTTTCTTCATAAGACAAGAAGGTCATTTCTTTTGGAATGCACAAAACCTGGTCCTTACTGGGATATTGATCTTCTGGGCAGTGAAAACAGTCATCCATGTCTGAAAAAAAGAACATGGGGATTTTCTATAACTGGCCCCTCAGGATAGAGTTCAGTGATGTACTTAAGCATTACTAGAAAGTCCTGAATCAGGGCTTTCCAAACCCTGAACCAAGGGCCAGGTCCAGGGTTTGGGGAACGTCCTTTGCTCTGTGAGTAGAGCTTAGCAGTTTCCACGCTGCAAGCATTTCCAGTAGAACTGGGCTCCGGGACACTCTGGGCAGTCATATCTGCCTGGATGTCCTGTTTCACAGCCTTCTGGGCCACCGGGAAACAGAGGCAACTGCCCAGAGTGTCCCGGTGCCCAGATGTACTGGAAATACTTGAGACACCGAGGCTGAATTGTAAGTTCCATTCTGAATGGAGACTGCATTTTCGTCGAATAGCAGTTGTGAGTTTGGTGACCGCTGTCTTAAATGAGGACTGCAAGGTCCAAATGCAAATATGTTTCTACCTTTCTCAACCAAGTATATTTGGCAATCCCCAATTCACTAGGAGCAATTCAGGTTGTTGGCCCCTGTGGTTCATGCATTGTTCTCACCTTAGACATCACAAAGCAGAACTTATCAATACATTCAACTTGTCTGCGAAAGTCAAAGGTTTCCCGTTTTGTGTCTGTGAAATGGGTGCGCACACCCAGGAGCGCACATATCATTTATTCCGTCAGCCCAGGCTCTCTGATTGGTGCTCATCATTATGAATTCTGAACAATTGTTTAAATACAAGGGAAATGAGGTTTTCCGGGGGGGGGGGTTACGAACTATCAAGCAGCGGAGAGGTAGTTGGAGGCATGGGGGAAGGTGGGGAAGTGGCATTCCGGGAAGGGGGGAATGGAGGGAGGGTGGGGAGAGGGCAGGGAGAAGGCATTCCAGGTGGAGGAAGCAGGACGGGATGGAGATGGGACCGGTGAAGCTTCACTCCACCGGATCCAGAGCCTCTCTGTTCCGCCAACACAGAGGCAACACAGAGGCTCTTGATTCTACGCTGACCTTTGGGTCGCCATGGAGTCAAGTAGTTCTACTGCAGGGCTACTTGCTTTTCCTGCGGGGAAGGGGGTGGATGCCACCGCCGGCAGCCTGGAGCGTACTGGATGCATCGGCAGCCATTTTCGGCACTGCCGCAGCCCTGCATGCCAGGCTGCTCAGGATTGGGCTGCCCATCATTAGGAAAATTTCTGGATCACCGTCAATGTATTTGATGAACTCTAAGCAGGACGCGTCCTACCATTCTGATTTGAAATCTTCCCTTCCGGACATTGGAGGCAATCATAGCAGCAAAAGGGTTGTCCTTCCACCTTTATCTTGCTATAGCCAGAATGACAATGGCCATTACACAGAGAAAGGGGTTGTGCCTGTCCGTAAACAAAAGCAGAAAGACATTATGAAAGCATATAAACATACTATATGTTCAGAAGACATAGTTTGGATTTTATATTTCACTGATCACTTTACATTTAAGAAATGAGTAATGCTGGCATGACAGAATGGAAGTGGTACGAACAGAAAGTTGCAACCTGTTATTGGTGACTTCTGCCTAAATGATGCAGGCTTTATTCATAAATGTCCAGCATTTGGTCACATCACTTCTAGTTAGTACTATGTTCTCTGCAATGTCCAACTCAGATCACAGTGCTGTAGAGTTTGGGGAATATGACAACATTCATCAGATTATTTTTACTGCCTCCACACTTTACCCAAAGTCTTCTTCATTGGAACATATGCGTGGCAGGCTACCCCCTGATTAGTGCTCAGCTGTTAATTCCATTGATTCACATGATTTCATGAATCACATGAACAGCAGTATTGTCCTGACAACATTCCCATTCAAGTGAATCATATAAACCTGACAGGGACAACATTTTGCAAAGGGAAGATTTGGGATATAAAATCAGAATTGGGATCAATCTCATCTGATTGACAAGACACAGAGATAGAAGGATTTCAGTGCAGTTGGGTACAGGCTATGTGGTGAAGAACAGCTTGCAAATTGGTGAAAGGGATTCTTACATCTTGAAAGATGAAATCTGTACCTGGTCATAGACACTGGGCCACACAATGGCATCTTCAGCAATGGTGAACATTTGGTCTTTAGGTCCCATGGGCTCTATCCTTCCGACGTTAACTCTACGAAAGCTCTGGTTTGCAAAAGTGATCCAGTTAATAATATCAAACCCAGATATTAATTCCCCATTTTCGTCAAAGGAAAGTGTGTCTCCAACACTGTTGTTGAACATGGAACTTCTCAGGTAGTGGTGAAACTAAATTAAAGCAAAAGAAGGTAATTAATTAGGGATCTCTATGAATGTGGAAATACACAAAAGCTACTGATAGTTCAGAAAGTATGAGTAGCATCTTTATGTAAGAGGACATGGGTCTTCAGGCATAGTTATTTTGTCTGAAAGGTTCAAGAGACACTGTAGCAGGGCAAGATGCTGCTTTGGGGAGCAACCAAGGCTTTTGGGGCCTTTGTTGCTTGCTGGGAGTGCAGAGCACTGAAAGATTTTGTAGTTTGACACTGCTTGGGAAGCCCACAATGCCTAGGGCTTTGTGGCTTGCTGGGAGTACAGAAAGCAGATGCACTGAAGGGTTAGTAGGCACTGAAATAGTAAGGAATCAGAGCAAGGATGAGATGGCAGTTATGGGTTCAAAGGGTAAAATGCTGGCAGGAGAGCTAGAAGCAGAACGCTGGGAGATCGAGAGAGAATGCGCTCCTCCCGGCTAGCCCGCTCAGCCTTTATTGAATCTTAAAAACATGACACAATACTATTACAACATTAAGGGCTATTAAAGGTTAATAAGATTATATTGGCTGCCACTAGCTAGTTCTAGCTTAACCGCAATCCACATTCCTAGATATGATTCTCCATAACATCTTCTTGTTGACAGGCTAAGGAGTTTCAGACTCAGCATGTCACCAAGGCCATGCCGAGTGTGCTCTGCGCAGGTGCAAAGTGTGCTTTGCTTTATTGCCAACGTACCAAGGCTAAAACTAGCACCTCCACATAAACACTACAAGACACAATTCAAGATTGCAAAATTCAAGGTTCTGACAAGAATATTTTAAGTAAAAATTAATATCTCGTTTCATACTAAAAATACATTTCTCGCTACATACTGACATGGACATATGCATTCTCCAAATGTATAACTGTTCATATATGTTAATATATGTACTAATGTGTGTGCTATCCCACCACCACCCACCCACCCACCCCCCCCCAAAAAAAAACAAAAAACAAAAAAAACCTGCATTTACATACAGGTCATGCCTCATTATCCAAGAAACCTGGAATTGGGTCTTTAAAGCGATTTTTTCCACTGATCTGGTATCCACTGATTTTTTTTTAATCCACTGAGGATTTCAGAGTCATTGGTGTACATGGCACCAGTCTCACAACTCTCTTTGACCTCCCACAGCTGCAAGAAAAGTTTTAGTTTTTTGTTTTTTTAAAATAAACAAAAAAATTTCAGGAGCAACCTACTAATTGAAAATGGCAGGTGAATTTACTCTTAAATGCCAAAAGTTTAGTGCTGACGTACATGGATAATATTTTACAGATTTATGGGACAACCAACAGTGGTTGCACAGATAGAGATGATGTGTTTGGGACATTACCTGCCATGGCTGCTGATTCAGAAACCTCCATCTCCCACTATCCACCATTGTCCTGTGTTTGTACTTGGATGGATGGAGGGCACTCACAGCATGTGCCACAGCATAGACCACGTTGTAGACACTGTAGCTGTGGGAAGTCATGCTTACTTCAAAGACAGATGAGGGGAGGGTCTCCAACTTCTCCTCCCCATTGCAGGGATTTCCATTGTCATTGTCTTTGTTAGAGTCGGGGAAAAAACAATCAAAGGCCTGTTCCCAGAAGAACTTGATGAAGCCATCTTCTCTATCTGAGGCAGGATTTCTGCTCTGAAGGAATTTCTGAAATCCTACAACCTCCTTTGAGGGCACTGCAAAGGAGATGGCGCCATGCATGAACTCCACGCTGAAAGTTCTTTGAAAGGGAAGTGATGTGAAATCCATCTGGGCTTGCATAATCCAAACTTTGCCTTTTGTCTTCATTGGTATATCCTCATATTCTTTCAAGAGGGGGAATATTCTTGAAAGTGCAGTGCTCTGAATTTCACCATATAAGAGCACAACAGTGGCAGTGCTTCCTAATATCGTTTTGTATGCCCCATGCCACAACTCCAGCATTTCATAGACTTCATTGGAGAAAGATTCTTTGGGCAAGGCTTCTACAAAAGCAAAGCAGATGCCTTCTTGGGTGAATGTGGGGAGCACGTTCTGAACAAACCACTCTCCACTGTCACCAGGTACATAAATCACCCCAACCCACGTCCACCTGAAATGTAGCAGCAACTTGAGAAATCCCTTATATTGATGGTCACTTTTTGGAAACATCCGGTGAAAGTAAACAGCCTTGGTTTCATGATTCAGAACTGGGACAGAGCCATATACAAGCTAGAGAACATTGAAAAATGGAATGATACATGTCTACACAGAAACAAATGCTTGTGTCTCTCTTTCTGTGACAGAGTTATGAGAGTACAGGCAGGATCTTGGTATCCACAGGGGATCCATTCCTGGGCCTCCCATGGTTACTGAAACCCATGGATAAGGGAATATGCAAGTCCAGTTCACTACGACCACTATGACCTCTGGATACGACCACCAGAGTCTGGAGTCTTGTGTGCTCCCTGAGGCATCTCGTGGGCTACTGTGAGACACAGGAAGCTGGACTAGGTGGGCCTTTGGCCTGATCCAGCAGGGCTTTTCTTACCATGTGAGTAAACAAGGCTTCACAGATCTGGAGACACGAAACCCATGGTGAAAAGATGGATGCTATCAAAAGAAGGGAGGAGGAATGTAGTGACTTCAGAGAAAACAGGACTGATTACAGACCTAAAGAGAGATGGTAGCTGGGGGAAAAGGGCATGAGAATGCACAAGGCACAAGGCTTCCCGATGTGGGGAATGGGGTGCACTAAAGTTGTAAAAACATGCCAATGAATTAGAGGGAGAAGAACAACTTACATTGTTCCTTGTGTTTATTAACCACCATATTCTTCTCAGATGCTTACAGGTACACACTTGTCCAGATTCTTTCCAGAACAAGGCATTCAGCCTCCCTCTTTCCTCTTTCAGTGAGGAGCAGCACTGTTCATAGACGGCTTAGCAGGTTCGCCTTCCATGGCTAGGGAGGAGGAAAGAGGTTCCCCCACCCTTTCAGCTTGACTGACTGGAGATCCAAAAACAGCCTCTCCCCCTCTGTTTGAAACGAACAGGAGCGGCAAAGGAAAAGTGAAGAGAAAGGGAGGTGGGGCACCCCCCTCCCTTCCGAGACTTGGAATTGCGCATTTACATATCAGACTTCTACATGCAGCCTCCCCTTCCCAGCCCACACCACTCATGCTCACTTCAAAGAGAAGGCACACTGAGGAGAGAGAGAGGCTGCACGCAGACCTCTTGTAAGCAGGACCGGCTTTAGGCTGATTGGGCTGATTACTCCAAATTGGGCCCCGTGCCAGGAAAATTGACTCTAGCCTAGTATATGATTTATAATAAAATGAACTTGGATACATTTTGTGCATTAACTCACATGCACTTTTCAAGCACATGTTTTGATTGCTTTCCACTCTTTCATAGATCTATAACATCTATAAGTGATATTTATACCTCTATAATATTACAGACCGTGGCTGTGAACCTGGGGCCCCACCACTAATGTTTCCCCACAGCTTCTAAGGTCAGCTCTGCTTCTAAGTAGAGGGAAGGGACATGTTGTCTCCCCAGCCTGCTTGCTTACTCACCCCCAGCTACCCTGTCCCTTCATCTACGCAGGTGCATGTACAAATGAGCCTGGGGGTGGCAAAATTGGGGGAACACAGGCTGTCACTGGCTATCAGGGTAATATTTATGAATGAGAAGTTCACTGTCCTTATAAAATGTGCTGCTTTAAGAGCCATAGATATTTGTGCATATTGATCTAACTCTCATTCCAGATGATCAAACAACTGACCCTCAGCTTACACTTGTCTGCAGTTTAATGAAATCTGATGGCAGCGTACCTGTGGTATCTTGTAGTTGCACAAAATGTTTGCTATGCAGTTCCACATGGGAGAGTTGGGTCCCCCAATGGCAGCTACTACGTTGTCCTGTAGGTCACACTTGTAGTTGGGGATGAATTTGCTCTTTGTGGAGAGAAGCTCTAGGGAGGCATAGTATGTCCAGCTTGCCATGAAATAACTATTATAGATGTTGAAACCCAAAGTGGCATTGGGTAAGATATGGGGATTTTCATTTATCTCCTTTACAGCAAATTCCAAGGCCAGGATATGCTGGTAGGTCTGAATCAATACCCTACAATGAGAGTTGCATGTTCTATCACAGTGGGTATGTTTAAGGATAACACTTTTTCCACTTTGAAATCCAACATATATTTGGTAATGACACTACAAATAAAGAATGGCCACAATTGATGAAGTGAGAAGAGCCATTGGTGCCTAGACCTGGAATGTAAACTTCTCTGAATAACAGCTGGTAATTCTGAATGACTACAAAGAAAGTGATATGACATTGCAACACATTTGCTGCACAATATGACATTTACTTAAATTTAAGGAAGCTTTGCTAGATGCAGTGGAGCCTCCTGCATACAGAAGCAAGCATGGAAAGGAAGTACAGAAGGAAAATCCATAGATGCTTGCCAGCTAGACATTTTTTTTAATTACTGCAGCTGCCAGGACTTGCACCAGAGGTTGGGGTACTTAGGCAGCTGCCCAAAGGCTCACTAGTGATCCATGCGACTGCATCTGTGCCCGTTTCCTTCAAGTTGTGTTGGGCAGAGTGACTCTCTCAGGGACCACCCAGAGAGGAGGAAGCCAATTCAGGGTGGTTTACACAAGTGTCCCCAGAAGCAATGCATGTATGTTGGCTGTGAGGGTGGGTGGTGAGGGGAGCGGGTCAGGAAAGGGATGGAATGGGGCGTGTGGGAGAAAGGAGCACAGTAGGAAGAATGCAGGAGAGAGGGGATGGATCCCAGTGACACCGGCATATGGAAGGACTCCATCCCCATTACTTCTCCTCTTCCCTCTCCCTTACTCTCCTCACTTCTGCTGCAGCAAAATGGTTGGAACACTCCAAGGAGGTACATTGGGGCAACAGAGACATGCCCCAAGCGTAAGGGAACAAATGCTCCCTTAACCCCTGCTTACTCGATAAGTGGCACTTTTTAAGGGGGTGCCCTTCTTTTATTTAGCAGGGGGAGAGTAACTGACCCTCCTCACTGCAGCAGTGTCTTTTCTAGTGGCTGTCTGCTGATGTTCTTTTGCATCTTTTTAGATTGTGAGTCCTTTTGGAGTTGTTTGTTTGATTTTCTCAGTAAACCGCTTTGTGAACTTTCTGTGGAATAGCGGTATATCCTCCTGTATGACGCAGCCTGCAATCCATTGACCCGGCGGCATTTCTAGTTAGGATTCAGCTGTTTGCTGGCATTCATATGAAACTCAATTCAAAATTACATCACTTGTCAAATGTGTTCTCAAAATCAATACAAAGAGCATCCTCGGCATTCCCGTCACCCACTCAGCTAGTCACCCAATTAAAAAACACATTTGGAACAATTTAATGCTGCATTACATGTCATACAAAAAGATTCACTTGATGATAAGGAATTTCTTAAAATGCCAGTCTTGCCATTCATTCCCATCGCAGTCACGACTATCTCAATCCCATCTCAACCTGTCCAATCAGTATTTCTGAGCATAATATCTGAAAACATGCATGAAAGTTTCAAGAAAGTCAACTCCTTACAGGCGATCATCAAGCAGTCCCTGAGATGGATGTCTTCTGAAAGTTTGTGGGTCAGAAATCAGGTAGCTTTGAGAAATAATGCCACCAATGATGAAGTCTCCAGACTCATAATAACTGTAATGGAGAGGAACATGCTCGCCTCCGGCACACTTCGTAATAGGGGTACTGTACACTCCTTGAGGCAGGCATGTTAATAGTAACACCATGAATTGCAACATCCTCTAGGACTATCTACCTTTTGTAAACCCATTCACCGTATCCAGATTGTGCCATATATTTAGATGTTTCTGAAGAGAGCAATGATTCCCATGAGACTTGGAGAAATCAGTCAAGTCATCATACTTAATTTGATAATGACAAGGGGAGAAAATCATCTCCTGAGTGTTATGGACACCCTGAGACATGTCAGAAGAAAACATGTTGATGTGAACCAGGTAAACTTGGCAGGAGGTGAAAGATGTAATGAAAGCTAAGCCAGAGACAATGTTCCAACCCAATGGTTGCCAAACCCTTAATCTCCAAAGCGCACTTCATCCTCCCTGGTGATTGTGACACAGACCTCTTGGCAGTGCCTCAGTGCCATTTGAGAAGCCCTAGAGACCTCATCTGGGTCGTGCCAGGCCTATGACTCACTTTAATGGCCTCTGCAAGCCTTGGAATGCCCTGCAGACACATTGAAAGCAATTTTGGGTAAAATGAGAAGTTGTGTCCGCAAACCAGAAGTTGCTTCCAGTTGATTCTGTGGGGCATTCTGAGGCCTGCGGAGGCCAATAAAGTAGGTCACAGGGCTGGTGTGACTAGGAAAAGGAATCCACAACTTCCCAATTAGGCATTGTAGCACTACCAGAAGCATTGGGTCTGGCACACATGGAGTTGTGACCCACCGCACATGGACCCACACTTTGTGAAAAGCTGTTCTAACCCACTGCATGGGAGGGACTCCAGAAATGAGGTCCACATCCCCTGTTGGGCATTTATTGGTACCATCAAGGTTTTAACACTGCACCACTAAGTACATTGGACTAACTTTTGGTAAGAAACAGTTAACTGGAACTAGATTGGGTCCACAAATTTCAGATATTATATTCCTTTCTTCTTTTCAGTTGCCCCCTTTCATTCAATTCAGGCCTCAGCACTATAATGTAGCATTTCGGGGAAAAGATACAAAATAGTAAACCAGCCCCAGAAGCTAAGATGGAGAAGATCTCCACAGCCACCATGTACTTCCCCTTGGTGCTCAAGTAGGAGGGAACAAAGGACAACCAAACACTGCAAAAGACCAACATGCTGAAGGTGATGAACTTGGCTTCATTGAAAGTATCTGGTAACTTCCTGGCTAGAAAAGCCACAGTGAAGCTGACAATGGCCAGGAAGCCCATAAAGCCCAAGATACAGTAAAACATGAGAGCTGAACCTTCATTACATTGCAGTACAATTTCTTTGGTGATTGAGTGCATGTCAGCATCTGGGAATGGAGGGGATGTTGAGAGCCACACAGTACAAAGTGTGGCTTGAAAAAGGGAGCAGGAAAGAACCATCGAGCTGGCCAGTTGATTCCCCGCCCATTTCCTCACCCTCGAGCCTGGCTTGGTAGCCATGAAAGCTAAAATGACAATGGTGGTCTTGGCCAATATACAGGAAACAGCCACTGTGAAGATGATGCTGAAACCAGTTTGTCGAAGTGGACACATTATCTTCCCAGGCTGTCCAATGAAGATCAAAACACAAAGGAAGCAGAGCAAGAGAGAGATGAGGAGAGCATAGGTGAGGTTCCGGTTGTTGGCTTTGACAATGGGAGTGTCTTTGTTCTTCATAAAGATGCCCATCACAGAAGCTGTGATGAAAGAAAAGGAAAGGGCTGAAGTGGCCAAACCAATTCCCAAAGGATCCCCATAAGACAAGAAGCTGATGATTTTTGGAGCACAGGAATCCTGGCCAGGGTTTGAATACTGATCTTCTGGACATTCAAAGCAATTATCAGTGTCTGGAAAACAAGAGCTGGTTTCAGTATATGACTGCCCCGTACACAATTCACTGCTGTAACTAAGCATTCCTATTACAGAATCTGGAATCAAAGCTGCTAATTGGAAACTGAAAGGATTATTTTGCAGTTGGGATGGGGGTCAATTCCTCCCCCCAATTTAGTGGGATGTGATCTGGTCGATTCCAGCTAACCATGGATGGCAATATTTGAAGTTAACACTACCTCCACATTGTGGATTATTATTTATGTAACAGCACCAATGTCCATTGTAAATTATTATTGATTGATTAGGCAATACAGAAAATATTGACAGATGGACGGTTGATTTATCAAGGGGAGTAAAAGAGTAAATTCAGCAGGTACAGTGTGCTTTATGTTCTTATCAGACAGCAGACGTGACAACCAGTTAACAACACTTTCTAATTTGAGCCATTTTTATCTGTTCCAGTAGTGTAGCTAGAGGGGGTGCAAAGCACTAAGTTTTGCAGGGAGCCTCACCATGATGTGCAAGCTGCCTCCTCCCCTTTGGAGCCTTTCTATTCGCCTCAGTTTTGCTCTAGCAGCCCAGAATGGCGTCGAAAAGGAGGGGGACTGGTCTCTTGCATGGCGCGGTGAGGCTGCCTGCAAATCCTTGTGCTTTGGACCCCCTCTAGCTACTCTACTGATTTGGACAATCTGATACAGAGATGCTGCCTATACAAATGTTGATGTTGACATGACATATCTTACTGTCTTGGGTTGAAATCTTCCCTTCTGGACACGGGAGGAAGTCGTAGCAGCAAAAAAGCTCCCCTTTCTTCTTTCTCCTGAAGAAACCTGAATGACAATTGTCATTACACACTGAAAAGGGCAGTACCTGCTGGGAAATGGGAGTGGGGAATATTTCAGCATCATGAGATGTGTTTTGGGAATAAACATCTCTCAAAGAAGACGGTCTGCTACTGGCTCTGCTTCCCCACAATCACTACTGGTGCACCCCACCAGCCCTGCCTTACTGTGTGGCGGGGAGCCAGGAGGACTTCACTGTCTCAAGAATGGGCTGGGCAGGCGTATCAGCTCCACCTGCAAAACCAGCAATCAAGTGGTTCCAGTTTGCTTCTGCTCCTTCAGGCTTGTTACAAATGCATTACAAATTGCTTTGATATTCCACCCTGGTGCTTTTTTTGGTCAGTTTCTAAATTGATCACTTTACAGCTCTTGCTCCTGTTATAATAGACTTGGCATCCTAAAGTAAGGCTAACCCCAAATGCCCCTTCAGTTTCCTACAGATCAATCCTAACCTGCCCTGGACCAGGTAGGCCAGCAGGCCTGCCCCACATCCAAGGTAGGGTTAGGACTGAAAGTGGCTCAGCCTGGGGTAAGGGGAATTGCTTATTCTTACCCCAGGTAAAGCGGTGGCAGCAGCCCTAATGGGGCTACTCAAATCTCTGCCACTGATCCTAGCAGCCCGGAACTGCTACAGACTGCCCAGGAATGAGGATAGGATTCCTCTCCCAGTGGCGCGAAAGTGCTTTACGACACATCCGTGACACTGATGGGCCAACGCAAGGGACGTTTGCTGGCCCAGCGCACTTTCAGGATTGCACCCATAGTCTCATTTGCAGGTTTCAACATTGAAAACAAGTTTATTGATTCATATTGATGACATGGCAAAATTGGTAACTGGAGCTCTTCTCAGAGGCTGCATTTGGCATCCACCCTTTTATCTTCAAGAAGTCCTGTAGTATTGACCCAACTAACCATAAAGCATTCTTCTAAGGCAGTGGTTCCCACACTTTTTAGCATCAGGACCAACGTTAAAAAATGTTCACTTTACCAGCTACTCAAGCCTTTGTGGTTATAATGGTGACTGGGCAGCAGTCAACACTGAGAAATCTATAAGATATACTTGAAAAGTTCAAATACCCCACCTGGTTAAACCTGCTGGGCCAAACAATGGCTTCCTCATGAACAGTGAGCACCTTGTCTGTGGAAGTCACCGGGTCTACTTTTCCAACTTTGACTCTCAGAAAAGACATGTTTGGGAATGTGACCCAGTTGATAAGATCATATCCAGCTAATAATTCCCCATTTTCATCAAAGGAAATCCTTTTCCCAGTAGTGGTGTTAAAGGCGACGTTTCTCAAATAGTGGTGGAGCTACAAGGAACCACAACAGAAGAAGAATTTCAAAGGAGGCACAAGACATACTAATACATAAGAGTGTGTTCATCTTTGACAATCGAGGGATAGGATGAAGAGCTCGAACTTAACTAAATCCCCACATGGTGATGTAGCAGCATTGGCACGGGCTACACTACCATGCTGTGGGGAATTTTTGGCCACTGGTGGTCTCTTTGGGATGAGAGGACATTTATCCCTGTGCTCCAGGACATGTCTCAGCAGCCATAATGGGCCTATTCAGACCTGCTCCAGTGTTATTTGCTAGAGCAAGTCCACACTGATCTTTGCAGGTGGATCAGGCCCAGAAAGGGTCTCAGGTTTCACTGCACACTGTTACCAATTCCACCCCCTCCTGGACCCAATATGCGCACCCCCCACTCCCCTCCCCTCCCTGTTCCGCTCACCACCACCATGTTCAACTCACAGAAGCCCCAGTCTATTCTGTCCCCTTCTCCAGGTTTACCTGCTCCAACAGGCCTCCATCACTCTCCCACCACGTGCAGGAAGTCTCTGGCCTTCCTACTGGCGTGCTGGTTTCCTGCACTCTCGTGAAATGCACTTTTGCAGTAGCCTGCACCTGTTGAACACACTTTAAACCGGTGCAAATATTTAAAAGCTTTATCCAGGCTACTTTTAGTAATGGTGGTGGTCATGGTAGTAGCAGTAAAATACCAATGAATACAAGCTAGTAGTGTTGTTCTGTTGATGGTGCTTCTATGTACACGACACTTTTCAGAGGAACAAAATCCAATTCCAGAAAGAAACACAGCAGAGGCAATTAGGAGAACACCCTACGAGCAGGTTTACAAGAGAACTAACATGAACCTGAAAAGCAAAGCAAATGCTGCCTTGTGCATGGGTTAATAAATGAAGGAGTGTGCAGATTTTGCCAGAACTATCTCCTTTTCCAAGAAATTCTGGGTATCCACTTGGAATCGGCTTCTGTCTCTGTAAAGAACATATTAAACTGAGGAATGATGCCTTCATCCATCCCATCTGATTCCATCCCTTAGTCCAGTGGTTCTCAAACTTTTTAGAGGCCTAGAGGCTGCTGACTGATGCTGATGGGGCATCAGAGCTCCCCCTCCAGCAGCAGCTTGTCCAGCCCTTGATAGCATGTTGGCAACCTTCAGTCTCGAAAAACTATGGTATCGCACTCTGAATGATGGTTCTGGCACAGCGTCTAGTGTGGTTGAAAAGGCCAATCCGGGAGTGATAATCCCTTCCACACCAGGAGCAAGGGCAGTCTGTCCCTGGTCTGTCTCCCTGGCTATGGGCCTTCCTTCTTTGCCTCTTTGCCTCAGACTGTTGGCAAAGTGTCTCTTCAAACTGGGAAAGGCCATGCTGCACAGCCTGCCTCCAAGCAGACCGCTCAGAGGCCAGGGTTTCCCACCTGTTGAGGTCCACTCCTAAGGTCTTCAGATCCCTCTTGCAGATGTCCTTGTATCGCAGCTGTGGTCTACCTGTAGGGCGCTTTCCTTGCACGAGTTTTCCATAGAGGAGATCCTTTGGGATCCGGCCATCATCCATTCTCACGATATGACCGAGCCAACGCAGGCGTCTCTGTTTCAGCAGTGCATACATGCTAGGGATTACAGATCGTTCCAGGACTGTGTTGTTTGGAACTTTGTCCTGGCAGGTGATGCCGAGGATGCATCGGAGGCAGCGCATGTGGAAAGCATTCAGTTTCCTCTCCTGTTGTGAGCAGAGTCCATGACTCGCTGCAGTACAGAAGTGTACTCAGGACGCAAGCTCTGTAGACCTGGATCTTGTTCTTTCAGCTTCTTGTTGGACCAGACTCTCTTTGTGAGTCTGGAAAACATGGTATCTGCTTTACCGATGCGCTTGTTTAGCTCGGTATCCAGAGAAAGAGTGTTGGAGATCGTTGAGCCAAGGTACATAAAGTCATGGACAACCTCCAGTTCATATGCAGAGATTGTAATGCAGGGAGGTGAGTCCACTTCCTGAACCATGATCTGTGTTTTCTTCAGGCTGATTGTCAGTTCAAAATCTTGGCAGGCCTTGCTAAAACGATCCATGAGCTGCTGGAGATCTTTGGCAGAGTGGGCAGTGACAGCTGCATTGTCGGCAAAGAGGAAGTCACGAAGACATTTCAGCTGGACTTTGGACTTTACTCTCAGTTTGGTGAGGTTGAAGAGCCCTTGATAAACAGAACGTAATCTGCCCTGTGGGTTTCATGAACCACCAAAAAGTAGGTCATGACAAACTGGTGGTTCCAGGACCCACAGTTTGAGAACTACTGCCTTAGTCCCTTTTCTTCCATCTCCCCTGCCTCCTGCTCCTGAGTTGACAGAAGGTGAAGGGGGATAACAATATGCAGACATGAATAGGAGAGAAAACCGGGTGAATTAGTCCTCATTATGGCTATGCATCTGTTGAAAAGGAGGGGACTCTAGATTTCAACCCACTCTTGCAATCAGCCATCCAGTTTTGGAGTTGCGTGAGATGGTCAAGAACTTCCCTCTATTCACTCTCTCCAACCCATGCATAATACCACATGTCTCAATTATGCCCCCCCGGCACCTTCTTTCTAGACTGAATAGCCCCAAACACAGTGGACTTTATTCTTATGGGAGATATCCCCATCCACTATTCTTTTTGTTCACCATTACCTGCCATGGTGGATGATTTCGGATCTTCTCTCTCCTTCCATTTGCCATTGCTCTGTTTTCGAATTTTGACAAGTACATGGAATGCAAAGCATGTGCCACAGCATAGACCGCATTGTAGACGCTGTAGCTGTGGCTAGTCATGCTGGTTTCAAACACAGACCCAGGAAGAGTCTCCAGCTTCTCCTCTCCAGTGCAGATCTCTCTGCCCACCTGATTTGCGACAGAGCTGGGGAATGAACATTCAAATGCCTTTTCCCAGAATTCCCTGAGAAAGCCATCTTCTTTATGGGAGGCAGGATTTCTGAGCTTGATAAATTTCTGGAATTCAAGTAGCTCTTCAGAGTGAATGGCAAAAGACAGAGCGCCGTGGAGGAAACCAATGTCCCAATGCCTTTGGAAGGAAAATGATGTGAACTCCATCTGGGCTGTCATAATCCAGACTTTACCCTTCATCTTTGCTGCTATACCCTCAAACTCAGCAAAGTGGTTCAGCATCCTCAAGCTCATTGTGGTCTGAATTTCTCCATACACAAGCACAACATTGGCAGTGCTTCTCTGAATGGTGTTGATTGTTTGGAAACTGTCGCTCTCTATTTTGTTAATAGATGACGATATGGCTGCAAATCGTGCTATGAAGTCAAAGCAGATGCCTCTCTGGGTAAACACAGCAAGCACATTATCTATAAATACCTCCGTATTATCTTCATTATGAGAAACCACTCCAATCCACGTCCACGCAAAATGTAACAGTAACTGGAGAATCCCTCTATATTGATGGGCTTCAGCAGGGACCATCTGATGGAAGAAGACTTGAGTGTTGTCCTTCATCACTGGAGGACAGCCATACAGAAACTAAAGATAATTTGAAACAGGGGATGGGAAGATATAGTTTCAAAATAAGCTCTACGCATAGGTTTTGGTTTATACTGATGCACTTGCCAAATGGTTTCAGGGCAAGCATTTGGCCACTGAGATCCAATCAAGTTTCAATTTGCTATTCAGTCAGTCTGTATATATATATATATAGTGATTTTCAACCACTGTGCCATGGCACTTTGGTGAGCCATGAGGGGTCCACACATGTGCCACGGGACTTTGGGAGATGGTCATTTATTAGTAGGGTCATTGGGAAATGTGAGCCCATCACCAATAGAATGCTGTGCCTTGTCAATGGGCAAAAAACCGATGCTAAACAATTTTAGCATCTTGCCAGTGTGCCAGGAGATGAAAAAGGTCGACAATTGCTGATATAGAAGAAGGAGTCAAAATAATACTTATTTGGATCAATATGATGGAAATATAAAGGCAGAATTTCAGAAGGCATTTTGATGCAAAGACTGTACACTGTGGATTAGCAACATGCAATAGAATACTAGAAGACTGTTAGATTGCCAAAGTTTGTTGGACACCTAGGGTTATTGGAAGGACATGGCGCATATCTACACTCTCCAATTCCTTTCCTAGGCTGTGCTTCCAGTTCTGCTGATCCTTTGTATCTAAACAGACAAGAATCAAATTCATAACAAGGAATGGAGGGCAGCTTATTCGCTGGAGGGTGAATTAGACAGACCGTCTCACTTCGAACTTTACTAATAGTGCACCTGACCCAAAGGTTTCCCAGTGACATAGTAATAAACACTTTATTCATCTCGCTTTCATCTGCTTTGCTAATGTCCACATCTTACCTGTGGAATCTTGTACTTGCACAGAATGGTGGCCATATGTTGGGGAACTATAGAGGTAGGTCCCCCAATGACAGCCACTGGAATGCTTTTTCTGCCACACTTGTAGTTAGGCACAATTCTGCCCCACCCAAAGAGAAGTTCTACTGAGGCACGATAGATCCAGCTTTCAGTGAAGTGGCTGTTATAGAGGTGGAAGCCCAGAGTGGCATTGGGTAAAAACAAGGGATTTGCGTTGATCTCCTTGACTGCAAATTCCAAGGCCAGAATGTGCTGATAATTCTGAGTCAGGAACCTGCAATGAGCATGACAAGCCTACGTAAATAAGATCACAGCATTTGTTTTACACCGTACAGGGGTTTCTTGATTCAGAGTTAAAGCCTTTCACCTCTATGATGCCAGCTGTCTTAGAAAAGAAGGAGGATATTCATCATTATTGTTATTCTAAAACTAGGGACAGGCATTCTTTCAGAAAAGAAAAAGGCAGTGCTTTTTTGTAAAAGAAAAGGTGCAGGAACTCACAACTTGTTAAATAAATAAATAAATATTATTTATTTATTTATTTATTTATAAACCATTTTTATTGGAGAAATAAAATCTTTTTTATGTGCTTCCCCCCTAAAGATGAACTTACTTCTGAATAGACATGCATAGAATTGGGCTGTCAATCTCCACATCGCCTTCCCCCTAGCTACTTCTTCTACACATGGGGAAAAATACCGTACAGGTGCACTTGTAGTGTGTCGTATGTAGTGTGGCACTATGAGGATAGGAAGCAGTGAATGGATTCCAAAAAATGGCTTACATGAGTTCCATGTAGTAAAATTACTCTAAGCAACTGTGGGAGTAAGAACAAAAAAGGAATTCTTACAGGAGAGGGGTCCTTAGGTACACATAGAAACAGCTACGTCTGCAAACAAACGATTAAATATGGTTTAATTCAGGTATCCGAATACTCTGTGTCTTTGGGAAGGCACTTGGCATGCAATTGTATGTTCTCTGCTGCCCTGACCAGCTGCTGTGCATTGCTGGAGAGGAGCTGCAAATGCTGGCTGGCGGAGGGCATGCTTGTGGGGGAAGGATGAGGAGGATATCTGGCAAGGCTGGACAGCACGTTGTGCACACGTAGAATCCCTTTTCACCTGCCCTTAGCATGTGAAAACGGGTGCAGATATATATCTCTACCAGGATTAAGAGCCCAATCCTAGGTATGTCTGAAGTAATTCTTGTTCTAGTCAATAGAGCTTACTCCCAGGAAAGTGCCTAGGATTGCAGCCTAAGAGCCCAATCCTATGCATGTCTACTCAGAAGTCCACTTTAGTAAATGGAGCTTACTGTGGATAGGATGGCAGCCTCAGGGCCCAATCCTGTGCCTGTCTCCTCAGAAGTCTGTCCCATTAGAGTCAATGGGGCTTCCTCCCAGGAAAGTGTGGAGAGGACTGCAGCCTCAGAGCCCTTCCTCTGCCTGTCTACTCAGGCTGCAAGGCTAAGGCAATTTCCTGGGAGGAAGCCCCATTGAACACAATGGAACTGACTTCTGAGGAGACATGCATAGGCTTGGGCCCTCCGGCTGCAAGGCTATGCACCTTTTCCCAGGAGCAAGCCCCATTGAGCACAATGAGACTTACTTCTGAGTAGACACGCCTAGGCTCGTGCTGCAGATTGGCATGGGGGCTGCACCAGCCAGCTTCCTTCCCCTCCTCCTCTGCCAAGCCAGTACCTGGGCATTCCATGGGTGCCGCAGCCCATCTCCCTGGCTGGCTGTCCATCCATCCTTCTCCTCGGCGTCGGTGCGTGTCCCCCGCACCCTCCACCAGCTTGGAAGCTGCGCACGGAAGCAGAGTCCGGGGAGAGGGGAGGCAGGCTGGGCTCAGGTGAGAGCTTGGGGATGAGGGCAGGAGTGGGTCGTTGTGCAGTCAGGCAGGGGCCAGGCACCCACCCACCCTGCACCCCCCAGCACCCACCCAGCGAATACCTCTGTTTTGCTCTTCCCCCGAATGCCTCCAAAGGGGAGGGGCCCCTGCAAAAAGGTTCTGGAACTCTGTCCCCCCACGTTCCATTAGAGAAAAAGCCCTGGAAAAAGGTAAATATACATTCTGTCATTCTGCAGCAACAGTGACAGAGTGACAATCAATGGACATCAAGGTTCATCTCCAAATATTCTCTACCTTCTGAAACTAGATCCAAACTACAACCAGTTTGCCTGAAGATATTACCATCACATTTGTAGGATACAGTTAATGCACACACACACCCCTTACATGTATTCATCGGAGAGTTCCTGTGATGGATGTTTCACGAAAGTGATCTCATCTGAAAATATGTAGATCTGGGAAAGAATGCCAGCAATGACAAGGTCTCCTGCCTGGAAATACTTGTGGAGAATAGCAAGAGGTTTACTGATGGCACACCTCACAATAGGAACCTTGCACACAATCTGTGGCAGCATCACAAACACTGACACCAAAAATACAATCATCTTGCAGGGAAAAAATCAGCCCTGCATCATCCAAGACATGTCAATAATTCCTCTGCCCCCCCCCCATTTCATTTGTGCATCCTGGAATAGCACAGCGGACATAAATGGCCACTCGCTCCCCAGAATAGAAGTGCAGATGGCACAATGTAAACAATTAGGGAATAGCCCAACAGAATCCAGTGTGATTCTGCACCATGTCTGAATTGCATCATGGATATTAATAACATCCTGTAGTTGAAGCCTGTAGTTTTGCAAGTCGCCACTAGATGCCCCTTGGAAATTTGAGGAGGGGTCAAAAACACAAGATTTAATCACGGGTAATTTGATAACCACAAGGGACATTATCGCCTCCTCAGAATTATAGGTTCTCTTGATATTGCAGAAGAAAATATGTTTATGAGACCATAGCAAGACATATCTGCAAGACTTTGAAAAGCAGGTTTTCCTACTTGTGAAGAAATGTGGGTGGTAGTAGGACAGCTGGGTCCTGGATGATGATATCCTGGCCAAATGCATTGCAGTTCTTGGCATCCCTGGCAGTGGCGTCACAAGGGTTTGCATCACCTGGTGTGGGAGAGCAGCACATCACACCCATGATGGACCTCTCCCATGCAAAGGGTGGGGCAATGCCTCAGGCAGTGGGCATGGTGATGTACCATTGCCCCACCCCTCTGTTTTCTAGGCTAAAACTTTTGATAGAATAGAAATATTCCTTTACCGGTTATTTCATTGCATCCCAAATGAAATTATGCATCAAACGATATATAAGATGATGGTATTATTCAAAACACCAAGATTTTAAAAATTTTGGCTAGTAGTGGTGTCACCCCTGTGTGTTGTCACCCGGTGTGGCCTGCACCCCCTGCACCCCCTAGCGACGCCACTGATTCCTGGACATTCAAGTCTATTTTTTGTGTCCTGATTTTTTACATTTGCATAAACGGTCAACAAACAAACGATAACTGGATAACAAACCCCATATATCCTAAGCCTCTTATTCCAGCCCTAACCCTCACTCCTACCTTTGCTTTTTTAAATTTAAAAAGTATGTCTAATATAAATGCATGTATGTTAGGACACACATGTCCAATACTGGAACAGATTGAAGCGGGACACGGTTATCTGGTCGAGGACACAATGGTCCTGTCACTCAAGTGAATATAGCATACTGGTTAAGAGACCAAGAATGTCCAATTAGAAGAGGGTGTCAAACCTGTTTCGTTCAGAGAGCTGAAATTGGCATTCATGGTGCCTGCTGAGGCCCTAAGTGTCATCATTAAGCAGGAAGTGACATCATTAAGCAGATGATGGCCAGAAATAAGCACTGTGTTCTCACATAGAAACTCATTAGCTGCAAATGATCGAAAGGAAAATTTGCAAATCATGTTCATATTTTCAAGATAAGAGAGAGCCCAATTGTCACTCTGGGAGAGCCCAATTATAATGGGAGCTGGATAAATTGCTTCAATGGGCTGCATTTGACCCACAGGCCTTCTGTTTGACACCCCAGATTGAGAAGTAGGCATTGCTATTTTGCTGGTGCAGACTTGAAAAGCCATGTGTTGACCTTCCAAGCTGACACAGGGGTTAGAATTTGGGAGAGGAGGCCTCTACTGGTCACACCCTATTCTGCTCCTCACCCTCCTCCACCCAGAAATGCCTTTGCCTCCCCCTCCCCCCAGCCTCTGCATGCAGGCAACCACTGCAGTCAGGGTAACCAGATCCAATGGAGGACAGAGCATTGGTCGGATTCAAATAAATTGACAACAGGTTCAATGTCCTAATGACCATTTTAAGTATACCAAATATATACCCAAAGGTAGTTTAACTCTTGGGCGGATACCATCATTGCCAGGTGGCTTATTGATCTTTAACTTATCAATTAGGTCTGAAACATCTTCTCTTTTAACCTCTATCTGAATTAATTCCTTGGTCAGGAGGGGCTGTTCGGGCAGCGGTATCTGCCCGAGGCCTTCTACCATGAAGACAGATGCAGAGAACTCATTTAATTTTTCTGCCATCTCTAAGTCTCCTCTTATCTCTCCTTTCCCTCCCTCTTCATCCAGAGGGCCAACCGCTTCTCTGATGGGTTTCCTGCTTCTAACATATTTGAAGAAGCTTTTATTATTACCCTTAATGCCAGTGGTGGAATTCAAATAAATTAACAACAATTGCTATGTCCTAATGAGCAATGAGCAACTCAGCTTCAATTGTCTGCCGCAAAGGAAGTTGAAAGACTACGGCTGCAGTCCTATACTGCAGTCGTAGTCTGCAGTATACAGTACACACTTTCCTTGGAGTAAGTCCCATTGAACATAATGGGACTTACTTCTGAGTAGACAGTCATAGGATTGCACTGTAACTTTTACCAAGTTACTGTAAATTTAACCCAATGTCTAAATCCAAATTGCAAGGCTGCAATTCTGTCCTCTATAGTCATACTTACAGGCCTCTGGCCACTAGTTTCCAAGGAGGATAAACATGCTGCTGAAATGCACATTTCAATGGACATTTTTTCTTGAATTCTCAAGGCAGTTGTATAATGAAATCAGGAAGGCACCAAGAAGAGGAGATGGGAACTGCCAGGGCTCCAGGTTACCAACCTCTGGAGACACCACAGCAGCATAGCACCTTCGCATTTGCACAAACCAACTTGCTGCACTGGGCTTTGAGCTGGACCACCTTCCTTCTCAGTGGGAACTTGGTGATTTTTACCAGAGCAGTCAATCCTCTCAAGGATCTGGTTCACTTTTAGTGGTGAACATCTGGTCAGCAAAAGTGCACTGAGCACATAGTCTGACACCTCATCATCAACCAAAAGCAACAACAGCATAGTAACATCTTTACATCTCCCCTTCTTTTTTGTTCTATTACAGCATTCCTCAGCATCTGGCTCCCGCCTGCTGTACCATTTTGCATGGCCCACCTCTGGGAAGTACAACTGGAAGTAAATGGAATGACTTTATCACCAGTTATTTCCATACTAAGAGGCCAGACATGATGCAACAAACTACAGTAAGAGGCTCAGGCTACAATCCTATCCACTTTTTCCTGTTAGTAAGTCCCATTGACTATAATGGAACTTACTTCTGAGTAGACATGCATAGGATTGGGCTCCCAGGGTAGATGGGAGGGCTTTTTTGATTGCAAGAAAAGCAGAACTGAGCCTCCTACCACTGTTTGTTGCATCGTATTGCTGGTCTCACTGCCAGGCAGTGGAGGTCTGGGGGGGTCCTGCCATGAGTCCCACTGGGCACCACCTCAAGTACCACTGGTTGAGAAATGCTGCTCTATTACTTTTACCACCCAGCCCCAAAAAGAATTCCAGTGAACTCTAAAGCTTCCCCCTCCAACTTCCAACTCTGCAATCCAATGCACTTCTACTCAGAAGCCCAACAAGTTCAAGGGGAGTTGTTGACTTCCAGAGTTTGAGAGAGAATGGCAGCCTTGAAGGACACTTTCACTAATGAGCAAAAAGTTACTACGAGGGGACTGTTCTTCCAGGTTGCTTTCTGACAGGCAACAGCAGATATCCATCACTTTGGTCTACTCTAGTGGCAATTCTCCCACAAGTTTGAGGGCTGCTACTGACCAGGGAGTGCAAAGCAGGGGCCTGCAGTGGGTGGGGAGGCAGGTGAGGCAGAACCTCCCCACCACAGTCCTTCAAAAGTGTTGCAGCTGTGTAGGTGCCCAAGCACCCACAACCCAGCCTAAAAATGAAAATTAACAGCACATGTAACAAGCCTTGAAGCACATGTAACAACCCTGATCACAAGTTCTTCCCAGTGCTTCTCCAGTTCTTCATTAGGTGATAAGACCTAAACCCAATTTGCAAACTTGTTCAAAAAATCTTCAATTTCTAGTCAGCCTGCCATGGGGGGGAGGGGGGAGAATAACCTAAAGTTTTTCTGCTAGAGAAGGAGCAATGCTAACTGTACCATCCTCAGCACACTTACCTGGGAATAGCAGCCCAATCCTATGCAAGCCTACACAGGAGTAAATCACATTAGATAGTCAATTGGGCTTGCTTCCCAGGTGTGAGTAGGATTGCAGCCTAAGGGCTATCCAACTTTCCAGAGCCAATGCAGCCACATTGCAGTCCCAAGGTAAGGGAACAAACATTCCCTTGTCACAAGGAGACCTCCAGGACTTGGTGCTGGAAAGTTACAGTTAAGAGGACTTAGGACCCAATCCTATCCAATTTCCAGTGCCAGTGCAGCTGTACCAATAGCGCATGCACTGCATCCTGTGGTGGGGGACAGGGAACATTTGTTCCCTTACCTCAGGGCTGCATTGTGACTGCACAAGTGCTAGAGGAAAGCCTCACTGAGCACAATAGGACATACTTCTGAGTAGACATGCATAGGATTGTGCCCTAAGGCTGCAATCCTACTTCCACTTTCCTGGGAATAAGCCCCATTGGCTATAATGAGATTTACTTCTGAGTAGATATGCATATGCTTCTGCTCAAAGGCTGCAATCCTATCCACACTTTCCTGGGAGTAAGACCCACTGAACACAATGGGACTTACTTCTGAGAAGACCTGCATAGGATTGTACCCTTAATGAAGTAATGTTTTGTGACACATTCCTGCCTTTTTTTAACCTGAGGAATTTCAGCTGTGGGAGCATCACCTCTATGTGTCTGATAGTGTATTATACAATCATTGTGTAACAACACATTGTATTGCAATGAAAAGATCCCAGGCACAAAACTGCGTTCCCAAACCCCAAGGATGAAAACCAACCCCATGGTGCAGTCCTGTGCTTGTGGGAAGTAAAGGCACAATCCCCATGCCTGTCTACTCAGAAGTAAGTCCCATTATAGTCAATGGAGCTTACTGCATCATAAGAGCCCAAGCCTATGCATGTCTACTCATCATAGAGTCTCATTATAGCCAAAGGGTCTTACTCCCAGGAATGTGTGGCTAGGAGTGCAGCCTTTGAGCACAATCTTATGCATGTCTACTCAGGAGTAAGTATCCCAGTCCTGCGAGTGGCACTGCTGCAATTGGCTGGCAGCGCTCATTAGCAAACGGTTCACAGAACCGATACCTATATTAGGTATTGGTTCTGCAGAACCGGTGCGAATCGGATGAATCCCACCACTGGGACAGAGTGCCTATACCTTTAACCATTGTATAGGAGAGAGAAGTTTGACAGGTGCAGCTCAACATGAAAGAGCTTAAAAAGCTGCTCCTGCCAAAATATGCTATATAATGCTATATAATGTGAGTCAGCCTTTTTCTACATGAAGATCTATCGCTTAGAGACACTATCTCTGAGGCCCCAAACCCTTGGTTATTTACAATCAAATTACTGAAGTAATTAGGCCTCTCCTTGTCACCTCTAAGCCGAGAGGACAAGAAACATACCTACATGGTGGTTGGTTTGATTGGGAATGTATTCGGCTAAAACGATCAGTGGCTAGAGCTCTTAGAACTCGTAGGAGGAGGGACTCGGATGTAAACTTTGCCTCCTATATTCAATTGAGGAGACTATAAAAACCTTTTAAGATTGAAAAAGGCTGAATTTGTCAGAAAGTCTTGGCAAGTTCTTGCCTTGGTCGTCTCTGAAAAGGATTCTGCCAAATTCTGGTCTTTGATTTCCAGAGGTATGAAGTCTCAGCATGGTGGCTTGGATAATCAGATAACTCCTCTTCAGTGGCGAAATCATTTTTCTGCAATTTTTACTGAAGAGTCAAATTTAAACTGTGTTTCTCCCTGTTGCAATTTGGTTGTTCCTTCTCTCCGCCTTATACCCGATTGGGAACTGGTCACCTCAGCAGAAATTAAAGATCTGATATCCTCTATTTCTATTAATAAAGCCCCGGGTCCGGATATGTTACCAGGCAAACTCTTCAAACACAACCCAGATTGGTGGTGCAAAATACTTACCAAACTATTTTCCCAGATAAATTACTCTGGAGATTTTCCCCAGGGGTGGGAAGATAGCATTGTGGTACCTATCCATAAGAAAGGTTCCAAACTGGACCCCAAAAATTTTAGACCCATTAGCCTTCTCAGCGTAGTGTCTAAACTTTATTCCAAGTATCTTCTACACAAATTGGAGGCGTGGGCAAATGATAATTCGATCATTGCCAGAGAGCAGGCCAGTTTCCAAAAGGGAAAGTCTCCATTGGATCATAGCTTTGTAATCCATCATCTGATCCACAAATATACTCAGATTGGCCACAAACGATTATATGCGGTTTTTGTTGATCTTACTGCGGCATTTGATTCCATCAATAGAACGCGCCTATGGCAGAAGTTGTCTGCAACTAATATTGATAGGAGACTTCTTTTTTTAGTACAGAGGATTCACATGGATACTAACTTAAGAGTCAGACTTGGGACATCAGGTATGCTTTCCGAGAAAATTTCCACTGATAAGGGAGTTCGTCAAGGTTGCCTACTGGCTCCCTTTCTTTTTAACTTTTATATAAATGATATTGTACATGCTCTTCAAGGACCTGAGTTTTTTCCTCCGCTGATAGGGGACACCAAACTTTCAATTCTTTTGTACGCCGATGACATTGCACTTTTTCTATTACTTGTATTGGGCTACATAGGTTGATGACTGGATTGAGCTCCTTTTGTGTTTGGGAAAAATTGTCCATGAACTATAACAAGACCAAAGTGGTTCTTTTTGGAAAATAAAAAAAGAAACACATATGGAGAATTGATGATAATTATATTGAACAACTTAGAGCATTTAAATATCTGGGGGTTACTTTTAATGCTCAACTTGCTTGGTCCCCCCCATTTAAATTCGGCCCAGCTTAAAGCTGCTCATACATCTCAATCCCTACTACACTTTACGAGAACTAAAGGAGGTAATCTGGTGACTCCTGCGGTAGAGGTTTTTGCTAAGAAAATAATCCCCCAAATGGTTTTTGGTGCAGAAATCTGGGGCTATTCTAAAACCTCTACACTAGAATCTGCCAAAAATGCTTTTATATGTTTACTGTTAAATGTCCGCAGGCAAATTTTATCCCCTCTTCTTAGAGCGGAGGGGTTTAATTTCTATAGAAGCCCACTGTCATACTGCGTTGGCCCTGTATTGGTACAAATTAGCAGCAATGGATGATTCCTGTCTTCCCAAGATGTGTTTTACAGAACAACTTTCCAACTCTGCTCGGCTGTCCTGGGCTACTTTGGTAAAACAGATCTTGGAGAAATACGACATTGTCACGGACTCTTTGCCTTCCTATTTGTCTAAAAACGCTAAGGTTTGGTAAAAGATAAGATCCGACTTTACCATATGAGACATGACCTGTGCAACATCTCTACTTCATATTTTTCATTCTGGCTTCCATTGTATAAGCTATCTTTTGTTTCAGAAAATTATTTATCCTATTTAACAGTGCCAGCACTGCGTAACGCCTTCACGGCTCTGCGCTTTCAGTGTATGCAGTCTGCATTCCTTGAAGGCAGATATAAAAATACTCCCTATCATCTCAGGACTTGTATTTGTAATTCTGGTGATATAGAGGGTGTTTCTCATTATTTATTAAAATGTCCTTTATATGACTTCCCAGATCTAAATACCTAACCAACATTATTTCCTTGTTCCAAGAAAGATCCATCTCAGCCTTGATTTGCTGGTTCCTTGCTGACTCAAACTCTGATGTCACCTATAAAGTGGCTAGCTTTGCCCTTGCGGCAAAGAATATCGGTGCCAATTTCCTGCTGTCTAAATCTTAAATTTTCCTGTTCTCCTTATTAGCTGGTAAGATCTTGAAAATTACTGAAGTGTGTTCCATTTTGGAATCATTTTAACATTTTATGCTTTTATTCTACGTTGGGTTTTAATGCGCTCAGTTTTATTTGATGTGTTTGGAGGGTTGAACCGCTATTGCCCATTTCATATGTGCTTATGTGTTCTTATATTGTAATGACCAATTGGTTATATAATAAAAAATTTCTTCTTCTTCTTCTACATGAAGATCATTAAGTCCAAGTACCCTTCCACCATGACTGATGAACATTTGGAAGTGCGCTTGAGGCTGGCTGTCAGCAGCTACTGTCCGGACTATGCATCCTTGGCTTATTCACTTCAGTGGAAGTCATCAAAGTAAACTCAAGTAATTACAAAAAATGTTTATAGTTAATTATGTTGTGTTGTGCAATATTGGCTCATGCGGTTATGCAAGGTACACCAACATACATTGCACACATAAATGTTATATGTTATGATGGCGCGAACATTGTAAAAAAAGTCTGGCAGATCTCCGGGCCTTGCTGGGTTTCAAAGTAGCTTTCGAGCCAAAAACGTGTGAGCAGCCCTGCCCTAACACTTTCTTAGTGTTAATTGCACCCTGTTGTTCAGCTGAGGTCTCACGATAATAATGAAGCATTTGGGGGAAAAGAGGCAGTCCAGTAAGCCAACACTGGAGACTAAGAGAGAAAAGATCTCCTCCACCACTGTGTATTTCCCCCTGGTGCTTAGGTAGGTTGGCACAAAGGACATCCAGACACTGTAAAACACCAGCATGCTGAAGGTGATAAATTGGGCTTCATTAAAGGCGTCAGGTAACTTCCTGGCTAGGAAGGCTACCGTGAAACCAACCAGAGCCAGGAGAGCCATGTAGCCCAGGACACAGTAGAACATGGTGGCTGAGCCATCATTACATTGCAGGACAATTTCTTTAGCCACTGAGTGCATGTCAGCGTCTGGATATGGAGGGGAGGTTACCAGCCACACCGTACAAATGATGACTTGAACAGAGGAACAGGAAAGGGCCAGGAAGACTGCCAATTTATTTCCCAGCCATTTCCTCATGCTGGACCCTGGCTTGGTGGCCAGGAAAGCGAGGACCACAGTGATGGTTTTGGCCAACACACAAGAAACGGCCACTGGGAAGATGATGCCAAAAGTTATTTGTCGGAGCAAACATGAGAGCTTGTCAGGTTGGCCAATGAATAGCAAAGTACAAAGGAAGCAGAGGTGGAGGGACACGAGCAGGGCATAGGTGAGGTTTTGATTGTTGGCTTTGACTACAGGAGTATCCTGGTACTTGATGAAGACCCCGAGCACCAACTTGGTGATGGAAAGAAAGGCAAGTGCAAGAGCAGCCAGGACAACCCCCAAAGGCTCTTTGTAAGACAAAAAGTTTATAGATTTTTGATTGCAAGAATTCTGGTCCTCGTTTGCATAATGATCTTCAGCACACTGAAAACATTCATCCACATCTGGGAAAGAAAATAAGAATCGTTTTTGGCACATGGAAATTCTGGTGCGCTGCAGTTAACATGCAGGGGGTGCAAAGCACTAAGTTTTGCAGGGAGCCTCACTGCACCACGCAAGTGGCCCCTCCACTTTGGAGCCAGGTGTACATCTCCATTTCGCACTAGTGACACAGAAAGGTTCTGAAGGGGAGGGGGGAGAGGTTGCTTGCATGGTGGGGTGAGGATCCCTCCAAAACTTAGTGCTTTGCATCCCCTCTAGCTGTGCTTCTGTAACCAACATGTGTCTGAGGTCTGTAGGATCCATTTCTGAAATTTGCAGTTATATTTGGCCTCCTCTACCAAATTCTAGCCCCTGTCTCGGCTTGGAAGGTCAACACAGGGCTTTTCAAGTCTGCACCAGCAAAATAGCAATGCCTACTTCTCAATCTGGGGTGTCAAACAGAAGGCCTGTGGGTCAAATGCAGCCCATTGAAGCAATTTATCCAGCTCCCATTATAATTGGGCTCTCCCAGTGTGACAATTGGGCTCTCTCTTATCTTGAAAATATGAACATGATTTGCGAATTTTCCTTTCGATCATTTGCAGCTAATGAGTTTCTATGTGAGAACACAGTGCTCAGTTCTGGCCATCATCTGCTTAATGATGTCATTAACTGCTTAAATATGACATTTCAGCCCAAAGCAGTAACAATGAATGCCAGCTTCAGCCCTCTGTATGAAACAAGTTTGACACCCTCTTCTAACTGGACATTCTTGGTCTCTTAACCAGTATGCTATATTCACTTGAGTGTCAGGACCATTGTGTCCTCGATCGGATAACGATGTCCTAGTTCAATGTGTTCCAGTCTTGGACATTTGTGTCCTAACATACGTGTATTTATATTAGGCATACTTTTTAAATTTAAAAAAGCAAAGGTAGGAGTGAGGGTTAGAACTGGAATAAGAGGCTAAGGATATATGGGGTTTGCTATCCAATTATCGTTTGTTTGTTGCCCATTTATGAAAATGTAAAAAATTAGGACACAAAAAATAGACTTGAATGTCCAGGAATCAGTGGCGTCGCTAGGGGGCGCAGGGGGTGCAGGTCGCACAGGTTGACAACACACAGGGGTGACACCACACATGGGGGTGACACCACTACTAGCCAAAATTTTTAAAATCTTGATATTTTTGAATAATACCATCATCTTATATATTGTTTGACGTGTAATTTCATTCGGGATGCAATGAAATAACCAGTGAAGGAATATTTCTATTCTATCAAAAGTTTTAGCCTAGAAAACAGAGGGGTGGGGCAATGGTACATCACCACGCCCACTGCCTGAGGCATTGCCCCACCCTTTGCATGGGAGAGGTCCATCATGGGTGTGATGTGCTGCTCTCCCGCACCAGTTGATGCAAACCCTTGTGATGCCACTGCCAGGGATGCCAAGAACTGGAATGCATTTGGCCAGGAGATAATCATCCAGCACACAGCTGTCCTACTCCCACCCACTTCAAGGGAACCTATAATTCTGAGGCAATAATGTCCCTTGTGGTTATCAAATTACCCGTGTTTAAATCCTGTGTTTTTGACCCCTGTGCAAATTTCCAAGGGGCATCTAGTGGTGACTCGTAAAACTACAGGCTTCAACTACAGGATGTTATTAATATCCACGATGCAGTTCAGACATGGTGCAGAATCACACTGGATTCTGTTGGTCTATTCCCTAATTGTTTACATTGTGCCATCTGCACTTCTATTCTGGGGAGCGAGTGGCCATTTATGTCCGCTGTGCTATTCCAAGATGCACAAATGAAAAGGGGGTGGCAGAGGAATTATTGACATGTCTTAGATGTTGCAGGGCTGATTTTTTCCCTGCAAGATGATTGTATTTTTGGTGTCAGTGTTTGTGATGCTGCCACAGATTGTGTGCAAGGTTCCTATTGTGAGGTGTGCCATCAGTAAACCTCTTGCTATTCTCCACAAGTATTTCCAGGCAGGAAACCTTGTCATTGCTGGCATTCTTTCCCAGATCTACATATTTTCAGATGAGATCACTTTCGTGAAACATCCATCACAGGAACTCTCCGATGAATACATGTAAGGGGTGTGTGTGTGCATTAACTGTATCCTACAAATGTGATGGTAATATCTTCAGGCAAACTGGTTGTAGTTTGGATCTAGTTTCAGAAGGTAGAGAATATTTGGAGATGAACCTTGATGTCCATTGATTGTCACTCTGTCACTGTTGCTGCAGAATGACAGAATGTATATTTACCTTTTTCTTTTCTGAAAGACTGCTTGTCCCTAGTTTTGGAATAACAATAATGATGATTATCCTCCCTTTTTTTCTTATACAGCTGGCATCATAGAGGTGAAAGGCTTTATCTCTGAATCAAGAAACCCCTGTACGGTGTAAAACAATTGCTGTGATCTTATTTACGTAGGCTTGTCATGCTCATTGCAGGTTCCTGACTCAGAATTATCAGCACATTCTGGCCTTGGAATTTGCAGTCAAGGAGATCAACGCAAATCCCTTGATTTTACCCAATGCCACTCTGGGCTTCCACCTCTATAACAGCCACTTCACTGAAAGCTGGATCTATCGTGCCTCAGTAGAACTTCTCTTTGGGTGGGGCAGAATTGTGCCTAACTACAAGTGTGGCAGAAAAAGCATTCCAGTGGCTGTCATTGGGGGACCTACCTCTATAGTTCCCCAACATATGGCCACCATTCTGTGCAAGTACAAGATTCCACAGGTAAGATGTGGACATTAGCAAAGCAGATGAAAGCGAGATGAATAAAGTGTTTATTACTATGTCACTGGGAAACCTTTGGGTCAGGTGCACTATTAGTAAAGTTCGAAGTGAGACGGTCTGTCTAATTCACCCTCCAGCGAATAAGCTGCCCTCCATTCCTTGTTATGAATTTGATTCTTGTCTGTTTAGATACAAAGGATCAGCAGAACTGGAAGCGCAGCCTAGGAAAGGAATTGGAGAATGTAGATATGCGCCATGTCCTTCCAATAACCCTAGGTGTCCAACAAACTTTGGCAATCTAACAGTCTTCTAGTATTCTATTGCATGTTGCTAATCCACAGTGTACAGTCTTTGCATCAAAATGCCTTCTGAAATTCTGCCTTTATATTTCCATCATATTGATCCAAATAAGTATTATTTTGACTCCTTCTTCTATATCGGCAATTGTCGACCTTTTTCATCTCCTGACACACTGGCAAGATGCTAAAATTGTTTAGCATCGGTTTTTTGCCCATTGACAAGGCACAGCATTCTATTGGTGATGGGTTCACATTTCCCAATGACCCTACTAATAAATGACCATCTCCCAAAGTCCCGTGGCACACGTGTGGACCCCTCATGGCTCACCAAAGTGCCATGGCACAGTGGTTGAAAATCACTGTTTATATATATATATATATATATATTGTATTGGCAACCTTCAGTCTCGAAAGACTATGGTATCGCGCTCTGAAAGGTGGTTCTGGCACAGCGTCTAGTGTGGCTGAAAAGGCCAATCCGGGAGTGACAATCCCTTCCACACCGGGAGCAAGTGCAGTCTGTCCCTGGTCTGTCTCCCTGGCTATGGGCCTTCCTTCTTTGCCTCTTAGCCTCAGACTGTTGGCAAAGTGTCTCTTCAAACTGGGAAAGGCCATGCTGCACAGCCTGCCTCCAAGCGGGCCGCTCAGAGGCCAGGGTTTCCCACTTGTTGAGGTCCATCCCTAAGGCCTTCAGATCCCTCTTGCAGATGTCCTTGTATCGCAGCTGTGGTCTACCTGTAGGGCGCTTTCCTTGCACGAGTTCTCCATAGAGGAGATCCTTTGGGATCCGGCCATCATCCATTCTCACGACATGACCAAGCCAACGCAGGCGTCTCTGTTTCAGCAGTGAATACATGCTAGGGATTCCAGCACGTTCCAGGACTGTGTTGTTTGGAACTTTGTCCTGCCAGGTGATGCCGAGGATGCGTCGGAGGCAGCGCATGTGGAAAGCGTTCAGTTTCCTCTCCTGTTGTGAGCGAAGAGTCCATGACTCGCTGCAGTACAGAAGTGTACTCAGGACGCAAGCTCTGTAGACCTGGATCTTGGTATGTTCCGTCAGCTTCTTGTTGGACCAGACTCTCTTTGTGAGTCTGGAAAACGTGGTAGCTGCTTTACCGATGCGCTTGTTTAGCTCGGTATCGAGAGAATGTGTGTTGGAGATCGTTGAGCCAAGGTACACAAAGTCATGGACAACCTCCAGTTCATGCTCAGAGATTGTAATGCAGGGAGGTGAGTCCACATCCTGAACCATGACCTGTGTTTTCTTCAGGCTGATTGTCAGTCCAAAATCTTGGCAGGCCTTGCTAAAACGATCCATGAGCTGCTGGAGATCTTTGGCAGAGTGGGTAGTGACAGCTGCATCGTCGGCAAAGAGGAAGTCACGCAGACATTTCAGCTGGACTTTGGATTTTGCTCTCAGTCTGGAGAGGTTGAAGAGCTTTCCATCTGATCTGGTCCAGAGATAGATGCCTTCTGTTGCAGTTCCAAAGGCCTGCTTCAGCAGGACAGCGAAGAAAATCCCAAACAAGGTTGGTGCAAGAACACAGCCCTGCTTCACTCCGCTTCGGATGTCAAAAGGGTCTGATGTGGAGCCATCGAAGACAACAGTGCCCTTCATGTCCTTGTGGAAAGATCTGATGATGCTGAGGAGCCTGGGTGGACATCCAATCTTGGGGAGAATCTTGAAGAGGCCGTCTCTGCTGACCAGGTCGAAAGCCTTCGTGAGATCTATGAAGGCTATAAAGAGTGGCTGTCGTTGTTCCCTGCATTTCTCCTGCAGTTGTCTAAGGGAGAATACCATATCAGTGGTGGACCTGCTGGCTCGGAATCCACACTGCGATTCTGGATAGACGCTCTCTGCAAGTACCTGGAGCCTCTTTAGTACAACTTGGGCAAACAGCTTTCCTACAACGCTAAGGAGAGAGATGCCGCGGTAGTTGTTGCAGTCACCCCTGTCACCTTTGTTCTTGTACAGCGTGATGATGTTTGCATCCCTCATGTCTTGAGGTACTCCACCTTCTCTCCAGCAGAGACAGAGGATTTCATGCAGCTCAGTGACTATGATCTCTTTGCAGCATTTTAGGACTTCAGCAGGGATGCTGTCTTTTCCAGGTGCCTTGCCAAAGGCAAGGGAGTCCAGGGCCACGTGAAGTTCTTCTAGGGTTGGTTCACTGTCAAGCTCTTCCAGCACAGGCAGGCACTCAATGTTGTTCAGTGCTTCTTCGGTGACTACATTTTCTCTGGAATATAGCTCAGAGTAGTGCTGCACCCAGCGTTCCATCTGCTGCGCCCGATCCTGGATGACCTCGCCTGTGGCAGACTTCAGAGGGGCAATTTTCTTCTGTGTTGGACCTAGGGCCTGCTTGATACCATCATACATCCCCTTGATGTTGCCCGTGTCAGCTGCTATCTGTATCTCGGAACAGAGCTGGAGCCAGTAGTCGTTAGCACATCTCCTGGCAGTCTGTTGGACTTTGCTGCGAGCAGTTTGGAGGACCTGCAGGTTGCGCTCACTGGGACAGGCCTTGTATGCTGCTTGAGCTCTCCTCTTTTCCTCAATGACTGGTGTCAACTCCTCAGAGTGGGCTTCAAACCAGTCTGCCGCCTTGTTGGTCTTCTTGCCGAATATGGACAAGGCGGTGTTGTAAACGGTATTCTTGAAATGTTCCCATCTGTTGGATGCGTTTGCGTCGGCCGGGCCTGGAAGAGATTCCTCAAGCGCTTGTGCAAATTCCTCCACTTTTCTCTGATCCCGGGTCTTGCTGGTATCAATGCGAGGTCTTCCTTCCTTTTTCGTGTGATACAGTCGCTTTGTTTGCAGTTTCACTCTGCTGCACACCAGGGAGTGGTCAGTGTCGCAGGCAGCACCATGATAACTGCGTGTGATCTTGATGCTGGGAAGGCTGGAGCGTCTGGTGAGGATCAGGTCGAGCTGGTGCCAGTGCTTTGATCTTGGATGTCTCCAAGAGACTCTATGTTGGGGCTTTGTGTTGAAGAATGTGTTGCTGACACAGAGACCGTGATGACAGCAGAACTCTAGCAGGCGTTGGCCATTTTCGTTCATCCTCCCAGTGCCAAACTGACCTAAGCAAGTGGGCCATGAACTGTTATCAGCACCAACTCTAGCATTGAAATCGCCGAGGATGAACAATGGCTCTTTTACAGGGATTTTCTTGACAGTGGTGGCCAGGTCATCATAGAATTTGTCTTTGGCTTCTGCTGGAGATGACAGAGTCGGTGCATAAGCACTGATGAGAGTGATAGGTCCTGCTGATGACTGGAGCTGCAGGGACAAAATTCTTTCACTTCCCACAGCAGGTGGGATGATGGATTTCAGCAGGGTATTTCTGACCGCAAAGCCAACGCCATGTTCCCTGGTTTCGTTTGGTGGTTTTCCCTGCCAGAAAAATGAGAAATTTCTCTCCTTGACAGATCCGGAATCTTGCAGCCTAGTCTCTTGAAGGGCGACGATGTCCATCTGCAGTCTGCTCAGCTCCATGTCGATGACAGCTGTTTTGCGTGCGTCGTCTATTTCTTGCAGGTCATCAGAGCAGCCAGGTGTCATTGTCCTAACGTTCCAGGTGCCCAGCTTTAGGGCAGTAGTTTTCTGTTTTCTGTTGCATGATGCAGAGTTGTCGATCCGCTTGTCGGTTTTCACCCTAAACCCCACGCACCCCATGAGGTTAACGGACCGTGGCGAGGCAACACCTTACTGGCTGGGGACTGCCCAGCTTAAGGCGGGCGGTAGCTGCCCAATGAGATGCAATGATCTCTCCCACCGTCGGAAGCAGCCCCTGGCGTCATGCTCTACGCCAATCAAGCAAAGACTTATAACCGGTAAACTGCTGCTTCCCGTGTTGTGCCGACGCCGTATGGCGAAGTTGGAGTGTCCTCTCCAGTGCGCGAAGCCTGGGTAAAGAAGGTATGGAGGATAGGCTGTTACCCATGCAGCAAATCCCCCCTCTCCACGTCGCTGGAATGGTCCAATGGAAAGGCAGAAGCCAATACGGTTGGTTCCAGCGGCGTCGCAGGAGTTGCCAGAACGTGACTGTGTTCAGCCATGAACTGCCTCAGGGACTCCGGCTCCTGATTTTGCCTCGAGGTTGACTCCTGAAGCCTTTTCCAGAACTGGATGTAGCCACAAGGCAGTGGAGGTTTGAGGTCAGAGTTTCCTTCTCTTAGATGAGCTGCCTTCCTAGGCTGACAAGTCCCATCTACCCGGTGGCTGTTTAGTCGCCTCTTACGACAAGTACAGCCAAACTGAGGGCCTATTCTTAGCCCCCAGCCCCCAGGGTTTATATATATAAAGACTGACTGAATTGCAAATTGAAACTTGATTGGATCTCAGTGGCCAAATGCTTGCCCTGAAACCATTTGGCAAGTGCATCAGTATAAACCAAAACCTATGCGTAGAGCTTATTTTGAAACTATATCTTCCCATCCCCTGTTTCAAATTATCTTTAGTTTCTGTATGGCTGTCCTCCAGTGATGAAGGACAACACTCAAGTCTTCTTCCATCAGATGGTCCCTGCTGAAGCCCATCAATATAGAGGGATTCTCCAGTTACTGTTACATTTTGCGTGGACGTGGATTGGAGTGGTTTCTCATAATGAAGATAATACGGAGGTATTTATAGATAATGTGCTTGCTGTGTTTACCCAGAGAGGTATCTGCTTTGACTTCATAGCACGATTTGCAGCCATATCGTCATCTATTCCCAAAATGGAAAGCGACAGTTTCCAAACAATCAACACCATTCAGAGAAGCACTGCCAATGTTGTGCTTGTGTATGGAGAAATTCAGACCACAATGAGCTTGAGGATGCTGAACCACTTTGCTGAGTTTGAGGGTATAGCAGCAAGGATCAAGGGTAAAGCCTGGATTATGACAGCCCAGATGGAGTTCACATCATTTTCCTTCCAAAGGGATTGGGACATTGATTTCCTTCATGGCGCCATTCACTCTGAAGAGCTACTTGAATTCCAGAAATTTATTCAGCTCAGAAATCCTGCCTCCCATAAAGAAGATGGCTTTTTCAGGGAATTCTGGGAAAAGGCATTTGAATGTTCATTCCCCAGCTCTGTCGCAAATCAGGTGGGCAGAGAGATCTGCACTGGAGAGGAGAAGCTGGAGACTCTTCCTGGGTCTGTGTTTGAAACCAGCATGACTAGCCACAGCTACAGCGTCTACAATGCGGTCTATGCTGTGGCACATGCTTTGCATTCCATGTACTTGTCAAAATTCGAAAACAGAGCAATGGCAAATGGAAGGAGAGAGAAGATCCGAAATCATCCACCATGGCAGGTAATGGTGAACAAAAAGATTAGTGGATGGGGATATCTCCCATAAGAATAAAGTCCACTGTGTTTGGGGCTATTCAGTCTAGAAAGAAGGTGCCGGGGGGGCATAATTGAGACATGTGGTATTATGCATGGGTTGGAGAGAGTGAATATAGGGAAGTTCTTGACCATCTCATGCAACTCCAAAACTGGATGGCTGATTGCAAGAGTGGGTTGAAATCTAGAGTCCCCTCCTTTTCAACAGATGCATAGCCATAATGAGGACTAATTCACCCGGTTTTCTCTCCTATTCATGTCTGCATATTGTTATCCCCCTTCACCTTCTGTCAACTCAGGAGCAGGAGGCAGGGGAGATGGAAGAAAAGGGACTAAGGCAGTAGTTCTCAAACTGTGGGTCCTGGAACCACCAGTTTGTCATGACCTACTTTTTGGTGGTTCATGAAACCCACAGGGCAGATTACGTTCTGTTTATCAAGGGCTCTTCAACCTCACCAGACTGAGAGTAAAGTCCAAAGTCCAGCTGAAATGTCTTCGTGACTTCCTCTTTGCCGACAATGCAGCTGTCACTGCCCACTCTGCCAAAGATCTCCAGCAGCTCATGGATCGTTTTAGCAAGGCCTGCCAAGATTTTGAACTGACAATCAGCCTGAAGAAAACACAGATCATGGTTCAGGAAGTGGACTCACCTCCCTGCATTACAATCTCTGCATATGAACTGGAGGTTGTCCATGACTTCATGTACCTTGGCTCAACGATCTCCAACACTCTTTCTCTGGATACCGAGCTAAACAAGCGCATCGGTAAAGCAGATACCATGTTTTCCAGACTCACAAAGAGAGTCTGGTTCAACAAGAAGCTGAAAGAACAAGATCCAGGTCTACAGAGCTTGCGTCCTGAGTACACTTCTGTACTGCAGCGAGTCATGGACTATTTACTCACAACAGGAGAGGAAACTGAATGCTTTCCACATGCGCTGCCTCCAATGCATCCTCGGCATCACCTGCCAGGACAAAGTTCCAAACAACACAGTCCTGGAACGATCTGTAATCCCTAGCATGTATGCACTGCTGAAACAGAGACGCCTGCGTTGGCTCGGTCATATCGTGAGAATGGATGATGGCCGGATCCCAAAGGATCTCCTCTATGGAAAACTCGTGCAAGGAAAGCGCCCTACAGGTAGACCACAGCTGCGATACAAGGACATTTGCAAGAGGGATCTGAAGACCTTAGGAGTGGACCTCAACAGGTGGGAAACCCTGGCCTCTGAGCGGTCTGCTTGGAGGCAGACTGTGCAGCATGGCCTTTCCCAGTTTGAAGAGACACTTGGCCAACAGTCTGAGGCAAAGAGGCAAAGGAGAAAGGCCCATAGCCAGGGAGACAGACCAGGGACAGACTGCACTTGCTCCCGGTGTGGAAGGGATTGTCACTCCCGGATTGGCCTTTTCAACCACACTAGACGCTGTGCCAGAACCATCATTCAGAGTGCGATACCATAGTTTGTCGAGACTGAAGGTTGCCAACATGCTATCAAGGGCTGGACAAGCTGCTGCTGCAGGGGGAGCTCTCATGCCCCATCAGAATCAGGCAGCAGTCTCTAGGCCTCTAAAAAGTTTGAGAACCACTGGACTAAGGGATGGAATCAGATGGGATGGATGAAGGCATCATTCCTCAGTTCAATATGTGCTTTACAGAGACAGAAGCCGATTCCAAGTGGATACCCAGAATTTCTTGGAAAAGGAGATAGTTCTGGCAAAATCTGCACACTCCTTCATTTATTAACCCATGCACAAGGCAGCATTTGCTTTGCTTTTCAGGTTCATGTTAGTTCTCTTGTAAACCTGCTCGTAGGGTGTTGTCCTAATTGTCTCTGCTGTGTCTCTTTCTGGAATTGGATTTTGTTCCTCTGAAAAGTGTCGTGTACATAGAAGCACCATCAACAGAACAACACTACTAGCTTGTATTCATTGATATTTTACTGCTACTACCATGACCACCACCATTACTAAAAGTAGCCTGGATAAAGCTTTTAAATATTTGCACCGGTTTAAAGTGTGTTCAACAGGTGCAGGCTACTGCAAAAGTGCATTTCACGAGAGTGCAGGAAACCAGCACGCCAGTAGGAAGGCCAGAGCCTTCCTGCACGTGGTGGGAGAGTGATGGAGGCCTGTTGGAGCAGGTAAACCTGGAGAGGGGGACAGAATAGACTGGGGCTTCTGTGAGTTGAACATGGTGGTGGTGAGCGGAACAGGGAGGGGATGGGAGTGGGGGTGCGCATATTGGGTCCAGGAGGGGGTGGAATTGGTAACAGTGTGCAGTGAATCCTGAGACCCTTTCTGGGCCTGATCCACCTGCACAGATCAGTGTGGACTTGCGCTAACAAATAACACCGGAGCAGGTCTGAATAGGCCCATTATGGCTGCTGAGACATGTCCTGGAGCACAGGGATAAATGTCCTCTCATCCCAAAGAGACCACCAGTGGCCAAAAATTCCCCACAGGATGGTAGTGTAGCCCGTGCCAATGCTGCTACATCACCATGTGGGGATTTAGTTAAGTTCAGGCTCTTCATCCTATCCCTTGATTGTCAAAGATGAACACACTCTTATGTATTAGTATGTCTTGTGCCTCCTTTGAAATTCTTCTTCTGTTGTGGTTCCTTGTAGCTCCACCACTATTTGAGAAACGTCGCCTTTAACACCACTACTGGGAAAAGGATTTCCTTTGATGAAAATGGGGAATTATTAGCTGGATATGATCTTATCAACTGGGTCACATTCCCAAACATGTCTTTTCTGAGAGTCAAAGTTGGAAAAGTAGACCCGGTGACTTCCACAGACAAGGTGCTCACTGTTCATGAGGATGCCATTGTTTGGCCCAGCAGGTTTAACCAGGTGGGGTATTTGAACTTTTCAAGTATATCTTATAGATTTCTCAGTGTTGACTGCTGCCCAGTCACCATTATAACCACAAAGGCTTGAGTAGCTGGTAAAGTGAAAATTTTTTAACGTAGGTCCTGGTGCTAAAAAGTGTGGGAACCACTGCCTTAGAACAATGCTTTATGGTTAGTTGGGTCAATACCACAAGACTTCTTGAAGATAAAAGGGTGGATGCCAAAAGCAGCCTCTGAGAAGAGCTCCAGTTACCAATTTTGCCATGTCATTAATATGAATCAATAAATATGTTTTCAATGTTGAAACCTGCAAATGAGACTATGGGTGCAATCCTGAAAGTGTGCTGGGCTGGCACATGTCACTTGCGTTGGCCCATCAGTGTCACGAAAGTGTCGTAAAGCACTTTCGCGCCATCTGGAGAGGAATCCTATCCTTGTTCCTGGGCAGTCTGTAGCAGTTCCGGGCTGCTAGGATCAGTGGCAGAGATTTGAGTAGCCCCGTTAGGGCTGCTGCCGCCACTTTACCTGGGGTGAGGGAAAGCAATTCCCCTTACCCCTGGCTGAGCTGCATTCAGTCCTAACCCTACCTTTGATGTGGGGCAGGCCTGCCGGCCTACCTGGTCCAGGGCAGGTTAGGATTGGTCTGTATGCAACTTAAGGGGCATTTTGGGTTAGCCTTACTTTAGGATGCCAAGTCTATTATAACAGGAGCAGGAGCTGTAAAGTTATCAATATAGCAACTGACCAAAAAAAGCACCAGGGTGGAAAATCAAAGCAAATTGTAATGCGTTTGTAACAAACATGAAGGAGCAGAAGCAAACTGGAACCACTTGATTGCTGGTTTTGCAGGTGGAGCTGATACTCATGCCCAGCCCATTCTTGAGACAGTGAAGTCCTCCTGGCTCCCCACCACACAGTAAGGCAGGACTGGTGGGGTGCACCGGTAGTGATTGTGGGGAAGCAGAGCCAGTAGCAGACCATCTTCTTTGAGAGATGTTTATTCCCAAAATTACCCCTGCTGATTGGGTAAGAGGCACTTTTTCAAGTGGGTGCTCCTCTTTTTTTAGCAGGGGGAGAGTAACCGGCCCACCTCACCCCAGCACTGTCTGTTCTAGTGGCTGTCTGCTGGTATTCATTTGCATCTTTTTAGATTGTGAGCCCTTTTGGGACAGGGAGCCACTAGTTGTTTGATTTTTCTCTGTAAACCGCTTTGTGAACTTTTAGTTGAAAAGCGTTATATAAATACTGTTAATAATAATAATAATGCTGAAATATTCCCCACTCCCATATTCCAGCAGGTACTGCCCCTTTCAGTGTGTAATGACAATTGTCATTCAGGTTTCTTCAGGAGAAAGAAGAAAGGGGAGCCTTTTTGCTGCTACGACTGCCTCCCATGTCCAGAAGGGAAGATTTCAACCCAAGACAGTAAGATATGTCACGTAAACATCACCATATGTATAGGCAGCATCTCTGTATCAGATTGTCCAAATCAGTAGAGTAGTTAGAGGGGGTGCAAAGTACTAAGTTTTGCAGGCAGCCTCACCGTGCCATGCAAGAGACCAGTCCCCCTCCTTTTTGGAGCTGTTCTGGGCTGCTAGAGCAAAACCGAGGCATATAGAAAGGCTCCGAAGGGGAGGGGGCAGCTTGCACGTGGCGGTGAGGCTCCCTGCAAAACTTAGTGCTTTGCACCCCCTCTAGCTACACTATTGGAACAGATAAAAATGGCTCAAATTAGAAAGTGTTGTTAACTGGTTGTCACGTCTGCTGTCTGATAAGACCATAAAGCACACTGTACCAGCTGAATTTACTCTTTTTACAGCAACGTGCAATGTGAATTTACTCTTTTACTACACTTGATAAATCAACCGTCCATCCGTCAATATTTTCTGTATTGCTCGATCAATCAACAATAATTTACAATGGACATTGGTGCTGTTACATAAATAATAATCTACAATGTGGTGGTAGTGTTAACTTCAAATATTGCCATCCATGTTTAACTGGAATCGACCAGATCACATCCCACTAAATTTGGGGGAGGAATCAATCCCCATCCCAACTGCAAAAAAATCCTTTCAGTTTCCAATTAGCAGCTTTGATTCCAGATTCTGTAATATGAATGCTTAGTTACAGCAGTGAATTGTGTATGGGGCTGTCATACACTGAAGCCAGGTCTTGTTTTCCAGACACTGATAATTGCTTTGAATGTCCAGAAGATCAGTATTCAAACCCTGGCCAGGATTCCTGTGCTCCAAAAATCATCAGCTTCTTGTCTTATGGGGATCCTTTGGGAATTGGTTTGGCCACTTCAGCCCTTTCCTTTTCTTTCATCACAGCTTGTGTGATGGGCATATTTATGAAGAACAGAGACACTCCCATTGTCAAAGCCAACAACCGGAACCTCACCTACGCTCTCCTCATCTCTCTCCTGCTCTCCTTCCTTTGTGTTTTGATCTTCATTGGACAGCCTGGGAAGACAGCGTGTCTCCTTCGACAAACTGGTTTCAGCATCATCTTCACAGTGGCTGTTTCCTGTATATTGGCCAAGACCACCATTGTCATTTTAGCTTTCATGGCTACCAAGCCAGGCTCGAGGGTGAGGAAATGTGTGGGGAATCAACTGGCTAGCTCCATGGTTCTTTCCTGCTCCCTTTTTCAAGCCACACTTTGTACTGTGTGGCTCTCAACATCCCCTCCATTCCCAGATGCTGACATGCACTCAATCACTAAAGAAATTGTCCTGGAATGTAATGAAGGTTCAGCTCTCATGTTCTACTGTGTCTTGGGTTTTATGGGCTTCCTGGCCATTGTCAGCTTCACTGTGGCTTTCCTAGCCAGGAAGTTACCAGATACTTTCAATGAAGCCAAGTTCATCACCTTCAGCATGTTGGTCTTTTGCAGTGTTTGGTTGTCCTTTGTTCCCTCCTACTTGAGCACCAAGGGGAAGTACATGGTGGCTGTGGAGATCTTCTCCATCTTGGCTTCCAGTGCTGGCTTATTGAGTTGCATCTTTTTCCCCAAATGTTTTATTATTGTGATGTATCCTGAGCTGAATATCAGAGAGCATCTAATAAAGAGGACACATTAAAGAATCGTACAGTTCAAACTTCTCTGGGCCTTGCACTGATGGAACCTCAGATGGAATAATCATCTAACACATGTTTGTTAAGGCGTCCTAATATTTCATGACAGTCGGTACCAAATGGACAGACACTGGCATATTTTGACTTGGGAAATGCATTCAATTTTTAAACATGGTACAGGGGAATGTTAGCACACTATCAGTCATTCATTGGAGAAAGGATTCCTCCTATTTGTCTGATAGTGTATTATACAATCATTCCTCTATAGCAACTACCCAAATTTATTGCTATGAACACAGACACTCCATGCAAATCTGTGGAATGTGAGGAATGTCTGAGGAATGTGTCTATTCCTCTATGTGTCTGATAGTGTATTATACAATCATTGTGTAACAACAGGTTGTATTGCAATGAAAAGATCCCAGGCACAAAACTGCATTCCCAAACCCCAAGGATGAAAGCCAACCCCATGGTGCAGTCCTGTGCTTGTGGGAAGTAAGGGCACAATCCCTATGCCCGTCTACTCAGAAGTAAGTCCCATTATAGTCAATAGAGCTTACTGCAGCATGAGAGCCCAAGCCTATGCATGTCTACTCATTATAGAGTCTCATTATAGCCAAAGGGTCTTACTCCCAGGAAAGTGTGGCTAGGAGTGCAGCCTTTGAGCACAATCCTATGCATGTCTACTCAGGAGTAAGTCCCATTATAGCAAATGAGGCTTACTCCCAGGAAAGAGTGGATAGCATTGCAGCCTAAGGCAAGATGAGTGCGCGACCCAAGGCAACAGTGAGTGCCCCCTGAGGCCGCCTTGCTGGCAGGGGAGCTGCTGACTGAAGCAGGGGGGCTAGAAAGGCAGCCCTTCCAAGGCATGGAAGTGGTTCTGCCAGAATGGAGTCGAGCAAGGCGCAGGCAGAGAGGATGATGGTGCGCCTCAGGATAGTGGGGGAGAGGAGGAGGCAGCAGCGGCGGCGGCGGCAGGGGGGGCCCTCATCTGAGTCCATGCCTCACAGCTCGCTCCCAGCCAGGCTGAGAAAAGGCACGGAAAGGGGAGGCGCCTCCCTCTGGTTTCATAAGCCTTAGGGCGGGGAGCGCTGGGGCAGAGCGAGCGCTTCACACGGGAAACTCTAGCTGGGTTCTGAGGGGGCCTGAGGGCTCTACGGAGGTGGGGCTCTGAAACAGGGACCTGCTGTGGGTGGGCAGAGCCTCCCCACCAGAGTCCTTTAAAGAGTGCTGCTGCCATGGGTTGTGTGTGCTTAAGCACCTTACACAGTGTTCGTGGTGCTTTTCGAAGAACTCCGGTGGGCCGGCTCTGTCTCACCTGCCTCCCCACTCCTGTGTGAGATGCTTTTGGAAGGACTCCAGTAGGGAGGCACTGCCTCACTTGCCTCCCCACTCATTGCATGTCCCTGCTATGAAATGGCAAAGGAAAGACACAGAGAAGAAGGGGGGCAGCCCCGGGCAAGGTGCGTTGGAGACCTCGGCTCGCATTCTCCTCCTCCTGCTTGCGCTCAGCTTGCTCCGGCCACTCTGCGGGTGCCCCACCACTCTCCTTCCCACCCAGCGCCCCCTCCCAGTCCTGCGAGTGGCGCTGCTGCGATTGGCTGGCAGCGCTCACTGGCAAACTGTTCGCAGAACCGATACCTATACTTTTAACCATATAGGAGAGAGAGGTTTGACAGGTGTAGCTCAACATGAAAGAGCTTAAAAAGCTGCTCCTGCCAAAATTTGCTATACAATGGTTAAAGGTATGGGCTCTCTGACCTTCACTGGATCTTGTCACCCTGACTGCAGCGTCAACAGGATTCGACAGGCCACCCCACTGGTGCAGTTTACTTCCAGGTGGCACAAATGTGCCCTGGGGCTACAGCTCCGGTGCTGAGGTCCCAGAGGATTGGTCTGTAAATCTCATTGCTTAGAACAGGGATGGGCAACATTTTGGTGGGAGAGCCACATCATCTCTCAGACACTGGTTCAGGGGCCAGGAAAAAAAGACTTAATCTCCCTTTCAAATCTGAATAAATTTACATAACTGAATTCATTATAGACAGAACGGATATGAATGAATTGATTTTACTGAGTTTATTTATAATACACATGAGAACTATAATACAGGGAGTACAAATAACTCCTGAGCCCACACCTCCAGCCTGAGCACACAACACCTGAGTATACACCTCCAAGAGAATGCACAGTCACCAGTCAGCACAGGCTTGCACAGTCTCCAATGGACCAGAGGCTCACTGGAGACTGGGGGCTCCCTGCAGTTTAATTGGGCGTCCCTGAGGGCCGCAAATGGCATGCGGGCCGGGATTTGCCCACCCCCAGCTTAGAATGCAATGTACTCAAAAATTCACATGAATAGATTCTTAACCTAACTTACACTCAGCCCACATCTTATGTGAAGGTTACATTCTGTCAGTGTGTAAAGGCAAAATTGCATTTGCTTATTGGTTTGTTTGTTTGTTTTCTGCCTTTCTGGAAGCCCAAGGCGGCTTAAAGGCCCAAATGGATAAATAAAATACAATGTAAAATTCAAAAAAGAAGAGCATTGAAAAGCAATTTACATCTAGCACATACTGGTGCAAATGCAGTATCTGCTGAATTGTTATCCACTGACTTGACTCACCAACAATACTCAGGTCCACCTTTAAAAGCCTTGTAACAAGGGAAAAAAGCACCAAAATCCAGTTTCCCACCTTTGTGCTGTTAAATAATAATAATCTCATTCCATTAGGTTTCATTATTCCCCCCATCTATTGTTTGAATGCCGTGTAGCATCTATACAATGTGGACTAATTAAAATTGTACAGTTATAAATGATACATATATTGTAGCATAATGACAAATTCTTGTATAAATTTGATTGCCTAACACTTTCTTACCGTTAGCTGTACCCTGTTGTTCAGCTGAGGTCTCACGATAATAATGAAGCATTTGGGGAAAAAGAGGCAGCCCAGTAAGCCAACACTGGAGGCTAAGAGAGAAAAGATCTCCTCCACCACTGTGTTTTTCCCCTTGGTGCTCAGGTAGGTTGGCACAAAGGACATCCAGACACTGTAAAACACCAGCATGCTGAAGGTGATAAATGTCGCTTCATTAAAAGTGTCAGGTAACTTCCTGGCTAGGAAGGCTACCGTGAAACTGACCAGAGCCAGGAGAGCCATATAGCCCAGGACACAGTAGAACATGATGGCTGAGCCATCATTACATTGCAGGACAATTTCTTTAGCCACTGAGTGCATGTCAGCGTCTGGATATGGAGGGGAGGTTGCCAGCCACACAGTACAAATGATGACTTGAACAGAGGAACAGGAAAGGACCAGGAAGACTGCCAATTTATTTCCCAGCCATTTCCTCATGCTGGACCCTGGCTTGGTGGCCAGGAAAGCGAGGACCACAGTGATGGTTTTGGCCAACACACAAGAAACGGCCACTGAGAAGATGATGCCAAAAGTTATTTGTCGGAGCAAGCATGATAGCTTGTCAGGTTGGCCAATGAATAGCAAAGTACAAAGGAACCAGAGGTGGAGGGACACGAGGAGGGCATAGGTGAGGTTTCGTTTGTTGGCTTTGACTACAGGAGTATCCTGGTACTTGATGAAGACCCCAAGCACCAACATGGTGATGGAAAGAAAGGAAAGTGCAAAAGCAGCCAGGACAATCCCCAAAGGTTCTTCGTAAGACAAAAAGTTTATAGATTTTTGATTGCAAGAATTCTGGTCCTCGTTTGCATAATGATCTTCAGTACACTGAAAACATTCATCCACATCTGGGAAAGAAAATAAGAATCGCTTTTGGCACATGGACATTCTGGTGCGCTGCAGTAAACGTGCAGGGGGTGCAAAGCGCTAAGTTTTGCAGGGAGCCTCACTGCGCCATACAAGTGGCCCCTCCACTTTGGAGCCAGGCATACATCTCCATTTTGCTCTAGTGGCCCAGAATGGCTCTGAAGGGGAGGGGGGAGAGGATGCTTGCATGGCGCGGTGAGGCTCCCTCCAAAACTTAGTGCTTTGCATCCCCTCTAGCTATGCTTCTGTAACCAACATGTGTCTGAGGTCTGCAGGATCCATTTCTGAAATTTGCAGTTATATCCTTGTCAAGCAGGTAATTTGAAAGAAGCCATGCCCTGCTATCGTCCAGAAGAAATCTGTCTCATAAGTCTCCCCATTGCAAGGGTTGATTGCAAGAGTGGGTTGAAATCTAGAGTCCCCTCCTTTTCAACAGCCACATAGCCATAATGAGGACTAATTCACCCAATTTTTCTCTCCTACTCATGTCTGCATCTTGTTATTCCCCTTCACCTTCCGTCAGGTCAGGGGCAGGAGGCAGGGGAGATGGAAGAAAAGGGACTAAGGCATTAGTTCTCAAACTGTGCGTCCTGGACCCACCAGTGGGTCATGACCTACTTTTTGATGGTTCATGAAACCCACAGGGCAGTTAAGAACATAAGAACATAAGAACAGCCCCACTGGATCAGGCCATAGGCCCATCTAGTCCAGCTTCCTGTATCTCACAGCGGCCCACCAAATGCCCCAGGGAGCACACCAGATAACAAGAGACCTCATCCTGGTGCCCTCCCCTGCATCTGGCATTCTGACATAACCCATTTCTAAAATCAGGAGGTTGCGCATACACATCATGGCTTGTACCCCATAATGGATTTTTCCTCCAGAAACTTGTCCAATCCCCTTTTAAAGGCATCTAGGCTAGACGCCAGCACCACATCCTGCGGCAAGGAGTTCCACAGACCAACCACACGCTGAGTAAAGAAATATTTTCTTTTGTCTGTCCTAACCCGCCCAACACTCAATTTTAGTGGATGTCCCCTGGTTCTGGTATTATGTGAGAGTGAAAAGAGCATCTCACTCTCCACTCTGTCCATCCCCTGCATAATTTTGTATGTCTCAATCATGTCCCCCCTCTTTTCTAGGCTGAAGAGGCCCAAACGCCGTAGCCTTTCCTCATAAGGAAGGTGCCTCAGCCCCGTAATCATCTTAGTCGCTCTCTTTTGCACCTTTTCCATTTCCACTATGTCTTTTTTGAGATGCGGCGACCAGAACTGGACACAATACTCCAGGTGTGGCCTTACCATCGATTTGTACAACGGCATTATAATACTAGCCGTTTTGTTCTCAATACCCTTCCTAATGATCCCAAGCATAGAATTGGCCTTCTTCACTGCCGCCGCACATTGGGTCGACACTTTCATCGACCTGTCCACCACCACCCCAAGATCTCTCTCCTGATCTGTCACAGACAGCTCAGAACCCATCAGCCTATATCTAAAGTTTTGATTTTTTGCCCCAATGTGCATGACCTTACACTTACTGACATTGAAGCGCATCTGCCATTTTGCTGCCCATTCTGCCAGTCTGGAGAGATCCTTCTGGAGCTCCTCACAATCACTTCTGGTCTTTACCACTCGGAAAAGTTTGGTGTCGTCTGCAAACTTAGCTACTTCACTGCTCAACCCTGTCTCCAGGTCATTCATGAAGAGGTTGAAAAGCACCGGTCCCAGGACAGATCCTTGGGGCACACTGCTTTTCACCTCTCTCCATTGTGAAAATTGCCCATTGACACCCACTCTCTGCTTCCTGGCCTCCAACCAGTTCTCAATCCACGAGAGGACCTGTCCTCTAATTCCCTGACTGTGGAGTTTTTTCAGTAGCCTTTGGTGAGGGACCGTGTCAAACACCTTCTGAAAGTCCAGATATATAATGTCCACGGGTTCTCCCGCATCCACATGCCTGTTGACCTTTTCAAAGAATTCTATAATGTTCGTGAGGCAAGACTTACCCTTACAGAAGCCATGCTGACTCTCCCTCAGCAAGGCCTGTTCGTCTATGTGTTTTGAGATCCTATCTTTGATGAGGCATTCCACCATCTTACCCGGTATGGATGTTAGGCTGACCGACCTATAGTTTCCCGGGTCCCCCCTCTTTCCCTTTTTAAAAATAGGCGTGACATTTGCTATCCTCCAATCTTCTGGCACCATGGCCGTTTTGAGGGACAAGTTGCATACCTTAGTCAAGAGATCTGCAACTTCATTCTTCAATTCCTTAATAACTCTTGGGTGGATGCCATCAGGGCCCGGTGACTTATTGATCTTTAATTTATCAATGAGGTCTGAAACATCTTCTCTTTTAACCTCTATCTGACTTAACTCCTCAGTCAGGAGGGGCCGTTTGGGCAGCGGTATCTGCCCGAGGTCCTCTGCCGTGAAGACAGATGCAAAGAACTCATTCAATTTCTCTGCCATCTCTAAGTCTCCTTTTATCTCCCCTTTCCCTCCCTCACCATCCAGAGGGCCAACCGCTTCTCTGGCGGGTTTCCTGCTTCTAACATATTTGAAGAAGCTTTTATTATTCCCCTTAATGTTGCTGGCCATGCTTTCCTCATAGTCTCGCTTGGCCTCCAGTATCACCTTCTTACATTTCTTTTGCCACAGTTTATGTTCCTTTTTATTCTCCTCATTAGGGCAAGACTTCCATTTACAGAAGGAAGCTTCCTTGCCCTTCACAGCCTCTCTAACTTGGCTGGTTAGCCATGCGGGCACCCTCCTGGATTTAGTGGAACCCTTCTTTCTTTGCGGTATACACCTCTGCTGGGCCTCTATTACTGCTGTTTTAAGCAGCCTCCATGCACTCTGGAGAGATTGGACTCTTTTTACCCGTCCTTTCAACCTCCTTCTAACCAGCCTCCTCATTTGAGGGAAGTCCGCCTGTCGGAAGTCAAGGGTTTTTGTTAGAGATTTGCCTGGTATTCTTCCCCCAACGTGCATGTCAAAACGGATCGCAGCATGATCACTGTTGCCCAATGGCTCAGTAACATTTACATTTCTAACCAGGTCCTGCGTACCGCACAATATTAAATCCAGTGTCACCTGTCCTCTGGTGGGCTCCGTGACTAGCTGATCTAAGCCACAGTCATTTAACACGTCAAGAAATCCGGTTTCCTTATCGTGACCAGAACACAAATTGACCCAGTCAATATGAGGATAATTGAAGTCCCCCATGATTACAACCCTGTCCCTCCTTGTCACCTCCCTGATCTGTTTCCTCATTTCAAGGTCCCCATCCGATTTCTGGTCTGGAGGACGATAGCACGCCCCCAGTATTACATCGCTGCACAAGCCTGGTAATTTAACCCACAGAGATTCTACGGTGGAGTCGGACCCACCTTCAATATCTACTTTGCTGGATTCTATCCCTTCCTTAACATTAACGGCCACCCCACCTCCAATACGCCCCTGCCTGTCCCTCCTGTAGAGTTTATAGCCCGGGATTGCGGTATCCCACTGATTCTCCACATTCCACCAGGTTTCTGTTATGCCCACTATGTCAATATTTTCCCTTGTCACCAGACATTCCAGTTCTCCCACCTTTGCTCGGAGACTTCGGGCATTCGCATAAAAGCATTTGTACATGGAATGCCCCAGGATGCGCTGCTTATTCGCTCCTTTGTCCCCGCATCCTCTCATTGTGCCAAACCGTCTATCACATCCCATCACACTACCTTTCCCAATTTCTTCTCCTACTCTGCCTTTGTCTTGTTGTTCTCTAACCTCCCCATCCTCATCCCATAGGGATGAGGAGTCCCGAACCGGATGCCCCTCAGCTCCTGTCGGCCTTCCCCCAGGGATCAGTTTAAAAGCTGCTCTGCCACCTTTTTAATGTTATGCGCCAGCAGTCTGGTTCCATTCTGTTTCAAGTGGAGCCCGTCCCTCTTGTACAGGCCCCGCTTGTCCCAAAAAGTTCCCCAGTGCCTAACGAATCTAAACCCCTCCTCCTTACACCACCATCTCATCCACGCATTGAGACCCCTGATCTCCGCCTGCCTAGCTGGCCCTGTGCGTGGAACAGGTAGCACTTCAGAGAACGCTACCTTTGAGGTCCTGGCTTTCAGCTTCCTGCCTAAAAGCCTAAATTTGGCCTCCAGGACCTCCCAGCTACACTTGCCCACGTCGTTGGTGCCGACATGCACCACAACTGCTACCTCTCCCCCAGCACTGTCTACTAGCCTGTCTAGACAAGAAGTGATGTCCGCAACCTTCGCACCAGGCAGGCAAGTCACCATGCGGTCCTCACATCCATCGCAAACCCCCCTCTCTATGTTTCTAATAATCGAATCCCCCACTACAAGAAGCCCCCGACCCCCCTCCCGCCGAGGAGTATCCCGAGTGCGTTTGTATATGGGCCCATCCCCTGGAGAAGGGGTCCCCCCTAGGGGATTGTTTCCCTCCTCTCCAGGATGACGTCCTCCAGTCCCGAGACTTCCCACCCGGGCAGCCGAGGAGCTGCACGCCTGAGGTTGGGACGAAGCCTGATCATCCCCAGAAGTTTCCCCACGGTCCTCCTCTGCCTGCCTGCGCTTCTCCAGGTCGGCCACCAAGGCTTCAAGGGAGCGGACGTGTTCCCTGAGACCCTGGAGCTCCTTGCACCGAGGACACACCCATGACTTATGCCCCAGAGGCATATAATCATACATGTGGCACTCTATGCAGAACACTGGATAGCCCCCACCCTGCTGCTGGCTGTCTGACTGTATAGCTTTTTGTTGTTGTTGTTTTATTTAGGGGTCTTTTTATAAACCCTACACTGGATAGCAGCCCTCTTCTCAAGGGAAGTGGAAGGGCAGTGTATGGGGCCCTGGCCTCCTCGCCCTGCTGCTGAACTTGCACAGATGCTAAACTCTCGTGCCTTACCTGGCACTTAGTTCCCAGAGGCACTTGGTTGCCAGAGGCCACAACAGTTTACGTTCTGTTTATCAAGGGTTGGACAAGCTGCTGCTGGAGGGGGAGCTCTGCTGCCCCAACAACATCAGGCAGCAGCCTCTAGGCCTCTAAAAAGTTTGAGAACCACAGGACTAAGGGATGGAATCAGATGGGAGGGATGAATGAATCCATCATTCCTCAGTTCAGCATGTGTTTTACAGAGACAGAAACCGATTCCAAGTGGATACCCAGAAATTCTTGGAAAAGAAGATAGTTCTGGAAAAATAGACACACTCCTTCATTTATTAACCCATGCACAAGGCAGCATTTGCTTTGCTTTTCAGGTTCATGTTAGTTCTCTTGTAAACCTGCTAGTAGGCTGTTGTCCTGATTGTCTCTGCTGTGTCTCTTTCTCGAATTGGATTTTGTTCCTCTGACAGGGGAATGTTAGCACACTCAGTCATTCAGAGCAGATTCCTACTACATGTTGTTACAGCTGTGGAAAGGGTTAGAACATAAGAACGTAAGAAGAGCACTCACTGGATCAGGCCAAAGGCCCATCTAGTCCAGCTTCCTCTATCTCACCATGGCCCACCAAATGCCCCAGGGAGCACACAAGACAACAGACACAACCTGCAGCCTGGTGCCCTCCCCTGCATCTAGCAATCACAGGCAGCCTGCCTCTATTAGGAATTTAGGGGGAGAGGTGGATCCTGGTGGCAGTGACTTGCTCCAGGATCCTATCCCATTTTTCCCATCCCAGAACAGCTCCTGCCTCTCCTCCGACCTGTGTCAGCAAAATGGCTTGCGTAGTCCGTGGAGAACCATAAGTGAGCAGGAAAATTGAGCAGCCTAACAGGAGATAAGTAAAAAATAGTCAAAAATAATTGTGAGCAAGCGAGATGGCTTGACTCAGCAGCATAGCAATAAGGGGTGGGACGTGCAGTCCGCTCCAGGTACCAGATACACGAGCATGATAAAGGGGTACCAGCATTGCTTCTGCTCCAGCCACACCAGTGTCAGACATGCTGGCTGCTATGATCCATTTTATCCATGCAGCACACAGTGAAATACATAGAGGTGTCCACGTTGCTGCCTGTTGGTCCATTTCCATTGAAGAAATTCACTGAAGGACATGGGAAGTCCTGTGTATTCTATTCCACAGGGAAGCAACTGGGAGTGCGGAACATGCTGGGAGCACTGCTTTGCCGATCTGCCCTCTGGTGCACTGCAAAGGGAGCCAGTAGGAGCAGGAAGGGGTCGGCACGGGCAGCATGCCAAGGGTAAGAGGAAGCATAGGGTGAACATGGTTGCCACATCCCACTGGGCCCCAAAGCCCAACGAGAAGGAACCATTTGGGCAAGGCTCTTGCTTGCCACTCCGCATCCCCACTTGCCCCCAACCTTTCTGCAGCCCAGCCAGACCCCCCTCCTCTTGCCCTGTCCTCTGCTTCCCAACTTGCCCCAAAGATCCCTAGCACACCATGGAGATTAGCTACGAGGGTTAGTGGATTCCTCCTTTCTTCAAAACCCCAAATAGAGGAGGGCTGTTAAAAACAGAGAAGAGGTATCAAAAAATTACACAGGCCTACAAAATCGAGGGTCAGAAAGTTTTTCCCACATTTTATGGTGCTTTGATATGAATTTGGGGTGCAGATTCCAAAAATGGCACCCGTTTTGCCCTATCACATCTAGTTTTGGAGATATAGTATAGCCTCATTCGTGAATGGTTCGAGCAGCTTCCTCATGAGGAAGCCATGGTGTAGGCTTCCTCATGAGGAAGCTGCTTGAACCATTCACTAAAGAGGCTGTGCCGTGTCTCCGAAACTAGATGTGATAGGACAAAACGGATGCCATGTTTGGAATCAGCACCCCAAATATACGCAGGAATTGGTGTAATGTTTAAGGAAGCAAAATGTGTGTTGGCCTGTGTCATCTGTCAAACGCACTGGTTGGAATCATCCTATGTGTTGTTTATGTCAAGTCAAACCAACTTAGGAACAGATAGAGAATGAGGCTGGAAATCAATAAATTAGCAGCAAAAAGGATGTTAGCAAGGATTAATTGGTGAATAACTAGACTCTTTTGCATACAGTGATTGCACTGTTAAATTTAGTTGGCAAAGTGTTGAGGGATTGTGATGGAATGATAAGGTGGTGTCTCTGCATTTGAATATATTGGCTTCAAAGTCATTGACACTCAAGTTGCACATGGAAGACTCAGAAAAATACTTGAGTCAAGGGCTCCCTGACCTGGCACTTGTCCCCACGCATGCTGACTGCAGTCTGCCTGTGCCTGGGTGTGCTTGCTTTCTGTTGTCATGCCATGAAGAACCTTGTGGGGCCAGCATTCTGACCGTGAGCAGCAGGGAGTTCCAACTGGGAGGCAGAGAATGGTTAATGTTTGCTTTAGCATCTGAGCAGGAGGGGGGAGGCGGGAGTGAGCTCTTTTGCCCATCTCTGATTACGAAGGAAGGAAGGAATCAATGCTCATTGGACAAAGGATGGGAGGTTTGATATTTTCTTTGGCTGAGGAATGGCAGGAGGAGGAGCCCAAGGGGGTTCTTGCCTTATGATTGTCTGGCAAAGCCTAGGGAAAGGGGGGAGGCAGGGAAGTGGGGGGGGGGAGGAGAGGCAGTTCATAGTGATCATGTTTTCCACTGCATGGCTGATGCGGGAGAGGAACCCTCATTGAATGACCAGCTTCAGTGGGACTGCTTTGGAGTAGAGCTGCAAAGGATCAAGTCGTCCTGGCAAACCACCCATCTGCTGCACATGACCCTCTTCCCTCTTTCCTCTTCTGTCCTGGCTCTCTCGCAGTCTGTCCCACCCCCTCCTGCCCTGTTTACGGATGAGATGGAGCAGCAGGGAAGTGTTTAAAGTGAACTCCAACACACACATCCTGACAGTAGCCCTGTTTTTTTCCCCATGGCTGGGTTTTCAAAGGGGGTGGCTTGACTTTAAAATTGCAAAAGGGTGACTCAGCGACTCGGAAGGTGCCCATTTTTGAGTCAAGTAACAGGGGGATGGAGACTTGTGACTTGATTCGAGTTACTTTGTGCTAGATTTTCCCATTCATGAGAATTAGGAAACTAATGCATCAACACATCAAGAACATTGATGCAGAAATATTTAATGAGGATTCAGTAGTGAATAACAGCCCTTTTACCTCCCATAGTACCACTGTAAAATCTCACAGGGACAGAGTTAATGGTGTTCGGAATTAATTACTTCTTTCTTCTCATGAACTGCTTTCTCATGTTCAGCTCAGACCTCATTAGGATAATTTAGCATTTGGGAGCAAAAACACAACCCTGTAACCCAGCACGGAGTTGTGACCCACATGTGGCACATGGACCCACAGTTTGTGAAATGCTGTTCTAACTCACTGCATGGGAGGAACTGCAGAAATGAGGTCTACATCCCCTGTTGGGCATTTATTTGTACCATCAAGGTTACAACACTGCACCACTAAGTACATTGTACTAACTTTTGGTAAGAAACAGTTAACTGGAACTAGATTGGGTCCACAAATTTTAGATATTATATTCCTTTCTTCTTATCAGTTGCCCCCTTTCATTCAATTCAGGCCTCAGCACTATAATGAAACATTTTGGGAAAAAGATACAAAACAGTAAACCAGCCCCAGAAGCTAAGATGGAGAAGATCTCCACAGCCACCATGTACTTCCCCTTGCTGCTCAGGTACGTTGGCACAAAGGACAACCAAACACTGCAAAAGACCAACATGCTGAAGGTGATGAACTTGGCTTCATTGAAAGTATCTGGTAACTTCCTGGCTAGGAAAGCCACAGTAAAGCTGACAATGGCCAGGAAGCCCATAAAGCCCAAGACACAGTAAAACATGAGAGCTGAACCTTCATTACATTGCAGGACAATTTCTTTGGTGATTGAGTGCATGTCAGCATCTGGGAATGGAGGGGATGTTGAGAGCCACACAGTACAAAGTAAGGCTTGAAAAAGGGAGCAGGAAAGAACCATGGAGCTGGCCAGTTGATTCCCCACCCATTTCCTCACACTTGAGCCTGGCTTGGTAGCCATGAAAGCTAAAATGACAATGGTGGTCTTGGCCAATATACAGGAAACAGCCACTGTGAAGATGATGCTGAAACCAGTTTGTCGAAGGAGACACGCTGTGTTCCCAGGCTGTCCAATGAAGATCAAAACACAAAGGAAGGAGAGCAAGAGAGAAATGAGGAGAGCGTAGGTGAGGTTCCGGTTGTTGGCTTTGACAATGGGAGTGTCTCTGTTCTTCATAAAGATGCCCATCACACAAGCTGTGATGAAAGAAAAGGAAAGGGCTGAAGTGGCCAAACCAATTGCCAAAGGATCCCCATAAGACAAGAAGCTGATCATTTTTGGAGCACAGGAATCCTGGTCAGGGTTTGAATACTGATCTTCTGGACATTCAAAGCAATTATCAGTGTCTGGAAAACAAGACCCGGATTCAGTATATGACAGCCCCATACACAATTCACTGCTGTAACTAAGCATTCATATTACAGAATCTGGAATCAAAGCTGCTAATTGGAAACTGAAAGGATTTTTTTGCAGTTGGGATGGGGGTTAATTCCTCCTCCCAATTTAGTGGGATGTGATCTGGTCGATTCCAGTTAAACATGGATGGCAATATTTGAAGTTAACACTAACTCCACATTATTGATTATTATTTATGTAACAGCACCAATGTCCATTATAAATTATTATTGATTGATTGAGCAATACAGAAAATATTGACAGATGGACGGTTGATTTATCAAGTGGAGTAAAACAGTAAATTCAGCAGGTACAGTGTGCTTTATGGTCTTATCGGAAAGCAGACGTGACAACCAGTTAACAACACTTTCTATATTGAGCCATTTTTATCTGTTCCAGTAGTGTAGCTAGAGGGGGTGCAAAGCACTAAGTTTTGCAGGGAGCCTCACCGCAACCTGCAATCTGCCCCCTCCCCTTTGGAGCCTTTCTATATGCCTCGGTTTTGCTCTAGCAGCCCAGAACGGCTCCAAAAAGGAGGGGGACTGGTCTCTTGCATGGCGTGGTGAGGCTGCCTGCAAAACTTAGTGCTTTGCCCCCCTCTAGCTACTCTACTGACTTGGACAATCTGATACAGAGATGCTGCCTATACATATGTTGATGTTTACGTGACATATCTTACTGTCTTGGGTTGAAATCTTCCCTTCCGGACACGGGAGGCAGTCGTAGCAGCAAAAAGGCTCCCCTTCCTTCTTTCTCCTGAAGAAACCTGAACGACAATTGTCATTACACACTGAAAGGGGCAGTACCTGCTGGGAAATGGGAGTGGGGAATATTTCAGCATCATGAGATGTGTTTTGGGAATAAACATCTCTCAAAGAAGACGGTCTGCTACTGGCTCTGCTTCCCCACAATCACTACCGGTGCACCCCACCAGTCCTGCCTTACTGTGTGGTGGGGAGCCAGGAGGACTTCACTGTCTCAAGAATGGGCTGGGCATGAGTATCAGCTCCACCTGCAAAACCAGCAATCATGTGGTTCCAGTTTGCTTCTGCTCCTTCATGCTTGTTACAAATGCATTACAATTTGCTTTGATTTTCCACCCTGGCACTTTTTTTGGTCAGTTGCTAAACTGATCACTTTATAGATCCTGCTCCAGTTATAATGACTTGGCATCCTAAAGTAAGGCTAACCCAAAATGGCCCTTAAGTTTCATGCAGTCCAATCCTAACCTGCCCTGGACCAGGTAGGCCGGCGGGACTGCCCTACATCCAAGGTAGGGTTAGGACTGAAAATAGCTCAGCCTGGGGTAAGGGGAATTGTTTTCCCTTACCCCAGGTAAAGCAGCGGCAGCAGCCCTAATGGGGCTACTCAGATCTCTGCCACTGATCCTAGCAGCCCTGAACTGCTACAGACTGCCCAGGAACGAGGATAGGATCACTCTCCTGGTGGCGCAAAAGTGCTTTACGACACTTCCGTGACACTGATGGGCCAACACAAGGGACATGTGCTGGCCCAGGGCACTTTTAGGATTGCACCCATAGTCTCATTTGCAGGTTTCAACATTGAAAACACATTTATTGATTCATATTGATGACATGGCAAAATTGGTAACTGGAGCTCTTCTCAGAGTTTGCTTTTGGCAGCCACCATTTGATCTCCAAGAAGTCCTGTGGTATTGACCCAACTAATCATAAAGCATTGTTCTAAGGCAGTGGTTCCCAAACTTTTTAGCATCAGGACCTAAGTTAAAAAATTTTCACTTTACCAGCTGCTCAAGACTCTGTGGCTATAATGGTGAGTGGGCACCAATGGTGACTGGGCAGCAGTCAACACTGAGGAATCTATAAGATACACTTGAAAAGTTCAAATACTCCACCTGGTTAAAGCTGCTCGGCCAAACAATGGCATCCTCATGAACAGTGAGCTTCTTGTCTGTGGAAGTCACTGGGTCTACTTTTCCAACTTTGACTCTCAGAAAAGACATGTTTGGGAATGTGACCCAGTTGATAAGATCATATCCAGCTATTAATTCCCCATTTTCATCAAAGGAAATCCTTTTCCCAGTAGTGGTGTTAAAGGCGACATTTCTCAAATAGTGGTGGAGCTACAAGGAACCACAACAGAAGAATTTCAAAGGAAGCACCAGACATACTAATCCATAACAATGTGCTCATCTTTGACAATCGAGGGATAGGATGAAGAGTCCGAACTTAACTAAATCCCCACATGGTGATGTAGCAGCATTGGCACGGGCTACACTACCATCCTGTGAGGAATTTTTGGCCACTGGCGGTCTCTTTGGGGTAAGAGGACATTTATCCCTATGCTCCATGGTATGTCTCAGCAGCCACAATGGGCCCATTCAGACCTGCTCCGGTGATATTTGCTAGTGCAAGTCCACACTGATCTGTGCAGGTCGATCAGGCCCAGAAAGGGGCTCAGGATTCAGTGCACACTGTTACCAATCCCACCTCCTCCTGGACCCAATATGCCCACCCCCACTCCCATCCTCTCCCTTTTCCGCACTCCCCCACCAGGTTCAACCCCCTACTCACAGAACCCCAAGTTTATTCTGTTCCCTGCTCCAGGTTTACCTGCTCCAACAAGCCTCCATCACTCTACCAGCACATGCAGGAAGGCTCTGGCCTTCCTCCTGGCATGCTGGTTTACTGCACTTTCGTGAAATGCTTGAACATACTTTTCCGGTAGCCTGCACCGGTTGAACACACTTTCCACTGGTGCAGTTCTTCAAAAGTTTTATCCAGGCTACTTTTAGTAATGGTGGTGGTGGTAGTGGTAGTAGCAGTAAAATACTAATGTATGCCAGCTAGTAGTGTTGTTACTGTTGATGGTGCTTCAATGTACATGACACTTTTCAGAGGAACAAAATCCAATTCCAGAAAGAGATACAGCAGAGACAATCAGGACAACCCCCTACTAGCAGGTTTACAAGAGAACTAACATGAACCTAAAAGCAAAGTAAATGCTGCCTTGTGCATGGGTTAATAAATGAAGGAATGTGCCGATTTTGCCAGAACTATCTTCTTTTCCAAGAAATTCTGGGTATCCACTCGGAATCGGTTTCTGTCTCTGTAAAACACATGCTGAACTGAGGAATGATGGATTCAGTCATCCCTCTCAACTGATTCCATCCCTTAGTCCAGTGGTTCTCAAACTTTTTAGAGGCCCTAGAGGCTGCTGCCTGATGCTGATGGGGCAGCAGAGCTCCCCCTCCAGCAGCAGCTTGTCCAACCCTTTATAAACAGAACATAATCTGCCCTGTGGGTTTCATGAACCACCAAAAAGTAGGTCATGACCCACTGGTGGGTCCAGGACCCACAGTTTGAGAACTACAGTGGTGCCTCGCATAACGAAATTAATCCGTTCCGCGAGTCCTTTCATTATGCACGTTTTTCGTTTTGTGAAGTGTTTTTTCCCATAGGAATGCATTGAAATTTAATTAATGCGTTCCTATGGGCAAGAAAAGTCAGAACAAAGTCAAATTTGGTTTACAAAGTGCTTATTAAGTGCTCTTTAAAGTCATACATACTGTACAGAGGATTTCAAAAAGGGGGGGATGCTGATTGGGGAGCTTGAAGGCTGTAATCCTGTGCACACTTTCCTGGGAGTAAGCACAATGGGACTTACTTCTGAGGAGACACGCACAGGATTGTACTCTAAGCTGGGGAGGACAGAGCAGCTGCACTCAATTGCTTGCTTTTGCCATGATCATGGGGGGAAACGTGAAGGAAATGGGGCAGTGAGAGGGTGAATGAGTGATGGGGGGATGCTGAGTGGGGAGTTTGAAGGCTGTAATCCTGTGCAAACTTTCCTGGGAGCAAGCACAATGGGACTTACTTACATGAAGATCCGCCCCTTTCTAGGGTGAACGGGATCATAAACTGACATGAAGATCCGACCCTTACTAGGGTGAATGGGATCATAAACTGACATGAAGATCCGCCCCTTACTAGGGTGAACGGGATCATAAACTGACATGAAGATCTGCCCCTTACTAGGGTGAATGGGATCATAAACTGACATGAAGATCCGCCCCTTACTAGGGTGAACGGGATCATAAATTGGCATGAAGATCCCCCCTTAAGTCAAACCAAAACAAAACAAAAATTCGTCTTGCGAAGCACGGGTCATAAAACTTTGTTGTGCGAGTTACCAAACTTTGCAGAACACTTTCGTTCTGCAAGTTTTTCGCAGCGCGGGGCATTCGTTATGCGAGGTACCACTGTACTGCCTTAGTCCCTTTTCTTCCATCTCCCCTGCCTCCTGCCCCTGAGCTGATGGAAGGTGAAGGGGGATAACAAGATGCAGACATGAGTAGGAGAGAAAACTGGGTGAATTAGTCCTCATTATGGCTATGTGGCTGTTGAAAAGGAGGGGACTCTAGGTTTCAACCCACTCTTGCAATCAACCATCCAGTTTTGGAGTTGCGTGAGATGTTCAAGAACTTCCCTCTATCCACTCTCTCCAACCCATGCATAATATCATATTTCTCAATTATGCCCCCTCCCGCAGGCACCTTCTTTCTAGACTGAATAGCCCCAAACACAGTGGACTTTCTTCTTGTGGGAGATATCCCCATCCACTAATCTTTTGTTCACCATTACCTGCCATGGTGGATGATTTCGGATCTTCTCTCTCCATCCATATGCCATTGCTCTGTTTTTGAATTTTGACAAATACATGGAATGCAAAGCATGTGCCACAGCATAGACAGCATTGTAGAGGCTGTAGCTGTGGCTAGTCATGCTGGTTTCAAACACAGACCCAGGAAGAGTCTCCAGCTTCTCCTCTCCAGTGCAGATATCTCTGCCCACCTGATTTGCAACAGAGCTGGGGAATAAACAATCAAATACCTTTTCCCAGAATTCCCTGAAAAAGCCATCTTCTTTTTGGGAGGCAGGATTTCTGAGCTGAATAAATTTCTGGAATCCAAGCAGCTCTTCAGAGTGAATGGCAAACGACAGACCACCATGGAGGAAATCAATGTCCCAATGCCTTTGGAAGGAAAATGATGTGAAGTCCATCTGGGCTGTCATAATCCAGACTTTACCCTTCATCTTTGCTGCTATACCCTCAAACACTGCAAAGTGGTTCAGCATCCTCAAGATCATTATCGTCTGAATTTCTCCATACACAAGCACAACATTGGCAGTGCTTCTCTTAATGGTGTTGATTGTTTGGAAACTGTCGCTCTCCATTTTGGGAATAGATGACGATATGAGTGGTAATCGTGCTATGAAGTCAAAGCAGATGCCTCTCCGGGTAAACATGGCAAGCACATTGTCTATAAATACCTCTGTATTATCTTCATTATGAGAAACCACTCCAATCCACGTCCACGCAAAATGTAACAGTAACTGGAGAATCCCTCTATATTGATGGGCCTCAGCAGGGAACATCTGATGGAAGAAGACTTGAGTGTTGTTGTTCATCACCGGAGGACAGCCATATAGAAACTAAAGATAATTTGCAACAGGGGATGGGAAGATATAGTTTCAAAATAAACTCTACACATAGGTTTTGGTTTATACTGATATACTTGCAAAACGGTTGCAGGGCAAGCATTTGGCCACCGAGATCCAATCAAGTTTCAATTTGCAGTTCAGTCAGTCTTTTTTTATATATATAAAACAGCGATTTTCAACCACTGTGCCATGACACATTGGTGCGCCATGAGGGGTCCACAGGCATGCCACGGGACTTTGGGAGATGGTCATTTATTAGTAGGGTCAATGGGAAATGTGAGCCCATCACCAACAGAATGCTGTGCCTTGTCAATGGGCAAAAAACAGATGCTAAACCATTTTAGCACCTTGCCAATGTGCCAGGAGATGAAAAAGGTTGACAATTGCCGATATAGAAGAAGGAGTCAAAATAATACTTATTTGGATCAATATGATGGAATTAAAGGTAGAATTTCAGAAGGTTTTTTGATGCAAAGACTGTACACTGTGGATTAGCAACATGCAATAGAATACTAGAAGACGGTTAGACTTCCAAAGTTTGTTGGACTTCCAACAACTAGATGGTTGTTGGAAGGACAAGGTGCTTATCTACACTCTCCAATTCCTTTCCTAGGCTGCGCTTCCAGTTCTGCTGTTCCTTTGTATCTAAACAGACAAGAATCAAATTCACACCAAGGAATGGAGGGCAGCATATTTGCTGGAGGGTGCATTAGACAGACCGTCTCTCTTGGAACTTTACTTATTGTGCACCTCACCCAAAGTTTTCCCAGTGACATAGCTATAAAAAAAACATTTTATTCATCTCTCTTTCATCTGCTTTGCTAACTTCCACATCTTACCTGTGGAATCTTGTAGATGCACAGAATGGTGGCCATATGTTCGGGAACCATAGTGTTAGGTCCCCCAATGACAGCCGCTGGAATGCTTTTTCTGCCACACTTGTAGTTAGGCACAATTCTGCCCCACCCAAAGAGAAGTTCTACTGAGGCACGATAGATCCAGTTTTCAGTGAAGTGGCTGTTATAGAGGTGGAAGCCCAGAGTGGCATTGGGTAAAATCAAGGGATTTGCGTTGATCTCCTTGACTGCAAATTCCAAGGCCAGAATGTGCTGATAATTGTGAGTCAGGAACCTGCAATGAGCATGACAAGCGTACGTAAATAAGATCACAGCAGTTGTTTTTTTCACCATACAGCGTTTTCTTGATTCAGAGTTAAAGCTTTTCACCCATATGATGCCAGCTGTATAAGGAAAAAAGGGAGGATAATCATCATTATTATTATTCCAAAACTAGGGACAGGCAGTCTTTCAGAAAAGAAAAGAGATAAATATACATTCTTTCATTCTGCAGCAACAGTGACAGAGTGACAATCAATGGACGTCAAGGTTCATCTCCAAATATTCTCTACCTTCTGAAACTAGATCCAAACTACAACCAGTTTGCCTAACGGTATTACCATTACATTTGTAGGATACAATTAATGCACAAACACACTTCTTACATGTGTTCATCAAAGAGTTCCTGTGATGGATGTTTCACGAAAGTGATCTCATCTGAAAATATGTAGATCTGGGAAAGAATGCCAGCAATGACAAGGTCTCCTGCCTGGAAATACTTGTGGAGAATAGCAAGAGGGTTACCGATGGCACACTTCGCAATAGGAACCTCGCACACAATCTGTGGCAGCATCACAAACACTGACACCAAGAATACAATCATCTTGCAGGGAAAAAATCAGCCCTGCAGCATCTAAGACATGTCAATAATTCCTCTGCCCCCCCCTTTTCATTTGTGCATCCTTGAATAGCACAGCGGACATAAATGGCCACTCGCTCCCCAGAATAGAAGTGCAAATGGCACAATGTAAACAATTAGGGAACAGACTAACAGAATCCATTGTGTCTATCGTCTGAACTGCTTCGTGGATATTAATAGAATCCTGTAGTTGAAGCCTGTAGTTTTACAAGTCGCCACTAGCTGCCCCTTGGAAATTTGAGGAGGGTGCAAAAACACAAGATTTAATCACGGGTAATTTGATAACCACAAGGGACATTATCGCCTCCTCAGAATTATAGGCCTCCTCCTCCTGATATTGTGGAAGAAAATATGTTTATGAGACCGTAGCAAGACATTTTTGCAAGACTTTGAAAAGCAGGTTTTCCTACTTGTGAAGAAAAGTGGGTGGTAGTAGGACAGCTGCGTCCTGGATGATAATGTCCTGGCCAAATGCATCCCAGCTCTTGGCATCCCTGGCAGTGGCGTCACAAGGGTTTGCATCACCTGGTGCAGGAGATCAGCACATCACACCTACGATGGACCTCTCCCATGCAAAGGGTGGGGCAATGCCTTAGGCAGTGGGCGTGGTGATGTACCATTGCCCCACCCCTCTGTTTTTTAGGCTAAAACTTTGGATAGAATAGAACTAATTCTTCACCTGTTATTTCATTGCATCCCGAATGAAATTACACATCAAACAATATATAAGATGATGGTATTATTCAAAAATACCAAGATTTTAAAATTTTTGGCTAGTAGTGGTGTCACCCCCATGTGTTGTCACCCCCTGCGCCCCCTAGCGATGCCACTGATTCCTGGATATTCAAGTCTATTTTTTGTGTCCTGATTTTTACATTTGCATAAACAGGCAACAAACAAACCCCATATATCCTAAGCCTCTTATTCCAGCCCTAACCCTCATGCCTACCTTTGCTTTTTTAAATTTAAAAAGTATGTCTAATACAAATACACGTATGTTAGGACACAAATGTCCAATACTGGAACACATTGAACTGGGACACGGTTATCCGGTCGAGGACACAATTGTCCTGTCACTCAAGTGAATATAGCATACTGGTTAAGAGACCAAGAATGTCCAATTAGAAGCGGGTGTCAAACTTGTTTCGTACAGAGGGCTGAAGTTGGCATTCATGGTGCCTGCTGAGGGCCGAAATGTCATCATTTAGCAGGAAGTGACATCATTAAGGAGATGATGGCCAGAAATAAGCACTGTGTTCTCACATAGAAACTCATTAGCTTCAAATGATCGAAAGGAAAATTTGTAAATCATGTTCATATGTTCAAGATAAGAGAGAGCCCAATTGTCACACTGGGAGAGCCCAATTATAATGGGAGCCGGATAAATTGCTTCAATGGGCCGCATTTCACCCATAGGCCTTATGTTTAACACCCCAGATTGAGAAGTAGGCATTGCTATTTTGCTTGTGCATACTTTAAAAGCCCTTTGTTGACCTTCCAAGCCGACACAGGGGTTCGAATTTGGTAGAGGAGGCCTCTACCGGTCACACCCTGTTCTGCCCCCCACCCAGAAATGCCTTTGCCTCCCCCTCCCCCCAGCCTCCGCATGCAGGCTCCCACTGCAGTTATGGTAACCAGATCAAATGGAGGACAGAGCATTGGTCGGATTCAGATAAATTGACAACAGGTTCTATGTCCCAATGACCATTTTAAGTATACCAAAAGATATACCAAAAGGTAGTTTAACTCTTGGGTGGATGTCATCAGGGCCAGGTGACTTATTGATCATTAACTTATCAATTAGGTCTGAAACATATTCTCTTTTAACCTCTATCTGACTTAATTCCTTGGTCAGGAAGGGCTGTTTTGGCAGCGGTATCTGACCAAGGTCTTCTGCCATGAAGACAGATGCAAAGAACTCATTTAATTTTTTTGCCATCTCTAAGTCTCCTCTTATATCCCCTTTCCCTCCCTCTTCATCCAGAGGGCCAACCGCTTCTCAGGTGGGTTTCCTGCTTCTAACATATTTGAAGAAGCTTTTATTATTACCTTTAATGTTGCTGGCCATGTGTTCCTCATAGTCTCTCTTGGCCTCCCGTATCACCTTCTTACATTTCTTTTGTCACAGTTTATGTTCCTTTTGATTCTTCTCATTGGGGAAAGACTTCCATTTATGGAAGGAAGCTTCCTTGCCCTTTATGGCCTCTCTAACTTGGCTGGTTAGCCATGCGGGCACCCTCCTGGACTTAGTCAAGCCCTTCTTCCTTTGCAGTATACACTTCCGCTGGGCCTCTGTTACTGTTATTTTAAGCATTTATTTTAACCATTCAGAACAGTGATTTCTTTTCTTTCTCCTCCCTATTACTGTACATTCTTCCCTCAAATTAATAATGTGCATGTGATGTGAATTGATATTTGTGCCTCTAATCTTTAGCAAAAATCAATAGCCATTGGTTCTGACATGAGTTAATGACCTGAGCTGCATAGAGTGGCCAGCAACATTAAGGGGAATAAGAAAAGCTTCTTCAAATATGTTAGAAGCAGGAAACCCGCCAGAGAAGCGGTTGGCCCTCTGGATGGTGAGGGAGGGAAAGGGGAGATAAAAGGAGACTTAGAGATGGCAGAGAAATTGAATGAGTTCTTTGCATCTGTCTTCACGGCAGAGGACCTCGGGCAGATACCGCTGCCCAAACGGCCCCTCCTGACTGAGGAGTTAAGTCAGATAGAGGTTAAAAGAGAAGATGTTTCAGACCTCATTGATAAATTAAAGATCAATAAGTCACCGGGCCCTGATGGCATCCACCCAAGAGTTATTAAGGAATTGAAGAATGAAGTTGCAGATCTCTTGACTAAGGTATGCAACTTGTCCCTCAAAACGGCCATGGTGCCAGAAGATTGGAGGATAGCAAATGTCACGCCTATTTTTAAAAAGGGAAAGAGGGGGGACCCGGGAAACTATAGGTCGGTCAGCCTAACATCCATACCGGGTAAGATGGTGGAATGCCTCATCAAAGATAGGATCTCAAAACACATAGACGAACAGGCCTTGCTGAGGGAGAGTCAGCATGGCTTCTGTAAGGGTAAGTCTTGCCTCACGAACATTATAGAATTCTTTGAAAAGGTCAACAGGCATGTGGATGCGGGAGAACCCGTGGACATTATATATCTGGACTTTCAGAAGGCGTTTGACAAGGTCCCTCACCAAAGGCTACTGAAAAAACTCCACAGTTAGGGAATTAGAGGACAGGTCCTCTCATGGATTGAGAACTGGTTGGAGGCCAGGAAGCAGAGAGTGGGTGTCAATGGGCAATTTTCACAATGGAGAGAGGTGAAAAGCGGTGTGCCCCAAGGATCTGTCCTGGGACCGGTGCTTTTCAACCTCTTCATAAATGACCTGGAGACAGGGTTGAGCAGTGAAGTGGCTAAGTTTGCAGACGACACCAAACTTTTCCGAGTGGTAAAGACCAGAAGTGATTGTGAGGAGCTCCAGAAGGATCTCTCCAGACTGGCAGAATGGGCAGCAAAATGGCAGATGCGCTTCAATGTCAGTAAGTGTAAAGTCATACACATCGGGGCAAAAAATCAAAACTTCCCATATAGGCTGATGGGTTCTGAGCTGTCTGTGACAGATCAGGAGAGAGATCTTGGGGTGGTGGTGGACAGGTCGATGAAAGTGTCGACCCAATGTGCGGTGGCAGTGAAGAAGGCCAATTCTATGCTTGGGATCATTAGGAAGGGTATTGAGAACAAAACGGTTAGTATTATAATGCCGTTGTACAAATCGATGGTAAGGCCACACCTGGAGTATTGTGTCCAGTTCTGGTCGCCGCATCTCAAAAAAGACATAGTGGAAATGGAAAAGGTGCAAAAGAGAGTGACTAAGATGATTACGGGGCTGAGGCACCTTCCTTATGAGGAAAGGCTACGGCGTTTGGGCCTCTTCAGCCTAGAAAAGAGACGCTTGAGGGAGGACATGATTGAGACATACAAAATTATGCAGGGGATGGACAGAGTGGATAGGGAGATGCTCTTTACACTCTCACATAATACCAGAACCAGGGGACATCCACTCAAATTGAGTGTTGGGCGGGTTAGGAGAGACAGAAGAAAATATTTCTTTACTCAGCGTGTGGTTGGTCTGTGGAACTCCTTGCCACAGGATGTGGTGCTGGCGTCTACCCTAGAGGCCTTTAAAAGGGGATTGGACGAGTTTCTGGAGGAAAAATCCATTATGGGGTACAAGCCATGATGTGTATGCGCAACCTCCTGATTTTAGGAATGGGTTAAGTCAGAATGCCAGATGTAGGGGAGGGCACCAGGATGAGGTCTCTTGTTATCTGGTGTGCTCCCTGGGGCATTTGGTGGGCCGCTGTGAGATACAGGAAGCTGGACTAGATGGGCCTATGGCCTGATCCAGTGGGGCAGTTCTTATGTTCTTATGTTCTTAGATAGTCAATTGGGCTTGCTTCCCAGGTGTGAGTAGGATTGCAGCCTAAGGCCTATCCAACTTTCCAGAGCCAATGCAACCTCATTGCAGTCCCAAGGTAAGGGAACAAACATTCCCTTGTCACAAGGAGACCTCCAGGACTTGGTGCTGGAAAGTTACAGTTAAGAGGACTTAGGACCCAATCCTATCCAATTTTCCAGTGCCAGTGCAGTTGTACCAATAGGGCATGCACTGCATCCTGTGGTGGGGGCAGGGAACGTTTGTTCCCTTACCTCAGGGCTGCATTGTGACTACACAGGTGCTAGAAGAAAGCCTCATTGAGCACTATAGGACTTACTTCTGAGTAGACCTGCATAGGATTGTGCCCTAAGGCTGCAATCCTACTTCCACTTTCCTGGGAGTAAGCCCCATTGGCTATAATGAGATTTACTTCTGAGTAGATATGCATAGGATTCTGCTCAAAGGCTGCAATCCTATCTGCACTTTCCTGGGTGTAAGACCCATTGAACACAATAGGACTTACTTCTGAGAAGACCTGCATAGGATTGTACCCTTAATGAAGTAATGTTTTGTGCCACATTCCTGCCTTTTTTTAACCTGAGGAATTTCAGCTGTGGGATCATCACCTCTATGTATCTGATAGCGTATTATACAATCATTGTGTAACAAAATATTGTATTGCAATGAAAAGATCCCAGGCACAAAACTGCATTCCCAAACCCCAAGGATGGAAACCAACCCCAAGGTGCAGTCCTGTGCTTGTGGGAAGTAAGGGCACAATCCCTATGCCCGTCTACTCAGAAGTAAGTCCCATTATAGTCAATGGAGCTTACTGCAGCATGAGAGCCCAAGCCTATGCATGTCTACTCATTATAGAGTCTCATTATAGCCAAAGGAAAGTGTGGCTAGGAGTGCAGCCTTTGAGCACAATCCTATGCATGTCTACTCAGGAGTAAGTCCCACTATAGCCAATGGGGCTTACTCCCAGGAAAGAGTGGATAGCATTGCAGCCTAAGGCAAGATGATTGCGGGACCCAAGGCAACAGTGAGTGCCCCTTGAGGCTGCCTTGCTGGCGGGGGAGCTGCTGACTGAAGCGGGGGGGGGGGGACTAGAAAGGCAGCCCTTCCAAGGCATGGAAGAGGTTCTGCCAGAAGGGAGCTGAGCAGGGTGCAGGCAGAGAGGAGGACGGTGTGCCTCAGGATGGCGGGGGGGGGGAGGAGGAGGCAGCAGCAGCAGCAGCGGTGGGAGGTGCCCCTCACCTGAGTCTACGCCTCACAGCTTGCTCCCCTCCACAGCCAGGCAGGGAAAGTGGAGGCACCTCCCTCTGGTTTCATAAGCCTTAGGGCGGGGAGCGCTGGGGCAGAGCGAGCGCTTCAGGCAGGAAAATCTAGCTGGGTTCTGAGGGGGCCTGAAGGCTCTACGGAGGTGGGGCTCTGAAACAGGGACCTGCTGTGGGTGGGCAGAGCCTCCCCACCAGAGTCCTTTAAAGTGTGCTGCTGCCATGGGTTGTGTGTGCTTAAGCACCTTACACAGTGTTCGTGGTGCTTTTCGAAGAACTCCGGTGGGCCGGCTCTGCCTCACCTGCCTCCCCACTCCTGTGTGAGATGCTTTTGGAAGGACTCCAGTAGGGAGGCACTGCCTCACTTGCCTCCCCACTCATTGCATGTCCCTGCTATGAAATGGCAAAGGAAAGACACAGAGAAGAAGGGGGGCAGCCCCGGGCAAGGTGCGTTGGAGACCTCGGCTCACATTCTCCTCCTCCTGCTTGCGCTCAGCTTGCTCCGGCCACTCTGCGGGTGCCCCGCCACTCTCCTTCCCACCCTGCGCCCCCTTCCAGTCCTGCGAGTGGCGCTGCTGTGACTGGCTGGCAGCGCTCATTAGCAAACAGTTTGCAGAACCGATACCTACATTAGTTAACGGTTCTGTAGAACCGGTGTGAACCGGCTGAATCCCACCACTGGGACAGAGTGCCTATACCTTTAACCATTGTATAGAAGAGAGAAGTTTGACAGGTGCAGCTCAACATGAAAGAGCTTAAAAAGCTGCTCCTGCCAGATTTGCTATACAATGGTTAAAGGTATGGGCTCTCTGTCCTCCACTGGATCTTGTCACCCTGACTGCAGCGTCAGCGGGATGCGACAGGCCACCCTACTGGTGCAGTTTACTTCCAGGTGGCACAAATGTGCCCTGGGGCTACAGCTCCGGTGCTGAGGTCCCAGAGGATTGGGCTATTAAATCCCATTGCTTAGAAAAGGGATGGGCAAGCATTTTGGTAGGAGGGCCACATCATCTCTCAGACACTGGTTCAGGGGCCAGGAAAAAAAGACTTAATCTCCCTTTCAAATCTGAATAAATTTACATAACTGAATACATTATAGACAGAACGGATATGAATGAATTGATTTTACTGAGTTTATTTATAATACACATGAGAACTATAATACAGGGGGTACAAATAACTCCTGAGCCCACACCTCCAGCCTGAGCACACAACACCTGAGTATACACCTCCAAGAGAATGCACAGTCACCAGTCAGCACAGGCTTGCACAGTCTCCAATGGACCAGAGGCTCACTGGAGACTGGGGGCTCCCTGCAGGTTGAATTGGGGGTCCCCAAGGGCCGCAAATGACATGTGGGCCGGGATTTGCCCACCCCCCCAGCTTAGAATGCAATGTACTCAAAATTTCACATGAATGGATTCTTAACCTAACTTACACTCAGCCCACATCTTATGTGAAGGTTACATTCTGTCAGTGTGTAAACGCAAAATTGCATTTGCTTGTTTGTTTGTTTGTTTTCTTCCTTTCTGGAAGCCCAAGGTGGCTTAAAGAACCAAATGGGTAAATAAAATACAATGTAAAATACAAAAAGGAAGAGCATTGAAAAGCAATTTACATCTAGCACATACCACTGCAAATGCAGTATCTGCTGAATTGTTATCCACTGATTTGACTCACCACCAATACTCAGGTCCACCTTTAAATGCCTTGTAACAAGGAAAAAAGCACCAAATTCCAGTTTCCCACCTTTGTGCTGTTAAATAATAATAATCTCATTCCATTAGTTTTCATTATTCACCCCATCTATTGGTTGAATGCCGTGTAGAATCTATACAATGTGGACTAATTAAAATTGTACAGTTATAAATGATACATATATTGTAGCATAATGACAAATTCTTGTATACATTTGATGCCCTAACACTTTCTTAGCGTTAGCTGCACCCTGTTGTTCAGCTGAGGTCTCACGATAATAATGAAGCATTTGGGGAAAAAGAGGCAGCCCAGTAAGCCAACACTGGAGGCTAAGAGAGAAAAGATCTCCTCCACCACTGTGTATTTCCCCCTGGTGCTCAGGTAGGTTGGCACAAAGGACATCCAGACACTGTAAAACACCAGCATGCTGAAGGTGATAAATTTGGCTTCATTAAAAGCGTCAGGTAACTTCCTGGCTAGGAAGGCTACCGTGAAACTGACCAGAGCCAGGAGAGCCATATAGCCCAGGACACAGTAGAACAGGATGGCTGAGCCATCATTACATTGCAGGACAATTTCTTTAGCCACTGAGTGCATGTCAGCGTCTGGATATGGAGGGGAGGTTGCCAGCCACACCATACAAATGATGACTTGAACAGAGGAACAGGAAAGGACCAGGAAGACTGCCAATTTATTTCCCAGCCATTTCCTCATGCTGGACCCTGGCTTGGTGGCCATGAAAGCGAGGACCACAGTGATGGTTTTGGCCAACACACAAGAAACGGCCACTGAGAAGATGATGCCAAAAGTTATTTGTCGGAGCAAACATGAGAGCTTGTCAGGTTGGCCAATGAATAGCAAAGTACAAAGGAAGCAGAGGTGGAGGGACACAAGCAGGGCATAGGTGTGGTTTCGATTGTTGGCTTTGACTATAGGAGTATCCTGGTACTTGATGAAGACCCCAAGCACCAACATGGTGATGGAAAGAAAGGAAAGTGCAAAAGCAACCAGGACAATCCCCAAAGGTTCTTTGTAAGACAAAAAGCTTATAGATTTTTGATTGCAAGAATTCTGGTCCTCGTTTGCATAATGATCTTCAGTACACTGAAAACATTCATCCACATCTGGGAAAGAAAATAAGAATCGTTTTTGGCACTTGGACATTCTGGTGCACTGCAGTAAATGTGCAGGGCGTGCAAAGCACTAAGTTTTGCTGGGAGCCTCACTGCGCCATACAAGTGGCCCCTCCACTTTGGAGCTAGGCATACATCTCCATTTTGCTCTAGTGGCTGTAATGGAAGATCAGAAGATCATCAGGTGGATGATGTGGTGTTCACAGTGATCCCATGTTTTGACAGCTGTTTGATAGCTCTGGGAAGGGCAGGGCTGGCTCCACAGCTGTAATCAATGAATTGGACACCTGAGCTTCATTTGACCTTGATGGGGCTTTGAATGAGCTAAGGAGGTAGCTCACAGCTGAGCTGCATTTGCACTTAACGGGACACAAAGGATAAAAAGCAGCTTCAGAAGGACCAAAGAAGCGGGACGCTGACCCAGCCGGAAGCCGGACCCTGACCCAGAGGGAAACCCGGACCCTGACCCAGAGGGAGACGCTACCTGACCCGGAGGGAACCAGACTAAGAGGGCTACCTGACCCAGACCTACAGGAAAAGGGGAATGCCTAGACTCTGCTGGAGGACACAGAAGACTAGGAAGACTGGACTGTGCTTTGGAGACCGGATTGGACTTGAATTGGAGGCTTCAGACCTTTACCCACTAAGTGGAGTTTTGGGAAGGGAAAGCCTCTGGATAAGAGGACTTGCATGGAGTGTCTGTGTTCATAGCAATAAATTTGGGTAGTTGCTATAGATAAGGAGTTCTGTGTTCATTCCTTTGCACACCACAGCGGTTGATCTAGAGATAAAGAGGGTGTTAATTAGCCAAAAAGCGGGCATTAGAAGGGCATTGAGATATTTGGACAAATTGGCGTAGTCGGCAGGATTCGAAAATTAGGATAGGACAGTGGCCCAGAATGGCTCCGAAGGGGAGGGGGGAGAGGTTGCTTGCACGGCGCAGTGAGGCCCCCTCCAAAACCTAGTGCTTTGCATCCCCTCTAGCTGTGCTTCTGTAACCAACATGTGTCTAAGGTCTGCAGGATCCATTTCTGAAATCTGCAGTTATATCCTTGTCAAGCTTTGAAAGAAGCCATGCCCTGCTATTGTCCAGAAGGAATCTGTCTCATAAGTCTCCCCATTGACTCAAGTGGATGTATATTTTCTCCCTAGACTTCCGAAAGCAGCAGCCAGGATCATTTTTGTCCATCATGTCTGTGTTTTTCTAAAATCCAATTTCTTTTTTCCCTTGGGAAGTTAGTCACCATAACTGAAATGTTTCAGTAGCTGTGTCAGTGGAGATGCCCTTATCGGCAGCTCTCTTCCCCCAGGACTGTATACATGCAAACTTTTTTTTTTCACAATCAGAGAAATGACTCTGTGATGAGGACCTATTTCGTCATAGTCAATATGATGCTGATGATGATGATGATGAACAAAACTCTATTCAGTAAACTTCTTACCTGTCCAGTTTGAAATCTTTCCTTCAGGACATGGAAGGCAGTCATAGCAACCAAAGGGCTTCCCTTCCTTCTTGGTCCTGCTGTAACCTGCAGGGCAGTTGTCATTACACACAGAAAGAGGCAGTGACTGTCCGTACATGAACACAAAGAATGTTATGATATTCAGATCGTATAATGTACATTGCTGGTCATTCTTCATTTCATAAATAGCTGGGTGCTGGTCTGCTAAAACAGCAATGATCTGCCTGAACACTTGAATGTAACGGGCTAAAGCAGCGGTTCTCAGACTTCTCCAGCACGCGGCTCCCTTGACCCATGTGGTTTTTGGCCGCTGCTCCCCATTACATTACTGAGGGCCAGAAGTGATGTCATTAATCAGGAAGTGATGTCATTAAATAGAAAGTGGCCAGGAATATGTTCTTAGTAATGTGCATAAGTATCTATGCAGTTAGTCTCAAGCTACTCACCCCCACCAGAAATGGACAATGTCTCCTGATGTGTCTTTCAGGGAAACCCCGATCCATAACCACCCCCAATTCATAACTGTAGCTCTGCTTGGGCTACCGGACCCCCATTTCTTTTCTTCTCTTTATTTCTCCCTTCCCCCTTTATAATAAAGCACAGCCTTTTGCCGTTCCTTTCCCTCCAATGTCTTATCCAAAAGAAGTCAGCAAGTGTGGCAGAACTCAGTGGATCCCCCACGTGTGTTCCTCACACCCCAAATGCTCATCTCCCCAAATGCCCATGTAGTGCACCTGATAACTCTGCAATCTTCCTCCTCTGTTGTTGCTGAAAGAAGTAGTGTAGCTAGAGGAGGTGCAAAGCACTACGTTTTGCAGGGAGCCCCACCACGCCTTGCAAGTGGCCGCTCCCCTCTCCTGGGGAGCCATTCCGGGCCACTACAGCAAAACGGATGCAGAGCTGGATTACCATGCAGAGGGTTATGGGGGCAGGAAGAGGGTTGCATGAAGCAGGGTAGATAGAATGGGGCAGTGATGGGACGGGGAGGAGGGTAGGTCAGGCTCAGGTGGTTGGGATTGACTAAAGCTTAACCTCCTTTCCAGTCCTGATCTGCTTTCCCAGGCCAAGGCAGGCTTGCACCAGCAATGGAGCTGTCACAGGTGCACGTTGACCCACAGCTGCTGCTGGAGCTGCTGCTGGAGCAAGGGGACCCCCAGGAGACCTCCAGTAGCCAATATCCCCCATGGAGTACTGCTGTTCTGGTGCTAGTGATAGTTAGGATTGTGCTACCAGGAATATGGACTGAGCATACCTGGTTAAATATGGTGGGCCACACGATGGCATCCGGAGACAGAGAGAACATTTCATCCTGAGGACTCAAGGGATCTATCTTTCCAACTTTAGCTCTCAGAAAAGATTTATTTGGGAATGTGATCCAGTTCATAATATTGAGTGGAATGATTAACTGTCCGTTGATGTCAAAGGAAATTACCTCCCCAGCACTGTTGTTGAATGAGACCCTTCTCAGATAGTGGTGGAGCTGGAAGAAAGCCGAATAAGGCAATCAACAGGAACATTCGAGAGCATGTGGATATTTGAGAGGATGTTCATCATTCAGAATAGATGCTTAACCATCTCTTGAGAGCTTGTTGGATGCTAGTATTAGTAATATTCAGACCGCCGCCACCCCTCCCCCATCTAAAGAGGTTTCAGTGTCTTTGGAAATATTTGCCGTTTTCATTGAATGGGCACCAACATTAACACAAACACAAAGCAGAACTGCAAGTGCCTAAGCAGTGAGGCTCCCTGCCAAACCGTGTGCTTTGTGCCCCCTCCAGCGCTGCCACTGCTCTGTCCCATCCTTCTCCTGCCCCTCCACCAGCCTATGGAGAGCCTACCTGCTCCAGTGGGTGCAGGCCTTCGACTGGTGCCAGCAGGCCTTTCCACCAGTGCCTCAAGTACACTACTGGCTAGAGTTCATATGAGAAAGTCATTCATTCTGCTGTAGTAAGCAGTCCTTTCTCCACTACATCCAGTTGATGGCTGTGTGTGCAGGCATTGATTTCAGAAGGAAAGACATTCCACCCTGTAGTACTTTGTAGCATAGTGTGTGTTTGTGTGTGTGTGGGGGGGGGGTAGGAGAATTTACTACTCTTCCCACCAAACCACATACACCCATTTAGTTGCAATCTGCAAAAAAGAAGTTAAATAGAAATGATTTTTTAAAAACCCTTGTACATACACCTAGAACTAAAATATTTTTAATTTTTTTTTTTAGTCATAGGTCGTAGTAAGAACAGTCTTGTCCACTGGTATTTTCATGAGTAGCATCAAACCAGCTGAAAATGGCAGGCTGAGCACTTAAAGACCGAAATGCCAGTCTGGACAGAGAGACCCCATTCAACGTTCAGCTGCAGGTATGATGAACTGATCTGCCTTTGTTGGCTTGAGATGTTACCTGCCATGGCTGTAGTTTCAGAAGCTTATGGCTTCCTCCACGCACTCCTCTTCTGAGTTTGCATTTAGATGAATGCATGGACCGCAAAGCACGTGCCACAGCGTAGACGGCATTGTAGACACTGTAACTGTGGCCAGTCATGCGCATTTCAAAAACAGACCCAGGAAGAGTCTCCAGCTTCTCCTCCCCAGTGCAGATCTTCCCGTCTGTATTTTCTAAGTCAGTGTTTGGGAATGAACAGGCAAATGCCTCTTCCCAGAACTGCCTCACAAAGCCGTCTTCTTCCTCCAGGACAGGGTTTCTGCTCCGAAGGAAGTCTTGGAAACCGAATACCTCATTAGAGGGCAGTGCCAAGGATATGGCACCATTGAGTATGTGGATGTCCAAATCTCTCTGAAAAGAAATTGACACGAAATCCATCTTGGCTGTCATAATCCAAACTTTGCTTTCCTTACTCAGTGGAACATCCTCCACCCCGGCAATCACAGGAAGCATTCTCAAAAACATAATGGTCATAATGTCACCATCTAAGACCACAACAGTGGCAGTACTATTTGTGATGGCCATTAATGTTTCAAAGGTCTCCTTCTCCATGTCAATGATGTGATCAGAAAATGTCATTCTTCCCAGTTTCACTATGAAGTCAAAACAAATACCTCTCTGAGAAAACTTGGGAAGCATGTTCCGTAACAATCGCTCTCCTTTCTCATCATCTATTAAACCCACCCCAATCCATGTCCACCTGAAATATAGCAACAGCTCAAGAATCCCAGTATACTGGAGGTCCTGATCTGGAAACATTTGGTGAAAGAAAGCACCTTCGGTTCTTTGATTCATTTCAGGAAAAGTTCCGTAGATTATCTTTGGAAAGTAAAGAAAACAATAAGGAAGTAAGATATTTTGAAAATAAAGTAAGTTTCACTTTCTCTTTCTTTGATGGAGTAGATTGATAGCAGAGTATCCCCCCAAATCTTACGAGTTCCTACCCAGATTTCAATTTATATCTTTGTTATGTGCTCAGTGTGGATTTGTGATCCCAGAGAATTCATCAGGAGTCTGAAGCATATATTCCCACCTCACCAGCCATCAGCATCTATCCCTATTTTTTAAGAACATGGATTGCATCCAGTGTGGGGTTCAGATTTTTTGCCCTTCTCCAGCACTATCTTGCTTCATTCAACAAAGGCCCAGCAAACTACAGTGGATACCAACATCAAAGCATTGCAGGATGACTATATGCTGTCTTGAATCCTGAAATGGCTGACTTTTATTCTAAACTTGAGTAAAGGCACATTAAAAAAAAATTACCAGCAGTTTACTAGAATTCTATAGCTCAGTGGTTTCTAAACTTTACGGTCACAGTGCCCCTGCAGCCTCTTCTTCCTGGCTCAGCTAGGCACTGCCATCTTGAATCTCAGAAGATCCAAGATGGTGGCGACAAGATCTTGTGTGATCTTGTGAGGCCCGAGATGGCAGTGCCCAAATCTCAAAGATGGCTGCGTCCAAATCTCAAGGGATTTGGGAGCCCTTGTCTTGGATCTTGTGAGATTTCATGAGATCCAAGATGGCAGTACTTGGGAGAGTGGGTAGGAGGAGCACCTGAGTACATCCCACAGTTCCCCTGTGAGTGTGCTGTGGCACCCGAAGGCACCACAGCCCACATTTCAGTAATGACTGCCATAGCCTATCACTTGCTTCTTATCATCTTTAACCACGATAATAATTAAGGGTGCAGGTGAAGTCTCAGGAAACACCAATAGCACAGGCAGTTTCCATCCTCCATTTGCATATCTCACCTGAGGCATCTTGTAAATGGACAGAATGCTTGCCATAAAGATACAAACTTCTGAATTTGGTCCCCCAATGACTGCTACTACATCGTCCTGGATGTCACACTTGAAGTTTGGGATGAATCCGCCCCGAGTGGAGAGGAGATCTGTGGAGGCATGATAGGTCCACTTTGCTGTGTAATAGCTGTTATAGATGTGAAAGCCCAGAGTGACGTTTGGTAAGATCCCAGGGCTTTTGTTGATCTCCTTGACAGCAAAGGCCAAGGCCAGGATGTGCTGGTAGATATGAGACAGTCCCCTGCAAGAACAGTGACGTAGTGCACGACTGAATCTGCTCCTTCCTATGAAATTAAATTCATTCATGTTCAGTATTTGTTTAGTCTATATAATGCACAGCATATAATGCACAAGTTACTGTTGCCTGCCATGCTTTTTATTTGCATTTAAGCTGGTGCTGTGTTAAGTATCCCCATTCTCTCCACCACCCTAGAACCACTGCACCAGTTACACCATCAGACTGCTCTCTTCCTTTCCTGCAGCTCCAACATGGACTTCTGCTGCAGCTGGGAACATTCAACTTTGGCCTTCCTTCTTGAATGCCAGTCAACTGATTGACAGCCCAATCCTATCCACACTTTCCTGGGAGTAAGCCCCATTGACTCTAATGAGACTTTCGTCTGAGTAGACATGCTTAGGATTGGGCAGTTAATCCATTGTCCACCATACTCAGTCCACATGCATCCACTAGATTTTCACTGTATGTGCATGTTTTAAGAGCACTCCCAGAAACAGTGTGTCTTTGGCAAGAGCTGTTTGAAGAAATATTGGATCACACAACCACATGTTTTACTCTCTGGGTATATTAACCCAACTACTCTTGCAGTACAGTGTACACTGGGCTCCTTTTGGAGCAGAAACTGCAGCAGGTTCAGACTGTATGATTGTATGATTGAGGGTGCGTTATTCTGACCTTACTACTGCAGTATGATGTGATCTACATGAAACCTCTCTTGTTTTGAAGCCATACTCAGTGGACTGGGATCAACTTTCACTTGTTTTGGTCCATTATTTCTACGTTATTGTCGACACTTGCAGGATTAAGCCCACCCCTTGAGCTCCTTAGACCCCAATCCTGAAGAGGCATTGGAACTAATGAGAAGGATGTTATTATAATTATTTCCACCACCACTACCATTACCACTACCACTACTAGTACTACTACTAGTAGTAGTATACCTCTAATTAATTATGCCTCTGAATATCCAAGTCCTTGGGAAGGACTTGATATTTAGGAAATACTAGCCACCATCAGGTGGACTGTGATTTACTACTACTACTACTACTACTACTACTACTACTACTACTACTACTACTACTACTAATAATAATAATAATAATAATAGACAAAGAGATGGGGATACTGCCTTTCTAAAAAGGAAGTGCACCATTCTATACAACAAGTGAGACCAATATTATCATCATCAGGTTCCTGGGATGGGTGTGGAAAGAGTGGAAAACATGAAGATCTGGGAAAAAATGCCAGCCAGGATGAGGTCTCCAGACTGATAATACAGGTGCTCGTTGTAGGGAGGGTCGCCAATGGCACATTTCATGGGAGCATTGCAGGCCACCCAAGGAAGCAGTGCTGAAACAGAGATCATGAATAGCAGAGTCTTGCCTAAAGATCTTCTTCCGAGGCACCAATGGACCTGCTTCCACAATGGTGTGTGCGTGTCCCTCAATTGAACAGTCCCAGTTGTGCTGCCAGCATAGAGCTCTTGTGATCACACGGCCTGTCTCATCACCCTGACTGTCTCGTACCTCAGCATCTTAAGGGGTGGGGGCAGCCAGGAGACATGGGGAAGGCAGATCGCACTGTTCAGGGGGGCTACAGGGGCTTGGGTGGACTTGCAACCTCCAGGGGGTGTGGGGAGCCCTGCACAACCTTCGGCAGGGCTCCCCAGGTCAGGGAAAGTGAAAGCGGAGCAATCGTGCCCCGCTCCACAAAACCGGAAGCGGAGCACAATCACTCCGCTTTCCCTCCTGATGGGGCTGCAGGGACTGGGGTGCACCTTCCAGTCCCTGCAGCAGCAGTGCCTGTGTGCGGGGAGCCCTGCATGTGCGCCTGCAGAGCTCCCTAGTTCAGGGAAGGGAGAGTAGGGTGATCATGACCCTGCCCCTTCCCCCTGCCCCTGCTTCCTCCCCCCCACCCCCACAAAGACTTACTGTGGGTTTCAAATTCCCGGAGAGTTTGAAAACCTCAGCCTTACCTTGAGGAAGCCCCCTTGACTGCCTCCCCACTGCAGGAGGCAGAGCACACTACATTCGCAGAGCTATGTCAGTGCCAAAAAGTTGGTTAGGATTGCACCCTTAGACTATATACCATCTTACTCATCAGAAACCAACTGTACATTACTGGGACCTCCCGAAGCCTCTCCCGGCCTGGCAACCCACTCTAGAGGCCTCTGAGAACCTTAGAATGGCGTTCAAAAGACTCCGTAAGCCACTTCTTGTTTTCAAAACCACTTCCAAAAACCAGAAGTGTCTTATGGAGACTTCTCAAGATCATTTTGAGGCCTTCTGACACCTGTAGAGTGGGTTACTGGGCCAGGAGAGGCCTCCAGCACCATCAGGAGCATCATGACCCACCGTTTTTTTTAGACTTGTGCTATGGTCTTACGCCAAGCAGTGGGCTCCCTTGATGCCCCTGGGGAGTGCCTCACAATGTCCTTTGAACTGGGCTCTGTGACAACATGTGTGACATTGCAGCTGTTCATTCTAGTGTTTGGCGTACTTAAAATAAAAAATAAAAACTTCTGTCATGCCTTTTACTTGGCACTCCAACAAACCTTCAGACCCACAGCTGGGGCATATAGCAGTCTGCAGAAAGAGGGGATAAGCAGCACAACCGGTGCTAACAATCTGCATGTATCCCAGCAGCACTTGCCAACCAGAAGTGGTGGGATTTTCCTCCAATGGTTTGCCTGTTTGAGGGCAGTACATTTACTGTGGTGGGTGAGGCCAGTGATGCTCGCAGCCATGCCAATCCTTTGAGAATCCCTACACTTCCATTCCCAGAAGTGTGCTAAGGACCACAGCATGATTTCTGGTGTCTTCCCCCACCCCTCAAGCTGCACAGAGGGGTTGATGTTCAAATCAACATGTTTTCTTCTGACATGTCTCAGGGTGTCCATAACACTCAGGAGTTGATTTTCTCCCCTTGTCATTATCAAATTAAGTACGATGACTTGACCGATTTCTCCAAGTCTCATGGGAATCATTGCTCTCTTCAGAAACATCTAAATATATGGCATAATCTGGATATGGTGAATGGGTTTACAAAAGGTAGATAGTCCTAGAGGATGTTGCAATTCATGGTGTTACTATTAACATGCCTGCCTCAAGGAGTGTACAGTGCCCCTATTACAAAGTGTGCCGGAGGCGAGCATGTTCCTCTCCATTACAGTTATTATGAGTCTGGAGACTTCATCATTGGTGGCATTATTTCTCAAAGCTACCTGATTTCTGACCCACAAACTTTCAGAAGACATCCATCTCAGGGACTGCTTGATGATCGCCTGTAAGGAGTTGACTTTCTTGAAACTTTCATGCATGTTTTCAGATATTATGCTCAGACAGGCTGATTGGGCAGGTTGAGATGGGATTGAGATAGTCGTGACTGCGATGGGAATGAATGGCAAGACTGGCATTTTAAGAAATTCCTTATCATCAAGTGAATCTTTTTGTATGACATGTAATGCAGCATTAAATTGTTCCAAATGTGTTTTTTAATTGGGTGACTAGCTGAGTGGGTGACGGGAATGCCGAGGATGCTCTTTGTATTGATTTTGAGAACACATTTGACAAGTGATGTAATTTTGAATTGAGTTTCATATGAATGCCAGCAAACAGCTGAATCCTAACTAGAAATGCCGCCGGGTCAATGGATTGCAGGCTGCGTCATACAGGAGGATATACCGCTATTCCACAGAAAGTTCACAAAGCGGTTTACTGAGAAAATCAAACAAACAACTCCAAAAGGACTCACAATCTAAAAAGATGCAAAAGAACATCAGCAGACAGCCACTAGAAAAGACACTGCTGCAGTGAGGAGGGTCAGTTACTCTCCCCCTGCTAAATAAAAGAAGGGCACCCCCTTAAAAAGTGCCACTTATCGAGTAAGCAGGGGTTAAGGGAGCATTTGTTCCCTTACGCTTGGGGCATGTCTCTGTTGCCCCAATGTACCTCCTTGGAGTGTTCCAACCATTTTGCTGCAGCAGAAGAGTAAGGGAGAGGGAAGAGGAGAAGTAATGGGGATGGAGTCCTTCCATATGCCGGTGTCACTGGGATCCATCCCCTCTCTCCTGCATTCCACCTACTGTGCTCCTTTCTCCCACATGCCCCATTCCATCCCTTTCCTGACCCGCTCCCCCCACCACCCACCCTCACAGCCAACATCCTGGCATTGCTTCTGGGGACACTTGTGTAAACCACCCTGAATTGGCTTCCTCCTCTCTGGGTGGTCCCTGAGAGAGTCACTCTGCCCAACATAACTTGAAGGAAACGGGCACAGATGCAGTCGCATGGATCACTAGTGAGCCTTTGGGCAGCTGCCTAAGTACCCCAACCTCTGGTGCAAGTCCTGGCAGCTGCAGTAATTAAAAAAAATGTCTAGCTGGCAAGCATCTATGGATTTTCCTTCTGTGCTTCTTTTTCATGCTTGCTTCTGTATGCAGGAGGCTCCACTGCTTCTAGCAAAACTTCCTTAAATTTAAGTAAATGTCATATTGTGCAGCAAATGTGTTGCAATGTCATATCACTTTCTTCGTAGTCATTCAGAATTACCAGCTGTTATTCAGAGACATTTACATTCCAGGTCTAGGCACCAATGGCTCTTCACACTTCATCGACTGTGGCCATTCTTTTTTTGTAGTGTCATTACCAAATATATGTTGGATTTTGTTACGAACTGCTATGCACAGCAGTTTGATGTTTCTGTGCCTCACGGCCGAACCACAATCACCCCCGGCGACAAGGAAGACTCAGAGGCAGAAGTCATCCACCACACTCCTCCTTTACTGTATGTACAGATATTTACAAGTCCAAGTAGTACAACGGTACACGATCCACTCTTCCAACCAACGTAGCCTCCGGCTCACAATGCTCTGCTTCTCCCACACACTTGCTTGCCTCTGCTGGATATTTATATTTCTTACAGCCAATCACAGCATTGGGAATTACTGCACAGTCATGCTGACTGTGCAGCTGCTGCCACACACACACACACACACACACAAACACACACACATGAGATCACCTGATGCAGTATCACCAGATATTGCATCAGCATGAAACTCCCAGGATGCTGTGCACTCCTGGTTTGGCCAAGGCTTCAGGCCTGATACTGTGCAGCCAGTAAATTACCTGTCAGGTCTGGGGTTCAACCCGGGACAGATTTCAAAGTGGAAAAAGTGTTATCCTTAAACATACCCACTGTGATAGAACATGCAACTCTCATTGTAGGGTATTGATTCAGACCTACCAGCATATCCTGGCCTTGGAATTTGCTGTAAAGGAGATAAATGAAAATCCCCAGATCTTACCCAATGTCACTTTGGGTTTCAACATCTATAATAGTTATTTCATGGCAAGCTGGACATACTATGCCTCCCTAGAGCTTCTCTCCACAAAGGGCAAATTCATCCCCAACTACAAGTGTGACCTACAGGACAACGTAGTAGCTGCCATTGGGGGACCCAACTCTCCCATGTGGAACTACATAGCAAACATTTTGTGCAACTACAAGATACCCCAGGTAAATGACCATCAGATTTTGGTAAACTCCAGACAAGTGAAAGCTGTATGTCAGTTGTTTGATCAACTGGAATGAGAGTTAAATCATTATGCACAAATATCTATGGCTCTTAAAGCAGCAAGTTTTATAAGGACAGTGAACTTCCCATTCATAAATATTACACTGATAGCCAGTGAGAGCCTGTGTGTCCCCAGTTTTGCCACCCCCAGGCTCATTTGTACATGCACCTGCGTAGATGAAGGGACAGATGTGGGTGGGTGAGTAAGCAAGGGAGACAACATGTGTCCAAGGCAGAGAGGGGGAACAGTGCCATCCACACCTCCCTTCCCTCTACTTAGAAGCAGAGCTGACCTTAGAAGCTGCAGGGAAACATTTGTGGTGGGGCCCCAAGTTCACAGCCACGGTCTGTAATTTTATAGAGGTATAAATATCACTTATAGATGTTATAGATCTATGAAAGGGTGGAAAGCAATCAAAACATGTGCCTGAAAAGTGTATGTGAGTTAATGCACCACATGTATCCCAGTTCATTTTATTATAAGTCATATACTAGGCTAGAGTCAATTTTCCTGGCATGGGGCCCAATTTGGAGTAATCAGCCCAATCAGCCTAAAGCCGGTCCTGCTTACAAGAGGTCTGCGTGCAGCCTCTCTCTCTCTCCTCAGTGCGCCTTCAACGTAAGTTGTTCTTCTCCCTCTAATTTATTGCCATGTTTTTACAACTTTATTGCACCTCATTCCCCACATCGGGAAGCCTTGTGCCTTGTGCATTCTCATGCCCTTTTCCCCCAGCTACCATCTCTCTTTAGGTCTGTAATCAGTCCTGTTTCTCTGAAGTCACTACATTCCTCCTCCCTTCTTTTGATAGCATCCATCTTTTCACCATGACTTTCATCTCTCCAGATCTGTGAAGCCTTGTTTTCTCAGAAAAGCCCTTCTGGATCAGGCCAAAGGCCCACCTAGTCCAGCTTCCTGTGTCTCACAGTGGCCCAAAAGATGCCTCAGGGAGCATGCAAGACAAGAGTATCTCAGAATACCTCCAGACTCTGGTGGTCATATCCAGAGGTCATAGTGGTCGTAGTGAACTGGACTTGCATATTCACTTATCATGGGTTTCAGTATCCATGGGAGGTCCAAGAATGGATCCCCTGTGGATACCAAGATCCTGCCTGTACTCTCATAACTCTCTCACAGAAAGAGAGACACAAGCATTTGCTTCTGTGTAGACATGTATCATTCCATTTTTCAATATTCTCTAGCTTGTATATGGCTCTGTCCCAGTTCTGAATCATGAAACCAAGGCTGTTTTCTTTCACCGGATGTTTCCAAAAAGTGACCATCAATATAAGGGATTTCTCAAGTTGCTGCTGCATTTCGGGTGGACGTGGGTTGGGGTGATTTATGTACCTGGTGACAGTGGAGAGTGGTTTGTTCAGAACGTGCTCCCTACATTCACCCAAGAAGGCATCTGCTTTGCTTTCGTAGAAGCCTTGCCCAAAGAATCTTTCTCCAATGAAGTCTATGAAATGCTGGAGTTGTGGCATGGGGCATACAAAACGATATTAGGAAGCACTGCCACTGTTGTGCTCTTATATGGTGAAATTCAGAGCACTGCACTTTCAAGAATATTCCCCCTCTTGAAAGAATATGAGGATATACCAATGAAGACAAAAGGCAAAGTTTGGATTATGCCGGCCCAGATGGATTTCACATCACTTCCCTTTCAAAGAACTTTCAGCGTGGAGTTCATGCATGGTGCCATCTCCTTTGCAGTGCCCTCAAAGGAGGTTGTAGGATTTCAGAAATTCCTTCAGAGCAGAAATCCTGCCTCAGATAGAGAAGACGGCTTCATCAAGTTCTTCTGGGAACAGGCCTTTGATTGTTTTTCCCCCGACTCTAACAAAGACAATGACAATGGAATTCCCTGCAGTGGGGCGGAAAAGTTGGAGACTCTCCCCTCATCTGTCTTTGAAGTGAGCATGACTTCCCACAGCTACAGTGTCTACAACGCGGTCTATGCTGTGGCACATGCTTTGCATGCCCTCCATTCATCCCAGTACAAACACAGGACAATGGTGGATAGTGGGAGATGGAGGTTTCTGAATCAGCAGCCATGGCAGGTAATGTCCTGAACACATCATCTCTATCTGTGCAACCACTGTTGGTTGTCCCATAAATCTGTAAAATATTATCCATGTACGTCAGCACTAAACTTTTGGCATTTAAGAGTAAATTCATCTGCCGTTTTCAATTAGTAGGTTGGTCCTGAAAATTTGTTGGTTTATTTAAAAAAAAACTAAAACTTTTCTTGCAGCTGTGGGAGGTCAAAAAGAGTTGTGAGACTGGTGCCATGTACACCAATGACTCTGAAATCCTCAGTGGATTAAAAAAAAATCAGTGGATACCAGATCAGTGGAAAAAACAGCTTTAAAGACCCAATTCCAGGTTTCTTGGATAATGAGGCATGACCTGTATGTAAATACAGTTGGGGGGGGGATAGCACACACTTTAGAACATATATTAACATATATGAACACTTATACATTTGGAAGAATGCATATGTCCATGTCAGTATGTAGCGAGAAATGTATTTTTAGTATGTAGCAAGATATTAATTTTTACTTAAAATATTCTTGTCAGAACCTTGAATTTTGCAATCTTGAATTGTGTCACTTGAACCTTTCAGACAAAATAATCTTGCACTATGCCTGAAGACCCATGTCCTCTTACATAAAGATGCTACTCATACTTTCTGAACTATCAGTAGCTTTTGTGTATTTCTACATTCTTAGAGATCACTAATTAATTACCTTCTTTGGCTTTAATTTAGTTTCACCACTACCTGAGAAGTTCCATGTTCAACAACAGTGTTGGAGACACACTTTCCTTTGATGAAAATGGGGAATTAATAGCTGGGTTTGATATTATTAACTGGATCACATTCGCAAACCAGAGCTTTTGTAGAGTTAAAGTCGGAAGGATAGACCCCATGGGACCTAAAGACCAAATGTTCACCATTGCTGAAGATGCCATTGTGTGGCCCAGCATCTATGACCAGGTAGAGACTTCACCTTTCAAGGTGAAAGAATCCCTTTCACCATTTTGCAAGCTGTTCTTCACCACATAGCCTGTACCCAACTGCACTGAAATCGTTCTATCTCTGTGTCTTGTCAATCAGATAAGATTGATCCAGATTCTGATTTTATATCCCAAATCTTCCCTTTGCAAAATGTTGTCCCTGTCAGGTTTACATGATTCACTTGAATGGGAATGTTGTCAGAGCAATACTGCCGTGCATGGGATTCATGAAATCATGTGAATCAATGGAATTAACAGCTGATCACTAATCGGGGAGTAGCCTGCCACGCATATGTTCCAATGAAGAAGACTTTGGGTAAAGTCTGGAGGCAGTAAAAATAATCTGATGCAGGGCTTTTTTTGTAATGGAATGCACCGGAATGGCTTTCCGGCACCATTTTCCCCCCCTCCTCCTGGCCCCCACCTTTTTTCCCCCTCCCTGCGGCACTGCTGGCTATGGAGGGATTCGAACCGGCACCTTTTTTCCCCCTCCTCCTGGCCCCCACCTTTTTTCCCTCCCTGTGCTGCCCAGCACTGCTGGCTAGGGAGGGATTTGAACCTCCAACCCTCCTCCTGGCCCCCACCTTTTTTCCCCCTCCTGACCCCCACCACCTTTTTTCCCTCCCTGCGCCACCCAGCACTGCTGGCTAAGGAGGGATTCGAACCTCCAACCTTGTGCTCCACAGCCCAGCACTTTCTCCATTGGGCTATAGGAAAGCCTATTGTTAGAGTGTTCAGAACTAATATATAAGGTCCTGAGCCCAGCTGGTGGCCATCAGTGCCTCAAGTATTAGTTCCAAACACTTTGAGCCTAAGACTTCCAATGGCTCAATTACTAAAGTGCTGGTCTGTGGAGCCCCAGGTTGGGGTTTCAAATCCCCGTAAGGAATAATTTTTTTTCTTCTTCTTCTTTTTTTTTTTTAGGTGGGGAGGTAAATAAGTAAGATTACACTTGTTAATCTTAAACTTGTTCTTGTAAGTGGGTTCCTGCACCTTTTATTTTTTTTTTTTTACCAAAAAAGCACTGCCCCTGCCTCACCATATCAGCTCTCGCCTGAGCCCAGCCCACCTTTCCTCACCCCGCGCTCTGCTTCCCACGCAGCTACCAAGCCGGTGAGGGTGTGGGGACATGTGCTGAGGAGGAGGATGAAGAGGGACAGCCAGCCAGTCAGCCAGCCAGGGAGACGGGTTGCAGCATCCAGGTACTGGCTTGGCAGAGGAGGGGGGGAAGGAAGCTGGCTGGTGCAGCCCCTGCACCTGAGACAGCCTAGGCATGTCTACTGAGAAGTAAGCCCCCTTGTGTTCAGTGGGGCTTACTCCCAGGAAAATGTGGATGGGATTGCAGCCAAGCCTATGCAGGTCTACTCAGAAGCAAGTAATTCATTCATCTTTATAGTTATTAATATAAGGCTTGGCTGATCTAAATTAATTAAGCAAAAATTATTACTAATAATTTAGTAGTTTTGTAATGTCATCAACAGGAGATTTAGGTTTTAACTATAAATGGGGAAGCTTAAGTGTCCTTGCTGCATTATAATAACACTTAGGAAATATGTATTCCTCTGTGCAGTAGGTCAGATCATTGTTGTCTATTAATTTTTGGTTTTTTTAGACTATATTTAATAATCACTATTATTATAATGGGGAATGGGGACATAGTACACAGGGGAAAGGGGGAATCACAAAAGATGGGTTAATGAATTGATTAATAAACAAGTTATGGATCAAAAATCATGTGGTCACACACACTCTATTGGTTCAAGATGAGTAGCAAAATAGATTATATTCCGGTATTATATAATTTATCTATTTTACAATTCACCTTTTGTGTTTATTCTTCTGCTCCCCCCTTGTGTGCTTATATTGCGCATTCATTGTTATCTGATCACATATTTCTCTTTTTTTCTGCACCAATCATGTTTCAATGCCTTGAGCCAATAGAGGGTATGTGACCACATGATGTTTGATCCATAACTTGTTTATTAATCAATTCATTAACCCATCTTTTGTGCCCCCTCTCCCCTGTGTGCTAATTGATTTGGGTTCAAACAAATCTGTAGAGTGATGTAATGTAATCATTTTTTATATTTTGCCTTCATCAATTGTTTTAACCAATATTTATTAAATGTTTTTTAAAGTTTTAATTATTTTTTTTGGTTGTTACATATTTGCAAATACATGCAACAAGCCGTGATATAATCCTTGGTGTGCGCTCCCGAGGTGGTCCGTCTCTTTTTGTTCTTCTCTCTTGAAGATCTCCCCTCATTTTCTAGTTCTTAAGTAGTTGGGGAATGGGGATTTAAAGAGAGAGAAATGAGATGAATGAATGAAGGAATGAATGAATAAATGAATAAATAAATAAATAAAAGATTTATTTTATTTTAAATAAAAAATATTTTACATATTTATATATACATATTATGTGTGTGTGTGTGTGTGTGTGTGTATATATATATAATAAAATATTTTATTTTAAATAAATTTAAAAATAAATAAATAAATAAAAGATTAACAAGTTGTGAGTTCCTCCACCTTTTTTTTTTTTTTTTTTTACAAAAAAAGCACTGATCTGATGAATGTTGTTCTATCCCCCAAACTCTACAGCACTGTGGTCTGAGTTGGACATTGCAGAGAACTTAGTATTAACTAGAAGTGATGTGACCAAATGCTGGACAGTTGTGAATAAAGCCTGCATCATTTAGGCAGAAGTCACCAATAACAGGTTGCAACTTTCTGTTCGTACCACTTCCATTCTGTCATGCCGGCATTACTCATTTCTTAAAAGTAAAGTGATCAGTGAAATATAAAGTCCAAACTATGTCTTCCGAACATATAGTATGTTTATATGCTTTCATAATGTCTTTCTGCTTTTGTTTACGGACAGACACAACCCCTTTCTCTATGTAATGGCCATTGCCATTCTGGCTATAGCAGGAGAAAGGTGGAAGGACAACCCTTTTGCTGCTATGATTGCCTCCAATGTCCAGAAGGGAAGATTTCAAATCAGAATGGTAGGACGTGCCCTGCTTAGAGTTCATCAAATACATTGATGGTAATCCAGAAATTTTCCTAATGATGGGCAGCCCAATCCTGAGCAGCCCAGCATGTGGGGCTGCGGAAGTGCCGAAAAAGGCTGCCGCTGCATCCAGTACGCTCCAGGCTGCCGCCGGTGGCTCCTCCACCAGCGGCATCCACCCCCTTCCCTGCGGGAAAAGCAAGTAGCCCTGCAGTAGAACTACTTGACTCCATGGCGACAAAAAGGTCAGCATAGAATCAAGATCCTCTGTGTTGCCTCTGTGTTGGTATAACAGAGAGGCTCTGGATCCGGTGGAGTGAAGCTTCACCGGTCCCACCTCCATCCCGTCCTGCTCCCTCCCCCTGGAATGCCTTCTCCCTGCCCTCTCCCCACCCTCCCTCCATTCCCCCCTTCCCGGAATGCCACTTCCCCACCTTCCCCCATGCCTCCAACTACCTCTCCGCTGCTTGATAGTTCGTAACCCCCCCCCCCCCGGAAAACCTCATTTCCCTTGTATTTAAACAATTGTTCAGAATTCATAATGATGAGCACCAATCAGAGAGCCTGGGCTGATGGAATCAATGATATGTGCGCTCCTGGGTGTGCGCACCCATTTCACAGACACAAAACGGGAAACCTTTGACTTTCGCAGACAAGTTGAATGTATTGATGTTCTGCTTTGTGATGTCTAAGGTGAGAACCACAGGGGCCAACAACCTGAATTGCTCCTGGTGAATTGGGGATTGCCAAATATACTTGGTTGAGAAAGGTAGAAACATATTTGCATTTGGACCTTGCAGCCCTAATTTAAGACAGCGGTCACCAAACTCACAACTGCTATTCGACGAAAATGCAATACCCATTCAGAACAGAACTTAACATTCAGCCTCCATGTCTCAACAATTTCCAGTAGAACTGGGCACCGGGAAGCTCTGGGCAGTTGCCTCTGTTACCCGGTGGCCCAGAAGGCTGTGAAACAGGACATCCAGGCAGATGTGACTGCCCAGAGTGTCCCAGTGCTCAGATCTACTGGAACAGCTTGCGGCATGGGAACAGACCGCTAAGCTTTGCTCACAGAGCAAAGGACTTTCCCCAAACACTGGATCTGGCCCCTGGCCCAGGGTTTGGAAAGCCCTGATTCAGGACTTTCTAGTAATGCTTAAGTACATCACTGAACTCTATCCTGAGGGTCCAGTTATAGAAAATCCCCATGTTCTTTCTTTTCAGACATGGATGACTGTTTTCACTGCCCAGAAGATCAATATCCCAGTAAGGACCAAGTTTTGTGCATTCCAAAAGAAATGACCTTCTTGTCTTATGAAGAAACTTTGGGGATCATTTTAGCAGCTCTGGCTTTTTCCTTTTCTTTCATCACTGCTTTGGTGCTTGGGATCTTCATGAAGAACAAGGACACTCCCATAGTCAAAGCCAACAACCGGAACCTCACCTACGTTCTTCTCGCCTCCCTCTTGCTCACCTTCCTTTCTGCTTTCCTGTTCATCGGTCGACCTGTGAAACTGACATGCCTCCTTCGACAAACTGCTTTTGGCCTCATCTTCTCAGTGGCCGTTTCTTGTGTGTTGGCCAAAACCATCATTGTGGTTCTGGCTTTCCTGGCCACCAAACCAGGGTCCAGCATAAGGAAATGGGTGGGGACAAGACTGGCTTTCTCCATAGTTCTTTCTTGCTTCCTAATGCAAGCCACTATTTGTACTATATGGTTAGCAAAGTCTCCCCCATTCCCAGATTTTGATATGCACTCAATGGCAACGGAAATTGTGCTGGAATGCAATGAAGGTTCAGCTGTCATGTTTTACTGCATTTTGAGCTTTATGGGTTTCCTGGCCATAATCAGCTTTGTTGTGGCTTTCCTAGCCAGGAAGTTGCCAGACAGCTTTAACGAAGCCAAGTTCATCACCTTCAGCATGCTGGTCTTTTGCAGTGTTTGGTTGTCTTTTGTGCCAACTTACCTGAGTACCAAAGGAAAACACTTGGTGACTGTGGAGATCTTCTCCATCTTGGCCTCCAGTTTGGGGCTCCTGTTTTGTATCTTCTCCCCCAAGTGCTACATTATCATTGTGAGACCTGAACTGAATAAAAGGGGGCAGCTAATTAGAAGAAGGAATTAAGAAACCATGTGGATGCAAAATAGCAATGGTTAACTTGAATGAGAAGGGGAGCAGATATGGTTTGCTAGCGCTGCTGATCCTGCCCCCTTCCAGAACCAGTTTGCCTCCACACCCTTCCCATTAGTCCTTCCCTGCCCCTCCCCTTCCCTGTTTCTGCTTACTATGTTCCTTACACTATCAGGCCTTCCTGCAATAGCCCCAAGCGCCTATGCTGTCATGAAGTGCTTTATGGCACTTTTGTGATAGCCTGAGCCGGGAAGCATGCACCTTAGGCTGTTAATACTTTTATAAGCAATGCGGATTAAATCAAACACAACTGAATATGTCGATTGTGAAGGATCAGATTTGTTTGTTTGTTTGCTTTGTACTTCTGCGAATATTTGAATGGAGAAGTTGTGAAAAGAGCAGAGTTAACCTAGCAGTGAATGAAAATTTAGGTTGTATGTATAGAACTATTTCTTGTTCCATCCCTTGGGCCGCAGTCCTAACCCACTTTCCAGCGTTGTCTTAAGGGCAATGCAACTCCAAGGTAATGGAACCAACATTGCCTTACTTTGAGGGGGCCTCTATGACTGCCCCCCAACTGCAGGATGCAGCACATGCCCCACTGGCACAGCTATGCTAGCGCTGGAAAGTGGGTTAGGACTGTGCCCTTAGTCAAATAAAAGTTGCTTCACTGGCGGAGCTAGAGGGGGTGCAAAACACTAAGTTTTGTAGGCACCTGAACATGCCAGCAAGTGGCACCTCTCTCACGCTTTGGAGCCATTCCGGGTGGGGGGAGCAGAGCGGAGGCGTTTGCCTCCATTTTACTCCCCCTGCCCAGAATGACTCTGAATTCGTGCCTGCAAAACTTAGTGCTTTGCACCCCTCTGACTATGCCACTGGTTTATCTTATGATACTTCATGGTGTGATCCTTCCAATTGCAGAACTGTCTTCATAACTGGGTAATATCAGGGCTTCACACAATATAAAGAGGGATTTTAAGATGAAACTGGTTGTGCTTTTTTCCCCCTATTCCTCTCCATTCCTTGTCATTGCTGTACTAATCAAATATAGAAAATGACAAAACAAAATGAAAATAAAATTACTTTCCAGCATCACTTTGAACATTGTATAATCTGTGTCATGGTATTCTGCCATGCACCTTAAAGCAGTACTTCTCAAACTGTGGGTTGGGGCCCACTAGATGGGTCATGAGCCAATTTCAGGCATGTCCCCATTATTTCAATATTTTATATTTACTATATTAGACTTGATGCTCCCATGGTATGTGACTGCAATTAAGAAAATGTGACAGACCTGTACTTTTAACAAGCTACTACGTATGTATATTCTTTTAACAGATGGTCAATGGGACCTACTCCTGGGTAAGTGTTGGTAGGCCTGCAACCTAGGATAGTTAAAAAATTTCCCGCTTGATGATTTCATATCCGGTCATGACATCACTTCCCGTGGGTCCTAACAGATTCTCCTAAAAAGTGGATCCTGTTGCGAAATGTGTGAGAACTACGGCCTTAAAGGATTTGTCAAATATTCCTCCCTGATAAAGGTTTCCAAAATATTGTTTTGTTTTGTTTTATATGCAAAACCTATTATGCATATATTTCACCAGAAGAGGCAGGCTGCCTGAGGGCTGTATAATCTAATTGTCAGAGCTCACCTACACCTTCCTGTTCTGCACTTTCCCTTTTTATTGAGTCAGTAGCTAAAGGGGGTGCGGAGAAACTGGTGGCTGCACCTGCTGCAAATATCCCAGGCAAAGGGGGACCATCTGAGGAAACCCCCATCCCAGAGACATGAGGTTTTGAATGTACAGTTGGAAAACTAACATGACTGTCCAATATCTGTGAGTTTTGAGCCCTCAAAGGTGGCGAGAGGGTGCCCTCCATTGTCTCCTGGGGGAGCCCTTCATCAAAGCTGGGCCTCTCCTTGCTTTCTGATTTAAGGGCAGCAAAATCCCCCCCCCCCTTGTATTAAGAAGGAGAGAAACACAGAAAAAGTAGCTTTAGCTTGTTCTTATGCTCTGGTTAGAATCTTGGGGGAGGGGGAGGAAAGGTGAAGGAGGGGAAGCCCCCATTCCTTCTCTGAAGGACAGCTAAGGGTGAGCAAGTGGAGGATCAAGGCAGTGGCAGCCCCCTTCATGCTGATCAGAACCTTGGAGGGGACCCACTGCTGATGGAGAGTTTGTTGTCAGTACCTTGAAGCGACCTTCAATGGCAAAACCCCAGGTATTCCTACTCATAAGTACAGTAGGTCCCACTGTGTTCAGTGGGGCTAACTCCCCAAATAGTGTGTATAAGACACATGTTTTCTGAGTGTGGGTGTGAAGGAGTGTGGGGCAGCTGCTTCATTGACAGTCCTCAAGTCTTTGGGTCATGATTGTATACGTGCTTGCTCAGAAGCAAGCCCCAAGGAACGGCCAAGTGCCTGCCCTTGGCATATGCTCTGTGCAGCTTGAGGGGTGGGGGAAGACACCAGAAATCATGCTGCAATCCTTAGCACACTTCTGGGAATGAAAACATAGGTATTCTCAAAGGATCACAAAGGATCTGCTTTGTGTTTCCCCGTTAATGTTGAAGCCCATTCAATGAAAACAACAAATATATCAAAAGACACTGAAACCTCTTTAACTGGGGGGTGGGGGGTGGGCAATGATGGTCTGAACACTTCTAATGCTAGCATCCAACAAGCTCTCAAGAAATGGCTAAGCATCTATTTTGAATGATGAACATCCTCTCAAATATTCACATGTTCTTGAATGTTCCTGTTGATTGCCTTATTCTGCCTTCATCCAGCTCCACCGCTATCTGAGAAGGGTCTCATTCAACAACAATGCTGGGGAGGTAATTTCCTTTGACATCAACAGACAGTTAATCATTCCACTCAATATTATGAACTGGATCACGTTCCCAAATAAATCTTTTCTGAGAGCTAAAGTTGGAAAGATAGATCCCTTGAGTCCTCAGGATGAAATGTTCTCTCTGTCTCCGGATGCTGCCATCGTGTGGCCCACCATATTTAACCAGGTATGCTCAGTCTGCATTCCTGATAGCACAATCCTAACTATCACTAGTGCCAGCACAGCAGTACTCCATGGGGGATTTTGGCTACTGGAGGTCTCCTGGGGGCCCCTTGCCCTCGGTGAGTTCTTTTTCCCCAAATGCTTCATTATTATCGTGAGACCTCAGTTGAACAACAGGGTGCAACTAACACTAAGAAAGTGTTAGGGCATCAAAATTAAACAAGAATTTGTCATTATGCTACAATATATGTATCATTTATAACTGTACAATTTTAATTAGTCCACATTGTATAGATGCTACATGGCATTCAACCAATAGATGGGGTGAATAATAAAACCTAATGGAATGAGATTCTTATTATTTAACAGCACAAAGGTGGGAAACTGGATTTTGGTGCTTTTTTTCCTTGTTACAAGGCTTTTAAAGGTGGACCTGAGTATTGTTGGTGAGTCAAGTCAGTGGATAACAATTCAGCAGATACTGCATTTGCAGCAGTATGTGCTAGATGTAAATTGATTTTCAATGCTCTTCCTTTTTGTATTTTACATTGTATTTTATTTACCCATTTGGGTCTTTAAGCTACCTTGGGCTTCTGGAAAGGCAGAAACCAAACAAACAAACAAATGCAATTTTGCCTTTACACACTGACAGAATGTAACCTTCACATAAGATGTGGGCTGACTGTGTGTTAGGTAAAGAATCCATTCATGTGAAATTTTGAGTACATTGCATTCTAAGCAGAGGGTGGGCAAATCCCAGCCCGCATGCCATTTGCGGCCCTCGGGGATGTCCAATTCAACCTGCAGGGAGCCCCCAGTCTCCAGTGGGCCTCTGGTCCATTGGAGACTGTGCGAGCCTGTGCTGACTGGTGACTGTGCGTTCTCTTGGAGGTGTATACTCAGGTGCCGTGTGCTCAGGCTGGAGGTGTGGGCTCAGGAGTTATTTGTACCCCCTGTATTATAGTTCTCATGTGTATTATAAATAAAATCAGTAAAATCAATTCATTCATACTAGTTCTGTCTTTAATGTATTCCTTTATGTAAATTTATTCAGATTTGAAAGGTAAGTTAAGTCTTTTTTTCCTGGCCCCTGAACCAGTGTCTGAGAGATGATGTGGCCCTCCTACCAAAATGTTGCCCATCCCTGTTCTAAGCAATGGGATTTAACAGCCCAATCTTCTGGGACCTCAGTACCGGAGCTGTAGCCCCCGGGCACATTTGTGCCACCTGGAAGTAAACTGCACCAGTGGGGTGGCCTGTCGAATCCCGTTGACGCTGCAGTCAGGGTGACGAGATCCAATGGAGGACAGAGAGCCTATACCTTTAACCATTGTATAGCAAATTTGACAGGAGCGGATTTTTAAGCTCTTTCATGTTGAGCTGCACCTGTCAAATTTCTTTCTCCTATACAATTGATAAAGGTATAGGCACTCTGTCCTCCATTGGATCTGGTTGCCCTGACTGCAGTGGGAGCCTGCATGCGGAGGCTGGGGGAGGGGGAGGCAAAGGCATTTCTGGGTGGGGGGCAAAACAGGGTGTGTCCGGTAGAGGTCTCCTCTACCAAATTCTAACCCCTGTATCGGCTTGGAAGGTCAGCACAGGGCTTTTCAAGTCTGCAGCAGCAAAATAGCAATGCTTACTTCTCAGTCTGGGGTGTCAAACATAAGGCCTGTGGGTCAAATGCAGCCCTTTGAAGCAATTTATCTGGCTCCCGTTATAATTGGGCTCTCCCAGTGTGACAATTGGGCTCTCTCTTATCTTGAAAATAGGGACAGGATTTGTGAATTTTCCCTTTGATTATTTGCAGCTAATGAGTTTCTACGAGTTCTATGAGTTCTTGTATGTGAGAACACAGTGCTTATTTCTGGCCATCATCTGCTTAATGATGTCACTTCCCACTTAATGATGTCATTTCGGCCCTCAGCAGTCACCATGAATGCTCACTTCAGCCCTCTGTATGAAACAAGTTTGACACACTCTTCTAACTGGACATTCTTGGTCTCTTAACCAGTATGCTATATTCACTTGAGTGACAGGACCATTGTGCCCTCGAAAGGATAATCGTGGCCCGGTCCAATGTGTTCCAGTATTGGACATTTGTGTCCTAACATACGTGTATTTATATTAGACACACTTTTTAAATTTAAAAATGCAAAGGTAGGAGTGAGGGTTAGGGCTGGAATAAGAGGCTTAGGATATATGGGGTTTGTTATCCAGTTATCGTTTTTTTGTTGCCCGTTTATGCAAATGTAAAAAATAAGGCCCCAAATCTAGACTTGAATGTCCAGGAATCAGTGACGTCGCTAGGGGGTGCAGGGGGTGCAGGCCGCACCGAGTGACAATACACAAGGGTCACGGAAGTGTCGTAAAGCGCTTTTGTGCCACCCGCAGGGGAATGCTATCCTCGTTCCTGGGCAGTCTGTAGCAGTTCCGGGCTGCTAGGATCAGTGACAGAGATTTGAGTAGCCCCATTAGGGTTGCTGTCGCCACTTTATCTGGGGTAAGGGGAAGCAATTCCCCTTACCCCAGGCTGAGCCGATTTCAGTCCTAACCCTACCTTGGATGTGGGGCGGGCCCGCCGTCCTACTTGGTCCAGGGCAGGTTAGGATTGGTCTGTATGAAACAAGGGGAATTTTGGGTTAACCTTACTTTAGGATGCCAAGTCTATTATAACAGGAGCAGGAGCTGTAAAGTGATCAATTTAGCAACTGACCAAAAAAAGCACCAGGGTGGAAAAGCAAAGCAAATTGTAATGCATTTGTAACAAACATGAAGGAGCAGAAGCAAATTGGAACCACATGATTGCTTGTTTTGCAGGTGGAGCTGATACTTATGCCCAGCCCATTCTTGAGACAGTGAAGTCCTCCTGGCTCCCCGCCACGCAGTAAGGCAGGACTGGTGGGGTGCACCGGTAGTGATTGTGGGGAAGCAGAGCCAGTAGCAGACCGTCTTCTTTGAGAGATGTTTATTCCCAAAACACATCTCATGATGCTGAAATATTCCCCACTCCCATTTCCCAGCAGGTACTGCCCCTTTCAGTGTGTAATGACAATTGTCGTTCAGGTTTCTTCAGGAGAAAGAAGGAAGGGGAGCCTTTTTGCTGCTATGACTGCCTCCCGTGTCCAGAAGGGAAGATTTCAACCCAAGACAGTAAGATATGTCACGTAAACATCAACATATGTATAGGCAGCATCTCTGTGTCAGATTGTCCAAATCAGTAGAGTAGCTAGAGGGGGTGCAAAGCACAAAGTTTTGCAAGCAGCCTCACAGCGCCATGCAAGAGACCAGTCCCCCTCCTTTTCGGAGCCGTTCTGGGCTGCTAGAGCAAAACCGAGGCGTATGGAATGGCTCCAAAGGGGAGGGGGCAGCTTGCACGTGAGACTTCCTGCAAAACTTTGTGCTTTGCACCTCCTCTAGCTACACTGCTGGAACAGATAAAAATGGCTCAAATTAGAAGGTGTTGTTAACTGCTTGTCAAGTCTGCTGTCCGATAAGACTATGAAGCACACTGTACCTGCTTAATTTACTCTTTTACTCCCCTTGATAAATCAACCGTCCATCCGTTAGTATTTTCTGTATTGCTCAGTCAATCAATAATAATTTACAATGGACATTGGTGCTGTTACATAAATAATAATCCACAATGTGGAGGTAGTGTTAACTTCACATATTTCCATCCACGGTTAGCTGGAATTGACCAGATCACATTCCACAAAATTGGGGGGAAGAATTGACCCCCATCCCAACTGCAAAAAAATCTTTTCTGTTTCTGTTTACAATTAGCAGTTTTTATTCCAGATTCTGTAATATGAATGCTTAGTTACAGCAGTGAATTGTGCATGGGGCTGTCATATACTGAAACCAGCTCTTGTTCTCCAGACACTGATAATTGCTTTGAATGTCCAGAAGATCAGTATTCAAACCCTGGCCAGGATTCCTGTGCTCCAAAAACGATCAGCTTCTTGTCTTATGGGGATCCTTTGGGAATTGGTTTGGCCACTTCAGCCCTTTCTCCTTCGACAAACTGGTTTCAGCATCATCTTCACAGTGGCTGTTTCCTGTATATTGGCCAAGACCACCATTGTCATTTTAGCTTTCATGGCTACCAAGCCAGGCTCGAGGGTGAGGAAATGGGCGGGGAATCAACTGGCCAGCTCCATGGTTCTTTCCTGCTCCCTTTTTCAAGCCACACTTTGTACTGTGTGGCTCTCAACATCCCCTCCATTCCCAGATGCTGACATGCACTCAATCACCAAAGAAATTGTACTGCAATGTAATGAAGGTTCAGCTCTCATGTTTTACTGTGTCTTGGGCTTTATGGGCTTCCTGGCCATTGTCAGCTTCACTGTGGCTTTCCTAGCCAGGAAGTTACCAGATACTTTCAATGAAGCCAAGTTCATCACCTTCAGCATGTTGGTCTTTTGCAGTGTTTGGTTGTCCTTTGTGCCAACGTACCTGAGCACCAAGGGGAAGTACATGGTGGCTGTGGAGACCTTCTCCATCTTGGCTTCCAGTGCTGGCTTATTGAGTTGCATCTTTTTCCCCAAATGTTTTATTATTTTGATGTATCCTGAGCTGAACATCAGAGAGCATCTAATAAAGAGAACACGTTAAAGAATCTTACAGTCCTAACTTCTCTGGGCCTTGCACTGACAGAACTTCTGATGGAATAATCATCTAACACATGTTTGTAAAGGCATCCTAATATTTCGTGACAGTTGGTACCAAATGGACAGACACTGGCATATTTTGACTTGGGAAGTGCATTCAATTTTTAAACATGGTACAGGGGAATGTTAGCACACTCAGTCATTCAGAGCAGTTTTCTACTACATGTTGTTAAGCTGTGGAAAGGGTTAGAACATAATAGCATAAGAAGAGCGCTCACTGGATCAGGCCAAAGGTCCATCTAGTCCAGCTTCCTGTATCTCACCGTTGCCCACCAAATGCCCCAGGGAGCACACAAGACAACAGACACAACCTGCAGCTTGGTGCCCTCCCCTGCATCTGGCAGTCACAGGCAGCATGCCTTGAAAACCAAGAGCTTGCACATACCTACTATGACTTGTAACCCATTTGACTTGTAACCTGTAACCTACTATGACTTGTAACCGGGGTTAGGGACATTGATTGCCCCTAGTTGTAATATTATGAACTGCTTCAAGTGCCTTATCATCCAATCCTATACACCTTTTACGATAGCACGATGAGTGTAGTGCTGTAGCAAAAGGCCCAGCAATGGTGATCTGTACCACAAAAGCCCTGCAAATACGGAAATACATGGGAAACCTGTTTTAATGGTGCCCCCCATGCAGCACTGCCCCCCATGCATGCATTCACATTGTTAAACTGCTTACCCGTCGAAGTTTTCTTGTTTAAACAAGTTGTTATAAGCTCATGGTGCAATGTGAACAGGCTGCCAACATTCTAAATAATTAATCTATCTCTATTGCTAGACAGGAAGTGGAAGTTAACCACTTCCAGTTTAGCATTTGAGCTTGTTTCAGCAAGTGTTTAGGCAGCCTGTTCACATCGCACTATTAGCGCAAATGCTTATAGCGACTTGTTTTAGCAAGAAATCTTTGCTGAGTAAGCTGCTTAATGACAGTAAAGGGCGGGGGGCGTGTCCGAAGATAACCAGAACCACTGATATTAGATTATGTGGATATGGGGGCCAGCCTGCACATTACAGTGATCAGCACTTGGAATTATAAAGCACTGAATGAGGGTGGCTGGCTCAAAACCTTAGAAAAATTAGCTTATTCAAACATTGTTGCTTTCATGAAGTTCTACTCCGAGGCAATTCATATCTTAAGAACCTGCAACCAAGGGGGAAAAAGCACCTCATCAAGGAGGGCATCTTCTCACCTTTGGTACGATGCACTGGCAGCCCAATTGGGTTGTGCTGCTGAGCTTATTATGACAGTGGAAGTCACTTCCATGGTTGTAAAATGGCTGCCGATGGAGTGTGGAGCATTCTGTGAGTGCTGCTGCAAGAGGGCCCTGCTGTGCCCGTCGGACTAGGGAAGGCAACCATGGGGTGGTGGTGGTAATGGGGCAGGCTAGGCGTGAAACTGGATGGGGGGAGAAAGGGAGCGGGGAAGCTGCACGGCAGGGTTGATTTGGTGGTGATGGTGCACAAAAGATCCTAACCCCTCCTTTGTCAAGCTTCCCACCCAGTGTAACTGATACTGTTCTACGCAGCATGTCTCTCACCATTCTGATCGGATATTTTCCCTTGTGGGCACGGAAGGCACTCGTAGCAGCAAAATGGCTCTCCTTCCAACTTATTCTTATGATACCCAGGATGGCAGGGTGGGTTACACCTCGAGAGGGGCTGTGACTGTCCAGGAAAGAAAGCAGAAAAAGCTTCAGAGACCAGAGTTTTGGATGTCATGTCTCACTAGGCACAGTACAGTTAAGAAACGGACACATACTGACACAGCATATTGGTACAAATGGACAGTTGAAATCTGTTCTTGACATCTTTTCCCCATAAGATATAGATTTGATTCAAAGCTGTCCAGCACTTGGACACTTGGTGTCCTCACTTCTAGTTATCACTGTGTGGTATTCAATGTCCAGCTGAAATGAGGGCCACCATGGTATGGTCCTGTTTGCTTGTTAGTATAAGATAAAATTCCTCCGGGAATTCTTTCCACTGCCTCCAGACTTTATCCAACGTCTTTTCTGCTGGAACATGTTAAACTAGTTTGCTATAACATTCTTCTATCAGGTGCAATGCATATGATTTTCATAGTTGTATATTGGTTATTCATCATGTTGTGATGTTTTGTTACTCCTAAATATTCTTTAGAATAGTGCCTCTGCATCATTTTTTCTAACCCAGAAATTCAAGGGAAAATGGCAGGAATGCCTTGGTCTTTTTAGTGCTACCCAATGGCATAGCTAGCGCATCTGATAACCAGAGCAGGTGTCACCCCCTTCTCTATATTACAGCCTCAATTTCCCCCGTCTCTTAATTGTCTTGTCTCCTTCTTACTTTCTGGCTGCCCATGTCACTTATCTGTTGTAAATTTTACTGCAAAGGAGGAAGAACCAACAGGCAAATGAAACGGGCAACGTATCCTGGCCTAGCAGCCAGCAGGAGAGAGCCTGTCTGCATATTTTTCAAGAAAGGACATAGGTTCTTTAACTCTTGGATGCCATTAATTCTGAGAGTGGTGGTGGTCTGCATTAGCACCCCCTTAGGGTGGGCACCCAGGGCAAACCTTGCTAAGCTACTGGTGTTACCCACAAAAATCAGGCTTTTTTCAAGAAAGGACATAGGTTCTTTATCTCTTGGATGCCATTAATTCTGAGAGTGGTGGTGGTGGTGCAGGCCCTGCTTCTTTGCTGGGCACTTGGCTAATTACTGGAACCTTCTCATGAATCCAGGAGGCCATGGGGATGCAAAATGATTCCTGGAAGTAGCTAGACACCAAGCAGAGAAGCTGTGCTTTCACTGCTGCTACTGAAGCTCCCTCAGGTGGCAAGGTTTTAAGCAGGGGCTATCATGTTTGCCCAAGGGCTCTGAGTTATCAGTAGGATTGCCCAGGCACCAAAGATAGCTCTCCAAAACCACGAGGGTTCCGGCTAGAATGAATGAATGAATGAATGAATGAAGCAGTATTTGCAAGTAAAAGCTGCTATATTCCGTGATACATTCTGCCATTCACGAGAATCATGAAATCATGTGAAGCAACTCAGCTATAACATTTTTCTAAGCGAAGATGTGGAATACAAAATCTGAATTTGGATCAGCTTCATCTGATTGACAGAACACAGAGACAGAATGATTTGAATGCAGTTGGGTACAGGCTATGTGGTGAAGAACAGCTTGCAAATTGGTGAAAGGGATTCTTACATCTTGAAAGCTGAAATCTCTACCTGGTCATAGACGCTGGGCCACACAATGGCATCTTCAGCAGTGGTGAACATTTGGTCTTTAGGTCCCATGGGGTCTGAATTTCACCGTATAAGAGCACAGCTGTGGCAGTGCTTCCAAATATTGCTTCATATGTTCCAAGCCACAAGTCAAACATTTCATGGGCATCACTGGAGAATGATACTTTGGGCATGGCATGGATGAAAGAAAAGCAGATCCCTTCCTGGGAAAATGTGGGGAGCACATTCTGAATGAAGCACTCTCCACTGCCATTATGTAAAAAAACCACCCCAACCCATGTCCACCTAAAATGCAGCAGCAACTTGAGAAGACCCTTATGTTGATGGTCACTCTTTGGAAACATCTGGTGAATGTGAACAGCCTCCGTTTCATGATTCAAAACAGGTACAGAGCCGTATACAAGCTGAAAAGTATTAAAGGATGATGAAACAAGCGCTTGTGTCTCTCTGTGAGAGTGCTGTGAGCACATTTGCAAATTCTAATGCATCTCTGCTTCTCTGTGTTCCAGATATGGCTGTGTCAGTTTATTTCATTATATATTTTCGTTTTCTTTCCCCCTCCCTGTTAGGGTACACCTTTCCACCCAATAATTATTACTGAGTTTACGTCTTGTGGCTTCCTAACCTACCACAGATACTGGCCTATAGTAAGTAAAATTTTTGCAGAAGCCTGGACCATGGAACACCCGCGTTTCTTTAGAAACCATCAAGTATCTGAGATAATACTGCTTTTTACATCTTCACTGAAAAGTAGTTTTAATATTATGAACTGCTTCAAGTGCCTTATCATCCAATCCTATGGACCTTTTAGGACAGCGAGATGAGTGTAGTGCTGTAGCAAAAGGCCCAGCAAAGGTGCAAAGGTTGCGCTGCAGCTTGGCCCAGCTGGAGCTGCTGCCACAAACTTGGTGGGCAATTTAGGGGGGAGGTGGATCCCGGCGGCAGTGACTTGCTCCAGGATCCTATCCCATTTTTCCCATCCCAGAACAGCTCCTGCTTCTCCTCCGACCTGTGTCAGCAAAATGGCTTGCTTGGTCCATGGAGAACCATAAGAGAGTGGGAAAACTGGGCAGCCTAACAGGAGGTAAGTAAAAAATAGTCAAAAATAATTGTGAGCAAGCGAGATGGCTTGACTCAGTGGCATAGCAATAAGGGGTGGGACGTGCAGTCCGCTCCAGGTACCAGATACAGGAGCATGATAAAGGGACACCAGCATTGCTTCTGCTCCAGCCACACCAGAGTCAGACATGCTAGCTGCTATTTTATCCATGCAGCACACAGTGAAATACATAGAGGTGTCCACGTTGCTGCCTGTTGGTCCATTTCCATTGAAGAAATTCACTGACGGACATGGGAAGTCCTGTGTATTATATTCCACAGGGAAGCAACTGGGAGTGCGGAACATGCTGGGAGCACTGCTTTGCCGATCTGCCCTCTGGTGCACTGCAAAGGGAGCCAGGAGGAGCAGGAAGGTGTCGGCACGGGCAGCATGCCAAGGGTAAGAGGACGCATAGGGTGAACATGGTTGCCACATCCCTCTGGGCCCCGAGAAGGAACCATTTGGGCAAGGCTCTTGCTTGCCACTCCGCACCCCCACTTGGCCACAACCTTTCTGCAGCCCAGCCAGACCCCCCTCCTCTAGCCCTGTCCTCTGCTTCCCAACTTGCCCCAAAGATCCCTAGCACACCATGGAGATTAGTTAGGAGGGTTAGTGGATTCCTCCTTTCTCCAAAACCCCAGAGAGAGGAGGGCTGTTAAAAACAGAGAAGAGGTATCAAAAATTACACAGGCCTACAAAATTGAGGGTCAGAAATTTTTCCCCACATTTTATGGTGCTTTGATATGAATTTGGGGTGCCGATTCCAAAAATGGCACCCGTTTTGCCCTATCACGTCTAGTTTTGGAGATACAGTATAGCCTCTTTAGTGAATGGTTCAAGCAGCTTCCTCATGAGGAAGCTATGGTGTATGCTTCCTCATGAGGAAGCTGCTTGAACCATTCACTAAAGAGGCTGTGCCGTGTCTCCAAAACTAGACGTGATAGGGCAAAACGGGTGCCATTTTTGGAATCAGCACCCTAAATATACGCAGGAATTGGTGTAATGTTTAAGGAAGCAAAATGTGTGTTGGCCTGTGCCATCTGTCAAATGCACTGGTTGGAATCATCCTATATGTTGTTTATGTCAAGTCAAACCAACTTAGGAACAGATAGAGAATGAGGCTGGAAATCAATAAATTAGCAGCAAAAAGGATGTTAGCAAAGATTAATTGGTGAATAACTAGACTCTTTTGCATACAGTGATTGCACTGTTAATTTGAGTTGGCAAAGGGTTGAGGGATTGTGATGGAATGATAAGGTGGTGTCTCTGCATTTGAATGAATTGGTTTCAAAGTCATTGACACTCAGTTGCACATGGAAGACTCAGAAAATCACTGGAGTCAAGGGCTCCCTGACCTGGCACTCGTCACCACGCATGCTGACTGCAATCTGCCTGTGCCTGGGTATGCTTGCTTTCTGTTGTCATGCCATGAAGAACCTTGTGGGGCCAGCATTCTGACCGTGAGCAGCCGGGAGGCAGAGAAGGGTTAATGTTTGCTTTAGCATCTGAGCAGGAGGGGGGAGGCAGGAGCGAGTTCATTTGCCCATCTCTGATTAGGAAGGAAGGAAGGAAGGAATCAATGCTCATTGGACAAAGGATGGGAGGTTTGATATTTTCTTTGGCTGAGGAATGGCAGGAGGAGGAGCCCAAGGGGATTCTTGCCTTATGATTGTCTGGCAAAGCCCAGGGAGGAGGCAGGGAAGTGGGGGGGGGAGGAGAGGCAGTTCATAGTGATCATGTTTTCCACTGCATGGCTGGTGGGGAGAGGAACCCTCATTGAATGACCAGCTTCAGTGGGACTGCTTTGGAGTAGAGCTGCAAAGGATCAGGTCGTCCTGGCAAACCACCCAGCTGCTGTACATGACCCTCTTCCCTCTTGCCACTTCTGTCCCGGCTCTCTCGCAGCCCATTCCACTCCCTCCTGCCCTGTTTACGGATGAGATGGAGCAGCAGGGAAGTATTTAAACGGAGCTCCAACACACACATCCCGGCAGCAGCGCCGTTTTTTCCCCACGGCTAGGTTTTTAAAGGGGGTGGCTTCACATTAAAATTGCAAAAGGATGACTCAGTGACTCGGAAAGTGCCCGTTTTTGAGTCAAGTAACAGGGGTATGGAGACTTGTGACTTGACTCGAGTTCCTTTGTGCTGGATTTTCCCATTCATGAGAATGAGGAAATTAATGCATCAACACATCAAGAACATTGATGCAGAAATATTTAATGAGGATTCGGTGGTAAATAACAGGCCTTTTACCTCCCATAGTACCACTGTAAAATCTCACAGGGACAGAGTTAATGGTGTTCAGAATTAATTACTTCTTTCTTCTCATGAACTGCTTTCTCATGTTCAGCTGAAGCCGCATTAGGATAATGTAGCATTTGGGAGCAAAAACACAACCCTGTAACCCAGCACGGAGTTGTGACCCACATGTGGCACGTTCAGCATTTGTGAAATGCTATTCTCACTACATGGGAGGAACTGCAGAAATGAGGTCTACATCCCCTGTTGGGCATTTATTGGTACCATCAAGGTTACAACACTGCACCACTAAGTACATTGGACTAACTTTTGGTAAGAAACAGTTAACTGGAACTAGATTGGGTCCACAAATTTTAGATATTATATTCCTTTCTTCTTATCAGTTGCCCCCTTTCATTCAATTCAGGCCTCAGCACTATAATGAAACATTTCGGGGAAAAGATACAAAATAGTAAACCAGCCCCAGAAGCTAAGATGGAGAAGATCTCCACAGCCACCATATACTTCCCCTTGGTGCTCAGGTACGTTGGCACAAAGGACAACCAAACACTGCAAAAGACCAACATGCTGAAGGTGATGAACTTGGCTTCATTGAAAGTATCTGGTAACTTCCTGGCTAGGAAAGCCACAGTGAAGCTGACAATGGCCAGGAAGCCCAAAAAGCCCAAGACACAGTAGAACATGAGAGCTGAACCTTCATTACATTGCAGTACAATTTCTTTGGTGATTGAGTGCATGTCAGCATCTGGGAATGGAGGGGATGTTGAGAGCCACACAGTACAAAGTGTGGCTTGAAAAAGGGAGCAGGAAAGAACCATGGAGCTGGCCAGTTGATTCCCCACCCATTTCCTCACCCTCGAGCCTGGCTTGGTAGCCATGAAAGCTAAAATGACAATGGTGGTCTTGGCCAATATACAGGAAACAGCCACTGTGAAGATGATGCTGAAACCAGTTTGTCGAACGAGGCACACTGTCTTCCCAGGCTGTCCAATGAAGATCAATACACAAAGGAAGGAGAGCAAGAGAGAGATGAGGAGAGCGTAGGTGAGGTTCTGATTGTTGGCTTTGACAATGGGAGTGTCTTTGTTCTTCATAAAGATGCCCATCACAGAAGCTGTGATGAAAGAAAAGGAAAGGGCTGAAGCAGCCAAACCAATTCCCAAATGATCCCCATAAGACAAAAAGCTGAAGATTTTTGGAGCGCAGGAATCCTGGCCAGGGTTTGAATACTGATCTTCTGGACATTCAAAGCAATTATCAGTGTCTGGAAAACAAGAGCTGGTTTCAGTATATGACAGCCCCATACACAATTCACTGCTGTAACTAAGCATTCCTGTTACAGAATCTGGAATCAAAGCTGCTAATTGTAAACAGAAACAGAAAAGATTTTTTTGCAGTTGGGATGGGGGTCAATTCCTCCCCCCAATTTAGTGGGATGTGATCTGGTTGATTCCAGCTAACCATGGATGGCAATCTTTGAAGTTAACACTACCTCCACATTATTGATTATTATTTATGTAACACAGTGGTGCTCAATAGGTGGATCGCGATCTACCGGTAGATCGCAAGGCAAAATTTTTAGATCGCGGAGCCCTGTCTCTCCAAACTGTTAATATGTCAGTTTCGTCTAGTGACATATTTAGTGACGAAACTGACATATTTAGCTGACACTAAACTGACACTGAAACTGACACTTTAGCTGCTCTTCAGGCATGCAGCAACAAAACTTACGAAACTGTCTAGACTCTAGTCAGTTTCATCAGTTTCGTGGTGCTGCATGCGGGAAGAGCAGGAGCGAAAGTGCTCGGTGGCGAGAGGGGGAGCTGGGCTGCACTGGACTGAGGTGCTTCCTGGGGCTCTGTAGCGGAAGGGGGAGGGGCAGGAGTTCAAGATGGAGTCGCTCTGATGGCGGTTGCAGCGGGAGGCCCCGAGTGACCCTCCCCTTCCCTTCCAGTCAGGTCTGGCCCAGCCCAGCCCAGCCAGGCCCAGTCCAGCCACCCCTGGAGGAGCCCAGAGGTAAGTGCTGCGTCCGCTGCCGCTCTCGGTCGGGGCTGACAGGTGAGATGACCCCCCTGGCCCCCCTGCTGCTGCAGGAGGAGGGCTGGTGGGAGCAGTGTCTCCCCCACCTGCCGCCTGCATGCACAGCCCCTCTCCATGGAAATGGGGAAGCCCCCCACCCCTTCTGAGGAGGACCTGTGACGCCTCCCTCTGCCTGCTGCTCTCAGGGCGCAGCCACAAAGAGTTTGGGGGGGGAGCTCCTTCCCCCATAGTGCAGCAAGGCAGGGCATGTGCCTCTTGGGGGGACCTGTGGCTGCCCCCAGTATGTGGGGTGGGGAGAGAGGAGAGGCCTCCCATGTGCTTCCTGAAGCATCTGGTGGGCCACTGTGGGGCACAGGAAGTTGGACTTGGTGGGCCTCCTCTTACCTGGTCCAGCAGGGGCTCCATACATCATAGGGGGTGTCTGTCAGACGCTTCCTTCCCCCCTGGTAGATCTCCGGGCCTTGCTGGGTTTCAAAGTAGCTCTCGAGTCAAAAAAGTGTGAGCACCCCTGATGTAACAGCATTAATGTCCCTTGTAAATTATTGATTGATTGATTGATTGATTGATTGATTGATTGATTGATTGATTGATTGGGCAATACAGAAAATGTTGACTGATGGACGGTTGATTTATCAAGTGGAGTAAAAGAGTAAATTCACTTGCGTATTACAGTAAAAAGAGTAAATTCAGCAGGTACAGTGTGCTTTATGGTCTTATCGGACAGCAGATGTGACAACCAGTTAACAACACTTTCTAATTTGAGCCATTTTTATCTGTTCCAGCAGTGTAGCTAGAGGAGGTACAAACCACTAAGTTTTGCAGGGAGACTCACCATGACGTGCAAGCTGCCCCCTCCCCTTTGGAGCCTTTCTACACGTGTCAGTTTTGCTCTAGCAGCCCAGAACAGCTCCAAAAAGGAGGGGGACTGGTCTCTTGCATGGCGCTGTGAGGCTGCCTGCAAAATTTTGTGCTTTGCACCCGCTCAAGCTACTCTACTGACTTGGACAATCAGATACAGAGATGCTGCCAATACATATGTTGATGTTTATGTGACATATCTTACTGTCTTGGGTTGAAATCTTCCCTTCTGGACACGGGAGGCAGTTGTAGCAGCAAAAAGTCTCCCCTTCCTTCTTTCTCCTGAAGAAACCTGAACGACAATTGTCATTACACACTGAAAGGGGCAGTACCTGCTGGGAAATGGGAGTGGGGAATATTTCAGCATCATGAGATGTGTTTTGGGAATAAACATCTCTCAAAGAAGACGGACTGCTACTGGCTCTGCTTCCCCACAATCACTACCTGTGCACCCCACCAGTCCTGCCTTACTGTGTGGTGGGGAGCCGGGAGGACTTCACTGTCTCAAGAATGGGCTGGGCATGAGCATCAGCTCCACCTGCAAAACCAGCAATCAAGTGGTTCCAGTTTGCTTCTGCTCCTTCATGCTTGTTACAAATGCATTACAATTTGCTTTCATTTGCCACCCTGGTGCTTTTTTTGGTCAGTTGCTAAATTGATCAGTTTACAGCTCCTGCTCCTGTTATAATAGACTTGGCATCCTAAAGTAAGGCTAACCCAAAATGCCCCTTAAGTTTCCTACATACCAATCCTAACCTGCCCTGGACCAGGTAGGCCCGCAGGCCTGCCCCACATCTAAGGTAGGTTAGGATTGAAAGTGGCTCAGCCCAGGGTAAGGGGAATTGCTTTTCCTTACCCCAGGTAAAGCAGCGGCAGCAGCCCTAATGGGGCTACTCAAATCTCTGCCTCTGATCCTAGCAGCCCGGAACTGCTACAGACTGCCCAGGAACAAGGATAGGATTCCTCTCCCGATGGTGCAAAAGTGCTTTACGACACTTCCATGAGACTGATGGACCAACGGAAGGGACATGCGCCATCCCAGGGCACTTTCAGGACTCCACCCATAGTCTCATTTGCAGGTTTCAACATTGAAAACATATTTATTGATTTATATTGATGACGGAGGAAAATTGGAAGGTTCTTCTCAGAGGCTGCTTTTGGCAGCCACCTTTTTATCTCCAAGAAGTCCTGTGGTATTGGCCCAACTAACCATAAAGCATTGTTCTAAGGCAGTGGTTCCCAAACTTTTTAGCATCAGGACCTACGTCAAAAATTTTTCACTTTACCAGCTGCTAAAGCCTCTGTGGCTATAATGGTGACTGCGCAGCAGTCAACACTGAGGAATTTATAAGATACTCTTGAAAAGTTCAAATACTGCACCTGGTTAAACCTGCTGGGCCAAACAATGGCATCCTCCTGAATAGTGAGCACCTTGTCTGTGAAAATCACTGGGTCTACTTTTCCAACTCTGATTCTCAGAAAAGACATGTTTGGGAATGTGACCCAGTTGATAAGATCATATCCAGCTAATAATTCCCCATTTTCATCAAAGGAAATCCTTTTCCCAGTAGTGGTGTTAAAGGCAACATTTCTCAAATAGTGGTGAAGCTACAAGGAACCACAACAGAAGAATTTCAAAGGACGCACAAGACATACTAATACATAACAGTGTGTTCATCTTTGACAATCGAGGGATAGGATGAAGAGCCCGAACTTAACTAAATCCCCACATGGTGATGTAGCAGCATTGGCACGGGCTACACAATGCAGCAGCCACAATTCAGACCTGCTCCGGTGATATTTGCTTGCGCAAGGCCACACTGATCTGTGCAGGTGGATCAGGCCCAGAAAGGGGCTCAGAATTTGGTGCACACTGTTATCAAGCCCACCCCTCCTGGACCCAATATGCCCACCCCCCACTCCCATCCCCTCCCTGTTACGCTCACCACCACCATGTTCAACTCACAGAAGCCCCAGTCTATTCTGTCCCCTGCTCCAGGTTTACCTGCTCCAACAGGCCTCCATCACTCCCCAGCATGTGCAGGAAGGCTCTGGCCTTTCTCCTGGTATGCTGGTTTCCTGCACTCTCGTGAAAGGCTTTAACGCACTTTTGTGGCAGCCTGCACCGGATGAACACACTTTCCATCAGTACAGATGGTGGAAAGCTTTAGGGTTTAAAGCCAAGGTTTAAAAGCTTTATCCAGGCTACTTTTAGTAATGGTGGTGGTGGTAGTGGTAGTAGCAGTAAAATACCAATGAATGCAAGCTAGTAGTGTTGTTCTGTTGATAGTGCTTCTATCTACATGGCACTTTTCAGAAGAACAAAATCCAATTCCAGAAAGAGACACAACAGAGACAATCAGGACAACCCCCTACTAGCAGGTTTACAAGAGAACTAACATGAACCTAAAAGAAAAGCAAATGCTGCCTTGCGCATGAGTTAATAAATGAAGGAGTGTGCCTGTTTTGCAAGAGGTGTCTCCTTTTCCAAGAAATTCTGGGTATCCACTTGGAATTGGCTTCTGTCTCTGTAAAGCACATGCCGAACTGAGTAAGGATGGATTCATTCATCCCTCCCATCTGATTCCATTCCTTATTCCAGTGGTTCTCAAACTTTTTATAGGCCTAGAGGCTGCTGCCTGATGCTGATGGGGCAGCAGAGCTCCCCCTCCAGCAGGAGCTTGTCCAACCTTTGAAAACAGAACTTAATCTGCCTTGTGGGTTTCATGAACCACCAAAACGTAGGTCATGACCCACTGGGTTCCAGGACCCACTGTTTGAGAACTACTGGCTTAGTCCTTTTTCTTCCATCTCCCCTGCCTCCTGCCCCTGAGCTGACGGAAGGTGAAGGGGGATAACAAGATGCAGACATGAGTAGGAGAGAAAACTGAGTGAATTAGTCCTCGTTATGGCAATGTGGCTGTTGAAAAGGAGGCGACTCTAGATTTCAACACACTCTTGCAATCAACCATCCAGTTTTGGAGTTGTGTGAGATGGTCAAGAACTTCCCTATATTCACTCTCTCCAACCCATGCATAATATCACATGTCTCAATTATGCCCCATCCCGCAGGAACCTTCTTTCTAGACTGAATAGCCCCAAACACAGTGGACTTTCTTCTTGTGGGAGATATCCCCATCCACTAATCTTTTTGTTCACCATTACCTGCCATGGTGGATTATCTCCGATCTTATCTCTCCATCCATATTCCATTGCTCTGTTTTTGAATTTTGATGAATACATGGAATGCAAAGCATGTGCCACAGCATAGACAGCATTGTAGACGCTGTAGCTGTGGCTAGTCATGCTGGTTTCAAACACAGACCCAGGAAGAGTCTCCAGCTTCTCCTCTCCAGTGCAGATCTCTCTGCCCACCTGATTTGCAACAGAGCTGGGGAATGAACATTCAAATGCCTTTTCCCAGAATTCCCTGAAAAAGCCATCTTCTTTTTGGGAGGCAGGATTTCTGAGCTGAATAAATTTCTGGAATCCAAGTAGCTCTTCAGAGTGAATGGCAAAAGACAGAGCGCCGTGGAGGAAATCAATGTCCCAATCCCTTTGGAAGGAAAATGATGTGAACTCCATCTGGCCTGTCATAATCCAGACTTTACCCTTGATCTTTGCTGCTATACCCTCAAACTCAGCAAAGTGGTTCAGCATCCTCAAGCTCATTGTGGTCTGAATTTCTCCATACACAAGCACAACATTGGCAGTGCTTCTTGTAATGGTGTTGATTGTTTGGAAACTGTCACTCTCCATTTTGGTAATAGATGACGATATGGTTGCAAATCGTGCTATGAAGTCAAAGCAGATGCCTCTCTGGGTAAACATGGTAAGCACAGTGCCTATAAACACCTCCGTATTGTCTTCATTATGAGAAACCACTCCAATCCACGTCCACGCAAAATGTAACAGTAACTGGAGAATCCCTCTATATTGTTGGGCTTCAGCAGGGACCATCTGATGGAAGAAGACTTGAGTGTTGTCGTTCATCACTGGAGGACAGCCATACAGAAACTAAAGATAATTTGAAACAGGGGATGGGAAGATATAGTTTCAAAATAAACTCTACGCACAGGTTTTGGTTTATACTGATATACTTGCCAAATGGTTTCAGGGCAAGCCTTTGGCCACTGAGATCCAATCAAGTTTCAATTTCAGTCAGTCTTTTATATATATATATATATAAAACAGCAATCTTCAACTACTGTGCCATGGCATATTGGTGCGCCATGAGGGGTCCAAAGCCATGCCACAGGATTTTGGAGATGGACATTTATTAGTAGGTCATTGAGAAATGTGAGCCCATCACCAACAGAATGCTGTGCCTTGTCAATGGGCCAAAAACAGATGCTAAACAATTTTAGCACTTTGTCAGTGTGCCAGGAGGTGAAAAAGGTTGAGAACTGCCGATATAAAGAAGGAGTCGAAATAATACTTATTTGGATCAATATGATGGAAATATAAAGGCAGAATTTCAGAAGGTATTTTGATGCAAAGACTGTACACTGTGGATTAGCAACATGCAATAGAATACTAGAAGACTGTTAGACTGCCAAAGTTTGTTGGACACCTAGATGATTGTTGGAAGTTCATGGTGCATAGCTACACTCTCCAATTCCTTTCCTAGGCTGCACTTCCAGTTCTGCTGTTCCTCTGTATCTAAACAGACAAGAATCAAATTCAAACCGAGCAATGGAAGGCAGCATATTCGCTGAAGGGTGCATTAGACAGACCGTCTCTCTTGGAACTTTACTTATAGTGCACCTAACCAAAGGTTTCCCAGTGACATAGTAATAAAAAACCTTTTATTCATCTCGCTTTCATCTGCTTTGCTAACGTCCACATCTTACCTGTGGAATCTTGTACTTGCACAGAATGGTGGCCATATGTAGGGGAACTATGGAGTTAGGTCCCCCAATGACAGCCACTGGAATGCTTTTTCTGCCACACTTGAAGTTAGGCACAATTCTGCCCCACCCAAAGAGAAGTTCTACTGAGGCACGATAGATCCAGCTTTCAGTGAAGTGGCTGTTATAGAGGTGGAAGCCCAGAGTGGCATTGGGTAAAATCAAGGGATTTGCATTGATCTCCTTGACTGCAAATTCCAAGGCCAGAATGTGCTGATAATTCTGAGTCAGGAACCTGCAATGAGCATGACAAGCCTACGTAAATAAGATCACAGCATTTGTTTTTTCACCGTACAGGTGTTTCTTGATTCAGAGTTAAAGCCTTTCACCCATATGATGCCAGCTGTCTAAGAAAAAAAGGGAGGATAATCATCATTATTGTTATTGCAAAACTAGGCACAGCAGTCTTTCAGAAAAGAAAAAGGTAAATATACATTCTGTCATTCTGCAGCAACAGTGACAGAGTGACAATGAATGGACGTCAAGGTTCATCTCGAAATATTCTCTACCTTCTGAAACTAGATCCAAACCACAACCAGTTTGCCTGAAGATATTACCATCACATTTGTAGGATACAATTAATGCACACACACACCCCTTACATGTATTCATCGGAGAGTTCCTCTGATGGATGTTTCACAAAAGTGATCTCATCTGAAAATATGTAGATCTGGGAAAGAATGCCAGCAATGACAAGGTCTCCTGCCTGGAAATACTTGTGGAGAATAGCAAGAGGGTTACTGATTGCACACCTCACAATAGGAACCTTGCACACAATCTGTGGCAGCATCACAAACACTGACACCAAGAATACAATCATCTTGCAGGGAAAAAATCAGCCCTGCACCATCTAAGACATGTCAATAATTCCTCTGCCACCCCCTTTTCATTTGTGCATCTTGGAATAGCACAGCGGACGTAAATGGGCACTCGCTCCCCAGAATAGAAGTGCAGATGGCACAATGTAAACAATTAGGGAATAGACCAACAGAATCCAGTGTGATTCTGCACCATGTCTGAACTGCATCCTGGATATTAATAACATCCTGTAGTTGAAGCCTGTAGTTTTACGAGTCACCACTAGATGCCCCTTGGAAATTTGCAGAGGGGGCAAAAACACTAGATTTAATCACAGGTAATTTGATAACCACAAGGGACATTATTGCCTCCTCAGAATTATAGGTTCCCTTGAAGTGGGTGGGAGTAGGACAGCTGTGTGCTGGATGATTATCTCCTGGCCAAATGCATCCCAGTTCTTGGCATCCCCGGCAGTGGCGTCACAAGGGTTTGCATCACCTGGTGCGGGAGAGCTGCACATCACACCCATGATGGACCTCTCCCATGTGCAAAGGGAGTGGGCGTGGTGATGTACCATTGCCCCACCGCACTGTTTTTTAGGCTAAAACTTTTGATAGAATAGAAATAGTCCTTCACCAGTTATTTCATTGCATCCTGAATGAAATTACACGTCAAACGATATATAAGATGATGGTTTTATTCAAAAATATCAAGATTTTAAAAATTTTGGCTAGTAGTGGTGTCACCCCAATGTGTGGTGTCACCCCTGTGTGTTGTCACCCGGTGCGGCCTGCACCCCCTGCGCCCCCTAGTGATGCCACTGATTCCTGGACATTCAAGTCTATTTTTTGTGTCCTAATTTTTTACATTTGCATAAATGGGCAACAAACAAATGATAATTGGATAGCAAACCACATATATCTTAAGCCTCTTATTCCAGTCCTAACCCTCACTCCTTCCTTTGCTTTTTTAAATTTAAAAAGTATGCCTAATATAAATACACGTATGTTAGGACACAAATGTCCAAGACTGGAACACATTGAACTAGGACATCATTATCCGGTCGAGGACACAATGGTCCTGACACTCAAGTGAATATAGCATTTTTAAAATGCTATTTTAAAAATACATAGCCTATTTTTAAAAAGGGAAAGAGGGGGGACCCGGGACACTATAGGCTGGTCAGCCTAACATCCATACCGGGTAAGATGGTGGAATGCCTCATCAAAGATAGGATCTCAAAACACATAGACGAACAGGCCTTGCTGAGGGAGAGTCAGCATGGCTTCTGTAAGGGTAAGTCTTGCCTCACGAACCTTATAGAATTCTTTGAAAAGGTCAACAGGCATGTGGATGCGGGAGAACCTGTGGACATTATATATCTGGACTTTCAGAAGGCGTTTGACACGGTCCCTCACCAAAGACTACTGAAAAAACTCCACAGTCAGGGAATTAGAGGACAGGTCCTCTCGTGGATTGAGAACTGGTTGGAGGCCAGGAAGCAGAGAGTGGGTGTCAATGGGCAATTTTCACAATAGAGAGAGGTGAAAAGTGGTGTGCCCCAAGGATCTGTCCTGGGACCGGTGCTTTTCAACCTCTTCATAAATGACCTGGAGACAGGGTTGAGCAGTGAAGTGGCTAAGTTTGCAGACGACACCAAACTTTTCTGAGTGGTGAAGACCAGAAGTGATTGTGAGGAGCTCCAGAAGGATCTCTCCAGACTGGCAGAATGGGCAGCAAAATGGCAGGTGCGCTTCAATGTCTGTAAGTGTAAAGTCATGCACATTGAGGCAAACAATCAAAACTTTAAATATAAGCTGATGGGTTCTGAGCTGTCTGTGACAGATCAGGAGAGAGATCTTGGGGTGGTGGTGGACAGGTCGATGAAAGTGTCGACCCAATGTGCAGCGGCAGTGAAGAAGGCCAATTCTATGCTTGGGATCATTAGGAAGGGTATTGAGAACAAAACGGCTAGTATTATAATGCCGTTGTACAAATTGATGGAAAGGCCACACCTGGAGTATTGTGTCCAGTTCTGGTCGCCGCATCTCAAAAAAGACATAGTGGAAATGGAAAAGGTGCAAAAGAGAGCGACTAAGATGATTACGGGGCTGGGGCACCTTCCTTATGAGGAAAGGCTACGGCGTTTGGGCCTCTTCAGCCTAGAAAAGAGACGCATGAGGGGGGACATGATTGAGACATACAAAATTATGCAGGGGATGGACAGAGTGGATAGGGAGATGCTCTTTACACTCTCACATAATACCAGAACCAGGGGACATCCACTCAAATTAAGTGTTGGGCGGGTTAGGACAGACAAAAGAATATATTTCTTTACTCAGCATGTGGTTGTTCTGTGGAACTCCTTGCCACAGGTTGTGGTGATGGCGTCTAGCCTAGACGCCTTTAAAAGGGGATTGGACAAGTTTCTGGAGGAAAAATCCATTATGGGGTACAAGCCATGATGTGTATGCGCAACCTCCTGATTTTAGAAATGTCAGAATGCCAGATGCAAGGGAGGGCACCAGGATGAGGTCTCTTGTTATCTGGTGTGCTCCCTGGGGCATTTGGTGGGCCACTGTGAGATACAGGAAGCTGGACTAGATGGGCCTATGGCCTGATCCAGTGGGGCTGTTCTTATGTTCTTATGTTCTAGCATACTGGTTAAGAGACCAAGAATGTCCAGTTAGAAGATGGTGTCAAACTTGTTTCATACAGAGGGCTGAAGCTGGCATTAATTGTGACTGCTTTGGGCCGAAATGTCATATTTAAGCAGTAAATGACATCATTAAGCAGATGATGACCAGAACTAAGCACTGTGTTCTCACATAGAAACTAATTAGCTGCAGGAAACTGCAGGTTTTGGTTTTGGTTTCTCAGCAAGAGGCTTGAATTTTTTTTTTTTCATTTGGTCATTTAATGGCATACTAACCTAATTTGACTGTGGATTTGATTGACTTTTTTTGGATATAAAAATTTGGAAAGTAGCCCTGGATACAAAATTAGAAAGTAGCCCTGCAGGAAGTGGCTCGAGCTGGTGTTGATAAAAATGGCTTTTGAAAATCTAAAAGATGATCATGAAATCCAGGCCTTGTTGGTGGACTTTCTGATGGATTTTAGAAGAGAAACGAAGCAACAAGTCAGAGAACTCTCTGAACAAATTGGGCAAATAAGCTCCTCCCTTGTAAACTCGCGGGAACAGATTATAAACAATAGAGAAGAAAAAAGAATGGATCAGATGTCAGGTGAAGTTAAAGAAGTGGAGTATTTTGAAATGGGACACGAGATGGAAGAAGCAATTGTTATAATAACTGGGAATCTTAAGGAAGAAAAAAGACGAAATGTTCAGAGAGCAAGCTGTCTCAAGAAGAGGAAGAATTTATGGATTGAATTCAAGAATAACAGAATGAAAAAGAAGAAAGAAAAACAGAGGGGGGGACTTAAGAAGAAAAAGAAGAAAAAGAAGAAGTGGAAGAACCATTAGGAGGACTAAGAGGGAACACCAATAAGATAGAGTACAAAGTAAACAATAAGAAGAAGGGCGAAATGGTTGAATAATAAATAGAATTTTTTTTAAAAAACATATTAAATTAAAATAGATGTAAATGAAAATTTGAAATATAAATATTGTGGAAATTAAGTGGTATTAAGATAAATATTTTATTAATTAGATTAAGCTAAAGTGGATGAAAAGGGAATTTGGAATATAAGTATTGTGAAAATTAAAGTGGTAAATATATGAAATAAATTAGATGGAACTGCAATTTTGGAATATAAGTATTGTGTAAAATATAATGGTACTAAGACAAATAAAAGGGTTATTTTATAAAAAAGAAGGTAAATAAAGTAAATTATAGATGTCAATTTATTTTGGAGAAAATATTAAACCTGTATTTTGGGTTAATAAATATGTGGTGGATAAGCAAAGTATAATATTATTGTAATTGGAGATATTTGTTTTTAGATGTGATATTAGAAATTAAGAATCAGATAAGAGATTGTATTTTAGAGGTTTATTTAGTGGTAAGAAGAGTCTATAAGTAAAAATTTGAAGCCTTTTTTTGATTGGATAGTTATGGAAAATGATGTATAACATGTTATAAGAGATATTGAAGGAGGTAATACCATGGTAATCGGAGACTTCTTTTATAGATGTCATATTAGAAATTAAGAATCAGATAAGAAAGATTTTATTTTAGAGACTAGTTTAGTGGTAAGAAGAGTATATAAGTAAAAGTTTGAAGTGTTTTTTTTTTTATGATGGGATAGATAAGGTTAGAGGAAAAATATGGAATTTTAAAGTATTAACCAGTTGGGTAAAAGACTATGATAATTTTTGTATTGATTATTAATTTCGTTTGGATTAAAGTTTGTTGTAATCGATGGCCACCACCCTCATGTGTAACCTATGTAGTCCTAGCCCTAAGTCTACCCAATTTTCCTTACCTGTATCTGTAATAAATAAATAAAGCATTATATAAAAATAAAAAAAGAAACTCATTAGCTGCAAATGATCGAAAGGAAAATTCGCAAATCATGTTCATATTTTCAAGATAAGAGAGAGCCCAACTGTCACACTGGGAGAGCCCAATTATAATGGGAGCTGGATAAATTGCTTCAATGGGCCGCATTTGACCCACAGGCCTTCTGTTTGACACCCCAGATTGAGAAGTAGGCATTGCTATTTTGCTGGTGCAGACTTGAAAAGCCCTGTGTTGACCTTCCAAGCTGACACAGGGGTTAGAATTTGGGAGAGGAGGCCTCTACTGGTCACACCCTGTTCTGCTCCTCACCCTCCTCCACCCAGAAATGCCTTTGCCTCCCCCTCCCCCCAGCCTCTGCATGCAGGCAACCACTGCAGTCAGGGTAAGCAGATCCAATGGAGGACAGAGCATTGGTCGGATTCAAATAAATTGACAACAGGTTCAATGTCCTAATGACCATTTTAAGTATACCAAAAGATATACCCAAAGGTAGTTTAACTCTTGGGTGGATGCCATCATTGCCAGGTGGCTTATTGATCTTTAACTTATCAATTAGGTCTGAAACATCTTCTCTTTTAACCTCTATCTGACTTAATTCCTTGTTCCAAGTTCCATGTATCTGGAATTCCAAGTTCATGTATCTGACTTGATACATGTTGGTTACAGAAGCACAGCTAGAGGGGATGCAAAGCACTAAGTTTTGGAGGGAGCCTCACCCCACCATGCAAGCAACATCTCCCCCCTCCCCTTCAGAACCTTTCTGTGTCACTAGTGCAAAATGGAGATGTACACCTGGCTCCAAAGTGGAGGGGCCACTTGCATGGCGCAGTGAGGCTCCCTGCAAAACTTAGTGCTTTGCACCCCCTGCACGTTTACTGCATCGCACCAGAATGTCCATGTGCCAAAAACTATTCTTATTTTCTTTCCCAGATGTGGATGAATGTTTTCAGTGTGCTGAAGATCATTATGAATGATCAAAAAGCCAACAATCGAAACCTCACCTATGCCCTGCTCGTGTCCCTCCACCTCTGCTTCCTTTGTACTTTGCTATTCATTGGCCAACCTGACAAGCTCTCATGTTTGCTCCGACAAATAACTTTTGGCATCATCTTCTCAGTGGCCGTTTCTTGTGTGTTGGCCAAAACCATCACTGTGGTCCTCACTTTCCTGGCCACCAAGCCAGGGTCCAGCATGAGGAAATGGCTGGGAAATAAATTGGCAGTCTTCCTGGTCCTTTCCTGTTCATCTGTTCAAGTCATCATTTGTACGGTGTGGCTGGCAACCTCCCCTCCATATCCAGATGCTGACATGCACTCAGTGGCTAAAGAAATTGTCCTGCAAGGTAATTGAGTGGGTGGTGGCGTCCCAACTCCAGAGGGTTTTGGATGAAGCGGATTATCTGGATCCTTTTCAATCTGGCTTCAGGCCGGGCTTTGGGACGGAAACCGCCTTGGTCGCCTTGGTGGATGACCTACGCCAGGGACTGGACAGGGGGAGTGCGTCCCTGTTGTTCCTGCTGGATCTCTCAGCGGCTTTCAATACCATCGACCATGGTATCCTTCTGGGCCGATTGGCCGAGTTGGGAGCTGGAGGCACTGTTTTGCAGTGGTTCCGCTCTTACTTGGAGGGTCGGTCCCAGATGGTGGTGTTGGGGGATGCCTGTTCAACACCCTGGCCCTTGAGATGCGGGGTGCCACAGGGCTCAATTCTGTCCCCCATGCTATTTAACATCTACATGAAACTGCTGGGAGAGGTCATCCGGGGCTTTGGAGTGGGGTGCCATCAATATGCCGATGACACCCAGCTCTATCTCTCCTTTCCTCCAGACTCCAGGGTGGCAGTTGAGGGCCTGGAGCGCTGTCTGGAGGCAGTGAGGATCTGGATGGGGGCTAACAAGCTGAAATTAAATCCGGATAAGACAGAGGCTCTCCTGGTTCGGAAATCCTTGATGCAGGTGCTGGACTATCAGCTTGTGCTGAATGGGGTTGCACTCCACCTGAAGGAGCAAGTCCACAGCTTGGGGTTCCACCTGGACTCGCAGCTGCTCCTGGATTCCCAGGTGGCGGCTGTGGCTAGGGGGGCCTTCGCTCAGCTTCGGCTGGTGCGCCAGCTGCGGCCGTACTTGGATCGTGCAGACCTGGCCACGGTGAACCATGCCTCTGTGACATCGAGATTAGATTACTGTAACGCGCTCTATGTGGGGCTGCCCTTGAAGACGGTTCGGAAACTGCAACTAGTGCAGAATGCAGCGGCCCGTGTGGTTACTGGAGGTAGGCAGTTTGACTCTGTCAGTCCGCTTCTCCAGCGGCTGCATTGGCTGCCCATTCGTTTCTGGGCCCAATTCAAGGTGCTGGTATTGACCTTTAAAGCCCTATACTGCTCTGGACCAGGGTATCTTAGAGATCGCCTGCTCCCGTACAATCCGGCTCGTCCTCTTAGGTCATCAGAGAAGGCCTTTTTACAAGTGCCGCTGCCTAGGGAGGTACGTGGGGCGGCTGCAAGAAATAGGGCCTTCTCAGTAGTGGCACCAACGCTATGGAACTCCCTTCCCCCTGACTTAAGAATGGCTCCCTCTCTTGAGACCTTTCGGCGAGGCCTGAAGACCCTTCTGTTTAAACAGGCCTTCTGAGTTCTCAGCCTTTTAACATCTTTTTAACATCTTTTAATATTTTTTACAGGCCTGATTCTTTTATGACTTGCTGCTGCTCTATGCTCTTTTTACCTATTTTTTACTCTGACTGCTGTTTTTTATGATGTGTTAATATGTTTTTATTTGTTTTTAAATTATGTTTTTAATATGTTGTAAGCCGCCTTGAGTCCCTTTGGGGAGAAAGGCGGGATAAAAATAAAGTTATTATTATTAAAGTTATTATGTAATGATGGCTCAGCCACCATGTTCTACTGTGTCCTGGGCTACATGGCTCTCCTGGCTCTGATCGGTTTCACGGTAGCCTTCCTAGCCAGGAAGTTACCTGACGCCTTTAATGAAGCCCAATTTATCACCTTCAGCATGCTGGTGTTTTACAGTGTCTGGATGTCCTTTGTGCCAACCTACCTGAGCAGCAAGGGGAAATGCACAGTGGTGGTGGAGATCTTTTCTCTATTAGCCTCCAGTGTTGGCTTACTGGACTGCTCTTTCCCCCCAAAAGCTTCATTATTATCGTGAGACCTCAGCTGAACAACAGGGTGCAATTAACACTAAGAAAGTGTTAGGGCAGGGCTGCTCACACTTTTTTGGCTTGAGAGCTACTTTGAAACCCAGCAAGGCCCGGAGATCTGCCAGACTTTTTTTACAATGTTCGCGCCATCATAACATATAACATTTATGTGTACAATGTATGTTGGTGTACCTTGCATAACCGCATGAGCCAATATTGCACAACACAACATAATTAACTATAAACATTTTTTGTAATTACTTGAGTTTACTTTGATGACTTGCACTGAAGTGAATAAGCCAAGGATGCATAGTCCGGACAGTAGCTGCTGACAGCCAGCCTCAAGCACACTTCCAAATGTTCATCAGTCATGGTGGAAGGGTACTTGGACTTAATGACCTTCATGTAGAAGAAGAAGAAGAAATTTTTTATTATATAACCAATTGGTCATTACAATATAAGAACACATAAGCACATATGAAATGGGCAATAGCGGTTCAACCCTCCAAATACATCAAATAAAACTGAGCACATTAAAACTCAACGTAGGATAAAAGCATAAAATGTTAAAATGATTCCGAAATGGAACACACTTCAGTAATTTTCAAGATCTTACCAGCTAATAAGGAGAAAAGGAAAATTTAAGATTTAGACAGCAGGAAATTGGCACGGATTTTCTTTGCCGCAAGGGCAAAGCTAGCCACTTTATAGGTGACATCAGAGTTTGAGTCAGCAAGGAACCAGCAAATCAAGGCTGAGATGGATCTTTCTTGGAACAAGGAAATAATGTTGGATAGGAATTTAGATCTGGGAAGTCGTATAAAGGAAATTTTAATAAATAATGAGAAACATCCTCTATATCACCAGAATTACAAATACAAGTCCTGAGATGATAGGGAGTATTTTTATATCTGCCTTCAAGGAATGCAGACTGCATACACTGAAAGCACAGAGCCGTGAAGGCGTTACGCAGTGCTGGCACTGTTAAATAGGATAAATAATTTTCTGAAACAAAAGATAGTTTATACAATGGAAGCCAGAATGAAAAGGATGAAGTAGAGATGTCACACAGGTCATGTCTCATATGGTAAAGTCGGACCTTATCTTTTGCCAAAGCCTTAGCGTTTTTAGACAAATAGGAAGGCAAAGAGTCCGTGACAATGTCGTATCTGTTGTCCAAGATCTGTTTTACCAAAGTAGCCCAGGACAGCCGAGCAGAGTTGGAAAGTTGTTCTGTAAAACACATCTTGGGAAGACAGGAATCATCCATTGCTGCTAATTTGTACCAATACAGGGCCAACGCAGTATGACAGTGGGCTTCTATAGAAATTAAACCCACCTCCACTCTAAGAAGAGGGGATAAAATTTGCCTGGGGACATTTAACAGTAAACATATAAAAGCATTTTGGGCAGATTCTAGTGTAGAGGTTTTAGAATAGCCCCAGATTTCTGCACCAAAAACCATTTGGGGGATTATTTTCTTAGCAAAAACCTCTACTGCAGGAGTCACCAGATTACCTCCTTTAGTTCTCATAAAGTGTAGTAGGGATTGAGATGTATGAGCAGCTTTAAGCTGGGCCGTATTTAAATGGGGGGACCAAGCAAGTTGAGCATTAAAAGTAACCCCCAGATATTTAAATGTTCTAAGTTGTTCAATATAATTATCATCAATTCTCCATATGTGTTTCTTTTTTTGTTTTCCAAAAAGAACCACTTTGGTCTTGTTATAGTTCATGGACAATTTTTCCCGAACACAAAAGGAGCTCAATCCAGACATCAACCTATGTAGCCCAATAGAAGTAATAGAAAAAAGTGCAATGTCATCGGCGTACAAAAGAATTGAAAGTTTGGTGTCCCCTATCAGCGGAGGAAAAAACTCAGGTCCTTGAAGAGCATGTACAATATCATTTATATAAAAGTTAAAAAGAAAGGGAGCCAGTAGGCAACCTTGACGAACTCCCTTATCAGTGGAAATTTTCTCGGAAAGCATACCTGATGTCCCAAGTCTGACTCTTAAGTTAGTATCCATGTGAATCCTCTGTACTAAAAAAAGAAGTCTCCTATCAATATTAGTTGCAGACAACTTCTGCCATAGGCGCGTTCTATTGATGGAATCAAATGCCGCAGTAAGATCAACAAAAACCGCATATAATCGTTTGTGGCCAATCTGAGTATATTTGTGGATCAGATGATGGATTACAAAGCTATGATCCAATGGAGACTTTCCCTTTTGGAAACTGGCCTGCTCTCTGGCAATGATCGAATTATCATTTGCCCACGCCTCCAATTTGTGTAGAAGATACTTGGAATAAAGTTTAGACACTACGCTGAGAAGGCTAATGGGTCTAAAATTTTTGGGGTCCAGTTTGGAACCTTTCTTATGGATAGGTACCACAATGCTATCTTCCCACCCCTGGGGAAAATCTCCAGAGTAATTTATCTGGGAAAATAGTTTGGTAAGTATTTTGCACCACCAATCTGGGTTATGTTTGAAGAGTTCACCAATCTGGGTTATATTTGAAGAGTTCGCCTGGTAACATATCCGGACCCGGGGCTTTATTAATAGAAATAGAGGATATCAGATCTTTAATTTCCGCTGAGGTGACCGGTTCCCAATCGGGTATAAGGCGGAGAGAAGGAACAACCAAATTGCAACAGGGAGAAACACAGTTTAAATTTGACTCTTCAGTAAAAATTGCAGAAAAATGATTTCGCCACTGAAGAGGAGTTATCTGATTATCCAAGCCACCGTGCTGAGACTTCATAGCTCTGGAAATCAAAGACCAGAATTTGGCAGAATCCTTTTCAGAGACGACCAAGGCAAGAACTTGCCAAGACTTTCTGACAAATTCAGCCTTTTTCAATCTTAAAAGGTTTTTATAGTCTCCTCAATTGAATATAGGAGGCAAAGTTTACATCCAAGTCCCTCCTCCTACGAGTTCTAAGAGATCTAGCCACTGATCGTTTTAGCCAAATACATTCCCAATCAAACCAACCACCATGTAGGTATGTTTCTTGTCCTCTCGGCTTAGAGGTGACAAGGAGAGGCCTAATTACTTCAGTAATTTGATTGTAAATAACCAAGGGTTTGGGGCCTCAGAGATAGTGTCTCTAAGCGATAGAGCTTCATGTAGAAAAAGGCTGACTCACATTATAAAGCATTATATAGCATATTTTGGCAGGAGCAGCTTTTTAAGCTCTTTCATGTTGAGCTGCACCTGTCAAACTTCTCTCTCCTATACAATGGTTAAAGGTATAGGCACTCTGTCCCAGTGGTGGGATTCAGCCGGTTCACACCGGTTCTGCAGAACCAATACCTAATATAGGTATTGGTTCTGTGAACCGTTTGCTAATGAGCACTGCCAGCCAATCGCAGCAGTGCCACTCACAGGACTGGGATACTTACTCCTGAGTAGACATGCATAAGATTGTGCTCAAAGGCTGCACTCCTAGCCACACATTCCTGGGAGTAAGACCCTTTGGCTATAATGAGACTCTATGATGAGTAGACATGCATAGGCTTGGGCTCTTATGATGCAGTAAGCTCCATTGACTATAATGGGACTTACTTCTGAGTAGACGGGCATAGGGATTGTGCCCTTACTTCCCACAAGCACAGGACTGCACCATGGGGTTGGTTTTCACCCTTGGGGTTTGGGAACACAGTTTTGTGCCTGGGATCTTTTCATTGCAATACAATGTGTTGTTACACAATGATTGTATAATACACTATCAGATACACAGAGGTGATGATCCCACAGCTGAAATTCCTCAGGTTAAAAAAAGGCAGGAATGTGGCACAAAACATTACTTCATTAAGGGTACAATCCTATGCAGGTCTTCTCAGAAGTAAGTCCTATTGTGTTCAACCCAGCTAGATTTTCCTGCCTGAAGCGCTCGCTCTGCCCCAGCGCTCCCCGCCCTAAGGCTTATGAAACCAGAGGGAGGTGCCTCCACTTTCCCTGCCTGGCTGTGGAGGGGAGCAAGCTGTGAGGCGTAGACTCAGGTGAGGGGCACCTCCCACCGCTGCTGCTGCTGCTGCCTCCTCCTCCCCCCCCCCGCCATCCTGAGGCACACCGTCCTCCTCTCTGCCTGCACCCTGCTCAGCTCCCTTCTGGCAGAACCTCTTCCATGCCTTGGAAGGGCTGCCTTTCTAGTCCCCCCCCCCCCGCTTCAGTCAGCAGCTCCCCCGCCAGCAAGGCAGCCTCAAGGGGCACTCACTGTTGCCTTGGGTCCCGCAATCATCTTGCCTTAGGCTGCAATGCTATCCACTCTTTCCTGGGAGTAAGCCCCATTGGCTATAGTGGGACTTACTCCTGAGTAGACATGCATAGGATTGTGCTCAAAGGCTGCACTCCTAGCCACACTTTCCTTTGGCTATAATGAGACTCTATAATGAGTAGACATGCATAGGCTTGGGCTCTCATGCTGCAGTAAGCTCCATTGACTATAATGGGACTTACTTCTGAGTAGACGGGCATAGGGATTGTGCCCTTACTTCCCACAAGCACAGGACTGCACCTTGGGGTTGGTTTCCATCCTTGGGGTTTGGGAATGCAGTTTTGTGCCTGGGATCTTTTCATTGCAATACAATATTTTGTTACACAATGATTGTATAATACGCTATCAGATACATAGAGGTGATGATCCCACAGCTGAAATTCCTCAGGTTAAAAAAAGGCAGGAATGTGGCACAAAACATTACTTCATTAAGGGTACAATCCTATGCAGGTCTTCTCAGAAGTAAGTCCTATTGTGTTCAATGGGTCTTACACCCAGGAAAGTGCAGATAGGATTGCAGCCTTTGAGCAGAATCCTATGCATATCTACTCAGAAGTAAATCTCATTATAGCCAATGGGGCTTACTCCCAGGAAAGTGGAAGTAGGATTGCAGCCTTAGGGCACAATCCTATGCATGTCTACTCAGAAGTATGTCCTATTGTGCTCAGTGAGGCTTTCTTCTAGCACCTGTGCAGTCACAATGCAGCCCTGAGGTAAGGGAACAAATGTTCCCTGCCCCCACCACAGGATGCAGTGCATGCGCTATTGGTACAACTGCACTGGCACTGGAAAATTGGATAGGATTGGGTCCTAAGTCCTCTTAACTGTAACTTTCCAGCACCAAGTCCTGGAGGTCTCCTTGTGACAAGGGAATGTTTGTTCCCTTACCTCGGGACTGCAATGTGACTGCATTGGCTCTGGAAAGTTGGATAGCCCTTAGGCTGCAATCCTACTCACACCTGGGAAGCAAGCCCAATTGACTATAGAATGTGATTTACTCCTGTGTAGGCTTGCATAGGATTGGGCTGCTATTCCCAGGTAAGTGTGCTGAGGATGGTACAGTTAGCATTGCTCCTTCTCTCGCAGAAAAGTTCCTTTAGGTTATTCTCCCCCCCCCCCCCCATGCATGTGAAATGGCAGGCTGACTAGAAATTGAAGATTTTTTGAACAAGTTTGCAAATTGGGTTTAGGTCTTATCACCTAATGAAGAAGCAGTGGGAGGAACTTGTGATAAGGGTGAACCTCAAAACCTGCAAGGCTTGTTACATGTGCTGTTAATTTTCATTTTTAGGCTGGGTTGTGGGTGCTTGGGCACCTACACAGCTGCAACACTTTTGCAGGACTGTGGTGGGGAGGTTCTGCCTCACCTGCCTCCCCACCCACTGCAGGCCCCTGCTTTGCACTCCCTGGTCAGTAGCAGCCCTCAAACTTGTGGGAGAATTGCCACTAGAGTAGACCAAAGTGATGGGTATCTGCTGTTGCCTGTCAGAAAGCAACCTAGAAGAACAGTCCCCTCGTAGTACCTTTTTGCTCATTAGTGAAACTGTCCTTCAAGGCTGCCATTCTCTCTCAAACCCTGGAAGTCAACAACTCCCCTTGAACTTGTTGGGCTTCTGAGTAGAAGTGCATTGGATTGCAGAGTTGGAAGTTGGAGGGGGAAGCTTTAGAGTTCACTGGAATTCTTTTTGGGGCTGGGTGGCAAAAGCAATAGAGCAGCATTTCTCAACCAGTGGTACCTGAGGTGGTGCCCAGTGGGACTCATGGCAGGACCCCCCCAGACCTCCACTGCCTGGCAGTGAGACCAGCAATATGATGCAACAAACAGTGGTAGGAGGCTCAGTTCTGCTTTTCTTGCAATCAAAAAAGCCCTCCCATCTACTCTGGGAGCCCAATCCTATGCATGTCTACTCAGAAGTAAGTTCCATTATAGTCAATGGGACTTACTACCAGGAAAAAGTGGATAGGATTGTAGCCTGAGCCTCTTACTGTGGTTTGTTGCATCATGTCTGGCCTCTTAGTATGGAAATAACTGGTGATAAAGTCATTCCAGTTACTTCCAGTTGTACTTCCCAGAGGTGGGCCATGCAAAATGGTACAGCGGGCGAGAGGCAGATGCTGAGGAATGCTGTAATAGAACAAAAAAGAAGGGGAGATGTAAAGAGGTTACTATGCTGTTGTTGCTTTTGGTTGATGATGAGGTGTCAGACTATGTGCTCAGTGCACTTTTGCTGACCAGATGTTCACCACTAAAAGTGAACCAGATCCTTGAGAGGATTGACTGCTCTGGTAAAAATCACCAAGTTCCCACTGAGAAGGAAGGTGGCCCAGCTCAAAGCCCAGTGCAGCCAGTTGGTTTGTGCAGATGTGAAGGTGCTATGCTGCTGTGGTGTCTCCAGAGATTGGTAACCTGGAGCCCTGGCAGTTCCCATCTCCTCTTCTTGGTGCCTTCCTGATTTCATTATACAATTGCCTTGAGAATTCAAGAAAAAATGTCCATTTGAAATGTGCATTTCAGCAGCATGTTTATCCTCCTTGGAAACTAGTGGCCAGAGGCCTGTAAATATGACTATAGAGGACAGAATTGCAGCCTTGCAATTTGGATTTAGACATTGGGTTAAAGTTACAGTAACTTGGTTAAAGTTACAGTGCAATCCTATGACTGTCTACTCAGAAGTAAGTCCCATTATGTTCAATGGGACTTACTCCAAGGAAAGTGTGTACTGTATACTGCAGACTACGGCTGCAGTATAGGACTGCAGCCGTAGTCTTTCAACTTCCTTTGCGGCAGACAATTGAAGCTGAGTTGCTCATTGCTCATTAGGACATAGCAATTGTTGTTAATTTATTTGAATCCCACCACTGGCATTAAGGGTAATAATAAAAGCTTCTTCAAATATGTTAGAAGCAGGAAACCCATCAGAGAAGCGGTTGGCCCTCTGGATGAAGAGGGAGGGAAAGGAGATATAAGAGGAGATTTAGAGATGGCAGAAAAATTAAATGAGTTCTCTGCATCTGTCTTCATGGCAGAAGACCTTGGGCAGATACCGCTGCCCGAACAGCCCCTCCTGACCAAGGAATTAAGTCAGATAGAGGTTAAAAGAGAAGATGTTTCAGACCTAATTGATAAGTTAAAGATCAATAAGCCACCTGGCAATGATGGCATCCGCCCAAGAGTTAAACTACCTTTGGGTATATATTTGGTATACTTAAAATGGTCATTAGGACATTGAACCTGTTGTCAATTTATTTGAATCCGACCAATGCTCTGTCCTCCATTGGATCTGGTTACCCTGACTGCAGTGGTTGCCTGCATGCAGAGGCTGGGGGGAGGGGGAGGCAAAGGCATTTCTGGGTGGAGGAGGGTGAGGAGCAGAACAGGGTGTGACCAGTAGAGGCCTACTCTCCCAAATTCTAACCTCTGTGTCAGCTTGGAAGGTCAACACATGACTTTTCAAGTCTGCACCAGTAAAATAGCAATGCCTACTTCTCAATCTGGGGTGTCAAACAGAAGGCCTGCGGGTCAAATGCGGCCCATTGAAGCAATTTATCCAGCTCCCATTATAATTGGGCTCTCCCAGAGTGACAATTGGGCTCTCTCTTATCTTGAAAATATGAACATGATTTGCAAATTTTCCTTTTGATCATTTGCTGCTAATGAGTTTCTATGTGAGAACACAGTGCTTAGTTCTGGCCATCATCTGCTTAATGATGTCATTTCCTGCTTAAATATGGCATTTTGGCCCAAAGCAGTCACAATGAATGCCAATTTCAGTCCTCTGAACGAAACAGGTTTGACACCTTCTTCTAATTGGACATTCTTGGTCTCTTAACCAGTATGCTATATTCACTTGAGTGACAGGACCATTGTGTCCTCGACCAGATAACCGTTTCCCGGTTCAATCTGTTCCAGTATTGGACATGTGTGTCCTAACATACGTGCATTTATATTAGACATACTTTTTAAATTTAAAAATGCAAAGGTAGGAGTGAGGGTTAAGGCTGGAATAAGAGGCTTAGGATATATGGGGTTTGTTATCCAGTTATCGTTTGTTTGTTGCCCGTTTATGCAAATGTAAAAAATCAGGACACAAAAAATAGACTTGAATGTCCAGGAATCAGTGGCGTCGCTAGGGGGTGCAGGGGGTGCAGGCCACACCGGGTGACAACACACAGGGGTGACACCACTATTAGCCAAAATTTTTAAAATCTTGGTGTTTTTGAATAATACCATCATCTTATATATCGTTAGATGCGTAATTTCATTTGTGATGCAATGAAATAACTGGTAAAGGAATATTTCTATTCTATCAAAAGTTTTAACCTAGAAAACAGAGGGGTGGGGCAATGGTACATCACCACGCCCACTGCCTGAGGCATTGCCCCACCCTTTGCATGGGAGAGGTCCATCATGGGTGTGATGTGCTGCTCTCCCACACCAGGTGATGCAAACCCTTGTGACGCCACTGCCAGGGATGCCAAAAAGTGCAGTGGATTTGGCCAGGATATCATCAACCAGGACGCAGCTGTCCTACTACCACCCACATTTCTTCACAAGTAGGAAACCTGCTTTTCAAAATCTTGCCGAAATGTCTTGCTATGGTCTCATAAACATATTTTCTTCTGCAAAATAAAGAGAACCTATAATTCTGAGGAGGTGATAATGTCCCTTGTGGTTATCAAATTACCTGTGATTAAATCTTGTGTTTTTGCCCTCTCTGCAAATTTCCAAGGGGCATCTAGTGGTGACTTGCAAAACTACAGGCTTCAACTACAGGATGTTATTAATATCCATGATGCAATTCAGACATGGTGCAGAATCACACTGGATTCTGTTGGTCTATTCCCTAATTGTTTACATTGTGCCATCTGCACTTCTATTCTGGGGAGCGAGTGGCCAGTTATGTCCGCTGTGCTATTCCAGGATGCACAAATGAAAAGGGGGGGCAGAGGCATTATTGACATGTCTTGGATGATGCAGGGTTGATTTTTTCCCTCCAAGATGATTGTATTTTTGGTGTCAGTGTTTGTGATGCTGCCACAGATTGTGTGTGAGGTTCCTGTTGTGAGGTGTGCCATCAGTAACCCTCTTGCTATTCTCCACAAGTATTTCCAGGCAGGAGACCTCGTCATTGCTGGCATTCTTTCCCAGATCTACATATTTTCAGATGAGATCACTTTCGTGAAACATCCATCACAGGAACTCTCTGATGAATACATGTAAGGGGTGTGTGTGTGCATTAATTGTATCCTACAAATGTGATGGTAATATCTTCAGGCAAACTGGTTGTGGTTTGGATCTAGTTTCGGAAGGTAGAGAATATTTGGAGATGAACCTTGACGTCCATTCATTGTCACTCTGTCACTGTTGCTGCAGAATGACAGAATGTATATTTACCTTTTTCTTTTCTGAAAGAATGCCTGTCCCTAGTTTCAAAATAACAATAATGATGATTATCCTCCCTTTTTTTCTTAGACAGCTGGCATCATATGGGTGAAAGGCTTTAACTCTGAATCAAGAAACCCCTGTACGGTGTAAAACAAATGCTGTGGTCTTATTTACGTAGGCTTGTCATGCTCATTGCAGGTTCCTGACTCAGAATTATCAGCACATTCTGGCCTTGGAATTTGCAGTCAAGGAGATCAACGCAAATCCCTTGATTTTACCCAATGCCACTCTGGGCTTCCACCTCTATAACAGCCACTTCACTGAAAGCTGGATCTATCGTGCCTCAGTAGAACTTCTCTTTGGGTGGGGCAGAATTGTGCCTAACTTCAAGTGTGGCAGAAAAAGCATTCCAGTGGCTGTCATTGGGGGACCTAACTCTATAGTTCCCCAACATATGGCCACCATTCTGTGCAAGTACAAGATTCCACAGGTAAGATGTGGACATTAGCAAAGCAGATGAAAGCGAGATGAATAAAGTGTTTTTTATTACTATGTCACTGGGAAACCTTTGGGTCAGGTGCACTATAAGTAAAGTTCCAAGAGAGACGGTCTGTCTAATGCACCCTCCAGCGAATAAGCTGCCCTCCATTCCTTGTTATGAATTTGATTCTTGTCTGTTTAGATACAAAGGATCAGCAGAACTGGAAGAGCCGCCTAGGAAAGGAATTGGAGAGTGTAGATATGCACCATGTCCTTCCAACAACTATCTAGGTGTTCATAGTTTGTTGAACTTTGGCAGTCTATCAGTCTTCTTGTATTCTATTGCATGTTGCTAATCCACAGTGTACAGTCTTTGCATCAAAATGCCTTCCGAAATTCTGCCTTTATATTTCCATCATATTGATTCAAATAAGTATTATTTTGACTCCTTCTTCTATATCGGCAATTGTCGACCTTTTTCATCTCCTGGCACACTGGGAAGATGCTAAAATATTTTAGCATTGGTTTTTTGCCCATTGACAAGGCACAGCATTCTATTGGTGATGGGTTCGCATTTCCCAATGACCCTACTAATAAATGACCATCTCCCAAAGTCCCGTGGCACACGTGTGGACCCCTCATGGCGCACCTAAGTGCCATGGCACAGTGGTTGAAAATCACTGTTTTATATATATATATATATATATATATATATATATATATATATATATATATATATAAAGACTGACTGAATTGCAAATTGAAACTTGATTGGATCTCAGTGGCCAAATGCTTGCCCTGAAACCATTTGGCAAGTATATCAGTATAAACCAAAACCTATGCGTAGAGCTTATTTTGAAACTATATCTTCCCATCCCGTTTCAAATTATCTTTAGTTTCTGTATGGCTGTCCTCCAGTGATGAAGGACAACACTCAAGTCTTCTTCCATCAGATGGTCCCTGCTGAAGCCCATCAATATAGAGGGATTCTCCAGTTACTGTTACATTTTGCGTGGACGTGGATTGGAGTGGTTTCTCATAATGAAGATAATACGGAGGTATTTATAGATAATGTGCTTGCTGTGTTTACCCAGAGAGGCATCTGCTTTGACTTCATAGCACGATTTGCAGCCATATCGTCATCTATTAACAAAATAGAGAGCGACAGTTTCCAAACAATCAACACCATTATGAGAAGCACTGCCAATGTTGTGCTTGTGTATGGAGAAATTCAGACCACAATGAGCTTGAGGATGCTGAACCACTTTGCTGAGTTTGAGGGTATAGCAGCAAGGATCAAGGGTAAAGTCTGGATTATGACAGCCCAGATGGAGTTCACATCATTTTCCTTCCAAAGGGATTGGGACATTGATTTCCTCCACGGCGCTCTGTCTTTTGCCATTCACTCTGAAGAGCTACTTGGATTCCAGAAATTTATTCAGCTCAGAAATCCTGCCTCCCAAAAAGAAGATGGCTTTTTCAGGGAATTCTGGGAAAAGGCATTTGAATGTTCATTCCCCAGCTCTGTCGCAAATCAGGTGAGCAGAGAGATGTGCACTGGAGAGGAGAAGCTGGAGACTCTTCCTGGGTCTGTGTTTGAAACCAGCATGACTAGCCACAGCTACAGCGTCTACAATGCGGTCTATGCTGTGGCACATGCTTTGCATTCCATGTACTTGTCAAAATTTGAAAACAGAGCAATGGCAAATGGAAGGAGAGAGAAGATCCGAAATCATCCACCATGGCAGGTAATGGTGAACAAAAAGATTAGTGGATGGGGATATCTCCCATAAGAATAAAGTCCACTGTGTTTGGGGCTATTCAGTCTAGAAAGAAGGTGCCGGGGGTGGCCATAATTGAGACATGTGGTATTATGCATGGGTTGGAGAGAGTGAATATAGGGACGTTCTTGACCATCTCACACAACTCCAAAACTGGATGGCTAATTGCAAGAGTGGGTTGAAATCTAGAGGCCCCTCCTTTTCAACAGATGCATAGCCATAATAAGGACTAATTCACCCGGTTTTCTCTCCTATTCATGTCTGCATATTGTTATCCCCCTTCACCTTCTGTCAGCTCAGGAGCAGGAGGCAGGGGAGATGGAAGAAAAGGGACTAAGGCAGTAGTTTTCAAACTGTGCATCCTGGACCCACCAGTGGGTCATAACCTACTTTTTGGTGGTTCATGAAACCCACAGGGCAGATTACGTTCTGTTTATCAAGGGCTCTTCAACCTCACCAGACTGAGAGTAAAGTCCAAAGTCCAGCTGAAATGTCTTCGTGACTTCCTCTTTGCCGACAATGCAGCTGTCACTGCCCACTCTGCCAAAGATCTCCAGCAGCTCATGGATCGTTTTAGCAAGGCCTGCCAAGATTTTGGACTGACAATCAGCCTGAAGAAAACACAGATCATGGTTCAGGAAGTGGACTCACCTCCCTGCATTACAATCTCTGCATATGAACTGGAGGTTGTCCATGACTTTATGTACCTTGGCTCAACGATCTCCAACACTCTTTCTCTGGATACCAAGCTAAACAAGCGCATCGGTAAAGCAGATACCATGTTTTCCAGACTCACAAAGAGAGTCTGGTTCAACAAGAAGCTGAAAGAACATACCAAGATCCAGGTCTACAGAGCTTGCATCCTGAGTACACTTCTGTACTGCAGCGAGTCATGGACTCTTTGCTCACAACAGGAGAGGAAACTGAATGCTTTCCACATGCGCTGCCTCCGATGCATCCTCGGCATCACCTGCCAGGACAAAGTTCCAAACAACACAGTCCTGAAACGATCTGTAATCCCTAGCATGTATGCACTGCTGAAACAGAGACGCCTGCGTTGGCTCGGTCATATCGTGAGAATGGATGATGGCCGGATCCCAAAGGATCTCCTCTATGGAGAACTCGTGCAAGGAAAGCGCCCTACAGGTAGACCACAGCTGCGATACAAGGACATCTGCAAGAGGGATCTGAAGACCTTAGGAGTGGACCTCAACAGGTGGGAAACCCTGGCCTCTGAGCGGTCTGCTTGGAGGCAGGCTGTGCAGCATGGCCTTTCCCAGTTTGAAGAGACACTTTGCCAACAGTCTGAGGCAAAGAGGCAAAGAAGGAAGGCCCATAGCCAGGGAGACAGACCAGGGACAGACTGCACTTGCTCCCGGTGTGGAAGGGATTGTGACTCCCAGATTGGCCTTTTCAACCACACTAGACGCTGTGCCAGAACCATCATTCAGAGTGCGATACCATAGTTTTTCGAGACTGAAGGTTGCCAACATGCTATCAAGGGCTGGACAAGCTGCTGCTGGAGGGGGAGCTCTGATGCCCCATCAGAATCAGGCAGCAGCCTCTAGGCCTCTAAAAAGTTTGAGAACCACTGGACTAAGGGATGGAATCAGATGGGATGGATGAAGGCATCATTCCTCAGTTCAATATGTGCTTTACAGAGACAGAAGCCGATTCCAAGTGGTTACCCAGAATTTCTTGGAAAAGGAGATAGTTCTGGCAAAATCTGCACACTCCTTCATTTATTAACCCATGCACAAGGCAGCATTTGCTTTGCTTTTCAGGTTCATGTTAGTTCTCTTGTAAACCTGCTAGTAGGGTGTTGTCCTAATTGTCTCTGCTGTGTCTCTTTCTGGAATTAGATTTTGTTCCTCTGAAAAGTGTCGTGTACATAGAAGCACCATCAACAGAACAACACTACTAGCTTGTATTCATTGGTATTTTACTGCTACTACCATGACCACCACCATTACTAAAAGTAGCCTGGATAAAGCTTTTAAATATTTGAACCGTTTTAAAGTGTGTTCAACAGGTGCAGGCTACTGCAAAAGTGCATTTCACGAGAGTGCAGGAAACCAGCACGCCAGTAGGAAGGCCAGAGCCTTCCTGCACGTACTGGGAGAGTGATGGAGGCCTGCTGGAGCAGGTAAACCTGGAGCGGGGGACAGAATAGACTGGGGCTTCTGTGAGTTGAACATGGTGGTGGTGAGCGGAACAGGGAGGGGATGGGAGTGGGGGTGCGCATATTGGGTCCAGGAGGGGGTGGAATTGGTAACAGTGTGCAGTGAATCCTGAGACCCTTTCTGGGCCTGATCCACCTGCACAGATCAGTGTGGACTTGCTCTAGCAAATAATACCGGAGCAGGTCTGAATAGGCCCATTATGGCTGCTGAGACATGTCCTGGAGCACAGGGATAAATGTCCTCTCATCCCAAAGAGACCACCAGTGGCCAAAAATTCTCCACAGGATGGTAGTGTAGTCCGTGCCAATGCTGCTACTTAACCATGTGGGGATTTAGTTAAGTTCAGGCTCTTCATCCTATCCCTCGATTGTCAAAGATGAACACACTCTTATGTATTAGTATGTCTTGTGCCTCCTTTGAAATTCTTCTTCTGTTGTGGTTCCTTGTAGCTCCACCACTATTTGAGAAATGTCGCCTTTAACACCACTACTGGGAAAAGGATTTCCTTTAATGAAAATGGGGAATTATTAGCTGGATATGATCTTATCAACTGGGTCACATTCCCAAACATGTCTTTTCTGAGAGTCAAAGTTGGAAAAGTAGACCCAGTGACTTCCACAGACAAGAGGCTCACTGTTCATAAGGATGCCATTGTTTGGCCCAGCAGGTTTAACCAGGTGGGGTATTTGAACTTTTCAAGTATATCTTATAGATTTCTCAGTGTTGACTGCGGCCCAGTCACCATTATAACCACAAAGGCTTGAGTAGCTGGTAAAGTGAACATTTTTTAACGTTGGTCCTGATGCTAAAAAGTGTGGGAACCACTGCCTTAGAAGAATGCTTTATGGTTAGTTGGGTCAATACCACAGGACTTCTTGAAGATAAAAGGGTAGATACCAAAAGCAGCCTCTGAGAAGAGCTCCAGTTACCAATTTTGCCATGTCATTAATATGAATCAATAAATATGTTTTCAATGTTGAAACCTGCAAATGAGACTATGGGTGCAATCCTGAAAGTGCGCTGGGCTGGCACACGTCCCTTGCGTTGGCCCATCAGTGTCACGAAAGTGTCATAAAGCACTTTCGCGCCATCTGGAGAGGAATCCTATCCTCGTTCCTGGGCAGTCTGTAGCAGTTCCGGGCTGCTAGGATCAGTGGCAGAGATTTGAGAAGCCGCATTAGGGCTGCTGCCGCCACTTTACCTGGGGTGAGGGAAAGCAATTGCCCTTACCCCTGGCTGAGCTGCATTCAGTCCTAACCCTACCTTTGATGTGGGGCAGGCCTGCCGGCCTATCTGGTCCAGGGCAGGTTAGGATTGGTCTGTATGCAACTTAAGGGGCATTTTGGGTTAGCCTTACTTTAGGATGCCAAGTCTATTATAACAGGAGCAGGAGCTGTAAAGTTATCAATATAGCAACTGACCAAAAAAAGCGCCAAGGTGGAAAATCAAAGCAAATTGTAATGCGTTTGTAACAAACATGAAGGAGCAGAAGCAAACTAGAACCACATGATTGCTGGTTTTGGAGATGGAGCTGATACACCTACGCAGCCCATTCTTGAGACATGAAGTCCTCCTGGCTCCCCACCACACAGTAAGGCAGGACTGGTGGGGTGCACCGGTACTGATTGTGGGGAAGCAGAGCCAGTAGCAGACTGTCTTCTTTGAGAGATGTTTATTCCCAAAACACATCTCATGATGCTGAAATATTACCCCTCCTATTTCCCAGCAGGTACTGCCCCTTTCAGTGTGCAATGACAATTGTCATTCAGGTTTCTTCAGGAGAAAGAAGGAAGGGGAGCCTTTTTGCTGCTACGACTGCCTCCCGTGTCCAGAAGGGAAGATTTCAACTCAAGACAGTAAGATATGTCACATAAACATCAACATATGTATAGGCAGCATCTCTGTATCAGATTGTCCAAGTCAGTAGAGTAGCTAGAGGGGGTCCAAAGCACAAGGTTTTGCAGGCAGCCTCACCGCGCCATGCCAGAAACCAGTCCCCCTCCTTTTCGGAGCCGTTCTGGGCTGCTAGAGCAAAATCGAGGCGTATAGAAAGGCTCCAAAGGGGAGGGGGAGCTTGCACATCGTGGTGAGGCTCCCTGCAAAACTGAGTGCTTTGCACCCCCCTCTAGCTACACTACTGGAACAGATAAAAATGGCTCAAATTCGAAGGTGTTGTCAACTGCTTGTCAAGTCTGCTGTCCGATAAGACAATGAAGCACACTGTACCTGCTGAATTTACTCTTTTACTCCACTTGATATATCAACCGTCCATCCGTCAATATTTTCTGTATTGCTTAATCAAACAGTAATAATTTACAATGGACATTGGTGCTGTTACATAAATAATAATCCACAATGTGGAGGTAGTGGTAACTTCAAATATTGCCATCCATAGTTAGTTGGAATCGACCAGATCACATTCCACGAAATTGGGGGGAGGAATTGACCCCTGTCCCAACTGCAAAAAAATCCTTTCTGTTTCAAATCAGCAGCTTTGATTCCAGATTCTGTAATAGGAATGCTTAGTTATAGCAGTGAACTGTGTATGGGGCTGTCGTATACTGAAACCATCTCTTGTTTTCCAGACACTGATAATTGCTTTGAATGTCCAGAAGATCAGTATTCAAACCCTGGCCAGGATTCCTGCACTCCAAAAATCATCAGCTTCTTGTCTTATGGGGAACCTTTGGGAATTGGTTTGGCTACTTCAGCCCTTTCCTTTTCTTTCATCACAGCTTCTGTGATGGGCATCTTTATGAAGAACAAAGACACTCCCATTGTCAAAGCCAACAACCGGAACCTCACCTACGCTCTCCTCATCTCTCTCTTGCTCTCCTTCCTTTGTGTTTTGATCTTCATTGGACAGCCTGGGAACACAGCGTGTCTCCTTCGACAAACTGGTTTCAGCATCATCTTCACAGTGGCTGTTTCCTGTATATTGGCCAAGACCACCATTGTCATTTTAGCTTTCATGGCTACCAAGCCAGGCTCGAGGGTGAGGAAATGGGTGGGGAATCAACTGGCCAGCTCAATGGTTCTTTCCTGCTCCCTTTTTCAAGCCATACTTTGTACTGTGTGGCTCTCAACATCCCCTCCATTCCCAGATGCTGACATGCACTCAATCACCAAAGAAATTGTACTGCAATGTAATGAAGGTTCAGCTCTCATGTTTTACTGTGTCTTGGGCTTTATGGGCTTCCTGGCCATTGTCAGCTTCACTGTGGCTTTCCTAGCCAGGAAGTTACCAGATACTTTCAATGAAGCCAAGTTCATCACCTTCAGCATGTTGGTCTTTTGCAGTGTTTGGTTGTCCTTTGTTCCCTCTTACTTGAGCACCAAGGGGAAGTACATGGTGGCTGTGGAGATCTTCTCCATCTTGGCTTCCAGTGCTGGGTTATTGAGTTGCATCTTTTTCCCCAAGTGTTTTATTATTTTGATGTATCCTGAGCTGAACATCAGAGATCATCTAATAAAAAAAACACGTTAAAGAATCTTACAGTCCTAACTTCTCTGGGCTTTGCACTTACAACTTCTGATGGAATAATCATCTAACAGATTTTTGTAAAGGCGTCCTAATATTTCGTGACAGTTGGTACCAATTGGTAAACTTGGTACAGGGGAATGTTAGCGCACTCAGTCATTCAGAATAGATTCCTACTACATGTTGTTACGGCTGTGGAAAGGGTTATAACATGAGAACATAAGAAGAGCGCTGCGGGATCAGGCCAAAGGCCCATCTAGTTCAGCTTCCTATATCTCACAGTGGCCCACCAAATGCTCCAGGGAGCACACAAGACAACAGTCACAACCTGCGTCCCAGTGCCCTTCCCTGCATCTGGCAATCACAGGCAACCTGCCTCTAAAACCAAGAACTTGCATATATCTACTATGACTTGTAACCTATTTGACTTGTAACCTGTAACCTACTATGACTTGCAACCCGGGTTTGGGACATTGATTGCTTGATTGAATTGATTGAATCGGAAGTGATAATGACATGCTCTGTTTTAATTTAGTACCATATACATTCATGTGCCTCCTTAATTAGGAGGCATTGATATGCGAAGAGGTCAACAGCCTAACCTTGACAGATCAATGGGCCAATCCTAAACTGGAGGGCCACTGGAGGAATTAACATTTCATGGTGGAATGTGCTTTACAGACAACACAAACAGTCTGCTGAAGTTTTAGTAAGTATGAGTTCAAGATGTACGATCTGTCTGACCTGAAAAAGGAAGGAAGGAGAAGCCAGGACTATGGAACACCCGCATTTCCTGAGATGCGTTTCCTGAGATGAGAACTTTCCGCATCAAGTTCCTGAGATAACACTGTTTTTTACATCTTCACTGACAAGTGGTTTTAATATTCTAAACTGCTTCAAGTGCCTTATCATCCAATCCTATGGACCTTTTAGGACAGCGAGATGAGTGTAGTGCTGTAGCAAAAGGCCCAGCAAAGGTGCAAAGGTTGCGCTGCAGCTTGGCCCAGCTGGAGCTGCTGCCACAAAGTTGGTGGGGAATTTAGGGGGGAGGTGGATCCTGGTGGCAGTGACTTGCTCCAGGATCCTATCCCATTTTTCCCATCCCAGAACAGCTCCTGCTTCTCCTCCGACCTGTGTCAGCAAAATGGCTTGCTTGGTCCATGGAGAACCATAAGTGAGCGGGAAAACTGGGCAGCCTAACAGGAGGTAAGTAAAAAATAGTCAAAAATAATTGTGAGCAAGTGAGATGGCTTGACTCAGTGGCATAGCAATAAGGGGTGGGAGGTGCAGTCCGCTCCAGGTACCAGATACAGGAGCATGATAAAGGGGCACCAGCATTGCTTCTGCTCCAGCCACACCCGTGTCAGACATGCTGGCTGCTACGATCCAATTTATCCATGCAGCACACAGTGAAATACATAGAGGTGTCCACGTTGCTGCCTGTTGGTCCATTTCCATTGAAGAAATTCACTGACGGACATGGGAAGTCCTGTGTATTCTATTCCACAGGGAAGCAACTGGGAGTGAGGAACATGCTGGGAGCACTGCTTTGCCGATCTGCCCTCTGGTGCACTGCAAAGGGAGCCAGGAGGAGCAGGAAGGGATCGGCACGGGCAGCATGCCAAGGGTAAGAGGACGCATAGGGTGAACATGGTTGCCATATCCCACTGGGCCCCGAGAAGGAACCATTTGGGCAAGGCTCTTGCTTGCCACTCCGCACCCCCACTTGCCCCCAACCTTTCTGCAGCCCAGCCAGACCCCCCTCCTCTTGCCCTGTCCTCTGCTTCCCAACTTGCCCCAAAGATCTCTAGCACACCATGGAGATTAGCTACGAGGGTTAGTGGATTCCTCCTTCCTCCAAAACCCCAGAGAGAGGAGGGCTGTTAAAAACAGAGAAGAGGTATCAAAAATTACACAGGCCTACAAAATTGAGGGTCAGAAGGTTTTTCGCAAATTTTATAGTGCTTTGATATGAATTTGGGGTGCCGATCCCAAAAATGGCATCCGTTTTGCCCTATCACATCTAGTTTTGGTGATATAGTATAGCCTCATTTTTGAATGGTTCAAGCAGCTTCCTCATGAGGAAGCTGCTTGAACCATTCACTAAAGAGGCTGTGCCGTGTCTCCAAAAATAGAGGTGATAGGGCAAAACGGATGCCATGTTTGGAATCAGCACCCTAAATATACGCAGGGATTGGTGTAATGTTTAAGGAAGCAAAATGTGTGTTGGCCTGTGTCAACTGTCAAATGCACTGGTTGGAATCATCCTATATGTACTGGAGTCAGCCTGGGTGTGCTTGTTTTCTGTTGTCATGCCATGAAGAACCTTGTGGGGCTACTATTATTATTATTATTATTATTATTATTATTATTATTATTATTATTATTATTATTATTATTATTATTATTATTAATTTGTACCCTGCCTTTTTGCCCAACGGGCACACAAGGCGGCTTACAACATTAAAAAAAAAATACATTAAAAACAATTAACAACAATATACATAATTAAAAAATCTAAAAACAAACAAACCCCGTGGATTTTCATATAAAAGCAAGAACGCCAGCCAGCCTGTCAACAATTAAAAGCTTTTTGAAATAAAAAGGTCTTCAGTCCACACTGAAATGTTAGCAATGAGGGGGCAGTTCTCAGTTCTAAGGGGAGGGTATTCCACAGTTCGGGGGCCACCACCAAGAAGGCCCTCTTCCTGGCCGCCACCCCTCTCACATCTCTTAGTGGCGGCACAGTCAAAAGGGCCCCCCCAGATGATCTAAGAGCACGGGCAGGATTGTAGGGAAGGAGGCGGTCCCTCAAATACCCCGGACCCGATCCGTAGAGGGCTTTAAAAGTCAAAACTAGCACCTTGAATTGGGCCCGGAACAGAACCGGCAGCCAGTGTAGCTGCCGGAGCAACGGCTCGACAGAGTCAAACCGACGTGCCCCAGCAACCACACGAGCAGCCGTGTTCTGTTCTGTACTGTAATTTCCAGACCATCTTCAAGGGCAGCCCCACGTAGAGTGCATTGCAATAATCTAATCTGGATGTCACTTGCGCATGGGTTACTGTGGCCAGGTCCGTGCAGCTCAGGTACGGTCGCAGCTGGCGAATCAGCCAAAGCTGAGCAAAGGCTCCTCTGGCCACTGCCGCCACCTGGGACTCCAGGAGCAGCTGTGGATCCAGGAGAACCCCCAAGCTGCGGACCTGCTCCTTCAGAGGGAGTGCAACCCCATTCAGAGCAGGACGATAGTCCAGCACCCGAGCCGTGGATTTCCGAACCAAAAGCACCTCTGTCTTATCCGGATTTAATTTCAGCTTGTTCGCCCACATCCAGCCCCTAACCGCCTCTAGACAGCGATCCAGGACCGCAACCACCTCCTCAGAATCAGGGGGAGAGATAGAGCTGGGTGTCATCAGCATACTGATGGCAACCCACTCCAAACCCCCGGATGACCTCTCCCAGCAGCTTCATGTAGATGTTAAAGAGCATGGGGGATAAGATGGAACCCTGCGGCACCCCAAACCTAAGAGGTTGGGGTGCTGAACAGGCATCCCCCAGCACCACCTTCTGAGATCTCTCAGCCAGGAAGGAGCGGAACCACTTCAAAACAGTGCCTCCAAGCCCCAACCTGGCCAGCCGGCCCAGAAGGACACCATGGTCAATGGTGTCGAAAGCCGCCGAGAGGTCCAGCAGGACTAACAGGGTTGCACCCCCCCGTCCATCCCCCGGCGAAGGTCATCCACCAAGGCGACCAAGGCAGTCTCCGTCCCGAACCCTGGCCTGAAGCCAGATTGGAATGGGTCCAGATAATCCGATTCCTCCAGTACCCTCTGAAGCTGGGACGCCACCACCCGCTCAATCACCTTGCCCAGGAATGGGATACTTGAGACTGGCCGAAAGTTGTTTAAATTAGTGGGATCCAGGGAGGGCTTCTTCAAGAGGGGGTGAACCATCGCCTGCTTCAAGGCAGGCAGGAGCACCCCCTCCCTCAGAGATGAGTTCACCACCCTCCCCGTCCCCTTGGCCAGCCCTTCCCGGGCAGCCCTAATTAACCATGCTGGGCACGGGTCGAGCAGGCAAGTAGCAGGTCTCACACTCTAGAGAATCCTGTCCACATCCTCAGGCTCTACAAGCTGAAAAGAATCCCAAATAGCAGGATAGACAGGTGCCCCGGGGACATCACTAGACATGCCCACAGCGGCATCCAAGTCATGCCAAATCTGATCGAACTTTTCTGCAAAATGTTTAGCGAACTCGTCACAGCGAGCCTCCGTGTGCTCCTCCCCACCAGTAGGGGGGGCCAGATGTAAAAGGCTACGGACTACCCAAAAGAGCTCAGCTGGACGGTTCTCTGCAGATGCAATGGTGGCAGAGAGGTGCACCCTCTTAGCTGCCACCAACGCCTTAGAATACGCTCTCAACTGGGCCCTAGCCTGTGTACGGTCAGATTCGGTACGAGTCTTTCGCCACTGATGCTCTAGACATCTGTCCTGCCGCTTCATCATCCGCAGCTCCTCAGAAAACCAAGCAGCCGCTCTGACTCTGCGACTGAGCAGAGGATGCTTGGGAGCGATCTCATCCAGGGCCCTGGCCATCTCCGTATTCCAGAAATCGACCAGAGTGCCGCATGGGTCACCAGCTCTGGCAGCAGGAAAATCCCCCAGAGCCCTCAGGAATCCATTTGTATCCATCAGCCTCCAAGGGCGGATCATAAAATGTGATCCCCCGCCATTGCGGAGGTAAGAGGCCGCAACAAGCCTAAATCCCACCAGAAAGTGATCTGTCCATGACAAAGGAGTGATCTTAATATCTTCCACCTCCAGATCACCATCAGCCTGCCCAGCAGTAAACACCAGGTCCAGCGTATGTCCCGCATCATGTGTTGGGGCAAAAACTCTTTGAGACAGACCCATGGTTGCCATGGAAGCCATGAAATCCTGAGCCGCAGCTGTTCCCGGGGCCTCGGCATGGACATTAAAGTCCCCCAACACCAATAGGCGGGGGGACTCCAGCACCATGCTCAAGACCAACTCCATCAGCTCAGGCAGGGAGCCTGTTGGGCAGCAAGGCGGGCAGTACACCAGCAGAATCCCTGTTCTGTCTCGCCCCTCCAACACAACATGAAGACACTCAAACCCGGTGGACTGCTGAACAGGGTTTCTGGTAAGACGGATGGAATCCCGGTAGACCATTGCAACCCCAACTCCCCGCCCCTGTAGCCTTGGCTGCAGCAGTACCTGGAAACCCAGTGGACAAATCTAGGAAAGGCTAAACCCCCCAGCTCACCCAACCAGGTCTCCGTGATACATAACAGGTCGGCCTTTTCCTCCAGGATTAAATCCTGGATTAAATAGATCTTATTATTTACTGACCTGGCATTCAGAAGAAGCAGTTTCAGACTCAGGGGGCTGTTGCCAGGCATGCCAAGGGTCAGAGGAATGCGAGGAGAGCCAGAAAGAGGGACAGTCTGTCTACGACTGACCCTCCTTCTCCTGTAACAGCCAGGCCAACCCCCACTGCCATACCTTCCATGGCCCATAACTCTAGTGATGGTGGCCTCCCTCCCCTCCCCTGAGCTCCCCCGTGGTGTCAAACACATAGTTCCGGTGGGACTGACCTACACATCAACAACAGCCACACAAATATAAAACTAAAACCCACACACTCAAACACACCACAGCCAGCAAAAACATCAATGATTAGGAAGGAAGGAAGGAATCGATGCTCATTGGACAAAGGATAGGAGGTTTGAAATTTTCTTTGGCTGAGGAATGGCAGGAGGAGGAGCCCAAGGGTGTTCTAGCCTTATGATTGTCTGACAAAGCCCAGGGAGAGGGAGGAGGCAGGGAAGCGGGGGGGGGGGGGAGGAGAGGCAGTTCATAGTGATCATGTTTTCCACTGCATGGCTGGTGGGGAGAGGAACCCTCATTGAATGACCAGCTTCAGTGGGACTGCTTTGGAGTAGAGCTGCAAAGGATCAGGTCTGCCTGGCAAACCGCCCAGCTGCTGCACATGACCCTCTTCCCTCTTGCCTCTTCTGTCCTGGCTCTCTCGCAGTCCATCCCACGCCCTCCTGCCCTGTTTATGGATGAGATGGAGCAGCAGGGAAGTGTTTAAAGTGAACTCCAATACACACATCCCAGCAGTAGCCCTGTTTTTTTCCCCACAGATGGGTTTTTAAAGGGGGTGGCTTGACTTTAAAATTGCAAAAGGGTGACTCGGCAACACGGAAAGTGCCCATTTTTGTGTCAAGTAACAGGGGGATGGAGACTTGTGACTTGACTTCAGTTACTTTGTGCTGGATTTTCCCATTCGTGAGAATTTGGAAACTAATGCATCAACACATCAAGAACATTGATGCAGAAATATTTAATGAGAATTCGGTGGTAAATAACAGGCCTTTTATCTCCCATAGTAGCACTGTAAAATCTCACAGGGACAGAGTTAATGGTGTTCGGAATTAATTACTTCTTTTTTCTCGTGAACTGCTTTCTCATGTTCAGCTCAGGCCTCATTAGGATAATGTAGCATTTGGGAGCAAAAACACAACCCTGTAACCCAGCACGGAGTTGTGACCCACATGTAGCACATGGACCCACAGTTTGTGAAATGCTGTTCTAACTCACTGCATGGGAGGAACTGCAGAAATAAGGTCTACATCCCCTGTTGGGCATTTATTGGTACCATCAAGGTTACAACACTGCACCACTAAGTACATTGGACTAACTTCTGAAAAGAAACAGTTAACTGGAACTAGTCCACATATTTTAGATATTATATTCCTTTCTTCTTATCAGTTGCCCCCTTTCATTCAATTCAGGCCTCAGCACTATAATGAAGCATTTGGGGGAAAAGATACAAAATAGTAAACCAGCCCCAGAAGCCAAGATGGAGAAGATCTCCACAGCCACCATGTACTTCCCCTTGGTGCTCAGGTACGTTGGCACAAAGGACAACCAAACACTGCAAAAGACCAACATGCTGAAGGTGATGAACTTGGCTTCATTGAAAGTATCTGGTAACTTCCTGGCTAGGAAAGCCACAGTGAAGCTGACAATGGCCAGGAAGCCCATAAAGCCCAAGACACAGTAAAACATGAGAGCTGAACCTTCATTACATTGAAGTACAATTTCTTTGGTGATTGAGCGCATGTCAGCATCTGGGAATGGAGGGGATGTTGAGAGCCACAAAGTACAAAGTGTGGCTTGAAAAAGGGAGCAGGAAAGAACCATTGAGCTGGCCAGTTGATTCCCCACCCATTTCCTCACCCTCGAGCCTGGCTTGGTAGCCATGAAAGCTAAAATGACAATGGTGGTCTTGGCCAATATACAGGAAACAGCCACTGTGAAGATGATGCTGAAACCAGTTTGTCGAAGTGGACACGCTATCTTCCCAGGCTGTCCAATGAAGATCAAAACACAAAGGAAGGAGAGCAAGAGAGAGATGAGGAGAGCGTAGGTGAGGTTCCGGTTGTTGGCTTTGACAATGGGAGTATCTTTGTTCTTCATAAAGATGCCCGTCACAGAAGCTGTGATGAAAGAAAAGGAAAGGGCTGAAGTGGCCAAACCAATTCCCAAAGGATCCCCATAAGACAAGAAGCTGATGATTTTTGGAGTGCAGGAATCCTGGCCAGGGTTTGAATACTGATCTTCTGGACATTCAAAGCAATTATCAGTGTCTGGAAAACAAGAGCTGGTTTCAGTATATGACAGCCCCATACACAGTTCACTGCTGTAAATAAGCATTCGTATTGCAGAATCTGAAATAAAAGCTGCTGATTTGAAAATGAAAGGATTTTTTTGCAGTTGGGAAGGGGGTCAATTCCTCCCCCCAATTTAGTGGGATGTGATCTGGTCGATTCCAGCTAACCATGGATGGCAATATTTGAAGTTACCACTACCTCCACATTGTGGATTATTATTTATGTAACAGCACCAATATCCATTGTAAATTACTATTGATTGATTGGGCAATACAGAAAATGTTGACGGATGGACGGTTGATTTATCAAGTTAAGTAAAAGAGTAAATTCACATTGCACGTTGCTGTAAAAAGAGTAAATTCAGCTGGTACAGTGTGCTTTATGGTCTCATCGGACAGCAGACTTGACAAGCCATTGACAACACCTTCTAATTTGAGCCATTTTTATATGTTCCAGCAGTGTAGCTAGAGGGGGTGCAAAGCACAAAGTTTTGCAGAGAGCCTCACCACGATGTGCAAGCTGCCCCCTCCCCTTTTGAGCCTTTCCTTATGCCTCGGTTTTGCTCTAGCAGCCCAGAACGGCTCCGAAAAGGAGGGGAACTGTTCTCTTGCATGACTGGTCTCTTGCATGAGTGCTTTGGACCCCCTCTAACTACTCTACTGTCTTGGACAATCTGAGACAAAGATGCTGCCTATACATATGTTGATGTTGACATGACATATCTTACTGTCTCGAATTGAAATCTTTCCTTCTGGACACGGGAGGCAATCATAGCAGCAAAAAGGCTCCCCTTCCTTCTTTGTCCTGAAGAAACCTGAATGACAATTGTCATTACACACTGAAAGGGGCAGTACCTGTTGGGAAATAGGAGGGGTAATATTTCAGCATCATGAGATGTGTTTTGGGAATAAACATCTCTCAAAGAAGACGGTCTGCTACTGGTTCCGCTTCCCCACAATCACTACCTGTGCACCCCACCAGTCCTGCCTTACTGTGTGGTGGGGAGCCAGGAGGACTTCATGTCTCAAGAATGGGCTGGGCATGAGTATCAGCTCCACCTGCAAAACCAGCAATCAAGTGGTTCTAGTTTGCTTCTGCTCCTCCATGCTTGTTACAAATGCATTACAATTTGCTTTGATTTGCCACCCTGGCGCTTTTTTTGGTCAGTTGCTAAATTGATAACTTTACAGCTCCTGCTCCTGTTATAATAGACTTGGCATCCTAAAGTAAGGCCCTTCAGTTTCCTACAGACCAATCCTAACCTGCCCTGGACCAGGTAGGCCGACGGGTCTGTCCCACATCCAAGGTAGTGTTAGGACTGAAAGCAGCTCAGTCTAGGGTAAGAGGAATTGCTTTCTCTCACCCCAGGTGAAGCGGCGGCAGCAGCCCTAACGGGGCTACTCAAATCTCTGCCACTGACTGCCCAGGAATGAGGATAGGATTCCTCTCCAGGTGGCACGAAAGTGCTTAACGACACTTTCGTGACACTGATGGGCCAACGCAAGGGACGTGTGCCGGCCCAGCGCACTTTCAGGATTGCACCCATAGTCTCATTTGCAGGTTTCAACATTGAAAACATATTTATTGATTCATATTGATGACTTGGCAAAATTGGTAACTGATGCTCTTCTCAGAGGCTGCTTTTGGCAGCCACCCTTTTATCTTCAAGAAGTCCTGTGGTATTGACCCAACTAACCATAAAGCAAGGTTCTAAGGCAGTGGTTCCCAAACTTTTTAGCATCAGGACCTACGTTAAAAAAAATTCACTTTACCAGCTGCTCAAGCCTCAGTGGCTATAATGGTGACTGGGCAGCAGTCAACACTGAGGAATCTATAAGATACACTTGAAAAGTTCAAATACCCCACCTGATTAAACCTGCTGGGCCAAACAATGGCATCCTCATGAACAGTGAGGCCCTTGTCTGTGGAAGTCACTGGGTCTACTTTTCCAACTTTGACTCTTAGAAAAGACATGTTTGGGAATGTGACCCAGTTGATAAGGTCATATCCAGCTATTAATTCTCCATTTTCATCAAAGGAAATCCTTTTCCCAGTAGTGGTGTTAAAGGCGATATTTCTCAAATAGTGGTGGAGCTACAAGGAACCACAACAGAAGAAGAATTTCAAAGGAGGCACAAGACATACTAATACATAAGAGTGTGTTCATCTTTGACAATCGAGGGATAGGATGAAGAGCCTGAACTTAACTAAATCCCCACATGGTGAATTAGCAGCATTGGCACGGGCTACACTACCATCCTGTGGGGAATTTTTGGCCACTGGTAGTCTCTTTGGGGTAAGAGGACATTTATCCCTGTGCTCCAGGGTATGTCTCAGCAGCCACAATGGGCCCATTCAGACCTGCTTCTGTGATATTTGCTAGCGCAAGTCCACACTGATCTGTGCAGGTGGATCAGGCCCAGAAAGGGGCTCAGGATTCGGTGCACACTCTTACCAATCCCACCCCCTCCTGGACCCAATATGCCCACCCCCACTCCCATCCCATCTCTGTTCCATTCTCCACCACCATGTTCAGCCCCCTACTCACAGAACCCCCAGACTATTCGGTTCCCTGCTCCAGATTTACCTGCTCCAACTGGCCTCCATCACTCCCCAGCAAGTGCAGGAAGGCTCTGGCCTTCCTCCTGGTGTGCTGGTTTCCTGCACTCTCGTGAAAAGCTTGAATGCACTTTTGCGGCAGCCTGCACCGGTTGAACACACTTTCCATCAGTACAGATAGTGGAAAGCTTTAGGGTTTAAAGCCAAGGTTTAAAAGCTTTATCCAGGCTACTTTTAGTAATGGTGGTGGTGGTAGTGGTAGTAGCAGTAAAATACCAATGAATGCAAGCTAGTAGTGTTGTTCTGTTGATGGTGCTTCTATGTATACGGCACTTTTCAGAGGAACAAAATCCAATTCCAGAAAGAGACACAGCAGAGACAATCAGGAGAACAACCTACTAGCAGGTTTACAAGAGAACTAACATGAACCTGAAAGCAAAGGAAATGCTGCCTTGCACGTGGGTTAATAAATGAAGGAGTGTGCCGGTTTTGCAAGAGGTATCTTCTTTTCCAAGAAATTCTGCGTATTCACTTGGAATTGGTTTCTTCTCTTTGTAAAGCACATGCTGAACTGAGGAAGGATGGATTCATTCATCCCTCCCATCTGATTCCATCCCTTAGTCCAGTGGTTCTCAAACTTTTTAGAGGCCTAAAGGCTGCTGCCTGATGCTGATGGGGCCGCATAGCTCCCCCTCCAGCAGCAGCTTCTCCAGCCCTTGAAAACAGAATGTAATCTTCCCTTTGGTTTTCATGAACCACCAAAAAGTAGGTCATGTTCCACTGGCGGGTCCAGGACCCACGGTTAGAGAACTACTGCCTTAGTCCCTTTTCTTCCATCTCCCCTGCCTCCTCCCCCAGAGCTCATGGAAGGTGAAGGGGGATAACAAGATGCAGACATGAGTAGGAGAGAAAACTGGGTGAATTAGTCCTCATTATGGCTATGTGGCTGTTGAAAAGGAGGGGACTCTAGATTTCAACCCACTCTCGCAATCAGCCATCCAGTTCTGGAGTTGTGTGAGATGGTCAAGAACTTCACTCTCTCCAACTCTCCAACTCACTCCATGCATAATATCACATGTCTCAACTATGCCCCATCCCACATGCACCTTCTTTCTAGAATGAATAGCACAAACACAGTTGACTTTCTTCTTATGGGAGATATCCTGATCCACTAATCTTTTTGTTCACCATTACCAGCCATGGTGGATGATCTCCGATCTTCTCTCTCCATCCATATGCCATCACTCTCTCCAACCCATGCATAATATCACATGTCTCAATTATGCACCCTCCCGCAGACACCTTCTTTCTAGTCTGAATAGCCCCAGTGGACTTTCCTCTTCTGGGAGATATCCCCATCCACTAATCTTTTTGTTCACCATTACCAGCCATGGTGGATGATCTCCGATCTTCTCTCTCCATCCATATTCCATTGCTCTGTTTTTGAATTTTGATGAATACATGGAATGCAAAGCATGTGCCACAGCATAGACAGCATTGTAGATGCTGTAGCTGTGGCTAGTCAGGCTGGTTTCAAACACAGACCCAGGAAGAGTCTCCAGCTTCTCTTCTCCAGTGCAGATAACTCTGCCCACCTGATTTGCTACAAAGCTGGGGAATGAACAATCAAATGCCTTTTCCCAGAATTCCCTGAAAAAGCCATCTTCTTTTTGGGAGGCAGGATTTCTGAGCTGAATAAATTTCTGGAAACCAAGTAGCTCTTCAGAGTGAATGGCAAAAGACAGAGCGCCGTGGAGGAAATCAATGTCCCAATGCCTTTGGAGGGAAAATGATGTGAACTCCATCTGGGCTGTCATAAGCCAGACTTTACCCTTGGTCTTTGCTGCTATACCCTCAAAAACTACAATGTGGTTCAGCATCCTCAAGATCATTGTGGTCTGAATTTCTCCATAAACAAGCACAACATTGGCAGTGCTTCTCAGAATGGTGTTGATTGTTTGGAAACCGTCGCTCACCATTTTGGGAATGGATGACGATGTAGCTGGAAATCGTGTTATGAAGTCAAAGCAGATGCCTCTCTGGGTAAACACAGCAAGCACATTGTCTATAAATACCTCCGTATTATCTTCATTATGAGAAACCACTCCAATCCACGTCCACGCAAAATGCAACAGTAACTGGAGAATCCCTCTATATTGATGGGCTTCAGCAGGGACCATCTGATGGAAGAAGACTTGAGTGTTGTCCTTCATCACTGGAGGACAGCCATACAGAAACTAAAGATAATTTGAAACAGGGGATGGGAAGATATAGTTTCAAAATAAAATCTACGCATAGGTTTTGGTTTATACTGATATACTTGCCAAATGGTTTCAGGGCAAGCCTTTGGCCACTGAGATCCAATCAAGTTTCAATTTGCAATTCAGTCAGTCTTTTATATATATATATATATAAAACAGCAATCTTCAATTATTGTGCCATGGCACATTGGTGCTCCATGAGGGGTCCAAAGGCATGCCACGGGACTTTGGGAGATGGTCATTTATTAGTAGGGTCATTGGGAAATGTGAGCCCATCACCAACAGAATGCTGTGCCTTGTCAATGGGCAAAAAACCGATGCTAAACAATTTTAGCATCTTGCCAGTGTGCCAAAAGATGAAAAAGGTGGACAATTGCGATATAAAGAAAGAGTCAAAATAATACTTATTTGGATCAATATGATGGAATTATAAAGGCAGAATTTCAGAAGGCTTTTTGATGCAAAGACTGTACACTGTGGATTAGCAACATGCAATAGAATACTAGAAAACTGTTAGACGGCAAAAGTTTGCTGCACACCTAGATAGTTGTTGGAAGGACATGGTGCATATCTACACTCTCCAAATCCTTTCCTAGGCTGTGCTTCCAGTTCTGCTGATCCTTTGTATCTAAACAGACAAGAATCAAATTCACGCCAAGAAATGGAGGGCAGCTTATTCACTGGATGGTGCATTAGACAGACCGTCTCTCTTGGAACTTTACTTATAGTGCACCTGACCCAAAGGTTTCCCAGTGACATAGTAATAAAAAACACTTTATTCATCTCGCTTTCAGCTGCTTTGCTAACTTCCACATCTTACCTGTGGAATCTTGTAGATGCACAGAATGGTGGCCATATGTAGGGGAACCATAGAGGTAGGCCCCCCTATGACAACCGCTGGAATGTTTTTTCTGCCGCACTTGTAGTTAGGAACAATTCTGCCCCACCCAAAGAGAAGTTCTACTGAGGCACGATAGATCCAGCTTTCAATGAAGTGGCTGTTATAGAGGTGGAAGCCCAGAGTGGCATTGGGTAAAATCAAGGGATTTGCGTTGATCTCCTTGACTGCAAATTCCAAGGCCAGAATGTGCTGATAATTCTGAGTCAGGAACCTGCAATGAGCATGACAAGCGTACATAAATAAGATCACAGCATTTGTTTTACACTGTACAGGGGTTTCTTGATTCAGAGTTAAAGCCTTTCACCCATATGATGCCAGCTGTACAAGAAAATAAAGGAGGATAATCATCATTATTGTTATTCTAAAACTAGGGACAGGCAGTCTTTCAGAAAAGAAAAAGGTAAATATACATTCTGTCATTCTGCAGCAACAGTGACAGAGTGCGGATCAATGGACATCAAGGTTCATCTCCAAATATTCTCTTTCTTCTGAAACTAGATCCAAACCACAACCAGTTTGCCTGAAGATATTACCATCACATTTGTAGGATACAATTAATGCACACACACACCCCTTACATGTGTTGATCAGAGAGTTCCTGTGATGGATGTTTCACGAAAGTGATCTCATTTGAAAATATGTAGATCTGGGAAAGAATGCCAGCAATGACGAGGTCTCCTGCCTGGAAATACTTGTGGAGAATAGCAAGAGGGTTACTGATGTAACACTTTGCAACAGGAACCTCGCACACAATCTGTGGCAGCATCAAAAACACTGACACCAAGAATACAATCATCTTGGAGGGAAAAAATCAGCCCTGCAACATCTAAGACATGTCAATAATTCCTCTGCCCCCCCTTTTCATTTGTGCATCCTGGAATAGCACAGAACACATAAATGGCCACTCGCTCCCCAGAATAGAAGTGCAGATGGCACAAGGTAAACCATTACGAAATAGACCAACAGAATCCAGTGTGATTCTGCACCATGTCTGAACTGCACCGTAGATATTAATAACATCCTGTAGTTGAAGCCTGTAGTTTTGCAAATCGCCACTAGATGCCCCTTGGAAATTTGCAGAGGGGGCAAAAACACTAGATTTAATCACGGGCAATTTGATAACCACAAGGGACATTATCGCCTCCTCAGAATTATAGGTTGTCTTGATATTGTGGAAGAAAATATGTTTATGAGACCGTAACATGACATTTTTGCAAGACTTTGAAAAGCATGTTTTCCTACTTGTGAAGAAAAGTGGGTGGTAGTAGGACAGCTGCATCCTGGATGATTATCTCCTGGCCGAATGCATTGCAGTTCTTGGCATCCCTGGCTGTGGCGTCACAACGGTTTGCATCACTTGGTGTGGGAGAGCAGCACATCATCACACCCATGATGGACCTCTCCCATGCAAAGGGTGGGGCAATGCCTCAGGCAGTGGGCGTGGTGATGTACCATTGCCCCACCCCTCTGTTTTCTAGGCTAAAACGTTTGATAGAATAGAAATATTCTTTCACCGGTTCTTTCATTGCATCCCAAATGAAATTACGCATCTAACGATATATAAGATGATGGTATTATTCAAAAATACCAAGATTTTAAAAATTTTGGCTAGTATTGGTGTTACCCCCATGTATGGTGTCACCCCTGCATGTTGTCACCCAGTGCGGCCTGCACCCCCTGCGCCCCCTAGTGACGCCACTGATTCCTGGTCATTCAAGTCTATTTTTTGTGTCCTGATTTTTTACATTTGCGGTCAACAAACCAACGATAACTGGATAACAACCCCTTATATCCTAAGCCTCTTATTCCAGTCCTAACCCTCACTCTTACCTTTGCTTTTTTAAATTTAAAAAGTATGTCTAATATAAATGCACGTATGTTAGGACACACATGTCCAATACTGGAACAGATTGAACCGGGACACGGTTATCCAGCTGAGGACACAATGGTCTTGTCACTCAAGTGAATATAGCATACTGGTTAAGAGACCAAGAATGTCCAATTAGAAGAGGGTGTCAAACTTGTTTCGTACAGAGGGCTGAAGTTGGCATTCATGGTGACTGCTGAGGGCCGAAATGTCATCATTAAGCAGGAAGTGACATCATTAAGCAGATGATGAACAGAAATAAGCACTGTGTTCTCACATAGAAACTCATTAGCTGCAGATGATCAAAAGGAAAATTTGCAAATCATGTTCATATTTTCAAGATAACAGAGAGCCCAAATATTATGGGAGCTGGATAAATTGCTTCAACGGGCCGCATTTGACCCACAGGCCTTCTGTTTTACACCTCAGATTGAAAAGTAAGCATTGCTATTTTGCTGGTGCAGACTTGAAAAGCCCTGTGTTGATCTTCTGAACTTACACAGGGGTTAGAATTTGGTAGAGGAAGCCAAATATAACTGCAAATTTCAGAAATGGATCCTACAGACCTCAGACACATGTTGGTTACAGAAGCACAGCTAGAGGGGATGCAAAGCACTAAGTTTTGGAGGGAGCCTCGCCCTGCCATGCAAGCAACCTCTCCCCCCTCCCCTTCAGAGCCTTTCTGGGTCACTAGTGCAAAATGGAGATGTACGCCTGGCTCCAAAGTGGAGGGGCCACTTGCGTGGCGCATCGAGGCTCCCTGCAAAACTTAGTGCTTTGCACCCCCTGCACATTAACTGCAGCGCACCAGAATGTCCATGTGCCAAAAACGATTCTTATTTTCTTTCCCAGATGTGGATGAATGTTTTCAGTGTGCCGAAGATCATTATGCAAACGAGGAGCAGAATTCTTGCCATCAAAAATCTAGAAACTTTGTGTTTTACGAGGAGCCTTTGGGGATTGTCCTGGCTGCTCTTGCACTTTCCTTTCTTTCCATCACCATGTTGGTGCTTGGGGTCTTCATCAAGTACCAGGATACTCCTATAGTCAAAGCCAACAATCGAAACCTCACCTATGCCCTGCTCGTGTCCCTCCACCTCTGCTTCCTTTGTACTTTGCTATTCATTGGCCAACCTGACAAGCTCTCATGTTTGCTCCAACAAATAACTTTTGGCATCATCTTCTCAGTGGCCGTTTCTTTTGTGTTGGCCAAAACCATCACTGTGGTCCTCACTTTCCTGGCCACCAAGCCAGGGTCCAGCATGAGGAAATGGCTGGGAAATAAATTGGCAGTCTTCCTGGTCCTTTCCTGTTCCTCTGTTCAAGTCATCATTTGTACGGTGTGGCTGGCAACCTCCCCTCCATATCCAGACGCTGACATGCACTCAGTGGCTAAAGAAATTGTCCTGCAATGTAATGATGGCTCAGCCATCCTGTTCTACTGTGTCCTGGGCTATATGGCTCTCCTGGCTCTGGTCAGTTTCACAGTAGCCTTCCTAGCCAGGAAGTTACCTGACGCCTTTAATGAAGCCCAATTTATCACCTTCAGCATGCTGGTGTTTTACAGTGTCTGGATGTCCTTTGTGCCAACCTACCTGAGCACCAAGGGGAAATACACAGTGGTGGTGGTGATCTTTTCTCTCTTAGCCTCCAGTGTTGGCTTTCTGGACTGCCTCTTTTTCCCCAAATGCTTCGTTATCATGAGACCTCAGCTGAACAACAGGCTGCAACTAACACTAAGAAAGTGTTAGGGCATCAAAATTAAACAAGAATTTGTCGTTATGCTACAATATATGTATCATTTATAACTGTACAATTTTACTTAGTCCACATTGTATAGATGCTACATGGCATTCAGCCAATAGATGGGGTGAATAATGAAACCTAATGGAATGAGATTATTATTATTTAACAGCATAAAGGTGGGAAACTGGATTTTGGTGCTTTTTCCCTTGTTACAAGGCATTTAAAGGTGGACCTGAGTATTGGTGGTGAGTCAAATCAGTGGATAACAATTCAGCAGATACTGCATTTGCAGTGGTATGTGCTAGATGTAAATGGCTTTTCAATGCTCTTCCTTTTTGTATTTTACATTGTATTTTATTTACCCATTTGGTTCTTTAAGCCGCCTTGGGCTTCTGGAAAGGCAGAAAACAAACAAACAAACAAACAAACAAACAAACAAACAAACAAACAAACAAACAAATGCAATTTTGCCTTTACACACTGACAGAATGTAACCTTCACATAAGATGTGGGCTGACTGTATGTTAGGTAAAGAATCCATTCATGTGAAATTTTGAGTACATTGCACTCTAAGCTGGGGGTGAGGAAATCCCGGCCCACATGCCATCTGTGGCCCTGGGGGACCCCCAATTCAACCTGCATGGAGCCCCCAGTCTCCAGTGAGCATCTGGTCCATTGGAGACTGTGCGAGCCTGTGCTGACTGGTGACTGTGCATTCTCTTGGAGGTGTATACTCAGGTGTCGTGTGCTCATGCTGGAGGTGTGGGCTCAGGAGTTATTTGTACCCCCTGTATTATAGTTCTCATGTGTATTATAAATAAACTCAGTAAAATCAATTCATTCATACCAGTTCTGTCTATAATGTATTCATTTATGCAAATTTATTCAGATTTGAAAGGTAAATTAAGTCTTTTTTTCCTGGCCCCTGAACCAGTGCCTGAGAGATGATGTGGCTCTCCTACCAAAATGTTGCCCATCCCTGTTCTAAGCAATGGGATTTAACAGCCCAATCCTCTGGGACCTCAGCACCAGAGCTGTAGCCCCCGGGCACATTTGTGCCACCTGGAAGTAAACTGCACCAGTGGGGTGGCCTGTCGAATCCTGTTGATGCTGCAGTCAGGGTGACAAGATCCAGTGGAGGACAGAGAGCCCATACCTTTAACCATTGTATAGCAAATCTGGCAGGAGCAGCTTTTTAAGCTCTTTCATGTTGAGCTGCACCTGTCAAACTTCTCTCTCCTATACAATGGTTAAAGGTATAGGCACTCTGTCCCAGTGGTGGGATTCAGCCGGTTCACACCGGTTCTGCAGAACCGATACCTAATGTAGGTAAATGTGAACCGTTTGCTAATGAGTGCTGCCAGCCAATCGCAGCAGTGCCACTCGCAGGACTGGGATACTTACTCCTGAGTAGAAATGCAGAGGATTGTGCTCAAAGGCTGCACTCCTAGCCACACATTCCTGGGAGTAAGACCCTTTGGCTATAATGAGACTCTATAATGAGTAGACATGCATAGGCTTGGGCTCTCATGCTGCAGTAAGCTCCATTGACTATAATGGGACTTATTTCTGAGTAGACGGGCATAGGGATTGTGCCCTTACTTCCCACAAGCACAGGACTGCACCATGGGGTAGGTTTTCATCCTTGGGGTTTGGGAATGCAGTTTTGTGCCTGGGATCTTTTCATTGCAATACAATGTGTTGTTACACAATGATTGTATAATACACTATCAGACTCACAGAGGTGATGCTCCCACCCATTTAAAGCTTCTTCAAAAATGTTAGAAGCAGGAAACCCATCAGGGAAGCAGTTGGCCCTCTGGATGGTGAGGGAGGGAAAGAGGAGATAAGAGGAGACTTAGAGATGGCAGAAAAATTAAATGAGTTCTTTGCAACTGTCTTCATGGCAGAAGACCTTGGGCAGATACCGCTGCCCGAACAGTCCCTCCTGACCAAGGAATTAAGTCAGATAGAGGTTAAAAGAGAAGATGTTTCAGACCTAATTGATAACTTAAAGATCAATAAGTCACCTGGCTCTGATGGCATCCACCCAAGAGTTAAACTACCTTTCGGTATATCTATTGCTATACTTAAAATGGTCATTAGGACACTGAACCTGTTGTCAATTTATTTGAATCTGACAAATGCTCTGTCCTCCATTGGATCTGGTTACCCTGACTGCAGTAGGAGCCTGCATGCGGAGGCTTGGGGGAGGGAGAGGCAAAGGCATTTCTGGGTGGAGGAGGGTGAGGAGCAGAACAGGGTGTGATGGTAGAGGACTCCTCTTCGAAATTCTAACCCCTGTGTCGGCTTGGAAGGTCAACACATGGCTTTTCAAGTCTGCACCAGCAAAATAGCAATGCCTACTTCTCAATCTGGGGTGTCAAACAGAAGGCCTGTGGGTCAAATGCAGCCCATTGAAGCAATTTATCTAGCTCCCATTATAATTGGGCTCTCCCAGAGTGACAATTGGGCTCTCCCTTATCTTGAAAATATGAACATGATATTCGAATTTTCCTTTCAATTATTTGCAGTTAATGAGTTTCTTTGTGTGAACGCAGTGCTTATTTCTGGCCATCATCTGCTTAATGATGTCACTTCCTACTTAATTATGACATTTTGGCCCTCAGCAGGCACAATGAATATCAGCTTCAGACCTCTGTTCGAAACAAGTTTGACACCCTCTTCTAATTGGACATTCTTGGTCTCTTAACCAGTATGCTATATTCACTTGAGTGACAGGACAATTGTGTCCTCGGCCGGATAACCGTGTCCCAGTTCAATGTGTTCCAGTATTGGACATTTGTGTCCTAACATACGTGTATTTATATTAGACATACTTTTTAAATTTAAAAATGCAAAGGTAGGAGTGAAGGTTAGGCTGGAATAAGAGGCATAGGATATATGGGGTTTGTTATCCAGTTATTGTTTGTTTGTTGCCTGTTTATGCAAATGTAAATAAGGACACAAAAAATAGACTTGAATGTCCAGGAATCAGTGGTGTTGCTAGGGGGCACAGGGGGTGCACGCTGCACCAGGTGACAACACACAGGGGGTGACACCACACATGGGGGTGACACAACTACTAGCCAAAATTTTTAAAATCTTGGTATTTTTGAATAATACCATCATCTTATATATCGTTTGATGCGTAATTTCATTCGGGATGCAATGAAATAACCGGTGACGGACTATTTCTATTCTATCAAACGTTTTAGCCTAGAAAACAGAGGGGTGGGGCAATGGTACATCACCACGCCCACTGCCTGAGGCATTGCCCCACCCTTTGCGTGGGAGAGGTCCATCATCGGTGTGATGTGCTGCTCTCCAGCACCAGGTGATGCAAACCCTTGTGACGCCACTGCCAGGGATGCCAAAAACTGCAATGCATTTGGCCAGGAGATAATCATCCAGGATGCAGCTGTCTACTACCACCTACTTTTCTTCACAAGTAGTAAAACCTGCTTTTCAAAGTCTTGCAAAAATGTCTTGCTATGGTCTCATAAACATATTTTCTTCTGCAATATCAAGAGGACCTATAATTCTGAGGAGGCGATAATGTCCCTTGTGGTTATCAAATTACCCGTGATTAAATCTTGTGTTTTTGCCCCCTCTGCAAATTTCCAAGGGGCATCTAGTGGTGACTTGTAAAACTGCAGGCTTCAACTACAGGATGTTATTAATATCTACGGTGCAGTTCAGACATGGTGCAGAATCACACTGGATTCTGTTGGTCTATTTCGTGATGGTTTACCTTGTGCCATCTGCACTTCTATTCTGGGGAGCGAGTGGCCATTTTTGTGTGCTGTGCTATTCCAGGATGCACAAATGAAAAGGGGGGGGGGCAGAGGAATTATTGACATGTCTTAGATGTTGCAGGGCTGATTTTTTCCCTCCAAGATGATTGTATTCTTGGTGTCAGTGTTTTTGATGCTGCCACATATTTTGTGCAAGGTTCCTGTTGCGAAGTGTTACATCAGTATCCCTCTTGCTATTCTCCACAAGTATTTCCAGGCAGGAGACCTCGTCATTGCTGGCATTCTTTCCCAGATCTACATATTTTCAAATGAGATCACTTTCGTGAAACATCCATCACAGGAACTCTTTGATGAACACATGTAAGGGGTGTGTGTGTGCATTAATTGTATCCTACAAATGTGATGGTAATATCTTTAGGCAAACTGGTTGTAGTTTGGATCTAGTTTCAGAAGGAAGAGAATATTTGGAGATGAACCTTGACGTCCATTGATTGTCACTCTGTCACTGTTGCTGCAGAATGACAGAATGTATATTTACCTTTTTTCTTTTCTGAAAGACTGCCTGTCCCTAGTTTTAGAATAACAATAATGTTGATTATCGTCCCTTTTTTTCTTGTACAGCTGGCATCATATGGGTGAAAGGCTTTAACTCTGAATCAAGGAACCCCTGTACGGTGAATAAACAAATGCTGTGATCTTATTTACGTATGCTTGTCATGCTCATTGCAGGTTCCTGACTCAGAATTATCAGCACATTCTAGCCTTGGAATTTGCAGTCAAGGAGATCAACGCAAATCCATTGATTTTACTCAATGCCACTCTGGGCTTCCACCTCTATAACAGCCACTTCACCGAAAGCTGGATCTATCGTGTCTCAGTAGAATCTCTCTTTGGGTGGGGCAGAATTGTGCCTAACTACAAGTGTGGCAGAAAAAGCATTCCAGCGGCTGTCATTGGGGGACCTACCTCTGTGGTTCCCCTACATATGGCCACCATTCTGTGCATCTACAAGATTCCACAGGATCTAAGATGTGGAAGTTAGCAAAGCAGATCAAAGCGAGATGAATAAACTGTTTTTTTAGAGCTATGTCACTGGGAAACCTTTGGGTCAGGTGCACTATAAGTAAAGTTCCAAGAGAGACGGTCTGTCTAATGCACCATCCAGTGAATAAGCTGCCCTCCATTCCTTGGTGTGAATTTGATTCTTGTCTGTTTAGATACAAAAGAACAGCAGAATTGGAAGTGCAGCCTATGAAAGGATTTGGAGAGTGTAGATATGCACAATGTCCTTCCAACAACCATCTAGGAATCCAACAAACTTTGGCAGTCTATCAATCTTCTAGTATTCTGTTGCATGTTGCTAATCCACAATGTACAGTCTTTGCATCAAAATACCTTCTGAAATTCTGCCTTTATAATTCCATCATATTGATCCAAATAAGTATTATTTTGACTCCTTCTTCTATATCGGCAATTGTCGACCTTTTTCATCTCCTGGCACACTGGCAAGATGCTAAAATATTTTAGCATCGGTTTTTTGCCCATTGACAAGGCACAGAATTCTGTTGGTGATGGGCTCACATTTCCCAATTACCCTACTAATAAATGACCATCTCCCAAAGTCCCGTGGCACACGTGTGGACCCCTCATGTCGCACCAAAGTGCCATGGCACAGTGGTTGAAAATCACTGTTTTATATATATATAAAAAAAGACTGACTGAATTGCAAATTGAAACTTGATTGGATCTCAGTGGCCAAAGGCTTGCCCTGAAACCATTTTGCAAGTATATCAGTATAAACCAAAACCTATGCGTAGAGTTTATTTTGAAACTATATCTTCCCATCCCCTGTTTCAAATTATCTTTAGTTTCTGTATGGCTGTCCTCCGGTGATGAACGACAACACTCAAGTCTTCTTCCATCAGATGTTCCCTGCTGAGGCCCTCAATATAAAGGGATTCTTCAGTTACTCTTCCATTTTGCGTGGACGTGGATTGGAGTGGTTTCTCATAATGAAGAGAATACAGAGGTATTTATAGGCACTGTGCTTGCCATGTTTATCCGGAGAGGCATCTGCTTTGACTTCATAGCACGATTTCCAGCCATATCGTCATCTATTACCAAAATGGAGAGCGACAGTTTCCAAACAATCAACACCATTATGAGAAACACTGCCAATGTTGTGCTTGTGTATGGAGAAATTCAGACCACAATGATCTTGAGGATGCTGAACAACTTTGCAGAGTTTGAGGGTATAGCAGCAAATATCAAGGGTAAAGTCTGGATTATGACAGCCCAGATGGACTTCACATCATTTTCCTTCCAAAGGCATTGGGACATTGATTTCCTCCATGGCGCTCTGTCTTTTGCCATTCACTCTGAAGAGCTACTTGGATTCCAGAAATTTATTCAGCTCAGAAATCCTGCCTCCCAAAAAGAAGATGGCTTTTTCAGGGAATTCTGGGAAAAGACGTTTGAATGTTCATTCCCCAGCTCTGTCGCAAATCAGGTGGGCAGAGAGATCTGCACTGGAGAGGAGAAGCTGGAGACTCTTCCTGGGTCTGTGTTTGAAACCAGCATGATTAGCCACAGCTACAGCGTCTACATTGCTGTCTATGCTGTGGCACATGCTTTGCATTCCATGTATTCATCAAAATTCAAAAACAGAGCAATGGCATATGGATGGAGAGAGAAGATCGGAGATCATCCACCATGGCTGGTAATGGTGAACAAAAAGATTAGTGGATGGGGATATTAGTGGATTAGTCCACTGCGGCTATTCAGTCTAGAAAGAAGGTGCCTGCGGGATGGGGCATAATTGAGACATGTGATATTATGCATGGGTTAGAGAGTAGAGCTGCAAAGGATCAGGTCGTCACCTTCCTTCAGCTCAGGGGCAGGAGGCAGGGGAGATGGAAGAAAAGGGACTAAGGCAGTAGTTCTCAAACCGTGGGTCCTGGACCCGCCAGTGGGTCATGACCTACTTTTTGGTGGTTCATGAAAACCAAAGGGAAGATTACATTCTGTTTTCAAGGGCTGGAGAAGCTGCTGCTGGAGGGTGAGCTCTGATGCCCCATCAACATCAGGCAGCAGCCTCTAGGGCATCTAAAAAGTTTGAGAACCACTGGACTAAAGGATGGAATCAGATGGGAGGGATGAATGAATCCATCATTCCTAAGTTCAGCATGTGCTTTACAGAGACAGAAACCGATTCCAAGTGGATACCCAGAATTTCTTAGAAAAGAAGATAGTTCTGGCAAAATAGGCACACTCCTTCATTTATTAACCCATGCGCAAGGCAGCATTTGCTTTTCTTTTAGGTTCATGTTAGTTCTCTTGTAAACCTGCTAGTAGGGTGTTCTCCTGATTGTCTCTGCTGTGTCTCTTTCTGGAATTGGATTTTGTTCCTCTGAAAAGTGTCGTGTACATAGAAGCACCATAAACAAAACAAAACTACTTCTTTGCATTCATTGGTATTTTACTGCTACTACCACTACCACCACCACCATTACTAAAAGTAGCCTTGATAAAGCTTTTAAACTTGGCTTTAAACCCTAAAGTTTTCCACCATCTGTACTGATGGAAAGTGTGTTCAACCAGTGGAGGCTGCCACAAAAGTGTGTTGAAGCATTTCATTAGAGTGCATGAAACCGGCACGCCAGGCCATAGCCTTCCTGCACATGCTGGGAGAGTGATGGAGGCCTGTTGGAGCAGGTAAACCTGTAGCAGGGGACAGAATAGACTGGGGGTTCTGTGAGTTGAACATGGTGGTGGTGAGCGGAACAGGGAGGGGATGGGAGTGGGGGTGGGCATTTTGGGTCCAGGAGGGGGTGGGATTGGTAAGAGTGTGCACCGAATCCTGAGCCCCTTTCTGGGCCTGATCCACCTGCACAGATCAGTGTCGACTTCCTCTAGCAAATATCACCAGAGCAGGTCTGAATGGGCCCATTGTGGCTGCTGAGACATACCTTGGAGCACAGAGATAAATGTCCTCTTACCCCAAAGAGACCACCAGTGGCCAAAAATTCCCCACAGGATGGTAGTGTAGCCCGTGCCAATGCTGCTACATCACCATGTGGGGATTTAGTTAAGTTCAGGCTCTTCATCCTATCCCTTGATTGTCAAAGATCAGCACACTCTTATGTATTAGTATGTCTTGTGCGTCCTTTGAAATTCTTCTTCTGCTGTGGTTCCTTGTAGCTCCACCACTATTTGAGAAATGTTGCCTTTAACACCACTACTGGGAAAAGGATTTCATTTGACGAAAATGGGGAATTAATGGCTGGATATGATCTTATCAACTGGGTCACATTCCCAAACATGTGTTTTCTGAGAGTCAAAGTTGGAAATGTAGACCCAGTGACTTCCACAGACAAGGGCCTCACTGTTCATGAGGATGCCATTGTTTGGCCGAGCAGGTTTAACCAGTTGAGGAATTTGAACTTTTCAAGTGTATCTTATAGATTCCTCAGTGTTGACTGCGGCCCAGTCACCATTATAGCCACAGAGGGTTGAGCAGCTGTTAAAGTGAAATTTTTTTAACGTAGGTCCTGATGCTAAAAAGTTTGGGAACCACTGCCTTAGAACAATGCTTTATGGTTAGTTGTGTCAATACCACAGGACTCCTTGCGATAAAAGTGTGGCTGCCAAAAGCAGCCTCTGAGAAGAGCTCCAGTTACCAATTTTGCCACGTCATCAATATGAATCAATAAACATGTTTTCAATGTTGAAACCTGCAAATGAGACTATGGGTGGAATCCTGAAAGTGCGCTGGGCTGGCACACGACCCTTGCATTGGCCCATCAGTGTCACGGAAGTGTCGTAAAGCACTTTCGTGCCACCCGGAGAGGAATCCTATCCTCGATCCTGGGCAGTCTGTAGCAGTTCCGGGCTGCTAGGATCATTGGAAGAGATTTGAGTAGCCCCATTAGGGCTGCTGCCGCCGCTTTACCTGGGGTGAGGGAAAGCAGTTCCCCTTACCCCTGGCTGAGCTGCTTTCAGTCCTAACTCTACCTTGGATGTGGGACAGGCCTGCCGGCCTACCTGGTCCAGGGCAGGTTATTATTGGTCTATAGGAAACTGAAGGGGCATTTTGGGTTAGCCTTACTTTAGGATGCCAAGTCTATTATAACAGGAGCAGGAGCTGTAAAGTGATCAATATAGCAACTGACCAAAAAAAGCACCAGGGTGGAAAATCAAAGCAAATTGTAATGCATTTGTAACAAGCATGAAGGAGCAGAAGCAAACTGGAACCACTTGATTGCTGGTTTTGCAGGAGGAGCTGATACGCCTGCCCAGCCCATTCTTGAGACAGTGAAGTCCTCCTGGCTCCCCACCACACAGTAAGGCAGGACTGGTGGGGTGCACTGGTAGTGATTGTGGGGAAGCAGAACCAGTAGCAGACCGTCTTCCTTGAGAGATGTTTGTTCCCAAAACACATCTCATGATGCTGAAATATTCCCCACTCCCATTTCCCAGCAGGTACTGCCCCTTTCAGTGTGCAATGGCAATCTCTGTATCAGATTGTCCAAGTCAGTAGAGTAGCTAGAGGGGGTGCAAAGCACAAAGTTTTGCAGGCAGCCTCACAGCGCCATGCAAGAGACCAGTCCCCCTCCTTTTCAGAGCCGTTCTGGGCTGCTAGAGCAAAACCGAGGCGTATGGAATGGCTCCAAAGGGGAGTGGGCAGCTTGCACGTGAGACTTCCTGCAAAACTTAGTGCTTTGCACCCCCTCTAGCTACACTGCTGGAACAGATAAAAATGGCTCAAGTTAGAAGGTGTTGTTAACTGCTTGTCAAGTCTGCTGTCCGATAAGACTATGAAGCACACTGTACCTGCTTAATTTACTCTTTTACTCCCCTTGATAAATCAACCGTCCATCCGTCAGTATTTTCTGTATTGCTCAATCAATCAATAATAATTTACAATGGACATTGGTGCTGTTACATAAATAATAATCCACAATGTGGAGGTAGTGTTAATTTCAAATATTTCCATCCACGGTTAGCTGGAATTGACCAGATCACATTCCACAAAATTGGGGGGAGGAATTGACCCCCAGCCGGATTGCAAAAAAATTCCTTTCAGTTTCCAATCTGCAGCTTTGATTCCAGATTCTGTAATAGGAATGCTTAGTTACAGCAATGAATTGTGTATGGGGCTGTCATATACTGAAACCAGCTCTTGTTTTCCAGACACTGATAATTGCTTTGAATGTCCAGAAGATCAGTATTCAAACCCTGGCCAGGATTCCTGTGCTCCAAAAATCATCAGCTTCTTGTCTTATGGGGATCTTTTGGGAATTGGTTTGGCCACTTCAGCCCTTTCCTTTTCTTTCATCACAGCTTCTGTGATGGGCTTCTTTATGAAGAACAAAGACACTCCCATTGTCAAAGCCAACAACCGGAACCTCACCTACGCTCTCCTCATCTCTCTCTTGCTCTCCTTCCTTTGTGTTTTGAACTTCATTGGACAGCCTGGGAAGATAGCGTGTCCACTTCGACAAACTGGTTTCAGCATCATCTTCACAGTGGCTGTTTCCTGTATATTGGCCAAGACCACCATTGTCATTTTAGCTTTCATGGCTACCAAGCCAGGCTCGAGGGTGAGGAAATGGGTGGGGAATCAACTGGCCAGCTCAATGGTTCTTTCCTGCTCCCTTTCTCAAGCCATACATTGTACTGTGTGGCTCTCAACATTCCCTCCATTCCGAGATGCTGACATGCACTCAATCACCAAAGAAATTGTAATGAAGGTTCAGCACTCATGTTTTACTCTCATGTTTTGCTCTCATGTGTCTTGGGCTTTATGGGCTTCCTGGCCATTGTCAGCTTCACTGTGGCTTTCCTAGCCAGGAAGTTACCAGATACTTTCAATGAAGCCAAGTTCATCACCTTCAGCATGTTGGTCTTTTGCAGTGTTTGGCGTCCTTTGTGTCCTTGGTACCTGAGCACCAAGGGGAAGTACATGGTGGCTGTGGAGATCTTCTCCATCTTAGCTTCTGGGGCTGGTTTACTATTTTGTATCTTTTCCCCCAAATGCTTCATTATAGTGCTGAGGCCTGAATTGAATGAAAGGGGGCAACTGATAAGAAGAAAGGAATATAATATCTAAAATATGTGGACTAGTTCCAGTTAACTGTCTCTTACCAAAAGTTAGTCCAATGTACTTAGTGGTGCAGTGTTGTGACCTTGATGGTACCAATAAATGCCCAACGGGGGATGTAGACCTCATTTCTGCAGTTCCTCCCATGCAGTGAGTTAGAACAGCATTTCACAAACTGTGGGTCCATGTGCCACATGTGGGTCACAACTCCGTGCTCGGTTACAGGGTTGTGTTTTTCCTACCAAATGCTACATTATCCTAATGCGGCTTGAGCTGAACATGAGAAAGCAGTTCACGAGAAGAAAGAAGTAATTAATTCCGAACACCATTAACTCTGTCCCTGTGAGATTTTACAGAGATACTATGGCAGGTAAAAGGCCTGTTATTCACCACCGAATCCTCATTAAATATTTCTGCATCAATGTTCTTGATGTGTTGATGCATTAGTTTCCAAATTCTCACGAATGGGAAAATCCAGCACAAAGTAACTCAAGTCAAGTCACAAGTCTCCATCCCCCTGTTACTTGACTCAAAAATGGGCACTTTCCGAGTTGCCGAGTCACCCTTTTGCAATTTTAAAGTCAAGCCACCCCCTTTGAAAACCCAGCCGTGGGGAAAAACGGGGCTGCTGCCGGGATGTGTGTGTTGGAGTTCTCTTTAAACACTTCCCTGCTGCTCCATCTCATCCATAAACAGGGCAGGAGTGGGTGGGACGGACTGCGAGAGATCCAGGACAGAAGAGGCAAGAGGGAAGAGGGTCATGTGCAGCAGCTGGGCGGTTTGCCAGGACGACCTGATCCTTTGCAACTCTACTCCAAAGCAGTCCCACTGAAGCTGGTCATTCAATGAGGGTTCCTCTCCCCCACCAGCCATGCAGTGGAAAACATGATCACTATGAACTGCCTTCCCCCCCCCCCCGCTTCCCTGCCTCCTCCCTCTCCTTGGGCTTTGCCAGACAATCATAAGGCAAGAACCCCCTTGGGCTCCTCCTCCTGCCATTCCTCAGCCAAAGAAAATATCAAACCTCCCATCCTTTGTCCAGTGATCATCGATTCCTTCCTTCCTTCCTAATAGGAGCTGGGCAAAATAGCTCGCTCCCGCCTCCCCCCTCCTGCTCAGTTGCTAAAGCAAACATTAACCTTTCTCTGCCTCTCGGCTGGAACTCCCTGCTGCTCACGGTCAGAGTGCTGGCCCCACAAGGTTCTTCATGGCATGACAACAGAACGCAAGCACACCCAGGCTGACTCCAGTACATATAGGATGATTCAAACCAGTGCATTTGACAGTTGACACAGGCCAACACACATTTTGCTTACTAAACCATTACACCAATTCCTGCGTATATTTGGGGTGCTGAGTCCAAACATGACATCAGTTTTGCCCTGTCACATCTAGTTTCGGAGACACGGCGCAGCCTCTTTAGTGAATGGTTCAAGCAGCTTCCTCATGAGGAAGCCTACACCATGGCTTCCTCATGAAGAAGCTGCTTGAACCATTCACTAATGTGGCTATATTATATCTCCAAAACTAGATGTAAAGGGCAAAACGGGTGCCATTTTTGGAATCGGCACCCCAAATTCATATCAAAGCACCATAAAATGTGGGAAAAACTTTCTGACCCTCAATTTTGTAGGCCTGTGTAATTTTTTGATACCTCTTCTCTGTTTTTAGCAGCCCTCCTCTCTCTGGGGTTTTGGAGAAAGGAGGAATCCACTAACCCTCGTAGCTAATCTCCATGGTGTGCTAGGGATCTTTGGGGCAAGTTAGCAAGCAGACAGGGCAAGAGGAGGGGGGTCTGGCTGGGCTGCAGAAAGGTTGGGGGCAAGTGGGGGTGCGGAGTGGCAAGCAAGAGCCTTGCCCAAATGGTTCCTTCTCGGGGGCCCAGTGGGATGTGGCAACCATGTTCACCCTATGTGTCCTCTTACCCTTGGCATGCTGCCCGTGCCGACCCCTTCCTGCTCCTCCTGGCTCCCTTTGCAGTGCACCAGAGGGCAGATCGGCAAAGCAGTGCTCCCAGCATGTTCCGCACTCCCAGTTGCTTCCCTGTGGAATAGAATACACAGGACTTCCCATGTCCGTCAGTGAATTTCCTCAATGGAAATGGACCAACAGGCAGCAACGTGGACACCTCTATGTATTTCACTGTGTGCTGCATGGATAAAATAGCAGCTAGCATGTCTGACACTGGTGTGGCTGGAGCAGAAGCAATGCTGGTGCCCCTTTATCATGCTCCTGTATCTGGTACCTGGAGCGGACTGCACCTCCCACCCCTTATTGCTATGCCACTGCGTCAAGCCATCTCGCTTGCTCACAATTATTTTTGACTATTTTTTACTTACCTCCTGTTAGGCTGCCCAGTTTTCCCACTCTCTTATGGTTCTCCATGGACCAAGCAAGCCATTTTGCTGACACAGGTCGGAGGAGAAGCAGGAGCTGTTCTGGGATGGGAATAATGGGATAGGATCCTGGAGCAAGTCACTGCCACCAGGATCCACCTCCCCCCTAAATTCCCCACCAACTTTGTGGCAGCAGCTCCAGCTGGGCGAAGCTGCAGCGCAATCTTTGCACCATTGCTGGACCTTTTGCTACAGCACTACACTCATCTCGCTGTCGTAAAAGGTCCATAGGATTGGATGATAAGGCACTTAAAGCAGTTTAGAATATTAAAACTACTTGTCAGCAAAGATGTAAAAAACAGTGTTATCTCAGGAACTTGATGGTTTCTAAAGAAATGCGGGTGTTCCATGGTCCAGGCTTCTCCTTCCTTACTTTTTCAGGTCAGACAGATCGTACATCTTGAACTCATGCTTACTAAAACTTGAGCAGACTGTTTGTGTTGTCTGTAAAGCATATTCCACCCTGATATGCTAATTCCTCCAGTGGCCCTCCAGTTTAGGATTGGCCCATTGATCTGTCAAGATTATGCTCTTGACCTCATGGCATATGAATGCCTCCTAACTAAGGAGGCATATGAATGGTTATGGCACTAAATTAAAACAGAGCATGTCATTATCACTTCCAATTCAATCAATTCAATCAAGCAATCAATGTCCCTAACCCGGGTTACAAGTCATAGTAGGTTACAGGTTACAAATCAAATGGGTTACAAGTCATAGTAGGTATGTTCAAGCTCTTGGTTTTAGAGGCAGGCTGCCTGTGATTGCCAGATGCAGTGGAGGGCACTGGGACGCAGGTTGTGTCTGTAGTCTTGTGTGCTCCCTGGGGCATTTGGTGGGCCACTGTGAGAAACAGGAAGCTGAACTAGATGGGCCTTTGGCCTGATCAAGCAGCACTCTTCTTATGTTCTTATGTTCTAACCCTTTCCACAGCTATAACAATAAGTAGTTGGAATCTGTTCTGAATGACTGAGTGTGCTAACATACCCCTGTACCATGTTTAAAAATTGAATGCATTTCCCAAGTCAAAATATGCCAGTGTCTGTCCATTTGGTACCAACTGTCATGAAATATTAGGACGCCTTAACAAACATGTGTTAGATGATTGTTCCATCAGTGCAAGGCCCAGAGAAGTTTGAACTGTAAGATTCTTTAATGTGTTCTCTTTATTAGATGCTCTCTGATATTCAGCTCAGGATACATCAAAATAATAAAACATTTGGGGAAAAAGATGCAACTCAATAACCCAGCACTGGAAGCCAAGATGGAGAAGATCTCCACAGCCACCATGTACTTCCCCTTGGTGCTCAAGTAGGAGGGAACAAAGGACAACCAAACACTGCAAAAGACCAACATGCTGAAGGTGATGAACTTGGCTTCATTGAAAGTATCTGGTAACTTCCTGGCTAGGAAAGCCACAGTGAAGCTGACAATGGCCAGGAAGCCCATAAAGCCCAAGACACAGTAAAACATGAGAGCTGAACCTTCATTACATTGCAGTACAATTTCTTTGGTGATTGAGTGCATGTCAGCATCTGGGAAAGGAGGGGATGTTGAGAGCCACACAGTACAAAGTGTGGCTTGAAAAAGGGAGCAGGAAAGAACCATTGAGCTGGCCAGTTGATTCCCCACCCATTTCCTCACCCTCAAGCCTGGTTTGGTAGCCATGAAAGCTAAAATGACAATGGTGGTCTTGGCCAATATACAGGAAACGGCAACTGTGAAGATGATGCTGAAACCAGTTTGTCGAAGGAGGCACGCTGTCTTCCCAGGCTGTCCAATGAAGATCAAAACACAAAGGAAGGAGAGCAAGAGAGAGATGAGGAGAGCGTAGGTGAGGTTCCGGTTGTTGGCTTTGACAATGGGAGTGTCTTTGTTCTTCATAAAGATGCCCATCACAGAAGCTGTGATGAAAGAAAAGGAAAGGGCTGAAGTGGCCAAACCAATTCCCAAAGGATCCCCATAAGACAAGAAGCTGATGATTTTTGGAGCACAGGAATCCTGGCCAGGGTTTGAATACTGATCTTCTGGACATTCAAAGCAATTATCAGTGTCTGGAAAACAAGAGCTGGTTTCAGTATATGACAGCCCCGTACACAATTCACTGCTGTAACTAAGCATTCCTATTACAGAATCTGGAATCAAAGCTGTTGATTTGAAAATGAAAGGATCTTTTTGCAGTTGGGATGGGGGTCGATTCCTCCCCCAAATTTAGTGGGATGTGATCTGGTCGATTCCAGTTAAACATGGATGGCAATATTTGAAGTTAACACTACCACCACATTGTGGATTATTATTTATGTAACAGCACCAATGTCCATTGTAAATTATTGTTGATTGATTGAGCAATACAGAAAATATTGACAGATGGACGGTTGATTTATCAAGTGGAGTAAAAGAGTAAATTCACATTGCACGTTGCTGTAAAAAGATTAAATTCAACAGGTACAGTGTGCTTTAGGGTCTTATTCTTATGGTCAACATACGTGACAACCAGTTAACAACACTTTCTAATTTGAGCCATTTTTATCTGTTCCAGTAGTGTAGCTAGAGGGGGTGCAAAGCACTAAGTTTTGCAGAGAGCATCACCGTGACGTGCAAGCTGCCCCCTCCCCTTTGGAGCCTTTCTGCACGCCTCGGTTTTGCTCTAGCAGCCCAGAACGACTCCAAAAAGGAGGGGGGACTGGTCTCTTGCATAGCGCGGTGAGGCTGCCTGCAAAACTTTGTGCTTTGCACCCCCTCTAGCTACACTACTGATTTGGACTATCTGATACAGAGATGCTGCCAATACATATGTTGATGTTTACGTGACATATCTTACTGTCTTGGGTTGAAATCTTCCCTTCCGGACACAGGAGGCAGTCATAGCAGCAAAAAGGCTCCCCTTCCTTCTTTCTTCTGAAGAAACCTGAATGACAATTGTCATTACACACTGAAAGGGGCAGTACCTGCTGGGAAATGGGAGTGGTCAGCATCATGAGATGTGTTTTGGGAATAAACATCTCTCAAAGAAGACGGTCTGCTACTGGCTCTGCTTCCCCACAATCACTCCCAGTGCACCCCACCAGTCCTGCCTTACTGTGTGTTGGGGAGCCAGGGGGACTTCACTGTCTCAAGAATGGGCTGGGCATGAGTATCAGCTGTACCGGCAATCATGTGGTTCCAGTTTTCTTCTGCTCCTTCATGCTTCTTCCAAATGCATTACAATTTGCTTTGATTTCCCCCCCTGGCACTTTTTTTGGTCAGTTGCTAAATTGTTCACTTTACAGCTCCTGCTCCTGTTATAATAGACTTGGCATCCTAAAGTAAGGCTAACCCAAAATGCCCCTTAAGTTTCATACAGACCAATCCTAACCTTCCCTGGACCAGGTAGGCTGGCGAGCCTGCCCCACATCCAAGTTAGGGTTAGGACTGAAAGGGGCACAGCCTGGGGTAAGGGGAATTGCTTTCCCTTACCCCAGGTACAGCGGCGGCAGCAGCCCTAATAGGGCTACTCAAATCTCTGCCACTGACCCTAGCAGCCCAGAACCGCTATAGACTGCCCAGTAACAATGATAGCATTCCTCTTCTGGTGGAGCAAAGTGCTTTACGACACTTCCGTGACACTGATGGGCAAACGCAAGGGATGTGTGCCGGCCCAGGGCACTTTCAGGATTGCACCCATAGTCTCATTTGCAGGTTTCAACATTGAAAACATGTTTATTGATTCATATTGATGACATGGCAAAATTGGTAACTGGAGCTCTTCTCAGAGGCTGCTTTTGGCAGCCACCCTTTTATCGCCAAAAAGTCCTGTGGTATTGACTCAACTAACCATAAAGCATTGTTCTAAGGCAGTGGTTCCCAAACCTTTTAGCATCAAGACCTACGTTAAAAAATTTTCACTTTACCAGCCCGCTCAAGACTCTGTGGCTATAATGGTGACTGGGCACCAATGGTGACTGGGCAGCAGTCAACACTGAGGAATTTATAAGATACACTTGAAAAGTTGTAATATCCCACCTGGTTAAACCTGCTGGGCCAAACAATGGCATCCTCATGAACAGTGAGCACCTTGTCTGTGGAAGTCACTGGGTCTACTTTTCCAACTTTGACTCTCAGAAAAGACATGTTTGGGAATGTGACCCAGTTGATAAGATCATATCCAGCTATTAATTCTCCATTTTCATCAAAGGAAATCCTTTTCCCAGTAGTGGTGTTAAAGGCGACGTTTCTCAAATAGTTGTGGAGCTACAAGGAACCACAACAGAAGAAGAATTTCAAAGGAGGCACAAGACATACTAATACATAAGAGTGTGCTGATCTTTGACAATCGAGGGATAGGATGAAGAGCCCGAACTTAACTAAATCCCCACATGGTGATGTAGCAGCATTGGCACGGGCTACACTACCATCCTGTGGGGAATTTTTGGCCACTGGTGGTCTCTTTGGGGTAAGAGGACATTTATCCCTTTGTCCAGGGTATGTCTCAGCAGCCACAATGGGCCAATTCAGACCTGCTCCTGTGATATTTGCTAGAGCAGGTCCACACTGATCTGTGCAGGTGGATCAGGCCCAGAAAGTGGCTCAGGATTCAGTGCACACTGTTACCAATCCCACCCCCTTCTGGACCCAATATGCCCACCCCCCACTCCCATCCCCTCCGTGTTCCGCTCTCCCCCACCATGCTCAACTCACAGAAGCCCCCAGTCTATTCTGTCCCCTGCTCCAGGTTTACCTGCTCCAACAGGCCTCCATCACTCTCCCAGCATGTGCAGGAAGGCTCTGGCCTTTCTCCTGGTATGCTGGTTTCCTGCACTCTCGTGAAATGCTTGAACGCACTTTTGTGGCAGCCTGCACCAGTTGAAAACACTTTCCACCAGTACAGATGGTGGAAAGCCTTAGGGTTTAAAGTCAAGGTTTAAAAGCATTATCCAGGCTACTTTTACTAATGGTGGTGGTGGTAGTGGTAGTAGCAGTAAAATACCAATGAATACAAGCTAGTAGTGTTGTTCTGTAGATGGTGCTTCTATTTACACAACACTTTTCAAAGGAACAGAATCCAATTCCAGAAAGAGACACAGCAGAGACAATCAGGACAACACCCTACTAGCAGGTTTACAAGAGAACTAACATGAACCTAAAAGCAAAGCAAATGCTGCCTTGTGCATGGGTTAATAAATGAAGGAGTGTGCCTATTTTGCCAGAACTATCTCCTTTTCCAAGAAATTCTGGGTATCCACTTGGAATTGGTTTCTGTCTCTGTAAAACACATGCTGAACTGAGGAATGATGGATTCATTCATCCCTCCCATCTGATTCCATCCCTTAGTCCAGTGGTTCTCAAACATTTTAGAGGCCTAGAGGCTGCTGCCTGATGCTGATGGGGCATCAGAGCTCTCCGTCCAGCAGCAGCTTGTCCAGCCCTTGATAAACAGAACGTAATCTGCCCTGTGGATTTCATGAACCACCAAAAAGTAGGTCATGACCCACTGGTGGTTCCAGGACCCACAGTTTAAGAACTACTGCCTTAGTCCCTTTTCTTCCAGCTCCCCTGTCTCCTGCCCCTGAGCTGACGGAAGGTGAAGGGGACAACAAGTAGGAGAGAAAACTGGGTGAATTAGTCCTCATTATGGCTATGTGGCTGTTGAAAAGGAGGGGACTCTAGATTTCAACCCACTCTTGCAATCAACCATCCAGTTTTGGAGTTGCGTGAGATGGTCAAGAACTTCCCTCGATTCACTCTCTCCAACGCATGCATAATATCACGTCTCAATTATGCCCCCCCCCCGGCACCTTCTTTTTTAACTGAATAGCCCCAGTGGACTTTCTTCTTGTGGGAGATATCCCCGTCCACTAATCTTTTTGTTCACCATTACCTGCCATGGTGGATGATCTCCGATCTTCTCTCTCCATCCATATTCCATTGCTCTGTTTTTGAATTTTGATGAATACATGGAATGCAAAGCATGTGGCACAGCATAGACAGCATTGTAGACGCTGTAGCTGTGGCTAGTCATGCTGGTTTCAAACACAGACCCAGGAAGAGTCTCCAGCTTCTCCTCTCCAGTGCAGATCTCTCTGCCCACCTGATTTGCCACAGAGCTGGGGAATGAACATTCAAATGCCTTTTCCCAGAATTCCCTGAAAAAGCCATCTTCTTTTTGGGAGGCAGGATTTCTGAGCTGAATAAATTTCTGGAATCCAAGTAGCTCTTCAGAGTGAATGGCAAAAGACAGAGCGCCGTGGAGGAAATCAATGTCCCATTGCCTTTGGAAGGAAAATGATGTGAACTCCATCTGGGCTGTCATAAGCCAGACTTTACCCTTGGTCTTTGCTGCTATACCCTCAAAAACTGCAATGTGGTTCAGCATCCTCAAGATCATTGTGGTCTGAATTTCTCCATAAACAAGCACAACATTGGCAGTGCTTCTCATAATGGTGTTGATTGTTTGGAAACCGTCGCTCACCATTTTGGGAATGGATGACGATGTAGCTGGAAATCGTGTTATGAAGTCAAAGCAGATGCCTCTCCGAGTAAACACGGCAAGCACATTGTCTATAAATACCTCCGTATTATCTTCATTATGAGAAACCACTCCAATCCACGTCCACGCAAAATGTAACAGTAACTGGAGAATCCCTCTATATTGATGGGCTTCAGCAGGGACCATCTGATGGAAGAAGACTTGAGTGTTGTCGTTCATCCCTGGAGGACAGCCATACAGAAACTAAAGATAATTTGAAACAGGGGATGGGAAGATACAATTTCAAAATAAACTCTACGCATAGGTTTTGGTTTATACTGATATACTTGCAAAATGGTTTCAGGGCAAGCCTTTGGCCACTGAGATCCAATCAAGTTTCAATTTGCAATTCAGTCAGTCTTTTTTTATATATATAAAACAGCGTTTTTCAACCACTGTGCCATGGCATATTGGTGCGCCATGAGGGGTCCACAGGCATGCCACGGGACTTTGGGAGATGGTCATTTATTAGTAGGGTCATTGGGAAATGTGAGCCCATCACCAACAGAATGCTGTGCCTTGCCAATGGGCAAAAAAACTGATGCTAAACAATTTTAGCACCTTGCCAGTGTGCCAAGAGATGAAAAAGGTTGACTATTGCCGATATAGAAGAATATATCAAAATAATACTTATTTGGGTCAATATGATGGAATTATAAAGGCAGAATTTCAGAAGGCATTTTGATGCAAAGACTGTACACTGTGGATTAGCAACATGCAATAGAATACTAGAAGACTTTTAGACTGCCAAAGTTTGTTGGACACCTAGATGGTTGTTGGAAGGACATGGTGCATATCTACACTCTCCAATTCCTTTCCTAGGCTGCGCTTCCAGTTCTGCTGTTCTTTTGTATCTAAACAGACAAGAATCAAATTCACACAAAGGAATGGAGGACAGCATATTTACTGGAGGGTATATTAGACAGACCGTCTCTCTTGGAACTTTACTTATAGTGCACCTGACCCAAAGGTTTCCCAGTGACATAGTAATAAAAAACACTTTATTCATCTCGCTTTCATCTGCTTTGCTAATGTCCACATCTTACCTGTGGAATCTTGTACTTGCACAGAATGGTGGCCATATGTTGGGGAACTATAGAGTTAGGTCCCCCTATGACAGCCGCTGGAATGCTTTTTCTGCCACACTTGTAGTTAGGCACAATTCTGCCCCACCCAAAGAGAAGTTCTACTGAGGCACGATAGATCCAGCTTTCAGTGAAGTGGCTGTTATAGAGGTGGAAGCCCAGAGTGGCATTGGGTAAAATCAAGGGATTTGCGTTGATCTCCTTGACTGCAAATTCCAGGGCCAGAATGTGCTGATAATTCTGAGTCAGGAACCTGCAATGAGCATGACAAGCGTACGTAAATAAGATCACAGCATTTGTTTTTTCAGCATACAGGGGTTTCTTGTTTCATTGTTAAAGCCTTTCACCTCTATGATATATGATAACTGTCTAAGAAAAAAGGGAGGATAATCATCATTATTGTTATTCTAAAATTAGGGACAGGCAGTCTTTCAGAAAAGAAAAAGGTAAATATACATTCTGTCATTCTGCAGCAACAGTGACAGAGTGACAATCCATGGACGTCAAGGTTCATCTCCAAATATTCTCTAACTTCTGAAACTAGATCCAAACTACAACCAGTTTGCCTGAAGATATTACCATCACATTTGTAGGATACAATTAATGCACACGCACACCCCTTACATGTGTTCATCAAAGAGTTCCTCTGATGGATGTTTCACAAAAGTGATCTCATCTGAAAATATGTAGATCTGGGAAAGAATGCCAGCAATGATGAGGTCTCCTGCCTGGAAATACTTGTGGAGAATAGCAAGAGGGTTACTGATGGCACACCTCGCAACAGGAACCTCACACACAATCTGTGGCAGCATCACAAACACTGACACCAAGAATACAATCATCTTGCAGGGAAAAAATCAGCCCTGCACCATCTAAGACATGTCAATAATTCCTCTGTTTCCCCCCTTTTCATTTGTGTATCCTTGAATAGCACAGCGGACATAAATGGCCACTCGCTCCCCAGAATAGAAGTGCAGATGGCACAAGGTAAACCATTACGAAATAGACCAACAGAATCCAGTGTGATTCTGCACCATGTCTGAACTGCACCGTGGGTATTAATAACATCCTGTAGTTGAAGCCTGTAGTTTTACAAGTAGCCACTAGATGTCCCTTGGAAATTTGAGGAGGGGGCAAAAACACAAGATTTAATCACGGGTAATTTGATAACCACAAGGGACATTATCGCCTTCTCAGAATTATAGGTTCTCTTGATATTGTGGAAGAAAATATGTTTATGAGACCGTAGCAAGACATTTTTGCAAGACTTTGAAAAGCATGTTTTCCTGCTTGTGAAGAAAAATGGGTAGTAGTAGGACAGCTGCGTCCTGGATGATGATGTCCTGGCCAAATGCATCCCAGCTCTTGGCATCCCTGGCAGTGGCGTCACAAGGGTTTGCATCACCTGGTGCAGGAGATCAGCACATCACACCCATGATGGACCTCTCCCATGCAAAGGGTGGGGCAATGCCTTAGGCAGTGGGCATGGTGTTGTTCCATTGCCCCACCCCTCTATTTTTTGGGCTAAAACTTTGGATAGAATAGAAATATTTCAACACCAGTTGTTTCATTGCATCCCGAATGAAATTACGCATCAAACGATATATAAGATGATGGTATTATTCAAAAATACCAAGATTTTAAAAATGTTGGCTAGTAGTGGTGTCACCCCCATGTGTGGTGTCACCCCCCCTGTGTGTTGTCACCAGGTGCGACCTGCACCCCCTGCGCCCCCTAGTGACGCCACTGATTCCTGGACATTCAAGTCTATTTTTTGTGTCCTGATTTTTTACATTTGCATAAACGGGCAACAAACAAACGATAACTGGATAACAAACCCCATATATCCTAAGCCTCTTATTCCAGCCCTAACCCTCACTCCTACCTTTGCTTTTTTAAATTTAAAAAGTATGTCTAATATAAATGCACATATGTTAGGACACACATGTCCAATACTGGAGCACATTGAACCGGGACACGGTTATCCGGTCGAGGACACAATGGTCCTGTCACTCAAGTGAATATAGCATACTGGTTAAGAGACCAAGAATGTCCAATTAGAAGAGGGTGTCAAACTTGTTTCGTACAGAGGGCTGAAGTTGGCATTCATGGTGACTGCTTTGGGCCGAAATGACATCATTAAGCAGGAAATGACATCATTAAGCAGATGATGGCCAGAAATAAGCACTGTGTTCTCACATAGAAACTCATTAGCTGCAACTGATCGAAAGGAAAATTCGCAAATCATGTTCATATTTTCAAGATTTTCAAGATAAGAGAGAGCCCAATTGTCACAAAAATCAGGTGTGCTCCCTGTTGCATTTGGTGGGCCGCTGTGAGATACAGGAAGCTGGACTAGATGGGCCTATGGCCTGATCCAGTGGGGCTGTTCTTATGTTCTTATGACAGGTGCAGCTCAACATGAAAGAGCTTAAAAAGCTGCTCCTGCCAGATTTGCTATACAATGGTTAAAGGTATGGGCTCTGTGTCCTCCACTGGATCTTGTCACCCTGACTGCAGCATCAACAGGATTCGACAGGCCACCCCACTGGTGCAGTTTACTTCCAGGTGGCACAAATGTGCCCGGGGGCTACAGCTCCGGTGCTGAGGTCCCGGAGGATTGAGCTGTTAAATCCCATTGCTTAGAACAGGGATGGGCAACATTTTGGTAGGAGGGCCACATCATCTCTCGGACACTGGTTCAGGGGCCAGGAAAAAAAGACTTAATTTACATTTCTAATCTGAATAAATTTGCATAAATGAATACATTATAGACAGAACTGATATGAATGAGTGAATTTTACTGAGTTTATTTATAATGCACAAGAGAACGATAGTACAGGGTGTATAAATAACTCCTGAGCCCACACCTCCAGCCTGAGCACACGGCACCTGAGTATACACCTCCAAGGGAGTGCACAGTCACCAGTCAGCACAGGCTCGCACAGTCTCCAATGGACCAGAGGCTCACTGGAGACTGGGGGCTCCCTGCAGGTTGAATTGGGGGTCCCTGAGGGCTGCAAACGGCGTGTGGGCTGAGATTTGCCTCCCCAGCTTAGAATGCAATGTACTCAAAATTTCACATGAATGGATTCTTTACCTAACATACAGTCAGCCCACATCTTATGTGAAGGTTACATTCTGTCAGTGTGTAAAGGCAAAATTGCATTTGTTTGTTTGTTTGTTTGTTTGCTTGCTTGCTTGCTTGCTTGTTTGTTTGTTTTCTTCCTTTCTGGAAGCCCAAGGCGGCTTAAAGACTCAAATGGGTACATAAAATACAACGTAAAATACAAAAAGGAAGAGCATTGAAAAGCGATTTACATCTAGCACATACCGCTGCAAATGCAGTATCTGCTGAATTGTTATCCACTGATATGACTCACCACCAATACTCACGTCCACCTTTAAATGCCTTGTAACAAGGAAAAAAGCACCAAAATCCAGTTTCCCACCTTTATGCTGTTAAATAATAATAATCTCATTCCATTAGGTTTCATTATTCACCCCATCTATTGGCTGAATGCCATGTAGCATCTATACAATGTGGACTAAATAAAATTATACATTTATAAATGATACATATATTGTAGCATAATGACAAATTCTTGTTTAATTTTGATGCCCTAACTTTCTTAGCATTAGCTGTACCCTGTTGTTCAACTGAGGTCTCACGATAATAATGAAGCGTTTGGGGAAAAAGAGGCAGCCCAGTAAGCCAACACTGGAGGCTAAGAGAGAAAAGATCACCACCACCACTGTGTATTTCCCCTTGGTGCTCAGGTAGGTTGGCACAAAGGACATCCAGACACTGTAAAACACCAGCATGCTGAAGGTGATAAATTGGGCTTCATTAAAGGCGTCAGGTAACTTCCTGGCTAGGAAGGCTACCGTGAAACTGACCAGAGCCAGGAGAGCCATATAGCCCAGGACACAGTAGAACATGGTGGCTGAGCCATCATTACATTGCAGGACAATTTCTTTAGCCACTGAGTACATGTCAGCGTCTGGATATGGAGGGGAGGTTGCCAGCCACACCGTACAAATGATGACTTGAACAGAGGAACAGGAAAGGACCAGGAAGACTGCCAATTTATTTCCCAGCCATTTCCTCATGCTGGACCCTGGCTTGGTGGCCAGGAAAGCGAGGACCACAATGATGGTTTTGGCCAAAACACAAGAAACGGCCACTGAGAAGATGATGCCAAAAGTTATTTGTTGGAGCAAACATGATAGCTTGTCAGGTTGGCCAATGAATAGCAAAGTACAAAGGAAGCAGAGGTGGAGGGACATGAGGAGGGCATAGGTGAGGTTTCGATTGTTGGCTTTGACTACAGGAGTATCCTGGTACTTGATGAAGACCCCGAGCACCAACTTGGTGATGGAAAGAAAGGCAAGTGCAAGAGCAGCCAGGACAATCCCCAAAGGTTCATCGTAAGACACAAAGTTTATAGATTTTTGATTGCAAGAATTCTGGTCCTTGTTTGCATAATGATCTTCAGTACACTGAAAACATTCACGCACATCTGGGAAAGAAAATAAGAATCATTTTTGGCACATGGAAATTCTGGTGCAATGCAGTAAATGTGCAGGGGGTGCAAAGCACTACGTTTTGCAGGGAGCCTCACTGCGCCACGCAAGTGGCCCCTCCACTTTGGAGCCAGGCGTACATCTCCATTTTGCACTAGTGACCCAGAATGGCTCTGAAGGGGAGGGAGGAGAGGTTGCTTGCATCGCGTGGTGAGGCTCCCTTCAAAACTTAGTGCTTTGCATCCCCTCAAGCTGTGCTTCTGTAACCAACATGTGTCTGAGGTCTGCAGGATCCATTTATGAAATTTGCAGTTATATTTGGCCACCTCTACCAAATTCTAACCCCTGTGTCGGCTCGGAAGGTCAACACAGGGCTTTTCAAGTCTGCACCAGCAAAATAGCAATGCTTACTTCTCAATCTGGGGTGTCAAACACAAGGCCTGTGGGTCAGATTTTTGTTTGCAAGAATTCTGGTCCTCGTTTGCATAATGATCTTCAGCACACTGAAAACATTCATCCACATCTGGGAAAGAAAATAAGAATCGTTTTTGGCACATGGAAATTCTGGTGCGATGCAGTAAACATGCAGGGGGTGCAAAGCACTACGTTTTGCAGGAAGCCTCACTGCTCCATGCTAGTGGCCCCTCCACTTTGGAGCCAGGCGTACATCTCCATTTTGCTCTAATGGCCCAGAATGGCTCTGAAGGGGAGGGGGGAGAGGTTGCTTGCATGAGGCTCCCTTCAAAACTTAGTGTTTTGCATCCCCTCTAGCTGTGCTTCTGTAACCAACATGTGTCTGAGGTCTGCAGCATCCATTTCTGAAATTTGCAGTTATATCCTTGTCAAGCAGCTCATTTGAAAGAAGCCGTGCCCTGCAATCGTCCAGAAGGAATCTGTCTCATAAGTCTCCCCATTGCAAGGGTTGATTGCAAGAGTGGGTTGAAATCTAGAGTCCCCTCCTTTTCAACAGCCACATAGCCATAATGAGGACTAATTCACCCAGTTTTCCCTCCTACTCATGTCTGCATCTTGTTATCCCCCTTCACCTTCCGTCAGCTCAGGGGCAGGAGGCAGGGGAGATGGAAGAAAAGGGACTAAGGCAGTAGTTCTCAAACTGTGGGTCCTGGACCCACCAGTGGGTCATGACCTACTTTTTGGTGGTTCATGAAACCCACAGGGCAGATTACGTTCTGTTTATCAAGGGCTGGACAAGCTGCTGCTGGAGGGGGAGCTCTGCTGCCCCATCAGCATCAGGCAGCAGCCTCTAAAAAGTTTGAGAACACCTGGACTAAGGGATGGAATCAGATGGGAGGGATGAATGAATCCATCATTCCTCAGTTCAGCATGTGTTTTACAGAGACAGAAGCTGATTCCAAGTGGATACCCTGAATTGCTTGGAAAAGAAGATAGTTCTGGCAAAATCTGCACACTCCTTCATTTATTAACCCATGCACAAGGCAGCATTTGCTTTGCTTTTCAGGTTCATGTTAGTTCTCTTGTAAACCTGCTAGTAGGGTGTTGTCCTGATTGTCTCTGCTGTGTCTCTTTCTGGAAAGGCAGCTAGCGTGCCTGAATGGGCATGCTAGCATTGATTGCCAGGCTAACCCCCCTATCAGCCGGCAGCAGGGCTTTGCTGCCAGCTGATTGGCTGGCTGGCATTGGGGGGCGGGACGACTGAGCCTGATCTAGCACGCAAGAGCTAGACCCGGCTCAGTTCCGTTCCTGGAAGCGACCAGGCAGGTCGCATTTCTGGGACCGGAGAGAGGCTGCCCCACGACGGGGCTTGAGGCACGGGGATCCGCGCTTGCAGGCTCCCATCACTGCGGCAGAGGGTAGCCTCTCCGGAGTGAGCGGCGCGCTCTGCATTTTCGCTCCGGGGCGCAGCAACAAGCAGCCCCGTGAGCAATAACGAGGAGGGTGTCCCGCTGCGCGCTCTGCAAATGGCTTCAGGGGGGTGACCCGCTGCACGCTCTGCAGAGTGCCATCAAGGGGGATGGCCCGCTGTGCGCTCTGTCCAAGTGGCAGCGGTAGGGGGTGGTCCGCTGCGGGCTCTGCCAGCCCCGTGGCTTTCAGCGCTTGGTGTCTTTGCGCACCCCACAGTAGCGGGTGCCCTTGGGGGTCCGTGTGGGGGCCGCAGACGCCCATGGTGGGCAGCCATCCCGCGTTCCTCCTTGGCAGGCCTGATTGGGCGACCGTTGGGGCGCATTTTGGCGGCCATTGGGGGGGTGCCTCGTGGCTGGGTGCCATTTTGTGGGCTCTGCCTTGTGGCGCTCCGCCATTTTGAAATTTTAAAAATAGCCTGGCGGCCATTTTGAGGGTTTCAACTGCCCAAAGGGTCATTCATTTTCAGAGTTGGGGGACTTCCAGTTACAGCGGCCTCCAGACACAGCGCGGAGGGCCAAGAAACAGTCCTGCTGTGGCAGCACTGTTGGGATTGTCGCCCCACCTTTTTCATATCGTATACAGTTAAAAATTAGAACACAGGGGGTGGTGGGCCCCACTTGGGATATTCCTTCACTTGGGGGTGGACATGGGGAAGAAAGCCCAGAAACCGCCAAAATGGCAGTTCCAGCTTGGCCCCCCCGCCCCTCCCTCATCATCGGATGATGAGGAGCAAATGGCGGAGTTGTGGGCCTTCATGGCTCGCTATGACGCAAGACAAAAAGAGAAAGCCCTTCGCAAGTCGGGGCAGGGTGATGGGGGCTCCAACTCCGGGGCAATCCCAGTACCCTGCAGGTCAAGTAGGAAGAGTAAAGAGGCCTCTCTCCCTCCCCGGCAGGTTCACGTTCTGGAGGATAAGCACGTTACTGTCGAGGAGGGCGAGTTGCAGGACGGCAACTCCCTAGAAGTGGAGGAGGAGGTGGTCCAAACTGTTAAAAGGCCTCAGCCACAGGCTTATAGTGGCTGCGGTGGGCAAGGTGAGCCATGGGGGGACTTTGCTCACAATGCAGAGTCGGTGTGGGAAGACAAGCAAGGCATTCCTTGGGCACATAACTGGGCTGCACCAGATCAGCCCTGGTCTCCTTGGGGGCCTCCTTCCTTTTGGCAGGGGCCCAATTACCCACAGTACCCCTGTGCCCTGGGTTGGGCATATCCCTGTCCCAAATCTGGTCCCAGGACCCACAGGGCACCCCCCCAGTGTGGTCATTATCCTGCCGCGGCTGACCCAGAATTGGACCAGCAGGATGTGGACTGCGAGGATGAGTCATTCGAATTGGTGGAGGAGAGGGAGAAGCCTATGGTTTCGTATGGCATCATCGCCATCCCTCTGGGTTCTCACCTCACCATGTCGGTCAAGGAAAAGATATGGCGGGGTGACTTTGTGGACATGTTCAATCTCCTTCACATTGAGCCTGAGCCTACCCCCAAAGTGGGAGACCCTGTGTGTGACGAGGAAACCGTCAGGCAGAGGAAGATAGACAAAAATTGGACCAATTGGCTGAATGGGTTCATTGTCTATGCTGGGGTCACTGTCCAGTTGCACCCCAAAAAGGTGGGGAAGCTATTCAAATACCTGGACATTATTCATTGCACTTTGCGTGATCATGCTGGTGTGGCTTGGATGGCTTATGACCGTCAATTTCGCATCAGAGCCACACAGGACCCATCTTTGGACTGGACTGTACCCCAGTGGGAACTCTGGGTGCAGTTAGTCCTGCCGGCTAGGGCAACGTTGGGGGATAGGGCGGATAGCAGGCATTCGGTTGCTCGTTCCAGACCCGAGCAGCCTACGGCACTTGACGGTGCGCAGTGGGTTCAAACCCCTCGTGCATGTTTTCAATTTAATGCCACGGGCAAATGCAACAGGCAAGGATGTTTGTTTTCCCATGGCTGCGGCATGTGTGGGGCTAGGCACCCTGTTGCAAAATGTCCAGGGCTCAGTGGCCCACGGCAGGTTTTCCGCCCCTTCCATGGGAAAAAGCCTGGGGGTGGACCCTCAACTGGTGTTGGCAAAGGGCCCAATGCCAATTAAGATTCCCTCCTTGGTTTACTGGCTGCAATTTTAAACTGATCGTTCTGCAGCCAGATTTTTGTTTGAGGGTTTTCAGTTTGGTTTCAAGATCCAGGCCCCGCCTCCGGTTAGGCCCATGTTCGCTCGCAACCTCCGGTCAGTGACTAGCATGGAGGAGGTGGTGCGAGGAAAAATAGCCAAGGAGGTGGAGACGGGTAGAGTAGTTGGACCATTTGCAGTTCCTCCGTTGAGGAATTTGCAGGTGTCCCCCCTGGGTGTGGTGCCTAAAAAAGCCCAGGGCCAATTTAGACTGATTCACCACCTGTCCTTTCCGGAGGTTTCCTCTGTATAATACGGGATCCCGCCCCACCTGTGTTCAGTCAAATACACTTCTTTAGACGAGGCGGTTGCCCGCCTCAAGAAGTGTGGCCCTGGGGCCTTGATGGCCAAGGCGGACATTCAGTCTGCCTTTAGATTGCTTTCAGTGCACCCCCAGGATTTCTGCCAGTTGGGTTTCCAGTTTGTGAGGGTGGTTATTATGTAGATAGGGCTTTGCCAATGGGGTGTTCAATTTCCTGTTCGGTTTTTGAGGCGTTCAGTACATTTTTGGAATGGACTGTGCGTTTCAGAACTGGGTTACAATCCACTGCCCACTACTTGGATGATTTCCTATTTATGGGACCATCTGGGTCTGGCATCTGTGCTCGGCTCCTGGGTGACTTTACAGTGCTGTGTGAGCAGCTGGGGGTCCCCCTGGCTCACGAGAAGACAGAGGGCCCCCTTAGCAAGCTCACCTTTTTAGGTATCGAGTTGGACTCGGTTACACAGACCAGCCGCCTGCCAAGGGACAAATTAGATAATCTGATAGGGATGTTGACTAGCGCCCTAGGGTTTAGCAAGTTAACATTGAGGGAACTACAAAGTCTGGTGGGGCATCATAACTTTGCATGTAAGGTCATTGCCCCCGGCAGGGCCTTTGTGCATCGTTTATGCGATGCTATGGCGGGGATTCGGCGCCCGTCTCACAGACTGCGGATGCCACCTGGTATGAGGGAGGACCTGGAGCTGTGGCTGGAGTTTTTGAAAGATTTCAACAGGATCTCCTTTTGGAGATCTTTACAGTTGACTGAGGCTGAGCTCCAGGTTCATTCTGATGCTGCGGGAGGAATGGGATTTGGAGTGTTTTTTCGAGGACGCTGGTGTGCAACCCCCTGGCCACAGGTGTGGGTGCAGGAGGGGATCACCAGGGACTTGACATTTTTGGAGCTCTTCCCGATTGTCGTGGCTGTCCACTTGTGGGCTGGGGAGTTTGCCAACTCCTCAGTTCGCTTTTGGTGCGATAATCTGGCCGTGGTCCACATAGTTAACATGCAGACCTCCAAATCCCCCCGGGTTATGAATCTGGTTAGAGTCTTTGTCAAACAGTGTCTTGCTATCAACACTGTTTTCTCAGCCAGACATGTGCCTGGGATTGAAAATAGCATAGCCAACGCTCTCTCTCGATTTCAGGAGGAGCGCTTTCGGCTGCTAGCCCCCGAGGCCAGGCAGGATCCGGAACCCATGCCCCCATGGCTGTGGGAACTTGGTATGATGATGCCCAGGAAGCCATCTGGGCATCACTGGCTCCATCCACCCACGCCAGTTATATGAGTAAGTCCCGTGGATTTGGTACTTTCTGCAGGTTGGCTTTGGTTCCGGAGCAGGGACCATTTTCGACCCACACTCTTATGCAGTTCATTTTGGGACTGCATAATAGGGGGTTATCCAGCAAATCTATGTCGATTTATCTGGCAGCCATCTCCTTCCAGTCCCAGGCCTGGGGAATTCAGGACGTTACCAAGGATTTTAGGGTGCGTAAGATGGTGGCTGGTTTTGGCCGGCAATTCCCCACAGGTGCCGACAAGCGCCTGCCTATCACGCCCACCATTTTACAGGGGTTGCACATGGAGTTTATTGCCATGTGTTCCTCAACCTACGAGTCACTGTTGTTTAGGGCAGTGACTCTGGTAATGTTTTATGGGGCTTTTCGCCCAGGTGAGGTTTTGGTTAGGTTACGGTTTGCCCCCACTGACAGAGTCCTTCAGTGGGGGGGGACTGTGTGTTATGGTCTGGGAATTTATCCCTCCATTTGCGAGTGTCCAAAACGGATCAGTTAGGGCGTGGGCAGTGGATTCAGTTGTAACAGGCTCCGAGCCGGTGTCTTTGTCCAGTATCTGTCATGGAACAGTACTGCTTAATGGCTCCTGCAGGAGTGGGCCCGTTATTTTGCCACGAGGATCGTTCCCCCCTTTCACTTTACCAGTTTCGGGCCATATTTAAAAGAGCGCTGTCTCAATTAGGCCTGAGGCCTGAATTGTTTGGGCTGCATTCGTTTAGGATTGGGGCAGCATCCACTGCGGCCAGCATTGGTTTCTCCCCCCAGGGCATCAGGTGTATCGGTAGATGGCGCTCTGGTGCCTTTAAATACTACGTTCATTAAGGTGCCGCAAGGGCTCCGTGTGCAATGCCAGTGGGCGTGTGCATCACCAGGTGGGCGTGATGTGTGCAGTGCCAGGTTGGCACGATGTGTCAGAGCCACATAGGCTCTGTTGGCAGCGCTTAGTGGGCGTGTGCCGAGCCATTGTTGGCGTGATGTGTAGGTGGGGTGTCCTGTAAGTTAGGTAGGGCGGACCAGGTCACTGACCGTGACTGGCCATGGGGGTAAGCATTAGAGCAGAGGAAGGATTCCTCCTTTCTCTTGGCCTGTCCAGTGAGCTTATCTCACGATGTGCTTCTTTTTCCAACAGGTCTGCGAAGGAGCTGCCCAGCCAGGGTCTTGATCTGTGGACACTCCATAGTTTTTTGGGCTTGGAAGCATGCCATGTCATCCAGTTCCAGCTCTCAGCTGGCGCTGGGTGATGTTGCGCACATTGACTGGTTGGTCAAGAGGGGTATGTGTTGGGGTCAATTTTTCCCCGCCTTTTTGGAATACATTGCTATCAACCCCCTGCCACAGGTAATCGTGGTACACTTGGGCAAAAATGACCTGGGTCAGAGGACGTCCATGTCCTTGAGGCTCCAGGCCCGCAAGGATTTTAACTTGTTAGTCCGTCAGTTTCCCGGGATCACTATCCTGTGGTCTGACATGCTGCCTAGGCAAATTTGGCGGTGGGCGAGTTGTGTTAAAAGAATTGACGTAGCACGCAAAAGGGTCAACGCTTACCTGGGCAGGGTCGTCATGGAGCTTGGTGGAGCGGCTATCCATCATCCCAGTATTGGTTTTGAGAAGGCTGCTCTTTACCATGGTGATGGAGTTCACCTTTCCCCTATGGGTTATGGGCGCTTTCTTTCAGATTTGCAACAAGGCTTGAAACTCTTTTTGGGTGCAGGGAAGGCCAAGTGCTAGGCTGACCTCCCCTTGTGGCGGTAGAAGTGCGGGGTGGGTAGACAGAAGACCTTCTTGGCATCCAATCTAAGCCAGCAAGGGCAGCGGTGAACCAGAACCGCTCTCAAGATGCTTGACCGGCTCGGGGAGGCAGGCTGGCTAGCCCCTGGTCTGAACTTTGGGGCCTTGCAGGGGTGACCTGAAGGCATAGTAGTTTGGCTGGCTTACCCTTTTCGGGCGACGGTGAAAGGCGGGCTTAATAACAATTGAGCTACTCCTGGAGTCGGGTGGACGCCCTATGAGACTGGGGGACATAGATGGCTAGGGCCGTTTCCCCCATTTAGAACCCCGCACTTAGTTTGGGTATTGTTACCTATTTTGCCTTGTTGCGCTTGTTGTAAGTTAATAAAGTGGCCCATTTAATCCCATACCTGTTGTCGGCTGTATTTATTGGGGAATGCATGGTAATTGGATTTTGTTCCTCTGAAAAGTGTCATGTACATAGAAGCACCATCAACAGAACAACACTACTAGCTTGCATTCATTGGTATTTTACTGCTACTACCACTGCCACCACCACCATTACTAAAAGTAGCCTAGATAAAACTTAAAGATCTGCACTGGTGGAAAGTGTGTTCATCAGCATCAGGCAGCAGCCTCTAGGGCCTCTAAAATGTTTGAGAACCAGGGGGTAGAATCCAGATTGCTGCCCTCCACGACAGCTTGCACCCCATCTAACCTGGCCTGCCAGCTTTTCTAAGCAGTAGGGTGGACAATGTGGTGACTTTTTTGTCCTTCCACCAGAGGTGCTGGAGGTGGACTGCTGCCGTCCCAATACTCACTCTCAGTGAGCCAGAGTGAGGAGATGAGCAGATATGAGGGGAAGCAAGCAGTTCACTTCACCTTATTGTTAGGCTGGCCTTGATGATGGCATCCCCCCCACCTCTCATATACTGGTTGTTTTCAGTTCTTAGACTGAATGACCCCTAACAACCCACCAAAGGACAAGAAGCATCTGAGAATATCTGAACATGTATCAGTAAAAGAGGTGGTTTGTAAAAGGAAACGAGAACAAGAGAATGAACCACAAACTAAGAAACTACTTGTGAGAACAGCCCCCAAACTTCTACAGAAAACTGGCAATTTCCTCAAAGCTTAATTTTCTCAATTGCATCGGTATGTAAATACTGCTTGTGTAATTGAATACTGTTGGTAGTGTTTGGCCATGTAAAGAATCCAGTAGTAATTATTATTGCTGACTTTCCAGTTACATACTAAGAGAGTACAGACAGTGAGAGTGAGGGGGGAGAGACTACCAGTATGGGTAATTTCTTTATGCATATGTGAATTGTTTTGTGAGCTATTTTTTTGGTTGAAAAGCATTAAAGTATATAAAAATTATTCTTAATAAATTCCTCTTTCATTATTATAACTGCCTGTGCTTAAGTGCACTTGTGTGCATGCACTCTGTGCAACTCAGGTCATTTACTCATGTCAGAACCAATGGCTATTGATTTTTGCTAAAGATTAGAGGCACCAATATCAATTCACATCACATGCACATTATTTATTTGAGGGAACAATGTACAGTAATAGGGAGGAGAAAGAAAAGATATCACTGTTCTGAATGGTTAAATTAAATGCTTAAAATAACAGTAACAGAGGCCCAGCGGAAGTGTATACCGCAAAGGAAGAAGGGCTTGACTAAGTCCAGGATGGTTCCTGCATGGCTGACCAGCCAAGTTAGAGAGGCCATAAAGGGCAAGGAAGCTTCCTTCCATAAATGGAAGTCTTGCCCCAATGGGAAGAATAAAAAGGAACATAAACTGTGACAAAAGAAATGTAAGAAGGTGATACGGGAGGCCAAGAGGGACTATGAGGAACACATGGCCAGCAACATTAAGGGGAATAATAAAAGCTTCTTCAAATATGTTAGAAGCAGGAAACCCACCTGAGAAGCGGTTGGCCCTTTGGATGAAGAGGGAGGGAAAGGGGAGATAAGAGGAGACTTAGAGATGGCAGAAAAATTAAATGAGTTCTTTGCATCTGTCTTCACGGCAGAAGACCTTGAGCAGATACCGCTGCCCGAACAGCTCCTCCTGACCAAGGAATTAAGTCACATAGAGGTTAAATGAGAAGATGTTTCAGACCTCATTGATAAGTTAAAGATCAATAAGCCACCTGGCCCTGATGACATCCACCCAAGAGTTAAACTACCTTTCGGTATAACTTTTGGTATACTTAAAATGGTCATTAGGAGATAGAACCTGTTGTCAATTTATTTGAATCCGACCAATGCTCTGTCCTCCATTGGAACTGGTTACCCTGAGTGCAGTGGGAGCCTGCATGCGGAGGCTGGGGGGAGGGGGAGGCAAAGGCATTTCTGTGTGGAGGAGGGTAGGGGGCAGAACAGGGTGTGACGGGTAGAGGCCTCCTCTACCAAATTCTAACCCTGTGTCGGCTTGGAAGGTCAACACAGGGCTTTTCAAGTCTGCACCAGCAAAATAGCAATGCTTACTTCTCAATCTGGGGTGTCAAACATAAGGCCTGTGGGTCAAATGCAGCCCATTGAAGCAATTTATTCAGCTCCCATTATAATTGGGCTCTCCCAGTGTGACAATTGGGCTCTCTCTTATCTTGAAAATAGGAACATGATTTGCGAATTTTCCTTTCGATCATTTGCAGCTAATGAGTTTCTATGTGAGAACACAGTGTTTATTTCTGGCCATCATCTGCTTAATAATAAAAAAATAATAATAATAAACTTTATTTCTATCCCACCCTTCTCCCTAAAGGGACCTAGGGCGGCTTACAGCATATAAAAACAGATTAAAACATAATTTCACAAACAGATAAAAACATATTAAAAACAGATTAACAGAAACCATAAAAACAGTAGTCAGATAAAAGTCAGAATAAAAAAGAGCATAAAACAGCAGAGGAATCAGGCCTGTAAACAAGCAACTAAAAGATGTATAAAAGATGTTAAAAAGGCCATGAAGTTAGAAGGCTTGTTTAAACAGCAAGGCCTTCAGGCCTCGCCGAAAAGTCTCAAGAGAGGGAGCCATTCTCAAGTCAAGGGGAAGGGAGTTCCATAATGTTGGTGCCACTACTGAAAAGGCCCTGTTTCTTGCCACTGCCCCACATACCTCCTTAGGCGGCGGCACTTGTGAAAAGGCCTTCTCTGATGACCTGAGAGGACAAGCTGGATTGTACGGGAGTAGGCAATCTCTTAGATATCCTGGCCCAGAGCAGTACAGGGCTTTAAAGGTCAAAACCAGCACCTTGAATTGGGACCGGAAACGAATGGGCAGCCAATGTAGCCCCCGGAGAAGCGGGCTGACAGAGTCAACCCGCCTAGCTCCAGTGACCACACGGGCCGCCGCATTCTGCACTAATTGCAGTTTCCGAACCGTCTTCAGGGGCAGCCCCACATAAAGCGCGTTACAATAATCTAACCTCGATGTCACCATAGCATGGATCACCGTGGCCAGGTCTGCACGATCCAAGTACGGCCGCAGCTGGTGCACCAGCCGAAACTGAGCGAAGGCCCCCCTAGCCACAGCCGCCATCTGGGAATCCAGGAGCAGCTGCGAGTCCAGGTGGACCCCCAAGCTGCGGACCTGCTCCTTCAGAGGGAGTGCAACCCCATTCAGAGCAAGCCGATAATCTAGCACCTGCATCGAGGATTTCCAAACCAGGAGAGCCTCTGTCGTATCCGGATTTAATTTCAGCTTGTTAGTCCCCATCCAGATCCTCACTGCTTCCAGACAGCGCTCCAGGCCCTCAACTGCCACCCTGAAGTCTGGAGGAAAGGAGAGATAAAACTGGGTGTCATCAGCATATTGATGACACCCCATTCCAAACCCCCGGATGACCTCTCCCAGCGGTTTCATGTAGATATTAAATAGCATGGGAGACAGAATTGAACCCTGTGGCACCCCGCACCTCAAGGGCCAGGGTGTCGAACAGGCATCCCCCAGCACCACCATCTGGGACCGACCTTCCAAGTAGGAGCGGAACCACCGAAAAACAGTGCCTCTAACTCCCAACTCGGCCAATCGGCCCAGAAGGATACCATGGTCAATGGTATTGAAAGCTGCCGAGAGGTCCAGCAGGACCAACAGGGACGCACTCCCCTTGTCCAGTCCCCGGCATAGGTCATCCACCAAGGCGATCAAGGCAATTTCTGTCCCAAAGCCCGGCCTGAAACCAGATTGTAAAGGATCCAGATAATCCGCTTCATCCAAGACCCTCTGGAGTTGGGCCACCACCGCCCGCTCAATTACCTTGCCCAGTTGGGCCACCACCACCCGCTCAATTACCTTGCCCAGAAACGGGATGTTGGAGACTGGCCGGTAGTTGTTCAACACAGTGGAATCCAGGGAGGGCTTCTTCAGGAGGGGGCGAACCACTGCCTGTTTCAAAGCACATGGCAGCGTCCCCTCCATCAAGCAAGAGTTGACCACACTCCCCGTCCACTCAGCCAGTCCACCCCGGGCAGCTCTTATCAGCCAAGCTGGGCAAGGGTCAAACAGGCAGGCAGATGGCCTCACACTCCAAAGGAGTCTGTCCACATCCTCAGGCTGCACAAGCTGAAAAGAATCCCACAACACTGGACAAGCAGTTGCCAAGGGGACATCATCAGACATTGTCAATGTGGCATCCAAGTCGCAACGAATACGATCAATTTTATCTGCAAAATGTTGTGCAAACACATCACAGCGGCTGACCGTGTATTCCTCCTGGTCCACTGGCGGGGCCTGATGGAAGAGGCCCCGCACCACACGGAACAGCTCTGCCTGACGGCTATCAGCAGACGCAATGGTAGCAGAGGAGAATGATTTCTTCGCTGCTACCACTGCCACAGAGTAGGCTCTATAATGAGCTCTACTCCGTGTCCGATCAGATTCATCATGAGTTTTCTGCCACCGTCGCTGTAGACGCCTGCCCTGCCGCTTCATCATTCGCAGCTCCTCAGTGAACCAAGGAGCCGCTCCGAATCTGCAACGTGGCAAAGGTTGCTCCGGAGCAATCTCATCCACTGCCCTGGACATTTCCCCGTTCCAGAGGTCAACCAGGGCCTCAGATGAGATGCCAGTCTCGGCAGTGGGAAAATCCCCCAGAGCCCTCAGGAAACCTTCAGGATCGATTAGCCTCTGGGGGCGGACCATAGAAAACGGTGGAGGTAGGAAGTCGCAACCAGCCTAAACCTTACCAGAAAGTGATCTGTCCATGACAACGGAATGATCTTGATCTCCTCTACATCCAGATCACCGCCCCCGTGCCCAGCTGTAAACACCAGGTCCAACACGTGTCCTGCAGTATGTGTCAGGGCCAAGATCTTCTGGGACAGGCCCATGGTTGTCATGGCAGCCATGAAATCCTGAGCTGCACCTGACGCAGGGGCCTCGGCATGAACATTGAAGTCCCCCAGCACTCACAGGTGGGGGGCCTTCAATGCCACCCCTGAGATCACCCCAGTAAGCTCAGGCAGGGAGACTGTTGGGCAGCAGGGCGGGTGGTACACCAACAGAATCCCAATCCTGTCCAGTCCTCTCTACACAACATGCAGGCACTTGAACCCAGCAGACTGCTGGACAGGGCACCTGGTGAGGGAGATGGACTCACGATAGACCATTGCAACTCCCCCTCCCCGTCCCTGCAATCTTGGCTGCTGCAACACCTGGAAGCCTGGTGGACAAAGTTCAGAGAGACTAACGCCTCCCTCCAAGTCCAACCAGGTCTCCGTAATGCATACCAGGTCGGCTTTCTCATCCATAATCAAATCCCGGATGATACAGGTCTTATTATTCACCGACCTGGCATTCAAAAGCATCAGCTTCAGATCCAGGGACTCAACGCCAAGACCACCAGGCATCCGAGAATTGGGGGAGGGACCAGAAGGGGAGATGATCTGCCTATGATTAACTCTCCTTCTCCCGTAACGGCCTGTCCGACCCCCACTGCCATATCTCCCCTGGCTCATCACTCTCTTGATAATGGCACCCTTCCCTTCCCCTAAGCTCCAGCCTGAGAAAATACACATGTGGCGAGGCCCACCTTCTGAGACTGGCCTGCAGGCGGATCCTCTGCTGTAAAACAACTGTTGCTCCTCTCTCCCTTGCCTCAACAGAAGGGGAGGATATCTGACCGCTGTTACTTGGTCCACTGTCCGAGAAGGCCCAGATCTTTCAGGCATAAGCCCCAGGCTAAGAGCCATGGGCCAAGAGCCCTTTGGCTCTTGCCCTTCAGCTCGCGCCAAAGGCTCGCGCCTCTGGCAAGCCCAGCAAGATGGAAATACATGGGAGAAAAGGAGGAGGAGAGCAATTAGGCAAGCCGGCTTGCAGACTCCACCCCAAGCCAGCCAGTCCCCCAGCTGGGACTCATGGGCCCTTCCAGAGGCAGCTTCTGGAGAGGCAGCCTCTGGCAAGCCCAGCAGAGATGTAAATACGTGGGAGAAAAAGAGGAGGAGGAGAGCACTTCCTGGAGGAGTAATGAGTAATGATGTCACTTCCTGCTTAATGATGACATTTAGGCCCTCAGCAGGCACCATGTATGCCAACTTCAGCCCTCTGTACGAAACAAGTTTGACACCATCTTCTAATTGGATATTCTTGGTCTCTTAACCAGTATGCTAGATTCACTTGAGTGACAGGACCATTGTGTCCTCAACAGGATAACCGTGTCGCAGTTCAATGTGTTCCAGTATTGGACATTTGTGTCCTAACATACGTGTATTTATATTAGACATACTTTTTAAATTTAAAAAAGCAAAGGTAGGAGTGAGGGTTAGGGCTGGAATAAGAGACTTAGGATATATGGGGTTTGTTATCCGATTATCGTTTGTTTGTTGCCCATTTATGCAAATGTAAAAATTCAGGACACAAAAAATAAACTTGAATGTCCAGGAATCAGTGGCATCAATAGGGGGTGCAGGGGGTGCAGGCCGCACTGGGTGACAACACACAGGGGGGTGACACCACACATGGGGGTGACACCACTACTAGCCAAAATTTTTAAAATCTTGGTATTTTTGAATAGTACCATCATCTTATATATCGTTAGATGCGTAATTTCATTCGGGATGCAATGAAATAACCGGTGAAGAAATTTTTCTATTCTATCAAAAGTTTTAGCCTAAAAAACAGAGGGGTGGCGCAATGGTACATCACCACGCCCACTGCCTAAGGCATTGCCCCACCCTTTGCATGGGAGAGGTCCATCATGGGTGTGATGTGCTGCTCTCCTGCACCAGATGATGTAAACCCTTGTGACACCACTGCCAGGGAAGCCAAGAACTGGGATGCATTTGGCCAGGAGATCATCATCCAGGACGCAGCTGTCCTACTACCACCCACTTTTCTTCACAAGCAGGAAAACATGCTTTTCAAAGTCTTGCAGAAATGTCTTGCTACGGTCTCATAAACATATTTTCTTCCACAATATCAAGACAACCTATAATTCTGAGGAGGCGTAATGTCCCTTATGGTTATCAAATTACCCGTGATTAAATCTTGTGTTTTTGCCCCCTCTGCAAATTTCCAAGGGGCATCTAGTGGCGACTTGTAAAACTACAGGCTTCAACTACAGGATGTTATTAATACCCACGGTGCAGTTCAGACATGGTGCAGAATCACACTGTATTCTGTTGGTCTGTTCCCTAATTGTTTACATTGTGCCATCTGCACTTCTATTCTGGGGAGCGAGTGGCCATTTATGTCCACTGTGCTATTCAAGGATGCACAAATTAAAAGGGGGGAAACAGAGGAATTATTGACATGTCTTAGATGCTGCAGGGCTGATTTTTTCCCTGCAAGATGATTGTATTCTTGGTGTCAGTGTTTGTGATGCTGCCACAGATTGTGTGTGAGGTTCCTATTGCGAAGTGTGCCATCAGTAACCCTCTTGCTATTCTCCACAAGTATTTCCAGGCAGGAGACCTCATCATTGCTGGCATTCTTTCCCAGATCTACATATTTTCAGATGAGATCACTTTCGTGAAACATCCATCACAGGAACTCTCTGATCAACACATGTAAGGGGTGTGTGCATTAATTGTATCCTATAAATGTGATGGTAATATCTTCAGGCAAACTGGTTGTAGTTTGGATCTATTTTCAGAAGGTAGAGAATATTTGGAGATGAACCTTGACGTCCATTGATTGTCACTCTGTCACTGTTGCTGCAAAATGACAGAATGTATATGTATCTTTTTCTTTTCTGAAAGACTGCCTGTCCCTAATTTTAGAATAACAATAATGATGATTATCCTACCTTTTCTTTCTTAGACAGCTGGCATCATATGGGTGAAAGGCTTTAACTCTGAATCAAGAAACCCCTATATGGTGAATAAACAAATGCTGTGATCTTATTTACGTTCGCTTGTCATGCTCATTGCAGGTTCCTGACTCAGAATTATCAGCACATTCTGGCCTTGGAATTTGCAGTCAAGGAGATCAACGCAAATCCCTTGATTTTACCCAATGCCACTCTGGGCTTCCACCTCTATAACAGCCACTTCATTGAAAGCGGGATCTATCTTGCCTCAGTAGAACTTCTCTTTGGGTGGGGCAGAATTGTGCCTAACTACAAGTGTGGCAGAAAAAGCATTCCAGCGGTTGTCATAGGGGGACCTAACTCTATGGTTCCCCTACATATGGCCACCATTCTGTGCATCTACAAGATTCCACAGGTAAGATGTGGAAGTTAGCAAAGCAGATGAATAAAATGTGTTTTTTTTTTCTTATGGCTATATCACTGGGAAACCTTTGTGTCAGATGCACTATAAGTAAAGTTCCAAGAGATATGATCTGTCTAATACACCCTTCAGCGAATATGCTGCCCTCCATTCCTTGGTGTGAATTTGATTCTTGTCTGTTTAGATACAAAGGAACAGCAGAACTGGATGCACAGCCTAAGAAAGGAATTGGAGAGTGTAGATATGCACCATGTCCTTCCAGCAACCATCTAGGTGTCCAACAAACTTTGGCAGTCTATCAGTCTTCTAGTATTCTATTGCATGTTGCTAATCCACAGTGTACAGTCTTTGCATCAAAATACCTTCTGAAATTCTGCCATATTCTAGTATTCTAGTATGCCACATTCTAGTATTCTATTGCATGTTGCTAATCCACAGTGTACAGTCTTTGCATCAAAATACCTTCTGAAATTCTGCCAAAATTTCCATAATATTGATCCAAATAAGTATTATTTTGACTCCTTCTTCTATAACGGCAATTGTCAACATTTTCATCTCCTGGCACACTGGCAAGGTGCTAAAATGATTTAGCATCGGTTTTTTGCCCATTGACAAGGCACACCATTCTGTTGGTGATGGGCTCACATTTCTATATATATTTCATAAATTATATATATTTCATATATATAAAGACTGACTGAATTGCAAATTGAAACGTGATTGGATCTCAGTGGACAAATGCTTGCCCTGAAACCATTTGGCAAGTGCATCAGTATAAACCAAAACCTTTGTGTAGAGTTTATATTGAAAATATATCTTCACATCCCCCGTTTCAAATTATCTTTAGTTTCTATATGGCTGTCCTCCAGTGATGAACGACAACACTCAAGTCTTCTTCCATCAGATGGTCCCTGCTGAAGCCCATCAATATAGAGGGATTCTCCAGTTACTGTTACTTTTTGAGTGGACGTGGATTGGATGGGTTTCTCATAATGAAGATAATACAGAGGTATTTATAGACAATGTGCTTGCTGTGTTTACCCAGAGAGGCATCTGCTTTGACTTCATAACACGATTTCCAGTCACATCATCGTCCATTCCCAAAATGGTGAGCGACGGTTTCCAAACAGTCAACACCATTCAGAGAAGCACTGCCAATGTTGTACTTGTGTATGGAGAAATTCAGACCATAATGATCTTGAGGATGCTGAACCACGTTGCAGATTTTGAGGGTATAGCAGCAAAGACCAAGGGTAAAGTCTGGATTATGACAGCCCAGATGGACTTCACATCATTTTCCTTCCAAAGGCATTGGGACATTGATTTCCTCCACGGCGCTCTGTCTTTTGCCATTCACTCTGAAGAGCTACTTGGATTCCAGAAATTTATTCAGCTCAGAAATCCTGCCTCCCAAAAAGAAGATGGCTTTTTCAGGGAATTCTGGGAAAAGGCATTTGAATGTTCATTCCCCAGCTCTGTCGCAAATCTGGTGGGCAGAGAGATCTGCACTGGAGAGGAGAAGCTGGAGACTCTTCCTGGGACAGTGTTTGAAACCAGCCTGACTAGCCACAGCTACAGCCTCTACAATGCTGTCTATGCTGTGGCACATGCTTTGCATTCCATGTACTCGTCAAAATTCAAAAACAGAGCAATGGCATATGGATGGAGAGAGAAGATCCGAGATAATCCACCATGGCAGGTAATAGTGAACAAAAGATTAGTGTATGGGGATATCTCCCATAAGAGGAAAGTCCAGTCTGGCTATTCAGTCTAGAAAGAAGTTGCGGGGGGGGGGGGGTGCATAATTGAGACATGTGATATTATGCATGGGTTGGAGAGAGTGGATAGAGGGAAGTCCTTGACCAACTCACGCAATTCCAAAACTGGATGGTTGATTGCAAGAGTGGGTTGAAATCTAGAGTCCCCTCCTTTTCAACAGCCACATAGCCATAATGAGGACTAATTCACCCAATTTTCTCTCCTACTCACGTCTGCATCTTCACCTTCACCTTCACCTTCCGTCAGCTCAGGGGCAGGAGTCAGGGGAGATGGGACTAAGGCAGTAGTTCTCAAACTGTGGGTCCTGGACCCACCAGTGGGTCATGACCTACTTTTTGGTGGTTAATGAAACCCACAGGACAGATTACATTCTGTTTTCAAGGGCTGGAGAAGCAGCTGCTGGAGGAGGAGCTCTGATGCCCCATCAGCATCAGGCAGCAGCCTCTAGGCCTCTAAAAAGTTTGAGAACCACTGGACTAAGGGATGGAATCAGATGGGAGGGATGAATGAATCCATCATTCCTCAGTTCAGCATGTGATTTACAGAGACAGAAACCGATTCCAAGTGGATACCCTGAATTGCTTGGAAAAGAAAATAGTTCTGGCAAAATAGGCACACTCCTTCATTTATTATCGCATGCACAAGGCAGCATTTGCTTTGCTTTTAGGTTCATGTTAGTTCTCTTGTAAACCTGCTAGTAGGGTGTTGTCCTGATTGTCTCTGCTGTGTCTCTTTCTGGAATTGGATTCTGTTCCTTTGAAAAGTGTCGTGTAAATAGAAGCACCATCAACAGAACAAAACTACTAGCTTGTATTCGTTGGTATTTTACTGCTACTACCACTACCACCACCACCACCACCATTACTAAAAGCAGCCTGGATAAAGCTTTTAAAGATCTGCACCAGTGGAAAGTGTGTTCAACTGGTGCAGGCTATCGCAAAAGTGTGTTAAAGCATTTCACGAGATTGCAGGAAACCAGCACGCCAGGAGGAAGGCCAGAGCCTTCCTGCACGTGCTGGTAGAGTGATGGAGGCCTGTTGGAGCAGGTAAACCTGGAGCAGGGGACAGAATAGACTGGGGCTTCTGTGAGTTGAATATTGTGGGGGAGAGCAGAACAGGGAGGGGATGGGAGTGGGGGGTGGGCATATTGGGTCCAGGAGGGGGTGGGATTGGTAACAGTGTGCACTGAATCTTGAGCAACTTTCTGGGCCTGATCCACCTGCACAGATCAGTGTGGACTTGTTTAAGCAAATATCATGTGGCTGCTGAGACATACCCTGGAGCACAGGGATAAATGTCCTCTTATCCCAAAGAGACTACCAGTGGCCAAAAATTCCCCACAGGATGGTAGTGTAGCCCGTGCCAATGCTGCTACATCACCATGTGGGGGTTTAGTTAAGTTGGGGCACTTCATCCTATCCCTCGATTGTCAAAGATGAACACACTCTTATGTATTAGTATGTCTTGTGCCTCCTTTGAAATTCTCCTTCTCTTGTGGTTCCTTGTAGCTCCACCACTATTTGAGAAATGTTGCCTTTAACACCACTACTGGGAAAAGGATTTCCTTTGATGAAAATGGGGAATTAATAGCTGGATATGATCTTATCAACTGGGTCACATTCCCAAACATGTCTTTTCTGAGAGTCAAAGTTGGAAAAGTAGACCCAGTGACTTCCACAAACAAGGGGCTCACTGTTCATGAGGAAGCCATTGTTTGGCCCAGCAGGTTTAACCAGGTGGGGTATTTGAACTTTTCAAGTGTATCTTATAGATTCCTCAGTGTTGACTGCTGCCCAGTCACCATTATAGCTACTGAGGCTTGAGCAGCTGGTAAAGTGAATTTTTTTTACCGTAGGTCCTGATGCTAAAAAGTTTGGGAACCACTGCCTTAGAACAATACTTTAGGATTAGTTGTGTCAATACCACAGGATGTCTTGGAGATACAAGGGTGGCTGCCAAAAGCAGCCTCTGAGAAGAGCTCCAGATACCAATTTTGTCACGTCATCAATATGAATCAATAAACATGTTTTCAATGTTGAAACCTGCAAATGAGACTATGGGTCCAATACTGAAAGTGCATTGGGAAGGCACACGTCCCTTGCGTTTGCCCGTCAGTGTCACGGAAGTGTCGTAAAGCACTTTTGCACCACCGGGAGAGGAATCCTATCCTCGTTCCTGGGCAGTATGTAGCAGTTCCGGGCTGCTAGGATCAGTGGCAGAGATTTGAGTAGCCCCATTAGGGCTGCTGCTGCCGCTTTACCTGGGGTGAGGGAAAGCAATTCCCCTTACCCCAGGCTGAGCCACTTTCAGTCCTAACCCTACCTTGGATGTGGGGCAGGCCCGCCGTCCTACCTGGTCCAGGGCAGGTTATGATGTATCTGTAGGAAACTTAAGGGGCGTTTTGGGTTATCCTTACTTTAGGATGCCAAGTCTATTATAACAGGAGCAGGAGCTGTAAAGTGATCAATTTAGCAACTGACCAAAAAAAGCGCCAGGGTGGAAAAGCAAAGCAAATTGTAATGCATTTGTAACAAAAATGAAGGAGCAGAAGCAAACTGGAACCACTTGATTGCTGGTTTTGCAGGTGGAGCTGATACGCTTGTGCAGCCCATTCTTGAGACAGTGAAGTCCTCCTGGCTCCCCACCACACAGTAAGGCAGGACTGGTGGGGTGCACTGGTAGTGATTGTGGGGAAGCAGAGCCAGTAGCAGACCGTCATCTTTGAGAGATGTTTATTCCCAAAACACATCTCATGATGCTGAAATATTCCCCACTCCCATTTCCCAGCAGGTACTGCCCCTTTCAGTGTGTAATGACAATTGTCATTCAGGTTTCTTCAGGAGAAAGAAGGAAGGGGAGCCTTTTTGCTGCTATGACTGCCTCCCGTGTCCGGAAGGGAAGATTTCAACCCAAGACAGTAAGATATCTCATGTCAACATCAACATATGTATAGGCAGCATCTCTGTATCAGATTGTCCAAATCAGTAGAGTAGCTAGAAGGGGTGCATCCCTCTAGCTACACTACTGAAACAAAAATTGCTCAAATTAGAAAGTGTTGTTAACTGGTTGTTACATCTGATGTCCGATAAGACCATAAAGCACACTGTACCTGCTGAATTTACTCTTCTTACAGCAACGTGCAATGTGTATTTACTCTTTTACTTCACTTGAAAAATCAACCGTCCATCCGTCAATATTTTCTGTATTGTTCAATCAATCAACAATAATTTACAATGGACATTGGTGCTGTTACATAAATAATAATCCACAATGTGGAGGTAGTGTTAACTTAAAATATTGCCATCCATGGTTAACTGGAATCAACCAGATCACATCCCACTAAATTGGGGGGAGGAATTGACCCCCATCCCAACTGCAAAAAAATCCTTTCAGTTTCAAATCAGCAGCTTTGATTCCAGATTCTGTATTATGAATGCTTAGTTACAGCAGTGAATTGTGTATGGGGCTGTCATATACTGAAACCAGATCTTGTTTTCCAGACACTGATAGCTGCTTTGAGTGTCCAGAAGATCAGTATTCAAACCCTGGCCAGGATTCCTGCACTCCAAAAATCATCAGCTTCTTGTCTTATGGGGATCATTTGGGAATTGGCTTGGCCACTTCAGCAATTTTCTTTTCTTTCATCACAGCTTCTGTGATGGGCATCTTTATGAAGAACAAAGACACTCCCATTGTCAAAGCCAACAACCGGAACCTCACCTACGCGCTCCTCATCTCTCTCTTGCTCTCCTTCCTTTGTGTTTTGATCTTCATTGGACAGCCTGGGAAGATAGCGTGTCCACTTCAACAAACTGGTTTCAGCATCATCTTCACAGTGGCTGTTTCCTGTATATTGGCCAAGACCACCATTGTCATTTTAGCTTTCATGGCTACCAAGCCAGGCTCGAGGGTGAGGAAATGGGTGGGGAATCAACTGGCCAGCTCGATGGTTCTTTCCTGCTTCCTTTTTCAAGCCATACTTTGTACTGTGTGGCTCTCAACATCCCCTCCATTCCCAGATGCTGACATGCACTCAATCACCAAAGAAATTGTACTGCAATGTAATGAAGGTTCAGCTCTCATGTTTTACTGTGTCTTGGGCTTTATGGGCTTCCTGGCCATTGTCAGCTTCACAGTGGCTTTCCTAGCCAGGAAGTTACCAGATACTTTCAATGAAGCCAAGTTCATCACCTTCAGCATGTTGGTCTTTTGCAGTGTTTGGTTGTCCTTTGTTCCCTCCTACTTGAGCACCAAGGGGAAGTACATGGTGGCTGTGGAGATCTTCTCCATCTTGGCTTCCAGTGCTGGGTTATTGAGTTGCATCTTTTTCCCCAAATGTTTTATTATTTTGATGTATCCTGAGCTGAATATCAGAGAGCATCTAATAAAGAGAACACATTAAAGAATCTTAGTTCAAACGTCTCTGGGCCTTGCACTGATGGAACCTCTGATGGAATAATCATCTAACACATGTTTGTTAAGTCATCCTTATATTCCATGGCAGTTGGTACCAAATGGACAGACACTGGCATATTTTGACTTGGGAAATGCATTCAATTTTTAAACATGGTACAGGGGAATGTTAGCACACTCAGTCATTCAGAGCAGATTCCTTCTACATGTTGTTACAGCTGTGGAAAGGGTTAGAACATAAGAACATAAGAAGAGCGCTGCTGGATCAGGCCAAAGGCCCATCTAGTTCAGCTTCCTATATCTCACAGTGGCCCACCAAATGCTCCAGGGAGCACACAAGACAACAGACACAACCTGAGTCCCAGTGCCTTCCACTGCATCTGGCAATTACAGGCAGCCTGCCTCTAAAGCCAAGAGCTTGCACATACCTACTATGACTTGTAACCCATTTGACTTGTAACCTGTAACCTTCTATACCATGTAACCCGGGTTAGGGACATTGATTGCTTGATTGAATTGATTGAATTGGAAGTGATAATGACATGCTCTGTTTTAATTTAGTGCCCTAACCATTCATATGCCTCCTTAGTTAGGAGGCATTCATATGCCATGAGGTCAAGAGCATAATCTTGACAGATCAATGGGCCAATCGTAAACTGGTGGGCCACTGGAGGAATTAGCATATCAGGGTGGAATATGCTTTACAGACAACACAAACAGTCTGCTGAAGTTTTAGTAAGCATGAGATCAGGATGCACGATCTGTCTGACCTGAAAAAGTAAGGAAGGAGAAGCCTGGACCATGGAACACCCGCATTTCTTTAGAAACCATCAAGTTCCTGAGATAACACCATTTTTTACATCTTCACTGACAAGTAGTTTTAATATTCTAAACTGCTTCAAGTGGCTTATCATCCAATCCTGTGGACCTTTTACGACAGCGAGATGAGTGTAGTGCTGTAGCAAAAGCCCAGCAAAGGTTGCGCTGCAGCTTGACCCAGCTGGAGCTGCTGCCACAAAGTTGGTGGGGAATTTAGGGGGGAGGTGGATCCTGGTGGCAGTGACTTGCTCCAGGATCCTATCCCATTTTTCCCATCCCAGAACAGCTCCAGCCTCTCCTCCGACCTGTGTCAGCAAAATGGCTTGCTTGGTCCATGGAGAACCATAAGTGAGCGGGAAAATTGGAAAGCCTAACAGGAGGTAAGTAAAAAATAGTCAAAAATAATTGTGAGCAAGTGAGATGGCTTGACTCAGTGGCATAGCAATAAGGGGTGGGAGGTGCAGTCCGCTCCAGGTACCAGATACAGGAGCATGATAAAGGGACACCAGCATTGCTTCTGCTCCAGCCACACCAGAGTCAGACATGCTGGCTGCTATTTTATCCATGCAGCACACAGTGAAATACATAGAGGTGTCCACGTTGCTGCCTGTTGGTCCATTTCCATTGAAGAAATTCACTGACGGACATGGGAAGTCCTGTGTATTCTATTCCACAGGGAAGCAACTGGGAGTGCGGAACATGCTGGGAGCACTGCTTTGCCGATCTGCCCTCTGGTGCACTGCAAAGGGAGCCAGTAGGAGCAGGAAGGGGTCGGCACCGGCAGCATGACAAGGGTAAGAGGACACATAGGGTGAACATGGTTGCCACATCCCACTGGGCCCCCGAGAAGGAACCATTTGGGCAAGGCTCTTGCTTGCCACTCCACACCCCCACTTGCCCCCAACCTTTCTGCAGCCCAGCCAGACCCCCCTCCTCTTGCCCTGTCTGCTTGCCAACTTGCCCCAAAGATCTCTAGCACACCATGGAGATTAGCTACGAGGGTTAGTGGATTCCTCCTTTCTCCAAAACCCCAGAGAGAGGAGGGCTGTTAAAAACAGAGAAGAAGTCTCAAAAAATTACACAGGCCTACAAAATTGAGGGTCAGAAGGTTTTTCCCACATTTTATGGTGCTTTGATATGAATTTGGGGTGCCGATTCCAAAAATGGCACGCGTTTTACCCTATCACATCTAGTTTTGGAGATAAAGTATAGCCTCATTAGTGAATGGTTCAAGCAGCTTCCTCATGAGGAAGCCATGGTGTAGGCTTCCTCATGAGGAAGCTGCTTGAACCATTCACTAAAGAGGCTGTGCCATGTCTCCAAAAATAGAGGTGATTGGGCAAAACGGATGCCATTTTTGGAATCAGCACCCTAAATATACGCAGGAATTGGTGTAACGTTTAAGGAAGCAAAATGTGTGTTGACCTGCATCATCTGTCAAATGCACTGGTTGGAATCATCCTATATGTTGTTTATGTTAAGTCACACCAACTTAGGAACAGATAGAGAATGAGGCTGGAAATCAATAAATTAGCAGCAAAAAGGATGTTAGCAAAGATTAATTGGTGAATAACTAGACTCTTTTGCATACAGTGATTGCACTGTTAAATTTAGTTCACAACGGGTTGAGGGATCGTGATGGAATGATAAGGTGGTGTCTCTGCATTTGAATGAATTGGTTTCAAAGTCATTGACACTCAAGTTGCACATGGAAGACTCAGAAAAAACACTTGAGTCAAGGGCTCCCTGACTTGGCACTCATCCCCACGCATGCTGACTGGAGTCTGCCTGTGCCTGGGTGTGCTTGCTTTCTGTTGTCATGCCATGAAGAACCTTGTGGTGCCAGCATTCTGACCGTGAGCAGCAAGGAGTTTCAGCCGGGAGGCAGAGAAGGGTTAATGTTTGCTTTAGCATCTGAGCAGGAGGGAGGAGGTGGGAGTGAGCTCTTTTGACCATCTCTGATTAGGAAAGAAGGAAGGAATCGATGACCATTGGGCAAAGGATGGGAGGTTTGATATTTTCTTTGGCTGAGGAATGGCAGGAGGAGGAGCCCAAGGGGGTTCTTGCCTTATGATTGTCTGGCAAAACCCAGGGAGGAGGCAGGGAAGCGGGGGGGGGGGGGAGGAGAGGCAGTTCATAGTGATCATGTTTTCCACTGCATGGCTGGTGGGGGAGAGGAACCCTCATTGAATGACCAGCTTCAGTGGGACTGCTTTGGAGTAGAGTTGCAAAGGATCAGGTCGTCCTGGCAAACCGCCCAGCTGCTGCACATGACCCTCTTCCCTTTTGCCTCTTCTGTCCCGGATCTCTTGCAGTCCGTCCCACCCCCTCCTGCCCTGTTTACGGATGAGATGGAGCAGCAGGGAAGTGTTTAAAGTGAGCTCCAACACACACATCCTGACAGCAGCCCCGTTTTTTCCCATGGCTGGGTTTTTAAAGGGGGTGGCTTGACTTTAAAATTGCAAAAGGGTGACTCAGCAACTCGGAAAGTGCCCATTTTTGAGTCAAGTAACAGGGGGATGGAGACTTGTGACTTGACTTGAGTTACTTTGTGCTGGATTTTCCCATTCGTGAGAATTTGGAAACTAATGCATCAACACATCAAGAACATTGATGCAGAAATATTTAATGAAGATTTGGTGGTGAATAACAGGCCTTTTACCTGCCATACTACCACTGTAAAATCTCACAGGGACAGAGTTAATGGTGTTCGGAATTAATTACTTCGTTCTTCTCATGAACTACTTTCTCATGTTCAGCTCAGGCCTCATTAGGATAATGTAGCATTTGGGAGCAAAAACACAACCCTGTAAACCAGCACGGAGTTGTGACCCACATGTGGCACATGGACTCACAGTTTGTGAAATGCTGTTCTAACTCACTGCATGGGAGGAACTGCAGAAATAAGGTCTACATCCCCTGTTGGGCATTTATTAGTACCATCAAGGTTAAAACATTCCACTACTAAGTACATTGGACTAACTTTTGGTAAGAAACAGTTAACTGGAACTAGATTGGGTCCACATATTTTAGATATTATATTCCTTTCTTCTTATCAGTTGCCCCCTTTCATTCAATTCAGGCCTTAGCACTATAATGAAGCATTTTGGGGAAAAGATACAAAATAGTAAACCAGCCCCAGAAGCTAAGATGGAGAAGATCTCCACAGCCACCACGTACTTCCCCTTGGTGCTCAGGTACGTTGGCACAAAGGACAACCAAACACTGCAAAAGACCAACATGCTGAAGGTGATGAACTTGGCTTCATTGAAAGTATCTGGTAACTTCCTGGCTAGGAAAGCCACTGTGAAGCTGACAATGGCCAGGAAGCCCATAAAGCCCAAGACACAGTAAAACATGAGAGCTGAACCTTCATTACATTGCAGTACAATTTCTTTGGTGATTGAGTGCATGTCAGCATCTGGGAATGGAGGGGATGTTGAGAGCCACACAGTACAAAGTGTGGCTTGAAAAAGGGAGCAGGAAAGAACCATTGAGCTGGCCAGTTGATTCCCCACCCATTTCCTCACCCTCGAGCCTGGCTTAGTAGCCATGAAAGCTAAAATGACAATGGTGGTCTTGGCCAATATACAGGAAATAGCCACTGTGAAGATGATGCTGAAACCAGTTTGTCGAAGTGGACACACTATCTTCCCAGGCTGTCCAATGAAGATCAAAACACAAAGGAAGGAGAGCAAGAGAGAGATTAGGAGAGTGTAGGTGAGGTTCCGGTTGTTGGCTTTGACAATGGGAGTGTCTTTGTTCTTCATAAAGATGCCCATCACAGAAGCTGTGATGAAAGAAAAGGAAAGGGCTGAAGTGGCCAAACCAATTCCCAAATGATCCCCATAAGACAAGAAGCTGATGATTTTTGGAGTGCAGGAATCCTGGCCAGGGTTTGAATACTGATCTTCTGGACACTCAAAGCAATTATCAGTGTCTGGAAAACAAGAGCTGGTTTCAGTATATGACAGCCCCATACACAATTCACTGCTGTAACTAAGCATTCCTATTACGGAATCTGGAATCAAAGCTGCTGATTTGAAACTGAAAGGATTTTTTTGCAGTTGGGAAGGGGGTCAATTCCTCCCCCCAATTTTGTGGAATGTGATCTGGTCGATTCCAGTTAACCATGGATGGCAATATTTTAAGTTAACACTACCTCCACATTATTGATTATTATTTATGTAACAGCACCCATGTCCGTTGTAAATTATTGTTGATTGATTGAGCAATACAGAAAATATTGACTGATGGACGGTTGATTTATCAAGTGGAGTAAAAGAGTAAATTCACATTGCGTGTTACAGTAAAAAGAGTAAATTCAGCAGGTACAGTGTGCTTCATGGTCTTATTGGACAGCAGACGTGACAACCAGTTAACAACACTTTCTAATTTGAGCCATTTTTATCTGTTCCAGCAGTGTAGCTAGAGGAGGTGCAAAACACTAAGTTCTGCAGAGAGCCTCACCGTGAGGTGCAAGCTGCCCCCTCCCCTTTGGAGCCTTTCTATATGCTTCAGTTTTGCTCTAGCAGCCCAGAACGGCTCAGAAAGGAGGGGGGCTGGTCTCTGGCATGGCACGGTGAGGCTGCCTGCAAAACTTTGTGCTTTGCACCCCCTCTAGCTACTCTACTGACTTGGACAATCTGATACAGATATGCTGCCTATACATATGTTGATGTTGACATGACATATCTTACTGTCTTGGGTTGAAATCTTCCCTTCTGGACACGGGAGGCAGTCGTAGCAGCAAAAAGGCTCCCCTTCCTTCTTTGTCCTGAAGAAACCTGAATGACAATTGTCATTACACACTGAAAGGGGCAGTACCTGCTGGGAAATGGGAGTGGTCAGCATCATGAGATGTGTTTTGGGAACAAACATCTCTCAAAGAAGACGGTCTGCTACTGGCTCTGCTTCCCCACAATCACTACCTGTGCACCCCACCAGTCCTGCCTTACTGTGTGGTGGGGAGCCGGGAGGACTTCACTGTCTCAAGAAAGGTCTGGGCTTGAGTATCAGCTCCACCTGCAAAACTAGCAATCAAGTGGTTCCAGTTTGCTTCTGCTCCTTCATGCTTGTTACAAATGCATTACAATTTGCTTTTCTTTTCCACCCTGGCACTTTTTTTGGTCAGTTGCTAAATTGATCACTTTACAGCTTCTGCTCCTGTTATAATAGACTTGGCATCCTAAAGTAAGGCTAACCCAAATTGCCCCTTCAGTTTCCTACAGACCAATCCTAACCTGCCCTGGACCAGGTAGGCCGGCAGGCCTGCCCCACATCCAAGGTAGGGTTAGGACTGAAAGCGGCTCTGTCTGGGGTAAGGGGAATTGCTTTCCCTCACCCCAGGTAAATGGCGGCAGCATCCCTAATGGGGCTACTCAAATCTCTGCCACTGACCCTAGCAGCCCGGAACTGCTACAGACTGCCCAGGAACGAGGATAGGATTACTCTCTCTGTCGCATGAAGGTGCTTTACGACACTTTTGTGACACTGCTGGGCAAACGCAAGGGACGTGTGACATCCCAGCGCACTTTCATTATTGCATCCATAGTCTCATTTGCAGGTTTCCACACTGAAAACATGTATATTGATTCATATTGATGATGGAGCAAAATTGGTAAGCTCTTCTCAGAGGCTGCTTTTGGCAGCCACCCTTTTATCTCCAAGAAGTCCTGTGGTATTGACCCAACTAATCATAAAGCATTGTTCTCAAGCAGTGGTTTCCAAACTTTTTAGCATCAGGACCTACGTTAAAAAAAATTTCACTTCAGCAGCTGCTCAAGACTCTGTGGCTATAATGGTGAGTGAGCACCAATGGTGACTGGGCAGCAGTCAACACTGAGGAATCTATAAGATACACTTGAAAAGTTCAAATACCCCACCTGGTTAAAGCTGCTGGGCCAAACAATGGCATCCTCATGAACAGTGAGCCCCTTGTCTGTGGAAATCACTGGGTCTACTTTTCCAACTTTGACTCTCAGAAAAGACATGTTTGGGAATGTGACCCAGTTGATAAGATCATATCCAGCTTTTAATTCCCCATTTTCATCAAAGGAAATCCTTTTCCCAGTAGTGGTGTTAAAGGCGATGTTTCTCAAATAGTGATGGAGCTACAAGGAACCACAACAGAAGAAGAATTTCAAAGGAGGCACAAGACATACTAATACATAACAGTGTGCTGATCTTTGACAATCGACACATTTCAGAAGAACAAAATCTAATTCCAGAAAGAGACAGAGCAGAGACAATCAGGACAACCCCTTACTAGCAGGTTTACAAGAGAACTAACATGAACCTGAAAAGCAAAGCAAATGCTGCCTTGTGCAAGGGTTAATAAATGAAGGAGTGTGCCTATTTGGCAGAACTATCTTCTTTTCCAAGAAATTCTGGATATCCACTTGGAATCAGTTTCTGTCTCTGTAAAACACATGCTGAACTTAGGAATGATGGATTCATTCATCCCTCCCATCTAATTCCATCCCTTGGTCCAGTGGTTCTCAAACTTTTTAGAGGCTCCCCCTCCAGCAGCAGCTTGTCCAGCCCTTGATAAACAGAATGTAATCTGCCCTGTGGATTTCATGAACCACCAAAAAGTAGGTCATGACCCACTGGTGGGTCCAGGACCTACAGTTTGAGAACTACTGCCTTATTCTATTTTCTTCCATCTCCCTGCATCCTGCCCCTGTGCTGACGGAAGGTGAAGGGGGATAACAAGATGCAGACATGAGTAGGAGAGAAAATTGGGTGAATTAGTCCTCATTATGGCTATGTGGTTGTTGAAAAGGAGGGGACTCTAGAATTCAACCCACTCTCGCAATCAGCCATCCAGTTCTGGAGTTGCGTGAGATGGTCAAGAACTTCCCTCTATCCACTCTCTCCAACCCATGCATAATATCACATGTCTCAATTATGCCCCCTCCCCCAGGCACCTTCTGTCTAGACTGAATAGCCCCAAACACAGTGGACCTTTTCTTGTGGGAGATATCCCCATCCACTAATCTTTTGTTCACCATTACCTGCCATGGTGGATGATTTAGGATCTTCTCTCTCCATCCATATGGCATTGCTCTGTTTTTGAATTTTGATGAATACATGGAATGCAAAGCATGTGCCACAGCATAGACAGCATTGTAGACACTGTAGCTGTGGCTAGTCATGCTGGTTTCAAACACAGACCCAGGAAGAGTCTCCAGCTTCTCCTCTCCAGTGCAGTTCTCTCTGCCCACCTGATTTGCAACAGAGCTGGGGAATGAACAATCAAATACCTTTTCCCAGAATTCCCTGAAAAAGCCATCTTCTTTTTGGGAGGCAGGATTTCTGAGCTGAATAAATTTCTGGAATCCAAGTAGCTCTTCAGAGTGAATGGCAAAAGACAGAGCGCCGTGGAGGAAATCAATGTCCCAATGCCTTTGGAAGGAAAATGATGTGAAGTCCATCTGGGCTGTCATAAACCAGACTTTACCCTTCATCTTTGCTGCTATACCCTCAAACTCTGCAAAGTGGTTCAGCATCCTCAAGATCATTGTGGTCTGAATTTCTCCATACACAAGCACAACATTGGCAGTGCTTCTCATAATGGTGTTGATTGTTTGGAAACTGTCGCTCTCCATTTTGGTAATAGATGACGATATGAGTGGAAATCGTGCTATGAAGTCAAAGCAGATGCCTCTCTGTTTAAACATGGCAAGCACATTGTCTATAAATACCTCCGTATTATCTTCATTATGAGAAACCACTCCAATCCACGTCCACGCAAAATGTAACAGTAACTGGAGAATCCCTCTGTATTGATGGGCTTCCGCAGGGAACATCTGATGGAAGAAGACTTGAGTGTTGTCATTCATCACCGGAGGACAGCCATACAGAAACTAAAGATCATTTGAAACGGGATGGGAAGATATAGTTTCAAAGTAAACTCTATGCATAGGTTTTTGTTTATACTGATATACTTGCCAAATGGTTTCAGGGCAAGCATTTGTCCACTGAGAGCCAATCAAGTTTCAATTTGCAATTCAGTCAGTCTTTTTTATATATATAAAACAGTGATTTTCAACCACTGTGCCATGGCACATTGGTGCTCCATGAGGGGTCCACAGGCGTGCCACGGGACTTTGGGAGATGGTCATTTATTAGTAGGGTCATTGGGAAATGTAAGCCCATCACCAACATAATTTACCCCTGCTAATTGGGTAAGAGGCACTTTTTCAAGTGAGTGCTCCTTTTTTTAGCAGGGGGAGAGTAACTGGCCCACCTCACCCCAGCACTGTCTGTTCTAGTGGCTGTCTGCTGGTATTCATTTGCATCTTTTTAGATTGTGAGCCCTCTTGGGACAGGGAGCCATTTAGTTATTTGATTTTTCTCTGTAAACCGCTTTGTGAACTTTTAGTTGAAAAGCGGTATATTAATACTGTTAATAAATAAATAAATAAATAAACAAACAAACAAACAAACAAACAAACAAACAAACAAACAAACAAACAAACAAACAAACAGAATGCTGCGCCTTGTCAATGGGCAAAACCGATGCTAAACCATTTTAGCAACTTGCCAGTGTGCCAGGAGATGAAAAAGGTTGAGAATTGCCAATATAGAAGAAGGAGTCAAAATAATACTTATTTGGATCAATATGATGGAATTATAAAGGTAGAATTTCAGATGGTATTTTGATGCAAAGACTGTACACTGTGGATTAGCAACATGCAACAGAATACTAGAAGACTGTTAGACTGCCAAAGTTTGTTGGAGACCTAGATGGTTGTTGGAAGGACATGGTGCATAACTATACTATCCAATTCCTTTCCTAGGCTGCGCTTCCAGTTCTGCCGTTCTTTTGTATCTAAACAGACAAGAATCAAATTCACACTGAGGAATGGAGGGCAGCATATTTGCTGGAAGGTGCATTAGACAGACCGTCTCTCTTGGAACTTTACTTATAGTGCACCTCACCCAAAGGTTTCCCAGTGACGTAGCTATAAAAAAAAACTTTTATTCATCTCGCTTTCATCTGCTTTGCTAACTTCCACATCTTACCTGTGGAATCTTGTAGATGCACAGAATGGCGGCCATATGTAAGGGAACTATTGAAGTTGGTCCCCCAATGACAGCCGCTGGAATGCTTTTTCTGCCACACTTGTAGTTAGGCACAATTCTGCCCCACCCAAAGAGAAGTTCTACTGAGGCAAGATAGATCCCGCTTTCAATGAAGTGGCTGTTATAGAGGTGGAAGCCCAGAGTGGCATTGGGTAAAATCAAGGGATTTGCGTTGATCTCCTTGACTGCAAATTCCAAGGCCAGAATGTGCTGATAATTCTGAGTCAGGAACCTGCAATGAGCATGACAAGCCTACGTAAATAAGACCACAGCATTTGTTTTACACCGTACAGGGGTTTCTTGATTCAGAGTTAAAGCCTTTCACCCATATGATGCCAGCTGTACAAGAAAAAAAGGGAGGATAATCATCATTATTGTTATTGCAAAACTAGGGACAGGCAGTCTTTCAGAAAAGAAAAAGATACATATACATTCTGTCATTTTGCAGCAACAGTGACAGAGTGACAATCAATGGACGTCAAGGTTCATCTCCAAATATTCTCTACCTTCTGAAAATAGATCCAAACTACAACCAGTTTGCCTGAAGATATTACCATCACATTTATAGGATACAATTAATGCACACACACCCCTTACATGTGTTCATCAGAGAGTTCCTGTGATGGATGTTTCACGAAAGTGATCTCATCTGAAAATATGTAGATCTGGGAAAGAATGCCAGCAATGATGAGGTCTCCTGCCTGGAAATACTTGTGGAGAATAGCAAGAGGGTTACTGATGGCACACCTCGCAACAGGAACCTCACACACAATCTGTGGCAGCATCACAAACACTGACACCAAGAATACAATCATCTTGCAGGGAAAAAATCAGCCCTGCAGCATCTAAGACATGTCAATAATTCCTCTGTTTCTCCCCTTTTCATTTGTGTATCCTTGAATAGCACAGCGGACATAAATGGCCACTTGCTCCCCAGAATAGAAGTGTAGTGGCACAGTGTAAACCATTATGAAATAGACCAACAGAATCCAGTGTGATTCTGCACTATGTCTGAACTGCACCGTGGATATTAATAACATCCTGTAGTTGAAGCCTGTAGTTTTACAAGTCGCCACTAGATGCCCCTTGGAAATTTGAGGAGGGGGCAAAAACACAAGATTTAATCACGGGTAATTTGATAACCACAAGGGACATTATTGCCTCTTCAGAATTATAGGTTGTCTTGATATTGTGGAAGAAAATATGTTTATGAGACCGTAGCAAGACATTTTTGCAAGACTTTGAAAAGCATGTTTTCCTGCTTGTGAAGAAAAGTGGGTGGTAGTAGGACAGCTGCGTCCTGGATGATCATCTCCTGGCCAAATGCTTCTCAGTTCTTGGCTTCCCTAGCAGTGGTGTCACAAGGGTTTGCATCACGTGGTGCGGGAGAGCAGCACATCACACCCATGATGGACCTCTCCCATGCAAAGGGTGGGGCAATGCCTTAGGCAGTGGGCGTGGTGATGTACCATTGCCCCACCCCTCTGTTTTTTAGGCTAAAACTTTTGATAGATTGGAAATATTTCTTCACCTGTTATTTCATTGCATCCCGAATGAAATTACGCATCTAACAATATATAAAATGATGGTATTATTCAAAAATACCAAGATTTTAAAAATTTTGGCTAGTAGTGGTGTCACCCCCATGTGTGGTGTCACCCCCCTGTGTGTTGTCACCCAGTGCGGCCTGCACCCCCTGCACCCCCTAATGATTCCACTGATTCCTGGACATTCAAGTCTATTTTTTGTGTCCTGATTTTTTACATTTGCATAAATGGGTAACAAACAAACGATAACTGGATAACAAACCCCATATATCCTAAGCCTCTTATTCCAGCTCTAACCCTCACGCCTACCTTTGCTTTTTTAAATTTAAAAAGTATGTCTAATATAAATACACATATGTTAGGACACAAATGTCCAATACTGGAACACCTTGAACCAACACACGGTTATCTGGTCGAGGACACAATGGTCCTGTCACTCAAGTGAATATAGCATACTGGTTAAGAGACCAAGAATGTCCAATTAGAAGAGGGTGTCAAACTTGTTTCGTACAGAGGGCTGAAGTTGGCATTCATGGTGACTGCTGAGGGCCGAAATGTCATCATTAAGCAGGAAGTGACATCATTAAGCAGATGATGGCCAGAAATAAGCACTGTGTTCTCACATAGAGACTCATTAGCTGCAAATGATCGACAGGAAAATTCTCAAATCATGTTCATATTTTCAAGATAAGAGAGAACCCAATTGTCACACTGGGAGAGCCCAATTATAATGGGAGCTGGATAAATTGCTTCAATGGGCTGCATTTGACCCACAGGCCTTCTGTTTGATACCCCAGATTGAGAAGTAAGCATTGCTATTTTGCTGGTGCAGACTTGAAAAGCCCTGTGTTGGCCTTCCAAGCCGACACAGGGTTAGAATTTGGTAGAGGAGGCCTCTGCTGGTCACACCCTGTTCTGCCCCCCACCCTCCTCCACCCAGAAATGCCTTTGCCTCCCCCTCCCCCCAGCCTCCGCATGCAGGCTCCCACTGAATTCAGGGTAACCAGTTCCAATGGAGCACAGAGCATTGGTCAGATTCAAATAAATTGACAACAGGTTCAATGTCCTAATGACCATTTTAAGTATACCAAAAGATCAGTGCCAGATGGCTTATTGATCTTTAACTTATTAATTAGGTCTGAAACATGTTCTCTTTTAACCTCTATCTGACTTCATTCCTTGGTCAGGAGGAGCTGTTCGGGCAGCGGTATCTGCCCAAGGTCTTCTGCCGTGAAGACAGATGCAGAGAATTAAATTTTTCTGCCATCTCTAAGTCTCCTCTTATCTCCCCTTTCCCTCCCTCTTCATCCAGAGGGCCAACCACTTCTCTGATGGGTTTCCTGCTTCTAACATATTTGAAGAAGCTTTTATTATTACCCTTAATGTTGCTGTCCATGTGTTCCTCATAGTCTCTCTTGGCCTCCCGTATCACCTTCTTACATTTCTTTTGTCACAGTTTATGTTCCTTTTTATTCTTCCCATTGGGGCAAGACTTCCATTTATGGAAGGAAGCTTCCTTGCCCTTTATGGCCTCTCTAACTTGGCTGGTCAGCCATGTGGGAACCATCCTGGACTTAGTCAAGTCCTTCTTCCTTTGCGGTAATCACTTCCGCTGGGCCTCTGTTACTGTTATTTTAAGCATTTAATTTAACCATTCAGAACAGTGATTTCTTTTATTTCTCCTCCCTATTACTGTACATTGTTCCCTCAAATTAATAATGTGCATGTGATGTGAATTGATATTGGTGCCTCTAATCTTTAGCAAAAATCAATAGCCATTGGTTCTGACATGACCTGAGTTGCACAGAGTGCATGCACACAAGTGCACTTGAGCACAGGCAGTTACAATAATTATGAAAGGGGAATTTATTAAGAATAATTTTTATATACTTTACTGCTTTTCAACCAAAAAAATAGCTCACAAAACAATTCACATATGCATAAAGAAATTACCCATACTGGTAGTCTCTCCCCCCTCACTCTCACTGTCTGTACTCTCTTAGTATGTAACTGGAAAGTCAGCAATAATAATTACTACTGGATTGTTTACATGGCCAAACACTACCAACAGTATTCAATTACACAAGCAGTATTTACATACTGATGCAATTGAGAAAATTAAGCTTTGAGGAAATTGCCAGTTTTCTGTAGAAGTTTGGGGGCTGTTCTCACAAGTAGTTTCTTACTTTGTGGTTCATTCTCTTGTTCTTGTTTCCTTTTACAAACCACCTCTTTTACTGATACACGTTCAGATGTTCTCAGATGCTTCTTGTCCTTTGGTGGGTTGTTAGGGGTCATTCAGTCTAAGAACTGAAAACAACCAGTATATGAGAGGTGGGGGGGATGCCATCATCAAGGCCAGCCTAACAATAAGGTGAAGTGAACTGCTTGCTTCACCTCATATCTGCTCATCTCCTCACTCTGGCTCACTGAGAGTGAGTATTGGGACGGCAGCAGCCCACCTCCAGCACCTCTGGTGGAAGGACAAAAAAGTCACCACATGGTCCACCCTACTGCTTAGAAAAGCTGGCGGGCAAGGAGAGATGGGGTGCAAGCTGTAGTGGAGGGCAGCAATCTGGATTCTACCCCCTGGCATCTTACCTTGAACTCCAACATTTTTGAAATAAACAGGATGAACAAACTATGATTGAACTAAAGCAAAGGGGATGCTTAGAGGAAGGTGGCAGAGTGAGAGCTCAAGATTAGGGAGGGCCCTCTAGATTGCTGTGGTTCACCACATCTCTGAGTGCCCCCTTGCTTTCATAAGCATCTGAGTGGAAGACAAGGTATTGGGGGCTTGCACTTCCTCTAGGGCTGCTCCTTCTTATTGTTGTAGACCTTCTGGTTTTTCTTGCAACATAAAGTAGCAGACTAAAAATGAAAACTACCAGCACATGTAACAAGACTTGCAGGTTTTGAGGTTCACCCTGATCACAAGTTCTTGCCAGTGCTTCTCCAGTTCTTCTTCATTAGGTGATAAGACCTAAACCCAATTTGCAAACTTGTTCAAAAAATCTTCAATTTCTAGTCAGCCTGCCACTTCACTTGCATGGGGAGAGGGAGAATAACCTAAAGGAACTTTTTCTGCTAGAGAAGGAGCAATACTAACTGTACCATCTTCAGCACACTTACCTGGAAACAGCAGCCCAATCCTATGCAGGCTACACAGGAGTAAATCACATTAGATAGTCAATTGGGCTTGCTTCCCAGGTGTGAATAGGATTGCAGCCTAAGGGCTATCCAACTTTCCAGAGCCAATGCAGCCACATTGCAGTACCAAGGTAAGGGAACAAACATTCCCTTGTCACAAGGAGACCTCCAGGACTTGGTGCTGGAAAGTTACAGTTAAGAGGACTTAGGACCCAATCCTATCCAATTTCCAGTGCCAGTGCAGCTGTACCAATAGGGCATGCACTGCATCCTGTGGTGGGGGGGGCACGGAACATTTGTTCCCTTACCTCATGGCTGCATTGTGACTGCACAGGTGCTAGAAGAAAGCCTCACTGAGCATGATAGCACTTACTTCTGAGTAGACCTGCATGGGCTTATGACCTAAGGCTGCAATCCTACTTCCACTTTCCTGGGAATAAGCCCCATTGGCTATAATGAGATTTACTTCTGAGTAGATATGCATAGGATTCTGCTCAAAGGCTGCAATCCTATCCACACTTTCCTGGGAGTAAGACCATTGAACACAATAGGACTTACTTCTGAGAAGACCTGCATAGGATTGTGCCCTTGATGAAGTAATGTTCTGTGCCACATTCCTGCCTTTTTTTAACCTGAGGAATTTCAGCTGTGGGATCATCACCTCTGTGTGTCTGATAGTGTATTATACAATCATTGTGTAACAACACATTGTATTGCAATGAAAAAATCCCAGGCACAGATCCCAGTGCTAATAGCAACACCTTGAATAGCAGAGTCTTGCATAAAGATCTTCTTCCGAGGCACCAATGGACCTGCTTTCACATCGGCATGTGCGTGTCCCTCAATTGAACATTCCCAGTTGAGTGCTCACAGCATAGAGCTCTCGTGATCACACAGCCTGTCTGATCACTCTGTCTCGTACCTCAGCATCTTATTAGATATTAATATCTTAATTAATAAAGCCTCAGGTTCCCTTTTAACTCATGGCACCTGCATCTCTTCATGGACTTGGGGAAGAAAAAGATGTGATCAGACTTAATTTGATAATTACGGGGAAGACAATTGCCTCCTCAGAGCTGTAGATTCCAAAGAAAACATGTATATTTTTATTGCTCTTCCGTAGAAATCATCAGAAGACTCCTTTGAGATAGCAAGACACAGAAGAGATGGCAAAGAAGAGCACAAAAAAGAAAGACACTTTGTGTCTATGCATCTTGGGGACAGGACAGAGTTTCCAAAGACCTGGGTTGTGACCCACTGGTGGGTCACAAGCCCAAGCACAATGAGTCATGATGTGGGCCCTCCCTTCCACCCTTGTGCAGTTTTGGCTCAAAACAGGAGCCATTCCAGAAGACCCATAAGAACAGCCCCACTGGATCAGGCCATAGGCCCATCTAGTCCAGCTTCCTGTATCTCACAGCGGCCCACCAAATGCCCCAAGGAGCACACCTGATAACAAGAGACGTGCATCCTGGTGCCCTCCCTTGCATTGGCATTCTGACATAGCCCATTTCTAAAATCAGGAGGTTGCACATACGCATCATGTCTTGTAGCCCATAATGGATTTGAGGTAGTTGAGGTATTTGAAAATTGTGTAATTTGTTTTATTCAGAATTAAGCCCATTTGTTCAATGAGACGTACGGCGCAATCCTAACCAATGTTCCAGCCACACTGCAGCCACCAAGGTAAGGTAACAAGCATGCCCTTACCTTGAGGAGGCCCCCTTGACTGCCTCCCCACTGCAGGATGCAGTACATGCCACATTGGCAGAACTATGTCAGTGCCGGAAAGTTGGTTAGGATTGTGCCCTTAGGCTATAATACCATCTTACTCATCAGAAACAAACTGAACATTACTGGAACCTCCGGAAGCCTCTCCTGGCCTGGCAACCCGCTCCAGAGGCCTCTGAGAACCTTAGAATGCTGTTCAAAAGACTCCGTAAGCCACTTCTTGTTTTCAAAACCAATTCCAAAAACCAGAATAATAATAATAATACCCAGGGTGGCTCACAACATATTAAAAACAATTTAAAAACATAATTTAACCACAAATAAAAACATATTAAAAACACATTAACATATACCCATAAAAACCATAGTCAGATAAAAAGTCAGATAAAAAGAGCAAAACGTAGTAAATCAGAGGAATCAGGCCTGTAAAAATAATAAAAGATACAGAAAAGATGTTTAAAAAGGCCATGCACTCAGAAGGCTTTTTTAAACAAAAATGTCTTCAGGCCTCGCCGAAAAGTCTCAAGAGAGGGAGCCATTCTCAAGTCAAGGGGAAGGGAGTTCCATAATGTTGGTGCCACTACTGAGAAGGCCCTATTTCTTGCCGCCGCCCCACGTACCTCCTTAGGTGGCAGCACTTGTAAAAAGGCCTTCTCTGATGACCTAAGAGGACGAGCCGGATTGTACAGAAGTAGGCGATCTCTGAGATACCCTGGCCCAGAGCAGTATAGGGCTTTAAAGGTCAAAACCAGCACCTTGAATTGGGCCCGGAAATGAATGGGCAGCCAATGCAGTCCCCAGAGAAGCGGGCTGACAGAGTCAAACCGCCTAGCTCCAGTGACCACACGGGCCGCCGCATTCTGCACTAATTGCAGTTTCTGAACCGTCTTCAGGGGTAGCCCCACGTAAAGCGCGTTACAATAATCTAACCTCGATGTCACCATGGCATGGATCAGAATTGTCTTATGGAAACTTCTCAAGACCATTGTGAGGCCTTCAGACATCTGTAGAGTGGGTTACTGGGCCAGGAGAGGCCTCCAGCACTATCAGGAGCATCACGACCCACCGCTTTTTTAGACTTGTGCTATGTTCTTACTGTCAAGCAGTGGGCTCCCTTGATGCCCCTGGGGAGTGCCTCACAATGTCCCTGGGCATTGCAACTGATGGGGAGCCAATGAGTTAGCCCTTTGAACTGGGCTCTGCGACAGTATGTGTCACTTTGCAGCTGTTCATTCTAGTGCTTGGCGTCCTTAAAATAAAAAACAAAAAACTTCTTGTATGTAAACTGTGAGTCTGTCATGCCTTTTACTTGGCACTCCAACAAACCTTCAGACCCACAGCCGGGGCACACAGCAGTCTGCAGAAAGAGGGGATAAGCAGCAAAACCGGTGCCAACAGTCTGACATCTGCATGTATCCCAGCAGCACTTGCCAGCCAGAAGTGGTGGGATTTTCCTCCAGTGGTCTGCCTGTTTGAGGTCAGTACATTTACTGTGGTGGCTGAGGCCAGTGATGCTCGCAGCCATGCCAATCCTTTGAGAATCCCTACACTTCCATTCCCAGAAGTGTGCTAAGGACTGCAGCATGATTTCTGGTGTCTTCCCCCACCCCTCAAGCTGCACAGAGCATATGCCAAGGGCAGGCGCTTGGCCGTTCCTTGGGGCTTGCTTCTGAGCAAGCACGTATACAATCATGACCCAAAGACATGAGGACTGTCAATGAAGCAGCTGCCCCACACTCCTTCACACCTACACTCAGAAAACATGTGTCCTATACACGCTATTTGGGGAGTTAGCCCCATTGAACACAGTGAGTGGGACCTACCGTACTTATGAGTAGGAATGCCTAGGGTTTTGCCCTTGAAGGTCGCTTCAAGGTACTGACAACAAACTCTCCATCAGCAGTGGGTCCCCTGCAAGGTTCTGATCAGCATGAAGGGGGCTGCCACTGCCTTGATCCTCCTCGCGCTCACCCTTAGCTGTCCGACAAGGAAGGAAAGGGGGCTTCTCCTCCTCACCTTTCCTCCCCTCCCCCCAAGATTCTAACCAGAGCATACGAACAAGCTAAAGCCACTTTTTCTGTCTTTCTCTCCTTAATACAAGGAGGGGGATTTTGCTGCCCTTAAATCGGAAAGCAAGGGGAGGCCCAGCTTTGATGAAGGGCTCCCCCAGGAGATAATCGAGGGCACCCTATCGCCACTTTTGAGGACTCAAAACTTGCAGATATTGGACAGTCATGTTAGTTTTCCAACTGTACAGTCAAAACCTCATGTCTCTGGGATGGGGGTTTCCTCAGATGGTCCCCCTTTGCCTGGGATATTTGTAGCAGGTACAGCCACCAGTTTCTCTGCACCCCCTTTAGCTACTGACTCAATAAAAAGGGAAAGTGCAGAACAGGAAGGTGTAGGTGAGCTCTAACAATTAGATTATACAGCCCTCAGGCAGCCTGTCTCTTCCAGTGAAATATATGCATAATAGGCTCAGCATATAAAACAAAACAAAACAATATTTGGAAACCTTTATCAAGGGAGAATATTTGACAAATCCTTTAAGGCCGCAGTTCTCACACATTTTGCACCGGGACCTACTTTTTAGAAGGAGAATCTGTCAGGACCCACAGGAAGTGATGTCATGACCGGAAGCAACATCATCAAGCAGGAGATTTTTTTAACTATCCTAGGCTGCAGTCCTACCCACACTTACCCAGGAGTAAGTCCCATTGACCATCTGTTAAAAGAATATGCATAGTAGCTTGTTAAAAGTACAGGTCTGTCACATTTCCTTAAATGCAGTCACATACCATGGGAGCATCAAATCTAATATAGTAAATATAAAATATTGAAATAATGGGGACATGCCTGAAATTGGCTCACGACCCATCTAGTGGGTCCCAACCCACAGTTTGAGAAGCACTGCTTTAAGGTGCATGGCAGAATACCATGACACAGATTATACAATGTTCAAAGTGATGCTGGAAAGTAAATTTATTTTCATTTTGTTTTGTCATTTTCTATATTTGATTAGTACAACAATGACAAGGAATGGAGAGGAATAGAAAAAAAAAAGCACAACCAGTTTCATCTTGAAATCCCTCTTTTTATTGCGTGAAGCCCTGATATTGCCCAGTTATGAAGACAGTTCTGCAACTGGAAGGATCACACCATGAAGTATCATAAGATAACCCAGTGGCATAGTTAGAGGGGTGCAAAGCACTAAGTTTTGCAGGCAGTTGAATGCGCTGTGCAAGTGCCCCCCTTCTTTTTGGAGTCACTCCGGGCAGGGGGAGTAAAATGGAGGCAAATACCTCTGCTCTGCTCCCCCCACCCGGAATGGCTCCAAAGCGTGGGGGAGGTGCCACTTGCAGGCATGTTCAGGTGCCTGCAAAACTTAGTGTTTTGCACCCCCTCTAGCTCCGCCAGTGAAGCAACTTTTATTTGACTAAGGGCGCAGTCCTAACCCACTTTCCAGCGCTGGCATAGCTGTGCAGTGGGGCATGTGCTGCATCCTGCAGTTGGGGGGCAGTCATAGAGGCCCCCTCAAGGTAAGGCAATGTTGGTTCCATTACCTCGGAGTTGCATTGCCCTTAAGACAATGCTGGAAAGTGGGTTAGGACTGCGGCCCAAAGGATGGAACAAGAAATAATTCTATACATACAACCTAAATTTTCATTCACTGCTAGGTTAACTCTGCTCTTTTCACAACTTCTCCATTCAAATATTCGCAGAAGTACAAAACAAACAAACAAACAAATTGATCCTTCATAATCGATGTATTCAGTTGTGTTTGATTTAATCCACATTGCTTATAAAAGTATTAACAGCCTAAGGTGCATGCTTCCCAGCTCAGGCTGTCACAAAAGTGCCATAAAGCACTTCATGACAGCCTAGGCGTTTGGGGCTATTGCAGGAAGGCCTGCTAGTATAAGGAACACGGTACGCAGAAGCAGGTAAGGGGAGGGGCAGGAAAGGACTAATGGGAAGGGTGTGGAGGCAAACTGGTTCTGGAAGGGGGCAGGATCTGCAGCGCTAGCAAACCATATCTGCTCCCCTTCTCAGGCAAGTTAACCAATGCTATTTTGCATCCACACAGTTTCTTAATTCCTTCTTCTAATTAGCTGCCCCCTTTTATTCAGTTCAGGTCTCACAATGATAATGTAGCACTTGGGGGAGAAGATACAAAACAGGAGCCCCAAACTGGAGGCCAAGATGGAGAAGATCTCCACAGCCACCAAGTGTTTTCCTTTGGTACTCAGGTAGGTTGGCACAAAAGACAACCAAACACTGCAAAAGACCAGCATGCTGAAGGTGATGAACTTGGCTTCGTTAAAGCTGTCTGGCAACTTCCTGGCTAGGAAAGCCACAACAAAGCTGATTATGGCCAGGAAACCCATAAAGCTCAAAATGCAGTAAAACATGACAGCTGAACCTTCATTGCATTCCAGCACAATTTCTGTTGCCACTGAGTGCATATCAAAATCTGGGAATGGGGGAGACTTTGCTAACCATATAGTACAAATAGTGGCTTGCATTAGGAAGCAAGAAAGAACTATGGAGAAAGCCAGTCTTGTGCCCACCCATTTCCTTATGCTGGACCCTGGTTTGGTGGCCAGGAAAGCCAGAACCACAATGATGGTTTTGGCCAACACACAAGAAACGGCCACTGAGAAGATGAGGCCAAAAGCAGTTTGTCGAAGGAGGCATGTCAGTTTCTCAGGTCGACCGATGAACAGGAAAGCAGAAAGGAAGGCGAGCAAGAGGGAGGCTAGAAGAACGTAGGTGAGGTTCCGGTTGTTGGCTTTGACTATGGGAGTGTCCTTGTTCTTCATGAAGATCCCAAGCACCAAAGCAGTGATGAAAGAAAAGGAAAAAGCCAGAGCTGCTAAAATGATCCCCAAAGTTTCTTCATAAGACAAGAAGGTCATTTCTTTTGGAATGCACAAAAACTGGTCCTTACTGGGATATTGATATTCAGGGCAGTGAAAACAGTCGTCCATGTCTGCAAAGAAAGAATATGGGGATTTTCTATAACTGGGCCCTCAGGATAGAGTTCAGTGATGTACTTAAGCATTACTAGAAAGTCCTGAATCAGGGCTTTCCAAATCCTGGGCCAGGGGCCAGATCCAGGGATTAGGGAAAGTCCTTTGCTCTGTGAGCAAAGCTTAGCGGTCTGTTCCCATGCCGCAAGCTTTTCCAGTAGATCTGAGCACTGGGACACTCTGGGCAGTCACATCTGCCTGGATGTCCCGTTTCACAGCCTTCTGGGCCACCGGGTAACAGAGGCAACTGCCCAGAGCGTCCTGGTGCCCAGATCTACTGGAAATACTTGATACACGGAGGCTGAATGGTAAGTTCCATTCTAAATGGGGACTGCATTTTTGTCAAACAGCAGTTGTGAGTTTGGTGACGGCTGTCTTAAATGCAGGCTGCAAGGTTCAACTGCAAATATATTTCTACCTTTCTCAACCAAGTATATTTGGCAATCCCCAATTAACCAGGAGCAATTCAGGTTGTTGGCCCCTGTGGTTCATGCATTGTTCTCACCTTAGACATCACAAAGCAGAACTTATCAATACATTCAACTTGCCTTCGAAAGTCAAAGGTTCCATGTTTTGCGTCTGTGAAATGGGTGCGCACACCCAGGAGCGCACATATCATTGATTCCATCAGCCCAGGCTCTCTGATCGGTGCTCATCATTATGAAATCTGAACAGTTGTTTAAATACAAGTGAAATGAGGTGTGTTTTTTTTGGGGGGGTGCGTCAAGCAGCGGAGAGGTAGGTGGAGGCATGGGGGAAGGTGGGGAAGTGGCATTCCAGGAAGGGGGGAATGGAGGGAGGGTGGGGAGAGGGTGGGGAGAAGGCATTCCGGGGAGGAGCAGGATGGGAGGGAGATGGGAATGGTTTAGCTTCACTCCACCAGATCCAGAGAGCCTCTGTGTTGGGCTCAGTGTCCAACACAGAGGCTCTTGATTCTACACTGACCTTTGGGTCGCCATAGAATCAAGTAGTTCCACTGCAGAGCTACTTGCTTTACCCGCAGGGAAGGGGATGAATGTCCCCTTCTCCTGAGGAGCCACCGGCTTCTCCCGAGGAACCAACAGTGGCTGCCTGAAGCATACTGGATGCAGCGGAAGCCATTTTCAGCACCGCTGCAGCCCTGCATGCTGGGCTGCTCAGGATTGGGCTGCCCACCATTAGGAAAATTTCTGGATCACCGTCAATGTATTTGATGAACTCTAAACAGGGCACGTCCTACCATTCTGATCTGAAATCTTCCCTTCTGGACATTGGAGGCAATCATAGCAGCAAAAGGGTTGTCCTTCCACCTTTATCTTGCTATAGCCAGAATGACAATGGCCATTACATAGAGAAAGGGGTTGTGCCTGTCCGTAAACAAAAGCAGAAAGACATTATGAAAGCATATAAACATACTATATGCTCAGAAGACATAGTTTGGACTTTATATTTCACTGATCACTTTACTTTTAAGAAATGAGTAATGCCGGCATGACAGAATGGAAGTGGTACAAACAGAAAGTTGCAACCTGTTATTGGTGACTTCTGCCTAAATGATGCAGGCTTTATTCATAAATGTCCAGCATTTGGTCACATCACTTCTAGTTAGTACTAAATTCTCTGCAATGTCCAACTCAGACCACAGTGCTGTAGAGTTTGGGGGATAGGACAACATTCATCAAATTATTTTTACTGCCTCCAGACTTTACCCAAAGTCTTCTCCATTGGAACATATGTGTGGCAGGCTATCCCCTGATTAGTGCTCAGCTGTTAATTCCATTGATTCACATGATTTCATGAATCACATGAACGGCAGTATTGCTCTGACAACATTCCCATTCAAGTGAATCATGTAAACCTGACAGGGACAACCTTTTTCAAAGTGAAGATTTGGGATATAGAATCAGAATCTGGATCAATCTCATCTGATTGACAAGACACAGAGATAGAACGATTTCAGTGCAGTTGGGTACATGCTATGTGGTGAAGAACAGCTTGCAAATTGGTGAAAAGGATTCTTACATCTTGAAAGTTGACATCTCTACCTGCTCATAGACGCTGGGCCACACAATGGCATCTTCAGCAATGGTGAACATTTGGTCTTTAGGTCCCATGGGGTCTACCCTTCCGACTTTAACTCTACGAAAGCTCTGGTTTGTGAATGTGATCCAGTTAATAATATCAAACCCAGATATTAATTCCCCATTTTCATCAAAGGAAAGTGTGTCTCCAACACTGTTGTTGAACATGGAACTTCTCAGGTAGTGGTGAAACTAAATTAAAGCAAAAGAAAGTAATTAATTAGTGATCTCTAAGAATGTGGAAATACACAAAAGCTACTAATAGTATGAATAGCATCTTTATGTAAGAGGACATGGGTCTTCAGGCATAATTCAAGATTATTTTGTCTGAAAGGTTCAAGTGACACAATTCAAGATTGCAAAATTCAAAGTTCTGACAAGAATATTTTAAGTAAAAATTAATATCTCACTACATACTAAAAATACATTTCTCGCTACATACTGACATGGACATATGCATTCTTCCAAATGTATAAGTGTTCATATATGTTAATATATGTACTAAAGTGTGTGCTATCTCCCCCCCCAAACTGCATTTACATACAGGTCATGCCTCATTATCCAAGACACCTGGAAGTGGGTCTTTAAAGCTATTTTTTTCCACTGATCTGGTATCCACTGATTTTTTTTTAATCCACTGAGGATTTCAGAGTCATTGGTGTACATGGCACCAGTCTCAAAACTCTCTTTGACCTCCCACAGCTGCAAGAAAAGTTTTAGTTTTTTTTGTTTTGTTTTTTTTTTTAAATAAACCAACAAATTTTCAGGAGCAACCTACTAATTGAAAACGGCAGGTGAATTGACTCTTAAATGCCAAAAGTTTAGTGCTGACGTGCATAGATAATATTTTAGAGATTTATGGGACAACCAACAGTGGTTGCACAGATAGAGATGATGTGCTCAGGACATTACCTGCCATGGCTGCTGATTCAGAAACTTCCATCTCTCATTGTTCACTTTTGTTCTGTGGTTCAACTGGGTTGAACGAAGGGCATGCAAAGCATGTGCCACAGCATAGACTGCATTGTAGACACTGTAGCTGTGTGAAGTCATGCTCACTTCAAAGACAGATGAGGGGAGAGTCTCCAACTTCTCCTCCCCACTGCAGGGATTTCCATTGTCATTGTCTTTGTTAGAGTCGGGGAAAAAGCAATCAAAGGCCTGTTCCCAGAAGACCTTGATAAAGCTGTCTTCTCTAGCTGGGGCAGGGTTTCTGCTCTGAAGAAATGTCTGAAATCCCAAAACCTCCTTTGAGGGCACTGCAAAGGAGATGGCGCCATGCATGAACTCTACACGGAAAGTTCTTTCAAAGGGAAGTGATGTGAAATCCGACTGGGCCGGCATAATCCAAACTTTGCCTTTTGTCTTCATTGGTATATCCTCATATTCTTTCATGAGGGGGAACATTCTAAAAATTGCAGTGCTCTGAATTTCGCCATATAAGAGCACAACAGTGGCAGTGCTTCCTAATATCGTTTTGTATGCCCCATGCCACAGCTCCAGCATTTCATAGACTTCATTGGAGAAAGATTCTTTGGGCAAGGCTTCTACGAAAGCAAAGCAGATGCCTTCTTGGATGAATGTGGGGAGCACGTTCTGAACAAACCACTCTCCACCGTCACTAGGTACATAAATCACCCCAACCCACGTCCACCCGAAATGCAGCAGCAACTTGAGAAATCCCTTATATTGATGGTCACTTTTTGGAAACATCCGGTGAAAGAAAACAGCCTTGGTTTCATGATTCAGAACTGGGACAGAGCCATATACAAGCTGGAGAACATTAAAACATAGAATGATACATGTCTACACAGAAACAAATGCTTGTGTCTCTCTTTCTGTGAGAGAGTTATGAGAGTACAGGCAGGATCTTGGTATCCACAGGGGATTGATTCCTGGGCCTCCCATGGTTACTGAAACCCATGATAAGTGAATATGCAAGTCCAGTTCACTACGACCACTATGACCTCTGGATACGACCACCAGAGTCTGGAGGTATTCTGAGACACTCTTTATGTCTTGTGTGCTCCCTGAGGCATCGTTTGGGCCACTATGAGACACAGGAAGCTGGACTAGGTGGGCCTTTGGCCTGATCCAGAAGGGCTTTTCTTACCATGTGAGTAAACAAGGCTTCACAGATCTGGAGAGACGAAAGGCATGGTGAAAAGATGGATGCTATCAAAAGAAGGGAGGAGGAATGTAGTGACTTCAGAGAAAGCAGGACTGATTACAGACCTAAAGAGAGATAGTAGCTGGGGGAAAAGGGCATGAGAATGCACAAGGCACAAGACTTCCCGATGTGGGGAATGAGGTGGACTAAAGTTGTAAAAACATGCCAATAAATTAGAGGGAGAAGAACAACTTATGTTGTTCCTTGTGTTTATTAACCACCATGTTCTTCTCAGACGCTTACAGGTACACACTTGTCCAGATTCTTTCCAGAACAAGGCATTCAGCCTCCCTCTTTCCTCTTTCAGTGAGGAGCAGCACTGTTCATAGACAGCTTAGCAGGTTCCCCTCACTTGGCTAGGGAAGAGGACAGAGGTTCCCCCACCCTTTCAGCTTGACTGACTGGAGATCCACACACAGCCTCTCCCCCTCTGTTTGAAACGAACAGGAGCGGCAAAGGAAAAGTGAAGAGAAAGGGAGGTGGGGCACCCCTCCTCCCTTCCGAGACTTGGAATTGCGCATTTACATATCAGACTTCTACATGCAGCCTCCCCTTCCCAGCCCGCACCACTCATGCTCACTTCAAAGAGAAGCCACACTGAGGAGAGAGAGAGAGAGAGAGATAGGCTGCAAGCAGACCTCTTGTAAGTAGGTCCAGCTTTAGGCTGATTGGGCTGATTACTCCAAATTGGGCCCCGTGCCAGGAAAATTGACTCTAGCCTAGTATATGATTTATAATAAAATGAACCTGGATACATGTGGTGCATTAACTCACATGCACTTTTCAAGCACATGTTTTGATTGCTTTCCACCCTTTCATAGATCTGTAACATCTATAAGTGATATTTATAGCTCTATAATATTACAGACCGTGGCTGTGAACCTGGGGCCCCACCACAAATGTTTCCCCGCAGCTTCTAAGGTCAGCTCTGCTTCTAAGTAGAGGGAAGGGAGGTGCGGATGGCACTGTTCCCCCTCTCTGCCATGGACACTTGTTGTCTCCCCAGTCTGCTTGCTTGCTCACCCCCCCCCCCAGCTGCCCTGTCTCTTCATCTACGCAGGTGCATGTACAAATCAGCCTGGGGGTGGCAAAACTGGGGACACACAGGCTCTCACTGGCTATCAGGGTAATATTTATGAATGGGAAGTTCACTGTCCTTATACAACTTGCTGCTTTAAGAGCCATAGATATTTGTGCATAATGATTTAACTCTCATTCCAGATGATCAAACTGACCCTCAGCTTACACTTTTCTGGAGTTTAATGAAATCTGATGGCAGCTTACCTGTGGTATCTTGTAGTTGCACAAAATGTTTGCTATGTAGTTCCACATGGGAGAGTTGGGTCCCCCAATGGCAGCTACTACGTTGTCCTGTAGGTCACACTTGTAGTTGGGGATGAATTTGCCCTTTGTGGAGAGAAGCTCTAGGGAGGCATAGTATGTCCAGCTTGCCATGAAATAACTATTATAGATGTTGAAACCCAAAGTGACATTGGGTAAGATATGGGGATTTTCATTTATCTCCTTCACAGCAAATTCCAAGGCCAGGATATGCTGGTAGGTCTGAATCAATACCCTACAATGAGAGTTGCATGTTCTATCACAGTGGGTATGTTTAAGGATAACACTTTTTCCACTTTGAAATCCAACATATATTTGGTAATGACACTACAAATAAAGAATGGCCACAATCGATGAAGTGTGAAGAGCCATTGGTGCCTAGACCTGGAATGTAAACGTCTCTGAATAACAGCTGGTAATTCTGAATGACTATGAAGAAAGTGATATGACATCGCAACACATTTGCTGCACAATATGACATTTACTTAAATTTAAGGAAGTTTTGCTAGAAGCAGTGGAGCCTCCTGCATACAGAAGCAAGCATGGAAAGGAAGCACAGAAGGAAAATCCATAGATGCTTGCCAGCTAGACATTTTTTTTTTTAATTACTGCAGTTGCCAGGACTTGCATCAGAGGTGGGGTACTTTTGGCAGCTGCCAAAGGCTCACTACTGATCCATGCGGCAGCATCTGTGCCCGTTTCCTTCAAGTTGTGTTGGGCAGAGTGACTCTCTCAGGGACCACCCAGAGAGGAGGAAGCCAATTCAGGGTGGTTTACACAAGTGTCCCCAGAAGCAATGCAGGTATGTTGGCTGTGAGGGTGGGTGGTGGGGGGAGCGGTTAAGGAAAGGGATGGAATGGGGCATGTGGGAGAAGGGAGCACAGTAGGTGGAATGCAGGAGAGAGGGGATGGATCCCAGTGACACCGGCATATGGAAGGACTCCATCCCCATTACTTCTCCTCTTCCTTCTGTCTTACTCCCCTACTTCTGCCACAGCAAAATGGCTGGACCAGCTCCAAGGAGGTACATTGGGGCAACAGAGTCTTGCTCCAGGGGTAAGGGAACAAATGCTCCCTTATCTCAAGGAGACTTCCATGACTGACCTCCTGTATGATGCAGCCTGCAATTCATTGACCCGGCGGCATTTCTAGTTAGGATTCAGCTGTTTGCTGGCATTCATATGAAACTCAATTCAAAATTACATCACTTGTCAAATGTGTTCCTAAAATCAAGACAAATAGCGTCCTCAGCATTCCCATCACCCACCCAGCTAGTCACCCAACTAAAAATTGGAACAGTTTAATGCTGTATTACATGTCATACAAAAAGATTCGCTTTATGATAAGGAATTTCTTAATGCCAGTCATTCCCATCGCAATCATGACTATCTCAATCCCATCTCAACCTGCCCAATCAGCCTGTCTGAGCATAATATCTGAAAACATGCATGAAAGGTTCAGGAAAGTCAACTCCTTACAGGCGATCATCAAGCAGTCCCTGAGATGGATGTCTTCTGAAAGTCTGTGGGTCAGAAATCAGGTAGCTTTGAGAAATAATGCCACCAATGATGAAGTCTCCAGACTCATAATAACTGTAATGGAGAATAACATGCTCGCCTCCGGCACACTTCGTAATAGGGGTACTGTACTCTCCTTGAGGCAGGCATATTAATAGTAACACCATGCATTGCAACATCCTCTATGACTATCTACCTTATGTAAACCCATTTGCTGTATCCAGATTATGCCATATATTTAGATGTTTCTGAAGGGAGCAATGATTCCCATGAGACTTGGAGAAATCGGTCAAGTCATCATACTTAATTTGATAATGACAAGGGGAGAAAATCATCTCCTGAGTGTTATGGACACCTTGAGACATGTCAGAAGAAAACATGTTTATTTGAACCAGGTAAACTTGGCAGGAGGTGAAAGATGTAATGAAAGCTAAGCCAGAGACAATGTTCCAACCCAATGGTTGCCAAACACTTCAGCTCCAAAGCGCACTTCATCCTCCCTAGTGATTGTGACACAGACCTCTTGGCAGTGCCTCAGTGCCATTTGAGAAGCCCTATAGACCTCATCTGGGTCGTGCTTGGCCTATGACTCACTTTATTGGCCTCTGCAAGCCTTGGAATGCCCTGCAGACACATTGGAAGCAATTTTTGGTAAAATGAGAAGTTGTGTCCGCAAACCGGAAGTTGCTTCCAGTTGATTCTGTGGGGCATTCTGAGGCCCGCGGTCACGGGGCTGGTGTGACTAGGAAAAGGACTCCACAACTTCCCAATTAGGCATTGTAGCACTACCAGGAGCATTGTGTTGGGTCTGGCACACATGGAGTTGTGACCCACCGCACATGGACCCACAGTTTGTGAAATGCTGTTCTAACCCACTGCATGGGAGGGACTCCAGAAATGAGGTCTACATCCCCTGTTGGGCATTTATTTGTACAATCAAGTTTACAACACTGCACCTCTAAGTACATTGGACTAACTTTTGGTAATACACAGTTAACTGGAACTAGATTGGGTCCACAAATTTTAGATATTATATTCCCTTCTTCTTATCCGTTGCCCCCTTTCATTCAGTTCAGGCTTCAGCACTGTAATGAAGCATTTTGGGGAAAAGATACAAAATAGTAAACCAGCCCCAGAAGCTAAGATGGAGAAGATCTCCACAGCCACCATGTACTTCCCCTTGGTGTTCAAGTAGGAGGGAGCAAAGAACAACCAAATGCTGCAAAAGACCAACATGCTGAATGTAATAAATTTGGCTTCATTGAAACTGTCAGGTAACTTCCTGGCTAAGAAAGCCACAGTGAAGCTGATAACGAAAAGGAGACCCAGAAAGCCCAAGACACAGTAAAACATGAGAGTGGAGCCTTCGTTACATTCCTCTACAATTGTTCCAGTCACTGAGTGCATGTCAAGATCTGGGAATGGAGGGGAAGTTGCCAGCCACACCGTACAAATGATGGCTTGAAGGATGGAACAGGAAAAGACAATGAAGGCTGCCAATTTATTTCCCACCCACTTCCTCATCCTGGACCCTGGTTTAGTGGCCATGAAAGCAAGGAACACAATGATGGTTTTGGCCAACACACAGGACATGGCCACTGAGAAGACAATGCCAAAAGCAGTTTGTCGAAGCAGGCATGAGGCTGCTTTGGGTTGTCCAAGGAACAGCAGAGCACAAAGGAAGCAGAGCAGGAGGGAGATGAGAAGAGCGTAGGTGAGGCTCCGGTTGTTGGCTTTGACAATGGGAGTGTCCTGGTGCTTAATGAATATTCGGAGGATCAAAGCAGTGATGAAAGAAAAAGAAAGTGTGAATGTGGTCAAAGTGATCCCCAAAGGCTCTTCGTAAGATAAGAAGCTGTAAATTTTTGGAATGCAGATATCCTGGACATGGTTGGGATAGTGATCTTCTAGGCTTTGAAAACAGTCAGCCATGTCTGAAAATGAGAAAACATTCAGTTCTGTAACAGTGCAATCCTAACTGCTGTAAAGCACATTTGCACCTCCTCAAGAGGAAGCTGCACCAGCACATGGAGTTCAGCCGACGCAAGGGTCTGGGGGGGCAGGGAGGAGGCGGGAATGAGATGGGAGGGAGGCATTCCGGGGCAGGGGGAGGGCGAGCAATGGGGTGCCCGGGATAAGGTGAGTGGGGAGCAGGAGGTGGGGCTGGGACCCAGCAGTTATGCCGGATCCCGAACCCAGTCCTCAAGCAGCTCAGAGCAGCTTCATGCTGCTCTACTCTCCTCAGACTTGTGCCACCTCAAGAGATGTCCAAGGAGACCCATAGGCCTGCAGTAGCTTGCCTGGAGATAAGAGAAGGAGTTTCCCCTTACCCCTGGTTGAGACACTTTGGGCATCTATTCTGGATACAGCGCAAGCCTCTTGACTTGCCGGAATGGGATGGGGACGGGGAGGCCACTGGAGGATGTGGGTTCAGTGGTTATGGTGCACACCAGATCTTAGTCCCTCATTTTTCAATGTTTCTCACCCCTTTCCTCTCTTTGAACATACTGTAAGATACCAACTATGGGAGTGTATGTCCGTGGCCCCAGTCCTTGCAAGGTGCTATGTATAAATGTTTTATACTTAATTACATTTTGTCCTCAGGTTGCCTCCCCCACTGGATGCCACCTTTTTGATAGATAGATAGATAGATAGATAGATAGATAGATAGATAGATAGATAGATAGATAGATAGATAGATCAGACACTATTAACAGCAAATGTAAATGAAACAATTCTATGCAGGACATCGCTCACCATTCCAATCTGAAACCTTCCCTTGTGGGCACGGAAGGCGCTCATAGCAGCAAAGCAGTTCCCCTTCCAACCTATACTTATGATACCCAGGATGGCAGGGTGGGTTACACCTTGAGAGGGGCTGTGACTGTCCAGGAAAGAGAGCAGATAAAGCTTTCAAAATTCAGAAAACATCGTTTTGGATGTCATGTCTCACTAGCCACACTACAGTTCAGAAATGGATATATCCTGACACAGTATAATTCTATTGGTATAAAAGGATTGTTGCAACCTGTTCTTGGCATCTTTCACGTATGATCTAGATTTTATTCAAAGCTGTCTAGCACTTGGTGTCATCACTTCTGGTTATCACCATGAGGTTCTGGCTAGAATACATGAATGAAAGAAGTGCTATTTGCGCGTAAAAGTTGCTATATTCCATGAGACATTCTGCCATTCATGAGGATCATGAAATAATGTGAAGCAACTGAGTTATAATATTTTGGAAAGTGAAGATTTGGGTTACAAAATCAGAATTTGGATCAACCTCATCCGACTGACAGGACACAGAGATAGAATGATTTCAGTGCAGTTGAGTACAGGTTATGTGGTGAAGCCCAGCTTGTAAAATGGTGAGAGGGATTCTTACATCCTGAAAAGTGAACAGGCGCTACCTGGTTAGAGACAATGGGCCAAACAATAGCATCTTCAACAATGGTGAACATTTGGTCCTCAGGTCCCATGGGGTCTATCCTTCCAATTTTCACTCTACGAAAGCTCTGGTTTGCAAATGTGATCCAGTTGATAATATCAAACCCAGTTATGAATTCCCTATTTTCTTTAAAGGAAAGTGTGTCTTGTTAGAGATAAATTTGGTTTTGGGTTTTTAGCTAGGCAGCCAAAATAAGAATCTGAAGCTGTTCTCCTTCAAGCAGTTTATTGCTCAACAATCACAGGACAGAAACAGACCATCAGAGGACAGGGACGAGCCCCCCCCCCCTTGTACCTCCCCCTTGCACTCATTTTATAACAATGCATAAACAACCCTTGATGTAATTTGGCTTATTCGGGACTTTCCAAACTCCATAACTCCATAATCATGGGTCACTGTACCCCAAACATTTCTGACATGTTTGTTCTACATCTTGACATATCTTGTTCTTCCAGCAAAAGTCTCTGGCTTCCAGCCGATAGCCTTTTGGTGGTAAACACATTTTTCTTACTTTATCTGCATAAGCAGAGAACTGCAGGCTGCAGCCATATTGGTAGGCCCAAAAGCTAATTTAGAGAGCAATGTTCATTTCTTAGGTTACATGATTACATAAAGGATTACATAGAAAGATTATAAACCAGGTAAACCCCTAAAATCTCCCTCATCTCCAACACTGTTGTTGAACACGGAACCTCTCAGATAGTGGTGAAGCTAAAATTAATGCAGAAGAAGGCAATTATCAAAGAATGTGGAAAGACACAAAAGGTAATGATTGCTCAGAAAGTATGAATAGTGTTATCATGTCAGAGGATGTGACTCTTCATTTGAAAGGTTCAAGTGGCAACATTCAAGTTTCTGTCAAGAATCAAATTCAATAAAAAAAATAAATTTCTCACTACATTTGGACGTGATCTTATACATTACCGACAAAGTACAAGTGTTGATATATGAACTATGGTGTACATATTTCTAAACCCCCCAAAATGGTATAGTAGCCCCCCGAAATCCACAGACTTGGTTTCTGTGGTTTCAGGTCAAAAATTCCTCTCTCTCCTTCCTTCCTTCCTTCCTTCCTTCCTTCCTTCCTTCCTTCAGACCCTTTAAACCACACCATATTACTTAAACTTATTTTGAATGCCTTGTTTGACTGAGACCTGTATACTTTTGAGCGGTTCTTCCCAGGAGGTAGCATTAATAAATGTAGCACTCAACCTAACACCCAGCACATACTTTTCCTACTGCACCTTTCTCCTTTACCTGCTGCAGCTAGATGAAGCAGGCATGTTGCTTGATTCCAGAGATAGAAGCCAGCCCCACCTCCTGTCTCCAATCTGTCCCCATCCAACTAGTTTGAGGAGGGGGGAAGGCAAGGCAGCCTGAAGCTCCCGTTTGCACACCCACATCCAGCAGAGGCTGCCAACCTACTTGTAAAAGTGGAAAAAGCTGCAGCCCAAAAAACCACAGGCTAATGCTTGACATAAAAAATAAAATTCTCCCAGGTTGCTGCTAGTTCTGGAGGAGAGGCTGTCATTGGTGTAAATGGCCCCACGATTGCACCACTTTCATGACTCTGTTGGGAATCCCACAGATGCTATTACAGCTTTCAAAAACAAATTAAATTTCAGGACCAAATTACTCATTTACTGTAAGATGACAGTTCATAATGATAATGCTTTCCACTGCATGGATGGTGGGGGAGAGGAACCCTCATTGAATGACCAGCTGAAGTGAGACTGCTTTTGAGTAGAGCTGCAAAGGATCAGGTCATCCTGGCAAACCACCCAGCTGCTGCACATGACCCTCTTCCCTCTTCTTTACTGGCTCTCTCGCAGTCCGTCCCACCCCCTCCTGCCCTGTTTATGGATGAGATGGAGCAGCAGGGAAGTGTTTAAAGTGAATTCCAACACACACATTCTGGCAGCAGCCCTGTTTAAAAACAGCTGGGTTTTTAAAGGAGGTGACTTGACTTGAGACCTTTAAAATTGCAAAAGGGTGACTCGGAAAGTGCCCATTTTCGAGTCGAGTAACAGGGGGACGGAGACTTATGACTTGACTCAAGTCACATTGTGCTGGATCAGCGATTTTCAACCTTTTTCACCTCATGGCAAACTGACAAGGCACTAAAATTCTCAAGGCACACTATCAGGTTTTTGATAATTGCCAAGGCACACCATGCAGCCAGTGGGGGGCTCGTATCCCTATTGGCCCTACTAATAAATGACCTTCCCTCAAATTCCTGTGTCACACCTGTGGACCACTTGAGGCTAACCAGTGTGCCACGGCCCAGTGGTTGAAAATGGCTCTGCTGGATTTTCCCATCCCTGAGAATTAGGAAACTAATGCATCAACACATCAAGAACATTGATGCAGAAACATTTAAAGAGGATTCAGTGGTGAATAACAGGCCTTTTACTTCCCACAGTACCACTGTAAAATCTAGCAGGGGCAGAGTTATGGTGCTCTGAATTAATTATTTCTTTCTTCTCATGAACTGCTTTCTCATGTTCAGCTCAGGTCTCATTAGGATAATGTAGCATTTGGGAGCAAAAACACAACCTAGTAACCCAGCACTAGAAGCCAAGATGGAGAAGATCTCCACAGCCACCATGTACTTCCCCTTGGTGCTCAGGTACGTTGGCACAAAGGACAACCAAACACTGCAAAAGACCAACATGCTGAAGGTGATGAACTTTGCTTCATTGTAGGTGTCAGGTAACTTCCTGGCTAGGAAAGCCACAGTGAAGCTGACAATGGCCAGGAAGCCCATAAATCCCAAGACACAGTAAAACATGATAGTAGAACCTTCATTACATTTCAGTAGAGTTCCTTTAGTTATTGAGTGCATGTCAACATGTGGGAATGGAGGGTTGTTTGCCAGCCACACAGTACATAGAGTGGCTTGAATCAGAGAGCAGGAAAGAACAATGAGGGCTGCTAATTTATTCCCCACCCATTTCCTCACTCTCGACCCTGGCTTGGTGGCCATGAAAGCAAGAACCACAATGATGGTTTTGGCCAACACAGAAGAAATTGCTACTGAGAAGATGAGGCCAAAAGCAGTTTGTTGAAGGAGACAAGTCCACCTCTCAGGTTTTCCAATAAACAGCAAAACACACAAGAAGGAGAGCAGGAGGGAGATGAGAAGAGTGTAGGTGAGGTTCTGATTATTGGCTTTGACAATGGGAGTGTCCTTGTGCTTAATGAATATCAGAAGCACTAGAACTGTGATAAAAGAAAAGGAAAGAGCAGATGAGGCCAAGCTGATTCCTAGTGGTTCTTGAAAGGACAGGAAGCTTAAATATTTTGGAATACAAAGATCCTTGTCATTGCTTGGATACTTGTCTTCTGGGCATCGAAAGCAGTTATCCATGTCTGCAAGGAAAGTATTATTGCAGTAATCAAAATGTTTCAAAACTCTTCATTATTTCCAAATATATTTGTATAATTAATATAAATCAAATTTCAAAAGAAAAACTTGCAAGGGGATGAAGGAGACTTCATTCTCCAGAAGAATCTGAGTTAATCCCACATGTCCAAATTTGGTGGCAAATGTATTCCTGGGACAGATCAAGAACTCACAGCTTTAAATGGGTTCCTGATCAAACTGAGAAGGCTATATAAGGACAGTGCCCTGGACAAATGCACTTTTGGTGTGGGAGATAGCAGAGCCTGGAGTTGTAAGACTTCCACTGCCATTCTTTGCGATGCTATAATTTGCATTGGACAATGAGACACTGTTCTTACAGTACAAATCTATGCATGTCTATGCAGGTGTAAGTGTTATTCTCTTCATTGAAACTTACTCCTATATAAGCATTTATCAGAAGCACCACTTGTGCTTCAGGTTTGGGTGGTCAAACTTGCTTCACGTAAGAGCCACATACAATGAACTTCAGATGTTTGAGAGCCACAGGAGAGATGTTTGAGAGCTGCAATATTTAAGAAGCATTTAAATTCTCAAGTATATTTACTCATCATTAACATTAAACTTGCGTTTTAATCCAGTGGACTCTCAGTTTGAGGGCGCAATCCTAACCCCTTATGTCAGTGCTTTCCAGCACCGACATAAAAGCAATGCAGCTCTGAGGTAAGGGAACAAACATTCCCTCACTTTGAGGAAGTCTCTGTGAGTGACATCCAACTGCAGGATGCTGCACACGTCCCATTGGCGCCGTTAGAAAGCACTGACATAAGGGGTTAGGATTGCACCCTAAATCTGGTAAATAAGTATAAAGCTTGAAAATGTCATAATTAGCTTTTATATTAATCGTGATGCAAAAAGGAGCTCAGCCAACTTATTTTTGAGAGCCACACATTGTATTATAGAGCTGCATGTGGTTCTAGACTTGGGTTGCAGTTTGACCACCCTGTTATATAGGCTTAATAACAAATAATAGCCAGCGTGGTGCGATGGACTGTGGAGATCAGTGGGACTGTGGAGATCAGTGTTCAAATTAGAAATGAATGCACCCTCTGATGCTCACCTCATATTGGTTGAGACACAATATGAGTTCTTATCAAAAAATAATAAAAAATCAGCAATGGATCAGACCCCTGTGCTAGCTAATCCAAGGCTTGGTAGCAGGCCTCCCCTTTTCTGCCTATCCCCAGAAACATATCATTTCTCTTATCTTCCCTCTGCTGATAAATGCTGAATAAAAGTATAACAAATCAAATCCAGTACAAATGACTACATTTCTTACCTCTCTGATTAGATATCTTCCCTTCTGGACATGGAAGGCAATCATAGCAGCAAAAAGGCTTCCCTTCCTTCTTGCTTCGACTGTAACCCAAGCGACAATAGTCACTGCACATGGACGTGGGACGTGTCTGTTGGCAAATGAAGGAGACTGAACTATAATAATAATAATAATAATAATAATAATAATAATAATAATAATAATAATACAGGTATTTATATACCACCTTTCTTGGTCTTTATTCAAGACTTTATTCAAGGCGGTTTACATAGGCAGGCTATTTAAATCCCCGTAGGGATTTTTACAATTTGAAAGAAGGTTCTTTCTTTCAAGAACCACAACATTCAGATGTTTCTTTCTTGATCTAGTTGCACATTCTGGCCTCCATCCTCCCACTCTCAGAGCAGATGGAATAACTCGGCTCAGCTGGTCAGCTGCTTCAAGATCGCATGGTGCTGGTGGCCTCGAAATGGTGACCTTGTGGATGTTATCTTCAGGCAAATGGAGGCTCTACCCTCTAGATCAGACCTCCTGCCCTAGCTAAGCCCTAAGTGCTGGTGCTGGGTGCCGTAAATGTGACATAAAGCACATTTATGGCACCTGGGGGGTAAGGAGTGATGGCACTAGGCCTGCTGGCACTAAAACAAGGACAGGGGGAGAGTGGGGTGGGGAGAGGAACTGGGGAAAGGAACCAGGGCAGGAGGGGCATGGAACCGGAAGAACCTTGCTCTGCCAGATCCTGAACTCCATGTTGGGCTGGAAGACCCATTACAGAGTCTCTCAAGTTCCATTCTGGGGCTTGCGGTTTTCCCCTGGGGGAAGGAGATGAATATACTCCCCCCAAGGAGATCTCTGGCTGCTTCCCAGCACCCAATGGATACAGTGGTAGCTGCTTTGGCACTGCTGCTCTAGTGGGAACCGGGAAGCTCAGGATTGGAGTAAAGAAATTTCGGTATAGTCTTTGGCTTTGCCCCAGTGTAGTATGAAATTTGCTCCAGAATATTTAATAAATCCTGCTCATTAATCTCCTGCATCACAACTAGATATTTTGTGTGTGTGTGTGTGTGTGTGTGTGTGTGTGTGTGTGTGTGTGTGAGAGAGAGAGAGAGAGAGAGAGAGTTGTATTTTAGTATCTGAACACTTAAACTTCAGGCAGATGCTCTGAGATGTGCATAGCCCCTACCTGGTTAAACCTGCTGGGCCATATAATGCTTTCTTCATAAATAGTGAATTGTTTGTCTGTAGGAGCCTTTGGGTGTATCTTTCCAACCTGACCTCTAACGAAGGACTTGTTTGGAAATGTGACCCAGTTGATGATATCGAATCCAGCTACCAAGTCCCCATTTTGGTCAAAGGAAATTTTTTCCCCAGCGCTGTTGTTAAATGTGGCACTTCTCAGGAAGTGGTGGAGCTAAATTGGATTTAGAAAATGGAATTCATATGTCCAAAGAGATGCACATTGCAATGTTTCGTTCAGTGCTAGTACTGCTGTAGAAGTAATAAGAGTAGCTATCAAAGACTGCAAATGCTGGTACTGTATCAACATGATTATGCTAATTTGTTATATTCTTAAGGCAGATACAGTCTAAAGACTAACCCAAAGGAAAAAGAAAATCAAGTCTCCACCCTTCAAAGAGTTTTCAGTTCAACAAACAGGAAAGGAGGAGAGAAAATAGAACAGTGATGTATAAACAGCAAGAAAATGTCTGATATAAATAGTATACAAATCTCCCTGTTGAATCCCCTCTCATTAGAACTGCCAGGTCAAGCCTAGGAGTTTAGGTGAGGTTCAACACACCTGCTGAATGCAGTTCCATGCACTCAACTCTACCTGTTGCCCATTTTGCCTTTGGATTTTTGCCCAGTGAAGCAGAGTGGAACTGGTGAGGAGGAGAGGAATGGGGAGGCCCTGGGATGAAGGTACATGAGAAGCAGAAGACACTTTGATACATTGCTGGGATATTCTGAAGGTTCACCAGATTCCAGTGGCATCATTAGGGAGGTGTGGGCCACACCAGGTGACACGCACAGGGAGGTGACACTGCTATGGGCCAAAAAATTTTAAATCTTGGTATTTTTGAATAATACCATCATGTTATATATTGTTTGATGTGTAATTTCATGCAGATTGCAATGAAACAAACCACGTTTGAATATCTCTATTCTATCAAAAGTTATAGCCCCCCCAAAAAACCAGTGCGGTGGGATGATGGTGCATCACCACGCCCACTGCCCAGGGCATTGACTTGCCTACTGCATTGGGAAGAGGTCCATCATGGGGCTGAAGCACTGGCCTCATGCACCAGGTGACATAAACCCTAGTGGTACTATGTCAGATTCCATCCTGGTAACATGCTCTTGACAACTATTGTAAAATAAAATCCCACTGTATGAAAATAGAGGCAGGCTTGAAAGAGATTCAGTTTGATGGTTTTTTTTTTTTAAATAATATATAAAAAATTGAAAGTGGCAAGGGGGGCATCCTTGACTGTGTTCTTTGCGCACCCCCCCCCAAATTATTATTATCGAGAGCATACGTTGCGCCTCTTTTTCAGAATTGTGCTGGGTATGTAATAAGAGTGGAACAAAGATTTACCAATTTAGATCAAAGAACCTTGCAACCAGGCTTGAACTTGAGTCAAGTGAATTGAATGCTTTGATTCAAACCCTGAATGTGCCATTATATACAACTGCCTTTGTTGTTTGTGTCTCGTCGTAGACAGTGCTTCTATTTCAGCCTTACTCTTTCAGCATTGCTTTTCAGGGCTTCTTCAGTTTCTTAGAGTAAATTCAATCAACTAGGCATGACATCATGAGGGTGATGACATCATGGAATCTCTTAGATTGGGCAACATGATACTATGACTCAGAGTAAACAAAACCATTTCAGAGTGATGGCAACACTTTCTTCAGTGATCCTCAGGAAGTCATAAACAGTCACCACCTTTGCCACCTGTCACTTACCCAGTTAGGTACCACCCAGTGGCATAGCTAGAGGGGGTGCAAAACACTAAGTTTTGAACAGTACCTCACAGTTGCATGCAAGAGATCCCTCCCCCTCTTCTTCAGAGCCATTCCTGGCTATTAGATCTAGCAGCCCAGAATGGCTCTGAAGGAATGGGGGAGAGAATGCTTGCATGCAGCAGTGAGGTGGCATTCAAAACTTAGTGTTTTGCAATCCCTCAAGCTTCACAACTGGTAGCACTTGTGATATTGCAGAATCATCCCAGTGCAAGATACATTGTGGGCTTGTGAGCATGTAAAATAAATTCGGAGGGGGGGGGAGGAGGATGCATGCATACATATATGCTTTTGCATACATGCTCAAGCATTCCAAACTTCAGTACATCCCAAGATCCCAGCAACCTGGTGTCACTTGGAACCTAGCCCTTCTATATGAAAACACCAGCCCTCTTAAAGAGGCAACTTTCTACAGAGATGGAGCTCACCAATGTGAGAACATTACCTGCCACAGCTGTTGATTTAGAGACCTCCAGCTCCCATCTCCTATTGTCAGCCCACGATTGAATTTGGAGGAGTGCATGATGTGCAAAGCATGTGCCACAGCATAGACAGCATTGTAGATGCTATAACTGTGGCCAGTCATGCTCATTTCAAAAATAGAGGCAGGAAGTGTTTCCAGCTTCTCTTTCCCAGTGCAGATCTCCCCGTCCATCCTTTCTGCTGTGGCCTCAGGGAACAAACAATTAAATGCCTCTTGCCAGAAATATCTGATGAAGCCATCTTCTTTTTCCACAGCAGGGTTTCTCATCTGAAGAAATGTCTGGAATCCAGACATCTCCCTTGAGTGCAGTGCGATGGATAGAGCACCGTGTAGAAAATTGATGTTCCAGCTCCTTTGGCTGGTATGTGATGAAAAATCCATCTGGGCTGTCATTATCCAGACTTTTGTCTTCACAGGCATATCTTCAAATTCTGAAAAGCGGAGCATAATCCTCATAACCATCATGGTCTCACTTTCACCATGTACAACTACAACATTGGCAGTACTTCTCCCAATAACAGCAAAAGAATTAAGCTCCTTCTCCACTATTTCATTGATGCCACTGGAAAAGGTGAGCTGGTGAATTCTTTCTATGAAATCAAAGCAGATGCCACTCTGAGAAAACAGGGGAAGCACACGGTCTACAAATCTTTCTGCAGTGTCATCATCCTGAGAAATCACCCCAATCCACATCCAACTGAAATGCAGTAGTAATTGTAGAATCCCCCTATATTGATGGTCTCCGTTTGGGAACATGCGGTGGAACAAAACCGCTTCTTTGGGTTCTTTCATCACTGGAACAGAACCATAGGAGAGCTGAGGATTATAACAAAGATGGAAGGGAATGTGTGTGTGAGTTTCATGATACACTTGTTATTACATGAGCCATTGTCAGGCAGAGTAGACAATCCTTCACCAATGGTATGACTTAGCAGAAGGCAAGCATCCTATGTTCTGGGGGTGCCAAATCCACACTAACATATATGGAGGACTGCAGTGAGCACTCCAATGGCACTTTTAGTTTCATCATATATAGTAATGCTTCACCACTTTATTTACAATAGATTTTCTAACTAAAAAAAAAAATCAATAAATTTGGTTTCTTACTTTGAGTCTTCTTCAGAACACCACCATGGTAGCTACCTTCTAGTTCCCTATAAATAGAATTCTGATTTTCCTTCAGAATGCCAAATGAACCAAAAGAATAATTTTCCTTGGAATTTTTCATTATTTTTCATTATTTCAGTCAAAACATTTTGGGTCTCTGAACTCACAAAAGCACATCTCAAAAGCAAAAGAAGTGTAAATTCCTGGTTAAACATCCAACCATCTTACCTGAGGAATCTTGTGGATACCCAAGATCTTTGCCATGTTGAGGCAGACATTTGAGTTTGGACCCCCAATGACTGCTACTGGAGTGTTCTGGGAGCCACAGGTATAGTTTGGGAGGAGCCTTCTTCCCCTGTAGAGAAGTTCCATGGAAGCAAGATAGATCCAGCTTGCACTGAAGTGGCTGTTATAGATGCTGAAGCCCAGGGTGACGTTGGCTAACATCTGGGGGTCTTCATTGATCTCTTTCACTCCAAACACCAAGGCCAGTATGTGCTGGTAGTTCTGAGTCAGTATCCTGTAAAGAGAGTTACATGCCACTTCATGTAGGGCAGGAGGTCTGGTCTAGAGGGTAGAGCCTCCATTTGCCTGAAGATAACATCCGCAGGTTGCCAGTTCGAGGCCACCGGCACCGTGAATGGTGAGACCTTGAAGCAGCTGACAAGCCGAGCCGAGTTATTCCACCTGCTCTTTGGTGTGAGCGAAGAAGCGTCTTGGCTGCCCCCCATGTGAGAGATGAAAGAGCTGCTTGTCAGCTTCATGGGAGGAAACTGGAAGCCAGAATGTGATACCAGATCAGAAAGATCCATCTGAAATGTTGTGGCTCTTGAAAGATAGAACCTTTCTTCAATTACAAAAATCCCTACGGGGATTTAGAACAGCCTGGCTATGTAAACCACCTTGAATAAAGTCTGAGGAGAAATCTGACGACCAAGAAAGGTGGTATATAAATACCTGTATTATTATTTATTTCATGGTTAATTAGCTTCAGAATATGACTACATTTGAGTTAAATATACGTTTATAACAGTGGTGTCTAAATTGGACACTGCTGCGTGCCTTCACCGGCACGACTGGTGCTTACTATTCCAGTGCGCCACGGGACTTCATGCCCCCAGATTGGGATGATGCAACAATCTAACCAGTCATGTCTATGGTTCAATGCCCCAGCAGGTATTGCACCAGGATTTCCAGGTGGATGCAACTGCCTAGAGTGTCGTATTGTCCTGATCTGGGAACATGAAGTCCCATGGCACGCTGGATGGTAAGCACCAGTCACAGGAGGGAAGGATTCTCCCAAACTTGAATCCTGAGGTTTGGAGGGTGCTGATTTATAACAAAGATACTGGTCAAAGTCCCAAAGTGTTGTGAAGAAGTATTTGTCTACAAATCTGGTTATCTGATTTGGTCAAACACCAGACAGATCCTCAGTGCTGTTTACTTAGCACACATATGTCAACATGCACTTCATTCAAAATAAATCTAAACTGAATACAATCTATCAGAGCAATTTGCCTGGCAATGTCACTGTAGTTCTACTGTATAATATGGTTGCAGAAGAATCTTCCTTACACAAACTGATCGAACAGTTCCTGAGATGGACATTTTTCAAAGGTTATTGTGTTTGAAAATACGTAGATCTGAGAGAGAATCCCAGCAATGGTGAGGTCTCCTGCCTGGTGATATTGGTGAAGAATAGGAAGAGGATTACTCAGGGTGCACTTAGCTATGGGAAACTTGCACAAGGCGAGAGGTAGGAACACCAAAACCAGAAACAGTGTCATTTGCAGGGAGCTCTTCATTTTTGGCAACAATTGTTCCAGTTCCCGGTTGTCAGTTGTATGTTTGTGAATAGGACTGCGTTTTTTAAATGGTCGACGCAGCCACTGCAGTGCCCGAACTTGCCATTGTAAAGAGCCTGTGATCAAATGGATAGACCTTGTTTATCATGCCAGCTCCAGCTGGCACCATACGTATTGATAGCACCCTATGTAACTGGCTTTCAAATTTGCAAGTGGATAGTGGACTTCTCTTGGGACTTGGGGTCAAATGAGTAATAATCATAGTTTATGGGATAACTACAGGGCTGTAATCACTTCTTCAAGGCCAAGGATTCTAGAAGAAAACATGTTTATGAGAAAGACAGAAAATCCCACAAGGAGCACCTGGGTGGCATGGTCAGTTTTAGAAAAGAGAAATATATGAAAATTCAAATGTAAAGTTCTGCTTTTCTGCAATAACCAAAATCTTTCGGAGATGCACTATCACAGGGACGTCAAACTCGTTTCATACAGAGGGCCGAGGTTATCACTCATGGTGCCTGCGGAGGGCCTGCTGATGACCAGAAGTGACATCATTAAGCAGATGATGGCCCAAAATAAGCACATTGTTCTCACATAGAAACCTAGCTGCAAATGATAGAAGAGAAAAACTGCAAATTTTGTTCACATTTTCAAGATATGAGAGAGTCCAATTATCATGCTGGGAGAACCCATTGATAATGGCCAGATAAATGGCTTTTGGGGGCCACATTTGGTAAGCCAACACCCTGCTATTAGGTTTAGGCAGCCTGTCCTATTTCACAGAGATGTGGTGCATCTGTCTCCAGTCAGCAATGACTTGTTTTTATTATCTGCAGCAGGGCTTGAAGGAGTTATCCTTGTGGGGAGCGGGGAAGACAAGCGCTAGGCTGTCCTCCCCTGTGGCAGGATATGTGCGGGGCTGGGTAGGTAGGTATCTGGCTCGCTGTCCATCCAAGGCAGCAGGGGGAGGGGTGAGTCTGAACCGCTCCCATGATGCCTGACCGGCTCCAGGAGGCAGGCAGGCGAGCCCCTTGCCTGGACTGTCAGGCCAGTGAGGCTTTGTCTACTCGAGCCAGGCAGTACGCCCAATGAGTTCACAGGGGGAGGCAGATGGCTAGGACCATTTCCCCCGTATTGCCCCGCACGCTCGATGTTGTGGTTATTGCCCTGCTGCAGTTAAGACTTAATAAAGTGCCCATTTCCATCCAAGCCGAAGTCTGGTCTCTTTATTTGAGGGTATGGGGATAACTAGATGTCGGTTTTCTTGGCCTCTTCGATCATTCTGAGGCCTGCAGCAGCCAAGGGCAGTTGCACTTGAGATCTGCAGACCTCAGAAATAGATGAGAGGAGCCCAGCTCCCCTCACATCTTGAGGGTGGGGGATGTCCCCACATATCCCCAGATTCAAGCATCTTCTGAGGGTTACAGAATATACAGTGACGTTTCTTTCAAAAGCTTGCATAATAGATTTCCTAGTGCTTCTCAGGTTGATCCAAGAGGAAAAGGGACCTTGTGTATCTCGCTGCCTTCTGCGGTGTGGTTTCAGTGAAGCCTGAGTGGGCCTTCTCTGTGGTGGCCCCTTCCTTGCAGAACATCCTCTCATGGGAGGTGCGATGGGGCCAGTCCCTTGCAGAATTCCAGCGAGGGCTGATGACATTCATTTCAAGCTTGCCTTATTGGACAATGTTTTGTTTTATGTGGATATGTTGTATATATTTCATTTTTTTCCTGTTTCCTTCTGTTTTATTATGGTGAGCTGCTTCAAATTATATAGAGAAAGGAAGGGCATGCATCTGTTAAATTGAATAAAATACTATTTTCTAGGTTTCCCAGGTAACAGACTTTCCCAGGTAACAGAAAAATCTGCAAATGCTGCCACCTTTCAGAATTTTTTCACATCAGCCTTTCCAGCTCTACCTTCTCTGGAGTGATCAGGAAATGTACCTCCATCACTACTGCTTGTGGGTGTTGGTTGACAGAGTCATTTCTGCCAGAGACTTGCAGTAGAACACTTTATGATGACACAACATTGCATAGAAGGTACTTTGGACAAATAATATAGTGAAATTTCTTCCTTTCTTGTCTCCGTAAAGCTCAAGCTTTCAGTCCTCAGTCACTTTTCAAGAGGTGACATTCAGAATATAAACCAGGCAGTAGCATGTGCTCCCATTTCTCTGGGTCATCCATCAAGGACTTGATAGAGCATGCTCTTTCCCAAGGTCAACAAGACTTTGCATGTGCTATATGTGCATTTGATATTTCTCCCAATGCTCCTGGTAAAAGAATGCTTGGGGGTTCATGTGGGTCCAGAAAAATTGGACCTTGCTTTGGAAGCCCTTGAAAAGTTTCTTCTGTAGATAGGTGTGCTTTCCCTGCGTTTCAGCTGGGGCAAAAACTGTGTCCATTCCTAAAAAGCCCAGATCTGGCTACTGTCATCGACAGCTTAGCAACACTGAGTTTGGATTCTTGTAATGAATCTGCATGAGGCTGCCCTTGAAGATGATCCAGAACCTGCGGGTGGGGTATAATGTGGCAGCCAAGATTCTCCCTTGAGATTCTCCATTGCTCTGGCTGAATTATGCTGATGTTTATTCACTTCTCTGACTCCCACTATCTCTCCAGATCCAATTTAAGTTTCTAGTCCTAATTGTTAATGTGGGGTCCTGAATATTTGAAGGACTACCTTCTACCATATGAACTTGCCCACATACTGCATTTGGGAGTATATTTAGCATGCCTTCATTGAAAGAGGTGTAGCTCATAGTGACATGCCTAGAGCCCCTCCGTGGAGCACCGTTGGCAGTGAAACTCACTCCTGAGGTTAGCCTGGTTGTCCAAGTCACTGCCTGCTTTTAGTTGGGTGTAGAAAATTCTGTTCTTTCATTAGGCATTCCTTTGATGTTCCACTGGAATTCCTGATTGTCTTCTAGTTTTAGTGTGTTGGATCTTTTAATCTTTTTTAAACTCCTTGATTTTGTATTTTTATTCTTATTAAAATATTTAGTTTTTTCCCGCCCAGTATTTTTTAAAGATATGTTTTTAGGCACTCTGGTGGATGGGAAGAATGGGATATAAATATTACAAATGCAAAATATAATCACCTTCAAGATCTATTGACTTAGATGCTGAAAGATTTGTATTTTGCCATTCCTAGCATGTCCTGGCTGTCATTCATGCTCTTTATTTCAAGGGAATGTTTACATGTGCCCTCCCTCCCCACACACATGTGGTCATCAGAGGAGCAGACACCTTGAAGCACACCAGCTAATCATTTGAAACAAAAATGCAGACCTATGAAGCTGAAATTACACAGTACAAACATCTTAATTAGAAAGGAAGTTTCCTGGTTCAATCTTGTGCAAAACACTATCCTCCTTTAAAAAAAATTCTTTTCAGAGATTTTTCTTTAAGATATTGGTATAACTTAAATATCCACGGATTTTTCACATGTGTTTTTATCTCAACAAGATGAGAAGTGCCCTTAAAATTAAAGGGAAAAAGTTGTTTAACAAAAGTCTCAATAATATGAGAGAGGGCATCCAGTCGACAATTCATCAATCATTCTCTCTCCAGTCACTTAAGACAGCTTCACTTCAAGGCAAACGACCCCTCCCTTCCAGTTGCGAACCTACCAAAAGGTCCGACGGGGCAAAAGCCACAGTCTCGAGGCACTAGGGCCCCGCAGAAGTCTCCCTCTCCCTCTCCGATTTCCTGGAAGCACAATTTATAGTTAACCCCCACACCCGCAATAAAGACACCAGACTTCGGCTTGGATGAAAATGGGCCACTTATTGAACTTTAGCTGCAGCAGGGCAATAACACTGAACATCAATCGTGCAGGGCCATATGGGGGAAACGGTCCTAGCCGTCTGCCTCCCCCTACATTCTCATTGGGCGTACTACCTGGCTCGAGGCCCCAGCCGTCAGATGCCAACTTAGGTCTGTCACCGCCACCCCCCAAAGGGGGGCAAGGCAGCTGGACTTCAGGCTAGTTGGCCGAGCCACACCATCCTGTCAGTCCAGGCAAGGGGTTCACCTGCCTGCCTCCTGGAGCTGGTCAGTCATCATGGGAGCGGTTCAGACTTACCCCTCACCCTGCTGCCTTGGATAGACACCGAGCCAAGTACCTGCCTACCCAGCCCCGCACGTACCATGCCACAGGGGAGAGACAGCCTAGTGCTTGTCCTCACCACTCCCCACAAGGATAAACTCTCTCAAGCCCTGCTGCAGATCATGCAAAAATAAATCATTCCCAACTGGTGACAGAAGCACCCCATCGCTGTGGAAAAGGGCGGGCTCCTTGAACCCAATAGCTGGGTGCCGAATGACCGCCCCGCCCTGCTCCACCACTACCCTCCCCAGGTAATCATTGACTCATTTCCTAGTAACATCGATCCTGCGGACGCTACGTGCTCCGCGCCACACCCGCCGTGGGAGGAGATTCAACCAAAGGATAGCCATCCCCGGGAACCAGCTATGGAGAATCGAGAACTCCCTACGTGCCTGGAGCCTCAAGGACATCGATGTCCTCTGGCTCAGATCATTCTCTCCTAGATGCACCACAATTACCTGGGGAGGGGGATGCAATTCTAAATAATTCAGCAGCATGGGCATGAACTGACCCCAGCGCATGCCCCTTCTGGCAACCCAGGTGACACTGGCCAGACCCCCCAGTCCCAACTGGGAGCCGAAGCTGCTTGCCACCGCTCTCTTCTGGGCCCAAAAGATAATCGAGTGTCCGCAGATGAGGACACTCTCTGGAGCCGACCAACGCCGACCTGTAACAAGAAGGGGGAACATAAGCCACTGTAACAACAACCCACAAGATGCCCGCAGGCAACAGAACTGGGACTCCCACGGGGCAGTCCCGCACTAAACACCAAGGCTGGCGATGCCAGTCAACACGCCCCCCAACCGCTGATCCAGCCCCACCTAACGATGGGCCTAACGCACGTAATACTTGAAGGCACCGGAATGCCAACGACCGATCTTTCGAATGGCTCCTGCCTGGAAGCCAAGCCTAGCTGCCGTAGATGCGGCTCCGATCCGTAAGGAGTGCAGGCCAAACTGGCCAGGTGACACACCACGCCTGTGTAAAGCAGCATGGAAAACAGCTCTGAACTGGTAAAGTGTCAAAGGAGAGGCGTCCTGGTGACGAAACAGGGGTCCAGTTCCCTGCGGTGCCACCCGGTGGTAGGCCACCAATGCCTGCACTGGGCAGATCTCGACATTGGTCGCCCTCTTCAGATGGACCCACTGGCCCTTACGTCATTGATTGGTCTTAGAATGCCTTAAAAATAAACACGATTAACTTCTAACTGACAATCTCCCCACTGCAAGGATGTGTCCCCCGGGTTAAACTTGGAAACAGACAGGACCTCGCTAGGGCGAAAGGCCCCAAAAAATAAAACTAGGCAACAAGCCTTAAACAATTGCGCCTCATAACGCGAAGCACAGAGTACTCGGAAGTCAGCACAAAGGTCCTGCAACATACCCGGAGTGACCGGCATACGGGCACCTGGGGGTCTGGGGCAGCTCCTTCTCAACCCCTCCAGCATTCTTCTGACCCGAAAATCAGAAGTACTGTCAACCCAACCCAGCGCCCATGACTGGAACGAGAGGGCAGCTAAGTAGACAGCGATCGAACGCGCTGACTGGTCTCTATCCCGAAGGGCAATGTTGAACCTCATCAGGTGCTGAACAGGCAGAGGCCAGGCGTCCTCAAGACGCTGCCTCCTACGGAAAACCACAAACTCCTGAATCTTCCTTGTATAACTGACCCTGGTGGCGGCTGCTAAAGAGGCCCAGATCATGTTCTGGGCGACGCTGAGCCAAGACTCCACAGCCATAGGGGCATGGGTTCTGGGTCCAGCCTTGCCTCTGGTGCCAGCTGCCTGAAACGCTCCTCCCGAAAAGAGAGGAGAGAGAGCGTCAGCAACGCTGTTCTGTACACCGGGTACGTGCCTAGCTGAAAAGATAATGTTAATTGACAAGCACTGGAGGACAAACGCCCTCCCCAAGCGCATGACCCTAGGGGGACTTAGAAGTTTGGCTATTAATAATCCTGACCACTGCCTGGTTGTCGCACCAGAAGCGGACCGAAGTATTAGCAAACTCGTCTGCCCAGATGTGTACAGCGACTAAAATGGGAAAAAACTCGAGAAATGTTAGGTCTCGAGTGATGCCATCCTGTACCCAAGTGCTTGGCCAATGGGCAGCGCACCATCTGTCCCTGAAATAAATTCTGAACCCGTGTCCACCTGCAGCATCGGAGTGCACCTGCAACTCAGCTTTGACCAAGCACCTGGTCCTCCAAAAGGACACCCCGTTGAACTGGTCCAAGAACCGGAGCCACACAGTCATGTCCTCCCGAAGTGCTGACGAGACCCTTATGCGATGGGATGGCCTGCGCAACCCAGCCATAGCCTCGCACATATGCCTCAGGAAGGCCCTGCCGGGTGGTGGCACCCAGCAGGTGAAGTTGAGGTGCCCGACAAGCACCTGCAACTCCCTGAGAGTCAGTTTCTTGGCCCTAGATGCTTGCCGAAGCAAGCCAGCCAACCTGACGAGCTTAGCCTCCGGGAGCCTACTGCACTGAGCGATGGTGTCCAACTCAATGCCGAGGTAAGTTAACCGAGTTGCCGGGCCCTCAGTCTTATCCTGTGCCAGGGGAACCCCCAACTGCTCGCACAACTCCACAAATGATGCGAGCAGCATTTCGCATGTCCCAGTACCGGCAGGGCCCATAAATAAAAAGTCATCAAGATAATGCACAGTGGTCACATGACCAGTCTGAAATTGGACCGCCCACTCTAGAAAGGTACTGAAACATTCAAAATGGGCGCAGGATATCGCGCAGCCCACCGGCAGCGCCCTATCCACATAATAGGCGCCCTCAAAGCGGAAGCCTAGGCGGCAAAAATCGGCAGGGTGGACAGGCAGCAGGCTAAAGGCTGATTCAATGTCCACCTTTGCCATCAAGGCGCCCACGCCACAAGACCGCAGCCGCCCAACCGGCTGGTCTAACAAAGTATACCTGACCGAGCATAACTCGCTGGGGATACCATCATTCACGGACTCACCCTCCGGGAACGATAGATGGTGGATTAACCAAAATTCCCCAGGAACCTTCTTGGGGACCACCCCAAGAGGAGAGACCCACAAGTTGGGTATAGGCAGGGTCGGGAACAGTCCCACCACCCTGCCGAGGTCTACCTCCTTGCCGATCTTCCTCCTAACAACATGCTCTAACCCCTTAACAGAACGCAAATTCTCGGACAGCACAAGCTCAATGGGCGGTGCCGCCAGAATCCGAAAACCCTTCGAAAACCCCTCCACCAAATGACCGGCAGCAACTCTGTCGGGATAAACTTTCAACCATGAATGCAACTGTGCCACCTTAATCGGCGTTGGCCCCCTTTCCATCGGAAGGAGGGAAGGAGGGCACGCCGCCCCTGTGGCCTTGGCCGGCCTGCTGCCCTGAGGCCTGTCTTGGTCCGCCCAATTTAGGGCACGAGGACACGGGGTGCTTTGCCCCGCACAAGCCGCAGGCGTGCAAGAAAGTGCAGTTGTTTCTTCCGCACTTTCCTGACATGTTATACTCGAAGCAAGTCCGGGGGTTCTGAACCCACTGGGCACCGCTAGGTGCCTTGATAGCTTCAGGTTTGTTCCTGGCAATAAGGTAACCGCTATCCGAGCGGTCACCCCACGCCGGCCTCGACGGCAGAACTAGCTGCGTCCACAATTCCCATTGTGGAACGCGCCAATCTAGCGCAGGGTCATGTGATGTGCGTAGACTAAAATGGTTGTCATACAGCACCCAAGCTGTGCCCATGTAGTCCCTAAACGCCCTGTGCACTATGTCCAAGTACTTGAACAAGGCTTGGGCGCAGTTGGGATACATTTGCAACACAACCGAGGCGTAAATGATGAAGCCATTCAGCCAGTTTGCCCAATTCCTATCGATTTTCTGTCTCCTAATGGATTCCTGATCCCTGACAGGCTCCCCCACCTTTGGCACAGGCTCAGGCTTGATCTGCAAAAGGCTAAACATATCCACATACTCACCTTTCCAAATTTTTTCTTTTATAGATAAAGCCAGATGCCCGCCCAGAGGGAGTGCAATATCACCATATGACACCCCGGGGGCGCTCCCCTGACTCCATACCGCCACCAATCTGTGCTCCGGGAGCGGCCAAGGGGCCCATTAGCTGCCCCAGTGGGGGGAAAGCAGACCCGCCAATCATGCCAGGCCCCCAGGCAGGCGGAGGGGGAGTGCCAGGCCTGGCTGAAGCCACCATAGCTTGCTCCCCACCACCTGGGATGCCCTGCTGATAAGGGCCCCAAGGATAAAAGGGGTTAACCGTTCCCCACTGAGACCAAGGAAACCACAGGGAATTAAAGGCCGCTGAAGGTACAGCAAGGCCCTCCCTCTCGTCCCATACCGCACCTACACTACTGCCCAAATCCTGTGCTTGCTCGCCTGAAGTGCCAACAGCTGGCTGCCCGCTTCTCTGTGCAGCCTGCGTGGCACCCGTAGTCTCCACCTCTGGTGCGTGGGCCACTTGAGTGGCAGGCTCTGGGTCATTCTCGTCTCCCGAGCCCCTCACATGCCTCCTGGAAGACAAGATCTCGCTAAGCCTGGCCCCACGCCCTTTCCTGGTCGATCTGCGCAGTGGGGTGGCCGTACCTGATACCCCTCCACCATCACCCCTCCCCGCTCTTCTCAAGGCTTTCTCCTTCTCCCTGGCATCAAAGCGAGCCAACATAGCCCTGAGCTCACTAAAGTCTTCCTCCTTCTCCGAGGAAGAGACTGGAGAAGAAGGGGGAGGGGTTGCAGGACGTCTGGGGGCTTTCCCCCCCTTTTGATTCTTTTTCCCCATCACTAGACCGTGTGAAAACCACCACCCCCCCGTGTACTAGATTCACAGAGGATACAAGTGCTACACCAGCACAAAATGGGGGAGGAGGTGTGCTTCCTTCACTCCCACTCTCTCAGAAGCCAGTCGCAGGAACCACCACGCCAGCGGGGCAGGGCACTATAGCCTCAACCAAGAGCCTCCGTTGCTGCTCCAGCGCCCTAGCCGCTTCTGTGCTGCTCCTCCCCGCCTTTGAGGCCACCCACACTCCCTAGGCGAGGAGAGGGAGAGAGGCCATGGGGAGAGGCCATGCGCTCGCCCAGCTGCTCCTTCCATCCTCATTGCCAGCCGGGAGCAAACTGAGCTCCAGCCAGAGCGCGCACTCCTTGCTGGAGCTCAAGTCCAGCCTCCCCAGACGTGTCGCCCAATCGCGGCTCAAGCCTCAGCCCTGGAGCAGGAGGCGGGGAGGGGGCAATCGGCTGCTAGCACCTGATTGGCGCTAACAGCTGTTCTGGAAACAGAACCCTCATAACTAATAAGACTCAACCTGTATATAAGGGAAAAAAAACAAACAAAAAACTATTCTGAATGCCATTCTCCTTACTTAGTTTATTTCACAATTTTTGCTCCCACCCCCCAAGGAGGTCAGCAGAAAACTTTTGTGAAGGCCTGACCAGCATGTTTTCTGATGCAATGTCCCAAAGAAAATTCAGCTCTGAGAATGTGATTATCACCCCTTTCATTATTAAATTAACGCTAACTACTTCTGCTTCTTCACATCCTCAGGGAAATTCACTCCCACAATTAGAGAACAACAGAGAAGGATGTTGTCAATATCCCCTGGATCATTCCAAGATGATGCTAGAGACAGGCAGAGTCCTATCCATCCAACAGATTACTCTTTAAAGTACCTGAAATCTCAATCAGCTGAATGAATAGTGATTCATAAGAGGCACTAGAGCTGAGGCACCTCTGGATGACAGTGTGGAATCCGAGGAAATAGTGTCTCAAAGCCACATTTTCCTGTAAGATGTTCATGTTTGCAGTCTTGGCATTTCTGCTGCCTCAGGTGGGGCTCAGTGTTCCTGCTGGTAAATGCCCCATCAGTGACCCTCTTCCCATTCTCCACCAATATTATTGGTCCGGAGACCTCGTCATTGCTGCTGTTGTCTCTCAGATCTACAGATTTTCAAACACAATAACTTTTGAAAAAACTCCATCTCAGGAACTCTTTGATGAGCTCATGTAAGGGAGATTCTGTTTTTTTAAGTTAGCCTTGTCATGTCTCAGTGATGAAATTATTCTCCTGCAGTCCATTTCAATCAATTGAAATTGGTTGGGATTTCAGATGTGTGGAATGTAGAATTCTTGAAACTATGTATTTCTCCACTGATCGGGTTTAGTTTGTGTCAATTAGTGTTAACTATGTTTTGTGAACATACAGTATACATGCAAAACAATGTGACATTTTGCCCATTGAATTCCATTACAACAATTGGATGAAGTCTCTCTACTTGGCTTCCGGGCATTTGGTACAACTGCTGGTGCTGACATCGTTTTGACTATGCAGACACTATTTTTTTTCCCTTTCAAGACTAGATATTTGGGATATGATTTCAGTTTTTTTTTTTCTTTTCCGTATATAAAGGTTGTATCTCAGGTTATCACTCCATTCAGGGAGGGTGGCTTGCACAAGCGGAAGTAATAGTGAAAGATTATTGAATAAATAAATCCTAATTAAATTAAATTCTGGCTTGGCATTTTACTTGGGCAACAAGTTTATCAACAAGTTGTCACACATCAAATTCGTGTACACTGTCTACCACACGCACTTGAAGAAGTGCCCATGGAATAATTAAAAAATGCACCTTATTTTCTCCTGTGTTCCATAGGATTCAAGTCTCTATGTGTATGGTGTAGCAGATCCTGGGAAACTAATGATTTTGTAGAATTCTGATCCCCCAAACTGTCTGTAGTAAAGCATTCTTTCATCCTATCTAAAAATATCCTCCCAGGCGAAAGTGGAATTGTTACATTCAAGAATTCAATCAAAATGATATTTGTAGGTACAGAATGTTCTTTACATTCTACTCAATAGCACAATACATTGTGAATTATTTGCTTTTTCAATATATTCTGCACCTGATATGAAAGGGTAGACAGAAATGATATTCTCTATAATTTTTTTTTAAAAAATGCCTACAAAGGATATCCAAGAGTAATGGAAACTGACCATGCTATCACATCATTAGATCTTCAAGCCCTGCCAGCAGGTCTTCAGTGATGGGGCTGATTGTAATTCATCCTACAGGGAATGCTGCATTTGTGGGGGGCCACCACCAAGAACACCCTTCCTTGGACTGTTATCCCCTTGCTTCAGTCCAAAGATTTGACAGTTAGATACTACAAACTAGAGCCTGCATTGAGGTAGGAGGCCATATAACCGCAAAAGTCAAAGCATTCTAAAGCATCACATGAATTTCTTAAAGTCAAGTTATAGCAATAATAAGATAATGCACATTGCAGCGATGTATATGTAAACACTTCAACTCATAGTTTCCATAGAGCAGCCAGGAGATGGGCTGGAGTTCATAGAGGTGGAGTGTCCAGGATGACGTACCCATGTCTCTTCTCTCTTCCCTGGCAGATGGAGCATTAGCAATAGAATATCATTGTCCAGATTGTATTCCGTTTCAATTTAGAAAAAGACATCAACACTATAATGCTGTTTGTTACATTAATGGCAGGATGATGACTCAGATCTACCAGCACATCCCAGCCTTGGAATTTGCAGTAAAGGAGATCAACGGAAATCCCCACATCCTACCCAACCTCACCCTTGGCTTCCATATCTATAACAGTCATTTCAGTCCAAGGTGGACCTTTCATGCCTCAATGGAACTTCTCTCCAGAAGGGGCAGATTTACTCCTAACTACAAGTGTGATGCTGAGAATCTTCCGGCAGCTATCATTGGCGGACCTAATTCTAATGTCTGTCTCCACATGGCAAACATCCTGTGTATTTACAAGATGCCACAGGTAAGATTTGTGCAGGAAGCGTCAATGGTTAGCAAACCATTCACATGTGTTGGTCAGTTGGCAGCAGATGGGTGACCTAGGTGGGGAGGGGGAGTTTTGGTGAGGATGGGAGGGGCACCTCTTCTTTCTCATTCCACTCTGCCCCCTTTCTCTCCTTGGACTGGTAGAGACCCATTGGTGATTTGGTAGCCCCGGTTCTGCTGGCTGCAATATACAACTGCCTATCACTGGATACTGCACACACTCTGTTGGCACTGGAGCATTAGTGCCAATGGTGGGGGATAGGATTGGACAGCAAGTTTAAATTGCCATCATTTACAGCAGAGAGAGAGAGAGAGAGAGAGAGAGAGAGAGAGAGAGAGAGAGAGAGAGAGAGAGATATGACTCTCCATGAGACAGAAACATCATGTGTGCTGGATAGACTCACAGGTGATGGAGCTTGAACGCTATTCACAACATAATATCTATCGAGAGATCTTCTTAATTCTTCTTTCCAATTGTTTTCAGCTCATATACGGCTCTGCTCCAGAGATGAGTAACGAAGCACAAATTCCTTTTTTCCATCGAATGTTTCCAAGTGGGGACCAGCAATATAGGGGGATTCTCCAGTTACTGCTTCATTTCAGCTGGACATGGATTGGGGTGCGTTATATTGATGATAATACAGAGAGATTCATCGACGATGTGCTTCCCATATTTTCCCAGCATGGCATTTGCTTTGACTTCGTAGAACGATTCCCAGCTTTGACAAGCGTGAGTCAAGTCACTGATATGGTGGGAGAAGGTTTTGAAACCCTCAAAGTTGTTTGGGGGAGCAGTGCCAACATTGTGCTTGTACATGGGGAAATTCAAACCGTGATGATACTGAGAATGGTGCCTCATATTCTTGAATTTGAGAATAGACAAATGATGTCTAAAGTCTGGCTTCTGACAGCCCAGATGGACTTCACTTCATTTCCCTTCCAAAGAAGTTGGGACATCCACTTCCTCCATGGCGCGCTGTCTTTTGCCATCCACTCAAAGCAGGTGTCTGCATTCCAGACGTCCCTTCAGAAGAGAAAGCCCACCCTGCACAAAGACGATGGCTTCATCAAGGAATTCTGGGAAGAGGCTTTTGCCTGTGCATTCCCCAGCTCTGTAGCAGAGAAGGAGGGCAGGGAGATCTGCACTGGAGAGGAGGAGCTGGAGACGCTGCCTGGGTCTGTGTTTGAAACAAGCATTACTAGCCACAGCTACAGTGTCTACAATGCTGCCTATACTGTGGCACATGCTTTGCATTCCATGTACTCATCCCAAGTCAAACACAGAAGAATGATGAGTCATGGGAGAAGCACATTTTCCAGTCACCAGCCGTGGCAGGTAATATCTTGACCCGATAAATGCCAAAGCAGTCTTCATTTTTCTACAACTGAGCCTAAGGTCACAATTTGATTGCCCTTCCCTGTGCAAAGAGCTGTCTCTCCACATTGGCGTCAGGTTCCATGATGTTTATGTCTTCCCATTTGCTGCCAGTTGACGGACTTTGCACATGAAGAGCATAATAAGAGTCAAATATTTATTTTATTTCTGTTAAGTAGAAGTGAACGTTGTCTGCTTTGGCAACCTGATATTAGTGGGGAAAAGGGCACAAATATTTCCCCTTTCCCCACTACTATAAGGTTCCCAAAGCAAACAACGGCAGAACGTTCACAGGCCTCCACGTGCTTCTCATCTGCTCACCAGTAGTGGCTGTGGTCAATCTGCAGTGTCAGTGGGACCATACAGGCCTCCACGCCAGGGCTGCTTCCTCTCTGGGAGGCACAAACTTGTCTTACATGTTTTCAACACCCACCCACGGCACTGGGGCTGTGATACACTACCTATGAAGGGCAGCCTAGGTTTGAGCTGCCTGTCTCCAATCTTATTCACACACAGCTCGCTGTTGAATGTAACATAACACTGATTGTAATGGGACCCACTTTTGGGCAGACATGCATAGGGTTGTGGTGTTAGGCTGCAATCCTATGCATGCTTAAGTAACAGTAACAGCCCAAGCCTATGGACCTACTGCGCCACTGGAACTCATGTTCCAGAGAGAACACAATGCATGACACACCATAGAGCACAGCAGTTACACGCCTGCGAAAGGGGAGGAGATGTCTGGTGCCACTGAAGTTCCAATGAGACATCATAGAGCACAGCCATTCTCCCTCAGTGAAAGGTGAGTAAATCTGCCCTGGTGCCACTAATGTGTGTAAGGAAACCTGTAAGTAAATGTACGATAAGCTCATACAGCACCGTCACTGATTCCTCTTACACACCCCTCGAACACTCTGTGAACGCTCATCTTTGCCCATCCTAGGGTCACTTTTTAATTGCTCCGAAGATTTGGGCTAGACGCTGTGAGAAACAGGATGCCAGACTAGCTGGACCATTGTCCTTCTCCTAGGGGGGACTTCAAATGCTCTTGTGTTCCCTGCCTTGTATGTCACACATATATGCATTGCTGTTGGAAGAGGGTTGTTGGGTTGACACATGTGCAGTAGTGAATCATACTCATTGAAGGTGTAGAAAGTGTTGCAAGTTGTCCCTAGACAGTTCCACTGAGAGAGGAGATTTGCCTGTTCCTCCATGTTCTGTCACTAGTCCTGTGTCATGCTTTGCTCTCAGTTTCTTCGTTCATTTTCCTTCTAGGGTACAATGTTCTTTGCACGTCTTTTTCTAGCTCTGTGCCTGCTAATTATAACTGCACGTGTTTTGATGCAGTTAGCCACTATGAAGCATTTAAAAGCAGCCACCACGCTACAGTTTATTAGTAATATTTATAGTTAAGAATGTCTATGAATGCCAGCATTTATTCTCCCTTTCTCTCCTAAGCTCCATGATTTTCTGAGAAGCATTTCCTTTAACAACAGTGTTGGGGAAAAAGTGTCCTTTGACCAACATGGAGAACTAGTTGTTGGCTTTGATATTCTCAACTGGGTGACCTTCCCAAACCAGTCCTTTCAGAGAGTCAACGTTGGATCCATGGAACCACAAGCAAACACAGAGAAAGTGCTCAAAATTCATGAGGATGACATTGTGTGGCCCAACTGGTTTAACCAGGTAGGCCCAATGGACTGTTGATGGTGTGACCGTTTTGTTTTCCAGTGTGCACTGTTATTCAGGTGCTGTCAAAGCTCTGCCTGAAATAAATGTGATGGAGGACACCAGTTAGGTGGGTCAGATTGCACAACGGGACTGTTCCATAAAGTAAATTGCATGTTGCTAATAGCTAATAGTGGGCACATATAACGATAGCTCTGGGTGGGAGGAATTTAGTTTGGGGAGAAGGTCCTCGCAGGAAGTGGTCTAAGGGGCTGAGTGATAACGAGGACTCCTCAATATCTCAAACATGTGAAGCTTCCTCCTCTGTGGTGGCTACCCTTTGACTCGTTGAAGGTTGCTGGCCCACTCATGAGAACACGCTCTCTCTCTCTCTCTCTCTCTCTCTCTCTCTCTCTCTCTCTCTCTCTACATATATAAACCCAGTTTACATTTACATAAACACAGCAACCCAGTTTATTGCAAACCTAGCTGTTACTTACAAATTCCCAAAACACCTTTTCTGAAGTTAAACCTCTCCTTTTTCCTTTATGAACAGGCCCAGCCCCTATCTCTTTGCAACGACCTCTGCCTTCCTGTCTATAGTAAGACCAAAATAGAAGGGAAGCAATTTTGCTGTTACGATTGTCTTCTGTGTCCAGAAGGAAAGATTTCAAACCAGCTGGGTAAGATATTATGCCCAGTATGAGCTATACGTACTGCAATCCAGCATGCGCTCACTGCTGCAGAAGTTGCACATTAAAGGGGGCCACCAGCATGAATGGGTGGCAACAACATAGCACCCAGCCAACACTGGCGCTGATAGGTTTTGGGCAAACATGGACCATGGGCAGAAGGGGGGTTATCAAGTAGGGATCGGGGCCAGGTGGAAATGTGTTGGGGGAGGGCAGGAGGAGGATATCAGTGAGATCAGCACCACTTATCTCCTCTGCTTCCTTTCCGGCCTCGACATGCCCCCTTTGGACAACTGGACTTGTGAACGAGCTGGCACAGATCTGAATAGACTCACTGGGGACAATGATACAGTTTCACAGCCCAGTCATATCCCCACCCCGCCAATGCAGCTGAACCGAGAAGCTGATACTGAAGGGCACAGCATCTGGCTGATATCACCCACATCAGCAGCTACCCCCTCCTACCTCTGTCACGCCCCTTAACCTCCACCCATTCCTCCCCATACATTTTGTATTTTATGTACAGTTTTGTGTACATTTAAAAAAAAATCTTCTCTTGCAGACATGGATGACTGTGTTCAATGTCCAGAAGATCAGTACCCCAACAAGGACCAGGATTCATGTCTTCCAAAACATATCATCTTCTTATCTTATGAAGAACCTTTGGGGATCTCTTTGTCTACTTGTGCTCTTTCCTTGTCGTTCATCACTTCTTGGGTGCTTGGGATCTTCATGAAGCACCAGGACACTCCCATCGTCAAAGTCAACAACCGGAAACTCACTTACACTCTTCTCACCTCCCTCCTGCTCTGCTTCCTTTCCGTGTTTCTCTTCATTGGCCAGCCACAAAAGTTATCATGCCTTTTCCAACAAACAACTTTTGGTATCATCTTCTCAGTGGCTGTTTCTTGTGTGTTGGCCAAGACCATCACGGTTGTTTTGGCATTCGTGGCCACCAAGCCAGGATCCAGGATCAGGACGTGGGTGGGGAAAGGACTGTCAACCTTCATCGTCCTTCCCTGCATCCTTCTTCAAGCCACTCTTTGTACTGTGTGGTTAGCAACCTCTCCCCCATTCCCAGATTTGGACATGCACTCATTTGTCGAAGAAATTGTACTGAAATGTAACGAAGGGTCACCTCTCATGTTTTACTCTGTGTTGGGCTACTTGGGTGTCCTCTCCCTTGTCAGCTTCTCTGTGGCCTTTCTAGCCAGGAAGTTGCCGGACAGTTTCAACGAAGCCAAGTTCATCACCTTCAGCATGCTGGTCTTTTGCAGTGTGTGGTTGTCCTTTGTTCCATCTTACCTGAGCACCAAGGGGAAGTACATGGTGGCTGTGGAGATCTTCTCTATCCTAGTATCCAGTTTTGGGCTACTATTTTGTATCTTTTTCCCCAAATGCTACATTATTGTGGTGAGGCCTGAACTGAACAAAAGGGAGCAACTTATGAGAATAACGTATTAAAAACACTCTTATTATGTTGGCGCTGGCTCAACGCCATCTCGTATAATATTTCTCAAATAAACGTGGCCTTCATATCTGCGAATCGCATAGCTGCGGTTTCACTTAATCATGGATAGAATTAATGAGGGCCCCCTTACCTCTGGAGAGTCTTCTGAGGCCCTCAGAGGCTACATGCCACAGCTGCAGAAAAAGGCCAAATCACAACTTCCAGTTTTAACACAAAACTTTTACATAAAACTTAAAAATTTAACATAAAATTGGAAGTGATGTTTTAAATGTAAAAACGTAAAACTGGATGTTGGGTTTTTGGTCTTTTCGATCATTCTGAAGCCTGCAGCAGCCACCAGCAGTTGCGTATGACCTCTGCAGTCCTCAGAAAGCCCAGCTCCCCTCACAACTTGAGGCTGGGGAATGTCCCCACATATCCCCAGTTTCAAGTATCTTCTGAGGGTTACAGAAGATACAGTGACGTTTCTTTCAAAAGCTTGCATAATAGATTTCCTAGTGCTTCTCAGCATAACAGGTTGATCCAAGAGGAAAAGGGACCTTGTGTATCTCACTGCCGTCTGCGGTGTGGTTTCAGTGAAGCCTGAGTGGGCCTTCTCTGTGGTGGCCCCCTCCTTGCAGAACTCCCTCTCATGGGAGGTACAGTGGGGCCAAACCCTTCCAGAATTTCAGTGAGGGCTCATGCATTTCAAGCTTGCCTTATTGGACCATGTTTTGTTTTATGTTGATATTGTTTATATATTTCATTTTCTCCCTGTTTCCTTCTATTTTATTATTGTGAGCAGCTTCAAGTTATATAGAGAAAGGCAAGGCATGCATCTGTTCAAATGAATAGAAAACTATTTTCTAGGTTGTCCAGGTAACAAAAAAAACCTGCAGATAATTACATCTTTCAGAACTGTTTAACATCAGCCTTTCCAACTCTAACTTGGAAAGTTCATCTTGGTCATCTTGGTCATCCATTGAGGACTTGATAGAGCAAGTCCTTTCCCAAGATCAACAAGACTTTGCGTATGCCATCAGTGCATTTGATACATCTCCCATTACCCCCGGTAAAAGAATGCTTGGGGGTTCATGTGGGGCCAGCAAATTTGGTCTGTGCTTTGGAAGCCCTTGAAAAGTTGCCTCTGTAGTTAGGTGTGCTTTCCCTGTGCTTTAGCTGGGGCAACAACTGTGTCCATTCCGAAAAAGTCCAGATCTGGCTACTGTCATCGACAGCTTAGCAACACTGAGTTTGGTTTCTTGTAATACACTCTACATGGGGCTGCCTCTGAAGATGATCCAGAACCTGCTGGTGGGGCATAATGTAGCAGCCAAGATTCTCCCTTGAGATTCTCCATTGCTCTGACTGCATTGTGCTGATGTTCATTCACTTCTCTGGCTCCTACTGTCTTTCCAAATCCAATTTAGGTTTCCTGTCCTAGTAGTTAAAGTGGGGTCCTGAATATTTGATGGACTTCATTCTACCATATGAACTTGCCCATGTACTGAAATTGGGAGCATGCTTGGCATGCTATCATTGAAAGAGGTGTAGCTCGCAGGGACATGCCCAGAGCCTCTCCGTGGAGCACCGTTGGCAGTGAAACTCACTCCCGAGGTTAGCCTGGTTGTCCAAGTCACTGCCTGTTCTTAGTTGGGTGAAGAAAATTCTGTTCTTTCATTGGGAATGCCTTTGACGCTCCACTGAAATTCCTGATTGTCCTCTAGTTTTAGGTTGTTGGTTCTTTTAATCTTTTTTAAACTCCTTGATATTGTATTTTTATTCTGATTAAAATTTAAAGTTTTTTAAAAAGATATGTTTTTAGGCACCCTGGTGGATGGGAAGAATGGGATATAAATATTACAAATGCAAAAAATAATCATATTCACGATCTATTGATTGAGATGCAGAAAGGTTTGAGCTTGGCCATTCCCACCATGTCCTGGCTGTCATTCATGCTCTTTCTTTCAAGGGAATGTGCGCATGTGCCCCCTCTCCCCACACATATGTGGTCATCAGAGGAGCAGACACCTTGAAGCACACCAGCTAATCATTTGAAACAAAAATGCAGACCTATGAAGCTGAAAATACATAGTACAAAAATCTTGATTACTCCCTGCAGAGGAAGTTTCCCGGTTCAATCTTGAGCAAAACACTATGCTCCCTTTACAAAAAAATTTCAGACATTTTTCTTTAAGATACAGGCATATCCATGGTTTATTCACCCATGGTTTTATCTCAACACAATGAGAAGGACCCTTTAAATTAAAGAAAAAGAGTTGTTTAACAATAGCCTCATAAATGTGAGAGGGGGTAGTCGCTTGACTATTCATCTTTCTCCAGGCACCTAGAACAGCTTCACTTCAAGGCAATCAACCCCTCCCTTCCCCCTGAACATGTGAAATAAAGATAATCACTTTGCTATGGTTGAAGGGAGGGGTCGCTGGCTCAAAGTGAAGCCTTTCTAAGCACCTGGAGAGAGACTGATGGATGGATTGTCTGCCTAATGACTCTTACACCACAAAGGTCAGCAAGGCTGTTTTTAAATCGCCTAGCCAAGGAACATTGTTTTTCAAATGGATTTGCTTCAATGCAATTTTTGCCATCCATGTGAGTTCTGAAGCCCTCGAAATAACAAGACTCAACCTGTAATTAAAATGCCATTCTCCTTACTTCATTTCACACTTTTTGCTCTTCCCTAAGGAGGTCAGCAGAAGAGGTTTGAAAAGATGTGATCAGCGTGTTTTCTGATGCAATGTCCCAGAGAAACATTAGCTCTGAGCAAGTGATTGTCACCCTTTCATTGTTAAAATAACCTAACTACTTCTGCTTCTCCACATCCTTGGGGAATATCAGCAGCCACTTGCAAAACCACAAAACAACACTAAAGGATGTGATTAATATCTCCTGCATTATTCTGAGAAGGGGCTGGAGAGTCAGGGCTCTGTACACCAGACAGGTGATTCTTTAAAGGGTACAGTCTGGTACCTGAACTGGCAGAGAGGATTGTGATCAATATGAACCTCAGGAGCACCAGAATGTCAGCATGGAGATGATGGAAGATTGTCTCAAAGACACATTTCCCTGTGAGATGCTTGTGTTTGTAGTCTTGGCACTTTTCATGCCTCATGTGAGGATCACCATTCCTGTTGATAAATGTCCCATCAGTGACCCTCTTTCCATTTCTCACCAATATTATTGGGCAGGAGACCTCATCATCGCTGGTATTGTCTCTCAGATCTACAGATTTTCAGATACAATGACTTTTGAAGAAATTGCATCTCAGGAACTCTTTGATGAGCTCATGTAAGGAAGATTCTGTTTTTTATGCTAACCTTGTCCAATCCATTGAAATTTGTTGGGATTTCACATCTGTGGAATGTAGAATTCTTGAAACTATGTATTTACCCACTGATCAGGTTTAGTTTGAGTCGATTAGTGTTAACTATGTTTTGTGACCATAATGGATACCTTAAAAATGATGTGACATTTTCCCCATTGAATTCCATTGCAACAATAGGATGAAATCTCTCCACTTTGCTTCCTGGCATTTGGTAAAAGTGCTGGTGCTGACACTTTTTTTTTTTTTTTTTTTTGCTTTAGTGCAAGAGTAGATATTGGGATCTGTTTTAAGCTTTTTTCCCCGTATTATAAATTGTATCTCAGGTTATCATTCCATTCAGGGAAGGTGGCTTGCACAAGCAAAAGTAACAGTGGAAGATTCTTGCATAAATCAAATGAAATTCTGGTTTGCCTTCCTACTTGGGCAACATGTTTGTCAACAAATTGTCACACCTCAAATTCATGTACACTATCTTCCACATGAAGACGTGCACATGAAACCATTAAAAAATGCACCTTATTTTCTCCTGTGTTCCATAGGATTCAAGCCTCGCATGGTATAGCAGACTCTGGGAAACAGATTGTTTTGTAGAATTCTGTTCCCCCCAATTGTGTCTGTAGCATAGCAATCTTTCGTTCCATCTAAAAACTTCCTCCCAGGTGAAAATGGAATTGTGACATTCAAGAATTCAATCAAAATTATATTTGTAGGTGCAGAATGATCTGAACATATTCATGAATAGCACATAGTCAATCGATTGTGAATTATTTGCTCTTTCAATATATTCTGCACCTGATAGGAAAGGTTAGGCAGAAATAATATTCCCTATCTTTAAAAAAAAAAAATGCTTACGAAGGATATCCAAGAGTAATGGAAACTGACCATTCTATCACATTAGATCTTCAAGCCCTGGATGCAGGTCCTCTGTAAGGGGGCTGATTGTAATTCATCCAATGTCACATTTGGGAATCGGCACCACCAAGAACATCCTTCCTCTGACTGCTACAATCTTGCTGCAGTCCAAAGATTTGACAGTTACATAGTACAAACTATAGCCTGCATTGAGGTAGGAGGCAATAAAACCCCAAAACTCAAGGGCAAGATATAAAAATAATAAGATAAGATGTATATTGCAGTGACATGTATGTAAACACTTTGACTTGTAGTTTCCATAGGACAGCCAGGAGATGGGCTGGAGTACATAAAGGTGGAACGTCCAGGATGATGCACTTATGTATTCTCTCTCTTCCCTGGTACACAGGCCATAGCAACACAATATCATATAGATTGCATTCCAATTTAGCAAAAGACATTAAAACTAGAATGCTGTTTATTACATTATTTGCAGGATGATGACTCAGATCTACCAGCACATCCCAGCTTTGGAATTTGCGGTAAAGGAGATCAATGCCAATCCCCACATCCTACCCAACCTCACCCTGGGCTTCCATATCTATGATAGCCATTTCCGTCCAAAGTGGTTCTTTCGTGCCTCAATGGAACTTCTCTCCAGCAGAGACAGATTTACTCCTAACTACAGGTGTGATGCTGAGAACCTTCCAGCAGCTGTCATTGGAGGACCTAATTCTAACGTCTGTCTCCACATGGCAAACATCCTTTGTATCTACAAGATGCCACAAGTAAGATTTGTACAGGAAGCATTCATGGTTAGCAATCCAGTCACATGTGTTATAGATGTAAGAGATGCATCCTGAAGGTGGAACCCAGAACTGAATGCCAGTTAAAAAGTTAAAGTACAGAATATTTTGCATCTCGATACCATGCAAATGTATTTAGTAATGAATGTTTCTGTGTTCAATGGGGCTCACGCCCAGGAATATCTGGATAGGATTGCTTTGTCCAGACCTCTGAAAGGAATTACATCCTGGGTATTTCCTGGTTTCTATTCATAGACAGCATAGACCAGGGGTGTCCAATTTCTTTCATGCAGCAGGTCAAATAGCATGCATGGCACCTGCTGAGGGCCAGAAGTGATTTTGTTAAGCAGGAAATGATGACATGAAGCAGGTTGTGGTCAGAAATCAGCATATTTTTCTCACTTAGGAACCCATAAGCCACAAATGACAGAAGAGAAAATACACGAATATTGATCTTTTCAAGATATGGGATAACCCAATTTCCATGCAGCCTGGCTTTTCAGCAGGAACACCTCAGCACAGCTCAGCTTCCAGAAAGAAGGGCACCCCTTCTTTCTCACTCCACTCTGCCCCTTATCTCTCCTTGGACTGGTAGAGACCCATTGGTGATTTGGTAGCCCCGGTCCTGCTGGTTGCCGTATAAAGCTGCCTATCACTGGATTCTGAACACACTCTGTTGGCGCTGGGGCATCAGTGCCAATGGTGGGGGATAGGATTGAGCAGCAAGTTTCTTAGTTCCAGCACATTTCAAACTAAACAAAATGTGGAAGGAACAATCCAAATAGATTTTACTTCTGACAATTGTAATCATTGAATTTCATCTTCCTTTCATGTGACAGTTAAGAATTCGCACATGTCAGATATAAAAAATACATCCGTTTAGATATTTATATCCTATTACTTTCAAATTAACAGATGACATTGGGAAAAATGGATAGCTACGAGATCTTTCGATGGCATGAACGCTGAACAACTCCTGGGGCAAGCATGCCTTCAGTCAGATTCAGCAGATGAAAAGGTTTTATTTTAGTGTGAATTACAGTGCATTATGCAGATTTCCAAGCCTCCATGCCTCAGTATGGACTTGACTGTTTTCAAATATTCAGTCTCAACTTGAGGAGAAGCAGCCCCATTTCAGTAGATCTTAAGAATGAAGACATTTTAATTCATTTGTAAATATGTTCTTATTGCAAAAAATACATATCCTCATCTTTTGCTATAAAAGCAACCCAAGGCAGCTGACAATAATCCTCAGGGCGAATCTTAGTTTGGTCAGAGAGAGAATACTTTCCCCTAAGAGAAAGCAGAGAGAGAGAGAGAGAGAGAGAGAGAGAGAGAGAGAGAGAGAGAGAGAGAGAGAGATGACTCTCCATGAGACAGAAACATCATGTTGCTGGATAGACCCACAGGTGATGGAACTTGAACTCTATTCATAACATAATATCTGTCGAGATATCTTCTTAATTCTTCTTTCCAATTGTTTTCAGCTCATATATGGCTCTGCTCCAGAGATGAGTAACAAAGCACAAATTCCGTTTCTTCATCAGATGTTTCCAAGTGGGGACCAGCAATACAGGGGGATTCTCCAGTTACTGCTTCATTTCAGCTGGACCTGGATTGGGGTGGTTTATATTGATGATAATACAGAGAGATTCATTGGCGATGTGCTTCCCATATTTTCCCAGGCTGGCATTTGCTTTGACTTCGTAGAAAAATTCCCGTCTTTGACCAGTATGAGTCGAGTCAGTGATATGGTGGAGGAAGGGTTTAAAACAGTACGAGTTGTTTGGAAGAGCAGTGCCAACGTTGTGCTCGTACATGGAGAAATTCACACCATGATGATACTCAGGATGGTGCCTCAAGCATTTGAATTTGAGAATAGAAAAATGACGTCGAAAGTCTGTATTCTGACAGCTCAGATGGACTTCACCTCATTTCCCTTCCAAAACAGTTGGAGTATTGACTTCCTCCATGGCGCTCTGTCTTTTGCCATCCACTCAAAGCAGGTGTTTGGATTCCAGTCGTCCCTTCGGAAGAGAAAGCCCACCTTGCGCAAAGAAGATGGCTTCATCAGGGAATTCTGGGAAGAGGCTTTTGCCTGTGCATTCCCCAGCTCTGTAGCAGAGAAGTTCGACAGGGAGATCTGCACCGGAGAGGAGGATCTGGAGACTCTGCCTGGGTCTGTTTTTGAAACGAGCATGACCAGCCACAGCTACATCGTCTACAATGCTGTCTGTGCTGTGGCATATGCTTTGCATTCCATGTACTCATCCCAATTCAAACACAGAACAATGATGAGTTATGCGAGAAGCCCATTTTCCAATCACCAGCCGTGGCAGGTAATATCTTGACCCGATAAGCACCAAAGCAGTCATCGTATTTCTAGAAATGAGCCTAAGATCACATTTTGACTGTCCGTCACTGTGCAAAGAGCGGTCTAACCACATTCTCATCAGGTGCTGTGATTTTCCTGTCTTCCAATGTACTGCCAGTTGACCGACTTTGCACATGAAGAGCATAATAGGTATTATAAGCTCACACAGCACAGTCACTGATTCCTCTTACACACCCCTCGAACACTCTGTGAACGCTAATCTTTGCCCATCCTAGGGTCACTTTTTAATTGCTCAGAGGATTTGGGCTGGACACTGTGAGAAACAGGATGCCAGACTAGCTGGACCGTTGTCCGTCTCCTAGGGGGGACTTCAAATGCTCTTGTGTTCCCTGCCTTGTATGTCACACATATATGCATTGCTGTTGGTGGAAGAGGGTTGTCAGGATGAGATCTGTGCTGTACTGAATCATAGTCATTGAAGGTGTAGAAAGTGTTTCAAGTTGTCCCCAGACTGTTCCTCTGAGAGGAGATTTGCCTGATCTTTACGGTTTAATTACGGTTTATTAGTAATATTTATTATTAAGAATGTCTGTGATTTGCAAGAATTTATTCTCCCTTTCTCTCCTAAGCTCCATGATTTTCTGAGAAGCATTTCCTTTAACAACAGTGTTGGGGAAAAAGTGTCCTTTGACCAACATGGAGAACTAGTTGTTGGCTTTGATATTCTCAACTGGGTGACCTTCCCAAACCAGTCCTATCAGAGAGTCAACGTTGGATCCATGGAACCACAAGCAAACACAGAGAAAGTGCTCAAAATTCATGAGGATGACATTGTGTGGCCCAACTGGTTTAACCAGGTAGGCCCAATGGACTGTTGATGGTGTGACCGTTTTGTTTTCCAGTGTGCGCTGTTACTCAGGTGCTTTCAAAACTCTGCCTGAAATAAATGTAATGGAGGACACCAGTTAGGTGGGTCAGATTGAACTACAAAACTGTTCCATAAAGTAAATTGCATGGTGTGTGTGTGTGTGTGTGTGTGTGTGTGTGTGTGTGAGAGAGAGAGAGAGAGAGAGAGACAGACAGACAGACAGACAGACAGACAGACAGACAGAAAATATACATACAATCTATTTGTATGTATGTATATATGTATGTACACTGAACTTTCTGAAAACACTTCTATTATTCAAGGTCAGCAGCAACCCAAGGTTTATTGTGAACCTACCAGATACTTACACATTTCCAAAAAAGCTTTTCAAAAATCAAACCACTCTCCTCTTTCCTTTATGAACAGGCCCGGCCCCTATCTCTTTGCAACGACCTCTGCCTTCCTGGCTATAGTAAGACCAAAATAGAAGGGAAGCAATTTTGCTGTTACAATTGTCTTCCGTGTCCAGAAGGAAAGATTTCAAACCAGCTGGGTAAGATATATGATGTCCAGTATGAACTATATGTACTGCAACCCAGCATGTGCTCACTGCTGCAGAAGTTGCACATTAAAGGGGGCCACCAGCATGAAAGGGTGGCAACAACCCTGCATGCACACCCACATAGCACCCAGCCAGTACTGGTGCTGATAAGTTGTTGGGAGGCATGGGCCATGGGTGTGAAGGGGCGTTATCAGGTAGGGATTGGGGCCAGCTGGAAATCTGTTGGGGAAGGGCAGGGGTCAAATATCTGTGAGAGCAGCACCACTTATACCCTCTGCTTCCTTTCTGTCCTCGACATGCCCCCTTTGGCCAACTGGACTAGTGAAAGTGCTGGCACAGACCTGAATATACCCATTGGGAACAATGATGCAGTTGAGTAGCCCAATCATATTTCCCACCAATGCAGCTGAACCAAGAAGGTTTGGATTGTATCCAGCATGGAGGAGGGAATAGAGAGCTTTGTTTATATTTTCCTTCTCCAAGTAAAACGAAAGGGAAAGGAAGCATTCCAGTAGATACTGGAGGGCATAGCATCTGGCTCATGTCACCCACATCAGCAGCCACCCTCTCCATCATGCCCTTTAACCTCCAACTCTTCCTTCCCGCACATATTGTATTTTATGTACAATTTTGTGTCCATAAAAAAGACACATTTTCTCTTACAGACATGGTTGACTGTGTTCAATGTCCAGAAGATCAGTATCCCAACAAAGACCAGGATTCCTGTCTACCAAAAGATATCAGCTTCTTGTCCTATACAGAACCTTTGGGGATCTCTTTGTCTACTTGGGCTCTTTTCTTGTCCTTCATCACTGCTTTGGTGCTTGGGATCTTCATTAAGCACCAGGATACTCCTATCGTCAGAGCCAACAACAGGAGCCTCACCAACGCTCTTCTCACCTCCCTCCTGCTCTGCTTCCTTTCTGTGTTTCTCTTCATTGGCCAGCCGCAAAAGTTATCATGCCTTTTCCAACAAACTACTTTTGGTATCATCTTCTCAATGGCTGTTTCTTGTGTGTTGGCCAAGACCATTACGGTTGTTTTGGCATTCGTGGCCACCAAGCCAGGATCCAGGATCAGGACGTGGGTGGGGAAAAGACTGTCAACCTTCATCGTCCTTCCCTGCACCCTTCTTCAAGCCACTCTTTGTACTGTGTGGTTAGCAACCTCTCCCCCATTCCCAGATTTGGACATGCACTCATTTGTCAAAGAAATTGTACTGAAATGTAATGAAGGTTCACCTCTCATGTTTTACTCTGTGTTGGGCTATTTGGGTGTCCTCTCCCTTGTCAGCTTCTCTGTGGCCTTTCTAGCCAGGAAGTTGCCGGACAGTTTCAATGAAGCCAAGTTCATCACCTTCAGCATGCTGGTCTTTTGCAGTGTGTGGTTCTCCTTTGTTCCTTCTTACCTGAGCACCAAGGGGAAGTACATGGTGGCTGTGGAGATCTTCTCTATCCTAGTATCCAGTTTTGGGTTACTATTTTGTATCTTTTTCCCCAAATGCTACATTATTATACTGAGACCTGAATTAAACAGAAAGGAGCAGCTAATGAGAAGGAATATTAAATGAAACTCTAATATTCCACATCGAATGGTATATAGCATAGTGCTATTATTCAAATATATCAATCTTTTCTCAATTTTGGCCGCTAGTGTCAAGCTCAGGTTGTTGCTTCCTAGCGTTGCCCAGAGCAATTGCCACCCTCAGCACCCCCTTAGCTACAGCACTGCTTTCTTCATTTATTATTATGAGCTACTTCAAATTATAAAGAGGAAAGCAGGTCATGCATCTGTTAAAATAAATAAAATTCTTTTTTATAGATTGCCTCAGTAGCATATTTAGAAAAAACTGCCAATGTTTACACCTTTCACAACTGTTTCACATCATCCTTCCCTGCTCTACCTTCTCTGGAGTGACCGGGAAATGTATCTCCATCACTAGTGCTCGTGGATGCCTATTGGCAGAATAATTTCTTCTTCCAAAAATTTGCAGTAGGACACTATATAATGACACAATGGGCCCAATCCTAACCCCTTATGTCAGGGCTTTCTAGCCAATGGGATATGTGCTGCATGCTGCAGTTGGGTGGCACTCATGGAGGCCTCCTCAAAGTAAGGGAATGTTTGTTCCCTTACCTCAGAGCTGCATTGCCCTTATGTCAGTGCTGGAAAGCACTGGCATAAGGGGTTAGGATTGGTCCCAACATTGTATTGAAGGTGCTTTGGACATATAAGGGGTTAGGTTTGGGCCCAAAATTGTACTGAAGGTGCTTTCGACATATAAGGGGTTAGGATTGGGCCCAACATTGTATTGAAGGTGCTTTGGACATATAAGGGGTTAGGATTGGGCCCAACATTGTTTTGAAGGTGCTTTCGAAATATAAAATGGTGAAATTGCTTCCTTTCTTGCCTCTGCAAACCTCAAGCTTTCTGTCCTCAGTCACTGTTCAAGGGTTAGATTTCAACACCATTCCTTTGGGTCATCTTAAGCAACACTGAGTTTAGATTTTTGTAATTCAGTCCTCATGGGGCTGCCCCTGAAGATCATCTAGAACAGCCCTGGAAGCTTTTTATTCGGCCCTCAGGCTCTCAGCTGCAGAGGTATTCTCGCTGAAATGGCAGCCCACTTGAAAATTGAGCTTTCCCAAATCTTGAAATATGTTCAAGATTTGTGTTCTCTCATTTGCAGTTAATGAGTTTTTATATGAGAACAGGGTCAGATTTCTGACCATTAGCTGCTTAATTATGTCACTTTCTGCTTAATGACATCACTTCTGGCCCTCAGCTGGAGTCCTGAATGCAAACTTCAGCCCTCTGTACGAAACGTGTTTGACACCCCTGATCTAGAACCTGCTGTTGGTCTCGTAGCTAGAATTGAAGCGAAAATTTTATAGTCTGTGTTTAAAAGCAAAATGGGTCTATATTTTTTAATTTCTGTTTCATCCGTGTCTAATGTATGTATCAAAGTTATGTATCAAAGTACCTTCCATGAGTTTGGTATTTCTCCTGTCTCCCATATATCATCAATCACTTTTTTGAATGGCAACAACAATACTTCTTCAAATTTCTTATAATATTCAGCTGGTATTCCATCAGGGCCTGGCATTTTTTGGAGTTTTTGCTTTTTGAGTGCTTCTGTAATTTCATTTTTAGTAATGGTATTTTCCAATAAATTCTTTTGACCAGCTAAAATTTTAATGCTATTATTTTTCTTCAGATATTCTGTTTGTTTCTAACATACAGTTACATACATACATACATACATACATACATACATACATACATACATACATACATACATACATACATATTAACTTCAGCCCTCTGTATGAAACGTGTTTGATACCCCTGATCTAGAACCTGCTGTTGGGACAGAATGTGGCAGACAAGGTTCTCCCTTAAGTTCATTACTCTGGCTGCAGACACCTTCAAGCACATCAGCTAATCATTTGAAACAAAAAATGATTGCAGGCCTGTGACAAAAATAAATAGTAGGAAAATCTTGATTACTCCCGACAAATGAAACTTCCTGGTTTGATCTTCTGCAAAACACATGATCTCTTCAAAAAATCTTTTAAAAAAAAGTTTTTCTTTGAGGTACTTAAAAAACTATTCTGAATGCCATTCTCCTTACTTAGTTTATTTCACAATTTTTGCTCCTCCCCCACAAGGAGGTGAGCAGAAAACTTTTGTGAAGACCTGACCAGCATATTTTCTGATGCAATGTCCCAAAGAAACTTCAGCTCTGAGAATGTGATTGTCACCCCTTTCATTATTAAATTAACGCTAACTACTTCTTCTCCACATCCTCAGGGAAATTCACTCCCACAATTAGAGAACAACAGAGAAGGATGTTGTCAATATCCCCTGGATCATTCCAAGATGATGCTAGGGACAGGCAGAGTTCTATCCATCCAACAGATTACTCTTTAAAATATCTGAAACCTCAATCAGCTGAATGAATGGTGATTCATAAGAGGCACTAGAGCTGAGGCACCTCTGCATGACAGTGTGGGATCCGAGGAAACAGTGTCTCAAAGCCACGTTTTCCTGTGAGATGTTCATGTTTGCAGTCTTGGAATTTCTGCTGCCTCAGGTGGGGCTCAGTGTTCCTGTTGGTAAATGCACCATCAGTGACCCTCTTCCCATCCTCCACCAATATTATTGGTCTGGAGACCTTGTCATTGCTGCTGTTGTCTCTCAGATCTACAGATTTTCAAACACAATAATTTATGAAAAACATCCGTCCCAGGAACTCTTCAATGAGCTCATGTAAGGGAGATTCTGTTTTTTATGATAACCTTGTTTTGTCTCTGAGTTGAATTATTCTTCTCCAGCCCAGTTCAATCAATTGAAACTAGTTGGAATTTCACATCTGGGGAATGTAGAATTCTTGAAACTATGTATTTCCCCACTTTAGTTTAGTGTGTTTAGTGTAGTGTGTGTCAAAGAGTGTTAACTACATCTTCTGAACATACTGGACACATGCAGAAAGATGTGCCATTTTCCCCTTGAGTTCCATCAGAGCAACAGGATGAAGTCTCCCCACTTTGCTTCCGGGCATTTGGCACAACCACTGATGCTGATCTCATTTTGAGCATCCAGACACATTTATTTTCATTAGTGCAGAACTACGTCTTGGGATCTGTTTTCAGCTTCTTTTCTTTTCTGAACTATAGTTTGAATCTATGGTTATTTTTCCATTCCGGGATGGTGTCCTGCACAGGCAGAAGTAACAGTGGAAGATTCTTGAATAGATAATCCAAATTAAATTCTGGCTTTGCTTTCTACTTGAGAAACATGTTTATCAACACAATGCACAAGTTGCCACACAACCAATTTGTGTGCACTCTCTTCCTCATGTGCTTGCAGAAGTGCACATAGGACAATTTAAAAATGTACCTTATTTCCTCTTGTGATCCCTAATATTCAACCCTATATGTACACGGTACAGCACCGCTGGGAAATAGATGATCTCACAGAATTCTGTTCCCCCAAACTGTGCCTGCAGTATAGCAATCTGTTTTCCTATCTAAAAGTTTCCACCCAGGAGAAAGTGGCATTGTGATGTTCAAGAATTCAAATAAAATGAAATTTGTCGGCGCAGAACATTCTGAACATACTAATCAACAGGGGCTTGACTCAAGTTGAGTCGCCGAGTCGCTGCCCCCCCACTCTAAAAGGAGTCCTAATGGGGCACTTTCTGGGCCTCTGAGTCACCTTTTAGTGCCTCTAATAGACTTGAGTCAAATTGCTCCCTCTTTAAAAAGCCCCCCTTTAAAAAGTGGGAAAAATGGAGCTACATCAGGGAGTGTGTGCATGCATTGGAGCTCTCTGAACACTGCCCTGCTGTCCCTGCCCATTTGTAGAGAGGGTAGTAGGGGTGGAAGGGACTGAGTGAGAACTGGGACAGAAGCCGCAGCAGTTGGGAAGCTTATCAGGACAACCTGATCCTTGGCAGCCCTACTCACAAGTAGTTCCATTTGCACCAGCCATTCCATGAGGGTGCACTCCTCTGCTCCTAGACAGCAATAACAATCCCTACTATTTTAAAAAAATGCCCACAAAGCATATCCAGGAGCAATGGAAACTGACCATTCTATCACATCTTCAGATGTTCAGTTCAAGCCCTGACAGCATGTGTTCAGAGAGGGGGCTGATTGTCATTGATCCAAGAGGGAATGCCACAACACCAAGAACACATTCCTCTGAATGCTACTCCCTTGCTTCAGTCCAAAGATTTGACAGTTAAATGTGACAAACTGTAAACTGTGTGGAGGCAGGAAGCAATACAACCCAGTAATGAGACATATTTGAAGGAATCAGCTGAATTTCTTAAAGTTAAGATATAGCAAGAAGACAATATACATTTCAGTGATGTGTATGCAAACACTCCAACTCGTAGTTTCCATAGGACAGCCAGGAGACGGGCTGGAGTTCATGGAGGTGCCCAGAGTGATGTGCCTATTTTTCCTCTCTCTTCACTAGGACACAGACCATAGCAACAAAATAACATTGGAGCTTTTCAGCCTAGAAAAGAGGTGCCTGTCGGGGCACATGATTAAGACATACAAAATTATGCAGTGGATGGATAGAGTGGCTAGAGAGAGACACTCTTTTTTCTCTCACATATCACCAGAACCAGGGGACATCTTCTTAAAATGAGTATTGGGAGAGTTAGGAAAGAAAAAAGAAAATATATTTTTACCCAGCGTGTAATTAGTTTGTGGAACTCCTTGCCACAGGAAGTAGTGATGGCATCTTTCCTAGATGCCTTTAAAAGGGATTGGAGAAATTTCTGGAGGAAATTGGATCCAGCAGGGCTCTTCTAATGTTCTTATGTTCTTACAGATTGCATACAAATTCAAATTGAGAAAATGGCATTGAATCTATATGCTGTTTGTTTCATTAATGGCAGGATGATGACTCAAATATACCAGCACATCCCAGCCTTGGAATTTGCAGTAAAGGAGATCAATGAAAATCCCCACATCCTACCCAACCTCACCCTGGGCTTCCACATCTATAATAGCCATTTCCGTCCAAGGTGGACCTTTCATGCCTCAATGGAACTTCTCTCCAGAAGGGGCAGATTTACTCCTAACTACAAGTGTGATGCTGAGAACATTCCAGCAGCTGTCATTGGTGGTCCCAATTTTGACGTCGGTCTCCACATGGCAGCCATCCTGGGTATTTACAAGATGCCACAAGTAAGTAAGATGCCCGAAATGAAGTCACACGGTCGTGTTTACTTGCGAGTAGGCTATATGCCTTAGTCCATCGGAAAGGGCAGGCAGACAGGACTCCAAGCACATCAGAATGGTCCTGATCCAATGAGTGCAGCCCCCAAAAACACCTGAGAAGGAGGTTCCTCCCTCCCAGCTGCAGTCTATGGAGCCCTATGGAAAGCAAAGCAGCCTCACAGTCGTGTTTACCTGTGAGTAGGCAGACGTGCCTTGGCTGGTGGTCAGGCTAGGCAAAGGGGAATGTGAGGACACCAGAATGGTTCTGATCCGATGGAGCTGGAGCGCAACAGAAGGCAGCCTCCCCCACACTAAAAAGTCCAGTTCTGGTTGCCACATCTCAAAAAGGACATAGTGGAAATGGAAAAGGTGCAAAAGAGAGCGACTAAGATGATTACGGGGCTGGGGCACCTTCCTTATGAGGAAAGGCTACAGTGCTTGGGCTTCTTCAGCCTTGAAAAGAGATGCCTGAGGGCGGACATGATTGAGACATACAAAATTATGCATGGAAAGGAAAAGTGGATAGAGAGATGCTCTTTACACTCTCACATAACACCAGAAGCAGGGGACATCCACTCAAATTGAGTGTTGGGAGAGTTGGAACACACAAAAGAAAATATTTCTTTACTCAGCGTTTGGTTGGTCTGTGGAACTCCTTGCCACAGGATGGCATGTGGTGATGGCATCTGGCCTGGACACCTTTAAAAGGGGATTGGACAAGTTTCTGGAGGAAAAATCCATTACGGGTTACAAGCCATGATGCGTATGCACAACCTCCTGATTTTAGAAATGGGCTATGTCAGATGCAAGGGAGGGCACCAGGATGCAGGTCTCTTGTTATCTGGTGTGCTCCCTGGGGCATTTGGTGGGCCGCTGTGAGATACAGGAAGCTGTACTTGATGTGTCTATGGCCTGATCCAGTGGGGCTGTTCTTATGTTCTTATGACAAAAAAGAGGCTTGAGCAGGTAAGGAGAAGTTTTCTATTTTGCACTTGCAAAGCCAGGAGGGTCTTTATCCTGATATGCCTGAAATAGTATAACTTTAAACTGGGCACTGGGAAGGGCTGGAAATCTTCCTTATTCTTTTTGGGGGGTTGTTATTGCAGGCAAACTACAGAGTAAGCTCCATTGAACACTATGGGACTTACTTCTGAGTAGACATGCATAGGATTGGGCTCACAGGCTGCAATTCTACCCACACTTTCCTGAGAGTAAGCCCCATTGACCACTATGCGACTTACTTCAGAGTAGACATGCATAGGTATGACATGCACAGGTATGACATGCATAGACATGCACAGACATGCAGAGCAGACATGCAAAATTTGCAGAAGATACTACAGTGGTGGGGCTTGTTAGCGGGAATGATGATTCTGCTTATAGGAAGGAGGTACAGGAGTTGTTGTTGTGGTGCAAAGAAAATAATCTCTCACTTAACATAAAAAAACTAATAATTGACTTCCAGAAAAAGAGGGATGTAAACACACCATTATGCATAAATGGTGAGGAGGTGGAGAGGGTTGCTAGTTTCAAATTCCTAGGTATTTGCATCACTGAGGACCCTCATGGACAATTAACAATAGCATGTTGATAAAAAAAGGCACATTATATCCAAATATTTTTACCCAACGCACCATTGCATCTTTAACTATCTCATCTTCCATTCTCATCTCCAGGAGAAAACTGTACATTTTTCTTATATACTTCCCCTCATCAATCAAAAATATTTATCAAAACTTATATCTTCTTCATATAGACCTATTTTTTGGTCTTCTCGTAGTCTTGTTCTTATTTGCATTTCATTCCACCAGTCCAGCTTTATTCCTTTCTCTTCTAACTCAGACTTACTTAAAATCTCTCCTTTATTATTCAGCAAGTCACTGTATGGTTTATTTTGATCTTTTTTAATCCAGTTCGGATTGGTTGCTATTTCGAGCTGTTTTATCCATCTAGGTAATTTAAAATATATCTTATATTTTATCTGATCCCATATCCAAATTAGAGATTCTTCTTAAAATATGCTGTTTAAAATATCCATGCTTTTTAACTTTATCATAAAAGAGGAACGCATGCCAGCCTATTTGTAAATCGTGTGCTTCTAATGTTAAGATTTTTTCGTTCAATACAAGTCCCCAATCTTTTATCCAGTTTAAGGCTGCTGCTTGATAATATAATTCCCAGTCTGGTAGTCCAAATCCTGCTCTTTTTTTATCTTCTTGCAATAATTTCAGTCTTATTCTCAGTTTTTTACCTTGCCAAACAAATTTTGTCGTAATTTTGTTCATTTCTTCAAAAAAAGATCTCTTCAAAATAATCGGAATAGTCTGAAATAAAAACATTAATTTTGGTAATATTTTCATTTTCAATAAAGCTATTCTTCCCATTAGAGATAGTTGCAGTTTATTATATTTCTCCAAATCTTTTTTTATTTCTTTCATTAATTCGATATAATTATCTTCCATTAATGTACTTGTCTTTTTTGTAATTGTAATTCCTAGATATTTTACTCTGTTTGTTATCTGTAGTCCAAATGCCTTTAATCGTTCTATATCATTATTTTTTATGTTTTTAAGTATCATTTTGGTCTTCTGGTAATTTATTTTTAAACCTGCTACTTCTCCATATTGTTTTAAATCTTCTATCAAAAATTCCATGGAGTTGAGTGGATCTTCCAAAATAAATACCAGATCATCCGCAAACGCTTGTAATTTATATTCACTTTTAATTTTGAGCGGTTTCACCCTATCATCTTCTCTTATTACATTATTCAATATTTCTAATGTCAAAATAAACAACAATGGTGAAAGTGGACAACCTTGTCTTACTCCTTGTTGAATATTAATCTCTCTCTTCAATTCTCCATTTACTCTTATCCTTGCTTTCTCGTCCGAATATATTCCTTGTATCATCTTGATAAATTTTGGACCAAAATCTAATTCTTGCAGACAATTAATCATAAAGTCCCAATGTCAATTGTCAAAAGCCTTCTCAGCATCTAGAAACACTAGAGCTAATTTCTTATCTGGATGGGCTTCAAAAAATTCCAATATATTTATTATCATTCTCACGTTGTTTTTCCAATTGTCTTTTTGGTTAAAAAAAAACAAACAGTTTGATCTTCTTTAATTATCTGATTCAATACTTTTTTTAGTCTTGTAGCTAAAATTGAAACAAAAATTTTATAATCCGTGTTTAACAGCGAGATGGGTCTATAATTTTTAATTTCTTTTTCATCCATGTCTGGTTTATGTATCAAAGTAATTGTTCCTTCCTTCCATGAATTTGGCATTTCTCCAGTCTCCCATATATCATCAATGACTTTTTTAAATGGTAACAACAATACTTCTTCAAATTTCTTATAATACTCAGCTGGTAATCCATCAGGTCCTGGCATTTTTGAAGTTTTTGTATTTTAATCACTTCTATGATTTCACTTATAGCAATTGTATTTTCCAATAAATTCTTTTGATCATCTAAAATTTTGATACTGTTATTTTTCTTCAAATATACTTTTTGTTTCTGGTGTTTTATATTTTTTCTGCCATATAATAACTGATAAAATTGTTCAATTAATTTTTTTCTTTTCTAATTCTGTTTCTTCTTTCCCTGTCAAATCTTTCAATGTCTTAATATGATTTTTTTTGTCTTTCTTTTTTAAGCTTGTGGGCTAACCAACTTCCTGGTTTATTTGCATTTTCAAAAAAATTCTGTTTTGCCATTTTCAATTTCTTCCCCATTTCCTGAGTTTGGAATATTTTAATTTCATGTTGTATCTTCTTAATTCTTTGTTGGTGAAGCAATGAAGCAATCAAGACACACTCACATGTTTAGGGTTCATGAAGGGAGCAAGACAGACTGGCGAGCTTCAGGGAGAGAGTACTCACACAAAGGAGTTGCACTCACACACACGAGTTGCACTCACCCCCACAGCCAGCCTCCTTGCCTTCCTTTATTAACCTCCTTCCCAGCCCAGTACAAAGTCCATTAGGTAAACACTGTTCCTCAGCTACATTCTAGCCTAGTCAGTCGGGGAACAATGCAAGTTTCTCAAGGGATTTGGCACTTTGTGGATTCAGCCTGTTTACTCAGTCTGCTTCTGAACTCAGGCATCACCCAGACCGGAGCTCGGGCATCACCTAGTCTGCTTCCTGACTCAGACCTCACCCAGTCTGCCCTGTGACCCAGGCGTCACCCCTGAGTGTGCCCCGAGGGGGTGAGTGTGCTCACTGGCCTTTGTCACGTAAGCACAAAGGATAAGGTCCAGGTAAGGTCCCCTGATTATTTCCTTCAGTTGGATTCTTTGATTTGTAGATTCTTTCTGTAATTCCTTTTCACCGGTCTCTAATCTTTGTACAAGATCTTTCATTTTCTTCTCTTGTCCAATTCTTTGTTTCTCTGCATTTCTAATTGCTAATCCTCGAAAGAATGCTTTACTTGCATCCCAGACCATTTGTGTTTTAGTTTCTGAATGAAAATTGGCCTTAAAAAAAAAAAATTCCATTTCTGTTTTTGTTTGATTCAAAATTCCTGATTATTCAACTGAATTGTATTTAACTTCCAAGTATTCCTCCTTAATTTTTATTTATTTATTATTAATGAAATTGGATTATGATCTGCATATATGTTAGGTTAAATTTCCAGCTAAAACGTTCCACCTAAACTGGATATTGAAGCCCAACACATATCAATTCTAGACCAAGAGTTATGTGAATTTGAATAATATGTAAACTGTTTTTTCTCTGGATATTGTGTTCTCCATGTATCAATCATCTGTAATTCTTCTGCCATTTCCAAAAAAGATCTGGGTAGGGTTCCTCCTCTTTTTAAAGGTCTCTTATTAAATTTTCTGTCCCATTTAGTTTGAAAGACCGCATTAAAATCTCCAAAAAAAAAAAGATCCCTGTCTTCTCCCGTAGTTAGTTTCTCATGTAGTCTTCTATAAAACTTATCTTGATGGGTGTTTGGTGCATAAATATTGACAATTAATGCTTTCCTTGTTTCAACTTGGATCTCTACAATCAAAATTCTCCCATCTTCTGATTGCCATTTCAATTTGGGTTCTAATTTGGGGTTAACATATGTAGCTACCCCCCTTTTCTTTTGGTGTGAGTCTGAGGCAAAAAAATAAAGTTCCCATTTTTCTATTTTTAAGAAATCTAGCATCATTTTTTCTAATATGTGTTTCTTGTATACAGATTACATCTGCTTTGCTTTGATATAATTGATGAAATATTCTTCTACGCTTCTGAGGAGAATCCATTAATATTTAGAGAAAAAATTTTCACTTGTTGTTCAGCCATTTTCACTTAGAAATTTGTTTTGTCTTTCTTGTAAATCTACTTATTTTCTATCTTACTTGCACGGTCCTTCTTCCTCCTACTGCTCCTTGTGCTTCTTCTTGTTCTTGGCTGTCATCTGTATCTTGCTCCTTCTTTTTCTTTTTTCCCTTTCCTCAATTCTATTCACTTTGAATTTGGTCTGAGGAATTTTCCTCTTCTTGAGAGGGAGTGCTCTCTTTCTCTGAGAATTCCCTGTTTTGTTCTCCCAGACTTTCTCCATATTTTGTTGAACTTTCATCATTGAATTTATATTGAATCTTTTCTGTTCATAAACAAACAGGAGACCTTCTGGAATTTGCCAACGATACTTCACATTATTTCTTCTTAATATTGCAGCAAAATTTCTATAGGCTGCTCTCTTTTGGTGAACTTTCCAGGGTATTTCTCTCAAAATTCTCACTTGCTCTCCCTCGACTATTTGTTTTTCTTCCAATCGTTTTAATATATTATCTTTTGCAGCTCTCTTCATAAATTTCATCACTATTTCTCTTGGCTTTTTATTTAGTCTTGCATACCTAGAGTTGACCCTGTATACAATATCTATCATCTCTTTAACTTGATCCTCCTCCAATTCCAGCTCAGTTGACAACCATTCCTCCATTCGACCTATAATACCTTCTGGAGATTTCTCTTTAAAATTTTGTATTCTAATAATAAATGCTGCTTTCTCCATCTCATGTCTCATTACAGAAATCTCTAATTCTTTATTTTGCTTTTGCATTCGATCCATTCTCTTTTCCATCTCTTCCATACTATTATTGATTTTCTTTGTATCTCTCTTTAAATTTTTAACCTCCTGCTTATTTTTTGTAATCTGGTCCTGTATATTTGTCAAAGAAGTATTTATCTGCTTCATTTGGTCGGAGAGACTACATATCTGTTCTTTCATCTCATTTCTAAAATCTTTCATCAGGTCAAATAGTGAAGTCTGACTTTCTCTCCTTTGTCAGCTGGACACAAATTTGGAATACAAATATTAAGATAACTAAAGCAGTGTCTTTTAAAGAGAACTTATATAAAAAGTTTTATAGATGGTATTTAACACCAGAGAAGTTAGCAAAAATGTACTTTGGGTTATCAAAAAAGTGTTGGAAATGTAATGAGCTAGAAGGAACTTTTTATCATATGTGGTGGACATGCGAAAAAGCAAAGAAATATTGGAAAATGATACATAAAGTGTTGCAAGAGATATTGCATTGTGTATTACCATTCAAACCAGAAATATTCCTCCTAAATGTGACATCAGAAATTAAAGACCAACCTAAGAAACACCTTATTGTACATATTGTTACAGCGGCAAGAATATTGTTTGCGCAAAAATGGAAATCTATATGATGTACCAACTAAAGAAGATTTAATAGATAAAATCTATGAAGTAGCAGAAATGGAAGTTTTAACAGAAAGAATGAAAGAGAGAGATTTAGATAGAGTAAGAAAATATTGGAAGTTTTTTTATGATTGGGTAGATAAACCTAGTTAGATAAAATTGAGTGTTTCGTAAAAATCAATTTTTTATATTGATAAATATGCGAACCATTGTATTGATGATTATTGTGTTTATTTCTATGTTAACTGAATGATGTATGTTGGAATCTGGGGCCAAACCTTATGTGTAACCTGTGTTGTACCCTGCCCAAAGTTAAGCCTATTTCCTTTCCTGTATCTGTAATGAATGAATAAAATACATTAAAAAAAAAAGAAAAAGAAACACATACATGGGTCCACTGAATGATCTGGGAAGAACAGATGCTGGCACTAATGGAACCAAACAGTGTTTTGAATAAGAGTCCCATGTAAAAGCAAGATATAAAAATAAACTTTACAACCTATGAACAGAAAAAAAAGATAAAAAAGGCACAAAAGCAGTTATATTTATAGTTATAAATATAATTTATAATATATATATATATATATATATATATATATATATATATATATATATATATATATATATATATATATATATATATAATATTTATTTATAATATAAATATAAAAGCAGTTATAGTGAGGAAGCTTGGGAGGTTAAATTTGTCATAGCAGCTGCTTGTGTCTTACTGTCGTTGAACCATTGAGTGTGTCCTAACCGATGATATCTTGGTGTGGCACAGAAATTGCTCTGCAGGGGACAAAAAAGCTCTGCAGAGAAATAGTAAGATTGCACAGCACATCCTCAACCTTCATCTACCAGCTTTGGAGGACATCTATACATCTCGCTGTCTGCAGAAGTCACATAGTATTCTGAGAGACCCCTTCCATTCGGCTCATAAGTTCTTTGAACCTTTGCCTTCGGGTAGACGATACAGAACTATGAGAGCAACACCACAAGATTCCTGAACAGTTTTTATCCCACAGCCATAATTACATTGAATAAGGCGATATAGTTGTTACCATGCTCCTGGGCATTATGGTCTGTTACACTGTTTTGATATTATGATGCATGTTGTGGGTGAGTGTGTAGAGTGTGATTGTTGGAATTGTAGTATATATTTATGCTTGTATCTCAAAGGTGCATAAATTTCATTGTGCTGTAGCACAATGACAAGAAAGTTACTACTACTACTACTACTACTACTACTACTACTACTACTACTACTACTACTAGGATTGGGCTCACAGGCTGCAATCCTACCCACACTTTCCTGAGACTAAGCCCCATTGACCACTATGGGACTTACTTCAGAGTAGACATGCATAGGATTAGGCTCACAGGCTGCAATCCTACCTACACTTTCCTGAGAATAAGCCCCATTGACCACAACAAGACTTACTTCAGAGTAGATTCACTTGGTGAAACAGGACTAGCTCCCCCTTATTTATTTATTTATTTATTTATTTATTTTAATTTGCTTGATGATGTCACTTCTGGCCATGACATCACTTCCAATGGGTCCTGGACAGATTGTCATTCTAAAAAGTGGGTCCCAGTGCTAAAAGTTTGAGAACTGCTGCAATAAGTTGTTAGGAAGTTGAAATGGGATTTGTGTGTGTGAGACTCTACAACAGGGGTGTCAAACATAAGGGATGCGGTCTGCGGAAGCTTTTTATGTGGCCCTCAGGCTCTCAGCTGTTGAGCACTGCTGGGGTGTTACTGCTGAAAGGGCAGCCCACATGAAAATTGGGATCTCCCATATCTTGAAATATGATCAAGATTCATATATTTTCTCTTCTGTCATTTGCAGCTAATGAGTTCCTAAGTGAGAAAAAAGTGTTTCTTTTTGGTTATGACCTGTTTAATGACATCACTTCCTGCCTAATGACATCACTTCCGGCCCTTAGCAAGCATCATGAATGCTTTCTGGCCCTCCGTATGAAATAACTTTGACTCCCCTGCTCTACAAGTTTTCAAAATCACTAAAATCAGAATTTGGAGGAATAACACCATCATGTTATCTATCAATCAATGCGTAATTTCATGTAGAATGCAATGAAACAAACCACATTGAAATATCTGTGTTCTAACAAAAGGTACAGCCAAGAAACCAGTGGGGGCGGGGCGATGGCACATCACCTGGGGCGTTGCCCCACCCACTGCATGGGGTGACATGCAGGCCTCCTGCACCGGGTGACTCAAATCCTAGTGACGCCACTGCTCAGCAATAAATGTGACTTTGTTAAATGGGGTTCACGCCTAGCAATGTTTAGATTTATTCAGACCTTTGAAAGGAAGTGTTTTCATTTTTGAAATGAGTTTCATTTCATTTTTGAATTCACAGTCATTGACATGAGAATGGACAACACTTCTGCAATCCTAAGACTGACCTGACTTGTACCAAAGAATCATAGAATTAGAAGAGGCCTAATAGGGTCATTTGACAGCTCAGCTTTGCGTACCATTTTGCAGCTCAATTGCTGGTGCAATTGGCGTTGACACAGGAAGGTGGATCAGGTCCTGGAAGGGGGTCAGAATTTGGCAAGCACCACACTGGCCAAACCAGTCCTGATCCCAGGCCCGATTGCCCTCCTCCCTGCCTCATCACCCCCACATTCTGCCCACCCTCTCTACCATTCCACCCATCCTGCCTTTCCCCTCCCCGTTCCAACCCTTTCCTGACATGTTTCGTACAGTAGGGCACTGATGATGGTGTGTGGATATGTCCACTTCCTTAGCTGAATGAACAGAAATGCTACTTAAAACAGTATATCTACAACAGATCTTCCTCTTTCTTCTTTTTTTATTGTCTGTAGCTCACATATGGAACTGCTCCAGTGATGAGTACCAAAGAACAACTTGCTTTCTTCTATCGAGTGTTCCCGAGTTCGAACCAGCAATATATGGGGATTCTCAAGTTACTGCTTCATTTCAGCTGGACATGGATTGGGGTGATCTATGTAGTTGATGACTCTGGAGAGAAGTTTATACAAGATGTGCTTCCCACATTTTCCCAGAAAAGGATTTGCTTTGCCTTCATAGAAACATTCCCCAAAGTAGCATCTGCGAGTCAAGTCACTGAACTGGTGGGAGAAGGGTTTGAAACTGTCAAAGTAGTTTGGGGGAGCAGTGCCAACGCTGTGCTTGTACATGGGGAGATTCAAACCATGATGACGCTGAGAATGGTGCCTCATATTCTTGAATTTGAGAATAGACAAATGATGTCTAAAGTCTGGCTTCTGACAGCCCAGATGGACTTCACTTCATTTCCCTTCCAAAGAAGTTGGGACATCCACTTCCTCCATGGCGCGCTGTCTTTTGCCATCCACTCAAAGCAGGTGCCTGGATTCCAGATGTCCCTTCAGAAGAGAAGCCCCACCTTGTACAAAGAAGATGGCTTCATCAGGGAATTCTGGGAAGAGGCTTTTGCCTGTGCATTCCCCAGCTCTGTAGCAGAGAAGGAGGGCAGGGAGATCTGCACTGGAGAGGAGAAGCTGGAGACTCTGCCTGCGTCTGTCTTTGAAACGAGCATGACAGGCCACAGCTACAGTGTCTACAATGCTGTCTGTGCTGTGGCACATGCCTTGCATTCCATGTACTCATCCCAATTCAAACACAGTACCAGGATAAGTTACTGGAGAAGAAGGCCTCTGGATCATCAGCCGTGGCAGGTAATATCTTGGCCAGATAAAGTTAGCAAAGTATAAATGTTTTAAAGTAAGCACATCAATCTATTGAAATCTATGAAATCTTACTTTCAACCCAGCCGTGGCAGGTGATATTTTGACAAGATCCATGAGAAGTGTGTAAGAACAGGCCCCTCAGTGCGCACAGAGCTGTTTTGTATCCGCTGCTATGATTTTCATGTCTTTCATTTTACTGCCAGCCAGCTGAATCACACGAAGATCTTATTAAGAGTTGGGGTAGGTGGGAGGCAGGGAGGGTGGGGGAAGTTGGGGCAGGGAATGGGAGCGGGGCAGGAGGGAGGTGGCACAGCTCTGTGCTGCCAGATCCAGAACCCTGCGTTAAGCCTCCTGGTCCAAAACGGGGCCTCTCAACTCTGCCTCAGCTAAATAGCTGGCTCAGACCTGCGTAGCCCATTGCAGGGCACACTTGCTTACCGGGGGGGGGGGGGAGGGGGACAAATGTCCCCTTCCCCCGAGGAGTTGGCAATGGCTGCCAGGTGTGCATTGGATGCACTCGCAGCCATTTTGGTGCTGCTGTTCCTCTGGGCAGCTCAGGATTGGGCTACTAAGCTCCTTGTTCACCTTTTTCTAGTTCTGTTTCTGTTACGATCACCACAAGTACTTTGATCCTGTGAGCCACTACGAAGCAGTTAAAAACACCAATTACCCTACGGTTTATTAGTAATATTTATGACGAAGAACATCTATGACTGCAAACATTTATTGTCCTATTTTCCCCTTAAACAAGCTCCATGGCTTTCTGAGAAGTGTATCCTTTAACAACAGTGCTGGGGAAAAAGTGTCCTTTGACCAAGATGGAGAACTTGTTGCTGGTTTTGATATTCTTAACTGGGTGGCATTCCCAAACCAGTCCTTTCAGAGAGTCAAACTTGGAACCATGGAACCACAAGCTCCCCCAGACAAAGTGCTCAAAATTCATGAGCATGTCATTGTGTGGCCCAGCCAGTTTAACCAGGTAGGTACTACAGATGATCCATGGTGTAATCAGGCAGCCTATACAGTTATTCTGGCACTGATATGACATTTGGAAGGTAGCAGGCTTCCTTGTGCCTCACAAAACCGCCTGGATGAGACCAGAAGTTGCTTCCTAGGATGATGTTCTACAAGATCCAGCAACAACTAGACCCTCGTGTTCAGTTAGAAATGGTTTGGAGGTAGATATTTTCTTGAGTAAGTTTTGCTTCTGAGTAAGATTTAGATAAGGATGTATGTACAAGTACTACTCCAAAAGCTATCTCTTTACAGTCATTGGTGCTCATGCAGCACACTTCTCTTTTAGGTATTTGGAAACACCTTGAATTTCTTTTCTGAAGGCATCTGCCTCCACTTGGAGGTCTTCTGAAACTGGGGCAAAAACACAGCTCTGGAAGTAGTGTGTAAACACACACTTGGTTGAATGTTAAACCACTGTCTTCTTTCATTTCTCAACAGACACGACCTCTTTCTCTTTGCAACAACAATTGCCCTCCTGGCTACAGTAAGACCAAAATAGAAGGGAAGCCATCTTGCTGTTACAATTGCCTTCCATGTCCAGAAGCAAAGATTTCAAACCAGGATGGTAAGTCCTACTGTGTTCACTATGAGCTAGATGAAATGTAATCCAGCACATGCACATCCGGGGACACTGTAGACCAGTGACTTTCAACCTTTTTCATGTCATGGCACACTGACAAGGTGCTAAAATTGTCAAGGCCCGCTGTCGGGTTTTTGAACTTTGACAAGACACACCAAGCTGTTGGTGGGGGGCTCACATCCCCCTATAGCCCTACTAATAATTGACCCTCCCCAGAGTCCTGCGGCACATCTGTGGACCATCTCCGGCACATGGGTGTGCCACAGGACAGTGGTTGAAAATCACTGCTGTAGACAATCATGATTCCAGTGCTTAAACTGTGGTTCCAAAAGCAGTGGGAAGATGACACAGGTTTTATGCAGAAGATTGTACAAGCTAAATCTATTAAGCAGGAGTCCCCAGACTATGTCATCTAGCCCTCCACCACATTTTGACTGGCCCGCCCTGCTTAGATGCATAATAAATACACATGTGCCCTTCTCATTCCTCTTTTTGCAAAACCACCACCCACCCACACATACCTTTTCCCTCCTTCTGGGTGAAGTGACTTGTAAACCCCAGATAGAACCCCTGGCGCAAACTTTGATGTCTTGTAGGAAACAAAAATGCACCGAAGTAAGCATGTTCCGTGTTAGCAGGCAAGGTCAGCCTTCTGTGCATTTCAGAAGTACTGGAGTGTTCCAACAAAACCAGACACGATGCCCTTTCTGGAAATTTGCAGCCGTCATGACCCTTTGAAGCTGTTAGACTTTTTATCAGAGACCTCCAAGTGCTGTGAATTTGCAGTACTTCAACTTTTGCAAGGACCCTTTGAAGCTGTAATGGCTGCACCCTCTCAGAAGTCCTGTGCTGTGATTCAGGAGGCCAATGCTGCATCCACCACATCCAATGTGGGACTGGAGGCTGCTGGAGGTCAACTTGGAGTAGGAACATTTGTCCCCTTCAGGGTTATTCTATGGGGCTACTCAGATCTGTGACAATGATATTCCTGCTGCAAAATCTGAGCAGCCCTGAGTGGAGCTTTCAGGCCCAAGGGGTTGAATGCTGTGGAACCTGCAGCTGCCGTTCCCGCAACGACCCAAGCCTGAACCATCTCCACAACTTTGCTTTTCATACTTTGTCTTTACAGGCATCATAAAGGAATAATTTATTTTTATTTTCCAATCCAGACTGCAAGTCCCTAAGGGCAGAAACTGTTTTTTCCAGTCTATGTACAACACCGTGCACACAGATGGAATAATAATAGTAATAATATGCTTTTTTTCCTGCAAGAAATTGTACAGAAAAACCATATTTCTCTTACAGACATGGATGACTGTGTTCAATGTCCAGAAGATCAGTACCCCAACAAGGACCAGGATTCATGTCTTCCAAAAGTTATCAGCTTCTTATCTTATGAAGAACCTTTGGGGATTTCTCTGTCCATTTGCGCTCTTTCCTTGTCGTTCATCACCACTTTGGTGCTTGGGATCTTCATGAAGCACCAAGACACTCCCATCGTCAAAGCCAACAACAGGAACCTCACCTACACTCTTCTCACCTCCCTCCTGCTTTCCTTCCTTTCCGTGTTTCTCTTCATTGGCCAGCCACAAAAGTTATCATGCCTTTTCCAACAAACAACTTTTGGTATCATCTTCTCAATGGCTGTTTCTTGTGTGTTGGCCAAGACCATCACGGTTGTTTTGGCATTCGTGGCCACCAAACCAGGATCCAGGATCAGGACGTGGGTGGGGAAAGGAATGTCAACCTTCTTTGTCCTTCCCTGCACCCTTCTTCAAGCCACTCTTTGTACTGTGTGGTTAGCAACCTCTCCCCCATTCCCAGATTTGGACATGCACTCATTTGTCAAAGAAATTGTACTGAAATGTAATGAAGGGTCACCTCCCATGTTTTACTCTGTGTTGGGCTACTTGGGTGTCCTCTCCCTTGTCAGCTTCTCTGTGGCCTTTCTAGCCAGGAAGTTGCCGGACAGTTTCAACGAAGCCAAGTTCATCACCTTCAGCATGCTGGTCTTTTGCAGTGTGTGGTTGTCCTTTGTTCCCTCCTACCTGAGCACCAAGGGGAAGTACATGGTGGCTGTGGAGATCTTCTCTATCCTAGCATCCACTTCTGGGCTCCTGTTTTGTATCTTTTTCCCCAAATGCTACATTATTGTGGTGAGGCCTGAACTGAACAAAAGAGAGCAGCTAATGAGAAGGAAATATTAAAAACACTCTTATTATGTTGGCACTGGTTCAACAGCATCTTGTATAATGTTTCTGAAATAAACGTGGCCTTCATAGCTGTGAATCGCATAGCTGCTATTTCACTTAATCATGGATCGAATTAGCGAGGGCCCCCTTACCTCTGGAGAGTCTTCTGAGGCCCTCAGAGGCTACATGCCACAGCTGCAGAAAAAGGCCAAATCACAACTTCCAGTTTTAACACAAAACTTTTACATAAAACATAAAAATTTTGCATAAAATTGGAAGTGACGTTTTAAATGTAAAAACGTAAAACTAGAAGTTTGGGTTTTTGGCCTTTTCGGTCATTCTGAGGCCTGCAGCAGCCACGAGCAGTCGCGTAAGACCTCTGCAGACCTCAGACATTTTAAACATAAACACCTAAAAATGCCTTTGGCCCCAATTTGGCGCCAGTGGCCGATTACCCCCCTCCCCGCCTCGTGCCACCAGGCTGAGGCTTTGCCACGATTGATTATCGCGGCTGGGGGAGACGGGGCTAGAGCGCCAGCCTGGAGCGCGCACTCCGGCTGGGCTCTGTTCGCTCCCGGCCGGCAACGAGGGCAGACATGTCCTCGGAGGGAGCGAACGGAGCAGGCTCTCGGCCTCGCCAGCGGCAGGGCGCAGCGCCCAGGGAGACAAGGGCGAGCCAGAGCCAGCGGGCGCGAGGCTACAGAGCCTCCAGCCCCCGTCGACGGGCTGCAGCGGCAAGCAGAAGGTGGCCTTGGACAGCGAGGCAGAGGCGGCAAGGCGGTCGACGATCCCCCAATGGAGGGCGTCAGCGCGTGGGGCGCGTGAGCGTGGAGTGAGCCTTGCTGGGCTGACGGGTGTCCCTCCGCCCACCTAAGGGTCCCGCTGAGGAGAGCAGGCGACATGGGAACGTTTGGGAGTCAGGGCATGTGCCCCCTCCCCTACTTTCTGTGACTGCAGGCACTGTATCCTCCAGTGAATTTTAGCACACTATGGGAACAGACAAGTCGAAAGTGAGGCGGGAAAACCCCCAAGAGACCTGCACCCCTCCTTCCCCTCCAGTTTCTTCTTCTGAGGGGAGGAAGAGTTCAGTGAGCAGAGAGCTCTGTTAGCACACTTTGATGCCCTGGAAGAGAGAAAGCCCTCTGATGAAACGGGAAGGGTGGAGCGGGTGGGGTATTGGTGCAGTTGCTCGCTGCGCAGATCTACCAGGAAAGTGTGGCCAAACTTAGTGAGCTTTGTCCTCCAGAAAGCGTGTGGGGGGCCAAGGCAGTGTTAATGATCCAGAGCCTTCCGCTCATAGAGTCCACACGCCTGAGGTTGGAATTACAGGCACCACGCTGGTAGTTCTGAAAGGCGTGTAGTGGTGTATCAGGCGCCTCGGGGATGTACCGCAAGATGTAAGCAACATAGGGGCGGTTTGGGATGAGTGGAAGGGCTTTGCAGCACCCTCTGCCTCCCTCGCTTCGCAGTGGTGGCCCCTGGTCGTAGTGTGGGGGCAGTTAACCCATACTATTATTATTATTATTAACAGTATTATACTATCTAGGGGCTCATACCAGTGGAGCCCAAGGTGGGGTTGCTCCAGCGGCACTGGCGTTGCGGTTTCGGGTGTTCCCCTGCTTCTGGTTTTGGGCACCTGGGGTGCCGGGCTTAGCTGCTTCCCCCCACGGGGCACTTGTTGCCCCCCCTTTGGCCATCCCCGGGATGCAGTTGGGGGGCTGTGTGGATCGGGCAGAGCACCGCCTGGTGTCTTTGGAGACGCTGTGTTCCCTCTGGGCAGTCATTCTGGCTCTAGCAGCCAAAGAAAAGCTCTGGAGGGGGCGAATATGTTAACATGTTTCACCTGCTGCAGATTGAGCCAGAACTCGTTCCAAAGTTGGGGGAGTTCGGTATGGGTCTCTGGTGATGGTTAGAAAGCAGAAAATTGACAAGAGCTGGGCTAATTGGCCGAATGGCTTTGTCATTTACTCCTCTGTGCTGCTCCAGATGTACCCCATCCGGGCCCCTGTCCTGTTCAAGTTTTTGGATTTAGTGCACAGGGCATTCAGGGACTATACTGGCATGGCTTGGTCCACCATTTTTAGTTGCGCAGCACACTATCCGGCGTTGGATGGGCGTGTCCCATGATGGGAATTGTGGTCACAGTTAGTCATCCCCACTAGGCTGGCGTGGTGTGCCCGCTCAGACAGTGGTCATCTTATAGCCGGGAACGGGTCGGAACCCAGCGAGGCACCCAAAGGTGCCCCGTGGGTTCAGAACCTGTGATCGTGCTTGACTTTCAATGCCTCAAGAAGGTGCAGAAGGAACAACTGCACTTTCTGTATACATGCTGATTGTGTGGGGCGAACACCCACTATAAGCCTGCCCCAAGTGGGGGACTCAGTTGGGGTGTTGGGTAGCAGGTTGGGTGTGGCCGCATGGGCTGCTCTCACTCTTTCCCTTCCCCCAATAGCAAGGGGGCAACACCGATTGAGTCGCCAAAGTTATGTACCTGGTTGCGTTTTTTAACCTGGTCTGAGTTGCGGCGGTGCATGGTAGAGGGGTTTTCTTGGGTGGTTTTTCGAATTCCGGCAGCCAGGCCTGTTGAGCCTGTGCTGGCCGAGAATTGGCATTCAGTTCAAGTTTTGGAGCATGCAGTCTGGAAATGATTGCTAGGGCATTGATAGCAGGCAGGGTGGTGGAGCCCCTTTTCAACCCCGCCTATTGGTAACCTGAGGGTCTCCCCCAGGTATAGTCCAGTAAGCCCCAGGGGAGTTTAGGTTAATTTGCTACCTTTCCTTCCCGGAGGTTAGCTCCATGTCCGATGTCGTCCCTAGTGACCTATGTTCCGTTTGGTATATTTTATTGGACCAGGCTGTGGGGCAGTTGTGGTCATGCGGTATGGGTGCTTTATTGCAAAGGTGGACATTGAGTCAGCTTTCCTCCTGTTGCTTGTCCATCCGGATGATTTCGCCACCTAGGTTTCCGCCGAAGGCACCCATATGCTGGCAGGTCGCTGTCGATGGGATGTGTGCCCATTTTTGAATATTGCAGTACCTTTCTGGAGTGGGTGGTGCAATTCCGGACTGGGCGGGTCACTACCGCCATGATCTACTGATATTATTTATGGGACCGACAGGTGTGGCAATGTTCGAAATGCTGCTCACAGCTTTTATTTTCTAGTGCAGCTGGGGCTTGCCCTGGCACATGACTAGACCGAGGGTCCCGCCACTCGGCTTACGTATCTTGGCAGTGAGTTGGACACCATTAATCAATGGAGTGGGCCCCGAGGCTAAGTTGCACGGGCTGTTTGGTGCTTTGCAGGTCCGGGGGGCTGAAAAGTTGACCCCAAAGGAACAACAGGTCCTAGCTGGGTACCTCGACTGTCGGGTCGTGGTGCCAGGTAGGGCCTTCTCGAGGCGCATCAGTGAGGCATGGCAGGGCCGCGCAGGCCTTCCCACTGCGCATGGGTCACGTCAGCCCTTTGGGGGGAATATGGCCCTGTGGCTCCAGCTTCTCGACCAGTTTAATGGTGTTTCAATTTGGAGAACATGGAGCTTGGTGGAAGAATTTACTTTAGGGGCAGCTGGTGCACTGCTTGCTGGCCCATAGGATGGGGTTCAGGAGGGCCTCACAAAAGATTTAACACTCCTCAAGTTTTTTCCATCTCAGCGGCAGTCCGTGTGTGGGCCCTTGAGTTTGTTAAGTCCTCCGTTTGATTCTGGTTTTACAACCAGGCGATAGTGAGGATTATCAACGGGCAAACTTCCAAGTTGCCCAGGGGGATGCGCTTGTTAAGAGCATTTGCTCTTCAGTGCTTATCAATTAATGTCCTTTGCTGCAGAGCATGTGCCCGGAGTTTGAAACAGATTTGCCCACATTCTCTCTCATTTTCACGAGGAGCGTTCTAGGCAGCTGGCTCTGGAGGCTCTTCAGGACTCAGAACCCATGCCACTCTGGTTGTGGAGCCTTGACTCAGCACTGCCCAAAACATGATCTGGGCTGCCCTGGCAGCCGCTACCAGGGTCAGTTATGGGAAGAAGATCCAGGAGTTTTGATTTTGCAGGCAGCAGCGTCTGGCAGACGCTGGCCTTTACCAGTGTTGCAGCTTAGGAAGTTTCTATTTGTACTTACGAACAGGGATTGGTCGGCACCTTCCATTTTAGTCCACCTAGCAGCTCCTTTTCAGTCCAGGACACTGGCTGGGCTGGCAGAAACTCTAATTTGGGGTCCGGTGAATGCTGGTGGTGATCAGGAGGAGCTGTCCCGGACTCCTGGATGCCCAAAAGCTGGTCACTCTGAGTTTATTACAGGGTCTATGTGCCAATTTTGGTTTATATTGTGCATTGCGTTATGATGTAATGCTGTTTAAGGCTTTTGTCATGGTTCAGGATGTGGACTCACCTCCCTGCATTACAATCTCTGCACATGAACTGGAGGTTGTCCATGACTTTGTGTACCTTGGCTCAACGATCTCCGACACTCTATCTCTCGATACTGAGCTAAACAAACGCATCGGTAAAGCAGCTACCACGTTTTCCAGACTCACAAAGAGAGTCTGGTCCAACAAGAAGCTGACGGAACATACCAAGATCCAGGTCTACAGAGCTTGCGTCCTGAGTACACTTCTGTACTGCAGCGAGTCATGGACTCTCCGCTCACAACAGGAGAGGAAACAGAACGCTTTCCACATGCGCTGCCTCCGGCGCATTCTTGGCATCACCTGGCAGGACAAAGTTCCTAACAACACAGTCCTGGAATGTGCTGAAATCCCTAGCATGTATGCACTTCTGAAACAGAGACGCCTGCGTTGGCTCGGTCATGTTGTGAGAATGGATGGTGGCCGGATCCCAAAGGATCTCCTCTATGGAGAACTCATGCAAGGAAAGCGCCGTACAGGTAGACCACAGCTGCGATACAAGGACATCTGCAAGAGGGATCTGAAGGCCTTAGGGATGGACCTCAACAAGTGGGAAACCCTGGCCTCTGAGCCTCTCATGGCCTTTCCCAGTTTGAAGAGACACTTGGCCAACAGTCTGAGGCTAAGAGGCAAAGAAGGAAGGCCCATAGCCAGGGAGACAGACCAGGGACAGACTGCACTTGCTCCCGGTGTGGAAGGGATTGTCACTCCCGGATTGGCCTTTTCAGCCACACTAGACGCTGTGCCAGAACCACCTTTCAGAGTGCGATACCATAGTCTTTCGAGACTGAAGGTTGCCAATACGGGATACGGGACTTTTGGGGCTTTTCGCCCTAGTGAAGTATTGTCTGTTTCCCAGCTCGCCCCCGGGACAGAGCCTTGCGGCGGGGTGATCGAATTGGTGTTAACCGTGTTTCTTTATCTTAGGGTATCCAAGACCGACCAGTGAAGGGGCAGCGGGCCCACCTGCAAGAGCGATTAGCATGGATATCTGTATGGTGCAGACGGCTGTGGACTACCGCTGCGTTACACCCCAAGGAGAAGGGGTCGTTTCAGCATCAGAGTGCCTCCCCCCTTGACTGTTTACCAGTTCAGGGCAATTGGTAATGCTACCTTGTAGAGGCTTGGAGTGTCAGCTGACCAGTTTGGCCTGCATTCATTTAGAGTTGGTGCCGCATCTACAGCAGCCATGCTTGGCTTCCAGGCGGGAGCTATTCAGAAGACCGACGTTGGCATGTGGGCGCCCTTGAGTATTACGTTCGCCGTGGCCCACTAGTTGTGGCCGGCAGTAGTGAGTTATCAGGCTCCCCCAGTGGTTGGGGGGGCATGTTGACTGGCATCGCCAGCCTTGGTGTTAGTGCGGAGGGATGGTCCAGTTGGAGTCCCTGGTGGTGTTGCCTACGGCAACTGTTGTGTTCCCGTATCAGTGACTGACGTTACCCTTTCTATTGCAGGTCTTCATTGGTCGACTCCGGAGAGGGTTATGACCTGTGATTGTCTTTTGAGCCTGGAAGAAGAGCATTGACAGGCAGTGCTGGCTCCCAGTCGGGACTGGGGGGCCTGGCCAGTGTCTCCGAGTGGCCCAAAGGGGCATGCATTGGGGGCAGTTCTCGCCACTGCTGATTAATTGGCACGGCATCCCCCTCCCCAGGTAATCGTGATATATTTAGGAGAGAACGACCTGGGCCAGAGGACTTTGATGTCGTTGAGGCTACAGACCTGCAGGGAGTTCTCATCGCTTAGAAGTTGGTTCCAGGGTATTGCTGTCCTTCGGTCCAATCTCCTCCCCCGGCGTGTTTGGCGTGGGGCACGGAGCGTCCACAGATTAGACATCACCAGGAGAGAGTGAACGCTTACCTGGGGAAGGTAGTAGTTGAGCGGGGCAAGGCAGTAAGCCAACACCCTGCTATTAGGTTTAGGCAGCCTGCCCCGTTTCACAGAGATGTGGTGCATCTGTCTCCAGTCGGCCTGACCGGCTCCAGAAGGCAGGCAGGCGATCCCCTTGCCTGGACTGTCAAGCCGGTGAGGCTCTGTCTACTGGTCTGAAGTCTGGCTACCTTGCCCCCTTCGGGGCTGGCGTTGGAAGGCCTAGGCTGGCTATTGACAGCTGGGGTCTCGAGCCAGGAAGTATGCCCAATGAGTTCGCAGGGGGAGGCAGACAGCTAGGACCATTTCCCCCATAGTGCCCCGCACACTCGATGTTGTGGTTATTGCCCTGCTGCAGTTAAGACTTAATAAAGTGCCCATTTCCATCCAAGCCGAAGTCTGGTCTCTTTACTTGAGGGTATGGGGATAACTAGATGTCGGTTTTTTTGGCCTCTTCGATCATTCTGAGGCCTGCAGTAGCCACAGACAGTTGCACATGACCTCTGCGGACCTCAGAAATAGGTGAGAGGAGACCAGCTCCCCTCACATCTTGAGGGTGGGGGATGTCCCCACATATCCCCAGATTCAAGTATCTTCTGAGGGTTACAGAAGCTACAGTGATGTTTCTTTCAAAAAACCTGCATAATTGATTTCCTAGTGCTTCTTATCATAACAGGTTGATCCAAGAGGAAAAGGGACCTTGTGTATCTCGCTGCCTTCTGCGGTGTGGTTTCAGAGAAGCCTGAGTGGACCTTCTCTGTGGTGGCCCCCTCCTTGCAGAACATCCTCTCATGGGAGGTGAAATGGGACCAATCCCTTCCAGAATTCCAGTGAGGGCTGAGAACATTCATTTCAAGCTTGCCTTATTGGACAATGTTTTGTTTCATGCTGATATTTTGTATATATTTCATTTTTTTCCTGTTTCCTTCTGTTTTATTATGGTGAGCTGCTTCAAATTATATAGAGAAAGGAAGGACATGCATCTGTTAAAATGAATAAAATATTATTGTCTAGGTTGCCCAGGTAACAGAAAAATCTGCAAATGCTTCCACCTTTCAGAATTTATTCACATCAGCCTTTCCAGCTCTACCTTCTCTGGAGTGATCAGGAAATGTACCTCCATCACTACTGCTTGTGGATGCTGGTTGACAGATTCATTTCTGCCAGAGACTTGCAGTAGAACACTTTATGATGACACAACATTGTATAGAAGGTGCTTTGGACAAATAATATAGTGAAATTTCTTCCTTTCTTGTCTCCGTAAAGCTCAAGCTTTCAGTCCTCAGTCACTTTTCAAGAGGTGACATTCAGAATATAAACCAGGCAGTAGCATGTGCTCCCATTCATCTTGGTCATCCATCAAGGACTTGATAGAGCATGCTGTTTCCCAAGGTCAACAAGACTTTGCATGTGCTATACATGCATTTGATATTTCTCCCAATGCTCCTGGTAAAAGAATGCTTGGGGGTTCATGTGGGGCCAGAAAAATTTGGACCTTGCTTTGGAAGCCCTTGAAAAGTTTCCTCTGTAGATAAGTGTGCTTTCCCTGCGTTTCAGCTGGGGCAACAACTGTGTCCATTCCTAAAAAGCACAGATCTGGCTACTGTCATCAACAGCTTAGCAACACTGGGTTTGGATTCTTGAAATGAATCTGCATGAGGCTGCCTCTGAAGGTGATCCAGAACCTGCTGGTGGGGTATAATGTGGCAGCCAAGATTCTCCCTTGAGATTCTCCATTGCTCTGGCTGAATTATGCTGATGTTTATTCACTTCTCTGACTCCCACTATCTCTCCAGATCCAATTTAAGTTTCTAGTCCTAATTGTTAATGTGGGGTCCTGAATATTTGAAGGACTATCGTCAATCATATGAACTTGCCCACATACTGCATTTGGGAGTATGTTTAGCATGCTTTCATTGAAAGAGGTGTAGCTCGTAGGGACATGCCTACAGCCCCTCCGTGGAGCACCGTTGGCAGTGAAACTCACTCCTGAGTTTAGCTTGGTTGTCCAAGTCACTGCCTGCTTTTAGTTGGGTGTAGAAAATTCTGTTCTTTCATTGGGCATTCCTTTGATGCTCCACTGGAATTCCTGATTGTCTTCTAGTTTTAGTTTCTTTTAATCTTTTTTAAACTCCTTGATTTTCTATCCTTATTCTTTTTAAATGCATAGTTTTTTTCCTGTATTTTTTAAAGATTCTTTTAATCTTTTTTAAACTCCTTGATTTTGTATTTTTATTCTTTTTAAATATATAGTTTTTTCCAGTATGTTTTAAAGATATGTTTTTAGGCACCCTGGTGGATGGGAAGAATGGGATATAAATATTACAAATGCAATAAATAATCACAATCAAGATCTATTGACTGAGATGCAGAAATATTTGTGTTTTGCCATTCCCAGCATGTCCTGCTGTAATTCATGCTCTTTCTTTCAAGGGAATGTTCACATGTGACCCCTCTCCCCACACAAATGTGGTCATCAGAGAAGCAGACACCTTGAAGCACACCTGCTAATCATTTGAAACAAAAATGCAGACCTATGAAGCTGAAATTACACAGTACAAACATCTTAATTAGAAAGGAAGTTTCCTGATTCAATCTTGTGCAAGACACTCTGCTCCTTTAAAAAAAATTCTTTTCAGAGATTTTTCCTTAAGATATTGGTATAACTTAATTATCCACAGATTTTTCACATGTGTTTTTATCTCAACACATGAGAAGTGCCCTTTAAATTAAAGGGGAAAAGTTGTTTAACAAAAGTCTCAATAATGTGAGAGAGAGCAGCCAGCTGACAATTCATCGATCATTCTCTCTTCAGGCACTTCAAACAGCTTCACTTCAAGGCAAATGACCCTTCCCTTCTGGTTGCGAACCTACCAAAAGGTCCAACGGGGCAAAAGCCACAGGTTCGAGTCACTAGGGCCCCGAAGAAGCCTCTCTGAGGCTCCCAATGGGGGTGGAAACTGTGCTTCTGATTTCCTGGAAGTACAGTTTATAGTTCTGGAAACAGAACCCTCGCAAATAATAAGACTCAACCTGTACTTAAGGAAAAAAAAAACACAAAACTATTCTGAATGCCATTCTCCTTACTTAGTTCATTTCACACTTTTTGCTCCCCCCCCCCCCGGAGGTCAGCAGAAAACTTTTGTGAAGACCTGACCAGCATGTTTTCTGATGCAATGTCCCAAAGAAATTTCAGCTCTGAGAATGTGATTATCACCCCTGTCATTGTTAAATTAACACTAACTACTTTTGCTTCTTCACATCCTTAGGGAGAATCACACCCACAATTAGAGGACAACAGTGAAGGATGTTGTCGATATCCCCTGGATCATTCCAAGATGATGCTAGAGACAGGCAGAGTCCTATCCATCCAACAGATTACTCTTTAAAGTATCTGAAATCTCAATCAGCGGAATGAATGGTGATTCATAAGAGGCACTAGAGCTGAGGCACCTCTGCATGACAGTGTGGGATCTGATGAAATAGTGTCTCAAAGTCACGTTTTCCTGTGAGATGTTCATGTTTGCAGTCTTGGCATTTCTGCTGCCTCAGGTGGGGCTCAGTGTTCCTGCTGGTAAATGCCCCATCAGTGACCCTCTTCCCATTCTCCACCAATATTATTGTTCCGGAGACCTCGTCATTGCTGCTGTTGTCTCTCAGATCTACAGATTTTCCAACACAATAATTTTTGAAAAACATCCGTCCCAGGAACTCTTCAATGAGCTCATGTAAGGGAGATTCTGTTTTTTATGATAACCTTGTTTTGTCTCTGAGTTTAATTATTCTCCAGCCCAGTTCAATCAATTGAAATTAGTTGGAATTTCACATCTGGGGAATGTAGAATTCTTGAAACTGTGTATTTCTCCACTGATCGGGTTTAGTTTGTGTCAATTAGAGTTAACTACATTTTGTGAACATACAGTATACATGCAAAATGATGTGACATTTTTCCCATTGAATTCCATTACAACAATTGAATGAAGTTTCTCTACTTGGCTTCCGGGCATTTGGTACAACTGCTGGTGCTGACATTGTTTTGACTATGAAGACACTATTTTTTTTTCCTTTCAAGAATAGATATTTGGGATCTGATTTCAGTTTTGTTTTTTTTTCTTTTACGTATATAAAGTTTGTATCTCAGGTTTTCACTCCATTCAGGGAGGGTGGCTTGCACAAGCAGAAGTAATAGTGAAAGATTATTCAATAAATAAATCCTAATGACATTAAATTCTGGCTTGGCATTTTACTTGGGCAACAAGTTTATCAACAAGTTGTCACACATCAAATTCGTGTACACTGTCTACCACACGCACTTGAAGAAGTGCCCATGGAACAATGAAAAAAATGCACCTTATTTTCTCCTGTGTTCCATAGGATTCAAGCCTCTATGTGCATGGTGTAGCAGACCCTGGGAAACTAATGATTTTGTAGAATTCTGTTCCCCCAAACCGTCTGTAGTAAAGCAATCTTTCATCCTATCTAAAAACATTCTCCCAGGCGAAAGTGGAATTGTTACATTCAAGAATTCAATCAAAATGATATTTGTAGGTACCGAATGTTCTTTACATTCTAATCAATAGCACAATACATTGTGAACTATATTCTGCACCTGATATGAAAGGGTAGACAGAAATGATATTCTCTATAATTTTTTTAAAAATGCCTACAAAGGATATCCAAGAGTAATGGAAACTGACCATGCTATCACATCATTAGATCTTCAAGCCCTGCCAGCAGGTCTTCAGTGATGGGGCTGATTGTAATTCATCCTACAGGGAATGCTGCATTTGTGGGGGGGCACCACCAAGAACACCCTTCCTTGGACTGTTACTCCCTTGCTTCAGTCCAAAGATTTGACAGTTAGATACTACAAACTAGAGCCTGCATTGAGGTAGGAGGCCATATAACCACAAAAGTCAAAGCATTCTAAAGCATCACATGAATGTCTTAAAGTCAAGTTATAGCAATAATAAGATAATGCACATTGCAGCGATGTATATGTAAACACTTCAACTCATAGTTTCCATAGAGCAGCCAGGAGATGGGCTGGAGTTCATAGAGGTGGAGTGTCCAGGATGACGTGCCCATGTCTCTTCTCTCTTCCCTGGCAGACGGAGCATTAGCAACAGAATATCATTGTCCAGATTGCATTCCGTTTCAATTTAGAAATAGACATTAACACTATAATGCTGTTGGTTACATTAATGGCAGGATGATGACTCAGATCTACCAGCATATCCCAGCCTTGGAATTTGCAGTAAAGGAGATCAACGGGAATCCCCACATCCTATCCAACCTCACCCTGGGCTTCCATATCTATAACAGTCATTTCCGTCCAAGGTGGACTTTTCATGCCTCAATGGAACTTCTCTCCAGAAGGGGCAGATTTACTCCTAACTACAAGTGTGATGCTGAGAATCTTCCGGCAGCTGTCATTGGCGGACCTAATTCTAACGTCTGTCTCCACATGGCAAACATCCTGTGTATTTACAAAATGCCACAGGTAAGATTTGTGCAGGAAGCGTCAATGGTTAGCAAACCATTCATAAGTGTTGGTCAGTTGGCAGCAGATGGGTGACCTAGGTGGGGAGGGGGAGTTTTGGGGAGGATGGGAGGGGCACCGCTTCTTTCTCATTCCACTCTGCCCCCTTTCTCTCCTTGGACTGGTAGAGACCCATTGGCGATTTGGTAGCCTCGGTCCTGCTGGCTGTTAGATTGTACAGCCTGTCACTGGATGCAGCCTGCACTCCTTTGATGCTGGGGTATCTGTGCCAGTGGTGGGGGGATAGGATTGGGCAGCAAGTTTCTTAGTTCCAGGACATTTCAAACTAAACAAAATGTGGAAGGAACAATCCAAAAAGATTTTTCTTCTGACACACATAGTAATGGGATTTCATCCTCCTTTTTTGTGACAATTTACACGTCAGATATAAAAAATACATCAGTTTTTAAAAATACATTTAAAAAAATGATGTATAAAAATACATCAGTGTCGATATTTATATTACATTACTTTCAAATTAACAAATTACATTGGGAAAAATGGATAGCTAACATCTTTCTTTGGCATGAACACTGAACAACTCTCAGGGCAAGTATGCCTTCAGTCAGATTCAGCAGATGAAAAGGTTTTATTTTAGTGTGGACTATAGTGCATTATGCAGATTTCCAAGCCTCCATGCCTTGGTATGGACTTGCCTCTTTGCAGATGAATGCAGTCTCAACTTGAGGACCATTTCAGTACATCATAAGAACACACAATGACATTTTTTAAAATTAATTTGTAAATAAGTTCTTATTGCAAAAAATGTACATTCTCATCTTTTCCTATAAAAGCAGCCCAAGGCAGCTTAAAATAACCCTCAGGGCAAAAATCGGTTTGGCCAGAGAGAGAATGAATTATCCTACAAAATATGGCCAATATATTACACATCTTCAGCCATCAATTAAAGCTGAGAGAGAGAGAGAGAGAGAGAGAGAGAGAGCTCTCCATGAGACAGAAACATCATGTTTGCTGGATATGCCCATAGGTGATGGAACTTGAATGCTATTCACAACATAATATCTATTGAGAGATCTTCTTAATTCTTCTTTTCAATTGTTTTCAGCTCATATACGGCTCTGCTCCAGAGATGAGTAACAAAGCACAAATTCCGTTTCTTCATCAGATGTTTCCAAGTGGGGACCAGCAATATAGGGGGATTCTCCAGTTACTACTTCATTTCAGCTGGACATGGATTGGGGTGGTTTATATTGATGATAATACAGAGAGATTCATTGACGATGTGCTTCCCCTATTTTCCCAGCATGGCATTTGCTTTGACTTCGTAGAACGATTCCCACCTTTGACAAGCGTGAGTCAAGTCACTGATATGGCGGGAGAAGGTTTTGAAACCATCAAAGTTGTTTGGGGGAGCAGTGCCAACATTGTGCTTATACATGGGGAAATTCAAACCATGATGATACTAAGAATGGTGCCTCATATGGTTGAATTTGAGAATAGGCAAATGATGTCTAAAGTCTGTATTCTGACAGCCCAGATGGACTTCACTTCATTTCCCTTCCAAAGAAGTTGGGACATCCACTTCCTCCATGGCGCTCTGTCTTTTGCCGTCCACTCAAAGCAGGTGTTTGGATTCCAGACGTCCCTGCAGAAGAGAAGCCCCAACTTGTACAAAGAAGATGGCTTCATCAGGGAATTCTGGGAAGAGGCTTTTGCCTGTGCATTCCCCAGCTCTGTAGCAGAGAAGGAGGGCAGGGAGATCTGCACTGGAGAGGAGGAGCTGCAGACTCTGCCTGGGTCTGTTTTTGAAACAAGGATGACCGCCCACAGCTACAGTGTCTACAATGCTGTCTATGCTGTGGCACATGTTTTGAATTCCATGTACTCATCCCAATTCAAACACAAAAGAATGATGAGTCATGGGAGAAGCACATTTTCCAATCACCAGCCGTGGCAGGTAATATCTTGACCTGATAAATGCCAAAGCAGTCATCCTATTTGTACAACTGAGCCTAAGGTCACATTTGGATTGCCCTTCGCTGTGCAAAGAGCTGTCTCTCCACATTGGTGTCAGGTTCCATGATGTCTATATCTTCCAATTTACTGCCAGTTGACGGACTTTGCACATGAAGAACATAATAAGAGTCAAATATTTATTTCATTTCTGTTGAGTAGAAGTGAACGTTGTCTGCTTTGGCAACCTTATATTAGTGGGCAAGAGGGCACAAATATTTCGCCTTCCCCCACTAATATAAGGTTCCCAAAGCAAACAACGGCAGACAACGTTCACTTCTACTCAACAGAAATGAAATAAATATTTGACTCTTATTATGCTCTTCATGTGCAAAGTCCGTCAACTGGCAGCAAAGGGGAAGAAATAAGCTTCATGGAACCTGACGTTCTATGAATCAATAAATCTGGAGTTGGTCTCCCTTGTTCTGCCCAAAATCTAAAAATTTAGGGCCCAATCCTCTCCAGCACAGTGCAGCAGCTCCAAATGGCGACTTCTGGATCTTGTGCTGGATCCAAACTGGCTGGAGGACTCCTTGGGGGAGGGACATCCGTCCCCTTGCCCTGAGTAAAGCCGCAGCCTGCACAATGTGTCTTCTTTCGTCTGCAGCAGCTAAATCATGAGCCCCAACACCACTGTTGGGATTTGGTGGAAAAGACCCAGTTTGGTCCCTCTTCCACCCTCTCCTCCCCTCCCCCACCTAGACAGGCTTCCTCCGTCCTCCCACAAGCCTCCACGTGCCTCTTATCCGCTTGCCAGTAGTGGCTGTGGTCAATCTGCAGTGTCAGTGGGACCATACAGGCCTCCACGCCAGTGCTGCTTCCTCTCTGGGGGGCACAAACTTATCTTGCATGTTTTCAACACCCACCCATGGCATTGGGGCTGCGATACACTGCCTATGAAGGGCAGCCTAGGTTTGAGCTGCCTGTCTCCAATCTTATTCACACACAGCTAGCTGTTGAATGTAGCATAACACTGAATGTAATGGGACCCACCTCTGGGCAGACATGCATATTCTTGTGGTGTTAGGCTGCAATCCTATGCATGCTTAAGTAATAGTAACAGCCCAAGCCTATGGACCTACTGCACCCCTGGAACTCATGTTCCAGAGGGAACACAATGCATGACACACCATAGAGCACAGCAGTTTTCTGTTCTGTTCTGAAACCTTTATTGGCATGTCAACACAGTTTGCAATTAAAATTTACAATTGACACAGCAATTTGCATAACAAACTGGACAATTAAAAGCAGGATATCAAGTTATTTAAATTCTGACAACGTTACTTTAAGAATCTCAGATAAATAACCAGCCACAGCTGCAGTCAGAGAAACACAAACATCACTCATGAACTTGGAAAGAGTAATATCAGAAGGGGTAAGATCAAAGGAAATCCAAGAAGTAAGGTAATGGTTACGAATATCAAGGTGTACTGGACAAAAAAAGAGAATGTGAGATAAAAAATCAGGAGACTCGTGACAGAAGGGACAGAGCCTTTTCTCCCGTGGAATATTAAAAAAGCGGCCAGAATGGACTGCCGAAGGGAAAATGTTAAAACGAGCTAACATAAAGGCTCGTCTATGTAACGGGTTGGTTAATGTTCGGGGCATGATCGAAAGATGGGGCCAAACCAAAAGAAAGAGGAGAACAAGTAGGATTAAGGTTATTACTTAGATAATTGAATTCGGATGATAAAAGCTTGCCTTTTATCAATGAATATGCTTTAGAAAGACTCATATCTGCCAGGGATTCTAATGGAAGATCAAGAGAAGCAAGTTTGTTGTCTATCAAATGAAACCAAGAAAAATAATAAGAGTCTCTTAACAAATCGTATAAAAGGGACCCAGAATGAGAATTTAAACACAGTTTAAGCCAAAATTTAAAAGTAAGTAGCCAGGCTGTGGTTGTTGGAAGATGTATACCTAATTCTAAAATAATTGTGGAAACACGAATTGAATTTGGGATCCCTAAAATTCTACGAAAAAAAGATGCTGCAATCTGATCGATATCCTTGTTGATTACTTTAATCCATATTGGGGCACTGTAAAACAAATGGGAGAGAATTTTAGACTGAAAAACCTGAATAGCAGCAGGGACATACTGGTTACCTTCAATATAAAAAACAAAACAAAAAACAAAACCCTGCGAAAGGTAAGGAGATGCCTGGTGCCACTGATGTTCCAATGAGATCACAATGCATGAGACATCATAGAGCACAGCCACTCTGCCCCAGTGAAAGGTGAGCGGATGTCCTGGTGCCACTAATGTGTATAAGGAAACCTGTAAGTAAATGAATGATAAGCTCATACAACACAGTCACTGAGGCCTCTTCGACACCCCTCAAACACTCTGTCAACTCTCATCTTTGCCCATCCTAAGGTCACTTTTGAATTGCTCAGAGGATTTGGGCTGGATGCTGTGAGAAACAGGATGCCAGACTAGCTGGACCATTGTCCTTCTCCTAGGGGGGACTTCAAATGCTCTTGTGTTCCCTGCCTTGTATGTCACACATATATGCATTGCTGTTGGTGGAAGAGGGTTGTTGGGTTGAGACCTGTGCAGCACTGAATCATACTCACTGAAGGTGTAGGAAGTTTTGCAAGTTGTCCCTAGACAGTTCCACTGAGAGAGGAGATCTGCCTGTTCCTCCATGTTCTGTCGCTAGTCCTGTGTCATGCTTTGCTCTCAGTTTCTTCATTCATTTTCCTTCTAGGGAACAAAGTTCTTTGTCCTTTTTCTAGTTCGATGCCTGTTATTTATAACTACATGTGTTTTGATCCAGTTAGCCACTAGGAAGCATTTAAAAGCAGCCATCACCCTACGGTTTATTAGTAATATTTATTTTTAAGAATGTCTATGAATGCAAGCATTTATTCTCCCACTCTGACCTAAGCTCCATGATTTTCTGAGAAGCATATCCTTTAACAACAGTGCTGGGGAAAAAATGTCCTTTGACCAACATGGAGAACTTGTTGTTGGGTTTGATATTCTCAACTGGGTGACCTTCCCAAACCAGTCCTTTCAGAGAGTCAACATTGGATCCATGGAACCACAAGCAAACACAGAGAAAGTGCTCAAAATTCATGAGGATGACATTGTGTGGCCCAAGCGGTTTAACCAGGTAGGCCCAATGGACTGTTAATGGTGTGACCGTTTTGTTTTCCAGTGTGCACTGTTATTCAGGTGCTGTCAAAGCTCTGCCTGAAATAAATGTAATGGAGGACACCAGTTAGGTGGGTCAGATTGCACAACGGGACTGTTTCATAAAGTAAATTGCATGTTGCTAATAGACATATATAACGGTAGACATATATAACGGTGGGCACATATAACAGTAGCTCTGGGTGGGAGGAATTTAGTTTGGGGAGAAGGTCCTCGCAGGAAGCGGTCTATGGGGCTGGGTGATAGCAAGGGCTCCTCAGGATCTCAAACATGTGAGGCATCCTCCTCTGTGGTGGCTACCCTTTGACTTGTTGAAGGTTGCTGGCCCACTCATGAGAACATGCTCTCTCTCTCTCTCTCTCTCTCTCTCTCTCTCTCTCTCTCTCTCTCTCTCTCTCTCTCTCTCTCATATATAAACCAAGTTTACATTTACATAAACACAGAAACCCAGTTTATTGTAAACCTAGCTGTTACTTACAAATTCCCAAATCATGTTTTCTGAGGTTAAACCACTCTCCTCTTTTCTTTATGAACAGGCCCAGCCCCTATCTCTTTGCAATAACCCCTGTCTTCCAGGCTATAGTAAGACCAAAATAGAAGGGAAGCCGTTTTGCTGTTATGAATGTCTTCCGTGTCCAGAAGGAAAGATTTCAAACCAGCTGGGTAAGATATTATGCCCAGTATGAGCTATACGTACTGCAATCCAGCATGCGCTCACTGCTGCAGAAGTTGCACATTAAAGGGGGCCACCAGCATGAATGGGTGGCAACAACATAGCACCCAGCCAACACTGGCGCTGATAGGTTTTGGGCAAACATGGACCATGGGCAGAAGGGGGGTTATCAAGTAGGGATCGGGGCCAGGTGGAAATGTGTTGGGGGAGGGCAGGAGGGGGATATCAGTGAGATCAGCACCACTTATCTCCTCTGCTTCCTTTCTGGCCTCGACATGCCCCTTTTGGCCAACTGGACTTGTGAAAGAGCTGGCACAGATCTAAATAGACCCACTGGGGACAATGACACCATTTCACAGCCCAGTAATATGCCCACCCCGCCAATGCAGCTGAACTGAGAAGCTGATACTGAAGGGCACAGCATCTGGCTGATATCACCCCCACTAGCAGCCACCCCCTCCTACCTCTGTCACGCCCCTTAACCTCCACCCATTCCTCCCCATACATATTGTATTTTATGTACAGTTTTGTGTAGATTAAAAAAAAAAAATCTCTTACAGACATGGATGACTGTGTTCAATGCCCAGAAGATCAGTACCCCAACAAGGACCAGGATTCATGTCTTCCAAAAGATATCATCTTCTTATCTTATGATGAACCTTTGGGGATCTCTTTGTCTACTTGTGCTCTTTCCTTGTCGTTCATCACTTCTTGGGTGCTTGGGATCTTCATTAAGCACCAGGACACTCCCATTGTCAAAGCCAACAACCGGAAACTCACCTACACTCTTCTCACCTCCCTCCTGCTCTGCTTCCTTTCCGTGTTTCTCTTCATTGGCCAGCCACAAAAGTTATCATGCCTTTTCCAACAAACTACTTTTGGTATCATCTTCTCGATGGCTGTTTCTTGTGTTTTGGCCAAGACCATCACGGTTGTTTTGGCATTCGTGGCCACCAAGCCAGGATCCAGGATCAGGACGTGGGTGGGGAAAGGAATGTCAACCTTCATTGTCCTTCCCTGCACCCTTCTTCAAGCCACTCTTTGTACTGTGTGGTTAGCAACCTCTCCCCCATTCCCAGATTTGGACATGCACTCATTTGTCAAAGAAATTGTACTGAAATGTAATGAAGGGTCACCTCTCATGTTTTACTCTATGTTGGGCTACTTGGGTGTCCTCTCCCTTGTCAGCTTCTCTGTGGCCTTTCTAGCCAGGAAGTTGCCGGACAGTTTCAACGAAGCCAAGTTCATCACCTTCAGCATGCTGGTCTTTTGCAGTGTGTGGTTGTCCTTTGTTCCCTCTTACCTGAGCACCAAGGGGAAGTATATGGTGGCTGTGGAGATCTTCTCTATCCTAGTATCCAGTTTTGGCCTACTACTTTGTATCTTTTTCCCCAAATGCTACATTATTGTGGTGAGGCCTGAACTGAACAAAAGGGAGCAACTTATGAGAATAACACATTAAAAACACTCTTATGTTAACGCTGGTTCAATGCATCTCATAAAATATTTCTTAAATAAACGTGGCCTTCATAGCTGTGAATCACATAGCTGCAAATTCACTTAATCATGGATCAAATTAGCGAGGGCCCCCTTACCTCTGGAGAGTCTTCTGAGGCCCTCAGAGGCTACATGCCACAGCTGCAGAAAAAGGCCAAATCACAACTTTCAGTTTTAACACAAAACTTCTACATAAAACATAAAAATTTAACATAAAACTGGAAGTGATGTTTTAAATGTAAAAACGTAAAACTGGATGTTGGGTTTTTGGCCTTTTAGGTCATTCTTAGGCCTGCAGCAGCCACGAGCAGTCGCGTAAGACCTCTGCAGTCCTCAGAAAGCCCAGCTCCCCTCACATCTTGAGGCTGGGTGATGTCCCCACATATCCCGTTTCAAGTATCTTCTGAGGGTTACAGATGATACAGTGATGTTTCTTTCAAAAGCTTGCATAATAGATTTCCTAGTGCTTCTCAGCATAACAGGTTGATCCAAGAGGAAAAGGGGCCTTGTGTATCTCACTGCCGTCTGCAGTGTGGTTTCAGTGAAGCCTGAGTGGGCCTTCTCTGTGGTGGCCCCCTCCTTGCAGAACTCCCTCTCATGGGAGGTACCATGGGGCCAAACCCTTCCAGAATTTCAGTGAGGGCTCGTCCATTTCAAGCTTGCCTTATTGGACTATGTTTTGTTTTATGTTGATATTGTTTATATATTTCATTTTCTCCCTGTTTCCTTCTATTTTATTATTGTGAGCAGCTTCAAGTTATATAGAGAAAGGCAAGGCATGCATCTGTTCAAATGAATAGAAAACTATTTTCTAGGTTGTCCAGGTAGCAAAAAAATCTACAGATCATTACATCTTTCAGAACTGTTTCACATCAGCCTTTCCAACTCTACCTTCTCTGGAGTGACCAGAAAATGTACCTCCATCACTAGTGCTTGTGGATGCTGGTTGGTAGATTCATTTCTTCTGCCAGAGTCTCACTAGAACACTGTATGATGACACAACATTGTACTGAAGGTGCTTTGGATATAAAAAGGTAGAATCACTTCCTTTCTTGCCTCTGTAAAGCTCAAGCTTTCTGTCCTCAGTCACTGTTCAAGGGGTGAGGTTCAGAATATAAACCTGACAGTTCCACATGCTCCCATTCATCTTGGTCATCCATTGAGGACTTGATAGAGCAAGTCCTTTCCCAAAATCAACAAGAATTTGCATATGCTATCTGTGCATTTGATACATCTCCCATTACCTCCAGTAAAAGAATGCTTGGGGGTTCATGTGGGGCCAGAAAAATTGGTCCTTACTTTGGAAGCCCTTGAAAAGTTGCCTCTGTAGATAGGTGTGCTTTCCCTGCACTTCACCTGGGGCAAAAACTGTGTCCATTCCGAAAAAGTCTAGATCTGGCTACTGTCATCTACAGCTTAGCAACACTGACTTTGGTTTCTTGCAATGCACTCTACAGGGGGCTGCCTCTGAAGATGATCCAGAACCTGCTGGTGGGGCATAATGTAGCAGCCAAGATTCTCCCTTGAGATTCTCCATTGCTCTGGCTACATTGTGCTGATGTTTATTCACTTCTTTGGCTCCTACTGTCTTTCGAGATTCAATTTAGGTTTCCTGTCCTAGTAGTTAAAGTGGGGTCCTGAATATTGGATGGACTACCTTCTACCATATGAACTTGCCCATGTACTGAAATTGGGAGCATGCTTGGCATGCTTTCATTGAAAGAGGTGTAGCTCATAAGGACATGCCCAGAGCCTCTCAGTGGAGCACCATTGGCAGTGAAACTCACTCCCGAGGTTAGCCTGGTTGTCCAAGTCACTGCCTGTTCTTAGTTGGGTGAAGAAAATTCTGTTCTTTCATTGGGAATGCCTTTGATGCTCCACTGAATTTCCTGATTGTCTTCTAGTTTTAGGTTGTTGGTTCTTTTAATCTTTTTTAATTCCTTGATTTTGTATATTTATTCTGATTAAAATTTATAGTTTTTTTTAAAGCTATGTTTTTAGGCACCCTGGTGGATGGGAAGAATGTGATATAAATATTACAAATGCAAAAAATAATCATATTCAAGATCTATTGATTGAGATGCAGAAAGGTTTGAGCTTGGCCATTTCCACCATGTCCTGGCTGTCATTCATGCTCTTTCTTTCAAGGGAATGTGCACATGTGCCCCCTCTCCCCACTCATTTGTGGTCCATGACTCGCTGCAGTACAGAAGTGTACTCAGGACGCAAGCTCTGTAGACCTGGATCTTGGTATGTTCTTGGTATGTTCCGTCAGCTTCTTGTTGGACAAGACTCTCTTTGTGAGTCTGGAAAACGTGGTAGCTGCTTTACCGATGCACTTGTTTAGCTCAGTATCGAGAGAAAGAGTGTCGGAGATCATTGAGCCAAGGTACACAAAGTCATGGACAACCTCCAGTTCATGCGCAGAGATTGTAATGCTGGGAGGTGAGTCCACATCCTGAACCATGACCTGTGTTTTCTTAAGGCTGATCGTCAGTCCAAAATCTTGGCAGGCCTTGCTAAAATGATCCATGAGCTGCTGGAGATCATTGGCAGAGTGGGGAGTGACAGCTGCATCATCAGCAAAGAGGAAGTCACTCAGACATTTCAGCTGGACTTTGGACTTTGCTCTCAGTCTGGAGAGGTTGAAGAGCTTTCCATCTGATCTGGTCCAGATATAGAACAGCTTCACTTCAAGGCAATCGACCCCTCCCTTCCCCCTGAACATGTGAAATAAAGATAATCACTTTGCTGTGGTTGAAGGGAGGGGTCTCTGGCTTAAAGTGAAGCCTTTCTAAGCACCTGGAGAGAGACTGATGGATGGATTGTTGGCCTAATGACTCTTACACCACAAAGGTCAGCAAGGCTGTTTTTAAATCGCCTAGCCAAGGAACGTTTTTTTTCAAATGGATTTGTTTCAACGCCATTTTTGCCATCCATGTGAGTTCTGAAGCCCTCACAAATAACAAGACTCAACCTGTAATTAAAATGCCATTCTCCTTACTTCATTTCACACTTTTTGCTCTTCCCTAAGGAGGTCAGCAGAAGATGTTTGAGAAGATGTGACCAGCGTGTTTTCTGATGCAATGTCCCAGAGAAATGTCAGCTCCAAGCATGTGATTGTCACCCCTTTCATTGTTAAATTACCCCTAACGACTTCTGCTTCTTCACATCCTTGGGGAATTTCAGCAGCCACTTGCAACACCACAAAACAACACTAAAGGATGTGATTAATATCCCCTGCATTATTCCGAGAAGGGGCTGGAGAGTCAGGGCTCTGTACACCAGACAGGTGATTCTTTAAAGGGTACAGTCTGGTACCTGAACCGGCAGAGAGGATTGTGATCGATATGAGCCTCAGGAGCACCAGAACGTCAGCATGGAGACGATGGAAGATTGTCTCAAAGACACATTTCCCTGTGAGATGCTTGTGTTTGTAGTCTTGGCACTTTTCATGCCTCATGTGAGGATTACCGTTCCTGTTGATAAATGTCCCATCAGTGACCCTCTTCCCATTTCTCACCAATATTATTGGGCAGGAGACCTCATCATTGCTGGTATTGTCTCTCAGATCTACAGATTTTCAGATACAATAACTTTTGAAGAAAACCCATCTCAGGAACTCTTTGATGAGCTCATGTAAGGAAGATTCTGGTTTTTATGCTAACCTTGTCCAATCCATTGAAATTTGTTGGGATTTCACATCTGTGGAATGTAGAATTCTTGAAACTATGTATTGACCCACTGATCAGGTTTAGTTTGTGTCAATTAGTGTTAACTATGTTTTGTGACCATAATGGATACCTTAAAAATGATGTGACATTTTCCCCATTGAATTCCATTGCAACAATAGGATGAAATCTCTCCACTTTGCTTCCGGACGTTTGGTAAAAGTGCTGGTGCTGACACTGTTTTGATTATCCAGATCCTTTTTTTTTTTTTTGCTTTAGTGCAAGAGTAGATATTGGGATCTGTTTTAAGCTTTTTTCCCCGTATTATAAATTGTATCTCAGGTTATCATTCCATTCAGGGAAGGTGGCTTGCACAAGCAAAAGTAACAGTGGAAGATTCTTGCATAAATCAAATGAAATTCTGGTTTGCCTTCCTACTTGGGCAACATGTTTGTCAACAAATTGTCACACCTCAAATTCATGTACACTATCTTCCACATGAAGAAGTGCACATGAAACCATTAAAAAATGCACTTTATTTTCTCCTGTGTTCCACAGAATTCAAGCCTCGATGTGCATGGTATAGCAGACCCTGGGAAACAGATTGTTTTGTATAATTCTGTTCCCCCCAATTGTGTCTGTAGCATAGCAATCTTTCTTTCTATCTAAAAACTTCCTCCCAGGTGAAAATGGAATTGTGACATTCAAGAATTTAATCAAAATTATATTTGTAGGTGCAGAATGATCTGAACATATTCATGAATAGCACATAGTCAATCGATTGTGAATTATTTGCTCTTTCAATATATTCTGCACCTGACAGGAAAGGTTAGGCAGAAATAATATTCCCTATCTTTTAAAAAAAAATGCTTACGAAGGATATCCAAGAGTAATGGAAACTGACCATTCTATCACATTAGATCTTCAAGCCCTGGAAGCAGGTCTTCTGTAAGGGGGCTGATTGTAATTCATCCAATGTCACATTTGGGAATCGGCACCACCAAGAACATCCTTCCTCTGACTGCTACAATCTTGCTGCAGTCCAAAGATTTGACAGTTACATAGTACAAACTATAGCCTGCATTGAGGTAGGAGGCAATAAAACCCCAAAACTCAAGGCCAAGATATAAAAATAATAAGATAAGATGTATATTGCAGTGACATGTATGTAAACACTTTGACTTGTAGTTTCCATAGGACAGCCAGGAGATGGGCTGGAGTACATGAAGGTGGAACGTCCAGGATGATGCGCTTATGTATTCTCTCTCTTCCCTGCTACACAGACCATAGCAACACAATATCATATAGATTGCGTTCAAATTTAGAAAAAGACATTAAAACTAGAATGCTGTTTATTATATTATTTGCAGGATGATGACTCAGATCTACCAGCACATCCCAGCTTTGGAATTTGCGGTAAAGGAGATCAATGCCAATCCCCACATCCTACCCAACCTCACCCTGGGCTTCCATATCTTTGATAGCCATTTCCGTCCAAAGTGGTTCTTTCGTGCCTCAATGGAACTTCTCTCCAGCAGAGACAGATTTACTCCTAACTACAGGTGTGATGCTGAGAACCTTCCAGCAGCTGTCATTGGAGGACCTAATTCTAACGTCTGTCTCCACATGGCAAACATCCTTTGTATCTACAAGATGCCACAAGTAAGATTTGTACAGGAAGCATTCATGGTTAGCAAACCAGTCACATGTGTTTTGACTTTTAGATGTAATTTGATGCACAAAGAGATGCATCCTGAAGGTGGAACGCAGAACTGAATGCCAGTTAAAAAGTTAAAGTACAGAATATTTTGCATCTCGATACCATGCAAATGTATTTAGTAATGAATGTTTCTGTGTTCAATGGGGCTCAGGCCCAGGAATGTCTGGATAGGATTGCTTTGTCCAGACCTCTGAAATGAATTCCATCCTGGGTATTTCCTGGTTTCTATTCATAGTCAGCATGAGAACATTTCTACCTTCTCCCAGTCCACTTCTGTGTTACACTGACTCCATTTTGAAAGACAGCATAGACCAGGGGTGTCCAATTTCTTTCATGCAGCAGGTCAAATAGCATGCATGGCACCTGCTGAGGGCCAGAAGTGATTTTGTTAAGTAGGAAATGATGACATGAAGCAGGTCATGGTCAGAAATCAGCATATTTTTCTCACTTAGGAACCCATTAGCCACAAATGACAGAAGAGAAAATACACGAATATTGATCTTTTCAAGATATGGGATAACCCAATTTCCATGCAGCCTGGCTTTTCAGCAGGAACACCTCAGCACAGCTCAGCTTCCAAGCGCCACAGCCGGTCCGCAGGCCTTATTTTGACACCCCTGGCATAGACATTCAGTTTTCCTTTCCCACCTTTTACAGGACAATACCGTTCAATTTAGCAGCTTCATGTTTGAATGTTTAAAATAGCACCACCACCTCCATCACCCTCCCTGAAAGCAATAGGTCGTAATTATAGGTGAAGCACGATGTGAGCGCTCTGTGTGACATGCTGGGTTTCATTTTGCAGGGGATATTTTATTTACTGACTAAAAGTGCATTCTAATGTATAACACATGGCCCCTTGGTCAAGTGGTGCCGTCTCAGAGAGTCTTAACTGCTGGATCCTTTGGAATGCAGAGTTTTCTGTTCTGTCCCATTGCGCTAGTGTTTGGCCCCAATCCTACTGAGGTCTTATGCTGATGGAACCAGCATTTCAAGGGTGCAGCTGAAGCCTCCTCCAGTGCTGGTCAGTTGGCAGCAGATGCATGACCTGTGCGGGGAGGGGGAGTTTGGGGGAGGATGGGGGAGGGCACCCCTTCTTTCTCACTCCACTCTGCCCCTATCTCTCCTTGGACTGGTAGAGACCCATTGTTGATTTGGTAGCCCCGGTCCTGCTGGCTGCCTTATACAGCTGCCTATCTCTGGATAATGAACACACTCTATTGGCGCTGGGGCATCAGTGCCAATGGTGGGGGATATGATTGGGCAGCAATTTTCTTAGTTCCAGCACATTTGAAACTAAAAAAAATGTGGAAGGAACAATCCAAATAGATTTTACTTCTGACAACTGTAATCATTGAATTTCATCTTCCTTTCATGTGACAGTTAAGAATTCGCACATGTCAGATATAAAAAATACATCAGTTTAGATATTTATATCTTATTACTTTCAAATTAACAGATGACATTGGGAAAAACGGATAGCTAACATCTTTCGATGACTGAACAACTCCTGGGGCAAGCATGCCTTCAGTCAGATTCAGCAGATGAAAAGGTTTTATTTCAGTGTGAATTACAGTGCATTATGCAGATTTCCAAGCCTCCATGCCTCGGTATGGACTTGCCTGTTTCCAGATATATTCAGTCTCAACTTGAGGAGAAGAAGCCCCATTTCATTAGATCATAAGAACAAAGACATTTTTAATTCATTTGTGAATATGTTCTTATTGCAAAAAATACATATTCTCATCTTTTGCTATAAAAGCAACCCAAGGCAGCTGACGATAATCCTCAGGGCAAATCTCAGTTTGGTCAGAGAGAGAATACTTTCCCCTAAGAGACAGCAGAGAGAGAGAGAGAGAGAGAGAGAGAGAGAGAGAGAGAGAGAGAGAGAGAGAGAGAGAGAGAGATGACTCTCCATGAGACAGAAACATCATGTTGCTGGACAGACCCACAGGTGATAGAACGCTCTGCACAACATAATATCTATCGAGATATCTTCTTAATTCTTCTTTTCAATCGTTTTCAGCTCATATACAGCTCTGCTCCAGAGAAGAGTAACGAAGCACAAATTCCGTTTCTTCATCAGATGTTTCCAAGTGGGGACCAGCAATATAGGGGGATTCTCCAGTTACTGCTTCATTTCAGCTGGACATGGATTGGGGTGATATATATTGATGATAATACAGAGAGATTCATCGGCAATGTGCTTCCCATATTTTCCGAGGCTGGCATTTGCTTTGACTTTGTAGAAAAATTCCCATCTTTGACCAGTATAAGTCGAGTCAGCGATATGGTGGAGGAAGGGTTTAAAACAGTACGAGTTGTTTGGAAGAGCAGTGCCAACGTTGTGCTCGTACATGGAGAAATTCACACCATGATGATACTCAGGATGGTGCCTCAGGCATTTGAATTTGAGAATAGAAAAATGACATCGAAAGTCTGTATTCTGACAGCTCAGATGGACTTCACCTCATTTCCCTTCCAAAACAGTTGGAGTATTGACTTCCTCCATGGTGCTCTGTCTTTTGCCATCCACTCAAAGCAGGTGTTTGGATTCCAGTCGTCCCTTCGGAAGAGAAAGCCCACCTTGCACAAAGAAGATGGCTTCATCAGGGAATTCTGGGAAGAGGCTTTTGCCTGTGCATTCCCCAGCTCTGTAGCAGAGAAGTTCGACAGGGAGATCTGCACCGGAGAGGAGGATCTGGAGACTCTGCCTGGGTCTGTGTTTGAAACGAGCATGACCGGCCACAGCTACAGCGTCTACAATGCTGTCTGTGCTGTGGCACATGCTTTGCATTCCATGTACTCATCCCAATTCAAACACAGACCAATTATGAGTTGTGCGAGAAGCCCATTTTCCAATCACCAGCCGTGGCAGGTAATATCTTGACCCGATAAGCGCCAAAGCAGTCATCTAGAAATTTCTAGAAATGAGCCTAAGATCACATTTTGACAGTCCGTCACTGTGCAAAGAGCGGTCTATCCACATTCTCATCAGGTGCTATGATTTTCCTGTCTTCCAATTTACTGACAGTTGACAGACTTTGCACATGAAGAGCATAATAGGTATTATAAGCTCACACAGCACAGTCACTGATTCCTCTTCCACACCCCTCGAACACTCTGTGAACGCTCATCTTTGCCCATCCTAGGGTCACTTTTTAATTGCTCAGAGGATTTGGGCTGGACGCTGTGAGAAACAGGATGCCAGACTAGCTGGACCGTTGTCCTTCTTCTAGGGGGGACTTCAAATGCTCTTGTGTTCCCTGCCTTTTATGTCACACATATATGCATTGCTGTTGGTGGAAGAGGGTTGTCGGGATGAGATCTGTGCTGTACTGAATCATACTTATTGAAGGTGTAGAAAGTGTTTCAAGTTGTCCCCAGACTGTTCCTCTGAGAGAGGAGATTTGCCTGTTCTTTACAGTTTAATTACGGTTTATTAGTAATATTTATTTTTAAGAATGTCTGTGATTTGCAAGCATTTATTCTCCCTTTCTCTCCTAAGCTCCATGATTTTCTGAGAAGCATATCCTTTAACAACAGTGTTGGGGAAAAAGTGTCCTTTGACCAACATGGAGAACTAGTTGTTGGCTTTGATATTCTCAACTGGGTGACCATCCCAAACCAGTCCTTTCAGAGAGTCAACGTTGGATCCATGGAACCACAAGCAAACACAGAGAAAGTGCTCAAAATTCATGAGGATATCATTGTGTGGCCCAACTGGTTTAATCAGGTAGGCCTGATGGACTGTTGATGGTGTGACCATTTTGTTTTCCAGTGTGCGCTGTTACTCAGGTGCTGTCAAAACTCTGCCTGAAATAAATGTAATGGAGGACACCAGTTAGGTGGGTCAGATTGCACTACAAAACTGTTCCATAAAGTAAAGTGCATGGTGTGTGTGCGTGTGTGTGTGTGTGTGTGTGAGAGAGAGAGAGAGAGAGAGCGAATATACATACAATCTATTTGTATGTATGTATATATGTATGTATACTGAACTTCTGAACTTTCTGAAAACACTTCTATTATTCAAGGTCAGCAGCAACCCAAGGTTTATTGTGAACCTACCAGTTACTTACACATTTCCAAAAAAGCTTTTCAAAAATCAAACCACTCTCCTCTTTCCTTTATGAACAGGCCCGGCCCCTATCTCTTTGCAACGACCTCTGCCTTCCTGGCTATAGTAAGACCAAAATAGAAGGGAAGCAATTTTGCTGTTACAATTGTCTTCCATGTCCAGAAGGAAAGATTTCAAACCAGCTGGGTAAGATATATGATGTCCAGTATGAACTATATGTACTGCAACCCAGCATGTGCTCACTGCTGCAGAAGTTGCACATTAAAGGGGGCCACCAGCATGAATGGGTGGCAACAACCCTGCATGCACACCCACATAGCACCCAGCCAGTACTGGTGCTGATAAGTTGTTGGGAGGCATGGGCCATGGGTGGGAAGGGGGGTTATCAGGTAGGGATTGGGGCCAGCTGGAAATCTATTGGGGAAGGGCAGGGGACAAATATCTGTGAGCGCAGCACCACTTATATCCTCTGCTTCCTTTCTGTCCTCGACATGCCCCCTTTGGCCAACTGGACTAGTGAAAGTGCTGGCACAGACCTGAATAGACCCATTGGGAGCAATGATGCAGTTGAGTAGACCAATCATATCCCCCACCAATGCAGCTGAAACAAGAAGGTTTGCATTGTATCCAGCATGGAGGAGGGAATAGAGAAGTTTGTTTATATTTTCCTTCTCCAAGTAAAAGGGAAAGGAAGCATGCCAGTAGATACTGGAGGGCATAGCATCTGGCTCATGTCACCCACATCAGTAGCCCTCATGTCACCCTCTCCATCATGCCCTTTAACCTCCACCTCTTCCTTCCCACACATATTGTATTTTATGTACAATTTTGTGTCCATAAAAAGACACATTTTCTCTTACAGATATGAATGACTGTGTTCAATGTCCAAAAGATCAGTATCCCAACAAAGACCAGGATTCCTGTCTTCCAAAAGATATCAGCTTCTTGTCCTATACAGAACCTTTGGGGATCTCTTTGTTTACTTGTGCTCTTTTCTTGTCCTTCATCACTGCTTTGGTGCTTGGGATCTTCATTAAGCACCAGGACAGTCCCATTGTCAAAGCCAACAACAGGAACCTCACCTACGCTCTTCTCACCTCCCTCCTGTTCTGCTTCCTTTCTGTGTTTCTTTTCATTGGACAGCCCCAAAAGTTATCATGCCTTTTTCAACAAACTACTTTTGGTATCATCTTCTCAATGGCTGTTTCTTGTGTGTTGGCCAAGAGCATCACAGTTGTTTTGGCATTCATGGCCACCAAGCCAGGATCCAGGATGAGGACATGGGTGGGGAAAGGACTGTCGACCTTCATAGTCCTTCCCTGCACCCTTCTTCAAGCCACTCTTTGTACTGTGTGGTTAGCAACCTCTCCCCCATTCCCAGATTTGGACATGCACTCATTTGTCAAAGAAATTGTACTGAAATGTAATGAAGGTTCACCTCCCATGTTTTACTCTGTGTTGGGCTACTTGGGTGTCCTCTCCCTTGTCAGTTTCTCTGTGGCCTTTCTAGCCAGGAAGTTGCCGGACAGTTTCAACGAAGCCAAGTTCATCACCTTCAGCATGCTGGTCTTTTGCAGTGTGTGGTTGTCCTTTGTTCCCTCCTACCTGAGCACCAAGGGGAAGTACATGGTGGCTGTGGAGATCTTCTCAATTCTAGTATCCAGTTTTGGCCTACTAATTTGTATCTTTTTCCCCAAATGCTACATTATTATAGTGAGACCTGAATTAAACAGAAGGGAGCAGCTATTGAGAAGGAATATTAAATGAAACTCTAATATTCCACATCGAATAGTATATAGCATAGTGGTATTATTCAAATATACCAATCTTTTCTCATTTTTGGCCACTAGCGTCAAGCTCAGGTTGTTGCTTCCTAAAGCTTGTTGCCCAGAGCAATTGCTACCCTCAGCACCCCCTTAGCTACAGCACTGCTTTCTTCATTTATTATTATGAGCTACGTCAAACTATAAAGAGGAAATCAGGACATGCATCTATTAAAATAAATAAAATACTATTTTATAGACTGCCTCAGTAGCGTTTTTAGAAAAAAACTGCCAATGCTTACACCTTTCACAACTGTTTCACATCAGCCTTTCCTGCTCTGCCTTCTCTGGAGTGACCAGGAAATGTTTCTCCATCACTAGTGCTCGGCGATGCCTATTGGCAGAATCATTTCTTCTTCCAAAAACATGCAGTAGGACACTATATAATGACACAATGGGCCCAATGGGCTATGTCAGAAGGCCAGATGTAAGGGAGGGCACCAGGATGAGATCTCTTGTTATCTGATGTGCTCCCTGGGGCATTTGGTGGGCCGCTGTGAGATACAGGAAGCTGGACTAGATGGGCCTATGGCCTGATCCAGTGGGGCTGTTCTTACGTTCTTATGTTCTAATCCTAACCCCTTATGTCAGGGCTTTCTGGCACTGGCATAGCGGTGCCAATGGGATGTGTGCTGCTTCCTGCAGTCAGGGGGCAGTCATGGAGGCCTCCTCAAAGTAAGGGAATGTTTGTTCCCTTACCTCAGAGCTGCATTGCCCTTATATCAGTGCTGAAAAGCACTGGCCTAAGGGCTTAGGATTGGGCCCAACATTGTATTGAAGGTGCTTTCAACATATAAGGGGTTAGGATTGGGCCCAACATTGTATTGAAGGTGCTTTCGACATATAAAATGGTGGACTTGCTTCCTTTCTTGCCTCTGCAAACCTCAAGCTTTCTGTCCTCAGTCACTGTTCAAGGGTTAGGTTTCAACACCATTCCTTTGGGTCATCTTAAGCAACATTGAGTTTAGATTTTTGTAATTCAGTCCTCATGGGGCTGCCCCTGAAGATCATCTAGAACAGCCCCCGGAAGCTTTTTATCCGGCCCTCAGGCTCTCAGCTGCAGAGGTGATCTAGCTGAAATGGCAGCCCACTTGAAAATGGGCTTTCCCAAATCTTGAAATATGATCGAGATTTGTGTTCTATCATTTGCAGTTAATGAGTTTTTATAAGAGAACAGGGTTTGATTTCTGACCATTAGCTGCTTAATTATGTCACTTTCTGTTTAACGACATCACTTCTGGCCCTCAGCTGGAGTCCTGAATGCTAACTTCAGCCCTCTGTATGAAATGTGTTTGACACCCTTGATCTAGAACCTGCTGTTGGTCTTGTAGCTAGAATTGAAGTTAAATTTTTATAGTCTGTGTTTAAAAGCGAAATGGGTCTATAGTTTTTAATTTGTTTTTCTTCCGTGTCTAATTTATGTATCAAACTTATGTAACAAAGTACCTTCCATGAGTTTGGTATTTCTCCTGTCTCTCATGTATCCTCATTCACTTTTTTGAATGGCAACAACAATACTTCTTCAAATTTCTTATAATATTCAGCTGGTATTCCATCAGGGCCTGGCATTTTTTGGAGTTTTTGCTTTTTGAGTGCTTCTGTAATTTCATTTTTAGTAATTGTATATTCCAATAAATTCTTTTGATCAGTTAAAATTTTAATGCTATTATTTTTCTTCAGATATTCTATTTGTTTCTAACATACATACATACATACATACATACATACATACATACATACATACATACTCACTAACTTCAGCCCTCTGTATGAAACGCATTTGATACTCCTGATCTAGACCCTGCTGTTGGGACAGAATGTGGCAAACAAGGTTCTCCCTTAAGTTCATTGCTCTGGCTGCAGACATCATCAAGCACATCAGCTAATCATTTGAAACAAAAACGATTGCAGGCCTGTGACAAAAATAAATAGTAGGAAAATCTTTACTCCCTACAAATGAAACTTCCTGGTTTGAGCTTCTGCAAAACACTATGATCTCTTCAAAAAATCTTTTAAAAAATGTTTTTTCTTTGAGGTACTTAAAAAAAGCTATTCTGAATAACATTCTCCTTACTTAGTTTATTACACACTTTTTGCTCCCCACCCCCCAAGGAGGTCAGCAGAAAATTTTTGTGAAGACCTGACCAGCATGTTTTCTGACGCAACGTCCCAGAGAACATTCAGCTCTGAGAATGTGATTGTCACTCCTTTCATTATTAAATTAACGATAACTACTTCTGCTTCTCCACATCCTCTGGGAAATTCACTCCCAAAATTAGAGAACAACATTGAAGGATGTTGTCATTATCCCCTGAATCATTCAAAGATAATGCTAGGGACAGGCAGAGTTCTAACAATCTATGACTCTTTAAAGTATCTGAAATCTCAATCAGCTGAATGAATGGTGATTCATAAGAGGCACTAGAGCTGAGGCACCTCTGCAAGACAGTGTGGGATCCGAGGAAATAGTGTCTCAAAGCCACATTTTCCTGTGAGATGTTCATGTTTGCAGTCTTGGCATTTCTGCTGCCTCAGGTGGGGCTCGGTGTTCCTGTTGGTAAATGCACCATCAGTGACCCTCTTCCCATCCTCCACCAATATTATCGGTCCGGAGACCTCGTCATTGCTGCTGTTGTCTCTCAGATCTACAGATTTTCCAACACAATAACTTTTGAAAAAACTCCATCTCAGGAACTCTTCAATGAGCTCATGTAAGGGAGATTCTGTTTTTGATGATAACCTTGTCATGTCTCTGTGATGAATTTATTCTTCTCCAGCCCAGTTCAATCAATTGAAATTAGTTGGAATTTCACATCTGGGGAATGTAGAATGCTTGAAACTATGTATTTCTCTAGTTTAGTTTGTTTAGTGTAGTGTGTGTCAAAGAGTGTTAACTACATCTTCTGAACATACTAGACACATGCAGAAAGATGTGCCATTTTCCCCTTGAGTTCCATCAGAACAACAGGATGAAGTCTCCCCACTTTGCTTCAGGGCATTTGAAACAACCACTGATGCTGATCTCATTTTGAGCATTCAGACACATTTATTTTCATTATGGCAGAACTAGATCTTGGGATCTGTTTTCAGCTTCTTTTCTTTTCCGAACTATAGGTTGTATCTCTGGTTATTATTCCATTCCAGGATGGTGTCTTGCACAGGCAGAAGTAACAGTGGAAGATTCTTGAATAGATAAATCCAAATTAAATTCTGGCTTTGCTTTCTACTTGAGAAACATGTTTATCAACACAATGCACAAGTTGCCACATAACAAATTTGTGTGCACTCTCTTCCTCATGTACTTGCAGAAGTGCACATAGGACAATCGAAAAATGTACCTCATTTCCTCTTGTGATCCCTAATATTCAACCCTATATGTACACGGTACAGCACTGCTGGGAAATAGATAATCTCACAGAATTCTGTTCCCCCAAACTGTGCCTGCAGTATAGCAATCTGTTTTCCTATCTAAAAGTTTCCACCCTGCAGAAAGTGGCATTGTGATGTTCAAGAATTCAAATAAAATGAAATTTGTCGGTGCAGAACATTCTGAACATACTAATCAACAGGGGCTTGACTCAAGTTGAGTCGCCGAGTCGCTGTCCCCCCCACTCTAAAAGGAGTACTAATGGGGGCTCTTTCTGGGCCTCTGAGTCACCTTTTAGTGACTCTAAAAGACTTTAGTCAAATTGCCCCCTCTTCAAAAAGCCCCCCTTTAAAAAGAGGGGAAAATGGAGCTACATCAGGGAGTGTGCGCATTTATTGGAGCTTTCTGAACTCCCCTGATGTCCCTGCCCATCTGAAAAGAGGGCAGCAGGGGTGGAAGGGAGAACTGGGACAGAAGCAGCAGCAACTGGTAGGCTTACCAGGACAACCTGATCCTTGGCAGCCCTACTCACAAGTAGTTCCATTTGCATTGAATCTATATGCTGTTGGTTTCATTAATGGCAGGATGATGACTCAAATTTACCAGCACATCCCAGCCTTGGAATTTGCAGTAAAGGAGATCAATGAAAATCCCCACATCCTCCCCAACCTCACCCTGGGCTTCCACATCTATAATAGCCATTTTCGTCCAAGGTGGACCTTTCAGGCCTCAATGGGACTTCTCTCCAGACGGGGCAGATTTACTCCTAACTACAAGTGTGATGCTGAGAACATTCCAGCAGCTGTCATTGGTGGTCCTAATTTTGACGTCAGTCTTCACATGGCAGCCATCCTGGGTATTTACAAGATGCCACAAGTAAGGTATGCACATGAAGTGTTGCAGTTTAGCAAATTATTCACATCTGTTTTGACTTTCAGGTGTGATTTTGCAGTTTGAAGTTCAGAAATGGTGATTTTTTTAGGGCAACAGGATGCATCCTGAGTGTCGGTGAAAGACCCAGTTGGTACTTGGGATAAAAGAAAAGAATACTTTGCAGCTTAATCCTTTGCAAATGTACTCAGCAACACTGGCGTTGCTAGGGGGGTGCAGGGGGTGTGGCCACACCAAGTGATGGGCCTGGGGGGTGACATGCACTGGGGGAGGAGGCGCTAACATCACAGCTGTAGGAGCTACCCCATTATGCCATGGATGCAAAATGTCCAGCGGAGTGCAGTGCAAAAAACAGAATTGAAATTGCTCCTTTCATTCAAAAGTTATGGCCGAAAAAAATGAATGGATCCCTTTGGAATGTGAAAGTGAGCCGTTTCACATGTTTACTTGTGAGTAGGCATATGTGCCATAGTCCTTCAGAAAGGGCAGGCAGAGAGGAATCCAACAACACCACCAGAGTGGTCGCAATCCAATTAATGCAACCCAAAAAAACACCCGAGGAGTTCCCTGCCTCCCTCCCAGCTGCGTCTATAGTGCTGGAAATGAAGCCACACGGTCTTGTTTACTCGTGAGTAGGCTACATGCCTTAGTTCAGTGGAAAGGGCAGGCAGAGAGGACTGCAAGGACGTTGGAATGGTCCTGATCCAATGAGTGCAGCCCCAAAAAACACCTGAGAAGGAGATTCTTCCCTCCCAGCTGCAGTCTATGGAGCCCTAAGAAATGCATAGCAGCCTCACAGTCACGTTTACTCAGGAGTAGGCAGATGTTCCTTGGCTGGTGGTCAGACCTGGCAAAGGGGAATGTGAGGACACCAGAAGGGTCCTGATTCAATAGAGCTGGAGCACAACAGAAGGCAGCCTCCCCCCCCCACTAAAAAAAACAAAAAAGAGGCTTGATCTTGATCAAGGCCGCCGTGCGACCTTGAAGCAGCTGACAAGCGGAGCCAAGCTATTCCATCTGCTCTGAGCGTGGGAGGATGGAGGCCAGAATGTGCGACCAGAACATCTGAATGTTGTGGTTTCTAGAAAGATAGAAACCTTCTTTCGAATTGTAAAAATCCCGATGGGGATTTAAATTGCCTGCCTATGTAAACCGCCTTGAATAAAGTCTAAGGAGAAATCTGAGGACCAAGAAAGGTGGTATAGAAATACCTGTATTATTATTATTATTATTATTATTATTATTATTATTATTATTATTATTATTATTATTATTATTATTACTGATCTGGTAAGTTTTCTATTTTGCACTTGCACCACCGCACGATTCCTGAACAATTCTTATCCCACAGCCATAATAAGGCAATATAGTTGTTACCATGCTCCTGGGCATTATGGTCTGTTATACTGTTTTTATATTATGATGCATGTCGTATAGAATGTGTGGGTGAGTGTGTAGAGTGTGATTGTTGGAATTGTAGTATATATTTATGCTTGTATATCAAAGGTGAATAATTTCATGGATTGGGCTACTAGGATTGGGCTCACAGGCTGCAATCCTACCCATGCTTTCCTGAGAGTAAGCCCCATTGACCACTATGCGACTTACTTCAGAGTAGAGATCCATAGGATTGGGCTCACAGGCTGCAATCCTACCCACACTTTCCTGAGAGTAAGCCCCACTTACCACTATGGGACTTACTTCAAAGTAGACATGCATAGGATTGGGCTCACAGGCTGCAATCATACCCACTCTTTCCTGAGAGTAAGCCCCATTGACCACAATAGGACTTTCTTCAGAGTAGATTCACTTAGTGGAACAGGACTCTTTCCCCTTATTTAATTATTTCTTTTTTTTTAAGTGAATTATTTATAATTATTTTAATTTGCTTGATTATGTCACTTCAGGCCATGACAGCACTTCCAATGCATCCTGGACAGATTGTCATTCTAAAAGGTGGGTCCCAGTGCTATAAGTTTGAGAACTGCTGCAATAAGGTGTTAGTAAGTTGACACGGGGTTTGTGTGTGTGAGACTCTACAACAAGGGTGTCAAACATAAGGCCCGGGGGCCGGATGTGGCTCGCGGAAGCTTTTTATGCGGCCCTCAGGCTCTCAGCTGTTGAGCACTGCTGAGGTGTTACTGCTGAAAGGGCAGACCACATGAAAATTGGGATCTCCCATATCTTGAAATATGAAGATTCATATATTTTCTCTTCTGTCACTTGCAGCTAATGAGTTCCTAAGTGAGAAAAAAAGTATTTCTTTTTGGTTATGACCTGTTTAATGACATCACTTCTTGCCTAATGACATCGCTTCTGGCCCTCAGCAGGCATCCTGAATGCTATCTGGCCCTCCATATGAAATGAGTTTGACACCCCTGCTCTACAAGTTTTCAACATCACTAAAATCAGAATTTGGAGGAATAACACCATCATGTTATCTATCAATGTGTAATTTCATGCAGAATGCAATGAAACAAACCACATTGAAATATCTGTGTTCTAACAAAAGGTACAACCAAAAAACCAGTGGGGGCGGGGTGATGGCACATCACCATGCCCACTACCTGGGTCCCGATCCCAGGCGTGATTGCCCTCCTCCCTGCCTCATCACCCCCACATTCTGCCCACCCTCTCTTCCGTTCCACCCATCCTGCCTTTCCCCTCCCTGTTCCAACCCTTTCCTGACATGTTTCTGACAGTAGGGCACTGATGATGGTGTGTGGATATGTCCACATCCTTAGCTGAAGGAACAGAAATGCTACTTAAAACATTACGATATCTAACAACAGATCTTCCTCTTTCTTCTTTTTTTACTGTCTGTAGCTCACATATGGAACTGCTCCAGTGATGAATACCAATAAACGACTTGCTTTCTTCTATCAAGTGTTCCCAAGTTCGAACCAGCAATATATGGGGATTCTCAAGTTACTGCTTCATTTCAGCTGGACATGGATTGGAGTGATATATGTAGATGATTACTGTGCAGAGAAGTTCATACAAGACGTGCTTCCCACATTTTCCCAAAAAGGGATTTGCTTTGCCTTCACAGAAACATTCCCCAAAATAGCATCTGCGAGTCAAGTTGCTGAAATGGTGGGAGAAGGGTTTGAAACTGTCAGAGTTGTTTGGGGGAGCAGTGCCAACACTGTGCTTGTATGTGGGGAAATTCAAACCATGATGACACTGAGAATGGTGCCCCGTGTGGCTGAATTTGAGAATAGGCCAATTAAGATGAAAGTCTGGATTCTGACAGCCCAGATGGACTTCACTTCATTTCCCTTCCAAAGAAGTTGGGACATCCAGTTCCTCCATGGCGCGCTGTCTTTTGCCATCAACTCAAAGCAGGTGTCTGGATTCCAGACGTCCCTTCAGGAGAGAAAGCCCACCTTGCTCAAAGAAGATGGCTTCATCAGGGAATTCTGGGAAGAGGCTTTTGCCTGTGCATTCCCCAGCTCTGTAACAGAGAAGGAGGGCAGGGAGATCTGCACTGGAGAGGAGAAGCTGGAGACTCTGCCTGGGTCTGTCTTTGAAACGAGCATGACCGGCCACAGCTACAGTGTCTACAATGCTGTCTGTGCTGTGGCACATGCCTTGCATTCCATGTACTCATCCCAATTCAAACACAGTACCAGGATAAGTTACTGGAGAAGAAGGCCTCTGGATCATCAGCCGTGGCAGGTAATATCTTGGCCAGATAAAGTTAGCAAAGTATAAATGTTTTAAAGTAAGCACATCAATCTATTGAAATCTATGAAATCTTACTTTCAACCCAGCCGTGGCAGGTGATATTTTGACAAGATCCATGAGAAGTGTGTAAGAACAGGCCCTTCAGTGCGCACAGAGCTGTTTTGTATCCGCTGCTATGATTTTCATGTCTTTTATTTTACTGCCAGCCAGCTGAATCACATGAAGATCTTATTAAGAGTTGGGGCAGGTGGGAGGCATTCTGGGGCAGGGAGGGTGGGGGAAGTTGGGGCAGGGGATGGGAGCGGGCCGGGAGGGAGGTGGGACTGGCACAGCTCTGTGCCGCCAGATCCAGAACCCTGCGTTAAGCCTCCTGGTCCAAAACGGGGCCTCTCAACTCTGCCTCAGCTAAATAGCTGGCTCAGACCTGCGTAGCCCATTGCAGGGCATACTTGCTTACCGGGGGGGGGGGAGGGGGACAAATGTCCCCTTCCCCCGAGGAGTTGGCAATGGCTGCCAGGTGTGCATTGGATGCACTCGCAGCCATTTTGGTGCTGCTGTTCCTCTGGGCAGCTCAGGATTGGGCTACTAAGCTCCTTGTTCACCTTTTTCTAGTTCTGTTTCTGTTACGATCACCACAAGTACTTTGATCCCGTGAGCCACTACGAAGCAGTTAAAAACACCAATTCCCCTACGGTTTATTAGTAATATTTATGACGAAGAACATCTATGAGTGCAAACATTTATTGTCCCATTTTCCCTTTAAACAAGCTCCATGGCTTTCTGAGAAGTGTATCCTTTAACAACAGTGCTGGGGAAAAAGTGTCCTTTGACCAAGATGGAGAACTTGTTGCTGGTTTTGATATTCTTAACTGGGTGGCATTCCCAAACCAGTCCTTTCAGAGAGTCAAACTTGGAACCATGGAACCACAAGCTCCCCCAGACAAAGTGCTCAAAATTCATGAGCATGTCATTGTGTGGCCCAGCCAGTTTAACCAGGTAGGTACTACAGACGATGCATGGGGTAATCAGGCAGCCTATACAGTTATTCTGGCACTGATATGACATTTGGAAGGTAGCAGGCTTCCTTGTGCCTCACAAAACCGCCTGGATGAGACCAGAAGTTGCTTCCTAGGATGATGTTCTACAAGATCCTGCAACAACTAGACCCTTGTGTTCAGTTAGAAATGGTTTGGAGGTAGATATTTTCTTGAGTAAGTTCTGCTTCTGAGTAAGATTTAGATAAGGATGTATGTACAAGTACTACTCCAAAAGCTATCTCTTTACAGTCATTGGTGCTCATGCAGCACACTTCTCTTTTAGGTATTTGGAAACACCTTGAATTTCTTTTCTGAAGGCATCTGCCTCCACTTGGAGGTCTTCTGAAACTGTGGCAAAAACATAGCTCTGGAAGAAGTGTGTAAACACACACTTGGTTGAATGTTAAACCACTGTCTTCTTTCATTTCTCAACAGACACGACCTCTTTCTCTTTGCAACAACAATTGCCCTCCTGGCTACAGTAAGACCAAAATAGAAGGGAAGCCATCTTGCTGTTACAATTGCCTTCCATGTCCAGAAGGAAAGATTTCAAACCAAGAGGGTAAGTCCTACTGTGTTCCCTAAGAGCTAGATGAAATGTAATCCAGCACATGCACATCCGGGGACACCGTAGACCAGTGACTTTCAACCTTTTTCATGTCATGGTACACTGACAAGGTGCTAAAATTGTCAAGGCCCGCTGTCGGGTTTTTGAACATTGACATAAGAATATAAGAACATAAGAACAGCCCCACTGGATCAGGCCGTAGGCCCATCTAGTCCAGCTTCCTGTATCTCACAGCGGCCCACCAAGTGCCCCAGGGAGCACACCAGATAACAAGAGACCTCATCCTGGTGCCCTGCCCTACATCTGGCATTCTGACTTAACCCATTCCTAAAATCAGGAGGTTGTGCATACACATCATGGCTTGTACCCCATAATGGATTTTTCCTCCAGAAACTCGTCCAATCCCCTTTTAAAGGCGTCTAGGCTAGACACCAGCACCACATCCTGTGGCAAGGAGTTCCACAGACCGACCACGCGCTGAGTAAAGAAATATTTTCTTTTGTCTGTCCTAACCCGCCCAACACTCAATTTTAGTGGATGTCCCCTGGTTCTGGTATTATGTGAGAGTGTAAAGAGCATCTCCCTATCCACTCTGTCCATCCCCTGCATAATTTTGTATGTCTCAATCATGTCCCCCCTCAAGCGTCTCTTTTCTAGGCTGAAGAGGCCCAAACGCCGTAGCCTTTCCTCATAAGGAAGGTGCCCCAGCCCCGAAATCATCTTAGTCGCTCTCTTTTGCACCTTTTCCATTTCCACTATGTCTTTTTTGAGATGCGGCGACCAGAACTGGACACAATACTCCAGGTGTGGCCTTACCATCGATTTGTACAACGGCATTATAATACTAGCCGTTTTGTTCTCAATACCCTTCCTAATGATCCCAAGCATAGAATTGGCCTTCTTCACTGCCGCCGCACATTGGGTTGACACTTTCATCGACCTGTCCACCACCACCCCAAGATCTCTCTCCTGATCTGTCACAGACAGCTCAGAACCCATCAGCCTATATCTAAAGTTTTGATTTTTTGCCCCAATGTGCATGACTTTACACTTACTGACATTGAAGCGCATCTGCCATTTTGCTGCCCATTCTGCCAGTCTGGAGAGGTCCTTCTGGAGCTCCTCACAATCATTTCTGGTCTTTACCACTCGGAAAAGTTTGGTGTCGTCTGCAAACTTAGCCACTTCACTGCTCAACCCTGTCTCCAGGTCATTTATGAAGAGGTTGAAAAGCACCGGTCCCAGGACAGATCCTTGGGGCACACCGCTTTTCACCTCTCTCCATTGTGAAAATTGCCCATTGACACCCACTCTCTGCTTCCTGGCCTCCAACCAGTTCTCAGTCCACGAGAGGACCTGTCCTCTAATTCCCTGACTGTGGAGATTTTTCAGTAGCCTTTGGTGAGGGACCGTGTCAAACGCCTTCTGAAAGTCCAGATATATAATGTCCACGGGTTCTCCCGCATCCACATGCCTGTTGACCTTTTCAAAGAATTCTATAAGGTTGGTGAGGCAAGACTTACCCTTACAGAAGCCATGCTGACTCTCCCTCAGCAAGGCCTGTTCGTCTATGTGTTTTGAGATCCTATCTTTGATGAGGCATTCCACCATCTTACCCGGTATGGATTTTAGGCTGACCGGCCTATAGTTTCCCGGGTCCCCCCTTTTAAAAATAGGCGTGACATTTGCTATCCTCCAATCTTCTGGCACCGTGGCCATTTTGAGGGACAAGTTGCATACCTTAGTCAAGAGATCTGCAACTTCATTCTTCAATTCCTTAATAAGCCTTGGGTGGATGCCATCAGGGCCCGGTGACTTATTGATCTTTAATTTATTAATGAGGTCTGAAACATCTTCTCTTTTAACCTCTATCTGACTTAACTCCTCGGTTAGGAGGGGCCTTTCGGGCAGCGGTATCTGCCCAAGGTCGTCTGCCGTGAAGACAGATGCAAAGAACTCATTTAATTTCTCTGCCATCTCTAAGTCTCCTTTTATCTCCCCTTTCCCTCCCTCACCATTCAGAGGGCCAACCGCTTCTCTGGCGGGTTTCCTGCTTCTAACATATTTGAAGAAGCTTTTATTATTCCCCTTAATGTTGCTGGTCATGTGTTCCTCATAGTCTCTCTTGGCCTCCCATATCACCTTCTTACATTTCTTTTGCCACAGTTTATGTTCCTTTTTATTTTCCTCATTAGGGCAAGACTTCCATTTACGGAAGGAAGCTTCCGTGCCCTTCACAGCCTCTCTAACTTGGCTGGTTAGCCATGCGGGCACCCTCCTGGATTTAGTGGAGCCCTTCTTTCTTTGTGGTATTCACCTCTGCTGGGCCTCTATTACTGGAGAGATTGGACTCCCCTTCCCTTTCAACCTCCTTCTAACCAGCCTCCTCATTTGAGGGAAGTCCGCCCATCGGAAGTCAAGGGTTTTTGTGAGAGATTTGCCCAGTATGCTTCCCCCAACGTGCACGTCAAAACGGATCGCAGCATGATCACTGTTCCCCAATGGCTCAGTAACGTTTACATCTCTAACCAGGTCCTGTGTACAGCACAATATTAAATCCAGAGTCACCTGTCCTCTGGTGGGCTCCGTGACTAGCTGATCTAAGCCACAGTCATTTAGCACGTCAAGAAATCCGGTTTCCTTATCGTGACCAGAACACAAATTGACCCAGTCAATATGAGGATAATTGAAGTCCCCCATGATTACAACCCTGTCCCTCCTTGTCACCTCCCTGATCTGTTTCCTCATTTCAAGGTCCCCATCCGATTTCTGGTCTGGAGGACGATAGCACGCCCCCAGTATTACATCGCTGCACAAGCCTGGTAATTTAACCCACAGAGATTCTACGGTGGAGTCGGACCCACCTTCAATCTCTACTTTGCTGGATTCTATCCCTTCCTTAACATAAAGGGCCACCCCACCTCCAACACGCCCCTGCCTGTCCCTCCTGTAGAGTTTATAGCCCGGGATTGCAGTATCCCACTGATTCTCCGCATTCCACCAGGTTTCCGTTATGCCCACTATGTCAATATTTTCCCTTGTCACCAGACATTCTAGTTCTCCCACCTTTGCTCGTAGACTTCGGGCATTCGCATAAAAGCATTTATACACGGAATGCCCCAGGATGGGCTGCTTATTCGCTCCTTTGTCCCCGCATCCTCTCATTGTGCCAAACCATCTATCACATCCCATCACCCTACCTTTCCCAATTTCTTCTCCTACTCTGCCTTTGTCTTGTTGTTCTCTAACCTCCCCATCCTCATCCCATAGGGATGAGGAGTCCCGAACCGGATGCCCCTCGGCTCCTGTCGGCCTTCCCCCAGGGATCAGTTTAAAAGCTGCTCTGCCACCTTTTTAATGTTATGCGCCAGCAGTCTGGTTCCATTCTGGTTCAAATGGAGCCGGTCCCTCTTGTACAGGCCCCGCTTGTCCCAAAACGTTCCCCAGTGCCTAACGAATCTAAAACCCTCCTCCCTACACCACCGTCTCATCCACGCATTGAGACCCCTGATCTCCGCCTGCCTAGCTGGCCCTGCGCGTGGAACAGGTAGCACTTCAGAGAATGCTACCTTTGAGGTCCTGGCTTTCAGCTTCCTGCCTAAAAGCCTAAATTTGGCCTCCAGGACCTCCCAGCTACACTTGCCCACGTCATTGGTGCCGACATGCACCACAGCCGCTACCTCTCCCCCAGCACTGTCTACTAGCCTGTCTAGACGAGAAGTGATGTCCGCAACCTTCACACCAGGCAGGCAAGTCACCATGCGGTCCTCACATCCGTCGCAAACCCCCCTCTCTATGTTTCTAATAATCGAATCCCCCACTACAAGAAGCCCCCGACCCCCCTCCCACCGAGGAGTATCCCGAGTGCGCTCGGATACGGGCCCATCCCCTGGAGAAGGGATCCCCCCTAGGGGATTGTTTCCCTCCTCTCCAGGATGACGTCCTCCAGTCCCGAGACTTCCCACCGGGGCAGCCGAGGAGCTGCACACCTGAGGTTGGGACGAAGCCTGATCGTCCCCGGAAGTCTCCCCACGTTCCTCCTCTGGCTGCCTGCGCTTCTCCAGGTTGGCCACCAAGGCTTCAAGGGAGCGGATGCGTTCCCTGAGAGCCTGGAGCTCCTTGCACCGAGGACACACCCATGACTTATGCCCCAGAGGCATATAATCATACATGTGACAAGACACACCAAGCTGTTGGTGGGGGGCTCACATCCCCCTATAGCCCTACTAATAATTGACCCTCCCCAGAGTCCTGCGGCACACCTGTGGACCATCTCCAGCACATGGGTGTGCCACAGGACAGTGGTTGAAAATCACTGCTGTAGACAATCATGATTCCAGTGCTTAAACTGTGGTTCCAAAAGCAGTGGGAAGATGACATAGGTTTTATGCAGAAGATTGTACAAGCTAAATCTATTAAGCAGGAGTCCCCAGACTATGTCATCTAGCCCTCCACCACATTTTGACTGGCCCGCCCTGCTCAGATGCATAATAAATACACATGTGCCCTTCTCATTCCTCTTTTCGCAAAACCACCACCCACCCACACATACCTTTTCCCTCCTTCTGGGTGAAGTGACTTGTAAACCCCAGATAGAACCCCTGGCGCAAACTTTGATGTCTTGTAGGAAACAAAAATGCGCCAATGAAGGAAGGAAGGAAGGAAGGAAGCATGTTCCGTGTTAGCAGGCAAGGTCAGCCTTCTGTGCATTTCAGAAGTACTGGAGTGTTCCAATAAAACCAGACACAATGCCCTTTCTGGAAATTTGCAGCCATCATGACCCTTTGAAGCTGTTAGACTTTCTATCAGAGACCTCCAAGTGCTGTGAATTTGCAGTACTTCAACTTTTGCAAGGACCCTTTGAAGCTGTAATGGCTGCACCCTCTCAGAAGTCCTGCGCTGCAATTCAGGAGGCCAGTGCTGCATCCACCACATCCAATGTGGGACTGGAGGCTTCTGGAGGTCAACTTGGAGTAGGAACATTTGTCCCCTTCAGGGTTATTCTATGGGGCTACTCAGATCTGTGACAATGATATTCCTGCCGCAAAATCTGAGCAGCCCCGAGTGGAGCTTTCAGGCCCAAGGAGTTGGATGCTGTGGAAGCTGCAGCTGCCGTTCCCGCAACGACCCAAGCCTGAACCATCTCCACAACTTTGCTTTTCATACTTTGTCTTTACAGGCATCATAAAGGAATAATTTATTTTTATTTTCCAATCCAGACTGCAAGTCCCTAAGGGCAGAAACTGTTTTTTCCAGTCTATGTACAGCAGCATGCACGCAGATGGAATAATAATAGTAATAATATGCTTTTTTTCCTGCAAGAAACTGTACAGAAAAACCATATTTCTCTTACAGACATGGATGACTGTGTTCAATGTCCAGAAGATCAGTACCCCAACAAGGACCAGGATTCATGTCTTCCAAAAGATATCAGCTTCTTATCTTATGAAGAACCTTTGGGGATTTCTCTGTCCACTTGTGCTCTTTCCTTGTCGTTCATCACCACTTTGGTGCTTGGGATCTTCATGAAGCACCAAGGCACTCCCATCGTCAAAGCCAACAACAGGAACCTCACCTACACTCTTCTCACCTCCCTCCTGCTTTCCTTCCTTTCCGTGTTTCTCTTCATTGGCCAGCCACAAAAGTTATCATGCCTTTTCCAACAAACAACTTTTGGTATCATCTTCTCAATGGCTGTTTCTTGTGTGTTGGCCAAGACCATCACGGTTGTTTTGGCATTCGTGGCCACCAAGCCAGGATCCAGGATGAGGACGTGGGTGGGGAAAGGAATGTCAACTTTCATTGTCCTTCCCTGCACCCTTCTTCAAGCCACTCTTTGTACTGTGTGGTTAGCAACCTCTCCCCCATTCCCAGATTTGGACATGCACTCATTTGTCAAAGAAATTGTACTGAAATGTAATGAAGCGTCACCTCCCATGTTTTACTCTGTGTTGGGCTACTTGGGTGTCCTCTCCCTTGTCAGCTTCTCTGTGGCCTTTCTAGCCAGGAAGTTGCCGGACAGTTTCAACGAAGCCAAGTTCATCACCTTCAGCATGCTGGTCTTTTGCAGTGTGTGGTTGTCCTTTGTTCCCTCCTACCTGAGCACCAAGGGGAAGTACATGGTGGCTGTGGAGATCTTCTCTATCCTAGCATCCACTTCTGGGCTCCTGTTTTGTATCTTTTTCCCCAAATGCTACATTATTGTGGTGAGGCCTGAACTGAACAAAAGAGAGCAGCTAATGAGAAGGAAATATTAAAAACACTCTTATTATGTTGGCACTGGTTCAACAGCATCTTGTATAATGTTTCTGAAATAAACGTGGCCTTCATAGCTGTGAATCGCATAGCTGCTATTTCACTTAATCATGGATCGAATTAGCGAGGGCCCCCTTACCTCTGGAGAGTCTTCTGAGGCCCTCAGAGGCTACATGCCACAGCTGCAGAAAAAGACCAAATCACAACTTCCAGTTTTAACACAAAACTTTTACATAAAACATAAAAATTTTGCATAAAATTGGAAGTGACGTTTTAAATGTAAAAACGTAAAACTAGAAGTTTGGGTTTTTGGCCTTTTCGGTCATTCTGAGGCCTGCAGTAGCCACGAGCAGTCGCGTAAGACCTCTGCAGACCTCAGACATTTTAAACATAAACACCTAAAAATGCCTTTGGCCCCAATTTGGCGCCAGTGGCCGACTACCCCCCTCCCCGCCTCGTGCCACCAGGCTGAGGCTTTGCCACGATTGATTATCGCGGCTGGGGGAGACGGGGCTAGAGCGCCAGCCTGGAGCGCGCACTCCGGCTGGGCTCTGTTCGCTCCTGGCCGGCAACGAGGGCAGACATGTCCTCGGAGGGAGCGAACAGAGCAGGCTCTCGGCCTCGCCAGCGGCAGGGCGCAGCACCCAGGGAAACAAGGGCGAGCCAGAGCAAGCGGGTGCGAGGCTGCAGAGCCTCCAGCCCCCGTCGACGGGCTGCAGCGGCAAGCAGAAGGTGGCCTTGGATGGCGAGGCAGAGGCGGCAAGGCGGTCGACGATCCCCCAATGGAGGGCGTCGGCGTGTGGGGCGCGTGAGCGTGGAGTGAGCCTTGCTGGGCTGACGGGTGTCCCTCCGCCCACCTAAGGGTCCCGCTGAGGAGAGCAGGCGACATGGGAACGTTTGGGAGTCAGGGCATGTGCCCCCTCCCCTACTTTCTGTGACTGCAGGCACTGTATCCTCCAGTGAATTTTAGCACACTATGGGAACAGACAAGTCGAAAGCGAGGCGGGAAAACCCCCAAGAGACCTGCACCCCTCCTTCCCCTCCAGTTTCTTCTTCTGAGGGGAGGAAGAGTTCAGTGAGCAGAGAGCTCTGTTAGCACACTTTGATGCCCTGGAAGAGAGAAAGCCCTCTGATGAAACGGGAGGGGTGGAGCGGGTGGGGTATTGGTGCAGTTGCTCGCTGCGCAGATCTACCAGGAAAGTGTGGCCAAACTTAGTGAGCTTTGTCCTCCAGAAAGCGTGTGGGGGGCCAAGGCAGTGTTAATGATCCAGAGCCTTCCGCTCATAGAGTCCACACGCCTGAGGTTGGAATTACAGGCACCACGCTGGTAGTTCTGAAAGGCGTGTAGTGGTGTATCAGGCGCCTTGGGGATTTACCGCAAGATGTAAGCAGCATAGGGGTGGTTTGGGATGAGTGGAAGGGCTTTGCAGCACCCTCTGCCTCCCTCGCTTCGCAGTGGTGGCCCCTGGTCGTAGTGTGGGGGCAGTTAACCCATACTATCCAGGGGCTCGTACCAGCGGAGCCCAAGGTGGGGTTGCTCCAGCGGCACTGGCGTTGCAGTTTCGGGTGTTCCCCTGCTTCTGGTTTTGGGCACCTGGGGCGCCGGGCTTAGCTGCTTCCCCCCACGGGGCACTTGTTGCCCCCCTTTGGCCATCCCCGGGATGCAGTTGGGGGGCTGTGTGGATCGGGCAGAGCACCGCCTGGTGTCTTCGGAGACGCTGTGTTCCCTCTGGGCAGTCATTCTGGCTCTAGCAGCCAAAGAAAAGCTCTGGAGGGGGCAAATATGTTGACATGTTTCGTCTGCTGCAGATCGAGCCAGAACTCGTTCCAAAGTTGGGGGAGTCGGTAAGGGTCTCTGGTGATGGTTAGAAAGCAGAAAATTGACAAGAGCTGGGCTAATTGGCCGAATGGCTTTGTCATTTACGCCTCTGTGCTGCTCCAGATGTACCCCCTCCGGGCCCCTGTCCTGTTCAAGTTTTTGGATTTAGTGCACAGGGCATTCAGGGACTATACTGGCATGGCTTGGTCCACCATTTTCAGTTGCGCAGCACACGATCCAGCATTGGATGGGCATGTCCCACGATGGGAATTGTGGTCACAGTTAGTCATCCCCACTAGGCTGGCGTGCGGTGCTCGCTCAGACAGTGGTCATCTTATAGCCGGGAATGGGTCGGAACCCAGCGAGGCACCCAAAGGTGCCCCGTGGGTTCAGAACCTGTGATCGTGCTTGAATTTCAATGCCTCAAGAAGGTGCAGAAGGAACAACTGCTCTTTCTGTATACATGCTGATTGTGTGGGGCGAACACCCACTATAAGCCTGTCCCAAGTGGGGGGCACAGATGGGGTGTTGGGTAGCAGGTTGGGTGTGGCCGCATGGGCTGCTCTCACTCTTTCCCTTCCCCCAATAGCAAGGGGGCCAACAACGATTGAGTCGCCAAAGTTATGTACCTGGTTGCGTTTTTTAACCTGGTCTGAGTTGCGGTGGTGCATGGTAGAGGGGTTTTCTTGGGTGGTTTTTCGAATTCCGGCAGCCAGGCCTGTTGAGCCTGTGCTGGCCGAGAATTGGCATTCAGTTCAAGTTTTGGAGCATGCAGTCTGGAAATGATTGCTAGGGCATTGATAGCAGGCAGGGTGGTGGAGCCCCTTTTCAACCCCGCCTATTGGTAACCTGAGGGTCTCCCCCAGGTATAGTCCAGTAAGCCCCAGGGGAGTTTAGGTTAATTTGCTACCTTTCCTTCCCGGAGGTTAGCTCCATGTCCGATGTCGTCCCTAGTGACCTATGTTCCGTTTGGTATATTTTATTGGACCAGGCTGTGGGGCAGTTGTGGTCATGCGGTATGGGTGCTTTATTGCAAAGGTGGACATTGAGTCAGCTTTCCTCCTGTTGCTTGTCCATCCGGATGATTTCGCCACCTAGGTTTCCGCCGAAGGCACCCATATGCTGGCAGGTCGCTGTCGATGGGATGTGCAACTCTGTGCCCATTTTTGAATATTGCAGTACCTTTCTGGAGTGGGCGGTCCAATTCCAGACTGGGTGGGTCACTACCGCCATGATCTACTGATATTATTCATGGGACTGGCAGGTGCGGCAATGTTCAAAATGCTGTTCACAACTTTTATTTTCTAGTGCAGTTGGGGCTTCTCCTGGCACATGACTAAACCGAGGGTCCCGCCACTCGGCTTATGTATCTTGGCAGTGAGTTGGACAACATTAATCAATGGAGTGGGCACAGAGGCTAAGTTGCACGGGCTGTCTGGTGCTTTGCAGGCCCGGGAGGCTGGAAAGTTGACCCCAAAGGAACAACAGGTGTTAGCTGGGTACCTCAACTTCGACTGTCGGGTTGTGGCGCCAGGTAGGGCCTTCTCGAGGCGCATGAGTGAGGCATGGCCGGGCTGCGCAGGTCTTCCCACTGCGCACAGGTCACGTCAGCCCTTTGGGGGGAATATGGCCCTGTGGCTCCAGCTTCTCACCAGTTTAATGGTGTTTCAATTTGGAGAACATGGAGTTTGGTGGAAGAATTTACTTTAGGGGCAGCTGGTGCACTGCTTGCTGGCCAATAGGACGGGGTTCAGGAGGGCCTCAAGAGAGATTTAACACTCCTTGAGTTTTTTCCATCTCAGCGGCAGTCCGTGTGTGGGCCCTTGAGTTTGTTAAGTCCTCCGTTTGATTCTGGTTTTACAACCAGGCAATAGTGAGGATTATCAACGGGCAAACTTCCAAGTTGCCCAGGGGGGTGCGCTTGTTAAGAGCATTTGCTCTTCAGTGCTTATCAATTAATGTCCTTTGCTGCAGAGCATGTGCCCGGAGTTTGAAAAAGATTTGCCCACATTCTCTCTCATTTTCACGAGGAGCGTTCTAGGCAGCTGGCTCTGGAGGCTCTTCGGGACTCAGAACCCATGCCACTCTGGTTGTGGAGCCTTGGCTCAGCACTGCCCAGAACATGATCTGGGCTGCCCTGGCAGCCACTACCGGGGTCAGTTATGGGAAGAAGATCCAGGAGTTTTGATTTTGCAGGCAGCAGCGTCTGGCAGACGCTGGCCTTTACCAGTGTTGCAGCTTAGGAAGTTTCTATTTGTACTTACGAACAGGGATTGGTCGGCACATTCCATTTTAGTCCACCTAGCAGCTCCTTTTCAGTCCAGGACACTGGCTGGGCTGGCAGAAACTCTAATTTGGGGTCCGGTGAATGCTGGTGGTGATCAGGAGGAGCTGTCCCGGACTCCTGGATGCCCAAAAGCCTGTCACTCTGAGTTTATTACAGGGTCTATGTGCCGATTTTGGTTTATATTGTGCATTGTGTTATGATGTGATGTTGTTTAAGGCTTTTGCCTGGGCTATTTTCGGGGCTTTTCGCCCTAGTGAAGTATTGTCTGTTTCCCAGCTCACCCCCGGGTCAGAGCCTTGCGGCGGGGTGATCGAATTGGTGTTAACCGTGTTTCTTTATCTTAGGGTATCCAAGACTGACCAGTGAAGGGGCAGCGGGCCCACCTGCAAGAGCGATTAACATGGATATCTGTATGGTGCAGACGGCTGTGGACTACCGCTGCGTTACACCCCAAGGAGAAGGGGTCGTTTCAGCATCAGAGTGCCTCCCCCCCAGACTGTTTACCAGTTCAGGGCAATTGGTAATGCCGCCTTGTAGAGGCTTGGAGTGTCAGCTGACCAGTTTGGCCTGCATTCATTTAGAGTTGGTGCCGCATCTACGGCAGCCAGGCTTGGCTTCCAGGCGGGAGCTATTCAGAAGACCGATGTTGGCGCGTGGGTGCCCTTTCTCTGGGTCATCCATCAAGGACTTGATAGAGCATGCTGTTTCCCAAGGTCAACAAGACTTTGCATGTGCTATATGTGCATTTGATATTTCTCCCAATGCTCCTGGTAAAAGAATGCTTGGGGGTTCATGTGGGTCCAGAAAAAGTGGACCTCATTTTGGAAGCCCTTGAAAAGTTGCCTCTGTAGATAGGTGTGCTTTCCCTGCATTTCAGCTGGGGCAAAAACTGTGCATTCCTAAAAAGTCCAGATCTGGCTACTGTCATTGACAGCTTAGCAACACTGAGTTTGGATTCTTGTAATGAATCTGCATGAGGCTGCCCCTGAAGATGATCCAGAACCTGCTGGTGGGGTATAAGGTGGCAGCCAAGATTCTCCCTTGAGATTCTCCATTGCTCTGGCTGAATTATGCTGATGTTTATTCACTTCTCTGGCTCCCACTATCTTTCCAGATCCAGTTTAAATGTCCTGTCATAATAGTTAATGTGGGGTCCTGAATATTTGAAGGACTATCGTCAATCATATGAACTTGCCCACATACTGCATTTGGGAGTATGTTTAGCATGCTTTCATTGAAAGAGGTGTAGCTCGTAGGGACATGCCTAGAGCCCCTCCGTGGAGCACCGTTGGCAGTGAAACTCACTCCTGAGGTTAGCCTGGTTGTCCAAGTCACTGCCTGCTTTTAGTTGGGTGTAGAAAATTCTGTTCTTTCATTGGGCATTCCTTTGATGCTCCACTGGAATTCCTGATTGTCTTCTAGTTTTAGTTTCTTTTAAGCTTTTTTAAACTCCTTGATTTTGTATTTTTATTCTTATTAAAATGTTTAGTTTCTCCCCCCCCCCCCCCCAGTATTTTTTAAAGATATGTTTTTAGGCACCCTGGTGGATGGGAAGAATGGGATATAAACATTACAAATGCAAAAAATAATCACCTTCAAGATCTATTGACTTAGATGCAGAAAGATTTGTGTTTTGCCATTCCCAGCATATCCTGGCTGTCATTCATGCTCTTTATTTCAAGGGAATGTGCACATGTGCCCTCCCTCCCCACACACATGTGGTCATCAGAGGAGCAGACACCTTGAAGCACACCAGCTAATCATTTGAAACAAAAATGCAGACCTATGAAGCTGAAATAACACAGTACAGACATCTTAATTAGAAAGGAAGTTTCCTGGTTCAATTTTGTGCAAACACTATCCTCCTTTAAAAAAATTCTTTTCAGAGATTTTTCTTTAAGATATTGGTATAACTTAATTATCCACGGATTTTTCACATGTGTTTTTATCTCAACATGATGAGAAGTGCCCTTTAAATTAAAGGGAAAAAGTTGTTTAAAAAGTCTCAATAATGTGAGAGAGGGCAGCCAGCCAACAATTCATCAATCATTCTCTCTCCAGGCACTTCAAACAGCTTCACTTCAAGGCAAATGACCCCTCCCTTCCAGTTGCGAACCTACCAAAAGGTCCAACGGGGCAAAAGCCACAGGCTTGAGGCATTAGGGCCCCGCAGAAGCCTCTCTGAGGCTCCCAATGGGAGCGGAAACTGTGCTTCTGATTTCCTGGAAGTACAGTTTATAGTTCTGGAAACAGAACCCTCGCAAATAATAAGACTCAACCTGTACTTAAGGAAAAAAACAACTTTTCTGAATGCCATTTTCCTTACTTAGTTTATTTCACACTTTTTGCTCTTCCCCCCCCCCCCAAGGTCTGCAGAAAACGTTTGTGAAGACCTGACCAGCATGTTTTCTGATGCAATGTCCCAAAGAAAATTCAGCTCTGAGAATGTGATTTTCACCCCTTTCATTATTAAATTAGCACCAACTACTGCTTCTCCACATCCTCAGGGAAATTCACTCCCACAATTAGAGAACAACAGAGAAGGATGTTGTCAATATCCCCTGGATCATTCTAAGATGTTGCTAGAGACAGGCTGAGTTCTATCCATCCAACAGATTACTCTTTATAGTATCTGAAATCTCAATCAGCGGAATGAATGGTGATTCATAAGAGGCACTAGAGCTGAGGCACCTCTGCGTGACAGTGTGGGATCCGAGGAAATAGTGTCTCAAAGCCACATTTTCCTGTGAGATGGTCAGGTTTGTAGTCTTGGCATTTCTGCTGCCTCAGGTGGGGCTCAGTGTTCCTGCTGGTAAATGCCCCATCAGTGACCCTCTTCCCATTCTCCACCAATATTATTGGTCCGGAGACCTCGTCATTGCTGCTGTTGTCTCTCAGATCTACAGATTTTCCAACACAATAACTTTTGAAAAAACTCCATCTCGGGAACTCTTTGATGAGCTCATGTAAGGGAGATTCTGTTTTTTTATGTTAGCCTTGTCGTGTCTCAGTGATGAAATTATTCTCCTGCAGTCCATTTCAATCAATTGAAATTGGGTGGGATTTCAGATGTGTGGAATGTAGAATTCTTGAAACTATGTATTTCTCCACTGATCGGGTTTCGTTTATGTCAATTACTGTTAACTATGTTTTGTGAACATATAGTATACAAGCAAAACGATGTGACATTTTGCCCATTGAATTCCATTACAACAATTGGATGAAGTCTCTCTACTTCGTTTCCGGGCATTTGGTACAACTGCTGGTGCTGACATTGTTTTGACTATGCAGACACTATTTTTTTTTCCTTTCAAGACTAGATATTTGGGATCTGATTTCAGTTTTTTTTTTTCTTTTCCGTTTATAAAGGTTGTATCTCAGGTTATCACTCCGTTCAGGGAGGGTGGCTTGCACAAGCGGAAGTAATAGTGAAAGATTATTGAATAAATAAATCCTAATTACATTAAATTCTGGCTTGGCATTTTACTTGGGCAACAAGTTTATCAACAAGTTGTCACACATCAAATTTGTGTACACTACCTACCACACGCACTTGAAGAAGTGCACATGGAACAATGAAAAAAATGCACCTTATTTTCTCCTGTGTTCAATAGGATTCAAGCCTCTATGTGCATGGTGTAGCAGACCCTGGGGAACTAATGATTTTGTAGAATTCTGTTCCCCCAAACCATCTGTAGTAAAGCAATCTTTCATCCTATCTAAAAACATCCTCCCAGGCGAAAGTGGAATTGTTATAGTCAAGAATTCAATCAAAATGATATTTGTAGGTACAGAACGTTCTTTACATTCTAATCAATAGCACAATACATTGTGAACTATATTCTGCACCTGATATGAAAGGGTAGACAGAAATGATATTCTCTATAATTTTGTTAAAAATGCCTACAAAGGATATCCAAGAGTAATGGAAACTGACCATGCTATCACATCATTAGATCTTCAAGCCCTGCCAGCAGGTCTTCAGTGATGGGGCTGATTGTAATTCATTCTACAGGGAATGCTGCATTTGTGGGGGGGGCACCACCAAGAACACCCTTCCTTGGACTGTTACTCCCTTGCTTCAGTCCAAAGATTTGACAGTTAGATACTACAAACTAGAGCCTGCATTGAGGTAGGAGGCCATATAACTGCAAAAGTCCAAGCATTCTAAAGCATCACATGAAATTCTTAAAGTCACGTTATAGCAATAATAAGATAATGCACATTGCAGTGAAGTATATGTAAACACTTCAACTCGTAGTTTCCATAGAGCAGCCAGGAGATGGGCTGGAGTTCATAGAGGTGGAGTGTCCAGGATGACGTGCCCATGTCTCTTCTCTCTTCCCTGGCAGACGGAGCATTAGCAACAGAGTATCATTGTCCAGATTGCATCCCGTTTCAATTTAGAAAAAGGCATCAACACTATAATGCTGTTTGTTACATTAATGGCAGGATGATGACTCAGATCTACCAGCACATCCCAGCCTTGGAATTTGCAGTAAAGGAGATCAACGGAAATCCCCACATCCTACCCAACCTCACCCTTGGCTTCCACATCTATAACAGCCATTTCCGTCCAAGGTGGACCTTTCATGCCTCAATGGAACTTCTCTCCAGGAGGGGCAGATTTACTCCTAACTACAAGTGTGATGCTGAGAATCTTCCGGCAGCTGTCATTGGCGGACCTAATTCTAATGTCTGTCTCCACATGGCAAACATCCTGTGTATTTACAAGATGCCACAGGTAAGATTTGTGCAGGAAGCATCAATGGTTAGCAAACCATTCACATGTGTTGGTCAGTTGGCAGCAGATGGGTGACCTAGGTGGGGATGGGGAGTTTTGGGGAGGATGGGAGGGGCACCCCTTCTTTCTCATTCCACTCTGCCCCCTTTCTCTCCTTGGACTGATAGAGACCCATTGGTGATTTGGTAGCCCCGGTCCTGCTGGCTGTCATATACAACTGCCTATCACTGGATACTGCACACATTCTGTTGGCACTGGAGCATTAGTGCCAATGGTGGGGGATCGGATTGGGCAGCAAGTTTAAATTGCCATCATTTACAGCAGAGAGAGAGAGAGAGAGAGAGAGAGAGAGAGAGAGAGAGAGAGAGAGAGATGACTCTCCATGAGACAGAAACATCATGTGTGCTGGATAGACCCACAGGTGATGGAACTTGAACGCTATTCACAACATAATATCTATCGAGAGATCTTCTTAATTCTTCTTTCCAATTGTTTTCAGCTCATATACGGCTCTGCTCCAGAGATGAGTAACGAAGCACAAATTCCTTTTCTCCATCGAATGTTTCCAAGTGGGGACCAGCAATATAGGGGGATTCTCCAGTTACTGCTTCATTTCAGCTGGACATGGATTGGGGTGCGTTATATTGATGATAATACAGAGAGATTCATCGACGATGTGCTTCCCATATTTTCGCAGAATGGCATTTGCTTTGACTTTGTAGAACGATTCCCAGCTTTGACAAGCGTGAGTCAAGTCACTGATATGGTGGGAGAAGGTTTTGAAACCCTCAAAGTTGTTTGGGGGAGCAGTGCCAACATTGTGCTTGTACATGGGGAAATTCAAACCGTGATGATACTAAGAATAATGCCTCATATTCTTGAATTTGAGAATAGACAAATGATGTCTAAAGTCTGGCTTCTGACAGCCCAGATGGACTTCACTTCATTTCCCTTCCAAAGAAGTTGGGACATCCACTTCCTCCATGGCGCGCTGTCTTTTGCCATCCACTCAAAGCAGGTGTCTGGATTCCAGACGTCCCTTCAGAAGAGAAAGCCCACCCTGCACAAAGAAGATGGCTTCATCAAGGAATTCTGGGAAGAGGCTTTTGCCTGCTCATTTCCCGGCTCTGTAGCAGAGAAGGTGGGCAGGGAGATCTGCACTGGAGAGGAGGAGCTGGAGACTCTGCCTGGGTCTGTGTTTGAAACGAGCATTACTAGCCACAGCTATAGCGTCTACAATGCTGCCTATGCTGTGGCACATGCTTTGCATTCCATGTACTCATCCCAAGTCAAACACAGAAGAATGATGAGTCATGGGAGAAGCACATTTCCCAATCATCAGCCGTGGCAGGTAATATCTTGACCTGATAAATGCCAAAGCAGTCTTCATTTTTCTACAACTGAGCCTAAGGTCACAATTTGATTGCCCTTCCCTGTGCAAAGAGCTGTGTCTCCACATTGGCATCAGGTTCCATGATATTTATATCTTCCAATTTACTGACAGTTGACCGACTTTGCACATGAAGAGCATAATTATTTCATTTCTGTTGAGCAGAAGTGAATGTTGTCTGCTTTGGCAACCTTGTATTAGTGGGGGAAAGGGCACAAATATTTCGCCTTCCCCCACTAATATAAGGTTCCCAAAGCAAACAACAGCAGACAATGTTCACTTCTACTCAACAGAAATGAATTAAATATTTGATTCTTAGTAAGCTCTTCATGTGCAAAGTCCGTCAACTGGCAGCAAATGGGAAGAAATAAGCTTCATGGAACCTGACATTCTATGAATCAATAAATCTGGAGTTGGTCTCCCTTGTTCTGCCCAAAATCTAAAAATTTAGGGCCCAGTCCTCTCCAGCACAGTGCGGCAGCTCCAAATGGCTACTGATGGATCTTGCGCTGGATCCAAACTGGCTGGAGGACTCCTTGGGGGAAGGACATTCGTCCCCTTCCGCTAAGTAAAGCTGCAGTCTGCACAATGGGTCTTCTTTGGTCTGCACCAGCTAAATCGTGAGCCCCAACACTGTTGGGATTTGGTGGAAAAGACCCAGTTTGGTCCCTCTTCCACCCTTTCCTCCCCCTCCCCCACCTAGACAGGCTTCTTCCATCCTCCCACAGGCCTCCACATGCCTCTCATCTGCTCACAGTAGTGGCTGTGGTCAATCTGCAGTGTTGATGGAACCATATAGGCCTCCACGCCAGTGCTGCTTCCTCTCTGGGAGGCACAAACTTGTCTTACATGTTTTCAACACCCACCCATGGCACTGGGGCTGCGATACACTGCCTATGAAGGGCAGCCTAAGTTTGAGCTGCCTGTCTCCAATCATATTCACACACAGCTCGCTGTTGAATGTAACATAACACTGATTGTAATGGGACTCACTTCTGGGCAGACGTGCATAGGCTTGTGGTGTTAGGCTGAAATCCTATTCATGCTTAAGTAACAGTAACAACCCAAGCCTATGGACCTACTGCGCCACTGGAACTCATGTTCCAGAGAGAACACAATGCATGACACACCATAGAGCACAGCAGTTCCACCCCTGCGAAAGGTGGGGAGATGCCTGGTGCCACTGATGTTCCAAAGAGACATCATAGAGCACAGCCATTCTGCCCAGTGAAAGGTGAGCGGATGCCCTGGTGCCACTACTGTGTGTAAGGAAACCTGTAAGTAAATGTATGATAAGCTCATACAGCACAGTCACTGAGGCCACTTCCACACCCCTCAAACACTCATCTTTGCCCATCCTAAGGTCACTTTTGAATTGCTCAGAGGATTTGGGCTGGATGCTGTGAGAAACAGGATGCCAGACTAGCTGGACCATTGTCCTTCTCCTAGGGGGGACTTCAAATGCTCTTGTGTTCCCTGCCTTGTATGTCACACGTATATGCATTGCTGTTGGTGGAAGAGGGTTGTCGGGTTGACACATGTGCAGTACTGAATCATACTCATTGAAGGTGTAGGAAGTGTTGCAAGTTGTCCCTAGACAGTTCCACTGAGAGAGGAGATTTGCCTGTTCCTCCATGTTCTGTCACTAGTCCTGTGTCATGCTTTGCTCTCAGTTTCTTCATTCATTTTCCTTCTAGGGTACAAAGTTCTTTGCTCTTCTTTTTCTAATTCTATGCCTGCTAATTATAACTACACGTGTTTTGATGCAGTTAGCCACTATGAAGCATTTCAAAGCAGCCATCACCCTACGGTTTATTAGTAATATTTATTGTTAAGAATGTCTATGAATGCAAGCTTTTATTCTCCCACTCTGACCTAAGCTCCATGATTTTCTGAGAAGCATATCCTTTAACAACAGTGTTGGGGGAAAAATGTCCTTTGACCAACATGGAGAACTTGTTTTGGCTTTGATATTCTCAACTGGGTGACTTTCCCAAACCAGTCCTTTCAGAGAGTCAACGTTGGATCCATGGAACCACAAGCAAACACAGAGAATGTGCTCAAAATTCATGAGGATGACATTGTGTGGCCCAAGCGGTTTAACCAGGTAGGCCCAATGGACTGTTGACGGTGTGACCATTTTGTTTTCCAGTGTGCACTGTTATTCAGGTGCTGTCAAAGCTCTGCCTGAAATAAATGTGATGGAGGACACCAGTTAGGTGGGTCAGATTGCACAACGGGACTGTTCCATAAAGTAAATTGCATGCTGCTAATAGCTAATAGTGGGCACATATAACGGTAGCTCTGGGTGGGAGGAATTTAGTTTGGGGAGAAGGTCCTCGCAGGAAGCGGTCTATGGGGCTGGGTGATAGCGAGGGCTCCTCAATATCTCAAACATGTGAGGCTTCCTCCTGGTGGCTACCCTTTGACTCGTTGAAGGTTGCTGGCCCACTAATGAGAACTCTCTCTCTCTCTCTCTCTCTCTCTCTCTCTGTCTCTCTTTCTCTCTCTCTACATATATAAACCCAGTTTACATTTACATAAACACAGCAACCCAGTTTATTGCAAACCTAGCTGTTACTTACAAATTCCCAAAACACCTTTTCTGAAGTTAAACCTCTCCTCTTTCCTTTATGAACAGGCCCGGCCCCTATCTCTTTGCAATGACCTCTGCCTTCCTGGCTATAGTAAGACCAAAATAGAAGGGAAGCAATTTTGCTGTTACGATTGTCTTCTGTGTCCAGAAGGAAAGATTTCAAACCAGCTGGGTAAGATATTATGCCCAGTATGAGCTATACGTACTGCAATCCAGCATGCACTCACTGCTGCAGAAGTTGCACATTAAAGGGGGCCACCAGCATGAATGGGTGGCAACAACATAGCACCCAGCCAACACTGGCGCTGATAGGTTTTGGGCAAACATGGACCATGGGCAGAAGGGGGGTTATCAAGTAGGGATTGGGGCCAGGTGGAAATGTGTTGGGGGAGGGCAGGAGGGGGATATTAGTGAGAGCAGCACCACTTATCTCCTCTGCTTCCTTTCTGGCCTCGACATGCCCCCTCTGGACAACTGGACTTGTGAACGAGCTGGCACAGATCTGAATAGACTCACTGGGGACAATGATACAGTTTCACAGCCCAGTCGTATCCCCACCCCGCCAATGCAGCTGAACCGAGAAACCGATACTGAAGGGCACAGCATCTGGCTGATATCACCCACACTAGCAGCCACCCCCTCCTACCTCTGTCACGCCCCTTAACATCCACCCATTCCTCCCCATACATATTGTATTTTATGTACAGTTTTGTGTACATTAAAAAAAAATCTTCTCTTGCAGACATGGATGACTGTGTTCAATGTCCAGAAGATCAGTACCCCAACAAGGACCAGGATTCATGTCTTCCAAAACATATCATCTTCTTATCTTATGAAGAACCTTTGGGGATCTCTTTGTCTACTTGTGCTCTTTCCTTGTCCTTCATCACTGCTTGGGTGCTTGGGATCTTCATGAAGCACCAGGACACTCCCATCGTCAAAGCCAACAACCGGAAACTCACTTACACTCTTCTCACCTCCCTCCTGCTCTGCTTCCTTTCCGTGTTTCTCTTCATTGGCCAGCCACAAAAGTTATCATGCCTTTTCCAACAAACGACTTTTGGTATCATCTTCTCAATGGCTGTTTCTTGTGTGTTGGCCAAGACCATCACGGTTGTTTTGGCATTCGTGGCCACCAAGCCAGGATCCAGGATGAGGACGTGGGTGGGGAAAGGACTGTCAACCTTCATTGTCCTTCCCTGCACCCTTCTTCAAGCCACTCTTTGTACTGTGTGGTTAGCAACCTCTCCCCCATTCCCAGATTTGGACATGCACTCATTTGCTAAAGAAATTGTACTGAAATGTAACGAAGGGTCACCTCTCATGTTTTACTCTGTGTTGGGCTACTTGGGTGTCCTCTCCCTTGTCAGCTTCTCTGTGGCCTTTCTAGCCAGGAAGTTGCCGGACAGTTTCAACGAAGCCAAGTTCATCACCTTCAGCATGCTGGTCTTTTGCAGTGTGTGGTTGTCCTTTGTTCCCTCTTACCTGAGCACCAAGGGGAAGTATATGGTGGCTGTGGAGATCTTCTCTATCCTAGTATCCAGTTTTGGCCTACTATTTTGTATCTTTTTACCCAAATGCTACATTATTGTGGTGAGGCCTGAACTGAACAAAAGGGTGCAACTTATGAGAATAACACATTAAAAACACTCTTATGTTAACGCTGGTTCAACGCCATCTCATAAAATATTTCTGAAATAAACGTGGCCTTCATAGCTGTGAATTACATAGCTGCAAATTCACTTAATCATGGATCGAATTAGCGAGGGCCCACTTACCTCTGGAGAGTCTTCTGAGGCCCTCAGAAGCTACATGCCACAGATGCAGAAAAGGGCCAAATCACAACTTCCAGTTTTAACACAAAACTTTTACATAAAACATAAAAATTTAACATAAAACTGGAAGTGATGTTTTAAATGTAAAAACGTAAAACTGGATGTTGGGTTTTTGGCCTTTTTGGTCATTCTGAGGCCTGCAGCAGCCACGAGCAGTCGCGTAAGACCTCTGCAGACCTCAGAAAGCCCAGCTCCCCTCACATCTTGAGGCTGGGGGATGTCCCCACATATCCCGTTTCAAGTATCTTCTGAGGGTTACAGAAGATACAGTGACGTTTCTTTCAGAAGCTTGCATAATAGATTTCCTAGTGCTTCTCAGCATAACAGGTTGATCCAAGAGGAAAAGGGACCTTGTGTATGTCACTGCCGTCTGCGGTGTGGTTTCAGTGAAGCCTGAGTGGGCCTTCTCTGTGGTGGCCCCCTCCTTGCAGAACTCCCTCTCATGGGAGGTACAGTGGGGCCAAACCCTTCCAGAATTTCAGTGAGGGCTCGTCCATTTCAAGCTTGCCTTATTGGACCATGTTTTGTTTTATGTTGATATTGTTTATATATTTCATTTTCTCCCTGTTTCCTTCTATTTTATTATTGTGAGCAGCTTCAAGTTATATAGAGAAAGGCAAGGCATGCATCTGTTCAAATGAATAGAAAACTATTTTCTAGGTTGTCCAGGTAGCAAAAAAATCTACAGATCATTACATCTTTCAGAACTGTTTCACATCAGCCTTTCCAACTTTACCTTCTCTGGAGTGACCAGGAAATGTACCTCCATCACTAGTGCTTGTGGATGCTGGTTGGTAGATTCATTTCTTCTGCCAGAGACTCACTAGAACACTGTATGATGACACAACATTGTACTGAAGGTGCTTTGGATATAAAAAGGTAGAATTGCTTCCTTTCTTGCCTCTGTAAAGCTCAAGCTTTCTGTCCTCAGTCACTGTTCAAGGGGTGAGGTTCAGAATATAAACCAGACAGTTCCACATGCTCCCATTCATCTTGGTCATCCATTGAGGACTTGATAGAGCAAGTCCTTTCCCAAAATCAACAAGAATTTGCATATGCTATCTGTGCATTTGATACATCTCCCATTACCTCCGGTAAAAGAATGCTTGGGGGTTCATGTGGGGCCAGAAAAATTGGTCCTTACTTTGGAAGCCCTTGAAAAGTTGCCTCTGTAGATAGGTGTGCTTTCCCTGCACTTCACCTGGGGCAAAAACTGTGTCCATTCCGAAAAAGTCTAGATCTGGCTACTGTCATCTACAGCTTAGCAACACTGACTTTGGTTTCTTGTAATGCACTCTACAGGGGGCTGCCTCTGAAGATGATACAGAACCTGCTGGTGGGGCATAATGTAGCAGCCAAGATTCTCCCTTGGATTCTCCCTTGAGATTCTCCATTGCTCTGGCTACATTGTGCTGATGTTTATTCACTTCTTTGGCTCCTACTGTCTTTCGAGATTCAATTTAGATTTCCTGTCCTAGTAGTTAAAGTGGGGTCCTGAATATTTGATGGACTACCTTCTACCAAATGAACTTGCCCATGTACTGAAATTGGGAGCACGCTTGGCATGCTTTCATTGAAAGAGGTGTCGCTCGTAGGGACATGCCCAGAGCCTCTCAGTGGAGCACCATTGGCAGTGAAACTCACTCCCGAGATTAGCCTGGTTGTCCAAGTCACTGCCTGTTCTTAGTTGGGTGAAGAAAATTCTGTTCTTTCATTGGGAATGCCTTTGACGCTGCACTGAATTTCCTGATTGTCCTCTAGTTTTAGGTTGTTGGTTCTTTTAATCTTTTTTAAACTCCATGATTTTGTATATTTATTCTGATTAAAATTTATAGTTTTTTTTAAAGCTATGTTTTTAGGCACCCTTGTGTATGGGAAGAATGTGATATAAATATTACAAATGCAAAAAATAATCATATTCAAGATCTATTGATTGAGATGCAGAAAGGTTTGAGCTCGGCCATTCCCACCATGTCCTGGCTGTCATTCATGCTCTTTCTTTCAAGGGAATGTGCACATGTGCCCCCTCTCGCCACTCATATGTGGTCATCAGAGGAGCAGACACCTTGAAGCACACCAGCTAATCATTTGAAACAAAAATGCAGACCTATGAAGCTGAAAATACATAGTACAAAAATCTTGATTATTCCCTGCAGAGGAAGTTTCCCGGTTCAATCTTGAGGAAAACACTATGCTCACTTAAATATATATAGTGCAGTCTGTCCCTGGTCTGTCTCCCTGGCTATGGGCCTTCCTTCTTTGCCTCTTTGCCTTAGACTGTTGGCCACGTGTCTCTTCAAACTGGGAAAGGCCATGCTGCACAGCCTGCCTCCAAGCGGGCCGCTCAGAGGCCAGGGTTTCCCACTTGTTGAGGTCACTCCTAAGGCCTTCAGATCCCTCTTGCAGATGTCCTTGTATCGCAGCTGTGGTCTACCTGTAGGGAGCTTTCCTTGCACGAGTTCTCCATAGAGGAGATCCTTTGGGATCCGCCCATCATCCATTCTCAGAACATGACCGAGCTAACGCAGGCATCTTTGTTTCAGCAGTGAATACATGCTAGGGATTCCAGCACGTTCCAGGACTGTGTTGTTTGGAACTTTGTCCTGCCAGGTGATGCCGAGAATGCGTCGGAGGCAGCGCATGTGGAAAGCACTCTGTTTCCTCTCCTGTTGTGAGCAAAGAGTCCATGACTCGCTGAAGTACAGAAGTTTACTCAGGACACAAACTCTGTAGACCTGGATCTTGGTATGTTCCGTCAGCTTCTTGTTGGACCAGACTCTCTTTGTGAGTCTGGAAAAGGTGGTAGCTGCTTTACCGATGCGCTTGTTTAGCTCAATATTGAGAGAAAGAGTGTCGGAGATCGTTGAGCCAAGGTACACAAAGTCATGGACAACGTCCAGTTCATGCGCAGAGATTGTAATGCAGGGAGGTGAGTCCACATCCTGAACCATGACCTGTGTTTTCTTAAGGCTGATCGTCAGTCCAAAATCTTGGCAGGCCTTGCTAAAAAGATCCATGAGCTGCTGGAGATCTTTGGCAGAGTGGGTAGTGACAGCTGTATCGTCGGCAAAGAGGAAGTCACGCAGACATTTCAGCTGGACTTTGAACTTTGCTCTCAGTCTGGAGAGGTTGAAGAGCTTTCCGTCTGTTCCGGAGATAGATGCCTTCTGTTGCAGTTCCAAAGGCCTGCTTTTGTTTGGGATATATATATATATATATATATATATATATATACAGAGAGAGAGAGAGAGAGAGAGAGAGAGAGAGAGAGAGAGAGAGAGAGAGAGATTTTTTCTTTAAGATAGAGGTATATCCATGGTTTATTCACCCGTGGTTTTATCTCAACACAATGAGAGGGGCCCTTTAAATTAAAGAAAAAGAGTTGTTTAACAATAGCCTCATTAATGTGAGAGTGGGAAGTCGCTTGACTATCCATCAATCAGTCTCTCTCCAGGCACTTAGAACAGCTTCACTTCAAGGCAATCGACCCCTCCCTTCCCCCTGAACATGTGAAATAAAGATAATCACTTTGCTGTGGTTGAAGGGAGGGGTCTCTGGCTTAAAGTGAAGCCTTTCTAAGCACCTGGAGAGAGATTGATGGATGGATTGTTGGCCTAAGGACTCTTACACCACAAAGGTCAGCAAGGCTGTTTTTAAATCACCTAGCCAAGGAACGTTGTTTTTCAAATGGATTTGATTCAACACCATTTTTGCCATCCATGTGAGTTCTGAAGCCCTCACAAATAACAAGACTCAATCTGTAATTAAAATGCCATTCTCCTTACTTCATTTCACACTTTTTGCTCTTCCCTAAGGAGGTCAGCAGAAGATGTTTGAGAAGACGTGACCAGCGTGTTTTCTGATGCAATGTCCCAGAGAAATGTCAGCTCCAAGCATGTGATTGTCACCCCTTTCATTGTTAAATTATCCCTAATGACTTCTGCTTCTTCACATCCTTGGGGAATTTCAGCAGCCACTTGCAACACCACAAAACAACACTAAAGGATGTGATTAATATCCCCTGCATTATTCCGAGAAGGGGCTGGAGAGTCAGGGCTCTGTACACCAGACAGGTGATTCTTTAAAGGGTACAGTCTGGTACCTGAACCGGCAGAGAAGATTGTGATCGATATGAGCTTCGGAAGCACCAGAACGTCAGCATGGAGACGATGGAAGATTGTCTCAAAGACACATTTCCCTGTGAGATGCTTGTGTTTATAGTCTTGGCACTTTTCATGCCTCATGTGAGGATCACTGTTCCTGTTGATAAATGTCCCATCAGTGACCCTCTTCCCATTTCTCACCAATATTATTGGGCAGGAGACCTCATCATCGCTGGTATTGTCTCTCAGATCTACAGATTTTCAGATACAATAACTTTTGAAGAAACCCCATCTCAGGAACTCTTGGATGAGCTCATGTAAGGAAGATTCTGGTTTTTATGCTAACCTTGTCCAATCCATTGAAATTTGTTGGGATTTCACATCTGTGGAATGTAGAATTCTTGAAACCTGTATTTACCCACTGATCAGGTTTAGTTTGTGTCGATTAGTGTAACTATGTTTTGTGACCATAATGGATACCTTAAAAATGATGTGACATTTTCCCCATTGAATTCCATTGCAACAATAGGATGAAATATCTCCACTTTGCTTCCGGGCGTTTGGTAAAAGTGCTGGTGCTGACACTGTTTTGATTATCCAGATCCTTTTTTTAGTTTTTTATTTTATTTTTTTTGCTTTAGTGCAAGACTAGATATTGGGATCTGTTTTAAGCTTTTTTCCCCGTATTAAAAATTTTAATCTCAGGTTATCATTCCATTCAGGGAAGGTGGCTTGCACAAGCAAAAGTAACAGTGGAAGATTCTTGCATAAATCAAATGAAATTCTGGTTTGCCTTTCTACTTGGGCAACATGTTTGTCAACAAATTGTCACATGTCAAATTCATGTACACTATTTTCCACATGAAGAAGTGCATATGAAACCATAAAAAAATGCACCTTATTTTCTCCTGTGTTCCATAGGATTCAAGCCTCGATGTGCATGGTATAGCAGCCCCTTGGAAACAGATTGTTTTGTAGAATCCTGCTCCCCCCAATTGTGTCTGTAGCATAGCAATCTTTCGTTCTATCTAAAAATGTCCTCCCAGGTGAAAATGGAATTGTGACATTCAAGAATTCAATCAAAATTATATTTGTAGGTGCAGAATGATCTGAACATATTCATGAATAGTACATAGTCAATCGATTGTGAATTATTTGCTCTTTCAATATATTCTGCACCTGATAGGAAAGGTTAGGCAGAAATAATATTCCCTATCTTTAAAAAAAAAAATGCTTACGAAGGATATCCAAGAGTAATGGAAACTGACCATTCTATCACATTAGATCTTCAAGCCCTGGAAGCAGGTCTTCTGTAAGGGGGCTGATTGTAATTCATCCAATGTCACATTTGGGAATCGGCACCACCAAGAACATCCTTCCTCTGACTGCTACAATCTTGCTGCAGTCCAAAGATTTGACAGTTACATAGTACAAACTATAGCCTGCATTGAGGTAGGAGGCAATAAAACCCCAAAACTCAAGGCCAAGATATAAAAATAATAAGATAAGATGTATATTGCAGTGACATGTATGTAAACACTTCGACTTGTAGTTTCCATAGGACAGCCAGGAGATGGGCTGGAGTACATGAAGGTGGAACGTCCAGGATGATGCGCTCATGTATTCTCTCTCTTCCCTGGTACACAGACCATAGCAACACAATATCATATAGATTGCGTTCAAATTTAGAAAAAGACATTAAAACTAGAATGCTGTTTATTACATTATTTGCAGGTTGATGACTCAGATCTACCAGCACATCCCAGCTTTGGAATTTGCGGTAAAGGAGATCAATGCCAATCCCCACATCCTACCCAACCTCACCCTGGGCTTCCATATCTATGATAGCCATTTCCGTCCAAAGTGGTTCTTTCGTGCCTCAATGGAACTTCTCTCCAGCAGAGACAGATTTACTCCTAACTATAGGTGTGATGCTGAGAACCTTCCAGCAGCTGTCATTGGAGGACCTAATTCTAACGTCTGTCTCCACATGGCAAACATCCTTTGTATCTACAAGATGCCACAAGTAAGATTTGTACAGGAAGCATTCATGGTTAGCAAACCAGTCACATGTGTTTTGACTTTTAGATGTAATTTGATGCACAAAGAGATGCATCCTGAAGGTGGAACGCAGAACTGAATGCCAGTTAAAAAGTTAAAGTACAGAATATTTTGCATCTCGATACCATGCAAATGTATTTTGTAATGAATGTTTCTATGTTCAATGGGGCTCAGGCCCAGGAATGTCTGGATAGGATTGCTTTGTCCAGACCTCTGAAAGGAATTCCGTTCTGAGTATTTCCTGGTTTCTATTCATAGTCAGCATGAGAACATTTCTACCTTCTCCCAGTTCACTTCTGTGTTACACTGACTCCATTTTGAAAGACAGCATAGACCAGGGGTGTCCAATTTCTTTCATGCAGCAGGTCAAATAGCATTCATGGCACCTGCTGAGGGCCAGAAGTGATTTTGTTAAGCAGGAAATGATGACATGAAGCAGGTCATGGTCAGAAATCAGCATATTTTTCTCACTTAGGAACCCATTAGCCACAAATGACAGAAGAGAAAATACACGAATATTGATCTTTTCAAGATATGGGATAACCCAATTTCCATGCAGCCTGGCTTTTCAGCAGGAACACCTCAGCACAGCTCAGCTTCCAAGCACCACAGCCAGTCCGCAGGCCTTATTTTGACACCCCTGGCATAGACATTCAGTTTTCCTTTCCCACCTTTTACAGGACAATACTGTTCAATTTAGCAGCTTCATGTTTGAATGTTTAAAATAGCACAGCCACCTCCATCACCTTCCATGAAAGCAATAGATAGGAATTATAGGTGAAACACGAGGTGAGCGTTCTGTGTGACATGCTGGGTTTCATTTTGCAGGGGATATTTTATTTACTGACTAAAAGTGCATTCTAATGTATAACGCATGGCCCCTTGGGCAAGTGGTGCCGTCTCAGACAGTCTTAACTGCTGGATCTTTTGGAATGCAGAGTTTTCTGTTTTGTCCCATTGCGCTTGTGTTTGGCCCCAATCCTACTGAGGTCTTATGCTAATGGAACCAGCATTTCAAGGAGGCAGCTGAAGCCTCGTCCAGTGCTGGTCAGTTGGCAGCAGATGCATGACCTGAGCGGGGAGGGAGAGTTTGGGGGAGGATGGGGGAGGGCGCCCCTTCTTTCTCACTCCACTCTGCCCCCTATCTCTCCTTGGACTGGTAGAGACCCATTGTTGATTTGGTAGCCCCGGTCCTGCTGGCTGCCTTATACAGCTGCCTATCACTGGATACTGAACACACTCTGTTGGTGCTGGGGCATCAGTGCCAATGGTGGGGGATAGGATTGGGCAGCAAGTTTCTTAGTTCCAGCACATTTCAAACTAAACAAAATTTGGAAGGAACAATCCAAATAGATTTTACTTCTGACAATTGTAATCATTGAATTTCATCTTCCTTTCATGTGACAGTTAAGAATTTGCACATGTCAGATAAAAAAAATACATCCGTTTAGATATTTATATCCTATTACTTTCAAATTAACAGATGGCATTGGGAAAAGCGGATAGCTACGAGATCTTTCGATGGCATGAACGCTGAACAACTCCTGGGGCAAGCATGCCTTCAGTCAGATTCAGCAGATGAAAAGGTTTTATTTTAGTGTGAATTACAGTGCATTATGCAGATTTCCAAGCCTCCATGCCTCAGTATGGACTTGCCTGTTTTCAGATATATTCAGTCTCAACTTGAGGAGAAGCAGCCCCATTTCATTAGATCATAAGAACAAAGACATTTTTAATTCATTTGTAAATATGTTCTTATTGCAAAAAATACATATTCTCATCTTTTGCTATAAAAGCAACCCAAGGCAGGTAACGATAATCCTCAGGGCAAATCTCAGTTTGGTCAGAGAGAGAATACTTCCCTCTCAGAGAGAGAGAGAGAGATGACTCTCCATGAGACAGAAACATCATGTTGCTGGATAGACCCACAGGTGATGGAACTTGAACTCTATTCACATCATATCTATCGACATATCTTCTTAATTCTTCTTTCCAATTGTTTTCAGCTCATATACGGCTCTGCTCCAGAGATGAGTAATGAAGCACAAATTCCGTTTCTTCATCAGATGTTTCCAAGTGGGGACCAGCAATACAGGGGGATTCTCCAGTTACTGCTTCATTTCAGCTGGACATGGATTGGGGTGGTTTATATTGATGATAATTCTCTGTATTCATCGGCGATGTGCTTCCCATATTTTCCCATGCTGGCATTTGCTTTGACTTCGAAGAAAAATTCCCATCTTTGACGAGTATGAGTCAAGTCAGTGATATGGTGGAGGAAGGGTTTAAAACAGTACGAGTTGTTTGGAAGAGCAGTGCCAATGTTGTGCTCGTACATGGAGAAATTCACACCATGATGATACTCAGGATGGTGCCTCAGGCATTTGAATTTCAGAATAGAAAAATGACATCGAAAGTCTGTATTCTGACAGCTCAGATGGACTTCACCTCATTTCCCTTCCAAAACAGTTGGAGTCTCGACTTCCTCCATGGCGCTCTGTCTTTTGCCATCCACTCAAAGCAGGTGTTTGGATTCCAGTCGTTCCTTCGGAAGAGAAAGCCCACCTTGCACAAAGAAGATGGCTTCATCAGGGAATTCTGGGAAGAGGCTTTTGCCTGTGCATTCCCCAGCTCTGTAGCAGAGTAGGAGAGCAGGGAGATCTGCACTGGAGAGGAGGAGCTGGAGACTCTGCCTGGGTCTGTGTTTGAAACGAGCATGACCGGCCACAGCTACAGCGTCTACAATGCTGTCTGTGCTGTGGCACATGCTTTGCATTCCATGTACTCATCCCATTTCAAACACAGAACAATGATGAGTTATGCGAGAAGCACATTTTCCAATCACCAGCCGTGGCAGGTAATAACTTGACCCGATAAGCGCCAAAGCAGTCATCGTATTTGTAGAAATGAGCCTAAGATCACATTTTGACTGTCCGTCACTGTGCAAAGAGCGGTCTATCCACACTCTCATCAGGTGCTGTGATTTTCCTGTCTTCTAATGTACTACCAGTTGACCGACTTTCCACATGAGGAGCATAATAGGTATTATAAGCTCACACAGCACCGTCACTGATTCCTCTTACACACCCCTCGAACACTCTGTGAACGCTCATCTTTGCCCATCCTATGGTCACTTTTTAATTGCTCAGAGGATTTGTGCTGGACGCTGTGAGAAACAGGATGCCAGACTAGCTGGACCGTTGACCTTCTAGGGGGGATTTCAAATGCTCTTGTGTTCCCTGCCTTGTATGTCACACATATATGCATTGCTGTTGGTGGAAGAGGGTTGTCAGGATGAGATCTGTGCTGTACTGAATCAGTCATTGAAGGTGTAGAAAGTGTTTCAAGTTGTCCCCAGACTGTTCCTCTGAGAGAGGAGATTTGCCTGTTCTTTACGGTTTAATTACGGTTTATTAGTAATATTTATTATTAAGAATGTCTGTGATTTGCAAGAATTTATTCTCCCTTTCTCTCCTAAGCTCCATGATTTTCTGAGAAGCATATCCTTTAACAACAGTGTTGGGGAAAAAATGTCCTTTGACCAACATGGAGAACTTGTTTTGGCTTTGATAATCTCAACTAGGTGACCTTCCCAAACCAGTCCTTTCAGAGAGTCAACGATGGATCCATGGAACCACAAGCAAACACAGAGAAAGTGCTCAAAATCCACGAGGATATCATTTTGTGGCCCAACTGGTTTAATCAGGTAGGCCTGATGGACTGTTGATGGTGTGACCATTTTGTTTTCCAGTGTGCGCTGTTACTCAGGTGCTGTCAAAACTATGCCTGAAATAAATGTAATGGAGGACACTAATTGGGTGGGTCAGATTGCACTACAAAACTATTACATAAAGTAAAGTGCATGGTGTGTGTGTGTGTGTGTGTGTGTGTGTGTGTGAGAGAGAGAGAGAGAGAGAATATACATACAATCTATTCGTATGTATGTATATATATGTATGTACACTGAACTTCTGAACTTTCTGAAAACGCTTCTATTATTCAAGGTCAGCAGCAACCCAAGGTTTATTGTGAACCTACCAGATACTTACAAATTCCCAAAAAAGCTTTTAAAGAATCAAACCACTCTCCTCTTTCCTTTATGAACAGGCCCGGCCGCTATCTCTTTGCAACAACCTCTGCCTTCCTGGCTATAGTAAGACCAAAATAGAAGGGAAGCAATTTTGCTGTTACAATTGTCTTCCATGTCCAGAAGGAAAGATTTCAAACCAGCTGGGAAAGATATACGATTTCCAATATGAACTATATGTACTGCAACCCAGCATGTGCTCACCGCTGCAGAAGTTGCACAGTAAAGGGGGCCACCAGCATGAATGGGTGGCAACAACCCTGCATGCACACCCACATAGCACCCAGCCAGTACTGGTGCTGATAAATTGCTGGGAGGCATGGGCTATAGGCAGGAAGGGGGGTTATCAGGTAGGGATTGGGGCCAGCTGGAAATGTGTTGGGGGAGGGCAGGATGCGGATATCTGTGAGAGCAGCACCACTTATCTCCTCTGCTTCCTTTCTGTCCTCGACATGCCCCCTTTGGCCAACTGGACTAGTGAAAGTGCTGGCACAGACCTGAATAGACCCATTGGGGACAATGATGCAGTTGAGTAACTCAATCATATCCCCCACCAATGCAGCTGAACCAAGAAGGTTTGGATTGTATCCAGCATGGAGGAGGGAATAGAGAGGTTTGTTTATATTTTCCTTCTACAAATAAAACGGAAGGAAAAGGAAGCATGCCAGTAGATACTGGAGGGCATAGCATCGGCCTCATGTCACCCACATCAGCAGCCACCCTCTCCATCATGCCCTTTAACCTCCACCTCTTCCTTCCCGCACACATTGTATTTTATGTACAGTTTTGTGTACATTAAAAAAAAAATCTTCTCTTACAGACATGGACAACTGTGTTCAATGCCCAGAAGATCAGTACCCCAACAAGGACCAGGATTCATGTACTCCAAAATATATCATCTTCTTATCTTATGAAGAACCTTTGGGGATCTCTTTGTCTACTTGTGCTCTTTCCTTGTCCTTCATCACTGCTTAGGTGCTTGGGATCTTCATGAAGCACCAGGACACTCCCATCGTGAAAGCTAACAACAGGAACTTCACCTACACTCTTCTCGCCTCCCTCCTGCTCTGCTTCCTTTCCGTGTTTCTCTTCATTGGCCAGCCACAAAAGTTATCATGCCTTTTCCAACAAATACTTTTGGTATCATCTTCTCAATGGCTGTTTCTTGTGTGTTGGCCAAGACCATCACGGTTGTTTTGGCATTTGTGGCCACCAAGCCAGGATCCAGGATCAGAACGTGGGTGGGGAAAGGACTGTCAACCTTCATTGTCCTTCCCTGCACCCTTCTTCAAGCCACTCTTTGTACTGTGTGGTTAGCAACCTCTCCCCCATTCCCAGATTTGGACATGCACTCATTTGCTAAAGAAATTGTACTGAAATGTAATGAAGGGTCACCTCTCATGTTTTACTCTGTGTTGGGCTACTTGGGTGTTCCTCTCCCTTGTCAGCTTCTCTGTGGCCTTTCTAGCCAGGAAGTTGCCAGACAGTTTCAATGAAGCCAAGTTCATCACCTTCAGCATGCTGGTCTTTTGCAGTGTGTGGTTGTCCTTTGTTCCTTCTTACCTGAGCACCAAGGGAAAATACATGGTGGCTGTGGAAATTTTCTCTGTTCAAGTATCCAGTTTTAGGTTACTATTTTGTATCTTTTCCCCCAAATGCTACTTTATTATAGTGAGACCTGAATTAAACGGAAAGGAGCAGCTAATGAGAAGGAATATTAAATGAGATGCTAATATTCCACATCGAATGGTATATAGCATAGTGGTATTATTCAAATATACCAATCTTTTCACAATTTTGGCTCCTAGCATCAAGCTCAGGTTGTTGCTTCCTAGCTTGTTGCCCAGAGCAATTGCCACCCTCAGCACCCCTTTAGCTACAGCACTGCTTTTTTTCATTTATTATTATGAGCTACTTCCAATTTTAAAGAGAACAGGACATGCATTTGTTAAAATAAATAAAAATACTTTGTATTGAAGGTGCTTTGGACATATAAAGGGTTAGGATTGGGCCCAACATTGTATTGAAGGTGCTTTCGAAATATAAAATGGTGGAATTGCTTCCTTTCTTGCCTCTGCTAAGCTCAAGCTTTCTGTCCTCAGTCACTATTCAAGGGTTAGGTTTCAACACCATTGCTTTGGGTCATCTTAAACAACATTGAGTTCAGATTTTTGTAATTCAGTCCTCATGGGGCTGCCCCTGAAGATGACCTAGAACAGCCTGTGGAAGCTTTTTATCCAGCCCTCAGGCTCTCAGCTGCAGAGGTGATCTAGCTGAAATGGCAGCCCACTTGAAAATTGGGCTTTCCCAAATCTTGAAATTTGATCAAGATTTGTGTTCTCTCATTTGCAGTTAATGAGTTTCTATATGAGGTCTGATTTCTGATAATTAGCTGCTTAATTAAGTCACTTTCTGCTTAATGACATCACTTCTAGCCCTCAGCTGGAGTCCTGAATGCAAACTTCAGCCCTCTGTATGAAACGTGTTTGACACCCCTGATCTAGAACCTGCTGTTGGGACAGAATGTGGCTGACAAGGTTCTCCCTTAAGTTCATTGCTCTGGCTGCAGACAGCTTCAAGCACATCAGCTAATCATTTGAAAAAAAAAAATGATTGCAGGCCTGTGGAAAAAAATAAATAGTAGGAAAACCTTGATTACTCCCTACGAATGAAACTTCCTAGTTTGAACTTCTGCAAAACACTATGATCTCTTCAAAAAATCTTTTAAAAAAGTTTTTCTTTGAGGTACTTAAAAAAACTATTCTGAATGCCATTCTCCTTACTTAGTTTATTTCACACTTTTTGCTCACCCCCCCCCCCCCGGACGTCAGCAGAAAACTTTTGTGAAGACCCGACCAGCATGTTTTCTGTTGCAATGTCCCAAAGAAATTTCAGCTCTGAGAACGTGATTATCACCCCTGTCATTGTTAAATTAACCCTAACTACTTCTGCTTCTTCACATCCTTAGGGAGAATCACATCCACAATTAGAGAACAACAGTGAAGGATGTTGTCAATATCCCCTGGATCATTCCAAGATGATGCTAGGGACAGGCAGAGTTCTATCAATCTATGACTCTTTAAAGTATCTGAAATCTCAATCAGCGGAATGAATGGTGATTCATAAGAGGCACTAGAGCTGAGGCACCTCTGCAAGACAGTGTGGGATCCGAGGAAATAGTGTCTCAAAGCCACATTTTCCTGTGAGATGTTCATGTTTGCAGTCTTGGCATTTCTGCTGCCTCAGGTGGGGCTCAGTGTTCCTGCTGGTAAATGCACCATCAGTGACCCTCTTCCCATTCTTCACCAATATTATTGGTCCGGAGACCTCGTCATTGCTGCTGTTGTCTCTCAGATCTACAGATTTTCCAACACAATAACTTTTGAAAAAACTCCATCTCAGGAACTCTTTGATGAGCTCATGTAAGGGAGATTCTGTTTTTTATAACCTTGTTTCATCTCTGAGTTGAATTATTCTTCTCCAGCCCACTTCTATCAACTGAAATTAGTTGGAATTTCACATCTGGGGAATGTAGTATTCTTGAAACTATGTATTTCTCTAGTTTAGTGCGTTTAGTGTAGTTTGTGTCAAATAGTGTTAACTACATCTTCTGAACATACTGGACACATGCAGAAAGATGTGCCATTTTCCCTTTGAGTTCCATAAGAACAACAGGATGAAGTCTCCCCACTTTGCTTCCAGGCATTTGGAATAACCACTGATGTTGATCTCACTCTGAGCATCCAGACACATTTATTTTCATTAGTGCAGAACTACGTCTTGGGATCTGTTTTCAGCTTCTTTTCTTTTCCGAAATATAGGTTGTATCAATGATTATTATTCCATTCTGGGATGGTGTTTTGCACAGGCAGAAGTAACAGTGGAAGATTCTTGAATAGATAAATCCAAATTAAATTCTGGCTTTGCTTTCTACTTGAGAAACATGTTTATCAACACAATGCACAAGTTGCCACATAACAAATTTGTGTACACTCTCTTCCTCATGTGCTTGCAGAAGTGCAGATTGGACAATCGAAAAATGTACCTCATTTCCTCTTGTGATCCCTAATATTCAACCCTATATTTACACGGTACAGCACCACTGGGAAATAGATGATCTCACAGAATTCTGTTCCCCCAAATTGTGCCTGCAGTATAGCAATCTGTTTTCCTATCTCAGAGTTTCCAACCAGGAGAAAGTTTCCACCCACAATCCACATCACAATCCAGCATTGTGATGTTCAAGAATTCAAATAACATGATATTTGTCGGTGCAGAACATTCTGAACATACTAATCAACAGGGGCTTGACTCAAGTTGATTCATTGCTCCCCCTACTCTAAAAGGAGTCCTCAAGGGGGTACATTCTGGGCCTCCGAGTCACCTTTTAGTGACTCTAATAGATCTGAGTCAAATTGCCCCCTCTTCAAAAAGCCCCCCTTTAAAAAGTGGGGAAAATGGAGCTACATCAGGGAGTGTGTGCATGTATTGGAGCTCTCTGAACACTGCCCTGCTGTTCCTGCCCATTTGTAGAGAGGGTAGTAGGGGTGGAAGGGACTGAGTGAGAACTGGGACAGAAGCAGCAGCAACTGGGAGGCTTACCAGGACAACCTGATCCTTGAGAGCCCTACTCACAAATATTTCCATTTGCATTGAATCTATATGCTGTTCGTTTCATTAATGGCAGGATGATGACTCAAATTTACCAGCACATCCCAGCTTTGGAATTTGCAGTAAAGGAGATCAATGGAAATCCCCACATCCTCCCCAACCTCACCCTGGGTTTCCACATCTATAATAGCCATTTCCGTCCATGGTGGACCTTTCATGCCTCAATGGAACTTCTCTCCAGACGGGGCAGATTTACTCCTAACTACAAGTGTGATGCTGAGAACATTCCAGCAGCTGTCATTGGTGGTCCTAATTTTGAGGTCGGTCTCCACATGGCAACCATCCTGGGTATTTACAAGATGCCACAAGTAAGGTTTGCACATGAAGTGTTGCAGTTTAGCAAATTGTTCACATCTGTTTTGACTTTCAGGTGTGATTTTGCAATTTGAGGTTCAGAAATGGTGATTTTTTTTTAAGGCAACAGGATGCATCCTGAGTGTCGGTTAAAGATCTGGTTGGTACTTGGGATAAAAGAAAAGAATACTTTGCAGCTTAATCCTGTGCAATGTACTCAGCTACACTGGCGTCCCTAGGGGTGTGCAGGGTGTGTGTGTGTGTGTGTGTGTGTGTGTGGGCTGCAGCAGGTGATGCACCTGGTTATATTTTCTGAGGCAGTTTGGGAGGTTAAATTTGTCACAGCAGCTGCTTGTGTCTTACTATCGTTGCACCATTGAGAGTGTCCTAACCTATGATATCTTGGTGTGGCACGGAAATTGCTCTGCAGGGGACAAAAAAGCTCTGCAGAGAATTATTAAGATTGCGCAGCACATCCTCAACCTTCATCTACCAGCTTTGGAGGACATCTATACATCTGGCTGTCTGCAGAAGTCACATAATATTCTGAGAGACCCCTTTCCATCTGTTTCATAAGTTCTTTGAACTGTTGCCTTCGGGTAGACGATACAGAACTATGAGAGCAGCACCACACAATTCCTGAACAATTTTTATCCCACAGTCATAATTACGTTGAATAAGGCGATATATTTGTTACCATACTGCTGGGCATTATGGTCTGTTATACTGTTTTTATATTATGATGCAGGTCATAAAGAATGTGTGGGTGAGTGTGCAGAGTGTGATTGTTGGAACTGTAGTATATATTTATGCTTGTATCTCAAAGGTGCATAAATTTCGTTGTGCTGTAGCACAATGACAAGGATGTTACTACTACTACTACTACTACTACTACTACTACTACTACTACTACTACTAGGATTGGGCTCACAGGCTGCAATCCTACCAACACTTTCCTAAGAGTAAGCCCCATTGACCACTATGGGACTTACTTCAGAGTAGACATGCATAGGATTGGCCTCACAGGCTGCAATCCTACCCACACTTTCCTGAGAGTAAGCCCCATTGACCACAATAGGACTTACTTCAGAGTAGATTCATTTGGTGGTACAGGACTGGCTTCCTCTTAATTATTTCTTTTATTTTAAGTGAATTATTTATAATTATTTCAATTTGCTTGATGATGTCACTTCTGCCCATGCCATCACTTCCAATGGGTCCTGGACAGATTGTCATTCTAAAAAGTGGGTCCCCGTGCTAAAAGTTTGAGAACTGCTGCAATAAGGTGTTAGTAAGTTGACACGGGGAGGGTGTGTGTGTGTGAGGGGTGTCAACCATTAGGCCCGGGGGCCAGATGCAGCTCGCAGAAGCTTTTTATGCAGCCCTCAGGCTCTCAGCTGTTGAGCACTGCTGAGGAGTTACTGCTGAAAGGGCAGCCCACATGAAAATTGGGCTCTCCCATATCTTGAAATATAATCAAGATTCATATATTTTATCTTCTGTCATTTGCAGCTAATGAGTTCCTAAGTGAGAAAAAAGTGTTTCTTTTTGGTTATGACCTGTTTAATGACATCACTTCTTGCCTAATGACATCACGTCTGACCCTCAGCAGGCATCCTGAATGCTATGTGGCCCTCTGTATGAAATGTGTTTGACACCCCTGCTCTACAAGTTTTCAACATCACTAAAATCAGAATTTGGAGGAATAACATCCTCATGTTATCTATCAATCAATGCGTAATTTCATGCAGAATGCAATGAAACAAACCACATTGAAATATCTGTGTTCTAACAAAAGGTATAGCCACAAAACCAGTGGGGTCGGGGCAATGGCACATCACCACACCCACCATCTGGGGCGTTGCCCCACCCACTGCATGGTGTGACGCGTAGGCCTCCCACACCTGGTGACACAAATCTTAGTGACACAACTGCTCAGCAATAAATGTGACTTTGTTAAATGGGGTTCATGCCCAGCAATGTTTAGATTAATTCAGACCTTTGAAAGGAAATTTGACATGAAATTTCAATGTTTTCATTTTTGAATTCACAGCCGTCGGCATGAGAATGGATAACATTTCTGCAATCCTGAGATTGACCTGAACTGCACCACAGAATCATAGAATTAGAAGGGGACTAATGGGGTCATTTTACAGCTCAATTTTACATACCATTTTGCAGCTCAGTTGCTGGTGCAATCGGCATTGACACAGGCCCTGGAAGGGGGTCTGAATTTGGCAAGCACCACACTTGCCAATGCGGTCCCGATCCCAGGCCTGATTGCCCTCTTCCCTGCCTCATTACCCCCACATTCTGCCCACTCTCTCTTCCGTTCCACCCATCCTGCCTTTCCCCTCCCTGTTCCAACCCTTTCCTGACATGTTTTGTACAGTAGGGCACTGATGATGGCGTGTGGATATATCCACATCCTTAGCTAAAGGAACAGAAATGCTACTTAAAACAGTGTGATATCTAACAACAGATCTTCCTCTTTCTTCTTTTTTTATTGTCTGTAGCTCACATATGGATCTGCTCCAGTGATGAGTACCAAAGAACAACTTGCTTTCTTCTATCGAGTGTTCCCAAGTTCAAATCAGCAATATATGGGGATTCTCAAGTTACTGCTTCATTTCAGCTGGACATGGATTGGAGTGATCTATGTAGATGATGACTGTGGAGAACAGTTTATACAAGATGTGCTTCCCACATTTTCCCAGAAAGGGATTTGCTATGACTTCATAGAAATATCCCCCAAAATAGCATCTGCAAGTCAAGTCACTGAAATGGTGGGAGAAGGGTTTGAAACCGTCAGAGTTGTTTTGGGGAGCAGTGCCAACACTGTGCTTGTACATGGGGGAATTCAAACCATGATGATACTAAGAATAATGCCTCATATTCTTGAATTTGAGAATAGACAAATGATGTCTAAAGTCTGGCTTCTGACAGCCCAGATGGACTTCACTTCATTTCCCTTCCAAAGAAGTTGGGACATCAACTTCCTCCATGGTGCTCTGTCTTTTGCCATCCACTCAAAGCAGGTGCCTGGATTCCAGACGTCCCTTCGGAAGAGAAGCCCCGCCTTGTACAAAGAAGATGGCTTCATCAGGGAATTCTGGGAAGAGGCTTTTGCCTGTGCATTCCCCAGCTCTGTAGCAGAGAAGGAGGGCAGGGAGATCTGCACTGGAGAGGAGAAGCTGGAGACTCTGCCTGAGTCTGTCTTTGAAACAAGCATGACTGGCCACAGCTACAGTGTCTACAATGCTGTCTGTGCTGTGGCACATGCCTTGCATTCCATGTACTCATCCCAATTCAGACACAGTACCAGGATAAGTCTTTGGAGAAGAAGGCCTCTGGATCATCAGCCGTGGCAGGTAATATCTTGGCCAGATAAAGGTAGCAAAGTATAACTGTTTTAAAGTAAGCACATCAATCTATTGCTTACTTTCAACCCCACCGTGGCAGGAGATATTTTGACAGGTGATAAGATCCATGATGAACGTGTAAGAACAGTCCCTTCAGTGTGCACAAAGCTGTTTTCTATCCGCTGCTTTCATATCTTTCATTTTACTGCCACCTAGCTGAATCATTTGAAGATCTTATTAAGAGTTGGGGCAGATGGGAGGCGTTCCTGGGCAGGGAGGGTGTGGAAAGTTGGGGCAGGGGATGGGAGCGGGCCGGGAGGGAGGTGGGACTGGCACAGCTCTGTGCCGCCAGATCCAGAACCCTGCGTTAAGCCTCCTGGTCCAAAACGGGGCCTCTCAACTCTGCCTCAGCTAAATAGCTGGCTCAGACCTGAGTAGCCCATTGCGGGGCATGCTTGCTTACATGGGGGGAGGGGGACAAATGTCCCTTCGCCAGAGGAGTTGGCAATGGCTGTCGGGTGTGCATTGGATACACTCGCAGTCATTTTGGTGCTGCTGTTCCTCTGGGTAGCTCAGGATTGGGCTACGAAACTCCTTGTTCACCTTTTTCTAGTTCTGTTTCTGTTACGATCACCACAAGTACTTTGATCCAGTGAGCCACTATGAATCAGTTAAATCATCAATTCCCCTACGGTTTATTAGTAATATTTATGATGAAGAACATCTATGAGTGCAAACATTTATTGTCCCATTTTCCCTTTAAACAAGCTCCATGGCTTTCTGAGAAGTGTATCCTTTAACAACAGTGCTGGGGAAAAAGAGTCCTTTGACCAAGTTGGAGAACTTGTTGCTGGTTTTGATATTCTTAACTGGGTGGCATTCCCAAACCAGTCCTTTCAGAGAGTCAAACTTGGAACCATTGAACCACAAGCTCCCCCAGACAAAGTGCTCAAAATTCATAAGCATGTCATTGTGTGGCCCAGCCAGTTTAACCAGGTAGGTACTACAGACAATCCATGGGGTAATCATGCAGTCTATACAGTTATTCTGGCACTGATATGACATTTGGAAGGCAGAAGGCTTCCTTGTGCCTCACAAATCTTCCTGGATGAGACGGATTTGCTTCCAAGGACCATGTTCTGCAAGATCCAGCAACAGCTAGATCCACGTGTTCAGTTAAAAATGGTTTGGAGATAGATATTTTCTTGAGTAAGTTCTGCTTCTGAGTAAGATTTAGATAAGGATATATGTACAAGTACTGCTCCAAAAGCTATCTCTTACAGTCATTGGTGCTCATGCAGCACACTTCTCTTTTAGGTATTTGGAAACACCTTGATTTTCTTTTCTGAAGGCATCTGCCTCCACTTGGAGGTCTTCTGAAACTGGGACAAAAACACAGCTCTGGAAGTAGTGTGTAAACACACACTTGGTTGAATGTTAAACCACTGTCCTCTTTCATTTCTGAACAGACACGACCTCTTTCTCTTTGCAACAACAATTGCCCTCCTGGATACAGTAAGACCAAAATAGAAGGGAAGCCCTCTTGCTGTTACGATTGCCTTCCATGTCCAGAAGGAAAGATTTCAAACCAGGAGGGTAAGACCTATTGTGTTCACTATGAGCTAGATGAACTGTAATCCAGCACACACACACCCAGGGACACCGCAGACCAGTGACTTTCAACTTTTTCATGTCAAGGCACACTGACAAGGTGCTAAACTTGTCAAGGCCCGCCACCGGGTTGTTGACCATTGACAAGACACACCAAGCTGCATCCTCTCAACAGTCCTGCGCTGCGATTCAGGAGGCCAGTGCTGCATCCACCACATCCAATGTGGGACTAGAGGCTGCTGGAGGTCAACTTGGGGTAGGAACATTTGTCCCCTTCAGCTTTACTCTATGGGGCTACTCAGATCTGTGACAATGATATTCCTGCTGCAAAATCTGAGCAGCCCCGAGTGGAGCTTTCAGGCCCAAGGGGTTGGATGCTGTGGAAGCTGCAGCTGCCGTTCTCCCAATGTCCCTTGCCTGAACCATCTCCACAACTTTGCTTTCTATACTTTGTCTTTACAGGCATGAGAAAGGAATAATGTATTTTTATTTTCCAATCCAGATTGCAAGTCCCTAATGGCAGAAATTGTTTTTTCCAGTCTATGAACAGCACCTTGCGCACAGATGGAATAATAATAATAATAATTATATTTTTTTCTGCAAGAAACAGTACAGAAAACTTATATTTCTCTTACAGACATGGATGATTGTGTTCAATGTCCAGAGGATCAGTATCCCAACAAGGACCGGGATTCCTGTTTTCCAAAAGATATCAGCTTCTTGTCCTATACAGAACCTTTGGGGATTTCTCTGTCCACTTGTGCTCTTTCCTTGTCCTTCATCACCACTTTGGTGCTTGGGATCTTCATGAAGCACCAGGATACTCCCATCGTCAAAGCCAACAACAGGAAACTCACTTACACTCTTCTCACCTCTCTCCTGCTCTGCTTCCTTTCCGTGTTTCTCTTCATTGGCCAGCCACAAAAGTTATCATGCCTTTTTCAACAGACTACTTTTGGTATCATCTTTTGAATGGCTGTTTCTTGTGTGTTGGCCAAGACCATCACTGTTGTTTTGGCATTCAGGGCCACCAAGCCAGGATCCAGGATCAGGACGTGGGTGGGGAAAGGACTGTCAACCTTCATTGTCCTTCCCTGCACCCTTCTTCAAGCCACTCTTTGTACTGTGTGGTTAGCAACCTCTCCCCCATTCCCAGATTTGGACATGCACTCATTTGTCAAAGAAATTGTACTGAAATGTAACGAAGGGTCACCTCCCATGTTTTACTCTGTGTTGGGCTACTTGGGTGTCCTCTCCCTTGTCAGTTTCTCTGTGGCCTTTCTAGCCAGGAAGTTGCCCGACAGTTTCAATGAAGCCAAGTTCATCACCTTCAGCATGCTGGTCTTTTGCAGTGTGTGGTTGTCCTTTGTTCCTTCTTACCTGAGCACCAAAGGGAAGTACATGGTGGCTGTGGAGATCTTCTCTATCTTAGCCTCCAGTTCTGGGCTCCTGTTTTGTATCTTTTCCCCCAAGTGCTACATTATTCTAGTGAGACCTGAACTGAACAAAAAAGACCAGTTAATGAGAAGGAACCATTAAATAATGGATTAATGTTAAGTAATGCCCTAATATTATGTTGATTTTGATTAAACTGCATTACATACAAGATTTCTGTTACTCAGAAGCGACAATTTCTTTCAGACAGCCTGAATGTTCAGGGAAGCATTAGAAGACCTTCTCTGTGAGGGCCTCTCCTTACAGAACCCCCTCACATGGGGATGATTTCTTGGATTATATTTCATTTTATGCTGCTGCTTTGCAAATATTTTTAATGCTTTTTCATATTATTATTGTCAGTAACTGTGAGGTTGTAGCTTATTGTTACTGGCTCGACAACAGAAGAGGATCCTGGGCAAGTTAATCAGCTGCCTTGTCATCTTTCCCTCAGTCTGCAGTTGGAAGCTCCCACCCACCCAAGTGGCCATCCAGGATTAGGTGGTCATCTGTAGGAGGGAGAGTAGGATATTTTGCTCTCCTACCACCGTGACTGCAGAATGGGAGATTTTTCACCTTAGCCGGACTGGCAAAAGTCCTAGGTGAAATTTCTTAGCTAAGTGCTCCTTGACACTTATGGTAGAGATTAGATTTAGGAATTGATGTGCATTCTGGAGACATCAAGAAGGGGGGGCAAATAGTCCCAATAGCCTTCTCATCTCAGGGAAGTTACCAGACAGTTTCAACGAAGCCAAGTTCATCACCTTCAGCATGCTGGTCTTTTGCAGTGTGTGGTTGTCCTTTGCTCCTTCTTACCTGAGCACCAAGGGAAAATACATGGTGGCTGTGGAGATTTTCTCTGTTCTAGTATCCAGTTTTAGGTTACTATTTTGTATCTTTTCCCCCAAATGCTACATTATTCTAGTGAGACCTGAATTAAACAGAGGGGAGCAGCTAATGAGAAGGACTATTAAATGAAACTCTAATATTCCACATCAAATGGTATATAGCATAGTGGTATTATTCAAATATACCAATCTTTTCACAATTTTGGCCGCTAACGTCAAGCTCAGGTTGTTGCTTCCTAAAGCTTGTTGCCCAGAGCAATTGCCACCCTCAGCACCCCCTTAGCTACAGCACTGCTTTCTTCATTTATTATTATGAGCTACTTCAAATTATAAAGAGGAAAGCAGGACATGCATCTATTAAAATAAATAAAATACTTTTTTATAGATTTCCTCAGTAGCATATTTAGAAAAAACTGCCAATGCTTACAGCTTTCACAACTGTTTCACATCAGCCTTTCCTGCTCTGCCTTCACTGGAGTGACCAGGAAATGTATCTCCATCACTAGTGCTCGGGGATGCCTATTGGCAGAATCATTTCTTCTTCCAAAAACTTGCAGTAGGACACTATATAATGACACAACAGGCCCAATCCTAACCCTTATGTCAGGGCTTTCTAGGGATGTGTGCTGCATGCTGCACTTGGGGGGCACTCATGGAGGCCTCCTCAAATAAAGGGAATGTTTGTTCCCTTACCTCAGAGCTGCTTTGCCCTTATGTCAGTGCTGGAAAGCTGGAGTCCTGAATGCAAACTTCAGTCCTCTGTATGAAACGCCTTTGACACCCCTGATCTAGAACTTGTTGTAGGGACAGAATGTGGCAGACAAGGTTCTCCCTTAAGTTCAGTGCTCTGACTGCAGACACCTTCAAGCACATCGGCTAATCATTTGAAACAAAAAATGATTGCAGTCCTGTGACAAAAATAAATAGGAAAATCTTGATTACTCCCTGCGAATAAAACTTCCTGGTTTGATCTTCTGCAAAACACTATGATCTCTTCAAAAAATCTTTAAAAAAACATTTTTCTTTGAGGTATTTAAAAAAAAACTATTCTGAATGCCATTCTCCTTACTTAGTTCATTTCACACTTTTTGCTCCCCCCCCCCCAGGAGGTCAGCAGAAAACTTTTGTGAAGACCTGACCAGCATATTTTCTGATGCAATGTCCCAAAGAAACTTCAGCTCTGAGAATGTGATTGTCACCCCTTTCATTATTAAATTAACGCTAACTACTTCTGCTTCTTCACATCCTCAGGGAAATTCACTCCCACAATTAGAGAACAACAGTGAAGGATGTTGTCAATATCCTCTGGATCATTCCAAGATGATGCCAGGGACAGGCAGAGTTCTATCCATCCAACAGATTACTCTTTAAAATATCTGAAACCTCAATCAGCTGAATGAATGGTGATTCATAAGAGGCACTAGAGCTGAGGCACCTCTGCATGACAGTGTGGGATCTGATGAAATAGTGTCTCAAAACCACATTTTCCTGCGAGATGGTCATGTTTGCAGTCTTGGCATTTCTGTTGCCTCAGGTGGGGCTCAGTGTTCCTGCTGGTAAATGCACCATCAGTGACCCTCTTCCCATCCTCCACCAATATTATTGTTCCGGAGACCTTGTCATTGCTGCTGTTGTCTCTGAGATCTACAGATTTTCAAACACAATAATTTATGAAAAACATCCGTCCCAGGAACTCTTCAATGAGCTCATGTAAGGGAGATTCTGTTTTTGATGATAACCTTGTCATGTCTCTGTGATGAATTTATTCTTCTCCAGCCCAGTTCAATCAACTGAAATTAGTTGGAATTTCACATCTGGGGAATGTAGAATTCTTGAAACTATGTATTTCTCTAGTTTAGTTTGCTCTAGTTTAGTTTGTTTAGTGTAGTGTGTGTCAAATAGTGTTAACTACATCTTCTGAACATACTGGACACATGCAGAAAGTTGTGCCATTTTCCCCTTGAGTTCCATCAGAACAACAGGATGAAGTCTCTCCACTTTGCTTCCGGGCATTTGGAACAACCACTGATGCTGATCTCATTTTGAGCATCCAGACACAGTTATTTTCATTAGTGCAGAACTACGTCTTGGGATCTGTTTTCAGCTTCTTTTGTTTTCCGAACTATGGGTTGTATCTCTGGTTATTTTTCCACTCCGGGATGGTGTCTTGCACAGGCAGAAGTCATAGTAGAAGATTCTCAAATAGATAAATCCAAATTAAATTCTGGCTTTCTACTTGAGAAATTCTACTTGAGAAACATGTTTATCAACACAATGCACAAGTTGCCACACAACCAATTTGTGTGCACTCTCTTCCTCATGTGCTTGCAGAAGTGCACATTGGACAATCAAAAAATGTACCACATGTCCTCTTGTGATCCCTAATATTCAACCCTATATGTACACGGTACAGCACCGCTGGGAAATAGATGATTTCACAGAATTTTGTTCCACCAAATTGTGCCTGCAGTATAGCAATCTGTTTTCCTATCTAAAAGTTTCCACCCAGGAGAAAGTTTCCACCCACAATTCAGCATTGTGATGTTCAAGAATTCAAATAAAATGATATTTGTCAGTGCAGAACATTCTGAACATACTAATCAACAGGGTCTTGCCTCAAGTTCAGTTGCCGAGTCACTGCCCCCCTACTCTAAAAGCAGTCCTCATGGGGGTACTTTCTGGGCCTCTGAAGTCTATTAGTGACTCTAATAGACTTGAGTCAAACTGCCCCCTCTTCAAAAAGCCCCCCTTTAAAAAGTGGGAAAAATGGAGCTACATCAGGGAGTGTGTGCATGCATTGGAGCTCTCTGAACACTGCCCTGCTGTCCCTGCCCATTTGTAGAGAGGGTAGTAGGGGTGGAAGGGACTGAGTGAGAACTGGGACAGAAGCTGCAGCAGCTGGGAGGCTTGCCAGGACAACCTGATCCTTGGCAGCCCTACTCACAAGTAGTTCCATTTGCACCAGCCATTCCATGAGGGTGCACTCCTCTGCTCCTAGACAGCAATAACAATCCCTACTATTTAAAAAAAAAATGCCCACAAAGGATATCCAAGAGCAATGGAAGCTGACCATTCTGTCACATCTTCAGATGTTCAGTTCAAGCCCTGACAGCATGTGTTCAGAGAGGGGGCTGATTGTCATTGATCCAAGAGGGAATTCCACAACACCAAGAACACCTTCCTGTGAATGCCACCCCCTTGCTTCAGTCCAAAGATTTGACAGTTAAACGTGACAAACTGTAAACTGTGTGGAGGTAGGAAGCAATACAACCCAGTGATGAGAGATATTTGAAAGAATCAGCTGAATTTCCTAAATATGAGATATAGCAAGAAGACAATATACATTGCAGTGACGTGTGTGCAAACACTCCAACTCATAGTTTGCATAGGACAGCCAGGAGACGGGTTGGAGTTCATGGGGGTGCCCAGGATGATGTGCCTTTTTTTCCTCTCTCTTCACTAGGGCACTGACCATAGCAACACAGTAACATTGGGGCTCTTCAGTCTAGAAAAGAGCTGCCTGAGGGGGCATGTGATTAAGACATACAAAATTATACAGGGTATGGATAGAGTGGATAGAGAGAGACACTCTTTTCTCTTTCACATAGCACCAGAACCAGGGGACATCTGCTAAAATTGAGTGTTGGGAGAGTTAGGAAAGAAAAAGAAAATATTTTTTTGCCCAGCGTGTAATTAGTTTGTGGAACTTCTTGCCACAGGAAGTAGTGATGACATCTTGCCTAGATGCCTTTAAAAGGGGATTGGAGAAATTTCTGGAGCAAATAGGATCTAGTGGGCTCTTCTAATGTTCTTATATTCTTACAGATTGCATTCAAATTCAAACTTAGAAAATGGCATTGAATCTATATGCTGTTTGTTTCATTAATGGCAGGATGATGACTCAAATGTACCAGCACATCCCAGCCTTGGAATTTGCAGTAAAGGAGATCAATGAAAATCCCCACATCCTCCCCATCCTCACCCTGGGCTTCCACATCTATAATAGCGATTTCCGTCCAAGGTGGACCTTTCATGCCTCAATGGGACTTCTCTCCAGACGGGGCAGATTTACTCCTAACTACAAGTGTGATGCTGAGAACATTCCAGTAGCTGTCATTGGTGGTCCTAATTTTGACGTCGGTCTCCACATGGCAACCATCCTGGGTATTTACAAGATGCCACAAGTAAGGTTTGCACATGAAGCGTTGCAGTTTAGCAAATTGTTCACATCTGTTTTGACTTTCAGGTGTGATTTTGCAGTTTGAGGTTCAGAAATGGTGATTTTTTTTTTAAGGCAACAGGATGCATCCTGAGTGTCGGTTAAAGATCTGGTTGGTACTTGGGATAAAAAAAAGAATACTTTGCAGCTTAATCCTGGGCAATGTACCCTAGGGGTGTGCAGGGTGTGTGTGTGTGTGTGTGTGTGTGTGTGTGTGTGGGCTGCAGCAGGTGATGCGCCTGGTTATATTTTCTGAGGAACTTTGGGAGGTTAAATTTGTCACAGCAGCTGCTTGTGTCTTACTATCGTTGCACCATTGAGAGTGTCCTAACCTATGATATCTTGGTGTGGCACGGAAATTGCTCTGCAGGGGACAAAAAAGCTCTGCAGAGAATTATTAAGATTGCACAGCACATCCTCAACCTTCATCTACCAGCTTTGGAGGACATCTATACATCTGGCTGTCTGCAGAAGTCACATAGTATTCTGAGAGACCAGTTTGAGTTCTTTGAACTATTGCCTTCAGGTAGACGATACAGAACTATGAGAGCAGCACCACACGATTTCTGAACAGTTTTTATCTCACAGCTATAATTACGTTGATAAGGGGATAAAGTTGTTACCTTGCTCCTGGGCATTATGATCTGTTATACTGTTTTTATATTATGATGTATGTTGTATATTACGTACGGTTGAGTGTGCAGAGTGTGATTGTTGGAACTGTAGTATTTATTTATGCTTGTATCTCAGAGGTGCATAAATTTTGTTGTGCTGTAGCACAATGATAAAAAAGTTACTATTACTACTACTACTACTACTACTACTACTACTACTACTACTACTAGGATTGGGCTCACAGGCTGCAATCTTACCCACACGTTCATGATAGTAAGCCACATTGACCACTATGGGACTTACTTCAGAGTAGAGATCCATAGGATTGGGCTCACAGGCTGCAATCCTACCCACACTTCCTGAGAGTAAGCCCCATTGACTACAATAGGACTTACTTCAGAGTAGATTCACTTGGGGGAACAGGACCTGCTCCCCCATAATTAATTATTTCTTTTATTTTAAGTGAATTATTTATAATTATTTTAATTTGCTTGATGATGTCACTTCTGCCCATGATATCACTTCCAATGGGTCCTGGACAGATTGTCATTCTAAAAAGTGGGTCCCGTGCTAAAAGTTTGAGAACAGCTGCAATAAGGTGTTAGTAAGTTGACACGGGGTGTGTGTGTGTGAGACTCTACAACAGGGGTGTCAAACATAAGGCCCAGGGGCTGGATGCGGCACGCGGAAGCTATTTATGCGGCCCTCAGGCTCTCAGCTGTTGAGCACTGCTGAGGTGTTACTGCTGAAAGGGCAGACCACATGAAAATTGGGCTCTCCCATATCTTGAAATATGATCAAGATTCATATATTTTCTCTTCTTTCATTTGCAGCTAATGAGTACCTAAGTGAGAAAAAAGTGTTTCTTTTTGGTTATGACCTGTTTAATGACATCACTTCTTGCCTAATGACATCACTTCTGGCCCTCAGCAGGCATCCTGAATGCTATGTGGCCCTCCGTATGAAATGAGTTTGACATCCCTGCTCTACAAATTTTCAACATCACTAAAATCAGAATTTGGAGGAATAACATCCTCATGTTATCTATCAATCAATGCGTAATTTCATGCAGAATGCAATGAAGCAAACCACATTGAAGTATTTGTGTCACCTACACAGGGTGACACAAATCCTAGTGTCACCACTGCTCAGCAATAAATGTGACTTTGTTAAATGGGGTTCATGCCCAGCAATGTTTAGATTCATTCAGACCTTTGAAAGGAAGTGTTTTTTATTATTTTTGACATGAAATTTCAATGTTTTCATTTTTGAATTCACAGCCGTCTGCATGAGAATGGATAACATTTCTGCAATCCTGAGATTGACCTGAACTGCACCACAGAATCATAGAACTAGAAGGGGACTAATGGGGTCATTTTACAGCTCAATTTAACATACCATTTTGCAGCTCAGTTGCTGGTGCAATCTGCATTGACACAGGCCCTGGAAGGGGGTCGGAATTTGGCAAGCACCACACTTGCCAATGCGGTCCCGATCCCAGGCCTGATTGCCCTCCTCCCTGCCTCATCACCCCCACATTCTGCCCACCCTCTCTTCTGTTCCACCCATCCTGCCTTTCCCCTCCCTGTTCCAACCCTTTCCTGACATGTTTCGTACAGTAGGGCACTGACGATGGTGTGTGGATATGTCCGCATCCTTAGCTGAAGGAACAGAAATGCTACTTAAAACAGTGTGATATCTAACAACAGATCTTCCTCTTTCTTCTTTTTTTATTGTCTGTAGCTCACATATGGAACTGCTCCAGTGATGAGTACCAAAGAACAACTTGCTTACTTCTATCGAGTGTTCCCAAGTTCGAACCAGCAATATATGGGGATTCTCAAGTTACTGCTTCATTTCAGCTGGACATGGATTGGGGTGATCTATGTAGATGATGACTGTGGAGAGAAGTTTATACAAGATGTGCTTCCCACATTTTCCCAGAAAGGGATTTGCTATGACTTCATAGAAACATTCCCCAAAATAGCATCTGCGAGTCAAGTCACTGAAATGGTGGGAGAAGGATTTGAAACCATCAGAGTTGTTTGGGGGAGCAGTGCCAACACTGTGCTTGTACATGGGGAAATTCAAACCATGATGACACTCAGAATAATGCTTCATGTTCTTGAATTTGAGAATAGACAAATGATGTCTAAAGTCTGGCTTCTGACAGCCCAGATGGACTTCACTTCATTTCCCTTCCAAAGAAGTTGGGACATCCACTTCCTCCATGGCGCGCTGTCTTTTGCCATCAACTCAAAGCAGGTGCCTGGATTCCAGACGTCCCTTCAGAAGAGAAGCCCCACCTTGTACAAAGAAGATGGCTTCATCAGGGAATTCTGGGAAGAGGCTTTTGCCTGTGCATTCCCCAGCTCTGTAGCAGAGAAGGAGGGCAGGGAGATCTGCACTGGAGAGGAGAAGCTGGAGACTCTGCCTGGGTCTGTCTTTGAAACGAGCATTACTGGCCACAGCTACAGTGTCTACAATGCTGTCTGTGGTGTGGCACATGCCTTGCATTCCATGTACTCATCCCAAATCAAACACAGTACCAGGATAAGTTACTGGAGAAGAAGGCCTCTGGATCATCAGCCATGGCAGGTAATATCTTGGCCAGATAAAGGTAGCAAAGTATAAATGTTTTAAAATAAGCTCCTCAATCGATTGCTTACTTTCAACCCCACCGTGACAGGTGATATTTTGACAAGATTCATGAGAAATGTGTAAGAACAGGCCCCTCAGTGTGCAAAAAGCTGTTTTGTATCCGCTGCTGTGATTTTCATATCTTTCATTTTACTGCCAGCCAGCTGAATCACACGAAGATCTTATTAAGAGTTGGGGCAGGTGGGAGGCAGGGAGGGTGGGGGAAGTTGGGGCAGGGGATGAGAGCAGGGCGGGAGGGAGGTGGCACAGCTCTGTGCTGCCAGATCCAGAACCCTGCGTTAAGCCTCCTGGTCCAAAACGGGGCCTCTCAACTCTGCCTCAGCTAAATAGCTGGTTCAGACCTGAGTAGTCCATTGCGGGGCATGCTTGCTTACATGGGGGGAGGGGGACAAATGTCCCTTCGTCAGAGGAGTTGGCAATGGCTGCCAGGTGTGCATTGGATCCACTCGCAGCCATTTTGGTGCTGCTGTTCCTCTGGGCAGCTCAGGATTGGGCTACTAAGCTCCTTGTTCACCTTTTTCTAGTTCTGTTTCTGTTACGATCACCACAAGTACTTTGATCCAGTGAGCCACTACGAAGCAGTTAAATCATCAATTCCCCTACGGTTTATTAGTAATATTTATGATGAAGAACATCTATGAGTGCAAACATTTATTGTCCTATTTTCCCCTTAAACAAGCTCCATAGCTTTCTGAGAAGTGTATCCTTTAACAACAGTGCTGGGGAAAAAGTGTCCTTTGACCAAGATGGAGAACTTGTTGCTGGTTTTGATATTCTTAACTGGGTGGTATTCCCAAACCAGTCCTTTCAGAGAGTCAAACTTGGAACCATGGAAACACAAGCTCCCCCAGACAAAGTGCTCAAAATTCATGAGCATGTCATTGTGTGGCCCAGCCAGTTTAACCAGGTAGGTACTACAGACGATCCATGGGGTAATCAGGCAGTCTATACAGTTATTCTGGCACTGATATGACATTTGGAAGGTAGCAGGCTTCCTTGTGCCTCACAAAACCGCCTGGATGAGACTGGAAGTTGCTTCCAAGGACCATGTTCTGCAAGATCCAGCAACAGCTAGACCCACATGTTCAGTTAAAAATGGTTTGGAGGTAGATATTTTCTTGAGTAAGTTCTGCTTCTGAGTAAGATTTAGATAAGGATGTATGTACGAGTACTGCTCCAAAAGCTATCTCTTTACCATCATTGGTGCTCATTCAGCACACTTCTCTTTTAGGTATTTGGAAACACCTTGAATTTCTTTTCTGAAGGCATCTGCCTCCTCTTGCAGGTCTTCTGAAATTGTGGCAAGAACACAGCTCTGGAAGTAGTGTGTAAACACACACTTGGTTGAATGTTAAACCACTGTCCTCTTTCATTTCTGAACAGACACGACCTCTTTCTCTTTGCAACAACTATTGCCCTCCTGGCTACAGTAAGACCAAAATAGAAGGGAAGCCATCTTGCTGTTACGATTGCCTTCCATGTCCAGAAGGAAAGATTGCAAACCAGGAGGGTAAGACCTACTGTGTTCACTATGAGCTAGATGAACTGTAATCCAGCACACGCACACCAGGGGACACCGTAGACCAGTGACTTTCAACCTTTTTCATGTCATGGCACACTGACAAGATGCTAAAATTGTCAAGGCCCGCTGTCAGGTTTCTGACCATTGACAAGACATACCAAGCTGCTTGTTGGGGGCTCACATCCCCCTATAGCCCTACTAATAATTTACTCTCCCCTGAGTCCTGAAGCACACCTGTGGACCATCTACAGCACATGGATGTGCCACAGGACAGTGGTTGAAAATCACTGCTGTAGACAATCATGATTCCAATGCTTAAAGTGTGGTTCCAAAAGCAGTGGGAAGATGACACAGGTTTTATGCAGAAGATTGTACAAGCTAAATCAAATATGCTTATTAAGCAGGAGTCGCCAGACTATGTCATCTAGCCCTCCACCAAATTTTGACTGGCCCACCATGCTCAGAGGCATAATAAATACACATGTGCCCCCTCCTTCCTCTGTTCCCGAAACCACCACCCACCAACACATACCTTTTCCCTCCTTCTGGGTGAAGTGACTTGTAAACCCCAGACAGTGTGCAGGGTCCCCTGGAGCAAACTTTGATGTCTTGTCGAAAACAGAAGCGCGCCAAAGGAAGCATGTTCCGTGTTAGCAGGCAAGTCAGCCTTCTGTGCATTTCAGAAGTACTGGAGTGTTCCAACAAAACCAGACATGGTGCCCATTCTGGAAATTTGCAGCCATCATGACCCTTTGAAGCTGTAATGGCTGCACCCCCTCAAAAGTCCTGCTCTGTGATTCAGGAGGCCAATGCTGCATCCACCACATCCAATGTGGGACTAGAGGCTGCTGGAGGTCAACTTGGGGTAGGAACATTTGTCCCCTTCAGGCTTACTCTATGGGGCTACTCAGATCTGTGACAATGATATTCCTGCTGCAAAATCTGAGCAGCCCCGAGTGGAGCTTTCAGGCCCAAGGGGTTGGATGCTGTGGAAGCTGCAGCTGCTGTTCCCGCAACATCCCAAGCCATAGCCATCTCCACAACTTTGCTTTCCATACTTTGTCTGTACAGGCATCAGAAAGGAATAATTTATTTTTATTTTCCAATCCAGAATGCAAGTCCCTAAGGGCAGAAACTGTTTTTCCAGTTTATGTACAGCACCATGTACACAGATGGAATAATAATAATAGTAATAATCAGGGCTTTTTTGTAATAGAACGCACCGGAACAGTGTTCCGGCACCTTTTTTTTCCTTTTCACTGAGGGAGGGATTCAAACCTCTGACCTCGTGCTCCCCCCTTTTTTTTGGCACCCCAGGCTCTGACCTTGTGCTCCACCTTTTTTTTAAAACTGTGGGCTAGGGAGGGATTTGAACCTCTGACCTCACGCTCCACAGCCCAGCACTCTCTCCATTGGGCTATAGGAAAGCCTATGGTCAAAGTGCTCAGAACTAATATATAAGGTCTTGAGCTCAGCTGGTGGCCATCAGCGCCTCAAGTATTAGTTCCAAACACTTTGAATCTAAGAGTTTATATGGCTCAATTGTTAAAGTGCTGGTCTGTGGAGCCAGAAGCTAGGGGTTCAAATCCCTATGAGGAAGATTTTTTTTTTAGGAGGGGATGTGCTCCATGGCTGCAAAATATAAAGGTTGGTTGCCAGTTGCCAAAAGGGGAGCCAGTTGAGGCTGCAAAACTCCTCGAAGTTCAGCTTAAAAATAAATAAATAAATAAATAAATAAATAAATAAATAAATAAATAAATAAAAGATTAAGTGAGTGAGTGTTAGTATGAATGTGATTGCATGGCCTGAGTGAGAATCGGGCCAGGAGGGTTGAATGGCGTACCTGCCTCTGTGAGACGGGGCAGGGAGGGACGGGCTAGAGAGCACCTCTGCCTCGGTGAGAGAGAGGCAGAGGGGTGCAGCAGCCCAAGCCTCAGTGTGAGGGGGGTAAGGGTTGCTGCATTGGCTGGTTGTGGTGTGTGTGTGTAAGTGTGTGTGTTTCAGTTTTATATTTGTGTGGCTGTTGTTGGTGTGTAGGTCAGACCCGCCGGAACTATGTGTCTGACACCACGGGGGAGCTCAGGGGAGGGGAGGGAGGCCACCATCACTAGTTACGGGCCATGGAAGATATGGTGGTGGGGGGTTGGCCTGGACATTACAGGAGAAGGAGTGTCAGTCGTAGACAGACTGTCCCTCTTTCTGGCCCTCCTCTCATCCCTCTGACCCTTGGCATGCCTGGCAACAGCCCCCTGAGTTTGAAACTGCTGCTTCTGAATGCTAGGTTGGTGACTAATAAGATCTATTTAATCCAGGATTTAATCCTGGAGGAGAAGGCTGACCTGGTATGTATCATGGAGACCTGGTTGGGTGAGCTGGGGGGGGTAGCCTTTCCTAGATTTGTCCACCGGGTTTCTGGGTTCTGCAGCAGCCAAGGCTACAGGGGCGGGGAGTTGGGGTTGCAATGGTCTACCGGGATTCCATCCATCTTACCAGAAACCCTGTTCAGCAGTTCACCGAGTTTGAGTGTCTTTGTGTTGTGTTGGAGGGGCGAGACAGAACAGGGATTCTGTTGGTGTACCACCCACCTTGCTGCCCAACAGACTCCCTGCCTGAGCTGATGGAGTTGGTCTCGAGCGTGGTGCTGGAGTCCCCCCGCCTATTGGTGTTGGGGGACTTTAATGTCCATGCCGAGGCCCCAGGAACAGCTGCGGCTCAGGATTTCATGGCTTCCATGGCAACCATGGGTCTATCTCAAAGAATATCTGCCCCAACACATGTTGCTGGACATACGCTGGACCTGGTGTTTACTGCTGGACCTGGTGTTTACTGCTGGGCAGGCTGATGGTGATCTGGAGGTGGAGGATATTAAGATCACTCCTTTGTCATGGACAGATCACTTTCTGGTGGGTGCTTGTTGCGGCCTCTCACCTCCGCAATGGTGGGGGATCACATTCTATGATCCACCCTTGGAGGCTGATGGATCCAAATGGATTCCTGAGGGCTCTGGGGGATTTTCCTGCTGCCAGAGCTGGAGACCCACCCGGCGCTCTGGTCAATCTCTGGAATTTGGAGATGACCAGGGCCCTGGATGAGATCGCTCCCAAGCATCCTCTGCTCAGTTGCAGAGTCAGAGCGGCTGCTTGGTTTTCTGAGGAGCTGCGGATGATGAAGCAGCAGGGCAGACATCTAGAGCGTCTGTGGCAAAAGACCCATACCGAATCTGACCGTACACGGGCTAGGGCCCAGTTGAGAGTGTATTCTAAGGCGGTGGTGGCAGCTAAAAGGATGCACCTCTCTGCCACCATTGCATCTGCAGAGAACCATCCAGCTGAGCTCTTTCATGTGGTCCATAGCCTTTTACATCTGGCCCCCCTACTGGTGGGGAGGAGCACACGGAGGCTCGCTGTGACGAGTTTGCAAAACATTTTGCAGAGAAGGTCGATCAGATTCTGCATGACTTGGACGCCGCTGTGGGCATGTCTAGTGATGTCCCCGGGGCACCTGTCTACCCTGCTATTTGGGACTCTTTTCAGCTTGTAGAGCCTGAGGATGTGGACAGGATTCTCTGGAGTGTGAGACCTGCTGCTTGCCCGCTCGACCCATTCCCAGCATGTCTAATTAGGGCTGCCCAGGAAGGGCTGGCCGAGTGGATGGGGAGGGTGGTGAACTCATCTCTGAGGGAGGGGGTGCTTCTTCCTGCCTTGAAGCAGGCGATGGTTTGCCCCCTCCTGAAGAAGCACTCCCTAGATCCCACTAATTTAAATAACTTTCGGCCGGTCTCGAATATCCCATTCCTGGTCAGGGTGATTGAGCAGGTGGTGGCGTCCCAGCTTCAGAGGGTACTGGAGGAAACGGATTATCTGGACCCATTCCAAGCTGGCTTCAGGCCAGGGTTCAGGACGGAGACTGCCTTGGTTGCCTTGGTGGATGACCTTCGCTGGGGGATGGACAGGGGGAGTGCAACCCTGTTAGTCCTGCTGGACCTCTTGGTGACTTTTGACACCATCAACCATGGTGTCCTTCTGGGTCGGCTGGCCGGGTTGGGGCTTGGAGGCACTGTTTTGAAGTGGTTTCGCTCCTTCCTGGCTGACAGATCCCAGAAGGTGGTGCTGGCGGACACCTCTTCAGCACCCCGACCTCTTATGTTTGGCATGCCACAGGGTTCCATCTTATCCCCCGTGCTTTTTAACATCTACATGAAGCCACTGGAAGAGGTCATCCGGGGGTTTGGAGGGGGTTGCCATCAGTATGCTGATGACACCCAGCTTTATCTCTCCTTTCCCCCTGATTCTGAGGAGGCGGTTGGGGTCCTGGATCACTGTCTGGAGGCAGTTAGGGGCTGGATGTGGGCGAACAAGCTGAAATTAAATCCGGATAACCCTTTAAAATCTCCATCAATACAGAGGTGATCTTGGTTCAGAAATCCACAGCTCGGGTGCTGGACTATCATCCTGCTCTGAATGGGGTTGCACTCCCTCTGAAGGAGCAGGTCCGCAGCTTGGGGGTTCTCCTGGATCCACAGCTGCTCCTGGAGTCCCAGGTGGCGGCAGTGGCCAGAGGAGCCTTTGCTCAGCTTCGGCTGATTCGCCAGCTGCGACCGTACCTGAGCTGCATGGACCTGGCCACAGTAACCCATGCCCTAGTGACATCCAGATTAGATTATTGCAGTGCGCTCTATGTGGGGCTGCCTTTGAAGACGGACCAGAAATTACAACTAGTACTGAACGCAGCTGCTCGTGTGGTTGCTGGGGCACTTCGGCTTGACTCTGTCGAGCCGTTGCTCCGGCAGCTACACTGGCTGCCGGTTCTGTTCCAGGCCCAATTCAAGGTGCTAGTTTTGACTTTTAAAGCCCTTTACGGCTTCGGTCCGGGGTATTTGAGGGACTGCCTCCTTCCCTACAATCCTGCCCATGCTCTTAGATCATCTGGGGGGGCCCTTTGGACTGTGCCGCCACTAAGAGATGTGAGAGGGGCGGTGGCCAGGAAGAGGGCCTTCTTGGTGGTGGCCCCCGAACTGTGGAATACCCTCCCCTTAGAACTGAGAACTGCTCCCTCGTTGCTAACGTTTCGGCGTGGACTGAAGACCTTTTTCTTTCAAAAAGCTTTTAATTGTTGACAGGCTGGCTGGTGTTCTTGCTTTTTATATGAAAATCCACGGGGTTTGTTTGTTTTTAGATTTCTAATTATTCTAAGTTGTTTTAAGGATTGTTTTTAATGTTGTATTTTAAATTGTTTGTAAGCCGCCTTGTGTGCCCTTTGGGCAAAAAGGCGGGGTATAAATTAATAACAACAACAACAACAACAACAACAACAACAACAAAGTTGTGAGTTCCTGCACCTTTTTTAAAAATTATTTTTTACAAATAAAGCACTGGTAATAATATATTTTTCCTGCAAGAAACTGTTCAGAAAAGTCATATTTCTCTTACAGACATGGATGATTGTGTTCAATGTCCAGAAGATCAGTATCCCAACAAGATCAAGGATTCCTGTCTTCCAAAAGATATCAGCTTCTTGTCCTATACAGAACCTCTGGCGATTTCTCTCTCCACTTGTGCTCTTTCCTTGTCCTTCATCACCACTTTGGTGCTTGGGATCTTCATGAAGCACCAGGACACTCCCATCGTCAAAGCCAACAACAGGAAACTCACTTACACTCTTCTCACCTCCCTCCTGCTCTGCTTCCTTTCCGTGTTTCTTTTCATAGGCCAGCCGCAAAAGTTATCATGCCTTTTCCAACAAACTACTTTTGGTATCATCTTCTCAATGGCTGTTTCTTGTGTGTTGGCCAAGACCATCACAGTTGTTTTGGCATTCGTGGCCACCAAGCCAGGATCCAGAATGAGGACGTGGGTGGGGAAAGGACTGTCAACCTTCATTGTCCTTCCCTGCACCCTTCTTCAAGCCACTCTTTGTACTGTGTGGGTAGCAACCTCTCCCCCATTCCCAGATTTGGACATGCACTCATTTGTCAAAGAAATTGTACTGAAATGTAATGAAGGGTCACCTCTCATGTTTTACTCTGTGTTGGGCTACTTGGGTGTCCTCTCCCTTGTCAGCTTCTCTGTGGCCTTTCTAGCCAAGAAGTTGCCGGACAGTTTCAACGAAGCCAAGTTCATCACCTTCAGCATGCTGGTCTTTTGCAGTGTGTGGTTGTCCTTTGTTCCCTCCTACCTGAGCACCAAGGGAAATTATATGGTGGCTGTGGAGATCTTCTCTATCCTAGCATCCACTTCTGGGCTCCTGTTTTGTATCTTTTCCCCCAAATGCTACATTATTGTGGTGAGGCCTGAACTGAACAAAAGGGAGCAGCTAATGAGAAGGAAATATTAAAAACACTCTTATTATCATCTTCTCAATGGCTGGGCATGCATCTGTTAAAAGGAATAAAAAATGTATGTTTGCCCATACATAGAAAATTCTGCAAATGCTTCCACCTTTCAGAATTGTTCCACATCAGCCTTTCCAGCTCTACCTTCTCTGGAATGACCAGCAAATGTACCTCCATCACTAGCACTTGTAGATGCTGGTTGGTAGAGTCATCTCTTCTGCCAGAGTCTTGTAGTAGAACACTTTATGATGACACAACATTGTATTGAAGGTGTTTTTGACAAATAATAGGGTGAAATTGCTTCCTTTCTTGCCTCTGTAAAGCTCAAACTTTCAGTCCTCAGTCTCTGTTCAAGGGGTGAGGTTCAGCTTATAAACCAGGCAGTTCCACATGCTCTCATTCATCTGGGTCATGCATCAAGGACTTGATAGAGCATGTTCTTTCCCAAGGTCAACAAGACTTTGCATGTGCTATATGTGCATTTGATATTTCTCCAAATGCTCCCGGTAACAGAATCGTTGGGGCTTCATGTGGGGCCAGCAAAATGGGCCCTTGCTTTGGAAGCCCTTGAAAAGTTGCCTCAGTATATAGGTGTGCTTTCCCTGCATTTCAGCTGGGGCAAAAACTGTGTCCATTCGTAAAAAGTCCAGATCTGGCTACTGTCATCGACAGCTTAGCAACACTGAGTTTGGATTCTTGAAATGAATCTGCATGAGGCTGCCCCTGGAGATGATCCAGAACCTGCTGGTGGGGTATAAGGTGGCAGCCAAGATTCTCCCTTGAGATTCTCCATTGCTCTGGCTACATTGTGCTGATGTTTATTCACTTCTCTGGCTCCCACTATCTTTCCAGATCCAGTTTAAATGTCCTGTCATAATAGTTAATGTGGGGTCCTGAATATTTGAAGGACTACCTTCTACCATATGAACTTGCCCTTGTACTGCATTTGGGAGTATATTTAGCACGCTTTCATTGAAAGAGGTGTAGCTCATAGTGACATGCCTAGAGCCCCTCCGTGGAGCACCGTTGGCAGTGAAACTCACTCCTGAGGTTAGCCTGGTTGTCCAGGTCACTGCCTGCTTTTAGTTGGGTGTAGAAAATTCCGTTCTTTCATTGGGCATTCCTTCGATGCTCCACTGGAATTCCTGATTGTCTTCTAGTTTTAGTTTGCTGGATCTTTTAATCTTTTTTAAACTCCTTGATTTTGTATTTTTATTCTGATTAAAATGTATATATATATTTAAGATATGTTTTTAGGCACCCTGGTGGATGGGAAGAATATACATATATAGAATAGATATAAATATTACAAATGCAAAAAATAATCATATTCAAGATCTATTGACTGAGATGCAGAAAGGTTTGTGCTTGGCCATTTCCATCATATCCTGGCTGTCATTCATGCTCTTTCTTTCAAGGGAATGTGCACATGTGCCCCTCCTCCCCACACACATGTGGTCATCAGACGCCTTGAAGCACACCAGCTAATCATTTACAACAAAAATGCAGACCTATGAAGCTGAAATTACACAGTACAAACATCTTAATTAGAAAGGAAGTTTCCTGGTTCAATCTTGTGCAAAACACTATGCTCCTTTTAAAAAAAAATTCTTTTCAGAGATTTTTCTTTAAGATATTGGTATAGCTTATATATGCATGGATTTTTCACATGTGTTTTTATCTCAACAGATGAGAAGTGCTCTTTAAATTAAAGGGGAAAGGTTGTTTAACAAAAGTCTCATTAATGTGAGAGAGTTCTGGAAACAGAACTCTTGCAAATAATAAGACTCAACCTGCACTGAAGGAAAAAAAGAACACTATTCTAAATGCCTTTCTCCTTACTTATTTTCACAAGTTTTTCTCTTCCCTAAGGTTGTCAGCAGAAGATGTTTGAGAAGACGTGACCAGCATGTTTTCTGATGCAATGTCCCAGAGAAACCTCAGCTCTGAGTATGCAATTGTCACCCCTGTCGTGGTTAAATTAACCATAACTACTTCTGCTTCTTCACATCCTTAGGGAGAATCACACCCACAATTAGAGAACAACAATGAAGGATGTTGTCAATATCCCCTGGATTATTCCAAGATGATGCTAGAGACAGGCAGAGTTCTATCCATCCAACAGGTTACTCTTTAAAGTATCTGAAATCTCAATCAGCGGAATGAATGGTGATTCATAAGAGGCACTAGAGCTGAAGCACCTTTACATGACAGTGTGGGATCCGAGAAAATAGTGTCTCAAAGCCACATTTTCCTGTGAGATGTTCATGTTTGCAGTCTTGGCATTTCTGCTGCCTCAGGTGGGGCTCAGTGCTCCTGTTGGTAAATGCACCATCAGTGACCCTCTTCCCATTCTCCACCAATATTATTGTTCCGGAGACCTCGTCATTGCTGCTATTGTCTCTCAGATCTACAGATTTTCAAACACAATAACTTTTGAAAAAACTCCATCTCAGGAACTCTTTGATGAGCTCATGTAAGGGAGATTCTGTTTTTTATGTTAACCTTGTCATGTTGCAGTAATGAAATTATTCTCCTGCAGTCCATTTCAATCAATTGAAATTGGGTGGGATTTCAGATATGTGGAATGTAGAATTCTTGAAACTATGTATTACTCCACTGATCGGGTTTAGTTTGTGTCAATTAGTGTTAACTATGTTTTGTGAACATACAGTATACATGCAAAACGATGTGACATTTTCCCCATTGAATTCCATTACAACAATTGGATGAAGTCTCTCTACTTGGTTTCCAGGCATTTGGTACAACTGCTGGTGCTGACATTGTTTTGACTATGCAGACACTATTTTTTTTTCCTTTCAAGACTAGATATTTGGGATCTGATTTCAGTTTTGTTTTTCTTTTCTGTTTATAAAGGTTGTATCTCAGGTTATCACTCCGTTCAGGGAGGGTGGCTTGCACAAGCAGAAGTAATAGTGAAAGATTCTTGAATAAATAAATCCTAATTACATTAAATTCTGGCTTGGCATTTTACTTGGGCAACAAGTTTATCAACAAGTTGTCACACATCAAATTCGTGTACACTGTCTACCACACGCACTTGAAGAAGTGCACATGGAACAATGAAAAAAATGCACCTTATTTTCTCCTGTGTTCCATAGGATTCAAGCCTCTATGTGCATGGTGTAGCAGACCCTGGGAAACTGATTATTTTGTAGAATTCTGTTCCCCCAAACCGTCTGTAGTAAAGCAATCTTTCATCCTATCTAAAAACATCCTCCCAGGCGAAAGTGGAATTGTTATAGTCAAGAATTCAATCAAAATGATATTTGTAGGTACAGAACGTTCTTTACATTCTAATCAATAGCACAATACATTGTGAACTATATTCTGCACCTTATATGAAAGGGTAGACAGAAATGATATTCTCTATAATTTTTTTTTTTAAATGCCTACAAAGGATATCCAAGAGTAATGGAAACTGACCATGCTATCACATCATTAGATCTTCAAGCCCTGCCAGCAGGTCTTCAGTGATGGGGCTGATTGTAATTCATCCTACAGGGAATGCTGCATTTGTGGGGGGCCACCACCAAGAACACCCTTCCTTGGACTGTTACTCCCTTGCTTCAGTCCAAAGATTTGACAGTCAGATACTACAAACTAGAGCCTGCATTGAGGTAGGAGGCCATATAACCACAAAAGTCAAAGCATTCTAAAGCATCACATGAATTTCTTAAAGTCAAGTTATAGCAATAATAAGATAATGCACATTGCAGTGATGTATATGTAAACACTTCAACTCGTAGTTTCCATAGAGCAGCCAGGAGATGGGCTGGAATTCATAGAGGTGGAGTGTCCAGGATGACGTGCCCATGTCTCTTCTCTCTTCCCTGCCAGACGGAGCATTAGCAACAGGATATCATTGTCCAGATTGCATTCCGTTTCAATTTAGAAATAGACATTAACACTATAATGCTGTTTGTTACATTAATGGCAGGATGATGACTCAGATCTACCAGCAGATCCCAGCCTTGGAATTTGCAGTAAAGGAGATCAACGGAAATCCCCACATCCTACCCAACCTCACCCTGGGCTTCCACATCTATAACAGTCATTTCCGTCCAAGGTGGACCTTTCGTGCCTCAATGGAACTTCTCTCCAGGAGGGGCAGATTTACTCCTAACTACAAGTGTGATGCTGAGAATCTTCCGGCAGCTGTCATTGGCGGACCTAATTCTAATGTCTGTCTTCACATGGCAAACATCCTGTGTATTTACAAGATGCCACAAGTAAGATTTGTGCAGGAAGCGTCAAAGGTTAGCAAACCATTCACATGTGTTGGTCAGTTGGCAGCAGATGGGTGACCTAGGTGGGGAGGGGGAGTTTTGGGGATGATGGGAGGGGGTACCCCTTCTTTCTCATGCCCCCACTCTCCAAACACCCACTCTCCCCCTTTCTCTCCTTGGACTGGTAGAGACCCATAGGTGACTTGGTAGCCTTGGTCATGCTGGCTGTTAGATTGTACAGCCTGTCACTGGATGCAGCCTGCACTCCTTTGATGCCCGGGTATCTGTGCCAGTGGTGGGGGATAGGATGGGGAAGCAAGTTTCTTAGTTCCAGGACATTTTAAACTAAACAAAATGTGGAAGGAACAATCCAAAAAGATTTTTCTTCTCACACACATAGTAATGGGATTCATCTTCCTCTCATGTGACAGTTAAAGAATTTGCACGTCAGATATAAAAAAATACATCAGTTTCGATATTTATATGACATTACTTTCAAATTAACAAATTACATTGGGAAAAATGGATAGCTAACATCTTTCTATGGCATGAACACTGAACAACTCTCGGGGCAAGTATCCCTTCAGTCAGATTCAGCAGATGAAAAGGTTTTATTTTAGTGTGGACTATAGTGCATTATGCGGATTTCCAAGCCTCCTTGCCTTGGTATGGACTTGCCTCTTTCCAGATGAATTCAGTCTCAACTTGAGGACCATTTCAGTACATCATAAGAACACACAAAGACATTTTTAAAATTAATTTGTAAACAAGTTCTTATTGCAAAAAATGTACATTCTCATCTTTTCCTATAAAAGCAGCCCAAGGCAGCTTAAAATAACCCTCAGGGCAAAAATCGGTTTGGCCAGAGAGAGAATACATTATCCTACAAAATATGGCCAATCTATTACACATCTTTAGCCATCAATTAAAGCTGAGAGAGAGAGAGAGAGAGAGAGCGAGAGCGAGAGAGAGAGAGAGAGAGAGAGAGAGAGAGAGAGAGAGAGAGAGAGAGAGAGAAGACTCTCCATGAGACAGAAACATCATGTTGGCTGGATAGACCCACAGGTGATGGAACTTGAATTCTATTCACAATATAATATATATCGAGAAATCTTAATTCTTCTTTTCAATTGTTTTCAGCTCATATACGGCTCTGCTCCAGAGATGAGTAACGAAGCACAAATTCCTTTTTTCCATCGAATGTTTCCAAGTGGGGACCAGCAATATAGGGGGATTCTCCAGTTACTGCTTCATTTCAGCTGGACATGGATTGGGGTGCTTTATATTGAAGATAATACAGAGAGATTCATTGACGATGTGCTTCCCATGTTTTTGCAGAATGGCATTTGCTTTGACTTCATAGAACGATTCCCACCTTTGACAAGCCTGAGCCGAGTCACTGATATGGCGGGAGAAGGTTTTGAAACCGTCAAAGTTGTTTGGGGGAGCAGTGCCAACGCTGTGCTTGTACATGGGGAGATTCAAACCATGATGACGCTGAGAATGGTGCCTCATATTCTTGAATTTGAGAATAGACAAATGATGTCTAAAGTCTGGCTTCTGACAGCCCAGATGGACTTCACTTCATTTCCCTTCCAAAGAAGTTGGGACATCCACTTCCTCCATGGCGCTCTGTCTTTTGCCATCCACTCAAAGCAGGTGTTTGGATTCCAGATGTCCCTTCAGGAGAGAAAGCCCACCTTGCACAAAGAAGATGGCTTCATCAGGGAATTCTGGGAAGAGGCTTTTGCCTGTGCATTCCCCAGCTCTGTAGCAGAGAAGGAGGGCAGGGAGATCTGCACTGGAGAGGAGAAGCTGGAGACTCTGCCTGGGTCTGTCTTTGAAACGAGCATTACTGGCCACAGCTACAGCGTCTACAATGCTGTCTATGCTGTGGCACATGCTTTGCATTCCATGTACTCATCCCAAGTCAAACACAGAAGAATGATGAGACATGGGAGAAGCACATTTTCCAATCACCAGCCGTGGCAGGTAATATCTTGACCTGATAAATGCCAAAGCAGTACAACATTTGTACAACATGCATGTACAACAACAAAGCAGTACAAATTTTTGTACAACTGAGCTTAAGTTCACATTTTGATTGCCCTTCCCTGAGCAAAGAGCTGTGTCTCCACATTGGCGTCACGTTCCATGATGTTTATATCTTCCAATTTGCTGCCAGTTGACGGACTTTGCACATGAAGAGCATAATAAGAGTCAAATAATTACTTCATTTCTGTTGAGCAGAAGTGAATGTTGTCTGCTTTGGCAACCTTGTATTAGTGGGGAAAAGGGCACAAATATTTTCCCTTTCCCCACTACTATAAGGTTCCCAAAGCAAACAACAGCAGACAACGTTCACTTCTACTCCACAGAAATGAAATAAATATTTGACTCTTATTATGTTCCTCATGTGCAAAGTCTGTCAACTGGCAGCAAACTGGAAGATATAAACATCATGGAACCTGACGTTCTATGAATCAATAAATCTGGAGTTGGTGTCTCTTGTTCTGCCCAAAATCTAAAAATTTAGGGCCCAGTCTTCTCCAGCACAGTGCGGCAGCTCCAAATGGCTACTGCTGGATCTAGCACTAGACCCAAATTGGTTGGAGGACTCCTTGGGGGAAGGTCATTCGTCCCCTTCCCCTAAGTAAAGCTGCAGTCTGCACAATGGGTCTTCTTTGGTCTGCACCAGCTAAATCGTGAGCCCCAAAACCACTGTTGGGATTTGGTAGAAAAGACCCAGTCTGGTTCCTCTTCCACCCTCTCCTCCCCTCCCCCACCAAGACAGGCTTCCTCCGTCCTCCCACAAGCCTCCACGTGCCTGTCATCTGCTCACCAGTAGTGGTTGTGGTCAATCTGCAGTGTTGATGGGACCATGCAGGACTCCACGCCAGTGCTGCTTCCTCTCTGGGAGGCACAAACTTGTCTTGCATGTTTTCAACACCCACCCACGGCACTGGGGCTGTGATGAAGGACACTGCCTATGAAGGGCAGACTAGGTTTGAGCTGCCTGTCTCCAATCTTATTCACACACAGCTAGCTGTTGAATGCAGCATAACACTGAATGTAATGGGACCCACTTCTGGGCAGACGTGCATAGGCTTGTGGTGTTAGGTTGCAATCCTATGCATGCTTATGTAACAGTAACAGCCCAAGCCTATGGACCTACTGCACCCCTGGAACTCATGTTCCAGAGGGAACACAATGCATGACACACCATAGAGCACAGCGGTTCCACCCCTGCGAAAGGTGAGTAGATGCCTGGTGCCACTGAAGTTCCAATGAGACATCATAGAGCACAGCCATTCTGCCCCAGTGAAAGGTGAGCAGATGCCCTGGTGCCACTAATGTGTGTAAGGAAACCTGTAAGTAAATGTATGATAAGATCACGCAGCACAGTCACTGAGGCCTCTTCCACACCCCTCAAACACTCTGTCAACTCTCATCTTTGCCCATCCTAAGGTCACTTTTGAATTGCTCAGAGGATTTGGGCTGGACGCTGTGAGAAACAGGATGCCAGACTAGCTGGACCATTGACCTTCTCCTAGGGGGGACTTCTTGTGTTCCCTGCCTTGTATGTCACACGTATATGCATTGCTGTTGGTGGAAGAGGGTTGTTGGGTTGAGACCTGTGCAGTACTGAATCATACTCATTGAAGGTGTAGAAAGTGGTGCAAGTTGTCCCTAGAAGGTTCCACTGAGAGAGGAGATTTGCCTGTTCCTCCATGTTCTGTCACTAGTCCTGTGTCATGCTTTGCTCTCAGTTTCTTCATTCATTTTCCTTCTAGGGTACAAAGTTCTTTGTCCTTTTTCTACTTTGATGCCTGTTACTTATAACTACACGTGTTTTGATCCAGTTAGCCACTAGGAAGCATTTAAAAGCAGCCATCACCCTACAGTTTATTAGTAATATTTATTTTTAAGAATGTCTGTGATTTGCAAGCATTTATTCTCCCTTTCTCTCCTAAGCTCCATGATTTTCTGAGAAGCATATCCTTTAACAACAGTGTTGGGGAAAAAATGTCCTTTGACCAACATGGAGAACTTGTTGTTGGCTTTGATATTCTCAACTGGGTGACCTTCCCAAACCAGTCCTTTCAGAGAGTCAACGTTGGATCCATGGAACCACAAGCAAACACAGAGAAAGTGCTCAAAATTCACGAGGATATCATTGTGTGGCCCAACTGGTTTAATCAGGTAGGCCCGATGGACTGTTGATGGTGTGACCATTTTGTTTTCCAGTGTGCGCTGTTACTCAGGTGCTGTCAAAACTCTGCCTGAAATAAATGTAATGGAGCACACCAGTTAGGTGGGTCAGATTGCACTACAAAACTGTTCTATAAAGTAAATTGCATGGTGTGTGTGTGTGTGTGTGTGTGTGTGAGAGAGAGAGAGAGAGAGAGAGAGAGAAATATATATACAATCTATATGTATGTAAGTATATATGTATGTATACTGAACATCCGAAACTTTCTGAAATCACTTCTATTATTCATGGTCAGCAGCAACCCAGGTTTTATTGTGAACCTACCAGATACTTACAAATTCCCAAAAAAGCTTTTCAAAAATCAAACCACTCTCCTCTTTCCTTTATGAACAGGCCCGGCCCCTATCTCTTTGCAACGATCTTTGCCTTCCTGGCTATAGTAAGACCAAAATAGAAGGGAAGCAATTTTGCTGTTACAATTGTCTTCCGTGTCCAGAAGGAAAGATTTCAAACCAGCTGGGTAAGATATATGATGTCCAGTATGAACTATATGTACTGCAACCCAGCATGTGCTCACTGCTGCAGAAGTTGCACATTAAAGGGGGCCACCAGCATGAATGGGTGGCAACAACCCTGCATGCACACCCACATAGCACCCAGCCAGTACTGGTGCTGATAAGTTGTTGGGAGGCATGGGCCATGGGTGGGAAGAGGGGTTATCAGGTGGGGATTGGGGCCAGCTGGAAATGTGTTGGGGAAGGGCAGGGGTCAAATATCTGTGAGAGCAGCACCACTTATCTCCTCTGCTTCCTTTCTGTCCTCGACATGCCCCCTTTGGCCAACTGGACTAGTGAAAGTGCTGGCACAGACCTAAATAGACCCATTGGGAACAATGATGCAGTTGAGTAGCCCAATCATATCTCCCACCAATGCAGCTGAACCAAGAAGGTTTGCATTGTATCCAGCATGGAGGAGGGAATAGAGAGCTTTATTTATATTTTCCTTCTCCAAGTAAAACAAAAGGGAAAGGAAGCATGCCAGTAGATACTGGAGGGCATAGCATCTGGCTCATGTCACCCACATCAGTAGCCACCCTCTCCATCATGCCCTTTAACCTCCACCTCTTCCTTCCCGCACATATTGTATTTTATGTACAATTTTGTGTCCATAAAAAAGACACATTTTCTGTTACAGATATGAATGACTGTGTTCAATGTCCAAAAGATCAGTATCCCAACAAAGACCAGGATTCCTGTCTTCCAAAAGATATCAGCTTCTTGGCCTACACAGAACCTCTGGGGATTTCTCTGTCCACTTGTGCTCTTTCCTTGTCCTTCATCACCACTTTGGTGCTTGGGATCTTCCTGAAGCACCAGGACACTCCCATTGTCAAAGCCAACAACCGGAACCTCACCTACACTCTTCTCGCCTCCCTCCTGCTCTCCTTCCTTTCCGTGTTTCTCTTCATTGGCCAGCCGCAAAAGTTATCATGCCTTTGTCGACAAACTTCTTTTGGTATCATCTTCTCAGTGGCTGTTTCTTGTGTGTTGGCCAAGACCATCACAGTTGTTTTGGCATTCATGGCCACCAAGCCAGGATCCAGGATGAGGACGTGGGTGGGGAAAGGACTGTCAACCTTCATCGTCCTTCCCTGCACCCTTCTTCAAGCCACTCTTTGTACTGTGTGGTTAGCAACCTCTCCCCCATTCCCAGATTTGGACATGCACTCATTTGTCAAAGAGATTGTACTGAAATGTAACGAAGGGTCACCTCTCATGTTTTACTCTGTGTTGGGCTACTTGGGTGTCCTCTCCCTTGTCAGCTTCTCTGTGGCCTTTCTAGCCAGGAAGTTGCCGGACAGTTTCAACGAAGCCAAGTTCATCACATTCAGCATGCTGGTCTTTTGCAGTGTGTGGTTCTCCTTTATTCCCTCTTACCTGAGCACCAAGGGGAAGTACATGGTGGCTGTGGAGATCTTCTCGATTTTAGTATCCAGTTTTGGGTTACTATTTTGTATCTTTTCCCCCAAATGCTACATTATTATAGTGAGACCTGAATTAAACAGAAGGGAGCAGCTAATGAGAAGGAATATTAAATGAAACTCTAATATTCCATATCAAATTGTATATAGCATAGTGGTATTATTCAAATATACCAATCTTTTCACAAGCGTCAATCTCAGGTTGTTGCTTCCTAAAGCTTTTTGCCCAGAGCAATTGCTACCCTCAGCACCCCCTTAGCTACAGCACTGCTTTCTTCATTTATTATTATGAGCTACTTCAAATTATAAAGAGGAAAGCAGGACATGCATCTATTAAAATAAATAAAATACTTTTTTATAGATTTCCTCAGTAGCATATTTAGAAAAAAACTGCCAATGCTTACAGCTTTCACAACTGTTTCACATCAACCTTTCCTGCTCTGCCTTCTCTGGAGTGACCAGGAAATGTATCTCCATCACTAGTGCTCGGGGATGTCTATTGGCAGAATCATTTCTTCTTCCAAAAATTTGCAGTAGGACACTATATAATGACACAACAGGCCCAATCCTAACCCCTTATGTCAGGGCTTTCTAGCACTGGCATAGCGGTGCCAATGGGATGTGTGCTGCATGCTGCAGTTGGGTGTCACCCATGGAGGCCTCCTCAAAGTAAGGGGATGTTTGTTCCCTTTCCTCAGAACTGCACTGCCCTTATGTCAGTGCTGGAAAGCACTGGCATAAGGGGTTAGGATTGGGCCCAACATTGTATTGAAGGTGCTTTGGACATATAAGGGCTTAGGATTGGGCCCAACATTGTATTGAAGGTGCTTTCGAAATATAAAATGGTGAAATTGCTTCCTTTCTTGCCTCTGCTAAGCTCAAACTTTCTGTCCTCAGTCACTGTTCAAGGGTTAGGTTTCAACACCATTCCTTTGGGTCATCTTAAGCAACATTGAGTTCAGATTTTTGTAATTCAGTCCTCATGGGGCTGCCCCTGAAGATGACCTAGAACAGCCCCCGGAAGCTTTTTATCCGGCCCTCAGGCTCTCAGCTGCAGAGGTGATCTAGCTGAAATGGCAGCCCACTTGAAAATTGGGCTTTCCCAAATCTTGAAAATATGATCAAGATTTCTGTTCTCTCATTTGCAGTTAATGAGTTTCTATATGAGGTCTGATTTCTGATAATTAGCTGCTTAATTATGTCACTTTCTGCTTAATGACATCACTTCTGGCCCTCAGCTGGAGTCCTGAATGCAAACTTCGGCCCTCTGTATGAAATGTGTTTGACACCCCAGATCTAGAAACTGCTGTTGGGACAGAATGTGGCTAACAAGGTTCTCCCTTAAGTTCATTGCTCTGGCTGCAGACACCTTGAAGCACATCAGCTAATCATTTGAAAAAAAAAAAAATAATTGCAGGCCTGTGAAAAAAATAAATAGTAGGAAAACCTTGATTACTCCCTATGAATGAAACTTCCTGGTTTGATCTTCTGCAAAACACTATGATATCTTCAAAAAATCTTTTAAAAAAACATTTTTCTTTGAGGTACTTAAAAAAAACTATTCTGAATGCCATTCTCCTTACTCAGTTTATTTCACACTTTTTGCTCCCCCCGCAAGGAGGTCAGCAGAAAACTTTTGTGAAGACCTGACCAGCATGTTTTCTGATGCAATGTCCCAAAGAAACTTCAGCTCTGAGAATGTGATTATCACCCCTTTCATTATTAAATTAACACTAACTACTTCTGCTTCTCCACATCCTCAGGGAAATTCACTCCCACAATTAGAGAACAACAGTGAAGGATGTTGTCAATATCCCCTGGATCATTCCAAGATGATGCCAGGGACAGGCAGAGTTCTATCCATCTATGACTCTTTAAAGTATCTGAAATTTCAATCAGCGGAATGAATGGTGATTCATAAGAGGCACTAGAGCTGAGGCACCTCTGCAAGACAGTGTGGGATCCGAGGAAATAGTGTCTCAAAGCCACATTTTCCTGTGAGATGTTCATGTTTGCAGTCTTGGCATTTCTGCTGCCTCAGGTGGGACTCAGTGTCCCTGCTGGTAAATGCACCATCAGTGACCCTCTTCCCATTCTCCACCAATATTATCGGTCTGGAGATCTCATCATTGCTGCTGTTGTCTCTCAGATCTACAGATTTTCCAACACAATAATTTATGAAAAACATCCATCCCAGGAACTCTTCAATGAGCTCATGTAAGGGAGATTCTGTTTTTTATGATAACCTTGTTTTGTCTCTGAGTTGAATATATTCTTCTCCAGCCCAGTTCAATCAATTGAAATTAGTTGGAATTTCACATCTAGGGAATATAGAATTCTTGACACTATGTATTTCCCCACTTTAGTTTAGTGTGTTTAGTGTAGTTTGTGTCAAAGAGTGTTAACTACATCTTCTGAACATACTGGTCACATGCAGAAAGATGTGCCATTTTCCCCTTGAGTTCCATCAGAACAACAGGATGAAGTCTCCCCACTTTGCTTCCGGGCATTTGGAACAACCACTGATGCTGATCTCATTTTGAGCACCCAAACACATTTATTTTCATTAGTGCACAACTATGTCTTGGGATCTGTTTTCAGCTTCTTTTCTTTTCTGAACTATAGATTGTATCTCTGGTTATTATTCAATTCCAGGATGGTGTCCTGCACAGGCAGAAGTAACAGTGGAAGATTCTCAACTAGATAAATCCAAATTAAATTCTGGCTTTGCTTTCTACTTGAGAAACATGTTTATCAACACAATGCACAAGTTGCCACACAACCAATTCGTGTGCACTCTCTTCCTCATGTGCTTGCAGAAGTGCAGATTGGACAATCAAAAAATGTACCTCATTTCCTCTTGTGATCCCTAATGTTCAACCCTATATGTACATGGTACAGCACCGCTGGGAAAGAGATGATCTCACAGAATTCTGTTCCCTCAAATTGTGCCTGCAGTATAGCAATCTGTTTTCCTATCTCAAAGTTTCCACCCAGGAGAAAGTGGCATTGTGATGTTCAAGAATTCAAGTAAAATGATATTTCTCGGTGCAGAACATTCTGAACATGCTAATCAACAGGGGCTTGACTCAAGTTGAGTCGCCGAGTCACTGCCCCCCTACTCTAAAAGCAGTCCTAATGGGGGCACTTTCTGGGCCTCTGAGTCACCTTTTAGTGACTCTAATAGACTTGAGTCAAATTGCCCCCTCTTCAAAAAGCCCCCCTTAAAAAAGTGGGAAAAATGGAGCTACGTCAGGGAGTGTGTGCATGTATTGGAGCTCTCTGAACACTGCCCTGATGTCCCTGCCCATCTGTAAAGAGGGCAGAAGGGGTAGAAGGGACTGGGTGAGTGTTGGGACAGAAGCGTCAGCAGCTGGGAGGCTTATCAGGACAACCTGATCCTTGGCAGCCCTACTCACAAGTAGTTCCATTTGCGCCAGCCATTCAATGAGGGTGCCCTCCTCTGCTCCTAGACAGCAATAACAATCCCTACTATTTTTAAAAAAATGCCCACAAAGGATATCCAGGAGCAATGGAAACTGAGCATTCTATCACATCTTCAGATGTTCAGTTCAAGCCCTGACAGCATGTGTTCGGAGAGGGGGCTGATTGATCCAAGAGGGAATGCCACAACACCAAGAACACCCTTCCTGTGAATGCCACCCCCTTGCTTCAGTCCAAAGATTGGACAGCTAAACGTGACAAACTGTAAACTGTGTGGAGGTAGGAAGCAATACAACCCAGTGATGAGAGATATTGGAAAGAATCAGCTGAATTTCTTAAAGATAAGATATAGCAAGAAGACAATATACATTGCGGTGACGTGTATGCAAACACTCCAACTCGTAGTTTCCATAGGACAGCCAGGAGATGGGCTGGAGTTCATGGGGGTGCCCAGGATGATGTGCCTATTTTTCCTCTCTCCTCACTAGGACACAGACCATAGCAACATTGGGGCTCTTCAGTCTAGAAAAGAGCTGCCTGAGGGGGCACGTGATTAAGACATACAAAATTATACAGGGTATGGATATAGTGGATAGAGAGAGATGCTCTTTTCTCTCTCACATAGCACCAGAACTAGGGGACATCTGCTAAAATTGAGTGTTGGGAGAGTTAGGAAAGAAAAAGAAAATATTTTTTTGCCCAGCGTGTAATTAGTTTGTGGAACTACTTGCCACAGGAAGTAGTGATGGCATCTTTCCTAGATGCCTTTAAAAGGGGATTGGAGAAATTTCTGGAGCAAATTGGATCTAGTGGGCTCTTCTATTGTTCTTATGTTCCTACAGATTGCATTCAATTTCAAACTTAGAAAATGGCATTGAATCTATATTCTGTTTGTTTCATTAATGGCAGGATGATGACTCAGTTGTACCAGCACATCCCAGCCCTGGAATTTGCAGTAAAGGAGATCAATGAAAATCCCCACATCCTCCCCAACCTCACGCTGGGCTTCCACATCTATAATAGCCATTTCCGTCCAAGGTGGACCTTACATGCCTCAATGGAACTTCTCTCCAGACGAGGCAGATTTACTCCTAACTACAAGTGTGATGCTGAGAACATTCCAGCAGCTGTCATTGGCGGTCCTAATTTTGAGGTCGGTCTCCAAATGGCAGCCATCCTGGGTATTTACAAGATGCCACAAGTAAGGTTTGCACATGAAGCGTTGCAGTTTAGCAAATTGTTCACATCTGTGTTGACTTTCAGGTGTGATTTTGCAGTTTGAGGTTCAGAAATGGTGATTTTTTTTTAAGGCAACAGGATGCATCCTGAGTGTCGGTTAAAGATCTGATTGTTACCTGGGATAAAAGGAAAGAATACTTTGCAGCTTAATCCTGTGCAATGTACTCAGATACACTGGGGTCCCTAGGGGTGTGCAGGGTGTGTGTGTGTGTGTGTGTGTGTGTGTGTGGGCTGCAGCAGGTGATGCGCCTGGTTATATTTTCTGAGGCAGTTTGGGAGGTTCAATTTGTCACAGCAGCTGCTTGTGTCTTACTATCGTTGCACCATTGAGAGTGTCCTAACCTATGATATCTTGGTGTGGCATGGAAATTGCTCTGCAGGGGACAAAAAAGCTCTGCAGAGAATTATTAAGATTGCGCAGCACATCCTCAACCTTCATCTACCAGCTTTGGAGGACATCTATACATCTGGCTGTCTGCAGAAGTCACATAGTATTCTGAGAGACCCCTTCCATCTGTTTCATAAGTTCTTTGAACTGTTGCCTTCGAGTAGACGATACAGAACTATGAGAGCAGCACCACACGATTTCTGAACAGTTTTTATCCCACAGCCATAATTACGTTGAACAAGGCAATATAGTTGTCATCATGCTCCTGGGCATTATGGTCTGTTATACTGTTTTTATATTATGATACATGTTGTATATAATGTGCGGGTGAATGTGCAGAGTGTGATTGTTGGAACTGTAGTATATATTTATGCTTGTATCTCAAAGGTGCATAAATTTCGTTGTGCTGTAGCACAATGATAAGAAAGCTACTACTACTACTACTACTACTACTAATACTAATACTAATACTACTACTACTACTACTAGGATTGGGCTCACAGGCTGCAATCCTACCAACACTTTCCTGAGAGTAAGCCCCACTGACCACTATGGGACTTACTTCAGAGTAGACATGCATAGGATTGGGCTCACAGGCTGCAATCCTATCAACACTTTCCTGAGAGTAAGCCCCATTGACCACTATGGGACTTACTTCAGAGTAGATTCACTTGGTGGAACAGGACTGGCTCCCCCTTAATTAATTATTTCTTTTATTTTAAGTGAAATATTTATAATTATTTTAATTTGCTTGATGATGTCACTTCTGCCCATGACATCACTTCCAATGGGTCCTGGACAGATTGTCATTTTAAAAAGTGGGTCCCTGTGCTAAACGTTTGAGAACTGCTGCAATAAGGTGTTAGTAAGTTGACACGAGGTTTGTGTGTGTGAGACTCTACAACAGGGGTGTCAAACATAAGGCCCGGGGGCCGGATGTGGCTTGTGGAAGCTTTTTATGCGGCCCTCAGGCTCTCAGCTGTTGAGCACTGCTGAGGTGTTACTGCTGAAAGGGCAGCCCACATGAAAATTGGGCTCTCCCATATCTTGAAATATGATCAAGATTCATATATTTTCTCTTCTGTCATTTGCAGCTAATGAGTTCCTAAGTGAGAAAAAAGTGTTTCTTTTTGGTTATGACCTGTTTAATGACATCACTTCTTGCCTAATGACATCATTTCTGGCCCTCAGCAGGCATCCTGAATGCTATGTGGCCCTCTGTATGAAATGAGTTTGACACCCCTGCTCTACAAGTTTTCAACATCACTAAAATCAGAATTTGGAGGAATAACACCATCATGTTATCTATCAATCAATGCGTATTTTCATGCAGAATGCAATGAAGCAAACCACATTGAAATATCTGTGTTCTAACAAAAGGTATAGCCACAAAACCAGTGTGGCAGGGCTATGGCACATCACCACACCCACCACCTGGGGCGTTGCCCCACCCACTGCATGGGGTGATACTCACTCCTCCCGCACCAGGTGACACAAATCCTAGTGACGCCACTGCTCAGCAATAAATGTGACTTTGTTAAATGGGGTTCATGCCCAGCAATGTTTAGATTTATTCAGACGTTTGAAAGGAAGTGTTTTTTCATTTTTGAAATGAATTTCATTTCATTTTTGAATTCACAGCAGTCGGCATGAGAATGGACAACATTTCTGCAATCCTGAAATTGACCTGACTTGTACCAAAGAATCATAGAATTAGAAGGGGCCTAATAGGGTCATTTTACAGCTCAATTTTACATACCATTTTGCAGCGCAATTGCTGGTGCAATCTGCATTGACACAGGCACTGGAAGGGGGTCGGAATTTGGCAAGCACCACACTTGCCAATGCGGTCCCGATCCCAGGCCTGATTGCCCTCTTCCCTGCCTCATTACCCCCACATTCTGCCCACTCTCTCTTCCGTTCCACCCATCCTGCCTTTCCCCTCCCTGTTCCAACCCTTTCCTGACATGTTTCTGACAGTAGGGCACTGACGATGGTGTGTGGATATGTCCACATCCATAGCTGAAGGAATAGAAATGCTACTTAAAACAGTGTGATATCTAACAACAGATCTTCCTCTTTCTTCTTTTTTTATTGTCTGTAGCTCACGTATGGAACTGCTCCAGTGATGAGTACCAAAGAACAACTTGCTTTCTTCTATCGAGTGTTCCCGAGTTCGAACCAGCAATATATGGGGATTCTCAAATTACTGCTTCATTTCAGCTGGACATGGATTGGGGTGATCTATATAGATGATGACTGTGGAGAGCAGTTTATACAAGATGTGCTTCCCACATTTTCCCAGAAAGGGATTTGCTTTGCCTTCATAGAAACAATCCCCAAAATAACATCTGTGAGTCAAGTCACTGAAATGGTGGGAGAAGGGTTCGAAACCGTCAGAGTTGTTTGGGGGAGCAGTGCCAACATTGTGCTTGTACATGGGGGAATTCAAACCATGATGATACTAAGAATAATGCCTCATATTCTTGAATTTGAGAATAGACATATGTTGTCTAAAGTCTGTATTCTGACAGCCCAGATGGACTTCACTTCATTTCCCTTCCAAAGAAGTTGGGACATCCACTTCCTCCATGGCGCGCTGTCTTTTGCCATCCACTCAAAGCAGGTGCCTGGATTCCAGACATCCCTTCAGAAGAGAAGCCCCACCTTGTACAAAGAAGATGGCTTCATCAGGGAATTCTGGGACGAGGCTTTTGCCTGTGCATTCCCCAGCTCTGTAGCAGAGGAGGAGGGCAGGGAGATCTGCACTGGAGAGGAGAAGCTGGAGACTCTGCCTGAGTCTGTCTTTGAAACAAGCATGACCGGCCACAGCTACAGCGTCTACAATGCTGTCTGTGCTGTGGCACATGCCTTGCATTCCATGTACTCATCCCAAATCAAACACAGTACCAGGATAAGTCTTTGGAGAAGAAGGCCCCTGGATCATCAGCCTTGGCAGGTAATATCTTGGCCAGATAAAGGTAGCAAAGTATAAATGTTTTAAAGTAAGCACATCAATCTATTGGTTACTTTCAACCGCACCGTGGCAGGAGATATTTCTACAAGATCCATGAGAAACGTGTAAGAACAGGGCCCTCAGTGTGCACAGATTTGTTTTGTATCTGCTGCTATGATTTTCATATCTTTCATTTTACTGCCAGCCAGCTGAACCACACGAAGCTCTTATTAAGAGTTGGGGTAGGTGGGAGGCAGGGAGGGTTGGGGATGTTGGGGCAGGGGATGAGAGCGGGGCGAGAGGCAGGTGGGACTGGCACAGCTCTGTACCGCCAGATCCAGAACCCTGCGTTAAGCCTCCTGGTCCAAAACGGGGCCTCTCAACTCTGCCTCAGCTAAATAGCTGGCTCAGACCTGAGTAACCCATTGTGGGGCATGCTTGCTTACGGGGGAGGGGGAGGGGGACAAATGTCCCTTCGCCAGAGGAGTTGGCAATGGCTGCCAGGTGTGCTTTGGATGCACTCGCAGCCATTTTGGTGCTGCTGTTCCTCTGGGCAGCTCAGGATTGGGCTACGAAACTCCTTGTTCACCTTTTTCTAGTTCTGTTTCTGTTACGATCACTACAAGTACTTTGATCCCATGAGCCACTACAAAGCAGTTAAAAACACCAATTCCCCTACGTTTTATTAGTAATATTTATGATGAAGAACATCTATGAGTGCAAATATTTATTGTCCTATTTTCCCTTTAAACAAGCTCCATGGCTTTCTGAGAAGTGTATCCTTTAACAACAGTGCTGGGGAAAAAGTGTCCTTTGACCAAGATGGAGAACTTGTTGCTGGTTTTGATATTCTTAACTGGGTGATATTCCCAAACCAGTCCTTTCAGAGAGTCAAACTTGGAACCATGGAACCACAAGCTCCCCCAGACAAAGTGCTCAAAATTCATGAGCATGTCATTGTGTGGCCCAGCCAGTTTAACCAGGTAGGTACTACAGACAATCCATGGGGTAATCACGTAGTCTATACAGTTATTCTGTCACTGATATGACATTTGGAAGGCAGCAGGCTTCCTTGTGCCTCACAAATCTGCCTGGATGAGACGGATTTGCTTCCAAGGACCATGTTCTGCAAGATCCAGCAACAGCTACACCCACGTGTTCAGTTAAAAATGGTTTGGAGGTAGATATTTTCTTGAGTAAGTTCTGCTTCAGAGTAAGATTTAGATAAGGGTGTATGTACAAGTACTGCTCCAAAAGCAATCTCTTTACAGTCATTGGTGCTCATTCAGCACACTTCTCTTTTAGGTATTTGGAAACACCTTGAATTTCTTTTCTGAAGACATCTGCCTCCACTTGGAGGTCTTCTGAAACTGTGGCAAAAACACAGCTCTGGAAGTAGTGTGTAAACACACACTTGGTTGAATGTTAAACCACTGTCCTCTTTCATTTCTGAACAGACACAACCTCTTTCTCTTTGCAACAACAATTGCCCTCCTGGCTACAGTAAGACCAAAATAGAAGGGAAGCCATCTTGCTGTTACAATTGCCTTCCATGTCCAGAAGGAAAGATTTCCAACCAGGAAGGTAAGACCTACTGTGTTCACTATGAGCTAGATGAACTGTAATCCAGCACACACACACCCAGGGACACCGTAGACCAGTGACTTTCAACCTTTTTCATGTCAAGGCACAGTGACAAGGTGCTAAACATGTCAAGGCCCGCCACCGGGTTGTTGACCATTGACAAGACACACCAAACTGCATCCTCTCAACAGTCCTGCACTGCGATTCAGGAGGCCAATGCTGCATCCACCACATCCAATGTGGGACTAGAGGCTGCTGGAGGTCAGCTTGGGGTAGGAACATTTGTCCCCTTCAGGCTTACTCTATGGGGCTACTCAGATCTGTGACAATGATATTCCTGCTGCAAAATCTGAGCAGCCCCGAGTGGAGCTTTCAGGTCCAAGGGTTGGATGCTGTGGAAGCTGCAGCTGCCGTTCTCCCAATGTCCCAAGCCTGAACCATCTCTACAACTTTGCTTTTCATACTTTGTCTTTACAGGCATCAGAAAGGAATAATTTATTTTTATTTTCCAATCCAGAATGCAAGTTCCTAAGGGCCGAAATTGTTTTTTCCAGTCTATGTACAGCACCATGCACACAGATGGAATAATAATAATAGTAATAATATTATTTTTCCTGCAAGAAACGGTACAGAAAACTTATATTTCTCTTACAGACATGGATGTTTGTGTTCAATGTCCAGAAGATCAGTATCCCAACAAGGACCGGGATTTCTGTCTTCCAAAAGTTATCAGCTTCTTGTCCTATACAGAACCTTTGGGGATTTCTCTGTCTGCTTGTGCTCTTTCCTTGTCCTTCATCACCACTTTGGTGCTTGGGATCTTCATGAAGCACCAGGACACTCCCATCGTCAAAGCCAACAACAGGAAACTCACCTACACTCTTCTCACCTCCCTCCTGGTCTCCTTCCTTTCCGTGTTTCTTTTCATAGGCCAGCCACAAAAGTTATCATGCCTTTTTCAACAAACTACTTTTGGTATCATCTTCTCAATGGCTGTTTCTTGTGTGTTGGCCAAGACCATCATGGTTGTTTTGGCATTCATGGCCACCAAGCCAGGATCCAGGATCAGGACGTGGGTGGGGAAAGGACTGTCAACCTTCATCGTCCTTCCCTGCACCCTTCTTCAAACCACTCTTTGTACTGTGTGGTTAGCAACCTCTCCCCCATTCCCAGATTTGGACATGCACTCATTTGTCAAAGAAATTGTACTGAAATGTAATGAAGGGTCACCTCTCATGTTTTACTCTGTGTTGGGTTACTTGGGTGTCCTCTCCCTTGTCAGCTTCTCTGTGGCCTTTCTAGCCAGGAAGTTGCCGGACAGTTTCAATGAAGCCAAGTTCATCACCTTCAGCATGCTGGTCTTTTCAAGTGTGTGGTTGTCCTTTGTTCCTTCTTACCTGAGCACCAAGGGGAAGTACATGGTGGCTGTGGAGATCTTCTCCATCTTAGCCTCCAGTTCTGGGCTCCTGTTTTGTATCTTTTCCCCCAAGTGCTACATTATTCTAGTGAGACCTGAACTGAACAAAAAAGACCAGTTAATGAGAAGGAACCATTAAATAATGAATTAATATTAAGTAATGCCCTAATATTGTGTTGATTTTGATTAAACTGCATTACATAAAGCTTTCTGATGTACTCAGAAGTGACAATTTCTTTCAGACAGCCTGAATAAATGAGATATGAGTAGCCAGTGCAAGATAGTCCCATATCACACCACATTTGGGCTATTCTGCATAACCCATCAACATTATGCTCTCAGTCTGTTGTCTGTAGACAACACTGTCTGACAGCACTTTAATCTTTTCCCCAAACCCCTGCAGCAGCATGGACGTTTGATGGGAAGGATTTGGTGTGAAGGAACTTATGGTAGAATGAGTCTCACCATAAGTTTTGGTCACTGCTGGACTATTCTAAGCATGCTCAGAAAAGATCATTTTTTCCAAGAAGCCTGGGAACTCAGGAGTGACCAGGAAATGCACTTGCAGTAGAGCACTACATGATGACACAACATTGTCTTTATGGGGACTTTGGAGAAATAAAAGAGTGGAATGGATCACTTCCAATGTTGACTTTGAGGTCTGTATGGCTGAAGTTCTCAGTCCTCAGTCACTCTTCTAGGAGTGAGGTTCAAGACAGAGATCAGTCACACCTGCTCCCATTCCTCTAGTTCATCTTCCAAGGTCCTGAAAGAGCACACTCATTCCCAAGGTGAAAGAGTCTTTGGACAATCTGGTTGTGCATTTCCCTTTACTCCCAATCACTCCTGCTGCTCCTGTCAAAAAAATGCTGGGTGGTCCACATGGGCCAGCACAATTGTCTCTTGTTTTGAAAGCCCTTGAAATTCTTTTAGCTTCCAACTTGCTTCAGCTGGTGCCTCAGCTACACCCACTCATGGAAAAACAAAACTAACAAATAAAAAATAGAACTGACTGCTCTCATCTACATCTTAGCAACACTGAGTTTGGATGACCGTGGGGCACCCTACATGGGGCTCCCCCTGAAGACGATCCAGAACCTGTGGTTGACAGAATGTGGAAGCCAAGCTTCTCTCTAGAGTCCATTGGTCTGATGCATTATGCCAAGGGATGGGAGGGCTTTTCTTTTCCCCTACAGCAAACACTGGGGGGTCCTGGAAATCCTCCGCAGGGCTCCCCTTTCCTGTAAAAATGTAAAAAAGAAAAAAAGAGGGCACTTCCAGTTTTTTGCCATGAAATTGGATGTGTCCATTTTTCCCGTTTTGTTGACTTTTGTCGGCAAGGGGGGCACTGCGGAGGGCTCCCTGGAATCCCTGGACTCCCCAGGACTGCAGCACTGGCTGCAATGAATTAAAAACCCCTCCTATCCCTGGAGATTGTGTTGCTGTCTTCCAAGCCCCCTCTCAAATTTATAGTTTTATAGTTTTTTATAAAACTATATTATAAAATTTATAGTTTTATAGTTTTTTATAGTGTGTGTGTGTGTGTGTGTATTGATATATATGTATTGATATACATACATACATGTATATGTATGTACCTGTATGTACATACATACATACATACATACATGTATTGATATATATGTATTGATATATATGTAATAATAATAATAATAATAATAACTTTATTTCTACCCCGCCTTTCTCCCCGAAGGGACTCAAGGAGGCTTACAACATATTAAAAACAATTTAAAAAACAAATAAAAACATATTAACACATACTAAAAACAGCAGTCAGAGTAAAAATAGGTAAAAAGAGCATAGAGCAGCAGCAAGTCATAAAAGAATCAGGCCTGTAAAAAATATTAAAAGATGTTAAAAAGATGTTAAAAGGCTGAGAACTCAGAAGGCCTGTTTAAACAGAAGGGTCTTCAGGCCTTGCCGAAAGGTCTCAAGAGAGGGAGCCATTCTTAAGTCAAGGGGAAGGGAGTTCCATAGCGTTGGTGCCACTACTGAGAAGGCCCTATTTCTTGCAGCCGGCCCACGTACCTCCCTAGACGGCGGCACTTGTAAAAAGGCCTTCTCTGATGACCTGAGAGGGCGAGCCGGATTGTACGGGAGCAGGCGATCTCTGAGATACCCTGGTCCAGAGCAGTATAGGGCTTTAAAGGTCAATACCAGCACCTTGAATTGGGCCCGGAAACGAATGGGCAGCCAGTGCAGCCGCTGGAGAAGCGGACTGACAGGGTCGAACCGTCTAGCTCCAGTGACCACACGGGCCGCCGCATTCTGCACTAGTTGTATCAATACATAATAATACATGAAATGTATATGTATACACGATAATAATGAAATACATGATAATATATGTATATACAGTGGTGCCTCGCAAGACGAAATTAATTCGTTCCGCGAGTCATTTCGTCTTGTGAAAATTTCGTCTTGCGAAGCGCGGTTTCCCATAGGAATGCATTGAAATTTAATTAATGCGTTCCTATGGGCAAAAAAAAGTCAGAACAAAGTCAAATTTGGTTTACAAAGTGTTTATTAAGTGCTTTTTAAAGGCATACATACTGTACAGAGGATTTCAAAAATTTCAAGCACAAAACTTCAACTTTTTAAACATGACAGAAAAGCATTTAAAAATCAGCGAACATGAGGCAGGACCATCTGACTTGAGGCTCAACACTGAAACTGAACAGAAACAGTCACGAACAGTCCTTGGACTGTGCAAAACTCTTCAGAAAGTACATTTTTAAGGCATGTAAACAGGGACATCATACAGAAACCAATACAGAAACTTTTTAAAATCACCAAAGGACTCTCTAAGGCTCTAGGGGACAATTTTACACAAACATTTTAAGGTGACCAAGTGAGGCTGAAGTGTCTCAACCTACAGGACCAGTCTTTTAAGTCAGGAAACTGGAGGCAGACAGAACTGTCTCCACATCACAGCAGCAGTCTTTTACGTTCCCAGAGCTGCGGAGGGTCTCTCTGGGGATGGCACAAACGCTGGTCAACTGGGAGAAGGCACAGTAGAGTAGGCAGGGACACTGCCATACGTGGGGGATGTGCATGCAGGAACGGTCTCAGGCTGGCTAGCTAGGACAGAAGCAGTTTACAGTTAGCCAAAGCCAACCTGGAGACAGACCCCTCTGTCCCCCAAGTCTCAGCATCACTGCTCTAAGTTACCAGACAACTTGGACAATGCTGGTCAACTGGGAGAAGGCTTCAAGGCTTGACTTCAAGGCTTCTAGGTGGACGAGGAGGAGGAAGAAGGCAACTGGGCACCATTGGTAGAAGCAGCAGGTTCCTCTTCCACTCTTTGCTTCTTCATGAAGAACCTCTCCATGGTCTGCTGCTTCAGCCGCCTTTTCAGCACCCCTCTGAAAGAGGACATGATCCTTGTATCAAACGTGTTTGCAAGGTCACATGCCAGAGCCTTGTCTGGGTGGTGCTGCTGTGCATAAGTCTGCACGTTTTTCCACTGTTGGCAGATGTCCTTCAGTTCCGTGGAGGACAGCTGTTCCTCACTTGTCGCTTCTTCCTCTTCCAAAGAGGGCTGCTCCTGCGTAGCCTCTGCCTGCAGTTTGACCAGCTCCTGGGTGAACAGCTCCTGGTCGTCGTCCTCCACCAGCTCGCAGACGTCCTCCTCTGTGACCTCGAGGCCCATGGTCCTCCCCAAGGAAACAATGTCCTCCAGCACTATTGACTCTGGTGCAGGTGCAGAAGCATCAGAGTCACTTGTTGCCACACAGTCTGGCCACAGGTTGCGCCAAGTGAAATTCAGATTTCTCTGGCTGATCCCGTCCCAGGCCATGGTGATCATATTTACGCAGCTGATGATGTCGAAGTGGTCTCTCCAGAATTCACGCAGGGTGAGGTTGGTGCAATCGGTCACCTCGAAGCAGCGCCTGAAAAGCTCCTTTTTGTAGAGTTTTTTGAAATTGGCGATGACCTGCTGATCCATTGGCTGGAGTAGTGGGGTGGTGTTAGGCGGCAGGAACATGATGTTTATGAAGCGGAAGTCCTCTAACAAGTCTTCCTCAAGGCCTGGAGGATGAGCAGGAGCATTGTCCATCAGAAGCATGGCCTTCAGCGGCAGGTCATTGTCCAGCAGGTACTGCTTGATAGCAGGGCCAAAAGCCAGATTGACCTACTCCACAAACAGGATGCGTGTGACCCAAGCCTTAGCGTTGGATCGCCACAACACGCTCAGCCGGTCTTTGTTTACCTTGTGCTTCTTGAAGGCCCGTGGGTTGTCGGAGTGGTACACCAGCAGGGGCTTTATCTTCAGGTCCCCGCTGGCGATGGCACAGAAGAGGAGGTCCTTCATGGGCTTGTGGCCAGGCAGCTTGGTCTCCTCTTGAGTGAGGAAGGTCCTTTTGGGCATCCGCTTCCAAAACAGCCTGGTCTCATCACAGTTGAAGACCTGCTGTGGAAGGTAGCCCTGTGTAGTCACAACCTCCAGGAACTCCATGGCAAAGTCCTCAGCCACAGGAACCTCGCAACTGGCAGCCTTTCCATGCCTTGTGGTTGGGCTACTTGGGTGTCCTCTCCCTTGTCAGCTTCTCTGTGGCCTTTCTAGCCAAGAAGTTGCCGGACAGTTTCAACGAAGCCAAGTTCATCACCTTCAGCATGCTGGTCTTTTGCAGTGTGTGGTTGTCCTTTGTTCCCTCTTACCTGAGCACCAAGGGGAAGTACATGGTGGCTGTGGAGATCTTCTCTATCCTAGCATCCACTTCTGGGCTCCTGTTTTGTATCTTTTCCCCCAAATGCTACATTATTGTGGTGAGGCCTGAACTGAACAAAAGGGAGCAGCTAATGAGAAGGAAATATTAAAAACACTCTTATTATCATCTTCTCAATGGCTGGGCATGCATCTGTTAAAAGGAATAAAAAATGTATGTTTGCCCATACATAGAAAATTCTGCAAATGCTTCTACCTTTCAGAATTGTTCCACATCAGCCTTTCCAGCTCTACCTTCTCTGGAATGACCAGCAAATGTACCTCCATCACTAGCACTTGTAGATGCTGGTTGGTAGAGTCATCTCTTCTGCCAGAGTCTTGTAGTAGAACACTTTATGATGACACAACATTGTATTGAAGGTGCTTTTGACAAATAATATGGTGAAATTGCTTCCTTTCTTGCCTCTGTGAAGCTCAAACTTTCAGTCCTCAGTCTCTGTTCAAGGGGTGAGGTTCAGCTTATAAACCAGGCAGTTCCACATGCTCTCATTCATCTGGGTCATGCATCAAGGACTTGATAGAGCATGTTCTTTCCCAAGGTCAACAAGACTTTGCATGTGCTATATGTGCATTTGATATTTCTCCAAATGCTCCCGGTAACAGAATCGTTGGGGCTTCATGTGGGGCCAGCAAAATGGGCCCTTGCTTTGGAAGCCCTTGAAAAGTTGCCTCTGTAGATAGGTGTGCTTTCCCTGCATTTCAGCTGGGGCAACAACTGTGTCCATTCGTAAAAAGTCCAGATCTGGCTACTGTCATCGACAGCTTAGCAACACTGAGTTTGGATTCTTGAAATGAATCTGCATGAGGCTGCCCCTGGAGATGATCCAGAACCTGCTGGTGGGGTATAAGGTGGCAGCCAAGATTCTCCCTTGAGATTCTCCATTGCTCTGGCTACATTGTGCTGATGTTTATTCACTTCTCTGGCTCCCACTATCTTTCCAGATCCAGTTTAAATGTCCTGTCATAATAGTTAATGTGGGGTCCTGAATATTTGAAGGACTACCTTCTACCATATGAACTTGCCCTTGTACTGCATTTGGGAGTATATTTAGCACGCTTTCATTGAAAGAGGTGTAGCTCATAGTGACATGCCTAGAGCCCCTCCGTGGAGCACCGTTGGCAGTGAAACTCACTCCTGAGGTTAGCCTGGTTTTCCAGGTCACTGCCTGCTTTTAGATGGGTGTAGAAAATTCTTTTCTTTCATTGGGCATGCCTTTGACGCTCCACTGAATTTCCTGATTGTCTTCTAGTTTTAGTTTGTTGGATCTTTTAATCTTTTTTAAACTCCTTGATTTTGTATTTTTATTCTGATTAAAATGTGTGTGTGTGTGTGTGTGTGTGTGTGTGTATGTATATATATATATATATATATATATATATATATATATATATATATATAATATTTTAAAGATATGTTTTTAGGCACCCTGGTGGATGGGAAGAATATACATATATAGAATAGATATAAATATTACAAATGCAAAAAATAATCATATTCAAGATCTATTGACTGAGATGCAGAAAGGTTTGTGCTTGGCCATTTCCATCATATCCTGGCTGTCATTCATGCTCTTTCTTTCAAGGGAATGTGCACATGTGCCCCTCCTCCCCACACACATGTGGTCATCAGACGCCTTGAAGCACACCAGCTAATCATTTACAACAAAAATGCAGACCTATGAAGCTGAAATTACACAGTACAAACATCTTAATTAGAAAGGAAGTTTCCTGGTTCAATCTTGTGCAAAACACTATGCTCCTTTTAAAAAAAATTCTTTTCAGAGATTTTTCTTTAAGATATTGGTATAGCTTATATATGCATGGATTTTTCACATGTGTTTTTATCTCAACAGATGAGAAGTGCTCTTTAAATTAAAGGGGAAAGGTTGTTTAACAAAAGTCTCATTAATGTGAGAGAGTCCTGGAAACAGAACTCTTGCAAATAATAAGACTCAACCTGCACTGAAGGAAAAAAAAACACTATTCTAAATGCCATTCTCCTTACTTATTTTCACAAGTTTTTCTCTTCCCTAAGGTTGTCAGCAGAAGATGTTTGAGAAGACGTGACCAGCATGTTTTCTGATGCAATGTCCCAGAAAAACCTCAGCTCTGAGTATGCAATTGTCACCCCTGTCCTGGTTAAATTAACCCTAACTACTTCTGCTTCTTCACATCCTTAGGGAGAATCACACCCACAATTAGAGAACAACAGTGAAGGATGTTGTCAATATCCCCTGGATTATTCCAAGATGATGCTAGGGACAGGCAGAGTTCTATCAATCTATGACTCTTTAAAGTATCTGAAATCTCAATCAGCGGAATGAATGGTGATTCATAAGAGGCACTAGAGCTGAGGCACCTCTGCAAGACAGTGTGGGATCTGAGGAAATAGTGTCTCAAAGCCACATTTTCCTGCGAGATGTTCATGTTTGCAGTCTTGGCATTTCTGCTGCCTCAGGTGGGGCTCAGTGTTCCTGCTGGTAAATGCACCATCAGTGACCCTCTTCCCATTCTCCACCAATATTATTGTTCTGGAGACCTCGTCATTGCTGCTATTGTCTCTCAGATCTACAGATTTTCAAACACAATAACTTTTGAAAAAACTCCATCTCAGGAACTCTTTGATGAGCTCATGTAAGGGAGATTCTGTTTTTTATGTTAACCTTGTCATGTTGCAGTAATGAAATTATTATCCTGCAGTCCATTTCAATCAATTGAAATTGGGTGGAATTTCAGATATGTGGAATGTAGAATTCTTGAAACTATGTATTTCTCCACTGATTGGGTTTAGTTTGTGTCAATTAGTGTTAACTATGTTTTGTGAACATACAGTATACATGCAAAACGATGTGACATTTTGCCCATTGAATTCCATTACAACAATTGGATGAAGTCTCTCTACTTGGTTTCCAGGCATTTGGTACAACTGCTGGTGCTTACATTGTTTTGACTATGCAGACACTATTTTTTTTTTCCTTTCAAGACTAGATATTTTGGATATGATTTCAGTTTTGTTTTTATTTTCTGTTTATAAAGGTTGTATCTCAGGTTATCACTCCGTTCAGGGAGGGTGGCTTGCACAAGCAGAAGTAATAGTGAAAGATTCTTGAATAAATAAATCCTAATGACATTAAATTCTGGCTTGGCATTTTTCTTGGGCAACAAGTTTATCAACTAGTTGTCACACATCAAATTCGTGTACACTGTCTACCACATGCACTTGAAGAAGTGCACATGGAACAATGAAAAAAATGCACCTTATTTTCTCTTGTGTTCAATAGGATTCAAGCCTCTATGTGCATGGTGTAGCAGACCCTGGGAAACTGATTATTTTGTAGAATTCTGTTCCCCCAAACCGTCTGTAGTAAAGCAGTCTTTCATCCTATCTAAAAACATCCTCCCAGGCGAAAGTGGAATTGTTATAGTCAAGAATTCAATCAAAATGAAATTTGTAGGTACAGAATGTTCTTTACATTCTAATCAATAACACAATACATTGTGAACTATATTCTGCACCTGATATGAAAGGGTAGACAGAAATGATATTCTCTTTAATTTTTTTTAAAAATGCCTACAAAGGATATCCAAGAGTAATGGAAACTGACCATGCTATAACATCATTAGATCTTCAAGCCCTGCCAGCAGGTCTTCAGTGATGGGGCTGATTGTAATTCATCCTACAGGGAATGCTGCATTTGTGGGGGGCCACCACCAAGAACTCCCTTCCTTGGACTGTTACTCCCTTGCTTCAGTCCAAAGATTTGACAGTTAGATACTACAAACTAGAGCCTGCATTGAGGTAGGAGGCCATATAACTGCAAAAGTCAAAGCATTCTAAAGCATCACATGAATTTCTTAAAGTCAAGTTATAGCAATAATAAGTTAATGCACATTGCAGTGAAGTATATGTAAACACTTCAACTCGTAGTTTCCATAGAGCAGCCAGGAGATGGGCTGGAGTTCATAGAGGTGGAGTGTCCAGGATGACGTGCCCATGTCTCTTCTCTCTTCCCTGCCAGACGGAGCATTAGCAACAGAATATCATTGTCCAGATTGCATTCCGTTTCAATTTAGAAATAGACATTAACACTATAATGCTGTTGGTTACATTAATGGCAGGATGATGACTCAGATCTACCAGCACATCCCAGCCTTGGAATTTGCAGTAAAGGAGATCAACGGAAATCCCCACATCCTACCCAACCTCACCCTGGGCTTCCACATCTATAACAGTCATTTCCGTCCAAGGTGGACCTTTCGTGCCTCAGTGGAACTTCTCTCCAGGAGGGGCAGATTTACTCCTAACTACAAGTGTGATGCTGAGAATCTTCCGGCAGCTGTCATTGGCGGACCTAATTCTAATGTCTGTCTTCACATGGCAAACATCCTGTGTATTTACAAGATGCCACAAGTAAGATTTGTGCAGGAAGCGTCAAAGGTTAGCAAACCATTCACATGTGTTGGTCAGTTGGCAGCAGATGGTTGACCTAGGTGGGGAGGGGGAGTTTTGGGGATGATGGGAGGGGTTACCCCTTCTTTCTCATGCCCCCACTCTCCAAACACCCACTCTCCCCCTTTCTCTCCTTGGACTGGTAGAGACCCATAGGTGACTTGGTAGCCTTGGTCATGCTGGCTGTTAGATTGTACAGCCTGTCACTGGATGCAGCCTGCACTCCTTTGATGCCTGGGTATCTGTGCCAGTGGTGGGGGATAGGATTGGGCAGCAAGTTTCTTCGTTCCAGGACATTTTAAACTAAACAAAATGTGGAAGGAACAATCCAAAAAGATTTTTCTTCTCACACACATAGTAATGGGATTCATCTTCCTTTCATGTGACAGTTAAAGAATTTGCACGTCAGATATAAAAAAATACATCAGTTTCGATATTTATATTACATTACTTTCAAATTAACAAATTACATTGGGAAAAATGGATAGCTAACATCTTTCTATGGCATGAACACTGAACAACTCTCGGGGCAAGTATCCCTTCAGTCAGATTCAGCAGATGAAAAGGTTTTATTTTAGTGTGGACTATAGTGCATTATGCGGATTTCCAAGCCTCCTTGCCTTGGTATGGACTTGCCTCTTTCTAGATGAATTCAGTCTCAACTTGAGGACCATTTCAGTACATCATAAGAACACACAAAGACATTTTTTAAAATTAATTTGTAAACAAGTTCTTATTGCAAAAAAATGTACATTCTCATCTTTTCCTATAAAAGCAGCCCAAGGCAGCTTAAAATAACCCTCAGGGCAAAAATCGGTTTGGCCAGAGAGAGAATACATTATCCTACAAAATATGGCCAATCTATTACACATCTTTAGCCATCAATTAAAGCTGAGAGAGAGAGAGAGAGAGAGAGAGAGAGAGAGAGAGAGAGAGAGAGAGAGAAGACTCTCCATGAGACAGAAACATCATGTTGGCTGGATAGACCCACAGGTGATGGAACTTGAATTCTATTCACAATATAATATATATCGAGAAATCTTCTTAATTCTTCTTTTCAATTGTTTTCAGCTCATATACGGCTCTGCTCCAGAGATGAGTAACGAAGCACAAATTCCTTTTTTCCATCGAATGTTTCCAAGTGGGGACCAGCAATATAGGGGGATTCTCCAGTTACTGCTTCATTTCAGCTGGTCATGGATTGGGGTGCTTTATATTGAAGATAATACAGAGAGATTCATTGACGATGTGCTTCCCATGTTTTTGCAGAATGGCATTTGCTTTGACTTCATAGAACGATTCCCACCTTTGACAAGCCTGAGCCGAGTCACTGATATGGCGGGAGAAGGTTTTGAAACCGTCAAAGTTGTTTGGGGGAGCAGTGCCAACGCTGTGCTTGTACATGGGGAGATTCAAACCATGATGACACTGAGAATGGTGCCTCATATTCTTGAATTTGAGAATAGACAAATGATGTCTAAAGTCTGGCTTCTGACAGCCCAGATGGACTTCACTTCATTTCCCTTCCAAAGAAGTTGGGACATCCAGTTCCTCCATGGCGCTCTGTCTTTTGCCATCCACTCAAAGCAGGTGTTTGGATTCCAGATGTCCCTTCAGGAGAGAAAGCCCACCTTGCACAAAGAAGATGGCTTCATCAGGGAATTCTGGGAAGAGGCTTTTGCCTGTGCATTCCCCAGCTCTGTAGCAGAGAAGGAGGGCAGGGAGATCTGCACTGGAGAGGAGAAGCTGGAGACTCTGCCTGGGTCCATGTTTGAAACGAGCATTACTGGCCACAGCTACAGCGTCTACAATGCTGTCTATGCTGTGGCACATGCTTTGCATTCCCTGTACTCATCCCAAGTCAAACACAGAAGAATGATGAGACATGGGAGAAGCACATTTTCCAATCACCAGCCGTGGCAGGTAATATCTTGACCTGATAAATGCCAAAGCAATACAACATTTGTACAACATGCATGTACAACAGCAAAGCAGTACAAATTTTTGTACAACAGAGCTTAAGTTCACATTTTGATTGCCCTTCCCTGAGCAAAGAGCTGTGTCTCCACATTGGCGTCACGTTCCATGATGTTTATATCTTCCAATTTGCTGCCAGTTGACGGACTTTGCACATTAAGAGCATAATAAGAGTCAAATAATTACTTCATTTCTGTTGAGCAGAAGTGAATGTTGTCTGCTTTGGCAACCTTGTATTAGTGGGGAAAAGGGCACAAATATTTTCCCTTTCCCCACTACTATAAGGTTCCCAAAGCAAACAACAGCGGACAACGTTCACTTCTACTCAACAGAAATGAAATAAATATTTGACTCTTATTATGCTCCTCATGTGCAAAGTCTGTCAACTGGCAGCAAACTGGAAGATATAAACATCATGGAACCTGACGTTCTATGAATCAATAAATCTGGAGTTGGTGTCTCTTGTTCTGCCCAAAATCTAAAAATTTAGGGCCCAATCCTCTCCAGCACAGTGCGGCAGCTCCAAATGGCTACTGCTGGATCTAGCACTAGATCCAAATTGACTGGAGGACTCCTTGGGGGAAGGACATTCGTCCCCTTCCCCTAAGTAAAGCTGCAGTCTGCACAATGGGTCTTCTTTGGTCTGCACCAGCTAAATCGTGAGCCCCAACACCACTGTTGGGATTTGGTGGAAAAGACCCAGTCTGGTTCCTCTTCCACCCTCTCCTCCCCTCCCCCACCAAGACAGGCTTCCTCTGTCCTCCCACAAGCCTCCACGTGCCTGTCATCTGCTCACCAGTAGTGGCTGTGGTCAATCTGCAGTGTTGATGGGACCATGCAAGACTCCACGCCAGTGCTGCTTCCTCTCTGGGAGGCACAAACTTGTCTTGCATGTTTTCAACACCCACCCACGGCACTGGGGCTGTGATACACTGCCTATGAAGGGCAGACTAGGTTTGAGCTGCCTGTCTCCAATCTTATTCACACACAGCTAGCTGTTGAATGCAGCATAACACTGAATGTAATGGGACCCACTTCTGGGCAGACGTGCATAGGCTTGTGGTGTTAGGTTGCAATCCTATGCATGCTTATGTAACAGTAACAGCCCAAGCCTATGGACCTACTGCACCCCTGGAACTCAAGTTCCAGAGGGAACACAATGCATGACACACCATAGAGCACAGCGGTTCCACCCCTGCGAATGGTGAGGAGATGCCTGGTGCCACTGAAGTTCCAAAGAGACATCATAGAGCACAGCCATTCTGCCCCAGTGAAAGGTGAGCGGATGCCCTGGTGCCACTAATGTGTGTAAGGAAACCTGTAAGTAAATGTATGATATGCTCATACAGCACAGTCACTGAGGCCTCTTCAACACCCCTCAAACACTCTGTCAACTCTCATCTTTGCCCATCCTAAGGTCACTTTTGAATTGCTCAGAGGATTTGGGCTGGACGCTGTGAGAAACAGGATGCCAGACTAGCTGGACCATTGACCTTCTCCTAGGGGGGACTTCTTGTGTTCCCTGCCTTGTATGTCACACGTATATGCATTGCTGTTGGTGGAAGAGGGTTGTTGGGTTGAGACCTGTGCAGTACTGAATCATACTCATTGAAGGTGTAGAAAGTGTTGCAAGTTGTCCCTAGAAAGTTCCACTGAGAGAGGAGATTTGCCTGTTCCTCCATGTTCTGTCACTAGTCCTGTGTCATGCTTTGCTCTCAGTTTCTTCATTCATTTTCCTTCTAGGGTACAAAGTTCTTTGTCCTTTTTCTACTTTGATGCCTGTTACTTATAACTACACGTGTTTTGATCCAGTTAGCCACTAGGAAGCATTTAAAAGCAGCCATCACCCTACGGTTTATTAGTAATATTTATTTTTAAGAATGTCTGTGATTTGCAAGCATTTATTCTCCCTTTCTCTCCTAAGCTCCATGATTTTCTGAGAAGCATATCCTTTAACAACAGTGTTGGGGAAAAAATGTCCTTTGACCAACATGGAGAACTTGTTGTTGGCTTTGATATTCTCAACTGGGTGACCTTCCCAAACCAGTCCTTTCAGAGAGTCAACGTTGGATCCATGGAACCACAAGCAAACACAGAGAAAGTGCTCAAAATTCACGAAGATATCATTGTGTGGCCCAACTGGTTTAATCAGGTAGGCCCGATGGACTGTTGATGGTGTGACCATTTTGTTCTCCAGTGTGAGCTGTTACTCAGGTGCTGTCAAAACTCTGCCTGAAATAAATGTAATGGAGGACACCAGTTAGGTGGGTCAGATTGCACTACAAAACTGTTCTATAAAGTAAATTGCATGGTGTGTGTGTGTGTGTGTGTGTGTGTGTTTGTGTGTGTGTGTGTGTGTGAGAGAGAGAGAGAGAGAGAGAGAGAGAGAGAAATATACATACAATCTATATGTATGTAAGTATATATGTATGTATACTGAACATCCGAAACTTTCTGAAATCACTTCTATTATTCAAGGTCAGCAGCAACCCAAGGTTTATTGTGAACCTACCAGATACTTACAAATTCCCAAAAAAGCTTTTCAAAAATCAAACCACTCTCCTCTTTCCTTTATGAACAGGCCCGGCCCCTATCTCTTTGCAACGATCTTTGCCTTCCTGGCTATAGTAAGACCAAAATAGAAGGGAAGCAATTTTGCTGTTACAATTGTCTTCCGTGTCCAGAAGGAAAGATTTCAAACCAGCTCGGTAAGATATATGATGTCCAGTATGAACTATATGTACTGCAACCCAGCATGTGCTCACTGCTGCAGAAGTTGCACATTAAAGGGGGCCACCAGCATGAATGGGTGGCAACAACCCTGCATGCACACCCACATAGCACCCAGCCAGTACTGGTGCTGATAAGTTGTTGGGAGGCAAGGGCCATGGGCAGGAAGGGGGGTTATCAGGTAGGGATCAAGGCCAGCTGGAAATGTGTTGGGGAAGGGCAGGGGGCAGATATATGTGAGAGCAGCACCACTTATATCCTCTGCTTCCTTTCTGGCCTTGACATGCCCCCTTTGGCCAACTGGACTAGTGAAAGTGCTGGCACAGACCTGAATAGACCCATTGGGAACAATGATGCAGTTGAGTAGCCCAATCATATCTCCCACCAATGCAGCTGAACCAAGAATGTTTTGATTGTATCCAGCATGGAGGAGGGAATAGAGAGCTTTATTTATATTTTCCTTCTCCAAGTAAAACACAAGGGAAAGGAAGCATGCCAGTAGATACTGGAGGGCATAGCATCTGGCTCATGTCACCCACATCAGTAGCCACCCTCTCCATCATGCCCTTTAACCTCCACCTCTTCCTTCCCGCACATATTGTATTTTATGTACAATTTTGTGTCCATAAAAAAGACACATTTTCTGTTACAGATATGAATGACTGTGTTCAATGTCTAAAAGATCAGTATCCCAACAAAGACCAGGATTCATGTCTTCCAAAGGATATCAGCTTCTTGGCCTACACAGAACCTCTGGGGATTTCTCTGTCCACTTGTGCTCTTTCCTTGTCCTTCATCACCACTTTGGTGCTTGGGATCTTCATGAAGCACCAGGACACTCCCATTGTCAAAGCCAACAACCGGAACCGGAACCGGAAGATAGGATCTCAAAACACATAGACGAACAGGCCTTGCTGAGGGAGAGTCAGCATGGCTTCTGTAAGGGTAAGTCTTGCCTCACGAACCTTATAGAATTCTTTGAAAAGGTCAACAGGCATGTGGATGCGGGAGAACCTGTGGACATTATATATCTGGACTTTCAGAAGGCGTTTGACACGGTCCCTCACCAAAGGCTACTGAAAAAACTCCACAGTCAGGGAATTAGAGGACAGGTCCTCTCGTGGATTGAGAACTGGTTGGAGGCCAGGAAGCAGAGAGTGGGTGTCAATGGGCAATTTTCACAGTGGAGAGAGGTGAAAAGCGGTGTGCCCCAAGGATCTGTCCTGGGACCGGTGCTTTTCAACCTCTTCATAAATGACCTGGAGACAGGGTTGAGCAGTGAAGTGGCTAAGTTTGCAGACGACACCAAACTTTTCCGAGTGGTAAAGACCAGAAGTGATTGTGAGGAGCTCCAGAAGGATCTCTCCAGACTGGCAGAATGGGCAGCAAAATGGCAGATGCGCTTCAATGTCAGTAAGTGTAAAGTCATGCACATTGGGGCAAAAAATCAAAACTTTAGATATAGGCTGATGGGTTCTGAGCTGTCTGTGACAGATCAGGAGAGAGATCTTGGGGTGGTGGTGGACAGGTCGATGAAAGTGTCGACCCAATGTGCGGCGGCAGTGAAGAAGGCCAATTCTATGCTTGGGATCATTAGGAAGGGTATTGAGAACAAAACGGTTAGTATTATAATGCCGTTGTACAAATCGATGGTAAGGCCACACCTGGAGTATTGTGTCCAGTTCTGGTCGCCGCATCTCAAAAAAGACATAGTGGAAATGGAAAAGGTGCAAAAGAGAGCGACTAAGATGATTACGGGGCTGGGGCACCTTCCTTATGAGGAAAGGCTACGGCGTTTGGGCCTCTTCAGCCTAGAAAAGAGACGCTTGAGGGGGGACATGATTGAGACATACAAAATTATGCAGGGGATGGACAGAGTGGATAGGGAGATGCTCTTTACACTCTCACATAATACCAGAACCAGGGGACATCCACTAAAATTGAGTGTTGGGCGGGTTAGGACAGACAAAAGAAAATATTTCTTTACTCAGCGCGTGGTCAGTCTGTGGAACTCCTTGCCACAGGATGTGGTGCTGGCGTCTAGCCTAGACGCCTTTAAAAGGGGATTGGACGAGTTTCTGGAGGAAAAATCCATTATGGGGTACAAGCCATGATGTGTATGCGCAACCTCCTGATTTTAGGAATGGGTTAAGTCAGAATGCCAGATGTAGGGGAGAGCACCAGGATGAGGTCTCTTGTTATCTGGTGTGCTCCCTGGGGCATTTGGTAGGCCGCTGTGAGATACAGGAAGCTGGACTAGATGGGCCTATGGCCTGATCCAGTGGGGCTGTTCTTATGTTCTTATGTTCTTATGTTAACCTCACCTACACTCTTCTCGCCTCCCTCCTGCTCTCCTTCCTTTCCGTGTTTCTCTTCATTGGCCAGCCGCAATAAGGGTGTATGTACAAGTACTGCTCCAAAAGCAATCTCTTTACAGTCATTGGTGCTCATTCAGCACACTTCTCTTTTAGGTATTTGGAAACACCTTGAATTTCTTTTCTGAAGACATCTGCCTCCACTTGGAGGTCTTCTGAAACTGGGGCAAAAACACAGCTCTGGAAGTAGTGTGTAAACACACACTTGGTTGAATGTTAAACCACTGTCCTCTTTCATTTCTGAACAGACACGACCTCTTTCTCTTTGCAACAACAATTGCCCTCCTGGCTACAGTAAGACCAAAATAGAAGGGAAGCCATCTTGCTGTTACGATTGCCTTCCATGTCCAGAAGGAAAGATTTCAAACCAGGAGGGTAAGACCTACTGTGTTCACTATGAGCTAGATGAACTGTAATCCAGCACACGCACACCCGGGGACACCGTAGACCAGTGACTTTCAACCTTTTTCATGTCAAGGCACAGTGACAAGGTGCTAAACTTGTCAAGGCCCACCACCGGGTTGTTGACCATTGACAAGACACACCAAGCTGCATCCTCTCAACAGTCCTGCGCTGCAATTCAGGAGGCCAGTGCTGCATCCACCACATCCAATGTGGGACTAGAGGCTGCTGGAGGTCAACTTGGGGTAGGAACATTTGTCCCCTTCAGGCTTACTCTATGGGGCTACTCAGATCTGTGACAATGATATTCCTGCTGCAAAATCTGAGCAGCCCCGAGTGGAGCTTTCAGGCCCAAGGGGTTGGATGCTGTGGAAGCTGTAGCTGCCGTTCTCCCAATGTCCCTTGCCTGAACCATCTCTACAACTTTGCTTTTCATACTTTGTCTTTACAGGCATCAGAAAAGAATAATTTATTTTTATTTTCCAATCCAGAATGCAAGTCCCTAAGGGCAGAAATTGTTTTTTCCAGTCTATGTAGAGCACCATGCACACAGGTGGAATAATAATAATAGTAATAATATTTTTTTTCCTGCAAGAAACGGTACAGAAAACTTATATTTCTCTTACCGACATGGATGTTTGTGTTCAATGTCCAGAAGATCAGTATCCCAACAAGGACCGGGATTCCTGTCTTCCAAAAGATATCAGCTTCTTGTCCCATACAGAACCTTTGGGGATTTCTCTGTCCACTTGTGCTCTTTCCTTGTCCTTCATCACCACTTTGGTGCTTGGGATCTTCATGAAGCACCAGGACACTCCCATCGTCAAAGCCAACAACAGGAAACTCACCTACACTCTTCTCGCCTCCCTCCTGCTCTGCTTCCTTTCCGTGTTTCTTTTCATAGGCCAGCCACAAAAGCTATCATGCCTTTTTCAACAAACTTCTTTTGGTATCATCTTCTCAATGGCTGTTTCTTGTGTGTTGGCCAAGACCATCACTGTTGTTTTGGCATTCATGGCCACCAAGCCAGGATCCAGGATCAGGACGTGGGTGGGGAAAGGACTGTCAACCTTCATCGTCCTTCCCTGCACCCTTCTTCAAGCCACTCTTTGTACTGTGTGGTTAGCAACCTCTCCCCCATTCCCAGATTTGGACATGCACTCATTTGTCAAAGAGATTGTACTGAAATGTAACGAAGGGTCACCTCTCATGTTTTACTCTGTGTTGGGCTATTTGGGTGTCCTCTCCCTTGTCAGCTTCTCTGTGGCCTTTCCAGCCAGGAAGTTGCCGGACAGTTTCAATGAAGCCAAGTTCATCACCTTCAGCATGCTGGTCTTTTGCAGTGTGTGGTTGTCCTTTGTCCCTTCTTACCTGAGCACCAAGGGGAAGTACATGGTGGCTGTGGAGATCTTCTCCATTTTAGCCTCCAGTTCTGGGCTCCTGTTTTGTATCTTTTCCCCCAAGTGCTACATTATTCTAGTGAGACCTGAACTGAACAAAAAAGACCAGTTAATGAGAAGGAACCATTAAATAATGAATTAATTTTAAGTAATGCCCTAATATTACGTTGATTTTGATTAAACTGCATTACATACAAGCTTTGTGATGTACTCAGAAGTGACAATTTCTTTCAGACAGCCTGAATGTTCAGGGAAGCATTAGAAGACCTTCTCTGTGAGGGCTTCTCTTTACAGAACCCCCTCACATGGGGAATGATTTCTTGGATTATATTTCATTTTATGCTGCTGCTCTGCAAATATTTTTAATGCTTTTTCATATTATTATTGTCAGTAACAGTGAGGTTGTAGCTTATTGTTGCTGGCTTGACAACAGAAGAGGATCCTGGGCAAGTTAATCAGCTGCCTTGCCTTCTTTCCCTCAGTCTGCAGTTGGAAGCTCTCACCCACCCAAGTGGCCATCCAGGATTAGGTGGTCATCTGTAGGAGGGAGAGTAGGATATTTTGCTCTCCTACCACCATGACTGCAGAATGGGAGATTTTTCACCTCAGCCAGACTGGCAAAAGTCCTAGGTGAAATTTCTTAGCTACGTGCTCCTTTACACTTATGGTAGAGATTAGATTTAGGAATTGATGTGCATTCTGGAGACATCAAGAAGGGGGGGCAAATAGTCCCAACAGCCTTCTCATTTCAGGGATGCTGGTACCAGAATCCCTTGTCCATTAATTGCAAAGTGAACCTCAGAGCTACTTTAGCTTGGGGGGGGGGGTGCTAACTAGATATTCCCCAGTCCCCATAAGATGAAGATGTATTCTATATTGGTTTACACTGCAGTGTTATTGGGCTGTATCTTTTCCTCTCTCACGTCATTTTTCTGAGCCCCCAATTTGGAAATACTTCCAACCACTGAGAGTTAATAAAAAGGAAGAATTAAAGAATACAAGAAGTTTGTATGTATTTGTCCAGCTATACTAGCTTCTATATTAGGTGCAGGCGTGCGTCGCTTAACAACTGTTTGCTTAATGACGGACCACATATATGACGGTGGTCAAAGCACAACAAAGATACTCTTAATGAGGCAATCACTTCTCCCATAGCTTGCAGCAGAGGGTCTGTTTACACAACAGAGAAGCTCTTATTGCAAAGAAGAGGCAATCTATCTCCAGTAACCTGTGAGGCCAGCTCGTGCCTGACAGGGAATGTCTGTTTATGCAACAAAGGCAATAGATTGGACTGAATGCTCACTTAATGACCTAATCGCATAACAATGGGATTGGAGAACGTATCCCTGTCATTATGTGGCACACACCTGTAATTTGATTGTGCAGACAAAATCTGTATATAGGCTTACCCCCGCACCCGCAATAAAGATACCAGACTTCGGCTTGGATGAAAATGGGCCACTTTATTAAGCTTCAACTGCAGCAGGGCAATAAACACTGAACATCAAAACATGTGGGGCTATATGGGGGAAACTGTCCTAGCCGTCTGCCTCCCCCTGCAATCTCATTGGGCTTACCACCTGGCTCGAGGCCCCAGTCATCAATTGCCAGCTTAGGCCTTTCAACACCACCCCCAAAGGGGGCAAGACAGCCGGACTACAGGCCAGCCGGCAGAGCCGCACTATCCTGTCAGTCCAGGCTAGGGGTTTGCCTGCCTGCCTCCTGGAGCCGGTCAGGCATCATGGGAGCGGTTCAGACTTACCCCTCACCCTGCTGCCTTGGACAGACACCAAGCCAAGTCCCTACCTACCCAGCCCCGCACGTAACCTGCCCACAATGGGAGTGACCAGCCCAGCCTAACCTAAACCGCACCGCCTGTTCGCCAGTCTGAGGTAGGCGAAAAAACAGCCAACCAAGGCCAATCAGTCCTTGCGGCCAATCAGACTGCAAAAAATTCCTACCCGGCCCTAAAAAGCGACCAGCTAATCCAAGACTGGTTAATAGGGCGGGGTTGCCAGCTGGGAACGCTCTGAGCCTGGCTGGGGCATGCGCTCCATACCAGGGCTCTAGTCCCGCCTCCCCAGCCGCAAGCCGCAAGCCTCAGCCTCGGTGCACGAGGCAGGGAGAGGGCAATTGGCTGCTAGCACCTGATTGGCGCTAACAGCTTTTACTCCCACACCCGCAATAAAGACACCAGACTTCGGCTTGGATGAAAATGGGCCACTTTATTAAACATTAACTGCAGCAGGGCAATAACACTGAACATCAATCGTGCGGGGCAATATGGGGGAAACGGTCCTAGCTGTCTGCCTCCCCTACATTCTCATTGGGCGTACCACCTGGCTCGAGACCCCAGTCGTCAATCGCCAGCTTAGGTCCTTCAACACCACCCCCAAAGGGGGGCAAGGCAGTCGGACTTCAGGCTAGCCGGCCGAGCCGCACCATCCTGTCTGTCCAGGCCAGGGGTTCGCCTGCCTGCCTCCTGGAGCCGGTCAGGCATCATGGGAGCGGTTCAGACTTACCCCTCACCCTGCTGCCTTGGATAGACACCGAGCCAAGTCCCTACCTACCCAGCCCCGCACGTACCCTGCCATAGGGGAGGACAGCCTAGCACTTGTCCTCACCACTCCCCACGAGGATAAAGTCCTTCAAACCCTGCTGCAGGTCTGCCCAAAACAAATCTTTGCCGACTGGGGACAGATGCACCCAATCACTGTGGAATAGGGCAGGCTCCTTAAACCCAATAGCTGGGTGCCTAATGATTGCCCCGCCCTGCTCGACTACTACCCTCCCCAGGTAATCATTGACCCTCTTCCTTGTAACGTCTATCATATGGACACTACGCGCACCGTGCCAAACGCGCCGCGGGAGGAGGTTGGACCAGAGGATAGCCATCCCCAGGAACCAGCTACGAAGAAGTGAGAACTCCCTACGTGCCTGGAGCCTCAAGGACATCGAAGTTCTCTGGCCCAGGTCGTTCTCGCCAAGATGTACCACAATTACCTGGGGAGGGGGATGCCATTCCAAATAGTGCAGCAGCGTAGGCATGAACTGGCCCCAGCGCATGCCCCTTCTGGCAACCCAGGTGACACTGGCAAGACCCCCCAGTCCCAACTGGGAGCCAAAGCTGCTGGACAATGCTCTTTTCTGGGCCCAAAAGATAATCGAGTATCCGCAGATCAGGACCCTCACTAGAATCAATCAACGCAGACCTGAAACAGAAAAGGCAACATAAGCCATGTGTCAACAACTCACAAGATGCCTGTAGGCAACCCAACCAGGGACCCCCTCCTGACAGTCCCAACTAACACACCAAGGCTGGCCATGCCAGTCAACACACCCCCCCAACCACTGGGGGAAACCGCAGCACCACTGTCCCGGCCCTTCCTACCCACGGGCCTAGCACACATAATACTGAAAGGCACCGGAGCGCCACTGGCCGATCCTTTGAATGGCTCCCGCCAGGAAACCAAGCCTAGCTGCAGTAGACGTGGCACCAATCTGAAGGAGTGCAGGCCGAAGAGGCCAGGCGCAATGCCACGCCTTTGCAAGGCAGCATTAAACACAGCCCTGAACTGATACACGGTCAAAGGATGGGCGTTCTGTCCTTAAGGGTGATAATAAACCTCATCAGGTGTGCAACAGGCAGAGGCCATGCGTCCTCGAGATGCTGCTGCCTGCGAAAAACCAAAAACTCTTGAATCTTCCTTGCATAACTAACCCTGGTGGCGGCAGCCAGAGAAGCCCAGATCATGTCCTGGGTGGTGCTGAGCCAAGGCTCCACAGCCATAGGGGCATGGGTTCTGGGTCCGGCCGTGCCTCTGGTGCCAGCTGCCGGAAACGCTCCTCCTGAAAACAAGAAAGAGCGTCGGCAATGCTGTTTCGCACTCCGGGCACGTGCCTAGCTGGAAAAAAGGACATTAATTGAAAGGCACTGGAGAACAAAAGCTCTCACCAAGCACATGACCCTAGGGGACTTGGAAATCTGGCTATTAATGATCCTGACCACAGCCTGGTTATCACACCAGAAGTGGACAGAGGAATTAGCACACTCCTCTGCCCACACATGCACTGCGACTAAAATGGGAAAAAACTCGAGGAACGTTAAGTCCCGAGTGATGTCCTCCTGCACCCATTCTCCAGGCCATCGGGCAGCACACTACCTACCCCTAAAATAAATTCCAAACCCATGGCCCCCAGCTGCGTCAGATTGTACCTGCAGCTCATCTTCCACCAGGGACTGTGTCCTCCAGAACGACACCCCATTAAACTGGTCTAGGAACGTGAGCCCTACCACCATGTCCTCCTGGAGAGCCGCCGTGACCCGTATACAGTGGGATGGCCTACGCAACCCTGCCATCGCCTCACACATACGCCTGAATAAAGCCCTACCCGGAGCCACCACCCAACAAGCGAAGTTGAGGTGCCCCCACGAGCACCTGCAACTCCCTCAGGGTCAGCTTTTTGGCTTTATGGGCCCCCCGAAGCAAGCCAGACAGCTTGGCTAGCTTAGCCTCCAGGAGCCTACTACATTGATTGATGGTGTCCAACTCTATGCCGAGGTAAGTCAACCTGGCTACAGGGCCCTCAGTCTTGTCATGTGCCAGGGGAACACCCAATTATTCATACAGCGCCACAAACGACGCAAGCAGCATTTCGCATGTCCCAGAACCCGCTGGTCCCATAAATAAAAAATCATCGAGATAATGGGCAGTGGTCACGTGGCCAGTCTGAAATTGGACCACTCACTCCAGAAAGGTGCTGAAACATTCGAAATGGGCACAAGATATCGCACAGCCCATCGGCAACACCCGATCAATGTAGTAGGTGCCCTCAAAGCAAAAACCCAAGCGGCAAAAATCATCAGGGTGGACCGGCAATAGGCGGAACGCTGACTCATTGTCCGCCTTCGCCATCAATGCTCCCACGCCACATGACCGCAACCTCCCCATAGCCTGGTCTAGAGATGTATACCTGACCAAGCATAGCTCGCTGGGGATACCGTCGTTCACAGATGAACCCTCCGGGAAAGACAGGTGATGAATTAGTCGAAATTCCCCGGGAGCCTTCTTAGGGACCACCCCGAGAGGGGAGACCTGCAATTTGGGAATAGGCGGGGCTGAAAGCGATCCAACCACTCTGCCCAGGTCCAACTCCTTACCAATCTTCTTCCTGACCACATGCTCTAACCCTTTAACAGAACGCAAATTCTCGGCTAGCACAGGCGCAACGGGCCGTGCTGCCGGAATTCGAAAACCCTTTGAAAACCCCTCCACCAAACGACCGGCAGCAACTCTGTCCGGATAAACTCGCAGCCATGAACACAGCTGTGGTAACTTAATCGGCGTTGGCCCCCTTTCCATCGGGAGGATAGAATGGGGGCACGCCACCCCGACGGCTGCGCCCTGCCTGCTGCCCAGGGGCCTGTCTTGGTCCGCCCAGTTTAGGGCATGAGGACACGGGGTGTTTTGCACCACATAGGCCGCAGGCGTGCAAGAAGGTGCAATTGTTCCTTCCACACTTTCCTGAGGCGCTGTATTCAAAACAAGTCCGTGGGTTCTGAACCCACTGAGCACCTCTAGGTGCCTTGCTGGGATCAGCCTTGTTCCTTGCGATGAGGTGCCCGCTATCAGAACGGTCACCCCACGCAGGCCAGGATGGAAGGACTAGCTGCGTCCACAATTCCCACTGTGGAACGAGCCAGTCCAGCGCAGGATCATGCGCCACGTGTAGTCTGAAATGGTGGTCATACGCCACCCAAGCTGTACCAGTGTAGTCCCTAAACGCCCTGTGCACTATGTCCAGATATTTAAACAATGCTTGGGCGCGCTTGGGGTACATTTGGAGCACAACAGAGGCATAAATGACGAAGCCATTTAGCCAGTTGGCCCAATTCTTATCAACCTTACGCCTCCTCCCTGACTCCTGATCCCTTATTGGCTCCCCTACCTTTGGCACAGGCTCAGGCTCTATCTGCAAAAGGCTAAACATATCCACATACTCACCTCTCCAGATTTTCTCTTTCACAGACAGAGCCAGATACCCACCAAGAGGAAGAGCAACATCCCCGTATGACACCCAGGGGTGCTCACCTGCCTCAACACAGCCTCCCACTTGCAGCCCGGGGGTAGCCAGCGGGCCCATCAGCTGACCCAGAGGGGGAAAGCCCGGCACACCTGGTCCACCATGCGCCCAAGAAGGAGGCGGGGGGGCGCCAGCCCCGACAGCGGCTGCCGGGGCCAGTGCCCCACCACCAAACACGCCCTGCTGGTAGGCACCCTATGGGTAGTAAGAATTGGCATTCCCCCACTGAGGCCACGGAAACCACTGGGGAGCAAGGGTTCCTCCCCACGCTGAACGTGGGGGAAGAGGGGAGAGGCCGCACGCTGCTCAGAGGCTCCCTGCCGAGGACGCAACCATCCTCGATGCCAGCCGGGAATGCTCTGAGCCTGGCTGGGGTGTGCGCTCCGCCCCAGGGCTCTAGTCCCGCCTCCCCAGCCGCAGGGACCAATTGCAGCTCAAGGCTCAGCCTCGGTGCACGAGGCGTGGAGGGGGCAATCGGCTGCTAGCGCCTGATTGGCGCTAAAAGCTTTTCTTATAAATCAATGGGAAAGGATCAGGAAATAAATGAGATGCGAGGAGCCAGTACAAGATAGTCCCATATCACACCACATTTGGGTTATTCTGCATAACCCGTCAACATTATGCTCTCACTCTGTTGTCTGTAGACAACACTGTCTGACAGCACTTTGATCTTTTACCCAAACCCCTGCAGCAGCATGGACGTTTGATGGGAAGGATTTGGTGTGAAGGAACTTATGGTCGAATGAGTCTCACCATGAGTCTTGGTCACTGCTGGATTATTCTAAACATGCTCAGAAAAGTTCATTTTTTTCCAAGAAGCCTGGGGACTCAGGATGACCAGGAAGTGCACCTTCATTTTTATTGAGGATGCTGGTTGAACTGTGTCATTTTTTCCCCCTGCTGGAGACTTGAAGTACAGCACTACATGATGACACAACATTGTCTTTATGGGGACTTTGGAGAAATAAAAGAGTGGAATGGATCACTTCCAATGTTGACTTTGAGGTCTGTATGGCTGAAGTTCTTGGTCCTCAATCACTCTTCTAGGAGTGAGGTTCAAGACAGAGATCAGTCACACCTGCTCCCATTCCTCTCGTTCATCTCCCAAGGTCCTGAAAGAGCACACTCATTCCCAAGGTGAAAGAGTCTTTGGACATTCTGGTTGTGCATTTCCCTTTACTCCCAATCACTCCTGCTGCTCCTGTCAAAAAAATGCTGGGTGGTCCACATGGGCCAGCACAATTGTCCCTTGTTTTGAAAGCCCTTGAAATTTTTAAGCTTCCAACTTGCTTCAGCTGGTGCCTCAGCTACACCCACTCATGGAAAAACAAAACTAACAAATAAAAAATAGAACTGACCGCTCTCATCTACATCTTAGCAACACTGAGTTTGGATGACCGTGGGGCACCCTACATGGGGCTCCCCCGAAGTCGATCCAGAACCTGTGGTTGACAGAAAGTGGAAGCCAAGGTTCTCTCTAGAGTCCATTGGTCTGATGCATTATGCCAAGGGATGGGAGGACTTTTCTTTTCCCCTACAGCAAACACTGGGGGGTCCTGGAAATCCTCCGCAGGGCTCCCCTTTCCTGTAAAAATGTAAAAAAGAAAAAAAGAGGGCACTTCCAATTTTTTGCCATGAAATTGGATGTGCCCTTTTTTTCCTGTTTTTTAGACTTTTGTCGGCAAGTGGGGCACTGCGGAGGGCTCCCTGGAATCCCAGGACTCCCCAGGACTGCAGCACTGGCTGCAATGAATTAAAAACCCCTCCTATCCCTGGAGATTGTGTTGCTGTCTTCCAACCCCCCTCTCAAATTTTTAGTTTTATAGTTTTTATCTGTATTTTATTGCTTTTAGTATTCTATCTATCTATCTATCTATCTATCTATCTATCTATCTATCTATCTATCTATCTATCTATCTATCTATCTATCTATCTATATTCAACACATCCAAGCCCTGTTGATTGGGTTGCAGAAAGCTGGGTACTTTGTCATCCCCATCATGTCCTGGCTGTGACCAATGGCCCGCTCCTATCCCTCCTGCTGATGCAGCCATGCCAAAATGACTACTGCCGTATTCTGTGATGGGGGAGTTGCAGAGGTCTTCTCCAAGAAAGGGAATAATGGCTCCCTTATCTAGAGATGAACCTTCACAACACTGGGGGAGGGGTGACTTGAACCTGCACTAGATAAATCACTACTGCAGGTTCATGTTTTCATACTGTGGGATCAGGTTCAGGAAGGGATTTAGGATTCAGTGTCCATCTCTACCACAGACCCCTCCCCTTTCTGGGAATCGATCTGCCCAATTAACGTCCCAGCTTGCCCCCCCTTCCTCCACCAGACTTTCAGTGGCAGGAGCCTGTGAATCTGCTAGTGCCATGAACCACACTCTCAGGGTGCCTTTTTTGACTGCTTTACTACAGTCAGGACAAGCAGAAGATGCTGGACAATGTCACAAAGAAAGTTTAGGATTGGGTTCTCACTCTCCTTTCAAGAGAATATGTGCCCATGTAATCCCTCCCCACACACACACACACACACACACACACACACACAGAGTCATCAGGGAAGCAGTCACTTTGAAGCACATTGACTAACAATTTCAAACAAAAATGATTGCATATTTCTGTTGCTGAAAACAGAGCGGAAAAATCTTGATAATTCCCCCAAATTGAAACTTCCTGGTTTCAGTCTTGACCAAACAAGAGGCAACCTTAGAGAACAGATATCATCAATGTTCTTTGTCTTTAAAGTTTTTGAAATCTTCTTTCTCCTGTTTCTTTTTAGAGATTGGTTTTTTCCAAATGTCATTCTCTTTCTTGGGTTCCTGTCACACTTCCTACTCTCCGTCCTCCTCAGAGTTCTTCCTCTGTAGACATTCGTAGTTGTTTGTGAAGATGTGATCAACATTTTTTTTTTACATGTAACGTCCCAAACATTCAACTCTGACTAAGTGATTGTCACCTCTTTAATTATCCAATTAGCCACAGCTGCTTCTTCACATCCTTGGGGAATTTCAGCAGCCACTTACAAAACTTCAAAGCAACACTAAAGGATGTGATTAATATCCCCTGCATTATTCTGAGAAGGGGCTGGAGAGTCAGGGCTCTGTACACCAGACAGGTTATTCTTTAAAGGGTACAGTCTGGTACCTGAACCGGCAGAGAGGATTGTGATCGATATGAGCCTCCGGAGCACCAGAATGTCAACATGGAGACGATGGAAGATGGTCTCAAAGACACATTTCCCTGTGAGATGCTTGTGTTTATAGCCTTGGCACTTTTCATGCCTCAGCTGGGGCTCAGTGTTCCTGCTGGTAAATGCACCATCAGTGACCCTCTTCCCATTCTCCACCAATATTATCGGGCAGGAGACCTCATCATTGCTGCTATTGTCTCTCAGATCTACAGATTTTCAAACACAATAATTTATGAAAAACATCCATCCCAGGAACTCTTCAATGAGCTCATGTAAGGGAGATTCTGTTTTTTATGATAACCTTGTTTTGTCTCTGAGTTGAATTATTCTTCTCCAACCCAGTTCAATCAATTGAAATTAGTTGGAATTTCACATCTGGGGAATATAGAATTCTTGAAACTATGTATTTCCCCACTTTAGTTTAGTGTGTTTAGTGTAGTGTGTGTCAAATAGTGTTAACTACATCTTCTGAACACACTGGACACATGCAGAAAGATGTGCCATTTTCCCCTTGAGTTCCATCAGAACAACAGGATGAAGTCTCCCCACTTTGATTCATTTGGCATTTGATGCCACTGATGTTGATCCCATTTTGAGCATCCAGACAGTTATTTTCATTAAGGCAGAACTAGATCTTGGAATCTGTTTTCAGTTTCTTTTCTTTTCTGAACTATAGATTGTATCTCTGGTTATTATTCCATTCCGGGATGGTGTCCTGCACAGTGGAAGATTCTCAAATAGATAAATCCAAATTAAATTCTGGCTTTGCTTTCTACTTGAGAAACATGTTTATCAACACAATGCACAAGTTGCCACACAACCAATTTGTGTGCACTCTCTTCCTCATGTGCTTGCAGAAGTGCAGATTGGACAATCAAAAAATGTACCTCATTTCTTCTTGTGATCCCTAATGTTCAACCCTATATGTACATGTACAGCACCGCTGGGAAAGAGATGATCTCACAGAATTCTGTTCCCCCAAATTTTGCCTGCAGTATAGCAATCTCTTTTCCTATCTAAAAGTTTCCACCCAGGAGAAAGTTTCCACCCACAATTCAGCATTGTGATGTTCAAGAATTCAGATAAAATATTTGTCGGTGCAGAACATTCTGAACATACTAATCAACAGGGGCTTGACTCAAGTTGAGTCGCCGAGTCACTGCCCCCCTACTCTAAAAGCAGTCCTAATGGGGGCACTTTCTGGGCCTCCAAGTCACCTTTTGGTGACTCTAATAGACTTGAGTCAAATTGCCCCCTCTTCAAAAAGCCCCCATTTAAAAAGTGGGAAAAATGGAGCTACATCAGGAAGTGTGTGCATGTATTGGAGCTCTCTGAACACTGCCCTGCTGTCCCTGCCCATCTGTAAAGAGGGCAGCAGGGGTGGAAGGAACTGAGTGAGAACTGGGACAGAAGCGTCAGCAGCTGGGAGGCTTGCCAAGACAACCTGATCCTTGGCAGCCTTACTCACAAGTAGTTCCATTTGCACCGGCCATTCCATGAGGGTGCCCTCCTCTGCTCATAGACAGCAATAACAAACCCTACTATTTAAAAAAAAAAAAATGTCCACAAAGGGTATGCAAGAGCAATGGAAACTGAGCATTCTATCACATCTTCAGATGTTCAGTTCAAGCCCTGACAGCATGTGTTCAGAGAGGGGGCTGATTGTCATTGATCCAAGAGGGAATGCCACAACACCAAGAACACCCTTCCTGTGAATGCCACCCCCTTGCTTCAGTCCAAAGATTTGACAGTTAAACGTGACAAACTGTAAACTGTGTGGAGGTAGGAAGCAATACAACCCAGTGATGAGAGATATTTGAAAGAATCAGCTGAATTTCTTAAAGATAAGATATAGCAAGAAGACAATATACATTGCGGTGACGTGTATGCAAACAGTCCAACTCGTAGTTTCCATAGGACAGCCAGGAGATGGGCTGGAATTCATGGGGGTGCCCAGGTTGATGTGCCTATTTTTCCTCTCTCCTCACTAGGACACAGACCATAGCAACATTGGGGCTCTTCAGCCTAGAAAAGAGGTGCCTGAGGGGGCACATGATTAAGACATACAAAATTAGTCAGGGGGTGGATAGAGAGAGACGCTCTTTTCTCTCTCACATAGCACCAGAACCAGGGGACATCTGCTAAAATTGAGTGTTGGGAGAGTTAGGAAAGAAAAAGAAAATATTTTTTTGCCCAGCATGTAATTAGTTTGTGGAACTCCTTGCCACAGGAAGTAGTGATGGCATCTTTCCTAGATGCCTTTAAAAGGGGATTGGAGAAATTTCTGGAGCAAATTGGATCCAGCGGGGCTCTTCTAATGTCCTTATGTTCTTACAGATTGCATTCAAGTTCAAATTTAGAAATTGGCATTGAATCCATATGCTGTTTGTTTCATTAATGGCAGGATGATGACTCAAATGTACCAGCACATCCCAGCCTTGGAATTTGCAATAAAGGAGATCAATGAAAATCCCCACATCCTCCCCAACCTCACCCTGGGCTTCCACATCTATAATAGCCATTTCCGTCCAAGGTGGACCTTTCATGCCTCAATGGAACTTCTCTCCAGACGGGGCAGATTTACTCCTAACTACAAGTGTGATGCTGAGAACATTCCAGCAGCTGTCATTGGTGGTCCTAATTTTGATGTCGGTCTCCACATGGCAGCCATCCTGGGTATTTACAAGATGCCACAAGTAAAGTTTGCACATGAAGTGTTGCAGTTTAGCAAATTGTTCACATCTGTGTTGACTTTCAGGTGTGATTTTGCAGTTTGAAGTTCAGAAATGGTGATTTTTTTAAGGCAACAGGATGCATCCTGAGTGTCGGTTAAAGATCTGGTTGGTACTTGGGATAAAAGAAAAGAATACTTTGCAGCTTAATCCTGTGCAAATGTACTCAGCAACACTGGTGTCGCTAGGGGGTGCGGGGGGGCTGTGGGCCGCACCAGGTGATGTGCCTGGGGGGTGACCTGCCCTGTGGGAGGAGGAGGTGCCCTGTGGGAGGAGGAGGAGCTAGCCCATCATGCCATGCACCCTTGGATGCGAAATGTCCAACAGAGTGCAGTGCAAAAAACAGAATTGAAATTGCTCCTTTCATTCCAAAGTTATGGCCAAAAAACTGGAAGGAAAAAATGAATGGATCCCTAAGGAATGTGAAAGTGAGCCGTATTGCGCGTTTACTTGCAAATAGGCATATGTGCCATAGTCCAGCAGGAAGGGCAGGCAGAGAGGAATCCAGAATGATCCCGATCCAATGAATGCAACCCCTAAGAACACCCCAGGAGTTCCCTGCCTCCTTCCCAGCTGCGTCTATAGTGCCAGAAACGAAACCACAAGGTCGTGTATACTCGCGAGTAGGCTATGTGCCTTAGTTCATCGGAGATGGCAGGCAGAGAGGATCAAGGACTGCAGAATGCTCCTGATTCAATGAGTTCAGTCCCCCAAAACACCTCCCTCCCAGCTGCAGTCTATGGAGCCCTATGAAAAGCAAAGCAGCCTCACAGTCATGTTTACTCATGAGTAGGCAGATGTGCCTTGGTTGGTGCCTTGGTTGGTGGTCAGGCCAGGCAAAGGGGAATGTGAGGACACCAGAAGGGTCCTGATCCGATGGAGCTGGAACGCAACAGAAGGCAGCCTCCCCACCAATAAAAAGGACAAAAAAGAGGCTTCAGCTGGTAAGGGGAAGTTTTCTATTTTGTACTTGCAGCACCACACGATTCCTGAACAGTTTTTATCCCACAGAGAAAATTACGTTGAATAAGGCGATATAGTTGTTACCATGCTCCTGGGCATTATGGTCTGTTATACTGTTTTTATATTATGATGCAGGTCATATGTGTGGGTGAGTGTGCAGAGTGTGATTGTTGGAAATGTAGTATATATTTATGCTTGTATCTCAAAGGTGCATAAATTTCGTTCGGCTGTAGCACAATGATAAGAAAGTTACTACTACTACTACTAGGATTGGGCTCACAGGCTGCAATCCTACCAACACTTTCCTGAGAGTAAGCCCATTGACCACTATGGGACTTACTTCAGAGTAGACATGCATAGGATTGGGCTCACAGGCTGCAATCCTACCCACACTTTCCTGAGAGTAAGCCCCATTGACCACAACAGGACTTACTTCAGAGTAGATTCACTTGGTGGAACAGGACTGGCTCCCCCTTATTTAATTATTTCTTTTATTTTAAATGAATTATTTATAATTATTTCAATTTGCTTGATGATGTCACTTCTGGCCATGATATCACTTCCAATGGGTCCTGGACAGATTGTCATTCTAAAAAGTGGGTCCCCGTGCTAAAAGTTTGAGAACAGCTGCAATAAGGTGTTAGTAAGTTGACACGGGGTTTGTGTGTGAGAGACTCTACAACAGGGGTGTCAAACATAAGGCCCGGGGGCTGGATGGGGCTCGCGGAAGCTTTTTATGCAGCCCTCAGGCTCTCAGCTGTTGAGCACTGCTGAGGTGTTACTGCTGAAAGGGCAGCCCACATGAAAATTGGGCTCTCCCATATCTTGAAATATGATCAAGATTCATATATTTTCTCTTCTGTCATTTGCAGCTAATGAGTTCCTAAGTGAGAAAAAAGTGTTTCTTTTTGGTTATGACCTGTTTAATGACATCACTTCTTGCCTAATGACATCACTTCTGGCCCTCAGCAGGCATCCTGAATGCTATGTGGCCCTCCATATGAAATGAGTTTGACACCCCTGCTCTACAAGTTTTCAACATCACTAAAATCAGAATTTGGAGGAATAACACCATCATGTTATCTCTCAATCAATGCGTAATTTCATGCAGAATGTAATGAAGCAAACCACATTGAAATATCTGTGTTCTAACAAAAGGTATAGCCACAAAACCAGTGGGGGCAGGGCTATGGCACATCACCACACCCACCACCTGGGGCGTTGCCCCACCCACTGCATGGGGTGACGTGCAGGCCTCCCGCACCGGTTGACATGAATCCTAGTGACTCCACTGCTCAGCAATACACATGACTTTGTTAAATGGGGTTCATGCCCAGCAATGTTTAGATTCATACAGACCTTTGAAAGGAAGTTTTTTTTTTAATTATTATTTTTGAAATGAAATTTCAATGTTTTCATTTTTGAAATGAGTTTCAGCTCATTTTTGAATTCACAGCCGTCGGCATGAGAATGGACAGCACTTCTGCAATCCTGAGATTGACCTGAACTATACCAAAGAATCATAGAATTAGAAGGGGCCTAATAGGGTCATATTGCAGCTCAATTGCTGGTGCAATCTGCATTGACACAGGCCCTGGAAGGGGGTCAGAATTTGGCAAGCGCCACACTTGCCAATCCTTTCCCAATCCCAGGCCTGATTGCCCTCCTCCCTGCCTCATCACCCCCACATTCTGCCCACCCTCTCTTCTGTTCCACCCATCCTGCCTTTCCCCTCCCTGTTCCAACCCTTTCCTGACATGTTTCTGACAGTAGGGCACTGACGATGGTGTGTGGATATGTCCACATCCTTAGCTGAAGGAACAGAAATGCTACTTAAAATAGTATATCTACAATAGATCTTCCTCTTTCTTCTTTTTTTATTGTCTGTAGCTCACATATGGAACTGCTCCAGTGATGAGTACCAAAGAACGACTTGCTTACTTCTATCGAGTGTTCCCAAGTTCGAACCAGCAATATATGGGGATTCTCAAGTTACTGCTTCATTTCAGCTGGACATGGATTGGGATGATCTATGTAGATGATGACTGTGGAGAGCAGTTTATACAAGATGTGCTTCCCACATTTTCCCAGAAAGGGATTTGCTTTGACTTCATAGCAAAGATCCCAAAAATAGCATCTGCGAGTCAAGTCACTGAAATGGTGGGAGAAGGGTTTGAAACCGTCAGAGTTGTTTGGGGGAGCAGTGCCAACACTGTGCTTGTACGTGGGGAAATTCAAACCATGATGATACTAAGAATAATGCCTCATATTCTTGAATTTGAGAATGGACAAATGATGTCTAAAGTCTGGCTTCTGACAGCCCAGATGGACTTCACTTCATTTCCCTTCCAAAGAAGTTGGGACATCCACTTCCTCCATGGCGCGCTGTCTTTTGCCATCCACTCAAAGCAGGTGCCTGGATTCCAGACGTCCCTTCAGAAGAGAAGCCCCACCATGTACAAAGAAGATGGCTTCATCAGGGAATTCTGGGAAGAGGCTTTTGCCTGTGCATTCCCCAGCTCTGTAACAGAGAAGGAGGGCAGGGAGATCTGCACTGGAGAGGAGAAGCTGGAGACTCTGCCTGGGTCTGTGTTTGAAACGAGCATGACCGGCCACAGCTACAGTGTCTACAATGCTGTCTGTGCTGTGGCACATGCCTTGCATTCCATGTACTCATCCCAATTCAAACACAGTACAAGGATAAGTCACTGGAGAAGAAGGCCTCTGGATCATCAGCGGTGGCAGGTAATATCTTGGCCAGTTAAAGGTAGCAAAGTATAAATGTTTTAAAATAAGCACATCAATCGATTGCTTACTTTCAACCCTGCCATGGCAGGAGATATTTTGACAAGATCCATGAGAAACATATAAGAACAGGCCCTTCAGTGTGCACAGAGCTATTTTGTATCCGCTACTGTGATGTTCATATCTTTCATTTTACTGCCAGCCAGCTGAATCACATGAAGATCTTATTAAGAGTTGGGGCAGGTGGGAGGCAGGGAGGGTGGGGGAAGTTGGGGCAGGGGATGGGAGCGGGGCAGGAAGGAGGTGGGGCTGGCACAGCTCTGTGCCGCCAGATCCAGAACCCTGCGTTAAACCTCCTGGTCCAAAACGGGGCCTCCCAACTTTGCCTCAGCTAAATAGCTGGCTCAGACCTGAGTAGCCCATTGCGAGGCATGCTTGCTTACCTGGGGGGTGGGGGACAAATGTCCCCTTCCCCCGAGGAGTTGGCAATGGCTGCCAGGTGTGCATTGGATGCACTCGCAGCCATTTTGGTGCTGCTGTTCCTCTGGGCAGCTCAGGATTGGGCTACTAAGCTCCTTGTTCACCTTTTTCTAGTTCTGTTTCTGTTACGATCACCACAAGTACTTTGATCCCGTGAGCCACTACGAAGCAGTTAAAAACACCAATTCCCCTTTATTTATTTATTAGTAATATTTATGATGAAGAACATCTATGAGTGCAAACATTTATTGTTCTGTTTTCCCTTTAAACAAGCTCCATGGCTTTCTGAGAAGTGTATCCTTTAACAACAGTGCTGGGGAAAAATTGTCCTTTGACCAAGATGGAGAACTTGTTGCTGGTTTTGATATTCTTAACTGGGTGATATTCCCAAACCAGTCCTTTCAGAGAGTCAAACTTGGAACCATGGAACCACAAGCTCCCCCAGACAAAGTGCTCAAAATTCATGAGCATGTCATTGTGTGGCCCAGCCAGTTTAACCAGGTAGGTACTACAGACAATCCATGGGGTAATCAGGCAGTCTATACAGTTATTCTGGCACTGATATGACATTTGGAAGGCAGCAGGCTTCCTTGTGCCTCACAAATCTGCCTGGATGAGACCGGAAGTTGCTTCCAAGGACCATGTTCTGCAAGATCCAGCAACAACTAGACCCACGTGTTCAGTTAAAAAGGGTTTGGAGGTAGATATTTTCTTGAGTAAGTTCTGCTTCTGAGTAACATTTAGATAAGGATGTATGTACAAGTACTGCTCCAAAAGCAATCTCTTTACAGTCATTGGTGCTCATTCAGCACACTTCTCTTTTAGGTATTTGGAAACACCTTGAATTTCTTTTCTGAAGACATCTGCCTCCACTTGGAGGTCTTCTGAAAGTGGGACAAAAACACAGCTCTGGAAGTAGTGTGTAAACACACACTTGGTTGAATGTTAAACCACTGTCCTCTTTCATTTCTGAACAGACACGACCTCTTTCTCTTTGCAACAACAATTGCCCTCCTGGCTACAGTAAGACCAAAATAGAAGGGAAGCCATCTTGCTGTTACAATTGCCTTCCATGTCCAGAAGGAAAGATTTCAAACCAGGAGGGTAAGACCTACTGTGTTCACTATGAGCTAGATGAACTGTAATCCAGCACACGCACACCCAGGGACACCATAGACCAGTGACTTTCAACATTTTTCATGTCAAGGCACAGTGACAAGGTGCTAAACTTGTCAAGGCCCGCCACCGGGTTGTTGACCATTGACAAGACACACCAAGCTGCATCCTCTCAACAGTCCTGCACTGCGATTCAGGAGGCCAGTGCTGCATCCACCACATCCAATATGGGACTAGAGGCTGCTGGAGGTCAACTTGGGGTAGGAACATTTGTCCCCTTCAGACTTACTCTATGGGGCTACTCAGATCTGTGACAATGATATTCCTGCTGCAAAATCTGAGCAGCCCTGAGTGGAGCTTTCAGGCCCAAGGGGTTGGATGCTGTGGAAGCTGCAGCTGCCGTTCTCGCAATGTCCCAAGCCTGAACCATTTCAACAACTTTGCTTGTCATACTTTGTCTTTACAGGCATCAGAAAAGAATAATTTATTTTTATTTTCCAATTCAGATTGCAAGTCCCTAATGGCAGAAACTGTTTTTTCCAGTCTATGTACAGCACCATGCACACAGGTGGAATAATAATAATAGTAATAATATTTTTTTTTCCTGCAAGAAACTGTACAGAAAAATCATATTTCTCTTACAGACATGGATGATTGTGTTCAATGTCCAGAGGATCAGTATCCCAACAAGGACAAGGATTCCTGTCTTCCAAAAGATATCAGCTTCTTGTCCCATACAGAACCTTTGGGGATTTCTCTATCCACTTGTGCTCTTTCCTTGTCCTTCATCACCTCTTTGGTGCTTGGGATCTACATGAAGCACCAGGACACTCCCATCGTCAAAGCCAACAACAGGAAACACACCTACACTCTTCTCACCTCCCTCCTGCTCTGCTTCCTTTCCGTGTTTCTTTTCATAGGCCAGCCACAAAAGTTATCATGCCTTTTTCAACAAACTACTTTTGGTATCATCTTCTCAATGGCTGTTTCTTGTGTGTTGGCCAAGACCATCAGGATCCAGGATCAGGACGTGGGTGGGGAAAGGACTGTCAACCTTCATCGTCCTTCCCTGCACCCTTCTTCAAGCCACTCTTTGTACTGTGTGGTTAGCAACCTCTCCCCCATTCCCAGATTTGGACATGCACTCATTTGTCAAAGAAATTGTACTGAAATGTAATGAAGGGTCACCTCTCATGTTTTACTCTGTGTTGGGCTACTTGGGTGTCCTCTCCCTTGTCAGCTTCTCTGTGGCCTTTCTAGCCAGGAAGTTGCCGGACAGTTTCAATGAAGCCAAGTTCATCACCTTCAGCATGCTGGTCTTTTCAAGTGTGTGGTTGTCCTTTGTTCCCTCTTACCTGAGCACCAAGGGGAAGTACATGGTGGCTGTAGAGATCTTCTCCATCTTAGCCTCCAGTTCTGGGCTCCTGTTTTGTATCTTTTCCCCCAAGTGCTACATTATTCTAGTGAGACCTGAACTGAACAAAAAAGACCAGTTAATGAGAAGGAACCATTAAATAATGAATTAATATTAAGTAATGCCCTAATATTATGTTGATTTTGATTAAACTGCATTACATACAAGATTTCTGTTACTCAGAAGTGACAATTTCTTTCAGATAGCCTGAATGTTCAGGGAAGCGTCAGAAGACCTTCTCTGTGAGGGCCTCTCCTTACATAACCCCCTCACATGGGGGATGATTTCTTGGATTATATTTCATTTTATGCTGCTGCTTTGCAGATATTTTTAATGCTTTTTCATATTATCATTGTCAGTAACTGTGAGGTAGTAGCTTATTCTTGCTGGCTCGACAACAGAAGAGGATCCTGGGCAAGTTAATCAACTGCCTTGTCTTCTTTCCCTCAGTCTGCAGTTGGAAGCTCCCACCCATCCAAGTGGCCATCCAGGATTAGGTGGTCATCTGTAGGAGGAAGAGTAGGATATTTTGCTCTCCTACCACCGTGACTGCAGAACGGGAGATTTTTCACCTCAGCCAGACTGGCAAAAGTCCTAGATGAAATTTCTTAGCTAAGTGCTCCTTGACACTTATGGTAGAGATTAGATTTAGGAATTGATGTGCATTCTGGAGACATCAAGAAGGGGGGGCAAATAGTCCCAACAGCCTTCTCATCTCAGGGATGCTGGTACCAGAATCCCTTGTCCATGAATTGTAAAGTGAACTTCAGAGCTACTTTAGCTTGGGGGGGGGGGTGCTAACTAGATATTCCCCAGTCTCCACAAGATGAAGATCTATTCTATATTGGTTTACACTGCAGTGCTGTTGGGCTGTATCTTTTCCTCTGTCACATCATTTTTCTGAGCCCCCAATTTGGAAATACTTCCAAACACTGAGAGTTAATAAAAAGGAAGAATTAAAGAATACAAGAAGTTTGTATGTATTTGTCCAGCTATACTAGCTTCTATATTAAGTCCAGGCATGCGCCGCTTAATGACTGTTTGCTTAATGACGGACCACATATATGACGGTGGTCAAAGCACAACAAAGATGCTCTTAATGAGGCAATTGCATCTCCCATAGCTTGCAGCAGTGGGTCTGTTTACACAACAGAGAGACTCTTAATGCAAAGAAGAGGCAATCTATCTCCAGTAACCTGTGCAGTCAGCTAGTGTCTGGCAGGGAATGTCTGTTTATGCAACAAAGACAATGGATTGGACTGAATGCTCACTTAATGACCTAATCACATAACAATGGGGATTGCAGAACGTATCCCCATCGTTAAGTGGCACACACCTGTAATTTGATTTTGTACACAAAATCTGTATATAACCTTCTTATAAATCAATGGGAATTATTTGGGATTACCCCACAGTCTGAATTGAAAGGTTCAGGAAATAAATGAGATATGAGTAGCCAGTGCAAGATAGTCCCATATCACACCACATTTGGGCTATTCTGCATAACCCGTCAACATTATGCTCTCACTCTGTTGTCTGTAGACAACACTGTCTGACAGCACTTTGATCTTTTCCCCAAACCCCTGCAGCAGCATGGACTATTGATTGGAAGGATTTAGTGTGAAGGAACTTATGGTAGAATGAGTCTCACCATAAGTCTTGGTCACTGCTGGACTATTCTAAGCATGCTCAGAAAAGATCATTTTTTCCAAGAAGCCTGGGGACTCAGGAGTGACCAGGAAATGCACTTGCAGTAGAGCACTACATGATGACACAACATTGTCTTTACGGGAAATAAAAGAGTGGAATGGATCACTTCCAATGTTGACTTTGAGGTCTGTATGGCTGAAGTTCTCAGTCCTCAGTCACTCTTCTAGGAGTGAGGTTCAAGACAGAGATCAGTCACACCTGCTCCCATTCCTCTCGTTCATCTCCCTACATGGGGCTCCCCCTGAAGACAATCCAGAACCTGTGGTTGACAGAATGTGGAAGCCAAGCTTCTCTCTAGAGTCCATTGGTCTGATGCATTATGCCAAGGGATGGGAGGGCTTTTCTTTTCCCCTACAGCAAACACTGGAGAAAGTTTCAACTGGAGCAAACACAGGAGAAAGTTTCCACCCACAATCCAGCATTGTGATGTTCAAGAATTCAGATAAAATGATATTTGTCGGTGCAGAACATTCTGAAAATACTAATCAACAGGGGCTTGACTCAAGTTGAGTCGCCGAGTCACTGCCCCCTACACTACCCCTAAAGCAGTCCTAATGGGGGCACTTTCTGGGCCTCCAAGTCACCTTTTGGTGACTCTAATAGACTTGAGTCAAATTGCCCCCTCTTCAAAAAGCCCCCCATAAAAAAGTGGGAAAAATGGAGCTATATCAGGAAGTGTGTGCATGTATTGGAGCTCTCTGAACACTGCCCTGCTATCCCTGCCCATCTGTAAAGAGGGCAGCAGGGGTGGAAGGAACTGAGTGAGAACTGGGACAGAAGCGTCAGCAGCTGGGAGGCTTGCCAAGACAACCTGATCCTTGGCAGCCTTACTCACAAGTAGTTCCATTTGCACCAGCCATTCAATGAGGGTGCCCTCCTCTGCTCCTAGACAGCAATAACAATCCCTACTATTTAAAAAAAAATGCCCACAAAGGATATCCAGGAGCAATGGAAACTGAGCATTCTATCACATCTTCAGATGTTGTTGAAGCCCTGACAGCATGTGTACAGAGAGGGGGCTGATTGTCATTGATCCAAGAGGGAATTCCACAACACCAAGAACACCCTTCCTGTGAATGCCACCCCCTTGCTTCAGTCCAAAGATTTGACAGTTAAACGTGACAAACTGTAAACTGTGTGGAGGCAGGAAGCAATACAACCCAGTGATGAGAGATATTTGAAAGAATCAGCTGAATTTCTTAAATATGAGATATAGCAAGAAGACAATATACATTGCAGTGACGTGTATGCAAACACTCCAACTCGTAGTTTCCATAGGACAGCCAGGAGATGGGCTGGAGTTCATGGGGGTGCCCAGGATGATGTGCCTATTTTTCCTCTCTCCTCACTAGGACACAGACCATAGCAACATTGGGGCTCTTCAGTCTAGAAAAGAGCTGCCTGAGGGGGCACGTGATTAAGACATACAAAATTATACAGGGTATGGATAGAGTGGATAGAGAGAGATGCTCTTTTCTCTCTCACATAGCACCAGAACTAGGGGACATCTGCTAAAACGGATTGTTGGGAGAGTTAGGAAAGAAGAAAATATTTTTTTGCCCAGCTTGTAATTAGTTTGTGGAACTTCTTGCCACAGGAAGTAGTGATGGCATCTTTCCTAGATGCCTTTAAAAGGGAATTGGAGAAATTTCTGGAGCAAATTGGATCCAGCGGGGCTCTTCTAATGTTCTTATGTTCTTACAGATTGCATTCAAGTTCAAATTTAGAAATTGGCATTGAATCTATATGCTGTTTGTTTCATTAATGACAGGATGATGAAACCTGTACCAGGTTGTACCAGCACATCCCAGCCTTGGAATTTGCAGTAAAGGTTAGTTGGCAACCTTCAGTCTCGAAAGACTATGGTATCGCGCTCTGAAAGGTGCTTCTGGAACAGCGTCTAGTGTGGCTGAAAAGGCCGATTCGGGAGTGACAATCCCTTCCACACTGGGAGCAAGTGCAGTCTGTCCCTGGCCTGTCTCCCTGGCTATGGGCCTTCCTTCTTTGCCTCTTAGCCTCAGACTGTTGGCCAAGTGTCTCTTCAAACTGGGAAAGGCCATGTTGCACAGCCTGCCTCCAAGCGGGCTGCTCAGAGGCCAGGGTTTCCCACTTGTTGAGGTCCACTCCTAAGGCCTTCAGATCCCTCTTGCAGATGTCCTTGTATCGCAGCTGTGGTCTACCTGTAGGGCGCTTTCCTTGCACGAGTTCTCCATAGAGGAGATCCTTTGGGATCCGGCCATCATCCATTCTCACGACATGACCAAGCCAACGCAGGCGTCTCTGTTTCAGTAGTGCATACATGCTAGGGATTCCAGCACGTTCCAGGACTGTGTTGTTTGAAACTTTGTCCTGCCAGGTGATGCCGAGAATACGTCGGAGGCAGCGCATGTGGAAAGCATTCAGTTTCCTCTCCTGTTGTGAGCGAAGAGTCCATGACTCGCTGCAGTACAGAAGTGTACTCAGGACGCAAGCTCTGTAGACCTGGATCTTGGTATGTTCCGTCAGCTTCTTGTTGGACCAGACTCTCTTTGTGAGTCTGGAAAATGTGGTAGCTGCTTTACCGATGCGTTTGTTTAGCTCGTTATCGAGAGAAAGAGTGTCGGAGATCGTTGAGCCAAGGTACACAAAGTCATGGACAACCTCCAGTTCATGCTAAGAGATTGTAATGCAGGGAGGTAAGTCCACATCCTGAACCATGTCCTGTGTTTTCTTAAGGCTGATTGTCAGTCCAAAATCTTGGCAGGCCTTGCTAAAACGATACATGAGCTGCTGGAGATCTTTGGCAGAGTGGGTAGTGATAGCTGCATCGTTGGCAAAGAGGAAGTCACGCAGACATTTCAGCTGGACTTTGGACTTTGCTCTCAGTCTGGAGAGGTTGAAGAGCTTTCCATCTGATCTGATCTGGTCCGGAGATAGATGCCTTCTGTTGTAGTTCCAAAGGCCTGCTTCAGCAGGACAGCGAAGAAGATCCCAAACAAGGTTGGTGCAAGAACACAGCCCTGCTTCACGCCACTTCGGATGTCAAAGGGGTGTGATGTGGAGCCATCAAAGACAACAGTGCCCTTCATGTCCTTCTGGAAGGATCTGATAATGCTTAGGAGCCTGGGTGGACATCCAATCTTGGGGAGAATCTTGAAGAGGCCATCCCTGCTGACCAGGTCGAAAGCCTTCGTGAGATCTATGAAGGCTATAAAGAGTGGCTGTCGTTGTTCCCTGCATTTCTCCTGCAGTTGTCTAAGGGAGAATACCATATCAGTGGTGGACCTGTTGGCTCGGAATCCACACTGCGATTCTGGATAAACGCTCTCTGCAAGTACCTGGAGCCTCTTTAGTGCAACTCGGGCAAACAACTTTCCTACAACGCTAAGGAGAGAGATGCCACGGTAGTTGTTGCAGTCACCCCTGTCACCTTTGTTCTTGTACAGCGTGATGATGTTTGCATCCCTCATGTCTTGAGGTACTCCACCTTCTCTCCAGCAGAGACAAAGGATTTCATGCAGCTCAGTGATGATGATCTCTTTGCAGCACTTTAGGACTTCAGCAGGGATGCTGTCTTTTCCAGGTGCCTTGCCAAAGGCAAGGGAGTCCAGGGCCACGTGAAGTTCTTCTAGGGTTGGTTCACTGTCAAGCTCCTCCAGCACAGGCAGGCACTCAATGTTGTTCAGCGCTTCTTCGGTGACTACATTTTCTCTGGAATATAGCTCAGAGTAGTGCTGCACCCAGCGTTCCATCTGCTGCGCCCGATCCTGGATGACCTCGCCTGTTGCAGACTTCAGAGGGGCAATTTTCTTCTGTGTTGGGCCTAGGGCCTGCTTGATACCATCATACATCCACTTGATGTTGCCCGTGTCAGCTGCTATCTGTATCTCGGAACAGAGCTGGAGCCAGTAGTCGTTAACACATCTCCTGGCAGTCTGCTGGACTTTGCTGCGAGCACCTTGGAGGACCTGCAGGTTGCGCTCACTGGGACAGGCCTTGTATGCTGCTTGAGCTCTCCTCTTTTCCTCAATGACTGGTGTCAACTCCTCAGAGTGGGCTTCAAACCAGTCTGCTGTCTTGTTGGTCTTCTTGCCAAATATGGACAGGGCGTTGTTGTAAACGGCATTCTTGAAATGTTCCCATCTGTTGGATGCGTTTGCATCGACCGGGCCTGGAAGAAATTCCTCAAGCGCTCATGCAAATTCCTCCACTTTTCTCTGATCCCGTGTCTTGCTCGTATCAATGTGAGGTCTTCCTTCCCTTTTCGTGTGATACAGTCGCTTTGTTTGCAGTTTCACTCTGCTGCACACCAGCGAGTGGTCGGTGTCACAGGCAGCACCCTGATAGCTGCGTGTGATCTTGATGCTGGAAAGGCTGGAGCGTCTGGTGAGAATCAGGTCGAGCTGGTGCCAGTGCTTTGATCTTGGGTGTCTCCAAGAGACTCTATGTTGGAGCTTCGTGTTGAAGAACGTGTTGCTGACACAGAGACCGTGATGACAGCAAAACTCTAGCAGGCGTTGGCCATTTTCGTTCATCTTCCCAGTGCCGAACTGACCTAAGCAAGTGGGCCACGAACTGTTATCAGCACCAACTCTAGCGTTGAAATCGCCGAGGATGAACAATGGCTCTTTTACGGGGATCTTCTTGATAGTGGTGGCCAGGTCATCATAAAATTTGTCTTTGGCTTCTGCTGGAGAAGACAGAGTCGGTGCATAAGCACTGATGAGAGTGACAGGTCCTGCTGATGACTGGAGCTGCAGGGACAAAATTCTTTCACTTCCCACAGTAGGTGGGATGATGGATTTCAGCAGGGTATTTCTGACAGCAAAGCCAACACCATGTTCCCTGGTTTCGTTTGGTGGTTTTCCCTGCCAGAAGAATGAGAAATTTCGCTCCTTGACAGATCCGGAATCTGGCAGCCTTGTCTCTTGAAGGGCGATGATGTCCATCTGCAGTCTGCTCAGCTCCATGTCGATGACAGCTGTTTTGCGTGCATCGTCTATTGCTTGCAGGTCATCAGAGAAGCCAGGTGTCATTGTCCTTACATTCCAGGTGCCCAGCTTTAGGGCAGGAGTTTTCTGTTTTCTATTGCATGGTGCAGAGTTGTCATCCGCTTGTCGGTTTTCACCCTAAACCCCACGCACCCCGTGAGGTTAACGGACCGTGGCGAGGCAACACCTTACTGGCTGGGGACTGCCCAGCTTAAGGCGGGCGGTAGCTGCCCAATGAGATGCAATGATCTCTCCCACCTTCGGAAGCAGCCCCTGGCGTCATGCCCTACGCCAATCGAGCAAAGACTTATAACCGGTAACTGCTGCTTCCCGTGTTGTGCCGACGACGTATGGCGAAGTTGGAGTGTCCTCTCCAGTGCGCGAAGCCTGGGTAAAGAAGGCGTGGAGGATAGGCTGTTACCCATGCAGCAAATCCCCCCTCTCCACGTCGCTGGAATGGTCCAATGGAAAGGCAGAAGCCAATACGGTTGGTTCCAGCAGCGTCGCAGGAGTTGCCAGAACATGACTGTGTGCAGCCACGAACCGCCTGAGGGACTCCAGCTCCTGATTTTGCCTCGAGGTTGACTCCTGAAGCCTTTTCCACAACTGGATGTAGCCACAAGGCAGTGGAGGTTTGGAATCAGAGTTTTCCTTCTCTTAGATGGAAACCCCTCTCGTGCCCCTCCCCCTGCATCCCGTCTGCCTCACCACTGCTCCCTTTTCAACTTCCTGATAGCCACAAACCCCTCTCCTGCCCCTCCCACTGCATCCCGTCTGCCTCACCACTGCTCCCTTTTCAACTTCCTGATACACAGAAACCCCTCTCCTGCCCCTCCCCCCTGCATCCCGTCTGCCTCACCACTGCTCCCTTTTCAACTTCCTGATACACACAAACCCCTCTCCTGCCCCTCCCCCTGCATCATAAGAACATAAGAACATAAGAACAGCCCCACTGGATCAGGCCATAGGCCCATCTAGTCCAGCTTCCTGTATCTCACAGCGGCCCACCAAATGCCCCAGGGAGCACACCAGATAACAAGAGACCTCATCCTGGTGCTCTCCCCTACATCTGGCATTCTGACTTAACCCATTTCTAAAATCAGGAGGTTGCGCATACACATCATGGCTTGTACCCCGTAATGGCTTTTTCCTCCAGAAACTTGTCCAATCCCCTTTTAAAGGCGTCTAGGCTAGACGCCAGCACCACATCCTGTGGCAAGGAGTTCCACAGACCGACCACACGCTGAGTAAAGAAATATTTTCTTTTGTCTGTCCTAACCCGCCCAACACTCAATTTTAGTGGATGTCCCCTGGTTCTGGTATTATGTGAGAGTGTAAAGAGCATCTCCCTATCCACTCTGTCCATCCCCTGCATAATTTTGTATGTCTCAATCATGTCCCCCCTCAAGCGTCTCTTTTCTAGGCTGAAGAGGCCCAAACGCTGTAGCCTTTCCTCATAAGGAAGGTGCCCCAGCCCCGTAATCATCTTAGTCGCTCTCTTTTGCACCTTTTCCATTTCCACTATGTCTTTTTTGAGATGCGGCGACCAGAACTGGACACAATACTCCAGGTGTGGCCTTACCATCGATTTGTACAACGGCATTATAATACTAACCGTTTTGTTCTCAATACCCTTCCTAATGATCCCAAGCATAGAATTGGCCTTCTTCACTGCCGCCGCACATTGGGTCGACACTTTCATCGACCTGTCCACCACCACCCCAAGATCTCTCTCCTGATCTGTCACAGACAGCTCAGAACCCATCAGCCTATATCTAAAGTTTTGATTTTTTGCCCCAATGTGCATGACTTTACACTTACTGACATTGAAGCGCATCTGCCATTTTGCTGCCCATTCTGCCAGTCTGGAGAGATCCTTCTGGAGCTCCTCACAATCACTTCTGGTCTTTACCACTCGGAAAAGTTTGGTGTCGTCTGCAAACTTAGCCACTTCACTGCTCAACCCTGTCTCCAGGTCATTTATGAAGAGGTTGAAAAGCACCGGTCCCAGGACAGATCCTTGGGGCACACCGCTTTTCACCTCTCTCCATTGTGAAAATTGCCCATTGACACCCACTCTCTGCTTCCTGGCCTCCAACCAGTTCTCAATCCACGAGAGGACCTGTCCTCTAATTCCCTGACTGTGGAGTTTTTTCAGTAGCCTTTGGTGAGGGACCGTGTCAAATGCCTTCTGAAAGTCCAGATATATAATGTCCACGGGTTCTCCCGCATCCACATGCCTGTTGACCTTTTCAAAGAATTCTATAAGGTTCGTGAGGCAAGACTTACCCTTACAGAAGCCATGCTGACTCTCCCTCAGCAAGGCCTGTTCGTCTATGTGTTTTGAGATCCTATCTTTGATGAGGCATTCCACCATCTTACCCGGTATGGATGTTAGGCTGACCGGCCTATAGTTTCCCGGGTCCCCCCTCTTTCCCTTTTTAAAAATAGGCGTGACATTTGCTATCCTCCAATCTTCTGGTACCGTGGCCGTTTTGAGGGACAAGTTGCATACCTTAGTCAAGAGATCTGCAACTTCATTCTTCAATTCCTTAATAACCCTTGGGTGTATGCCATCAGGGCCCGGTGACTTATTGATCTTTAATTTATCAATGAGGTCTGAAACATCTTCTCTTTTAACCTCTATCTGACTTAACTCCTCGGTTAGGAGGGGCCGTTCGGGCAGCGGTATCTGCCCGAGGTCTTCTGCCGTGAAGACAGATGCAAAGAACTCATTTAATTTCTCTGCCATCTCTAAGTCTCCTTTTATCTCCCCTTTCCCTCCCTCACCATCCAGAGGGCCAACCGCTTCTCTGGCGGGTTTCCTGCTTCTAACATATTTGAAGAAGCTTTTATTATTCCCCTTAATGTTGCTGGCCATGCGTTCCTCATAGTCTCGCTTGGCCTCCCCTATCACCTTCTTACATTTCTTTTGCCACAGTTTATGTTCCTTTTTATTCTCTTCATTAGGGCAAGACTTCCATTTACGGAAGGAAGCTTCCTTGCCCTTCACAGCCTCTCTAACTTGGCTGGTTAGCCATGCGGGCACTCTCCTGGATTTAGTGGAACCCTTCTTTCTTTGCGGTATACACCTCTGCTGGGCCTCTATTACTGTTGTTTTAAGCAGCCTCCATGCACTCTGGAGAGACTGGACTCTTTTTACCCTCCCTTTCAACCTCCTTCTAACCAGCCTCCTCATTTGAGGGAAGTCCGCCCGTCGGAAGTCAAGGGTTTTTGTTAGAGATTTGCCTGGTATTCTTCCCCCAACGTGCACATCAAAACGGATCGCAGCATGATCACTGTTCCCCAATGGCTCAGTAACGTTTACATCTCTAACCAGGTCCTGCGTACTGCCAAAATTAAATCCAGAGTCACCTGGCCTCTGGTGGGCTCCTTGACTAGCTGATCTAAGCCACAGTCATTTAGCACGTCAAGAAATCCGGTTTCCTTATCGTGTCCAGAACACAAATTGACCCAGTCAATATGAGGATAATTGAAGTCCCCCATGATTACAACCCTGTCCTTCCTTGTCACCTCCCTGATCTGTTTCCTCATTTCAAGGTCCCCATCAGATTTCTGGTCTGGAGGACGATAGCACGCCCCCAGTATTACATCGCTGCACAAGCCTGGTAATTTAACCCACAGAGATTCTACGGTGGAGTCGGACCCACCTTCAATCTCTACTTTGCTGGATTCTATCCCTTCCTTAACATAAAGGGCCACCCCACCTCCAACACGCCCCTGCCTGTCCCTCCTGTAGAGTTTATAGCCCGGGATTGCGGTATCCCACTGATTCTCCGCATTCCACCAGGTTTCCGTTATGCCCACTATGTCAATATTTTCCCTTGTCACCAGACATTCCAGTTCTCCCACCTTTGCTCGTAGACTTCGGGCATTCGCATAAAAGCATTTATACACGGAATGCCCCAGGATGGGCTGCTTATTTGCTCCTTTGTCCCCGCATCCTCTCATTGTGCCAAACCGTCTATCACATCCCATCACCCTACCTTTCCCAATTTCTTCTCCTACCCTGCCTTTGTCTTGTTGTTCTCTAACCTCCCCATCCTCATCCCATAGGGATGAGGAGTCCCGAACCGGATGCCCCTCGGCTCCTGTCGGCCTTCCCCCAGGGATCAGTTTAAAAGCTGCTCTGCCACCTTTTTAATGTTATGCGCCAGCAGTCTGGTTCCATTCTGGTTCAAATGGAGCCCGTCCCTCTTGTACAGGCCCTGCTTGTCCCAAAACGTTCCCCAGTGCCTAACGAATCTAAACCCCTCCTCCCTACACCACCGTCTCATCCACGCATTGAGACCCCTGATCTCCGCCTGCCTAGCTGGCCCTGCGCGTGGAACAGGTAGCACTTCAGAGAACGCTACCTTTGAGGTCCTGGCTTTCAGCTTCCTGCCTAAAAGCCTAAATTTGGCCTCCAGGACCTCCCAGCTACACTTGCCCACGTCGTTGGTGCCGACATGCACCACAGCCGCTACCTCTCCCCCAGCACTGTCTACTAGCCTGTCTAGACGAGAAGTGATGTCCGCAACCTTCGCACCAGGCAGGCAAGTCACCATGCGGTCCTCACATCCGTCGCAAACCCCCCTCTCTATGTTTCTAATAATCGAATCCCCCACTACAAGAAGCCCCCGACCCCCCTCCCGCCGAGGAGTATCCCGAGTGCGCTCGGATACGGGCCCATCCCCTGGAGAAGGGATCCCCCCTAGGGGATTGTTTCCCTCCTCTCCAGGATGACGTCCTCCAGTCCCGAGACTTCCCACCCGGGCAGCCGAGGAGCTGCACGCCTGAGGTTGGGATGAAGCCTGATCGTCCCCGGAAGTCTCCCCACGGTCCTCCTCTGGCTGCCTGCGCTTCTCCAGGTCGGCCACCAAGGCTTCAAGGGAGCGGACGCGTTCCCTGAGAGCCTGGAGCTCCTTGCACCGAGGACACACCCATGACTTATGCCCCAGAGGCATATAATCATACATGTGGCACTCCATGCAGAACACTGGATAGCCCCCACCCTGCTGCTGGCTGTCTGACTGCATAGCTTTTTTGTTATTGTTTTGTTGTTTTATTTAGGGGTCCTTTTAAAAACCGTACACTGGATAGCAGCCCTCTTCTCAAGGGAAGAGGAAGGGCAGTGTATGGGGCCCTGGCCTCCTCGCCCTGCTGCTGAACTCGCCCAGATGCTAAACTCTTGTGCCTTACCTGGCACTTAGTTCCCAGAGGCACTGGGTTCCCAGAGGCCACACGCGTCTGCAGAGAGCCTCACGCGATGGCCCGCCTAGCTTTATACTCCTGGCTGGCTCCTCCTCCCTCCTTCCTTCCTGATTGAAAGGGGGCTGGCCTTCCCAGGTGAGTTTACAAAAGCTCAGGAAGGCAAATGGCTGCTGATGGGCGTGACCTACTCTGCAGGCTCCTGAATGGACTGCTTGGATTAGCCTAATGGGGCTCTTAATGGGTTGGGAATTGGCCCTTCCTAGGTCCTTTCCCTCCTAGTTCTGTTCTCTTAGGCTGGACTGTTTTTGTAACCTCAAGCTAGTTTTTATTTGGGTTTGTTTAATTATTTATTGCTCTCTAGATCCTGTGTCCCAATTTACTGACCTGTTTAGGTTATGTTCTAACTTAGATTAGGTTTAACGTGGGTTAAGTATAGGTTTAATTTAAACAAGTAGAAAACCTGCTTTTCACTTTATCCTCCTCCCTTCCTTCGATTAAGTGCTACCTTAGGTGCAGCTAACTTTCAATTTTGATTTAAATGCCTGACCCTTGGGCACTTACTCACGAGTAGGACTCTGCTCTTACTCACGAGTAGGACTCTGCTCCTGCTCACGAGTAGCCCTATGTACCTCCCTTAGGTGCTAACTTTCAATTTTGATTTAAGGTTGCTTTAAAGGTAAGGTTAAGGTTAGAAGACAGGGAGTTAGAAAGACAAAGCGTTAGAATGAGTACACTTACCTCCTCCTCCTGCTCCTGCTCCTCCTCCTCTCCTTCTCCAAAACTCAGAGGTCTAATTGCCTTCTCCTCTCCCAGATGCTAAACTCTTGTGCCTTACCTGGCACTTACTTCCCAGAGGCACTTGGTTCCCAGAGGCCACACGCGTCTGCCTCACCACTGCTCCCTGTTCAACTTCCTGATACACACAAACCCCTCTCCTGCCCCTCCCCCTGCATCCCGTCTGCCTCACCACTGCTCCCTATTCAACTTCCTGATACACACAAACCCCACTCCTGCCCCTCCCCCTGCATCCCGTCTGCCTCACCACTGCTCCCTGTTTAACTTCCTGATACACACAAACCCCTCTCCTGCCCCTCCCCCTGCATCCCGTCTGACTCACCACTGCTCCTTGTTCAACTTCCTGATACACACAAACCCCTCTCCTGCCCCTCCCCCTGCATCCCGTCTGCCTCACCACTGCTCCCTGTTCAACTTCCTGATACACACAAACCCCACTCCTGCCCCTCCCCCTGCATCCCGTCTGCCTCACCACTGCTCCCTGTTTAACTTCCTGATACACACCAACCCCTCTCCTGCCCCTCCCCCTGCATCCCGTCTGACTCACCACTGCTCCTTGTTCAACTTCCTGATACACACAAACCCCTCTCCTGCCCCTCCCCCTGCATCCCGTCTGCCTCACCACTGCTCCCTATTCAACTTCCTGATACACACAAACCCCACTCCTGCCCCTCCCTCCTGCATCCCGTCTGCCTCACCACTGCTCCCTGTTCAACTTCCTGATACACACAAACCCCTCTCCTGCCCCTCCCCCTGCATCCCGTCTGCCTCACCACTGCTCCCTATTCAACTTCCTGATACACACAAACCCCACTCCTGCCCCTCCCCCTGCATCCCGTCTGCCTCACCACTGCTCCCTGTTCAACTTCCTGATACACACAAACCCCTCTCCTGCCCCTCCCCCTTCATCCCGTCTGCATCACCACTGCTCCCTGTTCAACTTCCTGATACACACAAACCCCTCTCCTGCCCCTCCTCCTGCATCCCGTCTGCCTCACCACTGCTCCCTGTTTAACTTCCTGATACACACAAACCCCTCTCCTGCCCCTCCCCCCTGCATCCCGTCTGCCTCACCACTGCTCCCTGTTCAACTTCCTGATACACACAAACCCCTCTCCTGCCCCTCCCCCTGCATCCCGTCTGACTCACCACTGCTCCCTGTTTAACTTCCTGATACACACAAACCCCTCTCCTGCCCCTCCCCCCTGCATCCCGTCTGCCTCACCACTGCTCCCTGTTCAACTTCCTGATACACACAAACCCCTCTCCTGCCCCTCCCCCTTCATCCCGTCTGCCTCACCACTGCTCCCTGTTTAACTTCCTGATACACACAAACCCCTCTCCTGCCCCTCCCCCTGCATCCCGTCTGACTCACCACTGCTCCCTGTTCAACTTCCTGATACACACAAACCCCTCTCCTGCCCCTCCCCCTTCATCCCGTCTGCATCACCACTGCTCCCTGTTTAACTTCCTGATACACACAAACCCCTCTCCTGCCCCTCACCCTGCATCCCGTCTGACTCACCACTGCTCCCTGTTCAACTTCCTGATACACACAAACCCCTCTCCTGCCCCTCCCCCCTGCATCCCGTCTGCCTCACCACTGCTCCCTGTTTAACTTCCTGATACACACAAACCCCTCTCCTGCCCCTCCCCCTGCATCCCGTCTGCCTCACCACTGCTCCCTGTTTAACTTCCTGATACACACAAACCCCTCTCCTGCCCCTCCCCCTGCATCCCGTCTGCCTCACCACTGCTCCCTGTTCAACTTCCTGATACACACAAACCCCTCTGCTGCCCCTCCCCCTGCATCCCGTCTGCCTCACCACTGCTCCCTGTTCAACTTCCTGATACACACAAACCCCTCTCCTGCCCCTCCCCCCTGCATCCCGTCTGCCTCACCACTGCTCCCTGTTTAACTTCCTGATACACACAAACCCCTCTCCTGCCCCTCCCCCTGCATCCCGTCTGCCTCACCACTGCTCCCTGTTCAACTTCCTGATACACACAAACCCCTCTCCTGCCCCTCCCCCTGCATCCCGTCTGACTCACCACTGCTCCTTGTTCAACTTCCTGATACACACAAACCCCTCTCCTGCCCCTCCCCCTGCATCCCGTCTGCCTCACCACTGCTCCCTGTTCAACTTCCTGATACACACAAACCCCACTCCTGCCCCTCCCCCTGCATCCCGTCTGCCTCACCACTGCTCCCTGTTTAACTTCCTGATACACACCAACCCCTCTCCTGCCCCTCCCCCTGCATCCCGTCTGACTCACCACTGCTCCTTGTTCAACTTCCTGATACACACAAACCCCTCTCCTGCCCCTCCCCCTGCATCCCGTCTGCCTCACCACTGCTCCCTATTCAACTTCCTGATACACACAAACCCCACTCCTGCCCCTCCCTCCTGCATCCCGTCTGCCTCACCACTGCTCCCTGTTCAACTTCCTGATACACACAAACCCCTCTCCTGCCCCTCCCCCTGCATCCCGTCTGCCTCACCACTGCTCCCTATTCAACTTCCTGATACACACAAACCCCACTCCTGCCCCTCCCCCTGCATCCCGTCTGCCTCACCACTGCTCCCTGTTCAACTTCCTGATACACACAAACCCCTCTCCTGCCCCTCCCCCTTCATCCCGTCTGCATCACCACTGCTCCCTGTTCAACTTCCTGATACACACAAACCCCTCTCCTGCCCCTCCTCCTGCATCCCGTCTGCCTCACCACTGCTCCCTGTTTAACTTCCTGATACACACAAACCCCTCTCCTGCCCCTCCCCCCTGCATCCCGTCTGCCTCACCACTGCTCCCTGTTCAACTTCCTGATACACACAAACCCCTCTCCTGCCCCTCCCCCTGCATCCCGTCTGACTCACCACTGCTCCCTGTTTAACTTCCTGATACACACAAACCCCTCTCCTGCCCCTCCCCCCTGCATCCCGTCTGCCTCACCACTGCTCCCTGTTCAACTTCCTGATACACACAAACCCCTCTCCTGCCCCTCCCCCTTCATCCCGTCTGCCTCACCACTGCTCCCTGTTTAACTTCCTGATACACACAAACCCCTCTCCTGCCCCTCCCCCTGCATCCCGTCTGACTCACCACTGCTCCCTGTTCAACTTCCTGATACACACAAACCCCTCTCCTGCCCCTCCCCCTTCATCCCGTCTGCATCACCACTGCTCCCTGTTTAACTTCCTGATACACACAAACCCCTCTCCTGCCCCTCCCCCTGCATCCCGTCTGCCTCACCACTGCTCCCTGTTTAACTTCCTGATACACACAAACCCCTCTCCTGCCCCTCCCCCTGCATCCCGTCTGCCTCACCACTGCTCCCTGTTCAACTTCCTGATACACACAAACCCCTCTGCTGCCCCTCCCCCTGCATCCCGTCTGCCTCACCACTGCTCCCTGTTCAACTTCCTGATACACACAAACCCCTCTCCTGCCCCTCCCCCCTGCATCCCGTCTGCCTCACCACTGCTCCCTGTTTAACTTCCTGATACACACAAACCCCTGTCCTGCCCCTCCCCCTGCATCCCGTCTGCCTCACCACTGCTCCCTGTTCAACTTCCTGATACACACAAACCCCTCTCCTGCCCCTCCCCCTGCATCCCGTCTGCCTCACCACTGCTCCCTGTTCAACTTCCTGATACACACAAACCCCTCTGCTGCCCCTCCCCCTGCATCCCGTCTGCCTCACCACTGCTCCCTGTTCAACTTCCTGATACACATAAACCCCTCTCCTGCCCCTCCCCCTGCATCCCGTCTGCCTCACCACTGCTCCCTGTTTAACTTCCTGATACACACAAACCCCTCTCCTGCCCCTCCCCCTGCATCCCGTCTGCCTCACCACTGCTCCCTGTTTAACTTCCTGATACACACAAACCCCTCTCCTGCCCCTCCCCCTGCATCCCGTCTGCCTCACCACTGCTCCCTGTTCAACTTCCTGATACACACAAACCCCTCTCCTGCCCCTCCCCCCTGCATCCCGTCTGCCTCACCACTGCTCCCTGTTCAACTTCCTGATACACACAAACCCCTCTCCTGCCCCTCCCCCTGCATCCCGCCTGCCTCACCACTGCTCCCTGTTCAACTTCCTGATACAAACAAACCCCTCTCCTGCCCCTCCCCCCTGCATCCCGTCTGCCTCACCACTGCTCCCTGTTCAACTTCCTGATACACACAAACCCCTCTGCTGCCCCTCCCCCTGCATCCCGTCTGCCTCACCACTGCTCCCTGTTTAACTTCCTGATACACACAAACCCCTCTCCTGCCCCTCCCCCTTGCATCCCGTCTGACTCACCACTGCTCCCTGTTCAACTTCCTGATATACACAAACCCCACTCCTGCCCCTCCCCCTGCATCCCGTTTGCCTCACCACTGCTTCCTGTTTAACTTCCTGATACACACAAACCCCTCTCCTGCCCCTCCCCCTGCATCCCGTCTGCCTCACCACTGCTCCCTGTTCAACTTCCTGATACACACAAACCCCTCTCCTGCCCCTCCCCCTGCATCCCGTCTGCCTCACCTCTGCTCCCTGTTCAACTTCCTGATAGCCACAAACCCCTCTCCTGCCCCTCCCCCTGCATCCCGTCTGCCTCACCACTGCTCCCTGTTCAACTTCCTGATACACACAAACCCCTCTCCTGCCCCTCCCCCCTGCATCCCGTCTGCCTCACCACTGCTCCCTGTTCAACTTCCTGATACACACAAACCCCTCTCCTGCCCCTCCCCCTGCATCCCGTCTGCCTCACCACTGCTCCCTGTTCAACTTCCTGATACACACAAACCCCTCTCCTGCCCCTCCCCCTGCATCCCGTCTGCCTCACCACTGCTCCCTGTTCAACTTCCTGATACACACAAACCCCTCTCCTGCCCCTCCCCCTGCATCCCGTCTGCCTCACCACTGCTCCCTGTTCAACTTCCTGAAACACACAAACCCCTCTCCGGCCCTCCCCCTGCATCCCGTCTGCCTCACCACTGCTCCCTGTTCAACTTCCTGATACACACAAACCCCTCTCCTGCCCCTCCCCCTGCATCCCGTCTGCCTCACCACTGCTCCCTGTTCAACTTCCTGATACACACAAACCCCTCTCCTGCCCCTCCCCCCTGCATCCCGTCTGCCTCACCACTGCTCCCTGTTCAACTTCCTGATACACACAAACCCCTCTCCTGCCCCTCCCCCCTGCATCCCTTCTGCCTCACCACTGCTCCCTGTTCAACTTCCTGATACACACAAACCCCTCTCCGGCCCTCCCCCTGCATCCCGTCTGCCTCACCACTGCTCCCTGTTCAACTTCCTGATACACACAAACCCCTCTCCTGCCCCTCCCCCTGCATCCCGTCTGCCTCACCACTGCTCCCTGTTCAACTTCCTGATACACACAAACCCCTCTGCTGCCCCTCCCCCTGCATCCCGTCTGCCTCACCACTGCTCCCTGTTCAACTTCCTGATACACACAAACCCCTCTCCTGCCCCTCCCCCTGCATCCCGTCTGCCTCACCACTGCTCCCTGTTCAACTTCCTGATACACACAAACCCCTCTCCTGCCCCTCCCCCTGCATCCCGTCTGCCTCACCACTGCTCCCTGTTCAACTTCCTGATACACACAAACCCCTCTCCTGCCCCTCCCCCTGCATCCCGTCTGCCTCACCACTGCTCCCTGTTCAACTTCCTGATACACACAAACCCCTCTCCTGCCCCTCCCCCCTGCATCCCGTCTGCCTCACCACTGCTCCCTGTTCAACTTCCTGATACACACAATCCCCTCTCCGGCCCTCCCCCTGCATCCCGTCTGCCTCACCACTGCTCCCTGTTCAACTTCCTGATACACACAAACCCCTCTCCTGCCCCTCCCCCTGCATCCCGTCTGCCTCACCACTGCTCCCTGTTCAACTTCCTGATACACACAAACCCCTCTCCTGCCCCTCCCCCTGCATCCCGTCTGCCTCACCACTGCTCCCTGTTCAACTTCCTGATACACACAAACCCCTCTCCGGCCCTCCCCCTGCATCCCGTCTGCCTCACCACTGCTCCCTGTTCAACTTCCTGATACACACAAACCCCTCTCCTGCCCCTCCCCCTGCATCCCGTCTGCCTCACCACTGCTCCCTGTTCAACTTCCTGATACACACAAACCCCTCTCCTGCCCCTCCCCCCTGCATCCCGTCTGCCTCACCACTGCTCCCTGTTCAACTTCCTGATACACACAAACCCCTCTCCTGCCCCTCCCCCCTGCATCCCTTCTGCCTCACCACTGCTCCCTGTTCAACTTCCTGATACACACAAACCCCTCTCCTGCCCCTCCCCCTGCATCCCGTCTGCCTCACCACTGCTCCCTGTTCAACTTCCTGATACACACAAACCCCTCTCCTGCCCCTCCCCCTGCATCCCGTCTGCCTCACCACTGCTCCCTGTTCAACTTCCTGATACACACAAACCCCTCTCCGGCCCTCCCCCTGCATCCCGTCTGCCTCACCACTGCTCCCTGTTCAACTTCCTGATACACACAAACCCCTCTCCTGCCCCTCCCCCTGCATCCCGTCTGCCTCACCACTGCTCCCTGTTCAACTTCCTGATACACACAAACCCCTCTCCTGCCCCTCCCCCCTGCATCCCGTCTGCCTCACCACTGCTCCCTGTTCAACTTCCTGATACACACAAACCCCTCTCCTGCCCCTCCCCCCTGCATCCCTTCTGCCTCACCACTGCTCCCTGTTCAACTTCCTGATACACACAAACCCCTCTCCGGCCCTCCCCCTGCATCCCGTCTGCCTCACCACTGCTCCCTGTTCAACTTCCTGATACACACAAACCCCTCTCCTGCCCCTCCCCCCTGCATCCCGTCTGCCTCACCACTGCTCCCTGTTCAACTTCCTGATACACACAATCCCCTCTCCGGCCCTCCCCCTGCATCCCGTCTGCCTCACCACTGCTCCCTGTTCAACTTCCTGATACACACAAACCCCTCTCCTGCCCCTCCCCCCTGCATCCCGTCTGCCTCACCACTGCTCCCTGTTCAACTTCCTGATACACACAAACCCCTCTCCTGCCCCTCCCCCTGCATCCCGTCTGCCTCACCACTGCTCCCTGTTCAACTTCCTGATACACACAAACCCCTCTCCTGCCCCTCCCCCCTGCATCCCGTCTGCCTCACCACTGCTCCCTGTTCAACTTCCTGATACACACAAACCCCTCTCCGGCCCTCCCCCTGCATCCCGTCTGCCTCACCACTGCTCCCTGTTCAACTTCCTGATACACACAATCCCCTCTCCGGCCCTCCCCCTGCATCCCGTCTGCCTCACCACTGCTCCCTGTTCAACTTCCTGATACACACAAACCCCTCTCCTGCCCCTCCCCCTGCATCCCGTCTGCCTCACCACTGCTCCCTGTTCAACTTCCTGATACACACAAACCCCTCTCCGGCCCTCCCCCTGCATCCCGTCTGCCTCACCACTGCTCCCTGTTCAACTTCCTGATACACACAAACCCCTCTCCTGCCCCTCCCCCTGCATCCCGTCTGCCTCACCACTGCTCCCTGTTCAACTTCCTGATACACACAAACCCCTCTCCTGCCCCTCCCCCCTGCATCCCGTCTGCCTCACCACTGCTCCCTGTTCAACTTCCTGATACACACAAACCCCTCTCCTGCCCCTCCCCCCTGCATCCCTTCTGCCTCACCACTGCTCCCTGTTCAACTTCCTGATACAAACAAACCCCTCTCCTGCCCCTCCCCCTGCATCCCGTCTGCCTCACCACTGCTCCCTGTTCAACTTCCTGATACACACAAACCCCTCTCCTGCCCCTCCCCCTGCATCCCGTCTGCCTCACCACTGCTCCCTGTTCAACTTCCTGATACACACAAACCCCTCTCCTGCCCCTCCCCCTGCATCCCGTCTGCCTCACCACTGCTCCCTGTTCAACTTCCTGATACACACAAACCCCTCTCCTGCCCCTCCCCCTGCAACCTGTTTGCCTCACCACTGCTCCCTGTTCAACTTCCTGATACACACAAACCCCTCTCCGGCCCTCCCCCTGCATCCCGTCTGCCTCACCACTGCTCCCTGTTCAACTTCCTGATACACACAAACCCCTCTCCTGCCCCTCCCCCTGCATCCCGTCTGCCTCACCACTGCTCCCTGTTCAACTTCCTGATACACACAAACCCCTCTCCTGCCCCTCCCCCCTGCATTCCGTCTGCCTCACCACTGCTCCCTGTTCAACTTCCTGATACACACAAACCCCTCTCCTGCCCCTCCCCCCTGCATCCCTTCTGCCTCACCACTGCTCCCTGTTCAACTTCCTGATACACACAAACCCCTCTCCGGCCCTCCCCCTGCATCCCGTCTGCCTCACCACTGCTCCCTGTTCAACTTCCTGATACACACAAACCCCTCTCCTGCCCCTCCCCCCTGCATCCCCTCTGCCTCACCACTGCTCCCTGTTCAACTTCCTGATACACACAATCCCCTCTCCGGCCCTCCCCCTGCATCCCGTCTGCCTCACCACTGCTCCCTGTTCAACTTCCTGATACACCCAAACCCCTCTCCTGCCCCTCCCCCCTGCATCCCTTCTGCCTCACCACTGCTCCCTGTTCAACTTCCTGATACACACAAACCCCTCTCCGGCCCTCCCCCTGCATCCCGTCTGCCTCACCACTGCTCCCTGTTCAACTTCCTGATACACACAAACCCCTCTCCTGCCCCTCCCACCTGCATCCCGTCTGCCTCACCACTGCTCCCTGTTCAACTTCCTGATACACACAATCCCCTCTCCGGCCCTCCCCCTGCATCCCGTCTGCCTCACCACTGCTCCCTGTTCAACTTCCTGATAAACACAAACCCCTCTCCTGCCCCTCCCCCCTGCATCCCGTCTGCCTCACCACTGCTCCCTGTTCAACTTCCTGATACACACAAACCCCTCTCCTGCCCCTCCCCCTGCATCCCGTCTGCCTCACCACTGCTCCCTGTTCAACTTCCTGATACACACAAACCCCTCTCCTGCCCCTCCCCCCTGCATCCCGTCTGCCTCACCACTGCTCCCTGTTCAACTTCCTGATACACACAAAACCCTCTCCGGCCCTCCCCCTGCATCCCGTCTGCCTCACCACTGCTCCCTGTTCAACTTCCTGATACACACAATCCCCTCTCCGGCCCTCCCCCTGCATCCCGTCTGCCTCACCACTGCTCCCTGTTCAACTTCCTGATACACACAAACCCCTCTCCTGCCCCTCCCCCCTGCATCCCCTCTGCCTCACCACTGCTCCCTGTTCAACTTCCTGATACACACAAACCCCTCTCCTGCCCCTCCCCCCTGCATCCCGTCTGCCTCACCACTGCTCCCTGTTCAACTTCCTGATACACACAAACCCCACTCCTGCCCCTCCCCCCTGCATCCCGTCTGCCTCACCACTGCTCCCTGTTCAACTTCCTGATACACACAAACCCCTCTCCAGCCCCTCCCCCCTGCATCCCGTCTGCCTCACCACTGCTCCCTGTTCAACTTCCTGATACACACAAACCCCTCTCATGCCCCTCCCCCTGCATCCCGTCTGCCTCACCACTGCTCCCTGTTCAACTTCCTGATACACACAAACCCCTCTCCTGCCCCTCCCCCCTGCATCCCGTCTGCCTCACCACTGCTCCCTGTTCAACTTCCTGATACACACAAACCCCACTCCTGCCCCTCCCCCTGCATCCCGTCTGCCTCACCACTGCTCCCTGTTCAACTTCCTGATACACACAAACCCCTCTCCTGCCCCTCCCCCCTGCATCCCGTCTGCCTCACCACTGCTCCCTTTTCAACTTCCTGATACACACAAACCCCACTCCTGCCCCTCCCCCTGCATCCCGTCTGCCTCACCACTGCTCCCTGTTCAACTTCCTGATACACACAAACCCCTCTCCTGCCCCTCCCCCCTGCATCCCGTCTGCCTCACCACTGCTCCCTGTTCAACTTCCTGATACACACAAACCCCTCTCCTGACCCTCCCCCTGCATCCCGTCTGCCTCACCACTGCTCCCTGTTCAACTTCCTGATACACACAAACCCCTCTCCTGCCCCTACCCCTGCATCCCGTCTGCCTCACCACTGCTCCCTGTTCAACTTCCTGATACACACAAACCCCTCTCCTGCCCCTCCCCCTGCAACCTGTTTGCCTCACCACTGCTCCCTGTTCAACTTCCTGATACACACAAACCCCTCTCCGGCCCTCCCCCTGCATCCCGTCTGCCTCACCACTGCTCCCTGTTCAACTTCCTGATACACACAAACCCCTCTCCTGCCCCTCCCCCTGCATCCCGTCTGCCTCACCACTGCTCCCTGTTCAACTTCCTGATACACACAAACCCCTCTCCTGCCCCTCCCCCCTGCATTCCTTCTGCCTCACCACTGCTCCCTGTTCAACTTCCTGATACACACAAACCCCTCTCCTGCCCCTCCCCCCTGCATCCCTTCTGCCTCACCACTGCTCCCTGTTCAACTTCCTGATACACACAAACCCCTCTCCGGCCCTCCCCCTGCATCCCGTCTGCCTCACCACTGCTCCCTGTTCAACTTCCTGATACACACAAACCCCTCTCCTGCCCCTCCCACCTGCATCCCGTCTGCCTCACCACTGCTCCCTGTTCAACTTCCTGATACACACAATCCCCTCTCCGGCCCTCCCCCTGCATCCCGTCTGCCTCACCACTGCTCCCTGTTCAACTTCCTGATACACACAAACCACACAAACCCCTCTCCAGCCCCTCCCCCCCTGCATCCCGTCTGCCTCACCACTGCTCCCTGTTCAACTTCCTGATACACACAAACCCCTCTCCTGCCCCTCCCCCCTGCATCCCGTCTGCCTCACCACTGCTCCCTGTTCAACTTCCTGATACACACAAACCCCACTCCTGCCCCTCCCCCTGCATCCCGTCTGCCTCACCACTGCTCCCTGTTCAACTTCCTGATACACACAAACCCCTCTCCTGCCCCTCCCCCCTGCATCCCGTCTGCCTCACCACTGCTCCCTGTTCAACTTCCTGATACACACAAACCCCTCTCCTGCCCCTCCCCCCTGCATCCCGTCTGCCTCACCACTGCTCCCTGTTCAACTTCCTGATACACACAAACCCCTCTCCTGCCCCTCCCCCCTGCATCCCCTCTGCCTCACCACTGCTCCCTGTTCAACTTCCTGATACACACAAACCCCTCTCCTGCCCCTCCCCCCTGCATCCCGTCTGCCTCACCACTGCTCCCTGTTCAACTTCCTGATACACACAAACCCCTCTCCTGCCCCTCCCCCCTGCATCCCGTCTGCCTCACCACTGCTCCCTGTTCAACTTCCTGATACACACAAACCCCTCTCCTGCCCCTCCCCCCTGCATCCCGTCTGCCTCACCACTGCTCCCTGTTCAACTTCCTGATACACACAAACCCCTCTCCTGCCCCTCCCCCCTGCATCCCGTCTGCCTCACCACTGCTCCCTGTTCAACTTCCTGATACACACAAACCCCTCTCCTGCCCCTCCCCCCTGCATCCCGTCTGCCTCACCACTGCTCCCTGTTCAACTTCCTGATACACACAAACCCCTCTCCTGCCCCTCCCCCCTGCATCCCGTCTGCCTCACCACTGCTCCCTGTTCAACTTCCTGATACACACAAACCCCTCTCCTGCCCCTCCCCCCTGCATCCCATCTGCCTCACCACTGCTCCCTGTTCAACTTCCTGATACACACAAACCCCTCTCCTGCCCCTCCCCTCCCTGCATCCCGTCTGCCTCACCACTGCTCCCTGTTCAACTTCCTGATACACACAAACCCCCTCTCCTGCCCCTCCCCCTGCATCCCGTCTGCCTCACCACTGCTCCCTGTTCAACTTCCTGATACACACAAACCCCTCTCCTGCCCCTCCCCCTGCATCCCATCTGCCTCACCACTGCTCCCTGTTCAACTTCCTGATACACACAAACCCCTCTCCTGCCCCTCCCCCCTGCATCCCGTCTGCCTCACCACTGCTCCCTGTTCAACTTCCTGATACACACAAACCCCTCTCCTGCCCCTCCCCCCTGCATCCCGTCTGCCTCACCACTGCTCCCTGTTCAACTTCCTGATACACACAAACCCCTCTCCTGCCCCTCCCCCCTGCATCCCATCTGCCTCACCACTGCTCCCTGTTCAACTTCCTGATACACACAAACCCCTCTCCTGCCCCTCCCCCCTGCATCCCGCTCTGCCTCACCACTGCTCCCTGTTCAACTTCCTGATACACACAAACCCCTCTCCTGCCCCTCCCCCCCTGCATCCCGTCTGCCTCACCACTGCTCCCTGTTCAACTTCCTGATACACACAAACCCCTCTCCTGCCCCTCCCCCTGCATCCCGTCTGCCTCACCACTGCTCCCTGTTCAACTTCCTGATACACACAAACCCCTCTCCTGCCCCTCCCCCTGCATCCCGTCTGCCTCACCACTGCTCCCTGTTCAACTTCCTGATACACACAAACCCCTCTCCTGCCCCTCCCCCCTGCATCCCGTCTGCCTCACCACTGCTCCCTGTTCAACTTCCTGATACACACAAACCCCTCTCCTGCCCCTCCCCCTGCATCCCGTCTGCCTCACCACTGCTCCCTGTTCAACTTCCTGATACACACAAACCCCTCTCCTGCCCCTCCCCCCTGCATCCCATCTGCCTCACCACTGCTCCCTGTTCAACTTCCTGATACACACAAACCCCTCTCCTGCCCCTCCCCCCTGCATCCCTTCTGCCTCACCACTGCTCCCTGTTCAACTTCCTGATACACACAAACCCCTCTCCTGCCCCTCCCCCTGCATCCCGTCTGCCTCACCACTGCTCCCTGTTCAACTTCCTGATACACACAAACCCCTCTCCTGCCCCTCCCCCTGCATCCCATCTGCCTCACCACTGCTCCCTGTTCAACTTCCTGATACACACAAACCCCTCTCCTGCCCCTCCCCCTGCATCCCATCTGCCTCACCACTGCTCCCTGTTCAACTTCCTGATACACACAAACCCCTCTCCTGCCCCTCCCCCTGCATCCCGTCTGCCTCACCACTGCTCCCTGTTCAACTTCCTGATACACACAAACCCCTCTCCTGCCCCTCCCCCTGCATCCCATCTGCCTCACCACTGCTCCCTGTTCAACTTCCTGATACACACAAACCCCTCTCCTGCCCCTCCCCCCTGCATCCCTTCTGCCTCACCACTGCTCCCTGTTCAACTTCCTGATACACACAAACCCCTCTCCTGCCCCTCCCCCTGCATCCCGTCTGCCTCACCACTGCTCCCTGTTCAACTTCCTGATACACACAAACCCCTCTCCTGCCCCTCCCCCTGCATCCCATCTGCCTCACCACTGCTCCCTGTTCAACTTCCTGATACACACAAACCCCTCTCCTGCCCCTCCCCCCTGCATCCCTTCTGCCTCACCACTGCTCCCTGTTCAACTTCCTGATACACACAAACCCCTCTCCTGCCCCTCCCCCTGCATCCCATCTGCCTCACCACTGCTCCCTGTTCAACTTCCTGATACACACAAACCCCTCTCCTGCCCCTCCCCCTGCATCCCGTCTGCCTCACCACTGCTCCCTGTTCAACTTCCTGATACACACAAACCCCTCTCCTGCCCCTCCCCCTGCATCCCATCTGCCTCACCACTGCTCCCTGTTCAACTTCCTGATACACACAAACCCCTCTCCTGCCCCTCCCCCTGCATCCCGTCTGCCTCACCACTGCTCCCTGTTCAACTTCCTGATACACACAAACCCCTCTCCTGCCCCTCCCCCCTGCATCCCTTCTGCCTCACCACTGCTCCCTGTTCAACTTCCTGATACACACAAACCCCCTCTCCTGCCCCTCCCCCCTGCATCCCATCTGCCTCACCACTGCTCCCTGTTCAACTTCCTGATACACGACAAACCCCTCTCCTGCCCCTCCCCCCTGCATCCCTTCTGCCTCACCACTGCTCCCTGTTCAACTTCCTGATACACACAAACCCCTCTCCTGCCCCTCCCCCCTGCATCCCGTCTGCCTCACCACTGCTCCCTGTTCAACTTCCTGATACACACAAACCCCTCTCCTGCCCCTCCCCCCTGCATCCCTTCTGCCTCACCACTGCTCCCTGTTCAACTTCCTGATACACACAAACCCCTCTCCTGCCCCTCCCCCTGCATCCCATCTGCCTCACCACTGCTCCCTGTTCAACTTCCTGATACACACAAACCCCTCTCCTGCCCCTCCCCCCTGCATCCCTTCTGCCTCACCACTGCTCCCTGTTCAACTTCCTGATACACACAAACCCCTCTCCTGCCCCTCCCCCCTGCATCCCGTCTGCCTCACCACTGCTCCCTGTTCAACTTCCTGATACACACAAACCCCTCTCCTGCCCCTCCCCCCTGCATCCCTTCTGCCTCACCACTGCTCCCTGTTCAACTTCCTGATACACACAAACCCCTCTCCTGCCCCTCCCCCTGCATCCCGTCTGCCTCACCACTGCTCCCTGTTCAACTTCCTGATACACACAAACCCCTCTCCTGCCCCTCCCCCCTGCATCCCTTCTGCCTCACCACTGCTCCCTGTTCAACTTCCTGATACACACAAACCCCTCTCCTGCCCCTCCCCCTGCATCCCGTCTGCCTCACCACTGCTCCCTGTTCAACTTCCTGATACACACAAACCCCTCTCCTGCCCCTCCCCCCTGCATCCCTTCTGCCTCACCACTGCTCCCTGTTCAACTTCCTGATACACACAAACCCCTCTCCTGCCCCTCCCCCCTGCATCCCGTCTGCCTCACCACTGCTCCCTGTTCAACTTCCTGATACACACAAACCCCTCTCCTGCCCCTCCCCCTGCATCCCATCTGCCTCACCACTGCTCCCCTGTTCAACTTCCTGATACACACAAACCCCTCTCCTGCCCCTCCCCCCTGCATCCCTTCTGCCTCACCACTGCTCCCTGTTCAACTTCCTGATACACACAAACCCCTCTCCTGCCCCTCCCCCTGCATCCCGTCTGCCTCACCACTGCTCCCTGTTCAACTTCCTGATACACACAAACCCCTCTCCTGCCCCTCCCCCCTGCATCCCGTCTGCCTCACCACTGCTCCCTGTTCAACTTCCTGATACACACAAACCCCTCTCCGGCCCTCCCCCTGCATCCCTTCTGCCTCACCACTGCTCCCTGTTCAACTTCCTGATACACACAAACCCCTCTCCTGCCCCTCCCCCCTGCATCCCGTCTGCCTCACCACTGCTCCCTGTTCAACTTCCTGATACACACAAACCCCTCTCCTGCCCCTCCCCCCTGCATCCCTTCTGCCTCACCACTGCTCCCTGTTCAACTTCCTGATACACACAAACCCCTCTCCTGCCCCTCCCCCTGCATCCCGTCTGCCTCACCACTGCTCCCTGTTCAACTTCCTGATACACACAAACCCCTCTCCTGCCCCTCCCCCCTGCATCCCTTCTGCCTCACCACTGCTCCCTGTTCAACTTCCTGATACACACAAACCCCTCTCCTGCCCCTCCCCCCTGCATCCCTTCTGCCTCACCACTGCTCCCTGTTCAACTTCCTGATACACACAAACCCCTCTCCTGCCCCTCCCCCCTGCATCCCGTCTGCCTCACCACTGCTCCCTGTTCAACTTCCTGATACACACAAACCCCTCTCCTGCCCCCTCCCCCCTGCATCCCGTCTGCCTCACCACTGCTCCCTGTTCAACTTCCTGATACACACAAACCCCTCTCCTGCCCCTCCCCCTGCATCCCGTCTGCCTCACCACTGCTCCCTGTTCAACTTCCTGATACACACAAACCCCTCTCCTGCCCCTCCCCCCTGCATCCCGTCTGCCTCACCACTGCTCCCTGTTCAACTTCCTGATACACACAAACCCCTCTCCTGCCCCTCCCCCTGCATCCCGTCTGCCTCACCACTGCTCCCTGTTCAACTTCCTGATACACACAAACCCCTCTCCTGCCCCTCCCCCCTGCAACCTGTTTGCCTCACCACTGCTCCCTGTTCAACTTCCTGATACACACAAACCCCTCTCCTGCCCCTCCCCCTGCAACCTGTTTGCCTCACCACTGCTCCCTGTTCAACTTCCTGATACACACAAACCCCTCTCCAGCCCCTCCCCCTGCATCCCGTCTGCCTCACCACTGCTCCCTGTTCAACTTCCTGATACACACAAACCCCTCTCCTCCTGCCCCTCCCCCCCTGCATCCCGTCTGCCTCACCACTGCTCCCTGTTCAACTTCCTGATACACACAAACCCCTCTCCTGCCCCTCCCCCTGCATCCCGTCTGCCTCACCACTGCTCCCTGTTCAACTTCCTGATACACACAAACCCCTCTCCTGCCCCTCCCCCTGCATCCCGTCTGCCTCACCACTGCTCCCTGTTCAACTTCCTGATACACACAAACCCCTCTCCTGCCCCTCCCCCCTGCATCCCGTCTGCCTCACCACTGCTCCCTGTTCAACTTCCTGATACACACAAACCCCTCTCCTGCCCCTCCCCCCTGCATCCCGTCTGCCTCACCACTGCTCCCTGTTCAACTTCCTGATACACACAAACCCCACTCCTGCCCCTCCCCCTGCATCCCGTCTGCCTCACCACTGCTCCCTGTTCAACTTCCTGATACACACAAACCCCTCTCCTGCCCCTCCCCCCTGCATCCCGTCTGCCTCACCACTGCTCCCTGTTCAACTTCCTGATACACACAAACCCCTCTCCTGCCCCTCCCCCCCTGCATCCCGTCTGCCTCACCACTGCTCCCTGTTCAACTTCCTGATACACACAAACCCCTCTCCTGCCCCTCCCCCCTGCATCCCGTCTGCCTCACCACTGCTCCCTGTTCAACTTCCTGATACACACAAACCCCTCTCCTGCCCCTCCCCCTGCATCCCGTCTGCCTCACCACTGCTCCCTGTTCAAACTTCCTGATACACACAAACCCCTCTCCTGCCCCTCCCCCTGCATCCCGTCTGCCTCACCACTGCTCCCTGTTCAACTTCCTGATACACACAAACCCCTCTCCTGCCCCTCCCCCCTGCATCCCGTCTGCCTCACCACTGCTCCCTGTTCAACTTCCTGATACACACAAACCCCTCTCCTGCCCCTCCCCCCCTGCATCCCGTCTGCCTCACCACTGCTCCCTGTTCAACTTCCTGATAGCCACAAACCCCTCTCCTGCCCCTCCCCCCTGCATCCCGTCTGCCTCACCACTGCTCCCTGTTCAACTTCCTGATACACACAAACCCCTCTCCTGCCCCTCCCCCTGCATCCCGTCTGCCTCACCACTGCTCCCTGTTCAACTTCCTGATACACACAAACCCCTCTCCTGCCCCTCCCCCTGCATCCCGTCTGCCTCACCACTGCTCCCTGTTCAACTTCCTGATACACACAAACCCCTCTCCTGCCCCTCCCCCCTGCATCCCATCTGCCTCACCACTGCTCCCTGTTCAACTTCCTGATACACACAAACCCCTCTCCTGCCCCTCCCCCCTGCATCCCGTCTGCCTCACCACTGCTCCCTGTTCAACTTCCTGATACACACAAACCCCCTCTCCTGCCCCTCCCCCCTGCATCCCTTCTGCCTCACCACTGCTCCCTGTTCAACTTCCTGATACACACAAACCCCTCTCCTGCCCCTCCCCCCTGCATCCCATCTGCCTCACCACTGCTCCCTGTTCAACTGCCTGATAGCCACAAACCCCTCTCCTGCCCCTCCCCCTGCATCCCGTCTGCCTCACCACTGCTCCCTGTTCAACTTCCTGACACACACAAACCCCTCTCCTGCCCCTCCCCCTGCATCCCGTCTGCCTCACCACTGCTCCCTGTTCAACTTCCTGATACACACAAACCCCTCTCCTGCCCCTCCCCCCTGCATCCCATCTGCCTCACCACTGCTCCCTGTTCAACTTCCTGATACACACAAACCCCACTCCTGCCCCTCCCCCCTGCATCCCGTTTGCCTCACCACTGCTCCCTTTTCAACTTCCTGATACACACAAACCCCACTCCTGCCCCTCCCCCTGCATCCCGTCTGCCTCACCACTGTTCCCTGTTCAACTTCCTGATACAAACAAACTCCTCTCCTGCTTTATATGGAGTCAGACCATTGTCTTTGTCTATGCTGGCTGGCAGTGACTTCTCCAGGCCTCTGGCAAAGAAGGGTATTTTCCTGCCCTGCTAGAGACACTGAGGATGAACCCGGAATCTTCTACATACAAAGTAGGTGCTCAACTGCTGAGTTGTAGTCCAGTTATGTATAGTGTAGCAGACAGAAAGTTGTCTTGGACAGAGACTCAAATCCCTGCTCAACAATGAAGTCCCCAGGGCTCACAGCTATTTCTCTAGCTAGCTTAACTCATAGAATCACTAGAATATCATAACCCCACAAATGGTTTGAAGGAGTTGGCTCTCTCTCTCTCTCTCTCTCTCTCTCTCTCTCTCTCTCTCTCTCTCTCTCTCTCTCTGTATGTTTACACGAATTTTGTGCCCTTTTTAATAAAATAAAATAAAATTTGTCTCATTTGTCTACTCTAGCATGTCCAAAAAACTTAGCCCAGCATGAAGCTATGCAGGTAACAGGTGGTTGGATTCTTAATGGCAAGAGCCACCAAGAAAAGGTTTAGCCATCACCCTAGTGTGGTGTCTGTAACTGCGCCCTTTAAGTTTTGGCCATTTAAATGAATGTCACACATTCCTATGGGGAAAAAAGTGAAGGTTTGTATTTGGAGATACTGTTATGGCAAGTACAAAACCTGCCTCACCAACAAGGTTCCCAGAAAGTAGTACAATGCTTGTGCCTGTGTACAGCATACAACTGCACTCTAAAGCGGTCCTTAAAAAATCTACAAATAACCCATCCAACTAGGCAGCAGGAATTTCCCTAGAAAATGTAATGTAACTGGCTCATACCACCCTACAAACTGTGGGTAGGGAAAGCAGCCTGAACCCATGCACTCTGAGTTCTCCTTTCCCAGCTCTAGTATGAAGCTGTGATGTTTTTAGGTAAAGCAGCCTCTCTGTGTGTCAGAGCCCAGAACTGTTATTTAACTGAAGTAGTTTTACTTAGCCAGGATGTTAGTGACAAGTGAAAGAAGAGAAAAGGGAGGGGCAGGAATGAGGAAGAGCACAGGTCCAGAAAAATTCAGGCTATATTTCCAACAAACCAGTCTGAGCCAGCTCACTGTGAACATCTAATTGGAGGGAAAAGTTTAGGCTTCCACAAGTTGCTTATTTATACTATAATTTTGGAAGTTATTTTACACACCTGAAACTCAGTTGCATACTCTGTTCAATATTCCACCCATGTCCCCCATCAGCCTGGGCTATAATTTGAACCGAGGTTCCAGAGAGAATAGAAGAAAAAATAATCAAACCACCTAAGCTCAAAGAAGACACACAAGCGGTTCAGGAGTAACTTTAGATCACTGTTGAAGCTACTGATAGTTCTGGAGTGACCTTCCGCCTGACCCATGTGCAATATATCCAATACAAATGATGAAGAAAATATACCTTCCCCTCTGGACAACAACAGAGGCACCAGATATACTCCAAATATCACACACAAATGCTAACTAGAAAATATTCTTCCATTCTTCTTCAATACAGTTATTAAGGCAAAATACTGAGTATCTGTTACTTCTTGCTGTCCAATCTGGACATTCAGGATTAAGAGAGACTATTTCCTTCCCTTTTCACAGACAGCTCCAGGACTGGAGTTAAACCATAGGTCAAACACAACGCTCGATACATTGGCCCAAGAACAATACTTCTCATTCAAACCCACAAGCCAGAGCCCCCTCGCCTGCTCTCCCCTCCCAGCTCTAGTCATCCCCAGCAATTAATCCCCCAAGAAACACGTTTGATTAAATCTTTTCAAACAAATCCTTTGCTTTGCTTTTGTTAGTTCACTTCTTGCCAACATCTATTAAAATATGCCTTTAATTCTCCCACAATCTTAAAAAAACACCGATTCCACTGTCTTCAACTTTAATCAACTGTATGGCCGGCATTTTTCATTTCATAATAATGCGCTGCTTGGAATTCAAGAGGCAAGCTCAACATCAATCATTCCGCAAGAATTTTTCCACTGCAATAAATATGCAAATGAGCAAAAGCCAGTCAGTTGTATTTCAGGCCCGACTTGCTAGTGTTTTAAAAAAAGACACAAATTTATTAATTGCCGTTGGCCAGCGGAATCCTATTACTTTGGGCATTGATTACAAAGCTGTGTGAGTGATTATCGTGCAACTCGCAGGCTATCCAGGCATGAGGAAAAATTATTAAAGCAAGGGAGAGATTATCAACTCGGAATAACAATAAGCTTTAACATTTTAAGGCCTCTAACTTCGGCAACAAAGAATTACACCCACCACTCCAGCATGGCACCAGTCATGAAGTTGGGCGCAAAGACACTTTATGGTTCATTCTAGAATTGGGCACTGTCCTGCCATCATCCATGCTCCTCCAGAGGTAAGCATGTGAAAGGAAGTGTACAGGTTGCTTATTCTTTACTACAACCATTTGGAGAATAACTTCAGTCTTCTTTCCACAGTAAGGGCAGCTGGAGGAAAATGAAGCCAATATGGAGTTCCTAAGATTTTTCATTAATTACATTTGTATTCTGCCTTCTTCCATCACAGAACTGACAGCTACATATATGGGATTCTTAGATGATCTCCCAGGTACAGGGAGATGTACTGTCTGGTCAGTACACAGGTAGTGACCAGACCAAAGTCTTGGCTTCAGCAAGGTGACTATAGTGTGCCCTTAGACCTTGCTCTGTGACATGGGGGAGGGAGGGGAAGGAGGAAGACAGAGGGGAAAAATATCCAATGCTGTTCAAGGACAGCTTGCCTATGTTCACTTCCACTCAAGTTTTCAGACAGGAATCTACTGTTCTTCTATATCAGGGGCGAGCAAACCCTGGACTGCAGTCCATTTGCAGCCCTCGGGGCCCCCAATCCAGCCTGCAGGGAGCCACTAGTCTCCAATGTCTGTTGGAACCCGCGCTGGTCCACAACTCCCAGTCGCAACTGCCAGATGCAAGCTGCAGGTCAAGTTAGAGCAAGGCCTTTTATAGTCTCCATGTGTTTTCTGCTTTTCCCTGGGCGTTATTTAACACCACCACCCCCATTGCCTCTGAACAACTTGTGTCTCCACAGGTTTTGGCTTGGTCTGTATGTGGTCTGTGCAAGAGGTGTGTGACAAACAGTTCATAGTTCTCATTTGGTTCTACATGCCTGTATTATAATTCTCATGTGTATTATAAATAAGTTCAGTAAAATTCATTCATTCATATAAGTTTTATATTTAATATATTCATTTATGTAATTTTATGTAATTTTATGAAAATTTATTCAAATTTGAAATGTAAATTAATTTTTTCCCCAACCGCTGACACAGAAACAGAGAGATGAAGTGACCCACCTGCCAAAATGTTTGCCCACCCCCTGTAAAATAATTACTAAGAGCCAGGCAAAAAAATGTGTTTCAAAATTCCTAGCAACCAATGAAATGTGTAGTCATCTTGGAATCGCTGACTATCCTAACACTGGTTTCTCAGCTTTTGCTAAATACAACTTTTTGCTATCTCAGCTTTTTCACTCCAACTTATTTAATTTGGTGGAAGTATACATAAGGCTCCACATGAGGCCACTACCGAAAAAGACAGCTCAATGTGGAGTTCTCTCCATGACACCTAGGCAAACATACCTGAGATGGACATAACTGCATCATGACATTTCCGTGTCCTTCTCAGCCAATGACAAATAGTGGGGCAAGGCAACACCAAACAGTGATGCCAAGCAAGGGAAGCCTGGCTTATCCCTAACATAGATAGGTGTGCCTAAACAATACAGGCTGATGGAGGGAAAATCCAAAACAGGCCTGTCTATAGCAACCCTGTCAAGCATAATACAGATTCACTCTCAGAATTCTGTTGATGATACAAGTCAAAAGCCTCAGAAATATTTGCTACAATATCCACTCTCAAGACTGCTTACAAATACAAATGGTTTATCATAAAACAACATAACATGAAGGCCTATACAAATTAAAACAAATATGAGTTATGCCCAGATATGGAATTTGTAGGACACAAGGCAAATCTGGTTCTCTTCTTGCCCAGCAGCAGCTTTCTTCAGAGAATGTCTTCTCCTAGATGACGAGCTGGTCTTGATATTAAATGAGAAGGGACAGAAGGGCTTGTTTATGTGCAAGTAGAGGAGTTTTAAAACTGGCAGTGTGGCAACCAATGTGTGCACGCATATGCATATGCAAAAATATTCCACACTTCAGTGTATGCCACACAGCATATGTGTGGTTCAAATCGTATACTCCTCCTGGACCTGGCTCTGCATTTTAAAAATACTTTGTCAAGCACATTCCGGAGAACTCTGCAGCTCAAGCATGAGGATTTTGCTTCTGCTATTCTGAGCCACAAGTTGCATGCTTCACTCTTCTCACAATCCTGGGGACCACTAAAATTCCATTCTGTGGTTGTCCCCAAGCTTCAGGAAATGTAACCAGTATTGCACCAGACACAGTGTGGAATTGTGGCATCAGTAGGAGGAAAGGAAAAAATGACAAGCTAATGAAAGAATGTCTTAGACTTAGAAGGTACAATTTTTATTATTTCTTCAAACACACACACAGACCTATGTTACGAGCTCAACATGAGGCTTTGTGGGTCTACAAAGTATGTTCACTGGGGCTCTCTAAAGTCACAGTGTGCCCAATAACCGGCAAGTTCATGCCAATAACATAGTTGCCACATTTGTCTCCAGAGAAAACCAAAAGCTGACAACTATTTATTTAAATTTAAAACTGAATTATATGTATATTTTTATATTATACCTTTTACCATTTGATAGTTTTCTAAACCATTTTGTATTTGTTGTACATTGCCCTAGTGGCCCCCTGTCATGAATATGTACATGTTAGGCCTGGGTTAGCATGTGGAGCCTGAACCAAACTAAGTCAGTAACAGAGAAGTCGCTAGCAGTTCCTAGCTGCAAGAATGTGAGTAAACAAACAAAAAGATTGTTGTCTCTCCTCTGCTGGCCAGAAAGGACAGACAACAAGAATTACAACCCATTGGAATGTTAGCACCTCTGCAGACAGAAAGGCGCCTATCAAGCTGATGAAGTGCAGCTGTGGATCTCGAGTTGGGAAGGGTAAGAACTAAGAGGGCTAGCAACAAGGCCCACTTGGAGAAGGTTCTGTCCTCAAAAGTTTCTGATGCGACAGTCTAAATAAGTATGAAGTCACCTCAGTACTATTAGCATAAGAAGTATAATAATGAGTGCCCCAAGGGGTGTGTGCGGTTCTTCTTGAACAGAGTTTTTTGGGTGCAACATCCTGGACGCTTTGGAGCTCCATTGTCCGCCATGGGCATCTGGCCTCACAGGTAGCCTGGAGCTAAAAGATCTACAAGAGAAGCTGACCCAGGTGAGAGTTAGGGATTAATAGAGATAGCCAGTTAGCTTTATTATTTTATTGCTGATATGTTTCCTAGATGTTTATGCCTCTAGCATTTGCTGCCTTATGTAACCTTATGTACTTAATAAACTAAAACCTCTTTTACAAAGTTGTTTCATTGTCTGTTGGGGACAAAGATTCAAAATCCTGCCTAGCCGTTCAGCAAGCTACCAAGTGCTCATTGAGGTCTAGTAACTTGAGGACTGAAGCTTTAATTGGAGAAAGAGCTCAGTGCCTGCAAGGGACAGAGTTAAGCCTAGAGGGTCTCAGCGTCCCTGGACTGAGGCACTGGCACATACAGGGTGGTGGCAGTGCTACTGGACGGGGGGCCTTGAGGGTTTTAGGGTTCAAGAACTCTGAGCACCCCGAAACCCCCTAAGTTTACGACACCACCCTAGAACCAGAAGGATGGCATAAAAATTTCTTAAAATAAACTATTGAGAATTTCATCATGATGCTCACTATTTTGAATGGTAGAGAAAATTGCATTTTGGAGGTTTGTCTGGCAGCCTTACAGCTGAATTTGATTAGACTCATGGATAATAATGAGAGAATGGGGTTTAAAATATGACCATAATTTGAGAGGGGAAAGGGTTCTGAAACACAAAATATACCAGAGGGTTGCAGCTAAAACTGAGGTGGGGAATGATTATTTGGAATCATTTCAGACTTCTTCACTTTTACATCTCCTAGCCACAGGTATCTCTTTCTCTCTGGTCACTCCATGTATTGGTTCTCCTTTGCCTCTCCAATACTTGCCTTCTTCAGGACCATACCTTCTTTCCTAGTCTGCACCCTGCGTTTCAGGGCCATTTGCCTGTTCTTTATTAACCCCCTTCAACAAAACCTATCCCCCCACAAAGCATCAGAGCAGTTCAACCAATGGTAGTCAAGACTCCCTTTACCTGCCCTGCCATTCTGTGATTTTTATATTATACATTCTTAAAAGGGTGCACACACATGTTAAGACAGTTTGGAACTGTTGGGAAATAAGTTCTATTTGCATTTCTATCCACCCTAATTCCAACGAGTTTGAGGCAGTATAAATGGTTCTCACTCCCTCACAATCACTGTGTGAAGTAGGTCAAGCTGAGAGACTGCCCCAGTGGACATCATGAGTAAGAGGGAATTTGAGTAAGAGGGAATTTGCAGTAAAGGAGATCAATGAAAATCCCCACATCCTCCCCAACCTCACCCTGGGCTTCCACATCTATAATAGCCATTTCCATCCAAGGTGGACCTTTCATGCCTCAATGGGACTTCTCTCCAGACGGGGCAGATTTACTCCTAACTACAAGTGTGATGCTGAGAACATTCCAGCAGCTGTCATTGGTGGTCCTAATTTTGATGTCGGTCTCCACATGGCAGCCATCCTGGGTATTTACAAGATGCCACAAGTAAGGTTTGCACATGAAGTGTTGCAGTTTAGCAAATTGTTCACATCTGTGTTGACTTTCAGGTGTGATTTTGCAGTTTGAAGTTCAGAAATGGTGATTTTTTTAAGGCAACAGGATGCATCCTGAGTGTCGGTTAAAGATCTGGTTGGTACTTGGGATAAAAGAAAAGAATACTTTGCAGCTTAATCCTGTGCAAATGTACTCAGCAACACTGGCGTCGCTAGGGGGTGCAGGGGGGGGCTGTGGGCCGCACCAGGTGATGTGCCTGGGGGGTGACCTGCCCTGTGGGAGGAGGAGGTGCCCTGTGGGAGGAGGAGGAGCTAGCCCATCATGCCATGCACCCTTGGATGCGAAATGTCCAACAGAGTGCAGTGCAAAAAACAGAATTGAAATTGCTCCTTTCATTCCAAAGTTATGGCCAAAAAACTGGAAGGAAAAAATGAATGGATCCCTAAGGAATGTGAAAGTGAGCCGTATTGCGTGTTTACTTGCAAATAGGCATATGTGCCATAGTCCAGCAGGAAGGGCAGGCAGAGAGGAATCCAGAATGATCCCGATCCAATGAATGCAACCCCTAAGAACACCCCAGGAGTTCCCTGCCTCCTTCCCAGCTGCGTCTATAGTGCCAGAAACGAAACCACAAGGTCGTGTTTATTCGCGAGTAGGCTATGTGCCTTAGTTCTTCGGAGATGGCAGGCAGAGAGGACCAAGGACTGCAGAATGGTCCTGATTCAATGAGTTCAGCCCCCCAAAACACCTGAGAAGAAGGTTCCTCCCTCCCAGCTGCAGTCTATGGAGCCCTATGAAAAGCAAAGCAGCCTCACAGCCTTTACTCATGAGTAGGCAGATGTGCCTTGGCTGGTGGTCAGGCCAGGCAAAGGGGAATGTGAGGACACCAGAAGGGTCCTGATCCGATGGAGCTGGAACGCAACAGAAGGCAGCCTCCCCACCAATAAAAAGGACAAAAAAGAGGCTTCAGCTGGTAAGGGGAAGTTTTCTATTTTGTACTTGCAGCACCACACGATTCCTGAACAGTTTTTATCCCACAGAGAAAATTATGTCGAATAAGGCGATATAGTTGTTACCATGCTCCTGGGCATTATGGTCTGTTATACTGTTTTTATATTATGATGCAGGTCATATAGAATGTGTGGGTGAGTGTGCAGAGTGTGATTGTTGGAAATGTAGTATATATTTATGCTTGTATCTCAAAGGTGCATAAATTTTGTTCTGCTGTAGCACAATGATAAGAAAGTTACTACTACTACTACTACTACTACTACTACTAGGATTGGGCTCACAGGCTGCAATCCTACCAACACTTTCCTAAGAGTAAGCCCCATTGACCACTATGGGACTTACTTCAGAGTAAACATGGATAGGATTGGGCTCACAGGCTGCAATCCTACCCACACTTTCCTGAGAGTAAGCCCCATTGACAGGACTTACTTCAGAGTAGATTCACTTGGTGGAAAAGGACTGGCTCCCCCTTATTTAATTATTTCTTTTATTTTAAATGAATTATTTATAATTATTTCAATTTGCTTGATGATGTCACTTCTGGCCATGATATCACTTCCAATGGGTCCTGGACAGATTGTCATTCTAAAATGTGGGTCCCAGTGCTAAAAGTTTGAGAACTGCTGCAATAAGGTGATTGAGATTGAGAACTGCAACGTCCCAAGCCTGAACCATCTCCACAACTTTGCTTTCCATACTTTGTCTTTACAGGCATCAGAAAGGAATAATTTATTTTTATTTTCCAATCCAGATTGCAAGTCCCTAAGGGCAGAAACTGTTTTTTCCAGGCTAGGAACAGCACCTTGCGCACAGATGGAATAATAATAATAATAGTAATTATATTTTTTTTCTGCAAGAAACGGTACAGAAAACTTATATTTATCTTACAGACATGGATGATTGTGTTCAATGTCCAGAGGATCAGTATCCCAACAAGGACCCGGGATTCCTGTCTTCCAAAAGTTATCAGCTTCTTGTCCTATACAGAACCTTTGGGGATTTCTCTGTCCACTTGTGCTCTTTCCTTGTCCTTCATCACCACTTTGGTGCTTGGGATCTTCATGAAGCACCAGGACACTCCCATCATCAAAGCCAACAACAGGAAACTCACTTACACTCTTCTCACCTCCCTCCTGCTCTGCTTCCTTTCCATGTTTCTCTTCATTGGCCAGCCACAAAAGTTATCATGCCTTTTCCAACAAACTACCTTTGGTATCATCTTCTCTCAATGGCTGTTTCTAGTTGGCCAAGACCATCACGGTTGTTTTGGCATTCGTGGCCACCAAGCCAGGATCCAGAATGAGGACATGGGTGGGGAAAGGACTGTCAACCTTCATTGTCCTTCCCTGCACCCTTCTTCAAGCCACTCTTTGTACTGTGTGGTTAGCAACCTCTCCCCCATTCCCAGATTTGGACATGCACTCATTTGTCAAAGAAATTGTACTGAAATGTAATGAAGGTTCACCTCTCATGTTTTACTCTGTGTTGGGCTATTTGGGTGTCCTCTCCCTTGTCAGCTTCTCTGTGGCCTTTCTAGCCAGGAAGTTGCCGGACAGTTTCAATGAAGCCAAGTTCATCACCTTCAGCATGCTGGTCTTTTGCAGTGTGTGGTTTTCCTTTGTTCCTTCTTACCTGAGCACCAAGGGGAAGTACATGGTGGCTGTGGAGATCTCTCCATCTTAGCCTCCAGTTCTGGGCTCCTGTTTTGTATCTTTTCCCCAAGTGCTACATTATTCTAGTGAGACCTGAACTGAACAAAAAAGACCAGTTAATGAGAAGGAGCCATTAAATAATGAATTAATATTAAGTAATGCCCTAATATTATGTTGATTTTGATTAAACTGCATTACATACAAGATTTCTGATGAACTCAGAAGTGACAATTTCTTTCAGACAGCCTGAATGTTCAGGGAAGCATTAGAAGACCTTCTCTGTTAGGGCCTCTCCTTACAGAACCCCCTCACATGGGGATGATTTCTTGGATTATATTTCATTTTATGTTGCTGCTTTGCAAATATTTTTAATGCTTTTTCATATTATTATTGTCAGTAACTGTGAGCTTGTAGCTTATTGTTGCTGGCTCGACAATAGAAGAGGATCCTGGGCAAGTTAATCAACTGCCTTGTCATCTTTCCCTCAGTCTGCAGTTGGAAGCTCCCACCCATCCAAGTGGCCATCCAGGATTAGGTGGTCATCTGTAGGAGGGAGAGTAGGATATTTTGCTCTCCTACCACCGTGACTGCAGAACGGGAGATTTTTCACCTCAGCCGGACTGGCAAAAGTCCTAGGTGAAATTTCTTAGCTAAGTGCTCCTTGACACTTATGGTAGAGATTAGATTTAGGAATTGATGTGCATTCTGGAGACATCAAGAAGGGGGGGGGCAAATAGTCCCAACAGCCTTCTCATCTCAGGGAAGTTACCAGACAGTTTCAACGAAGCCAAGTTCATCACCTTCAGCATGCTGGTCTTTTGCAGTGTGTGGTTGTCCCTTGTTCCTTCTTACCTGAGCACCAAGGGGAAGTACATGGTGGCTGTGGAGATCTTCTCTATCCTAGTATCCACTTCTGGGCTCCTGTTTTGTATCTTTTTCCCCAAATGCTACATTACTGTGGTGAGGCCTGAACTGAACAAAAGGGAGCAGCTAATGAGAAGGAAATATTAAAAACACTCTTATTATGTTGACACTGGTTAAACACCATCTCATATTAATATTTCTGAAATAAATGAGGCCTTCATATCTGTGAATTGCATATCTGTGGTTTCACTTAACCATGGATAGAATTAGCGAGCGCCACTTGCCTCTGGAGAGTCTTCTGAGGCCTGCAGAGGCCACATGGATCAGACCTTGGTGGCTGTAGGCCTCAGAATGGCCAAAAAGGCCAAAACAACTTCCAGTTTTAACACCAAACTTTTACACAAAACATAAAAGTTTAACTTAAAACTGAAAGTAACATTTAAACGTAAACACCTAAAACTAGATGTCAGGTTTTTTTCCCCTTTTCGATCATTCTGAGGCCCGCAGCAGCAAAGGGCAGTTGCACATGACCTCTGCAAACCTGAGAAATAGGTGAGAGAAGCCCAGCTCCCCTCACATCTTGAGGGTGGGGGATGTCCCCACTTATTCCCAGATTCAAGTATCTTCTGAGGGTTAGAGAAGATACAGTGACGTTCCTTTCAAAAAGCCTGCATAATAGATTTCCAAGTGCTTCTCATCATAACTGGTTGATCCAAGAGGAAAAGGGACCTTGTGTATGTCGCTGCCTTCTGCGGTGTGGTTTCAGTGAAGCCTGAGTGGGCCTTCTCTGTGGTGGCCCCCTCCTTGCAGAACTCCCTCTCATTAGGTGCGATGGGGCCAGTCCCTTCCAGAATTCCAGTGAGGGCTGAGGACATTCATTTCAAGCTTGCCTTATTGGACCATGTTTTGTTTTATGCTGATATTTTGTATATATTTCAATTTTTCCTGTTTCCATCTGTTTTATTATGGTGAGCTGCTTCAAATTATACAGAGAAAGGAAGGGCATGCATCTGTTCAAATGAATAGAATACTCTTTTCTAGGTTGCCCAGGTAACAGAAAAATCTGCAAATCATTACATCTTTCAGAACTGTTTCACATCAGCCTTTCCAACTCTACCTTCTCTGGAGTGACCAGGAAATGTACCTCCATCACTACTGCTTATGGATGCTGTTTGGTTGGCAGATTCATTTCTTCTGCCAGAGACTCACTAGAACACTGTATGATGACACAACATTGTACTGAAGGTTCTTTGGATACATAAAATGGTAGAATCGCTTCCTTTCTTGCCTCTGTAAAGCTCAAGCTTTCAGTCCTCAGTCACTTTTCAAGAGGTGAGGTTCAGAATATAAACCAGGCAGTAGCATGTGCTCCCATTCATCTTGGTCATCCATCAAGGACTTGATAGAGCAAGTCCTTTCCCAAGGTCAACAAGACTTTGCATGTGCTATGTGTGCATTTGATATTTCTCCCATTGCCCCAGGTAAAAGAATGCTTGGGGGTTCATGTGGGGCCAGAAAAATTGGACCTTGCTTTGAAAGCCCTTGAAAAGTTGATTCTGTAGTTAGGTGTGCTTTCCCTATGTTTCAGCTGGGGCAAAAACTGTGTCCATTCCTAAAAAGCCCAGATCTGGCTACTGTCATCGACAGCTTAGCAACACTGGGTTTGGATTCTTGTAATGAATCTGCATGAGGCTGCCTCTGAAGATGATCCAGAACCTGCTGGTGGGGTATAATGTGGCAGCCAAGATTCTCCCTTGAGATTCTCCATTGCTCTGGCTGAATTATGCTGATGTTTATTCACTTCTGTGACTCCCACTATCTTTCCAGATCCAATGTAAGTGTCCCGTCCTAATTGTTAATGTGGGGTCCTGAATATTTGAAGGACTACCTTCTACCAAATGAACTTGCCCATGTACTGCAATTGGGAGTAAGTTTAGCATGCTTTCATTGAAAGAGGCGTAGCACGTAGGGACATGCCTAGAGCCCCTCCATGGAGCACCATTGGCAGTGAAACTCACTCCTGAGGTTAGCCTGGTTGTCCAAGTCACTGCCTGTTCTTAGTTGGGTGCAGAAAATTCTGTTCTTTCATTGATTATTCCTTCGACGCTCCACTGAAATTCCTGATTCTAGTTTTAGTTTGTTGGTTCTTTTAATCTTTTTTAAACTCATTGATTTTGTATCTTTATTCTTATTAAAATGTATAGTTTTTTTTGCCAGTATTTTTAAAGATATGTTTTTAGGCACCCTGGTGGATGGGAAGAATGGGATATAAATATTACAAATGCAAAAAACAATCTCCTTCAAGATCTATTGACTTAGATGCAGAAAGATTTGTGTTTTGCCATTCCCAGCATGTCCTGGCTGTCATTCATGCTCTTTATTTCAAGGGAATGTGCACATGTGCCCTCCCTCCCCACACACATGTGGTCATCAGAGGAGCAGACACCTTGAAGCACACCAGCTAATCATTTGAAACAAAAATGCAGACCTATGAAACTGAAATAACACAGTACAAACATCTTAATTAGAAAGGAAGTTTCCTGGTTCAATCTTGTGCAAAACACTATCCTCCTTTAAAAAAAAAAATTCTTTTCAGAGATTTTTCTTTAAGATATTGTATAACTTAATTATCCACGGATTTTTCACATGTGTTTTTATCTCAACATGATGAGAAGTGCCCTTTAAATTAACGGGAAAAAGTTGTTTAAAAAGTCTCAATAATGTGAGAGAGGGCAGCCAGCCAACAATTCATCAATCATTCTCTCTCCAGGCACTTCAAACAGCTTCACTTCAAGGCAAACGACCCCTCCCTTCCAGTTGCGAACCTACCAAAGGTCCGACGGGGCAAAAGCCACAGGCTCGAGGCATTACGGCCCCACAGAAGCTTCTCTGAGGCTCCCAATGGGAGCGGAAACTGTGCTTCTGATTTCCTGGAAGTACAGTTTATAGTTCTGGAAACAGAACCCTCGCAAATAATAAGACTCAACCTGTACTTAAGGAAAAAAACAACTATTCTGAATGCCATTTTCCTTACTTAGTTTATTTCACACTTTTTGCTCTTCCCCCCCCCCAAGGTCTGCAGAAAACGTTTGTCAAGACCTGACCAGCATGTTTTCTGATGCAATGTCCCAAAGAAATTCAGCTCTGAGAATGTGATTTTCACCCCTTTCATTATTAAATTAACACTAACTACTGCTTCTCCACATCCTCAGGGAAATTCACTCCCACAATTAGAGAACAACAGAGAAGGATATTGTCAATATCCCCTGGATCATTCTAAGATGTTGCTAGAGACAGGCAGAGTTCTATCCATCCAACAGATTACTCTTTATAGTATCTGAAATCTCAATCAGCGGAATGAATGGTGATTCATAAGAGGCACTAGAGCTGAGGAACCTCTGCAAGACAGTCTGGGATCCGAGGAAATAGTGTCTCAAAGCCACATTTTCCTGTGAGATGTTCATGTTTGCAGTCTTGGCATTTCTGCTGCCTCAGGTGGGGCTCAGTGTTCCTGCTGGTAAATGCCCCATCAGTGACCCTCTTCCCATTCTCCACCAATATTATTGGTCCGGAGACCTCGTCATTGCTGCTGTTGTCTCTCAGATCTACAGATTTTCCAACACAATAACTTTTGAAAAAACTCCATCTCGGGAACTCTTTGATGAGCTCATGTAAGGGAGATTCTGTTTTTTTATGTTAGCCTTGTCATGTCTCAGTGATGAAATTATTCTCCTGCAGTCCATTTCAATCAATTGAAATTGGTGGGATTTCAGATGTGTGGAATGTAGAATTCTTGAAACTATGTATTTCTCCACTGATCGGGTTTAGTTTGTGTCAATTAGTGTTAACTATGTTTTGTGAACATACAGTATACATGCAAAACGATGTGACATTTTCCCCATTGAATTCCATTACAACAATTGGATGAAGTCTCTCTACTTGGTTTCCGGGCATTTGGTACAACTGCTGGTGCTGACATTGTTTTGACTATGCAGACACTATTTTTTTTTTTCCTTTCAAGACTAGATATTTGGGATCTGATTTCAGTTTTTTTTTTTCTTTTCCGTTTATAAAGGTTGTATCTCAGGTTATCACTCCGTTCAGGGAGGGTGGCTTGCACAAGCGAAGTAATAGTGAAAGATTATTGAATAAATAAATCCTAATTAAATTAAATTCTGGCTTGGCATTTTACTTGGGCAACAAGTTTATCAACAAGTTGTCACACATCAAATTCGTGTACACTGCCTACCACACGCACTTGAAGAAGTGCACATGGAACAATGAAAAAAATGCACCTTATTTTCTCCTGTGTTCCATAGGATTCAAGCCTCTATGTGCATGGTGTAGCAGACCCTGGGAAACTAATTATTTTGTAGAATTCTGTTCCCCAAAACCGTCTGTAGTATAGCAGTCTTTCATCCTATCTAAAAACATCCTCCCAGGCGAAAGTGAATTGTTACATTCAAGAATTCAATCAAAATGATATTTGTAGGTACAGAATGTTCTTTACATTCTAATCAATAGCACAATACATTGTGAACTATTTGCTTTTTCAATATATTCTGCACCTGATTTGAAAGGGTAGACAGAAATGATATTCTCTATAATTTTATAAAAAATGCCTAAAAAGGATATCCAAGAGTAATGGAAACTGACCATGCTATCACATCATTAGATCTTCAAGCCCTGCCAGCAGGTCTTCAGTGATGGGCTGATTGCAACTCATCCAATAGGGAATGCCACATTTGTGGGGGGCCACCACCAAGAACTCCCTTCCTCGGACTGTTACTCCCTTGCTTCAGTCCAAAGATTTGACAGTTAGATACTACAAACTAGAGCCTGCATTGAGGTAGGAGGCCATAAAACCGCAAAACTCAAAGCATTCTAAAATATCAGATGAATTTCTTAAAGTCAAGATAAAGCAATAATAAGATAATGTACATTGCAGTGATGTATATGTAAACACTTCAACTCATAGTTTCCATAGAGCAGCCAGGAGATGGGCTGGAGTTCATAGAGGTGGAGTGTCCAGGATGATGTACCCATGTTTCTTCTCTCTTCCCTGGCAGACGGAGCATTAGCAACACAATATCATTGTCCAGATTGCATTCTGTTTCAATTAGAAATAGACATTAACACTATAATGCTGTTTGTTACATTAATGGCAGGATGATGACTCAGATCTACCAGCACATCCCAGCCTTGGAATTTGCAGTAAAGGAGATCAATGGAAATCCCCACATCCTACCCAACCTCACGCTGGGCTTCCACATCTATAATAGTCATTTCCATCCAAGGTGGACCTTTCGTGCCTCAATGGAACTTCTCTCCAGGAGGGGCAGATTTACTCCTAACTACAAGTGTGATGCTGAGAATCTTCCGGCAGCTGTCATTGGTGGACCTAATTCTAATGTCTGTCTCCACATGGCAAACATCCTGTGTATTTACAAGATGCCACAGGTAAGATTTGTGCAGGAAGCATCAATGGTTAGCAAACCATTCACATGTGTTGGTCAGTTGGCAGCAGATGGGTGACCTAGGTGGGGAGGGGGAATTTTGGGGAGGATGGGAGGAGCACCCCTTCTTTCTCATTCCACTCTGCCCCCTTTCTCTCCTTAGACTGGTAGAGACCCATTGGTGATTTGGTAGCCCCGGTCCTACTGGCTGTCATATACAACTGCCTATCACTGGATACTGCACACACTCTGTTGGCACTGGGGCATCAGTTCCAATGGTGGGGGATAGGATTGGGCAGCAAGTTTAAATTGCCATCATTTACAGCAGAGAGGGAGAGAGAGAGAGAGGGAGAGAGAGAGAGAGAGATGACTCTCCATGAGACAGAAACATCATGTGTGCTGGATAGACCCACAGATGATGGAACTTGAACGCTATTCACAACATAATATCTATCGAGAGATCTTCTTAATTCTTCTTTCCAATTGTTTTCAGCTCATATACGGCTCTGCTCCAGAGATGAGTAACGAAGCACAAATTCCTTTTTTCCATCGAATGTTTCCAAGTGGGCACCAGCAATATAGGGGGATTCTCCAGTTACTGCTTCATTTCAGCTGGACATGGATTGGGGTGCTTTATATTGATGATAATACAGAGAGATTCATCGATGATGTGCTTCCCATATTTTCGCAGAATGGCATTTGCTTTGACTTCTTAGAACGATTCCCAGCTTTGACAAGCGTGAGTCAAGTCACTGATATGGTGGGAGAAGGTTTTGAAACCGTCAAAGTTGTTTGGGGGAGCAGTGCCAACACTGTGCTTGTACGTGGGGAAATTCAAACCGTGATGATGCTGAGAATGGTGCCCCATGTGGCTGAATTTGAGAATAGGCAAATTAAGATGAAAGTCTGGATTCTGACAGCCCAGATGGACTTCACTTCATTTCCCTTCCAAAGAAGTTGGGACATCCACTTCCTCCATGGCGCTCTGTCTTTTGCCGTCCACTCAAAGCAGGTGCCTGGATTCCAGACGTCCCTTCAGAAGAGAAAGCCCACCCTGCACAAAGACGATGGCTTCATCAAGGTATTCTGGGAAGAGGCTTTTGCCTGCTCATTCCGCAGCTCTGTAGCAGAGAAAGTGGGCAGGGAGATCTGCACTGGAGAGGAGGAGCTGGAGACGCTGCCTGGGTCTGTGTTTGAAACGAGCATTACTGGCCACAGCTACAGTGTCTACAATGCTGCCTATGCTGTGGCACATGCTTTGCATTCCATGTACTCATCCCAAGTCAAACACAGAAGAATGATGAGTCATGAGAGAAACACATTTTCCAATCACCAGCCGTGGCAGGTAATATCTTGACCCGATAAACGCCAAAGCAGTCTTCATTTTTCTACAACTGAGCCTAAGGTCACAATTTGATTGCCCTTCCCTGTGCAAAGAGATGTGTCTCCACATTGGTGTCAGGTTCCATGATGTTTATATCTTCCTATTTACTGCCAGTTGACGGACTTTGTACATGAAGAGAATAATAAGAGTCAAATATTTATTTCATTTCTGTTGAGTAGAAGTGAACGTTGTCTGCTTTGGCAACCTTATATTAGTGGGGAAAAGGGCACAAATATTTCCCCTTTCCCTACTACTATAAGGTTCCCAAAGCAAACAGCAGCAGACAACGTTCACTTCTACTCAACAGAAATGAAATAAATATTTGACTCTTATTATGCTCCTCATGTGCAAAGTCCGTCAACTGGCAGCAAATGGGAAGACATAAACATCATGGAACCTGACGTTCTATGAATCAATAAATCTGGAGTTGGTCTCCCTTGTTCTGCCCAAAATCTAAAAATTTAGGGCCCAATTGTCTCCAGCACAGTGTGGCAGCTCCAAATGGCTACTGCTGGATCTTGTGCTGGATCCAAACTGGCTGGAGGACTCCCTGGGGGAAGTACATTTGTCCCCTTGCCCTGAGTATAGCCCCATCCTGCACAATGGCTCTTCTTTTGGCTGCACCAGCTAAATCATGAGCCCCAACACCACTGTTGGGACTTGGTGGAAAAGACCCAGTCTGGTCCCTCTTCCATTCTCTCCTCCCCCTCCCCCACCTAGACAGGCTTCTTCCGTCCTCCCACAGGCCTCCACGTGCCTCTCATCTGCTCACCAGTAGTGGCTGTGGTCAATCTACAGTGTTGATGGGACCATGCAGGACTCCACGCCAGTGCTGCTTCCTCTCTGGGAGGCACAAACTTGTCTTGCATGTTTTCAACACCCACCCACGGCACTGGGGCTGTGATACACTGCCTATGAAGGGCGGCCTAGGTTTGAGCTGCCTGTCTCCAATCTTATTCACACACAGCTAGCTGTTGAACATAACATAACACTGATTGTAATGGGACCCACTTCTGGGCAGACGTGCATAGGCTTGTGGTGTTAGGCTGCAATCCTATTCATGCTTAAGTAACAGTAACAGCCCAAGCCTATGGACCAACTGCGCCCCTGGAACTCATGTTCCAGAGAGAACACAATGCATGATACACCATAGAGCACAGCAGTTCCACCCCTGCGAAAGGTGGGGAGATTCCTGGTGCCACTGATGTTCCAAAGAGACATCATAGAGCACAGCCATTCTGCCCCAGTGAAAGGTGAGCGGATGCCCTGGTGCCACTAATGTGTGTAAGGAAACCTGTAAGTAAATGTATGATAAGCTCACACAGCACAGTCACTGAGGCCTCTTCCACACCCCTCCAACACTCTGTCAACTCTCATCTTTGCCCATCCTAAGGTCACTTTTGAATTGCTCAGAGGATTTGGGCTGGGCGCTGTGAGAAACAGGATGCCAGACTAGCTGGACCGTTGTCCTTCTCCTGGGGGGAATTCAAATGCTCTTGTGTTCCCTGCCTTGTATGTCACACATATGTGCATTGCTGTTGGTGGAAGAGGGTTGTCGGGTTGACACATGTGCAGTACTGAATCATACTCATTGAAGGTGTAGAAAGTGTTGCAAGTTGTCCCTAGACAGTTCCACTGAGAGAGGAGATTTGCCTGTTCCTAAATGTTCTGTCACTAGTCCTGTGTCATGCTTTGCTCTCAGTTTCTTCATTCATTTTCCTTCTAGGGTACAAAGTTCTTTGCTCTTCTTTTTCTAGTTCTATGCCTGCTAATTATAACTACATGTGTTTTGATCCAGTTAGCCACTATGAAGAATTTAAAAGCAGCCATCACCCTACAGTTTACTAGTAATATTTATTGTTAAGAATGTCTATGAATGCAAGCATTTATTCTCCCACTCTGACCTAAGCTCCATGATTTTCTGAGAAGCATATCCTTTAACAACAGTGTTGGGGAAAAAATGTCCTTTGACCAACATGGAGAACTTGTTGTTGGATTTGATATTCTCAACTGGGTGACCTTCCCAAACCAGTCCTTTCAGCGACTCAACGTTGGATCCATGGAACCACAAGCAAACACAGAGAAAGTGCTCAAAATTCATGAGGATGACATTGTGTGGCCCAACTGGTTTAACCAGGTAGACCCAATGGACTGTTGATGGTGTGACCATTTTGTTTTCCAATGTGCACTGTTATTCAGGTGCTGTCAAAACTCTGCCTGAAATAAATGTGATGGAGGACACCAGTTAGGTGGGTCAGATTGCACAACAGGACTGTTCCATAAAGTAAATTGCATGTTGCTAATAGCTAATAGTGGGCACATATAACGGTAACTCTGCGTGGGAGGAATTTAGTTTGGGGAGAAGGTCCTCGCAGGAAGTGGTCTATGGGGCTGGGTGATAGCAAGGGCTCCTCAGTATCTCAAACATGTGAGGCTTCCTCCTCTGTGGTGGGTACCCTTCGACTCGTTGAAGGTTGCTGGCCCACTCATGAGAACACGCTCTCTCTCTCTCTCTCTCTCTCTCTCTCTCTCTCTCTCTCTCTCTCTTTATACATATAAACCCAGTTTACATTTACATAAACACAGCAACCCAGTAGCTGTTACTTACAAATTCCCAAAACATGTTTTCTGAGGTTAAACCACTCTCCTCTTTCCTTTATGAACAGGCCCGGCCCCTATCTCTTTGCAACGACCTCTGCCTTCCTGGCTATAGTAAGACCAAAATAGAAGGGAAGCAATTTTGCTGTTACAATTGTCTTCCGTGTCCAGAAGGAAAGATTTCAAACCAGCTGGGTAAGATATTATGCCCAGTATGAGCTATACGTACTGCAATCCAGCATGCGCTCAATGCTGCAGAAGTTGCACATTAAAGGGGGCCACCAGCATGAATGGGTGGCAACAACCCTGCATGCACACCCACATAGCACCCAGCCAGTACTGGTGCTGATAAGTTGTTGGGAGGCAAGGGCCATGGGCAGGAAGGGGCGTTATCAGGTAGGGATCAAGGCCAGCCAACACTGGCGCTGATAGGTTTTGGGCAAACATGGACCATGGGCAGGAAGGGGGTTTATCAAGTAGGGATCGGGGCCAGGTGGAAATGTGTTGGGGGAGGGCAGGAGGGGGATATCAGTGAGAGCAGCACCACTTATCTCCTCTGCTTCCTTTCTGGCCTCGACATGCCCCCTTTGGCCAACTGGACTAGTGAAAGAGCTCGCACAGATCTGAATAGACCCACTGGGGACAATGACACAGTTTCATAGTCCAGTCATATCCTCACCCCGTCAATGCAGCTGAACTGAGAAGCTGATACTGAAGGGCACAGCATCTGGTTGATATCACCCCCACTAGCAGCCACCCCCTCCTACCTCCGTCACGCCCCTTAACCTCCACCCATTCCTCCCCATACATATTGTATTTTATGTACAGTTTTGTGTACATTAAAAAAAATCTTCTCTTACAGACATGGATGACTGTGTTCAATGTCCAGAAGATCAGTACCCCAACAAGGACCAGGATTCATGTCTTCCAAAAGATATCATCTTCTTATCTTATGAAGAACCTTTGGGGATCTCTTTGTCTACTTGTGCTCTTTTCTTATCCTTCATCACTGCTTGGGTGCTTGGGATCTTCATGAAGCACCAGGATACTCCCATCGTCAAAGCCAACAACCGGAAACTCACCTACACTCTTCTCACCTCCCTCCTGCTCTGCTTCCTTTCCGTGTTTCTTTTCATTGGCCAGCCACAAAAGTTATCATGCCTTTTTCAACAAACTACTTTTGGTATAATCTTCTCAGTGGCTGTTTCTTGTGTGTTGGCCAAGACCATCACTGTTGTTTTGGCATTCGTGGCCACCAAGCCAGGATCCAGGATGAGGACATGGGTGGGGAAAGGACTGTCAACCTTCATTGTCCTTCCCTGCACCCTTCTTCAAGCCACTCTTTCTACTGTGTGGTTAGCAACCTCTCCCCCATTCCCAGATTTGGACATGCACTCATTTGCTAAAGAAATTGTACTGAAATGTAATGAAGGGTCACCTCTCATGTTTTACTCTGTGTTGGGCTACTTGGGTGTCCTCTCCCTTCTCAGCTTCTCTGTGGCCTTTCTAGCCAGGAAGTTGCCGGACAGTTTCAACGAAGCCAAGTTCATCACCTTCAGCATGCTGGTCTTTTGCAGTGTGTGGTTGTCCTTTGTTCCCTCTTACCTGAGCACCAAGGGGAAGTATATGGTGGCTGTGGAGATCTTCTCTATCCTAGTATCCAGTTTTGGGCTACTATTTTGTATCTTTTCCCCCAAATGCTACATTATTGTGGTGAGGCCTGAACTGAACAAAAGGGAGCAACTTATGAGAATAACATATTAAAAACACTCTTATATTAACGCTGGTTCAACGCCATCTCATAAAATATTTCTGAAATAAACGTGGCCTTCATAGCTGTGAATCGCATAGTTGCAAATTCACTTAATCATGGATCGAATTAGCGAGGGCCCACTTACCTCTGGAGAGTCTTCTGAGGCCCTCAGAGGCTACATGCCACAGCTGCAGAAAAAGGCCAAATCACAACTTCCAGTTTTAACACAAAACTTTTACATAAAACATAAAAATTTAACATAAAACTGGAAGTGATGTTTTAAATGTAAAAACGTAAAACTAGATGTTGGGTTTTTGGCCTTTTCGATCATTCTGAAGCCTGCAGCAGCCACCAGCAGTCGCGTAAGACCTCTGTAGTCCTCAGAAAGCCCAGCTCCCCTCACATCTTGAGGCTGGGGGATGTCCCCACATGTCCCGTTTCAAGTATCTTCTGAGGGTTGCAGAAGATACGGTGACGTTTCTTACAAAAGCTTGCATAATAGATTTCCTAGTGCTTCTCAGCATAACAGGTTGATCCAAGAGGAAAAGGGACCTTGTGTATCTCACTGCCGTCTGCGGTGTGGTTTCAGTGAAGCCTGAGTGGGCCTTCTCTGTGGTGGCCCCCTCCTTGCAGAACTCCCTCTCACGGGAGGTACAGTGGGGCCAAACCCTTCCAGAATTTCAGTGAGGGCTCGTCCATTTCAAGCTTGCCTTATTGGACCATGTTTTGTTTTATGTTGATATTGTTTATATATTTCATTTTCTCCCTGGTTTCTTCTATTTTATTATTGTGAGCAGCTTCAAGTTATATAGAGAAAGGCAAGGCATGCATCTGTTCAAATGAATAGAAAACTATTTTCTAGGTTGTCCAGGTAGCAAAAAAATCTACAGATCATTACATCTTTCAGAACTGTTTCACATCAGCCTTTCCAACTCTACCTTCTCTGGAGTGACCAGGAAATGTACCTCCATCACTAGTGCTTGTGGATGCTGGTTGGTAGATTCATTTCTTCTGCCAGAGACTCACTAGAACACTGTATGATGACACAACATTGTACTGAAGGTGCTTTGGATATAAAAAGGTAGAATCACTTCCTTTCTTGCCTCTGTAAAGCTCAAGCTTTCTGTCCTCAGTCACTGTTCAAGGGGTGAGGTTCAGAATACAAACCAGACAGTTCCACATGCTCCCGTTCATCTTGGTCATCCATCGAGGACTTGATAGAGCAAGTCCTTTCCCAAAATCAACAAGAATTTGCATATGCTATCTGTGCATTTGATACATCTCCCATTACCCCCGGTAAAAGAATGCTTGGGGGTTCATATGGGGCCAGAAAAATTGGTCCTTACTTTGGAAGCCCTTGAAAAGTTGCCTCTGTAGATATGTGTGCTTTCCCTGTGCTTTAGCTGGGCAAAAACTGTGTCCATTCCGAAAAAGTCTAGATCTGGCTACTGTCATCTACAGCTTAGCAACACTGACTTTGGTTTCTTGCAATGCACTCTACAGGGGGCTGCCTCTGAAGATGATCCAGAACCTGCTGGTGGGGCATAATGTAGCAGCCAAGATTCTCCCTTGAGATTCTCCATTGCTCTGGCTACATTGTGCTGATGTTTATTCACTTCTTTGGCTCCTACTGTCTTTCGAGATTCAATTTAGGTTTCCTGTCTTAGTAGTTAAAGTGGGGTCCTGAATATTGGATGGACTACCTTCTACCAAATGAACTTGCCCATGTACTGAAATTGGGAGCACGCTTGGCATGCTTTCATTGAAAGAGAGGTGTAGCTCGCAGGGACATGCCCAGAGCCTCTCAGTGGAGCACCATTGGCAGTGAAACTCACTCCCGAGGTTAGCCTGGTTGTCCAAGTCACTGCCTGTTCTTAGTTGGGTGAAGAAAATTCTGTTCTTTCATTGGGAATGCCTTTGATGCTCCACTGAATTTCCTGATTGTCCTCTAGTTTTAGGTTGTTGGTTCTTTTAATCTTTTTTAAACTCCTTGATATTGTATATTTATTCTGATTAAAATTTATAGTTTTTTTTAAAGATATGTTATTAGGCACCCTGGTGGATGGGAAGAATGTGATATAAATATTACAAATGCAAAAAATAATCATATTCAAGATCTATTGATTGAGATGCAGAAAGGTTTGAGCTTGGCCATTTCCACCATGTTCTGGCTGTCATTCATGCTCTTTCTTTCAAGGGAATGTGCACATGTGCCCCCTCTCGCCACTCATATGTGGTCATCAGAGGAGCAGACACCTTGAAGCACACCAGCTAATCATTTGAAACAAAAATGCAGACCTATGAAGCTGAAAATACATAGTACAAAAATCTTGATTACTCCCTGCAAAGGAAGTTTCCTGGTTCAATCAAGCAAAACACTATGCTCACTTAAATATATACCTATATATATATATATATATATACACACACACACACATACACATATATATATATATATATATATATATATATATATATATATATATATATATATATGTGTGTGTGTGTGTGTGTGTGAGTATGTATGTATGTATATGTGTGTGTGTGTGTATATATATATATATATATATATATATATATATATATATGTGTGTGTGTGTGTGTGTATGTATGTATGTATGTATGTATGTATGTATGTATATCCTGTTGGCATACATATATATAACATATATATATCCTGTATATATTCCGGAGTGACAATCCCTTCCACACCGGGAGCAAGTGCAGTCTGTCCCTGGTCTGTCTCTCTGGCTATGGGCCTTCCTTCTTTGCCTCTTTGCCTCAGGCTGTTGGCCAAGTGTCTCTTCAAACTGGGAAAGGCCATGCTGCACAGCCTGCCTCCAAGCGGGCAGCTCAGAGGCCAGGGTTTCCCACTTGTTGAGGTCCACTCCTAAGGCCTTCAGATCCCTCTTGCAGATGTCCTTGTATCGCAGCTGTGGTCTACCTGTAGGGCGCTTTCCTTGCACGAGTTCTCCATACAGGAGATCCTTTGGGATCCGGCCATCATCCATTCTCACAACATGACCGAGCCAACGCAGGCGTCTTTGTTTCAGCAGTGAATACATGCTAGGGATTCCAGCATGTTCCAGGACTGTGTTGTTTGGAACTTTGTCCTGCCAGGTGATGCCGAGAATGCATCGGAGGCAGCGCATGTGGAAAGCGCTCAGTTTCCTCTCCTGTTGTGAGCGAAGAGTCCATGACTCGTTGCAGTACAGAAGTGTACTCAGGACGCAAGCTCTGTAGACCTGGATCTTGGTATGTTCCGTCAGCTTCTTGTGGGACCAGACTCTCTTTGTGAGTCTGGAAAAGGTGGTAGCTGCTTTACCGATGCGCTTGTTTAGCTCAGTATCGAGAGAAAGAGTGTCGGAGATCCTTGAGCCAAGGTACACAAAGTCATGGACAACCTCCAGTTCATGCGCAGAGATTGTAATGCAGGGAGGTGAGTCCACATCCTGAACCATGACCTGTGTTTTCTTAAGGCTGATCGTCAGTCCAAAATCTTGGCAGGCCTTGCTAAAATGATCCATGAGCTGCTGGAGATCTTTGGCAGAGTGGGTAGTGACAGCTGCATCGTCGGCAAAGAGGAAGTCACGCAGACATTTCAGCTGGACTTTGGACTTTGCTCTCAGTCTGGAGAGGTTGAAGAGCTTTCCGTCTATATATATATATATATATATATATATATATATATATATATATATATATATATATATATATAAAGAGAGAGAGAGAGAGAGAGAGATATTTTTCTTTAAGATAGAGGTATATCCATGGTTTATTCACCTGTGGTTTTATCTCAACACAATGAGAAGGGCCCTTTAAATTAAAGAAAAAGAGTTGTTTAACAATAGCCTCATTAATGTGAGAGTGGGAAGTCACTTGACTATCCATCAATCAGTCTCTCTCCAGGCACTTAGAACAGCTTCACTTCAAGGCAATCGACCCCTCCCTTCCCCATGAACATGTGAAATAAAGATAATCACTTTGCTGTGGTTGAAGGGAGGGGTCTCTGGCTTAAAGTGAAGCCTTTCTAAGCACCGGGAGAGAGACTGATGGATGGATTCAACAATCCATCCATCAGTCTCTCTCCCGGTGCTTAGAAAGAGCCTAATGACTCTTACACCACAAAAGTCAGCAAGGCTGTTTTTAAATCGCCTAGCCAAGGAACGTTGTTTTTCAAATGGATTTGTTTCAACGCCATTTTTGCCATCCATGTGAGTTCTGAAGCCCTCACAAATAACAAGACTCAACCTGTAATTAAAATGCCATTCTCCTTACTTCATTTCACACTTTTTGCTCTTCCCTAAGGAGGTCAGCAGAAGATGTTTGAGAAGACGTGACCAGCGTGTTTTCTGATGCAATGTCCCAGAGAAATGTCAGCTCCAAGCATGTGATTGTCACCCCTTTCATTGTTAAATTACCCCTAACAACTTCTGCTTCTTCACATCCTTGGGGAATTTCAGCAGCCACTTGCAACACCACAAAACAACACTAAAGGATGTGATTAATATCCCCTGCATTATTCCGAAAAGGGGCTGGAGAGTCAGGGCTCTGTACACCAGACAGGTGATTCTTTAAAGGGTACAGTCTGGTACCTGAACCGGCAGAGAAGATTGTGATCGATATGAGCCTCGGGAGCACCAGAACGTCAGCATGGAGACGATGGAAGATTGTCTCAAAGACACATTTCCCTGTGAGATGCTTGTGTTTGTAGTCTTGGCACTTTTCATGCCTCATGTGAGGATCACCGTTCCTGTTGATAAATGTCCCATCAGTGACCCTCTTCCCATTTCTCACCAATATTATTGGGCAGGAGACCTCATCATCGCTGGTATTGTCTCTCAGATCTACAGATTTTCAGATACAATAACTTTTGAAGAAACCCCATCTCAGGAACTCTTTGATGAGCTCATGTAAGGAAGATTCTGTTTTTTATGCTAACCTTGTCCAATCCATTGAAATTTGTTGGGATTTCACATCTGTGGAATGTAGAATTCTTGAAACCATGTATTTACCCACTGATCAGGTTTAGTTTGTGTCGATTAGTGTTAACTATGTTTTGTGACCATAATGGATACCTTAAAAATGATGTGACATTTTCCCCATTGAATTCCATTGCAACAATAGGATGAAATCTCTCCACTTTGCTTCCGGACGTTTGGTAAAAGTGCTGGTGCTGACACTGTTGTGATTATCCAGATCCTTTTTTTTTTTTTTTTGCTTTAGTGCAAGAGTAGATATTGGGATCTGTTTTAAACTTTTTTCCCCGTATTATAAATTGTATCTCAGGTTATCATTCCATTCAGGGAAGGTGGCTTGCACAAGCAAAAGTAACAGTGGAAGATTCTTGCATAAATCAAATGAAATTCTGGTTTGCCTTCCTACTTGGGCAACATGATTGTCAACAAATTGTCACACCTCAAATTCATGTACACTATCTTCCACATGAAGAAGTGCACATGAAACCATTAAAAAATGCACCTTATTTTCTCCTGTGTTCCATAGGATTCAAGCCTCGATGTCCATGGTATAGCAGACCCTGGGAAACAGATTGTTTTGTATAATTCTGTTCCCCCCAATTGTGCCTGTAGCATAGCAATCTTTTGTTCTATCTAAAAACTTCCTCCCAGGTGAAAATGGAATTGTGACATTCAAGAATTCAATCAAAATTATATTTGTAGGTGCAGAATGATCTGAACATATTAATGAATAGCACATAGTCAATCGATTGTGAATTATTTGCTCTTTCAATATATTCTGCACCTGATAGGAAAGGTTAGGCAGAAATAATATTCCCTATCTTTAAAAAAAAAATGCTTACGAAGGATATCCTAGAGTAATGGAAACTGACCATTCTATCACATTAGATCTTCAAGCCCTGGAAGCAGGTCTTCTGTAAGGGGGCTGATTGTAATTCATCCAATGTCACATTTGGGAATCGGCACCACCAAGAACATCCTTCCTCTGACTGCTACAATCTTGCTGCAGTCCAAAGATTTGACAGTTACATAGTACAAACTATAGCCTGCATTGAGGTAGGAGGCAATAAAACCCCAAAACTCAAGGCCAAGATATAAAAATAATAAGATAAGATGTATATTGCAGTGACATGTATGTAAACACTTTGACTTGTAGTTTCCATAGGACAGCCAGGAGATGGGCTGGAGTACATGAAGGTGGAACGTCCAGGATGATGCGCTTATGTATTCTCTCTCTTCCCTGCTACACAGGCCATAGCAACACAATATCATATAGATTGCATTCCAATTTAGAAAAAGACATTAAAACTAGAATGCTGTTTATTACATTATTTGCAGGATGATGACTCAGATCTACCAGCACATCCCAGCTTTGGAATTTGCGGTAAAGGAGATCAATGCCAATCCCCACATCCTACCCAACCTCACCCTGGGCTTCCATATCTTTGATAGCCATTTCCGTCCAAAGTGGTTCTTTCGTGCCTCAATGGAACTTCTCTCCAGCAGAGACAGATTTACTCCTAACTACAGGTGTGATGCTGAGAACCTTCCAGCAGCTGTCATTGGAGGACCTAATTCTAACGTCTGTCTCCACATGGCAAACATCCTTTGTATCTACAAGATGCCACAAGTAAGATTTGTACAGGAAGCATTCATGGTTAGCAAACCAGTCACATGTGTTTTGACTTTTAGATGTAATTTGATGCACAAAGAGATGCATCCTGAAGGTGGAATGCAGACTGAATGCCAGTTAAAAAGTTAAAGTACAGAATATTTTGCATCTCGATACCATGCAAATGTATTTAGTAATGAATGTTTCTGTGTTCAACGGGGTTCACGCCCAGGAATGTCTGGATAGGATTGCTTTGTCCAGACCTCTGAAAGGAATTCCGTCCTGGGTATTTCCTGGTTTCTAGTCATAGTCGGCATGAGAACATTTCTGCCTTCTCCCAGTCCACTTCTGTGTTACACTGACTCCATTTTGAAAGACAGCATAGACCAGGGGTGTCCAATTTCTTTCATGCAGCAGGTCAAATAGCACTCATGGCACCTGCTGAGGGCCAGAAGTGATTTTGTTAAGCAGGAAATGATGACATGAAGCAGGTCGTGGTCAGAAATCAGCATATATTTCTCACTTAGGAACCCATTAGCCACAAATGACAGAAGAGAAAATACACGAATATTGATCTTTTCAAGATATGAGATAACCCAATTTCCATGCAGCCTGGCTTTTCAGAAGGAACACCTCAGCACAGCTCAGCTTCCAAGCGCCACAGCCGGTACGCAGGCCTTATTTTGACACCTCTGGCATAGACATTCAGTTTCCCTTTCCCACCTTTTAAAGGACAATACCGTTCAATTTAGCAGCTTCATGTTTGAATGTTTAAAATAGCACAGCCACCTCCATCACCCTCCCTGAAAGCAATAGGTAGTAATTATAGGTGAAGCACGAGGTGAACGCTCTGTGTGGGTGCCCGCATAGCTAACCAGCCAAGTTAGAGAGACTGTGAAGGGCAAGGAAGCTTCCTTCCGTAAATGGAAGTCTTGCCCTAATGAGGAGAATAAAAAGGAACATAAACTGTGGCAAAAGAAATGTAAGAAGGTGATATGGGAGGCCAAGAGAGGCTATGAGGAACGCATGGCCAGCAACATTAAGGGGAATAATAAAAGCTTCTTCAAATATGTTAGAAGCAGGAAACCCGCCAGAGAAGCGGTTGGCCCTCTGGATGGTGAGGGAGGGAAAGGGGAGATAAAAGGAGACTTAGAGATGGCAGAGAAATTAAATGAGTTCTTTGCATCTGTCTTCACGGCAGAAGACCTCGGGCAGATACCGCTGCCCGAACGGCCCCTCCTAACCGAGGAGTTAAGTCAGATAGAGGTTAAAAGAGAAGATATTTCAGACCTCATTGATAAATTAAAGATCAATAAGTCACCGGGCCCTGATGGCATCCACCCAAGGGTTATTAAGGAATTGAAGAATGGAGTTGCAGATCTCTTGACTAAGGTATGCAACTTGTCCCTCAAAACGGCCACGGTGCCAGAAGATTGGAGGATAGCAAATGTCACGCCTATTTTTAAAAAGGGAAAGAGGGGGGACCCGGGAAACTATAGGCCGGTCAGCCTAACATCCATACCGGGTAAGATGGTGGAATGCCTCACCAAAGATAGGATCTCAAAACACATAGACGAACAGGCCTTGCTGAGGGAGAGTCAGCATGGCTTCTGTAAGGGTAAGTCTTGCCTCACGAACCTTATAGAATTCTTTGAAAAAGTCAACAGGCGTGTGGATGCGGGAGAACCCATGGACATTATATATCTGGACTTTCAGAAGGCGTTTGACACGGTCCCTCACCAAAGGCTACTGAAAAAACTCCACAGTCAGGGAATTAGAGGACAGGTCCTCTCGTGGATTGAGAACTGGTTGGAGGCCAGGAAGCAGAGAGTGGGTGTCAATGGGCAATTTTCACAATGGAGAGAGGTGAAAAGCGGTGTGCCCCAAGGATCTGTCCTGGGACCGGTGCTTTTCAACCTCTTCATAAATGACCTGGAGACAGGGTTGAGCAGTGAAGTGGCTAAGTTTGCAGACGACACCAAACTTTTCCGAGTGGTAAAGACCAGAAGTGATTGTGAGGAGCTCCAGAAGGATCTCTCCAGACTGGCAGAATGGGCAGCAAAATGGCAGATGCGCTTCAATGTCAGTAAGTGTAAAGTCATGCACATTGGGGCAAAAAATCAAAACTTTAGATATAGGCTGATGGGTTCTGAGCTGTCTGTGACAGATCAGGAGAGAGATCTTGGGGTGGTGGTGGACAGGTCGATGAAAGTGTCGACCCAATGTGCGGCAGCAGTGAAGAAGGCCAATTCTATGCTTGGGATCATTAGGAAGGGTATTGAGAACAAAACGGCTAGTATTATAATGCCGTTGTACAAATCTATGGTAAGGCCACACCTGGAGTATTGTGTCCAGTTCTGGTCGCCGCATCTCAAAAAAGACATAGTGGAAATGGAAAAGGTGCAAAAGAGAGCGACTAAGATGATTACGGGGCTGGGGCACGTTCCTTATGAGGAAAGGCTACGGCGTTTGGGCCTCTTCAGCCTAGAAAAGAGACGCTTGAGGGGGGACATGATTGAGACATACAAAATTATGCAGGGGATGGACAGAGTGGATAGGGAGATGCTCTTTACACCCTCACATAATACCAGAACCAGGGGACATCCACTAAAATTGAGTGTTGGGCGGGTTAGGACAGACAAAAGAAAATATTTCTTTACTCAGCATGTGGTCGGTCTGTGGAACTCCTTGCCACAGGATGTGGTGCTGTCGTCTAGCCTAGACGCCTTTAAAAGGGGATTGGACGAGTTTCTGGAGGAAAAATCCATTATGGGGTACAAGCCATGATGTGTATGCGCAACCTCCTGATTTTAGAAATGGGTTAAGTCAGAATGCCAGATGTGGGGGAGGGCACCAGGATGAGGTCTCTTGTTATCTGGTGTGCTCCCTGGGGCATTTGGTGGGCCGCTGTGAAATACAGGAAGCTGGACTAGATGGGCCTATGGCCTGATCCAGTGCGGCTGTTCTTATGTTCTTATGTTCTTATGTTCTTATGTTCTTATGTGTGACATGCTGGGTTTCATTTTGCAGGGGATATTTTATTTACTGACTAAAAGTGCATTCTAATGTATAACACATGGCCCCTTGGTCAAGTGGTGCCATCTCAGAGAGTCTTAACTGCTGGATCCTTTGGAATGCAGAGTTTTCTGTTCTGTCCCATTGCGCTTGTGTTTGGCCCCAATCCTACTGAGGTCTTATGCTGATGGAACCAGCATTTCAAGGGTGCAGCTGAAGCCTCCTCCAGTGCTGGTCAGTTGGCAGCAGATGCATGACCTGAGCGGGGAGGGGGAGTTTGGGGGAGGATGGGGGAGGGCACCCCTTCTTTCTCACTCCACTCTGCCCCCTATCTCTCCTTGGACTGGTAGAGACCCATTGGTGATTTGGTAGCCCCAGTCCTGCTGGCTGCCATATACAGCTGCCTATCACTGGATACTGAACACACTCTGTTGGCACTGGAGCATTAGTGCCAATGGTGGGGGATAGGATTGGGCAGCAAGTTTCTTAGTTCCAGCACATTTCAAACTAAACAAAATTTGGAAGGAACAATCCAAATAGATTTTACTTCTGACAATTGTAATCATTGAATTTCATCTTCCTTTCATGTGACAGTTAAGAATTCACACATGTCAGATAAAAAAAAATATTTATATCTTATTACTTTCAAATTAACAGATGACATTGGGAAAAACGGATAGCTAACATCTTTCGATGGCATGAACGCTGAACAACTCCTGGGGCAAGCATGCCTTCAGTCAGATTCAGCAGATGAAAAGGTTTTATTTTAGTGTGAATTACAGTGCATTATGCAGATTTCCAAGCCTCCATGCCTTGGTATGGACTTGCCTGTTTCCAGATATATTCAGTCTCAACTTCAGGAGAAGCAGCCCCATTTCAGTAGATCATAAGAACAAAGACATTTTTAATTCATTTGTTAAATATGTTCTTATTGCAAATAATACATATTCTCATCTTTTGCTATAAAAGCAACCCAAGGCAGATGACGATAATCCTCAGGGCAAATCTCAGTTTGGTCAGAGAGAGAATACTTTTCCCTAAGAGAAAGCTGAGAGAGAGAGAGAGAGAGAGAGGGAGAGAGAGAGAGAGAGAGAGAGAGAGGACTCTCCATGAGACAGAAACATCATGTTGCTGGACAGACCCACAGGTGATAGAACGCTCTGCACAACATAATATCTATCGAGATATCTTCTTAATTCTTCTTTTCAATTGTTTTCAGCTCATATATGGCTCTGCTCCAGAGATGAGTAACAAAGCACAAATTCCGTTTCTTCATCAGATGTTTCCAAGTGGGGACCAGCAATACAGGGGGATTCTCCAGTTACTGCTTCATTTCAGCTGGACATGGATTGGGGTGGTTTATATTGATGATAATACAGAGAGATTCATTGGCGATGTGCTTCCCATATTTTCCCAGGCTGGCATTTGCTTTGATTTCGTAGAAAAATTCCCATTTTTGACCAGTATGAGTCGAGTCAGTGATATGGTGGAGGAAGGGTTTAAAACAGTACGAGTTGTTTGGAAGAGCAGTGCCAACGTTGTGCTTGTACATGGAGAAATTCACACCATGATGATACTCAGGATGGTGCCACAAGCATTTGAATTTGAGAATAGAAAAATGACGTCGAAAGTCTGTATTCTGACAGCTCTGATGGACTTCATCTCATTTCCCTTCCAAAACAGTTGGAGTATTGACTTCCTCCATGGCGCTCTGTCTTTTGCCATCCACTCAAAGCAGGTGTTTGGATTCCAGATGTCCCTTCAGGAGAGAAAGCCCACCTTGCACAAAGAAGATGGCTTCATCAGGGAATTCTGGGAAGAGGCTTTTGCCTGTGCATTCCCCAGCTCTGTAGCAGAAAAGTTCGACAGGGAGATCTGCACCGGAGAGGAGGATCTGGAGACTCTGCCTGGGTCTGTGTTTGAAACGAGCATGACCGGCCACAGCTACAGCGTCTACAATGCTGTCTGTGCTGTGGCACATGCTTTGCATTCCATGTACTCATCCCAATTCAAACACAGAACAATGATGAGTTATGCGAGAAGCCCATTTTCCAATCACCAGCCGTGGCAGGTAATATCTTGACCCGATAAGCGCCAAAGCAGTCATCGTATTTCTAGAAATGAGCCTCAGATCACATTTGGACTGTCCGTCACTGTGCAAAGAGCTGTCTATCCACATTCTCATCAGGTGCTATGATTTTCCTGTCTTCCAATTTACTGACAGTTGACCGACTTTGCACATGAAGAGCATAATAGGTATTATAAGCTCACACAGTACAGTCACTGATTCCTCTTCCACACCCCTCGAACACTCTGTGGACGCTCATCTTTGCCCATCCTAGGGTCACTTTTTAATTGCTCAGAGGATTTGGGATGGACGCTGTGAGAAACAGGATGCCAGACTAGCTGGACCGTTGTCCTTCTTCTAGGGGGGACTTCAAATGCTCTTGTGTTCCCTGCCTTGTATGTCACACATATATGCATTGCTGTTGGTGGAAGAGGGTTGTCGGGATGAGATCTGTGCTGTACTGAATCATAATCATTCAAGGTGTAGAAGGTGTTTCAAGTTGTCCCCAGACTGTTCCTCTGAGAGAGGAGATTTGCCTGTTCTTTACAGTTTAATTATGGTTTATTAATAATATTTATTATTAAGAATGTCTGTGATTTGCAAGAATTTATTCTCCCTTTCTCTCCTAAGCTCCATGATTTTCTGAGAAGCATATCCTTTAACAACAGTGTAGGGGGAAAAGTGTCCTTTGACAAACATGGAGAACTTGTTGTTGGCTTTGATATTCTCAACTGGGTGACCTTCCCAAACCAGTCCTTTCAGAGAGTCAACGTTGGATCCATGGAACCACAAGCAAACACAGAGAAAGTGCTCAAAATCCATGAGAATATCATTGTGTGGCCCAACTGGTTTAACCAGGTAGGCCCGATGGACTGTTGATGTTGTGACCATTTTGTTTTCCAGTGTGCGCTGTTACTCAGGTGCTGTCAAAACTCTGCCTGAAATAAATGTAATGGAGGACACCAGTTAGGTGGGTCAGGCTGCATTACAAAACTGTTCCATAAAGTAAAGTGCATGGGGTGTGTGTGTGTGTGTGTGTGTGTGTGTGAGAGAGAGAGAGAGAGAGAGAGAGAAAATATATACATACAATCTATTTGTAAGTATGTATATATGTATGTATAATGAACTTCTGAACTTTCTGAAAACACTTCTATTATTCAAGGTCAGCAGCAACCCAAGGTTTATTGTGAACCTACCAGATACTTACACATTTCCAAAAAAGCTTTTCAAAAATCAAACCACTCTTCTCTTTCCTTTATGAACAGGCCCGGCCCCTATCTCTTTGCAACGACCTCTGCCTTCCTGGCTATAGTAAGACCAAAATAGAAGGGAAGCAATTTTGCTGTTACAATTGTCTTCCGTGTCCAGAAGGAAAGATTTCAAACCAGCTGGGTAAGATATATGATGTCCAGTATGAACTATATGTACTGCAACCAAGCATGTGCTCACTGCTGCAGAAGTTGCACATTAAAGGGGGCCACCAGCATGAATGGGTGGCAACAACCCTGCATGCACACCCACATAGCACCCAGCCAGTACTGGTGCTGATAAGTTGTTGGGAGGCAAGGGCCATGGGCAGGAAGGGGGGTTATCAGGTAGGGATGAAGGCCAGCTGGAAATGTGTTGGGGAAGGGCAGGGGGCAGATATATGCGAGAGCAGCACCACTTATCTCCTCTGCTTCCTTTCTGGCCTTGACATGCCCCCTTTGGCCAACTGGACTAGTGAAAGTGCTGGCACAGACCTGAATAGACCCATTGGGGACAATGATGCAGTTGACTAGCCCAATCATATCCCCCACCAATGCAGCTGAACCAAGAAGGTTTGCATTGTATCCAGCATGGAGGAGGGAATAGAGAAGTTTGTTTATATTTTCCTTCTCCAAGTAAAACAAAAGGGAAAGGAAGCATGCCAGTAGATACTGGAGGGCATAGCATCTGGCTCATGTCACCCACATCAGTAGCCACCCTCTCCATCATGCCCTTTAACCTCCACCTCTTCCTTCCCGCACATATTGTATTTTATGTACAATTTTGTGTCCATAAAAAAGACACATTTTCCCTTTCAGATATGAATGACTGTGTTCAATGTCCAAAAGATCAGTATCCCAACAAAGACCAGGATTCCTGTCTTCCAAAAGATATCAGCTTCTTATCTTATGAAGAACCTTTGGGGATCTCTTTGTCTACTTGTGCTCTTTTCTTGTCCTTCATCACTGCTTTGGTGCTTGGGATCTTCATTAAGCACCAGGATACTCCCATCATCAAAGCCAACAACAGGAGCCTCACCAACGCTCTTCTCACCTCCCTCCTGCTCTGCTTCCTTTCCGTGTTTCTCTTCATTGGCCAGCCACAAAAGTTATCATGCCTTTTTCAACAAACGACTTTTGGTATCATCTTCTCGGTGGCTGTTTCTTGTGTGTTGGCCAAGACCATCACAGTTGTTTTGGCATTCGTGGCCACCAAGCCAGGATCCAGGATCAGGACATGGGTGGGGAAAGGACTGTCAACCTTCATCGTCCTTCCCTGCACCCTTCTTCAAGCCACTCTTTGTACTGTGTGGTTAGCAACCTCTCCCCCATTCCCAGATTTGGACATGCACTCATTTGTCAAAGAAATTGTACTGCAATGTAATGAAGGTTCACCTCCCATGTTTTACTCTGTGTTGGGCTACTTGGGTGTCCTCTCCCTTGTCAGCTTCTCTGTGGCCTTTCTAGCCAGGAAGTTGCCGGACAGTTTCAACGAAGCCAAGTTCATCACATTCAGCATGCTGGTCTTTTGCAGTGTGTGGTTGTCCTTTGTTCCCTCTTACCTGAGCACCAAGGGGAAGTACATGGTGGCTGTGGAGATCTTCTCGATTCTAGTATCCAGTTTTGGCCTACTAATTTGTATCTTTTTCCCCAAATGCTACATTATTATAGTGAGACCTGAATTAAACAGAAGGGAGCAGCTAATGAGAAGGAATATTAAATGTAACTCTAATATTCCACATTGAATGGTATATAGCATAGTGGTATTATTCAAATATACCAATCTTTTCTCAATTTTGGCCGCTAGCGTCAAGCTCAGGTTGTTGCTTCCTAAAGATTTTTGCCCAGAGCAATTGCCACCCTCAGCACCCCCTTAGCTACAGCACTGCTTTCTTCATTTATTATTATGAGCTACTTCAAATTATAAAGAGGAAACCAGGACATGCATCTGTTAAAATAAATAAAATACTATTTTATAGACTGCCTCAGTAGCATATTTAGAAAAATCTGCCAATGTTTACACCTTTCACAACTGTTTCACATCAGCCTTTCCTGCTCTACCTTCTCTGGAGTGACCAGGAAATGTATCTCCATCACTAGTGCTCATGGATGCCTATTGGCAGAATCATTTCTTCTTCCAAAAATTTGCAGTAGGACACTATATAATGACACAACAGGCCCAATCCTAACCCCTTATGTCAGGGCTTTCTAGGGATGTGTGCTGCATGCTGCAGTTGGGTGGCACTCATGGAGGCCTCCTCAAAGTAAGGGAATGTTTGTTCCCTTACCTCAGAGCTGCTTTGTCCTTATGTCAGTGCTGGAAAGCTGGAGTCCTGAATGCAAACTTCAGTCCTCTGTATGAAACGCCTTTGACACCCCTGATCTAGAACTTGTTGTAGGGACAGAATGTGGCAGACAAGGTTCTCCCTTAAGTTCATTGCTCTGACTGCAGACACCTTCGGCTAATCATTTGAAACAAAAAATGATTGCAGTCCTGTGACAAAAATAAATAGGAAAATCTTGATTACTCCCTGCGAATGAAACTTCCTGGTTTGATCTTCTGCAAAACACTATGATCTCTTCAAAAAATCTTTAAAAAAACATTTTTCTTTGAGGTATTTAAAAAAAACTATTCTGAATGCCATTCTCCTTACTCAGTTCATTTCACACTTTTTGCTCCCCCCCCCCCCCGGAGGTCAGCAGAAAACTTTTGTGAAGACCTGACCAGCATTTTTTCTGATGCAATATCCCAAAGAAACTTCAGCTCTGTGATTGTCACCCCTTTCATTATTAAATTAACGCTAACTACTTCTGCTTCTCCACATCCTCAGGGAAATTCACTCCCACAATTAAAGAACAACAGTGAAGGATGTTGTCAATATCCCCTGGATCATTCCAAGATGATGCTAGGGACAGGCAGAGTTCTATCCATCCAACAGATTACTCTTTAAAGTATCTGAAACCTCAATCAGCTGAATGAATGGTGATTCATAAGAGGCACTAGAGCTGAGGCACCTCTGCATGACAGTGTGGGATCTGAGGAAATAGTGTCTCAAAGCCACATTTTCCTGCGAGATGGTCATGTTTGCAGTCTTGGCATTTCTGCTGCCTCAGGTGGGGCTCAGTGTTCCTGCTGGTAAATGTACCATCAGTGACCCTCTTCCCATTCTCCACCAATATTATTGTTCCGAAGACCTTGTCATTGCTGCTGTTGTCTCTCAGATCTACAGATTTTCAAACACAATAATTTTTGAAAAACATCCGTCCCTGGAACTCTTCAATGAGCTCATGTAAGGGAGATTCTGTTTTTGATGATAACCTTGTCATGTCTCTGTGATGAATATATTCTTCTCCAGCCCAGTTCAATCAATTGAAATTAGTTGGAATTTCACATCTGGGGAATGTAGAATTCTTGAAACTATGTATTTCTCTAGTTTAGTTTGCTCTAGCTTAGTTTGTTTAGTGTAGTGTGTGTCAAATAGTGTTAACTACATTTTATGAACATACTGGACACATGCAGAAAGATGTGCCATTTTCCCCTTGAGTTCCATCAGAACAACAGGATGAAGTCTCTCCACTTTGCTTCCGGGCATTTGGAACAACCACTGATGCTGATCTCATTTTGAGCATCCAGACACAGTTATTTTCATTAGTGCAGAACTACGTCTTGGGATCTGTTTTCAGCTTCTTTTGTTTTCCGAACTATGGGTTGTATCTCTGGTTATTTTTCCACTCCGGGATGGTGTCTTGCACAGGCAGAAGTCATAGTAGAAGATTCTCAAATAGATAAATCCAAATTAAATTCTGGCTTTCTACTTGAGAAATTCTACTTGAGAAACATGTTTATCAATACAATGCACAAGTTGCCACACAACAAATTTGTGTGCACTCTCATCCTCATGTGCTTGCAGAAGTGCACAAAGGACAATCAAAAAATGTACCACATTTCCTCTTGTCATCCCTAATACTCAACCCTATATGTACACCGTACAGCACCGCTGGGAAAGAGATGATCTCACAGAATTCTGTTCCCCCAAATTGTGCCTGCAGTATAGCAATCTGTTTTCCTATCTAAAAGTTTCCACCCAGGAGAAAGTGGCATTGTGATGTTCAAGAATTCAAATAACATGAAATTTGTCAGCGCAGAACATTCTGAACATACTAATCAACAGGGGCTTGACTCAAGTTGAGTCGCCGAGTCGCTGTCCCCCCCCACTCTAAAAGGAGTACTAATGGGGGCACTTTCTGGGCCTCAGAGTCACCTTTTAGTGCCTCTAATAGACTTGAGTCAAATTGCCCCCTCTTCAAAAAGCCCCCCTTAAAAAAGTGGGAAAAATGGAGCTACATCAGGGAGTGTGTGCATGCATTGGAGCTCTCTGAACACTGCCCTGCTGTCCCTGCCCATTTGTAGAGAGGGTTGTAGGGGTGGAAGGGACTGAGTGAGAACTGGGACAGAAGCCACAGCAGCTGGGAGGCTTATCAGGACAACCTGATCCTTGGCAGCCCTACTCACAAGTAGTTCCATTTGCACCGGCCATTCCATGAGGTGCAAATGGAACTACTATTCCTCTGCTCCTAGACAGCAATAACAATCCCTACTATTTGAAAAAAAAATGCCCACAAAGGATATCCAGGAGCAATGGAAGCTGACCATTCTATCACATCTTCAGATGTTCAGTTCAAGCCCTGACAGCATGTGTTCAGAGAGGGGGCTGATTGTCATTGATCCAAGAGGGAATGCCACAACACCAAGAACACCCTTCCTGTGAATGCCACCCCCTTGCTTCAGTCCAAAGATTTGACAGTTAAACGTGACAAACTGTAAACTGTGTGGAGGTAGGAAGCACTACAACCCAGTGATGAGAGATATTTGAAAGAACCAGCTGAATTTCTTAAATATGAGATATAGCAAGAAGACAATATACATTGCAGTGACGTGTGTGCAAACACTCCAACTCGTAGTTTGCATAGGACAGCCAGGAGATGGGCTGGAGTTCATGGGGGTGCCCAGGATGATGTGCCTATTTTTCCTCTCTGTTCACTAGGACACAGACCATAGCAACACAGTAACATTGGGGCTCTTCAGTCTAGAAAAGAGCTGCCTGAGGGGGCACGTGATTAAGACATACAAAATTATACAGGGTATGGATAGAGTGGATAGAGAGAGACGCTCTTTTCTCTCTCACATAGCACCAGAACTAGGGGACATCTGCTAAAAATGAGTGTTGGGAGAGTTAGGAAAGAAAAAGAAAATATTTTTTTGCCCAGCGTGTAATTAGTTTGTGGAACTCCTTGCCACAGGAAGTAGTGATGACATCTTGCCTAGATGCCTTTAAAAGGGGATTGGAGAAATTTCTGGAGCAAATTGGATCTAGTGGGGCTCTTCTAATGTTCTTATGTTCTTACAGATTGCATTCAATTTCAAACTTAGAAAATGGCATTGAATCTATATGCTGTTTGTTTCATTAATGGCAGGATGATGACTCAAATGTACCAGCACATCCCAGCCTTGGAATTTGCAGTAAAGGAGATCAATGAAAATCCCTACATCCTACCCAACCTCACCCTGGGCTTCCACATCTATAATAGCCATTTCCGTCCAAGGTGGACCTTTCATGCCTCAATGGAACTTCTCTCCAGACGGGGCAGATTTACTCCTAACTACAAGTGTGATGCTGAGAACATTCCAGCAGCTGTCATTAGTGGTCCTAATTTTGATGTCGGTCTCCACATGGCAGCCATCCTGGGTATTTACAAGATGCCACAAGTAAGGTTTGCACATGAAGTGTTGCAGTTTAGCAAATTGTTCACATCTGTTTTGACTTTCAGGTGTGATTTTGCAGTTTGAAGTTCAGAAAGGGTGATTTTTTTTAAGGCAACAGGATGCATCCTGAGTGTCGGTTAAAGATCTGGTTGGTACTTGGGATAAAAGGAAAGAATACTTTGCAGCTTAATCCTGTGCAATGTACTCAGCTACACTGGCGTCCCTAGGGGTGTGCAGGGGCTGTGTGTGTGTGGGCTGCAGCAGGTGATGCGCCAGGTTATATTTTCTGAGGCAGTTTGGGAGGTTAAATTTGTCACAGCAGCTGCTTGTGTCTTACTATCGTTGCACCATTGAGAGTGTCCTAACCTATGATATTTGGTGTGGCACGGAAATTGCTCTGCAGGGGACAAAAAAGCTCTGCAGAGAATTATTAAGATTGCGCAGCACATCCTCAACCTTCATCTCAATCTTCTTGCTCCTGGGCATTATGGTCTGTTATACTGTTTTTATATTATGATGTATGTTGTATATTATGTACGGGTGAGTGTGTAGAGTGTGATTGTTGGAACTGTAGTATTTATTTATGCTTGTATCTCAGAGGTGCATAAATTTCGTTGTGCTGTAGCACAATGATAAAAAAGTTACTACTACTACTACTACTACTACTAGGATTGGGCTCACAGGATGCAATCTTACCACACGTTCATGAGAGTAAGCCCCATTGACCACTATAGGACTTACTTCAGAGTAGAGATCCATAGGATTGGGCTCACAGGCTGCAATCCCACCCACACTTTCCTGAGAGTAAGCCGCATTGACTACAATAGGACTTACTTCAGAGTAGATTCACTTGGTGGAACAGGACTGGCTCACAAATAATTAATTATTTCTTTTATTTTAAGTGAATTATTTATAATTATTTTAATTTGCTTGATGATGTCACTTCTGGCCATGATATCACTTCCAATGGGTCCTGGACAGATTGTCATTCTAAAAAGTGGGTCCCCGTGCTATAAGTTTGAGAACTGCTGCAGTAAGGTGTTAGTAAGTTGACACGGGATTTATGTGTGTGAGACTCTACAACAGGGGTGTCAAACATAAGGCCCGGGGGCCGGATGTGGCTCGCAGAAGCTTTTTTTGTGGCCCTCAGGCTCTCAGCTGTTGAGCACTGCTGAGGTTTTACTGCTGAAAGGGCAGCCCACTTGAAAATTGGGCTCTCCCATATCTTGAAATATGATCAAGATTCATATATTTTCTCTTCTGTCATTTGCAGCTAATGAGTACCTAAGTGAGAAAAAAGTGTTTCTTTTTGGTTATGACCTGTTTAATGACATCACTTCTTGCCTAATGACATCGCTTCTGGCCCTCAGCAGGCATCCTGAATGCTATGTGGCCCTCCGTATGAAATGAGTTTGACACCCCCTGCTCTACAAGTTTCAACATCACTAAAATCAGAATTTGGAGGAATAACATCCTCATGTTATCTATCAATCAATGTGTAATTTCATGCAGAATGCAATGAAGCAAACCACATTGAAATATTTGTGTCACCTACGCAGGGTGACACAAATCCTAGTGTCACCACTGCTCAGCAATAAATGTGACTTTGTTAAATGGGGTTCATGCTCAGCAATGTTTAGATTCAGACCTTTGAAAGGAAGTGTTTTTTATTATTATTGAAATGAAATTTCAATGTTTTCATTTTTGAAATGAGTTTCATTTCATTTTTGAATTCACAGCCATCGGCATGAGAATGGATAACATTTCTGCAATCCTGAGATTGACCTGAACTGCACCACAGAATCAGAGAATTAGAAGGGGACTAATAGGGCCATTTTACAGCTCAATTTTACATACCATTTTGCAGCTCAGTTGCTGGCGCAATCTGCATTGACACAGGCCCTGGAAGGGGGTCGGAATTTGGCAAGCACCACACTTACCAATGCGGTCCCGATCCCAGGCCTGATTGCCCTCCTCCCTGCCTCATCACCCTCACATTCTGCCCACCCTCTCTTCTGTTCCACCCATCCTGCCTTTCCCCTCCCTGTTCCAACCCTTTCCTGACATGTTTCTGACAGTAGGGCACTGACGATGGTGTGTGGATATGTCCACATCCTTAGCTGAAGGAACAGAAATGCTACTTAAAATAGTATATCTACAATAGATCTTCCTCTTTCTTCTTTTTTTATTGTCTGTAGCTCACATATGGAACTGCTCCAGTGATGAGTACCAAAGAACGACTTGCTTACTTCTATCGAGTGTTCCCAAGTTCGAACCAGCAATATATGGGGATTCTCAAGTTACTGCTTCATTTCAGCTGGACATGGATTGGGGTGATCTATGTAGATGATGACTGTGGAGAGAAGTTTATACAAGATTTGCTTCCCACATTTTCCAAGAAAGGGATTTGCTATGACTTCATAGAAACTTTCCCCAAAATAGCATCTGCAAGTCGAGTCACTGAAATGGTGGGAGAAGGATTTGAAACCATCAGAGTTGTTTGGGGGAGCAGTGCCAACACTGTGCTTGTACATGGGGAAATTCAAACCATTATGATACTAAGAATAATGCTTCATGTTCTTGAATTTGAGAATAGACAAATGATGTCTAAAGTCTGGCTTCTGACAGCCCAGATGGACTTCACTTCATTTCCCTTCCAAAGAAGTTGGGACATCCACTTCCTCCATGGCGCGCTGTCTTTTGCCATCCACTCAAAGCAGGTGCCTGGATTCCAGACGTCCCTTCAGAAGAGAAGCCCCGCCTTGTACAAAGAAGATGGCTTCATCAGGGAATTCTGGGAAGAGGCTTTTGCCTGTGCATTCCCCAGCTCTGTAAAAGAGAAGGAGGGCAGGGAGATCTGCACTGGAGAGGAGAAGCTGGAGACTCTGCCTGGGTTTGTCTTTGAAACAAGCATGACTGGCCACAGCTACAGTGTCTACAATGCTGTCTGTGCTGTGGCACATGCCTTGCATTCCATGTACTCATCCCAATTCAAACACAGTACCAGGATAAGTCTTTGGAGAAGAAGGCCTCTGGATCATCAGCCTTGGCAGGTAATATCTTGGCCAGATAAAGGTAGCAAAGTATAAATGTTTTAAAATAAGCACCTCAATCGATTGCTTACTTTCAACCCCACCGTGGCAAGTGATATTTTGACAAGATCCATGAGAAATGTGTAAGAACAGGCCCCTCAGTGTGCAAAAAGCTGTTTTGTATCCGCTGCTGTGATTTTCATATCTTTCATTTTACTGCCAGCTAGCTGAATCACATGAAGATCTTATTAATAGTTGGGGCAGATGGGAGGCGTTCCAGGGCAGGGAGGGTGGGGGAAGTTGGGGCAGGGGATGAGAGCAGGGCGGGAGGGAGGTGGGACTGGCACAGCTCTGTGCCACCAGATCCAGAACCCTGCGTTAAGCCTCCTGGCCCAAAACGGGGCCTCTCAACTCTGCCTCAGCTAAATAGCTGGCTCAGACCTGAGTAGCCCCTTGCGGGGCATGCTTGCTTACATGGGGGGAGGGGGACAAATGTCCCTTCGCCAGAGGAGTTGGTGATGGCTACCAGATGTGCATTGGATGCACTCGCAGCCATTTTGGTGCTGCTGTTCCTCTGGGCAGCTCAGGATTGGGCTACTAAGCTCCTTGTTCACCTTTTTCTAGTTCTGTTTCTGTTACGATCACCACAAGTACTTTGATCCAGTGAGCCATTACGAAGCAGTTAAATCATCAGTTCCCCTACGGTTTATTAGTAATATTTATGATGAAGAACATCTATGAGTGCAAACATTTATTGTCCCATTTTTCTCCTTAAACAAGCTCCATGGCTTTCTGAGAAGTGTATCCTTTAACAACAGTGCTGGGGAAAAAGTGTCCTTTGACCAAGATGGAGAACTTGTTGCTGGTTTTGATATTCTTAACTGGGTGGTATTCCCAAACCAGTCCTTTCAGAGAGTCAAACTTGGAACCATGGAAACACAAGCTCCCCCAGACAAAGTGCTCGAAATTCATGAGCATGTCATTGTGTGGCCTAGCCAGTTTAACCAGGTAGGTACTACAGACGATCCATGGGGTAATCAGGCAGTCTATACAGTTATTCTGGCACTGATATGACATTTGGAAGGTAGCAGGCTTCCTTGTGCCTCACAAAACCGCCTGGATGAGACCGGAAGTTGCTTCCAAGGACCATGTTCTGCAAGATCCAGCAACAGCTAGACCCACGTGTTCAGTTAAAAATGGTTTGGAGGTAGATATTTTCTTGAGTAAGTTCTGCTTCTGAATAAGATTTAGATAAGGATGTATGTACAAGTACTGCTCCAAAAGCTATCTCTTTACCATCATTGGTGCTCATTCAGCACAATTCTCTTTTAGGTATTTGGAAACACCTTGAAATTCTTTTCTGAAGGCATCTGCCTCCACTTGGAGGTCTTCTGAAATTGTGGCAAGAACACAGCTCTGGAAGTAGTGTGTAAACACACACTTGGTTGAATGTTAAACCACTGTCCTCTTTCATTTCTGAACAGACACGACCTCTTTCTCTTTGCAACAACAATTGCCCTCCTGGCTACAGTAAGACCAAAATAGAAGGGAAGCCATCTTGCTGTTACAATTGCCTTCCATGTCCAGAAGGAAAGATTTCAAACCAGGAGGGTAAGACCTACTGTGTTCACTATGAGCTAGATGAACTGTAATCCAGCACACGCACACCCAGGGACACCGTAGACCAGTGACTTTCAACCTTTTTCATGTCAAGGCACAGTGACAAGGTGCTAAACTTGTCAAGGCCCGCCACCGGGTTGTTGACCATTGACAAGACACACCAAGCTGCATCCTCTCAACAGTCCTGCACTGCGATTCAGGAGGCCAGTGCTGCATCCACCACATCCAATGTGGGACTAGAGGCTGCTAGAGGTCAACTTGGGGTAGGAACATTTGTCCCCTTCAGGCTTACTCTATGGGGCTACTCGGATCTGTGACAATGATATTCCTGCTGCAAAATCTGAGCAGCCCCGAGTGGAGCTTTCAGGCCCAAGGGGTTGGATGCTGTGGAAGCTGCAGCTGCTGTTCCCGCAACATCCCAAGCCATAACCATCTCCACAACTTTGCTTTCCATACTTTGTCTGTACAGGCATCAGAAAGGAATAATTTATTTTTATTTTCCAATCCAGAATGCAAGTCCCTAAGGGCAGAAACTGTTTTTCCAGTCTATGTACAGCACCATGCACACAGATGGAATAATAATAATAGTAATAATCAGGGCTTTTTTTGTAATAGAACGCACCGGAACGGCGTTCCAGCACCTTTTTTTCCCTTTCACTGAGGGAGGGATTTGAACCTCTGACCTCGTGCTCCCCCCTTTTTTTGGCACCCCGGGCTCTGACCTTGTGCTCCACCTTTTTTTTAAAACTGTGGATTAGGGAGGGATTTGAACCTCTGACATCACGCTCCACAGCCCAGCACTCTCTCCATTGGGCTATAGGAAAGCCTATGGTCAAAGTGCTCAGAACTAATATATAAGGTCTTGAGCTCAGCTGGTGGCCATCAGCGCCTCAAGTATTAGTTCCAAACACTTTGAATCTAAGAGTTTATATGGCTCAATTGTTAAAGTGCTGGTCTGTGGAGTCAGAAGCTAGGGGTTCAAATCCCTATGAGGAAGATTTTTTTTTTTTTTAAGGAGGGGATGTGCTCCATGGCTGCAAAATATAAAGGTTGGTTGCCAGTTGCCAAAAGGGGAGCCAGTTGAGGCTGCAAAACTCCTCGAAGTTCAGCTTAAAAATAAATAAATAAATGAATAAATAAATAAAAGATTAAGTGAGTGAGTGTTAGTATGAATGTGATTGCATGGCCTGAGTGAGAATCGGGCCAGGAGGGTTGAATGGCGTACCTGCCTCTGTGAGACGGGGCAGGGAGGGACGGGCTAGAGAGCACCTCTGCCTCGGTGAGAGAGAGGCAGAGGGGTGCAGCAGCCCAAGCCTCAGTGTGAGGGGGGTAAGGGTTGCTGCATTGGCTGGTTGTGGTGTGTGTGTGTGTAAGTGTGTGTGTTTCAGTTTTATATTTGTGTGGCTGTTGTTGGTGTGTAGGTCAGACCCGCCGGAACTATGTGTCTGACACCACGGGGGAGCTCAGGGGAGGGGAGGGAGGCCACCATCACTAGTTACGGGCCACGGAAGATATGGTGGGGGGGTTGGCCTGGACATTACAGGAGAAGGAGTGTCAGTCGTAGACAGACTGTCCCTCTTTCTGGCCCTCCTCTCATCCCTCTGACCCTTGGCATGCCTGGCAACAGTCCCCTGAGTTTGAAACTGCTGCTTCTGAATGCTAGGTTGGTGACTAATAAGATCTATTTAATCCAGGATTTAATTCTGGAGGAGAAGGCTGACCTGGTATGTATCATGGAGACCTGGTTGGGTGAGCTGGGGGGGGGGTTTAGCCTTTCCTAGATTTGTCCACCGGGTTTCTGGGTTCTGCAGCAGCCAAGGCTATAGGGGCGGGGAGTTGGGGTTGCAATGGTCTACCGGGATTCCATCCATCTTACCAGAAACCCTGTTCAGCAGTTCACCGAGTTTGAGTGTCTTTGTGTTGTGTTGGAGGGGCGAGACAGAACAGGGATTCTGTTGGTGTACCACCCACCTTGCTGCCCAACAGACTCCCTGCCTGAGCTGATGGAGTTGGTCTCGAGCATGGTGCTGGAGTCCCCCCGCCTATTGGTGTTGGGGGACTTTAATGTCCATGCCGAGGCCCCGGGAACAGCTGCGGCTCAGGATTTCATGGCTTCCATGGCAACCATGGGTCTATCTCAAAGAATATCTGCCCCAACACATGTTGCTGGACATACGCTGGACCTGGTGTTTACTGCTGGGCAGGCTGATGGTGATCTGGAGGTGGAGGATATTAAGATCACTCCTTTGTCATGGACAGATCACTTTCTGGTGGGATTTAGGCTTGTTGCGGCCTCTCACCTCCGCAATGGCGGGGGATCACATTCTATGATCCGCCCTTGGAGGCTGATGGATCCAAATGGATTCCTGAGGGCTCTGGGGGATTTTCCTGCTGCCAGAGCTGGAGACCCACCCGGCACTCTGGTCAATCTCTGGAATTTGGAGATGACCAGGGCCCTGGATGAGATCGCTCCCAAGCATCCTCTGCTCAGTCACAGAGTCAGAGCGGCTGCTTGGTTTTCTGAGGAGCTGCGGATGATGAAGCAGCAGGGCAGACGTCTAGAGCGTCTGTGGCAAAAGACCCGTACCGAATCTGACCGTACACGGGCTAGGGCCCAGTTGAGAGCATATTCTAAGGCGGTGGTGGCAGCTAAAAGGATGCACCTCTCTGCCACCATTGCATCTGCAGAGAACCATCCAGCTGAGCTCTTTCATGTGGTCCGTAGCCTTTTACATCTGGCCCCCCTACTGGTGGGGAGGAGCACACGGAGGCTCGCTGTGACGAGTTTGCAAAACATTTTGCAGAGAAGGTCGATCAGATTCTGCATGACTTGGATGCCGCTGTGGGCATGTCTAGTGATGTCCCCGGGGCACCTGTCTACCCTGCTATTTGGGACTCTTTTCAGCTTGTAGAGCCTGAGGATGTGGACAGGATTCTCTGGAGTGTGAGACCTGCTGCTTGCCCGCTCGACCCATTCCCAGCATGTCTAATTAGGGCTGCCCAGGAAGGGCTGGCCGAGTGGACGGGGAGGGTGGTGAACTAATCTCTGAGGGAGGGGGTGCTTCTTCCTGCCTTGAAGCAGGCGATGGTTTGCCCCCTCCTGAAGAAGCACTCCCTAGATCCCACTAATTTAAATAACTTTCGGCCGGTCTCGAATATCCCATTCCTGGTCAGGGTGATTGAGCAGGTGGTGGTGTCCCAGCTTCAGAGGGTACTGGAGGAAACGGATTATCTGGACCCATTCCAAGCTGGCTTCAGGCCAGGGTTCAGGACGGAGACTGCCTTGGTTGCCTTGGTGGATGACCTTCGCCGGGGGATGGACAGGGGGAGTGCAACCCTGTTAGTCCTGCTGGACCTCTTGGTGACTTTTGACACCATCAACCATGGTGTCCTTCTGGGTTGGCTGGCCGGGTTGGGGCTTGGAGGCACTGTTTTGAAGTGTTTCCGCTCCTTCCTGGCTGACAGATCCCAGAAGGTGGTGCTGGCGGACACCTCTTCAGCACCCCGACCTCTTATGTTTGGCAAGCCACAGGATTCCATCTTATCCCCCATGCTTTTTAACATCTACATGAAGCCACTGGAAGAGGTCATCCGGGGGTTTGGAGGGGGTTGCCATCAGTATGCTGATGACACCCAGCTTTATCTCTCCTTTCCCCCTGATTCTGAGGAGGCGGTTGGGGTCCTGGATCACTGTCTGGAGGCAGTTAGGGGCTGGATGTGGGCGAACAAGCTGAAATTAAATCCGGATAACCCTTTAAAATCTCCATCAATACAGAGGTGATCTTGGTTCAGAAATCCACAGCTCGGGTGCTGGACTATCATCCTGCTCTGAATGGGGTTGCACTCCCTCTGAAGGAGCAGGTCCGCAGCTTGGGGGTTCTCCTGGATCCACAGCTGCTCCTGGAGTCCCAGGTGGTGGCAGTGGCCAGAGGAGCCTTTGCTCAGCTTTGGCTGATTCGCCAGCTGCGACTGTACCTGAGCTGCACGGACCTGGCCACAGTAACCCATGCCCTAGTGACATCCAGATTAGATTATTGCAGTGCGCTCTATGTGGGGCTGCCTTTGAAGACAGACCAGAAATTACAACTAGTACTGAACGCAGCTGCTCGTGTGGTTGCTGGGGCACGTCGGCTTGACTCTGTCGAGCCGTTGCTCCGGCAGCTACACTGGCTGCCGGTTCTATTCCGGGCCCAATTCAAGGTGCTAGTTTTGACTTTTAAAGCCCTTTACGGCTTAGGTCCGGGGTATTTGAGGGACCGCCTCCTTCCCTACAATCCTGCCCAAGCTCTTAGATCATCTGGGGGGGCCCTTTGGACTGTGCCGCCACTAAGAGATGTGAGAGGGGCGGCGGCCAAGAAGAGGGCCTTCTTGGTGGTGGCCCCCGAACTGTGGAATACCCTCCCCTTAGAACTGAGAACTGCTCCCTCGTTGCTAACGTTTCGGCGTGGACTGAAGACCTTTTTCTTTCAAAAAGCTTTTAATTGTTGACAGGCTGGCTGGTGTTCTTGCTTTTTATATGAAAATCCATGGGGTTTGTTTGTTTTTAGATTTCTAATTATTCTAAGTTGTTTTAAGGATTGTTTTTAATGTTGTATTTTAAATTGTTTGTAAGCCGCCTTGTGTGCCCGTTGGGCAAAAAGGCGGGGTATAAATTAATAATAATAACAACAACAACAACAACAACAACAACAACAACAACCACAACAACAACAACAACAACAAAGTTGTGAGTTCCTGCACCTTTTTTAAAAATTATTTTTTTACAAATAAAGCACTGGTAATAATATATTTTTCCTGCAAGAAACTGTTCAGAAAAGTCATATTTCTCTTACAGACATGGATGATTGTGTTCAATGTCCAGAAGATCAGTATCCCAACAAGGACAAGGATTCCTGTCTTCCAAAAGATATCAGCTTCTTGTCCTATACAGAACCTCTGGTGATTTCTCTCTCCACTTGTGCTCTTTCCTTGTCCTTCATCACCACTTTGGTGCTTGGGATCTTCATGAAGCACCAGGACACTCCCATCGTCAAAGCCAACAACAGGAAACTCACCTACACTCTTCTCACCTCCCTCCTGCTCTGCTTCCTTTCCGTGTTTCTTTTCATAGGCCAGCCACAAAAGTTATCATGCCTTTTTCAACAAACTACTTTTGGTATCATCTTCTCAATGGCTGTTTCTTGTGTGTTGGCCAAGACCATCACGGTTGTTTTGGCATTCGTGGCCACCAAGCCAGGATCCAGGATCAGGACGTGGGTGGGGAAAGGACTGTCAACCTTCATCATCCTTCCCTGCACCCTTCTTCAAACCACTCTTTGTACTGTGTGGTTAGCAACCTCTCCCCCATTCCCAGATTTGGACATGCACTCATTTGTCAAAGAAATTGTACTGAAATGTAATGAAGGGTCACCTCTCATGTTTTACTCTGTGTTGGGCTACTTGGGTGTTCTCTCCCTTGTCAGCTTCTCTGTGGCCTTTCTAGCCAAGAAGTTGCCGGACAGTTTCAACGAAGCCAAGTTCATCACCTTCAGCATGCTGGTCTTTTGCAGTGTGTGGTTGTCCTTTGTTCCCTCCTACCTGAGCACCAAGGGAAATTATATGGTGGCTGTGGAGATCTTCTCTATCCTAGCATCCACTTCTGGGCTCCTGTTTTGTATCTTTTTCCCCAAATGCTACATTATTGTGGTGAGGCCTGAACTGAACAAAAGGGAGCAGCTAATGAGAAGGAAATATTAAAAACACTCTTATTATCATCTTCTCAATGGCTGGGCATGCATCTGTTAAAAGGAATAAAAAATGTATGTTTGCCCATACATAGAAAATTCTGCAAATGCTTCCACCTTTCAGAATTGTTCCACATCAGCCTTTCCAGCTCTACCTTCTCTGGAATGACCAGCAAATGTACCTCCATCACTAGCACTTGTAGATGCTGGTTGGTAGAGTCATCTCTTCTGCCAGAGTCTTGTAGTAGAACACTTTATGATGACACAACATTGTATTGAAGGTGCTTTTGACAAATAATATGGTGAAATTGCTTCCTTTCTTGCCTCTGTAAAGCTCAAACTTTCAGTCCTCAGTCTCTGTTCAAGGGGTGAGGTTCAGCTTATAAACCAGGCAGTTCCACATGCTCTCATTCATCTGGGTCATGCATCAAGGACTTGATAGAGCATGTTCTTTCCCAAGGTCAACAAGACTTTGCATGTGCTATATGTGCATTTGATATTTCTCCAAATGCTCCCGGTAACAGAATCGTTGGGGCTTCATGTGGGGCCAGCAAAATGGGCCCTTGCTTTGGAAGCCCTTGAAAAGTTGCCTCTGTAGATAGGTGTGCTTTCCCTGCATTTCAGCTGGGGCAAAAACTGTGTCCATTCGTAAAAAGTCCAGATCTGGCTACTGTCATCGACAGCTTAGCAACACTGAGTTTGGATTCTTGAAATGAATCTGCATGAGGCTGCCCCTGAAGATGATCCAGAACCTGCTGGTGGGGTATAATGTGGCAGCCAAGATTCTCCCTTGAGATTCTCCATTGCTCTGACTGAATTATGCTGATGTTTATTCACTTCTCTGACTCCCACTATCTCTCCAGATCCAATTTAAGTTTCTAGTCCTAATTGTTAATGTGGGGTCCTGAATATTTGAAGGACTACCTTCTACCATATGAACTTGCCCATGTACTGCATTTGGGAGTATATTTAGCACGCTTTCATTGAAAGAGGTGTAGCTCATAGTGACATGCCTAGAGCCCCTCTGTGGAGCACCGTTGGCAGTGAAACTCACTCCTGAGGTTAGCCTGGTTGTCCAGGTCACTGCCTGCTTTTAGTTGGGTGTAGAAAATTCCGTTCTTTCATTGGGCATTCCTTCGATGCTCCACTGGAATTCCTGATTGTCTTCTAGTTTTAGTTTGTTGGATCTTTTAATCTTTTTTAAACTCCTTGATTTTGTATTTTTATTCTGATTAAAATGTATATATATATTTAAGATATGTTTTTAGGCACCCTGGTGGATGGGAAGAATATACATATATAGAATAGATATAAATATTACAAATGCAAAAAATAATCATATTCAAGATCTATTGACTGAGATGCAGAAAGGTTTGTGCTTGGCCATTTCCATCATATCCTGGCTGTCATTCATGCTCTTTCTTTCAAGGGAATGTGCACATGTGCCCCTCCTCCCCACACACGTGTGGTCATCAGACGCCTTGAAGCACACCAGCTAATCATTTACAACAAAAATGCAGACCTATGAAGCTGAAATTACACAGTACAAACATCTTAATTAGAAAGGAAGTTTCCTGGTTCAATCTTGTGCAAAACACTATGCTCCTTTTAAAAAAAATTCTTTTCAGAGATTTTTCTTTAAGATATTGGTATAGCTTATATATGCATGGATTTTTCACATGTGTTTTTATCTCAACAGATGAGAAGTGCTCTTTAAATTAAAGGGGAAAGGTTGTTTAACAAAAGTCTCATTAATGTGAGAGAGTTCTGGAAACAGAACTCTTGCAAATAATAAGACTCAACCTGCACTGAAGGAAAAAAAGAACACTATTCTAAATGCCTTTCTCCTTACTTATTTTCACAAGTTTTTCTCTTCCCTAAGGTTGTCAGCAGAAGATGTTTGAGAAGACGTGACCAGCATGTTTTCTGATGCAATGTCCCAGAGAAACCTCAGCTCTGAGTATGCAATTGTCACCCCTGTCATGGTTAAATTAACCCTAACTACTTCTGCTTCTTCACATCCTTAGGGAGAATCACACCCACAATTAGAGAACAGCAGTGAAGGATGTTGTCAATATCCCCTGGATTATTCCAAGATGATGCTAGAGACAGGCAGAGTTCTATCCATCCAACAGATTACTCTTTAAAGTATCTGAAATCTCAATCAGCGGAATGAATGGTGATTCATAAGAGGCACTAGAGCTGAAGCACCTTTACATGACAGTGTGGGATCCGAGGAAATAGTGTCTCAAAGCCACATTTTCCTGTGAGATGTTCATGTTTGCAGTCTTGGCATTTCTGCTGCCTCAGGTGGGGCTCAGTGTTCCTGTTGGTAAATGCACCATCAGTGACCCTCTTCCCATTCTCCACCAATATTATTGTTCCGGAGACCTCGTCATTGCTGCTGTTGTCTCTCAGATCTACAGATTTTCAAACACAATAACTTTTGAAAAAACTCCATCTCAGGAACTCTTTGATGAGCTCATGTAAGGGAGATTCTGTTTTTTATGTTAACCTTGTCATGTTGCAGTAATGAAATTATTCTCCTGCAGTCCATTTCAATCAATTGAAATTGGGTGGGATTTCAGATATGTGGAATGTAGAATTCTTGAAACTATGTATTACTCCACTGATCGGGTTTAGTTTGTGTCAATTAGTGTTAACTATGTTTTGTGAACATACAGTATACATGCAAAACGATGTGACATTTTCCCCATTGAATTCCATTACAACAATTGGATGAAGTCTCTCTACTTGGTTTCCAGGCATTTGGTACAACTGCTGGTGCTGACATTGTTTTGACTATGCAGACACTATTTTTTTTTTCCTTTCAAGACTAGATATTTGGGATCTGATTTCAGTTTTGTTTTTCTTTTCTGTTTATAAAGGTTGTATCTCAGGTTATCACTCTGTTCAGGGAGGGTGGCTTGCACAAGCAGAAGTAATAGTGAAAGATTCTTGAATAAATAAATCCTAATGACATTAAATTCTGGCTTGGCATTTTACTTGGGCAACAAGTTTATCAACAAGTTGTCACACATCAAATTCGTGTACACTGTCTACCACACGCACTTGAAGAAGTGCACATGGAACAATGAAAAAAATGCACCTTATTTTCTCCTGTGTTCCATAGGATTCAAGCCTCTATGTGCATGGTGTAGCAGACCCTGGGAAACTGATTATTTTGTAGAATTCTGTGCCCCCAAACCGTCTGTAGTAAAGCAATCTTTCATCCTATCTAATAACATCCTCCCAGGCGAAAGTGGAATTGTTATAGTCAAGAATTCAATCAAAATGATATTTGTAGGTACAGAATGTTCTTCACATTCTAATCAATAGCACAATACATTGTGAACTATATTCTGCACCTGATATGAAAGGGTAGACAGAAATGATATTCTCTATAATTTTTTTTTAAAAATGCCTACAAAGGATATCCAAGAGTAATGGAAACTGACCATGCTATCACATCATTAGATCTTCAAGCCCTTCCAGCAGGTCTTCAGTGATGGGGCTGATTGTAATTCATCCTACAGGGAATGCTGCATTTGTGGGGGGCCACCACCAAGAACACCCTTCCTTGGACTGTTACTCCCTTGCTTCAGTCCAAAGATTTGACAGTTAGATACTACAAACTAGAGCCTGCATTGAGGTAGGAGGCCATATAACCACAAAAGTCAAAGCATTCTAAAGCATCACATGAATTTCTTAAAGTCAAGTTATAGCAATAATAAGATAATGCACATTGCAGTGATGTATATGTAAACACTTCAACTCGTAGTTTCCATAGAGCAGCCAGGAGATGGGCTGGAATTCATAGAGGTGGAGTGTCCAGGATGACGTGCCCATGTCTCTTCTCTCTTCCCTGGCAGACGGAGCATTAGCAACAGGATATCATTGTCCAGATTGCATTCCGTTTCAATTTAGAAATAGACATTAACACTATAATGCTGTTTGTTACATTAATGGCAGGATGATGACTCAGATCTACCAGCACATCCCAGCCTTGGAATTTGCAGTAAAGGAGATCAACGGAAATCCCCACATCCTACCCAACCTCACCCTGGGCTTCCACATCTATAACAGTCATTTCCGTCCAAGGTGGACCTTTCGTGCCTCAATGGAACTTCTCTCCAGGAGGGGCAGATTTACTCCTAACTACAAGTGTGATGCTGAGAATCTTCCGGCAGCTGTCATTGGCGGACCTAATTCTAATGTCTGTCTTCACATGGCAAACATCCTGTGTATTTACAAGATGCCACAAGTAAGATTTGTGCAGGAAGCGTCAAAGGTTAGCAAACCATTCACATGTGTTGGTCAGTTGGCAGCAGATGGGTGACCTAGGTGGGGAGGGGGAGTTTTGGGGATGATGGGAGGGGGTACCCCTTCTTTCTCATGCCCCCACTCTCCAAACACCCACTCTCCCCCTTTCTCTCCTTGGACTGGTAGAGACCCATAGGTGACTTGGTAGCCTTGGTCATGCTGGCTGTTAGATTGTACAGCCTGTCACTGGATGCAGCCTGCACTCCTTTGATGCCCGGGTATCTGTGCCAGTGGTGGGGGATAGGATTGGGCAGCAAGTTTCTTAGTTCCAGGACATTTTAAACTAAACAAAATGTGGAAGGAACAATCCAAAAAGATTTTTCTTCTCACACACATAGTAATGGGATTCATCTTCCTCTCATGTGACAGTTAAAGAATTTGCACGTCAGATATAAAAAAAATACATCAGTTTCGATATTTATATTACATTACTTTCAAATTAACAAATTACATTGGGAAAAATGGATAGCTAACATCTTTCTATGGCATGAACACTGAACAACTCTCGGGGCAAGTATCCCTTCAGTCAGATTCAGCAGATGAAAAGGTTTTATTTTAGTGTGGACTATAGTGCATTATGCGGATTTCCAAGCCTCCTTGCCTTGGTATGGACTTGCCTCTTTCCAGATGAATTCAGTCTCAACTTGAGGACCATTTCAGTACATCATAAGAACACACAAAGACATTTTTTATAATTAATTTGTAAACAAGTTCTTATTGCAAAAAATGTACATTCTCATCTTTTCCTATAAAAGCAGCCCAAGGCAGCTTAAAATAACCCTCAGGGCAAAAATCGGTTTGGCCAGAGAGAGAATACATTATCCTACAAAATATGGCCAATCTATTACACATCTTTAGCCATCAATTAAAGCTGAGAGAGAGAGAGAGAGAGAGAGAGAGAGAGAGAAGACTCTCCATGAGACAGAAACATCATGTTGGCTGGATAGACCCACAGGTGATGGAACTTGAATTCTATTCACAATATAATATATATCGAGAGATCTTCTTAATTCTTCTTTTCAATTGTTTTCAGCTCATATACGGCTCTGCTCCAGAGATGAGTAACGAAGCACAAATTCCTTTTTTCCATCGAATGTTTCCAAGTGGGCACCAGCAATATAGGGGGATTCTCCAGTTACTGCTTCATTTCAGCTGGACATGGATTGGGGTGCTTTATATTGAAGATAATACAGAGAGATTCATTGACGATGTGCTTCCCATGTTTTTGCAGAATGGCATTTGCTTTGACTTCATAGAATGATTCCCACCTTTGACAAGCCTGAGCCGAGTCACTGATATGGCGGGAGAAGGTTTTGAAACCGTCAAAGTTGTTTGGGGGAGCAGTGCCAACACTGTGCTTGTACATGGGGAGATTCAAACCATGATGACGCTGAGAATGGTGCCTCATATTCTTGAATTTGAGAATAGACAAATGATGTCTAAAGTCTGGCTTCTGACAGCCCAGATGGACTTCACTTCATTTCCCTTCCAAAGAAGTTGGGACATCCACTTCCTCCATGGCGCTCTGTCTTTTGCCATCCACTCAAAGCAGGTGTTTGGATTCCAGATGTCCCTTCAGGAGAGAAAGCCCACCTTGCACAAAGAAGATGGCTTCATCAGGGAATTCTGGGAAGAGGCTTTTGCCTGTGCATTCCCCAGCTCTGTAGCAGAGAAGGAGGGCAGGGAGATGTGCACTGGAGAGGAGAAGCTGGAGACTCTGCCTGGGTCTGTCTTTGAAACGAGCATTACTGGCCACAGCTACAGCGTCTACAATGCTGTCTATGCTGTGGCACATGCTTTGCATTCCATGTACTCATCCCAAGTCAAACACAGAAGAATGATGAGACATGGGAGAAGCACATTTTCCAATCACCAGCCGTGGCAGGTAATATCTTGACCTGATAAATGCCAAAGCAGTACAACATTTGTACAACATGCATGTACAACAACAAAGCAGTACAAATTTTTGTACAACTAAGCTTAAGTTCACATTTTGATTGCCCTTCCCTGAGCAAAGAGCTGTGTCTCCACATTGGCGTCACGTTCCATGATGTTTATATCTTCCAATTTGCTGCCAGTTGACGGACTTTGCACATGAAGAGCATAATAAGAGTCAAATAATTACTTCATTTCTGTTGAGCAGAAGTGAATGTTGTCTGCTTTGGCAACCTTGTATTAGTGGGGAAAAGGGCACAAATATTTCCCCTTTCCCCACTACTATAAGGTTCCCAAAGCAAACAACAGCAGACAACGTTCACTTCTACTCAACAGAAATGAAATAAATATTTGACTCTTATTATGCTCCTCATGTGCAAAGTCTGTCAACTGGCAGCAAACTGGAAGATATAAACATCATGGAACCTGACGTTCTATGAATCAATAAATCTGGAGTGGGTGTCTCTTGTTCTGCCCAAAATCTAAAAATTTAGGGCCCAGTCTTCTCCAGCACAGTGCGGCAGCTCCAAATGGCTACTGCTGGATCTAGCACTAGATCCAAATTGGCTGGAGGACTCCTTGGGGGAAGGACATTCGTCCCCTTCCCCTAAGTAAAGCTGCAGTCTGCACAATGGGTCTTCTTTGGTCTGCACCAGCTAAATCGTGAGCCCCAACACCACTGTTGGGATTTGGTAGAAAAGACCCAGTCTGGTTCCTCTTCCACCCTCTCCTCCCCTCCCCCACCAAGACAGGCTTCCTCCGTCCTCCCACAAGCCTCCACGTGCCTGTCATCTGCTCACCAGTAGTGGCTGTGGTCAATCTGCAGTGTTGATGGGACCATGCAGGACTCCACGCCAGTGCTGCTTCCTCTCTGGGAGGCACAAACCTGTCTTGCATGTTTTCAACACCCACCCACGGCACTGGGGCTGTGATACACTGCCTATGAAGGGCAGACTAGGTTTGAGCTGCCTGTCTCCAATCTTATTCACACACAGCTAGCTGTTGAATGCAGCATAACACTGAATGTAATGGGACCCACTTCTGGGCAGACGTGCATAGGCTTGTGGTGTTAGGTTGCAATCCTATGCATGCTTATGTAACAGTAACAGCCCAAGCCTATGGACCTACTGCACCCCTGGAACACATGTTCCAGAGGGAACACAATGCATGACACACCATAGAGCACAGCGGTTCCACCCCTGCGAAAGGTGAGTAGATGCCTGGTGCCACTGAAGTTCCAATGAGACATCATAGAGCACAGCCATTCTGCCCCAGTGAAAGGTGAGCGGATGCCCTGGTGCCACTAATGTGTGTAAGGAAACCTGTAAGTAAATGTATGATATGCTCATACAGCACAGTCACTGAGGCCTCTTCCACACCCCTCAAACACTCTGTCAACTCTCATCTTTGCCCATCCTAAGGTCACTTTTGAATTGCTCAGAGGATTTGGGCTGGACGCTGTGAGAAACAGGATGCCAGACTAGCTGGACCATTGACCTTCTCCTAGGGGGGACTTCTTGTGTTCCCTGCCTTGTATGTCACACGTATATGCATTGCTGTTGGTGGAAGAGGGTTGTTGAGTTGAGACCTGTGCAGTACTGAATCATACTCATTGAAGGTGTAGAAAGTGTTGCAAGTTGTCCCTAGACAGTTCCACTGAGAGAGGAGATTTGCCTGTTCCTCCATGTTCTGTCACTAGTCCTGTGTCATGCTTTGCTCTCAGTTTCTTCATTCATTTTCCTTCTAGGGTACAAAGTTCTTTGTCCTTTTTCTACTTTGATGCCTGTTACTTATAACTACACGTGTTTTGATCCAGTTAGCCACTAGGAAGCATTTAAAAGCAGCCATCACCCTACGGTTTATTAGTAATATTTATTTTTAAGAATGTCTGTGATTTGCAAGCATTTATTCTCCCTTTCTCTCCTAAGCTCCATGATTTTCTGAGAAGCATATCCTTTAACAACAGTGTTGGGGAAAAAATGTCCTTTGACCAACATGGAGAACTTGTTGTTGGCTTTGATATTCTCAACTGGGTGACCTTCCCAAACCAGTCCTTTCAGAGAGTCAACGTTGGATCCATGGAACCACAAGCAAACACAGAGAAAGTGCTCAAAATTCACGAGGATATCATTGTGTGGCCCAACTGGTTTAATCAGGTAGGCCCGATGGACTGTTGATGGTGTGACCATTTTGTTTTCCAGTGTGAGCTGTTACTCAGGTGCTGTCAAAACTCTGCCTGAAATAAATGTAATGGAGGACACCAGTTAGGTGGGTCAGATTGCACTACAAAACTGTTCTATAAAGTAAATTGCATGGTGTGTGTGTGTGTGTGTGAAGAGAGAGAGAGAGAGAGAGAGAGAGAGAGAGAGAAATATACATACAATCTATATGTATGTAAGTATATATGTATGTATACTGAACATCCAAAACTTTCTGAAATCACTTCTATTATTCAAGGTCAGCAGCAACCCAAGGTTTATTGTGAACCTACCAGATACTTACAAATTCCCAAAAAAGCTTTTCAAAAATCAAACCACTCTCCTCTTTCCTTTATGAACAGGCCCGGCCCCTATCTCTTTGCAACGATCTTTGCCTTCCTGGCTATAGTAAGACCAAGATAGAAGGGAAGCAATTTTGCTGTTACAATTGTCTTCCGTGTCCAGAAGGAAAGATTTCAAACCAGCTGGGTAAGATATATGATGTCCAGTATGAACTATATGTACTGCAACCCAGCATGTGCTCACTGCTGCAGAAGTTGCACATTAAAGGGGGCCACCAGCATGAATGGGTGGCAACAACCCTGCATGCACACCCACATAGCACCCAGCCAGTACTGGTGCTGATAAGTTGTTGGGAGGCATGGGCCATGGGTGGGAAGAGGGGTTATCAGGTGGGGATTGGGGCCAGCTGGAAATCTGTTGGGGAAGGGCAGGGGTCAAATATCTGTGAGAGCAGCACCACTTATCTCCTCTGCTTCCTTTCTGTCCTCGACATGCCCCCTTTGGCCAACTGGACTAGTGAAAGTGCTGGCACAGACCTGAATAGACCCATTGGGGCCAATAATGCAGTTGAGTAGCCCAATCATATCCCCCACCAATGCAGCTGAACCAAAAAGGTTTGGATTGTATCCAGCATGGAGGAGGGAATAGAGAGCTTTATTTATATTTTCCTTCTCCAAGTAAAACAAAAGGGAAAGGAAGCATGCCAGTAGATACTGGAGGGCATAGCATCTGGCTCATGTCACCCACATCAGTAGCCACCCTCTCCATCATGCCCTTTAACCTCCACCTCTTCCTTCCCGCACATATTGTATTTTATGTACAATTTTGTGTCCATAAAAAAGACACATTTTCTGTTACAGATATGAATGACTGTGTTCAATGTCCAAAAGATCAGTATCCCAACAAAGACCAGGATTCCTGTCTTCCAAAAGATATCAGCTTCTTGGCCTACACAGAACCTCTGGGGATTTCTCTGTCCACTTGTGCTCTTTCCTTGTCCTTCATCACCACTTTGGTGCTTGGGATCTTCCTGAAGCACCAGGACACTCCCATTGTCAAAGCCAACAACCGGAACCTCACCTACACTCTTCTCGCCTCCCTCCTGCTCTCCTTCCTTTCCGTGTTTCTCTTCATTGGCCAGCCGCAAAAGTTATCATGCCTTTGTCGACAAACTTCTTTTGGTATCATCTTCTCAGTGGCTGTTTCTTGTGTGTTGGCCAAGACCATCACAGTTGTTTTGGCATTCATGGCCACCAAGCCAGGATCCAGGATGAGGACGTGGGTGGGGAAAGGACTGTCAACCTTCATCGTCCTTCCCTGCACCCTTCTTCAAGCCACTCTTTGTACTGTGTGGTTAGCAACCTCTCCCCCATTCCCAGATTTGGACATGCACTCATTTGTCAAAGAAATTGTACCGAAATGTAACGAAGGGTCACCTCTCATGTTTTACTCTGTGTTGGGCTACTTGGGTGTCCTCTCCCTTGTCAGCTTCTCTGTGGCCTTTCTAGCCAGGAAGTTGCCGGACAGTTTCAACGAAGCCAAGTTCATCACATTCAGCATGCTGGTCTTTTGCAGTGTGTGGTTCTCCTTTATTCCCTCTTACCTGAGCACCAAGGGGAAGTACATGGTGGCTGTGGAGATCTTCTCGATTTTAGTATCCAGTTTTGGGTTACTATTTTGTATCTTTTTCCCCAAATGCTACATTATTAAAGTGAGACCTGAATTAAACAGAAGGGAGCAGCTAATGAGAAGGAATATTAAATGAAACTCTAATATTCCATATCAAATTGTATATAGCATAGTGGTATTATTCAAATATACCAATCTTTTCACAAGCGTCAATCTCAGGTTGTTGCTTCCTAAAGCTTTTTGCCCAGAGCAATTGCTACCCTCAGCACCCCCTTAGCTACAGCACTGCTTTCTTCATTTATTATTATGAGCTACTTCAAATTATAAAGAGGAAAGCAGGACATGCATCTATTAAAATAAATAAAATACTTTTTTATAGATTTCCTCAGTAGCATATTTAGAAAAAAACTGCCAATGCTTACAGCTTTCACAACTGTTTCACATCAGCCTTTCCTGCTCTGCCTTCACTGGAGTGACCAGGAAATGTATCTCCATCACTAGTGCTCGTGGATGCCTATTGGCAGAATCATTTCTTCTTCCAAAAACTTGCAGTAGGACACTATATAATGACACAACAGGCCCAATCCTAACCCCTTATGTCAGGGCTTTCTAGCACTGGCATAGCGGTGCCAATGGGATGTGTGCTGCATGCTGCAGTTGGGTGTCACCCATGGAGGCCTCCTCAAAGTAAGGGGATGTTTGTTCCCTTTCCTCAGAACTGCACTGCCCTTATGTCAGTGCTGGAAAGCACTGGCATAAGGGGTTAGGATTGGGCCCAACATTGTATTGAAGGTGCTTTGGACATATAAGGGCTTAGGATTGGGCCCAACATTGTATTGAAGGTGCTTTCGAAATATAAAATGGTGAAATTGCTTCCTTTCTTGCCTCTGCTAAGCTCAAACTTTCTGTCCTCAGTCACTGTTCAAGGGTTAGGTTTCAACACCATTCCTTTGGGTCATCTTAAGCAACATTGAGTTCAGATTTTTGTAATTCAGTCCTCATGGGGCTGCCCCTGAAGATGACCTAGAACAGCCCCCGGAAGCTTTTTATCCGGCCCTCAGGCTCTCAGCTGCAGAGGTGATCTAGCTGAAATGGCAGCCCACTTGAAAATTGGGCTTTCCCAAATCTTGAAAATATGATCAAGATTTCTGTTCTCTCATTTGCAGTTAATGAGTTTCTATATGAGGTCTGATTTCTGATAATTAGCTGCTTAATTATGTCACTTTCTGCTTAATGACATCACTTCTAGCCCTCAGCTGGAGTCCTGAATGCAAACTTCAGCCCTCTGTATGAAACGCGTTTGACACCCCTGATCTAGAACCTGCTGTTGGGACAGAATGTGGCTGACAAGGTTCTCCCTTAAGTTCATTGCTCTGGCTGCAGACACCTTCAAGGACATCAGCTAATCATTTGAAAAAAAAAAAAAAATGATTGCAGGCCTGTGAAAAAAAATAAATAGTAGGAAAACCTTGATTACTCCTTACGAATGAAACTTCCTAGTTTGAACTTCTGCAAAACACTATGATCTCTTCAAAAAATCTTTAAAAAAACGTTTTTCTTTGAGGTACTTAAAAAAAAAAACTATTCTGAATGCCATTCTCCTTACTCAGTTTATTTCACACTTTTTGCTCCCCCCCCCCTCAGAGGTCAGCAGAAAACTTTTGTGAAGACCTGACCAGCATGTTTTCTGATGCAATGTCCCAAATTAACTTCAGCTCTGAGAATGTAATTGTCACCCCTTTCATTATTAAATTAACGCTAACTACTTCTGCTTCTCCACATCCTCAGGGAAATTCACTCCCACAATTAGAGAACAACAGTGAAGGATGTTGTCAATATCCCCTGGATCATTCCAAGATGATGCTAGGGACAGGCAGAGTTCTATCAATCTATGACTCTTTAAAGTATCTGAAATCTCAATCAGCGGAATGAATGGTGATTCATAAGAGGCACTAGAGCTGAGGCACCTCTGCAAGACAGTGTGGGATCCGAGGAAATAGTGTCTCAAAGCCACATTTTCCTGCGAGATGTTCATGTTTGCAGTCTTGGCATTTCTGCTGCCTCAGGTGGGGCTCAGTGTTCCTGCTGGTAAATGCACCATCAGTGACCCTCTTCTCATTCTCCACCAATATTATCGGTCTGGAGACTTCGTCATTGCTGCTGTTGTCTCTCAGATCTACAGATTTTCCAACACAATAATTTATGAAAAACATCCATCCCAGGAACTCTTCAATGAGCTCATGTAAGGGAGATTCTGTTTTTGATGATAACCTTGTCATGTCTCTGTGATGAATTTATTCTTCTCCAGCCCAGTTCAATCAATTGAAATTAGTTGGAATTTCACATCTGGGGAATGTAGAATTCTTGAAACTATGTATTTCCCCACTTTAGTTTAGTGTGTTTAGTGTAGTGTGTGTCAAAGAGTGTTAACTACATCTTCTGAACATACTGGACACATGCAGAAAGATGTGCCATTTTCCCCTTGAGTTCCATCAGAACAACAGGATGAAGTCTCCCCACTTTGCTTCCGGGCATTTGGAACAACCACTGATGCTGATCTCATTTTGAGCACCCAGACACATTTATTTTCATTAGTGCACAACTACGTCTTGGGATCTGTTTTCAGCTTCTTTTCTTTTCTGAACTATAGATTGTATCTCTGGTTATTATTCCATTCCAGGATGGTGTCCTGCACAGGCAGAAGTAACAGTGGAAGATTCTCAAATAGATAAATCCAAATTAAATTCTGGCTTTGCTTTCTACTTGAGAAACATGTTTATCAACACAATGCACAAGTTGCCACACAACAAATTTGTGTGCACTCTCTTCCTCATGTGCTTGCAGAAGTGCAGATTGGACAATCAAAAAATGTACCTCATTTCCTCTTGTGATCCCTAATACTCAACCCTATATGTACATGGTACAGCACCGCTGGGAAAGAGATGATCTCACAGAATTCTGTTCCCCCAAATTGTGCCTGCAGTATAGCAATCTGTTTTCCTATCTCAGAGTTTCCACCCAGGAGAAAGTGGCATTGTGATGTTCAAGAATTCAAATAAAATGATATTTCTCGGTGCAGAACATTCTGAACATGCTAATCAACAGGGGCTTGACTCAAGTTGAGTCGCCGAGTCACTGCCCCCCTACTCTAAAAGCAGTCCTAATGGGGGCACTTTCTGGGCTTCTGAGTCACCTTTTAGTGACTCTAATAGACTTGAGTCAAATTGCCCCCTCTTCAAAAAGCCCCCCTTAAAAAAGTGGGAAAAATGGAGCTACGTCAGGTAGTGTGTGCATGTATTGGAGCTCTCTGAACACTGCCCTGATGTCCCTGCCCATCTGTAAAGAGGGCAGAAGGGGTGGAAGGGACTGGGTGAGTGTTGGGACAGAAGCGTCAGCAGCTGGGAGGCTTATCAGGACAACCTGATCCTTGGCAGCCCTACTCACAAGTAGTTCCATTTGCGCCAGCCATTCAATGAGGGTGCCCTCCTCTGCTCCTAGACAGCAATAACAATCCCTACTATTTGAAAAAAATGCCCACAAAGGATATCCAGGAGCAATGGAAACTGACCATTCTATCACATCTTCAGATGCTCAGTTGAAGCCCTGACAGCATGTGTTCAGAGAGGAGGCTGATTGTCATTGATCCAAGAGGGAATGCCACAACACCAAGAACACCCTTTCTGTGAATGCCACCCCCTTGCTTCAGTCCAAAGATTTGACAGCTAAACGTGACAAACTGTAAACTGTGTGGAGGTAGGAAGCAATACAACCCAGTGATGAGAGATATTTGAAAGAATCAGCTGAATTTCTTAAAGATAAGATATAGCAAGAAGGCAATATACATTGCGGTGACGTGTATGCAAACACTCCAACTCGTAGTTTCCATAGGACAGCCAGGAGATGGGCTGGAATTCATGGGGGTGCCCAGGTTGATGTGCCTATTTTTCCTCTCTCCTCACTAGGACACAGACCATAGCAACATTGGGGCTCTTCAGCCTAGAAAAGAGGTGCCTGAGGGGGCACATGATTAAGACATACAAAATTATGCAGGGGGTGGATAGAGAGAGACGCTCTTTTCTCTCTCACATAGCACCAGAAACAGGGGACATCTGCTAAAATTGAGTGTTGGGAGAGTTAGGAAAGAAAAAGAAAATATTTTTTTGCCCAGCATGTAATTAGTTTGTGGAACTCCTTGCCACAGGAAGTAGTGATGGCATCTTTCCTAGATGCCTTTAAAAGGGGATTGGAGAAATTTCTGGAGCAAATTGGATCCAGCGGGGCTCTTCTAATGTCCTTATGTTCTTACAGATTGCATTCAAGTTCAAATTTAGAAATTGGCATTGAATCTATATGCTGTTTGTTTCATTAATGGCAGGATGATGACTCAAATGTACCAGCACATCCCAGCCTTGGAATTTGCAGTAAAGGAGATCAATGAAAATCTGCACATCCTCCCCAACCTCACCCTGGGCTTCCACATCTATAATAGCCATTTCCGTCCAAGGTGGACCTTTCATGCCTCAATGGAACTTCTCTCCAGACGGGGCAGATTTACTCCTAACTACAAGTGTGATGCTGAGAACATTCCAGCAGCTGTCATTGGTGGTCCTAATTTTGACGTCGGTCTCCACATGGCAGCCATCCTGGGTATTTACAAGATGCCACAAGTAAAGTTTGCACATGAAGTGTTGCAGTTTAGCAAATTGTTCACATCTGTTTTGACTTTCAGGTGTGATTTTGCAGTTTGAAGTTCAGAAATGGTGATTTTTTTAAGGCAACAGGATGCATCCTGAGTGTCGGTTAAAGATCTGGTTGGTACTTGGGATAAAAGAAAAGAATACTTTGCAGCTTAATCCTGTGCAATGTGCTCAGCAACACTGGCGTCGCTAGGGGGTGCGGGGGGGCTGTGGGCCGCACCAGGTGATGTGCCTGGGGGGTGACCTGCCCTGTGGGAGGAGGAGGTGCCCTGTGGGAGGAGGAGGAGCTAGCCCATCATGCCATGCACCCTTGGATGCGAAATGTCCAACAGAGTGCAGTGCAAAAAACAGAATTGAAATTGCTCCTTTCATTCCAAAGTTATGGCCAAAAAACTGGAAGGAAAAAATGAATGGATCCCTAAGGAATGTGAAAGTGAGCCGTATTGCGCGTTTACTTGCAAATAGGCATATGTGCCATAGTCCAGCAGGAAGGGCAGGCAGAGAGGAATCCAGAATGATCCCGATCCAATGAATGCAACCCCTAAGAACACCCGAGGAATTCCCTGCCTCCTTCCCAGCTGCGTCTATAGTGCCAGAAACGAAACCACAAGGTCGTGTTTACTCGCGAGTAGGCTATGTGCCTTAGTTCATCGGAGATGGCAGGCAGAGAGGATCAAGGACTGCAGAATGCTCCTGATTCAATGAGTTCAGTCCCCCAAAACGCCTGAGAAGGATGTTCCTCCCTCCCAGCTGCAGTCTATGGAGCCCTATGAAAAGCAAAGCAGCCTCACAGTCATGTTTACTCATGAGTAGGCAGATGTGCCTTGGTTGGTGGTCAGGCCAGGCAAAGGGGAATGTGAGGACACCAGAAGGGTCCTGATCCGATGGAGCTGGAATGCAACAGAAGGCAGCCTCCCCACCAATAAAAAGGACAAAAACGAGGCTTCAGCTGGTAAGGGGAAGTTTTCTATTTTGTACTTGCAGCACCACACGATTCCTGAACAGTTTTTATCCCACAGAGAAAATTACGTTGAATAAGGCGATATAGTTGTTACCATGCTCCTGGGCATTATGGTCTGTTATACTGTTTTTATATTATGATGCAGGTCATATGTGTGGGTGAGTGTGCAGAGTGTGATTGTTGGAAATGTAGTATATATTTATGCTTGTATCTCAAAGGTGCATAAATTTCGTTCGGCTGTAGCACAATGATAAGAAAGTTACTACTACTACTACTAGGATTGGGCTCACAGGCTGCAATCCTACCAACACTTTCCTGAGAGTAAGCCCATTGACCACTATGGGACTTACTTCAGAGTAGACATGCATAGGATTGGGCTCACAGGCTGCAATCCTACCCACACTTTCCTGAGAGTAAGCCCCATTGACCACAACAGGACTTACTTCAGAGTAGATTCACTTGGTGGAACAGGACTGGCTCCCCCTTATTTAATTATTTCTTTTATTTTAAATGAATTATTTATAATTATTTCAATTTGCTTGATGATGTCACTTCTGGCCATGATATCACTTCCAATGGGTCCTGGACAGATTGTCATTCTAAAATGTGGGTCCCCGTGCTAAAAGTTTGAGAACTGCTGCAATAAGGTGTTAGTAAGTTGACACGGGGTTTGTGTGTGTGAGACTCTACAACAGGGGTGTCAAACATAAGGCCCGGGGGCTGGATGGGGCTCGCGGAAGCTTTTTATGCAGCCCTCAGGCTCTCAGCTGTTGAGCACTGCTGAGGTGTTACTGCTGAAAGGGCAGCCCACATGAAAATTGGGCTCTCCCATATCTTGAAATATGATCAAGATTCATATATTTTCTCTTCTGTCATTTGCAGCTAATGAGTTCCTAAGTGAGAAAAAAGTGTTTATTTTTGGTTATGACCTGTTTAATGACATCACTTCTTGCCTAATGACATCACTTCTGGCCCTCAGCAGGCATCCTGAATGCTATGTGGCCCTCCATATGAAATGAGTTTGACACCCCTGCTCTACAAGTTTTCAACATCACTAAAATCAGAATTTGGAGGAATAACACCATCATGTTATCTATCAATCAATGCGTAATTTCATGCAGAATGCAATGAAGCAAACCACATTGAAATATCTGTGTTCTAACAAAAGGTATAGCCACAAAACCAGTGGGGGCAGGGCTATGGCACATCACCACGCCCACCACCTGGGGCGTTGCCCCACCCACTGCATGGGGTGACGTGCAGGCCTCCCGCACCGGTTGACATGAATCCTAGTGACGCCACTGCTCAGCAATACACATGACTTTGTTAAATGGGGTTCATGCCCAGCAATGTTTAGATTCATACAGACCTTTGAAAGGAAGTTTTTTTTTTAATTATTATTTTTGAAATGAAATTTCAATGTTTTCATTTTTGAAATGAGTTTCATTTCATTTTTGAATTCACAGCCGTCGGCATGAGAATGGACAGCACTTCTGCAATCCTGAGATTGACCTGAACTATACCAAAGAATCATAGAATTAGAAGGGGCCTAATAGGGTCATATTGCAGCTCAATTGCTGGTGCAATCTGCATTGACACAGGCCCTGGAAGGGGGTCAGAATTTGGCAAGCGCCACACTTGCCAATCCTTTCCCAATCCCAGGCCTGATTGCCCTCCTCCCTGCCTCATCACCCCCACATTCTGCCCACCCTCTCTTCTGTTCCACCCATCCTGCCTTTCCCCTCCCTGTTCCAACCCTTTCCTGACATGTTTCGTACAGTAGGGCACTGACGATGGTGTGTGGATATGTCCACATCCTTAGCTGAAGGAACAGAAATGCTACTTAAAACAGTGTGATATCTAACAACAGATCTTCCTCTTTCTTCTTTTTTTATTGTCTGTAGCTCACATATGGAACTGCTCCAGTGATGAGTACCAAAGAACGACTTGCTTACTTCTATCGAGTGTTCCCAAGTTCGAACCAGCAATATATGGGGATTCTCAAGTTACTGCTTCATTTCAGCTGGACATGGATTGGGGTGATCTATGTAGATGATGACTGTGGAGAACAGTTTATACAAGATGTGCTTCCCACATTTTCCCAGAAAGGGATTTGCTTTGACTTCATAGCAAAGATCCCAAAAATAGCATCTGCGAGTCAAGTCACTGAAATGGTGGGAGAAGGGTTTGAAACCGTCAGAGTTGTTTGGGGGAGCAGTGCCAACACTGTGCTTGTACGTGGGGAAATTCAAACCATGATGATACTAAGAATAATGCCTCATATTCTTGAATTTGAGAATGGACAAATGATGTCTAAAGTCTGGCTTCTGACAGCCCAGATGGACTTCACTTCATTTCCCTTCCAAAGAAGTTGGGACATCCACTTCCTCCATGGCGCACTGTCTTTTGCCATCCACTCAAAGCAGGTGCCTGGATTCCAGACGTCCCTTCAGAAGAGAAGCCCCACCATGTACAAAGAAGATGGCTTCATCAGGGAATTCTGGGAAGAGGCTTTTGCCTGTGCATTCCCCAGCTCTGTAACAGAGAAGGAGGGCAGGGAGATGTGCACTGGAGAGGAGAAGCTGGAGACTCTGCCTGGGTCTGTGTTTGAAACGAGCATGACCGGCCACAGCTACAGTGTATACAATGCTGTCTGTGCTGTGGCACATGCCTTGCATTCCATGTACTCATCCCAATTCAAACACAGTACAAGGATAAGTCACTGGAGAAGAAGGCCTCTGGATCATCAGCGGTGGCAGGTAATATCTTGGCCAGTTAAAGGTAGCAAAGTATAAATGTTTTAAAATAAGCACATCAATCGATTGCTTACTTTCAACCCTGCCATGGCAGGAGATATTTTGACAAGATCCATGAGAAACATATAAGAACAGGCCCTTCAGTGTGCACAGAACTATTTTGTATCCGCTGCTGTGATGTTCATATCTTTCATTTTACTGCCAGTCAGCTGAATCACATGAAGATCTTATTAAGAGTTGGGGCAGGTGGGAGGCAGGGAGGGTGGGGGAAGTTGGGGCAGGGGATGGGAGCGGGGCAGGAAGGAGGTGGGGCTGGCACAGCTCTGTGCCGCCAGATCCAGAACCCTGCGTTAAACCTCCTGGTCCGAAACGGGGCCTCCCAACTTTGCCTCAGCTAAATAGCTGGCTCAGACCTGAGTAGCCCATTGCGAGGCATGCTTGCTTACCTGGGGGGTGGGGGACAAATGTCCCCTTCCCCCGAGGAGTTGGCAATGGCTGCCAGGTGTGCATTGGATGCACTCGCAGCCATTTTGGTGCTGCTGTTCCTCTGGGCAGCTCAGGATTGGGCTACTAAGCTCCTTGTTCACCTTTTTCTAGTTCTGTTTCTGTTACGATCACCACAAGTACTTTGATCCAGTGAGCCACTACGAAGCAGTTAAAAACACCAATTCCCCTTTATTTATTTATTAGTAATATTTATGATGAAGAACATCTATGAGTGCAAACATTTATTGTCCTGTTTTCCCTTTAAACAAGCTCCATGGCTTTCTGAGAAATGTATCCTTTAACAACAGTGCTGGAGAAAAAGTGTCCTTTGACCAAGATGGAGAACTTGTTGCTGGTTTTGATATTCTTAACTGGGTGGTATTCCCAAACCAGTCCTTTCAGAGAGTCAAACTTGGAACCATGGAACCACAAGCTCCCCCAGACAAAGTGCTCAAAATTCATGAGCATGTCATTGTGTGGCCCAGCCAGTTTAACCAGGTAGGTACTACAGACAATCCATGGGGTAATCACGCAGTCTATACAGTTATTCTGGCACTGATATGACATTTGGAAGGCAGCAGGCTTCCTTGTGCCTCACAAATCCGCCTGGATGAGACCGGAAGTTGCTTCCAAGGACCATGTTCTGCAAGATCCAGCAACAGCTAGACCCACGTGTTCAGTTAAAAAGGGTTTGGAGGTAGATATTTTCTTGAGTAAGTTCTGCTTCTGAGTAACATTTAGATAAGGATGTATGTACAAGTACTGCTCCAAAAGCTATCTCTTTACAGTCATTGGTGCTCATTCAGCACACTTCTCTTTTAGGTATTTGGAAACACCTTGAATTTCTTTTCTGAAGACATCTGCCTCCACTTGGAGGTCTTCTGAAAGTGGGACAAAAACACAGCTCTGGAAGTAGTGTGTAAACACACACTTGGTTGAATGTTAAACCACTGTCCTCTTTCATTTCTGAACAGACACGACCTCTTTCTCTTTGCAACAACAATTGCCCTCCTGGCTACAGTAAGACCAAAATAGAAGGGAAGCCATCTTGCTGTTACAATTGCCTTCCATGTCCAGAAGGAAAGATTTCAAACCAGGAGGGTAAGACCTACTGTGTTCACTATGAGCTAGATGAACTGTAATCCAGCACATGCACACCCAGGGACACCATAGACCAGTGACTTTCAACATTTTTCATGTCAAGGCACAGTGACAAGGTGCTAAACTTGTCAAGGCCCGCCACCGGGTTGTTGACCATTGACAAGACACACCAAGCTGCATCCTCTCAACAGTCCTGCGCTGCGATTCAGGAGGCCAATGTTGCATCCACCACATCCAATGTGGGACCAGAGGCTGCTGGAGGTCAACTTGGGGTAGGAACATTTGTCCCCTTCAGCTTTACTCTATGGGGCTACTCAGATCTGTGACAATGATATTCCTGCTGCAAAATCTGAGCAGCCCCGAGTGGAGCTTTCAGGCCCAAGGGGCTGAATGCTGTGGAAGCTGGAGCTGCCGTTCTCGCAATGTCCCAAGCCTGAACCATTTCAACAACTTTGCTTGTCATACTTTGTCTTTACAGGCATCAGAAAAGAATAATTTATTTTTATTTTCCAATTCAGATTGCAAGTCCCTAACAGCAGAATCTGTTTTTTCCAGTCTATGTACAGCACCATGCACACAGGTGGAATAATAATAATAGTAATAATATTTTTTTTTTCCTGCAAGAAACTGTACAGAAAAATCATATTTCTCTTACAGACATGGATGATTGTGTTCAATGTCCAGAGGATCAGTATCCCAACAAGGACAAGGATTCCTGTCTTCCAAAAGATATCAGCTTCTTGTCCCATACAGAACCTTTGGGGATTTCTCTATCCACTTGTGCTCTTTCCTTGTCCTTCATCACCTCTTTGGTGCTTGGGATCTACATGAAGCACCAGGACACTCCCATCGTCAAAGCCAACAACAGGAAACTCACCTACACTCTTCTCACCTCCCTCCTGCTCTGCTTCCTTTCCGTGTTTCTTTTCATAGGCCAGCCACAAAAGTTATCATGCTTTTTTCAACAAACTACTTTTGGTATCATCTTCTCAATGGCTGTTTCTTGTGTGTTGGCCAAGACCATCACTGTTGTTTTGGCATTCATGGCCACCAAGCCAGGATCCAGGATCAGGACGTGGGTGGGGAAAGGACTGTCAACCTTCATCGTCCTTCCCTGCACCCTTCTTCAAGCCACTCTTTGTACTGTGTGGTTAGCAACCTCTCCCCCATTCCCAGATTTGGACATGCACTCATTTGTCAAAGAAATTGTACTGAAATGTAATGAAGGGTCACCTCTCATGTTTTACTCTGTGTTGGGCTACTTGGGTGTCCTCTCCCTTGTCAGCTTCTCTGTGGCCTTTCTAGCCAGGAAGTTGCCGGACAGTTTCAATGAAGCCAAGTTCATCACCTTCAGCATGCTGGTCTTTTCAAGTGTGTGGTTGTCCTTTGTTCCCTCTTACCTGAGCACCAAGGGGAAGTACATGGTGGCTGTGGAGATCTTCTCCATCTTAGCCTCCAGTTCTGGGCTCCTGTTTTGTATCTTTTCCCCCAAGTGCTACATTATTCTAGTGAGACCTGAACTGAACAAAAAAGACCAGTTAATGAGAAGGAACCATTAAATAATGAATTAATATTAAGTAATGCCCTAATATTATGTTGATTTTGATTAAACTGCATTACATACAAGATTTCTGTTACTCAGAAGTGACAATTTCTTTCAGACAGCCTGAATGTTCAGGGAAGCGTCAGAAGACCTTCTCTGTGAGGGCCTCTCCTTACATAACCCCCTCAGATGGGGGATGATTTCTTGGATTATATTTCATTTTATGCTGCTGCTTTGCAGATATTTTTAATGCTTTTTCATATTATTATTGTCAGTAACTGTGAGGTAGTAGTTTATTGTTGCTGGCTCGACAACAGAAGAGGATCCTGGGCAAGTTAATCAGCTGCCTTGTCTTCTTTCCCTCAGTCTGCAGTTGGAAGCTCCCACCCATCCAAGTGGCCATCCAGGATTAGGTGGTCATCTGTAGGAGGGAGAGTAGGATATTTTGCTCTCCTACCACCGTGACTGCAGAACGGGAGATTTTTCACCTCAGCCGGACTGGCAAAAGTCCTAGGTGAAATTTCTTAGCTAAGTGCTCCTTGACACTCATGGTAGAGATTAGATTTAGGAATTGATGTGCATTCTGGAGACATCAAGAAGGGGGAGCAAATAGTCCCAACAGCCTTCTCATCTCAGGGATGCTGGTACCAGAATCCCTTGTCCATGAATTGTAAAGTGAACCTCAGAGCTACTTTAGCTTGGGGGGGGGTGCTAACTAGATATTCCCCAGTCTCCACAAGATGAAGATCTATTCTATATTGGTTTACACTGCAGTGCTGTTGGGCTGTATCTTTTCCTCTGTCACATCATTTTTCTGAGCCCCCAATTTGGAAATACTTCCAAACACTGAGAGTTAATAAAAAGGAAGAATTAAAGAATACAAGAAGTTTGTATGTATTTGTCCAGCTATACTACCTTCTATATTAAGTCCAGGCATGCGCCGCTTAACGACTGTTTGCTTAATGACGGACCACATATATGACGGTGGTCAAAGCACAACAAAGATGCTCTTAATGAGGCAATTGCATCTCCCATAGCTTGCAGCAGTGGGTCTGTTTACACAACAGAGAGACTCTTAATGCAAAGAAGAGGCAATCTATCTCCAGTAACCTGTGCAGTCAGCTAGTGTCTGGCAGGGAATGTCTGTTTATGCAACAAAGACAATGGATTGGACTGAATGCTCACTTAATGACCTAATCACATAACAATGGGGATTGCAGAACGTATCCCCGTCGTTAAGTGGCACACACCTGTAATTTGATTTTGTACACAAAATCTGTATATAACCTTCTTATAAATCAATGGGAATTATTTGGGATTACCCCACAGTCTGAATTGAAAGGTTCAGGAAATAAATGAGATATGAGTAGCCAGTGCAAGATAGTCCCATATCACACCACATTTGGGCTATTCTGCATAACCCGTCAACATTATGCTCTCACTCTGTTGTCTGTAGACAACACTGTCTGACAGCACTTTGATCTTTTCCCCAAACCCCTGCAGCAGCATGGACGTTTGATGGGAAGGATTTAGTGTGAAGGAACTTATGGTAGAATGAGTCTCACCATAAGTCTTGGTCACTGCTGGACTATTCTAAGCATGCTCAGAAAAGATCATTTTTTTCCAAGAAGCCTGGGGACTCAGGAGTGACCAGGAAATGCACTTGCAGTAGAGCACTACATGATGACACAACATTGTCTTTACGGGAAATAAAAGAGTGGAATGGATCACTTCCAATGTTGACTTTGAGGTCTGTATGGCTGAAGTTCTCAGTCCTCAGTCACTCTTCTAGGAGTGAGGTTCAAGACAGAGATCAGTCACACCTGCTCCCATTCCTCTTGTTCATCTCCCAAGGTCCTGAAAGAGCACACTCATTCCCAAGGTGAAAGAGTCTTTGGACAATCTGGTTGTGCATTTCCCTTTACTCCCAATCACTCCTGCTGCTCCTGTCAAAAAAATGCTGGGTGGTCCACATGGGCCAGCATAATTGTCTCTTGTTTTGAAAGCCCTTGAAATTCTTTTAGCTTCCAACTTGCTTCAGCTGGTGCCTCAGCTACACCCACTCATGGAAAAACAAAACAAACAAATAAAAAATAGAACTGACTGCTCTCATCTACATCTTAGCAACACTGAGTTTGGATGACCATGGGGCACCCTACATGGGGCTCCCCCTGAAGACGATCCAGAACCTGTGGTTGACAGAATGTGGAAGCCAAGCTTCTCTCTAGAGTCCATTGGTCTGATGCATTATGCCAAGGGATGGAGGGCTTTTCTTTTCCCCTACAGCAAACACTGGGGGGTCCTGGAAATCCTCCGCAGTGCTCCCCTTTCCTGTAAAAATGTAAAAAAGAAAAAAAGAGGGCACTTCCAATTTTTTGCCATGAAATTGGATGTGCCCTTTTTTTCCTGTTTTTTAGACTTTTGTCGGCAAGGGGGGCACTGCAGAGGGCTGGCTAGCTAGGACAGAAGCAGTTTACAGTTAGCCAAAGCCAACCTGGAGACAGACCCCTCTGTCCCCCAAGTCTCAGCATCACTGCTCTGTTACCAGACAACTTGGACAACGCTGGTCAACTGGGAGAAGGCTTCAAGGCTTGACTTCAAGGCTTCTAGGAGGACGAGGAGGAGGAAGAAGGCAACTGGGCACCATTGGTAGAAGCAGCAGGTTCCTCTTCCACTCTTTGCTTCTTCATGAAGAACCTCTCCATGGTCTGCTGCTTCAGCCGCCTTTTCAGCACCCCTCTGAAAGAGGACATGATCCTTGTATCAAACGTGTTCGCAAGGTCACATGCCAGAGCCTTGTCTGGGTGGTGCTGCTGTGCATAAGTCTGCACGTTTTTCCACTTTTGGCAGATGTCCTTCAGTTCCGTGGAGGACAGCTGTTCCTCACTTGTCGCTTCTTCCTCTTCCAAAGAGGGCTGCTCCTGCGTAGCCTCTGCCTGCAGTTTGACCAGCTCCTGGGTGAACAACTCCTGGTCGTCGTCCTCCACCAGCTCACAGACGTCCTCCTCTGTGACCTCGAGGCCCATGGTCCTCCCCAAGGAAACAATGTCCTCCAGCACTGTTGACTCTGGTGCAGGTGCAGAAGCATCAGAGTCACTTGTTGCCACACAGTCTGGCCACAGGTTGCGCCAAGCGAAATTCAGATTTCTCTGGCTGATCCCGTCCCAGGCCATGGTGATCATCTTTACGCAGCTGACGATGTCGAAGTGGTCTCTCCAGAATTCACGCAGGGTGAGGTTGGTGCAATCGGTCACCTCGAAGCAGCGCCTGAAAAGCTCCTTTTTGTAGAGTTTTTTGAAATTGGCGATGACCTGCTGATCCATTGGCTGGAGTAGTGGGGTGGTGTTAGGCGACAGGAACATGATGTTTATGAAGCGGAAGTCCTCTAACAAGTCTTCCTCAAGGCCTGGAGGATGAGCAGGAGCATTGTCCATCAGAAGCATGGCCTTCAGCGGCAGGTCATTGTCCAGCAGGTACTGCTTGACAGCAGGGCCAAAAGCCAGATTGACCCAGTCCACAAACAGGACGCGTGTGACCCAAGCCCTAGCGTTGGATCGCCAAAACACGCTCAGCCGGTCTTTGTTTACCTTGTGCTTCTTGAAGGCCCGTGGGTTGTCGGAGTGGTACACCAGCAGGGGCTTTATCTTCAGGTCCCCGCTGGCGATGGCACAGAAGAGGAGGTCCTTCATGGGCTTGTGGCCAGGCAGCTTGGTCTCCTCTTGAGTGAGGAAGGTCCTTTTGGGCATCCGCTTCCAAAACAGACTGGTCTCATCGCAGTTGAAGACCTGCTGTGGAAGGTAGCCCTGTGTAGTCACAACCTCCAGGAACTCCATGGCAAAGTCCTCAGCCGCAGGAACCTCGCAACTGGCAGCCTTTCCATGCCTGACCATGCTGTGGATTCCAGATCTGGTTTTGAATCTTTCAAACCAGCCTCTGCTTGCCTTGAAGACTTCTGGCTTGGCTGAGGTTCCTGGCTCTTGCTGTATGAGGTCTGCGTGCAAGGCCTTGGCCTTCTCACAAATGACAGCCTCAGTCACTGTGTCCCCTGCACGCTGCTTCTCTTCCATCCAGATGAGCAGCAACTTCTCCACCTCCTCCAGAACAGCTGGCCGGTTATTCACGATCCTGGTGACTCCCTTGGCTACATCTGTTGCAAGGATCTTCTCCCTCATCTTCAGGATGGTCCCGATGGTGGGTGGATTCCTCCCATACTCCCTGGCGAGGTCTGTCACTTGCATGCCTCCGTCGTGCTTCCAGATGATCTCCTTCTTCATTTCTAGCGTAATCTTCTTCTTTGTCCTCTTCCCGGCCTCTGCAGGAGCAGCCTTCTTGGGACCCATGTCAGCACAGTTGCTACGTTCGCAAAAACAAAAGGCAGTGCTTCACATCCGCTTCACACACACCTTACCACCCCTGGCCAAACCTGCCCGGCATAATACAAGTGGCATAATAGCCCCCCCAACACAAGAGAACAAATGCACATGGTGAAGCTAAGCTCCCTACCTTTCCACTGCTTGAGATGTCCCTGTGAAGAAGCTCCTTAAATCCTGGTCTGGAAAAACAGTTGCAAATGAGTTCCACAGATTCCCCAAACTGCTGGAAAAACTCCCCTAACCTCCCCAAAACAGCAGGCCAAAACTGGCCAACTGGCCAGCTGGCCCCCCAAAATGTACGTACCTCAAACGCTAGCCACCACTTCCCAAAAGTTATGAAAAGTTCAAAGAAACTTACCTTAACTGCTGGTAGTAGGTTCCCCAAACCTCTGCAACTTACCAAAAAAAGAAAAAAAAGAAAACTCAAACCCCCCCCCCAAAAAAAACACCCCAAACCCTCAAAAAAGTTTGGAAAATGTGGGGAAGATGTTTAGAACAGCTCACCAAATGGTGGCAAAAAAATTCTGAAAACCTTCCAAAAAGCTTCAAAGGCTTGCTAGGAGTAGGTGAACTGCTCAGAACAGTTGACCAAAGACAGAGTTCGCCCACAGCACAGGCCACAGTTGCTCCTCGAAGTCAACCCTGGAACTGCACTTGGAGAAGTGAGCCCAGGTTGCATTGGAGAGGCTTTTTAAACCTCCAGGCACAATGCATTCTGGGTATTAACGGTTGTGCGATTTAAAACAAACCAAAACAAACAAACAAAAACTTGTCTTGCGAAGCACGGTCATTAAAATTCGTCTTGCGAGTCACCAAAAAATCGCAAAACGCTTTCATCTTGCAAGTTTTTCGTTGTGCGAGGCATTCGTCTTGCGAGGCACCACTGTACATATTCAACGCATCCAAGCCCTGTTGATTGGGTTGCAGAAAGCTGGGTACTTTGTCATCCCCATCATGTCCTGGCTGTGACCAATGGCCCGCTCCTATCTCTCCCACTGATGCAGCCATGCCAAAATGACTACTGCCGTATTCTGTGATGGGGGAGTTGCAGAGGTCTTCTCCAAGAAAGGGAATAATGGCTCCCTTATCTAGAGATGAACCTTCACAACACTGGGGGAGGGGTGACTTGAACCTGCACTAGATAAATCACTACTGCAGGTTCATGTTTTCATACTGTGGGATCAGGTTCAGGAAGGGATTTAGGATTCGGTGTCCATCTCTACCATAGACCCCTCCCCTTTCTGGGAATCGATCTGCCCAATTAACGTCCCAGCTTGCCCCCCCTTCCTCCACCAGACCTTCAGTGGCAGGAGCCTGTGAATCTGCTAGTGCCATGAACCACACTCTCAGGGTGCCTTTTTTTGACTGCTTTACTACAGTCAGGACAAGCAGAAGATGCTGGACAATGTCACAAAGTAATTTTAGGATTGGGTTCTTATTCTCCTTTCAAGAGAATATGTGCCCATGTAACCCCCCCCCCCCACACACACACACACACATCGTCATCAGGGGAGCAGGAGGTCTGGTCTAGAGGGTAGAGCCTCTGTTTGCCTGAAGATAACATCCGCAGGTCGCCAGTTTGAGGCCACTGGCACCGTGAATGGTGAGACCTTGAAGCAGCTGGCAAGCCGAGCCGAGTTATTCCACCTGCTCTTTTCTGTGAGCGAAGAAGCATCTTGGCTGCCCTCCATGTGAGAGATGAAGGAGCTGCTTGTCAGCTTGTGTGGGAGGAAACTGGAGGCCAGAATGTGATACCAGATCAGAAAGATCCATCTGAAATGTTGTGGTTCTTGAAAGATAGAACCATGGTCTTCCAAGACTGAAGGATGAAAACATGACCAAGGACAGAACAGGGAACAAAAAGGAAATGGTAAAATATGCATTAAAGAACCGAATAACCAAACTGCCTGATTAGACTGATTCTGGAACAAAACTATTTTCAAGTAATAGATTGCAGCAAAAGTTAGAAAATTATAAAATTTTATTTTAAGATACTATATTGTAACCTTCCGACACTGGCCTAGTGTAATAGACTCTTTTTAGAAAGCAGCCAGTGGTGTCACTAGGGTTTGCCCCACCAGTGGGAGGCCAACCCCCATGATAAACCTCCTCCCATGCAGTGAGCAGGGCAACAACCCGGATGGTGGGCAAGATGACATACCAGCTCTACATCCCCACTGGTTTTTGCAATACCTTTCAAAAGAATAGTGCTATTTCAAAGTAGTTTGTTTCATTGCATTCTGCTGTAAATTACACATCAAAATGGTATATATCATGATGGTGTTATTTCTACATGATTTCTACATAAAACATGATTTTAGTGATTTTGGTCTTTAGTGGTGTCATCTCCCCAGTGCGCATCACCACCACCCCCAAGCACATCACCCGGTGTGGGCCGCATCCCCTAACAATGCCACTGAATGCAACCCCTCTATAAGAACACAAGAACAGCCCCACTGAATCAGGCCATAGGCCCATCTAGTCCAGCTTCCTGTATCTCACAGCGGCCCACCAAATGCCCCAGGGAGCACACCTGATAACAAGAGACCTCATCCTAGTGCCCTCCCTTGCATCTGGCATTCCTCCAGAAACTTGTCCAATCCCCTTTAAAGGCGTCCAGGCCAGATGCCATAATCACTATAATCACAAAACCTTTACAGTATGGCCATTGTCTGATCATAGCTTGAATATAAAGTGCTTTCTGAAAACAGTTCTATAATTTAAGGTCAGCAGCAACCCAAAGGTTAATATAAACCTACCAGTTAGTTACAACTTCCCAAAACATCTTTTCTGAAGTTAAACCTCTCCTCTTTCCTTTATGAACAGGCCCGGCCCCTATCTCTTTGCAACAACCTCTGCCTTCCTGGCTATAGTAAGACCAAAATAGAAGGGAAGCCATTTTGCTGTTACAGTTGTCTTCTGTGTCCAGAAGGGAAGATTTCAAACCAGCTGGGTAAGATATATGATGTCCAGTGGAAGCTATACGTACTGAAATTCAGCATGTGTTCACTGCTGCAGCAGTTGCACGTTAAAGGGGGCCACCGGCATGAATGGGTGGCAACAACCATGCATGCACACAAACACAGTACCCAGTCAATACTGTTGCTGATAGGTTTTTTGGCAGACATGGGCCATGGGCAGGGAGGCAGGTAATCAGGTAGGGATTGGGGCCAGCTGGAATTTGTTCGGGGAGGGCAGGGGACGGATTTCAGTGAACCTAGTACCACTTATTCCTCTACTTCCTTTCTGGCATCAACATGCCCCCTTTGCCTAATAGGACTTGTGACAGTCAAAGGGCTGGCCCAGATCTGGCTAGACCCAGTGAAGCAGCCCAAGCCTCAGTGGGGGTCCTGGGGGAGTTGGAGGGGCAAAAGTCCCAGGTGCCACATCATGGGCCCAGGGGTGGTGGCACCGCTGAGATAGCGCTGCTACCTCCGCCCACACTCTGTAGATGTTCTATGGGCAGGGGAAGCCCCGCACTGTGACCCCGGGTGCTCTAAAAGGCTTCTGCGGCCTCTGGAGTGCCCTTAAACAGTACTGCTGTTTTTCATTAGAAAAGAGAAAGTTTGGTTTAATGGCATCCTGGAGGCCTCTGAAGGTTTTTGGGGTGCTCGGAGACATTGCGCAAGGCTCCGCTGGGCTGCATAAGTATCCTTGGAGGGGCAGCAGGTTGCAGGGCAGTGGTATGTTGCGGTCCTGTGCCCTGGGGCGGAACAGAGGCCAGGTCTGCAACAGCCAATTCTATTCTTTCCCCCCTGCCAATGCTGCTGAAGCAATAAATTTTATGGTGCAACCTGCGTGGAGGGAGGGGGAATACAAAGGCCTGTTTATATTTTCCCCTACCTCTCTCAAGTAAAACAAAAGGAAAAGGGGTGATACAATCTAGGGCCATCACCCACCCCTTGCCCTCCACCCATTCCTGTTGCCTATTACCCCCCGGCAGTAGAATGTACATAAAAAGCACACTTTCTCTTACAGACATGGATGACTGTGTTCAATGTCCAGAAGATCAGTACCCCAACAAGAACCAGGATTCCTGTCTTCCAAAAGATATCAGCTTCTTGGCCTACACAGAACCTCTGGGGATTTCTCTGTCCACTTGTGCTCTTTCCTTGTCTTCCATCACTGCTTGGGTGCTTGGGGTCTTCATGAAGAACCGGGACACTCCCATCATCAAAGCCAACAACAGTAACCTCACCTACACTCTTCTCTTCTCCCTCCTGCTCTCCTTCCTTTCCGTGTTTCTTTTCATTGGCCAGCCACAAAAGTTATCATGTCTTTTTCAACAAACTGCTTTTGGCATCATTTTCTCAGTGGCTGTTTCTTGTGTGTTGGCCAAGACCATCACGGTTGTTTTGGCATTCATGGCCACCAAGCCAGGATCCAGGATGAGGACATGGGTGGGGAAAGGATTTTCAACCTTCATCGTCCTTCCCTGCACCCTTCTTCAAGTCACTCTTTGTACTGTGTGGTTAGCAACTTCTCCCCCATTCCCAGATTTGGACATGCACTCATTTGTCAAAGAAATTGTACTGAAATGTAACGAAGGGTCACCTCTCATGTTTTACTCTGTGTTGGGCTACTTGGGTGTCCTCTCCCTTGTCAGCTTCTCTGTGGCCTTTCTAGCCAGGATGTTGCCGGACAGTTTCAACGAAGCCAAGTTCATCACCTTTAGCATGCTGGTCTTTTCAAGTGTGTGGTTGTCCTTTGTTCCCTCTTACCTGAGCACCAAGGGGAAGTACATGGTGGCTGTGGAGATCTTCTCTATCCTAGCCTCCACAAATGGGCTCCTATTTTGTATCTTTTCCCCCAAATGCTACATTGTTTTGGCAAAGCCTGAACTGAACAAAAGGGAGCAGCTAATGAGAAGAAAGGGTTAAAAGAGTTTCTGATATTACATTGGCAGTTGTTAAACCCAATCATATTCACCATTTCTATGAACAGACAGAGCTCTTATATTCTATAAAAGAATATGAGTTAACAGATTAACCTGATCTTCTCAACATACCAGCATGGCCATAAATTCTATTACAGTACATGGGAGTTCTTTATCTTACTGTTACTGTTCTAGCTATACTGTTTGCCCTCAATGTGTTATCTAACTGACCATTTTCACCATATCAATCTACCCACATTCTGAGATCTTGTGGGGTGGCTGTCTTGCCCTTCTGAGATAACACTTGCAGGGATGTGTGAAAGGGTCTTCTCTGTGGTGCCCCCCTGTCACCTAGGCCCAGCCCAGGTGGCTTGGAATCAACCTGGAGCAGGGTCCTCCTCAGGGGTAAGGGCCTCCTCTGGAGTAAAACAGGACTACTATCAGGACTGGGACCCCAGCCAAGTCCCTTCCCAGGGAGCAGGCCCTGGTGCCTCCTGGGAGCAGTCAGCAGGCACGTGGGTGGAAGGGGCGGGGCTGGAGCAGAACAAGGGGAGCCTCATAAGGAGGCTGGGAGGCCAAGGGAGAGGTCGCTCCTCTCAAGTCGGGAGAGGGATCCCAGAGGAGGCGAAAGGGGGTAGCCACCCCGGCCTCATCCAGACAACTGAGGCTCCTCAGGGAACTCGGCAGACCTCAGCCCTGGAGAGAAGGGCCAGGGGCTGGGAGCCTCCAGACCCTAGTCATGCCTGGGGTCCTGGGGTAGAAATCAGAGAGGCGAGTCTACAACAGCCAGGACCCCCTCTCAACAAACCCCATTGGAGGCCAGGGATTCGAGGGGCAAGACCGGAGGTACAAGGGGCCCTCCTGAGGACAGCTGAGCAGACCCCCAGCCAAGGTACTGCAGTTCTCGGGAACCCCTACCCCTGGCCGACAGACAGCAGCGGGAGAGCCAGGCCTGAAGCCCCAAGGGGTCAGGCCGGTGTGGGGAACGGGCCGGGTATGCGCCAACGCCACCAGTCAATGTAAAACAAAGGGGCCTGTGACGTAACAGGCCCCATGAGTGTGAAGAACTTAACACGAGTAAACCGGCTGTATAAATCCACTATATCTGCCTCACGTTCTTCTTTTCGCCGACGACCGACACGCATCGTCCGGGTAAGCCCCCCGTGCTTGGGCACACCCAAAGGGGTGGGGTCTCCGCCAGCGATGGACGTCACATCCCCCTTTTCAAGAACTCCTTCTTGTGTTGAGTTCTGCTTGGCTCCGCATTTCAGAAGAGAAGTTTTTGCTCTTTTATTGCTTTTCATGATTATGAGCTGCCTTGTACTACAGAAGAAGAGGGATTGTTGCAGTACGCAGCCGACACCGCAGCTCCAGAGACTCAAGGTCAGGCAGATACTCCTGGTAAATAATGAGGCACACGGCAGTGCTCCACCACCAGATGCCCTTTACTTGAAGAATGCACAATATTTACAGAGCAAAGGCAGTTTAGCAAGCAATCAGCACAGATAGCACTACTTCTCAATTTTCCGATCACCAACACCACCGACGTAGTTTCCCGCAGACACTCCACCTAACATCTCCCACACAGCAGCTTGCATACGCTGCAATATATATTGGCACTGGCCAATGAGAGGCGGGCTATGATCTGGTGATCCTATGACTCATTGTCTGGTGGCAGCAGCCAATCCCATGATGCATCAGTGCTACACTGTATGTATGCAGGCCAAGACATCAGGGCCTAGCCTTGCCCTATCCAGCCTGTAAATTCACTATAGGCCTGGGGCATATATCATAACACCCCTCCTAATTTCAGGTTGGATAGAACTTACATTCTGGCATTCGCATCATTTCATAGTTACAAGTTCATACAGGTTCCATATTTATACAGTTACATTTTCATACATTTCATTTCCAGCTTGTTCACCATGTCATAGTGCTTTATAGGTCCCAATGGTTTAGTCATTACATCTGCCAGCATTACTTCTGAAGGACAATATTTTAATTCTATCAGTTCTCCCTTTACTGCATCCTTTACATTGGCATAACGTATGCCAACATGTTTTGTTCTGGCCTTAACTTTTTCTGATGTGGCCATGATGATGCATGTCTGGCTATCCTCATACACAGTGACTGGCTGTTCACTGTCCAGGCCTAGGTCTTTCATCAATTGTCTGTACCAGACTAGTGCATAAGTCTGATAGGGCACCATACTCAGCCTCTGAACTTGGGAGTGTGACATAGGTCTGTTTTGTGGACTTCCACCCTATTGGGACACCTGCAAATTCTATTACCATCCCTGATGTGGACTTTCTGGTCTGCACATCGGTACCCCAGTCTGCATCCACGTAGGCAGACAATACAGGTTCCCCTGTTGGCTGAATAGTCAAACAGTAGTCCTTAGTCTCCTTTAGGTAATGCATCTCCCTTTTTACTGCTGCCCAATGAGCTTGTTTGGGCTGTGAGACATACCTGCTCAATTCCTCATAGTCAGCCTTTTGGCATTCTGGGCAACATTGGTGTTTTGGCCCTCTTGCATGACTCCTCACATGAGCATGGCACAGTGACATTACATACTGTGACACTTATTGGCTCAAAGCCATACCTCTGAGGGGGGATTCCTTTGCTTACACGCTGTGAATGTCGGGGCTGTGTTTCAGCCTGAGCCTCTGGCTCAACTTTTGGCTGCAAAGGGGTTAAAATGACATCCTCCCCTCCTTGGCTCTCTGCCTGGCCTTCTCCTTGCTTATCAGCTAGTTGTGGCAACAAATCCTCAGCTGGAGAACTTGGCAGGAGCACAGAACTCTCCTCAATTCTATTTCAGCCCTCATTTTCATTAAATATAGCTGAATGGGAGAATGTGAGCCTTCGGATTCGGTCAGCAAAACGATAGGACTTTGTGCCAGGTTCATACCCCAAGAAAGTTAATATAGTAACAGGGATACTATATTTTAAAATAAATTAATAATTCCCCTCCTATTCTCCCTCAGCAGCATAGAAATGCACAACTGACTGAAACCGTCAAGAGATTGCCTTTTGAGCAACTCATACTCTTCCCATTGTTCCTTCCTGATTAACCTTCTCTGGCAAAGTAAATCTTGATGAAAGGGGAGTTAATGGTGAGGGCATTGAGGAAGGCCCCTTCAAACACCATAAATTTCTGAATTTCTTTAGTATTTCTGAGCTGTCTCACTCAGAAAGCAGTTCTATGAAACAGCACCGAGAAACCCCTGCTCTAGTACAGGCTACTTTGAGAAGCACTCACTGGGACCCTCATTTCGTCATCTCATTCCACAGGGCTCTGCAATCATATACCGACAGCTGTTTCTTCACTAACTGTGGACAAAGAATCTCTTCCACAGTTCCCAGATTTTGAAATGTGATTGACAACTAATGACACTGTCCTGGAATGCAATGAATGCTCAGCTATCGTAGTTTACTGAGTTTTGAGTTTGCTAGCCTTTGTCAGCCTCACTGTGCCTTTCCTAGCCAGGACATCCTAGTCTGACAGCTTTAATAAAGCCAGGTTCATGACCCTTACCATGTTGGTCTTTTGTAGGGCTATCTTTCTTTCCAACGTAACTGAGCTCATGGGGGAAAACTTGCATTGGCTCTCTGTTCAGTGATGCACTGTTGTTGCTTTTTTATATGTGTGCATGGTTTTGAATGTGTGCCAGGAAAATAGACCCCCTAGCCAGTCTTATGGCATTTCAAATTTGGGTGATGGCCAGGAAGCATCAGATCCCATATGGAAAGGGACAATCTGTCCTTTTCCAGAGCAAAACCTTCCCCATTTCTGTTTTTCCTTCTGGGACATTCAGTGACTGGCCAACTGTGGTTTGATCATCACACGTGAACCTGTACATAAGCCACATTCTCAAAGCATCATGATTTTTGAGTATACAAACTCATTAGTGACACAAAAGGGGTACATTCAACTTTAGCAATTTTGCCAATTTCATAAAAAATTCAATCAGGTTTGGACTGCCCATTGATAGAGGTGGGTTATTTTGGTGATAATGGAAAAACAAAACACATAACACCACTTTCAGTTCTTCTCATTTTTGTAAAAAAAAAAAAAAAAAAATTCACAAAAAACACAAATCTGTGAAATTGGTGAAAAAATGAAACCATTTTCTAAGACCTCTATATTCTCCAACAACTCTACATGGATGTGGCTGCATCTATTGACACTTTACCACCTATATCACCTATCTCATACACTTTTAAAGTTATTATAATTTATAATTAGAATTTATTAATATATACCCTTTGAATAAAAACACACAACTCTATTACCTGAATTTTTAACTTTCGATAACACCAAAATCTGCGAAAAATAAAAACCATTTTCACCCACTCCTACCCATCGAACAAAAAGGATTTCATACTGCTGAAGTTGACAATCCGTCACTGAAAAACCATGATTGTTCCAAATCAACAGAATTTTACATTTGAATTTTTGATATATTTCTATTTTACCAAACTGGCCATGCCACCCATGAAACTCCTTGCAGTGGTTCTCAAACTTTTTTGAGGCCCTAAAGGCTGCTATTTGATTCATAAATACCAAGGTATGTGGTTATAATGGTGATTGGGCATCAGTGTCCCCCCCCCCCAAGAAGCAGTATGTTTAACTCTTGATGCACACAAACTAATCTGTCCTGTCAGTTGTGTGGACCACCAAAAATTGGGTCAAAAACCCCTGTGAGTCCCAGATCCACAGTTTGAGAACCACTGCCTAATAGGATTTTCCTTATTTCTTAAGATCTCACAAATGTGTTTTCTTCTATGATGTCATGGAGAATCATCAGCCCTGAGGAGGTGATCATTTCCCCTGTAATTATCTTGTGAACCATGATTAGTTTTCATTTGCACCCAAGGGAAGTCTACTATCCACTTGCAACTTTGTGAGCCAAAAACAAGGATACTATTTGTATGGTTCTATTTGAAGTTTTTATGATAGACATGGTCTTTCTGTTTCATCACAAACCCTTTAAAATGAGGAGTCCGGGCAGGCTGGTTCGACCATTTAAATAATGCTGTCCTATTCACAAACGCACAAAAAACTGCACAAAGGTGCAATTGTTCCCTAAAATGAAGACTTCCCTGCAAATGATACTGTTTCTGGTGTTGGTGTCCCTACCTCTTGTTTTGTGCAAGCTCCCCATTGCTAAGTGCACACTTGGTGACCCTCTTCCTATTCTGCACCAGTTTCACCAAGCAGGAGAACTCACCATTGCCGGAATTCTCTCTCAGATCTACATCTTTTCAAACACAATAACCTTTGAAAAACGTCCATCTCAGGAACTGCTTCTCACGTGACCAAGATGAAATGAAAGGAGTACTACAGCATATACAGGCACACACACACACGCACACAGACACATCCTTTATCCTTCACTCTATATTCTCCAGCAAATCTGTCTTTTTAAATTGTTTTAGAAATTGCAGCTAATTCCTAAACTGTAAATTAGGTAGTGGTGTCTGTAGAATTGGTGTCATCTAGTTCAGGTTGGGGGAAGGGCAGTAATGGAACAGGTAAAATGGGGGTGGGGAGGGGCCAAAACTTGGCAGATGGAAGGCAGTGACAGACGGAAATGTCTTTGGAGCCCAGGTCTTCCAGGATTCCCAATGCATAGCCAAAGTCTACTTGCCTGGTAGACCGGGCCTCTCAGTCAGTTCAGCCAGGAAACTTCCAGCTCCTTTGATGTCACCATCTATGATGTCACAAGGTGTGGTCCACACACACCTCTGCTCCCCTCTAGCGATGCCACTGAATTAGGAGATAATTTGGAGTTTTGATTACTGGATGAACTAAATTGCAGATGCATTTCTTTGCAGACATGGATGACTGTTTTCAGTGCCCAGAGGACAAATACCCAAACAATGACAAGGACTTCTGTATTCCAAAATATATAAACTTTGGGTCCTATGAAGAACCATTGGGAATCGGCTTGACCACATCTGCTCTTTCCTTTTCTTTTATCACACTTCTAGTGCTTCACGTATTCATGAAGCACCAGAACACTCCCATAGTCAAAGCCAATAATCGAAACCTCACCTACACTCTTCTCATCTCCCTCCTGCTCTCCTTCTTGTGTGTTTTGCTGTTCATTGGAAAACCTGAGAGGTGGACTTGTCTCCTTCAACAAACTGCATTTGGCTTCATCTTCTCAGTAGCTGTTTCTTGTGTGTTGGCCAAAACCATCATTGTGGTTCTCGCTTTCATGGCCACCAGGCCATGAGGTCCAGCCTGGTCCACCCTGGTCCAGCATGAGGAAATGGCTGGGGAATAAATCAGCAGCCCTCATTGTCCTTTCCTGCTCACTTATTCAAGCCACTCTTTGTACAGTGTGGCTGGCAAACGCCCCTCCATTCCCAGATACCAACATGCACTCAGTTACTAAAGAAATTGTGCTGGAATGTAATGCAGGTTCAGCTCTCATGTTCTACTGTGTCCTGGGTTTTATGGGTTTCCTGGCCATTGTCAGCTTCACTGTGGCTTTCCTAGCCAGGAAATTACCTGATACCTTCAGTGAAGCCAAGTTCATCACCTTCAGCATGTTGGTCTCCTGCAGTGTTTGGTTGTCCTTTGTACCATCCTACCTGAGTACCAAAGGAAAATATATGGCGGCTGTGGAGATCTTCTCCATCTTTGCATCCAGTGCTGGGTTACTGGGCTGTATTTTTGCCCCCAAATTCTACATTATCCTAATGAGGCCTGAATTGAACACAAGAATGCAGTTTATTAAAAGAAAGATTTAAAGAATTCAAAATTCCATAATTCTAGCTACATTTAGCTGTCTTATTACTGTAGGGAGAGGGCATTCCTAGCACCTCTTAATCCTAACTTAAGGTTACTGTAACTAAACAGTTACAGTTTACTGTATGTAAACTGTATGCATGTGTACAGTTTACTGTATGTTACTGGATCACAGTAACTAAAGGTTACTGGATCACAATCTTTTCAGCTGATTAATTCATTTTTCTCCTCCTGGTATAAATATGTTAGGAAGAATAGTTATAATCAAGTTATCAAATTTTTGAAGTAATGACCTTTATTCAGTGTCTCATATTACAATTACATTCCCCTAAATCTCCAAATGACAAAAAAAAAATATGTATATATGTCACAAACCTAAGTGACAATATATTTTCATTGGCAAGTGGTTTGATTTTGTCACCTCTAGAAATTTTTTCATCTATCTATCTATCTATCTATCTATCTATCTATCTATCTATCTATCTATCTATCTATCTATCTATCTATCTATCTATCTATCTATCTATCTATCTATCTTTTTCCAATTAAGAAACACTCTTTTATAGATCTGATCGTAGGTGGAAAGGAATTACTAGACACTGCCAACAATTTGTAATTGTGTGGAACATAAAATTGTGGGCAGGAGGTCTGGACTAGAGGGTAGAGCTTCCATGCGACCTTGAAGCAGCTGACAAGCTGAGCCGAGTTATTCCATCTGCTCTGAGCGTGGGAGGATGGAGGCCAGAATGTGAAACCAGATCAGAAAGAAACATCTGAATGTTGTGGTTCTTGTAAGATAGAACCTTCTTTCAATTGTAAAAATCCCTACGGGGATTTAAATAGCCTGCCTATGTAAACTGTCTTGAATAAAGTCTTGAATAAAGACCAAGAAAGGCGGTATATAAATACCTGTATTATTATTATTATTATTATTATTATTATTATTATTATTATTATTATTATTATTATTATTATTATAATAACAGCCAAGTCCAGTCTGGACATATCTCATAATGACTACCTGATCTCATCATATTCCATAAACCACCATCTCTGTTCCTTGTGTCTGCCTGGGTGTGTAGCCTTATGTACTGCTTCCAAGAGAAATTTTATCTGGGTGTACAAAGTTTCTTTTGGGCCCCTTCCCAAAGGGGAAGGTGTGGGGCAAAACAGAGTGAAGGGAGGGTAATGACAGCCCAAAATGTCTTTGGAGTCCAGATCTTTCTGCCTGCGTGCTGACAATGGCTATTTACAGTAATATGAAAAACCAATACGCTCCTAGGTCTCTCGAAAATCTATTAAATATAGAAAATCATTGCAGAGAATAGAATGGGAAGTAGAATGGGAAGTGTCCTGCGTGTACCAAAAATACTTCTACAACAGCTGTAGTTCTGCAGCTGTACCCCTGACTTCCCATACGCTCGTTCATGGTAGGCAGATCCACAAGCCAAAGAGCTACTGTAGCAGGCCAGTTTCCTCCCAGGTTTGACACTGTGTTAAGGAGTGTCATGTTTGCATTCCTTAGCCTGGTGCATAAGGCTTGTGGCAGTAGCAGCTTCCAGGCACTTGTGGTAGTGGCCTCAGTATCCTGTACAGGCAGTGAGCCTGGGTGAGATCAGAAAACATTAAGATCCCAGGGAATTTTTGCCCCTCCTCCTTTGGCTCCCAGGCCCCCTTTATGACCTAGGGCCCAGGTACAAATTACCCCCTATCATGGGCCCTCGCCATATGGTATGAAATATGAACTCATACTTTGCATCCGTCTACTCTCAGAACACTCTTCAGGCTGATTGTCAGTCCAAAATCTTGGCAGGCCTTGCTAAAACGATCCATGAGCTGCTGGAGATCTTTGGCAGAGTGGGTAGTGACAGCTGCATCATCCTGAGAGCAAAGTCCAAAGCAAAGGTAGTGACAGCCTGCATCGTCCTGAGAGCAAAGTCCAAAGTCCAGCTGAAATGTCTGCGTGACTTCCTCTTTGCCGACGATACAGCTGTCACTACCCACTCTGCCAAAGATCTCCAGCAGCTCATGGATCGTTTTAGCAAGGCCTGCCAAGATTTTGGACTATCAGCCTGAAGAAAACACAGGTCATGGTTCAGGATGTGGACTCACCTCCCTGCATTACAATCTCTGAGCATGAACTGGAGGTTGTCCATGACTTTGTGTACCTTGGCTCAATGATCTCCGACAATCTTTCTCTCGATACCGAGCTAAACAAGCGCATCGGTAAAGCAGCTACCACCTTTTCCAGATTCACAAAGAGAGTCTGGTCCAACAAGAAGCTGACGGAACATACCAAGATCCAGGTCTACAGAGCTTGCGTCCTGAGTACACTTCATGGACTCTTTGCTCACAACAGGAGAGGAAACTGAACGCTTTCCATATGCGCTGCCTCCGATGCATCCTCAGCATCACCTGGCAGGACAAAGTTCCAAACAACACAGTCCTGGAATGAGCTGGAATCCCTAGCATGTATGCACTGCTGAAACAGAGACGCCTGCGTTGGCTCAGTCATGTTGTGAGAATGGATGATGGCTGGATCCCAAAGGATCTCCTCTATGGAGAACTCGTGCAAGGAAAGCGACCTACAGGTAGACCACAGCTGCGATGCAAGGGCATCTGCAAGAGGGATCTGAAGGCCTTAAGAGTGGGCCTCAACAAGTGGGAAACCCTGGCCTCTGAGCAGCCCACTTGGAGGCAGGCTGTGCAGCATGGCCTTTCCCAGTTTGAAGAGACACTTGGCCAACAGACTGAGGCTAAGAGGCAAAGAAGGAAGGCCCATAGCCAGGGAGACAGACCAGGGACAGACTGCACTTGCTCCCAATGTGGAAGGGATTGTCACTCCCAAATCGGCCTTTTTAGCCACACTAGACGCTGTTCCAGAACCACCTTTCAGAGTGCGATACCATAGTCTTTCAGACTGAAGGTTGCCAACAACAAGCTCTCAGAACAAGGATTGTGCAAATGTGGGTGCTGAATTCTTGGCTGATGGGGGATATACTTAAATCTTACTATATAAATCTTATACTATATAAGTATACTTATATACTTATGGCACATTTGTGATGCTGCGCGATGGCAGTAAACTGGTGCACCAACCTCAGGATTGGGCTCTTAGGTACTAGGCCAGCTTTCTCCAAATTGTGGGACTGCCACATTGGAAAAAAAAAGCCTTCCCCATCATGCATTGTCTTACCATTATGTGCTACTGCCTCTTATCATGCATGTCAGTCTTCTCAGAGGCAATCGCTTCCACCCAGAAATCAGAGCACAGAGCCTGCTAGGGCAACAGACAAAATCCACTTGCAAGATAAGAGGAAGCAACTCAGAACAGAAAGCACACAATGGGGAAGGCCTTTTCCAGGCATCAGCTCTAGACTATTGGATGGGATTTTGTGCCAGCTGTACTAGACCATTGACCTGTTCAGAATGAGGCAGTACTCCTGCTGAAGGAGCAGGTGCCCACTGCTGGGGTTTTATTTTGTTTTATTTTTTTTAATAGGATTGGACCAAAAGTTGTGGTTTTCTGATAAGATTACACCAGTGACATAGCTAGCACTAGGGTTGCAAAGCACTAGATTTTGCAGGTAACTTCACTGCAGTGTGCAAGGAGCCCCTTCCCTTCCCTTTGGAGCCATTCCCGGCAGAGAGAGCAAAATGGAGGTGTATGCCACCGTTTTGCCCCCCCCCCCGAATGGCTCTGAAGGGGAGGAGGAAGGATGGCTTGCACCCGTAGTGAGGCTCCCTGAAAAACATAGTGCTTTGCACCCCCTCTAGCTTTGCCGCTGGGTTACACTTCTGTCTTCAGACCTCATAAACATGTTTTCTTTACAATGTCTGGAAGATTCATCAGCCCTGAAGAGGTCATTTTGTCCCCTGTAATTATCTCGTGAACCATGATTAGTTTTCATTTGTTCCAAATGGAAGTCTAATATCCACTTGCAACTTTGTGAGCCAAAAACAAGGATACTGTTTGTATGGTCCCATTTGGAGCTTGCATGATAGACATGGTCTCTCCGTTTCATCACAAACCCTTTAAAATGAGGAGTCCGGGCAGGTTAGTTCAACCATTTAAACAAGGCACAAACGCCTTCACACTTTAAACTATTCACAAATGCACAAACAACTGGGCAATGGTGCAAATGTTGGTGAAAATGAAGACTTCCCTGCAAATAATACTGTTTCTGATAGTGGTGTTCCTGCCTCTTGTTTTGTGCAATGTCCCCATTGCTAAGTGCACGTTGGGTGACCCTCTTCCTATTCTTCACCAGTTTCACCAGGCAGGAGACCTCACCATTGCCGGGATTCTCTCTCAGATCTACATCTTTTCAAGCGCAATAACCTTTGAAAAACGTCCATCTCAGGAACTGTTTGATCTATTTCTGTAAGAAAAATTCTTCAACCGTTTTATAGAACTACAATGAGATCACCAGGCAAATTCCTCCAAAGAATTGGATTTAGCTTGAATGATGTGCAAGTTGTCGTTTTGTATGTGTACTGAGAAGGCAATACTGGGAAGCTCTCTGGGCAAGTCAGATGTGTAGATCTGTATATTAATATGTCTTCACTGTTGGAGTTTAGCTGGTATCTCTGTTATAAATATGTACATATTGTCACAAATGTCACAAATGTCTGTTATAAATACATATTGTCACAAATGTCACAAATGTCACATTCTGAAGCTAATGCACAGTGATATAGCATGTTACTTTTCTTTTAAACAGGATAGTGACTCAGAACTACCAGCATATACTGTCCTTGGCGTTTGCAATGAAAGAGATCAATGAAGACCCCCAGACGTTAGCCAACGTCACCCTGGGCTTCAGCATCTATAACAGCTACTTCAGTGCAAGTTGGATCTATCTTGCTTCCATGGAACTTCTCTACAGAGGAAGAAGGTTCCTCCCCAACTATACCTGTGACTCCCAGAACACTCCAGTAGCAGTCATTGGGGGTCCAAACTCAAATGTCTACTTCAACATGGCAAAGATCTTGGGTATCTACAAGATTCCACAAGTAAGATGTCCTCATGATGTAGGAAAATTTAGCAAGTCGTTTACATCCCTCTTGCTTTCTAGATGTGCTTTTGTAATTTGGAGATCAGAACTTTATTGATGGGAATTGCCAGGCACATGATATTTGCTGCTGAAATTTCAAATCCTGAGCCAGGAAAAGAGTCCCTGTGGCTCACTTGGCAAACTGAAGGAAAATCCTTCATGGATAATAGTTACATTATCTGCCAAGTCACAGTTATGAGAATGCAGAGCATCTCTACATTCTCTGAGAGAAGATTAGTCTCATAGTATGCTATTCATGTCCCCCCCCCCCCGAATGTAGCACTCCAACCTATAGATGGTTTCTTTTTAAATCATTAGCATGCAGAGGGGGAACAACTTTCATGAGTATAACATACTACATGCCACTAGCATGTAGGATATTGTGCTACTAGTATGTTAGAGGAAATACATTCAAATAAGCATTTGATTCGATATGCTAGTTTTCTCTGTGTAGGAAAGGGTGCTTTTTCCAGCAGAAAATTTTATAACATGCAATGTCGAAATGCAGGTTGACCACACCATTCCTGCAAAACATTTTATCACCTGAATTTGTTAAATGTATGAACTAGTCCTTATAAACCCACATTCATAGTGTAATCCTGGAAGAAAGAGATAAATCCTATGGATTGCAGTGGAACACAAATCAAGTTGTTATAGAATTGGTGACTATATATTTGCTCACATTTCATTTATTCCAATGTCTAATTCTTTTTGCTAATTTTAGTACAAATGCTGTCCTCATCAAGGGCTAAGTACTTACATTCCCCAAGAAAACTGATGACAAATATTTTAAGAGGTCAGCAGGTTTGCTGTCCTGGTTCCCTTCACCAAATCCACTGGCATGTATTACTCTTTTACAAGAGATCAAGTCCCAGATTAGAATAAGGAGATCAAGAAAGTAACATGCTGTAATAGCCAGTGCATCATGAAACACACACACATACACATCTGTTCATTCTTTTTTTGTAGCTCCTCTATGGCTCTGTTCCACTGATGAATAACCCCCAAGAAACTGTTTTATTCCACCACATGTTCCCAAAAGGAGAATATCAATATAGGGGGATTCTAGAGTTATTACTGCACTTCAGGTGGACGTGGATTGGGCTGATTTCTCAGGATGATGAAGCTTCAGTGATATTTGTAGAGAACGTCAGTCCCTTTTTCAATCAGAATGGCATCTGCTTTGATTTCATGGAAATGCCCATGAAACGAAGTTCTTCCAGTGACATCAGCGAAATGGTAGAGATGGCACTCAAATGCTACACTCTTGTTGGGAGAAGCACTGCTAGTGCTGTGATGGTGCATGGTGAAAGTGAGAACATGATGTTTTTGAGGAGTATGCTCCACTTTGGAAGATATGAGGGTATCCCTATGAAGGCAAAGGTCTGGATTATGGTGGCCCAGATGGATTTTGCATCACACACCATCCAAAGAGACTGGGACATCGATTTTCTACACGGTGCTCTGTCCATCGCAATGCACTCAAGGGAGATGTCTGATTTCCAGGCATTTCTTCAGATGAGAAGCCCTGCTGTGGAAAAAGAAGATGGCTTCATCAGAGATTTCTGGCAAGAGGCTTTTAACTGTTTGTTCCCCGAGGCCACGGCAGAAAGCATGGATGGGGAGATCTGCACTGGGAAAGAGAAGCTGGAGACACTTCCTGCCTCCATTTTGGAAAGGAGCATGACTGGCCACAGTTATAGCATCTACAATGCTGTCTATGCTGTGGCACATGCTTTGCACATCATGCACTCCTCCAAACTCAAGCATGGGGTTACAATAGGAGGGGGGAGCTGGAAGCAGTTGTGGAAGGTAATGTCCTCACCAGACTAAAGATGGAGAGCTCTTCATCTCTGTAGAAAGTTGCCTCTTTAACAAGGCTGGAGTTTTGAAACTGAAGTGCTATGTTCAGGGCTAAGGTTAAAGTATGGGGTGTCCTGGAGCATGTTTGTGACCATTGTACATGCTTGCGGAAAGCACATTTTCAAATATGCACCCCATTAGTGAATGCAACATGCCCATGGGCTAATCCCCCCCAACTTACCTTGTCCTAGTTGATTTTGCAACAGCATAGGTGGTACCTGTCTGGCTAAGATTGTTTATGACTTCATGAAGACAATGAATCACTCTGAATTGGTTCTGCGCTTGCCGAGTTATAGTGTCATGTAGCGCAAGTTATCATGAGGCATCTTATTAGTCTCATTATTTCCTGCCTGGTTGTTTGAAATTTCGCCAAGAGACTGAAAAAACCCTTAAAGGTCATGTTGAAAGAGTTGCAAGGAGGGAGAAGTGCTGCCCACTAGGTGACATGAGTGACAAAGAAGGTAGTTGTATTTAATGCCTTTGGCCCAAATCCTAACCAAATTTCCTGCACTGGCATAGCTGTGCCAATGGGACGTGTGCAGCATCTTGCAATTGGGTGTCACTCACGGAGGCCCCTCTCAAGGTAAGGGAATGTTTGTTCCCTTACCTCGGAGCTGCATTATGTCGGTGCTGGAAAGTGGATTATGATTGTGCCCTTTGGATCAAGACACCTGAAAGCATGCCATTCACATTTCATCCTAAACCCTCACATTTCCACTGTTCTTTGATATAAATTGGCACCCCTTTGTCCCACTCTAATTTCTTGCCCAGCAGAAATTGGAAACCATTTAACATGGCAGCAAAATCTGTTCTCCATAAATGATAGTTGTGGGATAGGCATAGAACATGACACCCCCTTGTGCCACCCTTCAGTTTTATTTTGATACATTTATTTATATTTATTACATCTTTTGCTTCTCACGTATCTCCATCCCACTGCCTCCTCTTTCCTTCCCTCCACACCTGACATCTCCACCCAGTTTCTTTGGGTAAAAGTCCAAAGGCAAAATGGGAAACAAGTAGAGTTCAACACATGGCACTGTTGTCACTTTAGCAGGGATGTTAAAGAAACAAGGAAGAATTTCAAGTGGTGACCTGGGAATTCTAGTGACCTACCCTGAAGCCAGTCAAAACCATGGGATATCTTGCCCCCTCTCATCTCCTAGGTCCACTTCTCCCAAACAGACCACCCTCCCCCAAAGTTTATGGGGATCCCATCCTGCTGAGGCTCCTCAAGAGCCCTTAGTTTTGTCCAATTTGTTAGTCCTTAAAGTACTGTGTGCCTTTAGAGTAGAACAATCTAGTGTAGGGGTGCCCAAACCCTGGCCTAGGGGCCACTTGTGGCCCTCGGGGGGCTCCCAATCAGGCCCGCAGGGAGTCCCCAGTCTCCAATGAGCTTCTGGCCCTCCAGAGCCTTGCTGGAGCCCGCACTGGCCTGACACAACTGCTCTTAGTGTGAGGACGAGTGTTCAACCTCTTACCTGAGCTGTGGAACGAGGGCTCCCTCCACTACTTGCTGTTTCATGTCTGTGATGCAGCAGTGGCAGCAAAGGACAGACTGACCTTGCTTTGTGCAAGGCCTTTTATAGGCCTTGAACTACTGCAAGACCTTCATTCATTCATAGAAGTTCCATCTCTAATAAATTCATTTATGTAAATTTATTCAAATTTTAATGTAAATTAATTCTTTTTTCCCCCTGGCCCCCGACACAGTGTCAGAGAGATGATGTGGCCCTGCTGCCAAAATGTTTGGACACCCCTGATCTAGTGTAATGATCATAAAACAGTATGCAACATTTGTAAAGTTTTATGGCTACTATTCTTCTACCACTGATATTGCTGCTAAAGGGACTGTTATCATTTTTGCATCTTTTTGAACATATGCATTCCAATGTTTGAATCCAATTTAGCTCCACCACTTTCTGAGAAGTGCCACATTTAACAACAATGCCGGAGAACAAATTTCCTTTGACCAAAATGGGGACTTAGTAGCTGGATTCGATATCATCAACTGGGTCACGTTCCCCAATCAGTCATTCCTTAGAGTTCAGGTTGGAAGGATAGACCCAAAGGCTCAGCCAAACAAAGTTTTCACCATTGATGAAGAAAGCATTGTGTGGGCCAGCTCGTTCAACCAGGTAGGGGCTACGCACATTAAAGAGCATCTCTCTCTCTCTCTCTCTCTCTCTCTCTCTCTCTCTCTCTCTCTCTCTCTCTCAGGGAATTCATGATCAGGACCTACTTATTGTTCCAGAAGAAACTTTCACAATATCCTGGCCTAAGGGCCAATCCTATACGACCCTCCAGTGCTGAGGCAGCTGTGTCAATAGGGCAAGCGCTGCATCCTGCAGTGGGGGAGTTAGTCACAGAGCCTTCCTCACGATAACGGAATGTGTGTTCCCTGATGCTGGACAGCTTTCTGATTGCATCAATACTGAAAAACTGGATAGGACTGGGCTCTAAATCTGTCTTCACAGGTGCACCTAGTTCACACAATACATTTGATCAACTGGCCAAACCAAAAGCCATACATTATTATTTATTTATTTATTTATTTATTTATTTATTTATTTATTTATTTTTAAATAGCCTTAATATAAATGCAGGAGGGTTCATACTTCTTGCATTCCACAAATGAATGCATTTGGATTTGAGATACCTTCCTATATCCTGCAGCACACGGGACACTCATAATTGTAGAGTTTTCAAGAGTTCACTCCCTCCCAAGGGCTCTATGTCAAAGATGCCATCATTTTTTTCTAGAATCACCCCCTTTCTGAACTGTAGACCATACAGTGAGAGAAAAACTTCCAGAACATTTTTGTTAAGAACAGTGTTTCTCAACCTCTTACTGGTTTCTGTCATGTCTCGTCTGGCCTCTCGATCCAGAAGTAACTGACAATGATGTCAGTTACGGCCAGTTACAGCTGGTGGTTTTCTAAAAGGTGGACCATGTGAAGTGGTACAGTGGAGGGTTAACGTCAAGAAACCCTGGTTTTAGAACATTCACACTGTCTTTCTCATTCACCAACAGTCACGTCCCCTTTCTGTGTGCAATGATTATTGCGACTCGGGTTACAGTAGAAGCAAGAAGGAAGGGAAGCCTTTTTGTTGCTATGACTGCCTTCCATGTCCAGAAGGGAAGATTTCCAACCAGAAAGGTGAGACATTCCATGTACGGTGTTGGTCAAACATATTGGCTGCTTTGGTCCATTATTTGCCCTTTGCACTGCGTCTTACAAAACTGGCAGTTGTGGTACTGACTAGGTTTGTGCTTCGTATTGTGGTTTGTGCTGGAGATTTGAGGGAAGGCACCAGGATGCAGGTCTCCTGTTGTCTTGGGTTCACCCTGACACATCTTGTGAACCACTGTGAGATCCAGGAGGCTGGACTAGGTGGGCTTTTGGCCTGATCCAGCAGGACTTTACTTATGTCCTTAAAAAGCAATCTCCTCCATTCCCTTTGCAAATGGGTTGCCTACATTTGAATTGGCAGCCACAATTCAGAGCTTTGAAATGTTTTAACTGATTTCTCATTGGACTGAACATTGATCAGGTTTTCTTTTTAGATATGGATGACTGCTTTCAATGCCCAGAAGACAAGTATCCAAGCAATGAAAAGGATCTCTGCATTCCAAAGTATATAAGCTTCCTCTCCTATCAAGAACCCCTGGGAATATTCCTGGCCTCATCTGCTCTTTCCTTTTCTTTTGTCACAGTTCTACTGCTTCACGTGTTCATAAAGCACCAGAACACTCCCATTGTCAAAGCCAATAATCGGAACCTCACCTATACTCTACTCATCTCCCTCCTGCTCTCCTTCTTGTGTGTTTTGCTGTTCATTGGAAAACCTGAGAGGTGGACTTGTCTCCTTCGACAAACTGCCTTCGGCCTCATCTTCTCAGTAGCTGTTTCTTGTGTGTTGGCCAAAACCATCATTGTGGTGCTGGCTTTTATGGCCACCAAGCCAGGCTCCAGAATGAGGAAATGGGTGGGGAATAAATTAGCAGCTCTCATTGTTCTTTCCTGCTCTCTTATACAACTCATTCTTTGTATGGTGTGGCTCTCAACCTCCCCTCCATTCCCAGATATGGACATGCACTCAATGACTAAAGAAATGGTACTGCAATGTAATGAAGGTTCAGTGACCATGTTCTACTGTGTCTTGGGTTTTATGGGCTTCCTGGCCATTGTCAGCTTCACTGTGGCTTTCTTAGCCAGGAAGTTACCTGATACCTTCAATGAAGCCAAGTTCATCACCTTCAGCATGCTGGTCTTTTGCAGTGTTTGGCTGTCCTTTGTCCCAACCTATCTGAGCACCAAGGGGAAGTACATGGTGGCTGTGGAGATCTTTTCCATCCTGGCTTCTAGTGTCGGGCTCCTGGGTTGCATTTTTGCCCCCAAGTGCTATATTATTCTAGCCAGGCCTGAGCTGAACACAAGGAAGCAGTTCCTTCAAATAAAGATGTGAAGAATTCAAATTCACGGGTGTTCATATGGGGGAGGAGGGAACACTAAGTTTCTTCGCCTGGACGCTGGTGTAATGCAACTCCTCCTCAAATTCAGAGACAGTTATGGCTGCAAAAGTTTTGTGGAGCCACAGCCGGCTCTGAAGGTGAGTAGGAAAGGTTGATTTACAGCAGGGGCCAGGCAGCGGAAGAGACTTCGTGTTTTGTTGCCCCCTCCAGGAACACCAGTGTTCAAGTTTCCATGAATCTGCTCCAATTACATTTAGCAGTGGAAGAATTGTATGCAATGGGCCTTTTTTTCACCATCTGATCCTCATTAGTCCTACTGGAGACTTGCGCTGCCAGAACTAGCATTCCAGCAGTGGGGACCTTCACAGCAATGCAAAATCTGGGCCACTGTCATGTGTGGAAGTGCAAATGCTGCTAACTTTGAGAGGACTGGCGTGCATGGCGGTGGACGAAAGAGGTTCCACATGTGCTGATAATGTGGTGGCATCAGTAGGGGGAGGAGGTTCACGGGGTTCTGAAGTGGGACATGGGAGGCCAAGGGATGGGAGCAGGCTGGATGGGTGAATCCTGACCGTGAATGAGCATGCTGGATTCTATCCCTCTTTTTTGCCTGTCCCCCCTTTCCTGCTCTACAGCTGCTACTGCTTCCAGCTATATAGCTGGTTTGGGTCTGAGCAGTTCCATAGCCCAACCAGGGCCTATGCAGAAGTCAGTACAACAAGTCTTGGCTTACCTCTGGCAGGCTTCCTGATTGCCACCTGCTGCCAAGGTACCAAAGGTGAGGGATAATACTGGGCAGTAAATGTTGCTGAATCAATGTCCTTTCCTTGCAGATTCTCTCATTCAAATGTAAAACTGGTATAAGCCTGGTGGTGCGCAGTTTGCGCCACCCAGTTTTGGTCCTGCCCTTGCATGATATACAGCCAGGGTGCTGCTCCCAGCTGATTTGCAGGGAGGGTGGAAGGGGTAGGCCATTGAGGCAGCTTTGCATTCGCCTGCTCCGCTAGGCTTCAATTGCGGTCCCCCACCCTCCACACCCTGATCTCAGTTTGAGACTAGCTAGCCACCTTTTCAGGGCAGACAACTAGCTAGCCACCTGGCTGATGGCCAGAGAGCCTCAGATTACATAGGCCTTAAGGAAAGGAGCAACCTGTCATTCTTCAGAGCAAACCCTGCCCCAGTTCTGTTTTTCTTTCTGGGGCAGTCCATGACTGGCCAAACGTGGCTTGATCGGCACATGTGAACCTGTAAACAAGCCACACTCTCAAAGCATCCTGACTTTTGAGTAAACAGTGTCATTCGTGGAACAAAAGGGGTGCCTTCAACTTTAGCTACCAGTTTCATAAAATCTTCAATCAGCTTTGGATTGTCCATTGATAGCGGTAGGATCTTTTGGTGACAATGAAATAAAAATACTTAACATCCCTTTCTGCACTTCTTGTTTTCATTTAAAACAATTATAAAATCCCCAAAACTGTGAAGAAATAAAACCATCATCTAGCACCTCTCTACATTCTTCAACACCTCTACATGCCTATGGCTGATCTGCGGACACTGTACCACCTACGTCACTTTTAAAGTGATAATAATTTACAGCAATAATTTATTAAAATGTGCCTTTTAAATAAAAACACATAGCACCTCTTCCGGCACTTCTAACTTTGGATAACACTGAAATCTGCAAAAATAAAATAAAAAATAAAACCATTTTCACCCACCCCTACCCACTGAACAAAACAGATTTTATACTCCTCAATTGGAAAATCCATCACTGAAAATTCATGATTCTTCTAGATCAACAAAATTTTACATCTGGATTTTTGATATATTTCTGTTTTACAAAACTCTCCATGCCACCCATGAAACTCCTTAAGGGATTTTCCTTCTTCCTGAAGAACTCATAAACATGTTTTTTTCTCTACAATGTCCTGGAAAATCATCATCCCTGAGGAGGTGATAATTTCCCCTGTAATTATCTCATGAACCATGATTAGTTCTCATTTGCTGCCAAGGGAAGTCTACTATCCACTTGCAACTTTGTGAGCCAAAAACACTGGATACTATTAGTATGGTTCCATTTGGAGCTTGCATGATAGATATGGTCTGTTTGTTTCCTGGCAAACCCTTTAAAAGGAGGAGTCCGGGCAGGTTGTTTCAACCAATAGCACTGTCCTATTCACAAATGCACAAACAAGTGGGCAATGGTGCAATTGTTGCCTAAAATGAAGACCCTCCTGCAAATGATACTGTTTCTGATGTTGATGTTCCTGCCTCTTGTTTTGTGTAAGCTCCCCATTGCTAAGTGCACGCTCGGTGAGCCACTTCCTATTCTTCACCAGTTTCACCATACAGGAGACCTCACCATTGCCGGGATTGTCTCTCAGGTCTACATCTTTTCATATGCAATGACCTTTGAGAAACGTCCATCTCAGGAACTGTTTGATCAGTTTGTGTAAGGAAGTTTGTGATCGGTTTCTGTAAGAAAAATTCTTCTTCAACCGTTTTATAGAGCTACAATAAGATCACCAGGAAAATGAGTCCAATGAATTGGATTTAGCTTGAATGGTGTGCATGTTGAGATTTTGTATGTGTACTAAGAAGGCAATACTGGGAAACATGTCAGATGTCCTGATCTGTAGACTAATATTTCTTCACTGTTGGAGTTTGGCTGGTATCTCTATGATAAATGCATATTGAACTAGAAGGTCACAAATGTCACATTCTGAAGCTAATGCACTGTGATATAACATGTCACTTTTTTTTTTTAAAGGATGGTAACTCAAAACTACCAGCACATACTGGCCTTGGTGTTTGCAGTGAAAGAGATCAACGAAGACCTCCAGATGTTAGCCAACATCACCCTGGGTTTCAGCATCTATAACAGCTACTTCAGAGCAAGTTGGATCTATCTTGCTTCCATGGAACTTCTCTACAGAGGAAGAAATCTCCTCCCAAACTATACCTGTGGCTCCCAGAACACTCCAGCTGCAGTCATTGGGGGTCCAAACTCGAATATATGCGTCAACATGGCAAAGATTTTGTGTGTCTACAAGATTCCACAAGTAAGATGGGCTCATGAACTAGGGAAATTTAACATGTCCTTTGCATCTCTCTTGCTTTTGAGTTGTACTTTTGTAATTTAGAGGTCAGGAGTTTTTTAACTGGAATTGACAAGTGTGTGATGTATGCTGCTGAAATTTCAAATCCTGGGCCAGGAAAAGAATCCTTGTGGCTCCATTGACACACTGAAGGTAAATCCTTCATGGATGATAGTTACATTACCTGCCAAGTCACAGTTATGAGAATGCGGAGCATCTCTGTACGATCTGAAGTGAATCCACAGCAGGTCCGCCCATTCAAATACTTGGGCATCACCTTTTCCTTGGGCTTTCCATCATACTTAACTTGACCAAGCCTTCATCACTGGCAATTGCAAGGTTTTGCTGTACGCAGGTCAACAGATAGGTACTAGCGGTTCTGGAGGTTTATACAGCTAAGGTTATAACACACCTTGGAACTCACCCCAAGGTGTTAAAGCATTGGTGTCTAAATGTTTGCTCATGTTTCTTTTACTCAACTATTTAATTCTGTTGGCTAATTTTAATGCAAATACTGTCCTTGTCATGGGCTAGGGATTACATGCCTCAAGGAAACTGATAACAAATATTTTTACAGCACAGCACTTTCACTTTCTTGGTTCCCTTCACCATCTCCACTGTTTTACAAGAGATCAAGTCCCTGATTCGAATAAGGAGATCAAGGAAGTAACATGCTGTAATAGCCAGGGTACCATGAAACTCACACACATCTGTTCATTCTTTCTTTGTAGTTCCTCTACGGCTCTGTTCCACTGATGAATAACCCCCAAGAAAGTGCTTTGTTCCACCACATGTTCCCAAAAGGAGAATATCAATATAGGGGGATTCTAGAGTTATTACTGCACTTCAGGTGGACGTGGATTGGGGTGATTGCTCAGGATGATGACCCTTCAGAGAAATTTATAGAGAAGGTCATTCCCTTTTTTAATCAGAATGGCATCTGCTTTGATTTCACAGAAATGCCTGCCAAAATAGGTTCTTCCGGAGACATCAGCGAATTGGTAGAGATGGGGCTGAAATGCTACACTCTTGTTGGGAGAAGCTCTGCCAGTGCTGTGATAGTGCATGGTGAAAATGATAACATGATGATTTTGAGGGCTATCCTCCACTTTGGAAGATATGAGGGTATCCCTATGAAGGCAAAGGTCTGGATTATGGTGGCCCAGATGGATTTTGCATCACACACCATCCAAAGAGACTGGGACATCGATTTTCTACACGGTGCTCTGTCCATCGCAATGCACTCAAGGGAGATGTCTGGTTTCCAGGCATTTCTTCAGATGAGAAGCCCTGCTGTGGAAAAAGAAGATGGCTTCATCAGAGATTTCTGGCAAGAGGCTTTTAACTGTTTGTTCCCCGAGGCCACGGCAGAAAGCATGGATGGGGAGATCTGCACTGGGAAAGAGAAGCTGGAGACACTTCCTGCCTCCGTTTTGGAAAGGAGCATGACTGGTCACAGTTATAGCATCTACAATGCTGTTTATGCTGTGGCACATGCTTTGCACATCATGCGCTCCTCCAAACTCAAGCGTGGAGTGACAATAGGAGGTGGGAGCTGGAAGCTTCTAAATCAACAGCTATGGCAGGTAATGTCCTCATCAGACTGAAGACAGAGAGCTGTTCATCTGTGTAGAAAGTTGCTTCTAACAAGCCTGGTGTTTTGACAGTGAAGGGCTATGTTCAGGGCTAAGGTCAGAGTACGGGATGTCCTGGAGCATGTTTGCGACCATTGTACATGGTTGAGGAAAGTACATTTTCAAATATGCACCCCTGAATGCAACATGCCCATGGGCTGTTCCCCCCCAACTTACCTTGTCCTAGTTGATTTTGCAACAGCATAGGTGGTACCTGTCTGGCTAAGATTGTTTATGACTTCATGAAGACAATGAATCACTCTGAATTGGTTCTGCGCTTGCTGAGTCGTAGTGTCATGCAGCCCAAGTTGTCATGAGGCATCTTATTAGTCTCATTATTTCCTGCCTGTTTGGTTGAAATTTCACCAAGAGACTGAAAAAACCCTTAAAGGTAATGTTGAAAGAGTTGCAAGGAGGGAGAAGTGCTGCCCACTAGGTGACATGAGTGACAAAGAAGGTAGTTATATATAATGCCTTTGGCCCAAATCCTAACCAAATTTCCTGCACTGGCATAGCTGTGCCAATGGGACGTGAGCAGCATCTTGCAATTGGTTGTCACTCACGGAGGCCTCCTCAAAGTAAGGGAATGTTTGTTCCTTTATCTTGGAGCTGCATTATGTCGGTGCTGGAAAGTGGATTATGATTGTGCCCTTTGAATCAAGACACCTGAAAGCATGCCATTCACATCTCATCCTAAATCCTGTTTCCACTGTTCTTCGATATAAATTGGCACCCCTTTGTCCCACTCTAACTTCTTGCCCAGCAGAAGTTTGAAACCATTTAACATGGCAGCAAAATCTGTTCTCCATTAATGATAATTGTGGGATAGGTATAGAACATGACACCCCCTTGTTGCCACCCTTCAGTGTTTTATTTTGATACATTTATTTATATTTATTACATCTTTTGCTTCTCACATATCTCCATCCCACTGCTCCACTTTCTTTCCCTCTGCACCTGATATCTCCACCCTGTTTCTCTGGGTAAAAATCCAAAGGCAAAATAGGAAACAGGTGCAGTTCAACACATGACAGTTTTGTTACTTTAGCACGGGTGTTAAGAAAAAAGGGAAGAATTTCAAATGGTTTCCTGGGAATTAGTGATGTATCTAGCGAGGGGTGGTAGGGCAGTCTGCCCCAGGTACCAGACTTGGAGGGGGTGACACCACAGAAGACGCAACATGCTAACATTGCGCAGGTTACGAAAAATCCCATCATTCAATATACCGTTGGATGTGGAATTTCCAGCAGAATGCAATGGAATAAACAGAGTGAAATATCTCCTTTCCATCAAAAGTTATGGCCAATATACCAGAAACCAAAAATGCATGGAGCCCTATGGAAAGTGAAACTGAGCCATATTGCACATTTTCTTGCAAGTAGGTGAACTTGCCTTGGTCCTTCAGAAAGGGCAGGCCAAGAGGAATCCAACAAAACCAGAATGGTTCCTATCCAATGAAAGCAGCCCCCCTAAAACACCCGAGAAGGAGGTCCCTCCCTCCAAGCAGATGAATGTATTGAGCCCTATGGAAAGCAAAAGCAAGCCACACAGTCATGTTTACTCGTGGGTAAGCAAACGTGCCTTGGCTGCTGGTCAAGTTAGGCAAAGGGAAATGTAAGGCTAGCAGCATGGTCCCAATCTGATGAAAGTGGAGCTAAACAAATGCTCCAGAAGGCAGCACCCCCCCCCAAAAAAAAAAAAAAAAAAAAGAATTAAACAGAGGCTTGAACTGATAAGGTCAATTGTTATTTGTTTTTAAACTTGCAAAGCCAGGTGAGTCCTGCTAGTGATATGTTTGAAATATAAGAACTTACACTGAACTGGGCACTAGGGAGGGCTGAAAATCTCACTGATATTTTTTTTGTTGTTGTTGGGTGGGGGATGTTATTGCAGGCAGGCTACTGAGAAAATTCACTTGGTGAAACCGAGCTGGCTTCCCCTTACTTAATTATTTGTTTTTCTTTAATTTAATTTAATTATTTATAAGTATTTATTTTATTTTGCTTGATGATGTCACTTCTGGTGGGTCCGAGACAGATTGTCATTCTAAAAAGTGGGTCCCAGAGTTAAAAGTTTGAGAACCACTGCCTTAACTCAAAACAGGTCAAGGAGACATCCTTTGGGGTGTGGATGACACCCTAGTAACCAAAGTTCTGGAAATCATGGCTTTTAGGAATAATGCCATCATGTTATATACCATTTGGTGCAGAATTTCTTCCATTGCTTGTGGGGAAATATTCACTGCATTTATTTTCTGGCCATTATTATTATTCATATCGTGTCTCTTACTATGTCTCAGTCTTACCTACCTAACAGGGTTGTGGAGAGGACAAAATAAGGGGAGGAACTAAGTACCTCACCCTGAGCTGCTTAGAGGAAGGGTGATATAAAAATGTTAATCAATCAATCAAGTCATATGGGGTGACAAAAATTTATGGGCTCCGAGTGTCAAATGACCTAGCTATGCCACTGCTGGGAATTCTAGTGACCTACTCTGAAGCCAGTCTAAACCATGATCTTGCCCCAAACATCTCCTAAGTCTGCCTCTCCTGCCCAGTCCCAGGTAGACCACCTTCTGCCTAGGTCTGTGGGGAGTCCATCCTGTTGAAGCTCCTCAGGAGCACTTAATTTTGTCCTGTTTGTTAGTCTTTAAAGTATCATGTGCGTTTAGAATAGAACAATCGGGTGCAGTGTTTCTCAGATAGTGGGTCGGGATCCACTAAGTGGGTTGCAGGCCAATTTCAGGTGGTTTCTCATTCATTTCAATATTTTATTTTTAATATAATAGATTTGATGCTACTATGATATGTGACTGCATTTGGGGAAAAGTTACAGACCTGTACTTGTATGAAGCTAGTCTGTATATGCTTTTAACAAAGAAAGTAAATGGGACTTACTCCTAGGTAAGTGTGGGTAGGATTGCAGCCTAGGATTGTGACAAATTTCCTTGCTTGATGATGTCACTTCCGGTCATGACATCATTTCCAGTGGCTCCTGACATAATCACATTCTAAAAACTGTGTCCCGGTGTTAAATGTGTGAGAACCACTGATCTAGTGTAACTATCATAAAGCAGTACACAGCTTTTGTAAGGGTTGATGGCTACTATTATTATTTCTACAAATGATTTTGCTGCTAAAGGGACTATTAGCATATTTTTGAAGATATGAATTCCATTGTTTCAATCCAATTTAGCTCCATCACTTCCTGAGAAGTGCCACATTTAACAACAATGCTGGGGAACAAATTTCCTTTGACCAAAATGGGGACTTGGTAGCTGGATTCGATATCATCAACTGGGTCACATTCCCCAATCAGTCCTTCCTTAGAGTTCAGGTTGGAAGGATAGACCCAAAGGCTCAGCCAGACAAAGTTTTCACTATTGATGAAGAAAGCATTGTGTGGGCCAGCTGGTTCAACCAGGTACTCTTTCTCTCTCTCTCTCTCTCTCTCTCTCTCTCAATCAATCAATCAATCAATCAATCAATCAATCAATCAAGTCATGATGCAGGAAATTCATGATCAGGACCTATTTATCCAGAAGAAACTTTCACACTATTTCTCTACAAAGTCCTTCCAGAACATTTTTTGTTTACAACATTGTTACTCAATGAGTGGTACGGGTACCACCAGTGGTGCTTCAGGTGGTGTCTGGTGGAACCCAAGTGTCCCCTGCATACTTGCCGCTCTGCACCAAGACAGAACATGACACAACCAACAGTGGTAGGAGGCTCGACGCAGCAGGCAGAGATCCAAAGCATGCTTTTCCATGCTCATAAAGCCCTCCTGTTCATCTTGAGCCTTCTACTGGTTTTTGGCATGTCCTGTAGCACTCAGGACTCCCATAATTGCAGAACCTTCAAGAGCTCATTCCATCAAAGGGTTCTATGTCAAAGATGCCATGGTTGTTTTTTTTTTTTTCCCTAGAATCACCCGCTTTCTGAACTGTAGACCATACAGTGAGAATGTATGGAGAAACTTCCAGAACATTTTTGTTCAGAACAGTGTTTCCCAACAAGTGATACAGGTATCCACAGTGGTACTTCAGGTGGTGTCTGGTGCAACTCAAGGGTCCCCTGGACACCTGCTGCCCGGCACCAAGAGGGAACATCACAACAAACAGCGGTAGGAGGCTCGACTCAGCAGGCAGAGATTCAAAGCATGCTTTTCTATGCTCAAAAAGCCCTCCTGCCCATCTTGAACCTCTGACTGGTTTCTGTCATGTCTCGTCTGGCCTCTCGATCCAGAAGTAACTGACAATGATGTTGTTGCCAGTTATGTCTGGTGGTTTTCTAATAGGTGGACCAAGTGAAGAGGTACAATGGAGGGCTAACATTGAGAAACCCTGGTTCAGAACGTTCACACTGTCTGTCTCATTCACCAACAGTCACGTCCCCTTTCTGTGTGCAATGATTATTGCCACTCGGGTTACAGCAGAAGCAAGAAGGAAGGGAAGCCTTTTTGTTGCTATGAATGCCTTCCATGTCCAGAAGGGAAGATTTCCAACCAGAAAGGTGAGACATTCCACGTACGGTGTTGGTCAAACATATTGGCTGCTTTGGTCCATTATTTGCCCTTTGGACTGTTTCTTATAAAACTGGCAGTTGTAGTACTGACTTGGTTTGTGCTTCGTATTGTGGTTTGTGCTGGAGATTTGAGGGAAGGCACCAGGATGCAGGTCTCCTGTTGTCTTGGGCACTCCCTGACACATCTGGTGGACCACTGTGAGATCCAGGAGGCTGGACTAGGTGGGCTTTTGGCCTGATCCAGCAGGACATTTCTTATGTCCTTAGAAAGCAATCTCCTCCATTCCCTTTGCAAGTGTGTTGCCTACATTTGAATTGGCAGCCACAATTCAGAGCTTTGAAATATTTTAACTGATTTCTCAATGGACTGAACATTGATCAGGTTTTCTTTTTAGATATGGATGACTGCTTTCAGTGCCCAGAAGACAAGTATCCAAGCAATGACAAGGACCTCTGTATTCCAAAGTATATAAGCTTCCTCTCCTATCAAGAACCTCTGGGAAGCATCCTGGCCTCATCTGTTCTTTCCTTTTCATTTGTCACCGTTCTAGTGCTTCACGTGTTCATGAAGCACCAGAACACTCCCATTGTCAAAGCCAATAATCGGAACCTCACCTACACTCTTCTCATCTCCCTCCTGCTCTCCTTCTTGTGTGCTTTGCTGTTCATTGGAAAACCTGAGAGGTGGACTTGTCTCCTGCGACAAACAGCCTTTGGCCTCATCTTCTCAGTAGCTGTTTCTTGTGTGTTGGCCAAAACCATCATTGTGGTGCTGGCTTTTATGGCCTCCAAGCCAGGCTCCAGCATGAGGAAATGGGTGGGGAATAAATTAGCAGCCCTCATTGTTCTTTCCTGCTCTCTTATACAACTCATTCTTTGTATGGTGTGGCTCACAACCTCCCCTCCATTCCCAGATATGGACATGCACTCAATGACTAAAGAAATGATACTGCAATGTAATGAAGGTTCAGTGACCATGTTCTACTGCGTCTTGGGTTTTATGGGCATCCTGGCCATTGTCAGCTTCACTGTGGCTTTCTTAGCCAGGAAGTTACCTGATACCTTCAATGAAGCCAAGTTCATCACCTTCAGCATGCTGGTCTTTTGCAGTGTTTGGCTGTCCTTTGTCCCAACCTATCTGAGCACCAAGGGGAAGTACATGGTTGCTGTGGAGATCTTCTCCATCCTGGCTTCTGGTGTCGGGCTCCTGGGCTGCATCTTTGCCCCCAAATGCTATATTATTCTAGTCAGGCCTGAGCTGAACACAAGGAAGCAGTTCATTAAAAGAAAGATGTGAAGAATTCTAATTCATTGGTGTTCCTATGAGAGGATGGGACACCTCCAGAAATTTCATTTATAATGATATCATTCATTCTGTTTTCTTTTCCTCAGTGTAGAAGCACTCCATTAAAGAACCTTATCAAAGGTGGAATGGAATGACTAGAAATGCATTGATTAAAAAAAAAATGTATGGCCTACTCTTCCTCTTAAGCACCTAGATGCCAAAGGCAGCTCATCACACAATAAAAATAAATAAATCTATAAATCACCATAAAAATTCCTTTCCTTTCAATATTAAAAAACACACTTTAAAAATTGAGCACATATAACAGAGAGGGACACCCAGATTGCATAATGTGGTTGAGGTCCAGTGGATGCACTGTCTGAGCTGCTGTGCCTCCAAGTGCCTCCCTTATCATGCCTACATTCAGGTTCAAAAGCTCATCAAGATGCACATGGAGATACCATCAATGAAGCCAAGTTCATCACCTTCAGCATGCTGATCTTTTGCAGTGTTTGGCTGTGCTTTGTGCCAACCTATCTGAGCACCAAAGGGAATCACATGGTAGCTGTGGAGATCTTCTGGCTTCTAGTGTCGGGCCCCTGGTCTGCCTTTTTGCCCCCTGCAGGGCCCACCACTGGAGGGACCTGGAGCAGGCTTGTTCCACCCCCAGGGAGGCCTCAGATTGGCTGGAGGGGAAGGGGTTCCAGTACCCTTGTCCTCCTCCTCTGCAGAGCTGCCACACCTGGCTTGGGAGCAGGAGCTGTTCACCTCACAGCTTCCTGCTTCACACTGCCCCCTCTCATCCCTGGCCTCCCTGTTTTATGGAGCAAGCCTGCCCCCTTTTGGCCCCTCCCCTTCCTCCAGGTGGGGCAGAAAGGCCTTTCCTGTTCCTGGCTTGTTTCCTTGTTTGCCCTGCCAGCCACCTCTGTCTGGTTGGGGTGAGCCAAACTTCTTTGCCCCCCTCAAAGCCTCCCCACCCTGGGCATGGGGTGCCAGCTCCAGGGTAAGTTGGGGGTCAAGACATCTGGGAGGGGGCCCGACACCCCCAAATGCTATATTATTCTAGCCAGGCCTGTATTTAATACAAGGAAGCAGTTCATTCAAAGAAAGATGTGAAGAATTCAAATTCACGGTGTTCCTATGGGGGTGGAGGGAACACTAAGTTTCTTCCCCTGGACGCCGGTGAAATGCGACTCCTCCTCCTTGACTTCAGAGACAGCTGCTACTTCTTCCAGCTATATAGCTGGTTTGGGTCTGAGGAGTTCCATAGCCCAACCAGGTCCTATGCAGAAGTTAGTACAACAGGTCTTGGCTTGCCTCTGGCAGGCTTCCTGATTGCCACCTGCTACTGAGGTACCAATGCTGGGGGATAATACTGGGCAGTAAATGTTGCTGAATCAATGTCCTTTTCATGCAAGTTCCCTCACTCATATGTAAAACCTATATAAGCCTGGTGGTGCACAGTTTGCGTCACCCAGTTTTGGTCCTGCCCTTGCATGATATACAGCCAGGGTGCTGCTCCCAGCTGATTTGCAGGGAGGGTGGAAGGGGTAGGCCATTGAGGCAGCATTGCATTTGCCCGCTCCGCTAGGCTTCAGCTGCGGTCCCCCACCCTCCACACCCTGATCTCAGTTTGAGACTAGCTAGCCACCTTTCCATGGCGGACAACTAGCTAGCCACCTGGCTGATGGCCAGAGAGCCTCAGATTACATAGGCCTTAAGGAAAGGAGCAACCTTTCGTTCTTCAGAGCAATCCCTTCCCCAGTTCTGTTTTTCTTGTTTTTTCTATGGTCTGTTTGTTTCCTGACAAATCCTTTAAAAGGAGGGCTCCAGGCAGGTTGGTTCGACCAATAGCACTTTCCTTTTCACAAACGCACAAACAAGTGGGCAATGGTGCAATTGTTGCCTAAAATGAAGACCCCCCTGCAAATGATACTGTTTCTGATGTTGGTGTTCCTGCCTCTTGTTTTGTGTAAGCTCCCCATTGCTAAGTGCATGCTCAGTGAACCACTTCCTATTCTTCACCAGTTTCACCAGGCAGGAGACCTCACCATTGCTGGGATTCTCTCTCAGGTCTACATCTTTTCAAATGCAATGACCTTTGAGAAACGTCCATCTCAGGAATTGTTTGATCAGTTTGTGTAAGGAAGTTTGTGATCAGTTTCTGTAAGAAAAATTCTTCTTCAACTGTTTTATAGAGCTACAATGACACTACCAGGAAAACGGCTCCAATGAATTGGATTTAGCTTGAATGGTGTGCATGTTGAGGTTTTGTATGTGTACTAAGAAGGCAATACTGGGAAACTCTGGGCAAGTCAGATATCCAGATTTGTAGATTATTATGTCTTCACTGTTCCTTGGATTTTGGCTGGTATCTTTGTTATAAATTGAACATATTGTGCATATTGAACAAGAAGGTCACAAATGTCACATTCTGAATCTAATGCACTGTGATGTAGCATGTAACTTTTTTTTAAAGGATAGTAACTCAAAACTACCAGCACATACTGGCCTTGGTGTTTGCCGTGAAAGAGATCAACGAAGACCTCCAGATGTTAGCCAACATCACCCTGGGCTTCAGCATCTATAACAGCTACTTCAGAGCAAGTTGGATCTATCTTGCTTCCATGGAACTTCTCTACAGAGGAAGAAGGTTCCTCCCAAACTATACCTGTGGCTTCCAGAACACTCCAGTAGCAGTCATTGGGGGTCCAAACTCGAATATATGCATCAACATGGCAAAGATTTTGTGTGTCTACAAGATTCCACAAGTAAGATGGCTCATGAACTAGGGAAATTTAACATGTCCTTTGCATCTTTTTAATTGGAATTGACAAGTGCATGATGTATGCTGCTGAAATTTCAAATCCTGGGCCAGGAGAAGAATCCTTGTGGCTCAGTTGACACACTGAAGGAAAATTCTTCATGGATGATAGTTACATTACCTGCCAAGTCACAGTTATGAGAATGCGGAGCATCTCTGTACGATCTGAAGTGAATTCACAGCAGGTCCACCAGTTCAAATACTTGGGCATCAGTTTTTTCTTAGCCCATTACTTAACTTGGCCAAGACTTCATCATTGGCAATTGCAAGGTTTTGCTATACTCAGGGCAACAGATAGGTACCAGCCGCTCTGGAGGTTTATAAAGCTAAAGTAATAACACACCTTGGAACTCACATCAAGATGTTAAAGCATTGGTGTATATGTTTGCTCATGTTTCTTTTACTCAAATGTTTATTTCTGTTGGCTAATTTTAATGCAAATACTGTCCTCATCATGGGCTAGGGATTACATTCCTCAAGGAAACCGATGACAAATATTTTTAGAGCACAGCACATTTCCTATCTTGGTTCCCTTCACCATCTCCACTGTTTTACAAGAGATCAAGTCGCTGATTAGAATAAGGAGATCAAGGAAGTAACATGCTGTAATAGCCAGTGTATCATGAAACACACAAATACACACCTGTTCTCTTCATTCTTTCTTTGTAGCTCCTGTACGGCTCTGTTCCACTGATGAATAACCTCCAAGAAACTGCTTTGTTCCACTGCATGATCCCAAATGAAGAATATCAATATAGGGGGATTCTAGAATTATTATTGCACTTCAGGTGGATGTGGATTGGGCTGATTTTTCAGGATGATGACCCTTCAGTGATATTTGTAGAGAAGGTCATTCCCTTTTTTAATCAGAATGTCATCTGCTTTGATTTCATGTGAAATGGTAGAGATGGCACTCAAATGCTACACTCTTGTTGGGAGAAGCTCTGCCAGTGCTGTGATAATGCATGGTGAAAATGATAACATGATGATTTTGAGGAGTATGCTCCACTTTGGAAGATATGAGGGTATCCCTACGAAGGCAAATGTCTGGATTATGTTGGCCCAGATGGATTTTGCATCACACACCATCCAAAGAGACTGGGACATCGATTTTCTACACAGTGCTCTATCCATCGCATTGCACTCAAGGGAGATGTCTGGATTCCAGACATTTCTTCAGATGAGAAGCCCTGCTGTGGAAAAAGAAGATGGCTTCATCAGAGATTTCTGGCAAGAGGCTTTTAACTGTTTGTTCCTGAGGCCACGGCAGAAAGGATGGACGGGGAGATCTGCACTGGGAAAGAGAAGCTGGAGACACTTCCTGCCTCCGTTTTGGAAAGGAGCATGACGGGTCACAGTTATAGCATCTACAATGCTGTCTATGCTGTGGCACATGCTTTGCACATCATGCGCTCCTCCAAACTCAAGCATGGGGTGACAATAGGAGGGGGGAGCTGGAAGCTTCTAAATCAGCAGTTGTGGCAGGTAATGTCCTCACCAGATTAATAATAATAATAATAAACTTTATTTATACCCCACCCTTCTCCCCAAAGGGACCCATTGCGGCTTACAACAGGTTAGAAACAGATTAAAACATAATATTAAAAACAGATAAAAACATTAACATATTAACAAATACCTTAAAAACAGTAATCAGATAAACAATCAGGTAAAAGGAGCATAAAGCAGCAGATCATAGGAATCAGGCCTGTAAAAAATACTAAGAGATGTAGAAAAGATGTTAAAAAAGATGTTAAAAAGGCCATGAACTCAGAAGTTTAAACAGAAGAGTCTTCAGGCCCCGCCGAAAAGTCTCAATAGAGGGAGCCATTCTTAAGTCAAGGGGAAGGGAGTTCCATAACGTTGGTGCCACTACTGAGAAGGCCCTATTTCTTGCTGCCGCCCCACGTACCTCCCTAGGCGGCGGCACTTGTAAAAAGACCTTTTCTGATGACCTAAGAGGATGAGCCGGATTGTATGGAAGTAGGCGGTCCCTAAGATACCCTGGCTCAGAGCAGTAAAGGGCTTTAAAGGTCAAAACCAGCACCTTGAATTGGGCCCGGAAACAAATGGGCAGCCAATGCAGCCCCTGGAGAAGCGGGCTGACAGAGTCGAACCTCCTACCTCCATTGACCACACGGGCCGCCACATTCTGCACTAATTGCAGTTTCCGAACCGTCTTCAGGGGCAGCCCCCACATAAAGCGCGTTACTATAATCTAACCTCGATGTCACCGTAGCATGGATCACCGTGGCCAGGTCTGCACGATCCAAGTACGGCCACAGCTGGCGCACCAGCTGAAGCTGAGCGAAGGCCCCCCTAGCCACAGCTGCCACCTGGGAATCCAGGAGCAGCTGCGAGTCCAGGTGGACCCCCAAGCTGTGGACCTGCTCCTTCAGGTAGAGTGCAACCCCATTCAGGGCAAGCTGATAGTCCAGCACCTGCATCGAGGATTCCCGAACCAGGAGAGCCTCTGTCTTATTCGGATTTAATTTCAGCTTGTTAGCCCCCATCCAGATCCTCACTGCTTCCCGGCAGTGCTCCAGGCCCTCAACCGCCACCCTGGAGTCTGGAGGAAAGGAGAGATAGGGCTGGGTGTCATCAGCATATTGATGACATCCCACTCCAAACCCCCGGATGACCTCTCCCAGTGGTTTCATGTAGATGTTAAATTAAAGGAGAGCTCTTCATCTTTGTAGAAAGTTGCCTCTAACAAGGTTGGAATTTGCACACTGAAGGGCTATGTTCAGGGCTAAGGTCAGAGTATGGGGTGTCCTGGAGCATGTTCATTTTCATTGTACATGCTTGCAGAAATCACATTTTCAAATATGCATGCCATTTGTGAATGCAACATGCCCACGGGCTCATCCCTGCAACTTACCTTGTAGTGGGTGATTTTGGAGCTACAGAAGTGGTACCTGGCTGGGTAATTGACAAATGGCAAAAGGGTTTATTGGTTATGACTTCATGCAGAGCAGTGAAGACAATGAATCACTCTGAACTGGTTTTGCGCATGCCGAGTCATAGTGTCACGTAGCCCAGTTTAACATGACTGTGAGACATCTTATGTCATTAGTCTCATTATGCCATGCCTGTTTGGTTGAAATTTCACCAGGGACTGAAAAAGCCCTTAAAGGTCATGTTGAAAGAGTTGCAAGGAGGGAGAAGTGCTGCCCACTAGGTGACATGAGTGACAAAGAAGGTAGTTGTATATAATACCTTTATTAAGGTTTGGATCACTACACCAGAAGCATACCATTCACATCTCATCCCAAACCCTTCTGTTTCCACTGTCCTTTGATATTAATTGGCACCCCTTTGTCCCACTCTAATTTCTTGCCTGGCATTATTTTGAAACAATTTAATATGGCTGCAAAATTTGTTCTCCTTAAATGATAATTGTGGGATAAGCATACAACACGACACCCCCTTGTGCCACCCTTCAGTGTTTTATTTTGATACATTTATTTGCATTTATTTTATCTTTTGCTTCTCACAGATCTCCATCCCAGTGCCTCCCCATTCCTCCCCTCCACACCTGCCATCTCCACCCAGTTTCTCTGGGTAAAAGTCCAAAAGGCAAAATGGGAAACAGGTGGAGTTCAACACATGGCACTGTTGTCACTTTAGCAGGGGTTTTAAAGAAACAGGGAAGAGTTTCAATTGGTGTCCTGGCAATTCTAGTGACCTACCCTGAAGCCAGACCATGGGGTATCCTGTCCCCACTCATCTCCTAGGTCTGCTTCTCCCAGGCAGACCCCACCCCTAATTTTATGGGGAGTCCATCCTGCTGAGGTTCCTCAAGAGCACTTAGTTTTGTCCAATTCGTTAGTCTTTAAAGTACTGTGTGCCTTTAGAGTAGAACAATCTAGTGTAATGATCATAATGCAGTACCCAGCATTTGTAAGGTTTGATGGCTGCTATTCTTACTTCTACAACTATTGCTAATAAAAGAACTATTATCATGTTTGCATGTTTTTGAAGATATGAATTCCATTGTTTCAATCCAATTTAGCTCCATCACTTCCTGAGAAGTGCCACATTTATGAACAGTGCTGGGGAACAAATTTCCTTTGGCCAAAATGGGGACTTGGTGGCTGGATTCGATATCATCAACTGGGTCACGTTCCCCAATCAGTCCTTCCTTAGAGTTCAGGTTGGAAAAATAGACCCAACGGCTTCCTCAGATAAAGTTTTCACTTTTGATGAAGAAAGCATCGTATGGCCCAGCAGGTTTAACCAGGTAGGGTCTGTTGCAAAGTATTATTCTCTCTCTCTCTCTCTCTCTCCCTGGACTAAACTAGTTGTGATGCAGGAGATTCATAGTTCCTGGCATAACCACCACACTACATTGGCAAAGTCAAAGGCTTTCCATTTTATAGTAAGGAGCATTATGAACAGGATGCAAAGAGTAAATGTTCAAGGTTTGTAACTTGCCTTAGAGCAGGGGTGTCCAAACATTCTAGCAGGAGGGCCACATCATCTCTCTGACACTGTGTTGGGGCCCGGGGGGAAATAATTTACATTTAAAATTTGAAGAAATTTACATAAATGAATTTATTAGAGATGGGCATAAGGGCAAAGGAGTCTCATAATTGTGAAGTTCTTAGCAGCTCATTCCATGCCAAGTGAAAATGATGCCACGGGATTCTTCCAGAACAGTGTTTCTCATCCGGTGGTATGGGTACCACCAGAGGTACTTGTCATGTCTGGTGGAATATCCCCGGACATCTGCTGCCCAACAGTAAGACCAGGAATGTGACACAGAAAACAGTAGTAGGAGGCTCCAACAATGATGTCACCACCAGTTACTTCCAGTGGTACTTCAAACAGGTGGACCATGTGAACTGGACAAATGTTGGGAAACACTGTTCTAGAATCCAGCTGTTTCTTAACCATAGACCTACCAGTGAGATACAAATTCCCAAATGTTTTCCCCCTCCCTAAATGTTCAAACAGTCTCATTTACCTGCAGGCACGTCCCCTTTCTGTGTGCAATGATTACTGTTGCTTGGGTTACAGTCAAAGCATGAAGGAAGGGAAGCCTTTTTGCTGCTATGATTGTCTTCCGTGTCCAGAAGGGAAGATTTCCAACCAAAAAGGTAAGAAATGTCATATATTCAACTTGTCATCTCTAGTGGATTTGATATTTATGTGCGGGGGAGGGTGGTGGTTTTGTGGTGGCACTACTGGAGGGACAGGCAGGGGCGTGTTGGAGGTGGTGTGGCCCTTTATGTTAAGGCCCTTTATGTTAAGGGACAGGCAGGGGCGTGTTGGAGGTGGTGTGGCCCTTTATGTTAAGGAAGGGATAGAATCCAGCAAAGTAGAGATTGAAGGTGGGTCCGACTCCATCGTAGAATCTCTGTGGGTTAAATTAACAGGCTTGTGCAGCGATGTAATACTGGGGGCGTGCTATCGTCCTCCAGACCAGAAATCTGATGGGGACCTTGAAATGAGGAAACAGATCAGGGAGGTGACAAGGAAGGACAGGGTTGTAATCATGGGGGACTTCAATTATCCTCATATTGACTGGGTCAAATTGTGTTCTGGTCACGATAAGGAAACCGGATTTCTTGACGTGCTAAATGACTGTGGCTTAGATCAGCTAGTCACGGAGCCCACTAGAGGACAGGTGACTCTGGATTTAATTTTGTGCGGTATGCAGGACCTGGTTAGAGATGTAAATGTTACTGAGCCATTGGGGAACAGTGATCATGCTGCGATCCGTTTTGATGTGCACGTTGGGGGAAGAATACCAGGCAAATCTCTAACAAAAACCCTTGACTTCCGACGGGCGGACTTCCCTCAAATGAGGAGGCTGGTTAGAAGGAGGTTGAAAGAGAGGGTAAAAAGAGTCCAGTCTCTCCAGAGTGCATGGAGGCTGCTTAAAACAACAGTAATAGAGGCCCAGCAGAGGTGTATACCGCAAAGAAAGAAGGGTTCCACTAAATCCAGGAGAGTGCCCGCATGGCTAACCAGCCAAGTTAGAGAGGCTGTGAAGGGCAAGGAAGCTTCCTTCCGTAAATGGAAGTCTTGCCCTAATGAAGAGAATAAAAAGGAACATAAACTGTGGCAAAAGAAATGTAAGAAGGTGATAGGGGAGGCCAAGCGAGACTATGAGGAACGCATGGCCAGCAACATTAAGGGGAATAATAAAAGCTTCTTCAAATATGTTAGAAGCAGGAAACCCGCCAGAGAAGCGGTTGGCCCTCTGGATGGTGAGGGAGGGAAAGGGGAGATAAAAGGAGACTTAGAGATGGCAGAGAAATTAAATGAGTTCTTTGCATCTGTCTTCACGGCAGAAGACCTCGGGCAGATACCGCTGCCCGAACGGCCCCACCTGACCGAGGAGTTAAGTCAGATAGAGGTTAAAAGAGAAGATGTTTCAGACCTCATTGATAAATTAAAGATCAATAAGTCACCGGGCCCTGATGGCATACACCCAAGGGTTATTAAGGAATTGAAGAATGAAGTTGCAGATCTCTTGACTAAGGTATGCAACTTGTCCCTCAAAACGGCCACGGTGCCAGAAGATTGGAGGATAGCAAATGTCACGCCTATTTTTAAAAAGGGAAAGAGGGGGGACCCGGGAAACTATAGGCCAGTCAGCCTAACATCTATACCGGGTAAGATGGTGGAATGCCTCATCAAAGATAGGATCTCAAAACACATAGGCGAACAGGCCTTGCTGAGGGAGAGTCAGCATGGCTTCTGTAAGGGTAAGTCTTGCCTCACGAACCTTATAGAATTCTTTAAAAAGGTCAACAGGCATGTGGATGCGGGAGAACCCGTGGACATTATATATCTGGACTTTCAGAAGGCGTTTGACACGGTCCCTCACCAAAGGCTACTGAAAAAACTCCACAGTCAGGGAATTAGAGGACAGGTCCTCTCCTGGATTGAGAACTGGTTGGAGGCCAGGAAGCAGAGAGTGGGTGTCAATGGGCAATTTTCACAATGGAGAGAGGTGAAAAGCGGTGTGCCCCAAGGATCTGTCCTGGGACCGGTGCTTTTCAACCTCTTCATAAATGACCTGGAGACAGGGTTGAGCAGTGAAGTGGCTAAGTTTGCAGACGACACCAAACTTTTCCGAGTGGTAAAGACCAGAAGTGATTGTGAGGAGCTCCAGAAGGATCTCTCCAGACTGGCAGAATGGGCAGCAAAATGGCAGATGCGCTTCAATGTCAGTAAGTGTAAAGTCATGCACATTGGGGCAAAAAATCAAAACTTTAGATATAGGCTGATGGGTTCTGAACTGTCTGTGACAGATCAGGAGAGAGATCTTGGGGTGGTGGTGGACAGGTCGATGAAAGTGTCGACCCAATGTGCGGTGGCAGTGAAGAAGGCCAATTCTATGCTTGGGATCATTAGGAAGGGTATTGAGAACAAAACGGTTAGTATTATAATGCCGTTGTACAAATCTATGGTAAGGCCACACCTGGAGTATTGTGTCCAGTTCTGGTCGCCGCATCTCAAAAAAGACATAGTGGAAATGGAAAAGGTGCAAAAGAGAGCGACTAAGATGATTACGGGGCTGGGGCACCTTCCTTATGAGGAAAGGCTACGGCGTTTGGGCCTCTTCAGCCTAGAAAAGAGACGCTTGAGGGGGGACATGATTGAGACATACAAAATTATGCAGGGGATGGACAGAGTGGATAGGGAGATGCTCTTTACACTCTCACATAATACCAGAACCAGGGGACATCCACTAAAATTGAGTGTTGGGCGGGTTAGGACAGACAAAAGAAAATATTTCTTTACTCAGCGCGTGGTCGGTCTGTGGAATTCCTTGCCACAGGATGTGGTGCTGGCGTCTAGCCTAGACGCCTTTAAAAGGGGATTGGATGAGTTTCTGGAGGAAAAATCCATTATGGGGTACAAGCCATGATGTGTATGCGCAACCTCCTGATTTTAGGAATGGGTTAAGTCAGAATGCCAGATGTAGGGGAGAGCACCAGGATGAGGTCTCTTGTTATCTGGTGTGCTCCCTGGGGCATTTGGTGGGCCGCTGTGAGATACAGGAAGCTGGACTAGATGGGCCTATGGCCTGATCCAGTGGGGCTGTTCTTATGTTCTTATGTTCTTATGTACTGCCATTTATATTTATATTGTGTAGCACAGTGGTTCTCAAACTGGTGGGTCACGACCCACCAGTTCATGTAAAGCTTCCACGTCTCTTTAAGGGGTGGGGGAAGAAGTGGTGGAGAAAGAAGAAGTTCAAGTCTGACATAAAACTATAGAGGCGTGTGTCCTCTTTATCATTTCTCACTTGACCAAGATGAAATGAAAGGAGTACTACAGCATATACAGGCGCACACACACAGAGAGACACATCCTTTCTCCTTTACTCTTCATCCTCCAGCAAATCTGTCTTTTTTAAATTGTTTTAGAAATTGCAGCTAACTCCTAAACTGTAAATTAGGTAGTGGTGTCTCTAGAATTGGTGTCATCTAGTTCAGGTTGGGGGAAGGGCAGTAATGGGGCAGGTGAAATGGAGATAGGGAGCAGCCAAAACTTGGCAGATGGAAGGCTGTGACAGACGGAAATGTCTTTGGAGCCCAGGTCTTCCAGGATTCCCAATGCATAGCAAAGTCTACTTGCCTGGTAGACCGGGCCTCTCAGTCAGTTCAGCCAGGAAACTTCCAGCTCCTTTGATGTCACCATCTATGATGTCACAAAGTGTGGTCCACACACACCTCTGCACCCCTCTAGCGATGCCACTGAATTAGGAGATAATTTGGAGTTTTGATAACTGGATGAACTAAATTGCAGATGCATTTCTTTGCAGACATGGATGACTGTTTTCAGTGCCCAAAGGACAAATACCCAAACAATGACAAGGACTTCTGTATTCCAAAATATATAAACTTTGTGTCCTATGAAGAACCATTGGGAATCGGCTTGACCACATCTGCTCTTTCCTTTTCTTTTATCACAGTTTTAGTGCTTCACGTATTCATGAAGCACCAGAACACTCCCATAGTCAAAGCCAATAATCGAAACCTCACCTACACTCTTCTCATCTCCCTCCTGCTCTCCTTCTTGTGTGTTTTGCTGTTCATTGGAAAACCTGAGAGGTGGACTTGTCTCCTTCGACAAACTGCCTTTGGCCTCATCTTCTCAGTAGCTGTTTCTTGTGTGTTGGCCAAAACCATCATTGTTGTTCTTGCTTTCATGGCCACCAGGCCAGGGTACAGCATGAGGAAATGGGTGGGGAATAAATTAGCAGCCCTCATTGTCCTTTCCTGCTCACTTATTCAAGCCACTCTTCGAACAGTGTGGCTGGCAAACGCCCCTCCATTCCCAGATACTGACATGCACTCAGTTACTAAAGAAATTGTGCTGGAATGTAATGCAGGTTCAGCTCACATGTTTTACTGTGTCTTGGGCTTTATGGGCTTCCTGGACATTGTCAGCTTCACTGTGGCTTTCCTAGCCAGGAAGTTACCTGATACCTTCAATGAAGCCAAGTTCATCACCTTCAGCATGTTGGTCTCCTGCAGTGTTTGGTTGTCCTTTGTACCATCCTACCTGAGTACCAAAGGAAAATATATGGCGGCTGCGGAGATCTTCTCCATCTTTGCATCCAGTGCTAGGTTACTGGGCTGTATTTTTGCCCCCAAATTCTACATTATCCTAATGAGGCCTGAATTGAACACAAGAATGCAGTTTATTAAAAGAAAGATTTAAAGAATTCAAAATTCCATAATTCTAGCTACATTTAGCTGTCTTATTACTGTAGGGAGAGGGCATTCCTAGCACCTCTTAATCCGAACTAAAGGTTACTGGATCACTGTAATCTTTTCAGCTGATTAATTCATTTTTCTCCTCCTGGTATAAATAGGTTAGGAAGAAGAGTTATAATCAAGTTATCAAATTTTTGAAGTAATGACCTTTATTCAGTGTCTCATATTACAGTTACATTCCCCTAAATCTCCAAATGACAAAAAAATAATATGTATATATGTCACAAACCTAAGTGACAATATATTTTCATTAGCAAGTGGTTTGATTTTGCCACCTCTAGAATTTTTTTCATCTATCTATCTATCTATCTATCTATCTATCTATCTATCTATCTATCTATCTATCTATCTATCTATCTATCTATCTATCTATCTATCTTTTTCCAATTAAGAAACATTCTTTTATAGATCTGATCATAGGTGGAAAGGAATTACTAGACACTGCCAACAATTTGCAATTGTGTCGAACATAAAATTATGGGCAGGAGGTCTGGTCTAGAGGGTAGAGCCTCCATTTGCCTGAAGATAACATCCACAAGGTCGCCAGTTCGAGGCCACCGGCATTGTGTGACCTTGAAGCAGCTGACAAGCTGAGCCGAGTTATTCCATCTGCTCTGAGCGTGGGAGGATGGAGGCCCGAATGTGAAACCAGATCAGAAAGAAACATCTGAATGTTGTGGTTCTTGAAAGATAGAACCTTCTTTCAATTGTAAAAATCCCTACGGGGATTTAAATAGTCTGCCTATGTAAATCACGTTGAATAAAGACCAAGAAAGGCGGTATATATATAAATACGTGTATTATTATTATTATTATTATTATTATTATTATTATTATTATTATTATTATTAAAACAGCCAAGTCCATGCTGAGTTCAAACCTTCTGGAGGGTCTGGACATATCTCATAATGACTACCTGATCTCATCATATTCCACAAACCACCATCTCTGTTCCTTTTGTCTGCCTGGGTGTATAACCTTACGTACTGCCTCCAAGAGAAATTTTATCTGGGTGTACAAAGTTTCTTTTGGGTCCCTTTGAAGGTGTGGGGCAAAACAGAGTGAAGGGAGGGTAATGACAACCCAAAAAGTCTTTGGAGTCCAGATCTTTCTGCCTGCGTGCTGACAATGGCTATTTACAGTAATATGAAAAACGAATATGCTCCTAGGTCTCTTGAAAATTATTAAATATAGAAAATCATTGCAGAGAGTGATCATCATTGTATTTAGCCCAACAGTAGAATGGGAAGTGTCCTGTGTGTACCAAAAATACTTCTGCAACAGCTGTAGTTCTGCAGCTGTACCCCTGACTTCCCATACACTCTTTCATGGTAGGCAGATCCAAAAGCCAAAATCCACTTGCAAGATAAGAGGAAGCAACTCAGAACAGAAAGCACACAATGGGGAAGGCCTTTTCCAGGCATCAGCTCCAGACTGTTGGATGGGATTTGGCGCCTGCTATACTATTGACCTGTTCAGAATGAGGCAGTACTCCTGCTGAAGGAGCAGGTGCCCACTGCTGGGGTTTTATTTTGTTTTATTTTTTTTAATAGGATTGGACCAAAAGTTGTGGTTTTCTGGTAAGATTACACCAGTGACATAGCTAGCACTAGGGTTGCAAAGCACTAGATTTTGCAGGTAACTTCACTGCAGTGTGCAAGGAGCCCCTTCCCTTCCCTTTGGAGCCATTCCCGGCAGAGAGAGCAAAATGGAGGTGTATGCCACCGTTTTGCCCCCCCCCCCCGAATGGCTCTGAAGGGGAGGAGGAAGGATGGCTTGCACCCGTAGTGAGGCTCCCTGAAAAACATAGTGCTTTGCACCCCCTCTAGCTTTGCCGCTGGATTACACTTCTGTCTTCAGACCTCATAAACATGTTTTCTTTACAATGTCTGGAAGATTCATCAGCCCTGAAGAGGTCATTTTGTCCCCTGTAATTATCTCGTGAACCATGATTAGTTTTCATTTGTTCCGAATGGAAGTCTAATATCCACTTGCAACTTTGTGAGCAAAAAACAAGGATACTGTTTGTATGGTCCCATTTGGAGCTTGCATGATAGACATGGTCTCTCCGTTTCATCACAAACCCTTTAAAATGAGGAGTCCGGGCAGGTTGGTTCAACCATTTAAACAAGGCACAAACGCCTTCACACTTTAAACTATTCACAAATGCACAAACAACTGGGCAATGGTGCAAATGTTGGCGAAAATGAAGACTTCCCTGCAAATAATACTGTTTCTGATAGTGGTGTTCCTGCCTCTTGTTTTGTGCAATGTCCCCATTGCTAAGTGCACGTTGGGTGACCCTCTTCCTATTCTTCACCAGTTTCACCAAGCAGGAGACCTCACCATTGCCGGGATTCTCTCTCAGATCTACATCTTTTCAAGCGCAATAACCTTTGAAAAACGTCCATCTCAGGAACTGTTTGATCAATTTCTGTAAGAAAAATTCTTCAACCGTTTTATAGAACTACAATGAGATCACCAGGCAAATTCCTCCAATGAATTGGATTTAGCTTGAATGATGTGCAAGTTGTCGTTTTGTATGTGTACTAAGAAGGCAATACTGGGAAGCTCTCTGGGCAAGTCAGATGTGTAGATCTGTATATTAATATGTCTTCACTGTTGGAGTTTGGCTGGTATCTCTGTTATAAATATGTACATATTGTCACAAATGTCACAGATGTCTGTTATAAATACATATTGTCACAAATGTCATATTCTGAAGCTAATGCACTGTGATATAGCATGTTACTTTTCTTTTAAACAGGATAGTGACTCAGAACTACCAGCACATACTGGCCTTGGTGTTTGGAGTGAAAGAGATCAATGAAGACCCCCAGATGTTAGCCAACGTCACCCTGGGCTTCAGCATCTATAACAGCTACTTCAGTGCAAGTTGGATCTATTTTGCTTCCATGGAACTTCTCTACAGAGGAAGAAGGCTCCTCCCAAACTATACCTGTGGCTCCCAGAACATTCCAGTAGCAGTCATTGGGGGTCCAAACTCAAATGTCTACTTCAACATGGCAAAGATCTTGGGTATCTACAAGATTCCACAAGTAAGATGTCCTCATGATGTAGGAAAATTTAGCAAGTCGTTTACATCCCTCTTGCTTTCTAGATGTGCTTTTGTAATTTGGAGATCAGAACTTTATTGATGGGAATAGCCCGGCGCATGATATATGCTGCTGAAATTTCAAATCCTGAGCCAGGAAAAGAATCCCTGTGGCTCACTTGGCAAACTGAAGGAAAATCCTTCATGGATAATAGTTACATTATCTGCCAAGTCACAGTTATGAGAATGCAGAGCATCTCTACATTCTCTGAGAGAAGATTAGTCTCATAGTATGCTTTTCATGTCCCCCCCCCCCCGAATGTAGCACTCCAACCTATAGATGGTTTCTTTTTAAATCATTAGCATGCAGAGGGGGAACAACTTTCATGAGTATAACATACTACATGCCACTAGCATGTAGGATATTGTGCTACTAGTATGTCAGAGGAAATACATTCAAATAAGCATTTGATTCGATATGCTAGTTTTTCTCTTTTTCCAGCAGAAAATTTTATAACATGCAATGTCGAAATGCAGGTTGACCACGCCATTCCTGCAAAACATTTTATCACCTGAATTTGTTAAATGTATGAACTAGTCCTTATAAACCCACATTCATAGTGTAATCCTGGAAGAAAGAGATAAATCCTATGGATTGCAGTGGAACACAAATCAAGTTGTTATAGAATTGGTGACTATATATTTGCTCACATTTCATTTATTCCAGTGTCTAATTCTTTTTGCTAATTTTAGTACAAATGCTGTCCTCATCAAGGGCTAAGTACTTACATTCCCCAAGAAAACTGATGACAAATATTTTAAGAGGTCAGCAAGTTTGCTGTCCTGGTTCCCTTCACCAAATCCACTGGCATGTATTACTCTTTTACAAGAGATCAAGTCCCAGATTAGAATAAGGAGATCAAGAAAGTAACATGCTGTAATAGCCAGTGCATCATGAAACACACACACATACACATCTGTTCATTCTTTTTTTGTAGCTCCTCTATGGCTCTGTTCCACTGATGAATAACCCCCAAGAAACTGTTTTATTCCACCACATGTTCCCAAAAGGAGAATATCAATATAGGGGGATTCTAGAGTTATTACTGCACTTCAGGTGGACGTGGATTGGGCTGATTTCTCAGGATGATGAAGCTTCAGTGATATTTGTAGAGCACGTCAGTCCCTTTTTCAATCAGAATGGCATCTGCTTTGATTTCATGGAAATGCCCATGAAACAAAGTTCTTCCAGTGACATCAGCGAAATGGTAGAGATGGCACTCAAATGCTACACTCTTGTTGGGAGAAGCACTGCTAGTGCTGTGATGGTGCATGGTGAAAGTGAGAACATGATGTTTTTGAGGAGTATGCTCCACTTTGGAAGATATGAGGGTATCCCTATGAAGGCAAAGGTCTGGATTATGGTGGCCCAGATGGATTTTGCATCACACACCATCCAAAGAGACTGGGACATCGATTTTCTACACGGTGCTCTGTCCATCGCAATGCACTCAAGGGAGATGTCTGATTTCCAGGCATTTCTTCAGATGAGAAGCCCTGCCGTGGAAAAAGAAGATGGCTTCATCAGAGATTTCTGGCAAGAGGCTTTTAACTGTTTGTTCCCTGAGGCCACGGCAGAAAGCATGGATGGGGAGATCTGCACTGGGAAAGAGAAGCTGGAGACACTTCCTGCCTCCATTTTGGAAAGGAGCATGACTGGCCACAGTTATAGCATCTACAATGCTGTCTATGCTGTGGCACATGCTTTGCACATCATGCACTCCTCCAAACTCAAGCATGGGGTTACAATAGGAGGGGGGAGCTGGAAGCAGTTGTGGAAGGTAATGTCCTCACCAGACTAAAGATGGAGAGCTCTTCATCTCTGTAGAAAGTTGCCTCTTTAACAAGGCTGGAGTTTTGAAACTGAAGTGCTATGTTCAGGGCTAAGGTTAAAGTATGGGGTGTCCTGGAGCATGTTTGTGACCATTGTACATGCTTGCGGAAAGCACATTTTCAAATATGCACCCCATTAGTGAATGCAACATGCCCATGGGCTAATCCCCCCCAACTTACCTTGTCCTAGTTGATTTTGCAACAGCATAGGTGGTACCTGTCTGGCTAAGATTGTTTATGACTTCATGAAGACAATGAATCACTCTGAATTGGTTCTGCGCTTGCCGAGTTATAGTGTCATGTAGCGCAAGTTATCATGAGGCATCTTATTAGTCTCATTATTTCCTGCCTGGTTGTTTGAAATTTCGCCAAGAGACTGAAAAAACCCTTAAAGGTCATGTTGAAAGAGTTGCAAGGAGGGAGAAGTGCTGCCCACTAGGTGACATGAGTGACAAAGAAGGTAGTTGTATTTAATGCCTTTGGCCCAAATCCTAACCAAATTTCCTGCACTGGCATAGCTGTGCCAATGGGACGTGTGCAGCATCTTGCAATTGGGTGTCACTCACGGAGGCCCCTCTCAAGGTAAGGGAATGTTTGTTCCCTTGCCTCGGAGCTGCATTATGTCGGTGCTGGAAAGTGGATTATGATTGTGCCCTTTGGATCAAGACACCTGAAAGCATGCCATTCACATTTCATCCTAAACCCTCACATTTCCACTGTTCTTTGATATAAATTGGCACCCCTTTGTCCCACTCTAATTTCTTGCCCAGCAGAAATTGGAAACCATTTAACATGGCAGCAAAATCTGTTCTCCATAAATGATAGTTGTGGGATAGGCATAGAACATGACACCCCCTTGTGCCACCCTTCAGTGTTTTATTTTGATACATTTATTTATATTTATTACATCTTTTGCTTCTCACGTATCTCCATCCCACTGCCTCCTCTTTCCTTCCCTCCACACCTGACATCTCCACCCAGTTTCTTTGGGTAAAAGTCCAAAGGCAAAATGGGAAACAAGTAGAGTTCAACACATGGCACTGTTGTCACTTTAGCAGGGATGTTAAAGAAACAAGGAAGAATTTCAAGTGGTGACCTGGGAATTCTAGCGACCTACCCTGAAGCCAGTTGAAACCATGGGATATCTTGCCCCCTCTCATCTCCTAGGTCCACTTCTCCCAAACAGACCACCCTCCCCCAAAGTTTATGGGGATCCCATCCTGCTGAGGCTCCTCAAGAGCCCTTAGTTTTGTCCAATTTGTTAGTCCTTAAAGTACTGTGTGCCTTTAGAGTAGAACAATCTAGTGTAGGGGTGCCCAAACCCTGGCCTAGGGGCCACTTGTGGCCCTCGGGGGGCTCCCAATCAGGCCCGCAGGGAGTCCCCAGTCTCCAATGAGCTTCTGGCCCTCCAGAGCCTTGCTGGAGCCCGCACTGGCCTGACACAACTGCTCTTAGTGTGAGGACGAGTGTTCAACCTCTTACCTGAGCTGTGGAACGAGGGCTCCCTCCACTACTTGCTGTTTCATGTCTGTGATGCAGCAGTGGCAGCAAAGGACAGGCTGACCTTGCTTTGTGCAAGGCCTTTTATAGGCCTTGAACTACTGCAAGACCTTCATTCATTCATAGAAGTTCCATCTCTAATAAATTCATTTATGTAAATTTATTCAAATTTTAATGTAAATTAATTCTTTTTTCCCCCTGGCCCCCGACACAGTGTCAGAGAGATGATATGGCCCTGCTGCCAAAATGTTTGGACACCCCTGATCTAGTGTAATGATCATAAAACAGTATGCAACATTTGTAAAGTTTTATGGCTACTATTCTTCTACCACTGATATTGCTGCTAAAGGGACTGTTATCATTTTTGCATCTTTTTGAACATATGCATTCCAATGTTTGAATCCAATTTAGCTCCACCACTTTCTGAGAAGTGCCACATTTAACAACAATGCCGGAGAACAAATTTCCTTTGACCAAAATGGGGACTTTGTAGCTGGATTTGATATCATCAACTGGGTTACGTTCCCCAATCAGTCGTTCCTTAGAGTTCAGGTTGGAAGGATAGACCCAAAGGCTCAGCCAGACAAAGTTTTCACTATTGATGAAGAACACATTGTGTGGGCCAGCTGGTTCAACCAGGTAGGGTCTATGCACATTAAAGAGCATCTCTCTCTCTCTCTCTCTCTCTCTCTCTCTCTCTCTCTCTCTCTCTCTCTGAGGGAATTCATGATCAGGACCTACTTATTGTTCCAGAAGAAACTTTCACAATACCCTGGCCTAGTGGGGGAGTTAGTCATGGAGGCTTCCTCGCGATAATGGAAAGTGTGTTCCCTTATGCTGGACAGCTTTCTGGTTGCATCAATACTGAAAAACTGGATAGGACTGGGCTCTAAATCTATCTTCACAGGTGCACCTAGTTCACACAATACATTTGAGCAACTGGCCAAACCAAAAGCCATACCTTATTATTATTATTATTTTTAATTAGCTTTAATATAAATGAACATGACAAGCAAGAAGCAAATAGAACAAATTCTACATTCATCGGTTGCAGGAGGGTTCATACTTCTTGCAATCCACAAATGAATGCATTTGGATTTGAGATACCTTCCTATATCCCGCAGCACACGGGACACTCATAATTGCAGAGCTTTCAAGAGTTCATTCCCTCCCAAGGGCTCTATGTCAAAGATGCCATCATTTTTTCTAGAATCACCCCCTTTCTGAACTGTAGACCATACAGTGAGAGAAAAACTTCCAGAACATTTTTGTTCAGAACAGTGTTTCCCAACGAGTGATACAGGTACTCACAGTGGTACTTCAGGTGGTGTCTAGTGCAACTCAAGGGTCCCCTGGACACCTGCTGCCCGGCACCAAGAGGGAACATGACACAACAAACTGCGGTAGGAGGCTTGACACAGCGGGCAGAGATCCAAAGCATGCTTTTCCATGCTCAAAAAGCCCTCCTGTCCATCTTGAACGTCTTACTGGTTTCTGTCATGTCTCGTCTGGCCTCTCCATCCAGAAGTAACTGACAATGATGTCAGTTACGGCCAGTTATGATGTCAGTTACGCCAGTTACAGCTGGTGGTTTTCTAAAAGGTGGACCATGTGAAGTGGTACAGTGGAGGGTTAACATTGAGAAACCCTGGTTTAGAACGTTCACACTGTCTGTCTCATTCACCAACAGTCACGTCCCCTTTCTGTGTGCAATGATTATTGCGACTCGGGTTACAGTAGAAGCAAGAAGGAAGGGAAGCCTTTTTGTTGCTATGACTGCCTTCCATGTCCAGAAGGGAAAATTTCCAACCAGAAAGGTGAGACATTCCACGTACGGTGTTGGTCAAACATATTGGCTGCTTTGGTCCATTATTTACCCTTTGCACTGCTTCTTACAACACTGGTGGTTGTGGTACTGACTTGGTTTGTGCTTCGGATTGTGGTTTGTGCTGGAGATTTGAGGGAAGGCACCAGGATGCAGGTCTCCTGTTGTCTTGGGTTCTCCCTGACACATCTTGTGAACCACTGTGAGATCCAGGAGGCTGGACTAGGTAGGTTTTTGGCCTGATCCAGCAGGACTTTACTTATGTCCTTAAAAAGCAATCTCCTCCATTCCCTTTGCAAATGGGTTGCCTAAATTTGAATTGGCAGCCACAATTCAGAGCTTTGAAATGTTTTAACTGATTTCTCATTGGACTGAACATTGATCGGGTTTTCTTTTTAGATATGGATGACTGCTTTCAATGCCCAGAAGACAAGTACCCAAGCAATGAAAAGGATCTCTGCATTCCAAAGTATATAAGCTTCCTCTCCTATCAAGAACCCCTGGGAATATTCCTGGCCTCATCTGCTCTTTCCTTTTCTTTTGTCACCGTTCTAGTGCTTCACATATTCATTAAGCACCGGAACACTCCCATTGTCAAAGCCAATAATCGGAACCTCACCTACACTCTTCTCATCTCCCTCCTGCTCTCCTTCTTGTGTGTTTTGCTGTTCATTGGAAAACCTGAGAGGTGGACTTGTCTCCTTCGACAAACTGCATTTGGTCTCATCTTCTCAGTAGCTGTTTCTTGTGTGTTGGCCAAAACCATCATTGTGGTGCTGGCTTTTATGGCCACCAAGCCTGGCTCCAGCATGAGGAAATGGGTGGGGAATAAATTAGCAGCCCTCATTGTTCTTTCCTGCTCTCTTACTCAACTCATTCTTTGTATGGTGTGGCTCACAACCTCCCCTCCATTCCCAGATATGGACATGCACTCAATGACTAAAGAAATGATACTGCAATGTAATGAAGGTTCAGTGACCATGTTCTACTGTGTCTTGGGTTTTATGGGCTTCCTGGCCATTGTCAGCTTCACTGTGGCTTTCTTAGCCAGGAAGTTACCTGATACCTTCAATGAAGCCAAGTTCATCACCTTCAGCATGCTGGTCTTTTGCAGTGTTTGGCTGTCCTTTGTGCCAACCTATCTGAGCACCAAGGGGAAGTACATGGTGGCTGTGGAGATCTTCTCCATCCTGGCTTCTAGTGTCGGGCTCCTGGGCTGCATTTTTGCCCCCAAGTGCTATATTATTCTAGCCAGGCCTGAGCTGAACACAAGGAAGCAGTTCATTCAAAGAAAGATGTGAAGAATTCAAATTCACGGGTGTTCATATGGGGGAGGAGGGAACACTAAGTTTCTTCGCCTGGACGCTGGTGTAATGCAACTCCTCCTCAAATTCAGAGAGAGTTATGGCTGCAAAAGTTTTGTGGAGCCACAGCCGGCTCTGAAGGTGAGTAGGAAAGGTTGATTTACAGCAGGGGCCAGGCAGCGGAAGAGACTTCGTGTTTTGTTGCCCCCTCCAGGAACACCAGTGTTCAAGTTTCCATGAATCTGCTCCAATTACATTTAGCAGTGGAAGAATTGTATGCAATGGGCCTTTTTTTCACCATCTGATCCTCATTAGTCCTACTGGAGACTTGCGCTGCCAGAACTAGCATTCCAGCAGTGTGGGGACCTTCACAGCAATGCAAAATCTGGGCCACTGTCATGTGTGGAAGTGCAAATGCTGCTAACTTTGAGAGGAGTGGCGTGCATGGCGGTGGACGAAAGAGGTTCCACATGTGCTGATAATGTGGTGGCATCAGTAGGGGGAGGAGGTTCACGGGGTTCTGAAGTGGGACATGGGAGGCCAAGGGATGGGAGCAGGCTGGATGGGTGAATCCTGACCGTGAATGAGCATGCCGGATTCTATCCCTCTTTTTTGCCTGTCCCCCCTTTCCTGCTCTACAGCTGCTACTGCTTCCAGCTATATAGCTGGTTTGGGTCTGAGGAGTTCCATAGCCCAAGCAGGGCCTATGCAGAAGTCAGTACAACAAGTCTTGGCTTACCTCTGGCAGGCTTCCTGATTGCCACCTGCTGCCAAGGTACCAAAGGTGAGGGATAATACTGGGCAGTAAATGTTGCTGAATCAATGTCCTTTCCTTGCAGATTCTCTCATTCAAATGTAAAACTGGTATAAGCCTGGTGGTGCACAGTTTGCGCCACCCAGTTTTGGTCCTGCTCTTGCATGATATACAGCCAGGGTGCTGCTCCCAGCTGATTTGCAGGGAGGGCGGAAGGGGTAGGCCATTGAGGCAGCATTGCATTCGCCCGCTCCGCTAGGCTTCAATTGCGGTCCCCCACCCTCCACACCCTGATCTCAGTTTGAGACTAGCTAGCCATCTTTTCAGGGCAGACAACTAGCTAGCCACCTGGCTGATGGCCAGAGAGCCTCAGATTACATAGGCCTTAAGGAAAGGAGCAACCTGTCGTTCTTCAGAGCAAACCCTGCCCCAGTTCTGTTTTTCTTTCTGGGACAGTCCATGACTGGCCAAACATGGCTTGATCGCCACATGTGAACCTGTAAACAAGCCACACTCTCAAAGCATCCTGACTTTTGAGTAAACAGTGTCATTCGTGGAACAAAAGGGGTGCCTTCAACTTTAGCTACCAGTTTCATAAAATCTTCAATCAGCTTTGGATTGTCCATTGATAGCGGTAGGATCTTTTGGTGACAATGAAATAAAAACATCCCTTTCTGCACTTCTTGTTTTTATTTAAAACAATTATAAAATCCCCAAAACTGTGAAGAAATAAAACCATCATCTAGCACCTCTCTACATTCTTCAACACCTCTACATGCCTATGGCTGATCTGCGGACACTGTACCACCTACGTCACTTTTAAAGTGATAATAATTTACAGCAATAATTTATTAAAATGTGCCTTTTAAATAAAAACACATAGCACCTCTTCCGGCACTTCTAACTTTGGATAACACTGAAATCTGCAAAAATAAAATAAAAAATAAAACCATTTTCACCCACCCCTACCCACTGAACAAAACAGATTTTATACTCCTCAATTGGAAAATCCATCACTGAAAATTCATGATTCTTCTAGATCAACAAAATTTTGCATCTGGATTTTTGATATATTTCTATTTTACAAAACTCTCCATGCCACCCATGAAACTCCTTAAGGGATTTTCCTTCTTCCTGAAGAACTCATAAACATGTTTTTTTCTCTACAATGTCCTGGAAAATCATCATCCCTGAGGAGGTGATCATTTCCCCTGTAATTATCTCATGAACCATGATTAGTTCTCATTTGCTGCCAAGGGAAGTCTACTATCCACTTGCAACTTTGTGAGCCAAAAACACTGGATACTATTTGTATGGTTCCATTTGGAGCTTGCATGATAGATATGGTCTGTTTGTTTCCTGACAAACCCTTTAAAAGGAGGAGTCCGGGCAGGTTGGTTCAACCAATAGCACTGTCCTATTCACAAATGCACAAACAAGCGGGCAATGGTGCAATTGTTGCCTAAAATGAAGACCCTCCTGCAAATGATACTGTTTCTGATGTTGATGTTCCTGCCTCTTGTTTTGTGTAAGCTCCCCATTGCTAAGTGCACGCTCGGTGAGCCACTTCCTATTCTTCACCAGTTTCACCATACAGGAGACCTCACCATTGCCGGGATTGTCTCTCAGGTCTACATCTTTTCATATGCAATGACCTTTGAGAAACGTCCATCTCAGGAACTGTTTGATCAGTTTGTGTAAGGAAGTTTGTGATCGGTTTCTGTAAGAAAAATTCTTCTTCAACCGTTTTATAGAGCTACAATAAGATCACCAGGAAAACGGCTCCAATGAATTGGATTTAGCTTGAATGGTGTGCATGTTGAGATTTTGTATGTGTACTAAGAAGGCAATACTGGGAAACATGTCAGATGTCCTGATCTGTAGACTAATATTTCTTCACTGTTGGAGTTTGGCTGGTATCTCTATGATAAATGCATATTGAACTAGAAGGTCACAAATGTCACATTCTGAAGCTAATGCACTGTGATATAACATGTCACTTTTTTTTTTAAAGGATGGTAACTCAAAACTACCAGCACATACTGGCCTTGGTGTTTGCAGTGAAAGAGATCAACGAAGACCTCCAGATGTTAGCCAACATCACCCTGGGTTTCAGCATCTATAACAGCTACTTCAGAGCAAGTTGGATCTATCTTGCTTCCATGGAACTTCTCTACAGAGGAAGAAGGTTCCTCCCAAACTATACCTGTGGCTCCCAGAACACTCCAGCTGCAGTCATTGGGGGTCCAAACTCGAATATATGCGTCAACATGGCAAAGATTTTGTGTGTCTACAAGATTCCACAAGTAAGATGGGCTCATGAACTAGGGAAATTTAACATGTCCTTTGCATCTCTCTTGCTTTTGAGTTGTACTTTTGTGATTTAGGGGTCAGGAGTTTTTTAACTGGAATTGACAAGTGTGTGATGTATGCTGCTGAAATTTCAAATCCTGGGCCAGGAAAAGAATCCTTGTGGCTCCATTGACACACTGAAGGTAAATCCTTCATGGATGATAGTTACATTACCTGCCAAGTCACAGTTATGAGAATGCGGAGCATCTCTGTACGATCTGAAGTGAATCCACAGCAGGTCCGCCCATTCAAATACTTGGGCATCACCTTTTCCTTGGGCTTTCCATCATACTTAACTTGACCAAGCCTTCATCACTGGCAATTGCAAGGTTTTGCTGTACGCAGGTCAACAGATAGGTACTAGCGGTTCTGGAGGTTTATACAGCTAAGGTTATAACACACCTTGGAACTCACCCCAAGGTGTTAAAGCATTGGTGTCTAAATGTTTGCTCATGTTTCTTTTACTCAACTATTTAATTCTGTTGGCTAATTTTAATGCAAATACTGTCCTTGTCATGGGCTAGGGATTACATGCCTCAAGGAAACTGATAACAAATATTTTTACAGCACAGCACTTTCACTTTCTTGGTTCCCTTCACCATCTCCACTGTTTTACAAGAGATCAAGTCCCTGATTTGAATAAGGAGATCAAGGAAGTAACATGCTGTAATAGCCAGGGTACCATGAAACTCACACACATCTGTTCATTCTTTCTTTGTAGTTCCTCTACGGCTCTGTTCCACTGATGAATAACCCCCAAGAAAGTGCTTTGTTCCACCACATGTTCCCAAAAGGAGAATATCAATATAGGGGGATTCTAGAGTTATTACTGCACTTCAGGTGGACGTGGATTGGGGTGATTGCTCAGGATGATGACCCTTCAGAGAAATTTATAGAGAAGGTCATTCCCTTTTTTAATCAGAATGGCATCTGCTTTGATTTCACAGAAATGCCTGCCAAAATAGGTTCTTCCGGAGACATCAGCGAATTGGTAGAGATGGGGCTGAAATGCTACACTCTTGTTGGGAGAAGCTCTGCCAGTGCTGTGATAGTGCATGGTGAAAATGATAACATGATGATTTTGAGGGCTATCCTCCACTTTGGAAGATATGAGGGTATCCCTATGAAGGCAAAGGTCTGGATTATGGTGGCCCAGATGGATTTTGCATCACACACCATCCAAAGAGACTGGGACATTGATTTTCTACACGGTGCTCTGTCCATCGCAATGCACTCAAGGGAGATGTCTGGTTTCCAGGCATTTCTTCAGATGAGAAGCCCTGCCATGGAAAAAGAAGATGGCTTCATCAGAGATTTCTGGCAAGAGGCTTTTAACTGTTTGTTCCCCGAGGCCACGGCAGAAAGCATGGATGGGGAGATCTGCACTGGGAAAGAGAAGCTGGAGACACTTCCTGCCTCCGTTTTGGAAAGGAGCATGACTGGTCACAGTTATAGCATCTACAATGCTGTTTATGCTGTGGCACATGCTTTGCACATCATGCGCTCCTCCAAACTCAAGCGTGGAGTGACAATAGGAGGTGGGAGCTGGAAGCTTCTAAATCAACAGCTATGGCAGGTAATGTCCTCATCAGACTGAAGACAGAGAGCTGTTCATCTGTGTAGAAAGTTGCTTCTAACAAGGCTGGTGTTTTGACAGTGAAGGGCTATGTTCAGGGCTAAGGTCAGAGTACGGGATGTCCTGGAGCATGTTTGCGACCATTGTACATGGTTGAGGAAAGTACATTTTCAAATATGCACCCCTGAATGCAACATGCCCATGGGCTGTTCCCCCCCAACTTACCTTGTCCTAGTTGATTTTGCAACAGCATAGGTGGTACCTGTCTGGCTAAGATTGTTTATGACTTCGTGAAGACAATGAATCACTCTGAATTGGTTCTGCGCTTGCTGAGTCGTAGTGTCATGCAGCCCAAGTTGTCATGAGGCATCTTATTAGTCTCATTATTTCCTGCCTGTTTGGTTGAAATTTCACCAAGAGACTGAAAAAACCCTTAAAGGTCATGTTGAAAGAGTTGCAAGGAGGGAGAAGTGCTGCCCACTAGGTGACATGAGTGACAAAGAAGGTAGTTATATATAATGCCTTTGGCCCAAATCCTAACCAAATTTCCTGCACTGGCATAGCTGTGCCAATGGGATGTGAGCAGCATCTTGCAATTGGTTGTCACTCACGGAGGCCTCCTCAAAGTAAGGGAATGTTTGTTCCTTTATCTTGGAGCTGCATTATGTCGGTGCTGGAAAGTGGATTATGATTGTGCCCTTTGAATCAAGACACCTGAAAGCATGCCATTCACATCTCATCCTAAATCCTGTTTCCACTGTTCTTCGATATAAATTGGCACCCCTTTGTCCCACTCTAACTTCTTGCCCAGCAGAAGTTTGAAACCATTTAACATGGCAGCAAAATCTGTTCTCCATAAATGATAATTGTGGGATAGGTATAGAACAGGGGTGTCCAAACCCCGGCCCGGGGGCCACTTGTGGCCCTCGAGGCCTCTCAATGCGGCCCTCAGGGAGCCCCCAGTCTCCAATGAGCCTCTGGCCCTCCAGAGATTTGTTGAAGTCCACACTGGCCCAACGCAGCTTCTCTCAGTGTGAGGGCGACTGTTTGACTTCTCTTGTGAGCTGTGGGATGAGAGCTCCCTCCACTGCTTGCTCTTTCACATCTGTGATGCAGCAGCGGCAGCAAAGGAAAGGCCAGCCTTACTTTGTGCAAGGCCTTTTATAGGCATTGAGCTATTGCAAGACCTTCATTCATTCATATAAGTTCATCTTTAATATATTCATTTATGTAAATTTATTTAAATTTTAAATGTAAATTAATTCTTCCCCCCCCGGCCCCCGACACAGTGTCAGAGAGATGATGTGGCCCTCCTGCCAAAAACTTTGGACACCTCTGGTATAGAACATGACACCCCCTTGTTGCCACCCTTCAGTGTTTTATTTTGATACATTTATTTATATTTATTACATCTTTTGCTTCTCACATATCTCCATCCCACTGCCTCCACTTTCTTTCCCTCTGCACCTGATATCTCCACCCAGTTTCTCTGGGTAAAAATCCAAAGGCAAAATAGGAAACAGGTGCAGTTCAACACATGACAGTTTTGTTACTTTAGCACGGGTGTTAAGAAAAAAGGGAAGAATTTCAAATGGTTTCCTGGGAATTAGTGATGTATCTAGCGAGGGGTGGTAGGGCAGTCTGCCCCAGGTACCAGACATGGAGGGGGTGACACCACAGAAGACGCAACATGCTAACATTGCGCAGGTTACGAAAAATCCCATCATTCAATATACCGTTGGATGTGGAATTTCCAGCAGAATGCAATGGAATAAACAGAGTGAAATATCTCCTTTCCATCAAAAGTTATGGCCAATATACCAGAAACCAAAAATGCATGGAGCCCTATGGAAAGTGAAACTGAGCCATATTGCACATTTTCTTGCAAGTAGGCGAACTTGCCTTGGTCCTTCAGAAAGGGCAGGCCAAGAGGAATCCAACAACACCAGAATGGTTCCTATCCAATGAAAGCAGCCCCCCTAAAACACCCGAGAAGGAGGTCCCTCCCTCCAAGCAGATGAATGTATTGAGCCCTATGGAAAGCAAAAGCAAGCCACACAGTCATGTTTACTCGTGGGTAAGCAAACGTACCTTGGCTGCTGGTCAAGTTAGGCAAAGGGAAATGTAAGGCTAGCAGCATGGTCCCAATCTGATGAAAGTGGAGCTAAACAAATGCTCCAGAAGGCAGCACCCCCCCCCCCCCCAAAAAAAAAGAATTAAACAGAGGCTTGAACTGATAAGGTCAATTGTTATTTGTTTTTAAACTTGCAAAGCCAGGTGAGTCCTGCTAGTGATATGTTTGAAATATAAGAACTTACACTGAACTGGGCACTAGGGAGGGCTGAAAATCTCACTGATATTTTTTTTGTTGTTGTTGGGTGGGGGATGTTATTGCAGGCAGGCTACTGAGAAAATTCACTTGGTGAAACCGAGCTGGCTTCCCCTTACTTAATTATTTGTTTTTCTTTAATTTAATTTAATTATTTATAAGTATTTATTTTATTTTGCTTGATGATGTCACTTCTGGTGGGTCCGAGACAGATTGTCATTCTAAAAAGTGGGTCCCAGAGTTAAAAGTTTGAGAACCACTGCCTTAACTCAAAACAGGTCAAGGAGACATCCTTTGGGGTGTGGATGACACCCTAGTGACCAAAGTTCTGGAAATCATGGCTTTTAGGAATAATGCCATCATGTTATATACCATTTGGTGCAGAATTTCTTCCATTGCTTGTGGGGAAATATTCACTGCATTTATTTTCTGGCCATTATTATTATTCATATCGTGTCTCTTACTATGTCTCAGTCTTACCTACCTAACAGGGTTGTGGAGAGGACAAAATAAGGGGAGGAACTAAGTACCTCACCCTGAGCTGCTTAGAGGAAGGGTGATATAAAAATGTTAATCAATCAATCAAGTCATATGGGGTGACAAAAATTTATGGGCTCCGAGTGTCAAATGACCTAGCTATGCCACTGCTGGGAATTCTAGTGACCTACTCTGAAGCCAGTCTAAACCATGATCTTGCCCCAAACATCTCCTAAGTCTGCCTCTCCTGCCCAGTCCCAGGTAGACCACCTTCTGCCTAGGTCTGTGGGGAGTCCATCCTGTTGAAGCTCCTCAGGAGCACTTAATTTTGTCCTGTTTGTTAGTCTTTAAAGTATCATGTGCGTTTAGAATAGAACAATCGGGTGCAGTGTTTCTCAGATAGTGGGTCGGGATCCACTAAGTGGGTTGCAGGCCAATTTCAGGTGGTTTCTCATTCATTTCAATATTTTATTTTTAATATAATAGATTTGATGCTACTATGATATGTGACTGCATTTGGGGAAAAGTTACAGACCTGTACTTGTATGAAGCTAGTCTGTATATGCTTTTAACAAAGAAAGTAAATGGGACTTACTCCTAGGTAAGTGTGGGTAGGATTGCAGCCTAGGATTGTGACAAATTTCCTTGCTTGATGATGTCACTTCCGGTCATGACATCACTTCCAGTGGCTCCTGACATAATCACATTCTAAAAACTGTGTCCCGGTGTTAAATGTGTGAGAACCACTGATCTAGTGTAACTATCATAAAGCAGTACACAGCTTTTGTAAGGGTTGATGGCTACTATTATTATTTCTACAAATGATTTTGCTGCTAAAGGGACTATTAGCATATTTTTGAAGATATGAATTCCATTGTTTCAATCCAATTTAGCTCCATCACTTCCTGAGAAGTGCCACATTTAACAACAATGCTGGGGAACAAATTTCCTTTGACCAAAATGGGGACTTGGTAGCTGGATTCGATATCATCAACTGGGTCACATTCCCCAATCAGTCCTTCCTTAGAGTTCAGGTTGGAAGGATAGACCCAAAGGCTCAGCCAGACAAAGTTTTCACTATTGATGAAGAAAGCATTGTGTGGGCCAGCTGGTTCAACCAGGTACTCTCTCTCTCTCTCTCTCTCAATCAATCAATCAATCAATCAATCAATCAATCAATCAATCAATCAATCAATCAATCAATCAAGTCATGATGCAGGAAATTCATGATCAGGACCTATTTATCCAGAAGAAACTTTCACACTATTTCTCTACAAAGTCCTTCCAGAACATTTTTTGTTTACAACATTGTTACTCAACGAGTGGTACGGGTACCACCAGTGGTGCTTCAGGTGGTGTCTGGTGGAACCCAAGTGTCCCCTGCATACTTGCCGCTCTGCACCAAGACAGAACATGACACAACCAACAGTGGTAGGAGGCTCGACGCAGCAGGCAGAGATCCAAAGCATGCTTTTCCATGCTCATAAAGCCCTCCTGTTCATCTTGAGCCTTCTACTGGTTTTTGGCATGTCCTGTAGCACTCAGGACTCCCATAATTGCAGAACCTTCAAGAGCTCATTCCATCAAAGGGTTCTATGTCAAAGATGCCATGGTTTTTTTTTTTTTTTCCCTAGAATCACCCGCTTTCTGAACTGTAGACCATACAGTGAGAATGTATGGAGAAACTTCCAGAACATTTTTGTTCAGAACAGTGTTTCCCAACAAGTGATACAGGTATCCACAGTGGTACTTCAGGTGGTGTCTGGTGCAACTCAAGGGTCCCCTGGACACCTGCTGCCCGGCACCAAGAGGGAACATCACAACAAACAGCGGTAGGAGGCTCGACTCAGCAGGCAGAGATTCAAAGCATGCTTTTCTATGCTCAAAAAGCCCTCCTGCCCATCTTGAACCTCTGACTGGTTTCTGTCATGTCTCGTCTGGCCTCTCGATCCAGAAGTAACTGACAATGATGTTGTTGCCAGTTATGTCTGGTGGTTTTCTAATAGGTGGACCAAGTGAAGAGGTACAATGGAGGGCTAACATTGAGAAACCCTGGTTCAGAATGTTCACACTGTCTGTCTCATTCACCAACAGTCACGTCCCCTTTCTGTGTGCAATGATTATTGCCACTCGGGTTACAGCAGAAGCAAGAAGGAAGGGAAGCCTTTTTGTTGCTATGAATGCCTTCCATGTCCAGAAGGGAAGATTTCCAACCAGAAAGGTGAGACATTCCACGTACGGTGTTGGTCAAACATATTGGCTGCTTTGGTCCATTATTTGCCCTTTGGACTGTTTCTTATAAAACTGGCAGTTGTAGTACTGACTTGGTTTGTGCTTCGTATTGTGGTTTGTGCTGGAGATTTGAGGGAAGGCACCAGGATGCAGGTCTCCTGTTGTCTTGGGCACTCCCTGACACATCTGGTGGACCACTGTGAGATCCAGGAGGCTGGACTAGGTGGGCTTTTGGCCTGATCCAGCAGGACATTTCTTATGTCCTTAGAAAGCAATCTCCTCCATTCCCTTTGCAAGTGTGTTGCCTACATTTGAATTGGCAGCCACAATTCAGAGCTTTGAAATATTTTAACTGATTTCTCAATGGACTGAACATTGATCAGGTTTTCTTTTTAGATATGGATGACTGCTTTCAGTGCCCAGAAGACAAGTATCCAAGCAATGACAAGGACCTCTGTATTCCAAAGTATATAAGCTTCCTCTCCTATCAAGAACCTCTGGGAAGCATCCTGGCCTCATCTGTTCTTTCCTTTTCATTTGTCACCGTTCTAGTGCTTCACGTGTTCATGAAGCACCAGAACACTCCCATTGTCAAAGCCAATAATCGGAACCTCACCTACACTCTTCTCATCTCCCTCCTGCTCTCCTTCTTGTGTGCTTTGCTGTTCATTGGAAAACCTGAGAGGTGGACTTGTCTCCTGCGACAAACAGCCTTTGGCCTCATCTTCTCAGTAGCTGTTTCTTGTGTGTTGGCCAAAACCATCATTGTGGTGCTGGCTTTTATGGCCTCCAAGCCAGGCTCCAGCATGAGGAAATGGGTGGGGAATAAATTAGCAGCCCTCATTGTTCTTTCCTGCTCTCTTATACAACTCATTCTTTGTATGGTGTGGCTCACAACCTCCCCTCCATTCCCAGATATGGACATGCACTCAATGACTAAAGAAATGATACTGCAATGTAATGAAGGTTCAGTGACCATGTTCTACTGCGTCTTGGGTTTTATGGGCTTCCTGGCCATTGTCAGCTTCACTGTGGCTTTCTTAGCCAGGAAGTTACCTGATACCTTCAATGAAGCCAAGTTCATCACCTTCAGCATGCTGGTCTTTTGCAGTGTTTGGCTGTCCTTTGTCCCAACCTATCTGAGCACCAAGGGGAAGTACATGGTTGCTGTGGAGATCTTCTCCATCCTGGCTTCTGGTGTCGGGCTCCTGGGCTGCATCTTTGCCCCCAAATGCTATATTATTCTAGTCAGGCCTGAGCTGAACACAAGGAAGCAGTTCATTAAAAGAAAGATGTGAAGAATTCTAATTCATTGGTGTTCCTATGAGAGGATGGGACACCTCCAGAAATTTCATTTATAATGATATCATTCATTCTGTTTTCTTTTCCTCAGTGTAGAAGCACTCCATTAAAGAACCTTATCAAAGGTGGAATGGAATGACTAGAAATGCATTGATTAAAAAAAAAATGTATGGCCTACTCTTCCTCTTAAGCACCTAGATGCCAAAGGCAGCTCATCACACAATAAAAATAAATAAATCTATAAATCACCATAAAAATTCCTTTCCTTTCAATATTAAAAAACACACTTTAAAAATTGAGCACATATAACAGAGAGGGACACCCAGATTGCATAATGTGGTTGAGGTCCAGTGGATGCACTGTCTGAGCTGCTGTGCCTCCAAGTGCCTCCCTTATCATGCCTACATTCAGGTTCAAAAGCTCATCAAGATGCACATGGAGATACCATCAATGAAGCCAAGTTCATCACCTTCAGCATGCTGATCTTTTGCAGTGTTTGGCTGTGCTTTGTGCCAACCTATCTGAGCACCAAAGGGAATCACATGGTAGCTGTGGAGATCTTCTGGCTTCTAGTGTCGGGCCCCTGGTCTGCCTTTTTGCCCCCTGCAGGGCCCACCACTGGAGGGACCTGGAGCAGGCTTGTTCCACCCCCAGGGAGGCCTCAGATTGGCTGGAGGGGAAGGGGTTCCAGTACCCTTGTCCTCCTCCTCTGCAGAGCTGCCACACCTGGCTTGGGAGCAGGAGCTGTTCACCTCACAGCTTCCTGCTTCACACTGCCCCCTCTCATCCCTGGCCTCCCTGTTTTATGGAGCAAGCCTGCCCCCTTTTGGCCCCTCCCCTTCCTCCAGGTGGGGCAGAAAGGCCTTTCCTGTTCCTGGCTTGTTTCCTTGTTTGCCCTGCCAGCCACCTCTGTCTGGTTGGGGTGAGCCAAACTTCTTTGCCCCCCTCAAAGCCTCCCCACCCTGGGCATGGGGTGCCAGCTCCAGGGTAAGTTGGGGGTCAAGACATCTGGGAGGGGGCCCGACACCCCCAAATGCTATATTATTCTAGCCAGGCCTGTATTTAATACAAGGAAGCAGTTCATTCAAAGAAAGATGTGAAGAATTCAAATTCACGGTGTTCCTATGGGGGTGGAGGGAACACTAAGTTTCTTCCCCTGGACGCCGGTGAAATGCGACTCCTCCTCCTTGACTTCAGAGACAGCTGCTACTTCTTCCAGCTATATAGCTGGTTTGGGTCTGAGGAGTTCCATAGCCCAACCAGGTCCTATGCAGAAGTTAGTACAACAGGTCTTGGCTTGCCTCTGGCAGGCTTCCTGATTGCCACCTGCTACTGAGGTACCAATGCTGGGGGATAATACTGGGCAGTAAATGTTGCTGAATCAATGTCCTTTTCATGCAAGTTCCCTCACTCATATGTAAAACCTATATAAGCCTGGTGGTGCACAGTTTGCGTCACCCAGTTTTGGTCCTGCCCTTGCATGATATACAGCCAGGGTGCTGCTCCCAGCTGATTTGCAGGGAGGGTGGAAGGGGTAGGCCATTGAGGCAGCATTGCATTTGCCCGCTCCGCTAGGCTTCAGCTGCGGTCCCCCACCCTCCACACCCTGATCTCAGTTTGAGACTAGCTAGCCACCTTTCCATGGCGGACAACTAGCTAGCCACCTGGCTGATGGCCAGAGAGCCTCAGATTACATAGGCCTTAAGGAAAGGAGCAACCTTTCGTTCTTCAGAGCAATCCCTTCCCCAGTTCTGTTTTTCTTGTTTTTTCTATGGTCTGTTTGTTTCCTGACAAATCCTTTAAAAGGAGGGCTCCAGGCAGGTTGGTTCGACCAATAGCACTTTCCTTTTCACAAACGCACAAACAAGTGGGCAATGGTGCAATTGTTGCCTAAAATGAAGAACCCCCTGCAAATGATACTGTTTGTGATGTTGGTGTTCCTGCCTCTTGTTTTGTGTAAGCTCCCCATTGCTAAGTGCATGCTCGGTGAGCCACTTCCTATTCTTCACCAGTTTCACCAGGCAGGAGACCTCACCATTGCTGGGATTCTCTCTCAGGTCTACATCTTTTCAAATGCAATGACCTTTGAGAAACGTCCATCTCAGGAACTATTTGATCAGTTTGTGTAAGGAAGTTTGTGATCAGTTTCTGTAAGAAAAATTCTTCTTCAACTGTTTTATAGAGCTACAATGACACTACCAGGAAAATGGCTCCAATGAATTGGATTTAGCTTGAATGGTGTGCATGCTGAGGTTTTGTATGTGTACTAAGAAGGCAATACTGGGAAACTCTGGGTAAGTCAGATATCCAGATTTGTAGATTATTATGTCTTCACTGTTCCTTGGAGTTTGGCTGGTATCTTTGTTATAAATGCATATTGAACAATAAGGTCACAAATGTCACATTCTGAAGCTAATGCACTGTGATGTAGCATGTAACTTTTTTTTAAAGGATAGTAACTCAAAACTACCAGCACATACTGGCCTTGGTGTTTGCAGTGAAAGAGATCAACGAAGACCTCCTGATGTTAGCCAACATCACCCTGGGCTTCAGCATCTATAACAGCTACTTCAGTGCAAGTTGGATCTATCTTGCTTCCATGGAACTTCTCTACAGAGGAAGAAGGTTCCTCCCAAACTATACCTGTGGCTTCCAGAACACTCCAGTAGCAGTCATTGGGGGTCCAAACTCAAATATATGCATCAACATGGCAAAGATTTTGTGTGTCTACAAGATTCCACAAGTAAGATGGCCTCATGAACTAGGGAAATTTAACATGTCCTTTGCATCTCTCTTGCTTTTGAGATGAACTTTTGTGATTTAGAGGTCAGGAGATTTTTAATTGGAATTGACAAGTGCATGATGGATGCTGCTGAAATTTCAAATCCTGGGCCAGGAAAAGAATCCTTGTGGCTCAGTTGACACACTGAAGGAAAATCCTTCATGGATGATAGTTACATTACCTGCCAAGTCACAGTTATGAGAATGCGGAGCATCTCTGTACGATCTGAAGCGAATTCACAGCAGGTCCACCAGTTCAAATACTTGGGCATCAGTTTTTTCTTAGCCCATTACTTAACTTGGCCAAGACTTCATCATTGGCAATTGCAAGGTTTTGCTATACTCAGGGCAACAGATAGGTACCAGCCGCTCTGGAGGTTTATAAAGCTAAAGTTATAACACACCTTGGAACTCACATCAAGATGTTAAAGCATTGGTGTATATGTTTGCTCATGTTTCTTTTACTCAAATGTTTATTTCTGTTGGCTAATTTTAATGCAAATACTGTCCTCATCATGGGCTAGGGATTACATTCCTCAAGGAAACCGATGACAAATATTTTTAGAGCACAGCACATTTCCTATCTTGGTTCCCTTCAACATCTCCACTGTTTTACAAGAGATCAAGTCGCTGATTAGAATAAGGAGATCAAGGAAGTAACATGCTGTAATAGCTAGTGTATCATGAAACACACAAATACACACCTTTTCTCTTCATTCTTTCTTTGTAGCTCCTGTACGGCTCTGTTCCACTGATGAATAACCTCCAAGAAACTGCTTTGTTCCACTGCATGATCCCAAATGGAGAACATCAATATAGGGGGATTCTAGAATTATTATTGCACTTCAGGTGGACGTGGATTGGGCTGATTTCTCAGGATGATGACCCTTCAGTGATATTTGTAGAGAAGGTCATTCCCTTTTTTAATCAGAATGGCATCTGCTTTGATTTCATGGCCAAATTCAGTTCCTCCAGTGACATCAGTGAAATGGTAGAGATGGCACTCAAATGCTACACTCTTGTTGGGAGAAGCTCTGCCAGTGCTGTGATAATGCATGGTGAAAATGATAACATGATGATTTTGAGGAGTATGCTCCACTTTGGAAGATATGAGGGTATCCCTACGAAGGCAAATGTCTGGATTATGTTGGCCCAGATGGATTTTGCATCACACACCATCCAAAGAGACTGGGACATCGATTTTCTACACAGTGCTCTATCCATCGCATTGCACTCAAGGGAGATGTCTGGATTCCAGACATTTCTTCAGATGAGAAGCCCTGCTGTGGAAAAAGAAGATGGCTTCATCAGAGATTTCTGGCAAGAGGCTTTTAACTGTTTGTTCCCCGAGGTCACAGCAGAAAGCAAGAATGGGGAGATCTGCACTGGGAAAGAGAAGCTGGAGACACTTCCTGCCTCCGTTTTGGAAAGGAGCATGACGGGTCACAGTTATAGCATCTACAATGTTGTCTATGCTGTGGCACATGCTTTGCACATCATGCGCTCCTCCAAACTCAAGCGTGGGGTGACAATAGGAGGGGGGAGCTGGAAGCTTCTAAATCAGCAGTTGTGGCAGGTAATGTCCTCACCAGATTAATAATAATAATAATAAACTTTATTTATACCCCACCCTTCTCCCCAAAGGGACCCAGGGCGGCTTACAACAGGTTAAAAACAGATTAAAACATAATATTAAAAACAGATAAAAACATTAACATATTAACAAATACCTTAAAAACAGTAATCAGATAAACAATCAGGTAAAAGGAGCATAAAGCAGCAGATCATAGGAATCAGGCCTGTAAAAAATACTAAGAGATGTAGAAAAGATGTTAAAAAAGATGTTAAAAAGGCCATGAACTCAGAAGTTTAAACAGAAGAGTCTTCAGGCCCCGCCGAAAAGTCTCAATAGAGGGAGCCATTCTTAAGTCAAGGGGAAGGGAGTTCCATAACGTTGGTGCCACTACTGAGAAGGCCCTATTTCTTGCTGCCGCCCCACGTACCTCCCTAGGCGGCGGCACTTGTAAAAAGACCTTTTCTGATGACCTAAGAGGATGAGCCGGATTGTATGGAAGTAGGCGGTCCCTAAGATACCCTGGCTCAGAGCAGTAAAGGGCTTTAAAGGTCAAAACCAGCACCTTGAATTGGGCCCGGAAACAAATGGGCAGCCAATGCAGCCCCTGGAGAAGCGGGCTGACAGAGTCGAACCTCCTACCTCCATTGACCACACGGGCCGCCACATTCTGCACTAATTGCAGTTTCCGAACCGTCTTCAGGGGCAGCCCCCACATAAAGCGCGTTACTATAATCTAACCTCGATGTCACCGTGGCATGGATCACCGTGGCCAGGTCTGCACGATCCAAGTACGGCCGCAGCTGGCACACCAGCTGAAGCTGAGCGAAGGCCCCCCTAGCCACAGCTGCCACCTGGGAATCCAGGAGCAGCTGCGAGTCCAGGTGGACCCCCAAGCTGTGGACCTGCTCCTTCAGGTGGAGTGCAACCCCATTCAGGGCAAGCCGATAGTCCAGCACCTGCATCGAGGATTCCCGAACCAGGAGAGCCTCTGTCTTATTCGGATTTAATTTCAGCTTGTTAGCCCCCATCCAGATCCTCACTGCTTCCCGGCAGTGCTCCAGGCCCTCAACCGCCACCCTGGAGTCTGGAGGAAAGGAGAGATAGGGCTGGGTGTCATCAGCATATTGATGACATCCCACTCCAAACCCCCGGATGACCTCTCCCATGTAGATGCTAAATTAAAGGAGAGCTCTTCATCTTTGTAGAAAGTTGCCTCTAACAAGGTTGGAATTTGCACACTGAAGGGCTATGTTCAGGGCTAAGGTCAGAGTACGTAATGTCCTGGAGCATGTTCATTTTCATTGTAGATGCTTGCGGAAATCACATTTTCAAATATGCATGCCATTTGTGAATGCAACATGCCCACGGGCTCATCCCTGCAACTTACCTTGTAGTGGGTGATTTTGGAGCTACACAAGTGGTACCTGGCTGGGTAATTGACAAGTGGCAAAAGGGTTTATTGGTTATGACTTCATGCAGAGCAGTGAAGACAATGAATCACTCTGAACTGGTTTTGCGCATGCCGAGTCATAGTGTCACGTAGCCCAGTTTAACATGACTGTGAGACATCTTATGTCATTAGTCTCATTATGCCATGCCTGTTTGGTTGAAATTTCACCAGGGACTGAAAAAGCCCTTAAAGGTCATGTTGAAAGAGTTGCAAGGAGGGAGAAGTGCTGCCCACTAGGTGACATGAGTGACAAAGAAGGCAGTTGTATATAATGCCTTAGTTAAGGTTTGGATCACTACACCAGAAGCATACCATTCACATCTCATCCCAAACCCTTCTGTTTCCACTGTCCTTTGATATTAATTGGCACCCCTTTGTCCCACTATAATTTCTTGCCTGGCACTATTTTGAAACAATTTAATATGGCTGCAAAATTTGTTCTCCTTAAATGATAATTGTGGGATAAGCATACAACACGACACCCCCTTGTGCCACCCTTCAGTGTTTTATTTTGATACATTTATTTGCATTTATTTTATCTTTTGCTTCTCACAGATCTCCATCCCAGTGCCTCCCCATTCCTCCCCTCCACACCTGCCATCTCCACCCAGTTTCTCTGGGTAAAAGTCCAAAAGGCAAAATGGGAAACAGGTGGAGTTCAACACATGGCCCTGTTGTCACTTTAGCAGGGGTTTTAAAGAAACAGGGAAGAGTTTCAAATGGTGTCCTGGCAATTCTAGTGACCTACCCTGAAGCCAGACCATGGGGTATCCTGTCCCCACTCATCTCCTAGGTCTGCTTCTCCCAGGCAGACCCCACCCCTAATTTTATGGGGAGTCCATCCTGCTGAGGTTCCTCAAGAGCACTTAGTTTTGTCCAATTTGTTAGTAAAGTACTGTGTGCCTTTAGAGTAGAACAATCTAGTGTAATGATCATAATGCAGTACCCAGCATTTGTAAGGTTTGATGGCTGCTATTCTTACTTCTACAACTATTGCTAATAAAAGAACTATTATCATGTTTGCATGTTTTTGAATATATGAATTCCATTGTTTCAATCCAATTTAGCTCCATCACTTCCTGAGAAGTGCCACATTTATGAACAGTGCTGGGGAGCAAATTTCCTTTGGCCAAAATGGGGACTTGGTGGCTGGATTCGATATCATCAACTGGGTCACGTTCCCCAATCAGTCCTTCCTTAGAGTTCAGGTTGGAAAAATAGACCCAACGGCTTCCTCAGATAAAGTTTTCACTTTTGATGAGGAAAGCATCGTATGGCCCAGCAGATTTAACCAGGTAGGGTCTGTTGCAAAGTATTATTCTCTCTCTCTCTCTCTCTCTCTCTCTCTCTCTCTCTCTCTCTCTCTCTCTCTCCCTGGACTAAACTAGTTGTGATGCAGGAGATTCATAGTTCCTGGCATAACCACCACACTACATTGGCAAAGTCAAAGGCTTTCCATTTTATAGTAAGGAGCATTATGAACAGGATGCAAAGAGTAAATGTTCAAGGTTTGTAACTTGCCTTAGAGCAGGGGTGTCCAAACATTCTAGCAGGAGGGCCACATCATCTCTCTGACACTGTGTTGGGGCCCGGGGGGAAATAATTTACATTTAAAATTTGAAGAAATTTACATAAATGAATTTATTAGAGATGGGCATAAGGGCAAAGGAGTCTCATAATTGTGAAGTTCTTAGCAGCTCATTCCATGCCAAGTGAAAATGATGCCACGGGATTCTTCCAGAACAGTGTTTCTCATCCGGTGGTATGGGTACCACCAGAGGTACTTGTCATGTCTGGTGGAATATCCCCGGACATCTGCTGCCCAACAGTAAGACCAGGAATGTGACACAGAAAACAGTAGTAGGAGGCTCCAACAATGATGTCACCACCAGTTACTTCCAGTGGTACTTCAAACAGGTGGACCATGTGAACTGGACAAATGTTGGGAAACACTGTTCTAGAATCCAGCTGTTTCTTAACCATAGACCTACCAGTGAGATACAAATTCCCAAATGTTTTCCCCCTCCCTAAATGTTCAAACAGTCTCATTTACCTGCAGGCACGTCCCCTTTCTGTGTGCAATGATTACTGTTGCTTGGGTTACAGTCAAAGCATGAAGGAAGGGAAGCCTTTTTGCTGCTATGATTGTCTTCCGTGTCCAGAAGGGAAGATTTCCAACCAAAAAGGTAAGAAATGTCATATATTCAACTTGTCATCTCTAGTGGATTTGATATTTATGTGCGGGGGAGGGTGGTGGTTTTGTGGTGGCACTACTGCCATTTATATTTATATTGTGTAGCACAGTGGTTCTCAAACTGGTGGGTCACGACCCACCAGTTCATGTAAAGCTTCCACGTCTCTTTAAGGGGTGGGGGAAGAAGTGGTGGAGAAAGAAGAAGTTCAAGTCTGACATAAAACTATAGAGGCGTGTGTCCTCTTTATCATTTCTCACTTGACCAAGATGAAATGAAAGGAGTACTACAGCATATACAGGCGCGCACACACAGAGAGACACATCCTTTCTCCTTTACTCTTCATCCTCCAGCAAATCTGTCTTTTTTAAATTGTTTTAGAAATTGCAGCTAACTCCTAAACTGTAAATTAGGTAGTGGTGTCTCTAGAATTGGTGTCATCTAGTTCAGGTTGGGGGAAGGGCAGTAATGGGGCAGGTGAAATGGAGATAGGGAGCAGCCAAAACTTGGCAGATGGAAGGCTGTGACAGACGGAAATGTCTTTGGAGCCCAGGTCTTCCAGGATTCCCAATGCATAGCAAAGTCTACTTGCCTGGTAGACCGGGCCTCTCAGTCAGTTCAGCCAGGAAACTTCCAGCTCCTTTGATGTCACCATCTATGATGTCACAAGGTGTGGTCCACACACACCTCTGCACCCCTCTAGCGATGCCACTGAATTAGGAGATAATTTGGAGTTTTGATAACTGGATGAACTAAATTGCAGATGCATTTCTTTGCAGACATGGATGACTGTTTTCAGTGCCCAGAGGACAAATACCCAAACAATGACAAGGACTTCTGTATTCCAAAATATATAAACTTTGTGTCCTATGAAGAACCATTGGGAATCGGCTTGACCACATCTGCTCTTTCCTTTTCTTTTATCACAGTTTTAGTGCTTCACGTATTCATGAAGCACCAGAACACTCCCATAGTCAAAGCCAATAATCGGAACCTCACCTACACTCTTCTCATCTCCCTCCTGCTCTCCTTCTTGTGTGTTTTGCTGTTCATTGGAAAACCTGAGAGGTGGACTTGTCTCCTTCGACAAACTGCCTTTGGCCTCATCTTCTCAGTAGCTGTTTCTTGTGTGTTGGCCAAAACCATCATTGTTGTTCTTGCTTTCATGGCCACCAGGCCAGGGTACAGCATGAGGAAATGGCTGGGGAATAAATCAGCAGCCCTCATTGTCCTTTCCTGCTCACTTATTCAAGCCACTCTTCGAACAGTGTGGCTGGCAAACGCCCCTCCATTCCCAGATACTGACATGCACTCAGTTACTAAAGAAATTGTGCTGGAATGTAATGCAGGTTCAGCTCACATGTTTTACTGTGTCTTGGGCTTTATGGGCTTCCTGGACATTGTCAGCTTCACTGTGGCTTTCCTAGCCAGGAAGTTACCTGATACCTTCAATGAAGCCAAGTTCATCACCTTCAGCATGTTGGTCTCCTGCAGTGTTTGGTTGTCCTTTGTACCATCCTACCTGAGTACCAAAGGAAAATATATGGCGGCTGCGGAGATCTTCTCCATCTTTGCATCCAGTGCTAGGTTACTGGGCTGTATTTTTGCCCCCAAATTCTACATTATCCTAATGAGGCCTGAATTGAACACAAGAATGCAGTTTATTAAAAGAAAGATTTAAAGAATTCAAAATTCCATAATTCTAGCTACATTTAGCTGTCTTATTACTGTAGGGAGAGGGCATTCCTAGCACCTCTTAATCCGAACTAAAGGTTACTGGATCACTGTAATCTTTTCAGCTGATTAATTCATTTTTCTCCTCCTGGTATAAATAGGTTAGGAAGAAGAGTTATAATCAAGTTATCAAATTTTTGAAGTAATGACCTTTATTCAGTGTCTCATATTACAGTTACATTCCCCTAAATCTCCAAATGACAAAAAAATAATATGTATATATGTCACAAACCTAAGTGACAATATATTTTCATTAGCAAGTGGTTTGATTTTGCCACCTCTAGAATTTTTTTCATCTATCTATCTATCTATCTATCTATCTATCTATCTATCTATCTATCTATCTATCTATCTATCTATCTATCTATCTATCTATCTTTTTCCAATTAAGAAACATTCTTTTATAGATCTGATCATAGGTGGAAAGGAATTACTAGACACTGCCAACAATTTGCAATTGTGTCGAACATAAAATTATGGGCAGGAGGTCTGGTCTAGAGGGTAGAGCCTCCATTTGCCTGAAGATAACATCCACAAGGTCGCCAGTTTGAGGCCACCGGCATTGTGTGACTTTGAAGCAGCTGACAAGCTGAGCCGAGTTATTCCATCTGCTCTGAGCGTGGGAGGATGGAGGCCCGAATGTGAAACCAGATCAGAAAGAAACATCTGAATATTGTGGTTCTTGAAAGATAGAACCTTCTTTCAATTGTAAAAATCCCTACGGGGATTTAAATAGTCTGCCTATGTAAATCACGTTGAATAAAGACCAAGAAAGGCGGTATATATATAAATACGTGTATTATTATTATTATTATTATTATTATTATTATTATTATTATTATTATTATTATTAAAACAGCCAAGTCCATGCTGAGTTCAAACCTTCTGGAGGGTCTGGACATATCTCATAATGACTACCTGATCTCATCATATTCCACAAACCACCATCTCTGTTCCTTGTGTCTGCCTGGGTGTGTAGCCTTATGTACTGCCTCCAAGAGAAATTTTATCTGGGTGTACAAAGTTTCTTTTGGGTCCCTTTGAAGGTGTGGGGCAAAACAGAGTGAAGGGAGGGTAATGACAACCCAAAAAGTCTTTGGAGTCCAGATCTTTCTGCCTGCGTGCTGACAATGGCTATTTACAGTAATATGAAAAACGAATATGCTCCTAGGTCTCTCGAAAATTATTAAATATAGAAAATCATTGCAGAGAGTGATCATCATTGTATTTAGCCCAACAGTAGAATGGGAAGTGTCCTGTGTGTACCAAAAATACTTCTGCAACAGCTGTAGTTCTGCAGCTGTACCCCTGACTTCCCATACGCTCTTTCATGGTAGGCAGATCCAAAAGCCAAAATCCACTTGCAAGAGAAGAGGAAGCAACCCAGAACAGAAAGCACACAATGGGGAAGGCCTTTTCCAGGCATCAGCTCCAGACTGTTGGATGGGATTTGGCACCTGCTATACTATTGACCTGTTCAGAATGAGGCAGTACTCCTGCTGAAGGAGCAGGTGCCCACTGCTGGGGTTTTATTTTGTTTTATTTTTTTTAATAGGATTGGACCAAAAGTTGTGGTTTTCTGGTAAGATTACACCAGTGACATAGCTAGCACTAGGGTTGCAAAGCCCTCGATTTTGCAGGTAACTTCACTGCAGTGTGCAAGGAGCCCCTCCCCTTCCCTTTGGAGCCATTCCGGGCAGAGAGAGCAAAATGGAGGTGTATGCCACTGTTTTGCCCCCCCCCCAGAATGTCTCTGAAGGGGAGGAGGAAGGATGGCTTGCACCCGTAGTGAGGCTCCCAGAAAAACATAGTGCTTTGCACCCCCTCTAGCTTTGCCACTGGATTACACTTCTGTCTTCAGACCTCATAAACATGTTTTCTTTACAATGTCTGGAAGATTCATCAGCCCTGAAGAGGTCATTTTGTCCCCTGTAATTATCTCGTGAACCATGATTAGTTTTCATTTGTTCCGAATGGAAGTCTAATACCCACTTGCAACTTTGTGAGCCAAAAACAAGGATACTGTTTGTATGGTCCCATTTGGAGCTTGCATGATAGACATGGTCTCTCCGTTCCATCACAAACCCTTTAAAATGAGAACATAAGAACAGCCCCACTGGATCAGGCCATAGACCCATCTAGTCCAGCTTCCTGTATTTCACAGCGGCCCCACCAAATACCCCAGGGAACACACCAGATAAAATGAGAAGTCTGGGCAGGTTGGTTCAACCATTTAAACAAGGCTGTCCTATTCACAAATGCACAAACAACTGGGCAATGGTGCAAATGTTGGCAAAAATGAAGACTTCCCTGCAAATAATACTGTTTCTGATAGTGGTGTTCCTGCCTCTTGTTTTGTGCAATGTCCCCCTTGCTAAGTGCACGTTCGGTGACCCTCTTCCTATTCTTCACCAGTTTCACCAGGCAGGAGACCTCACCATTGCCGGGATTCTCTCTCAGATCTACATCTTTTCAAGCGCAATAACCTTTGAAAAACGTCCGTCTCAGGAACTGTTTGATCAATTTCTGTAAGAAAAATTCTTCAACCGTTTTATAGAACTACAATGAGATCACCAGGCAAATTCCTCCAATGAATTGGATTTAGCTTGAATGATGTGCAAGTTGTCGTTTTGTATGTGTACTACAAAGGCAATACTGGGAAGCTCTCTGGGCAAGTCAGATGTGTAGATCTGTATATTAATATTTCTTCACTGTTGGAGTTTGGCTGGTATCTCTGTTATAAATGCATATTGAACAAGAAGGTCATGAATGTCACATTCTGAAGCTAATGCACAGTGATATAGCATGTTACTTTTTTTTTTTAAACAGGACAGTGACTCAGAACTACCAGCATATACTGTCCTTGGCGTTTGCAGTGAAAGAGATCAATGAAGACCCCCAGACGTTAGCCAACGTCACCCTGGGCTTCAGCATCTATAACAGCTACTTCCGAGCAAGTTGGATCTATCTTGCTTCCATGGAACTTCTCTACAGAGGAAGAAGGCTCCTCCCAAACTATACCTGTGGCTCCCAGAACACTCCAGTAGCAGTCATTGGGGGTCCAAACTCAAATGTCTACTTCAACATGGCAAAGATCTTGGGTATCTACAAGATTCCACAAGTAAGATGTCCTCATGATGTAGGAAAATTTAGCAAGTCGTTTACATCCCTCTTGCTTTCTAGATATGCTTTTGTAATTTGGAGATCAGAACTTTATTGATGGGAATTGCCCAGTGCATGATATATGCTGTGGAAATTTCGAATCCTGAGCCAGGAAAAGAGTCCCTGTGGCTCACTTGGCAAACTGAAGGAAAATCCTTCATGGATAATAGTTACATTATCTGCCAAGTCACAGTTATGAGAATGCAGAGCATCTCTACATTCTCTGAGAGAAGATTAGTCTCATAGTATGCTATTCATGTTTACCACCCACCCATCCACCTGGAATGTAGCACTCCAACCTATAGATGGTTTTTTAAAAAATCATTAGCATGCAGAGGGGGAACAACTTTCATGAGTATAACATACTAAATGCCACTAGCATGTAGGATATTGTGCTACTAGTATGTTAGAGGAAATACATTCAGATAAGCATTTGATTCAATATGCTAGTTTTCTCTGTGTAGAAAAGGGTGCTTTTTCCAGCAGAAAATTTTATAACATGCAATGTCGAAATGCAGGTTGACCACGCCATTCCTGCAAAACATTTTATCACCTGAATTTGTTGAATGTATAAACTAGTCCTTATAAACCCACATTCATAGTGCAATCCTGGAAAAAAGAGATAAATCCTATGGATTGCAGTGGAACACAAATCATGTTGTTATAGAATTGGTGACTATATATTCACTCACATTTCATTTATTCCAGTGTCTAATTCTTTTTGCTAATTTTAGTACAAATGCTGTCTTCATCAAGGGCTAAGTAATTACATTCCCCAAGGAAACTGATGACAAATATTTTAAGAGGTCAGCAGGTTTGCTGTCCTGGTTCCCTTCACCAAATCCACTAGCATGTATTATTCTTTTTCAAGAGATCAAGTCCCAGTTTAGAATAAGGAGATCAAGAAAGTAACATGCTGTAATAGCCAGTGTATCATGAAACACACACACATACACATCTGTTCATTCTTTCTTTGTAGTTCCTCTACGGCTCTATTTTACTGATGAATAACCCCCAAGAAACTGCTTTGTTCCACCACATGTTTCCAAAAGGAGAATATCAATATAGGGGGATTCTAGAGTTATTACTGCACTTCAAGTGGACGTGGATTGGGGTGATTGCTCAGGATGATGACCCATCAGAGAAATTTATAGAGAAGGTCATTCCCTTTTTTAATCAGAATGGCATCTGCTTTGATTTCACGGAAATGCCCATGAAAATAAGTTCCTCCAGTGACATCAGTGAAATGGTAGAGATGGCACTCAAATGCTACACTTTTGTTGGGAGAAGCAGTGCCAGTGCTGTGATTGTGCATGGTGAAAGTGAGAACATGATGTTTTTGAGGAGTATGCTCCACTTTGGAAGATATGAGGGTATCCCTATGAAGGCAAAAGTCTGGATTATGGTGGCCCAGATGGATTTTGCATCACACACCATCCAAAGAGACTGGGACATTGATTTTCTACACGGTGCTCTGTCCATCGCATTGCACTCAAGGGAGATGCCTGGATTCCAGACATTTCTTCAGGTGAGAAGCCCTGCTGTGGAAAAAGAAGATGGCTTCATCAGAGATTTCTGGCAAGAGGCTTTTAACTGTTTGTTCCCCGAGGTCACAGCAGAAAGCATGGATGGGGAGATCTGCACTGGGAAAGAGAAGCTGGAGACACTTCCTGCCTCCGTTTTGGAAAGGAGCATGACTGGTCACAGTTATAGCATCTACAATGCTGTCTATGCTGAGGCACATGCTTTGCACATCATGCGCTTCTCCAAACTCAAGCGTGGGATGACAATAGGAGGGGGGAGCTGGAAGCTTCTAAATCAGCAGTTGTGGCAGGTAATGTCCTCACCAGATAAAAGAAGGAGAGCTCTTCATCTTTGTAGAAAGTTGCCTCTAACAAGGTTGGAGTTTGCACACTGAAGGGCTATGTTCAGGGCTAAGGTCAGAGTACGTAATGTCCTGGAGCATGTTCATTTTCATTGTAGATGCTTGCGGAAATCACATTTTCAAATATGCATGCCATTTGTGAATGCAACATGCCCACGGGCTCATCCCTGCAACTTACCTTGTAGTGGGTGATTTTGGAGCTACACATGTGATACCTGGCTGGGTAATTGACAAGTGGCAAAAGTGTTCATTGGTTATGACTTCATGCAGAGCAGTGAAGACAATGAATCACTCTGAACTAGTTTTGTGCATTATGTCATGCCTGTTTGGTTGAAATTTCACCATGGATTGAAAAAGCCCTTAAAGGTCATGTTGAAAGAGTTGCAAGGAGGGAGAAGTGCTGCCCACTAGGTGACATGAGTGACAAAGAAGGTAGTTGTATATAATGCCTTAGTTAAGGTTTGGATCACTACACCAGAATTATACCATTCACATCTCATCCCAAACCCTCCTGTTTCCACTGTCCTTTGATATTAATTGGCACCCCTTTGTCCCACTCTAATTTCTTGCCTGGCACTATTTTGAAACAATTTAATATGGCTGCAAAATTTGTTCTCCTTACATGATAATTGTGGGATAAGCATACAACACGACACCCCCTTGTGCCACCCTTCAGTGTTTTATTTTGATACATTTATTTTATCTTTTGCTTCTCACAGATCTCCATCCCAGTGCCTCCCCATTCCTCCCCTCCACACCTGCCATCTCCACCCAGTTTCTCTGGGTAAAAGTCCAAAAGGCAAAATGGGAAACAGGTGGAGTTCAACACATGGCACTGTTGTCACTTCAGCAGGGGTTTTAAAGGAACAGGGAAGAGTTTCAAATGGTGTCCTGGCAATTCCAGTGACCTACCCTGAAGCCAAACCATGGGGTATCCTGTCCCCACTCATCTCCTAGGTCTGCTTCTCCCAGGCAGACCCCCCCTCTCCCTGTGTTTATGGGGAGTCTATCCTGCTGAGGTTCATGAAGAGCACTTAGTTTTGTCCAATTTTTTAGTCCTTAAAGTACTGTGCACATTTAGAGTAGAACAATCTAGTGTACTGATCATAATGCAATACCCAGCATTTGTAAGGTTTAATGGCTACTATTCTTACTTCTACAATTATTGCTAATAAAGAAACTATTATGATGTTTGCATGTTTTTGAAGATATGAATTTCATTGTTTCAATCCAATTTAGCTCCATCACTTCCTGAGAAGTGCCACATTTAACAACAGTGCTGGGGAACAAATTTCCTTTGACCAAAATGGGGACTTGGTGGCTGGATTCGATATCATCAACTGGGTCACGTTTCCCAATCAGTCCTTCCTTAGAGTTCAGGTTGGAAGGATAGACCCGAAGGCTCAGCCAGACAAAGTTTTCACTGTTGATGAAGAAAGCATTGTGTGGGCCAGCTGGTTCAACCAGGTAAGGTCTTTGCACATTGCAGCACCTCTCTCTCTCTCTCTCTCTCTCTCTCTCTCTCTCTCTCTCTCTCTGGGGCCTTCTCACAGGGGATTTGTCACAGGGGCCTTCTCAAGTTTGGGTTGCATCAACACTGGAGAATTGGATAGGATTGGGCCATAATCTATTTTCACACCAAGTACATGCAAATAAGCTTGAGCAACTGGCCAAACTAAAAGCCATACCTTATTATTATTTTTAATAGCTTTAATATAAATGAACATGACAAGCAAAAAGCAAATGGAACACATTCAACATTCATCGGTTACATGAGCGTTTACATTTACAGCAATCTACAAATGAATGCATTCTGAATTTCAAAATGGAAAAGACATAGGAGAGATTTGAGATACCTTCCTATGTCCTGTAGCACGCAGGACTCCCATAATTGCAGAACTTTCAAGAGCTCATTCCATCGAAGGGCTCTATTGCAGAGATGCCATGGGTGTTTTTTGTTTTTTTTCCCCCCTAGAATCACCCCCTTTCTGAACTGTAGACCATACAGTGAGAAATGGTTGGCAGCCTTCAGTCTCGAAAGACTATGGTATAAGCCTACAGCACCTGGTATTCCCAAGCGGTCTCCCATCCAAGTACTAACCAGGCCTGACCCTGCTTAGCTTCCGAAATCAGACAAGATCAGGCATGTGCAGGGTAACAGTTACAGTGAGAATGTATGGAGCAACTTCCAGAACACTTTTGTTCAGAACAGTGTTTCTTCTCAGCGAGTGATACAGGTACTCACAGTGGTACTTCAGGTGGTGTCTGGTGCAACTCAAGGGTCCCCTGGACACCTGCTGCCCGACACAAAGAAGGAACATCACAACAAACTGCGGTAAGAGGCTCAATACAGTGGGCAGAGATTCAAAGCATGTTTTTCCATGCTCAGAAAGCCCTCCGGTCCATCTTGAACCTCTGACTGGTTTCTGCCATGTCTTGTCTGGCCTCTCGATCCAGAAGTAACTGACAATGATGTTCTCGCCAGTTATGTCTGGTGGTTTTCTAATAGGTGGACCAAGTGAAGAGGTACAATGGAGGGCTAACATTGAGAAACCCTGGTTCAGAACGTTCACACTGTCTGTCTCATTCACCAACAGTCACGTCCCCTTTCTTTGTGCAATGATTATTGCCACTTGGGTTACAGTAGAAGCAAGAAGGAAGGGAAGCCTTTTTGTTGCTATGACTGCCTTCCATGTCCAGAAGGGAAGATTTCCAACCAGAAAGGTGAGACATTCCATGTACGGTGTTGGCTGCTTTGGTCCATTATCTGCCCTTTAGACTGTTTCTTACAAAACTGGCAGTTGTGGTACTGATTTGGTTTGTGCTTTGGATTTTGGTTTGTGCTGTAGATTTGAGGAGGACACCAGGATGCAGGTCTCCTGTTGTTTTGGGTTCTCCCTGACACATCTGGTGGACCACTGTGAGATCCAGGAGGCTGGTCTAGGTGTGCTCAATCAAATCAATCAATCAAACCTTTATTAGGCATAAAAATTAACAGATAATATCTCTAAACAATCCAATATATAAATATATGCTTAAAAAAGAGAAATAAAGATAAAGGTTAAATCACAACAATTTACTTGCGAGGTAACTCCAGGCTGCTTAGGACCAACAGATTAGCCCGCTTCAAGTTACTCAGGTACAAAAATTTCGCAACTGGAAGGGTCACGAGTTTAGAATCTCCCACCAACAAAAATTGTAGGTAAACATTCTCAGGAAGACCTTTTTTAGTTCTTAACAATGGGAGAAGGTACTGGTCTCTGGGCACTTGATTGCTAACCCAGTGCAAAACAATGTGTAAAAGAGAGTCTACCTCTCTAAGGCTGCAGTTACAGACTCATTCTTCCTTCGGGGCATTTCTAAACCTGTCAAGTAGGTCTTTAGAAGGTAACATGTTTCAGTGAGCTAATGTGAAGGCCTTCCTTTCAAAGGGGCACTCCAAGAAGGTCAGATGCTTTGGTTGTTGACCAAATGTATTATTAAGGGGGAAATTCAGGGGCAAACATTTTTTTTGTGCTGCACCCAAAATATCTTGCCTTTCTATATCAGCTAATCTTGTTATCAGGAGCCTAATAGAAACCTCAGGTGTAGCAGCTCCTTGTAGACCTGCCTTGAGGCCCATTTGTCTGATTTTCTTATAGAAAAGAGCTAAGCAGGGAGATAACAGTGGGTCAGTCAGTATCCCTTTTAACAATGGGTTTTGATCAGCCCTGAAGCACACTTTGGCCCAGTATTTAAGAAACTGGACCATGCTAGAAACTCCAGCCTATATTGGCCTGTCTCCAAGCAGAGTGCCGCATAGGGAACGCAATGCGGAACACCTAAGATTCTGTATAGAAAATTTGAAGGGATCTTTTCAATCAAATCATTTAATGCTGGCATCCATACAGGAATGCCATACAGAATTTGAGGTAACTTTAGCATTAAAAGCTTGGAAAGCAGCTGAAATAAATGAGTTACCCCAAGAGAAGAAAAGGCAGGTTATAGCTTGGACAACTAATTTGGATGAGTTAATTACTGTGAGACGATGGAAAGACCAGAAGTGCCAGTAGTGGAACCGGAGACCAAGATACTGGAATTCCTTGATTTGTTGTATTGATTTACCACTAAAAAACCAAGACTGCGGTTTCCAAGAGTGCCCAAACACCACAATCTTGGACTTATCATAGTTTAACTGCAGGGCGTTGTTGGTAAAATATTCTATGCAGGCATTAACCAGTCTCCGTAATCCTATTTTAGTACGGGATATCAAGGCCATATCATCCGCGTACAAAAGTAAAGGAATTTCCACTGAACGCATTGGGAGAATGCGTATTGAAGTTAGCTAAAAAGGGAGCCAAATTGTTAATAAAGAGATTGAACAAAGTGGGTGCAAGAACGCACCCCTGTTTGACCCCCTTGTTGCTTGGAATTGGGGCCAAGAGGCCACCCCTCGGAGATAGTTTCACTTGGCAAGAAGTGTTTGAATGAAGGGCACGAATTAATATTAATAGCCTTTTGTCCAGTCCCATCTTCCCAAGTTTATCCCAAATTCTATCTCTATCTATGGAGTCAAAGGCCGACTTTAAATCTAAAAAGGCCACGTAAAGTCGGGATTTATTTTGAATCCTTTGTTTAGAGATTAGATGGGATAATACCGCACGCTGATCAACTGCGGACTTATTTGGCCTAAAGCTCGCTTGCTTTGGGCCTACGATGTTATGATCAGAAATTCAGGCCGAGAGTTCCTTCAGTAGATGGGAGGCATACACTTTCCCTGCTAGGTCTAAAAGGCTGATTGGCCTGCAACTGGGGGGAAGTTTTTTAGCACCTTTTTTAAAGATGGGAACCAAGATGGATCTAGTCCAGGTGTCCAGAAATACCCCAAATTTATTAATTCTAGTGAATAGTTCTGCAATTAATGGGGCCCACCACTCTGGTGCTTCTATATAAATATCAGGGGGAATTGAATCTGGTCCCACTGCTTTAACCTGTTTTAACTGATTGATGAGTAAAAGAACTTCGTCCACTGAGATTGCAGGCCAATCTGGGATATCTGACGGGAGTGGCATGTTAACAATGGAAATAGGTTTAAATTCATCAAAAAAGATTGATTTGAAATGTGCCTCCCATGTTTTGGAAGGAATTGCTGTGAAGCCAGTTGAGTTTTTTATAGAAAAAGCCTGATATAATTTGGTGTTGGTCAAATGTATTGACTGCTTTGGTCCATTATTTGCCCTTTGGACTGTTTCTTACAAAACTGGCAGTTGTGGTACTGACTTGGTTTGTGCTTCGTATTGTGGTTTGTGCTGTAGCTTTGAGGGAGGACACCAGGATGCAGGTCTCCTGTTGTTTTGGGTTCTCCCTGACACATCAGGTGGACCAATGGGGGATCCAGGAGGCTGGACTAGGTGGGCTTTTGGCCTGCTCCAGCAGGACTTTTCTTTTGTTCTTACAAAGCAATCTCCTCCATTCCCTTTGTAAATGTGTTGCCTACATTTGAATTGGCAGCCACAATTCAGAGCTTTGAAATATTTTAACTGATTTCTCATTGGACTGAACATTGATTGGGTTTTCTTTTTAGATATGGATGACTGCTTTCAGTGCCCAGAAGACAAGTATCCAAGCAATGACAAGGATCTCTGTATTCCAAAGTATATAAGCTTCCTCTCCTATCAAGAACCCCTGGGAAGCATCCTGGCCTCATCTGCTCTTTCCTTCTCTTTTGTTACAGTTCTAGTGCTTTACATATTTATGAAGCACCAGAACACTCCCATTGTCAAAGCCAATAATCAGAACCTCACCTACACTCTTCTCATCTCCCTCCTGCTCTCCTTCTTGTGTGTTTTGCTGTTCATTGGAAAACCTGAGAGGTGGACTTGTCTCCTTCGACAAACAGCCTTTGGCGTCATCTTCTCAGTAGCTGTTTCTTGTGTGTTGGCCAAAACCATCATTGTGGTGCTGGCTTTTATGGCCACTAAGCCAGGCTCCAGCATGAGGAAATGGGTGGGGAATAAATTAGCAGCCCTCATTGTTCTTTCCTGCTCTCTTACTCAACTCATTCTTTGTATGGTGTGGCTCACAAAATCCCCTCCATTCCCAGATATGGACATGCACTCAATGACTAAAGAAATGGTACTGCAATGTAATGAAGGTTCAGTGACCATGTTCTACTGTGTCTTGGGTTTTATGGGCTTCCTGGCCATTGTCAGCTTCACTGTGGCTTTCTTAGCCAGGAAGTTACCTGATACCTTCAATGAAGCCAAGTTCATCACCTTCAGCATGTTGGTCTTTTGCAGTGTTTGGCTCTCCTTTGTGCCAACCTATCTGAGCACCAAGGGGAAGTACATGGTGGCTGTGGAGATCTTCTCCATCCTGGCTTCTGGTGTCGGGCTCCTGGGCTGCATTTTTGCCCCCAAATGCTATATTATTCTAGTCAGGCCTGAGCTGAACACAAGGAAGCAGTTCATTCAAAGAAAGATGTGAAGAATTCAAATTCATTGGTGTTCCTATGAGAGGATGGGACACCTCCAGAAATTTCATTGATAATGATATCATTCATGCTGTGTTTTTTTCCCTCAATGTAGAAGCACTCCATTAAAGAACCTTACCAAAGGTGGAAAGGAATGACTAGAAATGTGTTGATTTAAAAAATGTATGGCCTACTCTTCCTTTTAAGCACCTTGATGGCAAAGGCAGCTCATTACACAATAAAAATAAATAAATCCATAAAGCGCCATAAAAATTCCTTTAAATATTAAAAACACACTTTAAAAATGGAGCACATATAAAAGAGAGAGACACCCAGATTGCATAATGTGGTTGAGGTCCAGTGGATGCACTCTCTGAGCTGCTGTGCCTCCAAGTGCCTCCCTTATCATGCCTGCATTCAGGTTCAAATCTCACGGAGATGCACCTGAGTCAGCCAGCCTGTTCATGCGGTACAGGCCATGACAGTGGCTAGAGTCAAAAGAGCATGAGAAGCAGACTCTTGCCCTGGATATCTTTAGATTCCAACCCTAAAGTCAGGGTTCCTATGGTGGATTTGGCACCTTTGGAGTTTTTATTTGCAGCTATTAGGAATTTTCCTAGAGGGGAAGCAGGATTTTGCTGCTTGCAGTGGCTTTTCTGCTCTGCTGTTTTATTGGCTGTAGTGGTTTTTGTCACTTCAAAATTCTTTTTTTAAAAATTGAGTGCTTTATTGAACGCTTCTCAGTTGCATTGAGTCAATGTATGTTAGGAAGGCCTCTCTGAGGTTCCCCGATGCTATAAACTGTGCTTCTGGAAAACCGGAAGCACAGTTTCCGCCCCAGTTGGGAGGCTCAGAGAGGCTTCCACGGGTCCTAGAGGCTTGCACCTGGGGCTTTTGCCCCATCGGACCTTATGGCAGGTCCTCAACTGCCCTGTACTAGTTGTGGGCCCTCAGCCATTGCTTCACCTGGTTGACCTCTGATGCCGCCCACATTCTGAAGGATTCATTTGATCTACAAGTTCATGAGTTTCCTGCTTGCATCTCCTGGATCAGAAGAGACTGTTGCTGAAGGTTTGGGATCAAAACCTTGTTTTCTTCTGCAGTGTTACAGTGAATCTGCCAACTCTCAACAGGTGATTATTATCCAATTACTCATAATAATAATGTCAAAATATCCCTACACCTCTAGCGAGTTCTCATGCCCACTTGAAAAACTACAAACCAACGCTAAAGGGTAGTATTAATTTTGGCTGTGCCATTCAAAGCTGGCATTATAGACCCACCAAGCTCTGTCAGTTTGATCGCAAATTCTTTGTGCTGTGGGCTTTGAATCTGAGAAGTTAATGACATTCTGACTTGCTTGGGAAGCTCAGGGACACACAAATTACAAGGGGGAAATAGAGGAATTGGGGTGTAAAATGAAGAACTTTGTTCAAGAGGTTAAACTAGGGGTGTTGGTATTTGTGCTGCTACCTCCAATTGCGTGCCAGGTTCCTCTTGATAAATGCCGCCTTGGGGACCCACTTCCTATCCTCCACCAATATCATAAGGAAGGAGACTTCATGATTGCTGGCATTCTTTCCCAGATCTACATATTTTCGAATGAAATCACTTTCACGGAGCATCCATCTCAGGACCTCTTCGATGAGCGCATGTAAGGTGCTGGCTTCATCAATGCTGTTATGCGGTGGTGTAGCTGGAGGGGGTGCAAAACACTGTTTTGGAAGACACCCCACTGCGGCATGCAAGTGATCCCTCCTGCTTTCCTTCGGAGCCATTCCGGGCAGCTTGAGCATTTTGCTCTAGTGGTTGAGAATGACTCCGAAGGAGCGTGGGAGGGACCACTTGCATGCCACAGTGGGGTGCCTTCCAAAACATTGTGTTTTGCACCCCCTCAAACTATGCCACTGCTATAATGTGTATGCTTTATGTTCTTTTCTGGTCAGAAAGGGAACTTATCCATATTGCTGCTATTGTGAGAGTATTTATGGTGGCACCATATAGATCCACCATAAACCGCTGCCACTGCCTTTAAACTGCCCCCTCCCTGCACATGGGCCAGATGGGTAAATTTGGCAGCCTTTGGGATAGCTGCACAGCATGGCTGGAGCCTTACACATCTCGAAGTCAGCCGCCACCTGCCCACCTGCCCTTAATACAGTCTGAGATGAGCTGATTGCCCGTTGTCGGGGTCTGGGTAGGATTTTTTTTGCTGTCAGCTGGATTGGTCTGGAAGCGGACAGTTTTTTTCACCTTACCCCAGACTGGCTTGGAGAGGTTGGGTCTGTTTCAGTAGTTGGATTTTTCACTCTGTTCAGATTATTGGTCACTTTCAGCAGGTATCATGCAGGCTGGGTAGGTAGGAGTTAATTGTTTGACATCAAGGCTGAGGTTAGCAAGAACAGGGGGCAAGCCAGGACAGGTCATATACAATTCCTTCTGGATCAGTGAGGCTGGCCGGCCAATCCCCTGGCTGAACAAGCTAAGAGCTCTGCAGTGGTTTGCCTGGGGGATCTGCTGTGTCCTGCTGCCTTGATCCTTCAGGGTTGAAGGATCAAGTTGTGGCAAGCTTGCCTGTCTATTACCTGGGTGATGCATTGATTTAGCACTGTTTATCCCAACTAACAGCCCAATCCTGTCCACACTTTCTTGGGAGTAAGCCCCATTGACTCTAATGGGACTTACTTCTGAGTAGACATGCATAAGATTGGGCTGTCAGTGGCCTGCACTCCTGCTTTTGGGAAAGAGTTTAGATTCCTGCTGCAGTTGTTTTAATTAATAAAGTGGCCCAGTTACCCAAGCCTCTAGCTTGTGTGCTTATTGGAGGGGTGCATGGGTAGAATGTTTTGTGTTCTCTGTTTTGTTCCAGGCATTTTGGAACACCTCCTGTAACTAACTTACATGGTGCCGGTGGGAGAAGGCACACAGGACACTGAGGTGTCTTGATTTTAGTGGCACATGCCATATCCCAAACTAGACTTTTGTCTCTCACTCTCTAGATATTCCTACTAAGCGTTTTTAACATTTTATATAAGAGAGTTTTGGTTCACCAGAGTTATGTCTATAGTAATCTACTAGTGGAACATACAAGCTTGGTATGGCAGGGGAGAGAATTTTAATTTCATGAGTTTTGACACTGAAATATTTACCAGCATTTATCAATACTTGAATGGTGATATATTTTCTGTGTTCACTAACAAGTAACCTCCAGAGCAGCGCTGCAATTTTGGCTGGAATTTATCAAAGAAGTACCCAGTATTTGCCGGCAAGTACATCTTCCCACTTTCTTCAACTGTGGGGATACATTAGATGGTGGTACAATTGCAATCTCTTTTATATTGAATTGAAATGTGTCAAATGTCACTGTTTGGAGAAAAGAAAATGAAGATATACTCTGAGGTTCCCATAATGTGCCTTATTGCAGGGTAATGACTCAGCTATACCAGCACATCGTAGCCCTGGAATTTGCTGTAAAAGAGATCAATGGAAATCCCAAAGTCTTGCCCAATGTCACTCTGGGCTTCCACATCTATAACAGCCATTTCAGTGCAAGCTGGACTTACCTGACCTCAATGGAACTTCTCTCCAGAAGGAGCAAATTTGCCCCTAACTACAAGTGTGTCATTGAGAGCACTCCGATAACAGTCATTGTGGGACCTAACTCGAATGTCTGCCTCTACGTGGCAACCATGTTGAGTGTTTACAAAATACCACAAGTAAGATGTGTGAACCACTTATGGGCATTTTTGAAACTATTTATAGTTTTGTTTTTTTTTAATCTGCTTTTTTGATTGAGTAAAAAGCAATACAATAGTAGTTTATACCAAAAGCGGGAAGCATAATTATGTCGCTTTTCTTGGATCAGTTGTTTCAGCTGCTTCTTTAGAATAAAATATGTATCGGGAATTTGAATAGCCCCTGAATAGCGGTATTGCTGGTAAACGGATCCAATCTGATTTTTGAGATCCATACAATCCCTATCAAACCAAGGGGATATTGTTTGGGATCCCTCCCCTGTTCCACCTTTAGCAGAGGGTATACTAGTGTAGGAGACTAAAGTGGATGAAACCCTAGAGATTAATAACTCATATATCTTAATTCGTTCTATCGGATCTGACTCATTTAAAAGTTGGATTCTATAGCTCTTGTACGGCTCCATGTAGAGCGGTTCGCTCATTTTCTGATTAATTGTAGTATTCCACATGATTTTAGGCCTAATTTCATATTCATTTTCAAGCTCTACATCAGGGGCGGAGCACTGGAAAGAACCTAAATCAAGTAAAAATAAATACAAAAAGATGAAAAAAGGGAAAAAATAGAACCTAAATGAAATATGTAAACATTACAAGGATATTAGTTAGCATTCTATACATAGATATCAAAAGTAAGACTTCCATATAGCCATAAATGTATCAATATTTAGATGCCACACATAAGCCATATATTTAAATGTTTTTTAAGATTAAGTGGTCCTCAATTCATTGAGCAGCAGCGGCAGAGGCACATATCTAGATGGGTCTATGGCCTGATCAAGTTGGGCTGTTCTTATGTTCTACAGTACAGGCAGAAAGAGTTCATTTCCATTGTCTTGAGGTAAAGTTCCATGAAACAGGCAGGTAACACAGGCCTACAAATGAAGCAATGAGGACTCGGAGTCACATTTTCAGGGTTCATGAAGGGAGCAAGGCAGGCTGGCAAGCTTCAGGGAGAGAGCGCTCGCACCAGCCAACCTCCTCACCTTCTTTTATTAACCTCCCTTTCAGCCCAGTACAAAGGTCAGCAGGTAAACGCTGTAAGTTCCTTAGCTCCACTCTAGCCTAGTGCAAAGGTCAGTCGGGGAACAATGCAAGTTCCTCGAGGGATTTTTCCCTTTGTCGATTCAGCCTGTTTACCCAGTCTGTTTCCTGACTCAGACCTCACCCGGTCTGCTTCGTGACCCAGGCATCACCCTGGAGTGTGCTCCGAGAATGGGGATTGAATGTGCTCACTGGCCTTTGTCATGTAAGCAAAAGGGTAAGTTCCGGGTAAGGTCCGGGTAAGCAAAAGGGTAAGGTCCGGTATTCCCCTGATTATTTCCTTCATACAAAATTGAGGGTCAGAAAAGTTTTTCCCAAACTTTATGGTGGTTTGATATGAATTTGGGGTGCTGATTCCAAAAATGGCACCCGTTTTGCCCTATCACGTCTAGTTTTGGAGATATAGTATAGCCTAATTAGTGAATGGTTCAAGCAGCTTCCTCCTGAGGAAACAGCTTGAACCATTCACTAAAGAGGCATGACATGTCTCCAAAACTAGACGTGATAGGGCAAAACAGATGCCATTTTTTGAATCAGCACCCCAAATATACCCAGGAATTGGTGTAACGTTTAAGGAAGCAAAATGTGTGTTGGCCTGTGTAATTCTTGAGTAATGAATGCTTGGGGCAAATTGCAATGCCAACAATTATATTGGTTAGTCATTCTTTAATATAAAGTTGCTGCGGTGTTCCAAAAACTCTAAAATGTTTGTTGCTGCTGCCACATCCTGACGCCCAAGGTAGCCGCCAGCAGCACCTCAGAAGGGAACTTTAATGCCCTTTCCCCTGGGTAAGTTCAGTAGCCCTGCAATGGGGCAACCCCATTCACCGCCAGCCCAAAGGTGGGTGGTGAATCAAGAGCCTCCATGTAAGGCGGCAAGTCCTGCCTCCCTCCCTCCCCACTTCCCCCACTCGTATCGGAATAAATGGATTTACTTCTGGGTAAACCTGCTGAGGATTGGGCTGTTAGCCAATGATTTAGAACCTACATTGCTATTTAGAAAGAGTTTTTGATATAATTCTGTACAAAAGAAAATGTTTTAAGTGTGAATGAATGAAATGAAAGCAACATTCTTTCAGAATGCTCTGCCACAAACTCTTAAGCATTTTATCATGCACTTTCCCTGCCCCTCTTTTCAAACTCTCTGTAGTTCATATATGGCTCTGCTCCAGTGATGAATGACCCCACCGAAGCAGCTTTCTTCCACCGCATGTTTCCAAGTGGGGTCGGTCAATACAGGGGGATTCTCCTCCTGCTTCTGCATTTCAGCTGGACTTGGATGGGAGTGCTTTATCAGGACGAAGACAATACAGAAGGGTTCATAGAAAACGTGCTTCCAATGTTTTCCCAGAGGGGCATTTGCTTTGCCTTCATAGAAAGTTTCCCAAAGCAAATGTTTTCTAGTCGCGTCACTGAAATGGTGCAGGATGGGTCTGAAATGATCAACATGGTCATGGGGAGCACTGCTAATGTTGTGGTTGTACATGGAGAAATCGATACCATGATGATCTTGAGAATGCTGTCTCGTGGTGCAGAATTTGAGGAGTCTCTGACAATGAAGGAAAAGCATAAAGTCTGGGTTATGGCAGCCCAGCTGGATTTCACATCATTTCCCTTTCAAAACAGTTGGGACCTGGATTTCCTCCATGGTGCGCTATCCGTGGCAGTTCCCTCGAAGCCGGTGCTGAGGTTCCAGTCATTTCTTCAGGGCAGGAATCCTTCCTCAGTAAAAGGAGATGGCTTTCTCAGGGACTTCTGGGAGGAAGCATTCGACTGTTCCTTCCCCAGCCCTGTCGCAGAGGGCAGGAAACCCTGCACTGGAGGCGAGAAGCTGCAGGTGCTTCCTGAAGCCATTTTTGAAATGGGGATGACCAGCAACAGCTACAGTATCTACAATGCGGTTTATGCCATAGCACATTCTCTACATGCTGTGCATTCATCCCGGAGCAAATTCAGAACACTGGTGGCTGGTAGGAGACCACTTCAGATTCAGTAGCCATGGCAGGTAAGCCAACTCAATCAATTCTCAACAATAGACCTTACGGTGCAGAAATGTGTCTCTTTACTGCTACTAGAGCTTTATCATCTGAGTCCTGAACACATAGCTGAGCTTCCCTTGATAACCACTTAGGGCTCAATCCTATCCAATTTTCCAATGCCAGTGCAACTATGCCAGTGGGGCATGCACTGCATCTTGTGGTGGGGCAGCAGTCCCAGAGGCCTCCTACTATTTCTAAGAGTATAGCAGATATTCAGTTTGATCATTCCTGAGTAGTGTGATTCACGACCCAATCCTGCTGGAGCTCTGCACTGCTGGAATGCATGTCGTTTAATGTGACCTTTTGAATTCTTATTGTTGCTACCAGGGATGGGAAAACCCAGCAGGGCTTGACTTTAGTTGAGTCTAGAATCACTGCCCCCCATGAGACTCAACTTGAAAAAGAGTCATAATGGGGCACTTTCTGAGTTGCTGGGTCACCCTTTAGTGACTGTAAAAGACTCAAATCAAGCCCCCCCCCTTTAAAAAGCTAACCGCAGGAAAAACAGTGCTGCTGCCGGGCTGTGTGTGTGCAGGAGTTCTTTTTAACTACTCCCCTTCTGGCCCCCTCCATCTGTAAAGAGGGCAGGAGAGTGTGGGAGGGAATGTGAAAGAGCTGGGACAGAAGTGGGAAAAGGGAGGAGGGTCACGCGCAGCAGCTGCGAGTCTGACCCAATCCTTGGCAACCCTACTCAGAAGTAGTCCCGCTGCAGCCAGTTATTCAATGAGGCTTTCCCCTCCCCACCAGCCATGCAGTGCAAAACATAATCAGTACGTGCTGCCTCCCCCACTTCCCTGCCCCCTTCCCCTCCATGGGCTTCTCAAGGCAATTGAAAGGTAAGAAGCCCCTTTCCTCCTCCTGCTCTCTCAGCCAATGAAAATATCAGAATGTTCATCCTTTGTCCAATGATCATCCGTTCCTTCCTTCCAATCAGAGAGTAAAAGAGACCACAGATCTGCCTTCCCCCATTCATTGCAAGAGGAAAGCATTAACTCTTTCCTGCCTCCCAGCTGGCACTTTCCTGCTGTTCATCCAGTTGGATTGCTGGCCCCACAAGGTTTTTCAAGTCACAAAAACAGTAAGCAAGCACACCCAGACACAGGCAGACACCCAAAATCATGCATTTTCGTAACATGAGCCTGACTCAAGTTCCCAGCCCTGATCGTTACTATTTTCAGCTCCACCACTTTCTGAAAAATGTCTCATTTAACAACAGTGCTGGAGAAGAGGTTTCCTTTGATCAAAATGGGGAATTCATCGCCAGGTTTGACATTATCAACTGGGTGACTTTCCCAAACAAATCCTTTCTTCGAGTCAAAGTTGGAAGGATGGGACCACCTCTGGACCACAGTTTCACTATTTATGAAGAAGACATCATATGGCCTAGCAGGTTTAACCAGGTAGGCGCCATACACATGATGTGTGCAGTCACTTCCTGCTATTAAAATATTGCTTCATTGTTCAGACAGTAAAAGAGCTCCTTCTTGGGCCTGGACTAGTAGTCATCTGTGCAAGCCTTGATCAGGACCTCCAATTGTTCTAAATATGCAGAGGAGTATATCCCTGACTGATTAGAAGATCAGGTTAGTGGTTCTAAGAAACATATAATAACAGGGAAAATTACAGAAAAGTACTCCGTGGCCTCTGCCATTGGCAAGAAAGTTAAGTTTCAATGAGAGACTGCCCTGTCTCACATGACACACATTATTATTATTATTATTATTATTATTATTATTATTATTATTATTATTATTATTATTATTATTATTATTGGCAACCTTCAGTCTCGAAAGACTCTGGTATTGTGCTCTGAAAGGTGGTTCTGGCACAGCATCTAGTGTGGCTGAAAAGGCCAATTCGGGAGTGACAGTCCCTTCCACACTGGGAGCAAGTGCAGTCTGTCCCTGGTCTGTCTCCCTGGCTATGGGCCTTCCTTCTTTGCCTCTTTGCCTCAGTCTGTTGGCCAAGTGTCTATTCAAACTGGGAAAGGCCATGCTGCACAGCCTTATTATTATTATTATTATTATTATTATTATTATTATTATTATTATTAGTATTAGTATTAGTATTATTATTAGTATTAGTATTAGTATTATATTTTCACATTCAGGCTTTTTGGCTTTTTGGTTTGTTTATTCAGACATCGAGTCCTTCCCAAGGACCTAGGATGCCTGGTTTATATCCTATAAACACCGTCACACAATGTAAGCTGTTTCCAGTAATGCTGCTTTTTGCTGTTGATTGATGGATGTTTCTGCCACCCCAATGCTGTTCAGCTGCTCTTCAAGGTGTTTTGGAATAGCACCAATCACCACTGGGATCACTTTGGTCTTCTGCCACAGCCTCTCAATTTCTATTTGTAAATTTTTGTATTTTGTTATTTTTTTCCAGCTCTTTTTCTTCTGCTCTGCTATCCCCCAGTATTGCTATAATTATTAATAATTAGAATTAATAATTAATTGTGTTACTATAATTATTATAATTATGATGACGACAATGTAAATGTTTGTGATGTATGTAAAGAGTAATCAGTATAATTATTTACATACTGTGTTCCCACAAACAAATTCAGATTTCAGCCATGGCTGGAGCTAAACAGAATGACCTAACCCAGTGGTACTCAAACTTTTCCAGCCAGTGGTTCCCTTGACCCCCTGTGGCTGTTGGCCATGACACCCCATCATGTTCCTGAGCGTTGGAAGTGACATCATTAAACAGGAAGTGGCCAGAAATATTAACTATATTAATATTAATTATATTAATCATATCATTAATTAAATGCAGATCTTAAGATATATATTATTAATACACAGCAATGTACATGCTTTGTAAATGATCAACTGCTGATCACTGTTGGAGACAGGATGCTGGAGTAGGTAGATTTTGTCTGGTCCAGGAAGACTCTTTTATTTTTATTTTTTTACTTTGTAAGCATAGCAATAGAATTGTTTTATCAAATGAACTTTGTGAACAACCAGTCTGACCAACATTACACACACACACACCCCTGTGGACCCCAATCCAACTAGTCATTTCTCCCATTCTCCTTGGATAGGATTGAATCCTTTATTAATTTAATTTTTCCAGCAGTTGGTGGGGAAACAAAAATAGACCATGAAAATATATCAGAGCTGATAAGGGTTTGCTTAGGAAGCTGATTTGTCTCCTATACTAGGAGATGCACACCCCAATCCTACGCATGCCTACTCAGAAGTAAGTCCCATTCGAGTCATTGGGGCTTACTCCCAAGAAAGTGTGGATAGGATTGGGCTGGCAATCACTTCATCAATGGCTGATAAGTATTCCCTTCAAATAGCAAGATTCATCGCTTTAAAAATACAGCCTCTCCTCTTCAGTCAAACAACAAGATTAAGAAATCACTTTAAAAACAGTACCCTTTTTCTGCTCCTGGCCAAGTAAAGTGTGTGATTCTCTCTCTCTCTCTCTCTCTCTCTCTCTCTCTCTCTCTCTCTCTCTCTCTCTCTCCCCCCCCCTTTGCCAACTGCATGGAAACAACTTTAAGACCCTTGGGAAGTGTTTTATTTTGGGAGAGGGAGGAAAGCAGGAAGCTTTGGAGACTGAAAGGGGGGAGTGGAAGAGGACGGGGGGTTGAAAAGAGAGATTTCACTTTGATGAGAAGTGATCCCAGGCTGGGAACTAGGAACCAACCAGACAAGGATCAAGGAGGGTTTCTTTCTGATGGTCAGCAAGGGCAAGGACTGCAAAATGAGCATGCTCGGTACTTGCCAGCTGGGGGCTGGAGTCGAAGAGCTTTGGAAACAACATGCAGTGAACACAGAAGGTGGCAGGGAAATCAACAGAAAATTTTATGAAAAACTGGGAAGCAAGTATTGACTTTCTGAATGAAAGAGAGAGAGAATGAGGGGCAGCCCAGTCCTGAGCTGCCCAGCACGCAGGGCTTCAGTGGCGCAGGGCTTCAGTGGCCACCACTGCCTCCTTGGGAGAAGTGGGCTTTAATGCTAAAACAAATCTTCTTTTTCATTTACGGACAGGTACGTCCCCTTTCTCTGTGTAATGACAAATGCCGTTCTGGTTTTTGAATAATCAAGAAGGAAGAGAAGCCGTTTTGCTGCTATGATTGTTGTCCGTGTCCAGGAGGCAAAATTTCTGATCAGAAGGGTAAAGGATGCTGAGTATTGAATGTCCCCCCCCCCCCCAGAATAATCTCTGCATTTCAGCATTTGAACATCAGGGTGTATTATGTATTACATCAACAGGATTATCAACATTATGTATTACATCAATCAGCCAATGTAAATCCTTCAGTGAGTCCTTGCTATTAAACTCCCACTTTTCGTGGAGGCACCTACCCTGAAGGAAACAGGCACAGATCTTCATTTCTGCTTTGAGTGTTAGCACCCTTGCTTCAACCAGGTAGCTGCTCTCACCAAACCCTGCTTTTCCCAACCCACCATTGGAAAGGGGGTCACGCCAGTCATATACCGCTCAGCTCACCCCAAGCCAGGCAGCCTTTAAGATGGAGTATGCAATCCAGGCCCAAGGGATTGCCTGCAGGGTGACCAGAAGTCCTCTTTTTCCAGGACATGTCCACTTTTTTAGCCTTGTGTCCTGGAAAAGAACATAAATGCCCCCCCTTTTCCTATGAGCATTCTTGTAATAAATAGATTACATGTAAAAAATTATATGTAACATAGTTTTAAATTTAATGATAAGTAATATTATGTTTGCATTAACCCCATGAAATCAATATACAAGTGTTTTTAGCTTGTATTTTGTCACGCCCTACATCAGGGGTGTCAAACTCATTTCATACAGAGGAACGAATGGCATTCATGATGCCTGCTGAGGGCTGAAAGTGATGTCATTAGGCAGGAAGTGATGTCATTAAACCATTCTTGACCAAAAATAAGCACTTTTTCTCACTTAGGAACTCATTAGCTGCAAATGACAAGAGAAAACATGCAAATCTTGATCATATTCAAGATATGGGAGAGTTCAATTTTCAAGTGGGCTGCCCTTTCAGCAGTAACACCTCAGCACTGCTCAGCAGATGAGAGCCTGAGGGCCAAATATAAAGCCTCCGCGGGCCGCATCTGGCCCCCAGGCCTTATGTTTGGCACCCCTGCCCTACATTGATCTTGGATGTCCCACATTTTAGGGTGCCTTGTCCTCTTATGATATCTGATCACCCTGGTCACCCACAACATCTCAAAGCCAAACAGTTTCTTGAGATCAGTACTGGCTTCCCCTTTGACCCTTAGGATGCACACCACATTACTGCTCCTGTTTCCAGTCTACCACTATACCTGTCACTATACCTGCCAGCTACCTGCTTAGCTGGCTAAGTTAGCATTACACTTCAAGGAGCATTCTGGGGTAGGCCAAAAACAAAACAAAAATCACTAACAATCACATTTTATTTTACAGACATGGATGTCCATTCCTGCCTATCCCTGAAAGGCAATTAGCTAATCTCAGACTGACCCTGGGGGGGGGGGGGTCTGGACATAGCACCTCCAGAGCTCCAAATGGTGAGCTGGATAAGCAGAGCTTCCAGAATGCACCAATCAGATGCTCATTGGCCTCAGGCAGGGTGGGGCTGAGCAGAGAGCCCCAACATGATCTGTGGGGTGGCTGCATTAAGGGACTGGTTCACTATTAATTTACTTTGAATCTGGATGGTAAGTTTCTTGCAGTGGGACATCCCATTGATGGTGCTTCTATCTAATAAACCAAATAAGTAGTTTATTCCTGCAAGACAGCACAAATAGGATTTCCATCACTACTATTACTGTTTGCATACAGAAGCTCAACAAACGAAGTTCAACTAGTTTCCATAGTTTAAGAAATAAATCAAAATCACATTTTATTTTACAGACATGGATGACTGTTTTCAATGTCCAAAAGATCAGTACCCCAACAAGAACCAGGATTCCTGTCTTTTAAAGGTTATAAGCTTCTTATCTTATGGAGAACCTTTGGGGATCTCTTTGTCTACTTGTGTTCTTTTCTTGTCCTTTGTCACTGCTTTGGTCCTTGGGATCTTCATGAAGCACCAGAACACTCCCATCGTCAAAGCCAACAACAGGAACCTCACCTACACTCTCCTCACCACCCTTCTGCTCTCCTTCCTTTCTGTGTTTCTCTTCATTGGCCAGCCCCAAAAGTTATCATGCCATTGTCGACAAACTGCTTTTGGTATCATCTTCTCAGTGGCTATTTCTTGTGTGTTGGCCAAGACCATCATGGTTGTTTTGGCATTTGTGGCCACCAAGCCAGGCTCCAGGATGAGGACATGTGTGGGGAAAGGACTGTCAACCTTCATTGTCCTTCCCTGTGCCCTTGTCCAAGCCACTCTTTGTACTGTGTGGCTGGCCACCTCTCCCCCTTACCCAGTTTTGGACATGCACTCAGTGACTGCAGAAATGGTTCTGGAATGTAAGGAAGGTTCACCTCTCATGTTCTACACTGTCTTGGGATTCCTGGGTTTCCTCTCCATTGTCAGCTTCTTTGTGGCCTTTCTAGCCAGGAAGTTACCAGACTATTTCAATGAAGCCAAGTTCATCACCTTCAGCATGCTGGTCTTTTGCAGTGTGTGGTTGTCTTTTATTCCCTCTTACCTGAGCACCAAGGGGAAATATATGGTGGCTGTGGAGATCTTCTCTATCCTGGCCTCCAGTTCTGGGCTACTGTTCTGTATCTTTTCCCCCAAATGCTACATTATTTTGGCAAGGCCTGATCTGAACACAAGAGTGCAGCTAATAAGAAAAACAGAGTGACCATAAAACTATGGCTATATTCCAACTAGCAGCCCAATTCTATTCCCTGCCTGCCCAGAGTGTGCAGCACAGCTGATAGAGTTTGCATTGCTTGCTCTGGGCTGACTGGGAACCAGAACACCCGGGGGAAGTAAGTAAATACATTTTTACTTAATCCTCTGTAGCTCTTCTCGTCCCCAATGGCTCTCCCCAGACCTCAGACCATTCTTTTGCTGATGTAAATCTGGAGGTCACTCTGGGGACAGGTTCAACCAAGAAGAGGGATAGGATCCCATGTTTGCCACCAAGATCCACCTTCTCTCACCCCTGAACAGCCCCCTGTCAACCCCGCTCCCTATCTTGATTCATCCCTGATCCACTGATCCACTCTGCCTCCAACTTATTGGCGACAGCAGAGGTTCTGCTGGTGTGTTGCTCTTCCAGAATCCTGGGCATTGTGCTGGTGATAATGGCCCACAGAACAGCAGAATGGCTGCCCCACCAGCATTCTGAGCCTTACATTAACACAAGGCCCAGACAGGACTGGTCCATAGGGTTAGTGAGCCTCCTATTCCACTGTGAAAACCCTCAGAGGCATCATATGACTCAGAGGCCATAGGGCTATCCCATGATCTTCAGTCATCTAGTGGATGTAAATGTGTGTTTGGAACTTTGGAGTCGTGGTATATTTTGGAATTCTGTCCCTTGTGAGACCTGATTGGGCCCCCTTGCTGCCAAGCTTCAAGAGGATTATGAAGGACACCCCCTTTTTTTACCTGACAGACACTTCTATCTCACCGTTGTATTCAGATGGGTTCATCATGGTACTTAGGGTTCCGTGTAGATTTTTTTACTGGCATTTGCTCCTCTTGGGTTAATCTCCAGGACTATTTGTTACATTGCTTATATTTATTGTATTGTTATTGTATTATATTAATTGTAGATATTGTTGATAGTCACTTTGACCGACTCTTCCATGGATCATAAAGTTGAGATATGAATGAGATGTGAACATCTTGACCCAATCATGATGATATTAGCTCCATCCATACACCTGTTCTAGTTTTCTTACCCCACTTCTGTGGTGTTTATTTTCTTAGAAGAATGTGTATGTTCATTCTATAGGCTGCCATTATTTAATGTATCATAGTTCTATCTTATTATCTAACTACCCCCCCCCCCAAAATAAATTTTATGTGGTTATCATCATGGTAATTTTCACTATCACAACCAGGAGCCAGAGTGGGAGTGGGAGGAGATCCTATCCCCCCTTCCTGACCCAGATCCACTGCCATGAGTCTCCTCAGACTTTCACCAGCCAAAGGGCTGGTATGGAACTGAGGAGACCCAAGGGGTATTAATTAACCAATGGAGAGATAAGCAAAAAAGTCTTTTATTATTATTATTTTATAGCAGTCGGCTATATGCATTATGGGTTAAACAAGCTGCTACTTGGGGGGAGCATTACTGCCCAAACACCATTATAGCTACACCCCTTGTCAGCAGCCCCTAGGGTCTCTAAAAGGTTTGGGAACCACTGATTTTTTAACACAATGAACTGTGTTACCTTAGTACTTTTGAAGTGATTCCCTTAGAAGGGAGTTTAGCAAAAATGGAGCTACCACTATAAAATCTGCTACAAGGCCATCTGACTTCAGATGTTACATACACACACAATGCATATTTCCCTGACAAAACAAATTACAAGACATTGAGATACTCAATGAATATGTATGCTTTCCAATTCAATTTTGAAGGATCCCAGTTTTGAAAAGTGGGTCCAATTGGGACTTTATGCAAAATGTGATGCCACTCCGGTGCAGACTTTGCAACACGATTGTTGAACTGAAAGGCATACATGGACAAGTCTATTATTGTTGCCTTTGGGGCAATAGACTTTCTTACTAAAGGCTTCACTTTACTTGTGGCCTTTTCTTGCTGTGGATCATGACCACAAGCCTGTCTGTTTCTTACTGCCTCACTGAGGGCTGAAGCAGGCCTCTGTTAATCTCCTCAAAACATGTTGCTTTGCAAGGTTGCAGGCAGCCTGTAATTCCGAACGAGTGATCAGCTCCCCTATGACAATCAAATTAACCATGATTACATCTATTGCTTCTCCACTGAGCTCCCACCCCCATGGTGGCCTCCAGCAAAACTATGAACCAGGATTGAATGATATATCCTCTATGTAATGCAAAGGCAAGGTTAGAGTCAGAGAAGGCCTCCATCAATCTGATGTTAGATCCTGGCTATGAACCAGCAGAGTGGTCAACCTAAGAAAGACTGCCATACCAAGGAATCCCTATATGACAATGTGGGAGCAGGTGAACTCATGTCCAGAAGAATGAATTTTATGCAGGATGCTGCTATTTCTGACCTTGATTCTAGCCCTCCGGCCTCAGGTGGTGTGCAAATTTCTGATGGCTAAATGCCCTATTAGTGAACCTCTTCCTATTCTCCACAAGTACAATCAGGCAGGAGACCTCCTTATTGCTGGCATTTTGTCTCAGATCTACATGTTTTCCAGCCCAATCACCTTCGAAAGCTGTCCCTCTCCTGAACTCCTTGACAACAACCGTTTGTAAGGGATTTTGTTTACTTACTTGTTTTTAAAAACCCGTAACATACCTATCTCCAGATAGTAGTCAAGGCAGGATGGTCCTATAAATTAGATTTAGAGTGAGGAATGACAATGCAAAAATGTGATCTTCTTAAGAATGAGCTCTAGGATGCGTTTGTTGTAAGGTGTGTTTCTGAATTGATTGTGAAAGATTAGGTGGCACCACAGACTCATTTGGGTCAAAGATCTAAAATGTCTACTTGAATCCTACCATGATGACGTTGGACCAGTCTACATGTAGTCAGCCTAGTTGAGTTCACAAGGTTTTGTGACATTAAAATAGGCAAGAAAACCATTTCTGTTCCACTAATTTCATTTGAAGACACAACGGGTACAAATGTAACAAATAAAAATGACTTGATTGTATAATTGCATTGTGTTTCTTCTTCATTTTTAAGACTGTGAATTTCAGTGTGTGTTATACAAAGGTAGATTTATTTTCTAAGTGCTTGAATGGTGCTCTCTTTAATAATGATGCAAAACCTTCTCCTTATTTGAGTGTACGTAGCACTGTGTGTTACTGAATGTGGTTCAAATATTTGATGTTGATAAAGAGATAAGCTTGGCTTTTTAAGTGAGCAAAGGAACTGAAATTTTCCCTCAATTTCCATGATCTTCTATTCTTGCCACAGTATGTTATTGTTGTCATAACCCCCCCCCCCCAGCTTTCTTTTTCCTCCTATTCAGGAGCCCCTCCAACCTTCAGGAGTTTAAATCCCTCCCCCACCCCATGCTCCATGAGGATCATGGCATACCAGAAGTGGTTCCTTCTCGGCATGCCCATGCACATTTAACATGACATAGTATCTCCTAACTCTCATTACAGAATATTGACTCAGATCTACCAACACACTGTAGCCTTAGCATTTGCCACAAAGGAGATCAATGAAAATCCTCACATCTTACCTAACCTCACCCTGGGTTTCCACATGTATAATAGCTATTTCAGTGCAAAGTGGACCTATCAAGCCTCAATGGAACTTCTCTCTACCTGGGGCAAATTCATCCCTAACTTCAAATGTGATCTTCAGAACCATACAGTAGCCGTCATCGGGGGACCTATCTCTGACATTCGTCTCCACATGGCAACTCTCCTGTGTATCTATAAGATTCCACAGGTAAGACATGAGGAGGAAGCAGGCAAGTGTAACAGCCATTATGCACATCATTTGACTTCTCAATTTAACAAATGTCCCCTTACTCCAAGTAGACCTCCAGCCTGCTCCTAACTACCTCTGGCACACTGTGGGTCATGTTGCTCTGCTGTGCCAGTGCTGGATAGGATTGGGCTGCCCATTGGGTTAATTGGCTTGGAAAAGTCTTCACAATTAAAAAAAAATTTCTTTGTTTCTTAAACCAACAGTTTCCTTTAAGGCATCTGCATAGTGCTTTAGACCCCATTCCCTGCTGCAATTAAGCCTGCAGCCCAATCCTAACTAACACTCTGTGCAGTGGTGCTAATAAGGCACTGGCTATATTCCACGGGGGGCTGTCGGCCTCTGAATGCCTCCTTGTCAGTTGTGAACCCTATCCTATCCAATGTGGTTGGTCTGTGGAACTCCTTGCCACAGGATGTGGTGATGGCATCTGGCCTGGATGCCTTTAAAAGGGGATTGGACAAGTTTCTGGAGGAAAAATCCATTACGGGTTACAAGCCATGATGCGTATGTGCAACCTCCTAATTTTAGAAATGGGCTATGTCAGAATGCCAATGCAAAGGAGGGCACCAGGATGCAGGTCTCCTGTTATCTGGTGTGCTCCCTGGGGCATTTGGTGGGCCGCTGTGAGATACAGGAAGCTGAAGGACCTATTGCCTGATCGAGCCTATAGCCTGTTCCAGTGGGGCTGTTCTTATGTTCTTAATTTTCCAGGACTGGAGCAGCTATATCAATGGGGCATGCGCTCCATCCTGTGGTGGGGGAAACAGTCACATAGGCCTCCTCAATGCATGGGAGCATCTGTTCCCTTACCTCAGGGCTTCATTGCTACTGCACCAGAGCTGGAAAGCTGGATAGGATTGGGCCCTGTGTCACTAGGGTTTGCATCAGCCCATGCAGGACGCCAGGGTATGAACCTCATGATGGACCTCCTCCCATGCAGAGGGTGCGGCAATGTCCCAGGCTGTCAGTGTGTCAATGCACTGTCACCCTGCCCCTGTTGGTTTTTTGGCTATAACTTTTGATAGAATAAAGATATTTCAACATTGTTTGTTTCATTGCATTCTGCATGAAATTACGCATCAAATGATATATAACATGATGATATTATTCTAAAATATCAATATCTTAAAAATTTGGGTCTGTAGTGGTGTCACTTCCATGGTGCAACACCTAGTGCAGCCCACACCCTCCAGTGAAGCCACAGCTCCTTGTTACCTTCTAGAATGATATCTAAGATCACTTCAAATTGAAAGTAGGAAAGTGGAATGGAAGCAGAGGTAAATGGAAAGAACATGCCTTTTTTAGTTACATGTACTTAAGTATGCAATCCTATCTGGATCTAGTGCTGCCAGAATGTTTGGAGACAAGCATTACAGTTTGACAAGAGTCTCTCTCTCTCTCTCTCTCTCTCTCTCTCTCTCTCTCTCTCTCTCTCTCTCTCTCTCTCTCTCAATTTGGGGATCTCTACTTTCATCTCTCTTTTTTTTTCCTTAATTGCTTGTAGCTCATATATGGTTCTGCTCCAGTGGTGAATGACCAAACCCAAACAGTTTTCTTCCACCAGATGTTTCCAAATCAGGCCCATCAATATGGTGGGATTTTGCAGTTACTGCTTCATTTTAAATGGACGTGGATTGGAGTGGTATCTCAGGATGATGATGTTTCAAGGCATTTTGTACGCAATGTGCTTCCTGCCTTCTCCCAGAGAGGCATTTGCTTTGATTTCATAAAAAGATTCCCCAAAATAGTCTTTCTCAGCGAGTTCCCTGAAATGATTATGGATGGGCTGGAAACATCAATTGTTATCATGGGAAGTACTGCTAATGTTGTCCTTATACATGGTGAAATTCAGTCCATGGTTACTTTGAGACTGTTGCTTCATTTGTCAGTGTTTGAAGGTATACCGATGAAAACAAAAGGTAAACTGTGGATTGTGACAGCCCAGGTGGATTTCATGTCCATTGCAATTCAAAGAAGTTGGGACCTCAGTTTTATCCACGGTTCAATAGCATTTGCAGTTTCGTCAAAGAGGCTGCTTGGATTTGAGAAGTTTCTTCAGGTCAGAAACCCTTCCTCTGAACCGGAAGACGGCTTCATCAGGAACTTTTGGGAACAGGCATTTCTTTGTGTGTTTCCTGATTTCACAGAAGACAAGCCGGTTGGGAAGATCTGCAGTGGTGAAGAGAAACTGGAGACTCTTCCCGAGTCTGTTTTTGACATGCACATGACTGGCCACAGCTACAGCATCTACAATGCTGTCTATGCTGTAGCACATGCCTTGAATGCTAAGCATTCATCTAAATTCAAGGACAGAATAATGGCAGATAGAGAAAGATGGAATATTCTGAAGCAACAACTATGGCAGGTAATATTCTGAGAAGAGTCATATAAGACAGATCATGATATCTGTGGGTACAACAACATGCTCTAGACCAGTGTTTCTCAAACTTTTTAGGATTGGGACCCACTTTTTAAAATGACACGCTTATCGGGACCCACCTAGGTTTACAAGACTTTTAAAAAAGATCTAGAAAGAAAAATATTTTTATTTATTTAATTACAAGTAAAATTTTTGCTTATTTATTTACCAAAAAACCCCTCTATTTCTCATAATGAAGCAGTCCTAATGAACTTTAATGAATGTTCTCCTTCCTTTCCTACGTTCCTCCCCTGCACATGCACAATCTCGTCTGATGTCAGAAGCTAAGCAGGGTCAGGCCTGGTTAGTACTTGGATGGGAGACCGCCTGGGAATACCGGGTGCTGTAGGCTCATACCATAGTCTTTCGAGACTGAAGGTTGCCAACCAACCAACCCCAGAAAAATAATTTTTTATTAGGGGACATCAACTAAGGGCACAAGCCTAACCAGGTCTACTCAGAAGTAAGTCCTATTTTGTTCAATGGGGCTTACTCCCAGGAAAGTGTGGTTAGGATTGTAGCCTTAGACACATTTATCTTCCTATATCTACACATGCTTGCAAACTACAGGAGTTCAGCTCCTTGCAAACCCCAGGAGCTGAGCAACTTGCAGGGTAAGCAGCAGCTATTTGATTTTTGAATAACCTCAAGCCTTGAGACAATTAGTTATCTGATATTGTCAGTACCTATGTTTGCATTGGAGGCTGTGCCCAGTCCTTCACAACCCACCAAAAATCAGGCCATGACCCACCAGTGGGCCCTGACCCACAGTTTGAGAACAACTGCCCTAGACTGTCAGAAGTTGTCTCTTGGGCATTTTTTAGAAGCTGGGAAGAAAAGAAAGGAGAAAAAAAAACACTTACAGTGATCCTTAGCGATTATATCAGAACAGGACAAAGGTTTTAACAGGTACAGAGTAAGGACAATACTATTTAAGAATGGACATAGTTTGCCCTCTGTTTGCATCACTATCTCCAACATTTCTCAAACTGTGGGTTGGGGCCCACCAGGTGGGTCGTGAACCATGTAGTACCTAGCTCAGCAGCCATTGAAAATGCAGAGTTGAAAATACAGGGTAAAGAGCTGCTGGGCAGGGCAGGCCCCTGGTGGGAGAGAGGTCTGTTTCTTTGACTTGAATAGGTGGGAAGATGGGACCCTGGAAAGAAGGGGAGGGCTGTGTGGTTGGAAAAGGATCCAAGCCTGCAATCTGCATTGACTGATTCCAAGCTGCTATGTTTGAATTCCAAGCAATGCAAAATAACAGCCATGTAATGAAACCTTTGGCTGAGTTTGAAGCCTAAATCGATGATGTCACTTCTGGCCATGACATCTTTTCCAGTGGGTCTGGTCAGACTGCCATTCTTAAAAGTGGGCTGCAGTGCTAAAAAGTATGAGAACCACTGATCTAATCAAACCTGATTTGCTGTGTTGTATCACTATATGATTCGCCATTGACTGGGATCCCACCACGAAGGAGATAAAGGTCCAAAGCAGGTTCTATAGAACCACAGAGAACCCAAGCACATGATGTTATCGTAAGCATAAATTAAACAGATGCAACTATTATTTTGACCCCTCCTTCCCATGACACATTTTGAGCCAGGAACCAAAATGGGCTAATACTGATTGCAACTGTAAAACAAAATTTTCCAATAAGTAAAAATGCTACATCATCTTTTTCCTTCTCTTGGTAAATCACTTTTGTTAAGGAAAAAAATAATATGCAAAATTTGTTTATTGGACACAGCAGCTGGATGCAATTTCATATTGCAGGCTATCATACTGAAGTTTCTTGCTCACCAATTTGACCAGTTTTGCACACTGTAGGACTTCACACATAGTTGTAAGTAAGGAGAGGTTTCCATGTTGGATGACCTCCCTGTCTTATTTAGGCTGCGATCCTATGAACACTTTCCTGGGAGTAAGTTCCATTGAATTCAGTGGGATTTGCTTTTGAATGGACATACTTAGGATTGTGCTTTAAGATCTCTGCAGCCATAAATAAGCTTCAAACGTGCTGCCTTTGGCCCTATTGTGGCTTCTTATGCTTGAGTTACTCATTGGGTTAGCATTACTCGGTTAGTAATACTGATTCTACAAAGATCTGCATACATGAAGCTTTTCAAGTGTCATTTCCCATGACTCTCTACTATGAAATATCAGCAATGGATATTTGTGTATTTTCGTACATCGTTCTGAATTGCTTGCTTTCCTCCTGCAATTCAGCTCCACCACTTCCTGAGAAGCATCTCATTTAACAACAGTGTTGGGGAAATGGTGTCCTTCAACCAAGATGGGGAACTAGTTGCCGGATTTGACATTATCAATTTCATTGTGTTCCCAAATCAGTCCTATCGTCGAGTAAGCATTGGAAGAGTAAACCCACTGGCAGACCAAATATTCAGTATTCGTGAGGATGTCATTGTATGGCCAAGCGGGTTCAACCAGGTAGCATGGTTTTATCCAGTGTCTGTATGGGGGGGGGGTTAATTTACAGTCCTTTGGCCTCTACATCACAGTTTTCCAAACCCCAGCCCAGGGGGCAGATCAGTTTGGGGAAAGCCCTCTGCTTTGTGAGCAGAGCTTGACATTCTACCTCTGCACCGTGTGTTTTCCCAGTAGATCTGGGCATAGGGATGCTCTGGGCAGTCACATCCACCCTCATGTCCTGTTGCACAGCCTTTTGGGATGCCGGGCAACAGGTGTGACTGTCCAGAGCATCCCTGTGACCAGATCTACTGGGAATACGAATGGCGCAGAGGCGGAATGGTAAGCTCAGGTCCGAGTGGGGACTGGTTTTTTGATAGACAGCAGTTGCGAGTTTGGCAACCAGCGCTCTAAGTCGTCAAAAAGCAAGAGCAAAAAGTGAACTATCAGACAAAATGCAGGACAAACAAACAAACAATTCCAACCAATTGTAATAAAAAGCACTCACAATTATGAATCATGTGTTCCAAATCATACAACACAGAACTAAGGGCTGAGACAATGAATACGATACACCCCCCAGGTGTTTCTCATGTAGGCAAAAGCCTTTGATATGACTCCTCCAAGCACTCCATGAAGGCAGGTTTGTCCCACCCTTCAAAGAAAGCAATATGATAGCTTCAGGGTGGAGCTGGGTCACTAAACTATATAACACAAACAGCCTTCCCAGCTCCCACCTTCCAGGTTGGCACTCATTCTTTGAGAGGATGGAAGACAGCAAGTTATCCTACAGTGTAACTAACCCATTTCTACCCAGCCCACACGTGTACACATTTTATCCCTGTCGTGTATATGCAACGTTGGGCAGAAATGGCTTAAGCAAAATGTGGCCCTGATTTCAATCCATATGTGAAGAGGGGCCTCAGAGGGAAGTCTAGAGCCTATTGTCCTTGAAGGGTGAGCAGCCATCTATTGTATCCTTCCTCCTTATTGGCTGAAAAGCTACCATCACTCTAAGCTTCCTAGAGTCCCCGCTGTTTCCAAGCTGTGAATCTCCAGTCCGGCCACTGGAGGTCTGTCTCTACTTTAGCCTCAGCACTGGTTTTAATTATCATAGGGTGTGGAACCAAGACAAACTTAGAAGGAGCCACCTCCTTCTCCAAGGTAGTGGGGACACGCTGACTTGATTTGCTTTGCTTAGGAGTGCTTGATGCTATTCTGGAGAACCTCTGCAGGTCACTTCCCCCACCTTTCTCCAATGGCTCAGAAGCATGAAGTGACAACGCTTGCTCCAGAACTTCTCCCTTCTGCTGTTTTGTAGCCCTGCCCTGTTTAAGAGATCAAGATTGTAATTCTCTGTAGCTGCTACTTGCTGAAAAGCCACTCCACCTTCTCCTGCTCTAACGTTCAGCTGATTCAGGTGAGAGGAGAAGGCTGGGTCCCCTGTCTAGTTCCCCCATCCATGCTTATTATTTAAAATGTTCCTTTTGCTTCCATTCTGGATGTGGGTTCAACGGAAGAGATTCCTGCATCTTATTGTATTAACAAATCATGCTTCCCTTGTCCTCATTCGTTTACGGTCAGGCTTGGCCCCTATCTCGTTGTAATGACCATTGCCACCCTGGATATAGAAAGACCAAGATGGATGGGAAGCCTTTTTGTTGCTACGATTGTCTTCCATGTCCAGAAGGGAAGATTGCAAACCAGAAGGGTAAGCCTGTATCATTGTGTTTAGAGTTTGTTTTGAGTTTTGTTTGATTGTCAAATAAAATTGCTGTCTTCCAGCATGTGCGCAGCAGAGGGTACAAATGGTTTTCTTTTTTTTAAGTGTTTAGAAAGTGATGGACAGTTCAGCAATGGTTGTGGTCGATGGTGATGCAATCACTATCTTCTGCGCACTATTTTCTGCACATTTTATACAGTACCACAGCTACTGATCCAATGAAACAAAAATAATACACTCTACTTAGACAAGAGGGAATCAGTGATAACTCATTATCGCTCCTCTTCTTGCATGCTTGTTGTGGCTGTAGTTGGCCAGGTATCAGAAGCTTGGTTTAGAGCCCAAATAAAAATCCTCAAGGTCCTGGTCTAGTCAGAGTGGCAATCACCCATCCGCTTGATTGCCAGTGACTACTTTTTGGGGCAGAGCTGCAATTTTTTTGCTCCTTCCCTGGATTGGGAAATAGTTGGGGGATACTTTTTCTTTCCGCCTACCCTGCACAAGCCTGATCTCGTCTGATCTCGGAAGCTAAGCAGGGTCAGGCCTGGTTAGTACTTGGATGGGAGACCGCTTGGGAATACCGGGTGCTGTAGGCTTATACCATAGTCTTTCAAGACTGAAGGTTGCCAACCACCACTCTCCCCTGATGAGGGAATTACCTTCTAGTAGTTAGCTATGACTAGGCATTTCATAGTGCAATTGCAAACAGCTTGGAGGGGTTGCTAATGGACCATCACTTAATACAGCTTCTTGAAATATATGGGGGATGAAGGGGGTGGGATTGTATTTCAAACTTTCAGTTCAATTCTACCTAAATCCCCGTGCAGTGGCACCAGTGCATCCTCCGCTGCATCCCACAGTGGATTTTTGACTGCTGGAGATTTCCTCATGGTAAAGAGACATTTGTCCACTTGCCCCAAGGTAAGCCCCAAGCAGCTGCAATGGGTCAACTTAGACCTGCAATGGCAATATCCAGGAGCAGGTCTGGGAAGGAGGTTGGAATTTGGGGTGAGCTGCCACTGCCAAACCTGCTCAATCTCCTCATTGTTACGCCCTCCCTCCACCATGTTCCATCCCCTCCCTGCCCCTGCTTCTTGCCTTGTTCCACCACCAGCACTGGGCCTACCTGCTCTGGGGAGCTCTCTGTTGCTCTGCTGGTGCACATGGGAAAGCTCTAGCCTTCCTGCTAGTGCACCAGCTACCTGTGCTGCTGCAAAGTGCTTTAGGGTACTTTTGCAGCAGCCAGCACCAGTGGAAAACTCCCTTCTGCTGGTGCTTCCTTTCATTAGAATTGGGCCATTTTTGCATACAAGTTTGACTACATGCTATAAAGAACTACATTTTTCTTTTTCAGATATGGATGACTGTTTTCAGTGCTCAGAAGATCAATATCCAAACAATGACAAGGATTTCTGCATTCCCAAGCGTATAATTTACTTGTCTTATGGAGAGCCTTTGGGGATCAGTTTGGCCACTTGTGCTCTTTCCTTTTCTGCCATCACAATTTTGGTCCTTGGGATCTTCATTAAACACCAAGAGACTCCCCTTGTCAAAGCCAACAACCAGAATCTCACCTACACTCTTCTCATCTCCCTCCTGCTCTCCTTCCTTTGTGCTTTGTTATTCATCGGCCAGCCTGAGAAACTGACATGTCTCCTTCGACACACTGCTTTCGGCACCGTCTTCTCAGTGGCTATTTCTTGTGTGTTGGCCAAAACCATTACGGTGGTTCTAGCTTTTACGGCTGCCATGCCAGGCTCCAGCGTGAGGAAATGGGTGGGTAAAAGACTGAGCAACTCCATTGTTCTTTCTTGCTCCGTCTTACAAGCCATTCTTTATACCGTGTGGATGGCAACTTCTCCTCCATTTCCAACTTTTGACATGCATTCAAGGGCTTCAGAAATTATGCTGGAATGTAGTGAAGGTTCAAGTGTCATGTTTTACTGTGTCTTGGGATTTATGGGCTTCCTGGCCATTGTCAGCTTCACTGTGGCTTTCCTAGCTAGGAAGTTACCAGATACTTTCAATGAAGCCAAGTTCATCACCTTCAGCATGTTGATCTTCTTCGCTGTTTGGTTGTCCTTCATATCATCCTACCTAAGTACCAAAGGAAAATATCTGGCGGCTGTGGAGATCTTCTCCATCTTGGCTTCTGGTGCTGGGTTATTGGGCTGCATCTTTTTCCCCAAATGCTACATTATTGTGGTGAGGCCTGATCTGAACAAAAAAGAACAGCTAACGAGAAGAATTAAGTAACTAAAATCATATGGATTTGGTACAGCCATGAGGAAGTCTGATTGTATGCATTCAGATGCTGGTGTTGGTACCATATGATTGTAACTGTTCTTGTGTGCTATATACGTTTGCTCACTTTCTACCATGCTATTTATTTTTGAATTCATGTGACACAGCAGTAGAATTCAAGTGTGGCCTTGGGGGATGACACCCCCACATGTATTTAATGCATCATATTTTCATCATTTGCTAATAGCTATGAAAACAAATTTTATAGGGCCAAACTATTTTAGCTCAATGGGGTTTACTCCTTTACATGTCTGCTTGAGCGATTGGATTGAATACCTGCTAAGTGAGAGTGGACAACTGTGCTGTTTTCAGGAGAGAAGCAATGCAGGTTTTCTTTCAAACTGCTTCGCAACAACCAGACTGGAAGCCAACCACACATCTTCAAAGGTTAACTCTCCATGCAAAGAGTTTTTAATAGTCATAGTGAAAAGAACCTATGAATGACCGTGAAAGAGCAGTTGGCCGGGTTCATCTTCAGACCATCACCACTTCCGCTAAAGTGCTCAGAGCTGTAATATAAATCCAGTAATGAAACACCAAGCAGATAAGGTTGCCAACCCTCTAGGATTGGCTTGGAGTTTACAGAAATCAGCATTAATCTCCAGGTGACTGCTGAATGCAATCTGGGTAATTTTAGCAGGTTCTCCTTAGGGACTTAGGGCTTAGGGACTGTCAGCTCAATCCTAACTCAATCCTAACTAGCTTTCCAGTGTGGATCCAGTTGTGCGGGCTATATCCTGTAGTGGCTGGGTAGTAACGGAGGCCTTCTCAAGGTAAAGGAACATTTGTTCCCAGTTTGGGGCTGCAGTGTGGCTGCACTAATACTAGAAAGTTGGTTAGGATTGGGTTGTGTGTCATATGAGGGAGGGGGAGATAAACTCTAGGAATAGATTTAGGCTCCAGTCCTATTCACACTTTCCTGAGAATAAGCCTCAATGAAGAAAATAGGACTTCTGAGTAGACAAGCATAGGATTGTGTTCTTAGTGAGATCTGACAATCTGACATGCAGACTAATGTATAGAAGAGTACTTTATAAAGTCCAGAGTTTCTTTTTCCAAGTATAGGCACATCTGTGAGGAAGTTGGTAGAAAGAAAGAGAAAATTGCACCTCTGCAAATCCAAATATTTAGATATTTGGTAAGATAAGATTTTTTTAACAGGTAAGATTTATAATTTAACTAAAGGAGTTTCAGATCCTGTTCGAACAGTTCAGTCCTAGGCATGCCTACTTAAGAGGCTCATTATGTTCAGTTGGTTACTCCCAAGAAAGTGAGCATCACATTGTACCATTAATTAATCAAATTTATGGTCTTAATGTACTCCAGTAAAATGTCTTGCTTGTGGCCCTGGGCACTCTCTTTACATCCCTGCATAGACTTTCTAACAGAAAAGCAGCCCGTTCCTCCAAGGTCACACTTCATTCTGTTCTTTTGCATCATCTTTAACACACATAGGGCACGACCCTAACCCATTTCCGGCACTGACATAAGGGCAATGCAGCTCTGAGGTAAGGGAACAAACATTCCCTTACTCTGAGGAGGCCTCTGTGAGTGACACACAACCGCAGGATGCAGCACATTTTCCATTGGCACTGCTATGCCAGTGCTGGAAAGCACTGACATAAGGGGTTAGGATTGCGTCCATAGTGATTGAAGCTAAGCAGACCTAAAACAAAACCGGATGCTAATCAAGACAACACACAAAGAAAGTTTTAAATTCACTCATGTACAACTGTGTAGCTTCCACTGCCGAGGTGGGAGATGGACCGAGATTTGGAGAGATCCAAAACCCAGCAGGAAAGTCCTTCAATTTCAGTGTGATCCAGTTAGTAAATATATGTCATTGAAATGGTGTGATGATGATGTGATATAATCTGTGACCAAGCCTTGACTGGCCCTGTTGTAGATGCTCCACTTCAGCAATTTTCAACTCTTCTCATGACACACTGACCTCTCTGGTTTTCTTTCTTGTCTTGGGATGTCACTTCTGGTTTCTGAAAGACTCTCCCAGGTTCTAGGGCAACTGTCTGTAGCAACCAATTGTCTGTCCCTCCACCAGCTCCTTAGGGACAGACAATTGTTACAACAGAAAACGGCCTTAGGGCGCAATCCTATCTTGCGCTGTATTCAGCACAGGATAGGTGCCCAAAGTGGTTCAGCCAGAGGTAAGGGGATACTCTTCCTCTTACTTCTTGGTAAGCCACTGCAGCCCCGATGGGTCTCCTTGGACTAGCGCCACCTCCTGAGGTGGCACAAGGCCGAGAAGAGCAGAGCAGCTTGAAGCCGCTCCACGCTGCTCAGGAAAGGGGGTTGGGATCTGGCATAACAGCTGGATCCCAGCCCCGCCTCCCACTCCCCCTGCCTGCCCCCACAACTGCTCGCTGCCCACTCTCCCCCTGCACCGGAATGCCTCCCTCCCACCTCCTCCCTTCCTCCTCTCCGCCCACCGAGAATCTTGTGTCGGCCAAGCTCAGCTGACGCAAAGCTTGGTGCCTTCTTTGGCGCGGAGGTTTAAATCAGCCTCTGCAAGCCAGTGCGCCTCTGCGCGCTGGCCTAGCTGAGGACTTCCGCCAGCCCAAGAGCCCCTCAGGACTGCGTCCTTAGAAACAGAGCTGCAGAATGTAGAAGAGATTTTTTCAACTATTTTTCACTGTTGTGCTCCAAACATTAGTGGCACACCTGTGGAACTTTTGTGGCACACCAATGTGCCACAACACACTGGTTGATAATTGCTGCTCCCTAGCACTGTTCTGCTTGGTTCCATGACCTCCCTGTCATCACATGTTGCAGTAAGACTGTCACCTCAGGAAGGATGTGCGGGAGGCAGGCATCACTGCTCACATAGACACAATACAACCTGCCTAACCACCACTGCCTCCTTCTTTCCCGGCCCCTTTGAGGCTCACTCTGCATGGTTTCTGCCCCATTGTCAGAAACCAATTCTTCTCCAATTTTTCCTGAATGAGGAAGAGTAGCTATTAGGAGCAGCTGCAGTGGTGATAACCTCATGAATCAAGCAATGGAGGGGAGGAGGAAAAAGGAAGAAGCATGTCCTGGTGTAGAGAAGGAAAGGAGGAGACTGTTGGTATCAGTTCTCACTGACTATACAGTACATTGAATCCTACCACCATCGCTAGAACTGAGGGCTTACAGATTAGCTCCTAGCCAATGCCTAGTCTGATTGACCCGTGACACCACTTTGGACATCCAATGAGACTGGGAAGGGATAGAGCCAGCAATACTGTAGCAGGAGCCTCACTCACAACTAAACCCTTAAGGCATTTCTGTCCAGTGTTGCAAATACGCAACAAGAACCAAATGTGTACACCTGTGGTCTGGCCAGAAATGATTTAAAGTAAAAGACAGGTTGTCCTGGTCACAGGCTGAAACAGATACAAGATGGGAGAACATTTCACTTTCTCTGTGAGGTGCAGCCCAAACTTTCTTCCATAAGGCCTAATAAACTTGTTTTCTCCTACAAGAAACCTATAACATGGAAGCAGTGATTATCTACCCTACAGTTATCAAATTAACTCTGCTTGTTTTCCCTCCATCTCCAAGTCCCAAGGGAGATCCAGTGGCCAGAACCTAAGACTGCACAATGCTATGAATGCCATTCAGAGCCAGGGATACAGGCACGGAGATGTCTGCCGGTTTGATCACAACACAGAAGTCAGTACTTTGAATTAACCAAGTCAATGGCTGCTCAGATCAGGATAAGCTACTCAGGAACGATCAAACAGCCAAAAGGGACACAGGGCAATTGTTAACTAAAATGAAGATTTCTATGAATGGCGGTGGTATTTGTGATGCTGGCATTAGTGCCTAGGGTTGTGTGCACGAATCCTCTTGCTGAATGCGCCATCAATGACCCTCTTCCTGTTCTCCACCAGTACTATCACTCAGGAGACCTCATCATTGCTGGCATTCTGTCCCAGATTTTCATATTTTCAAATGCCATCACCTTTGAAAAATACCCATCTGAGGAACTAAATGATGAGCTCTTGTAAGGAACGTTTGTTTTGTGAACAAGTCGTTTCTGTAGTGCTAATAGTCTCATGTAAACTGACCCTGAGAACTTGGCTGAACTGCATATTGGAAGATGAATTGGAATGGCATCTTGCTAGGTCAGCTGGTTTTAGCTATGATGACATCACTTCTGAGGAGGAGAAACTGGCATTGGTGATCTGGCCTCACCCATTCCTTCAGTGGTGCCCCCTTCAAGTGTTGCCCAGGGCACATGTTCTACTTGTGTGTGCCTAGATACACCTCTGTCTGTCTGTCTCTCTGTCTGTCTGTCTGTTCTGTGTCCATGGTCTAGGGAAATATGATTGTTTGAGATCCTAAACACTTAGCTTCTCTAAATGCCTGTCCAAGTCCAAATCCAAGGTTTTAGAACATAAGAACAGCCCTGCTCGATCAGGCCATAGGTCCTTCTAGTCCAGCTTCCTGTATCTCACAGTGGCCCCCCAAATGCCCCAGGGAGCACCCCAGATAACAAGAGACCTGCATCCTGGTCCCCTCCCTTGCATCTGGCATTCTGACATAGCCTGTTTCTAAAATCAGGAGATTGCACATACACAGCATGGCTTGTAACCCGTAATGGATTTTTCCTCCAGAAACTTGTCCGATCCCCTTTTAAAGGCATCTAGGCCAGATGCCATCACCATATCCTGTGGCAAGGAGTTCTACAGACTGACCACACATATGTAGGCAATTTAACCGCACATCTTTCAAGCTTTTATTTGTGCTTGTGCGCAAGGGTGTATACAATGATAGTCTTTTATCTGTATCCGATTGATATGTGTTGAATAGCATAGTATGAAAAGGGTACATGTGTAATGTTCACTGCATTCCAGGTTCCTGGCTCACAACTATCAACACATCCTGGCCCTGGAATTTGCCGTAAAGGAGATCAATGAACACAGCCATCTCTTACCCAACCTCACCCTGGGCTTCCATGTTTATAATAGCCATTTCAGTGCAAGCTGGACCTACCTTTCATCCATGGAACTTCTCTCCACACATGGCAAGTTCATCCCTAATTACAAGTGTGACATTTGCAACAATCTGGTAGCAGTCATAGGAGGGCCAAACTCTTACACCTGTCTCCAAATGGCAACTGTACTGTGCATCTATAAGATTCCACAAGTAAGATGTTTGGGTGCAACATGAGAGTTTAATAAGCCATTTACATGTCTCTCATTTGGCTCTCATTTAATCATTTCATGATTAAAGAATTTGTGATTGAAATAAGAACATATACCCTGCTTAAATGTAAATTATTAACAAATATAAGAACTGTTGGATATGTTTTAAGGTAGATTTAATATGGCTGCAATCCTATGAATGCTTGCCCGCGAGTAAATTCCATTGACTCAAATAAGATTTACTTCTAAGTAGACTTGCACAGGGTTGCGCTGCTAGTCCTCAGTAGTGCATGTGACTTGTTAATAATTTCCATGCAGATATCAGAGAAGAAATGTCCTTTTACATACTATGCTGTGCAAACATGCAAAGTTATTTATTATTTTACTACTTCATCACAGCCTATGCTGGGCTGGTTATGCAACCCAATCCTATGCATGTCTACTCAGAAGTAAGTCTCTTTAGAGTCAATAGGGCTTACTCCCAGGAAAGTGTGGATAGGATTGGGCTGATAGTCTGCAATTCAGGATCTAGCTAAGATCCTGGGAATCACAAATATATCTTTGTAGGATTCTTACTATTACAAGCAAAATTGAAATTCTGGAGCTGAGTTGGTGTAATGTTCTTAAGGGCAAGGTAACCAGATCCAATGGAGGACAGAGTGCCTGTACTTTTAACCACTATATAGAACAGGGAATTTGGGCAGGTGCAGCTCAACATGGAAGGGTTTAAAATGCTGCACCTGCCCAAATTCCCCCTTCCATACTTCTGTTAAAGGTAGAGGCACTCTGCCCTCCATTGAATCTGGTCATGCTGCTTAAGGGCCAAGTCTTCAGACTTCTAGGCACTCCAAGAGCTCCAATGATAATCGGCACATTATTGACTTTCCTCTTCCAGAGATGCTCAAGTTATACTTGCCGGTCTTGGTATTATTTATTTTAGTTGTTGTTACTAGACAATAAAATTATTGTCCAATAATATAAGGACATTCTGCAAATAAACAAAGGCTGCCATCGTATGCATGCTAACCTGGGAGCAATCCCCATTGAACACGATGGAACTAACTTCTGAGTAGACACACGTAGGATTGGGCTGAAAACATACACAGCGTTTATCTTCGAACAATGTCTTCCCTACTCCCTGTTTCGTTGTCTTAAGCTCGCCTATGGCTCTGCTCCCACAACGAAGAACAAAAACAAAGCTGGTTTCATTCACCGGATGTTCCCCAGTGAGGACCATCAATATAGGGGGATTCTCCAGTTGCTGTTGCATTTTGCATGGACGTGGATTGGGGTGATTTATCAGAGTGAGGATAACACCGAGAACTTTATCGAAACGGTGCTTCCGGTGTTTTCCAAAAGTGGCATCTGTGTTCACTTTGTGGAACGCTTCCCCAAACAAACCTTGTCCAGTGACATCATTGAAATGGTCGGAGAGGCATACAAAACACTTGCTGTGGTTGTGGAGAGCACGGCAAACGTTGTGTTCTTATATGGAGAAATTCAGACTATGATGACATTAAGAATGATGAGTGAGTATGCTGAAAACGAGGGCATCCCATTGAAGAACAAAGCAAAAGTCTGGATCATGACGGCCCAGATGGATTTCACATCTTTTCCCTTGCAAAGAGAGATGGACATGGATTTCCTCCATGGTGCTATATCTTTTGCAGTGCACTCGGAGGAGCTCTGGGGATTCCAGACATTTCTCCAGAATAGAAACCCCATTGCAGAAAAAGAAGATGGCTTCATCAGGGAATTCTGGGAACAGGCATTCCAATGTTCCTTCCCTGACACTTCAGGAGAAAAGGCATTTGAGGACATCTGCACTGGGGGGGAGGAGCTGAGTACACTCCCCAGGTCTGTTTTTGAAACACAAATGACTGCACACAGTTATAGCGTCTACAATGTTGTCTATGCTGTGGCCCATGCGTTGAATGCCATGCATTCATCCCAGTTCAAACACAGAGCAATAGCAAATGGAGGGAGGCAGCAACTTCTGAACCAACAGCCTTGGCAGGTAATGTTATTAGAAGCACAGCCTCTAGAAGTGGTGTCACTAGGGCTTGCGTCACCTGTTGCAGGAGGCCAGTGAGTCACCCCCCATGATGGACCTCTTCCCATGCAGTGGGCATGGCCATTCCCCAGGTGGTGGGCGTGGTGATGCACCATTGCCCTGTTCCTGCTGGGTTGTGTTTTGTTTTTTTTTTTTGGCTATAACTTTCAATAGGATAGAGATATTTCAACATGGTTTGTTTCATTGCATTTTGTGGCTACTCATGAGCTGGCAGCACTAACCCAATGGCCTGTGCCAGCCTGCAGGCACTGCATTCAGGTGCAGCACTGTATGGGAAAGGTAAGGGTGCACCAGGAGGTGGAGGGGTGGTGAGAGGGAAGTGGGGAGGGGGTTTTCTGTATGGGGAAGGCAGGATGAGGGATCTGGCTCAAGAGGGGGTGGGGTTAGTGAAGGCCTGTCTACCATATCTTAATCCCTTTCCCAGACCAGGCAGCCCTATACAGCGCTTTCCGGATTTGCACCAGCAATACAGCTGGTGCGGATCTGAGAAACCTCATAGGGGTGGCTGAGGTTTTGCTTGGGGTAAGGGGAAATATATTCCCTTACCCCATGGAGACTTCCTCCTAACCTGCACTAGATACAGCACAGGCCCTGCAGCCTGGCTGTGCCAACACAGATTATGATTGGGCTTTAATTACTACTCCTGCCGCTGCTCCTAATAGTAAATGCCTAGCACTTTTAAATGGGCCATTAGCAGTAGACTTCAACTTGTAAGAACTGTTACTTTGTGGATATTTGCTCCTAATAGTAAATGCCTAGCACTTTTAAATGGGCCATTAGCAGTAGACTTCAACTTGTAAGAACTGTTACTTTGTGGATATTTGCACTCTTTTCTACATCCTGATTAATTCTTGTCTTCCCCTTTCAATTTAGCTCCACTCCTTCCTTAGAAGTGTCTCGTTTAACAACAGTGTTGGGGAAAAGGTTTCTTTCAACTCCAAAGGGGAACTCGTCACTGGGTATGACATTATCACCTGGGTTACATTTCCAAACAAGTCCTTTCTTCGAGTCAAAGTCGGGAAAGTAGAGCCTGTGGATCCTCCATACGATGGGTTCATTGTTGATGAAGATGCCTTTGTGTGGCCCAGCAGGTTTAACCAGGTAGGACCGACAATCTTTATGCTTAAATGTATAAGCTGCTTTGAGGGCATATAAGAAAAAAAAAATGCTTCCACCAATCAGATTTTTCCCCAGGGTCTTGGATAGCAGTGTGATTGGTTGGGGATGAAGGAAGGAGCAGGAACAGCGCAAGAATCCTGTTAGTCCTCCCACCTTCTCCTGTTCCCCCAGCCAGTACACAAACAAAGGAGAAGGCAGTAGCAGAGAGAGTGATGTGCTCATTTTGCAGCTTCCCATCATAAATGCTCAGAAGACCAATGAAGAAGTGACAGGGAATCAAACTCGTCTGATTCACCTGCCGTGCTAAAAACAGTTGATTCTGGCTGTTTCACCTTGCTGATCTTTTCAAAGCAAGCAAAAGCACCATCACCTCCAACCTTAATGACCACCTGGCAAACCTTACAAGCCATATCACTATACAGTATGTTTGGCTATTGAGAGCCCAACCCTGAGTTTGGCGTGCCAGCTCACCACCAGTGCACACTGTCGCAAATGCGCCATAAGGCACATTTGCAGGCCCTAATGCTGGTATTCCCCCAGTGCTAGCCCAGCACTAGCAAGCAGCAGAGAGGTAGGTGGGAGGAGGCAGGGAGGAGGCATTCTGGGGCAGGGTGAGGCAGAGGGAGGGCTAGAAGATGGCAGGGAGGAGGCATGCCAGGGGGAGGGAGTGGGGCAGGATGGAGGCGGGACTGGTGAAGCTTTGGTCCACCAGATCCAGAGCCTCTGTGTCAGGCTGGCAGCCTGACACGGAGGCTCTGAATTCTATGCTGACCTTCAGGTTGTCATAGAATCGAGTAGCCCCATTGCAGGGCTACTTGGTTTACAGAGGGGAAGGGGGCAAAAGTCCCCTTCTCCTGAGGAGGTGGCAGTGGCTGCCTAGAACACGTAGGATGCAGCAGCAGCCATTTTTGGTGCTGCTGCAGCCCCACACTCTGGACAGCTCAGAATTAGGCTGCCCATCATCCATCTTGTATCTCCACTGGATAACTTAAAATATAGCAAATGAAGAGTTTGAACAACTTCCAAAGAGAAGGTTGTAGTAGTAAAAGACAAACGTAAACTGTGAAACACGCAAACTTGATGAACGAGCAGCAGACTTGAGACCGAGTGACGCTGTTGGACTGCAGAGAGTGGAGATTTGCATCAAATACCATTTTAATATCTTCTAAATAGCTGCATAGCTATCTTCTAGCTATCTAAACATCTTCTAAATAGCTGTATATAGCTGCAACTCTTCCCAGTCCTATGTCAGAGAGTGTGACTGTATCCTCCCTTCCCCCCATTTTTCAGGAATACAAAAGTTTTCTAGTTAAAAATATTATCTTTGATTTATGAACAGGCACAACCCCTTTCGCTCTGTAATGACTATTGCCCAACTGGTTACAGTAGGAGCAAGAAGGAGGGGAAGCCCTTTTGCTGTTATGACTGCCTTCCATGTCCAGAAGGGAAGATTTCCAACCAGAAGGGTAAGAAATGTTAAGTACACAATTTGCAGCAGCAGAGCGTAGGGACTTTACCATCTGTCTCGCCACAGTAGCTCCAGGGCCTTGGGAGTTCTCAACCCCCTCTCTGCTGCAGTGCTGTATTATAAGGGTCAGAACCAGTATGGAAGAGTCCAGGTGACCTGAAGTGCCAATAAAGGCCTACCTGGGTCCATATAACAGTCACTCCAGCCATGGCTCCTCAGTTCTAGTGACATCATTGGACAGAGGAAGAGCATAGCCTTTCCTCACCCCTTGCCTGACGCTGGCTGCATCTTTGATGTACGGTTCTTTGGATCCTCCTCCACCTGACATTGCACTTTTCCTCACCCTACACTGACCACATGCACTACCTCTAGCCTCTGTGAGCCTCATCTGCCTACTCCAAAACTGGACTCTGCCCTTGCTGCAGCCTGTCTCAAAGCCAAGAACGGGCCTCACTACTGTTTATCCATAATATCAGCTGAAATCCATCAAAGCTGGACTGGGACCGCAAGTGTCAGAAGCCCCTATGAAGATATGATACTCTGTGTGTCATTCCCAGCAAGGGAACAAAGCCCAGAGTTGTTTACCTTGCCAGGAAAGGTGCAAAGAGCATCATTTCCCTGCATGGATTTCTATAAATTGTTGACTTTGTCCAGCAGGGAGAAGATACTTCACTGGGGCTCCTTGTATCACCACCACTAACATCAACATGGTTCCCTCATTGTTTCTTCAAAGTAAGCTGTGTAAGGGCCTTGGACAAGATAAAAGTGGTGGTAAGGGCCCTTGTTACATCAAGCTTGGTTTTTTTGGCTTGTTCTCATTTCCAAAGGCTTTTTACAGTCCCTATTGAGGATATGATTACATTAAGACCTAACTATTGGAATTAAGTCAGTAGTTCCCAAATGCTTGCCTGCCGCGACCTACCTCATCCCCTGCGGTGTGTTGCAACCCCATGTTCAATGCTTAGCTCAAAGCCTTTTTTGGAGCTCCCAGAGGCTGCTTCCTGGTTGCACTAGGCTTGCAACCCATTCCATTGGCCTCTGTGAACCCAAGAATATCTCCCGGAAGCAACCGGAAGTTAATTCTGTTTGCCTACACAACTTCTGATCACTTCTGGGATGCGTTCTAGGGGTCCACAGAGACTGATGAATTGGGTTGCAGGCCCAGTGCAACCCAGAAGCAGACTCCAGGGGGCTCCCAGAAAGGCTTTGCTGTTAAGCAGTGAGCATGGAGTTGCGACCCTTTCCACATCGGGTCATAACCATCAGTGGCTTGTAACCCATGGTTTGGGAAACAATGAATTAAGAATATAATGAGATGACATATCTAGAAGACTCAATGTTCTTTTTCAGACATGGATGACTGTGTTCAGTGCCCAGAAGATCAGTATCCAAACAATAAGCAGGATCTGTGTATTCCAAAAGTCTTGAGCTTCTTGTCTTATGAAGACCCTCTAGGAACCAGTTTGGCCATGTTTGCTCTTTTCTTTTCTTCCATCACCACGTGGGTGCTGGGGACCTTCATTAAGCACCAAGACACTCCCATTGTCAAAGCCAACAACCGGAACCTCACCTACACTCTCCTCTCCTCCCTCCTGCTCTCCTTCCTTTGCGTTTTTCTATTCATCCGCAGACCTGAGAAAGTGACATGTTCCCTTCGACAACCTGCTTTTGGCATCATCTTCTCTTTGGCCGTTTCCTGTGTGTTGGCCAAAACCATCATTGTGGTTCTGGCTTTCATGGCCACCAAACCAGGTTCCACGATGAGGAAATGGGTGGGGAATAAATTGGGAGCCCTCATTGTTCTTTCCTGCTCCCTTATTCAAGTCACTATTTGTACCCTGTGGCTGGCCACCACTCCTCCATTCCCAGATTTGGACATGCACTCTGTGAAGGCAGAAATTGTAGTAGAATGTAACAAAGGTTCCGTTCTCATGTATTACTGTGTCTTGGGCTTCATGGGCTTCCTAGCCGTTATCAGCTTCACGGTGGCTTTTCTAGCCCGGAAGTTGCCTGACAGTTTCAACGAAGCCAAATTTATTGCTTTCAGCATGTTAGTCTTCTGCAGTGTTTGGCTATCCTTCGTACCATCTTACTTGAGTACCAAAGGGAAATACATGGTGGCTGTGGAGATCTTCTCCATCTTGACTTCCGGTGTTGGTTTACTGAGCTGCATCTTTTTCCCCAAATGCTACATTATTGTGGTGAGGCCAGATTTGAACAAAAAAGAACACCTAATGAAAATAAATAAATAAATGAAGGCACCACTTGCCATTCCTCTGAACCATGAATTTTTGTTCAAGGTTATAATATTGAGATGCTTAACAGGAAGTGCTACCTGTTCCACGTGCAGGGCCAGCTAGGCAGGCGGAGATCAGGGGTCTCAATGCGTGGATGAGACGGTGGTGTAGGGAGGAGGGGTTTAGATTCATTAGGCACTGGGGAACGTTTTGGGACAAGCGGGGCCTGTACAAGAGGGACGGGCTCCACTTGAACCAGAATGGAACCAAACTGCTGGCGCATAACATTAAAAAGGTGGCAGAGCAGCTTTTAAACTGATCCCTGGGGGAAGGCCGACAGGAGCCGAGGGGCATCCGGTTCGGGACTCCTCATCCCTATGGGATGAGGATGGGAAGGTTAGAGAACAACAAGACAAAGGCAGAGCAGGAGAAGAAATTGGGAAAGGTAGTGTGATGGGATGTGATAGACAGTTTGGCACAATGAGAGGATGCGGGGACAAAGGAGCGAATAAGCAGCCCATCCTGGGGCATTCCATGTACAAATGCTTTTATGTGAATGCCCGAAGTCACCGAGCAAAGGTGGGAGAACTGGAATGTCTGGTGACAAGGGAAAACATTGACATAGTGGGCATAACGGAAACCTGGTGGAATGCGGAAAATCAGTGGGATACCGCAATCCCGGGCTATAAACTCTACAGGAGGGACAGCCAGGGGCGTGTTGGAGGTGGGGTGGCTGTTTATGTTAAGGAAGGGATAAAATCCAGCAAAGTAGAGATTGAAGGTGGGTTCGACTCCACCGTAGAATCTCTGTGGGTTAAATTACCAGGCTTGTGCAGCGATGTAATACTGGGGGCGTGCTATCGTCCTCCAGACCAGAAATCGGATGGGGACCTTGAAATGAGGAAACAGATCAGGGAGGTGACAAGGAGGGACAGGGTTGTAATCATGGGGGACTTCAACTATCCTCATATAGACTGGGTCAATTTCTGTTCTGGTCACGATAAGGAGACCTCAGCATCCCAAGTAAATCTCAATTTATAAAACAAACTCTTTTCTCTACACTGAGCACACAACTCTAGATGTGGCTAAGTGTGACACAGTAGGCCCACAGAGAAAAGGGGGTGCCTCCTTGACTTGTGAGGAACCTGTCAAAAATGAAAAAAATCCCATAAGGCATGTTTACATCGACTTAGGAGCTCCCCAAGCCAGATCCAGTTTACTTGTTTCACCAGTTGCTGAGAGGTTCCAATCAAAGTGAATTACAAACTCTAGCCCTTACCCTTCAAAATATGCTTAATAGTAAGTTCACCGGGGGATACACAAAAGGGTCAAAGTGGCAGAGGGTTAGAGACCCTAAAAAGGTCAAATTTGCATCCCTGATACTCAAAATAGGGATGCCCTAAAAATCTGGGAGGGGGTGGAAGCAGGGAACAATCACTTTAGTATCCACAGGAAAAAATTCAGATCCATACAATGATTCAAAGTTCCTTAAAAAAAAAAAAAAAAGATAAATGTTGCATTTGTGCAACATTGAAAAGAAAACATGTTCTGAATGGGGACTCTGTGATGGACAGGTCTGTGTCTCACCTGTCTGGGATATTTAATCCAATCACCTATTGCCCAGGAATGCAAGGCAGAGGGCTGGAGAGGGGCCACTCAGGTGTACTTGAAGCTCCAGAATGAGAGGGGGAAAGGAGCGGGAGGGGGATGGGATGGGACTTGTTAAGGGTTCATCCCTGGGACTGCTAGGTAATCTACTGGCTGAATAGTAGCAGGCCTGAAGCCTTGACCTGACTAAGCCAGCACAGCATCCTGGGAAAGAAGGATGATGAAATATCTGGTGATCCATACCAGGTGACATTCCCTGTGTGTGTGTGTGTGTGTGTGTGTGTGTGTGTGTGTGTGTGGCAGCACATGCCAAGTCAGAGTGACTCTGCAGATTTTACTGCTCTCTGATTGGCTGCCACTCATATATATTCCAGCAGGAGCAAGCTGGGTTGTGGGAAATGCAGAGTGGATTTTGTGCCGAAGGCTACGTCAGTGTGATCAGTGATTCGTGTACCATTTGTACAGTTTGGACTGTTGCTGTTGTAAATATTGTATATACGTAGTAAAGAGGCGTTTGGTGGAGGACTTCTGCCTTGTGTCGTCTTTGTCGCCGGGAGTGTGCGCTCCGACCTTGGGAGATAGGCAAGCCGAACAACCTGATAGCAGCTAGCTGCGTGAACGTCTTCTCCAGCTCGCAACAGGACTGGATCTGTGAGAGTTAATGTTTGGTGTTGAGAGGGTGGAACATTCGTATTAAATCACATTAGTATTTACTGAAGGGTAAAATATCACAATGTTCTTGTCACTGACTTTAGGGTCTATATAGTACTCAGCACAGCTGCAGCCACCCCTTTGGGAACATTCCGTTCTCCAGGAGGAGGAAAGGGGGCAGAGAGAATACATGTGAGGGGTGGGAGGGAAGAGATCCTTCCAAACCCAGCCAAGTTTGCAGGTTTGCCAGGCAAGATCTTGGAGTTCCCAGACCCACATCTTGTCCCCAGGATTTGAACTACTTGACTGCAGTGAAGGACAGTATATGCTGTTAACTCTGCAGACCAAGGACAACTGGTTGGAAAGAGGAGGAGATGGGCAGAATGCAGCAAAAAAGGGAAGGATGACGAGACAGGGCAGGGAGGAAGGCAGGATGGGTCTGGGGTGATATCATTGGCAGTGGCGTATGCCAATATCCTAACCCTCTTCCTGGCCTTGATCCCTGACCTGGGCCCACAAGGTCTTGTGTCAGCTATAGAGGTTGCACAGTCAGGTAGACCCAGCAGCCCAGGCAAGGGAACAAATATTTCCTTACCTGGAGGCATCCTCTGGAGGCTAAAACTCCCTTGCAGGATTCAGCGGACACCATATTGGTGCAACTGCATCAGCACTTGGGGAGTTAAGTAGGATTTTGTTGTTTGACAGGCAGGAACTGCTGTGTTGGTGGATAAGGTCTCTGCATGAAAATGTCCTTGGGAGCAAAATTTAAAACAAATACAAAAACACAAAAAACAGCCTGAAATCTCTTTCTGTCCACCTTAAACTCTATTTATTCCTTGCTGGAATCAGCATATGGCTGCAGAGATTATTCAGCAAACATTTCTAGCATTGATCTGTGCTTTCTATGGTCACTCAAGTCTTGTTTAAAAATTGTTTAAGGTTTAGAATTGAATTTGGCATTCTCATTGTTCATTTCATTTGGAAAAAAATTTCACTTTCAAAGACAATGTCATTTTGGTTATATTAGAGTTGTATAGTCCATCTTCACTACTGTGTTTCCCTGAAAATAAGACACTGTCTTATATAAGACACACTAGGTCTTATTTTCATGGTAGGTCTTATTTTTTTTTCAGAAGTCAGTCCCTTTATAGTTAATGGGACTAACACTCTGGAAGGTGTGGAGAGGGTGTCCCCTCAGCGCCCAGGAGGATGACTGCCTGCCTGTCTACTCAGAAGTCAGTCCCTTTATAGTTAATGGGACTTATTCCCTGGAAGGTGTGGAGAGGGTGTCCCCTCAGCACCCAGAAGGATGACTGCCTGCCTGTCTACTCAGAAGTCAGTTCCTTTATAGTTAATGGGATTTACTCCCTGGAAGGTGTGGAGAGCCTCAGAGCTGGGTAGGTAGGGTTGCCTCGCTTGCTGCTTCCCACCTCAGCTCCTCCTCAGCATCCTCTGCCCAAGGTAGCACAGTAGGTGCTTTCTAGGTGGCGCACACAGGAGTGCTGCATTCCTGGACATGTTGTCCACCCCCCCCACCTGAGGACCCCTTCCGGCCCCCCGTCCCATCCCGGCCCTGATCACAACTAGGTCTTATTTTCGGGGTAGGTCTTATTTTCAGGGAAACAGGGTAATGCTTGATTTGTTAGTTTCCTTTATCATTTTTAAAAAATGAAATTGGGGAAAAACTAAATCTTCACGTACCATGAAAAACCATTAGCGCGCCATCCACACTAACGGTTCATTGCCCAGCCTCACCTCATGTTTCAGGCTGGGGCTTGAAGGAGCCATGCTGGAGGGTGGGAGGGCCTCAACATCTTTATGTGTGTGTTTGCCCACTGGAACCCCGGTGACTTCACCTACCCTTCTGCCTCATATGCAGTCTGAGAGTAGCTGGTCACTCTTTTGAGGGCCAGATAGGCCAGATTGGCCAGATTTTTTGCTGTCATCCCGATTGGCCTTGGTTGGCAGTCATTTTTTTTTTTTTTTTTTTTTGCTTACCCCAGACTGGTTAGGATGAGTTCTGGGTATAAATGGCTAGGTATCCCCTAACTGGTTAGTTCATTTCCTGGTCCCTCGGCATGATGCATGTGGGGTAGGGTAGATGGTGTTTGACATCTGGTGCCCAATCTGAGGTAGCAAGGTGAACCGTGACTGCCTGACCAGCTCGAAAAGGATGGCTGGTAAGCCCTTGACTGAACTGGCAAAGCTCTGCAAGATTTGTCCTATGGGCTGAACAGCTACCTTGACCTTTCAGGGGCTACAAGGACAGGCCAACATTTTGGACTGAACATGGCCTCGAGTCGGGTGGTTCGACCTAAGATACTTGCGGGGGAAGGTACTGTAGACAACTGCAGTCATTTCCCCCTTATTTAGTGTCCTGCATGCTGGGGGGCTGGCCTTGATAGTTACACCATCCCTGCTGCATTTTGTCGTTAAACTTGTTAATAGAAGTGGCCCAGTTAAAACCTAAGCCTCTGCATGATGTTTTTACTGGTGGGTGCAGGATAATGCAACACAAGCAAGCAAAATATAAATAATTAAAGGCAAAAAGCCAGAGGAGGGGAGGCTGCTATCTGGTGTCTCAAATGGAGTATCCCATGTATTGGGCATCAGCTGTGGAGGTGTGCTTAGAACAATAAACTGCTTTCTCTCAGGGAAGAAGTTTATTCTTTTGAAGCCTGGTTAGGTAAACTCTTGAAGCCTGACCCCTCTTGAAGCCTGGTGAGCTGACCTGGAGATGCAGAGATAGCAGAGAGTTATGTGAAGGGGACCTCCAAGGGATGTGACAAAGGTGTCCCGCTCTCGGTTTGACAGCTTCCTGTCATGGAGAACGAGAGGGTAAGTGGGCATCATTCTTTGGAAGAGGCAAATGATCCTTTGGAAAGGATATTCTGTCAGTAGTCATGGGTGGCTCAATCACTGGAAACCAGGGATGGCACAGTCCAGTGTAGCTCGACGCAAGTCGTGTTATGAGTCTCTACCCCCTGCTACTTGATTTGAAAGCAAGTCCTAACAGGTGGTCTCCTAAGTCGCCCAGAGTAGTTTCGCGACTCAAAAAGAATGAAGTCACAAGTTTTTTTGATACACGTGTCAGGCATGAAAAAAAATGGAGCTGTTGCTGGGGGGGGGGGTTGTAGTTTTCTTTGCACACTTCCATGATGGCCCCACCCCATCTGTAGAGAAGGCAGGAGGGGATGGGACAGAGTGCGTGAGAGTGAAGAGGCAAGCAGGAGGGTCACACACAGCAGCTTGGAGACTTACCATTATGACCCAATCCTTTGCAGCTCTACTTAGAAGTAGTTCCACTGTGGCTGGTCATTCAATGAGCCTGCTGGAGCCATGCCATATGAGTTTCACTCCTCATCCTCCCCTAACCCTCCCCTCAACAGTCCACAAACCACCCCAGCCACAACATTGCCTGCTCCTGCATGACATGGGAGGACTATTGGCACAAGTCCTGCACCTCTGGCCATTTGTGCTGGGAGTCCACAGCACATGACAGTAGCAAGTCTTTTGCAATGCTGGATTGGGGCTTGTGGCAGTGGATTGTGAGATCCACTGCTGTGAGCCCCAGATTGGATTGGACTGCTTGTGCCCTTACTGTCACTAAAACTTATCTTAAAACATTGGAAAGTGCCCTTTTACTCAATGGACCGAGGTCCTTTTAATCATACAACACTTGAACAAATGGTTTGCACACAACTATGAATGGACATATTGTTTACTATGAATGGACATATTGTGGAAACCTTTTTTAGATATACATGCATAATCTGTGGTTCATAGATGAATCTGTGGTTCATCTGTGGTTCATAATACTAACTGTTTATTCATATTTTTGGATTTTGTATATTTATGTATGTTAATATGTATTTTTATTTTTTTTCCTAATTTATGTTTTTTGTTATTTTTTTTATTTGATTTATCTGGTCTAGAGGGGCAGGAGGTCTGGTCTAGAGAGTTGAGCCTCCATTTGCCTGAAGATAACATCCAAAGGTCGCCAATTCGAGGCCACCGGCACCGTGCAACCTTGAAGCAGCTGACAAGCTGAGCCGAGCTATTCCATCTGCTCTGAGCATGGGAGGATGGAGGCCAGAATGTGACCAGATCAAGAAAGAAACATCTGAATGTTGTGGTTTCTTGAAAGATAGAAACCTTCTTTCAAATTGTAAAAATCCCTACGGGGATTTAATTTGCCTGCCTATGTAAACCACCTTGAATAAAGTCTAAGGAGAAATCTGAGGACCAAGAAAGGCGGTATAGAAATACCTGTATTATTATTATTATTATCTTCTTTTCACTAATAAATGCTGTTAAGTGCACCTGATAGCATGCTAGCAGTGAATTGCTCCTTCCCCAGACACGACCTGGGGGCTGAGGCTGCAGCCTGTCTTACCTGGGGGAGGCAGGAATGGAGCTCTCCTTAGCGCGTGTGTGCCAAGGAGGGCTCAGTTCGTTCCCAGTTGGCAACCCTGCCTGCCCGGCCTCTATCTAGTCTGAGAGTAGCTGGCCACTCAGTGAGGTTCGCTTAGGAATTCTTTGCTACCATCCTCATTGGCCGTTGGAAGGTAGTTTTTTTTTTTTGCCTTCTCCAGACAGCAACTGTTACCCTGCACATGCCCGATCTTGTCTGATCTTGGAAGCTAAGCAGGGTCAGGCCTGGTTAGTACTTGGATGGGAGACCGCCTCAGAATACCAGGTGCTGTAGGCTTACACCATAGTCTTTCGAGACTGAAGGTTGCCAACCACTCCAGACTGGCATGGGGGATGGCATTGGGATTTCATTTAAGGTTCAGGTGGTGTATGTTTAGTTAATTGGTCACTTGACATCAGAAGTGTGGGGTCGGGTAGGCAGAGCTATATCTTAGTGTCCAATTTGAGGCAGCAAGATCAGAGGGGTAAGCCAGAAGCGCTCCAATGATGCCTGACCGACTTCAGGAGGCTGGCTGGCAAGCCCACTGATTGATCTGGCAACTTGGGAAGCCCTGGCAGGGTTCACCCCACAGGTCTAGCTGTTCTGCTGCCTTGACCCTTCAGGGGCAGTGAAGAAAGGTGGGCTCAGCAACTCGTTGAGTGATGACCTGGAGTTGGGCGGATGCCCTACAGGATTTTGGGACGTAGAAGGCCAGGACCATTTCCCCCACTTAGTACCCCCCCATGTGGGAGGGATTTTTAGGGTTGCCCTACTCAGCCCTGCTGCAGAGTTTTGGCTAAAAATCAATAAAAGTGGCCCATTTAATCCAATGCTCAATCTGATGTCATTTGGCGGGTGCTGAGGTAAGGGAAGCACCTAAAGCTAGACATCATCCCCACATCTTGTGGCAATGAGTTCCACTAACTAAGCATGCATGGGGTGGCTCATGCTTTCCTGCAATGCTGTGACACTCTGGTTGTACCACTGGAGTAACTTGCAACACATTCCTACACCATGGCTTCCTCATGAGAAAGCTGCTTGAACTATTCATTAATGAGGCTATACTATATCTCCAAAACTAGACATGATAGGGCAAAACGGATGCCATTTTTAGAATCTGCACCCCAAATTCATATCAAACCACCATAAAGTTTGGGAAAAACTTTTCTGACCCTCAATTCTGTAGTCCTGTGAAATTTGTGGGGGAGCGCTTGGGGGACAGACCAATAGAATGGGTGGAGACCAGACACCCCACAGCCACAAGTGATCCATGATGATTCCAGCTTTTGCCCCAGTGGTCTGTGGGTTTGTAAAGGTTGGGAACCTCTGCTCTAGGAGGAATTCCTGCTACAGGCCGGGGATGGACTATATGGCCTTGTAGGTACATTCCAACTCTAAGATTTTATGATTAATTTCAGAGACGCTCTCTGTCTCTCTCTCAATCTGGCCTTTCAAAACAGCTGTAAAGCACCTCGTGACTGAAAGGAATGACAGAAACATCACCTGTTCTTCACTGAGCCTCTCCCATCAACAATGGACAGGTTGATATGGGAATAATGACTAGCACAAACCAAAAGAACAAGAGGAGATGAGGAATATGGGGAAAAAAATTGGCTCTGACCCCTCTAAATTCCAGCATTTCAAAAACCCAACATTTTGTTCCACAGCTGTTTACTGGTTTCACTTGTTGCTGAGAGGTTCCAATCAAAGTAAATTACAAAGTCTAATTCCTGACCCTTCAAAACATACAAACAAGTTGGACTTCTAAGTTCAGTGGGGGACGCACTCAGAAAGGTCAAAGTGACACAGGGTCAGAGCAGCAGTGTCGCTAGTGGGTGCAAAGTTTTGTGATGTGCCTATGGGAGTGACACCACTACTCGCTACTCGATGGCAGGAAGACCATCATGGGGTTGGCCAATTAGCACCCCGCACCCCCAATATAACCTCCCTACTCTAACCCCGAACATTCGCTCGATCCTCGACCTTCTCCATACCCTTGCACCATTCCACAAAGTTTGTAAGATTTATTTTACTCTGTCTATTTGATTTTTGCACTTTATGCCTGTTTACTTTGCGCACTGCAAATAAAAAAAAAAATACCTGCACTTGACCTGAGCTTGGTGGACTCCTTTCCCCCAATCTTAAAAAGAAGCTCATGGGCTGTGGGCTGGCCCAAGGCAGTGCAGTATCTTTAAAAATAAATGATACATTAATGTTGCATTTGTGCATCGATTTGGGAAAAAAAAAAAAAGACATCCTGAATGGGGAATCTGTGATGGACAGGGTTGTGTCTCACCTCTCTGGAATATTTAATCCAATCACCTATTGCCCAGGAATGCAGGGCAGAGGGCTGGAGAGGGGCCACTCAGGTATACTTGAAGCTCCATGGTAGGCCGGGGGGGGGGCGAATCTGAGAGAGTTAATGTTTGGTGTTGAGAGGGTGGCTCATTAGCATTAAACCACATAAATACTTGCTGAAGGGCAAAATATCACAATGTTCCTGCCACTGACTTTAGGGGCTATATAGTACTCAGCACAGCTGCAGCCACCCCTTTGGGAACATTCCGTTCTCCAGGAGGAGGAAAGGGGGCAGAGAGAATACCTGTGAGGGGTGGGAGGGAAGAGATCCTTCCAAACTCAGCCAAGTTTGCAGGCTTGGCCTGGTAAGATCTTGGAGTTCCCAGACCCACATCTTGTCCCCAGCATATTAAAAGGATACGTTTTTAGCAGCATGCTAAAGATTCTTGGCTCTTTCTTTCTGGTATTAGGGAGGCATGAAATGTTGTGAACTGCTTGACTGCAGTGAAGGACAGTATGTGCCCTGAACTCTGCAGACTAAGGACAATGGGTTGGGATGAGGAGGGGATGGTCAGAATGCAGCAGAAAGAGGGGAGTGGGGAGGAGACGGCATGGGGGAAGGCAGATCAGGTCTGGGAAGTGGGTGGTATCATGGTGGTATCATGGTGCATGCCAATATCCTAATCCTCTTCCTGGCTTTGATTCCCGATGTTGGTCCACAAGGACTTGCGTCAGCTATAGAGGTTGCACAGTTCCAGGAAGACCCAGAAGGCCAGGCAAAGAAACAAATATTTCCTTACCTGGAGGAATCCTCAGGAGGCCAAAACTTCCTTGCAGGATTCAGCGGGCAGCTGCATCACCACTTGGGGAGTTAAGTTGGACTTCGCTGTTTGACAAGAAGGAACTGTTATGTTGGTGCATAAGGTCTCTGCATGAAAAAGTCCTTGGGAGCAAAATTTTAAAAAAAACAACGGAATCAGAAATCCCTTTCTGTCCATGTTGGTCTCTCTTTATTCCTTGTTGTTATTTCAGGTTTAGAATTGGATTTGGCATTCTCCTTTTTCGTTTCATTTGGAAAAGATTTCACTTTCAGTGACCATAAGAACATAAGAACAGCCCCACTGGATCAGGCCATAGGCCCATCTAGTCCAGCTTCCTGTATCTCACAGCGGCCCACCAAATGCCCCAGGGAGCACACCAGATAACAAGAGACCTCATCCTGGTGCCCTCCCTTGCACCTGGCATTCTGACATGACCCATTTCTAAAATCAGGAGGTTGCGCATACACATCATGGCTTGTACCCCATAATGGATTTTTCCTCCAGAAACTTGTCCAATCCCCTTTTAAAGGCGTCTAGGCTAGACACCATCACCACATCCTGTGGCAAGGAGTTCCACAGACCGACCAGACGCTGAGTAAAGAAATATTTTCTTTTGTCTGTCCTAACCCGCCCAACACTCAATTTTAGTGGATGTCCCCTGGATGTACCCTTTTGGATGTACTAGAATTGTATAGTCCATCTTCATTCATGTTTGTTTTGTTTTATTCCCTTTGTACATTTTTAAAGAATGAAAATTGGGGGGAAAAAAGCTTTCTTAAGTCTTAACTTACCATGAAAAACCATTAGCGCACCAACCATGCTAACAGTCCATTGCTCTGCCTCACCTTGTGTTCCAGGCTGGGGCTTCTCTCCAATTGGAGGAGTCATGCTGGAGGGCAGGACTGAGCTCCATTAGGTGCATGTTTGCCCACTGGAAATCAGTCCGATCCCAGCGGTTCACCTACCCTCCTGCTCATATGTAGTGTGAGAGTATATATGAGAGTAGCTGACTCTAGGATGAGGTCTGGGTATAAACGGCTAGGTATCCCCCTAACTGGTTAGTTCACTTCCTGGCCACTCGGCGCGATGCGTGAGGGGTTGGGTAGGCAGTTTTTGACATCTGGTGTCCAAACAGGCATCTGGGCCAAGGGTGGGCCATGACCACTCTTATGATGCCTGATCAGCTCAAGGAGGATGACTGGCAAGCCCTTGACTGAACTGCCAAAGCTTTGCAAGACTTGTCCTGTGGACTGAGCAGTTCAGCTGCCTTGACCCGTTGGGGGGGACGAGGACAGGCCAACGCTTTGGACTGGACCTGGCCTTGCGTCGAATTGCTCACCCTAAAATACTCACAGGAGAGGTAGGCGGCTACAGTCATTTCCCCCTTCCTTAGTGCCCCGCATGCTGGGGGCTGGCCTTGATAGTTAAACCATCCTTGCTGCATTTCGTTGTTAAACTTGTTAATGAAAGTGACCCAGTTAAAACCCAAGCAGCAATAGGGTGTTTTTATTGGTGGGTGCAGAATAATGCAAAAGATAAAATAATTTAAAAGGCAAAAAGTCAGAGGAGTGGAGGCTGCTATCTGGTGTATTGCATGGAGTGTCACGTGTACACCTATTGGGCATCAGCTGTGGGAGTGAGCTTGGAACAAAGAGCTGCTGCCTCTCAGGGAAGAAGTTTATTCTTTTGAAGCCTGGTTAGGTGAACACTTGAAGCCTGACCTCTCTTGAAGCCTGGTGAGCTGACCAGGAGAAGCAGAGACAGCAGACAGGTATGTGAAGGGGACCTTCCAGGGATGTGACAAAGGTGTCCTGCTCTCAATTTGACAGCTCCCTTGCTCTCATGGAGATTGAGAGCCCAAGTGGGCATCATTCTTTGGAAGAGGCAAATGATCCTTTAGAGAGAATATCCTGTCAGTGGTCATGGGTGGCTCAATCACTGGAAACCAGAGTTGCGGAAGTCCAACATGGCTTGATTAAAAAACAAGTCTTAACGATTGGACTTTCCAAGTTGCCCAGAGCAGTTTCAAAAAGATTTGAGTCATGAGTCTTTTTGATACACATGTTAGGTGCGGCTCCACAGAAAAAAACTGAGCTGCTGCTGGGGGGGGGGGTCACAGTTCCCTTTGAACACTCCCCTGATGTCTCCATCCCATCCCTAAACAAAGCAGGAAGGAATGGGACGGACTGCATGGGAGTGGGGACAGAAGAGGTGAGCAGGAGGGTCACATGCAGCATCTTGGAGACTTATCATTATGACCCAATCCTTTGCAGCTCTACTCAGAAATAGTCCCTGGTCTATTCAGTGAGTCTACGGCTGGTCATTCAGTGAGTCTGCCGGAGACATGCCATATGAGTTTCTCTCTTATTCCTCCCCAGTCCTCCCCTCAGCAGCCCACAAACTGCCCCAGTCACAACGTTACCAGCTCCTGCATGACCGGGGAGAACTATTGGCACAAGCATGGCAACTCTGGCCATTTGTGCTGGCAGGCCGCAGCACATGGCAGTAGCAAGTCTTTTGCAATGCTGGATAATTAGATTTCTCTTCTTTTCACTAATAACAAGGAAGAAGCACCCAGAGGTAGTATCTTGTGGCATCTTGTGGTAGTATCTTATACCACATCTTGTGGCAATGAGTTCCATTGACTAAGCATGCATGGGGTGGCGCATGCTTTCCTGCAATGCTGCGACACTCTGGTTGTACTGTTGGAGTAACTTGCAACGCATTCCTCGGTTAGCAAGTCAACAACCTTCTTTTCTTTCTCTTTTTCTCATTTAGGGTGTTTTCGTGTTGGACCAGACATGCACAAAGGGAGCCCCGTCCTGGCAGCCTGCGTGGTTCTCTTCTTCCTCCATTTCACTCCTGTGTCTCCACAATGCAGGGCAGGCACAGCTCTTGAGTGCCAGAAGGCTCATCAATTTGTACCCGGCCTTCTCCATGCAGAACATGGCATTGATATAACCACTTTGGATACATCCCATGGCAAGCTGATGGATCTGCGTGAATGGCAATCATCAGGTGGCACCTGTACCTTGTGTGACAATCCCTTACAGAAACACAACAAACTCCAGAAGATTCCTGTGGCCGTCACTAACTGGAAAGCCAACATTTCATGCCAAAAGAAAGTTCAACACTCTGTCCCCAAGTCAGTCATTTCAGTGGCTGAGGAGATAACAAAAATAACTATAAAAAATGATTGGAAGACAGAGCTGGACGTGGACGTGAAATCCAGTGCCAACTTCCAAAGGATTCTGGCAGGATCCCATTCTGATTTCACTTCATTCGCCAAAAGGAAGATTTCACACAACTACATTTTCCTTCTCCATCATGTCTCCTGCTCATACTACAAGTGAGGAAGGTGGTGAAATGCAGAGTGCTGGAGTGGGAGGAGGGCAGTGTGTGCAAACTGATTATCCCTGCAGAGTGGAGTTTGAAAAACCTGGGTGGGAAGAAGGAGTGATTTCCAAAAAACCAGCAGTAACTTCTAAGTGACTTGTGGCCAAGTGTGATGTCTCACATGACATAACATGTAAACTCATTTTAGCATCTGTGGATTGTTAGGGCACAATCCTAACCTGCGCTGGAACTGGCAGGCCAACTGACCTGCGCTGTATCCAGCGCAGGGTAGGAGCAGGCTGTGGCGCAACTTGATTTTCTACCCCTTACCCTGAGCAGTGCTCCAGGCCAGTGGTGTAGCTAGGTCATTTGATGCCCAGGGCCCATAAATTTTTGTCGTCCCTATAGAACATAATGAATTTTTATCACATTTTTATACCACCCTTTTTATATACACCCAGGGTGGTATGTATGGTTCCTCCACTTATTTTGTCCTCACAAAAACGCTGTGAGGTAGGTGGCACTGAGAAATACTAATAGCCGTGACATGAAATGAATAATAATAATGGCCAGAAAATAAATGCAGTGAGAAGGGCGGAGAGGCTTGAAGCCTCTATGATCTCCCCAGGAACGGGGTTGGGATGCGGCATAGCTGCCTGATCCCAGCCCCACCTCCCGGTCCCCGCCCACTCCTGGGGCCTCCCACCGCCCACCCAGGGACACCTCCCTCCCGCCTCCTCCCTGCCTACCTCAGAGCGTTGCGTTGGCTCAGCTTGGTGACTCCGTCAGTGTGGAGGCTTGTTCTAGCCGCTGTGCGCAGGCCTAGCCAACTCCTTGCGCCAGACCAAGTGAAGGGCAGGATTGTGCCCTAAGAAACTTAGATCATAAACAAAGCTGACCGTTGCTGTAGAAAAGATGACATGTACTTTCAATGTCAAAGTGGATCCTACAGCAGATGGAAGGAGAGAGCCTCCAACCTCAATTACAAACCCCCATTCTGACATCCAGCTCCCTCCTCCCAAACTGGCCAAGACGCCAATCTGCATTCATGCCTATCATCCCCTTCTGCACCCATGATGTGATTCAGGGTACAGTCACTTGAGAGAGAGGGGAATTCCAGGAAATGGGGCTGACTCTCAAGTTGGAACAGTCTGGCTGCTCTTTGCAATTCTTCTCTGATCAAGCCATACCCCTGTATATCATGGCCTTGTCTCGTCTTACTGCCTTTGCGTGCATGCTCTTTGTGGGTTGTCTAGTTTCTATATATCCCTCAGCCCTTATCTGGCTGCTTTAGCTAGCACACAAGGAACTCCTCAAATTGCAGAAATGATTCTTTAAAGTGGTTGGGCACTAGCTAAGCAAGACCTTGAGCTTGGCCCCGGCTGGGTTATGAATCAAGTTGTCGAGGAAAAAAAAAAGTGACAGGGTGTGTGGGTGTCAAGCATGACCTGTTGGAGACTTTCTCCATCTCAGATTAATCTGCTTGTCTGCCCTTGCACAAAAATTGCTGGGCTAGAGAGATAATTAGATGATCTGGTTTGGCAAAAACCATTCTTAAGCTCACCTCAAACCTGTTGTGCTTTGAAAACTGTAGTGATTTTACAGGATGGTAAAGAAAAGTTCATGATTGATGATGTAACTCCTCTACAGCTCTCTGCTTCTGTTTCTTGCAGGTTCAGTATCGACAAAGATAAATCAGTTAGTCAGAATTTTAAAGACCAAGTAAAGGTTCTCCCAGAAAAGTATGATCACAACTCAAAGCTGGACTATCACAGCCTGATTATCTTCTACGGGACGCACTTTATAAAAGAAGTTGACCTGGGGGCAGCTTTCAGGTTCTTGACGGCTCTTCCATTTTGCAAGATGCAACTGCAAGAATTCACTGACACTGAGATCAGTAAATGCCTGGAAATTCAGATGGGTCACCTTATCGGTTTTGATAAAGTGACCAAGGAGCCAGACTTCGAGAATTGCAAGGGGACTCTACAAGACTTCATTTACCCCTGGGGATTCCCGAATCAGGTGACGTCCATTTACGGTGGGTCCATGTACCTTCAGTTGAACTTTTACAATTATGCATTCTGGAATGACCCCGGAGACTGGTTGGAGAGTGTCAGATCTGAGCCTGGCCTGATTTCCTACTCCGTAGAGCCGCTCCATGCCTTGCTGGATAAAAACGACCCTCGGAGGGACAGCTTGCGGCAGGCAGTGAGCGCGTATGTGAGAGAAAGAGTTCTGTGGAGGAACTGCACCCCCTCCTGCCCACCAGGGGTTCAACAGAGCACATGGGACTCCTGCTCCTGTGAGTGCCCCACAAATGACTTCACCAACGCCATGTGTTGCCCACAACAGCCAGGCCTGGCCAAGCTGACGGTGACCATAAAAAGTGCCAAGGGTTTGTGGGGGGACTACTTCTCACGTTCTGACGCGTACGTCAAGGTGATCTTCAAAGAGAAGGTAATGTGCACGCCCACTATTTGGAACTTCAATAACCCAGAATGGAATGTCAACTTGGATTTTGGAATCATCCAACTCACAAAAGGGTACACCCACTTAGAAATACAAGTCTGGGATGAGGACGTTGTACGGGATGATCTTTTGGGGAAATGCTTTGTATTGTTGAAAGCTTGGGATTCAAATGTTTACAATTGTCATCTAGAGCAAGGGAGCCTACTTTTCAAGTATAACTTCATCTGTGGTCCGCACCTTGGAGGCCCTATCTGCTGGGATTATTTCCCTTTCCCTAGCTGGAAAGATAGAAAAAAATATTTTCACAAGACACCGTGAAGCAAAACGTTCCCTGACGGAAGAGCCACTGAAATGTTTCAAGTACTGTAGATACTTGCCTATAAGGCGAGAATGTTTTTTAACCAAAAAATCCAGCACAGATCATCTCCTTGGCTTATCTGCGGGTTGGTCAGGGGTCAGGGTAGTTCACACTTCAGCTGGCCATGCTTTACTTTTCCCAACAGCTTCCTGCTCCAGGGGGCACTTTGCAACTAGCCCTCACTTGACACAGCAGGCAGGCAGGCAGGTTTGCTGCCCCTGGGACTTAAAGCCTGTCATCCACAAGCTCAGTACAACTGCAGATAGGAAAAAACTTCCCCTCACTTCCTCTCTCTCTTCCTCTGAGTTGTTTCATTACACGTAAAGAGGGAATGGCAGACAGCACTGCATAAGCACCTTATGAATGTCTTCAAAAACAGTGGTGTGTCTCACTTTCCCCCCTTTCAATCAGGCTCCAGGGCAAGCTGCAGCTCATCTTCACAAGCCCCATTCCCTAAGTTGTGCCCCAGACTTATCCAAGGGTCGTGGAGCATTCCATGATCTTTGACTGATCATGGCTGCCCTCGCCTTTTCTGTGAGATTGCCTTATAGGCGGGTGTCTATGGTATGTTTGATCTTGGCTTTCTCTGTGGTTTCTGCTTCTCCCTAATGATCCAGTGTCCATCCTACCATTTGCCAATCAGTTTTTCCAACCCTGCAGCCAAAGCCAATCAGAGATGCATCTGGTAAAGCTGTGGCACACATTACATGTTCTTAATCTTAATCTCTCTCTGATTTTCCACCCATGAGTATATTCTATGCCTTTTAGGGTTCAAATCTGCACCAAGTCCAATGCACATTCTGAATAGCCTGTATCAGTTAGGCAAATAAAGGTGAACTGCAATCTGTTCAATGGTTTATGTTTTCACACAGGGCCCTGCATCCACACCTTCAGACTTGGATCACCCACCAGCCTCTACAGGCTTCTATATTTCACCTGGCCTGACCTTGTTTAAAAGCAAAAAAAAAATAAAAAAATAAAAAATCTACACTATCACCAGAGATAGAAAGTTAAAAACAAAAAATGAATTTATCGTAAGCAGTGTGCCCAAATTGGAAGTTACCCTTATTAAGTTCATACATTGTAATAGGGAATAATACGCTGCAATGTTTGTGCTTATCTACTTCTTCTCTAACATTGGTACCTACTTGTAGGTTTGGATAGGAGCACCAAATGAATTCCAGAAGAATTGCCATGAAAATTGAGGAACTCGCAGCCCAATTCTGAGCCTTCCGGATGGGGACACCACTGGAGGCAACATGACAGATGCCTACCTAGAGGAAAGGCAATTGCCCCATACATTAAGCTGTGAGGGGAGATCAGGTTCAAACAATAGCAAAGCTCCAGGAAGTGAATCAACCCCTACTGCCCCAGGAGGAGCAATCAGAGATTAGACACCTGCCAATGTTGTGGCTGAAGGAAGAAGGACCATGGGAAATCAGGCCAGAATGCTGGTAATACTAGGGTGGGGAGAAAAAGCTCCCTGCCCCACTGTATTTGCAGACTGTGAAAGACTAGGGTATTCCAAGGAATTAGCAGTTTGTGCAGATGGTAACTCTGGTCCTGACTGCATTTCTAAAATTGCCAAGTCCAATCATAGGCTCACACTACATTGAAAGTGTCCTGTGTGGACCAAAACCTACTTCTGCAGCAGCTGTAGTCCTGCAGCTATGTCCCTGAGCTCCTAGAGACTCCTTCATTCAAAGTGGATCCACAAGCCAAAGAGCTACTGTAGCAGGCCAGTTTCCTCCCAGATTTGACACTCTTAAGGAGTGTCAGGTATGCATTCCTTGGCCCAGTGCTTATGGTTTACAGCAGCCTCTAACATCCTATGTGGGAAGTGAGCCCAGGTGAGAGTGGAAATTGTAAGAAGCCAGGACATTTCTGGACCCCCTCCTGGGTTCCCATTTTGATACCTGACCCAGGTACAATTTACTCCCTCTCATGGGCCCTGGGGCTGGATTTTCCCTCACTAGAGGCCTTTGACAGGGGCTGTCTGGAGATTCTCTAGGACAGGAGTCTCCAAACCCCAGCCCGGGGCCAGATGTGGCCCACGGCGAGCCTCTATCCGGCCCACAGCCGGACTCTGAACCCCTGAGAGCTTCTGGTCCAGTTGACCAAACACAACCAGAGTTGTGCTTGTGGGGTGAGGGAATGGGGGTCCATTTAAGTGTGTGCTTTATTTCTTGGGCTGTGTTTGTGCTTGAAGAAGTCCTAGAAGACATTTGAGCCCATTCATTTATTAATTCATCTAAGTTCCATCTCTAATGTATTTAATTAAATTTTATACTTAATTTTTTTTCCCGACTCTCGACACTGTACCAGCTATTTGATGCGGTCTTTTAGCCGAAAAGTTTAGAGACCCCTGCTCTAGGACACTGGCTCCCATCCTGTGGTCCGTGCACCACAGGTGGGCCACAAGACCCTGAGAAGTGGTCTGCGAGATCTCAGGGGGAAAAAAATCTCTTCTGATCACTTCCAATGTCTCACCAAGCAAGAAATCTGCCATGGACCATCAATGAGGGCGGAGAATGGACTGCCCTCAGCCATAACTGCTGAAGTATCAGCTGGGTTTCTGGGTGGTCCTTTCTCTGTCCTCTCTGGGGGAGCGCTTAGGGGACAGGCCACCAGAATGGGTTGAGACCAGACCCCCTACAGCCACAAGTGGTCCAAGATGATTCCAATTTTTGCCCCAGTGGTCTGCAGGTTCATTACGGTTGGAAACCACTACTCTAGGTGGATTTCCTGCTACAGGCAGGGGATGGACTATATGGCCTTGTAAGACAATTCCAACTCTAAGATTCTATGACTAATTTCAGATGTCCTAGCTAAAGAATCAGCCTTAAGAGCTCAGAAGCTGAGCACTCTCTCTCTCTCTCTCTCTCTCTCTCAATCTGGCTTTTCAAAACAGCTGTAAAACACCTTGTGACTGAAAGGAATGACTGAAACATCACCTGTTCTTCACTGAGCCTCTCCCATGAACAACGGGGAGACTAATATGGGATTAATGTCCAGCACAAACCAAAAGAACAAGAGGAGATGAGGCACATGGGGGGGGGGGGAGTCTCTGACCCCTCTAAGCTGCATCATTTCAAAAACTCAACATCTTATTCCACAGCTGTTTACTGGTTTCACCTGTTGTTGAGAGGTTCCAATCAAAATGAATTACAAAGTCTAGTCCCTGACCCTTCAAAACATACAAACAAGTTGGATTTCTAAGTTCAGTGGGGGGGGGGGGCACTCAGAAAGGTCAAAGTGCTACAGGGTCAGAGTAGTGGTGTAGCTAGTAGGTTCAAGAGGCACGGGCCGAACTGTGTGATGTGCACATGGAAGTGACACCACTACTCGCAAAGATTTTTAAAATCTTGGTTTTTCTTAAATAAGTTCTAAGTTCAGTTGGGGACACACTCAGAAAGGTCAAAGTGACACAGGGTCAGAGCAGCGGTGCTGCTAGTGGGTGCAAAGCTGTGTGATGTGCACATGGGAGTGACACCACTTCTCAATGGCAGGAAGTCCATCATGGGGTTGACACACTGGCCTCCCACACAGGGTGGCACAAACCCTACTGACGCCACTGGGTCAGAGGCCTGAAAATGGCCACATTTGCAGCCCTGGTGCTCAAAATGGGAATCCCTCTGGGAAGGGGGAGAACCAGGGAACAAAAACTCATCCCTTTAGTAACCACAGTAAAAAATCAAATACAATGTTTCAAAGAACCTGTAACAGCCAAGGCCAGTACCAGCCCTCCATCGCGAGACCTTGGGCACGGCACAACCCAAGACACAAAGGCTAGGCCCATCTTCCGCCCTCCCTATTATACTCTCTCTGCAGTGAGAAGGTATCTCTCTCCCAGGCTGATTATCACCAACTGTGAACTTCGGCAACAGTGTGGGAGTGCCCCTCCATTGACAGATGATGGACACACCTGGGCCAATTAGCACCCCGCACCCCCAGTATAACCTCCCTACTCTAACCCCCAACATTCGCTCAACCCTTCGACCTTCTCCATACCCCTGCACCATTCCACAAAGTTTGTTTTATTTTACTCTGCCTATTTTATCTGTGCACTTTTTGCATGTTTACTTTGCGCACAGGGAATAAAAATAATGTCTGCACTTGACCTGCGCTTGGCAGACTCCTTTCCCCCAATCTTAAAAAGAAGCTCATGGGCTGTGGGCTGGCCCAAGGCAGTGCAGTATCTTTAAAAAAAATGATACATTAATGTTGCATTTGTGCATCGATTTGGAAAAAAAAGACATCCTGAATGGGGAATCTGTGATGGACAGGGTTGTGTCTCACCTCTCTGGAATATTTAATCCAATCACCTATTGCCCAGGAATGCAGGGCAGAGGGCTGGAGAGGGGCCAGTCAGGTATACTTGAAGCTCCAGTATTGGGGGGGGGGCTGAATCTGAGATAGTTAATGTTTGGTGTTGAGAGGGTGGCTCATTAGCATTAAACCACATAAATACTTGCTGAAGGGCAAAATATCACAATGTTCCTGTCACTGACTTTAGGGGCTATATAGTACTCAGCACAGCTGCAGCCACCCCTTTGGGAACATTCCATTCTCCAGGAGGAGGAAAGGGGGCAGAGAGAATACCTGTGAGGGGTGGGAGGGAAGAGATCCTTCCAAACTCAGCCAAGTTTGCAGGCTTGGCCTGGTAAGATCTTGGAGTTCCCAGACCCACATCTTGTCCCCAGGATATTAAAAGGATATGTTTCTTAGCAGCACAGTAGGTATCCCTCTGTAATGTCCATGGCGGGCAAAGTCCCCGCCCCCTGGTGTGCGACCAAACGTGGGGGGCTTACCCTGTTGATGACGGGCGGTCGTTGATGGAGAGAAGAACGGGAGACAGACACGGCTGTTTTGCACAGGCGGTTTACTTGAGTCAGACGTTTGACATTCATGGGCCCTGTTACGTCACAGGCCATAAGAACATAAGAACAGCCCTACTGGATCAGGCCATAGGCCCATCTAGTCCAGCTTCCCGTATCTCACAGCGGCCCACCAAATGCCCCAGGGAGCACACCAGATAACAAGAGACCTGCAAGGCTTCCTGGGAATTGTAGTTAAGAACATAAGAACAGCCCCCTGGATCAGGCCATAGACCCATCTAGTCCAGCTTCCTGTATCTCACAGTGGCCCATCAAATGCCCCAGGGAGCACACAAGACAGCAAGAGACTTGCATCCTGGTGCCCTCCCTTGCATCTGGCATTCTGACATAACCCATTTCTAAAATCAGGAGGTTGCGCATACACATCATGGCTTGTACCCCGTAATGGATTTTTCCTCCAGAAACTTGTCCAATCCCCCTTTAAAGGTGTCTAGGCTAGACGCCAGCACCAAATCCTGTGGCAAGGAGTTCCACAGACCGACCACACGCTGAGTAAAGAAATATTTTCTTTTGCCTATCCTAACCCGCCCAACACTCTTACCTTTTCGCTTTTCATAGCGCCCTTTTCGCTTACATAAACACGTGCCGTCAACACAGAATAGGATCGTTCCCTGACCCTTCCCGACCCCTTGAGGAGCCAGGCGGGGCTCTCCGGCTGGTGCCTGTCATCCAGGGATATGGGTTTCCGGGAGCTGCAGTACTGGTGTCCGGGGTCAGCCCAGATGTCCTCAGGAGAACCCCAGGTGCCTCAGCAGTTGCACCTCGATCTGCTGTCCACCGTTAGGGAGAGTTAGCTGTGAGTCTGTAGACTTGCCTCTCCTGAGGTCACCCCAGGAGCCCGGGCGGGTCCCAGTTCTGGGAGCTCTCAGTTCCAGCTCACTCTCTCAAGGGCCAAGGCAGTCAAATTCCCTTTTGGGTCCTGGACCACCCAAATAATGCCGGGGTTGCTACCCCCTCTGGCCTTCCCTCCGGCACTGCTGCTGCCTGGGGAGGAGCGCCCTCGCCCTAGGCTGCCCAGGCTGCTTATGAAGCCAGTCTCTGGCTTAGCCCTTTCTGGCCAGGTGGCTGTTTGATGCTCCCAGGAGGCCCCAGGCCCTACTCCCGGGGAGATGCCCTGCCTGGGGGGCCCAGTGCTGGCAGCACACGTGCCTTACCCATGAGGAGACCCCTGCTCCTGAGGAAACCCTGGCCACCAGGGCTGGGCCCAGGTGACACCCCTAATCGGTTAGTTCATTTCCTGGTCCCTTGGCGTGATTCTTGTGGGGCTGGTCAGGCAGTTTTTGACATCTGGTGTCCAAACTGAGGCAGCAAGGTCAGGGGTGGGCAGTGACCACTCTTCCGATGCCTGAGCACCTCGAGGAGGCTGACTGGCAAGCCCTTGACTGAATTGCCAAACCTTTGCAAGGTTTGTCCTATGGGCTGAGCAGTTCAGCTGCCTTGACCCTTTGGGGGGGACAAGGACAGGCCGACGTTTTGGACTGGTTCGAGTCGGGTGGTTCACCCTAAGATACTTGCAGGGGAGGTAGACAGCTACAGTCATCTCCCCCTTACTTAGTGCCCCACACACTAGGGGGCTGGCCTTGATAGTTAAACCATCCACGCTGCATTTCGTTGTTAAACTTGTTAATAAAAGTGGCCCAGTTAAAACCTAAGCCTCGGTATGGTGTTTTACTGGTGGGTGCAGATAATGCAACACATGCAAGCCAAATATAAATAATTAACAGAGGCAAAAAGGCAGAGGAGGGGAGGCTGCTATCTGGTGTATCAAACGGAGTGTGATGTGCACACCTAATGGGCATCAGCTGTGGGGGTGCGCTTGGACAATAAGCCACTGCCTCTCAAGGAGGAAGTTTATTCTTTAGAAACCTGGTTAGGTGAACACTTGAAGCCTGACCTCTCTTGAAGTCTGGTGAGCTGACCCAGAGAAGCAAAGACAGCAGTGAGGTAGGTGAAGGGGGCCTTCAAGGGATGGGACAATGGTAACCAGCTCTCTTGCTCTCATGGGGTAGAAGAGAGTAAGTGGGCATCGTTCTTTGGAAGAGGCAAATGATGCTTTGGAAAGGATATCCTGTCAGTGGTCATGGGTGGCTCAATCACTGGAAACCAGAGATGGCAAAGTCCAGCACGGCTTGATTCAAAGCAAGTCCTAACAGGTGGACTTTCTGAGTCATAGAAAGTCCCAGAGTCGCAGAGCAGTTTTGCAATGCAAAAAGACTTCCGTCTCAAGTCTTTTTGAATCATAAGTTAGTCTTTGCTCCATAGAGGAAAGCGGAGCTGCTCTGGGGGGGGGGGGGTTGTTCGAGTACTCTTTGAATACTCCCCTGATTTCCCCATCCCATTTGAAACAAAGCAGAGGGGAATGGGATGGACTGAGCTAGAGTGGGGTCAGAAGCTGCAAATAGAAGGAGGGTCACACACAGCAGCTTGGAGATTTACCAGTCCGACCCAATCCTTTGCAGCTCTACTCAGAATTAGTCCCATTATGGCTGGTCATTCCATGAACCTGCTGGGGCCATGCCATGAGTTTCTCTCCTCTTCTTCCCCTAACCCTCCCTTTAACAGCCCATTACCTTCCCCAGCCACAACATTGCCAGCTCCTGTGTGGCCTGGGAGAACGTTTGGCACAAGCCCTGCACCTCTGGCCATTTGTGCTGGGAGTCCATTTGTGCATTTTTCAACAACTCAAGTTCACAAAGTAAACTAATGAAAGGGAAGAAGCACCCAGAGGTAGTCATCATCCCCACATCTTGTGGCAATGAGTTCCACTGACTAAGCATGCATGGGATGGCGCATGCTTTCCTGCAATGCTGCGACACTCTGGTGGTACCGCTGGAGTAACTTGCAACGCATTCCTCGGTTAGCAAGTCAACAACCTTCTTTTCTTTCCCTTTTTCTCATTTAGGGTGATTTCGTGTTGGACCAGACATGCACAAAGGGAGCCCCGTCCTGGCAGCCTGCGTGGTTCTCTTCTTCCTCCATTTCACTCCTGTGTCTCCACAATGCAGGACAGGCACAGCTCTTGAGTGCCAGAAGGCTCATCAGTTTGTACCCGGCGTTCGCTATGCAGAACACGGCGTGGATATAACCAATTTGGATGATGCATCTGATCATCTGATGGATCTGCATGAATGGCAAACGTCAGGCGGTGCCTGCACCTTGTGTGACAATCCCTTACAGAAATGGAGCAGTGCACAGTGGCTTCCTGTGGCCGTCACTAACTGGAAAGCCAACATTTCATGCCAGCAGAAAGTGCAGCACTCTGTACTCAAGTCAGTCCTTTCTGTGGCTGAGGTGATAACAAACTTAACCGTAAAAAATGACTGGAAGGCAGACCTGGACGTGGACGTGAAATCCAGTGCCAACTTCCAAAGGATTCTGGCAGGATCCCATTCTGATTTCACTTCATTCATCGAAGAGAGGGTTTCACACGACAGCTACATTTTCCTTCTCCATCATGTCTCCTGCTCATACTACAAGTGAGGAAGGTGGTGAAATGCAGAGTGCTGGAGTGGGAGGAGGGCAGCGTGTGCAAACTGATTATCCCTGCAGGGTGGAGTTTGAAAAACCTGGGTGGGAAGAAGGAGTGATTTCCAAAAAACCAGCAGTAACTTCTAAGTGACTTGTGGCCAAGTGTGATGTCTCACATGACATAACATGTAAACTCATTTTAGCATCTGTGGCCTGTTAGGGCACAATCCTAACCTGCGCTGGAACTGGCAGGCCGAATGGCCTATGCTGAATCCAGTGCAGGGTAGGAGCAAGCTGGGGTGCAACTTGGAGGAATGGGATTTCCTACCCCTTACTGTAAGCAATGCCCCAGGCAGCCCTATGCGGCTACTAGTATCTGTGCCTTCGATTTCACAGGTGCAAATTCAAGCGGCCTGAGTAAAGCTGCTTGGGGTGGGACTGGGGGTTGGGATACGGCCTATACCACAGTGACCAGCCCCATCCTGGGCCGAATCCATCCCCAGGTCACCCTCTCCCCTTCCAGAAACAACCCCTCCTTGCCTTCATTCCCCTCTCCTGCTACCATCTCCCAACCCTAGTGCCGGTCAGGAAGCCAGTGCATGTCCTTTTGTCAGCCTGGCCTCTTCCTGAGTTGATGTGAAAGTGCTTTACAGCATGTTTGCAGCTATTGACTCAGTACTCAACTTAGACTTCGGTGGCCTTGCAGCACAATCCTATCTTGTGCTGGAACAGGCAGGCCAAGTGGCAAATGGACCCCAAGTGGCTCAGCCAGAGATTATGGGGAAACTCTACCCCTGGGTAAGCCACTGCAGCAATGATTCTTTTAAGTGGCTTTAAGGTGTCAAGGAAAATGTGGCAGGGTGTAGTTATCAGACATGACCTGTTGGAGACTTTCTCCATCTCAGAGGAATCTGCTTGCCTGCTCGTGCACATAAAATGCTTGACTAAAGAGATATTTGGATAGTCGGATTCGGCAAAAACCATTCTTATGATCACCTCAGAACTCTCGTGCTTTGAAAACTGTATAGATTTTACAGGATTGTAAAGCAAAGTCAATGATAGATGATGTAACTCCTCTACAGCTCTCTCCTTCTGTTTCTTGCAGGTTCAGTATCGACAAAGATAAATCAGTTCTTCGGAGTTTTAAATACAGTGTAAAACGTCTCCCAGAAAAGTATGATCGCGACTCAAAGGGGAGTTATCACGACCTGATTCGCAGCTACGGGACGCACTTTATCACAGAATGTGACTTGGGAGCAGCGGTCAGGATCTTGACGGCCCTTCCAATGTGCAGACTCCAAATGGAAAGATTCACTGTCTCTGAGATCAGTAAATGCCTGGAAATTGAGGTGCGTTACATTATCGGTTTTGATGAAGTGACCAAGGACCCACATTTCCAGAAGTGTAAGGAGACACTCCAAAAACTCGCTGGTCGCTGGCTACGAAGAGAACAGAGGAGGTACATTATTGGTGGGTCTTCAAACAGTCCTTATGTCTCATTCTGGAGTGATCCCAAAGTGTGGTTAAAAAGTGTCAGATCTGAACCTGGCCTGATTTCCTACTCCGTAGAGCCACTCCATGCTTTGCTGGATCAAAACGACCCTCGGAGGAACAGCTTGCGGCAGGCAGTAAGCAAGTATGTGAAAGGAAGAGTTCTGTGGAGGAACTGCACCCCTTCCTGCCCACCAGGGGTCCAACAGAGTACCTGGGACACCTGCTCTTGCAAGTGCCCCACAAATAACTTCACCAACTCCATGTGCTGCCCACAACAGCCAGGCCTGGCCAAGCTGATGGTGACCATAAAAAAGGCTGAGCATTTATGGGGGGACTACATCACAGCTTCTGACGGGTACGTCAAGGTGATCTTCAAAGATAAAATAATGTGCACGCCCACCATTTGGAACTTCAATAACCCAGAATGGAACACCAACTTGGATTTTGGAATCATCCACCTCCCAGAAGATTCCCCCCACTTCTGGATAGAGGTCTGGGATGAGGACTTAGGAAGGGATGATCGTTTGGGGGAATGCTTTGTGTCGATGACAGCTTGGGATTCATACGACCATGTTTGTCACCTAAAGCATGGGTTACTGTATTACAAGTACTACTTGATCTGTGGCCCCCACCTTGGAGGCCCTTCTTGCTGGGATTACTTCTATTTCCCTCCTTTGGAAGAAAGAAAAAGAATACTTTCACAGGACACTGTGAAGCTAAATGCTCCCTGACGGAACAGCCTCTGAAATGTTTCAAGTACCGTAGATACTTGCCTGTAAGGTGAGAAATTTTTACCAACAAATCCAGCACAGATCATCTCCTTGGTCTATATGTGGGTTGGTCAGGGTAGTTCAGGGGTGTTGTGGCAGCCAGGAGGAGCCCAGAGGATCAGCATGCAGGAGCTCACCTGGGACTTAAAGCCTGTCATCTCCAAGCTCAGTACAACTGTAGATTGGAAAAAATTCCTCTCATCTCCTTCCCTCACTTCCTCCCTTTGAGCTGCTCCATTATACGTACATAGAGGAGGAATGGCACACAGTACTGCCAAGTACCTTGTAAATGTCTTCAAAAACCGTGGCATGGTTCAGATTTGTTTTCCCTGTCTCCCCCCATCACTTCCTGCCTCAATGGCTTCTGCACTCTTGTGGGGCTGACTGCTCACGCTCAGCCTCAATAACCCACTGCCTAGTGCTTGCTCTTGAATAAACCAGGTTTAATATGCCAGGTTGCCCTCCGGAGCAACCTTTTACCAGATTGATGAGGCACGCACATGCATTCAAAGCAGAATGGTTTATACAGGAAAGTTAAGTTACATTTACTCAAATGCTCATCCTGCCTAGGGTAGATGGAAAATGGTTCCTGGGATCACTACACATTCAGCAAAGAAAACAACAAAACTAATTTAGACTACACTGACTAACTGCCAATTCAATTAGAACATAAGAACATAAGAACAGCCCCACTGGATCAGGCCATAGGCCCATCTAGTCCAGCTTCCTGTATCTCACAGCGGCCCACCAAATGCCCCAGGGAGCACACCAGATAACAAGAGACCTCATCCTGGTGCCCTCCCTTGCATCTGGCATTCTGTCATAACCCATTTCTAAAATCAGGAGGTTGCGCATACACATCATGGCTTGTACCCCAGAATGGATTTTTCCTCCAGAAACTTATCCAATCCCCTTTTAAAGGCATCTAGGCTAGAAGTCAGCACCACATCCTGTGGCAAGGAGTTCCACAGACCGACCACGCGCTGAGTAAAGAAATATTTTCTTTTGTCTGTCCTAACCTGCCCAACACTCAATTTTAGTGGATGTCCCCTGGTTCTGGTATTATGTGAGAGTGTAAAGAGCATCTTCCTATCCACTCTGTCCACCCCCTGCATAATTTTGTATGTCTCAATCATGTCCCGCCTCAGGCATCTCTTTTCTAGGCTGAAGAGGCCCAAACGCTGTAGCCTTTCCTCATAAGGAAGGTGCCCCAGCCCCGTAATCATCTTAGTCGCTCTCTTTTTTACCTTAGCACAGTGGTTCTCATACATTTAGCACCGGGACCCACTTTTTAGAATGAGAATCTGTCAGGACCCACCAGAAGTGTTATCATGATCAGAAGTGACATCATCGAGTGGGAAAATTTTTAACAATCCTGGGCTGCTATCTTACCCACACCTACCCAAGGGTAAGTCCCATTGACAATCATTATTAAAAGCATATGCATAGCAGCCTGGTAAAAGTACAGATCTGTCACGTTTCGCCAAACACAGTCACATCCCATGGTAGCATCACATCTAATATATTAAAAATAAAATATTGAAATGAATGGTGACACGCCGGAAATTGGCTCACGACCAACCTAGTGGGTCCCAACTCACAGTTTGAGAAACACTGCCTTAGCAGATGGAAATTCACTCCAGCAGCAATTCGTGCAGCAGATCCAGGCTCAACAGCAAAGACTAGACTTTCTTTGTGTGCAGTTATAGGAAATTTCCCAGTTTTTCAACATAAACTGTGGCAAAAGAAATGTAAGAAGGTGATATGGGAGGCCAAGTGAGACTATGAGGAACGCATGGCCAGCAACATTAAGGGGAATAATAAAAGCTTCTTCAAATATGTTAGAAGCAGGAAACCCGCCAGAGAAGCGGTTGGCCCTCTGGATGGTGAGGGAGGGAAAGGGGAGATAAAAGGAGACTTAGAGATGGCAGAAAAATTGAATGAGTTCTTTGCATCTGTCTTCACGGCAGAAGACCTCGGGCAGATACTGCTGCCCGAACAGCCCCTCCTGACCAAGGAATTAAGTCCGATAGAGGTTAAAAGAGAAGATGTTTCAGATCTCATTGATAAATTAAAGATCAATAAGTCACCGGGCCCTGATGGCATCCACCCAAGAGTTATTAAGGATCGAAGAATGAAGTTACTGCTCTCTTGACTAAAATATGCAACTTGTCCCTCAAAACGGCCATAGTGCCAGAAGATTGGAGGATAGCAAATGTCACGCCTATCTTTAAAAAGGGAAAGAGGGGGGACCTGGAAAACTCTAGGCCAGTCAGCCTAACATCTATACTGGGTAAGATGGTGGAATGCCTCATCAAAGATAGAATCTCAAAACACATAGACGAACAGGCCTTGCTGAGGGAGAATCAGCCTGGCTTCTGTAAAGGTAAGTCTTGCCTCATGAACCTTATAGAATTCTTTGAAATGGTCAACAGGCATGTGTTTGCAGGAGAACCCATAGACATTATATATCTGGACTTTCAGAACGCGTTCGACACGGTCCCACACCAAAGGCTACTGAAAAACTCCACAGTCAGGGAATTAGAGGACAGTTCCTCTCATGGATAGAGAACTGGTTGAAGACCAGGAAACAGAGAGTGGGTGTCAATGGGCAATTTTCACAATGGAGAGAGGTGAAAAGCGGTGTGCCCCAAGGATCTGTCCTGGGGCCGGTGCTCTTCAACCTCTTCATAAATGACCCGGAGACAGGGTTGAGCAGTGAGGTGGCAAAGTTTGTGGACGACAAACTTTTCCAAGTGGTGAAGACCAGAAGGGACTGTGAGGAGCTCCAGAAGGATCTCTCCAGACCGGCAGAATGGGTGGCAAAATGGCAGATGTGCTTCAATGTCATTAAGTGTAAGGTCATGCACATTGGGGCAAAAAATCAAACCTTCACATATAGGCTGATGGGTTCTGAGCTGTCTGTGAAAGATCAGGAGAGAGATCTTGGGGGGGGGGTGGACAGGTCGATGAAAGTGTCTACCCAATGTGCGGCGGCAGTGAAGAAGGCCAATTCTATGCTTGGGATCATTAGGAAGGGTATTGAGAACAAAACGGCTAATATTATAATGCCGTTGCACAAATCGATGGTAAGGCCACACCTGGAGTATTGTGTCCTGTTCTGGTCGCCGCATCTCAAAGAGGATACAGTGGAAATGGAAAAGGTGCAAAAGAGAGCAACTAAAATGATTACTGGCCTGGGGCACATTCCTTATGAGGAAAGGCTATGGCGTTTGGGCCTCTTCAGCCTAGAAAAGAGACGCCTGAGGGGGGACATGATTGAGACATACAAAATTATGCACAGGAAAGAAAAAGTGGATAGAGAGATGCTCTTTACACTCTCACATAACACCAGAACCAGGGGACATCCTCTGAAATTGAGTGCTGGGAGAGTTAAAACAGACAAAAGAAAATATTTCTTTACTCAGCATGAGGTTGCTCTGTGGAACTCCTTGCCACAGGATGTGTTGATGGCGTATGGCCTGGACACCTTTAAAGGGGGATTGGACAGGTTTCTGGAGGAAAAATCCATTACGGGTTACAAGCCATGATGTGTATGTACAACCTCCTGATTTTAGAAATGAGCTATGTCAGAATGCCAGATGCAAGGGAGGGCGCCAGAATGAGGTCTCTTGTTTTCTGGTGTGCTCCCTGGGGCATTTGGTGGGCTGCTGTGAGATACAGGAAGCTGGACTAGATGGGCCTATGGCCTGATCCAGTGGGGCTGTTCTTATGTTCCTATGACGCACAAGGTGTCCAGAACTAATCATTCAATCACAAATAGACTGAGTTATGCCACCCCAAGTTGTTATCTAATCAGAACTTATGTCAGGTCCACCTTGTCTCCTTCCCCTATAGCTGATTTCTCACACCTGTGATGCGTTCCTTCTCATCCACTATCTAATGTTCAAGGCGACTTTGCCTGCCAGGCTGTTCAGCATTTGAAAAGCAAGTGAACCTTCTGCTTACTCTTCTGCCTGCTTTGCCATCTAAAGCTTGTTCTCCATATTCCCTTGTACCTTGTTCTCGGTGGTGGCCCCCGAACTGTGGAATACCCTCCCCTTAGAACTGAGAACTGCTCCCTCGTTGCTAACTTTTCGGCGTGGACTGAAGACCTTTTTTATTTCAAAAAGCTTTTAATTGTTGACAGGCTGGCTGGCGTTCTTGCTTTTATATGAAAATTCACGGGGTTTGTTTGTTTTTAGATTTTTTAATTATTGTAAATTGTTGTTAATGATTGTTTTTAATGTTATATTTTTCAAAGTGTTGTAAGCTGCTTTGTGTGCCTGTTGGGCAAAAAGGCGGGGTATAAATTAATAAAATAAATAATAATAATATTTCTAAGAATATTGCCCCTTACCAGTTTTCCAGATGTCCTTGGTGTTTCTTGGATCCAGTTGAACTTTCCACTGTTGTAGGGTCAAACCACTGTTATTACCAAACACTCCTGCTCTAACATGCCACAGTGTAATCTCACTGCCAAACAATATCTAACAATATGAAATATGCCATAAACACCCTGACACCCCCCTTTCAATCAGGCTGCAGGGCAAGCTGCCACTTGTCCTCACAAACCCCTTCCCCAAGTTTTACCCCTGACGTACCCATGGAACATGCCATGATTTAAAAAAATTTTTTTGCTGAAAACCTGCCCTCGCCTTATGTGTGAGAGCACCTTACAGGTGAGTGTCTATGGTATGTTTGACCTTGGCTTTCTCTGTAGTGTCTGCTTGCCCCTAATGATCCAGTGTCCATCCCATCTTTTCCCATTTAATTTTTCCAACCCTGCAGCCAAAGCCAATCAGAGATGCATCTGATAAAGCTGTGGCACACATCACATTCTCTTAATCTCACTCTCTCACACTTTTCACCCATGAGTGTATTCTATGCCTTTTCGGGTTCAAATCTGCACCAAGACCAAGGCGCATTCTGAATAGCCTGCATGAGTTAGGCAAATAAAGGTGAACTGCAATCTGCTCAATGCTTTGGCATCTTTACGTTTTTACACAGGGCACTGCAGCCACCACACTTTGATCACCCACCAGCCTCCACCAGCCTCCACAGGCTTCCATATTTCACCTGGCTCGGCCTTGTTTATAAGCAAAACAACTTCACCATCACAAGAGCTAAAAACTTAAAAACAAAAATGAATTTATAGTAAGCAGTGTGCCCCAATTGGAAATTACCCTTATTAAGTTCCTAAATTGTAATAGGGAATAATATGCTGCAATGTTTGTGCTTATCCACTTCTCTACCAACATTGGTGCCCAGTTGTATTTTTGGGCAGGGGACCAAATCAATTGCAGAAGAATTATCATGAAAATTGAGGAAATAACAGTCCAGTCCTGAGCCTCCCAAATGGGGACACGGCTGCCTGGATTGCCTCAGGATGGGGACACCGCTGGAGGCAACATGACAGATGCCCACCTAGAGGAAAGGCAATTGTCCCATACGTTAAACTGTGAGGGGAGATCAGGTTCAAACAATCACAAAGCTCCAGGAAGTGAATCAACTCCTACTGCCTAAGGAGGAGCAATCAGAGATTAGACACCTGCCAATGTTGTGGCTGAAGGAAGAAGGACCATGGGAAATCAGGCCAGAACCCTGGTAATACTGGGGTGGGGAGAAAAAGCTCCCTGCCTCACTGAATTTGCAGACTGTGGAAGACTGGGGCATTTCAAGGAATTATCAGTCTGTGCAGTTCTTCCCGATGGTAACTCTGGTCCTGACCGGGTTTCTAAAATTGCAAAGTCCAATCCTATGGACAAGCTGCATCACCAGAACTCCCAATCCGGTGGCGCAGTGTGCTCAATAGCTGCTGTGAATGGCAACAGACCATTTTGTGCAGTTAGTTCACCACCACAAGTGGCTGAGCTGCCATTTGACCATCAGACTTCAAAGGAGCACTGGTACCACTGCAGTGCCACTGATACAATTGTCAGCATTCACAACTGTCCATAAAATGAGCTTGCCAAAACAATGCCTCTCTTGCTCTTTTCCTACTGTTAGATGATCTGGGCACCAGTCCGATGTCACAAGACTGGATGAAACAATTGTTCAGGGGAATTGCATCATACGCTTCCCCCCCCCTTGACACTGTAGAAAAGGATCTTGGAAATGCCCATCAGTTATGGATTTCTGCACTGCTGTGACATGCCACATATAACTGGCACATGACAGGAGGTGCCACTTCTATTTTGAGGGATGTAAGAGCACTGTATTTCTTTATGTTTGCCAGGGGAATTGTTGCTTCTGCACAGTTAATAAATCCCATTTCTCCCAAAGACTTTTCCTGATGCAGAGCCCAGGTCGACCCACCCGCGTGGCCTCAGCAGCTAGATACAGTACTACGGAAAGCTGAACACACTCTCAAGTCTCTCTATAATCCTTTAAATATAGAAAAACATTGCAGGAAGTTAGCATTATTGTACTTAGGGCACAATCCTATCCATGTCTACTCAGAAGTAAGTCCTTTAGTGTTCAGTGGGACTTTCTCTCAGGAAAGTGTGGATAAGTTTACAACCATAGGCTCACACTACCATTGAAAGTGTCCTGTGTGGACCAAAACCTACTTCTGCAGCAGCTGTACTCCTGCAACTGTGTCCCTGAGCTCCTAGAGACTCCTTCATTCAAAGTGGATCCACAAGCCAAAGAGCTACTGTAGCAGGCCAGTTTCCTCCCAGATTTGACACTCTTAAGGAGTGTCAGGTATGCATTCCTTGGCCCAGTGCTTATGGTTTACAGCAGCCTCTAACATCCTATGTGGGAAGTGAGCCCAGGTGAGAGTGGAAATTGTAAGAAGCCAGGACATTTCTGGACCCCCTCCTGGGTTCCCATTTTGATACCTGACACAGGTACAATTTACTCCCTCTCATGGGCCCTGGGGCTGGATTTTCCCTCACTAGAGGCCTTTGACAGGGGCTGTCTGGAGATTCTCTAGGACAGGAGTCTCCAAACCCCAGCCCGGGGCCAGATGTGGCCCACGGCGAGCCTCTATCCGGCCCACAGCCGGACTCTGAACCCCTGAGAGCTTCTGGTCCAGTTGACCAAACACAACCAGAGTTGTGCTTGTGGGGTGAGGGAATGGGGGTCCATTTAAGTGTGTGCTTTATTTCTTGGGCTGTGTTTGTGCTTGAAGAAGTCCTAGAAGACATTTGAGCCCATTCATTTATTAATTCATCTAAGTTCCATCTCTAATGTATTTAATTAAATTTTATACTTAATTTTTTTTCCCGACTCTCGACACTGTACCAGCTATTTGATGCGGTCTTTTAGCCAAAAAGTTTAGAGACCCCTGCTCTAGGACACTGGCTCCCATTCTGTGGTTCATGCACCACAGGTGGGCCACAAGAACCTGAGAAGTGGTCTGCGAGATCTCAGGGGGGAAAAAAAATCTCTTCTGATCACTTCCAATGTCTCACCAAGCAAGAAATCTGCCATGAACCATCAATGAGGGCAGAGAATGGACTGCCCTCAGCCATAACTGCTGAAGTATCAGCTGGGTTTGTGGGTGGTCCATTCTCTGTCCTCTCTGGGGGAGCGCTTGGGGGACAGACCACCAGAATGGGTTGAGACCAGACCCCCTACAGCCACAAGTGGTCCAAGATGATTCCAATTTATGCCCCAGTGGACCGCAGGTTCATTACGGTTGGAAACCACTACTCTAGGTGGATTTCCTGCTACAGGCAGGGGATGGACTATATGGCCTTGTAAGACAATTCCAACTCTAAGATTCTATGACTAATTTCAGATGTCCTAGCTAAAGAATCAGCCTTAAGAGCTCAGAAACCGAGCACTCTCTCTCTCTCTCTCTCTCTCTCTCTCTCTCTCTCTCTCTCTCTCTCAATCTGGCTTTTCAAAACAGCTGTAAAGCACCTTGTGACTGAAAGGAATGACTGAAACATCACCTGTTCTTCACTGAGCCTCTCCCATGAACAACGGGGAGACTAATATGGGATTAATGTCCAGCACAAACCAAAAGAACAAGAGGAGATGATGCGCATGGGGGGGGGGAAGGCTCTGACCCCTCTATGCTCCATCATTTCAAAAACTCAACATCTTATTCCACAGCTGTTTACTGGTTTCACCTGTTGCTGAGCGGTTCCAATCAAAGTGAATTACAAAGTCTAGTCCCTGACCCTTCAAAACATACAAACAAGTTGGATTTCTAAGTTCAGTGCGGGGGGGGGGGGCACTCAGAAAGGTCAAAGTGCTACAGGGTCAGAGTAGTGGTGTAGCTGGTGGGTTCAAGGGGCACGAGCCGAACTGTGTGATGTGCACATGGAAGTGACACTACTACTCACAAAGATTTTTAAATCTTGTTTGTTTTTTAAAATAAGTTCTAAGTTCCGTTGGGGAAACACTCAGAAAGGTCATAGTGACACAGGTTCAGAGCAGTGGTGCTGCTAGTGGGTGCAAAGCTGTGTGATGTGCACATGGGAGTGACACCACTACTCATAAGAACATAAGAACATAAGAACAGCCCCACTGGATCAGGCCATAGGCCCATCTAGTCCAGCTTCCTGTATCTCACAGCGGCCCACCAAATGCCCCAGGGAGCACACCAGATAACAAGAGACCTCATCCTGGTGCCCTCCCCTGCATCTGGCATTCTGACATAACCCATTTCTAAAATCAGGAGGTTGCGCATACACATCATGGCTTGTACCCCATAATGGATTTTTCCTCCAGAAACTTGTCCTACTCAATGGCAGGAAGTCCATCATGGGGTTGACACACTGGCCTCCCACACGGGGTGGCGCAAATCCTAGTGACACCACTGGGTCAGAGGCCCTAAAATGGCCACATTTGCAGCCCTGGTGCTCAAAATGGGAATCCCTCTGGGAAGAGGTCTCCTTCAATCTTCCATCTGGGAAGAGGTCTCCCTCAGTCGTGAGACATTGGGCACAGCACAACCCAAGACACAACCCAAGACACAAAGGCTAGGCCCATCTTCCACCCCACGATTATACTGTTTCTGCAGTGAGAAGGTGTCTCTCTCCCAGGCTGATTATCACCAACTGTGAACTTCAGCAACAGTGTGGGAGTGCCCCATTGACAGATGACGGACACATCTGGGCCAATTAGCATCCTGCACCCCCAGTATAACCTCCCTATTCTAACCCCCAACATTCACTTGACCCTCGACCTTCTCCGTACCCCCGCGCCATTCCACAAAGTTTGTTTTATTTTACTCTGCCTATTTTATTTGTGCACTTTTTGCATGTTTACTTTGCGCACAGGGAATAAAAATAATGCCTCCACTTGACCTGAGCTTGGCAGACTCCTTTCCCCCGCTTAATAACACGTTTAATAACCAATTACAAAGAACTAAAAGTCAAATGCATCACAAAACTTTAAAAGATTCTATTTCAATACTGGAAAAAGACATTACTGAATTACCAATACAATTGAATATAATTGCATATGGCATTGACAAACTGCTATAGGGCTATAGGGCCAATTTTCTAAGTGACTTTTTTATCCTTTAACTTTGGAAAATGGGCTCAATTAGAATTCGAAGATGTCAAAAGAACAGATGTTAAATTTTGGTTAATAGCATTCGCATCGGGTTGGAAGGGAAAACACTGGAGTAACAAGTGGTGGGAATCTGGTAGTTTATTTTATAATGTCACTCAGGCAATGAAACTTACTGGACCTGATTATTTATGTGAAATTTATGGAAGTGTAAAAAAGTGGAATATAAATTCTGACATGTTGAAAGAATTTGGAGCTTCTGTGAAAATAACAAAAAAGAAAACATATCAGTATATATTAGAAAAATGTTATTTTGAACCAGAATTAGAAAAAAAGAAAGTAAGAACTAATTTATGTAACTATTTAAGAGAACCAGATTATCCGATTGAATATTTTAAAGACAACAGAGTACCATTCTATCTGTGGGACTTGAGATGGCGGTTATACCACCAAGTTTATGGAGTTTTAGCAGCCAGACCATGGCTGGCAGCCAATGATCAAACTTGTACTCGGATAGCATGTCGAAGACAAACAGTTACAACAGGACAACCTCATACAGAAACAATAGAACATTTTGTTAGTAATTGTATTACAGCAAAAGAAACTTGGACAAAATTAGCAGAAAAAATGGACTGGCCAGATTTTTAACTGGGAAAATATTGGGAACTGGGAAAATATTGTTTCAGGACAAAACGAAACAGAATCTTTCAAAGGACCAAGAAAGAAGACTACAAAGAAAAGGAAAAGGAATGAAAGACAACCAACTGTGATAAACTATTGGAGTGTTCCCTGGTCAACAGTACGTCTAATAAATTTAATTGTACTATTAGCATTAACGTTTCAAAGAAACAGAGAAATTAAAATTGGAAAAGAAAGTAAAATAAGTAATTTGGTTGAATTTATATTGTTTAAAGTAAACGCATTAAGTAGATACGAAAAAGAAAGAATGTCAGAAACCAAGTGGAAAAAATTTTGACCTTGGGACCAGGGAACAACTGCTCCAATAACGTGACAGAAAACTGGAAATTGAAACATTTGTGCAACATTTTTCAATTAGTACTAGGTAACAATTGTATATTAGATGTAAGTTAGATAAGATAATACATTGTATTAATAAGAAACAAAGGTAAAATCGGTAATGTAACGGATTTTCGCGTACGGGAATGTAAATATAATGTAAATATAAGGTGTAGTAAGAAAATTTAAAATAAAAAATATATATTCCTAAAAATATATATTCCCTGCGCCATTCCACAAAGTTGGTTTTATTTTACTCTGCCTATTTTATTTGTGCACTTTTTGCATGTTTACTTTGTGCACAGGGAATAAAAATAATGCCTGCACTTGACTTGAGCTTGGTGGACTCCTTTCCCCCAATCTTAAAAAGAAGCTCATGGGCTGTGGGCTGGCCCAAGGCAGTACCTTTAAAAATAAATGATACATTAATGTTGCATTTGTGCATCGATTTGGAAAAAAAAAAAAAAAAAAAAAAAGACATCCTGAATGGGGAATCTGTGATGGACAGGGTTGTGTCTCACTTCTCTGGAATATTTAATCCAATCACCTATTGCCCAGGAATGCAGGGCAGAGGGCTGGAGAGGGGCCAGTCAGGTATACTTGAAGCTCCAGTATTGGGGGGGGGGCTGAATCTGAGATAGTTAATGTTTGGTGTTGAGAGGGTGGCTCATTAGCATTAAACCACATAAATACTTGCTGAAGGGCAAAATATCACAATGTTCCTGTCACTGACTTTAGGGTCTATATAGTACTCACCAAAGCTGCAGCCACCCCTTTGGGAACATTCTGTCCTCCAGGAGGAGGAAAGGGGGCAGAGAGAATACCTGTGAGGGGTGGGAGGGAAGAGATCCTTCCAAACTCAGCCAAGTTTGCAGGCTTGGCCTGGTAAGATCTTGGAGTTCCCAGACCCACATCTTGTCCCCAGGATATTAAAAGGATATGTTTCTTAGCAGCACATAGGCATCCCTCTGTAATGTCCATGGCGGGCGAAGGCCCCACCATCGTTTTTGACATCTGGTGTCCAAACTGAGGCAGCAAGGTCAGGGGTGGGCAGTGACCACTCTTCCGATGCCTGAGCACCTCGAGGAGGCTGACTGGCAAGCCCTTGACTGAACTGCCAAACCTTTGCAAGGTTTGTCCTATGGGCTGAGCAGTTCAGCTGCCTTGACCCTTTGGGGGGGACAAGGACAGGCCGACGTTTTGGACTGGTTCGAGTCGGGTGGTTCACCCTAAGATACTTGCAGGGGAGGTAGACAGCTACAGTCATTTCCCCCTTACTTAGTGCCCCACACACTAGGGGGCTGGCCTTGATAGCTAAACCATCCGCGCTGCATTTCGTTGTTAAACTTGTTAATAAAAGTGGCCCAGTTAAAACCTAAGCCTCGGTATGGTGTTTTACTGGTGGGTGCAGATAATGCAACACATGCAAGCCAAATATAAATAATTAACAGAGGCAAAAAGGCAGAGGAGGGGAGGCTGCTATCTGGTGTATCAAACGGAGTGTCATGTGTACACCTAATGGGCATCAGCTGTGGGGGTGCACTTGGACAATAAGCCACTGCCTCTCAAGGAGGAAGTTTATTCTTTAGAAACCTGGTTAGGTGAACACTTGAAGCCTGACCTCTCTTGAAGTCTGGTGAGCTGACCCAGAGAAGCAAAGACAGCAGTGAGGTAGGTGAAGGGGGCCTTCAAGGGATGGGACAATGGTAACCAGCTCTCTTGCTCTCATGGGGTTAAGTGGGCATCGTTCTTTGGAAGAGGCAAATGATGCTTTGGAAAGGATATCCTGTCAGTGGTCATGGGTGGCTCATTCACTGGAAACCAGAGATGGCAAAGTCCAGCATGGCTTGATTCAAAGCAAGTCCTAACAGGTGGACTTTCTGAGTCATAGAAAGTCCCAGAGTCACAGAGCAGTTTTGCAATGCAAAAAGACTTCCGTCTCAAGTCTTTTTGAGTCACAAGTTAGTCTTTGCTCCATAGAGAAAAACGGAGCTGCTCTTGGGGTTGGGGGGGGGTTGTTTTCGAGGACTCTTTGAACACTCCCCTGATTTCCCCATCCCATTTGAAAACAAAGCAGAGGGGAATGGGATGGACTGAGCTAGAGTGGGTCAGAAGCTGCAGATAGAAGGAGGGTCACACACAGCAGCTTGGAGATTTACCAGTACAACCCAATCCTTTGCAGCTCTACTCAGAAGTAGTCCCATTATGGCTGGTCATTCCATGAACCTGCTGGGGCCATGCCATGAGTTTCTCTCCTCTTCTTCCCCTAACCCTCCCTTTAACAGCCCATTACCTGCCCCAGCCACAACATTGCCAGCTCCTGTGTGGCCTGGGAGAACTATTGGTGCAAGCCCTGCACCTCTGGCCATTTGTGCTGGGTGTCCACAGTACATGACAGTAGCAAGTTTTTGCAATGCTGGATTGGGGCTTGTGGTGTGGGATTGCAAGATCCGCTACCATGAGCTCCAAGGCTCATAGGCGAGGGGCTACCTGGCATCTAATCCGCGAGAAGGAAGCACATGAAGAGGGGCAAGCATAAAAGCTCTAAGGACCTGGAAATCAGTTAACAGATGCAGGTAAATGGGGGGGGGGGAGCCAAGGACCAGTGGCAACTGCATCTGGACTTAGCAGCTGCACTGATTTCCTGGCTTTCAACATCCCACAATCTGCTCAAGATGCTCAAACAAGTCTTGGATGATGAGAATGAGGATGATGATGATGGCTTTCCCTCTGCAAGTCATCATCATACAAGCTTATAATGAGCTCTTTTTATTAAGAATATTTATATACTATTTTTCAACAACTGAAGTTCGCAAAGTAAACTAATGAAAGCGAAGAAGCACCCAGAGGTAGTCATCATCCCCACATCTTGTGGCAATGAGTTCCACTGACTAAGCATGCATGGGGTGGCGCATGCTTTCCTGCAATGCTGCGACACTCTGGTGGTACCGCTGGAGTAACTTGCAACGCATTCCTCGGTTAGCAAGTCAACAACCTTCTTTTCTTTCTCTTTTTCTCATTTAGGGTGATTTCGTGTTGGACCAGACATGCACAAAGGGAGCCCCGTCCTGGCAGCCTGCATGGTTCTCTTCTTCCTCCATTTCACTCCTGTGTCTCCACAATGCAGGGCAGGCACAGCTCTTGAGTGCCAGAAGGCTCATCAATTTGTACCCGGCCTTCGCTATGCAGAATACGGCGTGGATATAACCGATTTGGATGATGCATCTGATCATCTGATGGATCTGCGTGAATGGCAAACGTCAGGCGGTGCCTGCAACTTGTGTGACAATCCCTTACAGAAATGGAGCAGTGCACAGTGGCTTCCTGTGGCCGTCACTAACTGGAAAGCCAACATTTCATGCCAGCAGAAAGTGCAGCACTCTGTACTCAAGTCAGTCCTCTCAGTGGCTGAGGTGATAACAAACTTAACCGTAAAAAATGACTGGAAGGCAGACCTGGACGTGGACGTGAAATCCAGTGCCAACTTCCAAAGGATTCTGGCAGGATCCCGTTCTGATTTCACTTTGTTCACCGAAGATAGGGTTTCACACGACAGCTACATTTTCCTTCTCCATCATGTCTCCTGCTCATACTATAAGTGAGGAAGGTGGTGAAATGCAGATTGCTGGAGTGGGAGCAGGGCAGGGCTCGCAAGTTTTATCCCTGTGGGATGTAATTTGAAAGACATTGGTGGGAAAATTTCCATAAAACCAACAGTAACTTCTAAGTAACTTGTGGTCAAACATGATGTCTCACATGACATAACATAAACTGCTCATTTTAGCATCTGTGGACTGTTAGGGCACAATCCTAACCTGCGCTGGAACTGGCAGGCCGAATGGCCTATGCTGAATCCAGTGCAGGGTAGGAGCAGGCTGGGGTACAACTTGGAGGAATGGGATTTCCTACCCCTTACTGTAAGCAATGCCGCAGGCAGCTCTGTGGGGCTTCTAGGATCTGTTCCTTCGATTTCACAGGCGCAAATTCGAGCGGCCTGAGTAAAGTTGCTTGGGGTGGGACCGGGGGTTGAGATACAACCTGTACCACAATGACCAGCCCCATGCTGGGCCGAATCCATCCCCAGGTCACCCTCTCTCCTTTCAGAAACAACCCCTCCTTGCCTTCGTTCCCCTCTCCTGCTACCATCTCCCAACCCTAGTGCCGGTCAGGGAGCCAGTGCATGTCCTTTTGTCAGCCTGGCCTCTCCCTGAATCAATGTGAAAGTGCTTTACAGCATGTTTGCAGCTATTGACTCAGTACTCAACTTAGACTTGAGTGGCCGTGCAGCACAATCCTATCTTGTGCTGGAACAGGCAGGCCAAGAGGCAAACGGACCCTAAGTGGCTCAGCCAGAGATAAAGGGGAAACTCTACCCCTGGGTAAGCCACTGCAGCAATGATTCTTTTAAGTGGCTTTAAGGTGTCAAGAAAAAATGTGGCAGGGTGTAGTTATCAGACATGACCTGTTGGAGACTTTCTCCATCTCAGAGGAATCTGCTTGCCTGCTCGTGCACATAAAATGCTTGACTAAAGAGATATTTGGATAGTCAGATTCGGCAAAAACCTCACCTCACCTCAGGCAAAAGGCAAAAACCTCACCTCAGAACTCTCAGAACTCATCTCAGAACTCTCGTGCTTTGAAAACTGCATAGATTTTATAGGATTGTAAAGTAAAGCCAATGATAGATGATGTAACTCCTCTACAGCTCTCTCCTTCTGTTTCTTGCAGGTTCAGTATCGACAAAGATAAATCACATACTCAAAATTTAAAAGACAGTGTAAACAGTCTCCCAGAAAAGTATGATGACGACTCAAAGCTGGAATATCATGAGCTGATTAGCTCCTATGGGACACACTTTATCACAGAATATGACTTGGGGGCAGCGGTCAGGATCTTGACGGCTCTTCCAGTGTGCAGAATCCAACTAGAAGGATTCACTGTCTCTGAGATCAGTAAATGCCTGGAAATTGAGGTGCGTTACATTATTGGTTTTGATGAAGTGACCAAGGACCCACATTTCCAGAAGTGTAAGGAGACACTCCAAAAACTCGCTGTTCGCTGGCTACCAAAAGAACAGGTGAGGTACATTATTGGTGGGTCTTTGAACCATCGCTATGTCTCATTCTGGAGTGATCCCAAAGAGTGGTTAAAAAATGTCAGCTCTGAGCCTGGCCTGATTTCCTACTCTGTAGAGCCACTCCATGCTTTGCTGGATCAAAACGACCCTCGGAGGGACAGCTTGCGGCAGGCAGTGAGCACGTATGTGAGAGAAGGAGTTCTGTGGAGGAACTGCACCCCTTCCTGCCCACCAGGCGTCCAACAAAGCACATGGGACACCTGCTCCTGCGAGTGTCCCACAAATAACTTCACCAACTCCATGTGCTGCCCCCAACAGCGTGGCCTGGCCAAGCTGACGGTGGCCATAAAAAGTGCCAAGGGTTTGTGGGGGGACTACATCACAGCTTCTGACGCGTATGTCAAGGTGATCTTCAAAAAGAAGGTAATGTGCACACCCACTATTTGGAACTTCAATAACCCAGAATGGAACACCAACTTGGATTTTGGAATCATCCACCTTCCAGAAGATTCCCCCCACTTCTGGATAGAGGTCTGGGATGAGGATTTAGGAAGGGATGATCGTTTGGGGGAATGCTTTGTGTCGATGACAGCTTGGGATTCATACGATCATGTTTGTCACCTAAAGCATGGGTTACTGTTTTACAAGTACTACTTGATCTGTGGCCCCCACCTTGGAGGCCCTTCTTGCTGGGATTACTTCCATTTCCCTCCTTTGGAAGAAAGGAAAAGAATACTTTCACAAGACACTGTGAAGCTAAACGCTCCGTGACGGAACAGCCTCTGAAATGTTTCAAGTACTGTAGATACTTGCCTGTAAGGTGAGAAATTTTTACCAACAAATCCAGCACAGATCATCTCCTTGATTTATATGTGGGTTGGTCAGGGTAGTTCAGGGGTGTTGTGGCAGCCAGGAGGAGCCCAGAGGATCAGCATGCAGGAGCTCACCTGGGACTTAAAGCCTGTCATCTCCAAGCTCAGTACAACTGTAGAATGGAAAAAATTCCTCTCATCTCCTTCCCTCACTTCCTCCCTTTGAGCTGCTCCATTATACGTACATAGAGGAGGAATGGCACACAGTACTGCCAAGTACCTTGTAAATGTCTTCAAAAACCGTGGCATGGTTCAGATTTTTTTCCCCTGTCTCCCCCCATCACTTCCTGCCTCAATGGCTTCTGCACTCTTGTGGGGCTGACTGCTCACGCTCAGCCTCAATAACCCACTGCCTAGTGCTTGCTCTTGAATAAACCAGGTTTAATATGCCAGGTTGCCCTCCGGAGCAACCTTTTACCAGATTGATGAGGCACGCACATGCATTCAAAGCAGAATGGTTTATACAGGAAAGTTAAGTTACATTTACTCAAATGCTCATCCTGCCTAGGGTAGATGGAAAATGGTTCCTGGGATCACTACACATTCAGCAAAGAAAACAACAAAACTAATTTAGACTACACTGACTAACTGCCAATTTAATTTTACCTTAGCACAGTGGTTCTCATACATTTAGCACCGGGACCCACTTTTTAGAATGAGAATCTGTCAGGACCCACCAGAAGTGATATCATGATTAGAAGTGACATCATCGAGCGGGAAAATTTTTAACAATCCTGGGCTGCTATCTTACCCACACCTACCCAAGGGTAAGTTCCATTGACAATCATTATTAAAAGCATATGCATAGCAGCCTGGTAAAAGTACAGATCTGTCACATTTCGCCAAATGCAGTCACATCCCATTGTAGCATCAAGTCTAATATATTAAAAATAAAATATTGAAATGAATGGGGACATGCCGGAAATTGGCTCATGACCAACCTAGTGGGTCCCAACTCACAGTTTGAGAAACACTGCCTTAGTAGATGGATATTCACTCCAGGAGCAATTCGTGCAGCAGATCCAGGCTCAATAGCAAAGACTAGACTTGCTTTGTGTGTAGTTATAGGACATTTCCCAGGGACCCATGAGGTGTCCAGAACTAATCATTCAATCACAAATAGACTGAGTTATGCCACCCCAAGTTGTTATCCAATCAGAACTTATGTCAGGTACCCCCTTGTTTCCTTCCCCTATAGCTGATTTCTCACACCCGTAATGCATTCCTTCTCATCCACTATCTAATGTTCAAGGTCCCTGCTGGCGCCTTTGCCCGCCAGGCTGTTCAGCATTTGAAAAGCAAGTGAACCTTCCGCTTACTCTTCTGCCTGCTTTGCCATCTAAAGCTTGTTCTCCATATTCCCTTGTACTTATAAGAATATTGTCCCTTACCAGTTTTGCGAATGTCCTTGGTGTTTCTTGGATCCAGTTGAACTTTCCACTGTTGTAGGGTCAAACCACTGTTATTACCCAACACTCCTGCTCTAACATGCCACAGTGTAATCTCACTGCCAAACAATATCTAATAATATGAAATATCCCCAAAATATTATTATTATTATTATTATTATTATTATTATTATTATTATTATTATTATTATTATTATTATTATTATTATTAACAGTATTTATATACCGCTTTTCAACTAAAAGTTCACAAAGCGGTTTACAGAGAGAAATCAAATAACTAAATGGCTCCCTGTCACAAAAGGGCTCACAATCTAAAAAGATGCAAATGAATACCAGCAGACAGCCACTAGAATTGGCCTTTTCAGCCACACTAGACGCTGTGCCAGAACCACCTTTCAGAGCGCGATACCATAGTCTTTCGAGACTGAAGGTTGCCAATACTGTACTGTATACAATACTGGGGTGAGGTGGGCCAGTTACTCTCCACCTGCTAAAAAAAGGAGCACCCACTTGAAAAGTGCTTCTTACCCAATTAGAAGGGGTTAATTACAGTAAAATATACTATAAACACCCTGACACCCCCTGTTCAAACGGGCTGCAGGGCAAGCTGCCACTCGTCCTCACAAGCCCCTTCCCCAAGTTTTACCCCTGACGTACCCATGGAACTTTCCATGTTTTTTAAAAAATCATTTGCTGAAAACCTGCCCTCACCTTATGTGTGAGATCACCTTACAGGCGAGTGTCTATGGTATGTTTGACCTTGGCTTTCTCTGTAGTGTCTGCTTGTCCCTAATGATACAGTGTCCATCCCATCTTTTCCCATTTAATTTTTCCAACCCTGCAGCCAAAGTCAATCAGAGATGCATCTGGTAAAGCTGTGGCACACAACACATTCTCTTAATCTCATTCTCTCTCATTTTCCACCCATGAGTGTATTCTATGCCTTTTCAGGTTAAAATCTGCACCAAGACCAAGGCGCATTCTGAATAGCCCGTATCAGTTTGGCAAATAAAGGTGAACTGCAATCTGCTCATTGGTTTGGCATCTTTCTGTTTTCACACAGGGACCTGCATCCACACCTTCAGGCTTGGATCACCCACCAGCCTCCACAGGCTTCCATATTTCACCAGGCTCAGCCTTGTTTATAAGCAAAAAAAACTTACCATCACAAGAGCTAGAACGATTTAAAAAATGAATTTATAGTAAGCAGTGTGCCCCAAATTGGAAATTACCCTTATTAAATTCCTAAGTTGTAATAGGGAATAATATACTGCAATGTTTGTGCTTATCCATTTCTCTTCCAATATTGGTTCCTACTTCTGTGTTCCGGTAGGGGCACCAAATCAATTCCAGAAGAATTACCATGAAAATTGAGAGACTAACCCAGCATGCAATCCTTTTCACACTTACAGGGGAGTTAATTCAATTGAACTAAATGGGATTTAATTTTCAAAGGATTATGCTGTTGGTTCTGTTGCTAATATCTAGCCCTACCTCACTGGGAAGCAGGTAAGTGTCTGTCCTGGAGAGCAAGCCCGAGTCTTAAGAACATAAGAAAAACCCAGCCGGATCGGGTCAAAAGCCCATCTAGTCCAGCCTCCTGCATCTCTCAGTGGCTCACCAGATGCCTCCTGGAGCACACAAGACAATAAGAGAGCTGCATCCTGGTGCCCTCCCTTGCACCTGGCATTTTGAGGTTGCCTGCTTCCAAAATCAGGAGGTTGCACATACCCATCATGGCTTGTAACCTGTGATGCACTTTTCCTCTGGAAATTTGTCCAATCCTCTTTTAAAGGCATCCAACCCAGATGCTATTACCACATCATGTGGCAAGGAGTTCCACAAACTAATTACATGCTGGGTAAAGCAATATTTTCTTTTGACTGTCCTAATTCTCCCAACGCTCAATTTCAGTGGATGTCCCCAGTTCTGTGTGAGAGGGAAAAGAACATTGTGTTCTCCACTTTTATCCATCCCCTGCATTCAGTCACCTGATATCAAAATCTGCACGTATGTGCAACTTGGAACATGAAGAAATAACTGTGCTATTTTGGGCCAGGTTCCCTGGTTTTTGGTGTGTCTTCCACAGAGCTAGATGTGATCATGGTGAAATTGGGAGAAGTTCGTTTAAGAATCATGAGGAGCCATGAAGAACTAGGCCTAAGTAAAAGGGCGAGAGAGAGAGAGAATAGAAGGATAATCAAAGTGAAGACTCTGAATCCAGTATTAATAGGGTGCTAGCCACATCCCTGCCCATGCCAGAGGTGGGCAGGATGGCAATGTTCAGTGTTATGCTTACTTAAATGATCCTGGAAAGAACAGTGCATTAGCAATTATGCAAACATCAAAAGCTTTTTTGTGTCCGGGCCCCGCCCAGATGCCCTGACCCCCAACTTAGCCGGGAGCAGGCACCCCATGCCCAGGGTGGGGAGGCTTCACCGCCCTCGAAGGGGGCAAAGCCGGTTGGCTCACCTCAACCAGCCAGAGGGGGCTGGCAGGGCCAGCAAGGAACACTACAGGAAACAAGCCAGGAACAGGAAAGGCCTTTTCTGCCCCACCTGGAGGAAGGGGAGGGGCCAAAAGGGGGCAGGCTTGCTCCATAAAACAGGGAGGCCAGGGATGAGAGGCAGTCAGTGTGAAGCAGGGAGCTGGGCGGTCAACAGCTCCTGCTCCTAGGCCAGGTTTGGCAGCCCTGCTAGGGAGGAGGACAAGGGTGCTGGAACCCCCTCCCCCTCCAGCCAATCTGAGGCCTCCCTGGGGAGGAACAAGCCTGCTCCAGGCCCCTCCAGGGGAAGGCCCCTACATTCTGCTTTAAGATATTTCTGTTTTCAGATGACATTTAGCTATCCTTCATTTTCTATTTTTGTTTTGTTTTGCTTTCTTTTCTGGTCATCCCTACATGGTCCTTTAGAATTCACTTGCTAGAGTTGCACCCGATGATCGTCTGCTCCTGCAAGGTTCAGTGGAGTGTCCTACCCCATCCGTGCCTCCCAAAGTAAATGACTGGGCATTCTCAAATAACCCTAGCATATCTGAATGCACAAGTAGAACCCCTCAGAGTTAATCAGGCACATCCTGCACATAGTCTAGTCTGGTGGTTCTCAAACTTTTAGCATCAGGACCCACTTTTTAGAATAAGAATCTCTCAGGACCCACCAAAAGTGGTGTCATGACCAAAAGTGATGTCATCAAGCAGGAAATTGTTAACAATCCTAGGCTGCAATCCTACTCACACTAACCCAGGAGTTAGTCCCATTTACTATCTTTGTTAAAAGCATATACATGTACATAGTAGCATGTTAAAAGGACAAATCTGTAACATTTCCCCAAATGTAGTCACATACCAGGTAGTATCAAGCCTAATATATTAAAAAATAAAAGATTGAAATGAATGGGGTCCCACCAGAAATTGGTTCATGTCCCTCCTAGGGGGACCCAACCCACGGTTTGAGAAACACTGGACTAGTCCACTGAGAGGTCAGCCAATGCCTCTCACAACAACTCCTTTCTCAGGCCAGCTCCATCTTGCCCTGACCCCCCACTTCTAAAATAGAGCAAGCGGGCTCTATTTTGAACTGTGGAAACAAGATTGTCAGAGGGCCAGAGCTGGCACTTAACAGACTTCAGTCTCAGCAGGGCTGAGATTTTTGAGCCTCATGGGAATACCTTGTGCAGCTTGATGTTACTCAAGTATACAGGACCTATTCAAGTAAAAGTGCCTATACTGTCTGCCTATTGGGCATAAGAGTTGTGGGTGTGTGGTTGGAACAATGAGCTCCTGTCACTCAGGGAAGAAATTCATTCCCTTGATGTCTGCATAGCTGACCTGGAGAAGCTGAAACAGCAGAGAGGTATGTGAAGGACTCCTTTGGGGAACATGACACAGAGTCCTGCTCTGAAAGAGGACTCGTCTCTTGGAGGAAGAATCCAAATCTTCTTGAGCAGAGGAAACTCTGTGGGTGATGATGGGTGCTTTGATAATGAGAAACACAGAGCAGTGTTTCTCAAACTGTGGTACAGGTACTTGAGGTAGTGTCTAATGGTACTTGCGGGACCCCTGGACACTTGCCACCTGGCAGCAAGACCAGGATTGCGGCATAACAAACACCTGTAAGAGACTCCAAAACATTATTTTTCTGCACTTGAAAAAGCTCTCCGGTCCACCCTGAGCCTCTTGAGGTTGTTTGTCACATCGCATCTGGCCTCCCAACCCAGAAGTAACTGGCAATTGTCATTGTCATTGTCCAAATAGATGGACTGTGTGAAGCACTGACATAGTGGAATGGACCTATGACAGGTGAATAGACCACATGGTGACCTGTGTTTTTTTGCCAAGCTTGTGAACAAAAGGCGACATGATTGACAGACTGTCCAAGAGCCAAAGACCCCAGCACACACCCATGACATTTGGAAAAGGACACAGTATATAGATTTTTATATGCAGATGGCAGAGGCTATGAGCCAACATGGAGGAATTGGAATGCTTGTTCAAAAGAGAGATTTATACAGTGGGTATAATGGCAACCTGGTGGTACAGAGAGAATTGGAGAATAAGATGCAGATGGTTTAACTCTGTTTGTCAAACAGCCCAATACAGTTCAGGATTGGGCTGCTACGCGGAGCTTCTAATGACAGCAGAGGACACTTCTGTTGTCGTAAAATGGCTGTTGACAGAGTACACAGTGCTCCGGGTGCATGGGGTAATGCGCTGGCCTCCCTCGTCGGGTGAGGTGAACCCTAGTGACGCCACGGGCTACACCCACCACACCAAGAATGTAACAGTGGGGATAGGAGTGGGTGGGGAGGAGGCAAAACTGGATGGGGAGGGGGGAAGGTGGTGGGAGGGGTTGGGACTGCCAACAATGGCGCACACTGGATTCCATCCCCTCTGTTTGGAAACTTCCCTTTCTTCTCCTCGGACGTGCGACTGCTAAAGAGCTGGCAGAGGTACGAGTAGACCCATTGGCGAGTGGGAGGATAGGTGAGTAGCAATGGACATTACACAGGGAGAGCATAAGAAGAATGAGGTTCTTACTGATTTTGTTTCTCCAGGGAAGGAAGCTCACATGTTGTGGCTCTTGTTTAACAGTTTGGGTTGCTGATCAAACACAGTTCAGCAGGTGATGGAAGATACCGCAAAGGGAAGGGAAGGCTCCTCTTAAACTATTCAGCAACTGTTACCCTGCACATGCCCGATCTCGTCTGATCTCGGAAGCTAAGCAGGGTCAGGCCTGGTTAATAATTGGATGGGAGACCGCCTGGGAATACTGGGTGCTGTAGGCTTATACCATAAGTCTGTAGGCTTATACCATAGACTGAAGGTTGCCAACCATGTAAAGTGCATGTGGGTGGGTGGGGGGGCTGCTCTGCAAAAATAATGTTTGGCCTTAACCTGTGGAATCTGATGCTTCCTTGCCTCCATCTTATGCAAAGTGCCACAAGACTGGTCTGAACCGTGCTCTCCTAGCAGGTACCCACCAACACCTCTTCCATTTTGGGGGCATCTGGAGTAACTTGCCATGCCTCCCAAGGTTCAGAAGTCAACCACCTCTTCCTCTTTTTCAGGCTGCTTTGGTATTGGACCAGCCATGCAGAAAGGGAACCCCACCTCCGCTGCCTGCATCTTCGTTCTGTTTCTCCTCCTCACCCCTGTGTCTCCACAATGTCGAACGGCCACTGCTGATGAATGCAAGAAAAGTCAGGAATTTATACCAGGCCACGGCTTGGCCAGTCAAGGCTTTGACATAACCACACGGGAGCACACACAATATGATGCGTTCAGTTTTAGTAGTTGGCAACCTTCAGTCTCAGAAGACTCTGGTATCGCGCTCTGAATGGTGGTTCTGGAACAGCATCTAGTGTGGCTGAAAAGGCCAATTCGGGAGTGACAATCCCTTCCACACCACGAGCAAGTGCATTCTGTCCCTGGTCTGTCTCCCTGGCTATGCGCCTTCCTTCTTTGCCTCTTAGCCTCAGACTGTTGGCCAAGTGTCTCTTCAAATTGGGAAAGGCCATGCTGCACAGCCTGCCTCCAGGCGGGCTGCTCAGAGGCCAGGGTTTCCCACATGTTGAGGTCCACTCCTAAGGCCTTCAGATCCCTCTTGCAGATGTCCTTGTATCGCAGCTGTGGTCTACCTGTAGGGCGCTTTCCTTGCACAAGTTCTCCATAGAGGAGATCCTTTGGGATCCGGCCATCATCCATTCTCACGACATGACTGTTCAGTTTTAGTGAGTGGACAAATCAGGATGGCAGCTGCACCTTGTGTGAGAATCCCTTGCTGGAAGGGAAGCCGCTCCAGAGGCTTCTGCTGTCCGTCACCGACTGGAAAGCCAACATTAATTGCCAGTGGAATGTCCAAAACTCAGGTCACCAGTCAGCCATTTCTGTGGCTAATGTGCTGATGGAATTGTTGGTAAAAAATGACTGGAAGAAAGATCTGGATGTGGAGGTGAAAACCCGTCCTGACGTGCTTTCTCGGGCTTTCTCGGGATCAGCTTCTGAAATGGCATACTTCAGCACACTGAAGAGTAGAGAGGACCAGTATGTGCTCCTTCTCTGGGGAATGCAAAGGGCTGGACTGGGAGGAGGGCAGGGCTAGCAGGTTAACTGACCTTGCTGAGTGGAGTTTGAGAGAGTTGGGTGAGAAACTGAGTGATTTTCATAAAACTCACAAACCTTCTAGGGAAGTGGTTCTCATCAGGACCCACTTTTTAGAAGGAGAATCTGTCAGGACCCACTGGAAGTGATGTCATGACTGGAAGTGACATCAGGCAGGAAAATTTTTAACCATCTTAGGCTGGAATCCTACCCATACTTACCCAGGAGTGACTACCATTGTTAAAAGCATATACATACATAACCTGTTAAAAGTACAGATCTGTAACATGTCCCCAAATGCAGTCACGTACCAAATATATTAAAAATTAAACAATGAAATGAATGGTGACCCACCTGAAATTGGCTTGTGACCCACAGTTTGAGAAACTCTGTTCTAGGGCCTTGCAGCTGCGTGCTGTCACTTCTGTTTATTTTAGTTTTGGTGAACAGTGAGACTTCACAGCATGCCATCTTAGTGGGGAGCTAGATAAATTGTTGGCGCTCACAAAAATAACATTGAGGACCATGCAATAAAATGAATTGGTAGAACACCTAGCACTAACAAAAGGACTTTGTCCATTCATGCCAAACACAGAGTATTTATTATAACAGAGTGTTTGCCTACAAATTGAGTTGGGTATCATAATTGATTTTGATGAAGTAACCAAGAGTCTAGAATTCCCAAATTGCAAAGAGAAGAAAAAAGACCCATCTTTCAACTACCTATTAACTAAAGAGATTAGGAACACTGAAGGTGGGGAAATGCCCATTAAGTTAAACTTCAGCTACCAAGACAACTCTACAGAGTGGCTGGAAAGTGTCAAATCTCAGCCTCCCCTGCTTTCCTACTCCCTAGAGCCGCTCCATACCTTGGTTGATGAAGCTGACCCTCGTAGAGAGGGCTTGCGGAAGGCAGTGAGTGATTATGTAAGAGAAAGAGCTCTGTGGAGGAACTGCACCCACTCCTGTCCACCAGGATCCCAGCCAAATGCCAGCGACTTCTGTTCTTGTGAATGCCCCAATAATAACTTCACCAACGCCATGTGCTGTTCACAATGGATAGGCCTGGCCAAGCTGACAGTGACAGGAGAAAGTGCCAGGGGTTTGAGGGGGGACTACATCACATGGTCCAATGGCTATGTCAAGGTGCTCTTCCAAGATAAGTTAATGCACATCCCCACTGTTTGGAACAACAATAACCCAGAATGGAATGCCAACTTGGATTTTGGAACCTTCCAGGTCACAGAAGATTTCTCCCACATAGAGATACAAGTCTGGGATCAGGACTCTGGTTGGGATGATGATCTTTTGGGGACTTGGATTTTATCTTTGAGCTCTTGGGATCCATCTGATCGTGAATGTCACCTGAAGCATGGGAGCCTGCGTTACAAGTACCACCTGGCCTGTGGCCCCCATCTTGGAGGTCCTTCCTGCAGGCATTATATCCCTATGTGGCCAAAGTGGAAAAAGATATTTTCGCAAGATATGGGCAAAGCTGCGGAGTAACCGCCCAATCCTGAGCTGCCTGGAGCACGGAGCTGCAGAGGTGCCTAAAATGGCTACTGTCCAGTGCACCGCAGGCAGCTACTGCCATCTCCTTGGGAGAAGGAGACTTTCGTCCCCTTCCCTCGGGTAAAGTGAGTAGCCCCGCAATGGGGCTACTCAATTCTGTTACGACCCAAAGTTCAGTGTAGAATGAAGAGCCGCCGTGTTGGGCAGCCTGCCCGACATGGAGGCTCCGGATTCGGTGAAGCGAAGCTCCATTGACCCTGCCTCCCTCCTGCCCCATTCCCTTCCCCTGGCACGCCTCCTCCCCGCCCTCTCCCTGCCTTCCCTTCTCCTCCCTCTGCCTCCCCCAGCCCCAGAATGCCTCCTTCCTGCCTCCTCTCATACCCCCACCTACCTCTCCACTTCCTGGTGGTCTTTGCAACCACTGAGCAGCAGAGGTCCAGTGCTCAGCGCCGGCCAGCGCTGGGCTAGCACAGGTGCTCCACCAGTGTTAGGGCACACACTCTTTTAGGATTGTGCCCTTTATCATAACTTCCTGGAGGGATAAACATTTCAAGCATGGTAGGTTCCTGTCAAAAGGGTCTGATGTGGAGCCATCGAAGACAACAGTGCCCTTCATGGGGAGAATCTTGAAGAGGCCGTCTCTGCTGACCAGGTCGAAAGCCTTTGTGAGATCTATGAAGGCTATAAAGAGTGGCTGTCGTTGTTCCCTGCATTTCTCCTGCAGTTGTCTAAGGGAGAATACCATATCAGTGGTGGACCTGTTGGCTCGGAATCCACACTGCGATTCTGGATAGACGCTCTCTGCAAGTACCTGGAGCCTCTTTAGTACAACTCGGGCAAACAGCTTTCCTACAACGCTAAGGAGAGAGATGCCGCGGTAGTTGTTGCAGTCACCCCTGTCACCTTTGTTCTTGTAAAGAACACTCCGAAGCGGAGTGAAGCAGGGCTGTGTTCTTGCACCAACCTTGTTTGGGATTTTCTTCGCTGTCCTGCTGAAGCAGGCCTTTGGAACTGCAACAGAAGGCATCTCTCTCCGGACCAGATCAGACGGAAAGCTCTTCAACCTCTCCAGACTGAGAGCAAAATCCAAAGTCCAGCTGAAATGTCTGCGTGACTTCCTCTTTGCCGATGATGCAGCTGTCACTACCCACTCTGCCAAAGATCTCCAGCAGCTCATGGATCGTTTTAGCAAGGCCTGCCAAGATTTTGGACTGACAATCAGCCTGAAGAAAACACAGGTCATGGTTCAGGATGTGGACTCACCTCCCTGCATTACAATCTCTGAGCATGAACTGGAGGTTGTCCATGACTTTGTGTACCTTGGCTCAACGATCTCCGACACTCATTCTCTCGATACCGAGCTAAACAAGCGCATCGGTAAAGCAGCTACCACGTTTTCCAGACTCACAAAGAGAGTGTGGTCCAACAAGAAGCTGACGGAACATACCAAGATCCAGGTCTACAGAACTTGCGTCCTGAGTACACTTCTGTACTGCAGCGAGTCATGGACTCTTCGCTCACAACAGGAGAGGAAACTGAGCGCTTTCCACATGCGCTGCCTCCGACGCATCCTCGGCATCACCTAGCAGGACAAAGTTCCAAACAACACAGTCCTGGAACGTGCTGGAATCCCTAGCATGTATTCACTGCTGAAACAGAGACGCCTGCGTTGGCTTGGTCATGTCGTGAGAATAGATGATGGCCGGATCCCAAAGGATCTCCTCTATGGAGAACTCGTGCAAGGAAAGCGCCCTACAGGTAGACCACAGCTGCGATACAAGGACATCTGCAAGAGGGATCTGAAGGCCTTAGGGATGGACCTCAACAAGTGGGAGACCCTGGCCTCTGAGCGGCCTGCTTGGAGGCAGGCTGTGCAGCATGGCCTTTCCCAGTTTGAAGAGACACTTTGCCAACAGTCTGAGGCTAAGAGGCAAAGAAGGAAGGCCCATAGCCAGGGAGACAGACCAGGGACAGACTGCACTTGCTCCCGGTGTGGAAGGGATTGTCCCTCCCGGATTGGCCTTTTCAGCCACACTAGACGCTGTGCCAGAACCACCTTTCAGAGCGCGATACCATAGTCTTTCGAGACTGAAGGTTGCCAATACAAGGTTCCTGACACCCCAGTTTCCTTCGTATCAGCTACCATTTCATTTGCCAATTCCGCAGCCACATGCACCTATCAGAGCTTACAGCACACGGTACATTCCTTAGTCCTTACAGAGTTATATAATTCTTTCTCATTGGTCACTGATCTGAATTTTGGGGATAAAATCTGTGCAAAGGCCAAGTCACATTTTCAAATTGCCTGTATAAGTCATGCAAATAAAAATGAATTTCATGCGTCTGGTGTTGTGACATCATTTTGTTTTTATGCAGGGCGCTGCAGCCACGCTTTCTGACCTTTGGTAAGCTACCAGCTTCCACATGGTCTGTCGTTTCACCAGGCCCAGACTTGTATATGATCAAGAACACTTCACAGCTACAAAAGCTAGAAAATTAATAGCAGTCATCAGTGCATTAAAACGTTTGCACACAATGTCATTCCTAAGAAAAATAAAAATATTTTTCAGCCCTCCCACTTCCTCCCCTTCCTGCCCACCTCTTGTCCCAACTGCTGACTTACTGAGAGCATAATCCAAAGAAGTATATATGGCGTATATATATGGCGTATATAGTATATCAGTGATATATCACTAATGGTATAGTATATAGTATATCAGTGATATATTAGTATAGTATATATAAGTGATACACTAGTGGCATCCAGTCATGAAACTGGGGGGTCAGTTTCCCTGCCAATTAGGGGTAAGGAGGTTGTCATTCTGAGGAATCACAAAATTCTCTTTTAGAAGGGAACCATCCCAGTTACTGAAGGTACAGAAGCTGCTAGGAGAGTTAAGACTGCCCAAATACAGGGAAAAAAAATAGGCAGATAAGAGAGAAAACTCACATAAAAGCAGCAGAGGTCACAGGAAAATGCACACTGCAACCCTAGGCATGTCTACTCAGAAGTAAGCCCCACTGAATTCAATGGGATTTGCATGTGGGTAGGATTGCAGCCACATAGATTTATCACATGTGTCCTGGCAGGTACATGGAGGCTGTGCGGTGAGGTAGATTCACACGCCCTGGGGCAGCACCATGGCATACTGGACCACCTCATATATCTGGGTGGGCACTGCAGAGCCACTCACGGAGCCTGGAGGAGCAACACCCAGAAAGGACTGGGCCTTTAGAATGTTAGATAACAGTATGTCCCCCGTGTCACTACTTTTTTGAGCCTGTCATTCCCACCTACAAGGATTCTGTACAGATTTTTATTGGATTATATTCTTCTTTAACTTTCAGTGCTGCACCACCCACACCCTATTCTCTGGTTCTCTCCGTTCCACCAGGTTGCCGTTATGTTCTCTATGTTCTCATTTTTGAACAAGCATTCTAGCTCCCCCGTGTCAGCTCACAGCTTCTGTCATTTGCATATAAGCACCTATACACCATGTTCCTTTCCAAATGTCACTAGTGTGTGCCTTTCCCCTATGATCTTTTGGCCTTTGGACCAACTGCAAATTATGTCCACAACCTGGACAGCAGGAAGCAAACCACGACACCCACCACATGCCTACCCCTGTCTCAATGATTCTAACAATCTAATCACCCATGACCACCCTTGGGCAATATTTCCTCTGAATCATCTCCCCCCACCCCCTATGGGCAGAACAGTAGTATACCCAAGTAGTATATGCACACTGTCATCTTAAACTGGGCAATGACCAGTTTGATCATTAGGCAGCAAGCAAAGTACTGCTTTAGTAATTTCTTTACTCAACGTGTACTTAATCTGTAGTTTAAAACAGAGACATCTTGTGGACTTGTATGCTTGTAGGACATCTTGTGGGCCACTGTGAGATACAGGAAGCTGGACTAGATGGTCCTTTGGCCTGATCCAATGGAGCTCTTTTTATGTTCTTAAGGAGATGTTTCAAAATAGGCTTCTCTCTATTTTCTATATATGAAGCACATATCGCACTTCAGATGCAAAGGAGAGGCACCAGATGCAAGGGAGTAGTACCAGGACGCAGGTCTCTTGCTGTCTTGTGTTGTCTTGTTTGTTTGCTCCCCTATGCAGCTTGTGGGCCATTGTGAGATACAGGAAGTTGGACTAGATGGGCCTTTGGCCTGATCCAGCAGGGTTCTTCTTACACTGAATTCCAAACCTACTAAAGACTGTTAGAGCCATAAGTGCTAACGGACCATTGCCCCACTCCACCTTATACAGCTCTTAAAGGGGTGCCTCCACAGGAAAAGCAATGGGGGGGCACAAAGTCACCAGTGCCTCCTCCTCTAAGGAGAACTTGGAAGTGAGTGCCTGACACATTGCACCCTCCCCAGCCTATCTCCTGGCACAGGTGCCCCTGAGGCTCCACCCTACTCACACCTCTAGTTATACCCCGCTTGGAGGCAGGCTGTGCAGTTTGAAGAGACACTTCCCAGTTTGAAGAGACACTTGGCCAACAGTGAGGCAAAGAGGCAAAGAAGGAAGGTCCATAGCCAGGGAGACAGACCAGGGACAGACTGCACTTGCTCCCAGTGTGGAAGGGATTGTCACTCCCGAATTGGCCTTTTCAGCCACACTAGATGCTGTTCCAGAACCACCTTTCAGAGTGCGATACCAGAGTCTTTTGAGACTGAAGGTTGCCAACATTCAAGTTATACCCTAGTTGCTCCTCCTCCAGAGAGAACCTGGAAGTGACTGCCTTCCATGTTGTTCCCTCCTTCCAGCATATTGCCTTGGGTAGGTGCTCCTCAAACTCCACCCCAGTTATGCTTCTGGTCCACTTGAGCAAGGAGCTGACAGAGAATGAGCTGAGAGCTGATAAAATGCACTTTTGAGGAGGAGGATCTCTATGAGGCCATGATATGAAGTGGCAGGCTTGCATCCTGGTCGAAGTGCCTTCCCCTAATATTCACCTTCTGTATGCATAAACAAAGCAACTAATACAGTGTCCTCCCGGTATCCGTGAATCCGGCATCCATGGCTTTGACTCACTGAGGATGCCATGTATATCAGGGGAAAGCCACACCCAATTTGCTTGTTGAGCCTGAAGTGGCTGTTTGAGGCCTCTGGCAGGCCTTCTGAAGAGGCCTCCACAGGCCTCTGAGGGCATCAGAAGGCCTGCCAGAGGCCTCAAAAAGCCACTTCCAGTATCCTTGGCAAACTGGAGGTAGCAGCAGATTCACATATCTACGGATTCACATATCCACATGGAATCTTGGAACAGATCCGCCCTGGATAAAAAGGGTGGACTGTATTACAAAGTCCCAATCAGTTTCCAGTGATCTCTCCTTCAATGGCAGCTGTAACTTGGAATTTCTTACTGCTTTGGAAGGTAATGACCACATGCAACCATATGCAAACCACAAGCTATCAGTACTTCTTCAGAAAATTCATCTCTAGGGCTGGTATTTCCTGTCTGAGGTCTCATAAACATGTTTTCTTGGCAGTCTTGTAGAGTGCCCTCTGCCCAGAAGAGCTACCTGGTACGTAATTATCAAATCAATAGTGATCATTTCACGTTCATCTCCAAGTCTCAGGGGAGATCCAACGGCCGCTTGCCAAAGAGCAAACCCAGTCTGCAGGGTGCTACTAATACCTCCAAGTGCCATTCCAAACCACGGCTATAGACACAGAGACCACCAGTGCTTTACACCATTCTGCAGTCTGGGCTTCTAGTCAGCCATGAGAGTGACGATCCAGAGCAAGGAAAATTATTCAGGAACGATAAAAATAAAGTGAAGTTTCCCTTGAAATGGCAATGGAATCCGTGCTGTTAGTGCTAGTCCTTCTACCTCAGGTTGTGAGCAAGCTTCCGGCTGCCAGATGCACCAGTAGTGACCCTCTTCCTATTCTTCACAAGTCCCACCAGGCAGGAGACCTCAGAATTGCTGCTGTTCTTTCTCAGATCTTCATATTTCCAAATGCAATAACCTTCAGAAAGCACCCTTCTCGGGAACCCTCTGATGCGATAATGTACTGTGCTTTTCTTTAACCTTGTAGGTGTGTGTTTGTGTGTGTGTAATGATAGAATCCATAACCAACTAGACCTATGGCTAGAGTATGCCTTTTGGGGAATACATGTTGGCAACCTTCAGTCTCAAAAGACTATGGTATCGCACTCTGAAAGGTGGTTCTGGAACAGCGTCTAGTGTGGCTGAAAAGGCCAATTCGGGAGTGACAATCACTTCCACACTGGGAGCAAGTGCAGTCTGTCCCTGGTCTGTCTCCCTGGCTATGCGGCTTCCTTCTTTGCCTCTTAGCCACAGACTGTTGGCCAAGTGTCTCTTCAAACTGGGAAAGGCCATGCTGCACAGCCTGCCTCCAAGCGGGCCGCTCAGAGGCCAGGGTCTCCCACTTGTTGAGGTCCACTCCTAAGGCCTTCAGATCCCTCTTGCAGATGTCCTTGTATCGCAGCTGTGGTCTACCTGTAGGCTTTCCTTGCACGAGTTCTCCAGAATGATGGGAACTATCTTCTTCCAGTAACTGATTTTAGCTTCACTTAAATTGGCATGAATGATCTGGCATTCCCCCCTCCCCCCACTGACGGAAAATCATGCTATCCCTGCTCTATCACAACCAGTAATCTATTTTGCTTCTCAGTAGTCCTGGTTTTCATTCATGGGAGGGATCTAAAACATCTAACTAGTTTCTGTAGAAGGTCCCAACCAAGATTTAGAGTAGTGGTTCTCAAACTGTGGGTCCAAGACCTGCCAGGCGGTCATGACCCAGTTATGTGTAGTTAGTGGAACTGGCAAGGCAGTTTAGGCTATGTGCATCAAGGGTTAAACAAGCCGCTACTGGGGTGGGGAGCACTGCTGCCAAATCATAATTATAGGAACGCACCTTTGCATTTATAAATCAGGCAGCAGCCTCTAGGGTCTCTCAAATTCCATAGCAAATGTATTCAGCAACTGTTACTCTGCACATGCCTGATCTTGTCTGATCTTAGAAGCTAAGCAGGGTCAGGCCTGGTTAGTACTTGGATGGGAGACCGCTTGGGAATACTGGGTGCTGTAGGCTTATAACATAGTCTTTCGAGTCTGAAAGTTGCCAACCACTATATTCTTAGATCACGACAACTTGTTACACTGTATCTTTTTTAAAAAAATATATGATGTTTTATTTATTTATTACAGATACAGGTAAGGAAAATTGGATAGACTTAGGGTTAGGACTACATAGGTTACACACAAGGTGGTGGCCATCGATTACAACATACATTAATCCAAACGAAATTATTCATCAATACAAAAATTATCATATTAATTAATCTACTAATTGATAGTTTAATTAAACAATCAATATTTTTCCTCTAACCTTATCTAACTCATCATAAAAAGGCTTCAAATTTTTACTTATACAAACTTCTTACCACTGACCTAATCTCTAAAATAAAATCTTTCCTAATTCCTAATATCTAATATTGCATCTAAAAGGAATACCTTCAATTACCATGGTATTACACACTTCAATGTCTCTTATAACATATTATATATCATTTTCCACATCACTTTTCATATCTATCCAATCATAAAAAAGCTTCAAAATTTCACTTATAGACTCTTCTTACCACTAAACTAACATCTAAAATAAAATCTCTTATCTAATTCTTAGTTTCTAATATCACATCTAAAAAAAATATATCTCCAATTACAATTCTTTTTCAAAAAATATCCCTTATTTATCTTAATACCACTTAATTTCCACAATATTTATATTTCCAATTTTCAATTACATCTATTTTGACTTAATATAGTTTTTTTAAAAAAATTTCTACTTATTATTCAGCCATTTTAACTTTCTGTACTTTGTTCTCTGTCTACAATTCTTTTTTTTTAAATACCCCTTATTTATCTTAATACCACTTAATTTTCACCAAATTTATATTTCAAATTTTCATTTACATCTATTTTGACTTAATATGAATTAAAAAAATTTACTTATTGTTCAGCCATTTTAACTTTCTGTCTTAATGCTTGCTTTGTTCTCTGTCTTATCAGTGCTCCTTTTTATTCCTCCCACTGTTTCTTCCACTTCTTTTTCTTTTTCTTCCTGAATCTCAATTTTCTTGGCTCCTCTCTGTTTTTCTTTCTTCTTCTTTGACTTGTTACATTGTAACTAATAGGGATAGTGACTCTTGAATTAGCTGTTTCTCTTGCTACTGAGTTTTTGGAATAAAGCATATGCTTGATATTTATATGCATACAATATACCCCGTCTTGAAATTTCAGAGACAATATTTTATGATACATTTTGTTATACTTTTTTTTATTATGTTTACAGTGCAAACTTATGCGTGTCTACTCAGAAGTAAGTCCTATTGTGCACAGTGGGACTTACTCCCAGTCCTACCCAACTTTCCAGCACTGTTGCAGCCATGCCAATAGAACTGGCACTGCATCCTATAATGGGGGGGGGGGGCAGTCACAGAGTCCATCTCAATGTAAGGGAACATTTGTTCCCTTATATTGGAGCTGCAGTGCAGCTAATTTGGCACTGGAAGGTTGGACAGGATTGGGCCCACAGTGTGGGTAGGACTGCAGCCTTTGTTTCTCCCAGTGTTGAACTTGAGAGATTAAATAACATATCAAGTCAACTGATATTGCTTTTTTTCCCCTAGTACATTACATGTGATGCACTCTAATCTATTACAACTTCAAAACCCAATTGCATAATTGATCTGGTTTTTCTATGCAGAAGTGCTGTCTCTATTTTGAGGTTGTCCTAAAGGCTGGACAATTTGGTCTGATGAAGTATATTGTGATGATTCTGTGATGATACACAGAATTACAAAGGATGCCATGAATGCTGGATGGTCAAAGTTCAACCCTGATGCAAACTTTTCAGAAGCCAGTGTCTTAGATTGTACAAAGGTTGTAAAGCACCTTGCAGGTTGTTGAGCCATTGGTGCTTCACCCTCCTTTTGACCATGAACACACATAATTATTTTATTGTAATGTCTCAGTGTCGTGAATGTGATAACCTGAAAAAAAAAGATCTATGACTCAGTGCAATGCTCATTGCAGGTTCCTGACCCAGAACTACCAGCACGTCCTAGCCTTGATATTTGCTGTACAAGAGATCAATGAAAATCCCCGGATCTTGCCCAACATCACCCTAGGCTTCAGCATATATAACAGCCATTTCAGTGAAAGTTGGACCTATCTTGCCTCCATTGAACTTCTTTCCAAGCAGGACAGATTCACTCCTAATGACAAGAGACTGTTCCCTAACTACAAGTGTCCTGTTGAGAACATTCCAGATGCAGTTATTGGAGGGCCCAACTCTTACGTCTCTCTTCACATGGCAACCATCCTGTGCATCTACAAGGTTCCACAGGTAAGAGGTGTGCATGAAGTATGGGAGGTAACTTCGTTCAGACCTCTCTTGCCCTTTGTCTCAAGTTTGGCTAGTTGGAAATTGAAAGGTTGTGTTTGAAATAAACAAATCGAAATGAACTTTTTTTCAAATTGAAATAAACAAATCGAAGTGAACTTTTTGTTGAAAAGCGGTATATAAATACTGTTGTTGTTGTTGTTGTTGTTGAAATGAACTTATGATCGAAATAGAGGTTGAAATAAACTTGGCATGATGCTTGTAGAGAAAGTCCTGATCTAGGAATATCAGATTTATGGTTAATTTGACATTTGAAGAGGAAAATCATAGCTATCAATCAAATATAAAATCCAGATGAACAAAGTTAGGAATTTTTCTAAACTAGCTTCCTTATATCCTCAAAGTTGCATGGCATAAAGTACTTAATCTCTCTCTCTCTCTCTCTCTCTCTCTCTCTCTCTCTCTCTCTCTCTCTCTCTCTCTCTCTCTGCAGGGACAGCTCAAACAAATTTGCCCTTAGATAAATTTTTGATTCATACAAATCATTAAGGGCCTTATCCTGTTGCTAGGCAGTACTTGTCTCCCGCATGCTGCCCTGGAAACACTGTTGCAAAAAATGCTGTAAGCCCATCATGGCAGCTGGGAAAGGCACCTATGGGGAAGCCAGTGCCAGTTGGCACTAGGCCACCATGCTGGTGAGATGACCACCAGGATCTATAGCAGTAAGTTTCCCACCAAGCGACAGAGAGGTGTTCCAGGGCAGGGGGAAGGTGGTGCAAGGGGGAGAGGGCAAAACTTGGTGAGGGAGTGTGACCATGGGGTGGTTCAGGCCTGAGAGGGGATGGGGATGGCAGCTGAGGCTGCCACTGCATCCTATCTCCCGTGCTGGGCCTTGGAACCCTATTCAGTTCTGCGCCAGTTACATAGCTGGCACAGATCTCAGTAGAGGCTGCTGGGGCCCAACACAGAGTAAGGAAACAGATGTTCCCTTACTTCCTTACCCCAAGGAGACTTTTGGCTGCCTTCAAGCGTAGACTGATATAGAAGGAATGGATGAGGAGTTGGATGTGGCATTGGACACAGGCCAGCTGGGTGGAAGGCTGGACAAGTTGTCCAGTTAAGAATGTCATTGTAAGTTAATGATGATGATGTTGAGATGATGTCAAAACAATGAGGATTAAGGCCACAATGCACTGCTAACTTCTTGCCCTTTCATCGAACCATTTGACATTAAGATGGCTGCTTAACTTGTGTGCATGTGCTTGAGGATGTTAGGGAACCTGTGTGATTGCAGATTATTAGTCTTAAACTGCCTGGATTGCTAGAACAGTGGTTCCCAAACTATAGGTTGGGATCTACTGGTGGGTTGCGGCCTGATTTTTGGTTGGTCACCAAAGGCTGATGGAAAGATAATTGCCTCAAGCCCTGAGGCTATTAAAAAAACAGATACTGTAGCTGCTAACTGCCCTGCAAAGAGCAAAGCTCCTGCAGTTTGCATGCTTATGACCCTCCCCTAAACTCCGATGGCACATCTGCAGACCATTTGTGGCACGCCATTGTACCACAGTACACTGGTTGAAAATTGCTGGACTACATCATAAATATATCTGAATTATGCAAACTTTTCAAGATGTTTGTCCTCCAGTCATGTGGTTTAGTACAGCAGAGCAAAACAAAACACAAAAAAACTGATACATGAACAAAGTTTATTTTTGAACTATTCTCATTTCTATGATCATTAGCTCATATATGGCTCTACTCCACTGATGAATGACAAAAACCATGCTGATTTCTTCCATCGGATGTTCCCAAGTGAGGACCATCAACACAGGGGGATTCTCCAGTTACTGAAGCATTTTGCATGGACTTGGATTGGGATGATGTATCAGAGTGAAGATAATATAGAGAGATTTACAGAGAAAATTATTTTCATGTTTTCCCAACATGGTATCTGCTTGGATTTCATATTAAACTTTCCCAAACAAACGTCTTCCGATAACTTTGCTCAAATGATGCAGGACGGGTCTCAAACTATCAGTGTTGTAGTGGGAAGTACTGCTAATGTCATACTCATATATGGTGAAATTCAGAGCATGATGATATTAAGAGCAATGGCCCAATATACAAACTATGAAGGCATACCGTTAAGGAGAAAAGCTAAAGTCTGGATGATGACAGCCTAGATGGATTTCACATCCTATCCCTTCCAAAGAGATTGGGATATGGATTTTCTCCATGGTGCTCTGTCATTTGCAATACACTCAGTAAAGCTGTTGGGATTCCAGAAATTTATTGAGAATAGAAATCCTATCACAGAGAGAGAAGATGGCTTCATCAGAGAATTCTGGGAACAGGCATTCGACTGCTTCTTCCCCAACTCATTGATGGAGAAGAAGTTTGGGGAAAACTGTACTGGGGAGGAACAGCTAAGTAGCCTTCCAGCTTCTGTTTTTGAAATGCACATGACCGGACACAGTTACAGTATCTACAATGCTGTCTATGCTGTGGCACATGCTATGAATACTATGCATTCATCCCCATTCAAATATAGAGCAATAGCAAATGGAGAAAGGCAGCAGCTGCTGAATCGACAGCCATGGCAGGTAATGTCCACAGTAGGACAGGATCTAGTGCTACTGTTCCGACTCCTAATAATGAAATAGGACTGCCTAATGCTTTTTGTCTGTGCACTCCCCAAGGAATATATGAGACAAAGATATGGGTGAATGGGCCACTTTGATTAAGGGTAGTTACAGAGATGGAAATGTGAGGCTTACAGCCATAAAAGAAGGGCAGTCAGTGGCGTGGAGGTTGACTCAAAGAAGCTGATTGTCTGTCACCCAGGAAGAGACGTGAAAGAGAGCTCTTTCCCTGATTCAAGGGGAAAAGAGTGCTCTTTCCCTGATCCAAAATCACATGGAGAATGAGCATATGCATGAGGCCTGGTGTTGTTCATGAGGCCAGGTTACACCTTGTCTATGTGCAGCCACCAATGAAATTGAGCTGGGAAGTCTCATGGGATGGGGATGGGGGCTGCCAAAAGCAATCCTTTATGAATAGTGGCAGGGATTGGGACAATCATGTAGCTAGAGGGATGCAAAGCACTAAGTTTTGCAGGCACCTGAATGTGCCACACACCTCCATTTTGATCCCACCACCTGGAATGGCTCCAAAGGGGAGGGGGAGGGGTCGCTTGCATGGCACGTTCAGACACCTGCAAACCTTAGTGCTTTGCACCCCACCTAGCTACACCACTGGATTGGGAAAAGGGAATCAATAACATAAGCCCTTAACTCTTCAAAATGATCACACTTTTTCGATATTTGCATTTTTTTTTGTCCTACATCCTGGTGAGTCTTATTTTTTTCTTCAATTTAGCTCCATCACGTCCTGAGAAGCGTCTCATTTAACAACAGCGTTGGTGAAAAGGTGTCCTTCAGCCCGAATGGGGAACTAGTCGGGGGATTTGACATTATCAACTGGGTGACATTTCCAAACAGGTCCTTCCTTCGAGTCCAAGTTGGAAAGGTGGAGCCCATGGATTCTTCATATGATGGATTCACTGTTGATGAAGATGCCTTTGTGTGGCCCAGCAGGTTTAATCACGTAGGTTCATGGATATTTCTTTTAGAATGTATAAGCTGTTTTGAGGTCATAATGGAGAAAGAAAGAAAGAAAGAAAGAAAGAAAGAAAGAAAGAAAGAAAGAAAGAAAGAAAGAAAGAAAGAAAGAAAGAAAGAAAGAAAGAAAGAAAGAAAGAAAGAAAGAAAAGCAGCATTGTTTGAAAGGGTTTAAATGTAATTAGAATAAAAACACAACCAGAAAGACAGGAAATAAGACAAATTATAAAACATAATGAAAAGAGGAGATACCCATCCCTGTTGGGAAAAGGACCCAACAGGGAGGTTTTAGATAGAGGTCTAATACTGGGAGAGATAGAGCTGTTCTGGGAGAGAAAATTCCAAAGACGAAGAGCCACCACTAAGAAGACAATTTTTTTCCTGTGTGTTCAGTCATTTTTGGAGTGTACTCAGTCAGCCTGGAAGGGGAAGGGGAACAAGAGAGCAGGGGAAGAAGCCCACATTGTTTTCATATTGGCAGTTTCTCTACCTACCACCACTTTTGGTTGGGCCCTCTTCTGAACATTGACTGGCCCAGTGGAGGATGTCTTCAACGCTTCCAGGTACTAATTTAATAGTGCAGTACATGACACATGAGTATGACTGCCACCATCCAGTTTCCATGAGACATTTGGGCTACTGGGCAAGGATGCCATTTGCCCAACAATCATTCATCCATTTCTACTCCCCCCATCCCTTCATGTGTCATTTTGTTCCTAAAGCCCCAGAGTGGTGGGGTGGGTGAGTATTCCTTTGTCATCTGGGGGTGACACTCCTGAACACCAGTCATTTCCCCAATGTTGAAAAATGCACTCAGTTTTCTGAAACTGAAATAGGTTTCCTAAATCTTAACCCTATATATGCTTTCATGGGAGTAGGTTCCATTAAACACAGTGGGAATTACTTTTCAGTGAACATGCATAGTATTGAGCTCCAAGATGCTTATCATCAAAGATTCAAGTGAGGCAGAAGAGGGTCCCAAAGTCCCTTGCATACTCCCTACCTGCCATGACACTTCAACTATTTCTTAATTGTAGATTGACCAGAGGCAAACTTCTGAAATATACCTTCTGCACATTATATTTACCTATGTGATATTATAGAGAAATTAAGTTTATTTCTTACATAAAGGGATCTGGAAATTAGAAACTTGCTATGGAAATGGCGTGTGTGTGTGTGTGTGTGTGTGTGTGTGTGTGTGTGTGTAAATGTATATATAGGTTATTTTGCTTAGGTTCTCTTATTTAATCATCTGTACTTTTTTCCTTTGTGTTTTCAATCATTTTTGCCACCTTTCCCCCCTCCCCCATTTTCCAGCAATAAAGACTATTTCTATTTAAAAAACAATTCCTTTTTTTAAAAAAAAATTATGGACAGGTACAGCCAATTTCCTTGTGCAATGACTATTGCCATTCTGGTTATCATAAGGTCAAGAAAGAAGGGAAACCCTTTTGCTGCTACGACTGTCTTCCTTGTTCAGAAGGGAAGATTTCAAACCAGAATGGTAAGAAACGTATACACTGCTTATCAAAAGCCACAAGACTAGGCTCTGTTCCACAAATGATTCCACCATACCAAGAAATTGCTATACTAGTTCAGGTTCTGCTTAAGGGAGTTACAGCCCAATCCTATCCCATGGCAAGTTATAGCATGTAGCTGTGCCAACAGAGTATGGTATGGGGTATGTGATCAGATAGCCTGCGGGAGCAAATTATCACCAACACCACCCCAGTAGGCTGCCTAACCTGATCACTTCTGGGTCTCTTCGGTCTTATGCCATAAGTCTAAGGAGAGAAAAGAGGCAGGGAGTGTTAAAAAAGAAGGGCAAGTTGCTGTTGCTGAAATTCACCCCCACTCCCTTCCTACCACCTGACCTCATCCTTCCACAACCCAAAATTCCTGCTGCCCTCTTCTTCCCCATCCACAACATGTCTCCAAGGCCAACTTACCAACACCAACAGAGACCTTTGGAGCCACTGCTGTGTGTACCATACCACTGTCCAATTTCGACAGTAGCCTGAAAGCTCACCATAGGGGCTCAGCATTCACACCACTATAAAGGACTTTATGGTGTCAGGATACTAATTCTGGCAGCACCAGGTTCCAATAGGATTGGGGCCAAAGTCGCACTCAGTTTAACTTTGTCTTTCCAGATGTTAAATTAGCAATTTTTATTCCGGGTTTTGTCAAATTCCAACTTGATTGTGTCAATGCACAATGCATGTTTCAAAAACTATTCTTTTTCAGACATGGATTACTGTTTTCAATGTGCAGGAGATTGGTACCCCAACATGATCAAAGATGCCTGTCTTCCAAAAGATATAAGCTTCTTATCTTATGAAGAACCTTTGGGGATCTCTTTGTCCACTTGTGCTCTTTCCTTGTCCTTCATCACCACTTTGGTGCTTGGGATCTTCATGAAGCATCAGGACACTCCCATTGTCAAAGCCAACAACCGGAGTCTCACCTACACTCTCCTTGCTTCTCTCCAGCTCTGCTTCCTTTGTGCTTTGCTATTTATTGGACAACCTGGAAATCTGACTTGCCTGTTCCAGCAAACTGCTTTTGGTCTCATCTTCTCAGTAGCTGTCTCTTGCATTTTAGCAAAAACCATCATTGTGGTTCTTGCTTTCATGGCCACCAAGCCAGGCTCCAGCATGAGGAAATGGGTGGGGAATAAATTGGCAGCCCTCATTGTCCTTTGCTGCTCCCTTATTCAGGCCACTCTTTGTACTGTGTGGCTCTCAACATCCCCTCCATTCCCAGATGTTGACATGCACTCAATGACTAAAGAAATTATACTTAAATGTAATGAAGTTTCACCTCTCATGTTTTACTGTGTCTTGGGCTTTATGGGCTTCCTGGCCATTGTCAGCTTCACTGTGGCTTTCTTAGCCAGGAAGTTACCAGATACTTTCAATGAAACCAAGTACATCACCTTCAGCATGTTGGTTTTTTGCAGTGTTTGGTTGTCCTTTGTGCCAACCTACCTGAGCACAACAGGGAAAGCCATGGTTGCTGTGGAGATCTTCTCCATCTTAGCCTCCAGTGCTGGGTTACTGGGTTGCATCTTCCTCCCCAAATGCTACATTGTCGTGGTGAGGCCTGATCTGAACAAAAAAGGATACCTAATCAGAAGAATTAAATGTTTGTGAATTGTGTGAATAAACAAAATCATATGTAGTGGGAAATCATAAGTTTCTTTTAGCTTTATCCTTTCTTAGTAATTTGTCTTTTACATTTTGTAGTATAATCCTATATGTGTGATTTCTCTTCAGCTCTGAAGAAATGAAATAACACTGGATGACACACAATTTGTCTCTGAAATGAAAATAGTGAATCTTTACTAATTTCAATATGCTGAACACAAAAATGACGATGAAATCTGTTGATTGGCTCTAGTTTTGTGTTGCATACATAGGTGGCATAGCGCATTGCATAGATAGGTGTTGGGAAAGAAGTGGACATTTGCCAGTACTAAGAACATAAGAACATCGGAAGAGCCCTGCCGGATCAAGCCAAAGGCCCATCTAGTCCAGCTTCCTGTATCTCATAGTGGCTCACCAAATGCTTCAGGAAGCACACAGGGCAAGACACAATAAGAAAACTCATTGCAAGAAGAGCTAGTAGCATCTGCAATGGTGACAACCTCATATAACCATAACATAACTTCCTCCCTTTCTCAAAAGGAACAGAACTGATGTTGTCTGGAGCTTCCAACTAGTGGTTTACTACAGGAACTGTTGTTGCATAAAACAGTCTTGTTTGGGGTTGGAGCAGATACAGGGCGCAATCCTACCCTGTGCTGGAACAGGTAAACCAAGAGACTTGTACTGTAGTCAGCGCGGGATAGGGGCCCAACATGGCTCAGCCAGAGGCAAGGAGAAACTTTTCCCCTTACCTCCAGGTAAGGTGCCTTTGCCCCGATGGGTCTCCTCGGACTTGCACCACCTTCTGAGGTGGTGCAAGTCCAAGAAGAGTGGAGTGGCTTCATGCTGCTCCAAACTCCCTGGGAACGAGGCTTGGGATCCAGCATAAGTGCTGGATCCCAGCCCCATCTCCTGCTCCCCCACGCCCACCCCAGGGCCATCCCACCACTCGCCATCCGCTGCCCAGGAATGCTTCCTCCCCGCCTCCTCCCCGCACACCCCAGAGCCTTGTGTTGGGAAGCTGGTGCAGAGGCTTGGGTCAGCCTCCACAGGTCAGCGCACCTCTGATCGCTGGCCTGACTTTATCCTGAGGAGGCGCAAATGTGCCTAACGGCACGTTTGCATTCCTCCTGGGCTGGCGCAAGGGACTTGCACCAGCCCATGGGCACCACAGGATTGTGCCCACAGTGTTTCTCTCCTTTAAAGGAGGACATGATTGTATAAAATTATGCATAGGATAGAGAGAGTGGATAGGTAAGAGCTATTTTTCCCTTGTTTTTTTATAGTCCTAGAACTAGTGATCATGATAATGGCAGGGGATTTAGGACAAGAGAGAGAGAGAGAGAGAGAGAGAGAGAGAGAGAGAGAGAGAGAGAGTCCTTCATGCAGCCAAAAACTATTCTATGGAATTTCTTGTGGTTGTATTTTCTTTCTTAGGCTTCATAAACAAGTTTTCTTCTACAATATCCAAGGAGGAGGTGATTATCCTACAGTTATCAAACTACCCATAATTATTTCTCCTTCTTCTCCTAGTACCAAGGGAATCCCAGTCACTCCTTGCAAAACTACAAGCAAACACACCAGATATTTAATATCCCCCTGTGCCACTCACAGACAGAAACAGAATTTCTGGCAATTTGAGGACAAATATTCTCTACTGTACAGTTGTCTGGGCTTTGAATCAGCTGAGACAGCAGCCATACAAAATGGGCTGCACTGGCAAGGAGAGAGAGGAGGAATAGTTGAACAATATGATGATTTTGCAGCAAATAGTAGCATTCGTGTTGTTGGTACTCATCCTCCTGCCTCAGGTGATGTGCGAGGTTCCTGTTGCTAAATGCACTATCAGTGAACCTCTTCCTATTCTTCACGAGTCTTACCAGGCCGGAGACCTGATCATTGCTGCCATCCTTTCTCAGATCTTCATATTTTCAAACGCAATGAACTTCAAAAAACATCCATCTCAAGACCTAATTGATGAGCTTGTGTAAGGACTTCATTTTTAAAAACCATCACGTCTGCTAGTAGAAAGGTCTTCAGTGTGTATTTTCACTGTGCAAGAGGTGTGTGGCAAACAGTTCATAGTTCTCATGTGTTTCTATATGCCTGTATTATAGTTCTCATGTGAACTATAAATAAGTTCAGTAAAATTTATTCATTCATACAAGTGACACCTCTAATGTATTCATTTATGTAAATTTATTCAAATATTAAATGTAAATTCTTTTTTTCCCTGGTTTTTGACACAGTGTCAGAGGGATGATGTGGACCTCCTGCCAAAATGTTTGCCTGCCCCTGTTATATATTAATGGAATTGGTAGATAGCATTTTTAATTTTATTTGGTAAGACTATTGCCACTTGTATCTTTCATCTCTTCAGCTCTCTGGGTCCCTTTCAGGGAGAAGGGCGGGATACAAATAAAGTTGTTTATTATTATTATTATTATTATTATTATTATTATTATTATTATTAATCTTCTGCTTTGGGCTGTAGGTACTGTATGCACAGTCTTGAGATTCCAGAAGTAATATATAAAAGGTAATGGTCTGGTATTGCTTCAGTTATAAATTCTTAGGGTTCTCCCCTCCCCCCACGGGTATTGGTTCTGAGAGGTTCAACAACATACATTGAAACATCTGCTGTTAATGGTTTACTCCTTCACTAAATTGTGTCAGGTCTAGTGTAGATAAGAACATAAGAAGTGCCCTGCTGGGTCAGGCCAAGTGCCCATCTAGTCCAGCTCCCTGTATCTCACAATGACCCACCAGATGCCCAGGGAGTACTCAAGACAACAAGATATCTGTGTCCTGTTGCTATCCCCTCTGCATGCGACATTCAAAGATAGACTATCTCTAATACCCAGAGACTACATATAGTAAAATGGCTTGTAAACTGTAATCAATTTTTCCTCCAGAAATCTGTCCAATCCCCTTTTAAAGGCATCTAGGCTAGATGCCATCAACACAACCTGTGGCAAGGAGTTCCACAGATTAATTATTTTCTGGGCAAAGAAGCATTTCCTTTTGTTTGTTCTAACTCTCCCAACACTCCATTTTAGAGGATGCCCACTGGATCCGGTGTTACACAAGAGGGAAAAGTGTAATCCATTACAACTCCAGCATCCCATGTCAACAGTAGATTTATTTTCTCTGTGATGGAGTACAGTCTTGATTACGATGAATCTTAAAGTTTGACTGGGATGTGTTATGAAGTGTATAATTTGGTACAAAATGCAGTGCTCATTGTAGGTTCCTGACTCAGAACTATCAGCACGTTTTGGCCTTGGGATTTGGCGTGAAGGAGATCAATGAAAATCCACAGATCTTACCCAATATCACGCTGGGCTTCCACATCTATAACAGCTATTTTAGTGAAAGCAGGACATACCTTGCGTCAATGGAACTTCTTTCCAGGATGGGTAAATTTGCCGATAACCACAACAGATTCATCCCCAATTACATGTGCAATGTCAAGAATAGTATAGTAGCAGTCATTGGGGGACCCAACTCTTATATCAGTCTCCACATGGCAACCATCCTGTCCATATACAAGATTCCACAGGTACAATTGGTGCATGATGCATGTCGTTTAATGAGCCACCATTTGTTTTCTTGCTTTGCGTTTTGTGATATTGCCATTGAAAATGTTGGGTCTAAAAGAAAAGGCCATTCATAACTCCTTGAAATTTAATCTTCTGCTGCAGCTTCTCAGGATGAAGGAAAATTGAGACACCCATTCAAAAATGGAGACACTACCTCCAACTCCATTCATCTCCAGTGAAGGTGGACTGTCAAGGGACATTAAGAAACAGTCTTTGATGAACTCACTCTACAGAAGCCTCTACAGGTTGTGCCTTGTTGTTCATTGGGGTTCCGTTCTGGAACCCTCAGTGGATTAAAAAAAATGGATACCAAATCAGTGGAAAAACAGATTTAAAGACACACTTCTGGGTTTCTTTCTCCTCCACTATTGCTCCAGAATGCATTGATATAGATGCTATACTGCATCTGGTCACTAAATGGGGTGAATAATAGAATCTTGCGGAATGAAATTATATTATTTTACAGCACGAAGGTAGGAAACTGGATTTTGGTGCTTTTTCATTATTACAATGCATTTAATGGTGAATCTCGGTATCAGTGGTGAGTCAAATCAGTGGATATCAAATCAGTGGATAACAAGGCATGACCTGTATGCTACTCTATGGGAATTTTCATTATATATAACTGGGTCTCAGAACCCTTGTGTTTCCCCAGTTGCCCCTTTGATGTTCAACTCCTGTCACTGCTTGTAAACTATTTAGGTGATCCCGCAAGGATCCCAAAACTCTCCACTACCCAAGAACCTCTGTGCCTGCCAGCGCTTGGAAAAGTTTTGGACCATTCTCTTTTCTCCCAATCTTTCTCCCTTCTTCCCTGTGCTCTCCCCCCAGGTGCAACTGTAAACCACAGCTCCTGCACCAGGTGAGCTTCCTCTCAAGGAATCTTCCCCTGGAAAAGCAATCTCAGTTCCCTTTGCCTTGTTCCCTTCCCGGGAATTAGCTAACACTCAGTAACCCTGTTTGCCATTAGGGTTGGCATTGTAAGTTATATATGTGCAAATGTTTTATGATGGCTGTCCTCAGTTAACTGGGCGAGAACATCACTCAGACAAGTAAAGATATACAAAGAGCTAACTTTAAGATTGTCTTTTTCATGCTACTCTTTCATTTCTGCTACCTTTAGCTGGTATATGGTGCTGCTCCAGTGATAAATAATAAAGCCCATGGTGCGTTCCTCCATCAGATGTTCCCAAGTGAGATTCATCAACGTAGGGGGATTCTCCAGCTACTGTTGCATTTTGCATGGACCTGGATCGGAGTGATTTCTCAGAGTGACAGCAATATGGAAAACTTTATCGAGAATGTGCACCCATTTTTTTCCCAGAACGGAATCTGCTTTGACTTTATAGAACGATTCCCAAAGCAAACATCTTCCAGCCACATTACAGAAATGGTGGGAGAGGGATTTAAAACAGTTGACGTTATTCTACGAAGCACTGCCAGTGTAATAGTTATATATGGTGAAGTTCAAACCATGATGACACTGAGAATTATGGACCACTTTGCAGAATTTGAGGGTATACCATTAAAGACCAAGGCTAAGGTCTGGATTATGACAGCCCAGATTGAATTCACATCATTTCCCTTTCAAAGAGGTTGGGACTTAGATTTCCTCCATGGTATGCTATCTTTTGCAATGCACTCGGAAGACCTCTTTGAATTCCAGAAATATCTTCAGAACAGGAATCCTCTCTCAGAAGAAAAAGATGGATTTATTCAGGAATTCTGGGAACAGGCATTTTGTTGTTCATTCCTCAGTTCTGGGGTGGAAGTGGTGGACGGGAAAGTCTGCACAGGGGAGGAGAAGGTTGTGACTCTTCCTAGTTCGGTGTTTGAAATGCACCTGACTGGACACAGCTACAGCATCTTCAGTGCTATCTATGCTGTGGCACATACTTTGAATACCATGAATTCATTCCAGTTAAGACAAAGAGCAACAAAAAATGGGAATGGACAGAAATTTCTGCATCCACAACCCTGGCAGGTAATGTCAGAGGTAGTAGAATACCCAACATTTTGGGGTGCTTTTTTACTACTACTATTATTGTTAATACTAGTGGTTCTCAAACTTTTAGCACCAGAACCCACTTTTTAGAATGAGGATCCGTTGTGACCCGCAGGAAGTGATGTCATGACCCAAAGTGACATCATCAAGGAGGGAAATTTTTAACAATCCTAGGTTGCAACCCTACCCAAACTTACCCAGGAGTAAGTCCCATTTACTATCATTGCTAAAAGCATATACAGAGTAGCCTGTTAAAAGTACAGATCTGTGACATTTCCCCAAATGCAGTCACATACCATGGGAGCATCAAGTCTACTATATTAAAAATAAAATACTGAAATGAATGGGGACTCACCCGAAATTGGCTCATGACCCACCTAGTGGGTCCCTACCCACAGTTTGAGAAACACTGTTTTATAATATTAAAATAATTCTAGGGACCCTCGAACCCAAGTTTGAAGGATATCACATTGTTGGATGTTTGCATCTTTGCCTAAAATCTGAGGAATTATTTTGTTTTCCAAAACAGGTTCACAACTTTCTGAGAAATGTCTCGTTTAACAGCAGCACTGGAGAAAACCTTTTCTTTGATTCAAATGGGGAATTAGTTGCTGGATTTGATATTGTCAACTGGGTCACATTTCCAAACCAGTCCTTCCATCGAGTCAAAGTTGGAAGCATAGATCCACTGGCTCCCCCAGGCAATGAGTTCAGCATCCATGAAGATGTCATTGTATGGCCAAAGAGGTTCAACGAGGTGGGGCAGTGGGCACTTGATTGATTGATTGATTGATTGATTGATTGATTGATTGATTGATTATTTCACATCTCAATGTTGTATACAACATTGGTTGCTTGTTGTATGGTTGCTTGTAACCAACAAGTGTATGGTTGCTTTGGAGATCAGTGAATTAGTGGTGGAGGAGAAGGTCCCTTTGCAAACCTAATAGCAGAGCAACTGTACCACTTTGCCAATCTTCACTGCAACTATGACGACCAGCTAACTAATTAAAAATAAATTGAGGAATCTTGAGTCTTTGTTGTAATAAATATTTTTTGCCAGGTTCTCTCTGTAAAAGATTGCTATGATGCCATGCCAACATTAGACAATGTCTTAATTGTAGATTAACTGGTAACACATGTGAGCCTCCATATCCACAGAGGTCTACATGCATTACTAGCTAACCTACAATTAAGAAATTGTCTAATACTGGTGGAGGAGTGGCTCAAATGTAGGTCCCCATGGACTCATGTGGAGCCAGACTTGGCCCCATTTGAGCCCTCTGGTGGTAAATGGAGCTGTGATCCGTTCGCCACCGGAGGGCTTTCTGAAGCCAGCAGTGTGCATCCATCTGCTACCTCTGCAGGCTTCAGAATGGCCTTTTCTGTGAAAATAAAAGCAACTTCCAGTTTCCCAAGGGAAATAGGAAGTGATTTTTTTTTTTTATGCCAAATAAGGCATTCTGAGACCCAGGGAAGCCCTCCAGGTCCTTATATGATCTTCCCGGAGGGCTCAGGTGGGACCTATCATGGATTTAATTATCTGCTAAATTCAGCATCCTTGGGAGGGCAGTCTGAGAGCCCTCGTGGATACTGATGCCCCACCTGTCTAGAGAGTCCCAAATATTCCCCAATATCCTTGAATGTTGAAATAGTCTGTACTATCCTTTATGGACAGGCCTGCCCCATTTCTCTCTGCAATGGTAATTGCAGTCCTGGTTATAGTAGGATGAAGAAGGAAGGGAAGCCATTTTGCTGCTATGATTGCCTTCCTTGTCCGGAAGGGAAGGTTTCCAATCAGAAAGGTAAGCAATGTTTCATTCACTGTTTATCAACAGTATTAGCTATAATCCGGTATGTACTGTACCCAGTGCTTTTGTTGTTAAAAAAAAAAAAAAAAAAAAAGGTGCAGGAACTCACTTGTTAATCTTTTATTTATTTATTCTTAAACCATTTTTTATTGGAGAAATAAGTAATAAGATACAACTAGACACATACACACACACACACACACACACACACACACACGTCCATCCCGTGTGAGCTCCCTAATAGCAAAAGCACTCCTGCCACAGCTGAACTGAAACATAAAGGGATGGGAAAGACCTGGCAGGGATCAGATCTACCCCCATCACCCATTGGGAGTGTCTGCCTTGGACCTTTCAGGCTCTCAGTTTCTTGTGCTGAGATAGGGAGGGCTCCAAATACAGGATCCCCCCAATAGTCTTTGATGATTATGTGCATGCATGTATCTCCTACATGACTCTTCAGGGAGGAGGGTTCAGAACACCTGCCCTGGCTGGTAACTGCTGCTGTAGCTCCTGGAGTGAGCCCCCTGCTGGAGGCTATGGGTTAAGTCCTACCTAGGGCTTAAAAAAAAAAAAGGCCCAAAAAAAGCCTGCCTGGGACTGAACTTTGAGGAGTTTTGTAGCCTCAACCGGTCCCCCCTTTTGGCAACTGGCAACCAACCTTTATATTTTGCAGCCATGGAGCACCTCCCCACCTAAAAAAAGGAAAGAAAAAGATTTCTTCCTCATAGGGATTTGAACCTCCGCAGCCCAGTGCTTTAGCAATTGAGCCATAGGAGCTCTTAGATGCAAAGTGTTTGGAACTAATACTTAAGGCACTGATGGCCACCAGCTGGGCTCAAGCCCTTATATATTAGTTCTGAGCACTTTCACTATAGACTTTCCTATAGCCCAATGGAGAGAGTGATGGGCTGTGGAGCACGAAGTCGGAGGTTTGAATCACTCCCTAGCCGGAAATGCAAAAAAAAAAAAGGTGGACTGGTGGTGCAAAAAAAAAGGTGGAGCATGAGGTCAAAAGTTCAAATCCCTCCCTCAGCAGAAAAAAAAAGATGCTGGAATGCTGTTCTGGTGCATTCTATTACAGAAAAAGCCCTTACTGTACCACATCTGGGATGGTGGATATCACTAAGAAGACATTGTTTGATATAGATACTGATGTGTTTTTGTGCATGGAATTCCATTTGACTAAAACAAATTAACAGCTCGAGCCTACCCATTATTTATGATACCAGAACTCACTTTCTGCTGTCCATATGCCTGTCTCTGAGTCCAACCCAGGTAATTGCTTGGAGTGGGGAGGGAGAAGGGCAGAGTTGATTAAGGGGCAGGATGGGGTGGATCCTGGTGGCAGCAAGTTGTGCCAGGATCCTGTCCCCAATTTCCCAGCCCACCGTCTCTCCTTGGACTTATACCAGTTACACAGCTGACATGGGACTGAAGAGAGGCCAAAAGGCCCACACATAGGTAAATTAAAAAGTGTGCTATTTTTTTAGGCCTTCTGGGGGCCCCCCATAGCATGCAGCACACACTTGCATGGTCACATGTTATGGATTAGCGGGGGATAGGAGTGGGCTGCCAATATTATAAAGTATGTAGAACTAAAGGTAGCTATACCCAGTGGTGTAGCTGTCAATTTTAAAATGCAGGAGCTTGGACTGACCTGGCAGCCATGTGCTCCATGCACCATCGCAGGGCCTTTTAAAACAGTGGAAAAATGTCTTGCTATCATAAATTGGGGGACATAATTGGACTGTTATTCTCCATAGCAGTGGTTCCCAAACTGGTGGGTCACGGCCCACCAGGGGAACCGGAAGAGGGAAATGGCCCAGAAATCAGCAGCAACATGATCAGGACGATCAGGGTGCTACCAAGGAGAGAGAGGAGGTTTTGAAAATTACCTGGAGTTTAGCTTTGCCTCTCTGGAGGGTCTAGGGAGCCTGGGATCCTCTCTGCAGCCCCCCAACACCTTCCAGGTTTTTTTTTTGTTTGTTTGTTTGTATCAGGACTTTGAAACTGTCAGGAGGGCTGCAGAGCGGGTTGCAGGCTCCCAAGACCCTCCAGAGAGTCATAGCAACCTCCAGGTAGTTACAAAACCCCCTCCCTCCCCAGCAGTAGCACAATTGTCCCGATCGTGTTGCAGCCCTATTCCCCTCCCCTTTCCCTCCCCCTCAATTATTTACAGGGTTTCCCAAAGTCCAAGTAGGACTTTAAGAACCACTGCTTTATAGTGCTATAAAACTTTTTGGCCTTTGTGCTACATCAGACCACCATGGGAACTGCTCTGTTGTCACACCTGTCCTGAAACAGACAACCCAATCCTAAGCCTCCTGGCATCCATGGCTCCAGCATCGCCAAAATGGCGACTGCCAGATCCTGCAGATGCCGGGATACCAACGGAGGTCCCCAACACAGAATGTTGATACCACGTTTCCAATTTGACTAGAAACTTGTGGGAAAAGATTATGCACCAGAACTGCTCCAGAAATGGCCCTGATCTATTTGGTAAATATTTGTCTCTATTCATATTTTTCTGGGGAAGGTGCTCCACCATCATGATGGTATTGATGCTTTCAGCATCAAATTGGATGGCACTTCCTGGTCTGAACTGGCAACAATGTGAGACCTGATGTCCATTCTCATGGCATGGGCATACTATGGTTTCTCTCTTTTTATCTGGGGAGATGTTGCCTATTTTCTGTCAATGCAGAATGCAGAGAGTTCATTTGAACTGCTTCTTCAACTGCACCAATTAAAGTATTCAAGAAGCTTCAAGACTTTCCCTGCCTGGTCAATAAGGGAACTGGTCCAAATTTCATCATTTGGGAATGGCTGAGATGAGAAAGCATTCTCCAAAGAGGCCTGTTGTCTTTTAAGATTTTAAACTGGCAGCCTTCATTCAGGATTTTGAAATATTCAAGCTTGATTACTAGAATTCAGTGTACATAAGACATCCAGGTGGAAAATCATGTTTTCTTTTTCAGACATGGACGACTGCTTTCAATGTGCCGAAAATGATTATCCAAACAAGGACCAAGATTTATGCCTTCCAAAAGTGGTGACCTTCTTATCCTACGAAGAACCTTTGGGGATTGGTTTGGCCACATGTGCTCTTTCCTTTTGCTGTATCACAGCTTGGGTGCTTGGGATCTTCATTAGACACCAGGACACTCCCATCGTCAAAGCCAACAACCGGAATGTCACCTACATCCTTCTCGTCTCGCTCCTGCTCTGTTTCCTTTGTGCCTTTTTATTCATAGGAAGACCTGAACGCTTGTCATGCCTTTTTCGACAAACTGCTTTTGGCATCATCTCCTCTGTGTCAGTGTCTTCCGTGCTGGCCAAGACCATCACCGTGGTTCTAGCTTTCATGGCCATCAAGCCAGGGTCAAGAATGAGGAAATGGGTGGGCAACAGACTGGCCTATTCCATTGTTCTTTCCTGCTCCCTTATTCAAGCCATTATTTGTACTGTGTGGCTGGCAACATTCCCCCCATTCCCAGATTTTGTTATGAGATCAATGACTGGAGAAATTGTACTTCAATGTAATGAAAGTTCAGCCCTCATGTTTTACTCTGTTCTAGGTTTTCTCGGCTTCCTGGCCACCATCAGCTTCACTGTGGCTTTCTTAGCCAGAAAGTTACCTGGCAGTTTTAATGAAGCCAAGTTTATCACCTTCAGCATGCTGGTCTTTTGCAGTGTGTGGCTGTCCTTTGTGCCAACCTACTTGAGCACCAAAGGAAAATACATGGTGACTTTGGAGATCTTCTCCATATTGGCCTCCAGTGTAGGTTTACTGGGCTGCATCTTTTTCCCCAAATGCTACATTATTGTGATGAGGCCTGATCTGAACAAAAAAGAACTACTAATACATAGAAATAACCCAAAACTTTAAGGCTGTGCTGCAGTTAGTGCTCCAGTCCTTCTGAGGGCCTGCACTGGTAGAACTCATATTCCAATGGGGCCTGGAAAGCGCAGGTCCAAATCCACCTGTTGCAGCTGCTGGGGTTTACCTCAGGGTAAGGGGTGGTCCTTTGTTGCAATATAACTGAGCACAAGAGGGAACTACATGGTCACTGTGGGTATCTTCTTCATCTTGTATTCCAGTGCTGGATTGCTGCTTTGCATCTTTTTCCCCCCAAATGCTACGCTGTTGTGGTGAGGCCTGAGTTGAACCAAATGGTGCAGTTAGCCCACTGAAGTTGATTTGCCCTGAACCACCTAAACATAACCATCAGTAAGTCAGGACTGACTCTTTTGATTTCAGTGACACTTTCAACACAATCCTTTGCCTGTCTATTCGCAAACAAGTCCCATTGTGTTCAATTGAACTTACTCTTAGGAAAGTGTATAGAACTGCAGCCTTTCAGTTCAATTCTAAGCCGCCCTTATGCAATTGGAGCTAGCATTGTTGCTGTGTAAGGTACTTTAGGGGGGTTGCAAATGTAACCTGCTGTCGGGATCAGGTTGCGCTGATCTGGTATGGCAGTGGCATACCAGAAGAACTGTCACGTTCCCTGGTGCTGAGTCAGAGCTTGGGGCAAGAGAGAGGTGGGGAGGAGCAGAATGAGACAGGGAATGGGAGGAACAGGGAGGAGATGGGGAGTGGAATGAGGGCTAGAAGGGGGGATATAGGAGGCAGTGCCACCTATTTAGGGCCTAATCCTGATCTCTACATACTGGCTTACTGCCGGTGCACACTGTCACAAATGTGCTGTAAGGCACTTTTGCGAGCCTTCATGTGAGCCTACACTGGGGCCAGCTCCAGCATTGGGATCAGCTCCAGCGCTGAGCCCATGGTCCACCTCCCAGTGCTCTATGGAAATTGCCAGGCAGTGGAGAGGTAAGATGGGGCAGAGGGAGGTGAGGAGGAGGCACTCCAGGGAAAGGAGAGAGGGGGTAAGGCACAGTGGGAGAGGGAGCAGGGCGGGAGGGGGGGTGGGACTGGCGGAGCTCAGCTCTGCCTGATCCAGCGCCCCGTGTCGGGCCTCACGGTCTGGCACGAGGCATGTCGATTCTGCATGAGCTAAATAGCAGCCTCAGCTAAATAGCCTCCCCCCCATTGCAGGACTACTTTCCTTACTCGGGGGAGGGGGAGGAATATTCTCTTCCCCCAAGTAGCCGCCAGTGGGCTGCCTGGCTCAGTCAGGATGCCGTGGCAGCCACTTCTGGCACCGTGGCAGCCCCACATCCCAGGCAGCTCCGGATTGTGCTCTTCGTTAGGACTGGTCTGTCTTTGGCTAAGACCCAGTGCGAAGAAAGCTACAGTCAGTTCTCTTTATGTGCGCATTCACTATCACTTGTCACCTATCTCTGGTTATCTGTGACTTTGTTCCCATTATCCACAAATACTGCGTGAGCCTTGGAGTGGGGGGAGGGGCTTGTTGTAGCTGCAAGCGGAAGGAGCTACAAGTAGCTACAAGGAGTTACAAGTGGAAGGAGAGAGGTCGCGGGAGGAGAAGGCGACGAGATGGAGGCCTTCTTGTGAGCAGAATGGGGAGAGGTCTTTACAGTATATGGCCCTGCACCTAAGGGAGCCCTGCTCTATGGTAATCTACTCCAGTCTTGTCAGATACACCCAACAATACATTGCAACTTGCATTTTATAGAAAACAGCAACAATTTCAATTTTCTTCTAAATTCCTAAAAGGTCAGTAGTGTTTTTTGTTTGTTTTGTTTTGTTTTAATACAAGCATATCCACAGATCCAATATTTGCAGATTCAGTTATATGCTGTTCTTTGCCCCCCTGCCCCCTGTGGTGCCCCTGTGTCCTTTTTCTCCCCCCCACCCCCCCGCATCCATAAGCAGGCAGACTAAAGGGACACAGGTAGAACATTAAAAAAAGCAAGAAGCTTCTGGCTGTATCATTCATGCTGCCTACCTGCTTGTCTTTCTATATAAATATTGGCAAAATGAGGGGGGGCACCCCAGGTGCCAGGCTGGAAAGAGATGTCACATGAAGCCTAGCTAAGATGGCAGTGGTGGCGGCGGGAGAAGCAGTCCCAGCATGACTGTAGAGGCTATCTCCTCCTCCGGTTCTGGTGGCTTTGTTCTGATCATGCTGCTGCCCTATACCTTATCCATTGGAGGCTGTCAACAGCTGTGAAGTCTCTCCAGCTGGCAATGACACCAAGTATGGTGTCAAAAATTGCCTGCCTTGTTTCGTGAAGGGCCCAATGAGGCAAAGGACATCTCACCCCCAATTCTGTGACACATTCCCCCATTTCCAGATCTTGATATGTACCCTATGATTCAAGACATTGTCCTGTAATTTAATTAAGCTTCTAATTTCATGTTTTACTGTGTCTTGGACAGTCAAGATAGTGTATCCTGTCTGTTAGCAGATTCACTGGGACTTTTCTTGCCCCGATATCTCAAAAAAAGTTTTGTTTCTTGAAGCCTAATTGTTTTTTTTTTCAGGTGTCCTTTATTTGCAAGGGGAATTTACAAGCTTGTTACAAGCCAAGAGGAATCAGCAGAGACGTGGCAAACATGTTTTCTTGATCAGTGTCACAGTTAACCAGAATTCTGCACAGGGAATTTTCTCCCCTGTAATTATCAAATTAACTGGGATCATTTTGGCTGCCACTTCTCCTTCAGGTCCTTAGGGGATTCCAGATACTGCTAGCAAAAATGAACTGAAGGCTGCTGTTAATATCTTCTCTGAAATTCAGGACTACAGGGAGCGATAGAATGGTTTCCAGGACTTTTGTTTCTTGAAGCCTAATTATTTTTTTTTTCAGGTGTCCTTTATTTGCAAGGGGAATTTACAAGCTTGTTACAAGCCAAGAGGAATCAGCAGAGACGTGGCAAACATGTTTTCTTGATCAGTGTCACAGTTAACCAGAATTCTGCACAGGGAATTTTCTCCCCTGTAATTATCAAATTAACTGGGATCATTTTGGCTGCCACTTCTCCTTCAGGTCCTTAGGGGATTCCAGATGCTTCTAGCAAAAATGAACTGAAGGCTACTGTTAATATCTTCTCTGAAATTCAGGACTACAGGGAGAGATAGAATGGTTTCCAGGACTTTAATGTTCTGGGTTTCAGATCAGATGAAGGGGTGACCACTCAGATCAGGCTGTGATGTTCAGCCACAACCCCATTACAACGTGGCAAATGAAGTGGTGTCCAGGTGGAAAATTTTCCTGCAAGATTGTGCTATTAGCACTGTTGCCTCAGGTTGCCTGCAATGTTGCTATTGTCAAATGCGCCATCAGAGAGCCTCTTTCTATTCGCTATACATATTATCAATCAGGGGACCTCATCATTGCTGGAATTATGACTCAGATCTACATATTTTCCAGTCCAATGACCTTTGAAACGCTTCCCTCTGATGACCTCTTGGACAGCCCTGTGTAAGTAATTGCAACAATGACAACATACTCACACACATACACACTATAGCCACCCAAATGGCATCCTTTACAGGATGGTGCATGGCAAGCACCAATAATTATCCTTTTACCAGAAAGTGTGCAACCCTGCTGTTCTACTCTGCAAATTACTTTCAGATAGTGCTTACTCAGGCATCCTAAATCTCTTTCTGTAATGAGTAAATCATTATTAACATGATGCAGTATGATAGATAGAAATAATAATAATAATAATAATAATAATAATAATAATAATAATAATAATAATAATAATAATAATAATAATCAGTGCTTTTTTGTAAATAAAAAGGTGCAGGAACTCACAACTTGTTAATCTTTTATTTATTTATTTATAAACCATTTTTTATTGGAGAAATAAAATATTTTTTATGTGCTTTCCCCCTAAAGATGAACTTACTTCTGAGTAGACATGCATAGGATTGGGCTGTCAATCTCCACATCTCCTTTCCCCTAGCTATTTTTTCTACACATGGGGAAAAATACTGTACAGGTGCACTTGTAGCGTGTAGTATTTAGTGTGGCACTACTTCGAGGAGAGGAAGGCATGAATGGATTCCGAAAAATGGCTTACATGAGTTCCATGTAATAAAATTACTCTAAGCAACTGTGGGAGTAAGAACAAAAGAGGAATTCTTACACAAGGAGGGTCCTTAGGTGCACATAGAAAAAGCTACATTTGCAAACAAGCGATTAAATATGGTTTAATTCAGGTATCTGTGTCTTTGGGAAGGCGCTTGGCATGCAATTGTATGTTCTCTGCTGCCCTGAGCAGCTGCTGTGCATTGCTGGAGAGGAGCTGCAAATGCTGGCTGGCAGAGGGCATGCTTGTGGGGGAAGGACGAGGAGGATCTCCAGCAAGGCTGGACAGCACATTGTACACATGCAGAATCCCTTTTCACCTGCCCTTAGCATGTGAAAACGGGTGCAGATATATATCTCTGCCAGAATTAAGAAACCAATCCTAGGTATGTCTACTCTGAAGTAAGTCTCATTCTAGTCAATGGAGCTTACTCCCAGGAAAGTGCCTAGGATTGCAGCCTAAGAGCCCAATCCTATGCATGTCTACTCAGAAGTCCACTTTAGTGAATGGGGCTTACTGTGGATAGGACGGCAGCCTCAGGACCCAATCCCGTGCCTGTCTACTCAGAAGTCAGTCCCATTAGAGGCAGTGGGGCTTCCTCCCAGGAAAGTGTGGAGAGGACTGCAGCCTCAGAGCCCCTCCTGTGCCTGTCTACTCAGAAGTCAGTCCCACTAGAGGCAGTAGGGCTTCCTCCCAGGAAAGTGTGGAGAGGACTGCAGCCTCAGAGGCCTTCCTCTGCCTGTCTACTCAGGCTGCAAGGCTATGACACTTTCCTGGGAGTAAGCCCCATTGAACACAATGGAACTTACTTCTGAGCAGACATGCTTGGGCTCTCAGGCTGAAAGGCTATGCACCCTTTCCCAGGAGCAAGCCCCATTGAGCACAATGAGACATACTTCTGAGTAGACACACCTAGGCTCGTGCTGCAGATTGGCATGGGGCTATACCAGCCAGCTTTCTTCCCCTCCTCCTCCGCCAAGCCAGTACCTGGGCATTCTGTGGGTGCCGCAGCCCGTCTCCCTGGCTGGCTGTCCACCCTCCTCCTCAGCATTGGTGCGTGCCCCCCCCGCACCCTCCACCGGCTTGGAAGCTGCGCTGGGAAGCAGAACGCGGGGGGAGGGGAGGCAGGCTGGGCTCAGGCGAGAGCTTGGAGATGGGGCAGGAGGGGGTCATTGTGCGGTCAGACAGGGGCCAGGTGCCCGCCCACACTGCACCCCCCAGCACCCACCCAGCAAATGCCTCTATTTTGCTCCCCCCTCCTGGAATGCCTCCAAAGGGGAGGGGCCCCTGCAAAAAGGTGCTGGAACTCCATCCCCCCATGTTCCATTAGAAAAAAGCCCTGATGATGATGATGATGATGATGATGATGATGATGATGATGATGATGATAATAATAATAATAATAATAATAATAACAATAATAAAAATAACAACAACAACAACAACAACAACAACAACAACAACAACTTTATTTTTACCCCACCTTTCTCCCCAAAGGGACTCAAGGCGGCTTACAACAGGTTAAAACAGATTACAAACATAATTTAAAAACAGATAAAAGCATATTAACACATATCATAAAAACAGTAGTCAGATAAAAAGTAGTCAGGTAGAAAGAGCATAGAGCAGCAAATCATAAAAGAATCAGGCCTGTAACCAAGTATTTAAAAATATTAAAATATGTTGAAAAGATGTTAAAAAGGCTGAGAACTCAGAAGGCTTGTTTAAACAAAAGGGTCTTCAGGCCTCTCCGAAAAGTCTCAAGAGAGGGAGCCATTCTCAAGTCAAGGGGAAGGGAATTCCATAACATTGGTGCCACTACTGAGAAGGCCCTATTTCTTGCTGCCGCCCCACGTACCTCCCTAGGCGGCAGCACTTGTAAAAAGGCTTTCTCTGATGACCTAAGAGGATAAGCCAGATTGTATGGGAGTAGGCGATCTCTAAGTACAAGTTCTTATACCTACGCTTTGATTCACTGTCACTGGAACATGAGACTGATGTACTACAAGAGTTGCCTTGAGACCCCAGACATACTTCTCCGGGAGTAGATCCTAGTTTACTTCTGAGTAGACATGCATAGGATTAAGCTGTTGATCTTCAAGCCAAGATTTTGGAATTTATCTTCCTTTTCTTAGTCCCCCCCCCATCAGTGTTTTGCATGACCAGTTTTTTGAAAGGTACTGTAAATTGGATACAATAGGACAGCCAACTGTCACATATCCTGTAGAATCGTTTAATATTTCATTTTTTTACCAATAAGTTCATCTGTGTTTCGGTTATATATTTAATATTAATTAAATATAAAATATATAACCAAATTGTATAATAATTAAATTTGGACTACTAACAATATTCTTCCATTTCTGCTTTCAGTTGATCTGTTTTTAATGTTCTGTTAGTGGGAAAAATAGATGACATCCATGTTTCCTCGGATAAGTTTTGCATATGGGGCTTTAAGAAAATAAGAACAGCCCCACTGGATCAGGCCATAGGCCCATCTAGTCCAGCTTCCTATATCTCACAGCGGCCCACCAAATGCCCCAGGGAGCACACCTGATAACAAGAGACCTGCATCCTGTTGCCCTTCCTTGCATCTGACATAGCCCATTTCTAAAATCAGGAGGTTGCACATACACATCATGGCTTGTAAACCGTAATGGATTTTTCCTCCAGAAACTTGTCCAATCCCCTTTTAAAAGCATCCAGGCTGGATGCCGTCACCACATCCTGTGGCAAGGAGTTCCACAGACCAACCACATGCTGAGTAAAGAAATATTTTCTTTTCTCTGTCCTAACTCTCCCAACACTCAATTTTAGTGGATGTCCCCTGGTTCTGGTGTTATGTGAGAGTGTAAAGAGCATCTCTCTATCCACTCTGTCCATCCCCTGCATAATTTTGTATGTCTCAATCATGTCCCCCCTCAGGCGCCTCTTTTCTAGGCTGAAGAGGCCCAAACGCCGTAGCCTTTCCTCATAAGGAAGGTGCCCCAGCCCAGCAATCATCTTAGTTGCCCTCTTTTGCACCTTTTCCATTTCCACTATATCCTTTTTGAGATGCAGCGACCAGAACTGGACACACTACTCCAGGTGTGGCCTTACCATCGATTTGTACAACTGCATTATAATATTAGCCGTTTTTTTCTCAATTCCCTTTTTAATTATCGCTAGCAAGGAATTGGCTTTCTTCACTACCACTGCACATTGGGTTGATGCTTTCATCGAGCTTTTTTGCCCCAGTGTTCATGACTTTATACTTACTTACATTGAAACGCATCTGCCATTTTGCTTCCCATTCTGCCAGTTTGGAGAGATCCTTCTGGAGCTCCTCACAATCACTTCTGGTCTTCACAACTCGGAAAAGTTTGGTATCATCTGCAAACTTAGCCACCTCACTGCTCAATCCTGTCTCCAGGTCATTTATGAAGAGGTTGAAAAGCACTGGTCCCAGGACAGATCCTTGGGGCACACCGCTTTTCACCTCTCTCCATTGTGAAAACTGCCCATTGACACCCACACTCTGTTTCCTGGTCTTCAACCAGGTCTCAATCCAAGAGAGGACCTGCCCTTTAATTCCCTGACTGTGGAGTTTTTTCAGTAGCCTTTGGTGAGGGACTGTGTCGAACACCTTCTGCAAGTCCAGATATACAATGTCCACGGGTTCTCCTGCATCCACATGCCTGTTGACCTTTTCAAAGAATTCTAAAAGGTTTGTGAGGCAAGACTTACCCTTACAGAAGCCATGCTGACTCTCCCTCAGCAAGGCCTGTTCGTCTATGTGTTTTGAGATTCTATCTTTGATGAGGCATTCCACCATCTTACCCGGTATAGATGTTAGGCTGACCGGTCTATAGTTTCCCAGTCCCCCCTCTTTCCCTTTTTAAAGATCGGCGTGACATTTGCTATCCTCCAATCCTCTGGCACCGTGAGCGTTTTGAGGGACAAGTTGCATATTTTCGTCAAGAGATCAGCAACTTCATTCTTCAATTCCTTAATAACTCTTGGGTGGATGCCATCAGGGCCCGGCGACTTATTGATCTTTAATTGATCTTTAATTGACTTATTGATCTTTGGAGTTCATATTCCATTTTTCTTTTATGCTGATCCCATGTAAGGAGAAAAAATCCAAAGGTACTCGTATCTTGGCACGTAGTGACCTGGACAGTATCTCTCACAAGCCACAGTCAAAATGTATTTTGTGAGGCAGTGGTTAGTCAAGAGTGGCTCCAAATCCAGGCAAAATAGATATTGTTCCTTCACTCCTGGCCCTGGGTGTCTCACAACAGGCAAGGTGGCTTTAATGTAGCTGTGAAGCATACTGTGCTATCAACATAGAGGGAATGGAATGAATCAATGAGAAGGAGAGGCTGAATTCCATAATTGCTAACCCCCTTTGCCCCCTTATTCTGAGCTTCTGGGGACATCAGTGGGCTCTGATCGAGCTGAAGACTTTGCAGTGTTCCTTCTTTTGGACACAGCATTCCTTCTTTAGAAGGGGAAAGGCACATCACTAACATAGACGTCCATTCTGCAAACATGCCATTCTTGTGTGTGTCTCTCTGTGTGTGCGTGCCTCCACTATTCCTCCCTGTGTGTGACAACAGAACATCCACCTCACATTTCATCAGTGGATCTGCTGTCTCACTGATGAAATAGCTTGGGATTTGAACATTGGGTCTTATGAATTGTATTCTTAGTTTTCAAAGTATGCCATGACTTTGGATAACCCATGGATAACTGCCATGAGTTTTGATCATACATATTAAAAACGCATTCCCCAATTCAGGCACGTTAAGGAAGCCAATAACAGTAAATCTATATGCGTTTGAATGGTGTGCATGTACCTCTGCTAACCTTGTTGAAGAGCCAGGAACTGAGTTTATGTTCAGAGAAATCAAATGTGCACTGGTTTGTAGGACACTGTTGCCTCATCTGGACTGTGGATATGCAAAATTATTTTATTGCACTATTTTAATATCTATGAAATTGAAATGTAATGAATGTGTTAATCTGAAGAGAACACACTTTGGTGCAATGCAATTTTTCATTGCAGGTTCCTGATACAGAACTACCAGCACGTTGTGGCCCTGGTATTTGCTGTAAAGGAGATCAATGAAAATTCCTGGATATTACCTAACATCACTCTTGGCTTCCACATCTATAACAGCTATTTCTTGGAAAGCTGGACTTACCTTGCATCAATGCAACTTCTCTCCAGGCGGAGTAGATTCTTCCCTAACTACAAGTGTGATGCTGTTGAGAACATACCCGTAACGGTGATTGGGGGACCCAACTCCGACCTATTTCTTCATGTGGCAACCATCCTGTGTATCTTAAAGATGCCACAAGTAAGACATGTGAATGACATGTGAGGATTGAAGAAGTCATTAACACTTTTCTTTATTTTTTTTTTTAATTTGGAGCATGAAAAAGTTGTGATTGCAAAAAAGAGGAATAATTCAAATGCTGCTTAAAGGTTAAATCCTAGTCAAAAAGACATCCCTCTTAGTTTATTTGGGGCCCAATGCTAACCAACTTTCCAGCACTGATGCAGCCATGCCAATGTGGGGAGGGGGGAAAATCACAGAGACCTCCTCAAGGTAAAAGAATGTTGTTCCCTGAACTTGGGGTTCCATTGCGGCTGCATCAGTACTGGAAAGTTGGATAGTATTGGACCCTTGGTTTATCTGCTATTTGAATGGAAAATTAGCATAGTAATTCCTTTACCCATTTGTACAGCAGAGATATATAGATGGAGGATATTTTTATATTATCTTAGAGCACCTTAATGTACTGTTCCAAGTAACTTCCCACCTGTTTTGATAACCTGCTGGGAAATTCCTTTTTAATGCTAACACAGGAAGGACTCTTCTAACACAGGATAAAAATCTCTCCCCCGCCCCGCCCCCGGTATGGTCTCCTCTCCTAACCACCCATGGTTACCATATACTAAAAACTTTAGCTATGGGAGTGATCGTACCACCTGATATTAGAGCGAACCAACAAAACAAACTTTATTTACAGAAATAACGAACATATTGCTTCATTCACTAGATGCTCCACTTCTTAGAAGGCTACTTGAATATCATCATCTCTCAAGAATGACTAGATCCTAGCACTAGTTCAATTGCTTTAGTGATTATCGCTTCCTCTATCCACCCTATGCACACATTGAAAAGCTTCCCTGGAAAGCTGACTGGTTTCATACTTCAGGCAAATTCAGAACTTTGGAAGATCCCATCTGAACTCTCCTTCAGACCCTCACTCCAGGGTCCTCAGGACTCTTGCTGAACCATTTGAAGAGTCCATTGAGCAGTCAGCTCCTGGCTTTTTGTTCAGGAGAGGCTTCAGGGAATGCTTCCTTAAGGTCCCTGAATTCCATCAGTTATCAGCCACAAGTCCCCCTCCCAGGGCCTCTGGGAGGAATTTTATCAGGGGGTACAAAGTTTCTTTTGGGCCCCTTTGCAAAGGGAGAGGGATGAAACAGAGCAAGGGAGAGTGGTGACGGGTGAGCAAAATGGGGGCAGGGAGGGGTGAAACAGGGTGGGGGGATGGTGGAGACAGCTGGAAAAGTCTTTGGAGCCAGTTCTACCCACCCACATGGCATTGGCAGCAAGATACAGTAATATGGAAACCAAAAACACTTCTAAGTCTCTCTAAAATCTTTTAAATATAGGAAATCATGCAGAAAATTAGCATCATCATATCTAGGCTCACACTAGAATGGAAAGTGCGTACCAAAATGTGCTTCTGCAGCAGCTGTGGCCCCACAGCTGTGTCCCTGAGCTCCTATACACCCCTTCATGGCAAGTGGATCCACATGCTAAAGAGCTGCTGTAGCAGGCCAGTTTCCTCCCAGATTTGACACTGTGTTAAGGAATGTCATGTAAGCATTCCTTGGCCCAACATGTATGGCTTGCCAGTAGCTGCTGCCCACCCACATGGTAGTGTCCACATCATCCCGTGCGGGCAACGTCTAAGTAGATAGGAAACGGTAAGATCCCAGGAAATTTCTGGGCCCTCTCTTTTGGCTCCTGGGCCTCCCTTTTGACCCTGGGCCTGGGTACAAATTACCCCCTTTACCCCCACTCTTCTAGGCCCTGCCTCCTCCACATCTCTGTATCTTCTGCCTCTTTTTTTCCACCAGTTTTGCCTCTCAAATCCCAGCAACAACCATAATCATCCAATCCCTATCTCACAGGTTGGATGCTGCCCCCTTTTCCCCCTCTATCATTGTCCTTCAACATGACTGACCATTATTCCATATTTGAATGTCAACAAGGATTCTTGGAAAGAATTTTGAATAACCAATTGGAAGTGATAGCTTGTTGAGCAATCAGGGTCATAGGTTTAAAGTGCCTTCTGGACCATCTAGATAGCTCTAGAACACTCAATCCTCAACAGTTCTGTCGTCTTTGAATAGCTGAGATATTATACCGCAGCGGACAAGTCTGGCTTCTCTTGGCACAGACTGTCAACTGTAGGGCCCACACAAATTATCAACTTTCTCAGGGATACCACCAGCTAATCTTCAACCTGAGGTTCTGTTTAGAACAGTGTTTCTCACACTGTGGGTCAGGACCAACTAGGTGGGTCGCGAGCCAATTTCTGGTGGTCCCCATTCATTTCAATATTTTATTTTTAATATATTAGACTTGATGCTACCATGGGATGTGACTGCATTGGGGGGAATATTACAGACCTGTACTTTTAACAAGCTACTATGTATATTCTTTTAACCATGATAGTCAATGGGACTTACTCCTGGGTAAGTGTGGGTTGGATTGCAGCCTAGAATTGTTAAAAAATTTTCCTGCTTGATGATGTCACTTCCAGTCATGACATCACTTTCAGTGGGTCCCATCAGAATCTCATTACAGTGGTGCCTCGCATAACGAAATTAATCCGTTCCTCGAGTCCTTTCGTTATGCGAGTTTTTCGTTTTGCGAAGCGCGTTTTCCCATAGGAATGCATTGAAATTTAATTAATGCGTTCCTATGGGCAAGAAAAGTCAGAACAAAGTCAAATTTGGTTTACAAAGTGTTTATTAAGTGCTCTTTAAAGGCATATATACTGTACAGAGGATTTCAAAAACGGGGGGATGCTGAGTGGGGAGCTTGAAGGCTGTAATCCTGTGCACACTATCCTGGGAGTAAGCACGATGGGACTTACTTCTGAGGAGACACACGCAGGATTGTGCTCTAAGCTGGGGAGGACACAGCAGCTGCACCCAATTGCTTGCTTTTGCCGTGATCATGGGGGGAAACGTGAAGGAAATGGGGCAGTGAGAGGGTGAATGAGCAATGGGGGGATGCTGAGTGGGGAGTTTGAAGGCTGTAATCCTGTGCACACTTTCCTGGGAGCAAGCTGACATAAAGATCCGCCCCTTACTAGGGTGAACAGGATCATAAAGGGACATGAAGATCCGCCCCTTACTAGGGTGAACGGGATCATAAAGGGACATGAAGATCCGCCCCTTACTAGGGTGGACGGGATCATAAAGGGACATGAAGATCCGCCCCTTACTAGGGTGAACGGGATCATAAAGGGACATGAAGATCCGCCCCTTACTAGGGTGGACGGGATCATAAAGGGACATGAAGATCCGCCCCTTACTAGGGTGAACAGGATCATAAAGGGACATGAAGATCCGCCCCTTACTAGGGTGAACGGGATCATAAAGGGACATGAAGATCCGCCCCTTACTAGGGTGGACGGGATCATAAAGGGACATGAAGATCCGCCCCTTACTAGGGTGAACGGGATCATAAAGGGACATGAAGATCCGCCCCTTACTAGGGTGGACGGGATCATAAAGGGACATGAAGATCCCCCCCCTTAAGACAAACCAGGACAATAAAAAAAAATTCATTATGCGAAGCATAAGTCATAAAAATTCATTATGCGAGTTACCAAACTTCGCATACCGCTTTCGTTCTGCGGGTTTTTCGCTGCACGGGGCATTCGTTATGCGAGGTACCACTGTATAAAAAGTGGGTCCCGGTGCTAAATGTTTGAGAACCACTGGATTAGAAGCAAAGTTACTACTTAATTTTATTTTTTTTATGCCAATGACTAATTAAAAAAAATTAACAAGTTAAAGTTAAACAAGATATCAGAGAGAGAGAGAGAGAGAGAGAGAGAGAGAGAGAGACAGACAGACAGACAGACAGACAGACAGACAGAGAATTAATTTTGGAGCAATCTTCCTCCAGCTTATTTTAAAATTATCTTTAGCTCATATATGGTTCTTCTCCAGTGATAAATGATAAAAGCCAAGCTGGTTTCTTAAGCCGGATGTTCCCAGCAGAGACCTGTCAATATATGGGGATTCTCCAGTTACTGTTGCATTTCGGATGGATATGGATTGGTGTGCTCTCTCAGAACGAGGAAAATTCAGAGAGATTCATAAAGGATGTGCTTCTAGTCTTTTCCCAAAGTGGTATCTGCTTTGACTTCATAAAAAGGATCCCAAAGCAAAAATCTAGCCTTTATGATGTAGTGCAAGATTTTCCTCAAATAGTCAACACTGTGATGAAAAGCACTGCCAGTGTTGTGCTCGTACATGGTGAAATTCAGACCATGATGACACTGAGACTGCTGGACCAGGCTGCAGAATTTGAGGATATACCAATGAAAACCAAAGCTAAAGTCTGGGTTATGACTGCCCAGATGGATTTCACATCCATTTCCTTTCAAAAAAGTTGGGACATTGACTTCATCCATGGTGCCCTGTCCTTTGCTGTGCACTCAAAGCAGGTGACAGGATTTGGTGCATTTCTTCGTAACCGAAAACCAACTTCGGAAAAAGGAGATGGTTTTATCAGAGAGTTTTGGGAGCAGGCATTTGGCTGTGTGTTCTCCAACTCCAAGGTGGCTGCAGAAATCTGCACTGGGGAGGAGAAGCTGGAGACTCTGCCTAGTTTTGTTTTTGAAATGAGCATGACCAGCCACAGTTACAGCATCTATAATGCAGTCTATTCTGTGGCACATGCTTTGCATGCCATTCGGTCATCCAAATGCAGTCACAGACTGATGACATGTGGAGGGAGATGGAATCTGAGGAATCATCAGCCTTGGCAGGTAATGTCCTGAGCGTATTAAGATGGGGGAGCTCACCTTTGACATGTGTTCCACAGATTTTAGGTCACATACAAACATCTCTTTTCAGAAAAGCATCTATGTGCCAGGTCTTTCCTAGGTCCCATGTTAAAACATATTGGTGAATTCTGCTCATATTAATTTCAAAACAAACTTGATTAATTTGGATATGCACAATGATTTTAATGTTGGGTAAAACTGCACATTCCTCTTAATTTTTGCTGCTACTATTAATTCTGCTACAATTATCCTGGATATGCTTTTTAAATAAATTACTGTCTGTAATCCTGCTAATTGGGTAAGAGGCACTTTTTCAAGTGGGTGCTCCTTTTTTTAGCAGGGGGAGAGTAACTGGCCCACCTCACCCCAGCACAGTCTGTTCTAGTGGCTGTCTGCTGGTATTAATTTGCATCTTTTTAGATTGTGAGCCCTTTTGTGACAGGGAGCCATTTAGTTATTTGATTTCTCTGTAAACCGCTTCGTGAACTTTTAGTTGAAAAGCAGTATATAAATACTGTTAATAATAATAATAATAATAATAATAATAATAATAATAATAATAATAATAATAATAATAATCCATAGGTGTGGCAAATACCCAGACTGTTGTATATCTGCATTTTTTTTAAACTGCTTGTGATTTTTCCCTCTGCTTAGCTCCACGACTTCCTGAGAAGTCTCTCTTTCAACAATAGTGCTGGAGAAGTGATTTCCTTTGATCAAGATGGAAATCTTGTTGCTGGATTTGATATTATCAACTGGGTCACATTCCCCAACCAGTCCTTTCGCAGAATCAAAGTTGGGAAAATAGATCCCACGGCTACAGAAGACATCTTGCTTTCTGTTGACGATGATGCCATTGTATGGCCCAGCTGGTTTAACCAGGTAAGGCTTGCTACATGTAGGGCCTCTCTCCACTTATTTGCATCATGTTAAAAAATGATTCCCTATTCAGTCACGAAATCAATGCTCTCTCTGTGTCCTGTCAGCTAGAGGAGATTCATTTCAATAATTATTTCCAATCCTAAATGTTCAGTTAGCAAAACTAGAAACCCAGGGTAAGGGAACATTCATTCCTTACCCTGGAGGAAGCCTCCATTTTCAAATGGGCTTTTCCAATGGGTGTCCTTGGTTCTGTGGCAGCCATTTTCCTGAGAGAGAACCAAAGTTCTCTGGATGGAGCCATTTTGCCATTTTAATGGTGGAGAACTGTGGCAAGTACGGGTTAGGGAAGGAATATAGGGTACTGGCACACACTTTTCCTGCCTCTGTTCCACCTCTTGCCATACAAAAGCACTTGCCATTCAACCCAGGAAAGCATTTGTTTTTTGTTTTTGTTCTGGTAGGTATAGTTGGAGCAACCCAAGTCCTCAAAACCTGTGCTCAAACCTCATTCAGAACCCATTATTAATTTCCTGTGTTGAATGCCTGTGTTGTTTGGACAACCATCCAGATGCCCTTCTTTTGGAGGCTAACATACCTGCTTTCATCTATGGACAGGCACAGCCCATTTCTCTTTGCAATGAGAATTGTCACCCAGGATCTAGAAGGAGGAAGAAGGAAGAGGAACAGTTTTGCTGTTATGAATGTCCTCCCTGCCCAGAAGGGAAAATTTCAAATGAGACGGGTAAGAAATGGAATGTATCGAGTTGATCTGATATATATTGGTTGTCATTCCTAATTCAGTGCTGGTGACTGCTGTGGAGAGGACTCATTCTGTTAGAGCCCCACTGATACATGCAAATCCTCGAGTATAGGACCCTACTGTCCTGACACAAAAACACAATATTCCAGTATACCCAGGCAAGGTGGAGGTAGTGATCTATCCTAGCTTGTGATATTCAGAGTATCCTTCTTCATTTATCTCACTCATCTCAAGCATTGGGTTCTAAAATAGAATGAAAAAAGAGCAAAGTTTTGTTTGTATATTCGGTTTATTTGGGGTTTTATAAAATTCCATTTTCTGAGTACAATGAACCATAAATAGGGATGTTGTATTGAAAGCTGTTTTTTTGCTTTCCAGACATGAATGACTGTTTTCAGTGTCCAGAAGATCACTGTCCAAATAAGGACAAGAACTGGTGCATTCCAAAATACATTGTGTACTTGTCTTATGAAGAACCTCTGGGGATGAGTCTAGCCATCTTTGTTCTCATCTTTTCTTTCGTCACTGCTGTGGTGCTGGGGATTTTCATTAAGCACAAGGACACTCCCATTGTCAAAGCCAACAACCGGAATCTCACCTACACTCTTCTCATCTCCCTCCTGCTCTGTTTTCTTTGTGCATTACTGTTCATTGGCAAACCTGAGAAGGTGTCATGTCTCCTTCAACAGGCTGCATTTGGTGTCATCTTCGCAGTGGCCATTTCTTGCATATTGGCCAAAACCATGATTGTGGTTCTTGCTTTCATGGCCACCAAACCAGGTTCTAAGAAATGGGTGAGGAAACCACTGGCCTATTGCGTTGTTCTTCCCTGCTTCCTTCTTCAAGTGATCCTTTGCACTGTGTGGTTGGCACGTTCCCCTCCGTTTCCCAGTCTGGACATGAACTCACTGACTGCAGAAATGGTACTGAAATGTAACGAGGGCTCAACTCTCATGTTTTACTGCGTGTTGGGCTTTCTGGGCTTCCTGGCGCTCCTCAGCTTCAGTGTGGCTTTCCTGGCCAGGAAGTTGCCAGACAGTTTCAACGAAGCCAAGTTCATCACCTTCAGCATGCTGATATTTTGCAGTGTTTGGTTATCCTTTATACCAGCTTACCTGAGCACCACAGGGAAATACACGGTGACTGTGGAGATCTTCTCCATCCTGGCCACCAGTGCTGGGTTGTTGGTCTGCATCTTTTTCCCCAAATGCTACACTATTGTAGTGCGGCCTGATTTGAATAGAAGAGAACTGTTGATAAGAAGACTTACAGCCTAAACCAGAGCTGCCCATTGCGCTGGGACTGCCACGGCGCTGAAATGGCTGCTGCGGCATCCTGTGTGCCACTGGGCAGCTGCCACCAGCTCCTCAGAGGAAGAGGATCTTCATTCCCTTTCCCCCACATAAGGCAAGTAGCCCCGCAATGGGGTTACTTGATTCTTCAGCAGCCCTTGCCATAGAATCAAGAGTTCCATGTCGGTCATCGTGGCTCGAAACAGAGGCTCTGGATGTGGTGGAGCAGAGCTCCACTGGTCCCACCTCCCTCCAACCCCGCTCCCTCCACCCAACATGTCTCCTCCCCACCTTAATAGTTTATCTTATTAGTTTCATTGATTTTATTATTTTAATTTATTTATTAAATTTTGTAATTAAATTTGTTTAATTCAATAATTTATATTATTGATTTAAACATTAAATCAAATTGCTTATTAAAGTAATTGTATTAAATTAATTTATTTAATTTATTATTAATCAGGGAATCTGTTATTAATCACTGATTAAACCTGAGGTGTACCGAAATCCTTCTATATTTCTGGCTCACAAGGGTTCATCTCAACATTCTCCTAAGAGCTAGACAGGCTCTATGCCACTGGTATACTCAGTTGACACACAATCATCCTGCCACTGAGAGGAGGCTGTGTACATGTTAAGAGGATTTCACAACACACACATGACTTGAGAGTGTACTGGTTACTTTTGGGTGTGCTTTGCCTGAGAGTTTAATAATGGAGTTTCTGGCATACTCATGAAGCAGCATCTTCTTACACCGTTCTCATAGGTCAATGGGCTTTCTCCTCAAAGCAACTGTGATTATCCGGGAGCAATACAGAGTGCCAACCAATCCAACAGAGGCCTGGGCTCCCCCTTATGCAATGATGCAGGGGCTTCTGGGGGTATTTTGCAGGCATGAGTCTTGTAGTTAACATACCATTGCTGTCACCAAGATCTAAGACAGCAGATTAGGGCTGGACCCTACATTAGAACATAAGAACAGCCCCACTGGATAAGGCCATAGGCCCATCTAGTCCAGCTTCCTGTATCTCACAACGGCCCACCAAATGCCCCAGGGAGCACACCAGATAAAAAGAGACCTGCATCCTGGTGCCCCTCCCTTGCATCTGACATAGCCCATTTCTAAAGTCAGGAAGTTGCACATACACATCGTGGCTTGTAACCCATAATGGATTTTTCCTCCAGAAACTTGTTCAATCTCTTTTTAAAGGCATCCAGGTCAGATGTTGTCACCACGTCATGCGGCAAGGAGTTCCACAGACCAACCACACGCTGAGTAAAGAAATATTTTCTTTTGTCTGTCCTAACCCTCCCAACACTCAATTTTAGTGGACGTCCCCTGGTTCTGGTATTGTGTGAGAGTGTAAAGAGCATCTCTCTATCCACTTTATCCTTCCCATGCATAATATTGAATGTCTCAATCATGTCCCCCCTCAGGTGTCTCTTTTCTAGGTTGAAGAGGCCCAAACGCCATAGCCTTTCGTCATAAGGAAGGTGCCCCAGCCCAGTAATCATCTTAGTCGCTCTCTTTTGCACCTTGTCCATTTCCACTATGTCCTTTTTGAGATGAGGTGACCAGAACTGAACACAATACTCCAGGTGTGGCCTTCCCATCAATTTGTACAACGGCATTATAATATTAGCTGTTTTATTCTCAATTCCCTTTTTATCGCTAGCATGGAATTGGCCTTCTTCACTACCACCGCACATTGGGTTGATGCTTTCATTGAGCTGTCCACCAGCACCCCAAGATCTATCTCCTGAGCTGTTGTACACAGCTCTGGGCTTCCTGTCAGCACGCCAGCTGCTTGAAATGCCACAAAGCTTACAAGCTTTGGCCTTACCATCGATTTGTACAATGGTATTATAATATTAGTCGTTTTGTTCTCAATACCTTTTCCAATGATCCCAAGCACAGAATTGGCCTTCTTTACTGCCGCCGCACATTGGGTCGACTCTTTCATCGAGCTGTCCACCACCACCCCAAGATCTCTCTCCTGATCTGTCACAGACAGCTCAGAACCCATCAGCCTATATGTGAAGGTTTGATTTTTTGCCCCAATGTGCATGACCTTACACTTAATGACATTGAAGCACATCTGCCATTTTGCCACCCATTCTGCCAGTCTGGAGAGATCCTTCTGGAGCTCCTCACAGTCACTTCTGGTCTTCACCACTCGGAAAAGTTTGGTGTCGTCCACAAACTTTGCCACCTCATTGCTCAACCCTGTCTCCAGGTCATTTATGAAGAGGTTGAAGAGCACCAGTCCCAAGACAGATCGTTGGGACACACCACTTTTCACCTCTCTCCACTGTGAAAATTGCCCATTAACACACACTCTCTGTTTCCTGGTCTTCAACCAGGTCTCAATCCAGGAGAGGACCTGTCCTCTAATTCCCTGACTGTGGAGTTTTGTCAGTAGCCCTTGGTTTGGGACCGTGTCGAACACCTTCTGAAAGTCCAGATATATAATGTCCATGGGTTCTCCTGCATCCACATGCCTGTTGACCTTTTCAAAGAATTCTAAAAGGTTTCGGAGGCAAGACTTACCCTTACAGAAGCCAGGCTAATTCTCCCTCACCAAGGCCTGTTCGTCTATGTGTTTTGAGATTCTATCTTTGATGAGGCATTCCACCATCTTATAATGGTGGAATTATAGGTGGACCCTATAATCAGTATGGTATTTTGGCTGGTGCCCAACCTGATTGGCCATCAGTGTTAAAGAGGATACCAAACAGCATTGTCCTATGACAAAATGAGCCATGTATCATCTGCTTCAGGGTGGTTTTGTCCCACTCCCTGGGTTTACAGAAGGATAGCATTGACAGCATGGGAGAAAGACCAGTTGTGCAACCATTTAACTCTTCTATCCATTTGGTGTCTTGTTCTTGGGTATTTCTTTACTCAGCGCGTGGTCGGTCTGTGGAACTCCTTGCCACAGGATGTGGTGCTGGCGTCTAGCCTAGACGCCTTTAAAAGGGGATTGGACGAGTTTCTGGAGGAAAAATCCATTATGGGGTACAAGCGATGATGTGTATGCGCAACCTCCTGATTTTAGGAATGGGTTAAGTCAGAATGCCAGATGTAGGGGAGAGCACCAGGATGAGGTCTCTTGTTACCTGGTGTGCTCCCTGGGGCATTTGGTGGGCCGCTGTGAGATACAGGAAGCTGGACTAGATGGGCCTATGGCCTGATCCAGTGGGGCTGTTCTTATGTTCTTATGTTCTTACAAGCACTTAGTAAAACATCAGAAATGGTGACCAAGACACTTCTGACTTAGCTCACAATTTACCCCATTCTATGAGCCTGTGTCATTGTCAGAACTACTATTCAAGTGACGGTTCCTGATTCATGGCTGTTTTAAATGGCCTTCTGAAAGTGTAGACCACAGGCTTCCAGTCCATGCACCTTTTTGGTACAACTGCATTGATGGGGTGGTCATTCAGCCTGAGGGTAGGATTGCAAAAATGTCGGGATAAGTCATTCAGCCGAATCCCACCCTTGGGCTGAACAAGTTATCCCAACATTCTTACCTCCAACAGCCAAGCATTTTCTGTGTCCCTGGTCCAACCCAAATTCTTCAAACTCTCTGCCATGGGAGGAGTCTGCCCTGATAACTGGTTTGAAAGGATTTCACTCTGTGCAGATGAATGCATTAATGCTCCCTACCAGCTTTGTGATGTCCTAACTACTTTTGAACATGATCTTCTGGAGCACCTGGGAATGGAGTTTCTGGCACACTCTTCTACCCTTCCCTTAGATAGAATAATGGACTTTGATCATGTTTACTAAGTATTTCTGACATGATCTTGTTTGTGGATCTTTCTAGAATATTGATCAAAATCTTCACCATATGTATAATTTCATGTCCACCCACCCATTCTGAAGAAAACGGTAGGATTCAGTAGTTGCCTGTGTTGTGCCCCAAAAGTGTGAGCCTTAGCCCCACTGGTTGGCGTTAGATGGGAGATTGTGTTAGCCTGCTTCATAGACATGCACTTTCCATAACTCTAACCTGTGGTTCTCTGTATTGAGTCACCTGGCTTTGATCACAACCAGCAGACACATGCAGGTTGGAGAAGGAAGAACAGGATAATAATGGTGAGCACCTGGCAAAAGTTTTGAGCAAAGCAAGAAGTTTTCACACCACTGCCTCAAGGCTGGATGGTGGAAGGGAAATGGGATGGGACCACCGCTATGGTCCTTCACCAACGTCCAAGGCAGGGCAGCCTGAGGAGGGTGATGCTGCCACAAGCAGCATTTGTGAAAGGGCTGGCATTATTTATCTACCGCCCAGAGCTAGAAGGGTCTTGCCGACAAAAGAAAACACTGGGATTATTCCATCTTAGTTTGGTCACAGGTGTCCACATTGTAAAGAGGACTTGCCATAGATCTTCACTTGTATGAATAAGATGGTGACTTGTTTCCAGCTGCCTTGTCTCCTGCCTCTATCAGAATGTGGGAATTGTTTGCCTTTGACAGAGTTGCACGACAATTGCCTGTTTTAGCAAAGTCGAGTTTGAGCAGGGCAAGTTCTACCTTCTATTGAAGCCCGACTCACAGTACCTTTTCACACTGCATTTACACACTTCATTCATGATCACTACAAGCTTCGTGATGTTCCCTTTCAAGTCCACATTTTGGTCTTTTGTCCAATAAACCCAAGGACAGTATCCTTGTTTGGAGAGTCTCTACTCCGCCATTGGTGTACACCAGAGGTTCCCCAACTTTTTAGAGCCCCTGGAGACTGCTGTCTGATTTTTCAATGCCAAGGGGTGTGGGGAGCAGTGCTCCCTCCCCAGGTAGCAACTTGCTTAACCCTTGATGCACATAGCCTTGCTATGCATGTCTCTTGCTTTAACCAGACAAGCAGGCAGGCAGCCTCTTGCAATTTAACAGACAAACAGGTAGGTAGGCTAGAAGGGAAAGTGAACAAAAGCAGGAAGTTAACATAGAGGAAGTTCTCACTTCCTTCTAGATCACTTGCTTGCTTGTCTATTAAAGCAGGAGGTTATAGTTTTGCAAGAGGTTAAAACAAGAGGCATTTTGCACGACTGTAATGAGCATAAAGGTGGGGGTGTGGGGGGTGTGGGGTGTGGGGAAGTGTGGATAAGAGGATCTACACATACCAGATACACAGATCCCAGGTGGGGGGCAGTGCCCAGGAGAGCGTAGTTAAGGGGGTAATTTGTACTGGGGCCCAGTGCAGAAAGGGGACCCAGGAGTGAAAGGAAGGGGCCCCGAAATTTCCTGGGATCAGACACCTTCTGATTTCACCAAGATTTACTCTCTGTGTGGGATGCTGGGGGTGCTCTTGGGGCATAGGTCCCAAGTAGGTCTTTGGCTTGTGAATTCTTTAATCATGTGCAGGAGGTCAGAGACACAGTCACAGTACTACAGCTGATGCAGAAGTTGGTTTTGATGCACACTGCACACTTGCCATTCTAGTGTGAGCCTAAATACAACACCAATTTTCTGCTATATATTTCTATATTTAAAAGGTTTTAGTGAGACCTCTCAAAGGCCTGAATGTGATTTTGTTCCTTCCAGCTTTGCAGTTAAACACTTTGCAAACTATTTCTCTTTAATGGGTGTAACTGTCCTTTCTGATTACTTCAATTTTCAGTTTCCACCTCCTTTTTCCCTTCACCAATTTCTTCAACATGAAGTGGAAGAGGTGCACAGGAGGGAGGCTTCTGGTGGTTTTTCTTCCTGCCAGTCAGCACTAGCTAATGAATGTTTTCATGTCCCACTGAATGGGACCAGAGAATTATTCTGCTGAGAGGTTGAGGAACTTGTTTTTTCTTGCGTAAAGTCAGACAAAATATAACCCTGAGAGGATGATTATACACCCTGCATTTATCTAATTCTCATTATTTCTGTAAGATCTTCTCCAGGTCCCTTGGGAAATACAGTGGTCAGTACCAAAACAAGAAGACTGGAGGCTGCTGCTTTTCATATCTCCTGTGGCACTCACAGTTGAGGTTAGAGACAGAGAGGGCTTCCTGAGCCTGATCGCTGAAACTTGGCATTTTTTCCCCATTCTGCTCCAAATAATTTGAGTGAAGGCCAACTGTGCTTCCCACGGATGCGCAAATGTAGGAATGGCAAATTTACTTCTAGAAAGATCTTCATGCAAGATGGTGGCATTTATGACATTAGTATTAGTCCTGTTGCCTCAGACAGTCTGCAAGTTGCCCCTTCGTAAAGGTAGTGTCTGTGAGCCTCTTCCTATTGATCACCAGTATTATCAACCAGGAGACTTTGTCATTGGCAGCATCATTGCTCAGAACTACTTGTTTTTAAATCCAGTAGACTTTGAAAAGTGTCCTTCTCCTGAACTCATTGACGGCATTGTGTAAGGAGTTGCTTTGCTAGCTATATATATATAATTCATTTTTTTCCAGATAATGATCCACAGATATTCTAAGATGGATAAGCTTTTGCTCTGGTCGATTTTCTGGTTATATAGCAATGTCATTATGATTACTTTTTTGCATGTTTATTTTCCTGAAACACTTTGCATGCAATCATAGTAATTAATCAAAGTAATTTTGGGAGACATCTTGATGCTAATTGTTAAAAAGGTATTTTTTTAGTTTCCACACATGCTTTTGAGTTTCCATCCATGCACTATCTGGGAATTTATTTTCAATTTTTCAAGTGCTAAATATTGGAAATGCTAAAATAGCTTAGGTAGTATTTGAGCATTTATTTAATTTTTTATGTTTTACCCACACACCCCAAATAACACACAAACCAGAGGAGCGGAGTTAAACCAGGCTACTTGGTTTATTATACAATAAACAGCAGGGCAAAACTTAGCTTCCCAAAATGTGTGGGGATCTAAATCTAGGGGAAGCTGTTTTAGCCACCTATGTACCTATTAGGGTCCATCTGACTCAAAATTGCAGTGAATCCACAATCAACTTTGCCTGTCAAAGCGAACCCTTATGGGTTGAGGCAGCTGAGCTAGAATTTGCCCACTGGCAAGAGAATAAAGCTTGTTTCCTTCAGGAAATCTGGGGTCAGCCATCCAGCCTCCTTGAGCTAGGTAAGCGTCAGCAGAGTGGTAGTGGCTCACTCTCTGGTCACCTGATGATTATTCTTACCTACCGTCCCCTGAACGCTACCAGCTAAAGTGACTTAAATGGTGACAAACCTAACTGAAAACACTGGAATGTTCAACTACAGACTGGGTAGGCAAAAAAAACTGCCAATTCAAGCCACAATTAGCAGTAAAAAAAAATCCTACCTGGCCTTCAACCAGCAGTGTCAGACTATAGAAAGGGTGGGTGGGAATGTCGGCTGGAGATTATTGAGTCTCTGGGATGCACCTGCCCCTGGCCAGCAAGAGTGTCCTGCCTCCCCAGGATCTTCTCCCAATCAGGGGACACCTTTGACTTGCATGCATGAGGTAGGGTGGGAAAAAGTTGCCAAACTTGTAGAGTTTGTTTCAGAATTGTGGTGTTAAATGTTGTGAATGTTTGTATATTGGTTTTCACTAGAAGCTTCCAAAGTAGTTCTACTGCCTCATATGAAGCCCAAAGTTCTGTTTTGTGTAACAATGCCAATTCACACTTCCCCAGAATAGGACCGTGCACTGCATGGAAATAATATTGGGAATGCCACGTTCTGAAGCAGGGGTCCTTTAATTCATCATACAACTGTCATTGCAGGGTAGTGACTCAACTTTACCAACACATCATGGCCTTGGTCTTTGCTGTTGGTGAGCTGAATGAAAATCCCCAGATCTTACCCAACATCACCCTTGGTTTCAACATCTATAATAGCCTTTTAAGTGTAGTCTGGATCTACCATGCATCTCTGGAACTCCTCTCCACACGAGGTGGATTCATCCCGAACTACAAGTGTGATATCCAGAACTATCCAGAAGCAATCATCGGGGGACCTAACTCTGAACTTCAGCACCACATGGCAACTATTCTCAGCATCTACAAGATTCCACAAGTAAGGTGTGCTTTTGGAGCACAAGAGATCTAGATGCCCAACGGCGGAGTTCTCTTGTGTGTATGTTTGTGTATGTGTTTCTAACAGTGCATAGTACCCTGTTTCTAAAAAGCAACTTGCGATCTGTATTCTATGGTGTGTGTGATGCTGGCGGAGGGAGTCATTATTTGCATTCCTGATGAATTTTTGTTGTCAGTTATGTAGGTCGTTATGACTGTGAAATTTCAAAAAATGCACCAACACACTATTACATTTTTTAAAGCTAGGAATAAATGAATAGAAGAACAAGGAGAGAACAGATTGTTCTGTTCGAAAAAAGAGCAGACAGTTACAAGATGTTTGCTAAATGTTTACTGAAGACAGAATATGGTTCTATCCTAGCTGATATATGGGGACAAGCATCACCACTTACAACTGCATCACTATAGCTCACATGCAAAGTAGTTTTAACTTGGGTTTTTTTCAAAAATAATATTTTATAATATTTTATTTAGTTCTTATATGGCTCTGCTCCAGTGATGGATCACCAGATGGAAGCTGCTTTCTTCCACCGCCTGTTCCCAAATGGAGCTCATCAATATAGGGGAATTCTTCACTTACTTCTTCATTTCAGATGGATATGGATTGGGGTGATCTATTTAGATGATGTCCTTGGAGAGAAGTTTATACGATATGTGCTTCCCATGTTTTCCCAAAGTGGTATTTGTGTTGAGTTTGCAGAAAGATTTCCACCACACAGTTTTTCAGATAACATTGCTGAACAAGCAGACAACTGGCTTGGGCTATACAATATTGTCATGGGAAGCACTGCCAATGTAGTAGTCATACATGGGGAAATTCAGACCACAATAATCTTGAGAATGATGCTTGAAATGCCTGCATTAGAGGATATACCCATGAAGAGAAATAGCAAAGTCTGGGTTATGACAGCCCAAATGGATCTAATATTACTCCCATTTCAAAGAAGCTGGGGGATCCACTTCATCCATGGTGCTGTATCCTTTGCTATTCATTCAAAGCAGGTGACAGGATTCAGCACATTTCTCCGTAACAGAAAACCAGCTTCAGACAAAGGAGATGGTTTTATCAGAGCGTTATGGGAACAGGCATTTGGCTGTGTGTTCCCCAACTCCAAGGTGGATGAGGAAATTTGCACAGGGGAGGAGAAGCTGGAGACTTTGCCCGGCTCTGTTTTTGAAATGAGCATGTCCAGCCACAGTTACAGCATCTATAATGCAGTCTGTTCTGTGGCACATGCTTTGCATGCCATTCAGTCATCCAAATTCAAACACAGAGAGATGACCAATGAAAAGAGATGGAATCTGAAAAATCATCAGCCTTGGCAGGTAATGTCCTGAGCAGACTCAGATGGTGTTGGAGGGCTCATCCTTGCCGTGCGTACTGCAGCTCCTAGGTCACATAGAAACATCTCTTTCCAGAAAAATATCTATGTGCCAGGTCTTTACTTGGTTCCATGTTAGAACTAATTGGTGATCCTGCTCATATTAATTTCAAAATGGACTTGTTTAATTCAGCTAAATCTGATTATTTTAACTTTGTTTTACTGTCTTTTCAACTTCCTAGTTACCAATATATGGATTACCAATAACACTGCATATTCTTGCTTGATCACCTTCTACATTTTTTTAACTCTTATTCTTCCCCCTATTGGCACTGTACGTTATTTCATGACAATTAATAAACAACTTGTTGAGGTCAAGGTAATGGGGACACCTTAAGTCACAAATGACTGCAATTGGTATATCTGCAATTGGTATATGTTATTCATATAATTTCAGAGGTTTTGTGGCACTTAATTTTTGCTACTACTCGGAATTCCTCTACACTTGTCCTCGATCAGGCTTTTAAGGAAAGAACTGTCCATCTGGCAGGTGAGCAGTTTATTGTATGTTTGCATCGTTTTGTACAGCTTGTGATTTTTCCCTCAACTTCCTAGCTCCACGACTTCCTGAGAAGTTTCTCCTTCAACAATAGCGCTGGGGAAAAGGTTTCCTTTGATCAGGATGGAAATTTAGTTACTGGATTCGATATTATCAACTGGGTCACATTCCCAAACCAGTCCTTTCATAGAGTCAAAGTTGGGAGGATAGAGCCCAGGGCTTCAGAAGACATCTTGCTTTCTATTGATGATGATGCCATTGTGTGGCCCAGCAGATTTAACCAGGTAAAGTTTGTTGTATGTGGGGACTCTCCCAATCCTAAATATTCAATTAGCTAACTTGAAACCAAGTGTCAGGGCACATTCATTCCCTTACCCTGGAGGAAGCCTCCATTTCCCAGCAGATTTAACCAGGTAAAATTTGCTCTATGTGGGGACTCTCCAGTTATTTGCAAAACATGTTTAAAATAAAATAAATTATGAAAAGATTCACTGTTCAGACTCTAGACAGTGCTCTTTCTGTTTCCTGTCAGCCAGGTGAGATTCATTTCACTTATGATTTCCAATCCTAAACATTCAATTAGCTAACTTGAAGCAAAGAGTCAGGGCACATTCATTCCCTTACTCTGGAGGAAGCCTCCATTTCTCTATGGGCTTCCCAAATGGGTGTCCTCGGTTCAGTGGAAGCCATTTTGCTTGTGGAGGTAAAAAAAGGTCAGGATAGGAATATAGTATACTTGCTCACACATGTGCTACTGGCAACGACCCTTCCTGCGCCCATTCCACTTCTTGCCATTCAGCCCAGGAAAGTGTTTACTTTTTTTTTGTTCTTGTAGGTGTAGTTGGGGCAACCCAAGTCTCCAAAACTTTCCTCACACCTTTCCCAGAAACCATTCTTGATTTCCATGCACACCTGTGCTTGTTTGAACAACCATCCAAATGTCCTTCTTCTGAAGGCTAACCTATCCTGCTCTTTCATCTGTGGACAGGCACAGCCCCTTTCTCTTTGCAATGAGAATTGTCACCCAGGGTACAGAAGGACCAAGAAGGAAGATAAACCATTTTGCTGCTATGATTGCCTTCCATGCGCAGAAGGGAAAGTTTCAAATGAGAAGGGTAAGAAATGGAATGTATGGAGTTTACCTGATGCTGTGTATACTTTGGGTCCTCTGAATCCACTGGGTATCTGCTTCAGGACCCCCCATGGATACCAAATTCCACAAATAATTAAATCCATGGGGGAGGGGGAGAAAGCTCAGTGCTTCCATTACTTATCTGGGGAAGTACCCAGGGCCTAGTAGAAGGGGGTAAAGGGGGTAATTTGTACCCAGGCCCAGGGTCAAAAGGGGGGCCCAGGAGCCAAAGGGGGGACCCAGAAATTTCCTGGGATCTGACATTTTCCTATCTGCTGGGGACACTACCATGACTGGGGATGCTGGGGACACTACTGATGCCACATGGGTGGGTATACCTGGACTTCAAAGACTTTTCCAGCTGTCTCTACCTTCCCCTCACCCTTCTTTGCCCCTCCCTGCTCCTATTCTGCTCGCCCATCACCACCCTCCCCCGTTGTGTTTCACTCTTCCCTCATGGCAAAGGGGCCTAAAAGAAACTTGGTACAACCTGATAAAATTCCTCTCAGAAGTCCTGGAAGTACCTCAGATGGTTGTGCATGGCCTCCCAGGCTCTTGAGAAGCCTCCTGGAGGTGACATCTGGAACGTCAATGAGAACCGAAGTTACTTCCAGTCATGTCTCTGGGTCGAGGCATTCTGAGGTGCAGGGAGGTCACATGTAGCCTCCCTGTGCCTCAGAACAACTCTCTGATGAGACCAAGAGCCATTTCCTGTTGCATCAAGGTGGTCCTCTGAGGAACCTCAGCCATCTGGATACTCCTTGGATGCCAAACCCAAGGATACCAATCCTTGGATGCCTAACCCAAGACAAAGAGGACCCACTGCATTGATGATGATTGTCATCATGCTGAAAAATGTGTCCGTGATTCAGTGCTGTTGACTGCAGCTAAGAGGATGACCCTACTTCCCTGATATGAAAAACACAATATTCCAGTCTATCCAGGCAAGGGGAGGTAGAGATCAACCCTGACATTTGATATTCAGAGATAGAATAGCCATCTTTGTTTGCACCACTGGTGTCATGATTTGAGTTCTAAAACAGAATGAAAACAGCAATGTTTTCTTTGCATAGTCAACTTGCCATGCTCATTCAGGTCTTTATAATATTCCATTTTATGAGTACAATGAACCACACATTGGGGTGCCGTATTGAAAACCATGCTTTGTTTTCCAGACACGGATTACTGTTTTCAGTGCCCAGAAGATCACTATCCAAACAAGGAGAAGGATTTGTGCATTCCAAAATACATTGTATACATGTCTTACGGAGAACCTCTGGGGATGAGTTTAGCCATCTTTGTTCTCATCTTTTCTTTTGTCACTGCTGTGGTGCTGGGGATTTTCATTAAGCACAAGGACACTCCCATTGTCAAAGCCAACAACCGGAATCTCACCTACACTCTTCTCATCTCCCTCCTGCTCTGTTTTCTTTGTGCTTTACTGTTCATTGGCAAACCTGAGATGGTGTCGTGTCTCCTTCAACAGACTGCATTTGGTGTCATCTTCTCAGTGGCCGTTTCTTGTGTATTGGCCAAAACCATGATTGTGGTTCTTGCTTTCATGGCCACCAAACCAGGTTCTAAGATGAAGAAATGGGTGAGGAAACCACTGGCCTGTTACATGGTTTTCACCTGCTTCCTTCTTCAAGCCATCCTTTGCACTGTGTGGTTGGCAAGTTCCCCTCCATTCCCCAATCTGGACATGAACTCACTGAATGCAGAAATGGTACTGAAATGTAACGAGGGCTCAACTCTCATGTTTTACTGTGTGTTGGGCTTCCTGGGCTTCCTGGCTCTCATCAGCTTCAGTGTGGCTTTCCTGGCCAGGAAGTTGCCAGACAGTTTCAACGAAGCCAAGTTCATCACCTTCAGCATGCTGATATTTTGCAGTGTTTGGTTATCCTTTGTTCCAGCTTACCTGAGTACGAAAGGGAAATACATGGTTGCTGCAGAGATCTTCTCCATCCTGGCCTCCAGTGCTGGGTTGCTGGTCTGCATCTTTTCCCCCAAATGCTATACTATTGTAGTGCGGCCTGATTTGAACAGAAGAGAACAACTGATAAGAAAATTTAAGTAACCCAAAAAAAATTTCAATTAAACTTAATTCCCACTGCATGCAATTCAAATTGCTAATCTACACACATTCATAACTCTTTGAAGCTACATCCCTGTGTTGCTTTTCTAATGAGGAATGCAGTCCCACATTTATGATCAATGTAGTGGAAATGACATCTTTAATCTAGGAATTATCCTACTTTAATGCACAATATTTACATTGCCCAAACATCTTAAATAAAATTAATGGCAGGAAATCCATGAAATATTTCACTTTCTTAGCCTTGGAGGGTTATATTTTAACACTTTGCCGAAATCTGTTTCATAATTGTTTTGATACTTCTTATTGTCACAAACCAGAAGAAGCCACCTCTGGGGCCACCCAATGCTTCCAATCTGGTTCCAAGTTGGAGCCATTTGGACTCAAGGGCATTTGGGAGGGTCCAAACCACAACCACCTCACTTGGTCTCAAAACTCACCAGTGGGTTGTGACCCATGCTTTGGGAAAGGCGAGGGTGGCACATATCATTGCTGTCACCAAGATCTAACAGCCATTTTCAACCACTGTGCAGTGGCACACTGGTGTCCCTCGAATGGTCTGCAGGTGTGCTGTGTGAGTCTGGGGGAGGGCCATTTATTAGTAGTGCCAGAGTAGGGCCAGGGTTCAATTCTAAACTGAACCAGCAGTGGCAATGAGCCCTTGTGATAGCACTGGATGTTGTAAATGTGCCGTAAAGCACGTTTACGGCACACAGTGACTAAAGAGCACAGGCACTGGACCCCTGCCAGTCAGGCTCCAGACCCAGTGCCAGGAGGAAAGTGTGACCACCAGGTGGCAGTGTGACATCTGAGGGGAAGATTAGGGTTAGGGCAGGGGGAGGAACAGGGGCAGAAGGGGGTGGGACTGACAGAGCTCTGCTCTGCTGGATCATGAATTCTGTGTCAGGCCGGAAGGACTGGCATGGAGTCTTTCAAGTCCGCGCAGGCAAAGTAGCTGTTGCAGACTTGAGAAACTCCATTGTGGGACTTGAAGCTTTCCCTGGCGGAAGGGGATAAAAGACCCTCTCCTCCGAGGAGACCTCCGGCTGCTTCCCAGCATGTGCTGGACACAGCAGTAGTGGTTTTGGTGCCATTGCTCCAGCAGGTGCTGGAATGCTCAGGATTGGGCCAGTTTTCTTCTGTGAGGTTGATAAACACGGTTTTTCTTTTGTAATGTCAGAAAAATGATAACGCTAAGCAGGTGATTATACACCCTGCACTCATCTATTTCTCATTATTTCCATGACTTCTTCTCCATGTGCCTTGAGAATCACAGCGCTAAGTACCAAAACAAGAAGACTGCAAGGTGCTGTTAGTATCTCCTGCAGCATTCACAGCTAAGGTTAGAGACAGAGAGGGCTTCCTGAGCCTGCCGAAACGCTGCATGTTTTGTTTTTTTCATTCTGGCTCCAAATAATTTGAGTGAGTGGCCATTCAAGCCCAACGGTACTTCTCACAGACGCTCAAATGTCAATGTAGGAATGGCAAATTTGCTTCCAGAAAGATCTTCATGCAAGATGGTGGCATTTGTGACATTAGTATTAGCCTTGCTGCCTCAAACCGTCTGCAAGTTGCCCCTTCGTAAGCGCAATGTCTGCGAGCCTCTTCCTATTGTTCACAAGTACTATCAGCCAGGAAATTTCATCACTGGTAGCATCATTGCTCAGAACTATTTGTTTATAAAGCCGATAGACTTTGAAAAGTGTCCTTCTCCTGAACTCTTTGATAACCTTGTGTGAGGAGTTACTTTGCTATCTATCTATCTATCTATCTATCTATCTATCTATCTATCTATCTATCTATCTATCTATCTATCTATCTATCTATCATTTTGTCCAGATAATGTTCACAAATATTTGAAGATGGATATGCTTTCGCTTTGGTAGATTTTTGGGGCTAAACCAGAATTCCTATTTAGAATGACAGCATATCCCTGACTATACGCCATAATCATCCATCACCACCAATGTTGTGATACCTTTTTCAGAGAGGGATCCAGTATACCCCTATTTATATATACTGTATATATATTTAATATATTCTGTAAGCAATTTTCTGCAAGCAGCA